>NC_140588.1:707585865-710085865 GCF_964204655.1 Triturus cristatus
CGTTCTGTAAACGGTTCAGACACTGGAAATCCCAGTGCCCGGTCCTTCTGGATATGAACAAGAATAGGGACACAAGAGACATAGCAAACAGCCCCAGAAATAGAGGACAGGGACGAGGGTACACGAACGACACCACCCACGACAGGCCAGACAGACCAAACACCTTCGACCGCCCCCGACAGAATCAGTGCCAGCAGTCCGACTACGAAAACACCCATGACTTTGCATAGGACCGCCAGGGGCAAGGGAGGGATCCAGTCGAACTCCGTGTTGACCAGCAAGGTTCTTACGTCACTGCTAAGGTCCTGGGCACAAAGTCTCCATTTTTGGTAGATACTGGGGCGACACGTAGTGCGCTATCTAAACGGCTGATCCCAAGGGCACCCTTGTCTGGCTCACATGTAACCTCAATAGGCTTTGATGGCACGCCCTCCACTAACCCCTTGTCAGCACCAATCTCCTTTGACTTGGAAAATAACACCACTGACAAGACATTTCTGCTCTCCTCCAACACCCCCGACGCCATTATGGGTCTTGATTTACTAAAACATTTCCGGGCTACCATCAGATGTTCCCCAGACGGAGTTCGAGTCATACTGCACGATAACCCAGATCTGTTCAAGCCTTGTCCCGCACGACGTATGTTCTCCATAACCGATGCTGACCTGTCCCTACTTGACACGTTACCCACACATCTATGGGCTAAAACCGACTCAGACGTAGGACGCATGGTGATCAACACTGTACACATAACTGTCCGACCGGACGCAGTGCTCCCAAAGCTTCCACAGTATCGGATATCACCCGAAGGCGAGAAGGCATTGGTGGAAATCATCCAGTCCCTAGTCGATGCAGGAGTGGTAGAAGAAGTAGTTAGTAATGTTTGCAACAGCCCTATCTTACCCATTGTTAAGAAGCAAGGCGAGGGAGATGAGAAAGCATACCGCTTCATTATCGACTTACGAGAGGTTAACAAAGTAGTCATACCTCAGTACCCCGTAGTCTCAGATATCACCACCATCCTCACCCTGATTCCGTCCACTGCCACTACCTTTACCGTTATTGATCTCAAGAACGCATTCTTTTTCATCCCCATCCACCCAGACAGCCGCTACCTTTTCGGCTTCACCTTAAAAGCCCATTCGTACAGATTTTGTAGGGCACCACAAGGCTACACTGAGAGTCCCAGCATATATAGCCAAGCCCTCAAGAGACAACTGGATGCAGTTCAACTACCGGACGGAGTGGTGTTAATACAGTACGTCGATGATATTCTTTTGGCGGCCGACACCACTCCGCTTGCAGTCACAGCCATCATCCACCTCCTCCACTTCCTCGCGGAGAACGGTCACAAGGTCTCCAGGAAGAAGTTGCAATTCTGCAAACCCCAAGTGACATACCTAGGCCACCTCCTATCCAAAGATGGGAGGAAGCTTACACCGGACCGAATTCAGACCATCCTAGAAACCCCTGTTCCCAAAACTCAGAAGCAAGTGCGGTCTCTGGTAGGCCTCACCTCCTTCTGTCGACAGTGGTTGCCAAACTTCAGTCTTATTATAAAACCTCTGCTTTCCCTGTTGGCTAAAGATGTCCCCTTCCCCCTCCCCTGGACACCCGAATGCCAATCCTCCTTCAAAGAATTACGAGATGCCCTTTGCTCAGCACCAGTCCTAGGAACCCCAGACTACACTAAACCTTTCTCCCTCTTCACCCACGAAAGAGAGGGATGCGCGTTGTCTGTTCTAACCCAGTCCATAGGTCCCAAGCAACGCCCTTGTGCCTACTTCTCTGCCACTCTTGACCCTGTAGCCAGAGCTTTGCCCGCATGCCTTCGAGCGTTAGCCGCCACTGCTGTCTCTATCCGACAAAGTGAGGGGATCGTGCTTTCGAACCCCCTCACCGTGCTAGTACCCCATGCAGTTGACACCCTCCTGAACCAGACTAAGACTCAACACCTGACTAGCGCACACAACTGACTGGTTATGAACTGACTCTGCTTGCACCTCACATCACGTTGAAACGATGCACCACTCTGAACCCAGCCACTCTGCTACCTCTCCCTGACAATTACCCCAATGCGTCCCCTATACATGACTGTGTGACCCTCACCGACGAACAGACCAAGAGTAGGGTTGATCTCCGAGATACTGCCTTCCCAGATTCTGACGGAGAGCTGTGGGTAGATGGCTCATGCATCAAGCTCCCCGACGGCACCACTTCAGCCGCCTATGCAGTCACCACGGCCCGAACAATTGTTGAGACAGCCCGCATCACACAGCGATCCGCACAGGCGGCTGAACTGATTGCTCTCACACAAGCATGCATCCTAGCAGCGGGGACAACCGCAAACATTTACACCGACAGCCAGTACGCCTTCGGGGTGGTTCACCACTTTGGACTCCTATGGAAGGAGAGGGGATTCCTGACTTCCCATGGCACACCCATCCTACATGGGGATCTAGTCTCCGCTCTGACCGAAGCAGTCCTCCTCCCCACAAGGCTAGCTGTGATCAAATGCCAGGCACACAAAAAGGTGACGGACATTATAGGACAGGGAAATGCGCTGGCTGACATCACTGCCCGAACCACAGCCGAGAATAGGTCAACAACACGCATGTACGTGACCAGGTCACAAACTGAAAAATGGAAGGATGCTAGGGAAACCATTAGAGACATACAATTGGCCAGCTCACCACACGAATTGACTAAATGGGCACGGGTGGGATTGAAAGTTGATGAAGGCTGCTGGCGAACTAGAGACACGAACAAATGGTTGCTACCTGACTCATACCTGATTCCCATGCTGACCATGACACACTCCCCCGCACACATAGGGTCTGCCCCCATGATTGAACTCATCTCCAAAGTCTGGCACAACGACAAAATCCCAGACTCAGCTAAACGCCTAGTCCAACAATGTCTGATATGCCTCCAACACAACCCTGGTAAAGGAACTGCTGTACCCCGGGGAGGGTTTGGGGTTCCTAGTCACCTCTTTGAGGTCCTACAGATGGACTACATTTAGTTAGAAAGGTGCCAAACCCTGAAGTACGTGCTTGTCGTCGTGTGCGCCTTCAGCAAATGGGTGGAAGCCTACCCAACCCGCGACAACACTGCTATGACTACCGCAAAAGTACTATTGAAAGAATTCTTCCCCCATTACAGCCTTTGTCGAATTTTGTGGAGCGACAACGGCCCCCACTTCATAGCCGAAGTTATCCAACTCATCTTAAAAGGGTTGGGTGTAAAACAGAAGTTTCATGCGGTCTTCCACCCCCAATCTGCAGGCTTGGTTGAGCGACATAATGCCACATTGAAACTCAAGCTAGCCAAAATAGTTGCCACCACAGGACTGAAATGGCCAGACGCCCTCCCACTAGCATTGCTATCAATGCGTTCCACTCCTACCAAACACCACTTAACCCCCTACGAGGTCGTCTTCGGGCGACCCATGAACCTTTGGACTGCACCAAAACCAGCATCCATTCACGACGTCCCTGACGTCCTCATGTCTGACTATCTGTACAATCTAACTAAAACGTTGTCTGTTATCCATCAGCAGGTGCTGCAAGCCATCCCCGATGCTTCCAGGGGCCCCGGACACGACATCCAACCCGGTGACTTTGTCCTAGTGCGCAACTTCCAGCACACCAAGAGTCTGGAGCCCCGGTGGACGGGCCTCCTGCAAGTCCTGATCACCACCCGAACAGCTCTTCGAGTGGAGGGGAAACGTAATTGGCTGCATGCACACCACTGCAAGAAGGTATCATCGACCCTGACGACTCCACCTCCATCGCTCAGAACCGCCCCGCCCATTGCACAGAAATAGAGCGTCTAAGCACCCCGTCTTTCCAGAATAGTCCCAGTTCTGTACTAGCCGTCCCTGGATATTTTAAGCAATACAGCTGATGACCTTGTTTTAAAAGATACATCGCCTAGAACTGATAAAGGTTAACTATTGTCTCCAGCAAGGAAAATGTTTAGCTTGTGTTCCTCCCCGAAACAGATATTTGTGAGCCCATGACAGTAGCACCTCGCACTTTTTCATAAACCTAGCAGACCTGATGATGGAAATTTGCAGGAACACTCGCAAACCTGCACCACAGCAATGATTAGTGAGCTAGTAGTTTACACCGACATAGGAGTTGATAGACATCCGCCATAGAGTGACCGATAAACGTTTCCCCGACTACTTGGGGTTGGGCGAGAGAATGAAGTGTGTAAACGTCTTCCCTGCCAGTTCTCTAAGATTCTGTTTCTTGTACTCATTCAAAGATAACATGCGGCCATCGGAGGAGAGGGGTCGGACGTGACGCACAGCCTGGCTGCGGATCATGGAACATCTATGGCGTCGACCAAGGGGGAGCCATGGAGCAAAAAGATGCGGGACGAGGCACCATTCTCAGCATGGAAAGCGATAGAAAGAAGGGCTATCCCGAAGCCCCCGCTCACTGATCAGCTCGTGCCTGAAGTCCCAGGCCGTCGAGCCCGATTGATGGGCTCAGTGCTAAAAGATTCTGCTCTCCTTGGTCCGCTTTTTGATCCGATCCCACTCCACCCCCTCTTCCCTCGGCCTCCCAAAAGCACGCCCCTATCCCCCCCCCTCTTTTTCATACGGGATTTGGAACTTGACTTGACAAAAGAAGAACGAAATGCGGGTACCCCGCCTCAAGGTACCTATGATAAGATCAGTTAGGGAACAGGACAAAACAGGACTGTGATCCGAGAGCAAAGAATGGTCACACCCTGCAACGTGAAAACATGGATTTGAGCTGGACCTTAGCTCCACCGCCGGTGCTCAACAGTGCCAACAAAAGAAGAAGAACAATGAGAGCTTACCAGTGATGGCTCGCTATAATAGGACACTGGAAAGAAGAACTCCCTTCCCTGACTGTAACTCATGTTGAGTTGAACTCCTCTCCCAACCGCTTTCGTATTGACTATCTTCCAATCGAGTTTTCATGATATTACATCGGTCACTTCCAACTGAACACTGGTAGTTAAGAAACATTAACTTTGTATAATGACAATTGTATAACATCAGCCGTGCACATGACTATGCTGTCTAGTTTGATCCACACGAAGTCTAGGCCTTAAGTAATGCACGTGATATTCCTTGTTTTGCAAGAACATTTTCACGGTATCCTGTTTGTGTTCAAGCGAGCTTCCCCCCTCCTATCTCCGGGTCTGACATATGACGCAGCTGATGTAATTTTGTATGCACTACCTCCTCGCTTATCACATCAACTACATGAAATTATGTACAATTGTGCCAGATCATTCCTGTCTGTCTTAAAGACTCTGAACTTTGAAGCAGAACGAATGAAAGCCCTGTACGAGGTAGAAGTATGTGGTATTATGGGGATAGATCCGAACTAAACAAGCTGGCGAGATATGTTAAAAGGGAGGACTGTGGAAATTTAGTTCGTAACTGAACATTATCTGCGCCATCTTGTCTCTCTCCAGCGCCGCACGCAGAAACACACGGCGGCCATTTTAGACACCATGGCCCCTCTCCCCGCTCATTGCCGATCGCCAGCGCGTCCCTCTTTCGCTGCGAACACCCCCCCCCGCGCGCCGGCCATCCCCGCTCTCTCACACATGGGCCATAAACCCTCTCCTTCTGCGTGACCCTGCCATGGAACCGCATCCCGCGCCTGATCAACACCTCCTTTCATCCCATACATGGTCATACATCCTTTTGATAACCCCCTTCCTCTGCGCCCGATTGTCCGAGCCGATCCCAGGTCATCACCTAGCCCTGCGGATGCAGTTTATTGCCCCTACTGTAAGGGAGACACCCCACATCAAAGGGATTACAGTCGATCCACACCCCACCCCCTGAGATCCGACCAGCCGCACACACCCCCAGGAATTGACGGATGTCCAGCTGTGTGATAGCCATCTCCTACGATGGGTGGGGTGAGGACTTCTACTGTAGATATGTGTGGGAACAAGCTTGAAGTGGGGATTCCAAGGATGTCTTTCCGTACATCAAAGTCTCAACAAGAATGTATCACATGTAATAAAGCAATAAACCTGTGTATAAAAGGCCAGGCCTCAGAGATGCGGTTAGAGCACCTCGAGACGATACCTTGCTGTCCGATCTGACGTGTTCTGCTCCGACGGAATAAAACTTTGTTTCCTGCCTTCCAGTCTCCGGCGCCTGCCTCTTTTGTTGGTTAATCATCGAATGGTATAAGAGGCGATTACCGCCAGGCAATACTTGAAAGGTTATCGACTGAACTGCCGCTACCATTTAACATATTAGAAAAGTTTAAAATACATATATTTCAGTTTTTCAGCCTTGTACACACACTGATCAAAGGTATTTTCACTTTATATCATTTTGTATGACATATGTTCACTATTACAACCACAAATCAGGACATTCACAGGTACTGGAGAGAATTGACAATGGTTAAGAGACAAGATCATAAATGAAATAAGAACAATAAGGGGAATTTCCAAAAACTGTGACCAAATGGTTTCTGAAGTTGTTCCCTACATGCCTGAGATTATGATAAACACAAACTAAAGTTTGAAAGCTTTGAAGCAGGTGAATTCTGAATAGTTGGCAAACGTTTTGAGAAATAAGTTGATGATCAATTCTATTTACACGGATACAATAAAACTATTATATATGTCTTTTCAGCATCTTCAGGAGCAGGCAAAGGAAACACTGGCCTCAAAGGCAGGGAAAGCTGCCGGCCTCTGTGTTTCAGGTGCTGAGACCATTGACACCTATCGACACAGTGGCATGGAGGGTGAGGGGACTGGAATGGAGGCCACCAGCTCTTCAACATCTTCAGAGGCCTCCACAAGGGATTGGCTCATTTGGATGCTTACTGGAGATAATCCCATTATTCCTGGGTTTATTTTGTGTATGTACAGGATGACTATTTTCAACTGACTGAGAAGGTTCATGCTACCTAGCTTAGTATTCCTGAAAATGTTTCATTTGAATAGCCTAAAGGCTGTTGAGAAGAATTTACCCCAAATATCTAGATGTAATGCAAATGATAGCTCACATTTAGTGGGAGATATTTTTGGTGCCATTATTCCTTCAGTAGGAGGAGCCTTAAATGATAAGAAGATTATAAGGCTTTCTATAGTAGTGGGAAAATCAATAACTACTACATCTGGTGCTTTGCTAGCAGTAGATACAGGATTAGTAGCTATTAGATCTATGGTTTTGCAAGATTGACTTGCTTTAGATATATTGTTAGCAGAGAAAGGCGGGGTCTGTAAGATGTTGAAAGTGCAGCACTGCTGTGCTTTTATCCCAGATAGGAGCAAAGAGGTAGAGGGGATTGAGGAGAACATTTCTGACTTGAAGCCTGAGATAGAGGTTTTAGAAGCAACTAGTGTTTTAGAAACCTTAGGACATGGGGTTTCTGCTATAGGTATCTAGCTTGGAAGCTGGTAATGGATTTTAGTTGCTGCATTAAGGCCTATTTTGAATATTGATATTTGCTTAATTTGTTAAAAATGGGGGTCTCTAGTTGGCAGAGGTTTGCACCTTTGTCCAAGTGAGGAACCTTCTTCCTAGTCAGGGAAAGGGGGATACACTTCTAAAATAACCCCTGCTCACCCCCTTGGAAGCTTGGCACGAGAAGACAGGCTTATCTCAGAGGCAGTGTGTAAAGCATTTGTGCATGCATACAGTTACACAGTGAAAACACTACAAATAGACACCACACCAGTTTAGAAAAATAAGCAAACTTTATCTAAACCAACAAGACCAAAAACTACAAAAATCCAACATACAATACTCTTTGCACCTTCATACCTGATAACAGCAGGGTTATTAATGCTTATATAAACAATATAACTGATGTCTCTTGTAAAATCAGAGTGGGGATTTGTTAAAACTTTTATATGGATTTGTATTTTCGTGCATAATTAATAATGTGCAATATGGATTTACATGCACGATTTACATGATTTCACATATGCAGACTGATTTAAATCAATGGGTTTTAAAGCGGATTCCCTATGGTGTGTAGAGGTTTATATTTTGATGTGTTTCAGTTAGGCGACATTTCTGTGCAAAACTCAATCTTAATTTGGATGGAAGCTAGTACAGTGCTTCCATCCTCTGCACACATCCTCTCCCCACCAGCTCGCAGAACACAATCAAGCTGACACGTATTAGAACACTCTTCATTGTTGTTATTGTTCTTTTCATGGTTGAATTTTTCAAACTCAGCCGTAATTGCCAACATATTATTTATTATGTTTTTCACTGCTTCAATGAAATCTATTCATTCAAACAAACAGTGTGCCACTGTAAAAGTATCTTGTTTGTTCAAGTTTCTCTGGATGGCATTAGCATCAAGGATGCTCAATAATTATTCAAGAAAATGAGATAGTGCTTAGGTGTTTATGTAAGGATGTTTATTTTTCTGTGTGCTCTGATTTGCTGAAGAAATTGTGCATTTGCTCACACCATGAAGATTCTGCACTACTTCTTATGCAAGAACTGTGTATAAAAAACCCTTGATTTTGGGGATGAGCTAGAGATTTTCTTGAAGACGTTCTTGTTCTACTAGGGATGCTGTCCATTTCTTTCTGATTTTGTGCCCATTGGAACTTAAATTATTTTCTGATCTTTACATACTCTGTATACCTTTTCCTTTGAGAGCCTTCATAGGATGTACACTGTATCTCACGTTTTCAATTTGTTAAATGAAATCCTTTAACTTTTCATTGATCTTGAATTATAATTATTTAATAAAATTGTATTTTATTGATTCCGATGTCATGGGGGTGCCTTAACTAAGGGACAAATTGCCTGAAGAAATTGAGGTTTATCACCGTCTCCAATCCAAATAAATATGGGAGATCTAAATAAGGTAAATCTTGGGGTGTCTTGTTTTTGGGGTACAGCATTTTGCTTTCACATTTTATGACATGTTGGTGACAATGTGAGAAACAAACAACGCATGAAGAAGCTGCCTGTACTGAAGACGTGGTGCAGTGTGCTGTAAGGAGGGAGACATTTTCCACTCAGCGAGTAGCAGCATAAGAAGTTTAGGTGCATTTGAGCATGGAGAACACCTTCCACAAGCAGCGCGGGGATCACTGAAGTGAGACTAAAATTCTGGTGATGCTGTTGCTGAATCCGCATTCAGCAGGGAAGGTCAGGCAAAACTGTTGCGACTAAGCATCAACTCCAGGCAATATGATGACCATGACATCATTGCACCTGTGCCAATAACAAAGTAGTTCTGTTGCATATATTAATGTGTGATGGCATTACACATATAATGTATTCATATGTGTGTAAGAAATCTTTGATTAAGTGGGCTTTACAATGAGGCAGTGAAGTACTGCATTGGAAACAAGCATTGGCTAAACCAATAAGTGTCGCCTACGCAAGAGCTTTTGGCTTTGCCAATGTGTTTTAGCCATGTGGTACATTAGTGTGGCTGCTGTTCAGCATGGCTAAAGGTTAGAGGCATAGTGGAGAGTGGAGTGAAGTGTCGTAGATTGGAATGGCAAAACGTGGTGTAGAGTGTCATGTTTTGGAGTGACATAGAGTAGACTCACATAGCGTGTGGTAGAGTGGACTGGTGTAGAGTGAAGATTGTTTCAGACTAGAGTGAAGTGGCTTAGATTGGAGTGGAGAAGGGTAGAGTGCAGTGGCAAAGAGTAGAATGGCATATATGTATGGCATAAAGTGGTGTAAAGTGCAGGGGCGCAGTGTAAGTTAGAGTAGCATTCAGTGGATTGGCATAAAGTGCAGGGGCGTAGAGTGGAGTGGTACAGAGTAGAGTGCATTGACATAGAGTATATTGTTAAAGAGTGCAGTGGCGTAAAGTGCAGTGTTGCTCAGATTGGAATGGTGTAGAGTGCAGTAGTGAAGAGTGTAGTGGTATAGAGAACAGTGGAATAGATTGCATTGGCATAGAGTAGTGTTGTAGAGTAGAGAGTTGTAAAGTGGAGTGGTGCAGAGTGGATTGGTGCAGAGTTGAGTTGTGCAGAGTGGAGTAGAGTGCAGTGGCACAGAGTGAAGTGTGGTGTGGAGTGGAGTGGGTCAGAATAGAGTGGAGTTGGAGGACGTAGAGTGGAGCATGCATGGTTTCATAGCTCACTGGCAACACATTTTCAACTGAAATGACAATTACATTTGCACAGACATACAGTTGTACTGATAAAATGATGCAGTGCACAAGCAATAATGTGTGGAAATGGCATCACGTAGTGTACTGATTTTTAAAACAAATCATATTAAAGTATTTGTTTACAATTCACATCAGAATGAACAAGAAATGTGCTTCATTTGTGCTTTGCTAATTCTGATATATTCTGAAATATTTGCACAGGTCATTTAAATGCCATGTGCTAGATAAAAACATATGCTCTCCCTTTAGATTCCAGCAAGATTGTCACATAAATCCTCTCACTTTGAAGTCAGAAAAACTAAAGCAAACACCAAGCTCCTCAGAAGACACAGCCTGACATTTGACCTCTGTCTTTGAATGCACAGCAAATGTGGCAAGATAAGAACAACATTTACAGGCACTTGTGGAAGAATACAAAGAGAGGTAGTGTGAAAAGGCTTTGCTCCTTGGGAGGGACGCACTGACCCTGGACAGCCTAAAAGAAATAAAGCCAGCAAATAGAAAGCTTGATAATGTGAGTTGCAAACCACAAAGCCAATGGTAAGAACCAGGTGGAATGCATTCCCAGGGAAGCATTCTGAATGTCCCCAAGATGTCTTTAGTAAACCAGACAGCTGCTCTGTCTGGTAGGTAGGCTTTGACCTAAAAAGGGCATATGGAAATGAAACTTTTTATTTAAAACGTTTTAAAGAAATGCATGTCCCCTGATAACATTATGCCCTTAATACCTGGTTTCCACTGTCACATAAGACTAAGGGCCTGATTCAGATCTCGGCGGACTGGTTACTCCCGTCACCGAAATATAAATCCCATATGATATACCGGGATTTTTTTTGGACTAGATATCTGTTACCACTGTGATAGAGTAACCCGTCCACCCAAATCTAAATCAGGTCCTAAGTCTGTCTTTAAAGAGGAGCAATACTAGTCTTCTATTATTCTAGACTGTGTGACTGGAAGCACTAGCAGTTTTGGGAAACAACTGTTTTAACTTTTAAATATCCACAGCTATATTTACCTGTCGCAGGCATGGCAGCACAGAATGTCACAACCTAGCCTGTTCTTGGAATCTTCAGTAAAACCACTGTGCTGGGGCTCTCGGTAGCACAGAGCAGGCCGTCACAGCTGGCACCGGGCCTGGTTGCACACAATGCGAGCGTGAAAAATATGATGCTGATCACGATATTGCAGGTTGCTCGGTTGGCTCGCAGCTGCAATGCAGTTCCGCCAGCCGAACTTTATTGTACACGTTCACTCGTATGTGGGCCAAACCGTTAAACATACACAAGTCGAGGCCAATACAATGCCCCGATTTCACGTGATGGCGTCGCCTTTCCAACCTTGCTTGGGGACCGACATTACATACTTTCCCTCCCATAATCAAAACACTTTCTTGTCAATTAAACTTATAACTTTGCAACAAACTCAGAAATGGGGGCCATCTGGGTGGCATAGTTTCTTTACAACATGCCGTCCTTGAGTCTGGAGGAGGGTGCAGAGTTGCCACATAGGTGGTATTTTATGCGATCACTCATTCTGCTGGGAGTTGGACTGCTCAATAGCGTTTGGGAGCTAGAACTGTGCCCTGGGCACCCCTCTTGAGGATAAGGTGTTGCAGGATGAGATTGCAGGATGCCTCTTGGGAGCAGGGTTTGTCAGCACTGTTGAGCGATGCTACAGGTGTTGATTCTCTGGCCATAATCTGAATGGGCGACTCGTTTCCTGGGTTTACTTCTTCCTCGCTTGGGTCACACCTGGCTGGCTTAAAGAATGACATATTACGGGTATCTGTTTCTCTATTGCACTCAGTTGTGTCCACATAGCATTGATTCGATGTTTGGGCCCCTCATCGGAACCTTGCCTACTGATTGTTATTCCTTCATCTTTGTAATGCTAGGGCATCGTCAATGAGGGTTGGTCTCCACTCAGGTTGGTATGGGATGGTGTCAGCTATCACTCGTCCATGCTGGCATGTCCTGGGCCTGTGCAGTGGTCGAGTGTGTTTTTTTTCTATATTCTCGTAGGTATGCATATATCGTTCACTCCAAAGGTTGCTGGTTGTCATCCGCTATGCGGATGAACTCATTGACCGTGTGCATGAAGTGCTCTGCTTCTACATTAGCCTGCTTCTACATTAGCCTTAGGCCACCGTGGTGTATTCTGCTTGTGACTGATACCTCATGATTGCAGATACACCGAAAACTCTTGACCCTGGAATGGAGTGCCATTGTCTGTTCAAATTTCTTTCAGTGGCCCCTGTGTGGCCAACATCTTCTCAAGCTTGGGAATGACCTCCTTGGCTGTTCTAGATGCCACAGTTTCCACTTCTGGATATTTTGGGTAATTGTCAATTAAAACAAGGGTGCATTGCCCATTGGGGAAGCACATGTCCTCGGTTGCTGGGGGCTTCATTCCGTGATCAGTGGGGGTGGTGCATCTGGTGGACCGGTGACTTAGCACCATCGACAGGACAGCACCATGTTTTCTACCATCTCATCCATGAGTGGAAACCAGACTATGTTCCGAAGGCACTTCTTCATTTTCACCATACATTGGGCTCCGTTGTGGGCTTATTGAACCACTTGCTTAGTGACGCTGGTGGAAATCACTATTGTGGGTCCTGTCTCTTTCACGTCAGTTGCTAGTTTGTGGCGCACTTGATAGAGTCAGTTTAAAATTCTTTTGGCTTCTGGTGTGCGGTATGCTTGCTGTTCCTTGAGTAAATGCCACTTCCCTACTGTTTTGCAGCTAGGGCAAGCAGTAGGCACTCGTCCTGTGCCGTTGGACTGCAGATCACGTTCATGGAGAGTGGTAGTTTCTGAGACCATTCTACCACATATCTCATGTATTCCTCGGTGTCCTCTGCATCTTCTGCTTCTTTGAGTGTTGCTTTGAATTGGTGGTGGGATAAGTAGTCTGCTGGGTTGTTGGCACCCGGCCTCTATTCCACACAACAGTCGTAGTCTTGTAACTGCAGCATCCACTTCTAGATGCATAGCTATGGCTTGGAAGATATGCCTGGAAACAGCGGAATAAGTGGCTTGTGATCCATAGTGACGATTGTAGACATACAGATGAAAGAGCCTACAGACCCAGTGGATGGCAATGGCTTCCCTTTCTGTCTGCAAATACTTCTGTTCTATGGGGATCAATGAAACACTGACATATGCAACAGGGCTTAGTCTCCATGGACCTGTTTCTGGGTGAAGACTATCCCTAGCCCTTTTGGGCTGGTGTCCACTGCAATTGCAGTTAGCTTGGAGGAGTAGAAATATGCCAGTGCAGTGTCGGCTGACAGGGTTTCCTTGGTCACTTGGAAGACATTGGATTCTTTGTCGCCCCAGGCCCATAGGGTTACCATTTTTGTGAGATTCCGAAGTGACTGGATGAGAGTGGTCAGGTCTGGTATAAATTGGCCACAATAGTTCACCATTCCTAGAAAGTTTCTCACCTCCATTACGTTGTTTGAGGCGTGTGCTTCTCTGACGTCACAATTTTTTTCTGGATCTGGGGCTATGCCAGCCACAGAGAAGATATACCCAAAGAAGCTGTCTGCTGCTTCATAAATTCACACTCCTCCCTGTGGTGCTGGATTCTGTGCAGCAACTTCCTGAGTTGTTCATGGTGCTCTAAAATGGTGTTTGCAAATATAAAAAGATGTAACCGCTGACAACACAATGCAGCCCTACTAGTAGCTCCTGGATTGTGTTATGAAACACTTTTTCCGCACTTGATATTCCGAAGTTTAAGTGACAGTATCGTCCAAATCCTACATGCATCGAGAAGGTTGTGATGTATCTCAAGTCAGGTATTAAAGGTAGTTGTCGGTACCCCCGATCACAGGTCCACCTTGGAGAACCATTTGGCTCCATTGAGCTCTTCGATAAGGTCATGTACTGTGGGGGTGAGGTGGTGTTCTCGCTGAATTGTGATATTTGGTAGCCTCATGTCCACACAGATGTGGACTTCTCCGGGTTGTTTCTGTTTCTTTGCCACTACAATGGGTGATACCCATGGAGTGGGACCTGTAACCCTTTCAATGATTCCGACCTTCTCTAGTTTGTCTAGTTCTTCTCGACTTTGGGCCGCAGATGGAAAGCTATCTGATGATGTTGCAATGCCACTGGCTGTATTGAATTGTCAATCTGCAATTTTGCCACTTTGTCCTTCATAAACTCAATACTTACAAACAAGTTTTTGAACTCTGTGAGGGTGTGGGAGACCTTTTCTGTTTGCACTCCGAGTGCAAATTTTATTAGTCCTAGTCTATCTGCTGTGTTGCAGCTGCCCATTGACAAAAAATAGGATGATGCGGAGGAATAAATAGCATCCAAATTACAAGCAAGAAAAAACTAATTAATTTCTAATTACATATACTCAGTCCAACAGTATTATTCGTGCTTATTTACATAATCGCATGCCAACTCCAAATCAAATATAGAATAATTCTTTATCATTTTTATCATTTATGACAACACTCAAAGGATCAAATCTATATACACAACAAAAGGTTTACATGAACAAAATTCCTTCGTACCCATTTTCTGAAAAACCAGTTGCTAAAAATAAGCCTGAGTTTTTTAAGCAATCTGAAAAAAGTGAGATTGTCCAATACACACTTGAGGGGATAACTCGACCCTCAACACAGTCCAGGAAAGTGTGTCTCCAATTTCTTTATGTAACATAAATCTTCTGTCGAACTCTGTTCTGTAGCATCAACGCGTTTCGGTCCTCCGATTTGGGCCTCATCAGGACATGGGAGGAAGGAACAATCAACCTACAAAGTAATGTATGTTGTGAGACTCATCTGAAAAAGGGGGGGTTGCTTATTTCATTACATTATTCAATCAGGTACATATTTAATGCCAATAAAGTTCATAAATTCGGTCAAGAAACATGCATAGAACCACCTTATGTGTAAACAAGAACACACTAAGATGTGAAATGTACCCTGGTGTAAACAAGAACACACTAAGTTGTGAAATTTACCCTGGTACAAAAAACCCTGATTCAAAAAAATATACTCGAGGCCCCTTCATTTACTGACCAGCATTCGTAGGCCTCCTCTCGCTACATATATGGACATACTTGACACGCGTCCGCATGTGAAACTTGTAATTCAAAACTCCCTGGCATGGATAAGGGTTGGGTCTGGCCATATGCGCAAACTCTGACAATTGCCTTGATTAATGCTGGAGGTTCTGGTACGTCTGTCAACATGATATCGATAGACATTCCTGTACCTATAGTCGCTGTGTCTGGGTAGTGGCTGATGTGCAGCTGGCATTGAAGAAGCGGTTTATGTGAGGTGGTGGTGTTGCCGACGGTGAACATTGACTGCACGGTGTATTCAGTGATATCCTAGTCTATGTCATCTGCCACTCGTTCGGTGCCGGGGATGTCATTGACTGTTTTCTTTGGCCTCTTAGTTTTGAGGAGAGGAATACTTTCACAAAGTGATTATATTTGTTACAGCAGTCCACTTTTTACATTTCACAGGGCAGTCGGTCGTGAATCGGTCCCCCACAAAAGCCACACTGTTGTCTCGACTCAGGTGATCTTATTGCTTTACTTGGTGCAGTTCACGGCTGAACAGCATTGACGGGTTCCATCTTAACTGTGCGGTGTAATACTGCTTCCATGTGTGAAGCTCTCACTTTGGATAGTTCTTTTGACCAGCCTGGTGTGAGTATGTCTCATAGGGGTGTGCCAGACTCTAATAGTATGTGTTCACGTAGCTTTGATGAGGATTTTATTTTGTCTGTAAATTTGCAGGTACTAGCAAATTCTTTTGAATCCCATGGAATCTGTCTATGGACTCTTCAGCTCTTGCCAAGCTTTATGAAATGTGAATCACTTGTAGTTTTGGTTGGCCATGGGTTTGAAGTGTGCATTTTGGGTAGCGAAGGGCATAGCATAGGTTTTGGCTGTCCCTTCTGTGGTGGTTTTATATATTTTGTGTATCGCTTTGCCCGCCAAGTGGAGCAACAGTGCTCGTCGTCTCTCATCTGGAATTTCAGTGGCTTTGAAGTATAGCTCTAGGCGCTCCACCCTGTTCCTCCATTTGGGTCCCTGTGAGGAGGGTGTGCAGTCTATTACGATTCGTTCAGTGACAGGCACATTGGCCATCACTCAGTATGTATCAGGTACGTGGTGGTGGGAATACTTGGACTGTACCGCCACCCTTGGGCTAGTAGTGTAGCAAACAAATCGTAAAGAGCTCCTTGGGAGGGTGACTAACTTCGTCGTAGCACGATCACTGCCAGCTCCACGGCTACACCGGGCAGCTGCCAATACGAGGGAGGCGAGATTGGCATACACGTATAGTCACCTTGCAGGAATGGCTGTGTCTTTTGCAGTAAAGAGGGCCGGTGCTTCCTCATTCTTCCCTTCCCCCACCTCGTGGCACGAGCACATCCGGCAAAAGATCACGCTGGGTGGCCGCCACCCAGGAGAGATGGGGTCCGGAATAAGTCTGTGCTGCGGGGAGGAGCGTGGTTCGTGGTGATGGCTTTGCCTTGTCACCAGTGTGCTGGGGCTTTGGGCAGCGCAGTGCAGGTCGTCTGTTGAGTATATATGAGTTTGCTGTGCATTTTGGCTTGCACCACGAGATGCATACAAGAAGTTGTAAAGAGTTGTTTAAATCTGGCCGATGTTCCAGATACTTGCTCGTTGGGAGTTGCGGTGAGATTCTTCACTCTGACCGCTGCTCCGGACATGCGAGAACTTGGCTGTGAGCTTCTCTTGTTATGAGACAAAAATAAAGTCTCCAGTATTCTACTGCATTGTCTCATTTTATTCCATACATCCAACACCATCACAGCGGGGCAACCGGCCTGGTTGCGTGCAGTGCATTGGGCCTGGTTGCACAGATCATGCTATGCAGTTCCGCCCTCCCTCCTTTACTGCGTGCACTCACTCGTATGTGGGCTAAACCATTAAATGTATGCATGTCTGGGCCTATACAATGCCCTCAATGCAATTTGTGTTGTCCCCTCGTAATCCTGCTCAGGATGGAATTTGCAGCCAACAGTAAAGTGGAAATCTTAAATTTGAAGTTTTGCTAACTATCTATTACCTCCTCGTCCGTCGTCCTCTCACAGTCCTCACATTGGAGTTTACTCAATTTCTGCAGAACCTAACCACCAAAGTTGACTTTCCTTTCCATTCCAAGATGGCTCCTGACTCCCTAAGTACAAGTACCTCACTTCCTGGGAAGGACTTTTTTTTCATTCTGCAGCCGGTAGCCATCTTGGCTTCAGGTATTTTTTTGCTTTTCTTTTACGCTTTTCTTTTCTTTTTTCAGTGATGCTTGGCGGTTCCTATCGTTGTGTGGGGTTGCATACCTAGGGAGGGCTACGTGATCACGGGAGGAGTTTGTGGTATGCAGGCTACCTGGGGCATCATCAGAGGAAAGCAATGAGCACTCTGTTTTCTTTTCTATTTTTTTTGTCACTGTATGTTTTCCCTGCTTTGACTCCGATATTCCTGGGTGCAGGGCATTCAAGCGGGATCTCGATGGGGTTTTTTGAGGTTTTTACAGCGGAATTGGTTGGCGCACGGCACCCGCTTGATTCAAAGATGGCGCCTTCGCCTGACTCTCGTTATGGCCGAGTGCTCTTTGTACTGGGTCCTGGCCATTTTTTCTCGACCTCCAGGCTGTTTTTTTCTTACAGCAATTGCCTTTTTCACTTGCCTTATGCACTTAGGCGGTTGCTTTAGTGTGGGCAGGCTTCGCTCCTCTGGGGTCCTGCTGCCTGTGTGTCTCCTGCCGGTGCCTCGGGCCTATTGCTGGTCCAATCATGAGTAATCCTGAAGATACCCCAGTGGTGGCTGGGCCATCTTCAGGGGTTCCGGTGTCCCCCGACCTCCAGGCCATCATTGTAGCTACTGTTAAGGCTGTGAGGAGGCACATCTTGCCAAGGTTCCTAGAATGAACCCTCCTTTTGACAGGGATGAGGATGATGTGAAAGGCCAGTTTGTGCAGGGCACGGACCTGGCCGAAGTTCTGTAATATGTGCGCGTCAATTTGGCCTTAGTGGTGGCCGCACCAGTTCCAGATAATGAAGACATTTTTTCACAATATCAGCGGTCTGAACCAGACTCTCTGCCCTTACATTCGTCCATTCGCAATGTGCTGGCAATTGAATGGAAAGATGTGGAGAACCAGGCTTTTCCCATGTTTCTTGCTGAAGCATTACCCCTTAGATGCCTATGGGGAGTAGTTTCCCTCTTTATTTAAAATTGACAACATTATGGCTGGGTTGTCTTCTCAGGGAGCGCTGGTGTCTGAGGATGCTTTGCCTTCAGATCTGCTGGACCAGAAAGTGGAGGAGGCTGTGAAGCTGGCCTATGCGGCTTCGAACTTGCTGTTCGGCCAATTCCTGCTCTACTTTTCAGTCACTCCTAAAGAACTTCCATTCTTTGGCCGAAAAGGTGCAGGAGGATGCAGATTTTTTGGTATTGTTGGCTTTGATTGAGCAGAAGGTGCACTTCCTTTCTGATTTCACCATTGATTATCTCTGCGCTTCTGCAGCAGTCTACAGCGCAGCAATTGCCGCCCAGCGCAACATTTGGATACAGTCCTGGAAGGGTGATGCTGCTCAGAAATCAGTCCTACTTAAGCTGCCTTTTACAGGTTCTAAGGTGCTTGGAAGTGACATGGAGAACATGATAAAAAAAAATTGCAGAGAATCGGAAGCTGATACTCCTATTCATCTGGCTTCCATGGGCAGAGGTTTCGGGTTCCGTAGGGCTTTTCCCACTGGGGGTAAGACCCTGCAACACCAGCCCCTTTGAGGTTGGGATGACCCTCATGCTGGCAAACCTCGGTACTCCATTGCTGCCTCCTCTCCTGCCCCTCCCAAGGAATGAGCGTTCCAGATTCCATCCCATAGGTGGGCGTCTTCAGTTCTTTCAGGACGTTTGGACTTGTTCCATTTCCGATGCCTGGGCTGTCCAAGTGGTCTCCAAGGGTTACAGAATAAATTTCAGCGAGGCTCCTCATTATCATTTTTTCGAGACTCGTGGTCCTTGTTCCCCAGCGAGGTTGTCTGCACTCCTTCAGGGAATTTGGTTACTACTTCAGAAGGCGGCCATTATTCCCATTCTGCCTGGGGAGGGGTTCCAGGGTTATTATTCCCTGCTTTTCCTTGTCCAGAAGGTTTCCGGGGACTTCCACCCTGTGCTGGATCTCAAGGGGGTGAATCACTACATTCCCCACATTTCTTTTAAAATGGTGTCCCTGCAGCAGATCCCACCCCTCTTGTGGAATGGCAAGTTCCAGGCTTCCAACGGTCTCCTATATGCATGCGTACATGTCCCGGTGCATCCTTCCAAGCAGTGGTATCTCTAGTTTGCGGTCCAGGGCAACCACTTCAAGTACCAGGTCCTGCCGTTCAGGCTAGGCTTTGCTCCGGGACTGTGCACCAAGCTCCGAGCTCCTCTGGTGGGTATTTTACATTCTGAGGGAATCCAGATGTTTCTCTATTTGGATGAACGAATGATTGCCTCTGGTTCTTTTTTCAAGGCCCAGTCGGAGGTTTGCAGGGTGATCACGTTGCTGCAGGACTGTGGCTTCTTGATCAAATGGAAGAAGTCCCAGGTCGAGCCTTCCCATGATCTCTTCGTCATCAGTGCACTCTTCTGGATGGACCTGGGGGAGGTTGTGGTGTCAGATCAACGTTGTGTTTGTCTCCGCTACCATTTGTCATCTCTCCTTTTTTACTTGGCCCGGACTTGGCTTCACATTCAGGGAGAAATTGGAAATTTAAATTCTTTATTGAGTGATTGATAAAAATCTTTGCAATTAAGCTAAGAATACAAAAGAAGGCACCTTTACAAAACCCATAAAACAACTCATTTCATTACGGTGAAGTTGGTTTAAAACCGTTTAAAATGTAACAATGTGTTTATGGTTTTGAGTTAGTACTATTTACTATAAGCAAAAATTGTAAAATCTCTTTAAACTAGCCTAGATTAAAAATTGAAAGCCAAGGGTTTCCATTTAACAAACGTTAATTTATACACTTTCTACTTACTATACCCTAAAGGTTCACAACAAATCTAACAAGAAGACTGCTTAGCAGATAAGGATTGAATTTTGGGTTTTGGTGTTTTTAGTTGATTCAGGTACTAGCAGGAGGGTTTAGCATAGTTGTTGCTATTTTCATAAAACGGACCAATCTACAAGCTAATTGAATGTCTCCTCCTGCAAAGCAGGCTTTTAATGCTTGTCGGCGAGTTCGCAGGCGTCTTTGGTTCCAAAGTTGTTTAAATAATAGCCTTCGCTCTTTCTCTAGACCTTTGCAGCTGCATAGTAAATGCAAGACATTCTCTTTTTGGTCACCGCAAAGTCTGCAGTTCGTTGTAATTTCCAAGCGTTTCTATGGGGGGAGATGTTCTTTTGCTGGTATAACTCCCATCCTCAACTGCAAAAAAGATTCCTTCACAGCTCGTGAAAACCCTGTTCCCAGGTATGCTTGTGGTAGAGAACTGGTATATCTCTGGATGACAAACCACCCATGGGACCTCCTGATAAGTGTGGTTTTATCTTCTTTATTTGTCTTTACTGTTTTGTTTACAAGCTGCTTAAAACATTTGTGAGTCCCATTCGCTTCCCAGAGTTCTTATAGTGCGAGAGAGCTTATTGCTGACTGAAGATAGACCATTGCTGGGCAGTCTTTATTCCTTTTCAGTTCTTTCCATAGATATGAATTCAAAGTACCTGTCTCAGCTCCCTTTATTTTGTGCCAACATTTGGCGTAGGCACCCTTGCGTGCTATTTGTTGTTTGTGGAGACCAAACTCAAGTCTTAGTTGCGATGGCGAAGTGTACTGTGGGAGGGTGAATAATATTCGCATTCCTTTAGACACCACCTTATCTAAGGTGGTCTCATCTCTTCCTCTCTACATTCACTGCCATACGATATTCACGGTAATAATTTTGCTTGTAATACTTCTAACAAAGGGATTACGTTTGGACCCGTTATTTTGTGTTTAATGCTCTTTAATGCGACGGCCAGGGATATCCCTCTGTTTCTGATCGCCGTTTTTTGTTGCCCAAACATTCCTTTCCTGTCGAAGATTATACCCAAATAATTATATTCTTTGACGACTTCCATCCTCTGGTCCCGTAGAGACCACTGAGGTTATTGTTTTTTTGCATTTTTGGTTTATTGTCATCACCTTTGATTTTTCTAGGTTTATACTTAACCCGTTCCTTTCAGAAAAGTTGCTTGTCGTGTTTATAAGGTGTTGGAGGCCTACTGGGTTTGGGCTAATCAGTATTAAATCATCCGCGTACAGAAGATTAGACAGTGTAAGGCCCCCTAGATTTGGGGTGTGATGGTTGCAGTTATCAAGCTCTGCTGAGAGGTCTGACATGAAGAGGTTTAACAGGGTCGGGGCAAGGACGCAACCCTGCTTCAGCCCCTTTGCAGTTGGTATTTCCCTTGATAAACAATTGCCTGTCCCCAGCTTTATTTGAATCCATGTCTCAGAGTGGAGAAAAATTAATAGATTCAAAATTTTGGGGTCTATTTCCCAGCCTGATAATTTAGCCCAGAGTTTCCCTCTGTCTATACTGTCAAATGCGGACGAGTAATCAATAAAACAAACAAATAGCATTTTTTTTTTGTTTTATGGTGGCATCTATTAAGAGAGAGAGAGCAAGAATATTTGTCATTGTCCCTGTACATTTTTGAAAGCTTGTCTGATTAATGGGGATAAGGTTTTTCATTGATGCCCATTCAGAGAGTTCTTCCAGTAAAAGGCCTGCAAAATATTTGGCATCTAAATCTATTAGAGCGATGAGCCTGTAGTTCTTAGCTTGGCTCCTATTGCCTTTTTTGTAGATCGGGGGCAATGATTGATCCCTTCCAAGAGTTGGGGATTCGTTCTGCCTCCCAGATCTTCTTGAAGAGACGGTGCAGTTGCTCTGACCAGTAATTTGGGTCCTGCTTGTAAAGAATTGGGGGTATTCCGTTTGGCCCAGGGTCCCCTCTTTCCTGCCTTTCGCAATTCTTTTCTTGATCTGTTTTGTTGTGCCTGGGAAGATGGTCTCCTCGACTAGATGTATAAGGGCCTCCGGGTATAGCTGACGGACCGTAGCGTCTTGTTTTGTTCCGGCAGGTTCTTTATTGAAGTAGTACACTAAGTGTTTTACCCAGGCCTCCTCAGTTATGTGGGAATTGATTCCAGGGTCCTTAGGATTCTCTATGTTATTTACTGTGAGCCAGAATCTTGAGCTGTTGTTAGTTTTTGCATCATAAAGCAGTTTGGCATTCGGGAGGGAAGTCCTCTACTTTGGCTCTGGTTCCTTGGGGAAGGTTGCATCTATATCCCCTTGTTCACCATCTCCTGGGGCATTGGGTTCCGCGGTCTCAATTGTATGAGGCTATGATTCCTGAGACACCTCAGATTCGCCTGGATCTCGTGGTGGCTGGACCCCACTCCTCTGGGCAGGGGTTGCTCTTTGATTCCTCTAACTTTCCTGGTTCTCAGGGCTAATGCCAGTGGGAAGGGTCGGGCTGCCACCCTGGGCGAGGCCTCAGCTCAGGAGCTATGGGTTCCACTGGAGGTGAGTCAGTCTTCCAATTGGAAGGAGTTGGCAGCTGTCCTGAAAGTTTTTTGTTTTTTTCATCCCCTGCTGGTGGGTGCCTTGGTGTGTGTGCAAACAGACAAACAGTTTGCCCGTTCTTATCTGAACCGTCATGGATGCATGTGTCCTCTCTTTCTCCTTGCTCAGAAGATTTACCTTTGGACTGAGTACCAACTTTGTCCTCTGTGTTTCTTCCAGGGAGGGAGAATGGGTTTGCTTATGCTCTGAGTCGTAGGTTTCCCTCCTTGGTGACGATGTGTCTGGATCCGGGGGTCTTTTGCTCCATTCAGCGCTGGTTCGGTCGCCCTTGTCTGGATCTGTTCACCACCGAGGAGAATGCTCTTCTTCTCCATTTTTGATGTCTGTTTCCATCCTCAAGGGAGTGGGCAGTGGATGCTCTGGCAGTTCCATGGTCTCTGGGTCTCCTTTATTGTTTTTGGCCCATCCCGCTTTTCCCTCGGGAGGTCCAGAAAGTGGTCCAAGACCAGGCGGAGGTTCTTCTGGTGGCCCCGGCTGGGTCGTAGCACCCTTGGTTTCCTTGTCTTCTCTACCTGTCTGTCTCCCCCATTGGGTGTTTCCCGTCCTTCCATTTCACCTGCGTCTGGCTCTTCTTCCTCTGGACTCTCTTCGCAGGTTGAAGCTGGTGGTTTGGCACTTGAACGGAAGTCCCTCTTAGGGCATGGTTACATGGTGGATGTGGCAAAGCTCATCCAGCAGTCTCGGGCGGGCCATCTACCCTTAAGGCTTATGACCACCACTGGTGGAATTTCTCAGTTTGATGTCAGGATCGGGGGATCTCTTCTTCCTGTGAGCCTGTGGTTTTGGAGTTCTTTCGGGACGGTTTTCAACTGGGTCTAGCTGTTTCTACCCTCTGTAGTCAGTGGGCAGCTGTTCTGGTGTTTTGGGGGGAGTCTGTGCAGTCAGTGGCTCCAATGGCGGCTCACCTGCTACGTAGATATTCTCGTCGCAGGCAGCCGGTGCATTCCACTGTGCTGCTGTGGCACTTGCCTCTGGTTTTGCAGGGTTTGCATGGTGTTCCCTTGAACCATTGGAATCCGCAGAGTTCTGATTTCTCTCTGCTAAAGTGGCTTTTCTGGTGGCCATCTCTTCGGGGAAGTGGGTTGGGGAACTAGGGGCTTTGCTGTCTTCCCCTACTTTCCTTTGTTTTATTCTGGACAAGGTGGTGCTTCAGCCAAGTCCAGCCTTTCCCCCGAAAGTGGTGTTTTCTTTTCATTTGGATTTGGATATTGTTTTATCTACCTTTTGTCCCTCTCCTGTGTTTGCTGAGGTGGTGCATTTGCATTCACTGGATATCCATCAAGCTTGTTCTGTTTATTTGCATCGCATTGCAAACTTCCGCAAGTCAGATGCTTTGTTTGTCTCCCATGGTTTGGTACAGCGGGATTGTAAGACCTCTCTTTCTACCTTGTCCTGTTGGATTAAGTTAGCCATTTCACATTTCTATTCTTTGGGCAGTCAGCTTGTCCCGGAGTCTTTCCAGGGGAGGTCTACTAGGAGTGTTTTGGCCTCCTAGGCTTCCTTCAAGGGAACTTCCAATCAGCACATTTGTTTTGCCGCCACTTAGGCTCAGCCCCACACGTTCATGACTCACTACCGTTTGCACATGGGTTGGGATGTCTCTCCCAATTTTGGTACCGCTGTTTTGAGTTCTGCTGTTTCTCCTGAGGTGTAATTACGTATGCTTTGTGCCATTAAACTTCCTCTGTCTTACACTTTTTGTGTGGTTTTGTACCACAATCAGTTGTAGGCTTGGGTACTGTAGTGACCGCCTGGTCACTGTTCTAGTGTTCCTAACTGTATCTTCATACCAGCCACTCCCAGGGGACTGGCTTTCACCATCACCCCACACCCATCCATCACAGGTGTCAGAGGTCCAAGGAAGACATGGCTTGGCAGTTCAGGCTGGACTGTTCCCATGAGGCACAGGGTCAAGACTGATTTGCATATAGCTGTGTCTGAACTGGCGAAGTGAGCTAAAGAACGATGATGGATTCAACCCATATCTGTGACTAGGGGTGAGTGTCCATCATCTCCTTGTGTTTGGCAAGGGCACCCTATACATCGGCGATGAGCGGTCGGACCCGCGTCTGCAGCCGCGGTGACGCTGTGGCAAAGGAGTAGGTGTCCCCAGTGACCCACTTGGCGAGTGGTGAGCCAGAGAGCCTTGGGAGTGTCTGAAGAAAGTGGGACGTTCCCAGCCCGAAAAGGGAACGCCCGTCCGCACCCCTGACTGCTGTCTGGGCGGGCTGCGTCCAGAGGTAAGCACCAGAGGTTCCCCCGTTTGCAGCTCCAGACCCTGCACAGCACGTGGGGTGAGAGAAACTGCCGCAGAGGGGCAGGAGCAAACAAGGGAACAGTGAGTGGCTGTCAACTATGCAGTGATGTAAATGAAAAAAGTCAGCACGAAAATGTACTGGCAGGGTCAGCGCCGATGAGTTGAAGGCGCTCCAAGACCCTCAAAGCACGCAAGGGCCAGTGCATGCCCCTTATCTGAATGGATGAGGTGCCCGCATGCTACTGCGCCTGCTGGCGTATGCCTCTATTGAAGGAGGAAGAGTGGAGCCTTCCCGACATGGCGGGATATGAAGGAGCTCAGCGCTGGCACTCACAGCCCTGCTCATATACTGCCAGAAGAAGGATAGGAGGAGTAGCTGCTGCGGCAAGAGGCTTGCGTACCCTTTCGGAACATCCAAAGCCTTTAGTGCCCCCCACGTGGACAGGGATGGTAAAAAGAAAAAAACATACCTTACAGCAGAAGGAGGAGCTGCTGTCCTGGCAGAGGTCTCTTGCAGCGTGTGGTCGTGGTGCAGCTGTCGGTGATGGTGCCCCCGTGGAGGAGGGGAGCACCGCCAGCGAGGTGAGCTTGTTGTTGGCTGTTGTGTTCCTGCAAGTGGGAGGAGATGGGCTGAAGGCTGGGCTGCACCGGCATGGTGTGGGGGTCCCGCGCGGCCCGAGAAGATGATGAGGAGTGCGAGGGGCAGCGCTAGCAGCCGGGAGGATATCCCCTCTTTGCGGCAAAAGAAAGAAGGAAAAAAAAAACTGAATCAGAGAGAACGAAGAGGCCCGCAGCATCAGGGAAGCTGTTGGGGCCTAAGAAAACTGAAACAGTACCACCTGGTGGTCGTTTGGCAGTACTGTGCTGAAAACAAAAAGAACAAGCATTTGCTATACAATCGGTCTTGCATTTTTTAAAGTTAGAGCTGTTGGCGTTGAAAATTACAATGTTTTTTACTTTTATTTTGTTTATTTGTGGAGGAGTGATTATCTTTGCATAACATTATTGCCATTGGTATGACCTAGTATTCTAGCTGGAAACAGCCTTACATTATACAGTTATTGTCGAAACATTCCTAGTGTTATTATTGTAGAGTGGTCTGACACCCCCAAGTCTAGTACCCTCTATATAAAACTGCAAATAAATAATTATAAATGAATCAATCCTGGGCGTAGAGTATTCTGTTGTGGGCCTTATGTACAGCTGTAGCAATTGTTTCTTTATGTCTGCAATTACACAAACAGTGTGAAAAGAAAAATCTGCATGTCCTAAAATGCAGTGTGCTGTTGTGTGACACTCAGTGCTGGTTGATGCTGTCACACGTGACGTGTGTCCTTTTGGCAGCACCATGTGGGGTATGTTTAAGGGGTTTTGCAGTTGTGTGGCTTATTTGATGTGCCGTCGAATTTTTCGTGCCAGGGAAATAAGACGAGGGTACCAAAGCGATGAACAATAACATAATAGGGATGTGGGGAACCACTCACTTCTGGGAGGGAAGTTTGAGGTTTTATTTTGCTGAGTTCCAAACAATAGGATGTACAGTTTCACACCGCTGAGCACACAATATGCCAGGAAGTTAGTAGCAGCTACAGGCAGTGCATTCCATAAAGGAGGTGTAACCAGAATGAAAGACTAGCGCATTCCTTTATTAGCGTGATAAAAGACTGAGCTTCGCTAATAGTTGAACTTTGAAAGGCATTTCACATTAATTGATTTCACCACCGAACGCCAATTTGTTACCTATAACTCAGAAAACACTAAGGAGAATATGTTTTCATTTAAATAATCTGCCCTCTACAATACTTGGAAAATTGTTATTGGTAGTTGCTACAAATATATTCCTGATTAATTGTCTTGTCTTATAGTTTTTCAAGCTCTCTTGCGTGGTAATGTTTACTTAAAATGTATACGTACTGTGTGGACGCATATGGAAGGAATGTCTGATCTGGAAGAAGAGGCAGTCTCACACTAAGGGCAAACAGATCGATCCCCGAGTTAGGGGAGAGCGTGTCTCCTGGGAAATGCTAATTCAGCACAGACAAAAAAAGAATATTTTGTAGAACGTGAGACTCACGCTGGCGTGACAACTGCTAGACACAAGTCGGGCTCTGACTGCTTGGGCATCGCACCGCAGCAGCACAAGTTGAGGTCCGGACTAGGAGATGAGCAGTGGTCGATTCTCGACCACCGGTTCCCTCCTGTTTACTCGGGGCTTGCAGTGAGCGGGGCACAACTCCAATTAATTCCTGAATGCCCGGGAGGAAATTAAAACAAGTTTAGGCAGCAGCTGAACCCTATAAAAACATAAGATTCACCACCCCACGCTCGCCTGTTCAGGGAAGGTTTGTACAGGAAAATCATATAACAAAGCCCTACTTGTTTGAAAAAGAAAACGAGGGCATTGAGGGAAGGAACGGGTGGAGCTTCCAAGGTACTCTCATCGCCAGAAGGTGCTGTGCGCCTGAAGTGAGCCAGAAACTAAGTGTGAAAAACATCTATGGCATTGAGGGGAGGAGCGGATGGAGCTTTGTAGGTACACTGATTGCGGGGCAGACACTGTGCGTCTGAAGCAGAGTGGATGGGTGTTGGGCACTCTCGGCGCACTGAAAGCTCGTTCAGTCAGAAACAAAGTGTGAAACATCTATTGCATTGAGGGGAAGAGCGGGTGGTTCTTTGTAGCTACACTAATCATGGGGCAGGCGCTGTGCGTCTGAAGTGAGGCGGAAACAAATTGTGAAAAAAATCTATGGCATTAAGGGGAGGAGCAAGTGGACCTTCGCAGGCGCTGTGCTTCCCGAAGCTGAGTTGATGGGTGTCAGAGCACCGAAAGCACATTGTCAGTAAAAAAAAGTGTGAAACATCTATGGCATTGAAGGGAGGAGCTTCATAGGTACACTAATCACGGGGCAGGCGCTGTACGTCTGAAGTAAGTCGGAAACAAAAGTGTGAAACATCTATTGCATTGAGGGGAGGAGGGGGTGGTTCTTTGTAGCTACACTAATCGTGGGGCAGGCGCTGTGCGTCTGAAGTGAGGCGGAAACAAATTGTGAAAAACATCTATGGCATTAAGGGGAGGAGCGGGTGGAACTTCGCAGGCGCTGTGCGTCTGAAGCTGAGTTGATGGGTGTCGGAGCACCGAAAGCACGTTCAGTCAGTAAAACAAGTAAACAAACATGAAAATAAAGCCTAAGTCACACCCAATGTGCACAATACATTGCTAACGCCTGAATATGAATTAAGTATTCGTGCAGAGTGATCCCTGAGCCAGAAACCACGAGCGTATCCGCAGGGAAAAGCCTATCGCAAACAAATACGTGAACCTTGTGTTAACGCGATGAAGATTTAAAAACGCTGAGTTACGTGCCTGCGAGTGAAACGGACGCCATACTACATAATAACAAGTAGTCCCTAAACATCACATGCCTACAGTTGCAGCGCAATGAAACTGTAGTTGGTCAGTGCTGCTTCCGATACAAACGGAAGTGACGAATCAGAGCAGCAACCAATAGGAAGGCCGGAAGTGCCGACTGATGCATTGATAACCCAAAAGCAAGAAGCAGGCAAGCAGCAGGCGGGATCACTCTCGCGATATGGATTACTGGATGTCTCGGAGAGACAGCGCAGGCGCGCTGCCTAGGTTAGACCTAAAAAACTAAAAGGGGGCACGAAGAGGACAATCGGTGCCCAGAGGTATGGCCCACAGCACAGGGAAGGTGGCTGGGGCCTACAGAAAATGAGTGACTGAGTACACCATGTAGTAAAGGCACCCCAAGCTGCTGACAGATGCTCCTACCAAGAAAAGTTGCTGGGGTCTATGAAGACACTGTGGTGACACCTGGTGGCCATAGCGGATCACTGCAGCAGTAAAGACACTAGAGACAGAGAAAAGGCTCCCCAGAAGCTGAGAAGGATGCTTAGAAGTGATTGGAGAATGGGTGGAAACAGCCAAAAGCATTGAACTGTGAAGGAGAGGGGCTATATATACTGATGAACGGAAGCCCAAGTAGTTCAAGGCTGCATGCCAAGGAAAGCTGACAAGAGCCCACTGATAGCAAAAACAGTCATGTGGCAAAGCCCCAGGCAGCAAGTCCACACAGCACTGAAGAATGTGTGGTGCATGCACACCCGTGGCGAAACGACGCCACTGCAAGAGGAGGCACCGGATGTGCAAGGTGCCAGAAGAAGGAGCACCCTCAAATGACGAACAGAGGGTGCAAGAACAGAAGTGTGCTGGAGAATGCACCAGAGAAGCTGATTGCATGGGCTAGAGAGTGAGAGCCCATGTCGTTACAGGGTGTGATAGACCCTGCGAAGCGTGTCTCAGTGGAGGCTGAAGAGAGTGCCATGCTGGAATAGCTTTGAGGCGCAAAGAGTGCGTCCTCAAGAGAAGAGACCTGCGAGAGGTCGGAGAAGAGAGCTGCGAGTGGTCAGAGAAGAGACCTGCGAAAAGTCAGAAAAGAGACCAGTAGGAGGTCTGAGAAGATGACCTGTGAGAGGTCAAAGAAGAAGACCTGTGAGAGGTTGGAGAAGATGAACTGTGAGAGGTTGGAGAGGAAGACCTGTGAAAGGTCAGAGAAGAAGATTTGCGAGAGGTCGTAGGAAGAAGACCAAGGAGAGGTTGTGAAATGTAGAAGGTCACAATGAGAGGTCTGGTCAGTGAACAAAGAGAAGGTTTAGTCCTAGGGTTAGGACATGGCCAGGGAGACCCATGTGAAGTGCACGTCACATGGAGAGGCTTGGTCAAAAGAAAGAAAATAAGGCAAGACCGGACCAGACCATGTCATGAAGAGGAAGAAGCTGAAGAGTAGAAGTGGCATGATGACACAAGTCTAAATCAAGAGGGAGAAGTAAAGAAGAAGAAAATAGTGTGGAGTAGACACCTGGCACACCACATACTGTAAGTGTTGTTGAGATCAAGAGCATCTCCAAGAACAACTCAGGAGCTGTTGGACATCTTGAGTGAAGAACTGCACCTATGTAACATCCAGAGGTCAGTGAGGCATCCGTGGCACCATGTGAGGCTGGCTTTCTAGAAGTCTTCGATTACACCAAGCAAACTTAAAGCCTGTGGAAGAGAGCAAGCTGGACCATTTCACCATCCACCTTTGGGGGTTGAACGTGAGACTGGATTGTGGTTCTGCTCCGACGTCCTGAGTGACCTCGTCGTGGGGTCTAAAAGAGAATCTGACCAATCCATACCGACCAATGGCAATCCAGGGGCAAGGGCATCAAGGATTACCGGTGAGAGAGGAATCTCAACACAAGAGATGCGTCTGCAGCAGCTCCCCAGCAGGTACCGGGAAGCATGAAGATCTCTATTGGAGTCTGACTACCCCAAAGACTGTCCCGTCAGTGGCGGTGCACCAAAGTCTGGATGGCAGGAGTTATCTGATCTGGAAACAACTACCCTCAAGGCAGATTGTGTGAGTTGAAGGTGGGACTCCTCGCGATTCCCCCAGGGGCCTAGAGCATGGCGATGGAGTGACACGGCAAAGTCCACACAGTCCCGTGGAAGCCTGGTGAAGAGGACCTCAGGGGACTACTGTAAGAGTGGAATCTTGTTATGGGAGGGGAATCCTGGTGAGAGCAGGATGTCGGAAATTTCTCCCCCATCAGGCAGCTGGAAGCGCTGCGGCACCTGAGAAAAACTCATAAACAGTGACCGGGATGTCATGTCTTCATGGAGCCCGGTGTCTTTTGAAAATGTATCGTCCACCGACTTCACTTTTGTTCCACATGCACCCTTACAGCAAACAGTGTATATCAACATTGCATATAGACTCCCATGCATTGAGTCCAGGTGGGACAGGATCCACAGTGCCCAGGTGAACTGTGACCATTCGAACTGGTGAGCAAAAAATCCAAAGGTCATCTACACTGCCATTCATGCCCAGAGCAGTCTGCTTAAAATGGCAGAGGTGTGCCGTGGCGCTTGGTGCACCCAGCTGCACCTGTCCACTCATCTTGTCCGGAAACCAACCTAATAGACTCTGTGAAGTTTTGTTTTGTTTTTTTGTTCTCTCACAGAGGTTGGACTTGTTGTTCCGTTTACAATAAAGTTTGGGAAAGATGTAGTGACCAGCTGGTCACTGTTCCAGTGTTCCTAACTGTATCTTCGTACCAGCCACTCCCAGAGGGCTGGCTTACACCATCACCCCACATCCATCCATCACAGATGTCACAGGACATGTGACCCTGCCAATAAAAGGGGCCCGGTGCACGTGCCCTGGGCCAGTTTCAGAGACTGTGTAACTAAGTCTGTGTTGTTACTTAAAGGGTATGGGGACTTAGGGCCTAACCCTTTATGGGTACGTACTTTAACGTGAGGTCTTGAGAGGAAGACAGACACGGTAATATTAATTTCTCTGAGTCCTTGTCTACCTCGTCACTTTCCTGAGTTCCTGCCCACCTCTCCCTAGTCTACTGATTGCGGTCTTGCTTGGTTATTTCAGGAAGTCCTTCCCACGAAGTGAGGTACTTGTACTCAGGGAGTATGGGGGTCATCTTGAAAAGGCAAAGGAAGTCAAGTTTGGTGGTTAGGTTCTGCAGGAATGGAGTAAACTCAATGTGAGGACTGTGACAAGGAAGACATGGACTCAGAGTAATGAATATTACTGGTAAGTAACTGGGCATTGTCTAACAAGGCAAAAAAGTGAGATGCTACTAGAAAAAAAGGGCTCTTGTTCAGTTATCTGGGTGCAGGTGGTTGCAAAGTCTTTAATCACTTGGGAACTAGAAAACAGTTTTGGCACATGAGAGGAGTATTGTTATATTATACTGCTCCAGCAGAAAAGGGCAAATTTACATATCCTCCCTGCGTCACAGACCCGACGTCACACTAACTCATTCACACACGCATTTATCGGTGGGGCCCATAACACCAACACTCATACGTCTCACTTCGAGTCTGCACACAGGAGGAAAGGAACGCTGGACACGTGGGGTACCTTGTTACCTATAGGAAGAAGATTTTTACATTATATACATTATATACATCAGCACCTATAGAATCCTAACTTTAACATCAAGGCACTCCACCACTTGGTCGATAGACCAATTAGTTGGACTGGTTGATGGTGATTTAGAACCAGCTAAAACACATTTAAAGTTTCGGAACCTTTCAATTGATTAATACCTTATTAAAGAATCACGGACTCATAATTTGTTAATTAATGCTTATTTTATCTAATTAATTCACTTTTGTTGGCATAATCAGAATTTTAATCAAATCAGAATTTTCAGTAAATCTCTTTAACACAAATTTACATACAATTATATTTACCTAAGATTTTGACACCGGTGACCATTTCCCGGAAACCCGTCAGCCCTGCATAAATCAATAATCCCTTCTGGTCAAATCGTTCAGTCAAATGCAGGTTAAGACCCAAATAAGTCCGGGAAAGTTATTTTCGCCCAGCACGATGCAGTCCCAAAAGGTAGTCAAAGGACCAGACGATCGTGCTATTAAATCGAATTCCACACCAACATTCACCAATGGAGAACACGGTCCCGACTTTTTTTCCCTACAAAATACCCCCTTCTTTTATATCCTTTCCCCCTACTTTTAGACCAAATGTGCAACAAATTTTAAAAGCAGCAGTAACCTGATTGGCTAAATCCCTCTGAATTTGCAAGAATTGGTGACTTTCCCAAGAGTTTTTGTTTCCCATGAGACAGGGTATGACATGTCTCAAATTGTAAGTTTTCCTCAGGTTCTCAATCGAAAGTTCCGAAGTAACAACATGTAAACCTCCGGGTACAGGTCACATTTGTATTTTCAGTCATTCACAGTAGCTGAGTTCTGACAATCTTCCACATTCCTATCCTTGACAGGGAACACATAGTCTCATGGTTGGAGGTCGCCAGGAGATCTTCAGAGCCATCCGAGTCTGCGCAGTAGGCATCGTGCTCAAATGACGGTGGCCACTTTCGAACTCCATTTTGAATACTACGGCCTAGTAGGCCCGAATGCCAACTTAAGCAAAGATAAACATAACAGTAATTAATATACGGAAATGAAGATGCTAATGTTTAAACCCACACTAATCCCAATATATATTAGTATTTTCCTAGCTTATAGCAACATTTAAAGCAATGATACTCACCTTTCCGCAATACCAGGAGCACAAACCATCACAAAAGCAACATAAATCTTGCAATTTTCTATTTCAACACATTCTATGCTTAGTGTGCGTATCACAGTTAATCATTAGATTTAGTAGCCATGCAATTTGCATTTAGTCCCACAAGTATCTTATGTTTATCAAGGTGTAAAGTTGATTAGTCCCAACACTTCAAACAATTAATACAGGTTAGTATTTAGAATGATTACGTAATTAGTATTTTCATGCAAAATAGAGAAGGTATACAAAATTTCGTTTTACCTGCTCCACCAATCTCCCCTTTGGTGATTTTTTTAACATCACCACAAAAACCATTACATTTCATAATTTTGGTGGAAATGATCTCTCAGTTCTCTTACTCAGTTGTGTTACATCATAGTTTCCCCCATTTCATCCTCTCTTGTTTTCTTATACATGCTTTCTTTCCACTCTTCCAGTTCTATATCTTCTACTTCTCTTTCTTTCATTTCTTTTCTTTTTCTTTTCGCAACTTCCTTTTTAATCTTATTTTGTAATTTTCTTCTTTTGATGCCCATGCATCCTAACTTCATAATCAATATTAGTATTACTACACAAGTTTCTGGTATCAAATTTTGTCTACAAAAGAACCACCTAATTTTGTTAAGAAATTTTTGTAGTAGAAAATCCTTTACCAATCCTTTCCCAAACACTTTCAACCTCTAGTGGAACAATTTCCTCATGCAACTCAGTTATGTTCTTAATATATTTCTTTACATTTTGACTCTCGTCAGGAATGTATGTACAACAATGTTGCACCTTCAGCATTCCACAGACTCCTCCCTCTTTTGCTAAAATAATGTCAAGGGCAAGTCGATTTTGCATTAGCATGGCGCGCATAGCAACCATTTCAGTATTTACAAGTAAGAATCCTCCAGCAGTGCTTGTCGATAAGCGATCCACTACTGTTGACAATTTTCTAATTTTACGTGCATTCAGAGATATTCCAACTGCTGGTATCAGTGCTCCAAAAATATCCCCTACAATTTCTGACCAACTTTCCCTCCTTCTACGAGTTAGTTGTCTACCTATTTCGTGCACACCGTCTTTTCCCCTTCCCACATGAAATATCTTTGGGAAGACCAGACCTAGGTAGCATGTGCCATACCAATGGTCCGGTAACCGATAATAAGCCCTGTTCCCACAAATGAAATATAGTCAAGGGAATACCGGATCTTTTCCTCCTTTAAATCCCCATCCTCCCATGATTCTATAGACATCATGGCATTCACTCGCACCTACAAAATAATTGTCATAAACAGTTTCATTTCATCTAATGCACAATTTCCCTCTCTGAGGCCAATCTAAAGCCATAGCCGGACTGGTTTCTCCCTTCAAATGTTTTTCCTTTTCAACATCCCAAACTGTCGTCTCTCCTTTTCCCTCAGGTATCTTTCTTTGCATCTTAATTCTCCTCTCTTCTACCATGTCCAAGAAGCTCTTGTCTTCTTTTCTCAGACTACAAGTAAGGTTGTTCCTAAACACTTCTAAAGTTAATTCTCTACTTTCTAAGAAATATTCACCTAAAACTTTACCAGGTTTTATCTTATTTAGTTCAGGAACTACAGGGACCTGTGCAAAAATGTTATCTACATCTGAGTAATGATATTCTAATTTCTCTGTTTTATAGAACAAACTTGCTAATACACTACAGGTTATTCCATATGTCACAGGAAGGTGGTGATAGGTAACACCCTCTGACACCGATGCAGGTAACTGCATACAAACATAGCAATCTCTAACATCCATAGTCTTTACATATTCATACAATAACTTTGAAAAAACTTTATTAGAAAAGTCAGTTATAGATCTATCCTTATGTAAGTCAGTTCTATCTACTTGTTTAGTCGCATAAGTACCATGAACCTCTTCTCTATTAGTCTTATTCTCAGTGTGAATTTCTACCCTTTCAAATGTTACTCTAAATGAAATTATTATTGCTAATACGATCCATAGAAGCATTAGTAATCCTGTACAACAACAACACATCTTGCACCATCTTCGAAGTAACCCACATGTAGGTTTTCTACCCTCTGTGTTTGCCATTTTGGAAATTATCAGTGTCTTTTGACTTAGCCTCTTTTATTCACAACTAACATTTTCTTCTAAACCCAAGGCTCTAAGCGCCTACTTGGTTCTTTCAGTAATATGTCTCATACGGTATTTCAACTATTCTGTTTTCTCTCTTGTGCATCAATCTGGCATGTGATCGTCTTTGTCTTTGTTTTCACAGTCTTGGTTCAGAATTTCCTGATCATCCGTCTCTTCTCTGATATCAGATAAGATAACTCTCAGATTTCTGAATCTTCTTCTTCTTCAACCACTTCTGGTAAGTCACTCCTAGACTTTCTTGGCTGTCTGCTTCCTCTTGTGTCTCAGGAAGTGCCACATACGTCCATTCCAGTGACTTGTACTTCTGGTTGGGTTTCTTGATTCTCTTTTCTTTCTTCAAATGGGTCTGATCAGTATCTTCGGATTTCTCTTGACTGGACACTTCATTCACTTGTTCAGCTTTGGATGATTTTACTCTCGTCAGTCGGTATCTCAGTCTTTTTATTTTATTGGGCCAGATTTCTTCTTTTGATGGTCGTTTCAATTTATTTCCCTTCTCACCTCGCTCAGTTTTCCAAGCTCTTTTCCTCAAAACTCGTCCTTCTTGTGCTTCGCCTTCGCTTTCTTCAGATTCTGTATCTGTGTGACCTTTACCTTCTTTGGATTTTAACTTCGAGATCTCAGGTTCCCTATCTACAGTTTTCCCTCCTCGTGTTTCTTCCACGCAATCTTCCTGCTGACTAACTGTCCCTTCTTCTACCTTGGTGTGTGCTGTCCCTACACCTCCTCGGGGGTCTTCCGCAACAGTCTTAACCTCACTCTCTGTATCTAATTCCTCACCTTCTACTTCTATATCCTCAGGTGGAATTTCTCTCGTGCTCGCATGTGGGGCTTCTTTTTCAAGGATTTCTTTGTTAGTTTCCTCAATTTTTTCTTTTACCTTTTCTTGTATCTCCACCTGCTCAGTATCTGATTCGGAGCTAGTATCAGAGATTTCCAGCCGTCACCTTAATGGTAAATTCTCTGGCTCCGCAATCTGACTCGGCTCCAATTCTCCCCTTCTTGAAGTATGTCTCGCTCTTGTTTCGTCTGCTTCTGACTCTGAACTGGTATCAGATTCTCCCAAATACTCTTCCTCAGGTCTATTTACAGGACTAGGTATTCGAAGAGTATGGCTAGCATGAATCCAATTCTTTACTCAGGCACATTTCACAGCAGTCGTCGTGGTCAGAATCACTTGACGTGGTTTTCCCCACCGTGGGACCAGGCAATTTCTTCTTCTATGAACTTTAATCCTTACCCAGTCTCCAGGACTTAAATCAAGAGATGGCTTCTTTTCAAGGGTGGTTGCATCCGATCCAACCTGATGAAACACAGAATGAACGGAATCAGCCAACCCCTTGCAATAATCCAACACGAAGTCATCAGATATAGGCAGTAGTTTGTTGACAGGAATGAAAACATGTCTCATCGCTCTAACCAAAAATATTTCATGGGGGCTCAGGCCAGTATTCCTATCAGGAATCGATCTAATAGTTATGAGCACTAGAGGCAAGACATCAGGCCATTTTAAACCTGTGGCTAAACACATTTTTCCCACTCGGTTTTTAATGGTGCCATTCATCTGTTCCACTACTCCAGAAGCCTCTGGACGATAGGCACAATGTAGTTTCTGTTGTACATTCAATGCTTCACGAATCAATTTTTTTATTTCATTCTGAAAATGCTTTCCTCTATCTGATTCAATCGTCACTGGAAAACCAAACCTATGAATGAATTCTCTCAATAGGAATTTAGCTACTGTAACCCCGTCACTCCTTCTGGTCGGGTATGCTTCCACCCAGCGTGAAAACAAGCAAACAACTACTAGAACATACCTTAGCCGATTACATGGGGGCATTTCAATGAAATCAATCTGCATTCTGGTGAAAGGACCTCCCTCCCGTCCTATGGTTCCCAAACTCACCACTGTTTTCATATAAGGCATCTCTGACAAAGGCTCTAAGCTACAAGCCGGAATTTTGCATTATACCAGGTCTGTTTGAAAAGTCTAATCATCGCATCCCTACCCCCATGTGCTTGTCCATGGTACATCCGTGCCATGGTAGAGATCATGCTATCAGGCATAACTGGTCTTTCATCCCGATAAACCCAAACTCTGTCTGCCTCTCGTGGTGCACATCCTGATTTTATCCACTGTTTCCTTTCCTCTTCTCCTGCCTCTTCCTGCAACTGTCTTACCTCTTCCCAAGTATTCACAGTGTTAGTAAAGAGTAAGGGACATGAGTTCATTTCCTTTTCCCGGTTCCGATTGACTGAATTTTGGTTTCGCGCACAGTACTGTGCCATGTCATTTACAAATTCGTTACCCGCCGCCACGTAGTCAACACCCTTTGAGTGGGCTGCACATTTTACTACCGCCAATTGCTTAGGCAGCTTTATCGCCTCAAGCAACTTGGCAATCACTTCAACATTCCTTATAGGAGTTCCACTCGATGTCAAGAATCCTCTTTGGGACCAAATCTGCCCCAAATCATGCACAACTCCAAATCCATACTGACTATCAGTAATCACAATGACTCTCAGGTTCTTTCCCAATTTACATGCTCTTGTCAATGCAAACAATTTAGCAACTTGAGCTGATCCCACTCCTTTCAGGCAAGATGCTTCCAATACAGCCGCTACAGTACAAACCGCATATGCTGCACTCAAAATTCCTTCTTCCGTTCTCAGACACGATCCATCCACAAACACCACATAATCACTTTCTGTCAGAGGCACATCTTTTATATCCGGTCGGAGCTTAGTGAAAAAATCAAGCACTTCCAAACAATCCTGATCCACTTCATCTTCCACTTCCACATTCACAGCATCAGGTAGCAATGTTGAGGGGTTTACATTAAGACACCTCACAAGGCTCACATTCGTCGCACCTAAAAATGACTTTCTCATATTTAGTTAGACGACTATGCGTCATAAACTGCGTGCGGCTCCTTGTTAAAAGGATCGCAACGTCATGGGGTACAAACATTCTCACAGGATATCCCATCACAATTCCTTCACTCTGTTCCAAATTCTTACAGGTAGCAGCCACTGCTTTCAAACAACCAGGCAACGCTACAGCTACAGGATCCAATACTGCTGAAAAGTATGCAATCGGTCATCTCAGTTTTCCATACTTTTGTACCAACACAGAAAGTGCACATCCATCTCTTTCGCTGCAATAGAGCTCAAATTCCTTCTCATAGTCAGGCATACCTAGTGCCGGTGCTTCACACAAACTGTCTCTCAATTGCCTTCATCTCCTTGTTCAGTTCAAGGGGGTCTTTCACATTTCTCTTTGTCAAGCGTGCCAGAGGTTTTGCAATCAGCGAAAAGTTGCTAATCCATTGATGACAATATCCCACTATTCCAAGAAACATTCTCACCTCTCTTTGAGTCATTGGTGCTCTCATTCCCTTAATTATTCTGATTCTGTCTGCAGTCACTTTCCTCAGGCCTTTCTCGATCTTATGACCTAAGTATTGTACTTTTTTCTTACAAAATTGTAATTTCGATGGGGATACCTTAAGTCCTCCATCCGCCAAATGATTCAACAATGCAACTGTATCTACCACACATGCTTCTCATGTTCTCGATGCCACCAGTAGGTCATTGATGTATTGCACTAGTACTGAGCTTTCAGGCATTTTTAAATCTTCCAGGGATTTTTTTAGAATCTGATTAGATATCGAGGGACTTTCTGTATACACCTGTGGGATTCGGCACCATGCCAAAGTACATTCGCCGAACCGGAACGCAAAAATATGTTGGCTGTCAGCATGCAATGGAATAGAAAAGAAAGCGTGACACAGGTCAATGACCGTGTACCATTCTGCATCGTGGGGAATCTGATATAGAATCACTGAAGGATTTGGTACAATGGGGCAACAAGGTACAACAATTTTATTCACTTTTCTCAAATCTTGCACTATCCTGAAAGTGCCCATAATTGCTAAATTACTTGGACTGCTCATTATTTCTCTCAAAATTCCCTGTTCAATCATTTTGTCTATCACCGGAGTCACTCTTGCAATTATTTCCGGTGTTAATTTATACTGGGGAATGTTTGGGTAGCTCACTCCTTTTACTGTTATTTTCACAGGATCTACGCTTTTCATCAATCCCATATCTTCTCCTGTGAAATCCCACACTTCAGGTCTCACTGTTTTCTTTAACGCCAGAGGCAATTCTCCTGGGTCAAATACAGCAAAAGCCTCAGTGATTTCGGGTTCCAGATTAGCCATTGTCATTCTATACAGTACATCCTCATCAAGAGTTTCAAAAGCTATGCCGTCAGGGGTAGAGAAAACTGTACAATTCATCTTACACAGCAAATCCCTCCCTAACAAATTCACAGGGCAGTGTCGCATACAACTAAGCAATGCATATCAGTGAATTTCCCTATTTTGACTTTTACAGGATCAGTAAGATAAGTTTTTATCTGTCTATTCGAAACTCCAACTACTTGGATGGTGTCACCTGAGAGAGGAAGATTTTTAATGTCAGCTGATCTAACAGTTGAACGCGTAGCACCAGTATCTACTAGGAAAGTAATGTTCTCGTCATTTACCTTTCCGTCCACAAAGGGTCCTGTCTGGTCTACTTCTAGAGTTGCGCCAAGTACGCACTCCCCTTCCTCTCCTGGGCACCGTCAATAACTCTCTTCTGACTCACTCTCATCGGGCTGCAGCCAATACTGCGAAATAGCGGTTAGGGGGGGGCGTGGCTTCGCTGTGCAGCGAGATGGCCGCACACTAAAGCGGCTCCGCCGGCCGAGTACCTGAAATCCGACCCCGAACTTAAGGTTTCCTTATGCTGGAGTAGGCGGCGGGAACACTGCGGCTGCCGCTTGCCTGTGCCGACTGACGCGGAGGCGACCCCCGGACAGCTGGTGCCTGGACGCTTGTGTGGGGCCTGGTCACGAGGCTGAGTCCGCTGAGCCGGGACCTTGCGTAGGAGCCCGCCCGGCTCTGGAGCTGAGGACAAGCGGGGGGCGCCGTAGGTGTCACCCGAGCGTGGCGCCACCTCCTGCAGACATCGGCCATTCACAGACGCTGGGGATTGGGGACGCCCGGCGCGCTGGCGCATGGCAGAGGACCCTGAAGGAGCCTGAGATCGCGGGCGGATTGTTGCCGGTCTCGCCGGGAGTGGGACAGGAGGTGAGATTGCGGGCGGCCCGGGCCTACAGGCGGCAGCAGGCGTTGAGGTGTCCCCTTCTCCCTATATAAGTGCGGAGATTCCTAGCTGCAAGGCCGCCATTTTGTTTACCAGCACAGTGCAGCTTACTTTCTTGACAGAGTGAGCCGGGAGGTGTGCGAGGCCAGGCCCACACTACACAAGTGCCCCAGCAACTCCAACAAGGACATATTGCTGACTGTAGGGGGACAAAACAGTGCGTATCCTCTTGAACATTAGCAATACACTGGCCCGATTAGTCCTTAACGCCACAATATTGGGCGTAGAGATTTGGTGCGAAGTGGCCCCATGAGCAGGCTTGGAGCGGTAAAACAGGCTGGGGAGCCAAAGGAGCAACACGCCAGGGGTGGCCTGAGGAGTAGGACATTGTGAAACCTGCTGTGGTGTGTGCACAGGGCCCCGCGGGTTCTGCGGTCAGGATCAGCTCTGGTGGTACATTCGGGGTCTGTGCGCCTGCGGAGACCATGGGGAAGCCGGATTCGAGACAACCCCGGATCACCTTTGACAAAAAGACGACCAGGGCTGCAGACGGGAAAGCTGGTCAGCAGCAGCACACGGATGGGACTGCACCGAGTCAAGTGCCGGAGGACGACATCAGGGCCATGTTTAAAGAATTGAAAATGAGTCTTCAAGGGATAGACACGAAGATGAACACGCTGGTTGACTGCATGGACAGACTAACACAAAGGGTGGAGAAACAAGATGGCCGCTTAGACACCCTGGAAGCGAGGATATCAGAGACGGAGGACAGTCAGTCGGATCTGGGCCAGACAATGCGCGAAATGGAAGGCGCATTGAAAGTTATTCAACAGAAGAATGAGGATTTAGAAGCCAGATCACGGAGAAACAACGTGCGAATCACGGGAATTCCGGAGACGACGGACATTCAAAACATGGAGATGTATGTGGAAAACATGATGAATTAATTATTTGGCCCTGACCTCTCAAAAATGTATCTCATAGAAAGGGCACGTCGTTCCTTAGGCCCTAGGCCTCCCCCTGGTGATCCAGCGAGGCCAATGCTGGCCAGAGTACTGAACTACAGAGACCGTGACACTATTCTCAGACTGACCAGGGAGAAGGGATCTTTGAATTACCAGGAAAACGCCATTGCTCTTTACCCAGATTTCACTATGCAAGTCCAACTTGCTCGCAGGGAATTTCTCCCGGCTAAAAACATATTTCAACAACTGGGCACCAGATATGCTCTCGTCTACCCAGCCAAGCTTAAAGTCCAAAGTCACGGGAAGCCCACGTACTTCACAGATGAAAAGGCAGCACTGTCCTACGCGAAGCAGATGGCGAAAGAACACAAGCAACGTAAGTTGACAACAGACGTAGAAACTGAGCAGACCCTGAGCGATAATGATTAGCTGGGGGTCAAAACCGCCAAGCTGTAGACGCAGTTGAGCATCTGGTGCATAAATGTACATGCCCGGAGGGGGTGCAACGCTGAGCAGAACAATACCTCAAATTTGTTACCAGGAGGGCGGTGCAAGCGGACACTTGAAGTGGTAATGCTCACACTAATGTATGCAGGAATCTGACTGGTTTCGGGGTCCGGGATAGTTCGTTATGTGCTCGGTCACCCTGCTGCAGATGCAGGGGTGTATGCCGGTGACACCATGTGTCCCCAAGGATGGTTCCCTCAAGTACTGCAAACATGAGTTTTTTGTTGTTATTAAGGGGTTTAAGGGTGGGTCTAACACAACCTGATTGGGGGTTGGTGTGGGTGGGGGGAGTATGGGGGAATGTTCTCCGGAAATTCTTGTATTGTCTATAATGTCACCATTTTGCTGAGTACTGCTAGCATTTACCATGGATGTGGAGGGTCACCCTCTGAAACTGATAATGTTGCACAGTAAAGCCATAAGCACACTTAACTGCCTTACGTGGAATGTCAGGGGTCTTAATGACCGTAGGAAGACGAGACTTATCCACTCCTATCTCACCAGACATGCGGTGGACATATGTCTACTACAAGAAACACATCTGACACCTGCAGCGTCGGGGGCCTTCAAGACCACCAGATGGGGGGAAATGTTCGAATCTGGCTACTCCAACTACTCGAGAGGTGTGGTGATACTGATTCGTAGGGGCCTTCACTGGAAGACTAATCATGTGACAAGGGACAGAGAAGGCCGATATGTATTGGTTCAGGGAGAACTTTACAACACTCCGCTAGTGATAATAAACACATACGGTCCGAACTCAGACTACCCAACATTTTTCCAACAAATATGGCAACAGGCACAAACCATGAGCCCCATGGGGATACTCTGGGAAGGGGACTTTAACGTGGTACTTTCTCCTTCGGTAGATAGACAGGGTGTGCCCTGGGTGCATCATCAGAGAGCGGCAGAGACATTGACTGACATAATGGAGGATCTCCACTTGGTGGATTCCTGGCACGTACTGCACCCAATGTTAGGCAGGGAACCTGTGTTACACATCACCGGAACGCGTGGTCGAGATTAGATTATTGGTTAACCTCCAGGGATATACAGGCTTGGGTAACCGAAGCGATACACCACCCACGCACCCTCTCAGATCACGCTCCTGTACTATTGAAACTGAGTAACCCCCAACCATATAGACCGCCATTTACTTGGAGATTCCCCACAAATGCTTAATTAGACCAGGCCTTTCATGTAGAATTACGGGTGAAAATCGAGGAATACTTCGCCCTCAATAAGGGTACGGTGGCTTCCCAGGGAATCCTCTGGGAAGCATTTAAAGTGGTTACCAGGGGTAATTGCATTGCACTTAAAGCCGGAGTCCTCAAAGATATACGCGGCACTCTTGACAGGCTTGAGTGCGAAATCAGGGAGCTAGAGCACTCACAATTTACCAACCCATCCCCTGAGACTATAGCTCTAATTCGAACTAAAATGACGGAGTTTCAGGAAGAAGCGGAAAGAGAAGCAAGATATAGGCGTAAATATGCACAGGCAAGGCGCTACGGGGAAGGAGAACGCCCAGGGAAAACATTGACAGGGTTGCAATGTACACCTAAGGGGTCGGCATACATTACAGAACTTCGCGTGGAAGCGGGAGGGACGGCCAGGGCACCTGCAGACATCCTACACATGATGACACAGTTTTACCAGCATCTATACACCACACAGACGAACCCAACTCAGGCCGACATTACAGAATATCTAGATACTCTGGCGTTAGTGTGGTTCAATAATAGGGCCCGGGAATACATGGAGCTGCCATTCACAGCAGACGACATCCGGCAAGTAATAAATAGTATGCCGGCTGATAAGGCCCCCGGGTGCTGACGGCTTAACAGCAGCGTTCTACAAAGAATATGCCGATATTCTAGCCCCTAAACTTCTACAGGTATACCTGGAGGCTCAAGAAACGGGTAGTCTCCCCCGTCACTGCGTGAAGCCACTATAATAACCTTATTGAAGGAAGGCAAAGACCCGACGCAACCGGAATCATATCGTCCGGTGCCCCTGATCAATCTGGACGCTAAAATCTATGCTAAGTTGATCGCGAATAGGCTTCAACTGATGCTCCCGATGATTGCTCTTCCGGACCAGTCTGGTTTTATACCGGGCAGGTCGACACCGCATAACCTGCATACGATTTTTGGTCTCTTACATTACCTGGCCCCCCATGTGCAAGCAGTGGTCGCCCTATTGGATGCCACAAAGGCATTTGATTAGTTAGAATGGACATTTTTATTTACCGTCCTGGGGCGTATGGGGCTGAGTCTTCATTTCATAAAACATATCCAATTACTCTACACAAACCCGACAGCTAGAGTCAGAGTGAATGGCCAAATCACAGAATCTTTTGGGATTACGAGAGGAACGCGACAGGGTTGCCCTCTCTCACCATTATTATTTGCGATTGCCACTGAGCCACTGGCTGCCAGGTTGCGCCAACACCACACACAAAGAAGTATCGGGTTCACCTCTAGGGGGTTATTAATATCCATGTACGCAGACGACATGGCAATTTACTTAGTGAACCCCAAAGACAATTTTGCTATAGTGATGAGAGAAATAATCTGCTATGGGGGTCTAACGGGGATCCAGATCAACTGGGCCAAGTCTATACTATTATCAATGACAGATGACACAGAGAAATTCGAAACAGACTTCCCAATACAATGGGCTGTGGGTGCACAAGATATCTTGGGATATGGATTAGCAGAGACATGCAAGAATTGTGGCTAGATAACTACGGAAGAGTAGTAGATTGGTTAGAAAGTAAAATACGGAGGTGGAAAACCTTGCCGCTGTCTCCGATCGGCCGTATTGCAATCACAAAAATGGTTATTCTCCCTAAACTACTTTATCTATTTGTAAATATTCCATTGCCACTGACTGCCCAGTTTTTTAAGAGACTTCGTACCCACATATTGGACCTGGTTTGGGCCGGAAGGCAACCGAGGGTTTCATGGCACTTATTAACATTACCCGGGGGGAGGAGCCTAGCGCGCAACCAAGATGGCCGCGTAGGTGCGAGGCTCCCGAGGACCTCCGCGACCTCCTATCACTATCCTGAACATATCCTGTCCCAGATGAGGGGACTGTGTTGGTGAGCCCGAGCTGAGGTGGCGCCCGTTTTCCGCTTCCAAATCGGACCTCGGACACCGACTTTACCACCGATCGAGGTTTGCGGCCTTCTCCTAGCCGAACCCCGGATTTGCGTTGTGGGGCGATCCAGTGACGAAGTGAATAACAGCGGCGGGCAGGGCTTGGTGGCTCGCGGAACCCGCACTTTCACTTTCGCTTTCGTACCCTCCTGGCTGTCTATGCGAGGTTGGGTCACGGGGCTTTGTGTGTTGGTGTGGCATCTCTGGGGGACCCCGCCTGCCCGCCGGCTGTGATCCGCCCTGCAGATCTGGGGTGGCACCCCACCGGAGCCCGTGGACCGGCTTGCCTGCCCTTCACGACGTGGCTGGTGCGATCGGGAGACTGGGACCATGGCCACGAAACAAGATGGCGATCGGGCAAAGGTAAAATCGACCCGGCGTGGCGCAGCCCAACAGTCCAACAGCATGGATCGCTATACCCTCCAGAAGGGATCTCCTGAGGTGCCCCGCAAGTCCCCTGAGGGCCCTACTGATGCCCCCGATCTGCCCACGGATCTGACTCTGCGGGATGTCATGGGCGCCATCGCCGAGATGAAGGCCTCTGTGGGCCAGCGTTTTGACACACTGGCGCAGAAGATCGACTCGGTCCTCGTAGATGTTGGCCTGATAAGGGCCGATCTCTCCAAGACCAACGACCGAGTTGATTCTTTGGCCCACACCGCATCGGGCCTTACGACAGATGTGGCGGCCCTGCAAACGGAGGTGCGCCGACTTGCTCGGGCGAGTGCGCTAATGGATCGTCGCCTGGAGGACTCCGAGAGTCGGGCCCGGCGTAACAACATCCGTATCATCGGGGTGCCCGAGGGACGTGAGGAAGCGGCGGCGGACCTTTTCGTGGAAGACCTGATCGTCAACCATCTCCAGCCACGGGGGCTGAGTAAATTCTTTGCTGTGGAGAGAGCCCACAGGGTTCCCGGGGGACGGCCTAAGATCGGAGCCGCTCCGAGACCTCTCATCGCCCGGATTTTTAATTTTCGGGACAGAGACGCTATCCTGCAATCCTCCAGACTACAGGGACCGCTTAGACTTGATAATATGGATATTAATTTTTATCCTGATTTCACCCCTGCGGTCCAGAAACAGAGACTGAGCTTCCTTGGTGTCAAGCGCCGTCTTCGGGACCTAAACATCAAGTACGCCATGCTCTTCCCCGCTAAGCTGCGAGTGGAGGTGGAAGGTCGCACACACTTTTTTGAACGTCCCGAAGCGGCCGGGGACTGGCTGGATACTCTGTCTGGAGATCGGGATCGGGGTGGCGGGGGGGGAGCGGCCGGGGGAGAGGGCTCGCCGGATCAAGACTGAGGGACTAATATTAGGCCTCGCTCAAAATGATGCCACTTTTTGACTATACGTCGGATTGTTTAATTTCCCCTCCTATGGAGGTTGTGTGGGGTCTCTTGGGGGTTCTCCCTCCTCCTCTGGGGGTCTAGTTAGTTTAACTATCTATGGGGCGACAGGCACACTGCACATTGGGGGGGCTGTCTGGGCTCATGCAGGGGTGCAGGGAGGGGGGAGTTTTGTTGGGGTGGGTGGGTAGGGATGGGGCGTTGTTTGTTATTCTCACAAGGCAACCCTTTTTTTGTGTAGGCTCTACTGTGCTCTCGGGGGGACGAATGATGGTCTTTGTGTATGATGGGGGGTAGGGAATTGACTTTGTTGTCTTGGAACGTTAATGGACTGGGGGACAGGATCAAACGAGGTGTGGTCCTACAGTATCTGAAGCGACTCTCGCCTGATGTGGTCTTCCTGCAGGAGACACACCTTATTGGCAATTCCTTCTGCGCCATGAATCGGCGTGGTTACCGCCTTGTGGCCCACTCGGGCTTCACGTCAGGCTCGAGGGGTGTGGGTATCATGGTAAAGAACTCGCTCCCGTTAGAAATTGATGAGGTGCTCCATGATGACAGGGGACGTTACACTGTCTTGGTGGGGAGAATGGAGGGCAAAGTGGTTGTCTTTGTGTCAGTGTACGTCCCACCGGGGTTGCAGTCGACCACCTTTGCAGATCTGGGGCGCCTCCTCCTTGGCCTTCCGGGGGGGCTTCTGGTGGTGGGGGGGGGATTTCAACGCGGTGGTTTCTGGAACTGTGGATCGTCACCCCCCTAGGGACCTCCCCCGGGCACAGGCGTGGCTATCCGGCCTCTTGGATACACTGGGATTGGTGGACTGCTGGCGCTTAAAACATCCCACACAGTTGCAATACACTTTCCACTCGGGGGCCCATGGTAGTCTCTCACGGCTTGATTATGTCCTTGTCCCGGCGGCCCATGTCGGGAGGGTGGGGGAGGTGCGCCATTTGGCACGGGGTATCTCGGACCACTCCCCGCTATTGTTGCATGTTGATGTCTTTCCGAGGGCTGAGAGCAGGGTGGTCCCAATTAACTCCTGGTACCTGCGCGACCCCACCATTCGCGCTGACTTGATTAAATCCCTCCAGCGCTATTTTGAGGAGAACGTGGGGTCAGTGCCTTCAGCTATCTCCCTGTGGGAGGCCTTCAAAACAGTACTTAGAGGGGAGGCCCTATCCCTTATTTCCCACGCCCGGAGGCGTGAGCGGGAAGAGGTGACCCGGGTGGAGGCTGAAATAGCGGAGCTGGAGGGTAATCTAGAAGATGGGGTGACGGACACGGCACTACATGTCCTCCAGCTCAAGCAGGCGGCGTATAGGGCCCTCGTTACGGAGGCGGCCAGGGGCCTTAGTAGAGAGCAACAGGGGCGGCTGTATGATGTGGGTGATAAGGCTGGTAAACTGATAGCGTGGTTGGATAAAAAGGAAAGAGCGAATCGTGTGGTCCCACTGATTGAGAAAACGAATGGTGTGTGTGTAACTGAACCAGAAGAAATTGTCTCCTGCTTCGCGGAGTATTTCCGCGAGGTGTATTCCCCGGTCTCTTCTTGCTCGGAAGAGGATTCCCGTGCCCTGCTCAGAGATATCGCACTGCCTTCCCTGTCCGGGGAGGACAGGATGTTGCTGGACGCCGCTCCCACCTCCGACGAAATTGCCCTCGCCATACGCTCGGTCGCTTCTGGCAAGGCCATGGGCCCGAATGGTATCCCTATCGAGCTGTACAAGCTGCGACCGGATACATTGGCGCCTCACCTCCGCGCAATGTTCCTTGCGGCCCACTCCGAGGGCTCCCTCCCGCTTGACCAGCGTCTGGCTACAATCGTGGTGATCCACAAGGAGGGGAGACCTCGAGATCGGGTTACTTCTTATCGGCCTATCTCACTACTGAATGCGGAGCCTAAAATTCTCGCTAAGGTACTCGCCAATTGGCTGGTCGATGTGGTGGGAGATCTGGTTCATCAGGACCAGTCTGGCTTCATTCCCCATCGCAATACAGCCCTTAATCTTCGGCGTTTGCATGGGGTGCTTGCGCGTGTCCCATTCATACGGGAACCGGCCATTCTGGCGTCCTTAGACGCCACCATGGCGTTTGATACGCTTGAGTGGCCATACATCTGGGCGATGCTTGCTAAGTTCGGGTTTGGCCCAGGATTCATCAGTTGGGTCAAATTGCTGTATGCGGGCCCATTGGCACAGGTGGTCGTGAACGGAAGAGTATCGGCCCCGTTCGAGCTGGGCCGGGGCACGCGGCAGGGCTTCCCCCTGTCGCCGCTTCTTTTTGCGCTTGCCTTGGAGCCCCTGGCGGAGTGGCTGCGGTGGGAGCCTTCCATCCAAGGTCTCCGTTGGACCCCTGAGTATGAGGATCGCGTATCCCTATACGCTGATGACATCCTTCTGTACCTAGCCTCCCCACGCAAATCACTTATAGTCCTAGTTGATGTTTTACACTCGTTTGGTCGTAACTCTGGTCTCGTCATCAATTGGGCTAAATCGTGTGTGTATGTTCTCTCTGGGGAGGCTCCTATCCTCCCGCGGGGCTGTCCGATCCAGATCGCCCCGCAGGGATTTCGGTACCTGGGTGTCTTCATTACTCTGGACCCGGAGGCCCGGTATGAACGGAATCTGCTTCCCCCCCTCCAGCGTTTGCGGGTAGATGTCGCACGCTGGCGGCGCCTGCCGCTTTCGCCGCTCGGCCGGGCAGCATTGTTCAAGATGATGTCTCTGCCGCGTTTTCTGTACGCTTTGCAGAACACTATGGACTTGGTCCCGGCGCGCTACTTCCGCGAGGTGGAGAGTCTGCAACGCCGCCTGTTCTGGGACGGGAGGCCGCGCATTGCTCTGGCTAAGCTGACGCTCCCATGGTTTGACGGGGGGATTGCCCTCCCGGATATTAAACGGTACTATTGGGCCTCCCAGCTCGCTGCCATTAACCATGGCCTCTACGGGCCCGCCTTAAACCCGGCTTTTGAAATGGACAAGATGCTCCTGCCAGGTGGCGACTACAATCGAGCGCTCTACTCTAGCGCGCCCGACGCTCGTCTGACGGGCCCCACGCGTGTCATGGTGCAAGTCTGGCACGCGGCCAATGCAGCTATGGGGTGGAAGGACCGTTTGACCCGGGCATCACCACTATACGCGTCTGAGCGGTTAGGTTCCCTGTGGACCTCTAAGGGCTTCGAGAAGTGGGACATGATAGGTATCAGTAAAGTGGGGGATCTTTGGACGAGGGGAGGATTTAAGACGTTCGATATGCTGCAGACGGAATTTCAGTTGCAGGGCAGTGAATACTTCCGGTATTTGCAGGTCCGTCATGCGCTGGGTTCCGTCTTCATGGATGTTGCCTCCATCCCGGAATATTCCCCCTTGGAAGATAGAGTGCTGGATGGGCATGTCCCGGACAGCACGATCTCACTTATATATAAAAAGCTGATAAATGACCGCTCGGGCCTGTTGACTGCCCTTCGTGCGGCTTGGGTTGCCGACGGGTTGGAGCTGGACGACGCGGACTGGACCTCCGCGGTGGCCTCCCCGAAGGAGGTGGCCATACCGGCTCGCCTTCGCTTCGTCCAGCTCAAGATACTCCACCGGGTCTACATGACGGGGCCTAAGCTTCTGCGTATGGGATATGCCGGAGATGGGTTATGTAAGCGTGGGTGTGGTGCTTTGGGGACCTTTATGCATATTTTGTGGGAGTGCCCGGAGGTAGAGGGGTTCTGGCGTGGTGTACATGAGGTGCTGCGTCTGGTTACGCATGTGGCGCTGTTGCCTGAAGCGAGAAGATGCCTGTTGAATGTGTGGGAACCGACTGATTACTCAGCGCCGCAGACGTGGTGGGTGACTCTGGGATATATGGTAGCCAAGCGTGATATTGCACAACTGTGGGGATCCCAGAGGCCCCCGACGGTCTCGGCCTGGAAAGAACACATGGACTGGTGCATGTTTCGAGAAAAGGTGGTGTATGTGGCGAGGGGTAAGCCTGGGACATGGGTGAAAGTATGGGGCCCCTGGAACGCCTACCGCGGGGGTATCTGTGCACCACCGTTGCTGCCTGATACCTCGCCAGCCCCATCCCCCTAGCCGACTCGTTCCCCTGCTGCCGGGCATTGGGTTCCCCCAGTCCTCGCTCTGCTCTCTTCCCCCTCTTTAGACTTCTATGGATAGTTGGGATCCCCCCTCTAGGGGAGCACATGCTGCTATTTTCGATTGTGGGTTGCCTCGTGGGTGTGGTTTTCTTGTTGTTCTTAATTTAAAATGAAACCGCATAATGGGGCCTGGATGATGTGGTTTTTCGACATTGTTATCTATTGAGAAACGCTCCTCCTGTATTACCACGTGTTCCATGTATATATGTTGTGTGTTCCTACTATTGCTAGCGGCCGGCCGGAAGGTTGTGGGCCCATACTTGTATACTTTTAAGACCTGTAATAAACGGTTTCAAAAAAAAAAAAAACATTACCCTTCCGGCAAGGGGGTTTGGGGGCTCCAGATTTTGAGTTATATGCATAATCAGCGCAGGCGCAATTCTTGCACTTTTGGCAACACCCAACCCCTTATCAACCCCATGTAGCAATAGAAAGTGATAGGGTCGCTCCCCTCCCATTGAATACAGCAGTTTTCCAGCCCTACAAAAGACCACATTCAGAGATCGATACTGATGAGATAGTACGTTGGGCCTGGCAGGGGATTGCAAAGCGGGCGGGCCAGCAGGTCTTATTCGCACCATCCATGCCAATAGGTGGCAACCCCCTCATTGCCCCATTGCTAGACAAGGCGGCATTGTTCCGATGGAAAATTTTTAACACTTCCACAGTTGTGCAAACTGGAAACACCTTCGGCTTCAGACACGCTATTATACTATCAAATCAGGGCAGCGTGCAAGGCCAGGTTCGCAGAGTTCCCCAAGATTCCTCCCACATTGCCGGCCTTAGAAAACATTCTATCCAACTCGTCAACTCGTGAACTAATAACACGCATATATAGCATCACTCAGAAAGAATCCCCAATTGTAGTAGCCACATCTAAAGCTGCCTGGGAATCGGACGCAGGCATTACCATAACCGACAAACTATGACTATTCTGCTGCGTCCAGCTCAAAAACCTCTCACCGAACTATAGGCTACGGCTAATTCACTTTAACTATCTACATAGATTGTATCGGACACCATCCCAGCTTCACCGCATGGGATTACATCCAGACACGAGCTGTTGGAGGTGTGGTGCTCAGAACGCCACCTTTATCCATTTGGCCTGGTACTGCCAACCGATAGCAAAGTTTTGGACAGAGGTCTTTCGACACATAGGCAGTATCACCAATAATCCCATATCGCGTATCCCACTGATAGCTCTACTGGGTTACGTTCAGGAAGTGCCGAAGAAGCAACGCAAACTCACAGCAATGCTATTGCTCCTGGCTAAGAGACAAGTGGCACTTCATTGGAAGAAGCGCAGCCCTCCGGCAATAGCTGCATGGATAGGAGCATCCACCTAAGGTAAGGATCAGCTGTCCCACTATTGGGAACTGATGCCAACAAAATCCAGACCAAAAGATATATGGGAACCCTTTGCAAACTGCTTGAGGTCCGAGGGTGCTGATATAAGAAGTGACCAGAATGAGTAAGGCAGGATAACATCTCAAGTGTCAAGCATGGTATATTTTCACATGGTCTCGGTAATGCAGACAGTATGTTTCACTACATAACTCAACTGTTATGGAATAGTTTTTTCGGTTGTACTACCGATTTGGAATTAGATGACGCAACTTGGGGGTGTAATGTGAAAGTGTGTAACTTTGAATCAACAACGATTGTAATTCAATTGGCGGGGGGTTCTTGGGTTCTTGTTGTATCGTTCTAGCCAATACATGATCATTGTTATGTATGCAGCTTCTAGAGATATCAACATTTTTATGTAATATTGGAAAACCAATAAAAAGGATAAAAAAAAATTAAAAAAATACTGCGGAACAGCACTAGCGCGCGGTAGCTTGGTTACCTGTTCCTCGGTGTAGAATCCTGTCTCATTACTGTATCTCTGAGGATTTACGCTCTGTGGAAAAGGTGGCTTTGGCATCTGACACTGTTGGGTAACAACCTGCTGCTGTCGCGGCGGTTGACAACTCACCTCTCTCTGCACCTGCGGATTCAATGATGCATTATCACCATTAGCACTCGGGGGCAATATACACTCGGATTTCCAATGCCCGAATTTTCCACAATTATGACATGGCCATTTCTTTTTTGCTTCGTCTAAGCTAATTTGTCCCTTTCCCTTTCCAATATTAGGTTTTTGTCTCACCTGGCCCATGCCATTTGCCTGTTCAATCAGCTGAGCCTCGTGTCTCTCCACTACCTTAACCTGTGCCCACATTGCCTTCTCTTTCAGCTTACGTTGTTTTGGCTCAATTTCATCGCTAAAGTATTTTGCATGTCTCAATACTTCATCTATCTTTTTATTTTGCCAATCCACTGTATGCTGTTTAATCATTTCACTTACTTCAGAGCTTAGACCATAAACCAATCGATACACAAAGTCACTTAGAACCTTCTCACTCAATTTCTCATCACCACTGTATTGTTTAAAAGCTAACAGCAACCTTTCATAATAGGCATGGACAGATTCTTTAACTTCTTGGTGAGTTCTATCAATTTTTACCCAATCAGTTTCTTTTGGTGGTACTTTGTTTTTCAGAAAAGTAATTACCTGTTCATACTTTCTCATTACTTTTGGATCCGGGCACCCGTCTTATGATCCCTAGGATACTCTTGAGTGGGCCAACCTACTGTAATTTTACATTCTGCCCACAGATCTGCCGGCACAATTATATCGAAAAGACCATTCAAATCAATCCACAATACTTTAGATAATTTAACAAACCTTTCTACCTGTCGATACCATTCCACAGGCTTTTCCCTGAGCCTGGGAAAATCATTTGTAAATTATAAAATGTCCTGTCTAGTCCATGGAACGTGCACATAACCTCCTCCTGGAATTTCCCTCATAGGGCACTCCGTGACTACTGTCTCCTTTTCTCTTACTGGAAATGCCGAAAAAGTCTTATCTGTTGTGTCCTCTCTTTTCCGAAACCACCTACTTTTCCATCTGTCTACGTCACCCAATTTTCTTAACGATGCAATCAATTCTTTAAATAGTGTCAATCGTCCTACAGTATTCAGATTTTCAATATCCTTTTCAGAGAAATGTACTCTATATGGCTCCTGTAAAGATTTTATTTTCTCAAAATCAATGCCCATCTCACTTGCCGTTTCTTCAAGTTTCTCATGCAAACTCCTCGCTCTATAAGTTATAATTTTGCAAAGAAACATTAGCTCTTCATCCTGATATGCCTTTAATTTTTCAGTTGGAATAGTCCCTACTATTAATTCCTCCAATGTTATCTTTAATTTCGTCACATCTAGAGGTTGAGGTTCTGTATCTTTTCGCTGTAAACTCCTTAACCAATCGCTCAGTTCATCAGAAGAGGGACCTACAGGGATTGTTTCGTTTCTGACTCGTTCCGTATTTCTTTCTGGGGTCTCTGGTGCTGATTCAGTTGTCATCAGCGTCTTATTTGCTGGACTTTGATTCATCATCAAATTTTTAGGTGTACTTAACTCCTACCAATTTTCCCCATGGATTCTCTCCAGACCCGCTTCTTTCGGTCTCACTTTGTTTATTACTATGGTAGAGAACTGTTAGACAATGTTCATTATCTTTCTGTTTATCAAAAACAGGCATCATATGCCCTATGGTTACAGGTACAGTTACGGCTTCCATATTTTTGGTTAATTCCCTAATTTTCTCAGTTAATTCCAGGGTAGTTCTAGCCAATTCAGCTGAGTTTTCATTTACCATCCTGAGAGGCTGTGCTATTTCAGAGTCTCTAAATGGATTATTTTACCATAAATCAGGTGGCGCCTGCTCAAAACTTTTATTTCGCAAGGTTTCTTTTACTGGCGCACTCGGCGTCAGCAACGTAGAATTTGGTTGATATGTGGTAAATATTTTATTACCGGTACTATTTTTTATGCGGTAAAGTCTAGTAAGAATAACTCAGTAAAAATAAGAGGCAGAATCCGTGGTATTAGAGGTTCTGAAAGGCTTTATTTCTCTACAAAGGAATTACAGTTCGAACCGTAGGCTTCAAATTCCATCACCACGAAGGTTCAGGAAGGGAAGGCAATACATTATTGACAAGTAAAGGTATTTATATGAAAAGCATTACATTAAGACAGATGCAGGAGGCGTAACAGCTGATAATACAGATAATGATACACATATGTAATGAAAAAAGGCGTAAACATAGGCGTAACTAGAAACGTCATTAAACATGATGTCACAAGTGGGTGGATCCATAAGAGAATCCTGCAATGTCAGCAGAAATACTTGGCAGAGATGCGTGCGCAGCCGCATGACGTGTGATTGACGTGCAACTAGAGGGTGAAGGGGACTTGACATTTAGCTCTACATGTGGAGACAGAAGTCTGGGGGGTCATGTCAACCTAATCCCAAATCATATCTAATATCTTATGTTTAAAGAACTGTATTATCCAAAAGGAAAGGTCTCTGGGACGGAATCTATTCTATACTGACTGTTAGTGCGTGTACAAGCGTCTAAGTGTCTACATGAGATGCGAGGGGGCAGGAATCTTCCATAGTAACAGGGGCTATGAATTATTTGCATGAGGACAGTGAGGTCTGGCCCTTTGCTTGGTAGCTGGAAGAATGTTTACCTAAACTACTAGACAGGAATGCATCGGATGAGGAGCGAAGCAGATAATCTTGAAGGTGAAATACAGTTTTTGGCAGGCAACGGCCGGATCAGGCACCGTTAGCCGCGCAGGGAGTAGGACAAAGTTCATGGATACAGATGCGGGCTCGGACTGGAGCTTTCAGAGGCAGAAGGCAGGAAAAGGCTTGATGGCAGAATTCAGGGCCTACTCGCCTGAATCTGTAAAATGTGGAAAGTGAACCACATAAAGTCGGTGGCCTTTCATACTTAGGAATGGAATATCTGACCCATTCATGGCGGATCTGAAAGAGGACATGTTGACGGTGGACGCACATGTATTTGCGTCTTCATAACTGGAACTGGAGGGAACATACATGTACTTGTAGCATGCACATGGAGCCGTTGGGGTCTACGATAGGGGACATAACTGATCATAAAATTCATATTTCCTCATTCCCTCCTTGTCCCCTACGGACCCTCAGGAGATATCGATCTTCATCAATCCATCGATCTGTTCATATAGCATCATTTGTTCTTCTTTCTTCTTCCGGGATCTTGAACGAAAACTTGGATGCGGGATACACGATGTGGCACACAGACCACAAATCGCTGGCCCACATTGTAGACATAAGCAGCAACTGAATAGTATGAGAAAGCCAATACCTAGGAAGGATAGGATCCTCCATCCCCAGGCTGACAACACGCTCCAGAACCAACCGGACCAAGTCCAGGTGCCTGGACTCTGGTGTATCTGGCTCATAATCTTATGAAGGCGAGTTATGGCTTTATATACTGACGGCAAGTTTTCTGGTATGAAAACACAGCAACTTGATCCGATGACCCTACAAGCTCCGCCCCTATCGGCCAGGATGACGTCAAGGACAAGACGATTTTGAAGCACAACAATCCGCATCGCAGACTGCTCCTCTGTTAAATTGCCTAGGGCGGAAGTAGTCTCATTCACTACTGCTTCAAGGGTTCTGGTTAATCTACGTATCAGCTTACTATTAGTGACTGTACCTATATAGGGAAAGAAACCTTTATTGAAATCTGTGTATTGTTCCCATGCCGTTTCAGTGTAATCGACAATCGGGAGATCTCTCTGCTGTCTATTGTGTACTAAATGGGTATTTCTGTGATAGTCAGGAGGGGCTAGGAAAACAGGTGGCAGAAGGAATGCTATGTAACAGGTACCATCCCAATCTAGAGGTAAACGTATATATGCAGTCTGGCCACATATGAAGTAGGAATGACGAGAAGCTCTAAATGTAGACTTGCCTTGATCACTGAATGTTATTACAGTGGTGCATTTACTATGGCCCATGTGTATGGAACCATTCTTTCTTACACATAATTCTCCTTTAACTGGAAATACTGACATAGCAGGCAAGATTGGTGTAGCTTCGGATTCAACATTCAGAATCATGAGGTTAAGTGTAAAGTTACCTAATCCATATACTTCATTTTCTAGATCAGTTCCTGTTCTTTTGGGAAGTCCCTCCTTGTTAGGGTAGCAGACTTTAAGCAAAACTAGGTTCAGGTTTCCCCATACCCAGTTGTCTTGATAAACTACGGAATTTGAATCTAGGGAATTAATCAAACTAAACCATGCTCCACAGGAGCCATTGTGTGTGAACGGATACGGAAAGAGAGGCAAAACTCCTTTATAGTTCTGATAGGGAGGGAGTCGGCCACATATCCAACAATTGGTAGCATTGTTGGTCTGATGGGAATGATGTAACATACTAATAAAAGTATTGTTGCGCAGCGCAAATCTATAAGACAACTCATGCGGAGGTAGTTCGCTAAAAGAATGTTCAGCAGTGACATTGTAAGCACGTTTAGAAATAGGGTAATACATATGTAGCAATACACTAGAAATGATGATCAGAAGGCTTAGAAAAAACAAAATTAATAATGTCACTGTGCAGTGACTACGAAGCGATTTACAGTACGCGTGTTTTTTAAGCTGTATCTGTCTATTTCTCTCTCTATTTCGGTCTAGAGGATACATGTCAGAGACAAATTCAACCGATTCACCTTGGAGAGGACTTAAACAATCAAATTGTCTGACTTGCTAGACCTTAGTTTCAGTTTATAGAGTTCGTTTTTCGTTTGTTCAACCAAGGGGAGCTTTGAGTCTGTCTGTGAGGGAATGCAGGGCCGAGTGTTCACATCGGACGGTAGTCCATAAAATTTCTTGATATGACTCGAGTGCAACCACCCTTTACGTCCCTCAACCTTCACGGCTGTCCTTGTTGTCAGCAAGACGAGTTTGGGCGACTTCCACCTGGGCTCCAGCTGGGTCTTCCGGTCGAAATTCCTCACAAGAACCAGATCACCTGGAACCACGTCATGGGGCTTTACCTCAGTGTTATCGGGAAAAGCTGCAGCTACCTGTGAACGACAAGATTGTAGTGCAGACATCAAGGAAGCCAGGTAATCTGTCAGCATATTACAGTCAACATCAGTGATTTTACGAGGTATAGGCGTCCCCCACATATTTGGTGGTCTACCGAAGATCACCTCATACGGGGATAGCCCTGTTCGAGAATGTGCTACCATTCTCATGTAAAAGAGCGCAACTGGTAAGGCTACTATCCAATCGACACCTTTTTCTCTACATATTTTGGACAATCTAATTTTCAGAGTTTGATTATGGCGTTCCACGAGACCTGCTGCCTCGGGATGCCGGACACAGTGAAATTTCCATTGATAGCCTAATAAGAGTGAAACGTGTTTCATTAGCTCGGATGAGAATGGCTGGCCGTTATCTGAGTATACAACACGTGGCAAGCCATACCGTGGGAAGAATTCTCGAACTAACTGTTTGGCAGTAGTCGGGGCAGTGTAATCTGAAACCGGGTAGGCTTCTGTCCAACGGGAAAGAGCACAGACAACTACGAGAACATATTTGAATCCTCGACATCGTTCCATCTGGATATAATAAATCTGGAGGACTTCAAAAGGGTGATCGGGAGGTTGAAATCCGCCCTGCTCTACGGGGATGCTTTTACCTGGGTTGAACTGACAACATATCATACAGGTACGTACTTTCTGTTTGGCTGCTGCTCGCAAGTGTTTGTTGAACCAAATGTGTTGAATGCTGTCTAGCATAGCTTTTTCTCCTAGGTGCGCTGGACTATGCATTGTGTTAATGATGACTTGAACCATGGAATCGGGAAGAAACCATATAGATTTTCCCTTCGTCATCCATCCTTGATCCGTTTGGATCCCTCCTAATTCAGTCCATTTCTTTATTTCTTCTGGTGTAGCATGTGTCTGTATGTCAATTACATCAAGGGCGGGATCCTTAACTGTCATGCAATGTGTTGGTGTCGGGACTATTGTCTTTGTCGTGTCAGTTGTATGAGTCTGATTCTGAGCAGTCTGTTTAGCTGTTCTGTCAGCTAGGTCGTTTCCCTGAGAAATGATGTCGGTAACTTTTGTATGAGCTTTGCATTTCATAATCGATATTGCAGTAGGTAGATGAATTGCGTCTAATAGAGCTTGAATGAGGGGTCCGTGTTGGATGTGGGCACCGTGAGAAGTTAAATAACCTCTCTCTCGCCACAGTACGCCGAAGTCATGGACGACTCCGAATGCATAACGTGAATCTGTGTATATGTTGACTTTCTTATTTGTGGCTTGAATACAGGCTTGTGTCAGAGCGATGAGCTCTGCTGCTTGAGCTGACAAAGTGTTAATACAATTTGTTTCAACGACTTCAGTGTCTGTTGTGACTGCGTAAGCGGCCACTAACTCTCCTGTACTTGTTCTCATACATGAACCATCTACATACAATGTTAGGTCCGGATCTGATAAGGGGATGTCTGTCAAGTCTTGTCTGGGTTTCGTCGTGATAGTAATGACTTCAATACAATCATGTGCTAATGGATCTGTTCCGTTTACTGGCAACAGTGTGGCAGGATTTAATGTATTACAACGTCTGATTTCTATGTGTGGCTGAAACAATGTTAATTCATAACCGGTGAGTCTTGCTATAGTCAAGTGTTGTGTTTGTGTGCGGTTCAAGAGAACCTCTACTGCGTGTGGTACTTGTACTGTCAATTGATGTCCTAACACTATGGCATCGCTTTGTCTGATTGCTAAAGCTGTTGCTGCCACTGATTTCAGGCACGCAGGAAGAGCCTGAGCTACGGGATCTAATGTACTAGAAAAATAAGCACATGGTTTGTGTGATCCTGCTTGTTCCTGAGTGAGTACTGACAAGGCAGTACCTTCGCGTTCTGTAACAAAGAGTGTAAAGGGCTTACTGTAACATGGTGTTGCTAAAACAGGTGCTTGGCATAAAGCTTTCTTTAAGCTTTCAAAGGTTTGCGTATGTTCTTGAGTCCAAGGGAGAACAGTCGATGTGGCTGCCTCCTGTGTTGTCAACTGAATGAGTGGTTTTGCTAGAAATGCATATTGAGGGATCCACTGCCTACAGTATGAAGTGAGGCCTATAAAAGCCCGCACCTCCTTTTGTGTCTTGGGTGGTGGCATGTTAGCAATTAACTGGATGCGGTCGGGTGTAAGCTGTCTTCCCTCCTTGGACAGCAAGTGCCCAAGGTAAACAACTTGCTGGACACAGAATTGCAGCTTAGAAGGGGACACCTTGTGCCCCTTGTCGGCCAGAAACTGTAAAACCGTCAGTGACGCTTTTTCACATTCAGGTTCGTTTCGGGCGGTGATCAGCAGATCATCGACATATTGAAGCAGGGCAGTGTTAACTGGCATGTGGATACTGTCAAGTTCTCGTTTCAGTGCTTGGCTATAGATGCTGGGGCTTTCTGTGAATCCTTGAGGAGCGCGTGTGAATTTAAAACTTCGTCCATTTAAACTGAAACCGAACAAATATTGACTTTCCGGATCTATTGGGACGCTAAAGAAAGCATTCTTGAGATCAATTACAGTAAAGAACGTTGCTTCTGAATCAATAGCTGTTAATAATGAAGAGATATCTGGGACCACAGGGTATTGTGGTACAATACATTTATTTAATTCGCGCAGATCAATAACTAATCGATATACTGGTGGTGTTTTTGGATCCGTTCTTTTAAGAATCGGAATTATCGGGGAATTACATATATTGGAGTCGGTTTCCACAACCACTCCTTGTGCAATGAGCTCGTCAATGATTTGCAGTAAAGCCACAACAGCATCTGGTGGTAACTTGTATTGTCGCATTCGTGGTAGTACCACTCCTGTTTTTAGTGTGACTCGATATGGTGTAATGTTCATGCAACCAACATCAGTAGGGCCTTGTGCCCATAAATGTGTAGGTAAATTCTGCAGCCGGTGATCCATGTCTCTGGACACGTAGTGACCTTTGAAGTCACGTAAAAATAATCGTACTCCTTCCGGAGAACAACATATTATATCTCCTAGAGCTTTCAATGTTTTTATACCTAACAAGTTTTCTGGACATGATTTAGTAAGCAATAAATCTGTAGTTCGTGTCAATGGACCAATCGTAAGTGGTAGGGGTTGCGATACTTCATTAATGATAGGCTTTCCTGAGAATCCAAGGGAAATATTCTGTGAGCCTGAGAGGGGTGCCCCTGGAACTTCGCTGCATCGTATAGTTGTTCTGCTTGCCCCTGTATCAAGTAAAAACTTTCTGTCTTCCCCTAATAGTTCACTATGTACATAAGGTCCCTCTTGATATACAGGAACCTCGATAAGGGGTAAGCCAACTTCCCTCTCTAGGCTATTTCATGTGTATCGCTGATAATCGGGATAATCAGTTTGTGCATACTGGTACATCTGCTGTGTCGTTGCTTGTGTTGCAGCAATAGGCTGCTGCTGTGGTGTTGCTACGGTCTGTTGTGGAGCTGTCTGTTGCGGAGCTGGCCTAGATTGTGCGTGCTGAGGGATTTGTGATTGGTTCTGATCCTGTCTAGGTGGACGTGGTCTTTCCTGGGTTTTACCCGTGGCGATATTATGTTTCAGAACTGGACAATCGTGTATATAATGACCTTGTTGTTTACAATAGTTGCATGTCCCTTTCGTCGGACCTGCGGAATCACCCTTTTTATGACCATCAGCTGGAACTGACTGAGCCACAAGCATTTTCATTTTCGTGTCTTTCATACGTCTTTGTTCATGTTCTTGTTCTTCTCTAATTCTATTGTGGTGATATTGTAACATCTGTAACATCTGTGACGGGGTGTTACCTTGCCAGGTACTCTCAAATTTCAATACTCTATTCTTAACTTGTGGTAGGGAATTTTCAACTAATTTTGTCACAAACAGATGTGGATATGACTCGCTACTTGCTTTTATGCCACTATTAATACCAAAACATTTTTCAAATCGGGAATAGAAATCACTAGTGTCTTCATCTTGCTTTTGCTTACAGGCTGAGATTGCACCCCAGTCTTCTTTTTTCGTAGTTAACTTACGCGGTTGCAGCCCGAGGTTTCCGAGACCCTTGATTCACCGATCGAGCTGCAAGAGATCGAGGAGGCCATAGGCCGCTTAGCACCTGGGAAGACCCCGGGACCCGACGGGTTCCCCCAGGAGTACTACGCTCACTATCGGGAGACGCTGGCCCCGAGGCTTCGGGACCTGTTTGCAGCCGTGGTGGACACGGGCTCGTTCCGGCCCGAGACGGACACGGCAACCATAGTTGCCCTCCCCAAGACTCAGCCTCCCTCGCGGTCCTGCTCTGACTATCGGCCGATATCCCTTATCAACACCGAACTCAAAATCTATGCTACGGTCCTAGCACAGCGGTTGCGCCCGTCGCTTGCCTCCTTGGTCCATCCGGATCAATGCGGCTTTATGCCGGAGCGGGGGACCAGACACTGCCTGCGGCGCCTGCATCTTGCGATGGCGCACCGCGGCCGCCTTTCTCCCTACCTGGCCCTCCTTCTGGTTGACTTTAAAAAGGCCTTCGACTCCGTGGGATGGGCGTACTTGGCCGACGTCCTGGACCGCATGGGTTTCGGCCCCCGGTTCCGTGCCATGGTAGCGGTCCTGTACGCGCACCCGCGGGCCCGGGTGTTGGTCAACGGGGCTCTCTCTCGCCCGTTTCCCATAGGTCGGGGGACGCGCCAGGGTTGTCCGCTCTCGCCCCTCCTTTTTGCGTTGGCCATGGAACCCCTGGCAATGCTGATTCGCGCGGATCCCGTTCTTCGCGGATGGGAATGGCCAGCTGTGGCCCCAGATAAGATTGCCCTATACGCGGACGATGTCCTCCTCTATCTTTCCGACCCAGCGACCTCGGGGCCCCGGGTCCGCCGGATCCTCCATCGGTTTGGCCAGGCGTCGGGTCTCCATCTGAACCCCAAAAAATCTGTTCTAGTCCCGCTACACCCGTCGCGGGAATGTTTCGACTGGCAATCGGATATTCCCCTCCGGAGACTCTCCTTTAAGTACCTGGGGATCTGGGTCACCCTCCTCCCGGAACTCTGCTGGGCACTCAATGTGGCTCCAGTAGTAAACAAAGCCAGATCAGATATGCTCCGGTGGCAGGCCCTCCCTTTGAATCCGCTAGGGAGAGTCGCCTTATATAAGATGATGATCCTCCCCAAGTTTCTTTACATGCTGCAGAACACTCCTTGCCCCTTTCCGCGCCCGTGGTTCCGGGACCTGGATAAGATGGTGACCAAATTCCTTTGGGGCGGTGGTCGACCTCGGCTGGCCTTGGACCGCTGCAGGGTCCCCTCCTACGACGGCGGCCTAAGCATGACCAACCTCTACCTCTACTATCTGGCCACCCAACTACTGGTGGTCCACGATTGGTTCTCAGGGGGCTGGGGCGACCCGGCTTATCGACTCGAGGTGAACTGCCTCGGGTTCACCTCCATCCAAAACATGCTCTACGGCACAACGATCCCCCTGTCGCTCCCCGGCGTCGTGCGGGCTCCCTTTCTCGCGTGGCGCGCGGCCTTGCGACACACCAGATGGTCGGGGACGTCCACGCAACTCACTCCGCTTTGGCACGGGACGTGGCTGCGGGAGGTGGTGGGACTCACGGGCTTTCGGCAGTGGGATCTTCTCGGTATCTCCTGTCTGGGCGATATATGGCGTGGAAGCCGCATGTGTTCTTTCCAGGAGCTTCGGACCCGCTTCTCGCTGCAGCCTTCTCAATTCTACCGCTACCTTCAATTGCGCCACGCGGTTCGGGCTCACGTCCCTCTAGATTCCAGACTGCCTTCCCATAGTCCGCCTGAGGCCCAGGTGATGTTGGGGTATCTTGGGAGGGGGGGCATATCCCGCATTTATAAATCCCTAATTAACAATACACCGGTGGATTGGAGCGGGCTAAAGCAGCGATGGGAGGCTTGGGTGGGACCCCTGGATGAGGCGGACTGGAGGGACGCCCTTATGGGCCCTCGGTCGCTTACCACCTCCGCGAGGCTGCGGCTTATCCAACTTTATTACCTCCACACTGCCTATTTGACCCCGGCCCGCCTGTATCGTGCGGGCCTCCGCGCGGACGCCTCTTGCACTCGCTGCGGGGAGGTTCCGGCAGATTTTTTCCACATGGTGTGGTCTTGCCCTCGTCTGGGGGACTACTGGGCAGCGATCGAGGCCGATCTAGCGGAGGTCCTGGGTTGGGAGGTCCCCCACGAGCCTAGAATGGCCCTGCTGGGCATCATGGACGGGATGGACGGGTCCCGCAATGAGAAGTACTTCCTCACCACTGCCCTTATGGTGGCTAAAAGAGACATAGCGGTGGTGTGGTCACAGCCAGACCCGCCCAGAGTGGCTACCTGGAGTAGAGGGGTGGATTGGTGTGCAGCTCAGGAGCGGTCGCTATACGCTGCACGGGGCTGCCCAAAAAACTTTCGCAAGATATGGGGGAAATGGTTGGGGGGCCTGCTTTGAAGGGTGGGTGCGCAGGGGGGGGGGGCGGGGGATGGGAGGGGGCGGGAGGGTTTTTGCACTTGCCTGTTGATGCTTTCCTGATTGCAGATACTGATGCCTTGTTCACTGCACTGCTGTATATTATTCCTGATATTGTTCTTTATGCCGCAAAACACAATAAAAAGAAGTTTATCAAAAAAAATAAACGTGGCAGTACCTGCACTAGTAATCCTGGTAGTGCTGTAGTCTTTTCCCCAAGCCCTGATCCTGCAGCTCGGGCCTTTTCTTCGTTTTCTAATGCTGTCCAATCTATCTTTTGGTCTCCCACCTCCCATTCCTTTTCTTTGAGTTTCTCGTAAATACCGGCAGGCATTAATACTTTTAATATTTTCATAATGTCGGGGTAGGTATACTCTCCCATGAGTAACATGTCTTTTATCTCACGGTGGAAACCTGCTGGATCCTTGTCATGGCTGGGTACTACTTTCTTCATTTCTAATAATTCAATTTTAGTTATAGGCGTGTACACAAACACGCGTGTAAAATTATTGTCTTCACCTCTTATTGGGTGTACTTCGCGTAAGGGATTCTGTCTATCTATATGATACATCTTTCTTCCCATAGTGGGAACTGGAACATGTTCTGGGCATATGAAAACTATATACTGGTTTCGAAATTCTAGAATGTCTTTAATTAAATCAGTACCTGACCCTCTCCATTTATTCGTGAGTAATTCTGTCAATATGTCAGGTAGGGGTCCAGGATCGGAGTGTTGGCTTTTATATAATATAAGGAGGTGTTGAATCATGTATATACCAGCTAAACGTTGTTCGTCTGGGGTAAGGTTCAGAAACGTGTGTGCTAGTGCATCTTCGCTGTATTTGTCGGGACTGTCAGCCCATTGTACTGCTGACCTGGCCAATTCTTGTTCATCCATGGAATCGAGCATATGGTACCCCCTTCGGTCTCGGAGTAATTTATCAGCAGTTTGGAATAGGTGTTCAGGAGACCTTGTATTTAACATAGGGGCTTGAAAATTTCTGTTACATTCTGGACGTATCGGATGTATTGGATCATTAAAGCATCTGGTATTATTAAAAGATCTTCCTTTACCTACATAAGCCATTGTCTCTAAGTGTCCTGTGGGCATTTCTGATTCTTCGTCCTCCTCTCCCTCTGATTCATGTTGGTCTGTCTCTAATCTTTCTTTATGTATTCGTTCTACTTCTTTGCGGATCTTTCGGCACATAACTACTATACATGTCTGTTTATCGTGTTTCCCTTCTGATATATTCTGACCCCATTTGGTAAGTACTTGTATTTCCTTCTGCTCTACCTCAGGCCTGTCTTGGTTTCTGATCACACAGTTTATGAAGAAGCGTAACAGTTGTCTCTGTACATCCACTTTCTGGTATTCCATGGCTTCGTCAATACTCTCAGGGCCTCGCCCTGATTGGACAAAGTGGTATATATTATCTAAATGTGCCACCATTCCTGGTAGCGTCGCTAAATACCTTGAAGCTCGTCGTATACGTAGTGATGACAGCAGCATACCGTCCCGTCTACCGGGCACAGGATCGTATCTACAATCCACTAGATGCTCTTTAAACATGTCGGAAGTTGCTAGTTGGGGTGTACGTTTGTACGCTAAATCTCTAAGGGATCATTTATTTCCTCGAGGTGGCGTGGCAAAAATTTCTGTCGTACCTCCTGTCGCACCGTCTGAGGTGCTAGGCACGAAAGGATTTGTTGGATGTAAGATAGAAACTGTAGATGTAGGAAAAGCGGTAGAAACAGATGGACCTGCGGGAATGTGCGTAGGAGTTTGTTGTTGCGGGGATACAGACGGATGATCTTGGCGTTGAGCACCATCGGTGGGCGGTGCGTGTGGCGGAGCATTAACATATTCAGGAGCTACATCATCTAAGTAGGAAGAAAGGAAAACGTCTTTTGCTGTTTTGGGATGTGCTTTTATCGGGAGTAATGGAGGCGTCAAGTCTTTCGGTATTTCCGGGGTGGCCTGGGATAACCCTTCGGCCAGAAGAGGATACATACCATTCATAAGAGTGTTTCGTTGTCTATCTACTTGTTCTGTTTTTACTCGGGTACCTTCCTCAACTAATATATTTTCTCGGGCTTTATTTGAATTCTCCCTACTTTTCTCTTCCTGTCTGAGCGCTTTTTCTGTACGTCTATATGATTCTTTACGCCATAATTCAATGGCATCTTTCTGTGACTGTCTGGCTTTATTTTTCCATAATACTTCTTCTACTCTCATGATGCAATCTGCATCCCAGGTCCCAGCTGCGGGCCATCTCTGACTTTCTGGTAAATCTTTGGTGTAGTCCACCCATAAATCAAGAAATAATACGGCATCTAGGCCATGTTTATGATACATAAAGTACCCTGGAGTGTCCCTAGGTGGAATGGGAACAGCTTCTTCGAGTACCCCTTTTCTGGTTTTGATCTGTCTTAATTTTGAAAAGAGCGGCATTTTTAGACCTTATTACTCGATCTTGAACACACTTAATACAATAAACACAATAATGAACAATCATTCACACCACAATATGTAGAACGTATTAAAACATTTAACATTTAACATTTAATCGAACGATGATAACTAATAGAAAACTAGTTACTGACATAATACTAACACTAGATAATACTGATTTATATGCAAGACATACTAGATATACTGCTAAACAGTACAGATACACTTCTGAAACAGTGCAGACCGGATTTGTGTACCCAAACCCGTCTTGACCGGCACAACCTAATGTGCACGTCTAAATGCCTCCCCGGCAACGGTACTCACCGGGTAGCACGGAACGGAAGGCCTCGGAACTGAACTGAACTGGACCGGACTGGACTCGACTCGACTCGGAACTTTGGAACCTGGTGGGCCTCTGTATACCTCGGATCTTGCTCTCTCAGCTAGGCTCTGGTCGGGATACTTCACACTTCTCACCGCCTCGTCTGGGTGTTGATCGCAGCCTCAGTCACCCCCGCTTGGCCGGAGGGAGATACAGGAAATCCTGCAGGTACGCGTTTTTGTCCGTTCAGCTGTGGCAGGAGACCGGGCCTGCAACGCACCTCCGGCGCCTGAGATGAGAAAGTGTCCCTATTCGGGCGCCAATTTATGTGGTAAATATTTTATTACCGGTACTATTTTTTATGCGGTAAAGTCTAGTAAGAATAACTCAGTAAAAATAAGAGGCAGAATCCGTGGTATTAGAGGTTCTGAAAGGCTTTATTTCTCTACAAAGGAATTACAGTTCGAACCGTAGGCTTCAAATTCCATCACCACGAAGGTTCAGGAAGGGAAGGCAATACATTATTGACAAGTAAAGGTATTTATATGAAAAGCATTACATTAAGACAGATGCAGGAGGCGTAACAGCTGATAATACAGATAATGATACACATACGTAATGAAAAAAGGCGTAAACATAGGCGTAACTAGAAACGTCATTAAACATGATGTCACAAGTGGGTGGATCCATAAGAGAATCCTGCAATGTCAGCAGAAATACTTGGCAGAGATGCGTGCGCAGCCGCATGACGTGTGATTGACGTGCAACTAGAGGGTGAAGGGGACTTGACATTTAGCTCTACATGTGGAGACAGAAGTCTGGGGGGTCATGTCAACCTAATCCCAAATCATATCTAATATCTTATGTTTAAAGAACTGTATTATCCAAAAGGAAAGGTCTCTGGGACGGAATCTATTCTATACTGACTGTTAGTGCGTGTACAAGCGTCTAAGTGTCTACATGAGATGCGAGGGGGCAGGAATCTTCCATAGTAACAGGGGCTATGAATTATTTGCATGAGGACAGTGAGGTCTGGCCCTTTGCTTGGTAGCTGGAAGAATGTTTACCTAAACTACTAGACAGGAATGCATCGGACGAGGAGCGAAGCAGATAATCTTGAAGGTGAAATACAGTTTTTGGCAGGCAACGGCCGGATCAGGCACCGTTAGCCGCGCAGGGAGTAGGACAAAGTTCATGGATACAGATGCGGGCTCGGACTGGAGCTTTCAGAGGCAGAAGGCAGGAAAAGGCTTGATGGCAGAATTCAGGGCCTACTCGCCTGAATCTGTAAAATGTGGAAAGTGAACCACATAAAGTCGGTGGCCTTTCATACTTAGGAATGGAATATCTGACCCATTCATGGCGGATCTGAAAGAGGACATGTTGACGGTGGACGCACATGTATTTGCGTCTTCATAACTGGAACTGGAGGGAACATACATGTACTTGTAGCATGCACATGGAGCCGTTGGGGTCTACGATAGGGGACATAACTGATCATAAAATTCATATTTCCTCAGATACGGGGGAGGATTTTTATAAAACATGTCCTCTAGCACATCATCCTCTGACTCAGTCACTCCATACTTGTAGCTTTCTGACCCTATATGGTTTCTCTTCTGTGTACACTTTCTACCACTTGTCTCTTCAGCATTTCTCAATGGAAACATTCCATCCATCATGTTTGTACTCCGTCATCTCCTCATCCTGTCATCATGACTTTCCTGCCCACACGGTCTACCAAACATGTAATTATACCTTCTTCTACTCCGATGTCGTTCTCTCTCATACATCTCTTCCTCCCACTCCGTCAAAGCCTCAAACTGAGTGGGTCTAGGTCTTGGTTCTAACCTCATCATTCTTTCTCTTAAGTTTCTCAATACAGCTGAGCTGAATGAACTACTTTCTGGAAATGCTAAGACTCCATATTCTTTTGTATACTTTGCCCAATTATCTAGCCAAATACACGTATGGTATCCATATTTCGCTACCATGAAGGATGCAGGCGATTTCCGTGGAGGAAGTATCTGTCCTTCCCTAGTCATAATTGGCTTATCCTTTTTAAATAGGTTTTTAATTTTCCCAAACCATGACTTTTTCTCCTTCTCTGGTGGATCGTAATACATCATTTTTCCTTTTCTTAGTCCTGTATCACTAGACTTCTCAAATCGCTTCTCTACGACTATTCTGTTTGTTGTACAATCCCAGCGCGACTCACACTAATGCACCAATCCGGAGCGTCTACGTCACTCTGAAATTTTCCAATCCCAGCACGGCTCACACTAACGCACCAATCCTGTGCGTCTACGTCACACTGGCAATTCTGCACTCCTAGCGCGGCTCAGACCTCCGCACTAATCTGTGAACGCCTTGTTTCCCTACTGCTGGCCACTCCCAGCGCGGCCTCTCGGACGTCAGCTTTTCTCGCTACTCCTGTTTCTGCTGACCCCTCCTTTACAAAATTTATCATCAAACTTCCCTTACGTTCTCTTCAATAAAACATCTGTTAGTAATGACATAAAAAAAACACCCTTGCCTGTTTCGCTAAACCAAAGAGATAGTTTTGTTCATTTACACAAGAATTCTGTATTTCCAGTAGGCAGTGCTTACCTCTACCCCACCACAGAATTATTCTGTTTTGCCGATTAAGTAGCACTTCCCTCTACCTTACCCTTCTAACAAGCAAAAAGGCTAACCGTTTCCCTTGGGATAAAACACATGTGGAGACTACACCAATCCTGAGAATTAAGGCCAGAGTTTCATGAGAGAACCTGTTACTATTGCACTCACGCACTTTCACACGGAAATGTCCCTAACGATAACACACGACGATGTTACCAATTCGAAACCCGACAATGCGTTGTGCGACTTCATTTGCCACAAATTTCCCCATGTACCTACAGGGCAACCAGACAATACACCGTGCGACTTCACTTGCCACACGTTTTCCCCGTGTACCTACAGGGTATCCAACTTCCTACATCCCGGAAGTCTTCAAAACAACATAGAACGCAACGCGACTCAACATAGAATGTTAGAACATAAATCAAAAATCAATCAATCATCAATCATCAATAATCAATAAATCAATAATTAATAATCACCAAACCAATACAATAAAACCATCAATCTGCTACCAGAAAAACTTCTCCAGCGGAAAAGGGCAAATTTACATATCCTCCCTGCGTCACAGACCCGACGTCACACTAACTCATTCACACACGCATTTATCGGTGGGGCCCATAACACCAACACTCATACGTCTCACTTCGAGTCTGCACACAGGAGGAAAGGAACGCTGGACATGTGGGGTACCTTGTTACCTATAGGAAGAAGATTTTTACATTATATACATTATATACATCAGCACCTATAGAATCCTAACTTTAACATCAAGGTACTCCACCAGTTGGTCGATAGACCAATTAGTTGGACTGGTTGATGGTGATTTAGAACCAGCTAAAACACATTTAAAGTTTCGGAACCTTTCAATTGATTAATACCTTATTAAAGAACCACGGACTCATAATTTGTTAATTAATGCATATTTTATCTAATTAATTCACTTTTGTTGGCATAATCAGAATTTTAATCAAATCAGAATTTTCAGTAAATCTCTTTAACACAAATTTACATACAATTATATTTACCTAAGATTTTTACACCGGTGACCATTTCCCGGAAACCCGTCAGCCCTGCATAAATCAATAATCCCTTCTGGTCAAATAGTTCAGTCAAATGCAGGTTAAGACCCAAATAAGTCCGGGAAAAATCTTTTCGCCCAGCACGATGCAGTCCCAAAAGGTAGTCAAAGGACCAGACGATCGTGCTATTAAATCGAATTCCACACCAACAGTCACCAATGGAGAACACGGTACTAACTTTTTTCCCCTACAAAATACCCCCTTCTTTTATATCCTGTCCCCCTACTTCTAGACCAAATGTGCAACAAATTTTAAAAGCAGCAGTAACCTGATTGGCTGAATCCCCCTGAATTTGCAAGAAGGGGTGACTTTCCCAAGAGTTTTTGTTTCCCATGGGATAGGGTATGACATGTCTCAAATTGTAAGTTTTCCTCGGGTTCTCAAGCGAAAGTTCCGAAGTAACAAGATGTAAACCTCCGGGTACAGGTCGCCATTGTATTTTCAGTCATTCACACTAGCTGAGTTCTGGCAATCCTCCACGTTCCTATCTTCGACAGGGAACACGTAGTCTCATGGTTGAAGGTCGCCTGGAGCTCTTCAGAGCCATCCGAGTCTGCGCAGTAGGCATCGCGCTCAAATGACGGTGGCCACTTCCGAACTCCATTTTGAATACTGCGGCCTAGTAGGCCCGAATTCCAACTTAAGCAAAGATAAACATAAAAGTAATTAATATACGGAAATGAAGATTCTAATGTTTAAACCCACACGAATCCCAATATATATTAGTATTTTCCTAGCTTATAGCAACATTTAAAGCAATGATGCTCACCTTTCCACAATACCAGGAGCACAAGCCATCACAAAAGCAACATAAATCATGCAATTTTCTATTTCAACACATTCTATGCTTAGTTTGCGTATCCCAGTTAATCATAAGATTTAGTAGCCATGCAATTTGCATTAAGTCCCACATGTATCTTGTGTTTATCAAGGTGTAAATTTGATTAATCCCAACACTCCAAACAATTAATACAGGTTAGTATTTAGAATGATTACGTAATTAGTGTTTTCATGCAAAATAGAGAAGGTATACAAAATGTTGTTTTACCTGCTCCACCAGTACTATGCATCTTCCCTTGTACTCTGGTCCTTGCTGCTCAACCAGTATGAAAGTGATGTGTGGAATCTTGAAATGCACAATGATACAATGAAATGTTAGGGTGCCTGTGAGGATGAGAGTCGCAGTTGGAGTATGGGCTGAGCAGCAGGGAGGCTGCCTCTGTTGGTGCTATCCTAAAATCCATACCTGCAACTAAGATCAATAAATCATCTTATATAACATACACCTCGGCTAATGGACTTCATTATTACAAGTATACAGAAGCGCTTGGAGTTACAGTTGGCAGAAAAACCAAATGTTGTGGTGGAAAGATTTTTTGTCATGAAAAGCGGGAAGTAATGAATCGGTTTACGAGTATATTTCAAAATTAAGCCATTCGCACACTGTATTTTCTGGGAGACACACTCCCAGGAGACACGTGTTTCAGATAAAACGTTATTTTTAACAAATGTTATGATGTTCCGTTTTCCACATTCCATAAAATGTTCATTTTTGACATAGTCAAATGCGAGTTGGGAAAAGGAAACCTCGATACCATTGAGTGCGAAGCTGTTAAACGCCGACTTCTACCAAGTATACCATCCACACCTAACGCTAGAGTTGAGCTTGAAGTTACCAAAGGGAGCTGCACCTATAGTTTGGATTGTCGTAAAAACTACAACTCCCTTCGCGCACTCTGCCCCACGTCAGGAAACCCGCTGTCACTTCCGTAATCAATTACACTTCCATCCTACTGTACCAAGATGGCGGAGTGTCTCCCTTCAGACTTTGATGTAATTATCCTCGGAACCGGTATGAGCATTAACAAGCGTCTAGCAATTCCGGGAGTGGGGCTTAGGGAGGGGGTGGGGGCTGCTCTATACCAAATAGGAGGGACGGAAGCTATTGTGATGTACAGGAGCATCCAGTATCCTTGACCGCATCCTGACAGTGTCAGTGCCTGTCATACACAGGGCGTGAGCCTGTGTTTGTTAGCATGCTTGATTTTCTACTCCTTGTGATATATTTCATACAGTAACCTTGACTCGCAATGTGCGTTCTTGAACGGTCTTTCACACCCGTTTGGCATTCACGTTAGTGTTGAAGTAACTATATTAATGCTTTGTACCCCTGATACATATGTTTTACCTCATACTTCGCTTGTGGCATCCGAATACTGGGCTTAATGTACTACTTTTGCGTTTTCAACGTGTTGTAAGTTATGGCCATATAAGTGACGTGGTGTATATGAGAGTGCTTAGGGCATCATTGTGTTGTGGTATATTTTAGAAGACTGATTGGTAGACTGTTGTGCTTTAAGGCTCGGGACGCCGCTCTACACCCCAAATACATCATGCCCGTGAGACAGGATTCCGTACTTTACCTAGAGTGCAGTGATTCATAATTTCTGCACTTGTACATGGTCGTTGAATGGAATTGCTGTACCTCTCTCTGTGAAGTTGAGGAGACAATACTTTAACTCATTATTAAGTCTGACTATCGCACAGCAGAACTGGCTTTTACGTGAAAGTGCTTAACTCGTAGACATACATATCCCTGTGAAGAATAGACGCTTTATGTCATAGTGTGCCAGTAGATGTCTCGGGTCTTCTTGGAAAATTAGCGCTGCGTGTACCCGAAACACTTGTTTAACTGCCTAAAACAGTGGTTGGATTACCACCATTGTATACATTTTTATGGTGGTTGTCTTTGTGTTCACACTGTCTATCGTATCTTGATCGTGAAGCACGACAGGAGTCGGTTTCTGGAATCAGGTATCTTTATTCTTTTCTTGCAGTATATCTTGCATGTCCTGCCTCATCCCTGATCTCCCCTTTCTGACCACCCCCCACCTTTTGACCGGAAGTGGTGTCCGGTTCCTTGTCCCCCTCCCCACCAGTCGGGTCGAGGGTCCTAGTGCCCTGTGCCCTGGTCACGACATCTCCCCCTTTGTTGCAGAAATGACAGAGAAATGGTTGATGCCAAATGGTTGGAGAGAGAGAGATATAGAGAGATAGAGAGAGAGAGAGTGAGTGCCCTCCTTACATTTCTTCAATCAATCTCTTTGGTATTTTGCCCTCTCTTCTTTGGCGTGTTTCTCCTTTGTCCATCTGCTCGTCCTCATCCTGTCTCATGCCTGCGTCTCCTGTTGCGACATCTCTTCCGTCTTCGTCCATGATCTTGAGTTCCTTGAAGTGTGAGCTGTTTCGTGTGATATGGTAGCGTCCTGCTGATGCTGTTATCATGGGCCCCTTTACCTCGGTCACCGTCAACGGCTCCTTTGAGAACGGGCTGTCCGATTTTCTTAACTGCCGCTGCCGCACCACCACAATATCGCCTTGCTTGAGGTGCGCAGGAGTGGCATGTCTCCTTGCATCGGCATATGCCTTCATTTTCTCCTTGGCCTCTTGATCTTTGATGGCGATGCTGCTGTGCTCTGGCATTGTTGTTGCTTCCATCTGCGGTAGCCTCGTCCTGCTTGATCTGCCCAGAACTAGCTCGGCGGGACACCGTCCTGTGGAGCTGTGAGGGGTGTTCCGATAATCCCTTAGTACTTGACACAGAGCCTGTCCTATTGATATCTGCGCCAACTTTGCTCTTTGGGCAGCCTTCTTTATGTTCCCCATGAATCTTTCCACCATGCCATTTGCTTTTGGCCACAGAGGCGTCATTTTCCTGTGGTGAATCCCTAAATAGTCCATACATTTTCGAAATTCTTCCCCTGAGAATGGTGGGCCTTTAGTGTTTGTGGGGAGCCCCACGGCGCAAATACGTCATCCAGAGTAGGCAGCGTTGCGCTTGCTGATGTTGACGATACTTGTCGCACGATGGGAAACCTGGAGAATTAATCAATTATCACAAGCAGGTAGTTTCCCGTTTCCAGAGGCCAGTAGAAGTCTGCTGCCAGTTCGGTCCACACTGCCCGCGGGAGTTCTGACATTTGTAATGGGTCTGGTTTTGCTGGCTGCCCCGTTGTTTGGCAGATGTGGCAGTTTGTGACGGTGGCCTCCACCATATTGTCCAAACCCGGGAACCACACTTTCTCCCGTAGCAGTTTCTTTGTTGCCACAATGCCTCTGTGTGATTCGTGCGCCAAGTTTACAGTCTGTCTCCGCAGAGCTCTTGGCATCACTATTCTTGTTCCTCGCATTATTATTCCATTTTTGGTCTCTGATAGCTCTTCATGAATCTTTTTGAATGCCAGCATTTCCTCTTTGATCACTCCATTTTCCATGATGCTGTTGTTGTTGACATGCCTCCATCTCTGTAGTCTAGTTACCATTTTGACCGCCTGCATTGTGGCGTCCCTCTCTGTTTCGAGCTCCAACTCTGCTATCGTTATTGATGCTGGAGTGTTTTGTTTTAGTACAAAGTTCAGGTATTCCTCCGCTATTGATGTTATCTCAGTTGTCTGTGGCAAAGGGTGCCGCGACATGTAGTCCGCCGGGTTATGTTCTTTCCCTGGTTTGTGCACGATCTTGAAGTTGTAGTCCATCAGCCCTATGCCCCATCTCTCGATTCTAGGTGGTATTTTCGCGTTGGGATTTCCATAGATCGTTACCGGGGCCTGATGATCCGTTATAATGGTGAATGGTTTCCCATATATGAACATGTGATAGTGTTCACATGCCCATACTACTGCGAGGCTTTCTTTTTCTGGCTGTGAGTATGCCCTCTCAATTTCGGACAGGCTTTTGCTTGCGTATGCCACTATATTCCTTGGGGGCTCTCTACCTGGCCTATGTTGTGCCAGGATTGCTCCTAGCCCCACTGGGCTGGCGTCCACCGTCAATTCTGTGCACAGCAGGGGGTCAAAGTACGCAAGCTGGTCCACCGCTATCACTGCATGTCTGATGGCCTCAAATGCTTTGTTGCAGTCTTCGGTCCACATGAATGTCAGGCCTTGTTTTGTTAGTTCTCTCAGCGGTGTGCTTACCGTGGCAAAGTCTTTTATGTATCTCGCACAGTAACTGGCAAGCCCAAGGAATGACCTCACTTCTGCAACATCGCTCGGAAGTTTTGCTTTTTCCAGCGTCTTCACTTTGCTGCGATCTGGTCGCTTCCCTTTTTTAGAGAAGATGTGTCTGAAGAACACCAGTTTGTTTCTCCCTATTTCGTACTTGTCTTCGTTCAGCGTTAGACCTGCCTGTTTCAGTTGGGAGCATACGTCCCACAATGCTTTGTCATGCTCGTCATCTGTTCGACCAAATACCAAAATGTCATCACTGTAGTTGAGGCTGTTTTTCACCGGCCTTATGACTTGACGTATTGTTTCTTGAAATATTTCTGCCGCCGATGAGATGCCGAAACTCAGCCGCTTGTAGCGAAATAGACCCATGTGCGTGGAGAATGTCGTAATGTACTTTGACTGTGGGTCAAGCTCTAGCTGTTGATATCCTTTGCACAGGTCCAGCTTTGAGAATCGGCATGTGCCAGTTAGGCAGCTGATCATGTCGTTTAGGTGTGGTCCAGGGTGTCTTTCTCGTTCAATTGCTGTGTTTGGTATCCTCATGTCTACACAGATGGAAATTTTGGATGTGTTCTTTTTTCGGACTGCCACTATTGGGGACACCCATGGCGTTGGTCCGTCTGCCGGCTCTACGATGTCCTGACTTAGCAATGCTTGTACTTCCTCCTCGACTTGCGGTTGCAAGTGTATAAGCACTCGCCTGTGATGTTGAGCTACTGGTTTTACTGCTTCATTGATGTGCAGTGTTATTTTCCATCCTTTTAGTTTTCCTAGTCCATGTAGGATACTTGGATAATCTCTGAGGATGTTCTTCTTCTCTGACATGTGGTATGTCATTGCGAGGAGGCCCATCATCTGCGCTGTGACGTTACTCAGTAAGCATGGTGCTGTAATGTCACCTTTCAGTACATGTATATCTTCTTTGCTTGATCTGTCTTTGTATATAAGTCTCTCTGTAAATTTCCCCATGTTAATCGCTGTTTTTTTCTATCCCCACGTGAATACGTCAACCGTGGATGGCACTAGCGCCGGCTTTATTTCCATCTTTTCATATTCTGATACACACATGATGTTGTATGTGGCGCCGCTGTCTAACACGAAGCGTGTTTTGTGTTGTCCTACATCTATGTTCACCATCGCTCTCTTTTTTACTTGATGTTTCTCTACTAAGTGGGTGCTTTCTCGCCCTTTGTCTTCTTCTGCAGAAGCAGCTTCGGACATTAAGTATAGTCGTCCTACGTTTTCTTGCACCACCTCTCCATCAGATTCAGTTGACGAGCTGCGGTTTGCCGTGTCCATGTGCCTGGCATATCTGTTTGTCGTCATCCGTTGTCTTCCAGGTCATCCTCTCTCACTTCTGAATTGTGTACCCAAACACTCGCTTGAAAAATGATTGCTCCTGTTGCACTTTCTGCATGTCTGACCCATTGCCGGGCACGCCCCGGTGTGTGGGAACTCAAGTCCGCATCTGTAGCATGTTTTTTCGTGTTGTTTCCTTGGCGGTTGCTCATTATTCTCTTTCTTCCAATTGTTCATGCGGCTGTTTCCGACCATGCGGTTTGCTTGTTCCATTCGCCTCTCTTTGCCCAGCTCCATCTGCTTTGCTTGCGACGTCGGCCTCGCTTCTGCCCTGGCCATCGTTAGAATTTTCTCCAGCGAAGTCGGCTCTTTCAGAATTCGTGTGCGGAATTCCATTGACCGACATCCCTCAATGATGCGCAAACGAATTGCTTGTTTGTTGTCGAACTTGTCAAATTGGCAGTGTGTGACCAATTTGCGCAGTCTTGTCGCAAAGTCGTCAAGGGACTCGTCTGTGTGCTGAAATGCAATTGTGAAGGTGCACATTTCAAAATCAATGTTTCTTTGCGGATCAAATCTGTCTGAGAGGCACTTTATTAGCCCTTTATATGTTGCCGTTTGGTCATCAGGGAATGTGACTAGTAGGTCGTCTACGTCGTCCCCTACGAGGTTTAGGAATAGATCCAGTTGCTTAGCATCTGCTACGTCCGTGGCGCGCATGTATCGTTCGAACTTGCGAACCCATCGCTCCCATCTTATGCCTACTTGTAGTTCTGATAGGTTGAATGGAAGGGGTCTACGGTATTGAGCGCTGGGTTTGTCACTCGCTTCTTCAGTCATTGTTGTCTCTTTGTTTTGCGCAGCTTTTCTTCTTCTTTATGCTTTGTTTCTGCGGTTTCCACACTTTTACTTGTTTTCTTTTTAACTTTAAATTGCTTTATTCCCTTTTTTTTTTCTTCCTTATTGTCTCTTTCTTTTGTTAATGCACTTTGTCTTCTTCTTTCGTCCTTATTGTCTCTTTTTTCACTTTATCTTCTATTTTCCTTTCTTTCCTGACCTTAAAATGGCCGCCGGGCCTTTCTCGCTCCTTATTGGCTGATTTTGCCGGATTTCAAAATGGCCACCCAAGTCTCGCGATATCGCAGCGACCTTGTGAGTTCCTGCCTGACTCTAAGATGGCCGCCGGGCCTTCCGCGGCACTGATTGGCCGCTTTCGCCTGACTCTAAGATGGCTGCCTTCTTCTCGCAAGATTTCCTTTTGTTTGCTCGCGCGCACTTTCTGCTGTTATTCTTACCGGCTTGCAGTCACGGCCGGGTTGCTCGTTTCTTTCGTTTATTCAATGTTGTTGTTACGACCGGGGTGGGCTCCCGCGCCGTTCCTCCGCTCCGTTAGTTGTTGCACTTGACCCAGGGTGGGCTCCTGGCTTCTTTTCCGTCACTCCTGGGGGCGCAATGGACACACGCACCGATTCTGCCACCTTCGTCGCCAGTTGTCGTATCTTGATCGTGAAGCACGACAGGAGTCGGTTTCTGGAATCAGGTATCTTTATTCTTTTCTTGCAGTATATCTTGCATGTCCTGCCTCATCCCTGATCTTCCCTTTCTGCCCGTCCCCCACCCCTTGACCGGAAGTGGTGTCCGGTTCCTTCTCCCCCTCCCCACCAGTCGGGTCCAGGGTCCTAGTGCCCTGTGCCCAGGTCACGACACTGTCTTGTACGTTTTGATTGAAGCAAATCATTTTCTAACAAATAAGAACTAATTTTGTTGGAATTTTGTTAGTCTAGACCCAACATCTCGGGTAGCTCTGTATGTTTGAGAACTGCTAGAACAGTCAGTTAGGAACTTCTTTTTAAATGGTCTTTAATTGATTTCATGGTTGGTGGTTATATTGTCTAATTGTGTGTTGTTGTGCAGATATAATCCCTTTCCTGATTAACAATACTGGAGATTGTCTGTTGAATCCAAATATGTAATTTGTATATGTTTGAGAAATCACATTTGAGCTATTGAGAGGAATATATATTTTAAGTATCTTGGCGTTCTTCAGAGCGTGCACCAAAAAAACCCTATGATCCCTCAGCTGCCGAGCTTGAACATATAGAAAAGCTACCAAAGAAGCTTGTGAGAATGTAACTATGTGCTAAGCTCCTTAAATGTTGTTTGCAACAAAATATCCAAATTGGTTTACAAGTGAAAACTATCTCAACCTTCTTCTAGAAGATAATGATTTTGAGGTACAATTTGGCTATATTTCCAATAAATGTTTAAAAAGTTGGATGGTGCTAATGAAGAAACATGGCAGATTTTTTAATATACTTTTTAGGTAACCAGGTCCTATCTAATGCAAAATCTATTTTAGATGAAGTCCATTTGACATATAGATTGCAAAAGGATATGTTCTATAATAAAGAGAGAACTTATTATTATTCGAAAATTACTTTAACTACCCAGATCAGGCAAGTGCCAATTTTAAAATGCATAAGAAAGTTACTTTCGCTGAAACAACATCTGATTAATGGGAAGGGAACCCAAGAGCTTCTACTTTTGGTTGTAACAGTGGTCTGGCCGATTCACCATCTTTTTTTGTACTTTGGCCAAAAGAGAAGGCTGTTAACTCCTTCAGTGCCCATGACGAGATGGTCTCGTCATGGAGCGCGGTTGCGCTGTGCCCATGACGAGACTATCTCGTCATGAACCCCGCCCGCTAATGAAAGGCCCGGCACAGGGCGGGGAAATGGCGGGGCACTGAAGGGGTTAAAAGGGAGATCAGGGTGTGGACAGAAGGGAGTGGTTCAAGAATCCGCACACCCCTGAACACAGAAAAAACAGGGAATCATTTTTACGAGTGGTAGACTCTATAGCTATGGATTCGAGTTCGAGATTCAAGTTCAGAGTATGTCTTCTATTCCAACTCATAAACATGACCATTTTATAACAAGAGTACTGCTGTTCAGCTTGTTTCACTCTCAGTCTTAAAGATTTATTTGTGTAAAATAAGTGTTAAAAGTACCTCATGTTACTGGTCAAGATCTATAATTGACTTTCTGCCATGTGACATCACAAATAAGTAAACAGATTGTGCTCTTTGAGAACATTGTTTTAATTGGCAGCTTAGTTCATATGACGAATATGCACAATTCAGTATGATAAAATAGGAGTTCAACCCCCTTGCATTGATAGAAGCCCTCATCAGTGTAGTGATTAAGTCAGCTATGGTGGTTAAATAGAAGTATACATGTGAAAGATAATACTTCAGACATTTAGAGACAACTGGTTCACTGAGATTATGTCCATATTATTTCAGATCCGACAATTGAAATTTTCCCTTTGATTAAGTTGATCACTGATGTGGCAGTCTCTAAGAGCTGGGTAAATGAAAAAGAATATTGATTTTAGAACAACCCTGACCACGTGTTCCAGTTTTTTTTATATACCTTACAGAAAGGGCACACAAATCCACAAGGAGCTCTGGGATGAACTATTGTGGCAGGATGCCAGTCCTTGAACATCTGTCGAAGTAGGTAGATAAATTCATAAAAGCCTTTGTCACAAATACAAAAGCATAAACAGATTGCTCATCTGATGAGTAAGCAAACAAGATCTGAGAGCGTTTCATGTGTGGCTCAATGATTATAGCAGGTCTCAACTTTTCTTTAGAGTAAAACAGCATGAGCATTGAGGTTTTTGGCTCTATGCTTATTCCACCAAATGCGGGTCTTATATACTAGATATTTCATGAACATAATTCTCTTATATAAGTCATCATTCAATTAGTTTGTGTGGTCATTTGCCCTATGGCCAATTCTCATACCGCTGAAGAATTACTTCATGAGGGAGGAGCACTTTGTGGAAGCTAAGATGTTTGTCCTCAATACTCTCTAATCGTGGCTATCCATTAAGACTTGTTAAAAAAGCACTTAAGCGAGCCTGGTACAGCGTCTGTACGTCAAAAGACCATCAACAAGTTCAGATTGTGTCACTGTGTTTGACCCAGATTGTTATCATATTAACAGTCTTATCAATAAAAAGTAGTATCTTTTGCAAGCTTCTCTGGCATTTGTCCAGATAACCTTTTTGTTTGTAAAAGATGACCCAACTTACGTGATAGATTGGTGAAAGCATATAGGGATCCTTAAAAAAAAGTTTTTTTGACCAGTATATTGGGTTTGCACCCCATAGTTGGCCTTTATAATTGCTAAAGATGTGCAGCGTGTGCCACGAATTTGAATCGCAACAGAACAAGTTCACCTACTTTAAACATGTTTTCGGAGCGTCCAGCGACCAGTGTCCAGCAACCAGCCGAGGTGAGGTGAGGCGACGATGCTGTCCCAGCCCGCAGCCGCGGCCCCCGGTAACAGCTGGCAATATCGTCATGCGCTTAGTCCACGACGACGAGGAAGGCGCTTTGCTGCCCTGGCCCGCGGCTTCTGCGGGCCCCGCTCCCGCCAGCATTGTCCCGCGCCCCGCCCGCACTAGTCCCGACCTCCGCCTTCATTAGCGGTTGCCGTGGTCGTGGACTGTAGAGCGGATTGCGGTGCTTTGCGGCGGTGCTTGCAGTGGTGTGTGCGGACCCCCCTCGTGACTCCCATGGCCCCCCTGTCGCATGTGGCTCACGGCCTGGGGGGAGTGGCAGTCCAACCATCCTCTCTTCCTGTCTTCCTGTCCTCCGCCCTCCATCCACCACCCTAGTCCTCCGCCCCTTGCCCTCAGTAGCAGCCACCACAAAGCTGTGAGCAGGGCGGCGGCAGTGGGGCGAGGTGAGGTTAGGGTGAGGGGAGTGGAGCTGCAGTCGTGTCCCAGCAGAGGATTTAGGAGGCGAGACACAGCGGGACTGCCGGACAGCGTGAGACAGCAGTGTAGAGACTGTGAACGCACAGACACACAGAGGAGTGGCGGATTTAAGATATCCAGGGGGGAAATGGCAACTGCAACGGCGGAATAGTAAGTGGGAGCCAGCAAACTTGGGAGGAGTGAGTCCGGGTGATTTGGGGTGAGTTCGATTGATGGCAGACTAGTGTGTGTCTCCGCAGAGGTGGTCTGTCCAGATCAAGCGTAGCTGGCAGCACAGCCAGAGCGCCCTGCTAGCTCCCCCTGCCCACCCGAGCCCTCCACTCTCCTTTACTAATCACCCATAAAGACTGCCTGCAAAAATTCATCTGTAAATCAAAAATAAATTCCAATAAACGGACATCAGCACCATCAGTAACAGCTCTAGCACTGTGGCCAACATATAGGAAGGACCTGAAGGACAAGAAAAAGGAAAAGGACAAGGAAAAACTAGGAAAAATTTGCTGCAGTGTATTAGGAGCCGCTTTCGCCAACACAGGCCGCCTCCCAAGGAGTTTGCAGCCTTCTCGACTCCTCGGTGCTCTAGAAAACCGGTCATCCAAGAGTCATCAGGCATTGGCAGGCAGGCTCCTAATAAAAAATAAAACAAAAATAAAAATTCATCAAATCACTAAATCAGCAACCAATAAACCGACCGGAGAGAAAAAACCCGCAAAACCAGTAAAACAAGGAAATAATCAAAAATATTTACAACAAAGCTACAGCCAAAAACCAAACCAAGGGTTCATATTAATCCAATCGATCAATCAGTTAATTAATTAATTTATTAACTAACCGTACCTACTTACTTTAACATCTCATCAATCAACTAACCAACCCAGACCATTAGCTTAACCAATTGTTGGGAATCACCAGGAAGCCGAGCAGCCCCTTAAAAAAAAAAAAAAAAAAAAAAAAAAAAAAATTGTAAATCCCTGGGATGAGTAAGGAAAGTTCCATCAAAACCTTCCAAAAAAGGTGCAAAGAAAATGGACCTCTGTGAACAACTGGTAGAATCCCCAATGGCGTCCTCGCCTCACCAAACACTTGCAAATTCAAGAACAGCCTCTGATCCAGGGCCTGTACATGCCCATTCAACCGCCGAGGAGCCAAAATTCGGCTCTAAAGAACTTTCAAAATCTACAAGAAACAAGACTTCATTAAGGGACTATTTTAGGATCACAGTACCGGCGATAGCACGGAAGAAAATAACCAGCACGTCGGACAAACAGCAGGTACCCCCCCCCCCCCGCAGGCATCGAGCTATTGTCACATCAAATTTTGGTTCTGCCACTGATCCCTAGGGGGTCACCGGAGGGCCTGATAACTCGACGCAATCTAGGGCTTTATTATTAGAATCTCTATGTAAAGGTGCCTTCAAAGTCTTGGACGTCAGCCAATCGCAACAGGCTTCCTTTCAACCGCCACTTCATCACATAGCTCAACTAGAACAAGCTACTCCCAACGTAATCACTCCTAAAGACGTTCATCTGTCAACTCCTCAACCACTTTTAAACCTAAGCCCATCTTCCCCCATCTGTATTTAATTCTTGAACCAAATCTAAACCTGACAAGCAACGAAAGAGTCCTAAAGTCTTAATACCACAGGTCATGGCCTACCCGCAAGCTTTCTTCAGTAATTCAGACCAACCAGAGTCGGAAAGTTTTCTAGCCAGGGTGGATCAAGGGGACCAAGCTGACCCAATGGTCGTCCGAGACAGGCCAAGCAACAACAGAATTCACAACTCTTTAGACTTATCGTTCTTTACCACTGAACACAATAAGTCTGCAGTGCAGGACAGTTCTCCATCGGCCAACCTCAACAACCTATGGTCCCAATTATTACAAACTTTTCAAACAACGTCAGCAGCCCTAACATACCATTCTGACAAGCTGGACCTGCAGGTGCACCTACTAAATACACTTGCGGTTTATACCACTGGGATCGACCAAAAATTGGAGGCGCTTAACGCTCTCATCAAAAAAGCCCAATCCCAAACTCAACTGGTTCAATCAGTGTGCTGCTGCTCTCCCATAATTGATTCCTTATCATCTCTGCCTCAATTTCTCTCAGCAGTCTTAACGGAACTAAAGAAGCCCTCTGCGTCTGGGTCATCAGAACCCTCACCCCATGCTCTGAGCCCGGCACAGGGTTCATTTCACCCGAAAGTCCAAACCCGACCCCCTTCCATACACTCCACGGAGACAACAGATGGCAAATCATTTCCTATTGAACCATCCAAAAATTATAACTCTCATCGGCTGTCGAAAAGGGAAAAGAAAAGACAACGAAAAAGCCGGAACAAACAAAAAATTGATACTACAATTCTAAATATGAGTTACCCTCCAATGAGTGGCACAGAGCTCCCAGGAAATGTCCCTTCGACATTACTGTCGAAAGGAGAACAGTTGTGCCTGCAATTAACATCTAATCAGTTACCCCCACAGACAGAATCCCCGCCTCAGCCCAGTTAGCAGTCGGGCCACCTCAAGCTCTGGAGCACCCTCTGCAGCCATCAATGCAAGCAAAACCTGGCCTCACACAACCACCAACTAAGCGCCCAGCACTGGAAGCAGGGCAACAGAGTCCTGCAACTTCCCAGATGTCAGCCCAAGACACTAGTTCCTCTCGCCTTTCTACCATCAAGGACAACAACTTGCGTACACAGAGTATAGCTACAGAACTCGGTCGTAAGAACCTCACGAATTTAGTAAGCTGCCGTATGTTGGGGGCTGCAAACATAAGTCCCCTTTCACCATCCCCAATCACCCATCATAGGGAATCGCCCCTTCCATCATTCACTATACCCACATCAAAAAAGACCATCAAAGAAAAATCAAAGTAAACACAGCCAGCAATGTCCAATGAGTCCTGTGAGCTCCCAAGCAGCACCCAAAGCACCAAACTGCTGCTCGTTCCAGAATATACCTCCAGAGGCCCTCATGACATCCACAATAGAGAGAATATATTAAAACTCTTCAAATCATTACCAGACCTAAGCCACCTACAATCGAGAGACATAATTGCTATTGAATTCATTCCATCTACCGGATCTAATACGGGTGAATCTACGCAAGTAACACTGGCATCCCCGGCAACCCGGGATCTGGTCCTGAAGAAAACTGACCAATTTAAATCCTGGAGTATAACAACAACAATACCAAGCACTCTTTGCTACCCCTCAAGACTGGAAAACAACCAGGCCCGCACTTCCAGCTCCTCCTTAGCCCCCTTTTCAATACTGAGGCCCGCAAGAGGCAGCTCACCAACAGTAATCCCAGAACCCACAATCGATCAGTGAAACCTTGATGGAGCAGATTGGCTATGGTTGCCGGGGGCTTTATCCAGAAACTGGACCGATTGATCCACCACTAATTATGTTCTAACAATATGCTCCTGGAACATCAACGTATTTGGGCAGGAAAAACAAGCCGCCGCCACCCTGGCCTTTTTAAAATAATAAGACATCCTCCTTATACAGGAAAGCAGGAGAAAGCATCCCAATAGTGGGCTTCCTGGAGTTTAACACCCGCCATCAGGCAGTCCAAGCTTGGCAGACCAAGTGGCGGTCTCTCGATCTACGTATCAACAAAACTATCGAAATGTATTAAAAAGATTACATTTGAAGAGGATTGGCTCTCTGGAATAATTCTGGGAAGTTCACTTATGGATCCTCAGCTGCTCATCCTCAAAGTCTATATCTCTCCCTGCACCACCAAGAAAAAACCCAAAATGGACTGCTTGATCAACTCCATCTGTGACTTATTTGGCAAGTATGGCAGCACACCCAGCATCATCTCTGGCGATTTTAATTGGGCGAATATGTGGCTATGCTGTTCAGCAGCTTAGGATTCACCTTATTGAATGGGCGCCTCCCCACCGACATCCCGCCTGCATGGACCCGGTCAGATGGTAGATCCTTCTCGTTTTTGGACTTCACTCTAGGGAGTAGAGAAATACTGCCCTTGATCAAGAGCTATCAAATTGCACCACAAGGAGAGAGTGACCACTGGGCACTAATAATAACATTATCCACCAGCACCCCACACCATCAAGAACTTGCCCATTCTCACTCAGGCAGCTACACAGAGGACCTAAAGTGGATAAAGTGGTCGGACCCCACGGCCCCTTCCCTGATGGAGAAATGCAGAGCCCTATTACATCAATCCCTACAGTTAAATACTCACGTTGTTAGTGGCTGGACCTCTCTTATAAACCACCTTCTCAATGAACTGCCAATTAGGAGGGGACGAGAAATCAAATCCCTCAATTCTGCATCTCAAAAGCCACTAGGAAACTAAGATCTGAGAGGAACCGAGCACTCCGATTATCAAGAACGAACCTTAGTAATAAAACCCAACTTCAATACCTATAAGCAAGCTCAAGCAGCTTTTAGAATCTCGACTCGAAAGAAAAAATTGGCGTACTCTGATCAATTCTGGCTGAAGCTCATCTACGAAAGTGAAAACCCTAATCTGAAGCAATTCTGGTCTCTTGTAAATAGGAGCACACAAAGTATAAGTGGGTACGGTAGTGCAAATATTAGTGAAGCCGTTTGGAGTACGTTTTTATCTCTTCACTTTGGGGACACCAATATAAATGAAGCTTGCACCAATTCCCCCAGCCCAGTTAACTACATGATCTCCCTCCCAGGACTGGAGAGCCCGAGACGAGCTTGCCCCGTAAAAACTCCCTCTGAAGATCCGTCACACAAGGAAACGGCGAAAAGGAATGATATATCGCTAGAGCCCACGGTGACTCCTGACGTCTTAAAAAAATAAGATCTCACGCCTCGTATCGAAAGCCAGAGCTGAAGGAGCCCCAGGCCCGAACGGCCTCCCCCCAGGCCATGTTTAAATCCGATGTCAGCCTATGGTCAGAATACCTGACCCCTTTATTTCTTTATTGTAGTCTACACAGCACGGTACCAGAGTACTGGCGAGGTGCAATTATTCACCCAATCTACAAAAGTGGGAAGAGAAACGAGCCAAAAAAGATACCGAATGGTTGCACTTCTCGACGTGGAGTCTAAGTACTATGCACATATTCTATTGGAGGAGCTACAGGCCTGGGCCGAAACAACCACGCGCCTCCCTTTTAATCAGACGGGTTTCGTGGCTAACACCGGTACTACAACCAATTTGTTAACACTAACTGTCCTGATGGAGAAAGCGACAGTCCAACAAATCCAGCTGCACTGTTGCTTTGTAGACTTAACAACAGCCTTCGACCGTGTGCCCAGGGGCCTGTTATGGCAGAAACTAAAATCGTGGGGCATTCCCCCGCCTCTTCTTCAAGCAATAATCCAACTCCATACGGAAACATGGATAAGAATCAAGCTAGGTGAAGGCTTCCATGTCTCCAGGAAGATTCAAACAGAAACTGGCCTCAAACAAGGTTGTGTATTGGCTCCACTTCTTTTTAATTTGTTTATATCTGACCTTTCTCCAGTACTCGACAGTGTAATTTGCCATCCTCCTCAACTAGACGGGACCCGCATCACCAACTTGCTGTATGCGGATGACTTGGTGTTGTTAAACCACACCAAAGTGGGTCTCCAGAGGCTACTGGATGAACTGCTACCTTACACGACAAGAAATCGCCCATATCTGAACCTGTCAAAAACCAAAACATAATCTTTTGGGAAGCTAAAAAGGTCAATAGAAAGGTGGCACTTCAACGATACAAAGCTAGAACCAACTCCCAGTTACAAATACTTTGGTATCTTTCTCGACACGAGGTACTATTACCAAGCATAAAGAAGCATTGAAAACCAAAGCCTTGTCGTTAGAAGCGGCTGCTGCAAAATTAGCAAAACAGTTACTTGGTCCCAGCCTAACTCCCATGCTGAAAGTGATGAAGGCTAAGGTAATTAACTCCTTGACGTATGGGCACAAGATCACTAATGGCACAACCAGTGTATTAATAAACAAACTAACAACTAACATTTTTAAGAGCCTTTCGGTTGCCAAGATCTGCCTCGTTAGCCCAAGTGAGACTTGAACTGGGACTACAAAATCACCATGGAGTGGAGGCAGGCAAATTTATTAAACTATGTCATAGACTGCGCCGTGTTCGGGAGGGTTGCTTGGAGGCCAGACTATGGCAGGAAATACAGAAAAACCAGACCATCCATAAGCATCAGCAACGCCTGGACCGCAGTTTACAGTTACTAGGAGTAAAGTCCTCTGGGAAACAAACCCCCGCCACACCCGGTGTTAAAGACCACCATTAAAAAAACGGTCATGGGGAGGAGCCTAGCGCGCAACCAAGATGGCCGCGTAGGTGCGAGGCTCCCGAGGACCTCCGTGACCTCCTACATAAATCCTGAAAATATCCTGTCCTAGATGAGGGGACTGTGTTGGTGAGCCCGAGCTGAGGTGTCACCCGTTTTCCGCTTCCAAATTGGACCTCGGACACCGGCGGGAGCACCGATTGAGGTTTGCGGCCTTCTCCACGCCGGCCCCCCGGATTGGAGTTACGGGGCGATCCGGAGACAAAGTGATCAACAGCGGCGGGCAGGGCTGGGCGACTCGCGTACCCCGCACTTTCACTTTCGCTTTTGCACCCTCCTTGCTGTGTAGGCGAGGTTGGGTTGCGGGGCGGTGTGCGGTGGTGTGGCCTCGTTGGGGTGCCCTGCTGGCCCGCCGGCTGTGATCCGTCCTGCGGACCTGTGGTTGCCCCCCACCCGGAGCCCGTGAACTGGTTTGTCGGCCTTTTCCGAGGTGATTGGCACGATTTGGGGACTGAAACCATGTCCACAAAGCAAGATGGCGACCGGGCAAAGGTGAAATCGACCCGCCATGGCGCAGCCCATCAGTCCAACAGCATGGACCGTTACACCCTCCAGAAGGGATCTCCCGAGGTGCCGCGTAGGTCCCCTGAGGACCCGACTGATGCTCCTGCGCTGCCCGCGGATCTGACCCTGCGAGATGTCATGGGCGCTATCGCCGAGATGAAGGCCTCGGTGGACCAGCGCTTTGACACACTGGCGCAAAAGATTGACTCGGTCCACGTGGATGTTGGCCTGGTGAGGGCTGATTTATCCAAGACCAATGACCGGGTCGATTCTTTGGCCCACACCACCTCGGGCCTTACAGCGGACGTGGCGGCCCTCCAAAAGGAGGTGCGCCGGCTTGGCCAGGCGAGCGCCCTGATGGATCGTCGACTGGAGGATTCCGAGGGTCGGGCCCGGAGGAACAATGTCCGCATTGTCGGGGTGCCGGAGGGACGTGAGGAGGCGGCGGCGGACCTGTTTGTGGAGGACCTGATTCTCACCCATCTCCAGCCCCGGGGGCTGAGTAAATTCTTTGCGGTGGAACGTGCCCACAGGGTTCCCGGAGGAAGACCTAAGGCCGGAGCCCCTCCGAGGCCTCTCATTGCCCTGATTTTCAACTTTCGGGACAGAGACGCTATCCTTCAGGCTTCTAGGCAACAAGGACCGGTCAGACTTGACAATATGGACGTAAACTTCTATCCTGATTTCACCCCAGCGGTCCAGAAGCAGAGACTGAGCTTTCTCGGAGTCAAACGTCGTCTACGGGACTTGAACCTCAAGTATGCGATGCTTTTTCCAGCCAAGTTGCGGGTGGAGGTGGATGGCCGCACGCACTTTTTTGATCGTCCCGAGGCGGCCGGGGACTGGTTGGACTCCTTGCCCGGGGATCGGGGCCGGGGTGGTGGGGGGGGCGCGGTTGGAGGGGAGGGCTCGCCGGATCAGGACTGAGGGATTAATAGTAGGCCTCGCTCTGGACAACATTGTCGTCTTTTTTGACTGTTCGTTAAGTCTCCCTCCTGTGGAGGTGGTACGGGGTCTCTTGGGGGCTCTCCCTCCTCCTCTGGGGGACTAGTTAGTTTAATCATTCATGGGGCGACAGGCACACTGCACTTTGGGGGGGCTGTTTGGGCTCGTGCAGGGAGGGGGGAGTTCTGTTGGGATGGGTGGGTTGGGGTGGGGTGTTGTTCGTTTTTACCGCAAGGCAAACCCTTTATTGTGTTGGTGTTTTTAAGGTGCTCTCCGGGGGACGAATGATGGCTTCTGTATGTGATGGGGGGGTAGGGACCTGACTTTATTGTCCTGGAACGTTAACGGACTGGGGGATAGGATTAAGCGAGGTGTGGTCCTGCAGTATTTGAAACGACTTTCGCCAGATGTGGTCTTTCTGCAGGAGACACACCTTATTGGTAATTCCTTTTGTGCCATGAATCGACGTGGCTATCGTTTGGTGGCCCACTCGGGCTTCACGTCGGGCTCACGGGGGGTGGGCATCATGGTGAAGAACTCGCTCCCGTTGGAAATAGACGAGGTGCGCCATGATGAGAGGGGACGCTACACTGTCTTAGTGGGGAGAATGGAGGGTAAAGTAGTGGTCTTTGTATCAGTGTATGTCCCACCGGGGTTACAGTCTACGACTTTTGCAGACTTAGGGCGCCTCCTCCTTGACCTTCCGGGGGGGCTTCTGGTGGTTGGGGGGGGACTTCAATGCGGTGGTTTCTGGGACCGTGGATCGTCACCCCCCTAGGGACCTCCCCCGGGCGCAGGCGTGGCTGTCCGGCTTCTTAGATACACTGGGATTGGTGGACTGCTGGCGCTTAAAACATCCCACGCAGCTGCAGTACACTTTCCACTCGGGTGCCCATGGTAGCCTCTCACGGCTTGATTATGTCCTTGTCCCTGCGGCCTATGTTGGGAGGGTAGGAGAGGTGCGCCATTTGGCGCGGGGTATTTCAGATCACTCCCCGCTCCTGTTGCACGTTGATGTCTTCCCGAGGGGGGAGGGCAGGGTAGCTCCAATCAATGCCTGGTATCTGCGCGACCCCACTATTCGCGCTGATTTGATTAAATCCTTGCAGCGGTATTTCGATGAGAATGTGGGGTCCGTCCCTTCGGCTATCTCCCTGTGGGAAGCCTTCAAAACAGTTCTTAGAGGGGAGGCCCTCTCCTTTATTTCCCACGCCCGGAGGCGCGAGCAGGAGGAGGTGACCCGGGTGGAGGCCGAAATCGCTGACTTGGAGGGTGATCTAGAGGGTGGGGTGACGGACGCTACACTACATGTCCTACAACTTAAGCAGGCGGCCTACAGGGCCCTCGTCACGGAGGCGGCCAGGGGCCTCTATAGAGAGCAGCAGGGGCGACTGTATGATGTGGGTGATAAGGCTGGTAAACTGCTTGCATGGTTGGATAAAAAGGAGAGAGCGAGTCGTGTGGTCCCGCTGATTGAGAGGATGGATGGTGTGCGTGTCACCGAGCCAGAAGATATTGTCTCTTGTTTCGCGGATCATTTCCGCGAGGTGTATTCCCCGGTTTCTCCCTGCTCGGAGGAGGATTCCCATGCCCTGCTTAGGGATATCGCGCTGCCTTCCCTTTCGGTGGAGGACAGGGTGTCGTTAGATGCCGCTCCTACCTCCGACGAAATTGCCCTCGCCAAACGCTCGGTCGCATCCGGCAAGGCCATGGGCCCGAACGGCATCCCTATCGAGTTGTATAAGCTGCGACCGGATGTACTGGCACCCCACCTCCGTGCGATGTTCCTGGCGGCCCACTCGCTGGGCTCCCTCCCGCCGGACCAACGTCTGGCTACAATCGTGGTGATCCACAAGGAAGGGAGACCTCGAGACCGGGTTACATCCTACCGGCCTATCTCGCTCTTGAATGCGGAGCCCAAAATCCTCGCTAAGGTGCTAGCCAACCGGCTGGTCGGCAACCGGCTGGTCGGCGTGGTGGGCGATTTGGTCCACCAAGACCAGTCCGGCTTTATTCCCCATCGCAACACGGCCCTTAATCTGCGGCGCTTGCACGGGGTGCTCGCGCGTGTCCCGTTTGTGCGGGAGCCGGCCATATTGACGTCCTTAGACGCCACCATGGCGTTTGACACGCTCGAGTGGCCATATATCTGGGCTATGCTGGCGAAGTTTGGATTTGGCCCGGGGTTCATCAGCAGGGTCAAATTGTTGTATTTGGGCCCATTGGCGCAGGTGGTGGTGAATGGCAGAGTATCGGTCCCATTCGAGCTGGGACGGGGCACGCGACAGGGCTGTCCCTTGTCGCCGCTCCTGTTCGCGCTGGCCTTGGAACCCCTGGCGGAGTGGCTGCGGTGGCACCCTTCCATCCGTGGTCTCCGTTGGACCCCCGAGTATGAGGACCGCGTGTCCCTATACGCTGACGATATCCTTTTGTATCTAGCCTCCCCGCGTAAATCACTGATTGTCCTGGTTGATGTTTTGCGCTCATTCGGCCGCAACTCAGGCCTTGTCATCAACTGGGCTAAATCATGTGTGTATGTGCTTTCCGGGGAGGCTCCCGTCCTCCCGCGGGGCTGTCCGATCCAGATTGCCTCGCAGGGGTTTCGGTACCTGGGGGTTTACATTACTCTGGACCCGGAGGCCCGCTACGAGCGGAATTTGCTTTCCCCCTCCAGCGCTTGAAGGAGGACGTCGCGCGCTGGCGGCGCCTGCCGCTTTCGCCGCTCGGCCGGGCGGCATTGTTTAAGATGATGTCGTTGCCACGCTTCCTGTACGCCCTCCAGAATACTATGGATTTAGTCCCGGCGCGCTACTTCCGTGAGGTGGAGAGTCTACAGCGCCGCCTGTTCTGGGACGGGAGGCCGCGTATTGCCCTGGCGAAGTTGACGCTCCCATGGTACGACGGGGGGATTGCCCTCCCGGATATTAAACGGTATTACTGGGCCTCCCAGCTAGCTGCAATTAATCATGGCCTTTACGGGCCCGCCTTAAACCCGGCATTTGAAATGGACAAGATGCTCCTGCCTGGTGGCGACTATAATCGAGCGCTCTACTCTGGCGCGCCCGGACCCCGCCTGACGGGACCTACGCGTGTCATGGTACGAGTATGGCACGCGGCTAACGCAGCTATGGGGTGGAAGGACCGTTTGACCCGGGCATCACCGTTGTACGCATCTGAGAGGTTGGGCTCCCTGTGGACCTCGAAGGGCTTCGAGAAGTGGGACACGATCGGCATCAGTAAAGTGGGGGACCTCTGGACGAGGGGGGGATTTAAAACATTCGAGACGCTGCAGACGGAGTTTCAGCTGCAGGGCAGTGAATACTTTCGGTACTTGCAGGTCCGTCACACGCTGGGCTCAGTCTTCCCAGACGTCGCCTCCATCCCGGAGTCTTCCCCCCTGGAGGATAGAGTGCTGGATGGCCACGTTCCGGACAGCACGATCTCCCTCATTTACAAAAAATTGATTAATGATCGCTCGGGCTTGCTGACTGGCCTCCGCGAGGCTTGGGTTGCCGACGGGCTGGAGTTGGACGACGAAGACTGGATTTCCGCGGTGGCCTCTCCGAAGGAAGTGGCCATACCGGCTCGCCTTCGCTTCGTCCAGCTTAAGATACTCCATCGGGTTTACATGACGGGGCCAAGGCTTCTGCGTATGGGCTATGCTGAGGATGGGTTGTGTAAGCGTGGTTGTGGTGCTTTGGCGACTTTTTTGCATATTTTGTGGGAATGCCCGAAGGTGGAGCGATTCTGGCGTGGTGTGCATGAGGTCCTGCGAGTGGTTACGCATGTCGCGCTGCTGCCTGAAGCGAGGAGATGCCTGCTGAATGTGTGGGAACCAACTGACTACTCGGTTCCGCAGACGCGATGGGTGACTCTGGGATATATGATAGCTAAGCGTGACATCGCTCAACTGTGGGGATCCCAGAGGCCCCCGGCGGTGTCGGCCTGGAAAGAACACATGGATTGGTGCATGTTCCGAGAAAAGGTGGTGTATGTGGCGAGGGGTAAGCCTGGGGCATGGGTGAAAGTATGGGGCCCCTGGAACGCCTACCGCGGGGGTATCTGCGCGCCACCATTGCTGCCTGCGGCCTCACCAGCCCCGTCCCCTTAGTTGACTCCTTTCCATAGCCCCGAGCACGGAGTTCCCCCAGTCCTCGATCTGTTCCCCTTCCCCTCTTTAGACTCCTGTGGATGGCTGGGGTCCCCCATTCGGGGAGCACGTGCTGTTACTTTCGATTGCGGGTTGCCTTGCGGGTGCGGTTTTTGTGTTGTGTGTATAAAATGAAACCGTATTGTGGGGTCAGAGTGATGTGGCCCACGACGCTGATACCTCCTGATTCTGCTTCTCTGCACCGCCCAGTGTTTTTGTATGTATGTCATATGCTCCTGTCATTCTAGCGGCCGGCCGGAAGGTTGTAGGCCCATACTTGTATATTCTTGAGATTGCAATAAACGGTTTCAAAAAAAAAAAAAAAAACGGTCAGATTGTGGTCCTTTCACTCGGACAGGGCAACACTGTCAAAGAGGAAACACGCTTGGGCTGCAATCTCCAATTTTAAAGTGGATGTTCAGCCACTCTACCTATCAAGCACATACACACTTTATTGGAAAAATACGTTTTTAGCCCTGAGGATGGGTGACTGGCCCTTTCTGAAGAACCTTCCCGAATGACGCCGGCCAGGTAGCAGTACTGAATGCAGGTTGTGTGGCTATCATTCTGAAACAATGGAACACATCGTTTGTGCATGCCCTGCATTGCTTATGGCCAGACGGTCATTGCTGCGTGGCCAATGTATCATGTTGGGAGTTTGATCTTGCTGCCAAGCAATAATGGCCGCTCTTAACCCAGACAACACCAAGCTAAACATTGGACTTACGAAATTCGTCCACAAAGTATCAAAACTACTGGAAGCCATAACCACATCCAAACCCTCCTCATCTTAGTATATTTGTATGGCCGTTTCTCAGAATTCATGGAAACCCTGTATATAATCATTCACTTTATATATTCACATTTTTGTTGGTTCCATTTTTCACTTGGGGACACAATGCACAAATATTTGCGCTTTTGATTGAAAAGAAGTGTACATATATTCTTATTGTTTTTTATAAATATGCTAGACCGAATTATACTGTGTAGTCGGTTTCTTGCCCTCTGACCTGAATGCACCCTTTATATTGCGATTGTGCATAAATATTGCTTAAATAAGTTTCTATAGTCCACAGGAACCGCTGTTTCTTATATTAACCTAGTACCCTGGTTCCGCTGTGAGTAGGGTTCCCCTGTTTTTTCTTCTTGACTTATTAGTCATCAAGGCTTACTTAGGGGTGACTCGTTAATATTTCAAAAGGAAGGCTTAGGCCTGGCAAACGAGGTTATTTTAACAGGTCAAATTTGCAGTTTAGACCTGAACAGTCAGTTTACTGGTGGCTGGCCTTCAGTCATTTTTTGCATTGTCACCTTAGTGGTGTCACAATATGTCCTGCAGTCCCTTAGTGACATTCAGCTAGCGTGCCCTGGGTACACTTTGTACAAGGCCCGGACTGGCTGTAGCGGGCATTGGGTGTTTTGCTGGGAGGCTGGGGGCCGTTATTTCAGCAGCAGGGGCTGGTTTTGTTACTGGGGGACAGTTTTGCAGCGGCATCCTCTACCCCACCCCTTTCGCCATGGCTGCTGCACCAAATTGCCAGAGCAGGTTTTGGTTCCCAGTCTGGCCGTGCTTTGTACCATACATTAATGACTTATAGGTAAGTTGAATGTGCCAGTTAGAAGCATAGAAAATCACCTGTTTTAGGGGTCGCAGCACATGCACTGGTGCCCCAGTGCACCGAATCAATAAAATAGCAGCATCCGTCCAAAACAATGGGGGTGATCATACAAAAAGAGGTATTTTCTTATAATAGGATTCATTACTTATGACTAAAATGTCATTAGCAGCAAGTAAGTAGGCTTACGAGAGTGCGGTTACAAGTAGCTGCAACCACGGAAATTGATCTGACACTTACGTGTTTTTAACTCTCTGTATAAAGTACTTTGTAAAGCAAATACCAACGTTAGTTTTAGTATTTTAACTTCCTGCAGGCGCTGTAAATAATTTTTCACCTGTGTTCCTGACCGATCCGCCCTGTTCCGCCGTGGCAAGTGCCGATTGAGCGGAGGGCTGGGTTAGGTGCATATCCTCACTTCCGCCTAAAGGCAGCGGTCTAGTGCTTGCCAGTACAGTGCTTACATAACTCAGATGCCAGCAAGGCCGTGCAGCGGGCGCGCCAAAGGCTCGCCCGTCTGCGCGCGTCCGATCAGGGCCAGGGGCCATAAATGCTGGCCATTTTTCAAAAGGTCAGGGTCTAAAGTATTCTAGCAGCAAACTTAGACAGCTAGAGCCAATGGTATTAGCACGCTGCAGGCATGGGATATCAGTAGAACAGGGAAGGGAGTGGTGCACACACTGCCCGTTCAAGCTAAAAACAGCGATGGCTCCCCTTACAAAACAGGCGGCTAGGGGGCTGAATTGCTTCCTTATAAACTGTAGATCACTAAATAAACACAAAACTGATATATATCATTGCATTGAAGATAAAGATTTGGACATCCTGTTTCTGTACAGAAACTTGGCTGGATGAATTCTCAGCTCCTGATGTCCTACAGGATTCACCTGAATATGGGATCCTTAGAGTAGATCGCCGGAGGAAAAAGGGAGGGGGCATAACGATGATCCATAAATTGTCACTAGGCTGCACGATGCAAGAGGCACAAATAGACTACTGTGAAGCAGCCTCCTTCACAATAAAGGCTAATGCCAAGCCGACAATAAATGCTATTTTGATTTATAGACCACCAGGGTCAGCATCAGGTTTTAGGGAGAGCCTTATGGATCGACTAATCCAACCAGCACTGCACTATAGTAACCTGATAGTTCTGGGGGACCTAAACCTACATTTTGACAGCAAAATATGCAGGGAAGCAAAAGCCCTATGCCAGGAGCTTGCAGGACTCCAATTAGAACTAAAATCTACACATGCAACACACCAACTAGGGCATTTATTGGACCCCATTTTCTCAAACTGCCAGGGGCTGACAGTTGAATGCCCAACAGCTGTCCCATGGTCGGACCGCTATTTAGTGGCCTTTTCCATCTCCCTAACAAGACCACCCTCAACAAGGGACCCGCCATCTAACAGCATGCATAGGAAATGGGAGAATTTCAAGCAGAGCAGCTTTACACAGGCCCTGCTAGCAAATCCCCCCTCTCTAAATACAGACATTAATGAGGCGGGTCAAGAAGTAAACAATTGGATTACTGGTGCGTTGTATGTGGTGGCCCCATGGTCTACTACCACCCGGCACAGACGCACCAAGAGCGTACCATGGTTTAACCAGGACTTACGGATGGCTAGAAAGGCATGCAAAAGCTTAGAACGTAAATGTAGGGTGGGCTTCCTAGATTCAGATAAAGCAGTCTACAAATTGAACTAAGGCACGATCATGCACTCATAAAGAAAACAAGGGCTGCTTATTACACGGAGAGAATTGAAACAGCAGATAACTCATCTAGGGAACTATTTGGTATCTTTAAAGAACTATCCTCACTAGAAAGAACAGTAGCACCAGCTCCTTGTTCGGAAGAGTTACGCAATAAAATTGCAGACTTTTTCGCAGAAAAAGTATCCAAAATCTATGACACCTTCCCAGACAATGCACAAAATGGATACATAAGCCACAATGAACAAATGAAGGAGTGGGGGGAAAACAGGATTTCCCAATTCTTTCCTCCTTCTCTAGAAGAGTTGAAAAAGGTAGCACTAAGTATAAAATCAGGCTCCCCCAAAGGGTGATCTGCACAGGACTAGGGACTATACTACCCTAAAACCAACTGTTGTTAGAGACCTCCTTTCAGGAAGGGATGGTACTTGATATGTGGAAGCGAGCAATTGTTCGCCCACTGGAAAAAAAAAACCTACAGCTTATGGAAATGTAATGGAAAATTTGCGACCGGTCTCATTGCTCCCTTACTTTTCAAAAATAGCAGAAAAAGTGGTTAATATACAGCTGGGGGCACACATTAAGAAACATGACTTACTACATCCCACGCAATCAGGCTTCAGATCGACCTACTCAACTGAGACACCATTGCTTTATGCTACTGAGACAGTACGTAAGAGAGTGGATGAAGGCCTGACGACTGCGCTGGTCCTCCTGGACCTCAGCGCAGCTTTTGACACGGTGTCACATGAGCTGTTAGTGCACCGACTCAGAAGAGGAGGTGTGGACGGGGCTGCCCTGAACTGGCTGGTTTCCTATCTGCACGGTCGCAGTTTTCAGGTGTCACAGTCTGCGTCTACTTCCAAACACATCAATTTAACACAGGGGGTGCCTCAGGGTTCAATTTTGAGCCCTACCCTGTTTAAACTATATGTTGCCCCCTTAGCCAAAATTGTAGAAAAACACGGTGTTACAATAGTGTCGTACGCAGATGACACACAGCTTGTGGTCACCTTGGCTCCGAATTCAGCATCAGCTGCCAGTAGCTTTGCAGACTGCCTGAAAGATCTAGCCGGGTGGATGACAGACAACTGCCTGAGACTTAATGGCAATAAGACAGAAATATTGATAGTAGGGAATATCCATCCATTTAGTCCTCGGCCTGGTGGCCAACAAGTTTAGGATAGGTCCCCACCCCTAAGACTAAGGTAAAGAACTTGGGAGTATGGATAGACTCCAGACTTTCTTTTGAGACTCAGATCAAGAGAGTTGCAGGCAGGTGTTTCGGAATCCCTAGAATATTAAGGAAAACCCTAGGCATTTTACCTTTGGCGGCGAGGAAAACCCTGACCCATGCACTCGTCACAGCAAGATTAGATTATGGAAATCTGATATATCTAGGTGCAACCAAAAAAGGACTCCAGAAGTTGCAATCCGTTCAGAACGCAGCAGCCCGCTTGGTTTTAAATCTGCCAAGACAAGCATCCTCGAAGAATGCACTGGACACATTGCACTGGATGCCCATCCAGAAACAAATTACATTTAAGGCACTAGGCATTGGGCATCGTATCTTGCAGGGCATATGCCCCATGTACCTGCGTAATCTTATGACTCCCTACAATACAGAAAGGCAGTTGAGATCCACGGGACCCATCTGGTGACAGTCCCGAGGATAAGGAAAGCACGAATGGGGGCCCGCTCTCTTGGCTACTTAGCAGCAAAAAGTTGGAACTCCCTACCCATGTACCTCTCAGAGTTGCAGTGAGTACAAATAGCGTGGGGACACACCAGTCGATGTAACCAGGCGCTCTACTAATGTAGAAATATCAAATATCATATCAAATATAAATGCAGACAAAACATATGCCTATAGTGAAAATCTGTGACAAATAGTTTTGCACAGACTGTTGCTAATAAATCTGTTTCTTGTACCACCTGTTGTATGTGTTTACTTAACGTGCAAATTGTTTACCCTTGTATGGAACAGGAGTATCCATTTGCGAATAGTATCCATTTTCTTCTTAGAGGAAAATATGGACCCAGCAATAGTGAATAGATGTTTTTTGACAATAGACTGAAGGCCAACTAGAAGTGCTTTTATGAAAGATGATTATGGCTTTCTAGGCAATCTAGGTGGCTTTTTCAAAGTATCCATTGGGGATTCCTCCTTGTTGCGTAGAAGAATTCATAGGATTTTCTCCCAGACTCCAGTATAGATGTCAGTTTGCAGCCATCATAGCAGTGATCTGGAATCCCAAGATAGAAGGTGGTGGCATAGGCAAACTAAGAACCAACAATGTCGTGACATTTGTGATGGTCACTCAAAAAGATTAATGGTAGATGTTAGCATTTAGCTGGAACTTGATGAGGGAACTTGATGAGGCAGACACTCTCAGCAGCAAACATGAGGCCAGCTACCCTCCCACCTCTTGAAGAAAAGTTCCAGGCTCCTAGATATATTTGAGAGTCAATGTTCTTATTCGTAATATGGGGCATCAGAAAGGAGCAGTGTGCATTTGCTCTGGTATGCTGTTTGCTTTTACAGGAAAGCACATTTGTTTTGATCTAGTGACCTTAAGTAGATCATGGCCACCCAGTGCTTGTTCTTTTAGTCCTTGTATAATTGAATAATGGTTTGTTTTGACTGACAAACCAATAAATCTGCTTGTTATTGTCATAGAATCAATAGAGTCTACTTGGATAGCTAATGACGGAGCTATTCTCTACAGTATTTACTTTATTTTGGCCTTTTGTAAGAAGTGACATATTATGAAATCTTTAAGACACCTTACGAGAGCACTATATAAAAAAAAAGGTGAAGATGGAATTCGTCAACAATTTTTGAAAAGAGCCATGTTTTAGGTTGTTTTTGAGTTGCTCGTAGCTATGAGATGTTGGGACTGAGTGTTTTATACATCTTCTCCATGTACCACAAACTGTATGGCTACAGTGGAAGATGGTTTGAATATAAAAGAAGTTAATATGTTTACCTTCAAGGTGCAGAGTAATAATTGAGTCTTGTGTGTGGTTATTAAGCTTGAAAGATATCAAGACACTTTTTTAGGGAGCTCCATGGATCAAGACCAATTTCTTGAATTGCCAACTATCTTTAACTAGGAGCCTGTGAGACCTGAGTCGTTTGATCAAGATTGCTAGTGTTGCGCGCGAATTAAGTAGCAGAAATTTGGAACAGGTATGTGCACTGGACCCCTTTTGCAGAATGATTTACATTAATTCAGCCTGAGACCAGTAAGTACCTCGGCATGCTCCTTTTAGCCTCGCGGATGTCCGCTGCACACTCAAATTAAACCTAACTGAAAAGAAAAAAGGGCAACCCATTAAATCCTTGTGAGCATGGGTATCAATACTAACGGGTAAATATTCAACAAAGGTATTATTTACATCAACTATTATTCAGTTATTATAAAATGTATCTATCTAATCAAATGAGACCTATAGGCTTGATCGGTTAGGATAAACAAAGATAAATGTACCGAAAAGTATAAAACACAAAGAAATGATAAAGAAAAAATATGCCTTTAAATTTTGGAACAATCCATTCATTCAAGTGATTTTTTTTTAATGATGAGAATGGATAAATCTCCATGTGGTACACAGGCAGCAAAAATCATACTTTCTTCTTCTGCAATCATTATGAATTTCGATTATGAGAACTGTATGACAAATGCATGATTCATCCACTCTTGGTAGGGAACTGTAAAGCTGTCATTAATGACTTTGTTCCCACTTTGATGATGGCACAGTCATTGGTGTTAATTTAGACAGGTGGGCTTGTCAGCCACTGCCACTGCCACTGCCACTATCACTATCCTGGTTCTGGGTTTTTAAAACTATGAATACTTTTACTAATAGGGTGACAGCGCTTTGCAGTGTTTGGTATTGTTTGGGATACAAGAAATAACCTCCTGTAATTGGATGGATGTAAATTGTGTCAACAGTTCAAATAATTTGCGTCGGTTGTTTTTGGTTTCGTAGTGGGTGTCCATTACGAATATGCTCTGAGCCCCCATGTGTATTTATAGTATGTTGATGAAGCCTTGGTGAGATGAGGTCCATAGTCTTCTGTACCAGTCAACAAGTTAGAGGGCGATAAGTGCTGGTTTTGTGCATTTGACTACCCTGCGTAGTATAGTAACAAGAGGAACTAGACAGGGTCATTTGATGAATTTTGTGCTTTTAGGTAATAGTATGAAAGGAAGAGGTAGACCTCCAGGCCGTTAGAAAACTTTAAGGTATTTTCTTCTAGTGTCATATGTGCGAAGAGGATAGTTCACAGTAATGAGTCCTAAACATTAAGGTTTCCACCCTTGTATCATTTAAGTTTCTTGAGCTAATAGCAGTTTGAACATAAGTAGCCAACATCACATTTAGGACTGAAAGACAATAGAGAGTGGACGTGGGATGTCCTCATGAAGTTTAGTATGAGTGGAAATGAAACATGGTGTCTTAAACTATGATCTATTTTTTTATCGTAACCAGTAGAGAGCTTTCAAGGCTTGAGTGATATGACGGGAGCATTGCAGACTAAAAATTGGATGTTTGTAGTTTCTGCGCTTTCTGGAGTTTGACAAACTCTGTAATTCTGAAAATCATGACTTCCAGAACCAGGAAGATTTTGCTGAGGCAATGCATCAAGGGCAGAACCCCTCCTAATTTGCAGTTTGAAGAGCCCTTTTTGGGGAATATGTTGACTTTGTGAAAGGAGGAGGTGCTGCTGCCTATCAATATACACCAGCGTTGTGTACCTTCTTGATTTACTCTGATTGAGGTGAACTTTGGGGGGACCACAGGGCCCATGAGTAAAGCAAAATGGTATTTCTTTTTCAGGTTAACAGCCTCAACATTTTATACTACATTAGAAACATTTGTTGTTAAAAGAAAATTGGTGTCCTCGCTGATGGACCTTAAATACATAAACTGAAAATATTGTTATCCACAGACAGCGATAACCTAGCTTGGATTGACAAAGATTAGTTACAACTGATTAGACAATAGTCCCTTTACTAAAAATCTCGGAATATTTAGATTAAAAATGTTTGTCTATTCTAAACATGTGCATTCAATCCGCTTCTTTTTAGGTTTAAATTTCTTTATTGTGATTGTTGAATAAACAGATATAAAAACGGCCGATGGCAGAGCCACCAGTTGCAATGAGTACAATGGTATATTAACCCCAAAACTCCCCACCTACCCCGGACCAGGTGACCTGGTTAGAGAAAGCAGTAAGAAAAAGCCCATGTCTCCCTCCCCACCACCCGCTTCAATGACCCTGAGTTGATGTAGCGTTAACATCCGATAAGCGGAGTAGGCGTATATACTTTGGGCAGGTTAGTTTACGGAATTCTGTTGTGAGTAGGAACAGAAAGGGCTTCCAGAGTTTGGGAAATGTAGTGCCCTGGTTCGTCTATGTGAGGGTGATGCGCTCCATCCCCATTATATACCATAGTCTATGGAGCCAGCCTTGGTGTGTGGGAATGTGCTCAGTGCATAGTATATTCTGGAGGGCTGCCAGCAGCGCCAACCGGATCAGTCTACCCCTGCGAGACTTTAATGGAAAGGTAAGTGTGTTAGAGAGTCCCAAGAGCACATACGCTGGGAATCGAGGGATTTCTGTTTCTAGGTGTTCATTTATATCGTTAAGCATCTGTACCCAGTATGTGGTTAGCTTCGGGCAATCCCATAGTACATGAAGAAGTGTGCCTGAGGCTCCACAATGGCGCCAACACTCGGTTGACTTAGATGGTGTGTATTTATGCAGTTGGACCGAGGTAAGGTACCAATAAGTTATGATCTTGGTGGCCGTTTTAGTGCCTGAGATGTTACTGCTGTGCGTCGGGCACGATAGTAAATATCGTCCCATTCTTTTGAAGATAATTTCCTTCCTATCTCCGATTCCCTTCGCTTTTGGCCTGGGTACTTGGTGAGTTTGGTTTCAGGGGCCAGTAGTTTATACAGATGTGTAATAAGTCGTGTGTCTGTGGTGCTAGAAAGTAATCAACGTTCGTATGGGGTAAGGTGTTGTTCTGCTCCTGGGCGGTTTGCTGGATGCAATACCCAGTGGTGAATCTGAGAGTAGTGCCATTATTCGTTCTCGGGGAGGTTGTGTTCCTGGCGGAGGTGGTTGAACGGAATGAGTCCATCCGTATCGAACAGGTGTCCCATTGATCTACATCCCGGTTGATTCCACTGATGAAACCGGGGGTCAGTGAGGGCTGTAGTAAAGTCGAGGTTCCCAGCTATTGGTGTCAGGGGGGAAGGGAAGGAAGTGAGGGACCTCTTAGTTGCAACCTTGTCCCAAACTGTTAGGTTTAGTGATAGAAGAGAGATACAGGTTGGGTGGGCGTGCGCTTTTGGGAAGGAAAGGAATTTTCCACAGGGGTTGTCCTGCAAGCGCCCTTTCCATGAAGAGCCAGTGTTTTCCAGACTTCAACGAAGGCTCTTAGTTGGGTGGCCCTATAGTACTGAATTAGGTCAGGGACTCCCAGTCCGCCCTCCAGGGGGGTCTATAGGCCAGTTCTCTATGGAGGTGGGGGCATTTGCCCGCCCATATAAAGTGGTTCACATCGTTCTGGTGGGAGGGAAGCGAGCCCAATGGTGTGTCTAGTGGAAGGACCTGAAATAGGTACAGGATTCGGGGAAGGACTGCCATTTCCACTGCTGCTATCCTCCTGAGTCAGGAGAGGGAGAGATGGCGCCAGCGGCTAAAGTCGGTGCTTATTTGGCAAATCAGAGCACGGTAATTGAGGGTCACCATCTCGGGTATCGTAGGGGCGATCTGGAGTCCTAGGTATTGGATGTGTGATGTAGCCCACTGGAGGGGAAAAGACTGTCGGAGAGTAGTTAATGATTGTTGTTGCAGAGTTAAATTAAGGGTTTGCAACTTGTGAATATTCATTTTATACCCCAATACTCGGCCAAATATAACGAGTTCATCCAGGAATGCCGGTAGGGAGGAAGTCGGGTCCTCCAAAGTCGCCAGAACATCATCAGCATATAAGCTCATGGTATGCTGATCGCCACTAAATGCAATACCCTGTATTGCCGGGTTAGATCTGACTCTTTGCGCCATAGGCTCCATGTATAGAGCAAAGAGTAGGGGCGACAACAGGCACCGCTGTCTGGTGCCCCTGTTGATTGTGAATGGGATAGCGGGGTGTCCATTTACCCAAATTACTGCAGTCGGGTGGTCATAGGCCCTGAAAATCCACTTTCGAAATCTGTTGCCTTTGCCAAAATGTCCAGGGTGGCCTCCAGATATGGCCAGTGGACCCTGTCAAACTCTTTCTCAGTGTCGACCGATAACAGCATGCGTTCTTGGCCGTGTCTCTGAGCCTGGTCTATGAGGTGTAAGACCATTCTCATGTTGTCGCCAAATTGGCGTTTCGGGACAAAGTCCGCTTGGTCCGAGTTGACTAGACCGGGCAATAAAGAAATGAGGCGTGCATCCAGAATACCTGTAAACATTTTGAGATCTACGTTTAAAAGGGACATCAGCCTGCAGAAGGACGTATACATGGGACTCTTGAAACTATGCAGTCGTTGAGTAGAGATGCATCCCATGCAGGGCAAGAACTGAATGCTATTCCTGTATCCAACCTTGTACGACGGTTGCGCCAGGGATGGGTACGAGGCTAAACATATGTGCGATGGGAACTGGTACCTATAGCGATTCGGTGATACCATGCATGGAGTGTAAATTGTCAATGATGCCTTACAAGTATCTGTAACCTTTAAAAATTTCAATAAAACAGATTAAAAAGAAAGAAGAGGGACACCGGCCTGTACGAGGAACATTGGGTGGTGTCCTTCTCAGGTTTAAGGGTCACTGCGATGGAGGGAGGGTTACTGAGCTCCCTAAGGCATAAAAGAATCGGACAAGGAGGGGTGCTAGGATCGGGCAGAACATTTTGTAAAATAGGGCTGGGAAGCTATCCGGGCCCTGTGATTTAGCCTGCTTTATGCGAGATATGCAGGAAATGACTTCCTCGATTCTAATAGGTTGATCCAACTCTTCCCTCTGTTCCGGGGTCAGGGTGGATGTGTGTGCTTCCTGTAAGTATGCTGGTATCCCTTTCTGCTGGAGATTTTGTGCCGTATATAGGTCTTGATAGTAGTCCCTAAATGGCTCCACTATGTGAGAGCCCTCCGTTCGTGTCCGTCCCTCAGAATCCTAGATCTCCTGGATCCGGTGTTCCTGTCGCTGGATCCTCAGCCTATTGGCCACGAGACGTCCGGCCCTTTCTCCGCCGCTATAATATTGGTGCTTTAAGCTGAGTGCGGCGTACTCTGCCCTGTCCGTGTCAATGTCAGTTAGTTGTAGTCTAGCAGCTTCCAGCTGTCTCCACACCCCAGTTCTTTTGTGGATGCGCTCAAGCTTTGCCACCTGGTGGGAGAGTGCTTCTCTCTTGACTTTGCGCTCTTTGTTTACAGCCGACGAGATGGCAATCAATTCCCCCCCTTACCAATGCCTTCAGTGCATCCCATATAATAGAGACAGCCGAGTCAGGGTTATCGTTGATGGCCAGGTAGTCCTTCATGACCTTGGTAAGGTGATCTACATTTGCAGGGCGCTGAAGCAGACTGTCTCTCAAGGGCCATGTTTTAGGGATGGAGCTGATGTGTAGGATCTCGATAGTGGCTATTACCGCCGCATGGTCTACAGGGTCCGGGGTTCAATGGTGACGTTTAGTAGTCTAGAGGGCAGGTTGCGTGTACCCAGGAGATAGTCCAGCCTGGTGTATGTTTTATGTGCAAATGAATTGCATGTATAGTCTCGGGTTTGTTTATGGGTAGTCCTCCATAACTCGACTAAGCCCATTTCTTTCAGCCAGTCTAATCCCCCTTTGGATAAAGTGCCTATCTGACCCGGTCTCTGGGCGGATCCGTCCTTATCATTATCAAAGACAAGATTCAGGTCTCCCTGCCCCCCCGCCCCCCCCACCCCCCCACCAGGACAGAACTATTTAGGGTGCCCATGGTCTCAGTCACTGCTTGTCTTAGAAAGTTCTCCTGCCCTTCATTAGGCGAATAAAGGCGAATAAATAGTCGCAATTGTAAGAGTTCTGCAGTGAGTAAGCCAGCAGTCTCCCTTTCAGTTCGGCCTCTTTGGACAATATTTTGCTGCTGTTGTGCCGGGAGATTAGGATAACACCCCCACTGTTTTGTTCTGGAGGGATGAAAAGTATTGGTGTGCGAAATGTTTGGAGTGGAGCCTATGTTCATCCTTCGGGAGGAGGCGTGTCTCCTGCAGTAGGCAGATGTGGGACACTCAGTGCTCAAGATATGATAGGAGGGATCTTCTTTTCAGGGGGTGGTTAAGGCCTTTGACATTTAGTGTAAGAACCTTTGATTGATCTGTCATGGAGTACTGGGGAATGAGTCTATACAGGAACCATCCTTCAACCAACAAAGACATTTGCAGATGCAGTATATGAAGCGTTGTGTACTGGGTGGGGAGGGGGGTGGGGGGTAGGTGAGGTCTAGGGCACGCATCGATGTGTCCCAGGTCCCAACAGAGAAAGAAACATTAGGGTATCTAAACCCACAACAAATAACATCAATACATAATAAGAACAAACCTAGAAGAAGATGAAGTCCATTTCTGATTAGTCCATTCAGTCACGGGTTAGGGTTGTGTAGGCGACTCCCCCACCCGGGCCACGCTTTTTGCGCTTAGATACTGGTGCCAGGCAGAGATGGAATAATGAGAAAGTGCAAGACGAAGGATCAGAAAGGGGAACCCCAAAAGTCTGGTTGCTTTCAGGGAGTTTCAGCTCTCGAGGCTCATCCAGATAGCGAGTTTATGACTGCCTGCTTCTTCCTCTCTATTGTAGCAAGGTCTGGGCGAAGTCCCCCCGGAGAACCCCCGTTTCCCCTCCGGAGTTGTCCGCTCTGCTTAGCTCCTGTATGCTGACCCCCACCGACCCAGGTGAGTCTCCGTTCATGCCCAGCGTACGTCGTGCTTCGTCCAGTGATCGGAGTTGGTGCAGTTTCCCATCATGGCCCCACGAGTAGCACACTCCCGACTCTGCGGTGATGGGGCGGAAGTCCTATAGTTTCTGAAGGGTTGATGCTGCCAGAACTTGGTACAGGGCTAGGTGGTAACCTTGATGTTGGAAGGTGTGTTGACTTCTGGCTTTCTGGAGAATGGTTTCTTTCAGAGGGAAATCGTGCACACACATAAGGATATCTGACTGTGGGGCTTTAGGTGAGCATTTAGGACCCACTCTTTACGTTCTATCGAGTTTGATAACTGTCTCTGGGGTGTCCCCTAGGATGTGTCGAAATAAGGCCATTGACCTAGGAGGGGATGTCAGATTCTTCAGTTCCAGATGGGACCCTGCATTTGTGGCTATTATTCCGGCGTGATCTGTTCTCCAGATCTTCTGTGTGGGCTTGAAGGTCCAGGTGTTGGTCTCTGAGGTGAGGTAGTTCTTGCTGGAGTTGTTCTATCTCCTCCTTCCTGCCCACTTCATGATCTTCTAACGTGGAGACTCTCTCATCTAGTCCATCTAGATCACGCCGGGTTTCTTTCAGTTCCTCTGTGACTTCCTTCCGAAAAGATTGAAGGTTCTCCCACAGGGTGGCAAACAGCGACTCCAAATACGGGCGTGTGATTGGCTCGTCTGATGTCCCAGAGATGGCGGGCCCAACTGGCGTCGTCGATGGCGCCTCGCCTTCCGGACCTACCGTGGTCTTAAGGAGCATGTCTTTAAGAGTGCGATCTTTCTTCCCTCGAGCTGTAGCAATGTTTGCGTTGGGAGAGATGTCAGGAGGTGGGCTGAGTGGTAGTGGCTAATCTACCTCCATCCTAGGTGGATCACTATGTTCAGGTTAGTCTCTGTGTGATGCAGTGCAAGTCCCCGCGGTGGGGGACCCGGAGGCGAAGCTGGCCCCTCTCTGAGTCATCCCCTGTGCGATATACCACCCTCTATGTAGCCACTGTTAATGCCGGTGTGCTCTCTGCGCCGCAGACTCCTTCGTGCTAGTTGTTGGCACCTGGGAGACAGGCAGGAGTCTTGCCAAGCATGCGGGAGGCCCTACTGCTGCCGCTGGCCTATGCGCGTTGCGCGGCTCCTACTGCTGAAATTCAGGCCTGGAGCTTATTGCGCCCTTCAGCTGGATCCGTGTCCGCCGGCTCTGTGTCACTCCCCAGCAGGGAAGCACCCTGCTGTGGGACACTGGATTGCCACGGCGGTTTTCCACACCAAGAGGGCAGTCTGTTCCTGGCTCAGGCTCGCCACCCTGTGTCGCCTTCCATTCAGCGGAGTGAGCGCATGATCTCTTAACGCATGTCCCGGGTGCTCTGTAGGGGCAGGCTGCTGCTCTGCAGTTCTGTAGCGTGCCCCCTCCCGCCGCTACTGCTGCCGCTTCCCGGGGAGCTCCGGACCAATTCTGGTAATATCCTGCTACTGGGAACCTGCATGACGGGCACCCGTTCCAGCTCCGTCCCTGGCAGTCGTGCTCCATCTTCCTCAAACTCTCGCCTGGCGTTTGGGGTGAGCAGTTGCTGCTGGCGGCGGTCGTGTCTATGCTATTGTGGTACTTCTCTTTCTGTGTCCAGCCCCGTTCGGGCTTAGCCCTGTCTTCCGATCGGTCTGTCGGGGAAGCAGAAGCTGGGCCAGCCTGTGCTGTAAGAAGAGCGGATCTCGGGCTGTGCTTCTCCGCAGTCGTTAGCGTCTCCAGGCCCGATGTGTAGGCCTCTTCTCTGCTCCGGTGTGGGAAGCCGGGACAAGTGTGCCAGCTCAGTCCTTATGATCACCGGACCGCACCAGTTCCCCAGCCGAGTCGTAGGGCTTCGCTGCGAGCTCCACCTCCACGTTTAATAGTAATATGATGCGAGGTCCGGTGGCGGGGAGCAGAGAGACTCGAAAACACTTCTCAGCCGTCTGCCATCTTGGCCACGCCCCCTCAATCTGTTTCTGTTTAAGACAAAGAAAAACACTGTGGAAGAGCACACTTTATTAGAAATACCAGCATTATAAAACTCATACATCTTGTACTGTTCAGATTTAATGGACCACCAAAACGTCTAATTAATAGTGTTTTCTTGGGTCTAGTAACTTTGGACAGATGCATGTAATATGAACTTGCTTTTAACACTGAAGATTACAGATCTTATAGGCATCACTTTTAACCCTACACTTTTTCCATGATATCGTGTATTCATCGATATTGATATGCCTAAATGTACACTTCATTAAAATGTAGATACTCCTACAGATTTACGGGTTCCACCAAATATCTATGTGGTCTGGTTTTGCATATCAGGAGACCCACACACTGTGAAGTCTAAGCTTGCCTAAATATTTAGAATCCACCAAAGAGCTGCTATACTTAATATAGGGGTGTGGAATTTCTATCTCCTCATGTCTAGGACATATTATTTGGGTTCCAGGACTACACGTTTTCATGTATATTTTTTCCACTAGACAAGTAGGGTCTACTCCTTTGAGCATGAACCCCTTGGCTGCCAATTTGGACTACCAAAGTGGCAGACAATCACAGATCAAGTATACATTTTTTGAACTACTATATATGACTCATTATTACAGAAACCTTTCCTGTAAGAGTAAGTGCTCTAAGGAAGTGCAGTGAGCTTAGAAGTTAGTTTGTGTTACTGACCGTGGTTTCCGTATAAACACATGTACATTCCGTATAAACACATGTACATATGTTTGCAAAATTAACACTTTGAGAGTACTTATAATGATCCCAGAATGTCCCATGATGCATATACATGCAGAAGCATGAAAACAAGATTGGCGATTGTTTTTTTGAAAATAAAATGTACAACACATAAAATTACAACTTGAAATTTTTTTTGTGCAAACTAGTGTACAGCTATACATACATATTATGAGTTATAGTTATGTAAAATTAAATTGATGCTTTCCAATATTTTTTTTAAATGATTTATGTTAGAGAATTGATGTTAAACCATTAGGGGAACATGAAACTAAATCAAGTGCTCAGTTTTTAAAGGTAGCCACAAAAGTGAAGCCGCAAATGTATGTTCTTTTATTGGTGCTTATTTATGATTTTCAGGAATTCACAAGAGTTTACAGAAGTAGGCATAGAAACCAAACTCCTAGCAAACGTTTCTGATTTCCATTTTTGCACAAGCACCTGTCAATTCGACCAAACCACCGCCCCACAAAATCTTTGGCTGCCAGTTTACAGTACTACAGATGGATCTGCAAATTAGGATTGTCTGTGTTACAGCAAGGTTTGCATCCTTCAAATTTGTATATATAATTAATTTTAGCAGAGTCTTTACTATTAGGGCAAGCACTCTAATGAAATGCTGTGAGCTTCGCTTGCTTTACTGATAACTATTTGTATGTATGAATGCATGCATGTATATGGTACTTCTAGAGCGTGAACCTTATCAAAAGGCAGCTGAGCACCATACAGGGTCAAATTAAAGCTTAAAGTCAGCAAGTGATGGGAGAGGAAGCTGGAATGTGGACTGTTAATTCATTGTGATGTTGTCTTTTTCAAAGAGGTTATTCTTAAACTCCTTCCTAAATTAGTGCAGCATTGGGGCTGTCTTTATGGGTATGGCAATGTTGTTCCAGATCTTGTGTGAATAGATGGAAAAAGCCTGCTGTCTTGTTTTCTTCTTTTAAACTTCTTAGTCTGTAGTCTGATGGTGTCCCAGCTGCAAGTGTGCCGTGAACCACTAGAGATGGCGACCTTGTCTGCAAGATAAGCTGGAGTGCTGGTTTTGATGACTTTGTAAATGATGCAGCTGGTTTTAAAGAGTTATTGTGGGCTGACCAGGGGAGTCAGTGGAGTTCCAGTAGTTTTGGTATACAAAATATGTATGTTTGCAAAATGTTAAAACTGAAGGCTAATCAGAATGCTTGCAGAATTTCCTGTAGTAAATTTCCAACCTTTTACAATGTGGTAGAGATTGGAGAGGAGTTTGTGAAAAAACTTAAACATGTTACTTTGCAGATGTGCACAGACTCACAATGCATTCCAAAGGGCATTCCCATCATGGAAGTACTGCTTCCCACTTACCTCGAGCCCCTTTATGTAGAGTAGCAGATAATGTACAAAATCCAATCCTTGTTAGAATCCAAACTCTCATACAATATGAACCCTAACGTATCAGAAAAGCTATTATCAGATTTCTGTGACAATGAGAACACTTTCATTATTTGTCACCTCCCTACAGGGCAGCAAAATTAACTAGAAGGAACAAGTGTATATTTGAACAATATAAGTACATTTCTCAAGAATCTCTTCCCCCTTACAAGCAGATGATTTAGAAAATTCTGTAGCCAATAACCTTACTGATTATTATAGGTTTTCACAGAAACCAAGCCTAGCTGATTATCCTAACTATCTTTAAATGATACTTATCGAGCAATGCCTCAGTACACTGATTAAAGCTGTTTAACAGTGATCGCAGATTTTATCTCTGGATAGTCTTCCCATGAGATTGTCAGAGCAGAATCCAGGGGAGCTTTTTCAGCCTAGTCGTAAAGTATTGATGACTTACTGGCTAATGCCCCACAGCTAATGAGCCCTCATTTCAGTCTCATGAGAATCTGAAGTTTGGCATGCCTTAAATGACACTGGCATTGACGTAAACCCCCCTTAATACAATTCAGTCTTTCATAAGTAGTTCAAACATGTCCCCAACGTTTTCCCTTTCATGCTTTCTATTTAAGGAGACCATTTGAAGATGGTGGTTAGTTCAACAATGAAATATGGATAATAGTTAACCAACTCTATTTTCTTCTCATCAAAAGAACATGAAAAGTTGCAATTTTGCCTTCCACATTTGAGAAGTTTAATTTGGTGAGATAGCAGTAAAAAATATGCAATATTGTATGATGTTAAACAATCATTTAACAAGTGTTGAATCATCAGCATATATTATTAATCTTAGTTTATAATTACCTAGATTAAGTGGAATAGAGTTCACCATGGAAAAAGCTGATGGCAAATCCTTCAAACTCAACTTAAAAGGGTAAGGGCAAGGACGTATTCCTGCTTTAGGCTGCTAGTGACAGTAAATTTCCAAATAACTTGACAATCCTTGCCCAAACATAGCCTTACCAATGTATTTGTGTGGAGAACATGTTGTAGAATTCTTAAACCACCACCCATTCCCATTGCTTCTAATTTTTTCTATCAAACCTATCAGCTGATTTTGTCAAAAGTTGCTGTATAATTCACCATACAAGTATAGACACTTTTGCCATTTCTCATTGCTAACAATCTGGGACAAAATGATGTCCCTTGTCCCCCATTTTTGCTTAAAGCCTAGCTGTTCAAATACCAAATTGGATTCAATCTGTTAGTTGAGCCAAAACAAGTCATGCGTGGATCTCACTATCACTTTAAAAGGGCAGTTAGCCTACAGTCACCAGGAATTAATATTCTGCCCTTCTCATGAGTAGGATTTAAATAGCTGTGATACCAAGATTAAGGGATAATGAACGTTAGTCATCTTGAAAAACAGGTAGCAGTAATGCTGTTCAAAATCCATGATTGACTGGGTAGAGAGTTATTTATAAAACATGCAGCCCAAGAGATTTTTTCATCAGACAGGGATTTTTTTATCAGACGGGGATTTTTTTGTCCTTAGCACTTCAATACAGGCCCTCCATTTGTCCTCACTGACCACGCAGTCAGTGGCTAGTGTAATACTGAAAACCTCTTACAACATTTGTCCCAAAGAGTGTTTGTTAATTTTCCCATTGCTTTCTTTAAAGATATTGATTTGCAGATGTAATTTTTTGATGATAACCTTTTATGCAACAAACCAACTCCTTCCTCAGATAACTAGGTAATAACCACTCTTTCCACACCAACCCCAAAGTCTGTCTCCTTAATTTGCTGCGTCTGCAATTATACTGTCATGCGTTTTGTTGTCTGACATAGGTTTTGATGTATTTTGGGGTCCTCGATAAACTGGGTTATTGTAACAGCTAAGGTGACTGCATTACTTTTGTGGAAATGTGCCTAAAAGTGGGCCCACTGGTGCAGGGTCACCCTCTTGTCCACGGGTCCTAAGACCAACAAAATAGAGATCGGCACTGGAGTTGAAATAAAATAACAAGTTTATTAATCACCCATGATTAGGACCAAGTCCACACAACACTCTCAAGTGCTGCAGGAGGTAGTACACTTAAACTCGTAGACCATCGTCCTTATATACTCTTTTTATGCAATGTAAGCATGTGGACAGGAATGGAAGGAACAAGTTTAGAAATAGCTATCAGCAAACAAGGGCAGATGGATAACAACTTGGTCAGCAAATAGGGTGGGGGAGCAGAAATGCTTGTGGCAGCAGTAAATGGTCGACAGTTAACATCTGAGACCAGGTGCACTGGCAGCTACAAACCCCCAGCACGTACATTGCTTAGCCAACTAAAATAGATGACACAGGCAGAGTGAAAAGACGAGCAGCAGAGGACAGAAGAATTACGAAGGAAACAAAATGGACACCACAGCCAAAAAGGCTGTTGCTTATGCTTAGTAAAATATTACACGTTGCCACACTTTTTCCTTGCATATTGATGTTGCTACAATAGAAGCTTCATCACTAGTACCCACATTGACCACCTTATTATCAACCCACTTCATGCGTGTTAATTGAGTAATACATAAACTCTATATTGAAGTTTTTGTTCGCATTTCTGTGATTTTCTTAGATTCCCCAAACAGGAGTAAACTCTGTGAGGAAGTTGGTGTTCCTACATGGAGGGCAGCAGGTGGTAGCCAAGAAGAAAATGGAGGTTATGGGTGCCTGGCAATCTGTTGGTTTCTATGGTATGCCAGTTGGATTGAAGAAGAAATATTTAAGATAAGATAAATGTTAGAAATTCAAATTTGCCTACGTGGTCTAACTAAGCTGTAATCTTCTGGTTCAAATAGACCATTGCATGTTCGTGAAGAATCATCAAAGAGATGGAATCTCATTGGAATTGTCCAATATGAGATTAAATATCTCATCCTCTGTTAAATTTCAGTAAGTCAAACCTGCTGGTATTTAACAGGGGAAAAGTATATAGAATCTAGCGTACCATGCATATTTTGTGTTAAGCACTAAAATGCGAACTTGGAATCCGGGCCTCAGTCTTTTGAGGGTTCTTCTTTTCACTCAGGGTGGAAGTTCCATTGGACTAGGGGCACATTTCACTGAGGAGAGAACCGCCATATGATAAATCAACCCCCCACCCCCTACCCTGTTCCCTTTACCTTTTATCAAAAAAACGCTCGGTGTGTTTTTTCAGAAGGGACAACTATTTGCTTGTGAATGCACATTTTAGGGAACCTGATTGTCCCTGCTCTCTTATCCATCGTATCCATTAGTGCTTCCGAAATCAGATTCTGGGACTGCTGGGATCATAGGCTTTCTGAAAGGAGTCTTTATGTATTTCAAGTATTCATATAGCACTTTCCAGACAATGGAGGCTGGGGTTGAGGTGAAGAGGCATCAGAGCTGATGCGGCCTGGCAGGGGATGGAACAGAAGAACAGTTCTGCGTGTCACCCCACTTTTTGAGCTGCAGTTTACTTGCAGGGTGCTGGAGGTGAGTGTGGATGGCCTGGAACGATCCTTGGAACTCAGTGCTCCCTGTAGGCTCACGGAGCTCGACCCCCTTCAGTCCGGGGGCACTAAAAACTGCTAGAAATGGCCTGTTAAAGACCTGGCCGCACCTAGGATCTCCATGTGGTGCTCCTGGACCCATGAAATTGGGGGACATAATGAGTTGATGAGGTGAAGAAGCCTTATCCTTAATGAGCACATTCAGGTTTCTCCTGAACGTCATGACTGGGAAAAAGAAATGTAAAGAAGATTTTTTCAACTTGACGGGATTGTCCTTAGAGGTAACAAGACAACCTTTACGGAGGAACCCCTGGCTGTTATTCAGTTGTCTGGGGTGGTAGTGCTGCACAGGCTTTACTGCCTACTATTGTTGTCCTTCACACAGATCTCAAGAAATCTTTCATCTGCTCAGTGGTAAAGGGTGTGGAAGAGGTACTGAAAGCCTTTTCGAGCAGATTATAAGAAAATTAACAATCTGTATAAACCGATACCAAAGTGGGGGGCCTTGAAAGTCGTAAGGTGGATGTTATCACAGACATTGGAGAAGACCGGTATTTAGAAGATCTGTTTGAATGCCATGGTGCAAGTGGAGAGAAATTCAAAGTACTTGACAATGTGAGGTGCAGGATATTGTTATATTAGATTTTCCTACTGTCCTAAGACGAGAGGTGTTACCGACTAACCCCTTTGATGGAGGACTTATTGGCTATCCAGCTGGGAAATGGTTTGGTGAAAAGAGTATTAAGATTTCCATCCGGGGAAAAGAAAAGGAAGGGTTAGTTCTGTGGGACAGTCATGATGGTACAGTTGTCATATGAGAGAGATCACATTTTCTTGAAGGCTAACTGACGAAAGGAGGTGAACGTGGGCAAGACAAGACTGTTGTTCTTTCCTGACCTGCATTCAGCTACCTGAGCAATGAAAAAAGAGATGCCGGAGATTTAACTAGAACAGAAGCTGTAAAGGGATGCACAGCTTCAGTGGGTTTCCCTTCTAAAGAGTTCATGAATCTGGGAAACGCTATGTGTTTTCACATGTTGCTTCAGGAAGGGCACAAGTACAAACAAACTGAGTCAGGAAAGTGGGCAACATTCCCTTGTATTTGATGGCTCCTGAGGGTGAACCAGGGTGTGGGATGTTCAGGTTACCTTCACGCAATGAACCTTGAGGTAAGCGCCACCAGAGCGAGGGAATGCAGAAACCAGGAGGATCCTTGGTCTTATTGCTTGGGTATTTGTGCCCTATATGACCTTACCCCTATATGACATTTGAGCCACAGTGGATGCTGGTATAAGGCTTCTTATCGGCATATGTTTATCTGGAAAAGGTGAAATATGTCTTAGTTGCATGTTATGTATCATCCCAAGTGGATTGTAGGTGCTCATGCCTGTAAGTGTTTTCATCTAATAACTACAGTTACTCCTTGAACAGTAGTTGCTTCATACACACAAGGCCCTGCAGCCTATTTCGCCCAAAACAAAATCAGGCCACCCTCAAGCTCCACAACAAGACTTCTAATCAAAAGAATTGGTAAGCATACTCCCCTTATGAAAATTGTTTCTTTAATTGTGTAGTACAAATGCGGCATTAGACATTTTTCTAAACATTAGTATGCATACCGTCAGCAACAGGTTTGCGTCATATGACCAGACAGCCGGTCATGACTTCACACTCCTGTCTTCCCACATGGGACATACTACAACCACCCATTTTCTCACCAAACATACAGGTCTTCCAGCAATGAATCTAGACAGTTTGAGCTTTACAACTAGTGTAATTTGCACACTGTACAAATGCTAGATAGCTTAGCATTAATTGTGGCTGTTTAGTTGACTGTATTGTACTGACTGTGGCGAAAGGGAGTGTGAGAAGTTGGCCTGGCATCTGCTGGTCACTAGTTATAGTGGCCTCCTTGCACCAGTCCAATTCGACTCTTATGGTAGATAGGTTTAAGACAACCTTTTAAAGAAAGCTATCCTAGTGGTAGCTGTGGAGAGCAGCCTTCAGGCTAAGTCACTGAGGAATGTAAAGCAGCTTGTTTTACCTTATAATCTCTTGAATTACCAAATGAAAGGACACCACACAGGTATATATATAAAATATATATGTATTTATTTCTAGACACACTCTACTAATCTCTTTATGAGATTAGAAGTCAGGAACATATGCACAAATCAATGTTTCACAACAAATTAGGCACTTATATGGCTGGGGCCCTAGGGGCCAGACCATATACTGAAAAAGAGGTTTAGGAATGTCGACTTGCAAGGGGACAAGGCCCAGGGCCTTTAGAATCGCTGGGGCCTCACTAATCCACCCAAGGCAGGTAAGTAAAGGACCCACGGGAGACGCGTGCAGTGTGAGAACACAGCCGCAGGTTCCCTATTGATTTTAATGGAGCAAGTCGCGGTTGGATTTTTAAAGTTCTAGGGTACTTCGGGAGAGTCTACAAGCAAGCCACTTACAAGGTAAGTACTTCGAGGGCCAACACACACAGGAGCACCAGAGTGCACGAGTTACCTCACCCGGGGAAGCCGGGTGCATAGGTGTCTTTGGGTGTTGGGTCGCGGCGTCGTTTTCAATGGAAGCCGAAGAAGATTTGCTGCTTGTGAAGACTGGAGAAGTGTCCGGTGGAATCCAAGGCTGGATTCAGAAGAAAGAAGACCTTAAAGCAGAAGGGACTGTGTTCACAGCCACTTGCCAGTGACCTGGGGCCAGGATGATGGATGCCCACGGTAGTCGGGTGATTTCAGGTGATTCACGGGTGTCTTGACTCTTCAGCCACGAGGTCCAGGAGGCGTCGACGATGACCAGGATCTGGATCCGGAGTGTCCCACGAAGTCTGCAGCTTACTGAGGTGTCGGCAACCGGATTGGAGCCAACAAGCCTTGGCAACAGCAAGTCTCGTGAAATGTGAAGAAAGTCAGCGGTTCAGACCAGCAAAGTCTGAGGGTCTCAATCAGCGAGGGTAAGATTCTTATGAAACCTACATTTTTCCTATCATTGAAATACTCAAACGTAGCCAAACAATCAAATATGATTTTGATATTTCCTTATTCTCTACAGTTTATAAAATAAATAAACAGAACCTAAAACAATACCACGAAACTGAAAAAAGGAAGAAGAAACAATATTTTAGTGACATTTCTAAACAACAAATCTCAAGCAGAATAATGTTAGCCCAGTCTTTTTTACTGCTACCTTGTATAACAAAGTTACATTGTATTGACCCCTTCAGGAAGAAATACAAATTATTCTTTCACTCTCCTTTTCTTTTCTTTGAATGGCATTTAGTTTGTTGTTGTGCAGGGTTTTTTTCAGTGTTTATATGTTTACACTGGTGAGGGCTATTTCCCTTCCGGTGGTGTTTTATCAGTTATAATAGGTTTAAACCTAAAACCGGACAGCCTACTCATACTGTAGCATTCTTTCAGAGGAGGTCTCTCTTCTATTAAAGTATGAGTTTCTCTGCTGGACAGATTCTCTGCCAGAGTGATATGAGTGGTCAGATTCACTTGAAGGGGACCTAGGCCTCTCTTCCACTCTGCCAGCTCTCTTAGGGAGAATTCCTCTGTCCTTTTCAGATACTTGTGGATCTGGCCCTTCAACCACAGAGTCCAGGTCATCCTGATTTTCATCATCTGACCCAGAGACTGTAATTGACCCACTCACTGATTCAGATCTGTTAGCTCCTAGAGCTAACCTCAGATCATCTGCTGTCAGCTGATCTATCAGGCCTAGTGTGGAGGGACTCTGTCCTAGCTTCAGGTGCCTTGCAACACACATGGCCTTTAAGTCAAAGAAGGTCATGTCCTTATACTGAAGCTGGGTAGACCCACTGGCTCCATCCCTTGAGGACATTCTAGTGTTGTGCAGTGTTGTACAACCTACACTAGTTTGTGGCCTACTGATCCTAGCTTGAGCTGTAGCAAGGGTGCTATCCCTTCACAAACAGCTCTAAGTTCAGTAGAACTTGTTAATACTATGCTTGACTTTTATATGTACCTTGAGTACCTTTAGTGGTTTTCAGTTAGTAATTCAAATAGAGATTTTCTGGTAAAACAATGGCATGCTGGAATCCCACACGCTGCCCACCAATGTGAGAAGTTGGCCTGGCATCTGCTGGTCACTAGTTATAGTGGCCACCTTGCTCCAGTCCAATTCGACTCTTATGGTAGATAGGTTTAAGACAACCTTTTAAAGAAAGCTATCCTAGTGGTAGCTGTGGAGAGCAGCCTTCAGGCTAAGTCTCTGACGAATGTAAAGCAGCTTGTTTTACCTTATAATCTCTTGAATTACCAAATGAAAGGACACCACACAGGTATATATATAAAATATATATGTATTTATTTCTAGACACACTCTACTAATCTCTTTGAGATTAGAAGTCAGGAACATATGCGCAAATCAATGTTTCACAACAAATTAAGCACTTATATGGCTGGGGCCCTAGGGGCGTACCAGACCATATACTAAAAAAGAGGTTTAGGAATGTCGACTTGCAAGGGGACAAGGCCTAGGGCCTTTAGAATCGCTGGGGCCTCACTAATCCACCCAAGGCAGGTAAGTAAAGGACCCACGGGAGACGCGTGCAGTGTGAGAACACAGCCGCGAGTTCCCTATTGATTTCAATAGAGCAAATCATGGTTGGATTTTTAAAGTTCTAGGGTATTTCGGGAGAGTCTACAAGCAAGCCACTTACAAGGTAAGTACTTGGAGGGCTAACACACACAGGAGCACCGGAGTGCACAAGTTACCTCACCCAGTGAAGCCGGGTGCATAGGTGTCTTTTGGTGTCGGGTCGCGGCGTCGTTTTCAATGGAAGCCGAAGAAGATTTGCTGCTTGTGAAGACTGAAGAAGTGTCGGGTGGAATCCAAGCCTGGATTCAGAAGAAAGAAGACCTGAAAGCAGAAGGGACAGTGTTCACAGCCACTTGCCAGTGACCCGGGGCTAGGAAGATGGATGCCCACGGTAGTCGGGTGATTTCAGGTGATTCACGGGTGTCTTGACTCTTCAACCACGAGGTCCAGGAGGCGTCGATGATGACCAGGAGCTGGATTTGGAGTGTCCCACGAAGTCTGCAGCTTACGGAGGTGTCGGCAACCGGATTGGAGCCAACAAGCCTTGGCAACAGCAAGTCTTGTGGAATGTGAAGAAAGTCAGCGGTGCAGACCAGCAAGGTCTGAGGGACTCACCCAGTGAGGGTAAGTCAGGGCAGGCCTGGAGCAACCAGGGGAGCCCTTTGGTTCGATGAGAAAGTCTTCAGGGGACCCACAAGCCAACGGGCAAGGGATCGCAAAGACGCCTCGGGAGGATTCACTTTACAGGAGCCCACGGTCACTCGGGACGAGGTAGGCCACTGATCTTCGGTGAAAATCCTGCTGGAGGCATGGATCACATGTGGTCCAATTCACAAGTTCGTAGAACGTTGTGAAAGGGTTGCACTCGACAATAGTGCACGGTACCCGGGTATTGCTGTTCCTCGTCACTCGTGGGGTCCACTCGTCTCAGGTTTGCTGGGGACTCATAATGGCCGTCGAGAAGTCAGGAAATCCAATTCCGGGGCTGCAGCGACTTCGGACTCCGGCGGAAGCTGGAAAGTTTGCGACCGTTGATTCAAAGTTTTGGTGCCTGCCAAGCAGGGGAGTCACTCCTTGACTCCAAGGGAGATACTTCAGTCTTCCAAAGGTAGTGGAACGTCGAAGGTCCAGGATTCTTCTTGTAGAGCGTCGTCCAGGGATATGTAGTTTGCAATGGCAAGGGTTCCCTATCTTATACTAAAGAAAAGGGAGGGACTAGCTCTATGACCACTCCTCAGGGAGGGTGAGGGGAGTGGGTGGTTTCACCCACTTCCCTCTGTCCAGTTTCGTGCCAGAGCAGGGTCAGGTAGCCCCTGAACCGGTTTGAGCTGGCATATGCACAGAGGAGCCTACTGCACCCCCAGTGGAGGACTTCAAAGCACTCTAGGAGTGCACCCACCCAGCCCCAATACACTAAATCCTGTCTGGAAGGTGGTGACACCTCACTGTGACAGGATGCCTATTGTTGGGCCACCTCCACTGCGAGTTTCAGTCAGCAGCAGGAGGGCATCCCAGTGTCTGTGCTGGTGGCATCCATTTTGTGATGCCAGCCTCTTTCAGATTTCTACCGTGTTTTCACAGTAGGTACATGTCTATCCCTCTAGAAGGGTGGGATCATACTCCCACACCAGTTACTGTGCTAACACTACCTCACCCAGGCTGCAGTAGCAGGCCTCTGGTGTCAGATTTAGTCTGCTTCCCAGGGGTGACATAATACATGCTTCTGCCCCTGATAGGCCTGTGAAGTACCTATGCCCTTGGTACCTAAGGTACCATATACTAGGGGCTCATAAGGTACCACAGTATCCAATCACTAGTGCATCTAATATGCACTCCAAGTTGTTTAGAGAGAACAGAGAGACTGGGGCCCTGATTAGCAGGGACCCAGGCAGACCAGAAACCAGTGTTAACATCAGAAAAAAAAATGGGGGCAACATAAGTGCAGATCCTACTCTCCTACAGGGAGACATCGTTCTCTGGTAACTGCTTTAATTTGCCCTTCCTTCTCTACAGTATAAACCTGCTAACCCTACTGACAGAGAACAATTTCAGAAGATGACTGTAAACTTTATTACCACCCTCATTATATGTACTGACGTTAAGAAACGTGCATAATGAGCTGGTATAGTTTGTGGGAAGCAACTCGATGTTATGTCTAAAGCATGTTGCTTACTGCAGAGTGCCTCACAGGAATATAGACGTCATTTAGGAGTTGCAGCTCCAATTCCTTGCTTGACCCCAGGTACTGCCTTTGCGACCACCTTGCCTCAGAGGTGGTAAAATCAGTGCAGAGAACACAGGGTTGGCACACACTTATGGGTAATGGGCTCTAATCTCCTTGTTTTCTGCTCCTTTTTAATTACAATAATAGTGAATAAAAATGCACAATTCACTCTTAGTGTAATAAAAAGTCAGGCACCAGGATCTGGAACGAAACCTTCTCTTGTAGTAAAGGTAAGTAGAATAAAATACTTTAAAATGTATGTTAGTGTGTGCATGCGGGTAAGAGTGCGTTTGTGTGTGAGATCGGGTCTATGCATGAGGGTGTGAGCATGTATGTGATGTTTACGAAAGTGACAGACAGTGAGTAAGGATGAATGGGATTGAGTGTCAGTGATTGGGTATGGGTGAGTCAGAATGAGTGAGTCTGAGAAAAAGCAACCTAGTAATAGTGTGTGTGAGTAGGAAAAAGATTGAGTGTTAGGGAGTGAGAAAAATAATGAAAATGAGTGACGGTGAGTGAGTGTAATGTTAGATTGAATGAGTGTCGAAGTGATTGAGACTGAGTGAGTGAGTAAGTATGCATGAGGTAGAGTAAGTGAGTGTGATAAAGAGGGAGTGCAAAAGAGTGTGAAAAAAATAAGTGCAAGTGAGTGAGAATAGGTGAGCAAGAGTGAGAGTGAAAGAATGAGAATGAGTAAGTAAATGAATGAACATGAGTAAGAGCGTGTTGTACAGTTGGACCAGGCATACTTCTTGGTTCATCGAGGCACCAATGGCAAAATGTGAGTACATGTCAAAAACAAGGAGAGAGCTAGGGAAGGGAAAGGGGTGCGTCCGTATCCCCTGTATAATATATGTTTAAACAATGATGGACGAACCCAAGTATGTGGGGTACGATCACTGCTAGGCAGTGTTTGGGAACCCACTAGGTTTGTTAAAAGACCCCTCACACACAAACCTAGTTGGTGTCATGCTTCATCATTGGGGTCCCAACCGGGTGGCCGAATGCCCTCTGGATGTGCTACGACACCCGATTACAGTGGAGCTGGTGTGGTGCAAAGGTGTGATGTGGATTACAAATACCTCTGAGAATCCTTGCCTTTCTAATTTTATTGATGGCGGCTCAGGATATGATTAAAACATTATACGTGATGCAACTAAAAAAAGAAATAATTATCTTGTAGTTGTCTATGTGGTGGGTCTACATGTTTCAGCCCGCAAAGGAATCTACGTGGGGCTTTCTTCAGGACCAGTGAAAGTGGTGAGTGGCAAAGTGAGTAGTGCCACGTGAAAAAATATTTGTACCTACACACTCGCTAAGGTGTGTGGACTGGGTGTCTGAGTACTTACGGACACCAAAGCGAAAAAAGACCTGTTGGGAAGGAAGAAACAGCACACAACATATATATATATATATATATATATATATATATATATATATACATGTTACAAATAGATAACATAAATCTAGAGATATTCAGGAATTATAAAATGCAATCTTATGTGCTGCTGTTATCCAAATGGATCTGCCAAGTGATGGTAACCATGGATGCAATAAAGACATACGGTGAGCATGCTGCATGTTGGAGTGGTGCAGCAGCTGGTTTAAAAATATCTGGTCTAAGGCTGTGCGAGTTACACATGCAAATTTGATGGCAACCGAGGGTTGTCACGTAGTAGTATTTGTACACCGTGATTAACAGTGTGGAAACGCAAAATTGTGGAGCCTTGCCACGGTGGAAACGTAGTGGTGCGTCATGTTCGTGAACGCACAATGAGAAAGCCGGCAAAAGCCGTCATGCGGAGCGCGTGGCTATCTCAGGAAGAACAGTGTTAAAAACAAGTGGAGCGGCGTCGCCCCAATAAGCAGCGCTTGGATTAAAGGGTATATTTACACTATGGCTGAGCTTTATCGCTGATCGGGTCTCGGGAGGAGTGCGCTGCTCTATCAAACTCTGGGGAAATAGAAAGGATATGAGTAAGAGGCATTGGAGAAGTAGGGCCGAAGTAATTCACAGGCGGCCCCAGTGTGAGTTAAGTCGCGCAACCTTACTTGGTTTTAGAGCGTCACTCACCTTGCACCTATTTGGGTCTCCCGTCGTCCCAGATGGTGGTGGGGTCCGGAGAGTACTCGGTGTATATAGTAGTGAGCTCCATTGAGTACGTACTGGTTGTGGGCGAGGGTCGGGTTGGGTGGTAGGCGTGGCAATGCACTAATGACGTGGGCGCATGCGCAGGAGAGCTGTTACTCATGCTCACGCGTGCGCTGAGAAGATGTTAGAATGACCTGTGGAGCGCATGTGCAGAGTGAGGGAAACAGCGCGAGGCATCGACCACTGTGAGCTAATAATGTTCAAAGGGTCTGCGGAGTGCGCAAGTGCCCTCAAGGGGGGTACAGAGGGGAATTATTGGGCTGCAATTAGTGGGCTTGTGGAGCCTATGGGCTGAGCCTAGAATGGATGTAAGGAGTAACAGCTTCTGTCAGGAGGATAGATGTGAATTGGAGGTGGGGCACGATGTGTTTAGGGGCCTAATAATGTGGGTGTTCCATGATCTGTGAGTGCTGACTAGCGCGATAGGGGGGCTTTTTTCATGGGTGTTCCATGATGAATGAGCGCGGTGGGGGGTTTTGCACTGACACTTCAAGCGCGAGTGCAACAAACTTATAGTTGTAGGTGGAAGTCTATGATCTTCTTAGACTATTCCAGGGGATATTATCGTTCAGGCCTGTGAGATGGCTTGATAGGCGATATATCCATCTTTGTTCTTTTTCAAGAAGGCGGTTCTGGATATTGGGGGAGTTTGGGTCTAGCGCTTCTAGGACCACCCATCTCATTTCCAGAAAGTGGTTTGTCATTTTAGTGGTGTTTTTTTTGCAACGTATCGTGCTGTGGTGTTCACAGATCCTGGTTTTGATTTTGAGGGTCGTCATGCCGATGTATGTGAGGTTGCAAGGGCAGACAATGCGGTATATAACATGTTCGGTGTTACAGTTAGTGTGTTTTTGCAGTTCCCATATTTTTCCAGGTTAAGGCTTTTGACTGTCTTGGTGATGTGGCAGACACTACAATTTCCACATGCAAAATGGCCTATGATGCTTGGGAGCCCCCAGGCGTTGAGAACCGTGCTTACAGGTCTTGGTGGAGGTGTGGGTCTGGTCGATACTAAGGCGTCTTTTATGGATCTTGCTCTCTTGTTGGAGAGAAGGAGAGGTTCCCAGTTGCCTGTCCTCAATATTTTCCAGTGTTTCCTGATGATTTGGGAAACTTTGTTGGTCATGGTGTTCTATGTAGTCACGCATGTTAATGGTGGTGGTGTCGGTTCTCGTGTGTGGGTTTCAAGCAGTCCTTCGCGGTTCTGTTTTCTGGCCCTCTTGTTTGCTTTCTTTGTTATTCGTTCTGGGTAGCCACGAAGGTGTAATTTGTGACTCAGATCTGTAGCTTGGGTTTTGTAATCTTTCAATTCGCTACAGTTTCTGCGGAGCCAAAGGAATTGGCGATATGGAAGGTTTTCGCGAAGGGATCTAGGTTGAAAACTGGTAAAGTGTAGTAGGGAGTTACGAGCAGTGGGTTTGAAATGAGTCTTGCTCTTGAGACCTCCTGCTACCGCTTTGATGTCCAGATCCAGGAATGTCGTCTGATATCTATCAGAATTGTGTGTGAAGCGAAGGTTGGGATCACATGTGTTCAGCCAGTCACAAAATGTGACCAGGGATTCACTGGTTCCTTCCCAAATCAATAGAATGTCGTCGATGTAACGTTTATACAATTTGATTTGGGGAATGCGTGGTTGGTTGTTGTCGAGAAGGTGTTTGGTCTCGAAGTCGTACACGTACAAGCCCGCTACACTTGGAGCGAAGACACTCCCCATGGAAGTGCTGTACTTCTGTAGGTAGAGTTTGCCTTCATATTCAAAGAAGTTCTCTTTGAGTGCAAGAGTTGCACACTCCAGAACGAAGGATGTGGAAGTGTGATGTTGCCAGTTGGAGTTATTCAGGGCTTTTTCTAGTACTCTTAGGGTGTCATCTTGTGGTAGGCTTGTGTATAGGCTCTCCACATCGAGGTATACTAGGAGTGAGATGTTGGGGTCATAAGGTATGGCCGCTATTAGTCCTAGTAGGTCTTTGGTGTCTTTAAGGTAAGTGCTGGTTGACTGTACCAGAGGTTGTAAGAAATGATCACAGTAGCGTGACAGGGGCTCCAACAGAGATCCAATGCCCGAGACGATGGGGCGTCCAGGGGGTGGTGTTATGTTCTTGTGGATTTTAGGAACAATGTAGAAATACGGTATTTTGCCTGGCGTCGTGGTTAGGAATTTAGCCTCGCTTTTGGAGATCTGACCAGACTCATTTCAAACCCACTGCTCGCAACTCCCTACTACACTTTACCAGTTTTCATCCTAGATCCCTTCGCGAAAACCTTCCATATGGCCAATTCCTTCGGCTCCACAGAAACTGTAGCGAATTGAAAGATTACAAAACCCAAGCTACAGATCTGAGTCACAAATTACACCTTTGTGGCTACCCAGAACGAATAACAGAGAAAGCCAACAAGAGGACCAGAAACCAGAACCGCGAAGGACTGCTTGAAACCCACACACGAGAACCGACACCACCACCATTAACATGCATGACTACATATAACACCATGACCAACAAAGTTTCCCAAATCATCAGGAAACACTGGAAAATATTGAGGACAGGCAACTGGGAACCTCTCCTTCTCTCCAACAAGAGAGCAAGATCCATAAAAGACGCCTTAGTATCGACCAGACCCACACCTCCACCAAGACCTGTAAGCACGGTTCTCAACGTCTGGGGGCTCCCAAGCATCATAGGCCATTTTGCATGTGGAAATTGTAGTGTCTGCCACATCACGAGACAGTCAAAAGCCTTAACCTGGAACCTGGAAAAATATGGGAACTGCGAAAACACACTTTCTGTAACACCGAACATGTTATATACCGCATTGTCTGCCCTTGCAACCTCACATACATCGGCATGACGACCCGCAAAATCAAAACCAGGATCTGTGAACACCGCAGCACGATACGTTGCAAAAAAAACACCACTAAAATGACAAACCACTTTCTGGAAAGTGGCCACACAACCAACGACATGAGATGGGTGGTCCTAGAAGCGCTAGACCCAAACTCCAATATCCAGAACCGCCTTCTTGAAAAAGAACAAAGATGGATATATCGCCTATCAAGCCATCTCACAGGCCTGACAGATAATATCCCCTGGAATAGTCTAAGAAGATCATAGACTTCCACCTACAACTATAAGTCTGTTGCACTCGCGCTTGAAGTGTCAGAGCAAAACCCCCCACCACGCTCATTCATCATGGAACACCCATGAAAAAAGCCCCCCTATCGCGCAAGTCAGCGCTCACAGATAATGGAACACCCACATTGCTAGGCCCCTACACACATCGTGCCCCACCTCCAATTCACATCTATCTTCCTGACTGAAGCTGTTACTCCTTACATCCATTCTAGGCTCAGCCCGTAGGCTCCACGAGGCCACTCATTGCAGCCCAATAATTCCCCTCTGTACCCCCCTTGAGGACACTTGCGCACTCTGCAGACCCTTTGAACATTATTAGCTCACAGTGGTTGATGCCTCGCGCTGTTTCCCTCACTCTGCGCATGCGCTCCACAGGTCATTCTGGCATCTTCTCAGCACATGCGTGAGCATGAGTAACAGTTCTCCCGCGCATGCGCACACGTCATTACCGCATTGCCACGCCTACCACCCAACCCGGTCCTCACCCACAACCAGCACGTACTCATTGGAGCTCACTACTATATACACCGAGTACTCTCCGGACCCCACCACCATCCATGACGACGGGAGACCCAAATAGGTGCAAGGCGGGTGACGCTCTGAAACCAAGTAAGGTTGCGTGACTTAACTCACACTGGGGCCGGGCCGCCTGTGAATTACTTCGACCCTACTTCTCCTATTCCTCTTACTCATATCCTTTCTATTTCCCCAGAGTTTGATAGAGGAGCGCACTCCTCCCGAGCCCCGTTCAGCGATAAAGCTCAGCCATAGTGTAAATATACCCTTTAATCCAAGCGCTGCTTATTGGGGCGACGCCGCTCCACTTGTTTTTAACACTGTTCTTCCTGAGATAGCCACGCGCTCCGCATGACTGCTTTTGCCAGCTTTCTCACGTGTGCGTTAACGAACATGACGCACCACTACATTTCCACCGTGGCAAGGCTCTACAATTTTGCGTTTCCACACTGTTAATCAGGGTGTACAAATACTACTACGTGACAACCCTCGGTTGCCATCAGATTTGCATGTGTAACTCGCACAGCCTTATACCAGATATTTTTAAACCAGCTGCTGCACCACTCCAGCATGCAGCATGCTCACCGTATGTCTTTATTGCATCCATAGGTACCATCACTTGGCAGATCCATTTGGATAACCGCAGCACATAAGATTGCATTTTATAATTGCTGAATATCTCTGCATTTATGTTATCTATTTGTCACATGTATATATATATATGTTGTGTGCTGTCTCTTCCTTCCCAACACGTCTTTTTTCACTTTTGTGTCCGTAAGTACGCAGACACCCAGTCCACACACCTTAGCGAGTGTGTAGGTACAAATATTTTTTCACTTTTCACGTGGCACTACTCACTTTACCACTAACCAATTTCACTGGTCCTGAAGAAAGCCCCACGTAGATTGCTTTGCGGGCTGAAATATGTAGACCCACCACATAGACAACTACAAGATAATTATTTTTTTTTGTTGCATCGCGTATAATGTTTTGATCATATCCTGAGCCGCCATCAATAAAATTAGAAAGGCAAGGATTCTCAGAGGTTTTTTTAATCCACATCACATCACACCTTTGCACCACACCAGCTCCGCTGTAATCGGGCGTCGTAGCACAACCGGGGGGCATTCGGCCACCCGGTTGGGACCCCAATGATGAAGCATGACACCAACTAGGTTGGTGTGTGAGGGGTCTTTTAACAAACCCGGTCGGTTCCCAAACACTGCCTAGCAGTGATCGTACCACACATACTTGGGTTCGTCCATCATTGTTTAAAGAAAATGTGAGTACAGGCATACTGGAGGCAATAGTTGCATATGGTCTGTCAATGGCAAAATGCTAGCTCTGGCACACTGGAGATCTTGGCATGGGGCAGCAGTGAAGAATGCTGGTGTTGGCACATGGGTGGAGGTTATTGTCATGAGGGATGACAACTATGGCAGATGTCGGTGGGCATCCATTAGAAAATGCTGTCCCAGGGATACTAGATGTTACCCATAGTATATGAACGACAGAAATGGCACAATTCTAAAACTGGCATATTGTATGTAATAGTAGGGCTAAACAAGTACCCATGGCAAAATGCTGGCGTGGCAAAGTAGGAACATATGAGGGCACTGATTGGGCATGTAAAGAAAAAGTAATGGAGGGAAATCATGGTAACTGTCAGGTGTCTTTTCAGAGCTTATGACTTTTTTGTTTAGAAAATGTATGTGAAAAATACACTAATAAAGCCCTTTGTTTGTCATTTCTTTCTGGGGGAGACCCCTTGACTCCCCTATCCCCCTCCACCTAGAACAGGTCAGACTCACTTGCTTTGCACGCCCACTACAATTTGGGTAAATGTTACCTTGGCATATCATGGCGGCATCTGATATCTGAAATTGACTTGTTTCTGTGTTATATTAATCATGAAGTTACTCCGGATCCTCAGGGATGTTAATTACTGCAATGCCATCAGGGTTAAGGTCAAATGACATTCCTTCCTGGAATGATTCAGGGTCAAAGATCATCTGATGTCCCTTCCTGTAATGTCATTAAGGTCGAGTGGTTCGTGATGTTACTTCTACCGCTAGCCTTTTCGTGAATCGACATCCACAGGAACTTCCACGGATCCTACCAGTGTGAGATTACATAAAACGCGAATGAAAAGTCTTAAACCAATAATCTCAGTATTATATTTAATCATTTTTCACACTAATGTTATTTTGCGGTAGTGATATATGATGTTATTAGGGTCATGGAAAATTAGCTTGTTATTCATAAGTTATGGGGGAGAATGTGGATGCCAATATCCACTGAGATTGGGAAACGTGCTTCAGTACAAATTGATAGTTTGAAAAGCTGCTTTAAAGAGTCATTTTTTATTTGCACATTTGAACTTTTCGATCATCAGCTGTGATTAGAAAAAGCGTCCTAATCTATTTTTGTCATTAACTATTTGTGATGCGTTACACTTTTGACTTTGTAGTTGACAACAGTTAAATAATGATATATTATTCATTTGTTGGCTTTCCAATACATTGTATTGACTTTTGCTTTGGAATTATGAATATGCAGACGCATTGGTTGCTCAAAGTGCACTCATTCAATTGACATTGCCACAAGAATCACTCTTCCAGACTTTGTTCACCTTGTGCATTCATTATGAATTTGTCTGGTGCAGCAGTTTGTGCTCTTTGCAAATGTTCAACACTATTTTATCTTGCCTCTGTTGCACTCTGCCAAGTTTGTTGTAGGATGTCATTGATGTTGGCATCTGCCATATACCTTTTTGGATTTGTTTAGAATGAGTAAGCCGTGATATAGAGGTTACGGGTGCCCGGTAACAGCAGCACTTTTAGTAGGTTTTCTGAATCGCTCCGGATTTTCAGGTTTTGGGGACCTTTAGAAATGGCACTTTTAGTCTAATATGGACCGCAAATAGTTTTGAAAATTGAGTTGCAACAAAATAGGGTTATTATGGTGAAATGGCAGTGCCTACTCTCACTCGTAGAGGTCAGTAAACCTCCTGACCTGCACATTAATAGCACATCCAAAATAAGGGGAGCAATAAATTCCTTCAAGGTCCAACCATAGGCCTATCTTATGATATACAATGACTGTCAGAAATTCACAATTGTAAATGACATATGCCTATTTATAATTTACCTACACATATATTAATCAGCATTTACATTTCTAAAGAGTGCTCATTAAATATTTACAATAAAAAGCTCAACCTACGTCAATCTGGACTCAAATCATGTGAACATAATGGCCTATTAGATTGATTAAAACATGACCCAATCAGAATCTATTTACCATAGAAAAACACAATATTTTGATTACAATAACAGATTCTGTCTATATCAATTCATTTTAATTTCTATGATGAGTAAGACCGAGCGAATTTTAACATTAGCCGCGCCAGAGCCAACATGTATTTCGTGTTACCCTACAGCTTCTTCAGGGCTCTTGCTGATCGGGCTCTTGCGGATGCAGTCATCAAATCTTATTATTTTTAATTTGTTTTATTCATAAACAAGTCAGTCCCCACTCAGCAGATCATATCTTCGAGATTAACTGAAATCTGAATGTAGTAAAATCTTGTGGGTTAATAATTTACAGTGATCTCTCTTCCACTCGAGCTCATCACCTCCTTCCAAGCGCCATCATCCCATGAAAACAAACTATAACCTGGTTACGCTCCAAAAAATCGGTCTGTCCGTTATGGTTTACCTCTTAAATATCAGTTTAAGATATATTTGGGAAATCTAACATTTGTCTTCAAATATTTTCTATAGTCTGAAAATGCTATCGCCTCAGATGCATACTTTTACGTTTTGGTATACATATATTCAGCCAAGCAAAAGCTTCACATTTAGTAAATTGGACTGCACACAGGAGCGATACTTACAAGTAACTGAAGACCTACCAGTAGCTCACGAGCTACTAGTTAGAGAACCTTGGGTTAGGGCTAGATTGTTTTTAATTATTGTTGCAAAAATTAAATTGATGATTATTGGGGTAGTGGTGTGTCCCGAAGGATAAGTTTGAAGCTTTTCTTTCGGTTTCCAGTGGTTGGATTACATTTAACAGACGTTAGGTGTAATTATTACTGTGGGTTCATGCAACTGGAGAAGAAAATCCAACACAAGTAATGGCAGCACTCCTAGGAGCAGCACACCACCCCAAACCGTACAATTCACCACACCTCCATTTCAAACTACACCTAAACCCTCAGCTCAGCACACGCGATATACACATCATTCATCACAACCTATCATTCTTTCTCACCCATACTGCACTCTTATTCCCATTGTCCTGCTTTGTACTTTCCTATTCTATGCCATGACCTCTCCTGCTCGCATCCCTCACTTTATCAGCACACCCAGTGCCCCCTCCTACCATCCTTAAAAAGACAAACCCTTTCTTCCCTCTTCTGTGTCATTTTCTTTTTTTTTATTTTATTTTTTTATATGTATAAGCTTTATTCGAGACAATTCTCATAAAAGCACATAAAATCAACACAGTTATACAATAATACATTATTACGGATTAAAAATTCATTAAACATAGAGTACAGCTCATACAACATTTGCATATAAAAACCATATTTACAAATAGTATTACATTAATCATTGTTGAGAGGAATACCTTGTTACCTGCTTCCCCCCAGGGACCGTCTTCTAATTGCCCATGCCCAACCCAGGTATTTAGCTACCCCTATGACTATCGAATCCTGAGTTGTAGTACGTAGGATTCTTAGAGCCACTGTGCTGTCTCGTGTCCCCAAGTTTTTGCATACCGGCGAGAGCCATTTTCTCCTCGGATTCACATAAGCGTGGCATACGAAAAGAAAATGGCCTATGCTCTCCTCGGCATTTTCGCATGCTGGACATAAGTTATTGGTGGGTCTGTGCCAGCCAGATGTCAGTTTCTTGAGGGGGATAGATCCTGATCTTAGCTGAAATACAAGTTTCCTATCCATTGGTACCGTGATGTTGTCCCAGTAATTTTCCAGGGCAGGAAAAATTTTTATCTCCAGGAAGCGACCAGTCATAGAGTCGGCCCTGGTGTCATTCAGCATCTTACCGCCAACCCAATCCCAGTATTGTTCTTTAAGGGCTTCTTTGCTAGGGAAGATCTCTCCCTCAGGGTTATTCCAAAGATTTGAAAACCCTAAGTTTACTAACATGGACTTCAGATGTTTTAGCCATTTTATCTTATGGAAGGTATCTTCCTTGATAATCCATTGAAAACCCTCCGCATATTGTCTTATTTCTGGAGTCGTCCAGAGACGTCTCCAGTAAAGGACTGGGCGCAATCGGGCTCTATCTACAATGGTGCGTCTACCTAACTCCAAAAACAGTGGGGTTAAGGGGGTACTCTGTGGGAGTCTTGTAATCCCTCGCATAAACTTGTTCTCTGAAGTCTGAAGAGCCGCTAAACCATAGCCCATTGCTCCGCGCCATATAATGTGGCACCCAAAACCTTCGCATCATACACTATTAATGCGGGTGTTATGGGTTTTGTTTTGGATTTGCGGTGTTCCCCCCCTTAAAGCACCAGAAAGCTGCTGGTGCTTTAAGACCACTTTATCTACATGATGCGTCCAGCCAATGCCCTCTGCGATCTGTACACCCAGGTACGTAAATTCTTTGACAATGTCTAACCTACTGCTGTTTAAGGTTACCTTGGGGTAGTTCCTGCGTCCGGGGGAAAAAGCCATTAGTTTTGTTTTTCCCACATTTACCTCTAGCCCATGCTCAGTGCAAAAAGCATCAAAAATGTTTAATGCACGTTGCAGCCCCATGGGGGTCTTAGACAAGATAAGAGTGTCGTCAGCGAACATCAGGATCGGAACCCTGGTGTCCGCTAACGATGGGGCATCAACACTAGCCTTCAGCATCCTCTCAACGATTCCGTTAATAAATAACGAGAAAAGTAAAGGGGCCATGGAACAGCCCTGTCGAACACCCCTTTCCACTGGGAAATCCTCTGTTGTCTCTCCACTTCCACCCCACTGGACTCTAGCGAAGTTGGATTCGTGCAGTCGCATAATTATTGTTAGCAGATCAGCAGGGATCCCCAACGTTTGCAAAACCAACCATAACTTAAACCGGGGGACTAGGTCGAACGCCGTCCGCAGGTCGACGAACGCGACGTACAGGCAGCCCCTTCCCAGTACAACGGTCTTCCACCTTAATATGGTAAAGCGGAAGACCTGATCGATGGTACTGGTTGCTCGCCTGAATCCCGCTTGGTATGGAGAAAGGGCGTTGTTGTCTTCAACCCAGTCCATAAGCTGGTTTGTTACCATTCTCCCGACTACTTTCTGTATGGTGGCTATTAAGCTTATGGGCCTATAGTTTGCAGGCAGTGAACGATCTCCCTTCTTGTGGATGGGGATAATGGTTGCGCCTTTCCAGAGGTCTGGGACCACTTCCCCCTTGGCTAGGGCATTCGCTACAAGGAGGGTATATCTCGCCCATCTGGTCATATCGTGTTTAAAAATATCAGGTGGAATGCCATCTGGACCTGGCGCCCTCCCACATTTCGCGGAACCAATGGCAATTTTCACTTCTCTAAGGGAGAACAAATCGTCGGTTGCATAAACCGGTGTTATACTATCAACTGCCACAGGATGGTTAACTTCCGCGTACTGAGGTCTGAAGTAATCAACCCAAGCTTCCTCTGCTACATTGTTGTCTGGCTTCGCAGGACCGGCTCCACTACCCCACTTGATGATTTTCCAGAATGACCTGGAGTCTTTACTATCAGAGGCCTCTTTTAGTTCGGCCCAGTGGCCTTCATCCCAATTCTTTTTTGCACGATAGATGGCCATCTTGTACAGTTCCCTATTCTTTGTCACAGCGGCGCGGTCCCTATTCCTTATGGCTTGTCCCAGGGCTAATCGTGCTGATCTACAATGACTATCAAACCACCTTCCCACTTCTTTAGATTTCTTCCCTTTCCTTTTTTTAATGAAGAAGCATGGTCTCAGGAGGGAGAATAACTTATTGTGGATTTCGGTGATTCCACTATCCCCTGGAACCACTGGAACCGCTGTTTCCATCGCGGAAATTGCACAATCAACAGCATTATTGATGTAAGTCATAGTGGCCTCGTTTGCCAGTACCTTGGGCCATTTTAACCTGCGTTCATCATTACTCATGACAGGGGTTTCATCGTATATCACTAGAGGGTTACCCGCACCAGTATTCCACCACCTATGAGTCACACAGAGGGGGTTGTGGTCACTTTCAACCCGGGGCATAACTGTCATGTCAACAACCCCTTTCCACAGTTGGAGACTGCACAAAATGTAATCGATTCGACTCCTGTTGATGCCATTGTCAAAAGTGTAGCTGCCCTCCTTGTCCCCAGGTGTCCTCCCGTTCAGTGCTCTTAAGCCATGTTCCATGCAAATTCCATTCAGTGATAAGATCTCTTTTGTCCATCTCCTTACAGGTTTTAGGCATAGAGGTGGTACTCCCCAGAGATTGTCCTCTTCGCTCTCCAAGAGGTCATTTGTACAGTCCAGAGGTTCAAAAGTCCTGTTGAGGTCCCCTACAATTATCGTTACACTTTCCTGGGACTTGGTCTCAATGGCAGTAGACAACAGCTCAATGGTGGGTAAATTGGTTACATTGCTACCTCTCACGTAGACATTGTACAAATCTATTAGTTGACCCTTTGCTACGGAGATTCTTAATAATTGCAAATCACAATTTCCCAGGTCCAACATTTTGGTGTTGACCTGCAGGTCCTGTCTAACCCAAACAGTTAAGCCTCCCTTGGGCCGCCCTCTTCCCCCTTTTGACGCTGGTATACAATAGTTCAAATAACCAAGACCGAAAAGGGGATCACAAGCCCAGGTTTCTTGGAAGCAACAGATGTCATACCCACTTATAAAATCCACCCAGGATTGGGAATCCAATTTACTTGCCAGCCCAGCGACATTCCAAGATAAAAGCGTACCAATGCTAGCATCTAGCCCATCTCGGGTGTTTGTCAATGGAAATACTTGGGCTAACATAGGGCTTTCAGTAGAATTAGTCTGCCTTTCTTGGTCATCTGTCGGATCCACTGTCGTATTGGCTGGGTATGTTATCTTGGCATTTGTATTTAGGGTTCCCAGTCTAAAACCACCTTCTTCGACCAAACCCCCCGTCTCGATGTAATTGACCAATGAGTTTGTAACAGTTGTATTACCATGAACATCACATTGCCCTTCTGGCTCGTTAGTGTTCCCTCCTAAACTGTCAGTACTGGTTTGTCAATATCCCCATCCCGGCTCCTGCCATCCTACATGAGGGTTGTAATATGTGTAAGTGGTATGATTATGACCTACAGGAGGAGGTGGTAAGGGATTGACTAGCCATGATACAGTAGGTGGAATGAGGGGTTCATTGAGTAAACTAGTCGTTACACTAATCGGTCGGGGGTAAAAAAAGGTAAGGTCTACAATTCCGATACCTCCCTTATTTGTTCCCCATCCCTGCCTTGTTATCCATCCCGCCACCCTTGGGTCTTGGAAATTGACCACTATGCAATCCCCACCCAAGGTTTTCGATGTATATCCCATCCAATCTATCTCCTTACCCCTATGATTAGCCCGTCGATGTCACCAGGCAGAGGACGGTTTTCCTTTAACCAGTGCATGATCTTGTTTTTGAGCATCTGGAAAGTTTCTCTCTGTCCTGGGGGTAATGGTGGGACGTTTATAAGAACTGCTACATAGGGAAAGGAGTCTGGGGTGAGATTAATTGGTGGTTTTCTGTAGGGTTGTTTTGCCACGGGCGGTGGGATAGATTTGGGAACTTGGGGGACATATTGGGGGACAGGCTTCAGCGCCTGTTGTTTGTTATTTATTTGGGACGGTACTGAAGTTTTACCTACCAACAAACCTGTGTTAGCCCTATTCCCTCCCACCGGAATATTCTGAGCTTTCTGCGTGCTATTAGTTACGTTTGCGTTTGTTGGTACTATTCCCGCTTGGTGACGCACTGTAGCCTCAGCACTCGTTGCGATTGGTGGATTTTGTGTCGGGGGGATTGTGGGCTGTGTAGGGTGTATTATGGTCGACTGAGGTAAATCAGGGCCAACGTTTGCTCTCTCTGTTCTGTCTGAGGATTTTGTAATGGCTTTAACTGTAGGTTTGCTCAGTTTGGGAGGTAAAGGAGAGCTATTTCGGGGATTTCTTCCCTTATCCTGAATAACAGGGTTGTTTAGGGCCTGAGAGTTTGTGCTTACTTCCACCCTATTCGCTTTAATCAGTGATTTTGTGGAATAAAAATTGTCTAAGGTAGTCTGTTCAAAATGGTTTAGCCTATCTACAAGCTTTGCAATTCTATCCGCAATGGGGGTGAGTAGTGATCTAAACAATTTTTCCAGTTCAGGGAGAACAATTACAAGTGATTGCTCCTTATCTTTACATGGTACAGTGGAGTCGGTACAAGGATTGTCATCTCCGTCCTGGCTGTTCAAGGAGACAAGATTAGTAGGTGTAACACTTTCTGTGCTTTGAGTTTCGTTAGTAGCTACCTCTCCTGTGTTCACGAGTTTATGTAACTTCCTGAGTTTTTGAGGGGGTTTGACCACCCTTTTACATTTTCTTACAGATGCTGGTCGTTTCCGTTTGGACCCGATTTTGGGTTGGGCCAATGTAACCTGGGCGCCAGAATCAGTGAGCGGTGCTGGTAGGATTTTGCCGCCACAAGGATTATTTAGTTCTATCACAACATCCTTGTTTGGTTTTTGGGCCTGGACCTCAAAATGGTCGTTTACAACTGGCAGGTTCACTGATGACAGAGGAGTTACCAGGGTGGGGTAAGCTAGATTTGAGAACTTATCCGTTGAATTCTTAAGTATTTCGATTGACAGCCTACGCTCTGCGCGCTTCTCTGCCAAGGTCAACTCTTTGTCTATTACCAGTGAACGATTAAAGAAAAATTTATCTAAGGGGCCAATTGCCAGTGGACCAGACTCTACAGGAGGAGTTATTTGATGGCTATTTACAGAGTTTGTTGATGTAGACGTTGCCATGTTAAACACTAAACAAATCCAACTTTTCTAAGCCACTTACTGGAGGTGATACTATATGTCACTGGTAAGGGGGGTGGCCCAGCCCGGCCTCCTTCGGCCCCGGACGGCCACAGACGGTCCCGCCCTTGTCCCAGGCTTCTCCCGCGCGCTCTCCCGCGCTGCGGGAGTACTTGTGGCTTAATAAGGAGTATGAACTCAATAGGTGGAAGGGGTAGGAGGGGTCGGGGAGAGCGGCCCAGGTGTAGCTGATCAGGGCTGGCGGGTGCTCCTGGGAAATGCAGTCCCAAGGAGCTCACGCACTCGCTCGCAGCCCCGTGCAAGTACTTCCCTCGGTGTCCCCTTCAAGGCGCTGCGGTCAACACTCCTCACACAGTGGGACCCGCGGAGCGGGTTCCGCAAGAAGTAGGCTGGCAGCAGGCGATTCCAAACGGACAGAAACAAAAGCAGCAAGGCGTCCCACTCGCCGTCTCAGCGAGAGCAGATGATAAGGGCTCGGTGGAAGGGTAGGAGGGGTCGGGGAGAGCGGCCCAGGTGTAGCTGATCAGGGCTGGCGGGTGCTCCTGGGAAATGCAGTCCCAAGGAGCTCACGCACTCGCTCGCAGCCCCGTGCAAGTACTTCCCTCGGTGTCCCCTTCAAGGCGCTGCGGTCAACACTCCTCACGCAGCGGGACCCGCGGAGCGGGTTCCGCAAGAAGTAGGCTGGCAGCAGGCGATTCCAAACGGACAGAAACAAAAGCAGCAAGGCGTCCCACTCGCCGTCTCAGCGAGAGCAGATGATAAGGGCTCGGTGGAAGGGTAGGAGGGGTCGGGGAGAGCGGCCCAGGTGTAGCTGATCAGGGCTGGCGGGTGCTCCTGGGAAATGCAGTCCCAAGGAGCTCACGCACTCGCTCGCAGCCCCGTGCAAGTACTTCCCTCGGTGTCCCCTTCAAGGCGCTGCGGTCAACACTCCTCACGCAGTGGGACCCGCGGAGCGGGTTCCGCAAGAAGTAGGCTGGCAGCAGGCGATTCCAAACGGACAGAAACAAAAGCAGCAAGGCGTCCCACTCGCCGTCTCAGCGAGAGCAGATGATAAGGGCTCGGTGGAAGGGTAGGAGGGGTCGGGGAGAGCGGCCCAGGTGTAGCTGATCAGGGCTGGCGGGTGCTCCTGGGAAATGCAGTCCCAAGGAGCTCACGCACTCGCTCGCAGCCCCGTGCAAGTACTTCCCTCGGTGTCCCCTTCAAGGCGCTGCGGTCAACACTCCTCACGCAGCGGGACCCGCGGAGCGAGTTCCGCAAGAAGTAGGCTGGCAGCAGGCGATTCCAAACGGACAGAAACAAAAGCAGCAAGGCGTCCCTTTTTCCTTACTCCCTCTTTTTCCTTCTTCCATCTCTTTCCCCTGACTTTCCCTTTATTTCCACCTGTACTGTCCCCTCTCCCCTCCACCCTGTCTCCATTAGTCCGCTTTCACTCCCTATCCTCTCACTATTTGTATTGTGAGCGCATTCTACCAGAGCTTCTATGACATGTTCTTGCTTCATTTTTTTGCAGCCCATGTCTCCACACCTCCATTTCCTTTGGCTTTTACCTCCTCCCATTTTCTCATGTCCCACTTCTTACCTTTGCTCCCTATCCCCTTGTCCTCCATTGTTTCTACTCTCCCTTACCCCTAACATCTAAGCCTATCTAACACTGTCATGTAGATCCTAAAAGTACATAGGATCTGCGCGTTTGTTGGACAACATAAACTGAGGGATTGGTCTCTAGGGGCGAGTACTACACATCTTCGAGCTATTCGGTAGTTATTCCGGATACACTATTAATTGGTCAGTGATTTTTTTCATTGTCGCCCCATCCCCAGTCGGAAGGATCTGGATAGTGCCCTGTTAACGCACACTCGGGCCGTGGGCATCTTGTACAATAGTCTGACCCAACCACAAAAGTTGGGACCGAAACCCAGCCTTTGGAGGACCATGAACAGATAAGCTATTGATGCGTCCAGCGCCATCAATGCTGTCTGCTGGGTCTCAGTTCCATTAGTCATGTGCAACACCCCGTATAGTCTCTGTAGATTGTGCCTGGTACTCCTTCTGGGCTTGAACCCCGATTGGTCCACTTGTACCAGCTCCGTAATGATGGACACCAACCTGTCCGCCAAGGCCTTGGCGAGGACCTTAGCCTCCACGTTTGTGAGGGAGATAGGGCAGCAGGAACTACACTGATCAGGTAGCTTTCTGGCTTTGTAGATCACTACAATCGTTGCAGCCCTCTGGTCCGACGGAAGTTGCCCAACTTCTCACGCCTCCAGCAGCATTTCCGGAAGCAGGGGTATTCTGATCAAGGCCTGCTTTTTATAGATCTCTACCGGGAGCCCATTGGGACCCGACGCTTTCTCGGATATAAGGGAGCCCAGAGCCTTACCCAGCTCGTCTTCCGTTGGGTCCGCTTCGAGCCGTTCGCGTGCCTCTGAGAGCAACGTAGGTAGAAAAACAAAATCTCCCAGAAATTCAGCATAGTCCTCTTCCGATCTTGTGCAGGCTGGATCGTAAACTCGCTCAAAATGTGCGGCAAAGGCTTCCGCTATATCGTTGCTTGTGGACTTTAGCGACCCAGACGCATCACGCACTCCCGTCACCCACGATCTATCCTGGTTGAGGCGTTTCAGCCACACCAGGAGCTTCAGCGCCTTGACCCCTAAATCATATACACGATGTTGCGTAGCTAGCGCGTAAGCCCGCGCCTCGCCTTCAGCCAGGGCCCTATGGCGCAGTTCCGGACTCGAGGCCATTGCACTATCCCCCTCCATCTGACTAACTTCCTGTTCCATTTGTCGAATCTGCAGGGATTCTTCTTTTTTCTGCACTCTGATTAGCGCCTGTGCCTGTTCCCTCAGGACTGTCTTGTAGGCCTCCCACAGAGTAATGTGTGACTCTACAGACCCCTTGTTTTCTTTAAAGTATAACTCCGAGCCCTTCCGGAGCTTGTCTCCAATTGTTGGGTCCCGGAGACGCCAAGGGTCAATCCTCGGAAATGCAGCCCTATCAATAATCAGGCCTCTGAGAGCAACGCACACTGGAGCGTGATCCGAAATCCCTAGTGCCATATGTTTGGAATTAAGGAAATCCCCTACCTTATCGTTACTGGTAAAGAAGTGGTCTATCCTAGTAAAGACCTGTGCCGTGCCGAGTAGAACGTGTAGTGTCTCAATGAAGGGTTATGTGCCTGCCACAAGTCTACCATGCCGATAGCCGTAACAAAGTCTGCCAAGCTTTATTCCCCTTGTCGGGGAACCAGACCGGTCCATTTCCGGATCCATGACTGCGTTTGTATCCCCACCAATTACGAGAACTCATAGGGGAAGGTCTGTTAGGAATGAGCTAAACCTTGGAAGGGTCACGGAGTGGAGACACAGTGGTATATAACAAGAGCAGAGTACAGTCAGGCGCCCCTCCCATTTACCTGCTACCGCAACAAAACATCCCGCGTCGTCAGTCCATGTAGCTCTTATAACTAGGGGTAGTGTGTTACGCATTAAGAACCCAACCCCCGTGCCCCGGACGTAAACCCAGAGTGGGCTATCATTTTATAACCAAAACTGTCTAGGGCCTTACATTTACTTCCCCGCAAGTGTGATTCTTGGATCAGGACTACGTCTGGGGAGTGTCTCTTAATGTGTTGCAAAACTAATGTGCGTTTGATCTTATTCCCATGACCATTCACATTCCAGGTCCATATCTGCATGCTAGGTGGGTCTCCCATGGTTACAAGTAGGGCCGATAGGAATTGGGTGTTCCCTCACCATTGGATCACCCTCTGTGCCAACCTTCATTAGCGGTTGTATCTCAAGGTCTCAAGCGTGCGTCCCCACCCCCCTAAACAGAGTAAACCATAAACCCAACACCCCCCTCCCTGCAACCCTGCTGACTGAGTCCCCAACCTCCCACCTCCCAAATGTGCAGAGTGCCTGTCGCCCAAACTGTGCAGAAAGAAACATTTATGAGGAGCTGTGGACTAGCCGCCAGCATGAAGTAATATATGTCTGCTGACGGAGATTACAAACCCATAACATAAAGTTAAACGCCCCCCACAGCAAACCACAGAGGCGGCCCGACCCCCCTTATGAAAGACCAGGAGGGGAGAGGTGGGCCATGCACTGCAATAGTCTGGCCAGAGGTCCCAAGCTCCGTGCGACCAGAAGCACCATGTCCCAGAGCCTCCCACCCAGGACCCACTGACTCCAGAAGAGAGCAGTTCAGTTACAACAAGTTGAGGAGTGTCCCATGGGTCACTTATCTGTCGACTGTCATTGCGCCTGGCCACTGGTCGACCTCTCAGTCTCTCGTCCGATCTCCTCGCGACTCTGCTCCGACCAGTTCCGGTGCAGCCCTCCTTTGCGACATACAGTTCGCCAGCCCTCCATCCAGTCGCTTGTGTCCCGTCCGCCGGCGTGTCGAAAAAGTATGCCTTCCCTGCACCCCGAATTTTAAGCCTGGCTGGGAAGAGCATCATGTTTTTCACACTTTGCTCTCGGACAGCTCGTTTGACTGCATCGAAGGAGCGCCTCTGGCTTTGGACATGTAGTGTAAAGTCCGGCAAAAAACGGATGGTAGCATTCTCGTGCCGAAGGTCACCATGCATACGTGCCGCCTGCAGGATAGCATCCCTATCCCTGAAGTTCAGGATGCGGGCAATGATTGTATGCGGGGTGCCCCACGGGTGAGGCCTGCCTCCCAAATCCCTATGAGCACGCTCTACTGAGAAGAAGTTCGATAGGCCTCTGGGTTTCAGGTGAGTTAAAATTAGATCCTCCAGGAACAAGTCCATTGACGGTCCCTCCATCCCCTCCGGCACTCCCGCCACGTGGATATTGTTGCGCCGGGCCCTCCCCTCCTGGTCTGTGAGCGTGGCCACCTGCTCTTCAGGACATTTCGTTCTGGACTGTAGGCCCCCAATGCCCGCCTCTGCCGTGGACACCTTCTCGTAGGTTTGCGAAGGTCAGCGTGCAAGAGGTTCACCTCCTCCGTGACGGAGTCAAGCTTTGGCTCCAGAGTACCTTTCAACTCCCCGATGGCCCTCATAATGTCCTTTAAAGATGGATCCGGGGTATGGTCGTCGGCCTCCTCCCGCTGGCTCCCTCCTCGTGCCCCCTCCTTGCGACCCAGGGCCACTGTGTACTTGTCAATTTGGTTGGCCTGTCCAGGCCCCAGCGCTTTATTTCGGGCCATGGCGTAGCACGCGGGCTGCCAGGGGTAATACCCGGTGCTTAGGGTGTCTCTGCAGCCACTGGCCCCCCCGGCCACACAGGATCCGATCCGCCGTTCGTCTCCACCACCACAGGGCCACTGGGTCAGCAAGGGATAGACTCTCTCTTTGAACCGGTTACATTACCGCGCGTGTTTCACCCTGCCAGGGCCGCTGCACCATCCAGTGGCACAACGGCCGTTACCATTGCCTGAGGCCGGGAATCAGTGCCCACATGCACGCCTGGGGAGGGAAGGGGCCGCCGCTGCCGATCGACACTCGGGCCGCCGTGTCCCCTGAGGCAATGTCCAGTACCTTGAGTGCAGCCGGGCCACAGTAGGGAGATATGCCCACCCGCAAGTGCCGGGTCCACAACACGCTCGGCTGGGGACCGGGGAAACAGCGTGGTCTCCCAGCCGCAGCCCGACAGAGCCTCAGAGATTCCTGCCACCGATCACCGCCAGCGCCTCCCACACGCCAGGGAGCGTGCACTCTGACTCCGAAGCACTCCGCTGGTAGCAGCGAAGCCACGGAAGCCCACCTGGGGCTGTTGATCCCTTCCGACATGGCGGGTCGATGTGATGGGACGCCTCCGCTCAGGAGTCCCGGGAGGGCGCCATCTTGCCTTTGCGGACCGCAAGCAGTGTCCCTCACACGCTGGTTCACCCTTTTCCACGGGGCTGGAAAGCACCGCACGATCACCACCTCAACCAAGTCCTGGTAGCTCCTGGAATCCACCTGCTGGGCCACGGATTATGCCGGATTGTCGGGTTCATACTCTGTCGGCTAGCGCAGCGCGATCAACCGGCGGCCATCTTCAGCGGCTGCTCGCAAATTAGTCTTGACCCAGTTCCATATGGGAACAGTCCAGCCCGAACTGTCAAGCCAGGTCCTGTCTGTACCGGAGCTACAGGGACACAACAAGCTCCAGAGGTCTCCCTACAACTGCCCAGCTGACCTGCTGACCTGCTTTACTGGACCTTCAACTAGATCTGGCTAAGCCCTGCTGGCCTCTGCTTGAGTGAGTCCCAGATCCCTGAGAGGTGCCTCCCGGGTCCTTGAGCTCCTCCTAAAAGAAAAGAAGAAATCCTGAAGTTTTGGGCTATTTGCGACTGCAAACAGGCCAACTTGTGCCAAGACCTTGCTGCCCGTAATGAAAGCCAACACATAGGTCCTGTGAACCCAACTCTTCATGCTACAGCGACCGCCATTTTGGACGAACATTGGTAGATCTGCACTTCACGCTACAGCATCAACAGCTCATGGTGACTGCCAATGTGAAGCTCCAGCAATGACTGTCCATGATGCCCGACAGGATCTTCGCGCTACAGCGATTGTTGACTGCGCCGCCCAGCCTGTAATTGCGCTACACGTTGACCATCTACAATGCTCTCTTTTTTTCTTGCGGTCTCTTCCACTGCAAACTGGACTCTTGACGCTGGATTTTAGAAGATCACTTTTCAGCAGGACTGACCAGGTCCCTGTATGAGGCCCACGCTCCATCGGGGTCGACCTGAACTTGTCACTTTCTCCAGGACTCGCATGATCAGATTACCACTTGTGGCGTTTTGTGCTTTTATGCGATATACTTACTGTAAATATTTTAAATTGCATATCTCCGGTTCTACTTATGAGATGCTTGTTGTTTTGGTATCAACTACTTTATAAGTTTTACTCTCTGTTTTTAAATCCATGTGGGAGTTTACTTGTGTTGTGTTTTCACTTTATTCTTCACTTCTACTTTCCACATTGTTTCTAAGTTAAGCCTGACTGCTTTTGTGCCAAGCTACCAAAGGGTTAAGTACAGGTTAATTCAATGACTGTTTGTGATTCACCCTGACAAGGATTGTGGTTGCTGCTTTAGAACGGTTCCCACTCTCCTCAAACCAACAACCCAATTTCTCACAGAAATTTGTTGTTCTTGTACTCCTCGTTTGAGGTGTTTCGGCAACCACTCTCCAGTGAGCTCCTTTGCAAGTTCAAACAGTGTTTTTTCCTTTCCCTTTCACCTTTTTAGGTCTTTCCTGAGACCTACAGCCTGCCCATTGCTTAACTTTAGTTGGCTTCATTGACGGCGTGTGCCAGCTTCACTGACTGTTCGTATGTTTGTCCCTACCCTGGAACATGGCCTAAGTACCTCTTCCTTGCCAGTGCTTTGTTACTGCTCCCACCTCTGGAGCTACTTTTTTCTTTTAGTTCCAGCACTCTTATGGAGTTCAGGTGTTTACAGGCCATCTCTTCCCCACTCCACTCTCACGTTGTGGCTTTCTCTTGTCCTTCCCATGTTGTTGCTGTTGCCTCATCATCATTCTTGCACCATCTCTCTCACCCCTCTCGCAATATGTTGCTTGCCCATCCGCCCGCTTTATGTTGCTTGCCTTTCCCACATACCCCTCCTGCACTATGTTGCTTGCTCTGTTCCCCTCCCTTATTGTGTGACTGGCCATGTCATAGCCCTTTATTTCCTAACTTTAAGCCATGCTGCAGAGCAGCTGCGTTGCTGTGCAACATGGCTAAATACTGAATACCCGCTAGCTTGCATAGCTTGGATCTGTTGGCTTTATCAATGTTTGGTTGTTGTTTCCTAACTTTAAGCCATGCTGCATAACAGCCGCGTTGCTGTGCAACATGGCTGAACATTGGAAAAGCAGATAGCTTGCGTAGCTGAGATCTGTTGGCTTTTTCAATATTTTTAGATGTGCTTCAATTCCTGTTTCCTAACTTATGTGGTGTGGCTATAGTTGGGGGAAAATCACATTTTTCTTTCCAATCAAGGCACCACAGCAGATAGCTGCAGCATCCACAATATTGTGTTATTCCACTAGAGTGGCCAGCTCTTCTATGACTCTACCTCTGAGTTCCGTGTTTTCTTTGCATATTCCTTGGTTTCAGTGTAAAGCTCTCCACAATAGTTTAAGGGTAGTCCGCAAGAATCTTCTCCATCATGAATATCTATGTGATTGAAGATGGGGATCCAGTGTCCCTGGTGTATGCGGGCACTCTTACAATTTGAATTTTAGATGCATGTGTCTTTCAAAGGATTCAGTCTACATATAAATAGAGCAGCACTGGCACCACACAGTTACATCAATCCTCGCTCTACCACTGATGACTCTAGTAAGTAGATCTGCATCTCATCTTCTGGTATAGTCAGGCATCTATCCATGTTCAGAAGAAATGAATCGATCAAGGCTTCTTTCTCTGCTATGTCCTCATTGCTAAGCTTTAAATGTCGGAGCACCACCAAAATGCCTGACACCCCAGCAGATCCAGTCTTTAAGTGATCCTCGAGCATAGCATGATTTTATGACCTCTTATGTGCAGTACACATTCCTCACTATTGAGAGAAGTTAATTTACTTGTTTTTATTGCAATCTCTAGTGTCTTTATTGGGCATCTTCTTAGAATGTGCAGGTGCAGTCCACTTCCACCACCCAAACTAAAAGGAGTGGATTTGATGCTCACAAATCAATATTGCCCCTCAAGCAGTACCACATCAATCATTTTGCAGAGACTTATGAACTGACCCATGTCTCCCAAACCCTCTTCTCCCACTAGAACAAAACATTATAATGCAGCCAGCCTGACTGTGTAACAGCACTTTATCCCCTCAACTTTCAGCCATGTTGCACAACTTATCTAAAAGACATTGACAAAGTCAATAGCTCTTGTATATGCAAACCCCATTGGTGTTGCCAATTCTTGTTTCCTGTGCTCCCTTTTGCCTATCCTAATGTTATTTGAGGATGGTTGTAAGTAAGGATTATAAATGAGACCTCAAGGGATGAGATGTGAACATCTTGATCTCTTGGTGTTGCCACAGACGTGATGAAATACTAATTGGTTAGATAGGCATGGGAGAAAGTGTGATCCATTGGGTTTACGAATATCACTGCCCCCAGTTTCTGAGGAAGTTCTTTGATTTGATAAGAAACCTAAAGATGCTGAAGGTGCTGTTCACTGGACCACACCTAATGCCACCAGATGGACTATACAATTGCAACAATACAAATTCCAGTTCTGGAATTGACCCAGGTCTGGGCAGTAGTGAAGCAGGCTATTTTTGGACTTCTGAGTGCTCAGCGGATGTTGGTGCTCTGCAAGAGATAGGTAAAGATAACAGAAACCAACATTTACTTCTCAGCGACTTGTGTGCTACCAAGAGTATTTTCAATAAATTATTTTGACATAGATACCAATGCATCCAAATTCCATTGTCTCAAGTTGATGGAGCCAGCCTTCCTGTAAGCTGTATTTGCAGAGTGTGGAAATGCAAAAGGCTCTCAAGGCAGTGGCAAACATTTGTAACAAGTTGGCAATAAGGAGCCTGGTCTTCAGGGGGTAGCATTTCAATCACAGCTTATGCTTGAGTAAATAATATTGCTGGCAGATAAGGCTAGCACAGGGTGTTGAAAAGAAAGGTTCTGCTGAGAGAAAGTCTGGTACCTCATATATAATGAAATACAAGAAGTGATAGTACTGCAGTACCTGTGGTAGTAGGCATCAGGTGGGAGAAACACACAGCTGCAGGTTTAACATCAACAACTCTACTGGTGCTGTGGTGTGATGTTGCCACTGATTTCATGATGTGTGATACTGGGGCCATAGATTGGTAATATTCAACCTTGGATGATACTAAGAAGTGTACTTTTGTGTATTTATCAGCAGTGGACTCTACTGCTAGTCTTAAATATAAGAAGGTCATTGCTTTTTTAGTTTCAAGATTTTAAAAAGTCATCCAAATTTCAAATACTTTTGAGTAACCGCACACTAATTACACACCTATTGGGGAGGGAGAGGAATATATATCTGTAGAGGAGACTACGCAAAGTGTAACAGCCTTAGGCTTGCAAATCAAGCTGCCTATCACTGTTCACAAGCCCACTGATCTACACCCAATTTCATGGTAGGAATAGCTACAGTACTATGAATACTTTCAAAGTGCACAATACATTTACATTGTGAACCAGATTGGGTCCTGGAGGATGAGCTGTGATTTGATAAATTGAAGTAAAACTCAAATTGACCCAACATTAACTTTAGCGATTACATGATTGCCCAAAATCTACAGCCAAGATACAGGCTGGATATGTCAGTTGACTTCCTTACAGTAAACTCATAACAACGATAAGAACCCTAAGCAGCTCATCCAAAATCCATTGCATTTCAAAAGAATCCATGGAAATGGCGAATGAAAGTAAAGCCGGCCGGTAGTAAAACATTGATGTAGACATCGTTGATGATGTCAGATTGATAATTATTTTGAGCTGAGGTCCTAAAAGAAGTGTCAAGGCTGGAAGTACTACAACCTATTGAGCCAGATACCTAACAGATATGGCGCAAAGCAGAAACGTTGAGGCCTGAGATGTATCATTTGGCCACATCTCCACAAGAAATGTTTAAATGGAACAGGTGATATTGGAGGAGGTCTGAGGTGCCCAAGGGATCAAATGACTATGGTGTGTGGCAGCGAGCTTAATTAGGAGTAAAATATTATTAAGAAAGAGATTCTACGTATTGGTTTCGAGCCTTCACACTTCCAACCCACAAATATTAAAGGATTAAGGTGTTTAGAGCTGAGCAGTGCTGCCTTCTTTACTATGCACAGACTCTTTGAGAATGGCTCGTCTTTGCTTCACCTCTGAGAGCTACTTTGGGGGTGCTGGCGAGCTACCTGGGCTAGTCATTTGATCTTTTGTGATTGATAATTCTACCTACAGATTCTTCACCTCTTGAATATCTTTACAAGTGCTGGTCAGCAAAATGTTATTCTTAGCTCTCCCATGACGCTTGGGGACTCCAGTTTTGTATGTGCACTGGATGTGACGTCCATGTGATGATATAGAAGCCTTTAAGCGCTTCTGTTATTGAAACCATGTCACTTCCTTTTCTCTGGGTCTCTGACGCGGTCTGGAGCTCTTCTGAGATTTTTGTCACAAAATTGTTTTGGCATCTTTTTAACAGTGCAACTAGGAAATGTCACCACCAAAGCAGTCATTGACCGACCCAACTCCATCATGTTTGCTTCTGGTGCCTAGGAACTGGCCATGACTCGAAGCTTGCGAAACATACCAAAGTATGATTCAAAGTCTGTAAAAGAGAGAGAGGCAAAACTGTTTATGGCGCGGGCCAAGGATGACAGCAGAGGAGAGGCAAGTCTGGGCTGCGATCAAGGTTTAGGTTGCCGGGGAGAGGAGGCACACCAGCAGGTAGAAAAAGAGAGGTAAGTCTCTGAAGGGTGCTTCTCTCCCCTCAGGCTACTTTTTGGAAGCAGAATTTTAGCAAAATCCAGGCTCCTCCTTAGCCTGCGCCAATGGAATGCCCTCTGACGAGCCGGTGCCAGTGGAGTTCCTGTGCCACTGCTGCCTCTACCTCCAGCGACTAGCTACTAGCACACAGCTTTGCCATGTATGGATCTGGCACCGTACCGGAATGCCATGTTTGAGGTGGGCTATGGTCCCAATGAGTCCTTTCGGGTTATGTGGACTACCGCCAAAGGTCGTGACTCCAATGCCATTGGTGCCTGAAAGCTGTGAAGTAGTGTCAAACCCTCACTACTTCACAGCTTTCAGGGGAGATTCAGAGATCTAGGAGGGATCCCCAGTACCTCCTTTAGGGGAGATAGTATAAGGAGAAAGGCTATCCCTTTGCCATAGATTTACACCAGTATGAAGCTCGGGGACCCTTGTGATTTACCCGAGGGTCTCCAAGACCTTGCAGAGGCCAGTGGACTAGACACCTTGTCCAAACTAGAGTCACCGGACTCCTTAGGCCCTCTCCCCATAGGGGTTGCCTCCTATTATGCTGTCATCAGCAGCAGAAACATCAACGTTACTCTTTCCCCACAGTAGAGACCAGGACCAACGTATTGACATTCATTCAGCAGAGTCTATGCTACCATTCATCGAAGCCCTTGAGGATCCTGTCTTTGCTATCTGGGCCTAACTCTCATTCACTTTAGCTGTTAACAGGCCCAGAGCTATGAGATACAGGCCAGCACTGGTGGTCCACATTTTCTATCAGAGCAGCCATCACTTGAAAGTTCAGTTATTCTTTTCTCTTCTAAATTGTCTGATGCCAATTTCTTTGTGGCACCTGTTGACAGTGAGCCAAAGAGACTGGAAGCCGTCCCCAAAAAGGATTTTGCTTCTGTGAACCTGGATCTGAAGTCACTTAATGCGACATGTTACATGCCTTCTATGTAGATAGATCCTCCTTTGTGGGATATGGCTAGCTTCATCACCATCAAACTGATCAATGACCTTCAATCCCACTTCGTGAATCTTGTATATGATGGTCAAGTGGCTCTGGACAAGTCAGCAATCGGGTCTTGATAGAGCAGACTCCATTGACAGGGCGAAGGGGATATCAGTGGCAGTGCATAGGCATACAGTGCTTAAGACATTGGGGTCCTTAAATGATGTTCACTATACCCGGATGGATCTGCTGTTTGATGGCTCCAACTTTTTCGGAGACCAGGCGGATGCAGCTTTGGAGTGCTTTAGAAACAACTCGGCAGCTTCTTGCTCCCTTGGTTTGCTGCCCCAAAAAAGGGACAACCAAGAATTTCTCAAATGTCATGAGTTTGGATGAAACCTCAACATCAGCCTGCGTCAGGCAGCCATTGCAAAGCAGCAGGCCCAGAACCCTACTGTTTGACAGCACAGGGGCCAGGGATCAAACTCTTTCCAAGCCAGTCATCTCCTCCTATTTTTTTCCTCATGCCGGGCCACCGGAAACAAGCCGCTCTAGTTTGCCCATGTGTGGGCCCTCAAAACCAGTATAAGGTTGGGTGAAATCTCTTCCACAGTACTAGAAGGCCATAACTTCAGACCAATAGGTCCTACAGATTTTAGAAAAGGGAATATACCTTGCAGTTCTACCAGTACCTCCCCTGAATTTCTTATACACCTTCTCTTACTGTAACAAGACGTGGCAGACTTGCGTCAGAAAAGAGCTGTGGAGTCAGTGCCAGAGCAGGAATTTGGACAAGGGTGCTATTCCTGGTACTTCCATGTTCCAAATAAAGACAACGGTTTTGGTCCCATTCTGGACCTTGTGCTGGCTTTAGGGCAGTGCAACCGGTGTGGCCACACTGGGTGCTGACCTGTGGGGAGGATGCTGACCTCTGGGGAGGAGGGGGAAGGGGGCTGTTTTTATCAATAACTTATTATTGGAGAAATGAGGGCACTTTTGTCTGGTGGTAGTGAGAGAATCCGAGGAGGTGGTCATGGGGTGTGGGGGCGACAAAAATTATTGGCGAACCAGATGCCACCAGCGCTAAATTGGACTCTGTCTGGACCTCTGGGTCTTGAATCTCTTCCTTTGGAAAGCAATGTTCAATATGATGTCCATGGTACTGGTTCTTTTGGCGGTAGATCTTAGACACTGGATGGTGTCGCTCGATTTACTGAAAACCTATTTCACCATACCTGAAGTCCCTCATGAAGTTCCTGAGATTTGTAGTGGGTATGACCCAATACCAACTAGCTATGCTTCACTTTGGCATAACATCTGCACTTAACGAAGGTGATAGCGATGCTGGCAGCCCATTTCTGAAAGTCGGGGATTCCAGTTTTTTCGGCCCTGGATGACTCTCTCCTGAAACCCAAGATTCCTAAGATGGCAGTGTTGCACCTCGAGTTGACAGCATCCCTTCTACACAACTGGGCTATCCCCCCAAATGTCACATGGAGCCCTCCCAGTGTCTCCTATTCAAAACAACAGTACTGGATACCACCTTGACTTTAGGCTTTCCACCTGTGCAGACAATATAGGCTATCCATGCATTGCTCAAGCACTTTCAGGAAGGTGTCAGGATTTCAGTCCTGTGTGTCCCATGTCTTGCCTGCTTGGTCTGCTGAATTCTTTCACCATCCTGGTCATGCATATACACTGGCATACAAGGGACCTCCATTAGTGCCTCTGTAGCAGTGGTTCCAGTATGGGGAGATCTGACGGACTCCATAGTAATCTCCAGGGATGCTGCATCGGAGCTTGCATGGTGGGGCATTGGGGAGAGCATGTCCACAGGGACGTCCTTCCAACCCACTCGATCCATGGCTATGGTAGTGACGGATGCCTCTTCTCTAGCATGGGGAGCTCATCTAGAGATCAAGGGTTGCACAGCAGCCTGCTCGAACTGAGGGTGATTTGCCTAGCGCTCAAGGCATTCCTCCCTTCCCTTCTTGCCCCACGTGGATCTCTTTACCACTCATTCAGATCCACATTGCCCGAAGTACTCTGCACTCCAGTATCCATCAAAAGGATCCTTGTGGGGCACGAATCAGTTGAAGCGGAATTTTCCACGTCATTACTCGTTTACCCCATATCCTTGATTGCTCAGGTTCTGAGGAAAATCAGTTAAGGTTGGGCCCAAGTCCCCTTAGAGTCTCCGGATTGGCCGAGAAGGGTGTGATACGCAGACCTTCTGCGCCTTTGCCTATGTTCCCCGCTCTGTCTTCCTTTCAAGGTTGACTTCCCTCCCACTGAGAAGGACTGGTGTTCCTTTTGAATCGCCAGAACTTATATCTTTCATGGAGATTGAGTGGGGACTCTTGACTGCTTTTCAGCTTCCTGATGATGTGGTGGATGTCATTTTATCCCACCTTAGATCTTCCACCAAGTTTGTGTACTCCAGGAGGTGGTGTAGGTTTATCACTTGGAGAACGGACCACCAGATTGGCCCCTTAAATTTGCACTTTTTGTTGCCCAGCAAGAGTGTGCCATGGGTATAGTGAAGGAGAATTTAGAAACCTTTTCCACTTTTCTCTGCCTCCCGAACCAGCCATCCCTTTTTAACTCCCCCCCCCATTGTTTAGATACTGGTGAAAGTTTGCCCAATAAGTTTTCTCCCACTCCCTTTGTCATGCCGCAGTGTGTTCTGAATGTAGTTTGAACTTTCCTAATGGGGTCTCGGTATGAGCCCTTGCATAGCCAAAAAATGCCATTGGCAGACATTAGGGCACACTGCACAAGAGCCAAAGCTTCAATAAATGCTCTGGCCTAGGGAGCCCCTGTAGGCAATATTTCCTGAGTGACCACTATTCATCCCTTCATACCTTTGCCAAGCATTGTTATCTGGATTTGGAGGTGAGGAAGGATTGGCATTTCGCCCAGTCTGTGCACCAGGGTTTCCTGGTGTAGCCATCCAAAGAGCCCTCTATCCCCGGGATGGTATTGCTTGGAAATCTATTGAACATGTGAGGAATTTGCAGAGAAATATACATCAGAATAAAAAGTTACTTACCTTCGGTAACAATATTTCTGGTGGATACTCTTATCTACCTGAAGATTCCTTGCCATTCCACTCACCTCCCCATTTTTAGGTCTCGCCTAGCTATTACGTTTACGCAATCGCTATGCGAGACTCTAGAAAGAGGGGCATTTCAAAGTGCTCCCAAAAGTGGATTGCATGGCGAGCACGCGCACAATCACGTGCATCGTGCCGCCATGCAATCCGTTTGGGGAAGCGCTTCAGCCCACTGGCGCGTGCACGTGTAGCCACAGCCTCGGCATCATACTTCAAAGGGTCCGCTCCCCCGCCTGGAAAGCGCTCCCCTGCCACAGCATGCCGAGAGATTGTTAGGTCTGTTAGCTGGCTGGCCACAGGCGTGCGGTTACGCGCACAATGACGAGCAGAGGTGCCATATGGCTTTCCTCTCTCGTCATGGTGCGCGCACATCGCACACCAATCGCCAGCCTGCTTTCACTTTTGCGCCTCAGTCTTGCCTGCTCGGCTTCAATGCTCCTCCCCCTCCCCCACCACAGAGCGCGTTTCGCAGCCGCGCGTCTTTTTGTTGCTGGTTTGCTGAGCCTCTGGCCCTGATGAAGATTTTGATGACGATCTAAAGATTGTGTTTATGGAGTTGTTCTAGGAGGTAAGTCAATTTTGCATGCTAACACTTCCTAGTCAACAGGTTGCTTACTGTCACTCAAAACGTTATTCCTGGGCTGTGAACAATTCATTATTTTTTTCTCAGACGTTTTTTGCTCAGTCACTTCAGTTGAAGCAATACACGACCATGACTCCAAGAAGACCCGAGTTTGTTAGATGACGGGGCGGGTCTGGAATATGTTGGCATAGGAAACCTAGAATGACTCGAGGCACTGTGCAGATTTCTTCATTGTCGTGGGAAACTGGAGCCTTGTTGTGCCGCACGTGAACACTGGAAATGTCACTTTCCCTATGACCTCATCCTACGTGTCTCAGCATGATTTTTACTGCTCTCGGGAAATTCTGAGGTATCTGAAAGCAAGAGAGTCCGGTTTGACGGATTATTTAGCCTGGATCAGGTCATACGAACCGGCTCTCTGAGACCAAGGTGCCACGCGACACCCGCAGGATACTGTTACCAATGGGCACTATGGAAAGTACCTGAGAATGTCTGCGGGCCCCCTGTTAACTATTCCTGGATGAGTACTTTAGTATACACTCGACACCCGCAGGATACTGTTACCAATGGGCACTATGGAAAGTACCTGAGAATGTCTGCAGGCCCCCTGTTACCCATGCCTGGATGAGTACTTTAGTATACTTTTATGGCTGTAGCCAACTAGCATGTGATGAAGAGACTGTGTTGTGTGTGCGCAAGGCCTGGTTTAAGTTCATTACACCGGCACTTTGTAACACCTGTCTCTTCCTGCCGCCATCTCGGCGAGGCCGCAGGCCATGCCCCCTTCAGAGGCCACGCCCCCCGCCGCCGCCCTATAAAGAGACGCTGAATACAAGCGCCTGTCATTAAGACTGAACCGAGCTCTTGAGGCGGAAGCCAAGAGCGTTTTTACTTCTTTTTAAAACATTTACGAATAATTTGATTGTCACTTTAACTTGTTGCACGTGTTACTTACTCTGCTCCGGTTGTGCTCCGCGCAGTGGATCTAGCGCTGCTGAGGCCTCCAGAGCAAACAATCTCTTCCTGCCGCCATCTCGGCGAGGCCGCAGGCCACGCCCCCTTCAGAGGCCACGCCCCCCGCCACCGCCCTTCCAGACCTATAAATCATGTGCATCTTTCGGACGCGCTGCGGACGAGCGCAGCGGGCGCGCCGCTTGCGCGCCAAAGGCGCGCCAAAGGAAAGCCCGTCCGCGCCAGGCCGGGCCCTAGGGCAAACCATGCTGGCCGTCCCATCTCATACTCAGCACAAGCTCTCAAAGACCTACAGCATCTTGCCCCCCCCGGTGTCTCCTAATTCCCACAGCCGTATACACACAGCCGGCCTTATGCGCCCTGCTCTACTCTCTCCATGTGGACGCACTCCTACAGTTAAACCGACCAGGAACGCCACTTCCATCAGGGTGTCATATCTGAACACCCGCTCTTTAGTAAAACACCACGAGGACATTGACATCCTGTTGTCTAATAACAACCCTGACATACTCCTGCTAACGGAAACTTGGTTAACATCAGAATCCCTCCCAGATATTCTGGCGGCCCTCCCCCTGACTACTACATTCTCCACGCCGAACGCCCCGGTGACCGGCCCGGGGGTGGGGTGGCAGCCATCATATCTAAGCGCCTGAACTCTACTTCTTCTTACTCCCTCCCCCTTCCAGAGGTGGACAACTTGCTGGTTAGCTTGGAAACTGACGCCGGTGCCCTCACCTTCCTCCTCTTATACTGGCCTCCACATCCTATGCCATCCTTCTCTACCATCATGAGCGAACAGCTATCCAATCTACTAACGCAACACTCCAGTTTCGCCCTCTTCGGTGACCTGAACTACTGGTTCAACGATACCAACGCCGGCCCCCATGCTATTGAGCTCTTTGAGTCTCTCAACAGCTTAAACCTTATCCAACAGGTCACCCGACCCACTCATATCAAGGGCCATATCCTGGACCAGATCTGGACATGCAATCTGGCTCTGTCTCAGCCAGCAATATCCCCTTGCGTCTGGTCAGACCATCATTTAGTTGACACTTCCATCACTGTCGTCGGCCGGATTCCTGCTCCTCTGATGGCTGGTGGCTCCTCACGGAAATGGAGCACATATGATTCCCAGGGCTTTCTCACTACCCTGGCCGACACCCGCCCAGTCTTTAATCCCACTGACAACATTGACGTTATAGAAAATGACATCGGTTCCTGGCTGAGGTCAGCCAGCGACCAGTTTGCCCCCCTTACCAAATTCCCCCGCACTAGGCATCATAACTCCCATAGGTGGTTCTCTGATGACCTCAAGCATCACAAATTAAAAACGCGCCAGCTGGAACAAATCTGGAGACGCGATTATTCTAACTCAGCCAGGTTGTCTTACATGGCTGCACGCAAAGAATACAAAACTGCCATTACCCTAGCAAAATCGGAACATTTTTCCAAGAGGATCTCGTCTGCGGTTAATAAATCAAAGGAGGTGTTCAAAGTCATGAATGAACTCACCACAGACGACAGAACCCTCCCAGCCCAGACCCCCACTCAAGAAACATGTGACACTCTCAACCTCTTCTTTGTGGAAAAAAACATAAAAATTAAAAACTCTATCCCTTCCCCATCCCAGCCACACTCTTCGGACACCTCCTCCAACAACCCCCTGACTCTTACCACCTTCCCGGCTCTGAACCCTATCTCATTAGCGGAACTCGCTACTCGTGTCAAATCTGGCTCCCCTAACGACTGCTGTCCGCCATTTGTCTTACAGAATATCTGCCTCAATCTACCTGATTGTATCCTAACCCTGCTGAATGGCTCACTCAGCAGCGGCATCGTTCCTAGCTCTCTCAAGGAGGCCATCCTAGTGCCCCTCCTCAAAAAACCTGGTGCTGACCCCGCGGAACTATCCAATTATCGTCCCATCTCCCTCCTTCCCTACTTTTCCAAATTAATGGAGGCCCACGTCACCCGATGCCTGTCTAATTTTATTGAATCTTCTTGCCATCTTGAGCCCAACCAAGCTGGATTCAGACCTGCCCACTCTACTGAGGCCGTCATTTTGGCAGTCCTGGGCACGCTTAGGAGTAATGCCTACGCAGGGATCCCCCAAGCCCTTGTACTCCTGGACCTGTCGGCCGCGTTTGACACGGTGGACCATAACATCCTTCTCCACCGTGTCGGACAGGCAGGCATCCAGGGTACCGCCCTTAAGTGGGTCGAGTCCTTCCTGACCGGAAGAACACAGGCTGTCCGCCTGGGCCCCTATACTGCAACAAAAACTCCCACGACCTGTGGAGTCCCTCAGGGCTCCTCCCTTTCACCACTCCTGTTCAACCTATACCTCCGGCCCTTGATCCACTCACTTCAGAAATGGGACATTACTGTTTACAACTATGCCGATGATTTACAGATTGTCCTCCCTCTAAATTCACCTCATGCCATCAATACGTTTCAAACTGTTATGATCCATATCCAACATTGGATGAACTTGAATCAGCTAAAACTGAACCCCGGGAAAACCGAGCTCCTTCTCCCCGGACTCAGCCATGCTCACTGGGGTTCGCAGTTCTGGCCCCCTGAGCTAGGTCCCCCCCCCCAATCCCGGTCAAATCAGTGAAGAGCTTGGGTGTGATTATCGACACCGAACTTTCTCTCAAAGCTCAAGTGAGTGCGGTCATCTCATCTTGTATGTACCAGCTCCGGAAGATCCGCAAAGTTCGCCACCTACTTCCGCCTGCCGCACTCACCCAGGTCGTCATCTCGCTAGTACTTTCTCGTCTGGACTTTTCCAACTCCCTCTACCACGGTCTCCCACAATCTCTGCTGCACCGCCTTCAGGTTGTCCAGAATCAAGCGGCCCGTCTCATTCATAAAACTCCTAGATGGCAATCGGCAAAACCTCTACTTCACAGCCTGCACTAGCTACCAATAAGCCAAAGGGCAGCTTTCAAGGTGGCCTGCCTCACATTCAAGGCCCTCCACTGCGCCTGCCCCGCATTTCTCAAATCCCTAATCACTCCCCATCGACCAACGCGCAACCTTCGATCAGCCCACCTTCATCTGCTAGTCACCCCCAAAGCCAAAACCAAGAAATTCGGTGGCCGTCGCTTCTCCCACCTAGCTCCCGGATTTTGGAATCCTCTCCCTCTTTCCATCAAATCCAGCCCTTCCCTCCTGAATTTCAGAAAATCACTCAAAACTCACCTCTTCCCACCCCTTGGTTAAAAACATCGTCACTCACGCTTCCCTCTCACTCACTCTGTCTTAAAGCGCCATAAAGCCTTTGGTGTTAGCGCGCTCTATAAATTGCACTTAACATAACATAACATTGTGGAAATTAACATGTTTAAGGTGCCCCTTCTGCCCTTTGCATGCTACACACAGTATTAACATGCAGGCCTTTACCTTCACATGGGTGATTGTGAGAGCGAGGCACTACAATGCACGAGTAACAAGCATTTGCAATGCAATAGGTCTCGCATTGACAATGCCTTTTATTTTTGTTTTCGTTTTTAAAACATAAATAAAAGGCATTGTCATTTGCAATGTCAATAGCTCAAACTCGAGTGAATGCGAGACCTATTGCATTGCAAATGCTTGTTTGATAGATGGTTACGGGCTAGTTGATAAGATTCCATTTATTATGCTGTTGCACTACATTTCACAATCTAATGTCGTTCCCATTCAGCTGTTTAGCAGATTGAAAAAATGAAATGGAAAGTGACGTTGTCTTGATAGTAGGGGCACTTTATGGCTCCTGCGACATCACATGGGCATTCCTTTTGCCATTGATATGAGGCTGGCACCCCTACCATTACGGAAGAGCTATAAAAGACGCTTTTTGCACCAGTCCCAGTCTAGTGCCTGGAATGTTATTCAAGATTTGAGGAATATTCAGATAGAGTATCCACCAGAAATATTGTTACTGAAGGTTAGTTTTCTTATGGCACAAGGACTGCAGGTAAAATAGTGTTAACGCCCACCCTGCCAGCCATATCTGCTGCTTGGCTCTAAATAAATACCCATACCAAAATGCGCTGTGGTTTACTAGGGTGAGGATTTATTCTCATTCATTTTACTTACCAGTAACAGTTCAAGAATGCTTCCTGCAGAAAGGAGCCTGATGAAGCAAAGTATAGGATCTAAACAAGAACATTGAATTGTATAGGTCAGCTCCAGCAGTGCACCAACTATCTTCTTTCTACTCGTCCACAAATGGATAGTGGATATTTATAGCGAATGAGATGGTTTCTAAGTGATCTAATGTGGCCCTTCAGTCTCACCCAGTAAACTCAGATCTCATTAAAGAAGGCATGTTCACTTAACACACATACATTCCTATGTACTCAGCTGTCCACACATCTCCATAACCCGAATCAGACGTGTTCTGCTATGGAAATCGTAAAACGTTTTGAAAGTCCCTGAACAACCAAAACTATCGAAAGCGTTACACTGCTGTACAAAAGGGAAATTGTCCGCCATACAAACGAACACTAACAATTAGCACCACAATCATAAAGGCGGCTTTGGCAAAAGAACCTTATGAGTTGATAACACTCACTAAGATTTTTCTGTTTCTTTAAACCACTCAAAGACAGAAGATATTGCGCAGTAACTTGTCATCGTAATCAACTTTGCATTGCCATTATTTAAATTGCTCTCAAAATTCATAATTTAAACTCTGCTCTGTGCGGTTAAAAGGCCATTTTATCATCTTTGACCTCTGCTATGTTCACGAAGGACTAGAAAAAATATGTTTGTCATAAAACAAAAAAGGAGCCTGCCTCCAAAGTGGTTGTATTTACAAGTTTCACCTGCCTGTAATTCTGTCTAATTTTCCCTAAAGCGAAGTTATTCTTTGTAAAAGCAGTCACAGTAAATTTTCTAGTTCTATTCAATTTTCTTTCCATTCTGGTCTTCACTAGTTATAAATAACTCATGAAATGACTTTCAAGGTAGAAAACTGGAATCCATTTTGAAATGTTCTATAAAATAAAGAGTGATTTATGGTTTCATATGATTTTGGCTGAAAGCACTGGGGCTTTGCCAGGTCATCAAAGTCCTGTCAGGGGAATCTATTATTTATTGTTCGATATGCTGGGAATGGTGTAAGTATTTTATTTTATGTTTATCTTATGTAAGTACAGTGTAAAGGAAAATCAATTTCGGATTACTGATATAGTTTTAAAAAATATATCACCGAGTACTAACAAAATACTGTGATGTTGAATTCTCCATAAGAACGTAGGGACTTAGATTAAAGAAAACAGTATGTTTAAACGCGTGTGTGTGTGTGTGTAACAATTATACCCTCATATGTTAGTGTTTACTATACACACATGAACTGCCAAAGTCTGAAATATAAGTTACACGTTTCTGCTAGTCTAATAAATGAAATGTACATACTGTTGAACACAGTTTTTGGTAGAATTGTCTTAGCATACATGAATGTACTGCTGTGCAAAATTCATCGCAAGATAATCGTGGACAGCAGAACAATATTGCTGCTTTACCTATGGGTATTTGAATAGAATGATTTAATCAAGCTTAACTTTACCAATCATGGTGTATTTGATATATATATATATATATATATATATATATATATATATACATATATACACACATACACACCCACACAGTCTTTGTCAAAGCCACGTGTGGGTCGAAACGTGTCAGCTAGTGAAATAAATCAATCGGTGTAATAGTTCCAGGAGTACCAGATTTTCTTTACAACAAAGATTGCGTGTGCATGTGGAACGTGGGTCCTGCTCCCTCCGTCAAGCATAAGCCCCAACAGGTGGATGCAGTCAGGAACAGCAAGGAGTGCTGTTTTGAGAGAGATATATATATAGCTTACTGGCTCGGTTGTGCTGGGAATGTCGGCGCTCTATGGCGGTGCGTTGTCCTCGGACAGCAGAGCCTCGTTGCTCTCATCAAAACAACTTTACTGAAGGTAAAGTCGGGTTGCACTTGCGGGCACTTTGCACTTCTTTTCCTTAATGTTCACATAGTTTGTTCAATTTTCAAAATTAAGGTATCTATGTCCCTACGCGTTTCGGTCTCACAGAGATCTTGTTCATGGGTATGCCATTAAAGGATCAGGCGCATTTAAATACGTGACCATGTGCTCGTGTACTCTTTACATCTCAGTGAATTCTGGGAGATGTAGTGTGACAAAACATGAAAGGTGCTAGTGTTCGAAATAAACATAAACAAAATTAAATAAAGACAAGGGTTTTTTAACTAGATGTGAACTATTTGATATTTTGCATATGCGAACATTATCATTTGCAACAATTTAATGTTGCATAACTTATTTCAATAGCGTTTCTTAAAATTCAAAAAGCCCGAATAATACCCTCTAGTGAGATATTCTCACATCTTTGTCAGTATATATTTGGTATCGACATTCATTAATCTGAGGATGCCAATAACGCATCAATTATAATGTACACAAGTAAATGTAAAGGTATTAAAAGATTTTTTAGAAATAAGTCTATTATTATTATTATAACCCATAGAAAAGTGGAATTTTAAAGATGGTTGTACATTTCTTTGTCCTGATTCAAACTGTACGATATTAACGTTCGCAAGTTCAGTATGTGATGGGATTCGCTTTGTCTTAATTTGCGTGTTCTGTCACTGCCTCTTTCATGCTGTTCAATCATTTCAATTGCATACAATTTCAGTTTTTTCCAATCACTTTCATGGTTTGTTTCCATATGTTGTGCTACAGCATTTCCACAATATGTATTCACATTTGTCCTGACATATTCTAGTATCCTTTTCTTCAGTTCCCAAATGGTACTCCCCACATATTTGAGATTACATGGGCACTCTATTACATAGACCACAAACTCGCTGTTGCCTGTAATGTGCTGTCTTATTATCCATTTTTTCTTGGATGCCATTGCGATTTTTAGTTTATTGCTGGCAATTTGGCGCACCTGGCATTTGTTACATTTAGCAAAACCTGAGGGTGTTAACCAGCTAGTGGATTTGTTCTTCTTACGAAAGTGACTATGCATCGAATATCTTTGAGGTGATTGGCTCTTCGAAAGGTTATGTTTGAATGCTTGCCCATTAGTTTGGCTACTGTTGGATCCAATTGTAAGATATTCAATTTTTTTCTCAGAATTCTCTTTTATTTTGCCTCTGCTGAAAAGGTAGTGATCAAACGTATCACATCAGTTTGTTTATTGGTCTTGGTGTTTTTCTCCTTGTTTTTTAGCATGTCAGTTCTAGATTTTTGTTTCATTTTGGTTACTCTAGTTCTAATTACATATTGTTTGTAACCTCTTCTCTCAAAACGGCGGGTGGTTTCTTTAATATGTTTTCCAGTTCTTCCTCCTGGAAGCATATTCATCGAATCCTAAGATTTCACTATATGAAATACTGTTGATCAATGACGGTTGATGGAAACTTTCCGCATGTAATAGTGCATATATATATATCTCCTCTATAGATAGATAGATAGATATATTTTACTGGCAGTCGCCAGTAGATAGTTATAGTTAGGACCTAGTTTCCATAGGAAATGCATTTTCTGTTTTGCTAATAACTTTGGTGCCGTTTGATGAATCCTCTTGAAATTTTAAAACTAGTTTGCCGCTCACTTCAGCTGCTGTCTTGAAAGTTTCGGTTTGATCCATCAAGCAGGGGGGTGAGAAAAAAGGGGGGGGGGTCAAAACACGTCTTTTCCATGCAAATTCCCATAGGGATTTGAGACTCGACTATAGCCCGAACTAGTGAACTGAGTTACACCAAATGTGGCAGTTGTTGATTCAGAAAGCGACCTTTTTGTGAATTGTTGTAAATCCGTTCAATAGTTTTTGAGATATTACAAGAAATCCAAATTTGGATATCTAGGGACGCAAATCCTCCGAGGAACCAACAGTCCCTATGCTCAAATCTGATTGGCTGCCAACACTTCAACCAGGAAGTTCTGGCAGCCATCTTGGGACTCTGCTTCAACCAAGTCCCCAAAAATTGTATAAAAAAGAAAAGGGGGCAGAGTAGGAATACCCTGAACCCCTAGATCTGGTCCTGGGATCCCGACAGGGCCCAAATGTTTTTTTTCTTTCAATAATCTCAGTAAAACACAGCGGATCCAGCAAAAATACATTTAAAAAAAGGTGCAGGCTCTTTTAACGCTTGTTTTGAAATCATCCCATGTGAAATCAGATGGTGGGGCGCAAGGCCCCTCTCCAGCAGCCAATAATGGCTTTCAGGACTGCCAACCCCTAGGGCTGGCTCCTGCTATGTTTCAGGGTGCTCACCCCCAGTACATAGCTGTTTTTTAGGCAGGAGCTGTGACAGCTTCTACCAAGCCAAAGCAAACGCACAGGTTCTAGCAGGAGCCAGCTGTCAAAGTGCTCCTGCCCACTGAAAGCAGAGGTTTCACCTCTTTCCCTGCCCGCAGACATGCGGGCTGGGAAAGATATGAAAATATTGCTTTGCACACAAGGTGCTGCATTTCCAGCAGCTCCCTTTATGCAATAGCAGCATATGAGATGTCATCAGTGATGTCAGTAATCATCTCATGAGTGATGTAATATGTGAGGTCAAAAGCAGTGCGTAGCGGGTGCGTAAATTATAGTTTGCTCGGGTAACTAAAACTGATGAATTTCTATGGTTTTGTGTGTGTAAAATCTGAGCATAACTATAACGTCCGTGTAACCTTTGTTTTTTTTAGTGAATTTCTACGTTTAAAAAAATATATATTTATTTCCCAACTATAATGTCTTTGTAACCTTTGCATTTTTCAGTGAATTTCTATGATTTCTTTCGTGCTGTTTCCTGACTATAACCTCCCTGTAACTTTTTTTTAGTAAATTTCACAATTTTTTAAATATAAATTGTACTACAATTCAACTATAAATTGTTCTACAATTTCAACTGTAAGTTCAATTAAGCAATATACAATAGATTTTATTAACACATTTATTCTTATTATACATTTTAAAAGTAACAATTAACAAATCAATATAAGGTAACCAGTGGTCGAAGTGGGGTAAAAAATGTAGGGGAACTGTGGGTGGAGAATTAGAGAGCGGGAATAACCCGAGAACTGGATCAGTGGGGGGAGTCAGAGGTGTGACCAGAATGCGCAAAATATTCCAATTTTTAGTATTTGTTTGACATTTCACTGACCAGTTACAGCTTATTATGTTATTTAATTCAATGAATGGATACACATAATTATTTAAGATTTAATATGAGTTACTGACATTAAAATACAATCACAAAGTGGGATTTGTTTCCAGTCACAGAATGTCCCAAATACGCTTAAAAATGGAAGCACAAGCTATTTATCTCTGATCCATGTAGTTTCTGTCACCAGCACTTCTCCTCCCTTTTTCCACAAGAGCAGTTCAAACAAAAATGAGTAAAATATCCTAGTTTGCAAAAAATGTCTAAATAATTATGGCTCTGCATATTTGCAACATAATACAACATCTGCTACATAATCTGACAATTTTAACTAATAAATTGTTTGTAGCTCAAACGGATCAAAAGTTACTAAAAAAATGTGACTTGTGTTGCTGTGAAGAGGACGGCTCTTTGCAAAGGTTGACTGATCACCTTTCTCACTGCTGCATTTTTTGGATGTTACACTGGTAATAATAAGGCAAAATCTTTCCAGAGACTGTTAGCATGTGTAAAAATGTCAAAATAATAAAGTGTCAGAAAATATACTGCATTATGTTGCAGCCTTTTTTTGCTGCATAATCTAGTTAACAATGCAGCGTAATTTTGTCTTCTTTTGCTGTATAATTCCAGTGGCCCCAAAGCAGGCAGCACGTCTTAAAAGTGCTTGAGCATGAAGCAGAAAAATGTGAAGTTTGTGAACATAGTTTGGTGTGCGTGCAAATCCTGCTTTGCCAATCCCTGGTGAGTTGCAGCTACTACTGCTGAAACAAGGCCAATGGAGGTACCAGTGGGTGAGGCGGACTGGCCTCAAGGGCATGGCTGGCTTTAGCGCTGGTGGTGCCCTGTGCAACAATGTTTGTTGGTGCCCCCCAATGACCACCTCCGCCACGAATTCCCTCAATTCCACCCTTTAACAGTGCCCCGAATGTCTCCATAGCTACACTCTCTCTCAGACGCATTTAATTTGATTCACAACGCCACTCATACCAGTGTAGGGTTTCAGAGCACTTTACATCACACACAGTACACGGAGACAATCAATAATACGTGTGTAAATCACTGTATAGGAAATGTTACAGAAGACAAAGGGCCACCTAAAGTCAGCACCTGGTGGAAACACACTGGTCGCACCACCCTAGAGCTGGCACTTCTCAAGGGTCCTGTGACCTCGCTCCAGGGTGTGCTGCTTCATAAGCCTGTCCGCAACGCTAGAGGTGAACTTCAGTATGGATTGGAGGGGACAGGCCTCCAAGTTTAACCCACGCTTTCCCCCACTAGGGTAAACCTGCTGGTGCTTAGACACTAGGGCTGAATGCTGTGCCTGTAACAAGAAAATAAAGTGCCTGAAAATTCTCACAGCCCTAGAGCTTCTGATGGTACTCTTGATTGGGCATGTAATTTTTGATGAATAAAACTCGTTGTGTGTCTGTGGTGTGCAGGTGATCATGGAGTATGCGTATTTTTTACAGCACATATTGGTTTCCCAGTTTTCTCCTGTTGGTTGCTTGTCATAACACTGAAACTGAGCGGCATTAAGAAAGCACATCAAAATAGAGAATTTGACAGCATGTAAGAGCCACTGCACCAATATCCATGTATACTTTTTGGTCAAAGGACTCCATCTATTACCATTAACCATATAGATTTTAGCGTCACTGAGACATTGGCTATCTCAATTTTATGGTAGTGGTTTAGTCTGATCTACACCATGTTGAATGTAAGAACTGCCCTCACTCTACTGCTACTTGTTTTCTAGAAATCATATTCTCCAATACCCCCAAGAATGGACCATAACTATCGAGGCAGTGTTAGGCCTGGCTGTCAGCCTTAGGGTTGTTTTTCCCCATAAACATATTGCCTCCCCTCCTCCATGTTTGCTGCTCTTGTTTTTGTTGGCCTTAGGACTCTGTGCACTTTAGCACTGCAAACCAGTGCTAAAGTGCTTTGGCTTACTCCCTTAAAATACAATTATATTGGCTTATACCCAATTGGTATATTTAATTTACTTGTAAATCACTTATAGAGGGGTATACCATATACACAGGGCCTGTCATAAATTGTACCAGTGGGCCTGCACCACATATTGTGCTACTCACTCAAGTAGCACCTTAAAATGTGTCCAAGGTCTGACATTGCAGCCTGATGGCAGTGTTAAACTGCCATGTCGACTTGGCATTAAAACCCCTTGCCATGCGGTAACCACCCCTTTTTTTTCCTTATGTCACCCCTAAGGTAAGCCCTAAGTAGGCCATAGGGGAAGATACTGTCTAATCATAAGGTTGGACATGTACTTTTAAGTTTTACATGTCCTGATAGTGAAAGATTCCTAAAGTCGTTTTACACTACTGTAAGGCCTACTTCTCCCATAGGATAACATTTTGGATTTCTTATTACGTTTAATAAACTGTAATTTCCAATTGGGATATGGTAGCTATGTCATGTTTTGTGTCTTTGGCATTGTGGTGAATACTGCCAGGAAGAAGGACTGCTGTGCTGCTGGAAGGACTGCTGCTCTGCTAGATTGCTGTTCTGAAGGACTGTTGCTCTGCTGGATTCCTGCTCTGATTATCCTGCTGGTCTGCAGTTCAGAGCCACAGGGAAACCTGCATCTTGACCCAGCCTGAGTGAGAACTGATCCTCCAAGTGGTTCCCCCTAGTCTTGGACCAGTGGAAGTGGTGCTAAAGGTGCCCAGATAGCCAAAATCAACAAAAGTGGGAACTTAGAACATGTTTGGCTAAAAACTGCTCTGAGAAACCAGGAGGATATTGTGACCAACCTGCTTGCCTATCCACCTGGTAATGACTTTGCGGCTTCTCCCGCTACATTCTTCTCCACAGCAGCAAGTCCTTTTCAGAGGTCCTTCTCTGAAGGGGTATCCGACCTTGCAGAACTGTCTTTGGATACTGCCTCTACCTCATCCTGCTGGAGATTTTCAACTTTCATCCCAGCGACTAAGTCTGAATGTAGAAATCTTCATCACGGCTTCGGCCCAAGGCCATCTGGCAACAATGCTCCCTCCTCGGACGCCTCCTGCAGCCTTGCCCTGCTGAACTTTACTTTCTTAAAACATTTTTCTCAAGAATTTTTCTAAGTCTGAAGGTAGGCGCTTACCAGGCCCAATCCACTCCTTGTAATTTGAACCGAGCTCCATCGCGATTGGACATACCTTTAGACTTTGTCCCGGTTTCACTCGACTAGATGTCCGAGGTTGGCGCTTTGATCATTTTGGCGCTAGTTTTTACAAACATCTTTAAAAATTCATAACTCTGGTTCTACAGATTTTTTTTGTCATTTTGGTGTCAAATTTACTAAAATGTACTCTATCTAAACTGGTTTGGGATTTCTCTTGTATTAGGTCTTCACATTATTACTTTTTGTGTAGCGCATAAATACTTTACACATTACCTCTAAGTTAAGCCTGACTACTTTTTGTGCCAAGCTACCCAGGGCTAAGCACAGGTTAATTTAGTGACTTTTTGTGGTTCACCCTGCAAGGGATTATGACTGTTGCTTGACAAGGGCTCACACCCCAGTCGACCATAAACCCAATTTCCAACATTAGTGTTCAGTGGTTTGGATCAGGCCTTGTGTTTGTGCAGTACCATATAGTGATTTGTTTTACACAAAAATCTCAGATAAATAATTTGACATCAGCCTGACCTCTTTTTAAATTTCTCCTTAGTTTTCAATTGGCTATTTCCCCCCTTTTCTAAATGTAAGTACTCTTACCCCTCTTTTTTCACCATGAAGATGGAGCTGCACAACTTTGGTGACCTCAGCAGGACTGAGCTGCTTGAAACTCTAAACAGAGTGGACTGAAAGCATACTACCCTCCAGGTGGCCCTCAGAGCCATTGAGGAGGTGCAGAGGTGTCAGTCTACCTCAGGAGGGGATACTGGTGAAGACAAGACAATGAGGAGGACTTGGACTTCAGTGAGGATGAGGAGCAGGACTAATAGAACCCTGGCCTGAAGTGACAGCTCATCTGCCCCCAGAGAGAAACCAGGATACCTAAGATGGGGCAGAGAGAAGTGTGTTCTCCATGAGCCTGTCTCAAGTGGAGTTGAAAGACAGGAGGGAGGAGAGGAAGCTCAAGCTGGAGCTGGCTAACCTAAATCTGGAGAAAGAGAAAACTGAGGCTAAGCGGACCTTAGCTGAAAAGAGACTACTGTTGGAGCACAAGTAAATCATGAGGGAGCTGGAGCTAAAGGCAAGTCAACCTAGAGGACCCAATAGTGTCTGCTGGAGAGGTGAGAGTCTGCATACCACAGGAACTGGTGTCTACCTATGTAGTGGGAGAGAATATAGACAAGTGGCTTGCTGCTTTTGAAGTTGTACTTAGGGTACATAAGGTCCCAGGGGCATAGTGGGGGGCAGGAGAGTAGCCTGTGGAAACACATGCCCAGAATGCGGAGGGCCATACTTCTCACACTAGAGGCAGAGGATCAGACAAGATATGCCCCCATGAGAGCAATACTTGTTGTTGAGTCTGGGCTGACCCCTGCGAAGTACAGTCAGAGGTTCTGGGTCAGTCACAAGCTCCCAAACCAGTCCTGGGTGGATTTCCTAGATTATGCCAGCAAAGTCCTGAAGGACACGGTGAGGGGTGCAACCTAATTCTGAGGGAGCACATGCTCAGTAGTTGTTTTACAGAGCCCTGCCAACACTAGTAGATAGCAGGATTTTTGGGATTCTAGGAAGATTGCTTAGGAGGCAGACCTGTGGGTCAGCACCAGATTGTCAAAGAAGGCGCCTGGAGAGGGACTACCAAAAGGTTGGTCAGGGTTCCTACCAGACGAAGGAGGGGGGAGATAAAAATAAAAGCCAAAGAGTTCTCTCAAGTTCCCTCAAAACAGCATACAGGGGAAAGGGTCCCATTCTGGCCACCAGAAGAGAGGCTTCATAGATCAGAAAACTGGAAGGTTTGTGCCGAAGTGCTAAGAGTGCTACCAATATGGACATATCCAGGGAGATGCCAAGCGCTTCAATAGGACACCACCTCCCAATGGTGGACAGCCACAGGGGATAGCCAGTTTATCGTCTGGGGAGGGGATGGCCCCAGTTAGTATGGGGAAGACCGTGCCCCTGGGTGATACAGAGATGATGCCCAAATCCAGCAAGCCCTCCAATACTTCAAAGTATAGCCAGTGAATCAACATCAATGGGCAGAAGGTAAAGGCTCTGAGGGACACAGGAACCAGTATGACTACTCCTAAGTGCCATCTGGTGTCCTCAGAGCAGGTGATGCCCAATACATTTCCAGGTTGTGGTAGCAAATAACTGGGAGGGCCACTACCCAGTGGCTCTGGTTTCATTTGCGTGGAGGGGTACCGGGTTTTCTGAAAGTTGCTGATAGCACTGCTATGCCAGTGGAATGTCTGTTATGGAATGACTGGAGCACACTGCCTGTTAAGGTTGTCTCAGTGGATCTGTGTAACCACTAGGTCCATGGCTGCTCAGAAGAGGAATCAGTCAAGAAGGTCTGGAGCCTGAAAGAATGGCCCAGAAAGCTGCCAGGAAAGGAAAGGGCAAGGGGCGTGGGAAACCAGCCCCTGACTATCTCCTTTCACAGGTGGGTGGGGCGTCTGAAGAGGCCGTCTAAGCCTACTGGGGAGGACATTGCTTCCCTTGGTGACCTGCCTGAACTTGCCTTGCTGGATGGCATGTAGAAGGAGGAGCCTACAGGAAGGAGTTCTGCAAGGCACAGTAGGAGTGCCCAACCCTTGAGGGCCTGAGGTGGCAAGCTGAAGCCCAGGGAACTGGTGACACCTCTGGAGATCACCTCATATAGAGGGAGAATGACCTCCTTTATAGTGAGCTAAAGGCTCCTAAGCATGACCAAATTTTGTATTGGTAGTTGCCAATGTTATAGGACCTTCCTTATGGGGCTGGCACATGAAAAAAAAACCCTGGCAGGACAAGACCTTTGTCAGACTTGATGAGGACAAGTACTGATGCATTCTGTAGGACTTCTCATACCTGCCAGGCTAATTACGAGACAGGGAAATAGCCAAACCTCCCCTGACTCCCATGCCTGTTGTTGGCACACCCTTTGAGAGAGTGGGCAGTGATATTGTAGGTCCATTGGACACTAAAGACAGCCATAGGCTGGGTTTATCCTTGTCTTGGTGGACCATGCCACTAAGTACCCAGAGACATTTCCTATGAAGATAGTCACTGCATCTGTAGAGTCAAGGGTCCTGATGGGGATTTTTACAAGAGTGAGTTTCCCCAAGGAAATGGTGTCAAACAGGGGAACCAATTTTATGTCTGCATACATGAAGTCTATGTGGAAGGAGTGTGGGGTCACCTATAAGTTATTCACACCGTACCATCCACAAACAAACTTACTTGTGGAAAGGTTCAACAAGACCCTTGAAGGCATGATTAAGGGCCTACCTGAGTCCATGAGATGGAAGTGGGATGTTCTCTTACCATGCCTGATTTTTGCTTACAGAGAGGTACCACAGAAGGGAGTGAGGTTTAGCCCATTTGAACTTCTCTTGGCCATCCTGTAATAAGATCTCTCAGTCCGGGCAAGGAGGGGTGGGAGCAATCTCTCAAGAAACCACTCCAGGATTTGGTTAGCTACATGCAAGAAAACCAGGAAAGAAGCAACAAGCTCCCCTTCCTTTCTAAGGACAGTGACGGGTTACATGAAACCTAGATTAGTCATTCAATCAAACAAGATTTGCCTCATTATAGCTAGTTATTGGAAAGCATTCCCATCTTTGGCTACAAAAGTATGGAGCTGAATTGAGCTGAGGTGATCTGAAGGAGCGGGACAGCCGGACATTAAATCTGTTATTATTGGCTTCTATTGAGAACTGCAGTCCTCGTTTGTGCTAGTGCTGAGTGGTAGAAAATAGGCTCCAAATATTTAGATGGTAAGTTTGCAACTGGTAGCCCAACTTAATTGGTCCTGGTTTCCCCTTCAGTATCACACATATTAGGTAAACATTGGTCCACTGGAGCCAGCAGATTGTAAATGTATGTACTTCTGTATTACTATAGAGGCATTACGCTATATAAAACTCAAATAAATAAATGGGTGACACGGGACACGACTATGGAAGTTACTGTTTTTCCCCAAAAGAACCATTATAATACTCTGGAGGAAGTCCTGCTGTGTGCCTTGAAAAAAGAACATTCGGGGCTGCCTTACATGAGGAGGAGATTGAACAGAGCAAGGAGAACAAGAAGCAAGGCCTGGTAGACTGACACCTGGGTAGAGGACCATCACAAGGAAATGGTCCAGCCACAAGTCGGAACTTTTTTCAGCTCAGCGGGCTGGAGTGAAAATAAGACATCTGCTTCATAGTAGCATTGTGTGTCTGCAAGAGGCATTCTAAGACTGCAGATGCGATGAGTCTGATATGCCCCATACTATTTTCAACTTCGTATGCATTTACATCACTTCATGTAGAGGGCTGCTTAGGGTTTTTCCTTTTAGTTTAGGCCGTAGGGTTGTGTCCTGTTGGTTAAGGCTGTCCCCTTGAGTCTGGAACCATTTGGAGAAATCTCTTTAACCCTTGTTATCGTGGTGATATTGGAGTTAAAAAGCGAAACTTGAACTTAATACCACTTTCCCACATTGCTTCTGGGAACCAATATGTCACTTTTTTTGACCTAATCGCAGCAGGTAGCCAACCTTACGTAAATTTGGACTCCAACCAGCTATTTATGAGATAACTATCTCTACAATTTGCTACCCAGGGACATCAGTAAGTCCCCATGTTGCGAGTATGACTTTAGAGATCGGTTGGAGCAGTACAATGCCTTCTCTTTATCTGTGTCTGGTGTCCCATCACTGACAACCAGAGGCTATCAGCCCAATTACTTAAGCACCTGGAACTTTGAAGTATACCTTATGGGCAGCAGAAAACATTTCGCTGTGCAAAGGCAGCTATATCTGTGCTTTTAGTCGCTTTCAGAGATTCTCAAATTCCTTGGCTCATACCTACTGAGTTGAACCCATGTTCTGCAGAAACTATATTTTAGCAGATTGGAAGCTTTGTGTCTGGCACTTTTAATGTCTGTGAGTGAGATATGCAAACAAAGCTACAGTGAGTTAACAATATGTAAAGTGTTCTGAGACTATCGGAGAAAGTCACAAATCTGTCTCCATTAGATAATATTGACAAGATACTTTGCAATGATGTATTTGTGTTCTGAAATCTATTGCTACTTCATAAGGCAAATCTTGATTGCTCTACCTAGCTACCATTTGGGGTGTAGTAGCTCCTAAAGCCCTTGGATACATTTGCTCAAAAACTGTACCAATAAAAGGTATTTCTCAGTCACCATGGACTACGATAGGGACTCAAATTATGGACAGCACTCCCCTAGAATGTCCACACTGAAATAAAGTAGATATCCTTCAGAAATAGAGACCATTCTCTTCAATGTTTTTGCATAATTTATAGAAAATGGTTTCATTGGGTACCAGTTCTGAGAAACCATTTCAACTAAACTGTAATATCGAAATTTTCAAAGTGAATTACATTTAGCAGCATTTGGTGGAAACCAAACCATAGGATACATTTTTTTCTCAAAAAAAGTTGTGTTCTTATTTTTTTTTAGTTGTTTAAAATCCTTTTAATTTGAAAATGGCTTCCCTGCTGTTTTTCTGCAAAGATGTCACTTAACGTGCGACCTTTTCCACGTCCTCTCACTCGGCCATGTTTTGTGTTTTTTATTGCTGTTCCGGTGGTTACCATCAAATCTCCTTCCCTCTTTCTTCTGTTTTTTCCTTCAGGTGTTCCTTATATCCCTTTGCTCTACTTCCTTCCTTCCATTTTGTTATTTTGTTTAGTAGGAGCATTCCATAAATTCTTTATATAAATTGGTTTTAAAATGAGTTTTTGTCCACACCCCCATTCTCATGTTTTTTTCTATTTTTTAACCAGGGGTGTCTATACCATCATTACGGCACCAAACACTTTTTCGATCATTCCTCTCTACAATTTAGTCTCCTTACATTTATCTCTTTAATTCTTAAGCTATTTGTTCTGTGGTCCACTTTCTTTTCTTTTAAAACTGTTTGTAACTAATCGTTTTTAAATGTTCTTGGAGGGAAAGGGGTTCTCTTTTCATGAAAGTGCATTTCTGTTATTTTGTGTTTTATGAATGTATGTCCGACGATCTTTAAAAAAAACCCTTGGACTTGACCCTCCCTCCCAAAAGTGCTCTAAAGTGCTTTAGATATGCCTTTATTTATTTATTATTTTTATTTATGCCTTTAAATTCGTTGATTGTTCTACATTAAAGGTAGCATTTACTTCTACAATCAAATAGGATTGAAAACTTTTGGGTTTACTTGGTATTGTTTTGTCCATAATGACTTCGATTTACTGAGTCAACCTATTACTTTCAATAAATTAACTCTAGGGTCACAATATTTTCTCATCTTTCCCAGGGTTACCCGAGTCGATTATTGCGGCTGCATGTTCAAGAACTGGGAAGAGTGTTTTGCATCTTGACTCGTAAGTAGCATCCATTACTTTTCCTTTCTTTCATACGTGTTTTCAGGAAAGTATATTCATTACAAACTTGTATTCCAGTTAAAGTATATAGTCATATTTAAGTACGATCTCATCCAGCCTGGTGTCAAAGTGTGTGTTTAGTTTCCCAATGATCTAAATGTTTGCAATTTACAGTACCATATATACTATTTATTTTATTTACCAGTGTGTGCTTTGAAATAGCTTCCCTTTTTACATTGCTTCCTTCTTTCAGAATGGAATCCAACGTGTTCTGGCAAGTTGTTTTTTTTATTTGTTTTTTTGAAAATATTTATCCTATGTGCAAGAATTAGCATATCTCAGTACGCTTCAATAATCATACGTCCGAACATTGCCTTTATAAGTCGGACGAGGACAAACAACACAAACGTAATTCCTTTAATACAGAACTCCCTCTTCCTCCTCTCTCAGAGCAACAACACCTGACTACTAATAACTTCTGGGTAAGGCCATCGAGTGCATATTGTTGCAACCTGAGATGTGAGCATCATACATTTGTCAATCACGTTTTTATTTGAGGACCTAGGAGCACATCATAAGACTTTATAGGAGTATATACACCCATGTAACGTACAGCACATCATATTATCACAACATATTATGTGTACCATAACATTTTACTATAAATGCCTTACTCTGCCTACATTTAATATATTGTGGTAAATCATCCGATTTGGCCTCTGCCCAAACAAATCTTCCAGCTTGCCACCAATCAGAGTCCAGCACCTCGCCACTTCATCACACGTAAAGTTTTCAGTTCTGCCATTGTTTATCTATGTACATTTTTCAGACAAAGTGAGCACGTTGTTGCAACACTTCCCTTCCATCCAATTGATATGTTTCTTGTTAGATTTGGGGGTCTCTAGTTGGCAGAGGTAGGTACCTTTGACCAAATAGGGACCCTTGCGTCTAGTCAGGTTAAGGGTCTACACTCCCAAAATAACCCCTGCTCACACCCTTGGTAGCTTGGCACGAGCAGGGAGTCTTATCTCAGACTCACATAAATATACCGTAGTGGGGAGGATATCAAAGGGTTAGTTACAAAAAATGCACAGAAAACACACCTTCAAAAATATTAGTTTTTTAAAGACGAGAACCCTCACTCACCAAGATGGTGACATGCTTCATCATTGGGTCCCCTCTTGCACACAGTGTCCGCAAGGTACACTGTGTGGGCTTCTACTCTCCCTTAGGAGAGGAGCTGAGGTGTTTTGAAACTCCAATGTGAGTATGTGAATGGGGGGCAGAGTGCAAATAATAACAAAAGTGATTTAAAACCAACTCTCTAAGGCGAAAAATTATTTATTGGCTCTCCCTTAGGGATGGATCTTAAAATAAGGAGTGTGACGATAGGGATAAGATGTTTCCTATCTGACTAGGTCAGGTCAACATGTTTCTGCCAAACCGAGGTAAATTCATGGCATTCATCAGGACCAATGTCTTGTCACTCTGCTTAAAAATGATAAAAATAAAAACCATACTTATAATTCGTAGGTGTGGAGAGACCAACATCAGTTTGGTCTTCTTACTGTAACACAAGAAAAAACACACTTTAATATCTTAAATTGTATCTTATACCTAACGTGTCTCTCACCCAGTGTATGTGGAATCAGTGCCAAATAACACCCCAGTGACGCAAAACACCAAACAATGATGAAAAAAATATATATATATAATTCTCACCATAAAGCAGATCAATACCTGCCAATACCTTTTATTGGTCCTTATGTTAAGCGGGTATCTAAAAGTGTAAGAAACACAAAAGTATACTACTTATCACCATGATCAAACACAGCATATTACCAATGTGGCAACTCAATATAGCAACATACTGCACATAAAATCAAAATGACTTCCAGTATGGGCGTTGTCCAAAGTATACAAGGAATAGAGGAGCACAACAGAACAAAACGAGTGAAAAATCCTCTTCTCGTTCACTCAAAAGAGACAGCACCTCTTTCTTTTCGATTTTTGTTGGTGTCCCCTCTTTTGTAAGCGATCAATAAATCAACAAATGTTAACATATTCCTGCAATTCTTTTCGTCACACAGAGGGCATATACACCTCTCACGTGTATAGTTCCCCACTCTGTTACTCCCCAGACAATCAAGCGAACCACAGCCGAGTGTTAATCCCCAAACAATTAAGCAAACCACAACCGAGTGTTAAGCCCGTTTTACTGGCTATGAGACACTCGTGTAATAGATCGTAAACTCCGAGGTCACCATCTCTGACACAGGGGTCTATAAAAATAAACATATAGCTCACCAGGTTACACCGCCAACTTCTCCCAAATGGAGCCGACGACGTCTGCTGTAAAGCCCTTCTCTTAAATATTGATTTCCTGGGTCCCGGCCGTGTAACCCGGAAGTGTACCAAATTGCTTCCGGTTGCACGAGCCTCTTCGTTCAGAATAGCCGTAACAAAACGAAATGGACTGATTCAACCATCGTAACTAACAGGTGCATGTATATGTATACTTCTTTGCGATCCCTGTCTAAACTTAGGCGCTCGCCTTGATACCTCTATATTAATAGAAAACTACTTTCGGGAAGCAAAACCTGGAAACAGTACTCAGCTCAGCTGCATCAAATGTATTCTGGGATATGAAGTTAGCAGGTTTATTACTACATCTATTTGTGTAATTAGAAGGGGAGGACCCACGTTCAGGTTTAACTTTCTGTCTACCAGTATAAACACATCCGTTCCATGAAGAATGCATCGCCTGATCACATGCCATCAAAGCACATATAATGAGAAGTTACTCGTCTCATATCTAATATGAAGACTTCTTAGACTCAAAAAGGCACAAAAAGGAGATATTTTTCATAGTTATCATACGAATCTACGGTTCACAAAGGTGTTATGGGGCAGGAAATTATCGAGATATGTAGACTTAAAGGGGCAATATATATGGGATATACCGCAGCCATGTGAAGAAACAGCAACATGTGGAACATTTTAGATAGGACAAATGATTGTCAAAATCTCAGAGTTATAATGTATTCCACGGTATGTCTTCATTCAAACCATTAATATGGCTTTTCAAGCGAAACACCCACCTTTGTTCCCTAAGTAACAGAACTCTCTCCAAAGGACCCATATTGACATGGTATTTAGGTTTATCAATAATAACCCATGTAAAATCATCTTCCGTGTGTAACTTGTCAACAAAGTGTCTAGTCATGCAGGTGTTAGTTTTTTTACATCGGAACGCACTCCGATGTTCAATCATTCTTTGTTTGACCTTCCTAGTGGTCATTCCAATATATACCAGTAGGCATGGACAGGTGATCATATAAATGACCCCACTAGTGTTACAGTTGGTATGTGTATGTAATGTCCAAGGTGTTTCAAGACCTAGGTCAAGCTGTGTCACTTTACGAGTAAAAGGGCAAACGGAACATGTGCCACACGGGAAATGTCCTACCACTGGTGTTGCACCCCATATGGTCGGCTGACTTTTATCTCGTGTATCAGTTCTGGGTCTAGTGTGTACTAGCATATCTCTTAAATTGCTACTCCGCTTGAAAGCAAAAAGAGGTCTTTCCAGGGACAAATTACCTGTATTCAAGATATGCCAAGCTTTATTAACAGCTCTTTTGACATTGTTGGATTGATCATGAAAAGTGGTGACACAGACCATCCTTTTGTTCTCAGGTCTAGTATAGGATTCCAACAGAGCCTCCCGATGATTATTACGTGCTCTCTTGTTGGCACCATGTACTAATTTACTCGGATAGTTACGAGATATTAGTTCATCAGTCAAATTCTTAGCATGTAGTTTGTATCTTGCTATTTCACTACAATTCCTTCGTAATCTCAAGAATTGACCTACAGGCAGATTATTCAGGAGTGCACGAGGATGAAAGCTATGAAAACTCAACAATGAATTTCGCGCCATAGGTTTCTGATACAGTTCAGTCTGGATTTTACCATATTTGGGATATAGTCGCAAATCCAGAAATGAAAGAGTGTTGTTGCTGGATTCACCAGTGAATTTCAGATTGCGATCTCGTGTATTCAGCCACATGGAAAACGCATCTAGAGAACACTGGTCACCTTCCCAGATGACCAGGATATCATCTATGTATCGTTTCCACAATTTCAATTGGTGTGAAAAGGGATTGTTAATATCAAAAATAGTACTGGTCTCAAAATGATACATATAAAGATTGGCTATACTGGGAGCACAGGTACTCCCCATAGAAGTGCCAGTCGTTTGCCAATATAGTTTCCCTTCAAAGCTGAAAAAATTCTCTTTCAGAGCCAGCCTGGCACACTGCATCACAAAGGTGTTTGGTGTCTGATCATCACGTGGATGACTCTCTAACAGGAGTGCAATGATTTGTAAGGTGTCATCCTGTGGAATGTTTGTATATAATGACTCTACGTCATACGATGCCATCAAAGACGTAGCCGGATCAAAAGATATACCTAAATACCATGTCAATATGGGTCCTTTGGAGAGAGTTCTGTTACTTAGGGAACAAAGGTGGGTGTTTCGCTTGAAAAGCCATATTAATGGTTTGAATGAAGACATACCGTGGAATACATTATAACTCTGAGATTTTGACAATCATTTGTCCTATCTAAAATGTTCCACATGTTGCTGTTTCTTCACATGGCTGCGGTATATCCCATATATATTGCCCCTTTAAGTCTACATATCTCGATAATTTCCTGCCCCATAACACCTTTGTGAACCGTAGATTCGTATGATAACTATGAAAAATATCTCCTTTTTGTGCCTTTTTGAGTCTAAGGAGTCTTCATATTAGATATGAGACGAGTAACTTCTCATTATATGTGCTTTGATGGCATGTGATCAGGCGATGCATTCTTCATGGAACGGATGTGTTTATACTGGTAGACAGAAAGTTAAACCTGAACGTGGGTCCTCCCCTTCTAATTACACAAATAGATGTAGTAATAAACCTGCTAACTTCATATCCCAGAATACATTTGATGCAGCTGAGCTGAGTACTGTTTCCAGGTTTTGCTTCCCGAAAGTAGTTTTCTATTAATATAGAGGTATCAAGGCGAGCGCCTAAGTTTAGACAGGGATCGCAAAGAAGTATACATATACATGCACCTGTTAGTTACGATGGTTGAATCAGTCCATTTCGTTTTGTTACGGCTATTCTGAACGAAGAGGCTCGTGCAACCGGAAGCAATTTGGTACACTTCCGGGTTACACGGCCGGGACCCAGGAAATCAATATTTAAGAGAAGGGCTTTACAGCAGACGTCGTCGGCTCCATTTGGGAGAAGTTGGCGGTGTAACCTGGTGAGCTATATGTTTATTTTTATAGACCCCTGTGTCAGAGATGGTGACCTCGGAGTTTACGATCTATTACACGAGTGTCTCATAGCCAGTAAAACGGGCTTAACACTCGGTTGTGGTTTGCTTAATTGTTTGGGGATTAACACTCGGCTGTGGTTCGCTTGATTGTCTGGGGAGTAACAGAGTGGGGAACTATACACGTGAGAGGTGTATATGCCCTCTGTGTGACGAAAAGAATTGCAGGAATATGTTAACATTTGTTGATTTATTGATCGCTTACAAAAGAGGGGACACCAACAAAAATCGAAAAGAAAGAGGTGCTGTCTCTTTTGAGTGAACGAGAAGAGGATTTTTCACTCGTTTTGTTCTGTTGTGCTCCTCTATTCCTTGTATACTTTGGACAACGCCCATACTGGAAGTCATTTTGATTTTATGTGCAGTATGTTGCTATATTGAGTTGCCACATTGGTAATATGCTGTGTTTGATCATGGTGATAAGTAGTATACTTTTGTGTTTCTTACACTTTTAGATACCCGCTTAACATAAGGACCAATAAAAGGTATTGGCAGGTATTGATCTGCTTTATGGTGAGAATTATATATATATATTTTTTTCATCATTGTTTGGTGTTTTGCGTCACTGGGGTGTTATTTGGCACTGATTCCACATACACTGGGTGAGAGACACGTTAGGTATAAGATACAATTTAAGATATTAAAGTGTGTTTTTTCTTGTGTTACAGTAAGAAGACCAAACTGATGTTGGTCTCTCCACACCTACGAATTATAAGTATGGTTTTTATTTTTATCATTTTTAAGCAGAGTGACAAGACATTGGTCCTGATGAATGCCATGAATTTACCTCGGTTTGGCAGAAACATGTTGACCTGACCTAGTCAGATAGGAAACATCTTATCCCTATCGTCACACTCCTTATTTTAAGATCCATCCCTAAGGGAGAGCCAATAAATAATTTTTCGCCTTAGAGAGTTGGTTTTAAATCACTTTTGTTATTATTTGCACTCTGCCCCCCATTCACATACTCACATTGGAGTTTCAAAACACCTCAGCTCCTCTCCTAAGGGAGAGTAGAAGCCCACACAGTGTACCTTGCGGACACTGTGTGCAAGAGGGGACCCAATGATGAAGCATGTCACCATCTTGGTGAGTGAGGGTTCTCGTCTTTAAAAAACTAATATTTTTGAAGGTGTGTTTTCTGTGCATTTTTTGTAACTAACCCTTTGATATCCTCCCCACTACGGTATATTTATGTGAGTCGAGTTATAGGAGTTATACCGTGTGTGGTTCAATTCTCCTCTTTGACCTTGTTGTGAGATACAAGTCTTATCTCAGAGGCAGTGTAAAGCATTTGTGAACACATACAGTAATACAGTTACAACACTACAGATGGACACCACACAGGTTTAGAAAAATAAGTATTCTTTACTAGACTTACCACAAGACCAAACAACAAAAAATCCACAATACTGTAATAAAAATATGACTTTAAAATGGTAGGAAATAGCTCAGTTCTCTTAAGATTATAAATGCAACACTTTACTTTCAAAGTACCTTGGATGCGTAACGCAAAGCAAACAAAAGGGTCGCAGGGAAGATGATGCATCGGTTCCTTACACTCAGGGAGCGGATGCGTTGGTTCCTTACTGCTGTGCAGAGGAGGTGATGCGGACTTCCTTACTGTGTGGGGAGGTGATGCGTCGGTTTCTTACTGCTCTACGGTACGATGCGACAGGATGGCGCCTCGATGCGATACTTCTCTCCGGTTCGATGCAACAAAAATGGCGTCTTGGTTACGATGCGACAACGTTGATGTGATGCGTGCTTGCCCGACGGCGACTCGATGATCTTCTGAGCCGCGACAGGCCCAGCGACACGCTTCTTCGGTGATGCGATCGCGGCAGCGGCTGCACGCTTCCTTGGCAATGCGACGGCAACTGCTGCGGCGGCGACAAGCTTTTCGTCGTTGAGTCGCGCTTCCAGCTCCCGGCAGTCTCTCAGAAGGCCCAGCACAAGAGCAGGAACTTCAATTCCCAGCAAGGGAATTCAGAGGGGAGCTGGTTGGTGAAGTCTTGTAACCCTGAGACTTCAGGCAGGAGGCAAGCTCAAAGTTCAAGCCCTTGGAGATTCTTCTTCAAGTTGATGAAAAGCACACTCAGTCCTCTTCTTCTTTCTTTGGCAGTGAAGCAACCACTGCAGGCCAACCCCCAAACCCACAGCACAGGGGTAGTCTCCTCCTTCAGCTTCCTGGTTCTTCTCCTCAGCAAAGGTTCATCTTGATTCCCAGAAGTGATCTAAAGTCTGGGTCCCCCTTTTATACTCATAAATCCTTTGTCTCTGAAGGCAGAGAGTGTCTGTACCTAGTCCAAACCAGTTCTGGGTGCATCCTGCCAGTGGACATCCTCTTACTTTGTCAGTGTGGGGCAGGGTCTTCAGACACACCACAGGAGGTGGAGCCAGCATTCTGGAAGGCAGGCACAGCCCTATTCAGGCCCAGGTGGTAATCCTCCCACCACTCCTCATGCAGATAGGTCTATTCAGACTTGTGCTGACTCACCCTGTCTCCTGGAGCCCCCAGCCCCTGTCACTCAGAAACCAGACATGGAATACACAACGTAGCAGAGGCAGGCTTGGATAGTTAGGCAAGAAAATACCTACTTTCTTAAAGTGGTATTTTCAAACACAGAATGTTAAAACCAACTTCACTAAAAGATGTATTTATCATTCTGAGTTCAGGCATACTAAATTTGTTTTTCTTCCATGTTCCCTGGAACAGTTATGATTATAAGGTTGTGGCTGTAATTCACTATTAGGACATGTCAAACACATCAGGGTATGTCCTACCTTTTACCTACAATCCACCCTGCCCTTGGGCCTACCTTTGGGGGGTCAGATATGTGGAAAAGGGAAGGTTTGGAGCCTGGCAAGTGGGTGCACTTGCAAAGTCAACATGGCAGTACCAGACTGCACACAGGCTCTGCAATGGCAGGCCTGAGACACACTTTACAAGCTGCTCCGGTGGGTGGCACAATCAGTGCTGCAAGCTCACCAGCAGCATTTGATTTACAAGCCCTGGACACACGCAGTGCACTGTACTAGGGTCTGACAAGTAAACCAAATAAGCCAATCATGGTGTTACTAATCCATACATCAATTTAACATAGGGAGCACTTGCACTGTGGCACTGAATAGCAGTGGTACAGTGCCCAAAGCATCTAAAACCAGCAAAAACATCAGAGGCAACAGCAAAAAAATGGAAGGGAGTCCCACGCCAATGGTGCCAGGTCTAACACGTGTCCCCTCCAGCTGAAATGTGGGGAGAACTACCCTACCTCTTGAGAGTTCTCATCACTAAATCGAAAAAATGTGGACAGACCATCCGCATTGGCGTGTTCTGTACCAGGGCGGTGTTCTACCGTGAAGTCCATCCCCTGTAGGGAAATGGACCACCTCAACAGCTTTGGATTCTCACCCCTCATTTGCATCAACCATCTGAGGGGCCTGTGGTCTTTCTGAACCCGGAAGTGAGTCCCAAACAAGTATCGTCTCAACTTCTTCAGTGCCCAGACCACAGCAAATGCCTCACTCTCAAATGCACTCCACCTCTGTTCCCGTGGAAGTGACCTCCTACTAACGAAGGCAACAGGTTGGTCTAGGCCCTCCTCATTCATCTGTGACAGAACATCCCCCACACCATGCGCTGAAGCGTCTGTTTGGACAATAAACTTTTGAGAAGTTGGGTGCCAGGAGCATGGGCGCCGTGCACATGGCAGTATTCAGGGCATCAAAAGCTATTGACAGGTGTCAGTCCAGTTCACTTTATTGGGCTGCTTCCTGGATGTCAGCTCTGTCAAGGGGGCAACGATGCTGCCATACCCCTTGACAAACCTCCTGTAGTACCTAGTGAGTCCTAAAAGGGCGCTCACTTCTGTCTGGGTCTTGGGGGGTTCCCAAGCCAGGATGGTCTCAATCTTGGACTGTAGGGGGGCCACCTGGCCGCTCCCCACCTGTGGCACAGGTACACAACGGAACCCTGCCCGATCTGGCACTTACTCGCGTTCATCGTGAGGCCTGCTCTCCGCAGCGCCATCAACACTTCCCAGAGGTGGCGCAGATGTTCTTCCCAAGTGCTGCTAAACACTGTAATGTCATCCAGGTAGGCGGCACTGAACTCTTCCAGCCCAGCCAACACTTGGTTGACCAACCTCTGAAAGGTGGCGGGGCATTCTTCATCACAAAGGGCATAACCCGAAATTGGTAGTGCCCATCTGGTGTGGAGAATGCCAACCTCTCTCTTGCCCCATCAGTCAAGGCTATCTGCCAGTACCCAGACATTAAGTCAAATGTGCTGAGGTACCGGGTAGCCCCTAACCGATCAATGAGGTCATCAGCTCTGGGGATGGGGTGCTCGTCAGTCCTGGTGACTGAATTGAGCTCTCGGTAGTCCACACAGAACCGAAGTTCTGGCGTGACACCCAGTACGGCAGCCTTTGGGACCAAGACCACAGGGCTGGCCCAAGGACTCTTGGAGGGCTCAATCACCCCCAACGCAAGCATCTTGGAGACCTCCTCCTTGATGCAAGCTCTCACCCTGTCAGTCACTCTCTAAGGTTTGTGCTTAACAGGAGGACTGTCCCCAGTGTCTAGATCATGGACACACCATTCAGTGACACTGGGAATAAGGGAGAACAAATCAGAAAACTGTCCCAGTAACTTGTGACAGTCATTCTGCTGCTCAGGGGTCAGGGTGGAAGAGAGGTTCACACAATCCACTGACCCATCTTGCTCTGTTGCAGACATGAGGTCAGGAAGAGGCTCAGTCTCCTCCATTCCAGCATCTGTTGTTAATAGCATGCCCAATTCGGACCTTTCTAAGTGGGGCTTCAGGCGGTTGACATGTAGGACACGCAAAGGGTTCCTGGGAGCCCGCAAATCCACCAAGTAGGTGACCTCACTCTTGCGCTCCACCACCTCAAATGGTCCGGTCCACTTATCCTGGAGCGCGCAGGACTCCACTGGGGCCATGACCCACACTTTCTGACCAGGCTGAAGCTCAACCAGAGTGGCATTCTGGTTGTACCACCGGTTCATCTCCTCCTGGCTGGCTTCCAGATTCGCCTGAGCGAGTTGTCTGAATCGCCTAGTCTGGTTCCTGAAGGCCACCATGTAGCTATATACATCCTGGGGAGGTTTCCTGGGAGCTTGATCCCAGCATTCTTTGACCAAACTCAGAGGTCCTCTCACTGGGTGACCATAGAGAAGTTCAAAGGGGCTGAACCCCAGGGACTGCTGTGTCACCTCACGGTAAGCAAAGAGAAGGCATGGTAAGAGGACGTCCCACTTACGCCTCATAAGTTCCTCAAGATCCATAATCATGCCCTTGAGGGTCTGGTTGAATCTCTCAACCAACCCATTACCTTGGGGGTGGTAAGAAGTGGTGAACTTATAAGTTACGCCACACTCCTGCCACAGGGACTTCATGCACTTGGAAATGAAGTTTGTATCTCGGTCTGACACCACCTTACTGGGGAACCTCACGCTGGAGAAAATCCCCATCAGTGCCCGTCCCACCACGGGGGCTGTCACAGTCCGGAGAGGGATGGCTTCCGGGTATCGGGTGGCATGGTCCACCAAGACCAGGATGAACCTGTTGCCCATGGCTGTCTTGGGATCCTGAGGCCCCACAATGTCAATGCCCACCCTTTCAAAGGGGGTGTTGACCACAGGGAAGGGCTGGAGAGGAGCCTTGTGCTTCCTCCCACTCTTTCCACTTGCCTGGCAAGTCTGACAGGTCCTGCAATGAGTGTCTGAACTCTTGCGCATTTGGGGCCATTAAAAGTGGGTGACAAGCCTTTCAAAGGTCTTGTCTTGCCCCAAATGTCCGGCTAAAGGCAAATCATGAGTCAGCCCCAGTAGTAAGGCTCTGAAGCGCTGGCGTACCACCAGCACACGGGCTGACCCAGGCTCAGCAACCTTAGGTTCACTATACAGGAGACCATTCTCCCAGTAGATCCAATGTGATCCAGACTGATCACCTGCTGCCTGGTTTGCAGCCTGTTACCGCAAACCTACAAGAGAAGGGCACTTCTTCTGCTCCTCGCAGAACTCTTCCCTGGAGGGTCCTCTTTCCTGCTGCCAATGGGTCAGCTCAGGCAGGTCCCCCAGTTCAGCTACCTGTTCCCCTGTAGGTTCCAGGGCATCTCCCTCAAGGTCTGCCTTCTCCTGGACCGTGGGAACTGTGGGGGCGAGTTTCCCACGCCCCGGCCTCTTCTCACCTGGGCCACTCTTGCAGGCTCCAGGTCCTCTTGAACACCCTTACTAGCTACCATAGACCGAGTGGTCATGCTTGACCGCTCAGGCAAACCCAACATCTCTAAATGAGCACTTCGCTCCACCTTAGCCCAAGGGGAGCTCTCGAAATCGTTACCCAACAGACGATCAACAGGCATGGCTGGCCTCACAGCTACTTGAAGAGTCCCTGAGACCCCCCTCCCCACTCAAAGGGAACCTGAGCCACCTTGCAGTGGCTCTCTGTGTTGTCAGCGGCAACAACTTGCTAAAATGCATTGGGGATTACCTGCTCTTCAGACACCAGCCGACAACTGACAGCTGTCATACTGGCTCTGGTGTCTCTAAGAGCTTCCACCCTATGGCCATTGAGGGTCACCCACTGCCTGTTGGTGTTATCAGGCAACTGGGTCCTGGGGACCACCTCACAGTCTCCTAAAGAGACTAGGGACATCTCTGCGGGACCCCACCCACCTTGGGCACCCATCTGCTCCCCCAGGGCTACACTAGCCATCTGCCGGGGTGGTGCACCAGTGGGTGCTGTCTTCCTATACAGGAGACATCTAGCATCATAAGAACAGTGGCCCACTAGACCACACTTAAAACAGGTCTTGAGCCCCCTGTGAACAGGCTTATCTGTTGGGGCCCCTGCCTTCTTCTCAGGGGTAGGCTGGTAACCCTTCCCTTTGTTCCCTTTGGGATTTTATTTTTGGGCCCTTTCTGGAACTTCCTCTGTTTACCCTTGTCCCCCCCACTCCTCTGCTGGGGACCCTGCCCACCTTTGGCTAAGTCTCCCACATGACCCTTGTGGACCCGGGTGCTCACCCAGCGGTCCGCCTCCTTAGCAAGCTTCCTAGGGTTAGTCAGCTTACTATCAATTAGGTGCTGGCGTAGCTCTGGAAAACAGTTATTAGACTAGTGCTCTCATGCAAGCAAATCATAGAGCGCCTCAAAATTATCCACTTTTCTACCCTTCACCCAACCATCCAATGCTCATCAAAAGAAAGACACATATTTCACCCATGTGGTAGACTCCAGTTTCTTGCAATTCCTAAACCTTTGTCTGTACAACTCTGGGCTCAAACCATATCTGATCATTAGGGCTCCCTTCATGTGGACATAGGACACCTGCTCCTCTGTAGGTAAATCTAACAAAGTGTCCCTCCCATCACTAATAAAGTGGCCCTACAACCCAGCTCCCCAATCCTTCTCAGGGACCCGGTGGCCCTAAACCATTGACCAATATTCTCATTCTTGTGGAAATCTAACTACTTCTTTGGGGATGTAGGCTCTTGCTTCTACAGGCACTGGCGGTGCGCTGCCACCAGAGGAAGGAACCTCTAAACTTTTGACTTTGAGTTCCAATTCCCTCAACACTCTCATGTTCAAAATGCATTTTCTTTTCCTCTAAGGCTAACTTCTTCATTTCTAACTCCATCCCAAGCTCTATTTTATGGCTCTCTATGTCTTTCTGACCATCCATTTTGAGCTTAGCTAGCTCCAACTTGTGCACCCTTTCCCTCTTTCTGTCCTCCAGCTCTCCTGGGGACAGACCCTTGGAAGAAACACTGCTGCCCACCCTGTAAGGTACTTTCTCCCCAGTTGGGCCCACTGGCCTCTCAAGCTGCCCATCTAAATCCTCTGCCTTCACCACCGGCTCCTCGGGATGCTCAGTGGCATTCCTAGATTCCAACCAGGCCCTCAGCGCCTTTTGGTATTCCTCTTTCCTGCTGAGACCTTTCACAGAGATTTTAAATTTCTTGCACAAAGCTTTGAGATTAGGCATAGTGTAAGCATCAATTATCTCTTCTTCCAATTTAATGTCTAGAGATGCTATGGATTTTGGCTTACTCATGGTAGAAAAGACTGGCAGTTCTCAAGTATCAAAAATAGAAAAGAAGTTCCAAGGGAAAAAACTACCAAAATGTATGTGGTTGCACTATTGTCTGCTCTCACTAGTAGTGTACACCAGTTACTGTGTATAAGTTACAAATGCAAGTCCAAATCCTCACTGCTGACGACCAATGTTAGATTTGGGGGTTTCTAGTTGGCACCTTTGACCAAATAGGGACCCTTGCGTCTAGTCAGGGTAAGGGGCTACACTCCCAAAATAACCCCTGCTCACCCCCTTTGTAGCTTGGCATGAGCAGGCAGGCTTATCTCAGAGGCAGTGTGTAAATTATTTGTGAACACATACAGTAAAAGAGTGAAAACACTGGTTTAGAAAAATAAGTATTCTTTACTAGACTTAACACAAGACCAAAGGACGAAAAATCCACAATACTGTAATAAAAATATGACTTTAAAATGGTAGGAAATAGCTCAGTTCTCTTAAAATTATAAATGCGACACTTTACTCTCAAAGTACCTTGGATGCGTAACGCAAAGCACACAAATGGGTTGCTGGGAAGGTGATGCGTCGGTTCCTTACACTCAGGGGAGTGGATGCGTTGGTTCCTTACTGCTGCGCAGGGGAGGTGATCCTCGCTTCCTTACTGTGTGGGGAGGTGATGCGTCAGTTTCTTACTGCTCTTCGGTACGATGCGACAGGATGGCGCCTCGATGCGATACTTTTCTCCAGTGCGATGCAACAAAAATGGCGTCTTGGTCACAATGCGACAATGTTGATGCGATGCGTGCACGCCCGACAGCCGTGTGGCGACTCGATGATCTTCTGAGCCACGACAGGCCCTGCCAAACGCTTCTCCGGTGATGTGACGGTGACCTCTGCGGGGGCGGCACACTTCTCCGGTGATGCAACGCACTTCGGTGATGTGATGGCGACAGCGGCAGCGCCGGCACACTTCCCTGGCGATGCGACGGCAACTGCTGCGGTGGCGACGCGCTTCTCGTTGTTGAGTTGCGCTTTCAGCTCCCAGCGACAGGCAGTCTCTCAGAAGGCCCAGCACAACAGCAGGCACTTCAATTCCCAGCAAGGGAATTCAAGGGGGAGCTGGTTGGTGAAATCTTGTATCCCTGAGACTTCAGGCAGGAGGCAACCTCAAAGTTCAAGCCCTTGGAGATTCTTCTTCAAGTTGATGAAAAGCACACTCAGTCCTTTTCTTCTTTCTTTGGCAATGAAGCAACCACTGCAGGCCAACCCCCATACACACAGCACAGGGGTAGTCTCTCCTGGTTCTTCTCAGCAAAGGTTCGTCTTGATTTCTAGAAGTGATCTAAAGTTCTGGGGTATGGGTTCCCCTTTTTATACTCATAAATATTTTGTCTCTGAAGGCAGAGAGTGTCTGTACCTAGTCCAAACCAGTTCTGGGTGCATCTTGCCAGTGGACACCCTCTTCCATTGTCAGTTTGGGCCAGGGTCTTCAAACACACCACAGGAGGTGGAGCCGGCATTGCGGAAGGTAGGCACAGCCCTATTCAGGCCCAGGTGCTACTCCTCCCACCACTCCTCATGCAGATAGGTCTATTCAGCCTTGTGCTGACTCACCCTGTCTCCTGGAGCCCCCCAATCCCTGTCACTCAGAAACCAGACATGGAATACACAACCTAGCAGAGGCAGGCTTGGATAGTTAGGCAAGAAAATACCTACTTTCTAAAAGTGGTATTTTCAAACACAGAATGTTAAAACCAACTCCACTAAAAGATGTATTTTATCATTCTGAGTTCAGGCATACTAAATTCGTTTTTCTACCATGTTCCCTGGGTCAGTTATGATTATAAGGTGTTCTAGTCAAACTGCCCATTCTGGCCTATGGGAGCAGGGAGCCTTGCAATAGTGAAAAATGAAAATGGCTGTAATTCACTATTAGGACATGCCACACACATCAGGGCATGTCCTACCTTTTACCTACAATGCACCCTGCCCTTGGGCCTACCTTAGGGGTGTCTGCTATATGGAAAATTGAAGGTTTGGGGACTGGCAAGTGGGTGCACTTGCCAAGTCAACATGGCAGTAACAGACTGCACACAGGCTCTGCAATCGCAGGCCTGAGACACACTTTAGACGATGCTCCGGTGGGTTTCACAATCAGTGCTGCAAGCCCACCAGCAGCATTTGATTTACAAGCCCTGGACACACGCAGTGCACTGTACCAGGGTCTGACAAGTAAACCAAATAAGCCAATCATGGAGTCACTAATCCATACATCAATTTAACATAGGGAGCACTTGCACTGTGGCACTGAATAGCAGTGGCACAATGCCCAAAGCATCTAAAACCAGCAAAAACATCAGAGGCAACAGCAAAAAAATGGAAGGGAGACCCACGCCAATGGTGCCAGGTCTAACATTTCTTATGACCAGTTGGGCACCAGATCTGTAAAACAGCATACACTCTTGGTTCTCTTCATGACTCTCAGCAAGCACACTAAAGTATCAAGAGGTATCCCCTTCCCCAATCTCCCCATTCTCATCCACTACCTTGGACCAGTATGGCTGAATTTACGCACAGTCCTACAACATGTGAAAGAACTCTGCCTGTGGATGTCGACACCTGGACCAAATGTCTCATGATCCTGGGAAAAGTTTTGCCACCTTTTTTTGTGAAATATAAGTCTAATGAATGTAGATAATTTGTGAGAACTTGAATCTCTGATCCATCGTAACAATCTTTTGGTAGTCTAGGACTTCTATCCGTTCAACCTCTGGTATCTGTGTCCCAAGAATTAGCTCTCAGCATGTTTTCACAGAGGAAATATCACTATAAAAGCCTTTTGCAATAGCCGCATGCAGGATAGTCATGGCATGCCCACATGATTCCAACGTAAGTATATTGGTGAGTACATTTGATGTTTCTAGTTCCTTGTTCTCCTTCCACCAAGTGTTTCTAGCTGCCCTAGACAATACACAAAACAGTGATGAATGGAATGCTTGAATTAATTCTAGCCACTGGTAATCACTTGCGCCTCATCCCAATCCATCTTTATTTTGCACACCATGCCACCTTAGTTTGGACCTAGCTGATGAGCCCATAACTAGGGCAAAACCATGTCCTCGGTTGATTGATAGCATCAGCTAGGGAAGCTTTTAAAACACATAGAGTTTAATTCATTTCTGTCTTACCCATGATTTGATAAAGAACCTTTTCTAAAACAACACCATCCAGCACAGGATACACAGTGAGATTCACAGCATGATAATCCCGATGTGCTCTGTGAGAAAACTGTAAAAGCAATTCCTGAACCACAGAAAATGATCCTGCCTTATCAGGAATATAGTTCCCATATGCAAAAACAAAAGTAGAATTAGCAATATAATCCACTGCAAAAAGAAAGACACCAATGGTAATCCAGATGTAGGACCTTAGTTGAAGAAGATATTTGTCACAAAACGAACAGCAAGCAAGAAACCATCTGTTGATTTTTTGGAGGAGGAATATTTTTTTCTCTGAAAATTGACATCAGAATCATTGTCATATAGTACAGTTTCTTATATCGGAATCACTGCACGTGATGCCTGCTCTTTCGAAGGCTTATCGTAAACCCCAGCACTAGTTGAAATTGTTGAAATCAGAGTATTCAATTCATCTATTAAAGCTGGTGCTTGGTGTAGAGCTGGAGATACAGTAGGCTTGGCAGTTCCTGGAATGTGACATAGAATTTCACAGCTTTTACTCTTCTTAGGATAGATTCTAGAGAGTAGGAGAGGATGTGCTGATCTACTCCAGAGGCACCTGGGTGTCTGAGGAAGTCTGCTTCATAGAATTGGCTACATATTGCTTTTTTATTTGATCCATTGACACCTTCCTGTGTTTTCTTGAACCAGGTAATTGTGGCGAGATTACTGTTTGAGTGCCTTCTACCCCAAGAAATTGAACATATGGCCGGTATGATGGCCAAAAAACGTGTTGATCACAGAAAATGTCTTGCACTAGTTCTCCCACTTTGGTGAGCCACCGATCCTATCTTCATCGGTGGCAGAGTTAGTGCTTCACATTAGCTAATTTAGTTGTGGTTTCTTTAACGTTCTGTAACAGAATCAAGAGGAGCAAAGGATCATGTCTTGTGGCCTCTGCCACCTTTCCAGGTAAAACAAGATTAGGCACGTACTTTTGTACTTTGATGAGCATTTCATACTAGGTGTGACCACCTAACATTCCTCAGGGCAAGTTATGTAATGCTCTCTGAACCCCATACATATATGTAGCCAGTTCAGTCCTGTTTCCAAACCCTAGCGGTCAAGGATTGTTGAAGTGTACCATGAGTACGTTCTATGACCCAGTTACTTTCTGAGTGGAAAGGGTGTGACTATATCAGTCCTACTCCCCCAGCAACATTAGCCTCCATAAACACCTTAGCTGCGAGCGCCAGACCTTTGTCTGAATTAAAGGTATGAACTGCTCCCATTGCTACTAGACACTGTCAGTCTTGTATGATCCTTTGAAGAGTGGCAGACATATGTGGCCAAACCCAAAAGAATCTAGAGCCTGACTTGACAGCAACTAATATATATTTATATCGATTTACATTCAAGTCTGGGCCGATGTGGTCAGGGAAAATTACCGAACGGTTTGTCAGAGATAGTAAGGGTAGTCTATGCTTATTTTGCGATTGTAGAGTGTTTTATCTGATGGCAAATAGTGCATTGCTGCACATGCTTTTTGTAAGCTTTTAAAATATGGCCACCAATATCTTTGCTGTAGCATTGTACAGTAACGATTTTACCAGCATCGGCAGACGCAGTACTGTCATGAGCTGTCGTGAATAGATCCAATCTAGCTTGCTCTTTAGGAATATGTCTGTTTTTGACTCCAGTTATAAAAACCATATTAGTGTTATCTTACGTGAGGGTGTAGCAGTATTTAGAAGGAAAACCTTCAGTGGGTGTCTCTTCTCTGTCATTGTATAACTACCTAAATGTCTGCATTGATCTTGATTTGTGATTGGGCCACATGAGCTACCTTAAAGTTTGCACTGCTGTTTTTGCAGCCAAGTCTGCTTTACATTTCCCATTAATATGAATTCTTTCACTTTTATTGTCCATGGTTTGCTGTACATGGACCAAAGGAGACGTATCCTCCAGGATAGCTACCTTTCCCCAAAGTTGCTTACTTTTTATTGACTTCCCTTGAATCTCTAAATCTGTTCAAGCAGCAGTGTGGTAAATTCTCTTTATATGCTTGGACACAAAATGCTGAATCAGACACAATAAGCGTAGTGACGGACGAATCAGCCTTTTGCAAGGCAAGCAACAAGGCATGTATTTCCGCTAGCTGTGCAGTGTAATCACCTAAAACTTTAGTATATATGCATAGTGTCTTGAAGTCTGCATCTTAAAAAATTCCCTATATGCAACACAAGCCACTGAATATTTGTACTTGATACCAACGGCAGGTTGTACAGAGCAGTTTGTGAAGAACACACTCTTATACTCATGTATGGCTAAAATATTCAAAGGTTGTGGTATGTTCTGTGTGCGTGCAAAGGTTCTTGCATGTGGAGTGTAAGGTCATGCTCAAACTTACAGCAGCATTTAAAGAAGATGCCTACTTTACCCAGCACAGGTGTAGTGCCTGAGCATTAGGAATAATTACTTTTGTTACAGCTTTCAGTATAGTTATAGGAGATGTTCTAATGATCTGTCTCCCCTACACCAAAGGGTGCTCTTTCAGTATGGCTGACTGCACATTTTCTTTGTGGGATTGAAGCATTCCTCAGCCAAAGAGAACAGATGTGATGTGTACTCGATGGGGGTTGTCTGTTCCTCATTATAAACTTCATATGTGTAGCGTGAGGTATTGGAAAGATTGATGACTAGTTTTTTTTTTTAATTATCTTAAGTATGTAAATATTTAGTCTCTATCATGTTTGTTTGAATTCCATATAAGTTAGCTGTGTGAGTTTTGGTCCAGTGTGTTTCAGAAAAATTTGTGAATATTAAATCATACAAGAGCTTAACTTGCTCACCATAATGTGGCAAGTAAGCTCTACCAAAGTTGAGAAATCCCATCAATGCATGTAATTTTCTCAATGTGTTTGGAGGTTGTAAAGTAGCACACTTCTGTAGTACATTGGGTGCCACTCCTTTACACTCACTGCATAATTCATATCAAAGAAAACTCATATTAAAAAATGCAATTTTAGATTTCTTAAACGTAATTTTATACCGATATCGGGGGAACAAATTCACTATTTTGTCTACCCTAACAAGTTGTTCAGTCAAATCATCGTTTGTACTTTATATATCATCAATATATAATAGCGTCGCAGGATCTTCTTGTTAGATCTCTGTGATTCTTGCTGCAAAAAGCACAGGGCTATTCTAATTTTACGTCTGCCATCTTGTGTAGGTGTACTGAAAAGCACCAAAAGAAAAAGCAGGTGGATACTGAGATTCAGGTGCTATATTAGCAATAACAACTGCATATGTTCAAAAGTCATTTTAGATTTTCTTTCTTAATAAATTTGTCATTAGTCGAGCACTATGAGTGGTTTTGTACAGCATGTGTGTATATATGTATTACATCTCTGTAATCTAAAACTATTATGTATAAGTTATCAGGCTTCAATATTGGAAAAACAAGGTCATTCATTGTGGAACTAAAAGGGGCTATTCTACCTTTGTACTGTAGCTGATCTAGAATAGCTTTTATATCGCGCTTAGCCTCTTGCTTCAAAGAATATTGAGTCTGCACCTGGGCCTTACTACTTAAGGGAATTATGTGGATCGGAGCCTTTATTCTTAGCTTGCTTGGTTTTTGTGCAATGAAGAAGATTGTCTCAGCACCTACTCACATGCATATTTTTCCCTGAGCTCTCCAAGTACTAATTACCTCCTCAACTTGAGTTGCCAAAGGCCGGTCATCCTCTACAAGAATGGTGTATAAGCATCCGATAAATGAGGCCAGAATATAACTTTTATACTGCAAGATATATCACTCCGAATCCGTATTTCTACATTATGAACCAGTCCTGCAGGGATTACATGTCCATCAGGTATCTAAACCTGTATGTTTTCTTTAGTTGAGAGTCAGACAAAGTATTGTCACTTCTACTGCGGTGTCCAGAAGCAGTATTGCCTAAGTCCCATTCCACAGAAGTATCTGTGGTTTGCACTGCATGTTTCTTTGCTAGACCTGTCACTGGCTTTTTCTTAAAGTGAGTCTTTGAGTTTGGGCCTTTCTCTTCTTTCTTTACCCTGGCCTCAGCTTCACTCCCTGATTCACTTTTCTGTTTGATGCACTTGTCTTTTCTGTATTTCTCTGTCCTTCCTCTTTGTTCTTCTCTTTTACTGTCCCCAAAGTACTGAAAGGAACGGCAAAAACTGCTATCAGGATATTGATGCTGAATTGTTTTTTTTTTAATTTCAGCACGGTTACCCAGATTATAGGCACCCCTACTGGATTCTTGTGTTGAGGGAGAGCCAGTCCTTGTTTTTGCTTTCTGCTTTTTCTCACTCTTCCACAGCTTTTTTGTTGCTAGAACATTTACTCTAATTTTTCATGCGGTTAACGTAACAGGGCTTGAAAGATCCCAAAAAATTGTACTAGTCCTGCAGGTCTAGTACCTTGAAAAATCTCCTTGACCCAACTGCAACCTACTTGACCTCCGTCTCTGAAAGCGGAGCAAATGTGACAAGATAACAAGATTTAAAGGCATCTTTATTGCTCATTAACTTTGTGAGCAATAAAAATGCCTTTAAATCTTGTTATCTTGTCAAACTTGCTCAGATTTCAGAGACAGAGGACAAAAGTTAGTTTATCTTCCTATTCGCCAGAAAGGGGGAGTAGGATCTAAAGACAGCTTGCCCTCGTTAACTTTAGCTTGCATATGCGAGCGGTTGAGTGGATTTTTCGAGCCCTGACGTAAGATATCACGGGCCACAGAGGTGTAAAGTTACCTAATTTTTTTTTTTAAGTTTCCTTTCATTATCCTGAAGGAGAATGATGGCCAGCTACTAGCACACTGTCAGAACCCCAGCTTCATCCTCAGAACTATTGAGGAGAACGGTCTCGAAAATCCCCATGAATTTGATTCAAGAGTGGGTGCAACGCCATGCTTATTCTGTACTTGTTTTAACATCTCTGGTAAAACGGCCAAAGAGGGTGTGCTATGCATTGCAGTATAAATATCCGCAAGCTCACTTCCTCATGTGTTGCAATCTTCTACATTTGGCACCATCCCAAGGGGAAGAAACATGGTCAGGATTCTATGCCTATACTGGGGTGTTATTTGAAGATACACTGCTTTCAACTGATTGATCTTGCAAGCAATTCAGAAGGAAACATCTACTCACTTTGTGTGTGCATTGCTCATAATTGCATTAATAGTCTGTGGACTGTTTTTTTATATTGCTGCATGCACTTGTTTTGTGGCAGTAACTGTCTCACTTCTGTAGTTAGTAAATTTGCTACACCAGGATACGAAGTATACCCAGCTCATACAGGCCAGTTGGTCCCTTCATTACTTGAGGGATCCATTCTAATATTCTGCACTACATGAGATAACTGACCATCAAACCATGCTTGATGTTCTAGATATCCTAATGGAACTTCCAGGTCATAATAGGGCACATAATTGGGTGGTATTGCAGCATTGCTGTATGTATGAAAATGCCCAGTATTGGCATCGAAAGCTACCCATGAATAAAATATTTCAAAAGGATATGGAGCATATGCATTAACAAGTGTTATTACACCCCATGTTAGGGACCACCCTAGCAAGGATATGCTGTTCAACTGGTGCCCTGAAGTTAAACCCTATTGGAATAGTACTTTATGCCATTTTCAATAAACGGATTCAAATAACAGAAAAATGGGGTATAACCTTTTCATAAGTGAAACAGCTTAGAAACTCACACCTCTAAAAAGTACCTATAAAAGTTAACTGAGGTACCAAATATTGCAGCGGACGTCTTCTCTAACACTAATGCTTGATTTCTTGAGTGTGTTGTCCAAAATTACTCAAGGATTTAGAAAAAGTATGCACTGTGGCCAGGCGCCAAGTCATACGTTTTCTAGATTATTCTGGAATCACAGAGTTCCTGTTTCTAGACCTCCTGGCACTAAGGTCTTAATCACTATGCCAACTAGAAACAGAAAACCAGTTAAACTGCAACCACTGAGCAAAATTTGAATTAGATGCGTTTCTGAAAATGATCAATCCTGTGAGACATTACAGGGATAGCTAGTAGAACCTCAAATCCTCTTTCGTTAATGAATAACACACTCAAAAACACAAGAAAACGAGGAATCTATTTTAAAGGTGTATTTTAAAATCAAAATTATTGGAATTTGGGCTACTGGTTGAGGAGAGGGCGACGCCCTACTCAAGCATTAACCATAATCTCTGTCAGGGTGAAACACAAGCAAATACCTTAACCTGTGCTTAACCCTCTGGTAGCGTGCCTCAAAGCAGCCAGGCTTAACTTAGATGCAGTGTGTAAAGTATTTATGCAAAACATCAAACAGTCATAAAGAGAAAATACAACACAAAACAAATTTTTCACCAATTTAGAAAACAAGAGTAAAATGTAATAAATCATCTGAGACCAAAACAACAAACATCCAATCAGTAGAACCGGAAATACGCAATTTCAAAGTTTTAAGTAAAAATAGTGCCGGAAGCACAAAGCGCCAACTGTGTTTATCTAGTCACGCCAGACCGGTATCATGTCACAAGTTCAAGCGGGCCAGATACAGGGACCAAGTTAGGCCCGCTGAACAAAGTACTTTAAATCCTAGTTTGTGTAGCATTGCAAGATCCCCCGTCGAGGATGCTTCTCACAGAGACAGTTCAGAGGAAGCTGTGGGGCTGTGATGTGGATTCCTACGTCGTCTTCAAGGATGCTGTTGATGAGTGGCTTGTGATGCGAAATACAGCAGTGGTTCCAAAGAAACTGCGGGTTGCGATGCAAGGTCCGGTGTCTGGGATGTGTTGCGCTGTGGTGGCAAATAATGTGATTGAGTTATTGAAAACCAATTTATTATCAATATATAAAGACAAGGGGTTCACAACCATATTCAAACCTACATCAGCAATGTATCAATCATCATAGTCCAGAAAACCAATAAACTTCACAATCGTATATGTCAATGTATGTAGAATCCACTCTGATAGTTTGTAATGTCCGTGCTCGCTGAGGAACGAAACTGAATAAAAATCTATGACAGTAAAGTAGAGAGATGGACTTGGTGCCGACATTTTGGTCTCCATTGTTATAAATATGTTAGACCATCATGATTTGAGAGGACGTGTAAAAATGGACCCCCCTGGAACTAATGCCAATATAAAAACCTCAATCTCAATTGTTGAGAAATATATGCCTATATATTCGACAATTACCCGTAACGTGGGACTCGGGAGGGACACACATAATAAGCTGTAAGTTGACCAAAGATAACAGTTTGAAGTAATGAGGAGAAAAAGGTATACACCTTTGTGTGTGTTTGAAAAGAAACAAGCAAGGTAAATGAGCAACCCTTGCACCGTAGCCATAAATGAAAGGAAACAGGCTGAGGCGATCACATGTCGGGCTTTGTAATCAGTCTTATATGGACTGTGGTGAAAAAGGTTAACCCCTCGATTACAATGAAGGATTACACAGCTGAGATCTGCATGCAACTCTTACATCAGAGACACAAAATAAGCTGATGTTATCTCATATCGAGCTGTGTACTCTGTATAATATAGATGAATGTTTAAATCAGTATATGCAGGAAGGACTGTGTAGAAAATAAAGCAATCGTGAGGCTACATAGCAAGAGGGCGATGTTCCCTGTATTTGCTGGGGAAAGACACTCACCTCTAAATTTTTAATCTATGCATCATCATGAAGATTAACTATAAAATATGTCAAAAAGAGCAATCGCAAACATATATCGCCGTACACAAGAGGTAGAGAGCCAGCCAGAACAGTTGCTGGGAGCACTTACTTGTGTGGAATGAATCATAAAGTGACTCTCTCAAAGTCAAAGACCAGGGCGCTGATTAAGGGAAGCAAGGCGTAGATGACTAGGATTTAAGTTTACCGTTTGCACCAGGATTTGCTGTGAACGACTGGACCAGGAGTGTTGGTGGCCATATTGGAAGGAGAGCGGGAGTGAAGATACAGCAGATCTATTAATGGGGCTAATACGAAAGATCTCCCTGTTGGAAGATAATATAGGTTAAAATTTGGCTCATCAATAAAATGTTAGCTTGTACGTGAACATCCTGTACATATCTTGGGAAACTCTAAGTGCTGATATGTTGTTTATGGCGGCCATATTTGATGGATAGCTACCATTATGTATAAATTTTATGTGTCGATTGTGTGTAAGCCAAGTTCACCATATTTTAAGGAAAGAGGAGAAACACTTTATCACTGGTGAGCAGTGGTAAAGTGTGGAAAGTCCTAAAAACAAACAACAACGGGTTCAGAAAGCATGAGGGGGGAGGCAAACATTTGGAGATGACCCTGCAGTAAGGGCCATGTCCAACAAAAATCCTAATTCTAGTTGATAAAAATTGTAACCACAATAAAGACAAATAAAGACAAATAAAATGGTAGCTACAAAATGTATTAAAAGTATAAATAGGAGGAACCACTCTTTGTACATCTTTGCTGTTCTACATTTATAGCAATTCTAACCCCGTTCTGCAACATTTAAGCACTAAACTAATTCTAGCACAGCAGGAAATAAAATCTATGACGAGTTTCAGGATGTTCACACCCACATACCTGTGTGAACAATAGGGCTTATCTTCTATATACCAACAAGGACTGCTACTTTTGTTGTTCAAGGCCAGCTGCACTGAGAATTCAGCGAACAAAAGCCAAGTGCCTCCCTTCTCAGTTAGAATCCTTGATATAATTCTGCATGGCCTATCCCACTGTTGCCTAGCGTGAAGGTTTCCCTTAACCCCGCACTCTTTGTGCTCAGCTTTTATAACATTATTTTATCGTTGCTTAAACTCTCAGAATAATCAATTAACAATGATGTGATGGCCGTTCACCTATTTTCATTCTGCAAGATGTTCTTTTGAACTATAATAATGAACGAGGCATATAGTTATCAACCTTCTAGAATTTCTCAGAAATCACAAGTACTGTAAAATAGAACAGTCAGCACTTAGATTAAATACTGTAAATATATTAATGCCATACTTTATCACATTCCAGTGCACAATAATATAAACTAAATGGGCATTTATTAATCACACGTATTTACTCTTCATTAATTATCTCTTGTAACTCTAGAAGGGATATGCCCAGAAGGGAAAAAGACATGATATCCATAAGATCTGTGTTTTCTTTGGATTCATGGTCCTCGGCCCTGATTTTCTCACTTAATTCACTTGTTTTCCTTTTCAATGGCTTCTCCCACTGAGGGTGGATTGTAGTGTTATTCTATATTATCGGCAGTGAATGTGTAACATTGTTTAATTGTGTATTTCACATTAAAGTCTTATTCAGTTAGTTTATTATCAGCTCTTTCACCTGTGGAAAGAACAGATCAGTGGTTCCCTTGTTGGAGAGCTAGACTGACAGACAACCAGTACAGGGTGTGATAGAGTGCCGGAAAAGGACATGGAGCCCTGTGAGGACTTTGATGGATTAACACCCTTCTGTTGACAAGAACCTTCTTCCTATTTTGGTAAACATGTAAAAGAATAGAGATGGGGGTAAAAGATGGCTCCTTATGTTCTATTGATTCATTAGTCTCCTAGTAATTAACTATTTGTCTGTCAAACGTAGGCATCTCAAGCACGTGGAATTTTTTATGTTACATTTGTTCACTTGCTTCAAGGTGATTACTCTAGCCTAGCATATAATGGGTGTTATGAAACTGATCTTTGTCTAGCATGATGTTTTATCGCTATCATCATTTGTGCTCTTATACTGATTCAATGCCTATCTTTGTTTTGTCTTTTTTCTTTCCTTTATCAAGCTGATCTGCTGCTGTTATGCTTTAATATTTCTCCTTTCTTTTCTTTCGGTCCCATTACTACTTGCGTGTTCTTACTTCTGTTCTGGTACTATTAGTATGGGGCAGTACAGAAATGGGATTTTACTATGATGTTGCTTCACATCTCATTCCATGACCTCCCTGCTCATGTTTTGGGCCCACAAGAGAATCTGCAGCTGTGATTGTTGCAGGTACAGTAAAGGTCTTAATTCCCGGTTTCTCCTTTCCCAGGAACAATAGGAATCGATGACTCAGTCACAATATAGCCCCACAAACAAAATCTTCTATTCATCTTTCGTACAACTTTTTGAAGGTTAGCTACATCTCCAGTAGAAACTTTTTGTTTTTGCAGTAAGGTGTGTTTTTTAATTCCTGTGCTAACCCAACAAAAATACTGTTGTTTTGTGACTATTCCTTATTCCTGTGAAAACCAGGCCATAATGTATGGAAGAAAGTATTCAATTGATATATAATTGACGTTATGCATGTCACAGAATGATTCTGTTGGTAACTTAGCCTTTGGCCTTTACCATGAGTGGATTATTTATAGGGCTGGTGGTAACTTATTCCTTGTACTACATGGTGTTCTGCAACTTTTGTGTGTGAAAATATGCTGTTTTACCATACTTCAGAGATCTGTGGGAGGTTTTTAGGATAGGAAAATTGAATTTGCAGCATTAAGTTTAAGCCTTGGTAACTTTTGCAGGTCTTAACTACAAAAATGATTTATATGTGCATCTATAGTGTAGTACCAAATGATGTTCTCTCACAAAAATGTGTTTTATGTCTTGACTGTATTAACTTCAGTTAACGATACAATTGACAGCTGGAATTTGATCTTCCTGGAATCACATTTTTTGTATTGGTAGTGGCTGTGTAAAATTCGTCCACATTATTGATGTTAGTAAATGCGTTACTCTTTATGAACAAGAACTGGCAAAGGCAGAAGGTCTTGTTTGAGATCGTTAGGCCTATATTGCATCTGTGCGTGCTTTAATATGGTGACCATCTTGGAATTACTTTTCTTAACGCAAAAGCCTTCGAAGATGGCCGCTATGCATTTGCATCTGTCTCCACACGTGGCCTTCTTGGAAAGGTTTAAACCATTCAAAAATGGTTGCTTGGCAATACAGCATTAGACTGCATGAAGAGGCCAAGCACATGGGAGCAGGAGGGTCACAGAAACGGGTGCAGGGAAAGAAAATATTCCCTCCTGCACTACAATGCAAGGGGCTGACATCAGCAGTGGAAGGATACAACTTATCCAATTAAAACCCTGTGAGAAGGTTTGAATCAGGAGTAGGCAATTGAGATAGACAAGACGACCATTGATTCATGAGCAAAGAGTGGACAGGAAGCCCACTCAGTCTATATAGAGACAGCTAAAGTTGTCTCTAGACGTGACTTAAAAAGCGCTTGAAGAGCTTTCTGTGGCTAGGTTTATTATTCCCCTTGCGTCCTCGGCTATTGTTAAATAAACAGCTAATTCCTTTGGAAGTCCTTCACTCATGCACGTGTTTTTGTGATGTGTGAGGCGCGAGTGACGGTGTTGGATGCTTGTGAAGGGATCCATTAGAGAATACTGAGTAGCGTCTTTGTTGATTTATAAACACTGCCCAGGCCCCAGCATCCCCGGCAGCTAATCAGATTCAAAATAGTCACTTCATTGTCGGGCTGTCATAAATTCCTGCAGACAGATTTGAAAGTAAAGTTGGCTTCTGCCAAATTGTAATTGAAGGAGCTCTATTTCTGTGTGCCAGCTATCTGTCTCAATAAATGTAAAATCTGTGCTTCTTTTCTGAGAGCCACATTTGCTACTGATATTAATGAGATGTTGACATGTGAAATCTCAAGGATAGATGTTAAGTGATTTAGAAAAGTAATTTGCAATTCAAAATGTGGAGGCCAGCATTCACAGCAAAGTTGGAGCAGCTGAAAGGAGACGAAGGCTGGAGGATAGAAAGCTGATTATGTTTTTTCCAAACGAATCCAGTTCCCACAGTAATTGTCTGGACCATTAGTCAGTCCTCCCATCGCATTGTTTATATTTTTAAGACATGTTTTTGTTCTACTAAATGTTTTCCTCTAATTTCCGTATAAAATTGGCAGAGTTAGTCTGTTGAAAATAACAGTTGCTTGTGGGTTTTTTCAAATTTCATTGAGAAATTCTATGGAAAAGGCCTGAACCAGGGAAGGATGTATTGGAAAAAGGACAAACAAATATTTCTTTGGTCTTTGCCTGTGAAAAATATTTTCAATGCTATATTTACAATCGGTCTGAACTTCTTTGTGACAGAAACTATAAACTTAACAGCAAACGTAGAATAATGCCTTCCTGAAAGTACGCACTGTCCAAGTACACAGCTATGGTCTTTATGTTGTGAAATACCTACCCCGACAACTGTTACAAACACATATAAGCATGTTATTCCAAGTTTGATAGCTATTTATATAATCTCGAGTGGATGATTACGTGATCTGCATTGCACCCCAGGACGTTTTTAAAGCACTTTAAAGTATATTATTCTGACACGAAAGCACGTTCAAATGAATCTAGAGGTCTCGTCATTTGGCTCCCAACCGATCACCACAAAACCTTGAGCACTCCACACTTGGAAGCAGTGCTTCAAATGTAAATGTTGAAGTACAGGTACACACTATCTCAGAGAACCTTTTTGCTTATAAATGTGCTGGTACTTTTTCAACAAAAATATTGAACTAGTGTTAAGCAGTGCTGGTTCTCTCCCTTTGAAATTAGACAAATGCAAGTATTCAGTGCCATACAGCACCTGTCCATTTAATTTGCTGCTTAAGACTTAATCCAGCACATTCTACTGATTATCTGCTTCACAACAACAAATGTACTGCTCTAACCACTAACACAAAGATGTATAGAACATAAACAGACACCTGCGTAAAGAGGCCATAACAACCAGTTCCTGTAGCCATAGCATCTCCCAGCAGTGAGGTGAGCATTCAAAACCAAATAATGTTGTGGACATTCTCCCAAAATAAAACTGACTGCTAGATATACAGCTCAAGGACTGTACCCATTCAGACACCGTGGGTTTTCTTATCTATGACTGGTATTCATGTAACTTTGGTAACTATTCCTGGTGTTGTAACATTCATGGAGGGCTCTACACAACTTTCCACCCTAGCATTGCGTTCTGTATGGACGAGTTTAACGAATAAGATTCAATTCATTGTTTCGAGTGAATTACAGTTCGGTGTATTATGATTGTCGTATTTGGGGTGAATATATTGCTCTGAACTTCTAAAATGCATTCGTGTACTTGACTTACATACTGGTTTGACCAAGGCTTAAACATGAAGTGATGATTTTGTATTTAAGGGCCTAGATTAGAGTTTCCACAGCTGAGCAAGGTCATCCATTGTTTGAGATTTGCCTCATTGAACACACAACACGCAATAAAAGGAAATTTCGACTTAAAGGGGCAGTAGAGTATTTTCTGGGTTTGTAATAGGATTTGAAACCCACTTTCCTGGAGGTTACTGTCCATAACCCTGCATTCTTACATCACTACGTTTAGTCCTAGACACTTTGGTTTCTGCTGTGCATCCGCCTGAACTCTATTTATGTTTTAACCTAATGTAGCCTATCACCCATTGAAAATGTAGCTGTGTGACTACTTCACTGTAGTCCGATGTAAGAGTGAGCAAACACTTCCTGTACTTATGATCCTGCTCCACATACGAATAGCCTTAGGAGCCCCATGGCTGAATTCCATTCATTTACGTCTAATCCGCTTTATTTTATTTGAATCGGGCACTAATCAGATATAAGAGATCTGATCGCCACAATCTAAGTCATACACATAGCAATTATAAAAACAAGCAAGGTTTGATCACTTGTGTAAATTCCAGTTGACCGGTTATTCTGCCAACTTCTGATAGAAGGGCACGCTGGAGATGAGAGAAAATGTATGCAACTTTTTTACGTTCTCCTTTTCTGCGATTGATTCTAGAATTGGAGGGAGCCTTACTAACACAGGCATGTCAAGATCAGTCTGGTTGAGGGATTTATAGTCTGTTTTTTGCTTGGGTACGGGCTCTTCCATGGGCTACTTTATGAGTAAGGACTCACAGTTTATCCTTTTTCTGACCAATAACCAATGGAACCTGAGCTAGTTAAGAGACTTTGATAGATCTTTGTTCGGGATAGAAAAGGCCTGTACATGGTTGAATATGTCTACCCCTGCCCTAGGTGTTCTACTGTACTGTTTTCTGGATCCCTAAAGCTGATTTGGTTTGTCATAGAAAAACACGGATCATGCTTGTGCGCCTTGATATAGGCCTATCGAACGGTTTGCTGCCTTGTTTGTTGTTGGACCAGGAGGGGTGCCAGAGTGCTATCTTTATAGTGGTAGAACACTACAGCCTTCACAAGGCGTTAAGTACAATCGCTGTTGTGGCAGCATACCGTGTAGTGAATAGTAGTAGTGATCAGGTCCTTTTTACGCTGTGTCATTTAAGTGACGCCTGAAGGCTTCCTATCCCTTTCAAAACCTTTTTTGCTGTGTGCTTAACTCACCCATGTCCTACATCAGGTAGATGTGGGGTGCTGTGCAGCACATGAGTAATGCTGGATGTGTGTGTGTTTGGGAAGGGTACAGTATGGAGATAGAGCAGTACTGTGTAGTACACAGTGTGTCCCTCGTGTTCTGAGAGCGAGAGCTGGAGGCCGCTCGTTCCGTAGTCTTGCGCCGCAACTCTGGAATCTGCTTCCGGTTTCGATCAGAGAGATCCACAGAGTCATTTTGTTTTTCGAAAAGCCATTAAGACCTGGCTTTTCCCGATTCACGTCTAACTGCTTTCCTGCCGGCCACTCTCATTGTCTTTGGTCGAGCTGGGACGCCCCGTTGCTGGGGCAGCTATGCGTCATACAAATCCGACAATAAATAAATTAGTGCATGTGCTGAATGTATGTGTGCTTGCGAGAAGTGCAATACATGAAAGGTGAAGTGTTGGGCAGGGCGCACATGATGAGTGTGTGTGCTAACAGAGTGTGTGTTTGTAAATAGCAAACCCTGGTACAATACAGAAAGGCTACAGTACTGAGCAGTGTGGGCAGGCTAAAGGTGTCTGCTGAATTAAATGTGGCCGTAGTGGTACAGTACAATGATGTAACAGTGCTAGAGAGTAAGTGTGCCAGGAAAGTAGTGTGTGTAAAAGGATACATTTTATGAAGGACCCTGGATTCCATTTAGGGAAGACCAAGCTTGCCTGGTAAAGATTTGAGGAGTAGAGGAATCGCCTCAGATGGATTTGTGTATTGCTGCATTCCTGTCAGCTGGGTGGGACACACACTGGATAAAAAGAAGAAAAAGACTGCCCCTTTCACACTCCAAAAGGTTGCTCTTTCATTCAGTGATAGATCACAAAGAAGGTACCTGGATACATCTCAGGAAAGGAGATAGAGCTGATAAATGTATCAAAACGAGTATGGCTGGGAGCCTAGGATAACCTTTTGATGCACATATTGTGGCTGACATACAGGGGTGAACTCTGGTCACTCTCATCAATTGTGTTTTGGGTCAATCAGCTTTGGAGTCTTGTTTGCTGTAATTAATATCTTTCCAAGAGGAAAAAATTAAAAGAAAAGTGGACACTTCAAAAGAAGCAGAACCCCAACATAAAGCATCCAAAACTCAGACCCTAAATCACATTTTGGTGTCTGGATATGGACTATAGGAAAGGTAGGTATAGACCCCAAAATTTGTCATCTGCCAAGCAGCCAGACAGGCTTTGTGAAGAGGGAAAGCTCTGGAAGACTTCTGTCTCTGAGCAGGACTGGGGGCAAAGGCCTGCTAGTCTCTGTGCTGGGAGAGGGGACATCACCCAGGGAAAACCAAGATCCCCTGCCCTGTAGTACCAGCACTTTCCCGCTTGCCAAGACCAGTGTGCCTTGTGAGGAAGGGGAGAGCGATGGAGGGATTGAGGTTCAGTGGGGAGCCCTACCCCAAGGATTCCCTGTGCGAGGTGTGAGGATTCAGCTGTGCACCGATGGGGCCGTCGCCTGTGTGCAGGATTTTTTTTGGCATCCCCGTATGCCATGAAAGTCCTGACGTAGACTGAGCAATGCAAGGAGCGCTGTGCGGGGAGCATCAAGCCCGTACAGCCTCGTAGCGGTGACCCTGTATGCCAGAGTGGGCCACTGTGGAAATAATTGTGGGATCATTGTGCCAGGACTTGTGAATGCCTTAGTGGCTACCCCGTGTGCCAGGAGGGTTCACCGTGGTGTGGGCGATTGCTCTAGAGTAGTCTACGTTGTGCCTGGAAGACCCGCTGTATTCCAGGAGGGGCTGCTTACTGGAGAGGGGGAGAGGATGTGGCCTAACAATCAGTGTTCAACCTCGAAGTTGGGGAACCAGGTTCGAGCCTCGGCAGGGACGCTCAATATCCTGTGACTCTGGGCAAATCCCTTGATCGCCCCGTACCTAACAAAATGAATGTGTCTGTCTGTAACGCAACTGGTGCTCATGTAAAGCGCTCAGATACCGTTCAGGTTGAATTTGTGCTATATAAAACTCCAACAAAAGAAAACTTGCCAAAAAGACACACAATTGATGGACGGAATGCAGAACAAATCAAAACATTCTCCCCCAGTCAAGAGATCTGGGTTAAATCCATCATTCTTTTGCTCACCATGCCACCCCAGTTTAGACCTGGCCATATCCAAATCAGTCTTGACCCTGTCCCTCATGGGAACAGTCCAGCCCGAACTGTCAAGCCAGGCCCTCCCTGGACCGGAAACAAGCATCCAAGGACCGATTTCGGTGTCACATCCCTCTTCAGCCAGGATAGCTTGAATCCAGTGGACAGTGAGCCCAGGACCTACGTCTAGGCATACCCGACGCACTTAGAGCGAGAAAGCAAAAGACACACAATTGATGGACGGAATGCAGAAAAAATCAAAACATTCTTCCCCAGTCAAAAGATCTGGGTTAAATCCATCATTCTTTTGCTCACCATGCCACCCCAGTTTAGACCTGGCCATATGCAAATCAGTCTTGACCCTGTCCCTCATGGGAACAGTCCAGCCCGAACTGCCAAGCCAGGCCCTCCCTGGACCGGAAACAAGCATCCTAGGACCGGTTTCGGGGTGTCACGATAAGAAGATACTGCCATATCTATTACCTATTAGTGCAGTCTTTTTAAGTGGTTTCATTTTTATTCATGGGAAAATGAAAACTTGCGCCCGCCCTATAGGCAGTAGAAATTAAAGCTAAAAAATAAGCGCCACTCTAATCAATTACCTAAATACCGCAATGGGATTAATTAACAACAATATTGTCAACGCAAAGGAGCGCTTAGCTGCCACAAAGTCAACCTTAAATGCAGCTACGATAGAAACTAGGTCTGATATAGCTGCCCTGGAGTCAGAATTAAATATTTAACACCTCCCCAAAGGGCACAACATTGCCCAGGCAAAATATAAATAAAGCACCATGTGTTCTGACTTCATCACTGGAGATATCAGTCTTAACATACAGTACAGATCTGATATCCCCCCCCGGCAAAAAAAAGTTAACCACCATTGAAAACAATATTAAATGAACCTCCTATACAGTCGCACCCCAAGAAATTGTGTAGGGGTATAGTAGGCGCATCAACTCCCAACCACTCAGAAAATCTGGAAACCCTATTCAAGAAATAAAATGGGAAAATTGACACAATTGAAAGGAAACTACTGTTCGAAATTAATAAGATCAAAAGTGACGTAGCTCAGATCGTAAAATTGATCACAGAGTCACAATCACCTGAGAAAATCTCTGGCGTAATCCACTCGAAGGCCTGAACCGGTAGCATAGTTGTGGAACATAAGCAACAGGCAACTGCCAATGTCACCTCATTAGACCGGGCAGCCTCCTGCCGAGCAAGAGAGACTATTGATGGGTGTAAAAGGCCTCCTTCTTTGCTGACTTCTAACAAGGCAAGCTTAATTACAATTATTAATAGACATACAGATTATCTCCCTTCCACTCTTCGACCATCAAGAAATTATTTTGAAAAATGTGCTAGAGCTATTAGATTGGACTAGAGAGGACTGGGGGGGACCTGAAGACAAAGGTTGTACATTGGTTCACTAAAAATTGATACTACAATTCAAATTCTCTCTTCCAAAGTATTAATATGGTAAGAAGAGTAAACTGTGTGGGGGTAATCTTTAAAAGGCTGCCATGGGGACTGCATTGTCGTAACTTTCCGTTTCCCAGAAATGGTAAGAGCATTGATTAGCGAACTTTGCACCAGTGGGGCAATGCCATCAAGTCACCAAGATGACGTTATTACTGCAGTGCCCCAAGGATTTTTTTAGAAACCAGTTGTGGAGCAATATACCCATCCCGATAATGGACCACCACCAGCAGATTGGCATATATACCTTTCAACACTGATTAATAGATTCTCACCTCTTAAAAGATGCAGCGATCCTGACTGACTACATCAGGCTGTAGAATATAAACTCTGTGCCAACAATAATGTAAAAAATACCAAATTCTTAATTAATCAAGAATCAGATCGATATATTACCACATATAAACCTGATGGTAGCAACATGGAACATTGCGGGCATAAAAAATAAGTTGAAGCATTGCTTGAATCAATTAGAAACTGTCAAATCATCTGTATGCAAGAAACCTGCAATACAGAATCTTTCCACAGTGACGAATTTTCCACGGTGAGTACCCCAGCGGCTCCCTCTCACAATGGAAGGGCTAAAGGAGGACTTGCTGTTCTGGTTTCCGTTACATTCCCCTTATTTTTAAGGAAAGTCTACACTGACCTTTTAATTCTTGTGGTTCTTAACTTCTGATAACCAGTGTTTTTTAATAATACATTTTTATAACAACGTTTTTGATAATACTAGAAATAAGATCATAATGGCACTCGAGAAGAAGTTAGATTAATTTATAAAACACATTAGACGCAATTGTTTTTTTAAATCTATTTTAATAGTAAGAAATGTGATATATTGGAAGGGGAACACTGTGGGTACAGGAATGAGCTTGGTGAAAATTATTCCCACTTCCCACACAATTTGTGCGGAGATACTATTAATGGTGCTATGCACAAATACAACTTAGAACTATTGGAATAGTCCACTGTGGAGGGCCAACCTCAGTTACCAACCTGTGAAGGCCACAGACAGCCCTCAATTATTGACCATATATTGATTTCATAGTCTGGACAAGGGCAGATAGTGAAACTGGAGGTGATAGAAAGCCCTTTTAGTTATCACCCGTTATTTCTGACCCTCAGACTTAATACGGTTCCCTGGGAGGGGCTTTGTTAAGCTTCCAATATTGCAACACAAGGAGAGAATGGCATCAGTATCAAATGGTCAGGAGTTAATCCAACTGCTTTTTTAGATAAAATTGTGTACGAATGAGAATATGATATCGATATTTGCAAGAAGGGAGATTCTTCTGACTTGCATATTATCAGGGCTTTCTGTAATATTCCCTCCGCAATCCCAGGCCTAAAAATGAAGAACAAAAAGATAGCCTCTAAAAATGTTAGTTGGTTTGACTATCAATGCACCAAAGCCAATCAGGCTTTAAAAATGCCCTAAAGGTTAGACCGAGAGATAGCGAATTAATAAAAACACAAAGGATGCTATATAAACAAACCCTCGATAGAATGAAAAATGAGATAGAAGATCAGGCATGGGAAAAATTAGCTCAAGCGGCTAACACACGGGACGCCCCCTTATTCTGGAAAACAATTAACCATCCCTTTTTAAAGACTATTCTGCAGTGAAAATCGAGAGCCTGGTCCAGTCCTCGGACTGGTTAAACTATTTTGGACAAACATTTAATCCAAATAATGACATTTTTGTACTGCCAAATAACAGCGATTTTATATTTAGGGATTCCCCCAGCTTGGCCCCTATCCACTCTGGATGAGGTTACAGTGGCCCTAGATAGAGGTGTAAATGGGAAGGCACCTGGACCCGATGGGGTCCCAGTAGATACCTTTAAGACTGATACAGGTCATTGGGTCCCAATTTTACAAAGAGTATGGAGTGCTGCAGCGGGTGGCCTTCTGCCCACAGCTTGGGCAGAAATTATCATAGTACTGATTTTTAGAAAGGGGTGACGCTAAATGCTATTGCCCTATTTCCCTTCTTGACACAACATCAAAACTGATGGGTAGAATCCTCTTGGACAGACTGGAAATCTGGGTAACTGATGATTCACAGTACGGATTCTAAAGGGAGATAGGGACTGTTGAGCAGTGCATCAACCTCCACCTAATAATTAGGAAATCTATAGTTGCAAAAAAGGGCCATCTACACTTGTGTTTTTTCGATCTCACTAGTGCTTTTGACTTAGTAAATCATGCAAAATTATGGCAGACTCTGGCTGCCATGGGTGCTCCAAATGATGTAATTGCCTACTTGTCACAAATATACAAACGATTAGCCACAAGAGTTCTATATGGGCCTGGAGGAGAGGGTACTACTCATTTTAGAGTAACACGTGGGATTAGGCAGGGTTGTGTCCTTGCCCCATTCCTGTTTTCCTTAAACATAAACGGAGTGGGCGAATGCCTACAAAAGTTCAAGGCTGATGCCCCTAGAGTTGCTACCCGAGTCGTCCCCACCCTGCTTTATGCGGACAACACGGTTCTTCTGTCTAGAACTGTTAAGGGGCTTCAGTGCCTAATTGAGAAGTTTGCAGAACATATGCAGGAAAAGGATCTAATACTCAATTTGAAAAAAACATTAATGAGGCTCTGCGGAAAAGGGAAGCCAAAGACTAGAACACACCATGTCAATAGGGTGCCGATCGCAGAAACACACTCATTCTTGTACTTAGGCCTGTTATTCACATCAAAGGTCCAATGGGGATACCATATTGACTCCTACAAATCAAAATTTACACGGGTAACCAATGCCATTTTTAGATTTTCCCAAAAATTGGGGAATAAGCCAATTAGGGAAATTCTGACCCTTTACAGGAGCAAGTGCCTTACTGGAACCTGTTACGGTGCTGCGCGTTGGGGAACGGCCAACCATGCCATCCTCCAGACCCAAGAAAATATCTTCTTAAGAAGACTGCTAGCCGTTTCCAACTCTGCCTCCATATACATTGTTCAGAAAGAGCTGGCTGCCCCTTTCATTAAATATCTTATTAGTGCAGCAGGCCGTAGTGTCTGGTATGGATCTAGAGTAAGGAGGGAACTAAATTTACACAGGAAATTATCAAGGACTGCCTCATCCTTGTGCATGGTAAAAACATACCTTGGGTGATGTATATTAATAATCTTTTAAAAGAATGCTCTAAGAACATTGATTTTAATAATCCTACACAAATTCTAAGCTATAGTAAAAAGGAATTAAAAACTGGGCTGATAGAATCAAGAGAATGGTTAAGAGAAGTTGAGGCAAACTTGAAACAGTTGACTAGGGCGTACTGTGACAGGACCATTGGACCAGGGATACAGCACTTCCTATTCCAGGTCTCAAACATAAAACATAGATTCTATCTTACAAGGCTAAGAATGGGGACCATCCACTTCTTAATAGCTTTTCCAACCATGGGCAAGTGGAACTGAAATCTCCCAAAGTACCCCTGTGATGAAAAATCGGACCAGACAACTTTACATTTTATTCTATTTTGTGATTTTTATAGAGACATCAGGAAGAGCATTTTACGCCCGTTATTTTTAAAGGAAAATCTTTTTTTTTAATAAAATTGCTCTTGATTTTATCTCTAATTTAGAAAACGATAACGTTTGAAATGCCGTGGTGGCCTATACCAATATGGCAATTAACAGAAGAAAGCTTCATACCTTCAGGCTCTACTTTACGAAGATGATAGGACATATACTGACTAGTGATATTGAGGGATGCTGTGTTTTTTACATCTCACACATATTGCACTTAGGCACTTTATGTACAAATCATCTCCTGTGTTTAATTATATATCATATTATGCTTGTGTTTATTCATCTATAGAATAATTTTCAACTTCTTATGTGTTTTAATGTATCGACTATGATGAATTGTGAAGAGGATTTATTTTTTTAGAATGATTTTATGGTTGTACTATTTTTTTAACTGAATAAAGCTGAATTGAATTGACTGGTCCTTGATTTATTGTTCCAATTGTGTGCACTTTGACATAGGAGTTGTATTCTCTTACCTGTATCTACACTCCCCCATCCCCGAGGGAGCCTCTGACTGCTCGTCCACATCTACCACTGAGACTCAAGTGCAGAAGGGATACTTGGCCCAGTTACTCAGGATCCATAGTAGATCAAGCCCCATGACATCATGAGAAAAAGTCCTCAAACACAGCGGTTGGGCCCAGTTGCCCCTGGGTGCCCTGTGGACCTCTGAAAGAGGTTCTGACAATTGACGACAAGCGGTGGGGAATCTATCATTTAGGAGCCAAACATACAGAGGTGGCTTTGGCCATTTCCAATCTGCGCCAGTACTGCAGTAAGTCCAGTTTAAAGGCAACAGACATAGGCAATGGGGAATACAGGTTTGGAAATGTATCTTCGCACCATGTATATAGATCAAATGAAGGATTTATGTAGAGACAGCGGGTAGAGCATCCGAGGAGCAGAGACAGAGAAGCCCTTGCTAATTGCATTAGGGACCAGTTTGAGGTACTGGATGAAAGGGATGAGGCTACAGTTGACTCTGAGGAAGGAACAATGGAAGGAGCCCAGGAAGAGGGTGCTGTAGATTCAGGCTCCAGTGTCCCCTTAGCACATATATAACCCACACAGGCCAAATGTGTCCACTAATGCATTTTCCAGAGTTTCACCCAGACACTCACTGCATTTAGTTTCTAGAATATCTCAAGAGTGTACACCACCTTGTATTTCTAGGGTACCACTATCACCACTTCCAGTAGTAAATCCCTTGTGTGGGTTGGGTGTAGCAAAGACCCTGAGCTTGCTGTTGGTTCTTCAGAAAGCTAAGGCTGAGGAAGATGGGAAAGCCAGAGAGTTTGAGAGGAAGAAGTAATACTAGCTCACCGGGAACAAGAGGAGAGAAGGCGGGACTAACCGGAGGGAATTGCAAGAGAGGGAGGAGAAACGGAGAGAAACAGAGAAAAAACAGAGAGAACGGCAGGAAAAAGAGAAGGAAAAGGAAAGAGAGCTAGAGAGGAAAAATGTAGTCCTTGAGAGAGAAAATGTTAGGATGGCTCCATCGTGGATAAGTTACTCTACTTCCAGTTCAGGCCATATTGTGGCCAAGGTTCTAAACGATATTCTGCTTGTGTATGTGGAAGGTCGGGAATTTTTGGAATGGTTTGTGAGCTTTGAGGTCATTTGTAATGTACAGGCCTTATATGTGGTGTCTAAGGCAGCTGTCTTAATGGGTGCATACCATTGGAAGGGACAGTGGTCATTGGGAGAATGCCTGTGGTAGACCAAATGGTTTATGAGCAAATGAAGGAAGCTCTCATTAGGAGGGTTCGACTGAAGCCAGCTCAGTACCTGCAGAGACTTGCGTGACTGAAAGAGAGCAGATGGTGTTCCGTTTGAGAGTTGGATTCATGGTGTATTGCATGATTTGAATAAGTTGGTAAGCTGGATGGAGACCAAGGATTTTTAGACCCTTAGCCAGTTGAAGGTGACAGAGCGACTCAAGGAGGAGTGCTCTAACCCGCTTAGGCAATACCTGTCTGATCTGACAGAGGAATCCAACAAAACTTGCTTGTTAGCTGATAAGTGGTTGGCTATCGGGGTTCACAAAGGCCTGGAGCAGCACATTTCTAAGCCAAAGGGTAATAAGAACTCTTTACAGACTAGTTATAAACTGGAGGGTAAGGGCCAGGATAATTCCCATTGGACTCCTGAAAGGACATGAAAAGGGAAGGCAAGGAAGCCCTTCTAAGTCCGATGTGATGATTTGTTTCAAATGCCACAAGATGGGACATTCCAAGAGAGATTTTCAAGAGAGGGACTCCACCCAGCAACACCTGTGATAGCAAGCATGTTACACGTGGTTGAAGGCATCCGAAATGGACTGCTTGCATTCAACCTAGTAGCTATGGACATTTGGGAATGGCATCCACATCCATCCTAACACAATGGGATTTGTGCAGGAAGTTGGTACCAATGGCAGGAAAGTGCCTGCCCTGAGGGATACTGGATCCTTCTGCACTATGGTTGAGAGGAAGTACCTTAAGCCTTATGAGATACTCCCCGGAACCAATGATACAGGATTGGTAGCCAGTGGAGAGGGCATGAAGTATCGTCTTCTCAGGATTGAGAGTTATCTCAATGGCAAGGCAGCTATGATTGATGTTGGGGTAAGGGAAAAGGAAGGAGCTGGATGTCTTGTGAGCAATGATTTGATTGCCCCAGGCTTTGTGCCAGGACCAGAAACGTTTAAGGCTTGGATAGCGACACCTGTGTTGACCAGAGCACAGGCTGGACACCAGTCTCAGGGTGAGGCTGGGATCATCTCTGATTTGCAGGGACCAGGACAAGGTAGTTTGTAGGAAAGGGCAGACTATGGGAAGGCAGTGGTCATGGAGGTCATCACTTCTGCTCCAGAGGGAGGGGTGGATGAGGCTCCTGAAGTGAACCATCTGCTGGAGTCTGGGTTGCTTCCAGAGTTTCAGGGTTTTTTAGCTGCGGAGGGCCTACAGAGAAGGATTTCTGTAAGGCACAGGAGCAGTGCCCTACGCTTGTGGTACTTAGGAAGAAAGCCCAGGATCAGATCAGCAAAGGACTAGTCGGAAAACACTATGTTGGCTGAGAGAATGGTCTGCTTTTCAGTGAACCAGTAAATCCTGAGCCAGGTACAAGCAAGTGGCTAGTGGTTCCATCAATGCACAGGAACTTCCTGGTGTCACTGGCCCATGAAGTGCCCTTAGCAGGACACTAAGGGTTAGAAAAACCCAGAATAGGTAAGATCCTCTGTTCTACTGACCAGGGATTTGCAGAGATACAGAGGGGTTCTGTAGAACCTGTCCATCTTACCAGTTGAGTGGTAAGACAGGAGGGAAGACTAATGCAACATTAGTGCCTCTACCAGTTATAGGTGTTCCATTTCACCGGTTGGTAATAGACATCGTTGGTTCATATGAATCTCCTGCCTCACAATCCGGCAACAAGTACATCTTGGTTGTGGTGGATCACACCACCAGGTACCTTGACGCTGTACCTCTGAGGAGCATGACCGCAAAGGTGGTAGCAAGAGCTCTCCTAGGGATTTTTTTGTAGGGTTGGATTTCCAAGGATGATATTTTTTGACCGGTGAATCAACTTCATCTCTTCTTACATGAGAGAGATGTGGGAGCAAGCTGGTGTGATATACCACTTCTCCATGGCAAACCACTCACAGACCCATGGTTTGGCCGAGTTGTTTAACAAAACACTGCAGAGCATGATGAAAAACGCTTCCAGAGAACCTCAGGAGTACATTCCTGTTCATCGTACAGTTAATTTTAGAGACTGATGCTTCTGACAGAGGTAATGGAGCGGAGTTAGCTCAACTGAATGACAAAGGTAGAGAGCTTCGGGTAGCCTTTATTAGTAGGACATTATTACCCAGAGAGCAGAACTGACCGCCATTGAGAAGGAAGGCTTTGCTGTAGTAGTGTGGGCCTTGCATTCCACCCATATTTGTTTAGCACGAAGTCTATGGTGCAAACAGATCATAAGCCACTGAAATGGTTGATGGCTATGAAGGGAGAGAATCCCAAAGTGTTGAGATGGTCTATTTCTTTAAAAAGGGTTGGACTTTGTAGTGGAGCACAATGCCAGATTGAGCCACGGGAATGCTGACTGACGTTTTCAACCCTTTTACTGATCTGACCGCCAAATCTCTCTTGGTTAGGAGTTGATTCGGGGTGTTCTGGTCTGGGAGGGGCATCTGTTGGGAAGGAAATGTCCTCTGCATGGTACAAACATATACACCTGCCCAGAGTGCCCAATTGTACTCTTGTCTTGATCCCTAATTTTGATGTCTTGTCATAGCCAAACACGGATCATGCATGTGCGCCTTGACATAGGCCTGGCTCAAGGATTGTGGTGGTGACTCCCAAAGTGCTACCCTCAAAGTGGTGCAAAGGCTACCGCCTTTTCCAGGAATAAAGCAGAACAAGCACTGTTGGGGCAGCAATATAGAAGGCTACAGTACTGAGCTGTGTGCGCAGACTGAATGTGTGTGCTGAATGCGTGTGTGACTGTAGTGGCACCGTGCATGGTAACAGTTCTGCAGAGCAAGTGTGCTTGGGACTATATTGAGTGGAAGTGTACCTGCAATTAATATGTTACTTGGAGGACCCTGGGTTCCATTTTGGGAAGCAGAGGCCTGCCTGATGAAAACATGAGGAGTAGAAGAATCCCCCCCCAGACAAATTTGTGTATTGCTGCATTCCTGTGAGCTGGGTGGGAAACACACACCCTTTTACACTTCAAAATGTTGCTTTTTGATTCTGTGGTAAATCACAAGGAAGGGGCCTAGACACCATGAGGAAAGAAGATGGGACCTGATGTGTGGGAATCATGAAGAGTAGGGCTGGGAGCCTGAGATTAGCCTTTTGATGCACATATCACTGTGGCTGACATACAGGGATGAACTCTGGTCACTCCCATGAATTGAAACAACTTATGACAGTAATGGGAACATGAAGGCTCTCCTGATCATCCAAAAAGGGCCTCAAAGTATGCGGGGCATTCCTCTTTGCCACCGCAAATCTAAAATATGAAACCAGGCTTGCTTTGAGGGCTTAAACAGAGTCATGGTGCACACAAACGTTTTGTATTCGAATCTTTTATTCTTCTATTGAACCAAACCTGGCCAACACGTGTTTCATGACATTAAGGTTGCTTCTTTAGGTCAGATACATTAACTTAACAAAGTAACAACAATTTATGACAGTAATGGGAACATGAAGGCTCTCCTGATCATCCAAAAAGGGCCTCAAAGTATGCGGGGCATTCCTCTTTGCCACCGCAAATCTAAAATATGAAACCAGGCTTGCTTTGAGGGCTTAAACAGAGTCATGGTGCACACAAACGTTTTGTATTCGAATCTTTTATTCTTCTATTGAACCAAACCTGGCCAACACGTGTTTCATGACATTAAGGTTGCTTCTTTAGGTCAGATACATTAACTTAACAAAGTAACAACAATTTACAAAATTAACTGTAAGGGCAAAACAGACATTGAACAATATTTTTAAAAAAAGGAGGGCGTATAGGTTTTAAAGTAGAAGAACAGACAAAAGAAATATTAAAAATAACATCAGAATAACAAATACAAGGCTTCTGAAAACTTTTTAATTAAAAAGGTACAGACACAATGTTATATAAACATTGATGATAATATTCTGCCAAAGATAGAACTTTGGGAACCAGACACATAAGACTTTCACCAAAAATGTCCCAATACAAGAGGTGCCCATGCCTAACCCTGCACCCAAAAACTAAAATTCTATTCTGTAACTTGCATAATACTGCTTATTATAGTGGAAACAAAGCAAGATATTACATTCATTCAGCTTCCCATAATACATATATCTATTAATGATGAAAGACTTGATTGTAGTTTGTTTTTCGTTCGTCCTTTATTATGAATCAATTACTTTCTTAAAATCACCATACAATTGCTCTGCCGCCAACGCCAAGCAGTATTATGCAAGTTACAGAATAGAATTACAGTTTTCGGGTGCAGGGTTATTTTGTAGTATGTTAACGGTGGTTTCTTAACCACTTATTTGGGATGCATGTGGGTCACATCCCAGACTTGCTGCACCGAGCGTCGACACCAATATAAGAGGCAGATTTACTAGTGACGTCTGGTGCTGCTCCTGTTAGAAGCTCTGACCCTGATCGTTGGTTAATATAGCTAACCTAACAAATAGTTTGCATATCTATGGTTCCATAGATTTTCCAAACAAAGTGACTCCAAGAAAGAAGAAAAGGACAAGTAGACCTGTTCTCAAGATGAATCCTCACAACTCTAGTGCATCCAAGACAAAGGAACCAAACAAGACGTAAAGGCTGAAGTTTCCATAGACATTCAAAGCAAGGGATGTATTTTGAGACAAATCCTCATGAGGCTAATGCACTCAAGACGAAGAAACCAGACAAAATGTAAAGGTAGATTATAAGTGAGAATCACAACCAATTTCTCAGAGTGTATTTTTTCTTTCAAATGTGGATGATTTAATTGCTGTGAGTTCACAAATTGCAAACAAACCAGTTTTTATGATTGTTAAAAGAAAAAATGGAACCCGATAACTGAAGTTATAAATTGCGACACAAAACTGTGTGTGTATGCTCAAATGTGTATGCAGCAAGACCTATGTTGAATCAACCATTTGTCATGTAAAAAAGAGTTGGCAAGAACATTTAAGGGCATTTAGAAATCCAAATGAAAAACATCCTAGGTTAATTCATCTTCTAGATTCCGAATGTGGGAAGAAACTTTGTGGGATACGCATTGCTGCATTTGAAACTGTAAAAACACATAGTAGAGGAGGTGCTTGTGTCTATAGATTGTGGGAGAGAGAGAGAGTTTTTGGGTTTAGAAACTGAGAGCCTTCGAACTAGATTTAACTAAGGAGGAGGAACTGTATCGTTTATTGTAAGACCACTCCTAGGAGACTGTTATTTGCAAACAGAGAGCATAAAACTGTAATAGTGACCCCTTTTGGTCAAATATACGATCTCTTGTTGTTTACTTAGTTGTATGTTAATGGAGCACACAAAGCTATATCCCCCCTTTTTGGTCAAATAATATGGAAGACAGAGTATCCATAGTGTAGTAAAAAGCACAATAAAGTGGTAGTTCTGGTGGCTGCAGCATTTGCTTAAGTAATGGATAGGCCGCGTGCCATAGTGGTGTGCCTCAAGAAATATTTGAGGTTATTTGCCTTTAGATTTTGTGTGTTTTTTTTGTCTGGAGGGCACTAGCCTTGTGAGGATTTATCTCAAAATACACCCCTTGCTTTGAATGTCTATGGTAACATCTGCCTTTACATCTTATTTGGTTCTTTTGTCTTGGATGCACTAGCGTTGTAAGGATTAATCTCAAGCACAGTTCTGGCTACTTGTCCTTTTCTTATTTTTTGGAGTCACTTTGTTTTGAACACTATTTGTTGGACTTGGGTTCCTCTTCTGGTGGGGAATTTTTGGTGAAAATCTGTTGTGTGTCTGGTTCACACAGTTCTATCTATGGCAGAAATATAACCCTTTAGTCTGTACCTTTTTTAGGTCTCGCCTAAGCAGCGCATGCGCTATCTCTTTGAGACAAGTTGCATCGCCTCTGGGGGCTTTGAGCACGCCCCTCGCTTGTCATTTGTTCCTATGCGTGCTTTTCAAAATTACTTTCCTTTCTGTGGCTAATTAACATTTGTCCATCCTGTCCATGAATGGTTCTTGCCCCTGGTGACTGGCCCTGTTATATGTATTATTTCTGTTTTGTCTTATTCTGTTTGTTTCGTTGCACTCCTGGTTCTGTTTGCTTTAAGTTTTTTGGAAGGCACGTGGAGTACCGACACGGAGACTTAAACCCGTTTCCCCAGTTCTAAAGTCAGCAGCTCTACATGTTATGCCACATCCTCTCTCCAAAAATTGCTGGTTTTCCTATAAAATGCCTGTTTTTGCAAGCTGAAGCATTGCTCTGTGTAACAGCTGCCTGTCCTATGCTCATTCTTCGGACCCTTCTCTACCCCTCTCCCCACCCGCAACTGTTCATTTCTGTTCTAAACACGAAACTCATGGGCAATAAGTTGAACATAAATACTATGGTCTAACATTCTGATGTACCAGAGCTTATGATATGGAGGGTTGTACTCTCTTAACAAAGAAACGTCAAAGTGCTGTGTAAGATGCTTCGATGGGTTAATGTGCTGGTTGAAGAGCTATGTGACCAGCGTGCACGTCACAGGTTCAAGCTAGTATTGCTGAGCCGAGTGGGCCTTTCAATCTCTGACTGTGATAAAGTATTAACAAGTTGTTTATTAATAGTGCTTGTTTTATTATACTGTAAATTAAACTTCCTAAAAGCGTCAGTCTTTATTGTGACAAGCATTTTTGTAACTGTACCTGTACTAATTCGTGTGATTTATAAATTGAGAAGAAATTGGATTTTAATTTTACAATAATAACCACTTTGAACTAAAACATTAATATAGAGTGCTTAATAATGTTGAGTTGTAAGTTTGCGACATCTGACAATAGTAGCAACATTTACATCTGAGGTATGTTTGCAATTCCCTGCTGTTTTTTTAGCTCTTCTAAACTAGGCTGCTGAGGATCATTTTGCTTCCATTTGTACACAAATAACCAGACGGGCGGAAGCTTTCTCTCGGGGGACGTTCCTGAGAGGGAAACTTTAGTGCGATGCACAATGTCTGCATGGGTAGCAGTTGATGATAATTTTTGTGATCAACTCAGGGTCATTGACGGTGCACAGGATGGCAGGCAAAGGATTATCTCTTCATCTTATACAGAGAAGTGAGCTGTTAAGGAGTTGAAGGCTGGCGGGATTCTGGGACCTTGCACTGGCTCTGCTGCGTCTAGGGTCGGTGTTTTGTTGCATTGCACTGGTTTCCAAGAGCAATAGTGTGCAACATTCAGAATTCAGAATTTATTAGAGTTCTAGATTTCAGGCTCCTAACCGAAAGATGCTGATGGCCGTTATGCTGCAAGTATTATTGATGTAGAATCGCTGCATTTTGAATGGAAAAGTTAAAAGAACTTAGTTTTTGCCAATTTCAAGGTTACTTTTTTGTTGACACTTATTTGTAGCATATGTTTCAGAAATTAGGCTGGGAATCTGCCTGCCAGTTTAAGAAAACTTACTACTTAAAAATGTATTTATAATAGATGCTGAGTTTCTAGTTTGCTTTTGCATGCCTTTTTCATATTTCTGATGTGCTTAAATGTGATATTTTAATGCTTTATCTGTGACAATTTATCATAAGTAGAACAAAGTAGTTAAATCCATGTAATTAGATAAATATTGCAACTACCCCTCAATTGGGTAATGTAATATTTTATAAGTGGTCTTAAAACAGCCCTGAATGTGAATGGTCTGGTAAAAGTTGTCAGTCACCCAATACGTGGGCCTGCTTTGCAATTATGTCATGTGCTTAACACGTCCCCTTCACCTCTGTCTCTCTCTCTCTCTCTCTCTCTCTCTCTCACTCTCTCACTCTCTCTCTCGCTCTCTCTCTCGCTCTCGCTCTCGCTCTCTCGCTCTCTCGCTCTCTCTCGCTCTCTCTCTCTCTCTCTCTCTCGCTCTCGCTCTCTCGCTCTCTCGCTCTCTCGCTCACTCACTCACACTCACTCACTCACTCACTCTCTCACTCTCACTCTCTCTCTCTCTCTAACTCTCTCTCTCTCTCTCCTGTCCTCTTTAGTTTGTGTTTTTGAAAAATATGGAACCTGCAAACAGCAATCTATTGTCAGTGAAACAATTGCAGTCTGGTACATTAATTTCACAAAGGAAGTTTAAAAAAACTACAAGTATCAGAAGGCATTATGCTGTTAATTTTCTCTGCTGGACTGGGCATTAGCACCTTCTGGTAAGCATCACTAGCACTCATTTTCATATCCAAATTAGTTAAATGCAATATACACTTTGTGGAATTTTAACATGTGGACTCCAGAGTATCGACTTCTCTTGTGAGCAGTGGCTCAAACTACTGAACTCATCTCTCCTTCACACTCCCACTACCTCCTCTCATCTCGTACTCCCACTACCCCCTCTCATCCCTCCCTCACACTCCCTGTCTCCTCTTATACTGCCTGCTCACACATGCTGCCTTCCTGTACCTCCTCGTTCTGTGCACTCACCTACCTCTTGCCTCCTCCCTCTCTGGTTGGCCCTCCCACTTGTATCAGTGCTGCTCTAACTTATACTCGGAAACTGGAAGATATGCACTGCCCATCTCTTTCCTTGCTCTCTTTGTCGGCTCACACGCCTCTGCCGGTCTGGTGCCCATCTTCAGTGCCACGCCGTCAGCTGGTGGGTGGTCATTGCCTCTCTGAACTCCTGCCTTATTTTGAGATTAATAAGGTTTCTTTGGGAAGAGCAACCAGTTCCTCGCTCTCACCCCTCTCTCTTGCTCTCTCACAAACTCTTCCCTACTCTCTCATGTGCTTGACTTTAGATCTTCGAGCACAGTTTATTTCCTGTGCCTTTTCAAGTGCCATCCCGCAATCCCATGCTCGCCTCCTCTTCCTGAAGTGTCTTCTGCATACAACGGCACTTCCTCTTTGTGCGTCTGTCGCCTGCTCTCCCCTTCTTTCTCATTTTCTCACACACTCTTTCTGCTCCTCTGTCTGGAGTTCATTAACCACTTTGTGCACAAACTACTTATCACTATGTCTTCCTATCTATTCCGAGCAGCTGGCAATCCTGTCCATCCACCATGCCACATAATTCCACTACACAAATCCTCTCCACACCACACAATTCCACCGAAACACAATTTCACAACTAACAATTCCAATCCAACCCAGATAATTCCACTCCACACCACATGCAGCCACTCCACTCCAAGCCGAAACACATGGGTAAAAGACATTGGGGCACATGCATCAAGCAGAATTTTTGCGATTTCTTATTTGCGAGAAATAAGAAATCGCAAATAAAGAATCGCAAAAATCGATGCATCAAAAATATAGCGAATAATTAGCGAATCGCAAGAAATCGCTATTGCAAATAGCTGCCCCCTCTTTGCGAACTCGCTATTAGCGATTTCGCTAGTTGCGAAATCTCAAATAGCAGGAAGTGGGCAGACCAAGCCCCATTCAGTGCACAGTCACAGTGAGAGGAGGGAGCTGACTGCAGGAGCTGAACAGGAGTGAAAGTAACTTTTGGAACAACACCTGGCCATTTCACAAAATGGATACAGCAGCAGGAGAGAACAGCCAAAGTGCCATAAAGAGGAAAAATACGTTTTCTGACAAGGAAATCGACACCCTAATCGAGTGCGTGGTACACAGCCATGACAAGCTGTTTGGAAAATTGTCCTTGAAAGTTGCAGAGCAGGAGAAACGCAAAATATGGATCTGGATCCAAAATAAAGTGAACGCTGTTGGGGTCATACACCGTACCATCGACGAATTTAAAAAAAGGTGGTACGACTTGCGCAGTCGTGCAAAGGAACGCTTTGCCGACCGGCTCAAGGAATCCAGGAAGACAGGAGGGGGAACCCCGACACAGACTGCCAACACACCCATGGAGGACATGGTGGAGTCGACACTCCAGCCTGAAGCTGTTGTTGGGGTGACCCAGCTAGACACCTCTGGAGCGGCAAACACATCCGAAGGTAAGATGCATGCATGTGGCCAAATGTCATTAAATTGATACGTATTGCATCAGCTCAGTACAGCACACATGTCCATAATGAAAATCCTGTACACATTTTACTTGGAATTCAAAGTGCATTATGGGAGATGTAGGCAGGTCAGGAAGGTACCATGGCAAACACACAAATAGGAATAAACCGACACAACATTAGTGTAATAGCAAAACATTTATTCACAGTAAAAACATGAGTTCTGTGACATGACATCGCAAATGCTGTTTTGCACTGTTTAACTCACAGATGCAGAACGTGAAGTTGCAGAGGGCAGTGACTTCATTGACACCCCGGAAAATAGCGCATTAGAAGCGACGGACACACCGGTGGTGCAACAAAATCAGTCACGTTCCCCTACCAGGTGCAGGGCAACTGTCCCACCACTGGTGACGATGGAATCTGAGGACGAGGCACATGTAACACCAGTGCCCAGCCAGTCGCAAGAGACACCCACGCCAACTCCTCAAACACAGCTCCGCCGCAGCACTCCCCGAGGCCGGCAGCGTAGAATAAGGTCCCTAATCACCCAGCTGGAGGACCGACCTAATGATGCCTGGGGTGGTCTTGAGGGACAGATGCTCCGGGTGCAGCGCCTGCAGGCGAAAAACTCACGTTTAGTGCAGGCACAAATAGGAAAGATGGCAGACAATATAGCAGTACTGATGGATTGCGTGAAAAAACTGACCAGGGTGATGAGGAGGGACGTGGGTCACAGGCAAGACACCATCGCCAACTGATGCAGCGCATGAACCAGTATGCAAAATCCAATAATAGGGTGGCCACATCCACTGCACTGCTGGCACGCAGGTCTGAGACCATGCAAACTGAGATGTCCCATTGGAGTGGGGATGTGGCAAAGGCACTGGGCCAGGTGACCAATGCAGTGGAAATGATGCAAGCTGCCACAATGGAGTCAAATACTGTCACTCTGTAAGAGGGTAGTGAGGAGGCCTCAAGCATGAGCAGTCTGTCTATGCCTGTTACCACTGCAGGAAGGCGCAAGACAGGCAGAAGTACCCTCTCCGCTGCCAACATGGGGGATGAAGAGGCAGCATCTGAAAGGCGTCTGGGTGTGCGTGGGAGGAAGCGATAGACTGCCATGTACGCTGACATCCAGATATGGTGAGGTAACCATTGACGGACACAACACTTTTGACTGACTTCCAAGTCATGATTTGATTTAAAGACATTTATGTACATAACTACTAATCCTTTGCGACTGGGCACATTAGCTGCGAGCTTCAACACTCAAGTAATTTTTTTTTAAAGATAAACATACTTTGCAAGCAATATCCGTGTTTTGTCTCATCATTACTCACCTTAGAAATAATTCTGGGTTATTTCCATGCGTTTCTTGCGGCCTTCTGCTGCGCTTGCACCATGTGCTGCATGGCGTTGTGGCCCTTGCTGGTTGTCGTCCTCCGAGTCGCTTTCAGACACCTCAATTGCTATGCCTCCCTTTGTGGCAATATTGTGTAGCATGGCACATGCTGCTACTATCTTGCAGCATTGTTCATGGTTGTATTGTAAGGCGCCACCGGTTTTATGGATGCATCTGAAGCGACTCTCCAACAGCCCAAACGTGCGCTCTATGAAGTTCCTGGTCGATATATGCGCAGCATTATACCTCTGTTCACTGGCAGTTGTAGGATTGAGGTACGGCGTCATTATGTAATTACGCAAGGCAGTGAGCAAAGGGTCAGTGGCAGTATTACATTTGCATACGTACAATGACTGTGAGCATTAATAACACATGTTTACCTAGCAGATGTCCCTCTCCAAATTCATCCCTGACAAGACGAGTGTGTATGCCACTCTGGCTAAATATATAGGAATCATGTGCACTCCCTGGGTATTCCGCCACAATTATTATGTATTTGACATTGCATACTACCTGTATGTTAAGGGAATTATAAAGTTTTCTATTCCTATATATGTATTCATTTCCTGCAAGGGTGCATATTGCCACATGGGTGCAATCAATGCAACCTGAGACTTGTGGGAAGCAGGCTATCTGGTAAAATTCCTGTTTAGTCTTGGTGAGGTAATGTGCGGTTGTGGGGAAGCTAATGTGTGAGTTGATCCGGGACATCATGGCATCAAGGAATGCTTTGAAGATTCTTGAAAGGGCGCTTTGAGACACACCTCCAGCTACTGCTATGACCCCCTGGAAACTGCCTGACGCCAGTAGGTGCAGGCAGCATAGGACCTGCACATGTGTGGGTATGGCATTGGTCCTACGTGTCTGTTGCTGCAAAATGGGATCCAATTCATTGATTAAATCATGGATCATTGCTGCATTGAGCCTATACTTGTCGTATATCTCATCCACTGTCTGTACTAGCAAAGTAATGTGGACTTTGAAGATGCGCTCCTGGATTCTCCTCCTTCTGTGTGCCGCTGCCTGGAGCCTCATCCTCCTCACCATCAGATAAAGCCCTGCCATTGTGAGATGTTCAGGCTCAATCTGTGTGTGTTTAAGTAAGTTTCTGTTGACTTTCAGCTGTATCTGATTTGCACTGATTATTACCACCTAGTTATGATCCTTCTTATTTTGCACTTGCAATATTGCGATTTTCAGTAATATCGCAAATTGCGATTTTTCATGCATTACTTTGCGATTCTTTAATTGCGATTCGCGATTTGGTAGCCGCAATGAAAGAATCGCAAATTTAGTCTCAGAATATTTTGCGATTCTTTAATTTTGCGAAAACATTGGTTTTCGCAAGATTTGCGTTCATGCATTGCTGCAGGTTAGTTCGCGATCGCAATTGGGCTATTTTTGCGATTCACTATTGTTCCGATTTTTTTTTTTTTTTTCTTTTCTAGGTTGATGCATGTGCCTGATTGTCATTTATGCCAATAGCTCTAACCCTTGCAAATTTGAGACCTATTGGCATTGCCAATGCTTTTTAATTCTAAAGTTTTCAGAAAGCGTATATCCATAATTCTGATGTTGTTATTTTTTTCTGAGTTTTATATAGCTCGAACTTGACCCGAAGGTATCCCGTATCAGGGCGCTTTACATGAGCACCAGTTGCGTTACACTAGGACACATTCATTTTTTTGTTAGGCACGGGTAGATTAAGTGACTTGCCTAGAATCACAGGATGTTGAGTGTCGTTGCCGAGACTTGAAAACGGTTCTCCAGGTTTGAGGTCTACCACCCTAGCCGTTAGGCCAGATCCTCTCCCCTTAATGTTTTTAATATTTCTTTTGTCTGGTATTATACCTTACTACCTATCTCCCCTCCCCCCCCCCCCTTTTTTTTTAAGATCTCGGCTACACAGTGCTGGCACTGCCTCTTCGAGACATGTTGTATATAGTTTGTGGGCTTTAGCTCGCCCATAGGCTTCCTATTTACTGGCTCGATCGTCGTTCTCCTACTCTTTCTCCCCGTTTGTCCATGGCATGCATGTGTCATGCCTCTTCCTGTGCTTAACCCTCCCCGAGAACATGGACTAATTATTATATCAAGCCACTGGTTTCAATTTAGCATCTGTTTTAGGAACTACTTTTTTCATTGCTGGAAAACAATTCACGCGATCGGTCCTGTTTTTCACTCGCTCTGAGCTCCGCTCTGTTTCTGTAAACAGGCCTGTAAATCTTGTTCTTATCTCGTCACATTTGCTGAGCATCCAAACTCCGAGGTCAAGTGTCAGATGCTGTTTTCAGAGCGCACCTGTTCCGTGCCCCACACCTCCCTCATGATATGCTACTTTTGATTTGGAATGTGCACAGCTCAAATTAGAAATGCGCTTTCTGTCCCCAACAGCACATATTTGCATTTTGAGCACTGCCATTTTCAGAAACAACTCGTCGTATTTTTTAAAAGAGGGTTTTAGTGCATGTGCAAATAATATTTTTTTGCCCCAGGAAGGGGAAACTATCTTCTCATCCTTTATTATTTTAACTTGATTGTCAATAATACGATCACACTTCATGTTCTTTGGTATGTATGCTAAATAAACTATTTGCACAAACTAGATTAATTGTCCTTGCCACTTGTGCTTTTCTTCCACCATTTAGGTTTCCTTAGTTTGGGATCTGTGACATTTCATGGATTGGAAGCTCGGGTGGCGTATGTACAAGATTTTTTTATCTTCTGTTGCTGCCACCAATAGATCTGATCTGTTTTTTAAGGCGCATGGGTATTTCGGCTGAAGTGAGGGTACGCTTCACATTAGCTGATCGTGGCAAAATCAAATCAGCAAGTTTCCACCCATCCCCTAACCTGTGAATGTAGCTGAAAGTATGCAGCTGCTGAGCTAGCGGAATTGCATACTAAATTTCACTCGCACAAAGAGAAATGATCTCTTGACTATGACTAACATCGTCTGTGCTGAGAGGCAGGCGAGTCAAAAAGTAAAGGGTAGTTTTGTATTTGTGAGGGTTTCTGGTGAATGTTACAACATTTAGCCTCATTTCATTTATTCGTTATGTGGTTGGGTTATTTTATTTGACTATATTATCGAGTGACAAGCGTGATTTATTTTTTGTTCCAACTGCCAGAATAAAGTGTTTCCCGTTTTTTATTTTGCTGGGATGAGAGCATCACACAGGTTGTTTGTAAGGGACCCAATGCTTTAAGCGTAAGCCATGTATGCGGTCATCGTTGTACATACATTTTTTGTTCATAAAAAGAGCATGTCTGTTAAGATCAGTTTTTTAGTCAGCTCTGTGTAAAAAAACGTGCATGTGTTCCACGATTGAACCCCAGTGTAAACCTAGGGTCTGTGTGACAGAGCTATTTTTTCGCACTATGTGTGCCTTTCTCTTGCATTGTGTTAGAAATTAGGGGACTCTGGTTGGCGCAGGCAAGTACCAGCGACAAGCAGGGACCCTTTACTTCTAGTCAGGGCGAAGGATGGCTCCTTAGAATAACCCCTGCTCACCCTCTAGGTGCGTGGCGCGAGCAGTCAAGGCTAAACTTCAGGGCGTACACGGTTAAGCACTTGCAATTATACACACAGTAAATACTTTGCATGCACCACAAACGGACACCAGGCAGGTTGTATACAAAAATAAGGCTTTTATATATTTCTCAGCAGACTTAGTACAAGACCCAGAAACGGTGGGGCCACGATCTCTATGAATACGGCAAGTTCTTTTGTACGGAAAGTCTTCATATGCGGGGCAACAAGGGGAACTGTGGGTCTTAGCGCACTTCGCGCTGAGACAGTAACCGGGAGGCACGCGTCAGACGGCAGGGAAAACAGAAAGTTGCGGACCCTGGATCCGATGCGAGCTCGCGGTCGAGTTCGTAATTACAGTGCCTTGTTTCTTTTCGTGAAGGCGGGTGCGGGACACTCAGCGGCCCTTTCAGAAGGGCGAGGCGGTGTCCGGGGCTCCCACGCTTTACGAGGGGGGTCTGGTCCTTCAGGCTCACAGCAAGAGCGGGGTGTTTCAGGTTGGCAAGTGAGCAAAGCGGGGCAGCCAGGCACGCTTTCTATATCCGTGCTGTCCGAGGCTTGGAGATGCTCACAGCGCCGATTCCGGGGGAGGGGTGAAGGTGCGCCGCGGGCCTCCGGCGAGCGAGGTGACTGGGGCAGCCCAGCACGGCGTAGGGAGAGCGGCTCAGATCGAGCCAGGCTCTTCCCAAGGCAGGGGCGGCTAAGCAGTCCGGTCAAGGCTCAAGGAGGGGCGGAGGGGCTGAGGGGCACGGGAGTCATGGCTCAGGGAAGGAACACCACAGTCCAGCGGTAGGCGAGTGAAGGTCAGGATGATCCCAATGGTCCTGGGGCTCAGTTCAGGGGGCAAGCTCGCTTCCAGGCCCTTGGAGATCGTTTTTGAAAGCACAAGTTTCTTGAAAATAAAAATAAAGCAAAGTCTCTAGTAAAAGGTTCCTCTTCTCCCCTTTGGCAGCAAAATCACCACTGCCGGCCAGTCCCCCAGGATAGGGACAGTCTTCCTCCTTACAGCTTTCCTGGCGCCTCCTCCTCAGGCAGAGATTCTTCTTGGTTCAAAGCGGATCTGATCTCTTAGGAGCAGGGCTCCTACATTTATACTGCATTTCTTTTGTTCTCCCAGGCCAGGAGGGCCCTTGCCTAGTTCAGTCCGGTTCTGGAGCACTTTGTTGACGCGATGCAGGCTTCTTCTTTCAGAGTGCAGGGCAGAGTGATCAGACGCTCCACAGGGGGCGGAGCCGGCATTGTGGTGGCAGAGCACTGTCCTATTCAGAGTCCAGGTGTACTCCTCCCACCCATCTACCTGTCAATCTTTCTATTCACCACCAGGCTACCTAGCTCTGCCCATCTGGGTTTCCCCCGCCCTGTCACTCACACAAGCCGGACAGCAGATACACATCACGCAGAGGCGGGCTGAAATGGTTAGGCAAGCAAAGGCCAACTTTCTAAAAGTGGCAACGCAGAATATTAAAATAAACCTTACTAAAAGATGTACCTTATTATTCCGAGTTCAGGCATACTAAACTCGTTCTTCTACCATGTTCCCTGGGTCGGTTAGGATCATAGGATGTTACAATCTTAACCGCCCATTCTGGCCTATGAGAACAGGGTAGCCTTACAATAGTGAAAAACGAAAATGGCTGTAATTCACTATTAGGACATTCCACACACATCAGGGCGTGTCCTACCTTATGCTTACAACGCACCCTGCCCTTGGGCCTACCATAGGGGTGACTAACATGAAGTTAAGGGAAGGTTAAGGGACTGGCAAGTGTGTGCACTTGCCAGTCAGCATGTCAGTACCAGACTGCACGCAGGTTCTGCGATGGCAGACCTAGACACATTTTACCAGGCCGCTTCTGTGGGTGGCACAACCAGTGCTGCAAGCCCACCAGCGGCATTTGTATTTACACGCCCTGGCACTTCTGGTGCACTTTACTGGGGTCTGACAGTAAACCAAATAAGCCAATCATGGAATCCAACCAACATATCAATTAACAATGGGGAGAGCATAAAACAGCCAACAACAGGTCAGAAAAAATGCAGGAGGAAGGCAAAAAGTTTAGGGATGACACTGCAAAAAGGGCCAAGTCACACACATTGTGATTTACTCGTGGATTTTATAGCAGGAAACCGGAGGGAAAACGTACTCAACTTAATCAGTGCCCGCCTGCTGCTCCCTACGTAACTGAGGTAGTATTCTGTCCTTTGTAAATTTTAGTGCCATGCAAACAGAAGGCGTGGGACTGGCAAAAATGTGCCCAGCAGGACAAACAAAATTGCAAAGATTTATTTTCTATAGTTAACTTTCTTTTATTTTGCGAAGTCTTCTTTTCTCGCTTTGCACTAATCTTTTTTGCTCGTGAGCACTGCCACACTAACATTAACACTGTCACATCAATTAGAGGGCCAAATAAGGCTAAATTACATTACCATTGACAGGCCCAATAGCTTGGAGCTAGGCTTTGCCAATGCTTGTTTGAATTTGATATTGGTGACTGTCTGTTTCGACCTGACAATCAATCTTGTACATTTTTGTTACTTTGTTGAGTTAATGTATTGGCACTAAAGAAGCGACCTTGATGTTTTGAAATGTGTTGGGCAGGCTTAATTCAATATAAGAATAAAAGATTTTAATAGAAAACGTTTTTGTGCACCATGACTCTGTTTTAGAAGTTTCGTCCTCCTATCAATTGTGTTGTGGGTCAATCAGCTCTGGAGACTTGCCTGCTGGGACAGACATCTTTTTAAAGGGAAAGACAAGTGGACACTTAAAAAGAAACAGAACCACAACATACAGCTTCAAAGACTTTGACCTAAGTCACATTTTGGTGTCTGGAAATTGACTATAAGAAGGGGAGGTTAAGACCCTAAACTTTGCCATCTGCCGAGCAGCCAGACATGCTGTTTGAGGAGGGGAAGGTCTGCAAGCCTTCTGCCCAGGGCTGCTAGTCTCCCTGCTCGGTGGGGGGACATTACCCAGGGAAAAGCAAGTTTACCTGCCCTGGTGACTGGAGTACCAGCCCCTGCATGCTTTCCAAGACCAGTGTGCCCTGTGAGGAAGAGGAGAGCGTTGGCGGGAGCGAGGTCCAGTGGGGAGCCCTACCGTGAGGACTCCCTGTGCGTGGTGTGAGGATTTGGCTATGCACCAATGGAGTTGTAGCCTGTGTGCAGGATTGTGTTGGTGACCCCTGTATGACAGGAGAGGGTCGCTGTAGACTGAGCCATGCAATGAGCGCCAAGCCCGTACCGCCTTGTAGTGTTGACCCCATAAGCCAGAGGGAACCACCATGGAAATAATTGTGTGACCGGAGTGCCAAGACTTGGTAACGTCTTAGCTGCGACCCCATGTGCCAGGAGGGGCGTAGTGGTGTGGGAAATTGCACCAGAGGAGTCTACGTTGTGTTCGGAGGTATCGCTGCAACTTCGTTTGCCTGGTGGAGCTGCCGGTACTAACTTGCCAAGGATTTTGGGCAGTTGTCTGGGACTAGGACCGAGGAGCACGTCTCACCCTCTCTCGACTCCAGTTGGGAGCTGAAGGATTGAATCTCCCTCTCTTACCCCAGGCTGTGCAGAAATTGACTTGGTGCATCTTCACAAGCTTGAAGCTGCTACCATCATTGGGGAAACTGGCTGTGCCACGCAGGAGAGTAAGCCTGCGACGGCCGTGCGTGCCGTGAGCAGCCCGGCTTCTCAGAGCAGGATCTGAACTTGAGAGTGCCAGGGCACCTGCTGCATCGTCAAACGATACCTTGCTGCAGGAGATGGTAAGACTTGAACTGGGCCTGTGGGCCTCTGTGGATTCGCTGTAGAAGGTGCTACAGCACCCTAAACACTTTGACTTCTTTCTCAAAGACTAAAGAAAACTCTTGAGTACGGCCTATTAGTGAGCATTCCTTGGATACGGCCACCAGTGAATGGGGAATTATACCTGACCACGTTATACGCTAGAGGGTGGGAAAGGGTCATGCCTGACAACTACTATAACCCTAACTTCAAGGGAATTGTGTTACTACTGCTCGTGATTGTAATTATTCCTTTTAATGTGCAGAGTTACAAATAAAATACTTCTCATAAAAAAGTATTTGACTGGACAATGATTTATTGTTCATACTGTGTGTACTTTGATTTAGGAGTCCTGTTCCAGTACCTGTATCTACACCCCGCTGCCCCCCCCCCCCGCCTCCCTCCAAACCTCCCCCCACCCCTGGGAGCCTTTGCCTGCTTGTCCCTAGCTACCACTGAGAGTCAAGTGCAGAAGGGGGAACTTTTGCCCAGTTGTTCAGGATCCATAGTAGGTCTGACCCATGGACATCAGGAGTAAAAGTCCTCAACCACCGTGATTGGGCCCAGTTGCCCCTGCGTGCCCTGTGGCTCTGTGGCTCTCTGAAAGGAGTTCTGGCAATCTTCAAATTTGTGGTTAAATCTCCTTGTAGTTGTACTCCATTCAGTGCGGAAATTGGTAGTTAATTTCTGAGTGATTTGTGCTAATAGGCAGCTGTAATTATTAACTTTTGAAACTGTAATATTGATTAAGCCGTGTCGACATGAGGATTTTGACCTGTACAACAGCTAACTTTATAGGACACTTGTTTATTATGAAGATCACTTTTGTACTTTTGGAAGAGAACATTAATGCCTCTTTTCCAAAGTGCATTTCTCATTCGATGCATAGCCTATACATTACAAAGTTGACGAGTCATTTTGTAGTTGTGGTGTAGGCCACTAGTTCCAGTAAAACATAATTTTTGATAGTAATTAACTGTGGCCTCATTTGAAAAAAAAACCGAGATAGTGGTCGGGGAGTCTTAAGCCTTTTTCAACATTTGTGTTTCTAACTTTCATTCTCTCCGGCGACATTTGCTGAACGATGACTCCTCAAAACAGCTGCACCAATTCAGACCAAATTAGGCTCGCAGAGAGGGCCTATTTGTTGTGTTCTGAATGACAAAAATAACTACATCTTCCAGGGAATCGCTAGAATATTATCAGGCGGATCTCTAGTGCCTCTTCAGCAGCAAGCACCCCACGTGACCTGACTGAGAGCATGGCAGACAGAGGGGCGCATTCGCACGACGACTCGGAAAAGGCCTTAGAGGGACAGCACCGCGTACTGGATAACACAACCTGGGCAGCACAACAAGCTAGAATGTTATAGATCACGTGCATGAAATGTACATTTGCGGAATACCTTAAGCATCGCGTTAAAGATCCGAAGCACAGTTAGCAGATAGTTCTGGTAATACAGACTATAATTAGTCCTAATTCGTCCAGAATGAACAATTTACTAATAAAATAGTTTTACGAATTAGACATTAGAACAGTGAGAGTCTGATGTGCATAACATGTTTTTGAAACAAATTCAGTTACACAGCATGAAACCTGGGCATGAGAAACACATTAACAAGATTGTATTTTGCGAAACGCTTAGTCTGAAATGAACTCTTAGACGATTTTCGAAAGCTTCATAGATTAATTTTTCTATATGACATTTTCTAAAAAGTGTTAACGGATTTTGTTTTACTTTGTTCATGCAAAGGTGTGTAATGTTATTTTGGAAATCTTTACTGTTTTTTTCTCAAACCAAATAAAATATTCACTTCATTATTTCTCAGGAAGAGTTACTACGGAGGGAACTGGGCAAGTTTTACCTTTTCGGGGATATTGTCCTGGTTGGAAGAGCAGAAGGTACGTTTCTTTGCATTGAAAATGGGAACTTCGGATTATTGATAATTCAGTATCAATGTCGCTATTTGATAGGAACTCATTGTTGCTGATAACGAAACATTGTGAAATGTAAACACGTGTTTATCCTGTGTGCAGTTTGCCTTGTAAGAAAAGCAGCGCTGAACATCACTAGATGGAAGCTCTTGCCCATTGCCCTCTCTACCACTTACGTTGGGGCGCTTTGTGGGACTGACAGAAAAAGTCTTCAATTATTTATTCTGGATTATTTTATATCTCTGTTGCCGGCTCTTGGCTTTGAAGGATTCGCCTTTATTCTAGCTGTCCTCTATGGAAGCTGCTGTAAGAAACATTAACAAGCATTGGCAAAGCTAATTGGTCTCCCCTTTGAGAGCTATTGACTTTGGAAATGTTTTGTAGCCATCTTGTACAACAGCGCGGATGCTTTACATTTTGCCTAAAACTAATCTAAGAAAGCGTTATGACGCAGCCTGGGGTGCTTCTTTTTCTCCTTTTTTTCCCATTTGCGCTGGATTCATCATAGTCTATTTTTATTATTATAATTATTTTTAGCCACGCTGCTATGCAGGATGGCTACAAACTATTGCCAAAGTTTGCAATACCCATGCTGTACAGAATGAACAAAAGGCAATTGCAGAGCCAATAGTCTTACATGCGAGACCTGTGGGCTTTGTCAATGCTTGTGAGGTTTCAGCATAATACCCATTAAATTCTGAGCAAATCGGTTGATTTTCCAATACGTCAAAAAGAAAAGAATATGGCATTTGGCAAAAAATCCTTTCACATAAAGAAAGCGACTGTGTCCATGTCGTAGTGAAAATGCATCTGGAAACAGGTAACATCTGTTGTCGCAATAGGAGCAGATGCCATCTATTATAATAAAAATCAATTTCTAAGGTGAAAAAGGGCTGCTTTGAAATATGTGTGGCAGGAGTTTCAACAAGGATGACAGGAAGGAAGAAAAAGTAAAGTAGTACCTCAATCACAGTGCGATCAGCAGAAGTACAGCAATGAAGCTGAAGCAATTAGTACTTGGTCCATGCTGCAGCCGAAAGAAGAGGAAGTGAAGCCAGCATGCTTCGGGCAATTAGAAGGCAGGAAATAGGAGTGCTAAACAACGGGTGGGCTACAAGCTTCTTGTATAAAATATCTCGCGAAAGGACATGCGCTGTACCTGGGGGACTTAAAAAGGGGTTAATAAATGCAGATTTGGGTAAGGAACCTTTCCCATTAGGATGCACTGTTCCCTTTGTCATCATCCTTATTAGTACCCATTTCATACTAATCTATTCATCCACTATATTGCAAGTGTTCAGCCTAATATTCTCCATACACCTCTTTGATTCTCTGGCCTTAGGTTATTCTTGGCACATAGCTGTTCCTTCACCTCTCTTTTCAGACAGAATGTAATTTGGGGATTGATTACATGTGTCCCAAAAAAAAGAAAAAAGATAGGGTGCACGGTAGAGATACCCTGACCTGCTAGTCCTGGCAATGGGGGGTGGGGAGGGCATCCCAGAGGTGGCCACACTTGGGCCAAAGTACTGTGGTACCAGCGTAAAAAAAAAAGGCAGAGCTGCCCTTTTTAATGAAAAATCCACTGGGAAGGTCTGCGTGTCATTCATTTGAAAGGTTAGCGTGGTGTGCAACCCCACTTTTAATGAAGACACTTAACGGCCCGGGAGCCCATGCCCTAAGGTCTGATCCATCTTAACATTTTATAGGGGACGGCTAATTCATAGACCCAGAGACACCATTCCCTGTGGCCTGAGGTCTTACTTGGGAAGGAGGATGTAGGACCCCCTCCATGAGCAATAGAAAGGCCCCTGGACCTCTTGCCCTGGGGCCCAATCTGAGACAGTTTCTTGTGATCACATCGCTCGTAACAGTGTCATGTTCCCTATCTGAGAGAGTGTGGGCAGGCAACCCAAACCCAATTCTCTTCCTGCACTTGATTTGCTCCCGCCCGGAGGGAGCAGAAACAAAATTTGCTCCCGCCGGTTGGGAGAAAAGCAACACAACTATCTCCTGCCTCCACTCAGGATGTGTTTTGGCAGGAGAGCAAATGGGGCTGCATGGGTAATGGGCCTCCTGCCCTTGGCCCCCCAGTAGTTAGGACTGTTGTAGGTGCCGTGGGTGAGACAGAGCACCTGCTCAAAAATAAAACATAATGACAGGAGTAGTGCAATAGTGTGCTCTTCGGCCTGCAATATTTTAAAAGGAAAAAAAGAGGCTATGAGTGCCCCGAATGTGACTGGGGCACTCAAGTGGAAAACAAAATGTATCCCTGCCTCACCACTTGACTATTGAAGCCGCATGTCCATGCATTTCATATTTACTGCGCCCTCTCTGGAGCACCCCATAATGCCCTGTTCGGGCTTCAAATTATATACATTATAGTTGTTGTGGTGCCTCCAGGAGAGACAGGGGCAGTACCAACAATTTACAAAACTGTTGTGGGGGCCTGTAAAGAAAACAGCACCCCCTCCCCCCACACCCCTACAAAATGTGAAAATGTAAAAAAAAAAATAAGTATGTCACCTGGTTATTGAATGCATAACCCCCAGGACAGCTTACCATTATTTTTTGAAGCACTCTAAACTGGAGCTGTATGCTCTTCAGTTGGAGTGTGAAACCTCTTGTTGTAGCATCTATGGCTGTATTTTGTTGCCCGAAGACTCAAACACATATTTAGAGTTCAAACAACTAGAATGGGTAGTAATGTATTTTTGTCGATCACACCTCTTTTATCATGTGCCACAATTTGTAGATAACAGTACACGATTGTCAAGATGGTGTTATATGGTACAGATGCACCGTACTACCCTGGAGGCATATTACACATCAACAGGGTTGTCACTTACTCTGGAAGTAGTGGTCAGTTCATTGAATCTGAAGTCTGCCTGTGCTCTCCGTTTTTTTGTCCCAGAAGCCGGAGCAGCAGCACCTGAGCAGCGGGGAGCAGCGATACGGAGTAATGCTGTGCACGGTGCAGAGGGGTGAGGATCGAGGATAGACCATCTACGGTCTGCTCTGCCCGGACTCTGCACTGCGATGGCAACCACCGCAACAGCGAGGAGCTGCAGCCGTAGCAAAACAGGCAGCAACCAGGCAGCAACCGGGCAGCTCACCGTAAAAAAATGCAGGAGACCACCCGAAGTGCTCCCGGAAAGCACTATCTGAGGAGGTGAGGCGGGGGGCTGGGCACTGCGGCAGGGAGCTCCGTAGAGGGAGCAGGTACAACGGCACAACAACAGCAGCAGAAAAAGAACCAGCGATCGGGAGCTCTCTCCCACCAGCTGTAGTGGCCCACCAGAGTGCGGTTTGTGGTTGGAGGGGGTCTTATAAGCCCTCACACGAAGCACTCTCGGGGTTCCATCTAGCCTCCAGTCACCCTCCCAACCCACCTATCTTGCCCAGCCTGCCCCAGCTTCCTATCAGGCATCGAACAAAACAGTCACCATTCAAGCATTACCCTCGCTATCCCTACTACCCTAAGTTAAGGTGGTGGTGGACGTAAATAGCTGGGGGCTTATTGGATTGATATTGCTGCACAGGAGTGGCAGAAGCAACAGCCTGCACGATACCGGACACCAGCCGTGAGCCAAGCTACGAACTATCTTGGTCTAAACTACCTGGAGCGGCCACAAACAAGACAAACAAGACCAGGAATTCAAAAACCAATACCAGGAATTAAAAAAAAAAAATAATAGGCACATTCAGGGTATAAACAATGGCATAAATAAGTGTACACAACGGGGACCAACTAAAGAATTAAAAGAAACGAAAATCCAGTTAAAACAAACCAAAAAAACTCAGAAAGCACGGAGGGAAAACGGCATACAGAGAACAGGAAATAAGACTCAAGACACAGATTAAACACAGACAAAACAGGATATACAGGACATCCAGGACAAACAAAATCAAATGCAAACATTCCGGAGAATCCAAGGAAAAAGGGCACTAATACATTTTGTGCTTACCAACCCCACCTTACCGTAGCAAACGCCAGTATTGGTTAGCCTCAAGTAGCCTTAAGAAGTCTTGAGAAGTACAGGGCGGGGGAAGCGTTGGGGATCCCTTGACATCATAGGGATCATACGATTGCATGAAACACAGAGTTGCCGAAAGGATGAGATAAGGCAAAGTCAGACGGACTCCAAAGCAGTCTCAGAGGTCTCGGAATACCCAGAAGACTAGCAGTACAAATAAAGGAGCGAGAAAAGAAAATGCATAACAAACTGTAACAGTAGCAGAACAGGACGCACCCCAAAAATCCACTTATTTCACCAATTTTCACATTGTTCAGGAATTTCGAAACCAGAGGAACTAAGGCAAAAAGCTCCAGTTCCGGCTTCTTCTTTCTTAAAGACCCTGGGGCTGCTATATATTCAACACCCAGAGAAGTACCAGGTCTTCCCGCACCTCTAACTCTGCAAAGGCTGTCGCATAGCGTCACAACAGAAGAAAAGCAAGGCGCTTCTGTGACAAACACAACAGACCCAAATAGTGAAGCATTCAGTCAAAATCTGGGCCAGGCTGACACGGATATGATCTTCCCTAAGGTTGAAACAAGGGCGATGTGCGAGGCCATCAAGACAACATCCACAGACAAGGATCTCCACCCAGAGAACTCCCCTGAGGGCCAAACAAAAAAAATATTGCTGTGCGCAATAGTAAGGCTTTAGATGAGCCCCAGCACTGCCATGGAAAAGAAGGGAGCCATGGAAGAGAAAACAAAAACGTAAAAGCTCATTCTCCAAATCAGTGTACAGGTCAAAAAACATTATTTAATTTTACTCCAAAGCATATAACATCACACAAATCTATACAAGGGTCTACAACGGTGGCTCAGATCCATCAGATAAATTCAGATTAAGTAAAAAGCCTGGAAGATCTAGAAGACCTAGAAAACTCATGGCTCAGAACCTTAAGCTTTACCCCTAATAAGGAGGCATCACAAGATAAAGATGCAAAGGAACCACTGCAAGACATAGAGGCTAGAGAGGCACTAGGCCGTGACGCTGATACTTTCCTCATGTAAAATAATGGTGAATTAACTAGCCCCCGTAATAAGGAAAAAGTAATTACAGCTGCCCTAGCATTGCAGAACACTAGCCAAGCAGTCACCGGAAGTCATCTACCAAACTTTTAATCGAAACCGATATCACCACAAGATAAAATACCCATCAGCACATATAGCTACTCTGAGCTCTTCAGAACTTTACTACATACACTTCAATCCACAATAAAGGCACTCAACTTGCAATCAGACAAGCTCGACATTCAAATTGATTTAATGACTATTACAGCACTACACATTGCAGGGATAAATGCCAAGTTGGATATTCTCAACAATCTAATAACAAGAGCACAATCCAAATACTTATTAGAACCAAGTCCCTGTGCTTGTGGTCCAATCATCGACAAACTGAGTCTTTTACCAACTCTCCTAGAACAAATCATAGCTCTTAGACAGCAAAACACAAAGTATATCAAGGTGCTGACGACAAAACACAAATAGTAACTCCTAAGCAGGAGGACAACGAGGCACAAACAGCAACTACTAGAAAGGCGGAAATGAAAGAGGACGATAAGGAAGTGAAAATGCCAGCCGATTCTCAAAGATCTATGGGAACGAAGGCAGCACCCATAACGATTAAGATGGGATATACAGCAACATCAAATCGGTAAGAACATATTTTAATTAAGCAAACAAAAAGACAAAAAAAGTGAAAGGAAAGTCAGAAAAAAATTAACAATTGGAAACAACAAATCAGGAACTAAAATGTACCCAATATTTAGCTCAACTAGAGACACACAAGGCAAACCTAACCTCACCAGAACATCGGTGGGAACGACTGACCCCTCAAGTGGTAACCACATAGATAGGTACATGGAGACGGACACTCGGGAATACGTGGACCAACACGTATTGCGAGACGCTCACATCCATAGTGTGGTTGAGCTTGGACCCAGTGGGAAAACAGCAATTCTCCCCAAGGGGTGGGGGGGAGGGGGTCGATGCAGGCACAACAAAAAACCCACAAAGCAGTGACTCAACTCAGGTGGGCTTTGATTTTTGTACAAGAGAAGTGGAAACGAAAAGCCACAAACTAGTGACCAAATCGAAGAGGCAGCGGAACTGGGAAAAAAGCAACAAGATAGAGACACTGGGCAACCTGTTAATTTGACATTGCAAACCTTTGTGACCGGTATTACCAATCTGAAGCTTAAAGATCAAATAGGAGGAACCTCAAGTAAGAGAGGAGTGTCTAAATCACTGCTCGGCACTGATGCCACAATTAAGGAGTGGACTAAGCAAAGACCTTCAAAACAAGCACGAGGTAGGATTGAAGTTAATGAGCTAGAGATCAAGGACTACGCAGAGACATCCTTCCAAGATAAGGATCACAAGATGATACCAACATTGGCGTTCAAGACATCACCCCCTAGACCTAAAGGACGGGGTATCATGCAGCATGAAAAACTGAGATTTCACATACAAAACAACGAAAATACAAACTTAACAGAATGTAGTCTAGGGAATCAGATGAGGACTATCATTTGAGAAATCCAGTCAGGAATCCTTGAACAGGAAATAACTACAAGACCGACTGAGACAAATCAGAATAACCTGCCATTGACAGCAGCTTTAGCACAAAACTGCACTAAGGGCAGTACGCACCATAATGGAAACCACAGACAACAAAAGTAAAATGTAGTGGGAAAAAATAAAGAAGATGAAATTAACACAAACATCCAGCAGTATGCACAACCATTGCAACAAATATTATTTACACCGGAACACGAGTCCTAGGGGCGGCACGATATTCTGAACAGGGGTAACATACTAAAATTACTAACCAACATCCCAGCGCTAAAACATCTAAAGTCAACCCACCTGTTAGCTGTGGAATTTTGCCAGAAAGAAAAAGAAAATCTCTACGAACAAACACTCGCCACATGGCAAACAGTGGAAGTTGCCCAGCTCATTATGAGCCAAAATCAACAATTTGACACATGGGGCATAAAAGTCTGTGAACCTGCCACACCACGTTACCCCGGCCCGCTTGCTGAAAATTCCACCCAGAAGGCAAATGTAGGGCCAGGACAAATAAAAGAAAAAACACAGGTATACTCAGTCCTTCAGAAAGCTAAAGGGAGGATCCCATCCACTACAAGGTGCAACAGGGCTCCCATGGACAAAAAGACAAACCTAGAACCCGATAATGATCAATGGAGCTGGCTCCCAGGAGCCCTGAACAAAGAGAAAAACAACTGACCATCTCGCAAGCAGGTGGTGAACTCCAGAAACGGGAATCTACACCTTCTCTTGTGGAATATAGCTGGAGCGAGAAAATGGCTAGAAGAAGGCATCCCCCCCCTCAAAGTTTGGCAACGTGTGACATAATTGCCCTTCAGGAAACGCGGTCTCTAGAAGAGTTGCCTCTTAAAGGTTTTACACATTTCTACACATCAGCCGAGAAACACAAGAGACACGGTTGTCCAAAAGGCGGCCTAGCAGTCTATGTGCCCACAACCATTAACATCTTTTCAGAGCAGATAGCCCCCTCTGGACCACATGTACAATTAATAAAATTTTGCTATTGGTGAAAGATAAACCAAGAACAGGACTATTAATTAACACCTATACACACCTAATGGCGCAAAACAAAAAAGCACACATTGCGTTGCTAACAGCCATAATCTCCAGCATAAGAGGCGCAAATCTCTCCTGGGACATAGTTGTTAGAGGGTACTTTAATTCAAACTTAATCTTCACCCCAGGCGAGGATGAGGAACTAGCTGCAGATAAATGTTGGAAAGTACAACCCCAATTTAAAATTAAGATGCTTGGTGAAAACGCTCGAATACCTGGGCTTGAGGGTCACAAATGGCAGAACACCGGAAGACACCCCGCCAAACATACCTTTTTTGGAGGGAAGTCGCGATCAAGGCTCAACTACACGGCATTTTCATTATCACTAATGCCTTTTCTTACTCGTTTTTTTTTTATTTTTTTATTTTTTTTATTGAATTTACCACCAGGAGCGAATACTCGCTTCAACATACCTAATCTAAATTTACCAAAACATCAACCAATCAGGCAACTGAGGAATGTATTCACTGAACTGACCTAAAACGGCTGAAATGGGCAAAGGAGAAAATTGAGGAGCTCCAAAACAAATTACAAAGGCTCACTGAGGAACTAACAACTCTAATGACTTTTCAACCGAAACAGATGCCAAGAATCAAAAACAACACCACCAGCAAGAGAGGTCCTCATACTGAAATGAGAGCTAAAAAAGAGCCGTCAGGAGACTTAAAAGAACAGAGCAGGACCACACAAGCTGGGAGTCTGTACGCAACCTAAGGAAACTATACGAAAAACAGTTATGGAATTCCAGTACATTCTGGGAAACAATAAACAATCTGAGTCAGCTCGTGAACTCTCTATCTTCAAATGTACAAAAATACAATTGGGCAATGTTTCTAACAAAAAGATTTACAGAAACTGCTATCCTGGAACTCCCAGTTGAAAAGGAAGAAGAGTGTGTAAAACATCAGGACCAAGAAGAACTAAAGGAAAATAATGTTGCCTCCAGATATGAAAAAGACAGTACTATGCATCTACATGCAACTATAGAACTGCCAGCAGATGAAAGCAATGGTATGGTGCCGAGATCGGTGCTCGATTTGTAATGGCAAGATCAGCCAGGCCTGCTTATACAACGGATGACGTAAACAGAATAATACTGAAAGGGCGAGGAAACTGGGCACCAGGTCCAATCGGCATCCCTCAAGCAGTCTTCAAACACTCCCCATCCTTCTGGAGTAGGAGACTAGCGAATCTGTTCAAAGAAGCTGAGACTTTAAACCAAATTCCATCAAGCTGGCAAGGTTCAATAATCTCACCAATCTATAAAAGAGGGTTGAGAACTTGTCCGGAAAATTATAAATGAATTGCTTTACTGGACGTAGAAGCAAAGTACTATGCCTCCCTGATCCTGGAAGACCTGACTATCTGGTCAAACACGCTCAATCTGATCCCCATCAACCAGACGGGCTTCAGAAAAGGAATTGGGACAATTACAAATATTCTAACACTTTCCTTAATTGCTGACAAGTATAAACGGAGAAAACAACAACTCCACCTTTGCTTCATAGACCTCAAGGCTGCATTTGACCGTGTGGATCGTCATCTCCTATGGGGAAGCTGAAAGCATGGACAATTCCTGAGAGAATTTTCAGAGGAATTCTGCTTCTTTATTCCAACACATGGATGAGAGCAAAGCTGGGAGATGGCTCAAGGCTAACAAGAAAGGTGATCACCACCAAAGGTCTAAAACAAGGATGCGTGCTGGCTCCGCACCTTTTTAATCTTTTCATGGCGGACCTGGCACACCAGCTTGACAAGATCAATTCCCATCCACTCCAACTGGGAACGCTATCTCTATCACATCTCTCATACGCAGATGATGTTGTCCTGATGAGCCTAACCAAGATCTGTCTCCGCAGGTCACTCACAGGCATGTTGGATTACCTAACAACTAACAAGCTTGAAATTAATACATCTAAAAGCAAGATAATCATCCTGCAGCCAAACAGAATATACTTGAGGGTAAACTGCTAGAGGAAGTATCTAACTCCAAATACCTGGGGTTTAATATGGACAACAGGCAGAACCATAGAGAGCAGAAAGCTTATATGCTACAGAGAACAAACGCACTGACGTTTACCTTCAGGACCCTAGCAAAAAAACTGAAGGGGCCATCGTATAAACCCTTGCTTGCAGTGATAACGGCTAAAATGCTTCCAACACTAACATGCGCCAGTATTGTGCTACACGGTAAAAATTCTGAATTACTGAACAAATTATTAGCCTCAACATATAAAAAGGTTTTTCAGATACATCAGTCCGCATCCCCAGCGCAGGTCAGACTCGAAATTGGGTTAGTAAATGAAACATTGGGGAGGATGTATGCAACTATTAAGTTATTGTACCGATTGAAACAAAACAAAGCAGACTCCGTGTTGAACAAAGCCCTGTGGGCCGAATTAAAAAATAAAACAAAAAATCACCTTATAATCAATATTTCCAAAAAGCATTACTAACTAGCACAGGTGAGCTTTGGAACACCAACCTGCCCTATCCATCCTTCAAACAAGCTCTAAACAAATCAGCAAAATTACACTCCTTGTTAATTGTCAAAAACATCTTTAGCAAGAGAACACATGCATGGATGGTGATCAATCGCTATAATATTCTTGCGCCGGCCCAGTACCTAAGTATTACATTCTCGATCCATCGAAAACAACGCCTGATGGCCCTTCACCGCAGCAAATTACCTTCCATTGCTGATCAGCCAACCTGGATCCATAAAGGACCGACAGAATGCCAACTCTGTGTCAGCAACAAAGAGTACTTCATCCACCTAATCTGCATATGTCTCAAACTTTGCACAGCATGAGTCACTTTACTAAGGATTTGGCTGAACACTAGAAGAATAAGGACATGCAGATCGGTTATAATAGTAGGCCTGGATCCAACTGACACATTAATGAACTGTCAATTGATAAAGTTTCTTAATTCTCACAAACGGGCTTTGAAAACAGAACAGTTAGCAATTGCTCCGATATGTTAAAAAAACAAAAACTTTGCGTTCCACGAAATTTAAATGAGGCTATCTGACATCTTAGAATTAAGTTTGGAAGGTACCTCTTTGTAACTACAGAGGATCAACAATCAATTAACACGCGGAATGCACTTACTGTAAGCCATGTACTCTTGTATACTTTTGTATATTTATAACTGAGAATGTAAAGTATTTTAAGGTTTTAAGGCAAAATGACAATTTTATTGTTGTTTATATATGTGACAAAATTGTTATGATTTTAATTAACTAAGACAATAAACATTTAATTACCATATTACACAACACTAAATTGCCCATGTGTAAACATGAGAAATAACAGAAGCAAAGCACTCCAAAAAACAGTCAACATTGAGCAATATCATCCTTCATATTATTTCATGTTTCTACAATCAGAAGCCAAGAGCCAGATGGTTGTTGAATGAAGCTTATATTCGAACCAGGAAAAAACATTTGACACGTGTTTCATCACGCAAGGGCTTTTTTAAAGGCTGTAATCACATATGTACAAGTACATCAATTGATGAGATATTTGCTGAACAAAATCTTTTTTGGAAATTTTCAAACAAAATATTAGTATATTTATTGTGTCCAAATCCTAGAAAGGAAGAGGGGACCTAATTCGTGTCCTCATGCAAAAATGTATGCTATTCATTTGATTACATACAGGTTCTGTGCAAATAAGTGAATATTCACAAATATCTTTGTCATGGTGAATGTTACTCGTGCACATTCCTGCAGAGGGTGGAAGTGAAAAAGAGGATTGCCACCAAGTCCATAGTGTATAAGATGAATCGAGTGGTAAACTTAGACTCTTCACCGAAAAATAAAACGACTTAGTTTAAGGTACACTTTAACTGACCTAGAAATGTGGTTGAGTAGTCGTAATCCTACGAAGTGATGCACTAAAGTCCAGATGTGTCGTTACCGTTAAAAGACGAAAATAGTACAGTTAGTCATTTGCCAGTCCTGTCATCAGTGAGGTCATTTGAGATGCTATCAGTGATGTCACTGACCATGTCATGAGTGATTTATTTTGTGAGATCATAAGCAGTGCACTGCGGGGGCGTGAGTTATAGTTAATACAGCAACAACTGCTAAATGGAATTATACCAAACAGAAAGTTAGATCTTTACCCCAAAAACATGCTTTTTTGTAATGTGTTGTAAATTCGTTCTTTAGCTTTTGTGAAATTAATGTTCAAAATTTATGGATGAATTTACACGTGTTTTTACAGAGGGGACCGGCAGATCAAAAGATAAGATCTGATTGGCTGTATCACATCCAGAAAGATGTTTGCGACCGTTTTAAGATTCTTGGATTGAATCCATGTGTCCCAAAAAATAAAAGACAGGGAGGCACGATGTGTATATGTGTGTATATATGTATATATATATATATATATATATATATCCGCTCCAAAGCACCAATGTGGTGCACTCGAAGGCGGGTGCTTCTAAATGCGGGGGTGCTCCCGCATAACAATTACAGCTCCAACTCTCCTCCTCACTCCGACTTTCATCAAGAAAGAAGGCACTCACAGGGGATCGTTTCCGTTAGTTTATTTGGCGGAAACTTCACACGTATTCACAAACAGACGCGTTTCGGTAACAACCTTCCTGTCGTACTTTAATATTCAGGACCGCGTAGGGGACAGAGCCCTACCCCTGTCTATCTCGGTAATAGTGAACCGCGAATGGTTAATGCGGTATGTACAAGTGCTTTGTGTAACGTTTTAGCTATGAATGCACTGTGTACACGCTATTTTGCATCACTACGCGGGTTCCATTTTGCATCAGTGGCCATCTTATGGTTGCCCTCACATAGACTATACTGCACGAAGTAAAAACGGGTCTTTAGAAGCACATGTGCCTTTCCTTGACTTTTCCGTGACCTGGGCAGCTCGGCTCTGCTGCCCCAGGTCAAACTGGTCTCACGAGTTCCCCGTCCCCTGGCCACCTGTGATTAGCATCAGGGCTTGACACACCATAAAGTCTTTTCATTCTACACGAGCCTCCAGCTAATCTCTTTTCACACCTGACTGTTCCTGCTTTATGGCTTGTTTCCCAAAACAGGAGATGCTCATGTTTATTGGGGCCTATCCATATCTGATGTGGGATCTGAGCCTTACTGTGTAAATAATTGCGGGCTGGCCGAACTGGAATGTGGGATGGTCATCATGACTCTGCCTTTTCTTTTGAAATGTATACATGTAATGGCCATATCATAAACCTAGGAATGTATGCCTGAGGCAGGGAAAACTGTATTTAAGATGAAGTCCGTTTCTATGATTTGCAGCAGTCTCCTGAGAACATACACGCTGTTGTACTTCTAGGATACCTGTAATTGGTCTGCAGCCAATAAATGAATCTTTGACTTCACCCAGAAGACTCTGTGTTTCTGTAGGTCTGGAACAGGGTGAACCCAGAAGTCATAGGGTGTGTGCCCCTGCACCGCTGGGACTAAAATACCCAGTACTTCATTCCTCTATGTTTACCGAAGCACCATAAAGTCATGGTTTTTCAACATTTCTCTTCCTGCATAAGCATAGAAGAGTGACTAACGCAACATCGCGAAGACCCTCGCAACCCATACAGCCTACTCGCGCCATCTTGGAATGTCTAACTATATATAAAAACATTTCAGAGGGCAGTGATGTCCGTCATAATACCAACAATAAAGTAAATGACCTGCCACATCGAGTACAGACATCAATCATCTATCACACCTCGCAATAGGTAATGTTCGTACTCCGGCGCTTAGCCAAAATTCATTATTAAATAAATACATCTCGCCCTGTATGGGCAACATCCTGGAAGGAAATGTCACTATTTGTCAAAAATCAACTCAATATTATCTCAACGACGAAAGGCAGCCTTTCTACATATTTCTTAATATTTACAACTATATACAAATGGGCGCATTCTGCTATGTATCCAAAAAAACAAAAATCCAGATCATAATCAAAATCGGAAATCAACAAAGCAAAGAGAAAGACCGGAGAAAAGATGAAAAAGAGATGAAAAACATAGAGAAAAGAGACAAGGAGAAATACATAAATGGTCATATATACACACACACTCTCTGCACAATAATTTCATATCGGTGAATTTATATACATACATGATATTTGATATTTAAGTCAGACTAGTTCATTAGATGTCTCACTCCCCCAGGTGTATAGCAAGCTCTTCACTGCTATTAAGGCCTAGCGGTGCCTTCGTCTGGAGATCGATTATATACCGTGACACCAGCCTACATAATCTTAAGATCCTATCTCCACCTCTAGGATTAATAAGCACATGGTCAAGGCAAAAATAACTCAACAAATCCCTGTTGCGATGATGTACTTTATCAAAATGGCGCGCAACAGGGTATGTTTCATCCCCCTTCACTATTGCCCGCATGTGTTCCAATATCCTGATTTTAGTAGGATGAATTGTGCTGCCTACATAACTTAAGCCGCACGGCCAAATAAGAAAATATACTGTGTAGGGTGTAGTGCAGGTCAGAAACTTCCTAATATTTTTACGAATGCCTACCGTAGGTATGTCATAAGCAAGGTCCCTCTTACTTCCCTTGCAGGCTTTGCACTTCCCGCATGGAAAAAACCCTTGCATAGACCCAAAGGCATATCTCTGGGCATCCGTTAAATGACTACAAACTAGGTCATTTTTCAATGACCTTGCTTTCCTAAATGTAATAAGGGGGTTAGAAGGGAGACCCTCCCCTATTACGTTGTCCGTCTGCAATATGTGCCAGTTTTTCTTCATGATACTTTTCAAATCCCTTGCATTCCTTGGAAAAGGTAGTGATAAGTCTAAATTTGCCCTCACTAGTTCTATTGTCTGTGCTCTGTATGTCTTTATTCTTCAAAAGATCTGCCCTTTTTGTAGCATTAACTCTCCCAAAGGCCTCATCTAGGACTTGCTGGTTATAGCCCCGTATTTCGAAACGTTTGATACTGTCCCTTGCTGCCAACTGAAACTCCCTATCATCCAAACTATTCCTCTTTATCCTGAGCAATTCCCCATAAGGGATGCTCCTTACCAAATTGGTGGGATGATTACTTGAGGCATGCAGGACAGAATTCCCTGCCATTGTCTTTCGGTAAAGTTTTGTTTTCAGCTGACCTTCCTCCACATAGATGTTTACATCTAAATAGTTCACTGCTACCGCATTCACCTCTCCAGTGAACTTGCGATTGACCTCATTCATATTAAGGACCCCAATATAATCACTAGCTGTTTCCAGTGATCCGTTCCATACGATGAACAAGTCATCGATGAAACGGTACCAGCTGACAACCAGATTGGTCCACTCTTTGTTGGCCTCGCCCCAGGCCACCTGCTCCTCCCACCAGCCCACGAACAAGTTCGCGTAGCTGGGGGCGAAGCTGGTGCCCATGGCCGTACCTGAGGTCTGCCTGTACATCTGTGTCTGAAAAAGAAAAATGTTATTAGTTAAACAGAATTTGGCAAAGTCCAATACCAATGCACTGTGTTCAGTATACTTCAACCGACGTTTGTTAAAAAAATATTGCATGGCCACAAGGCCTTCTCGATGTGCTATTGAAGTTTATAAGTTGGTAATATCCAAAACCATCAATTTATAGCCTTTCTCCCATCGCAGTGATGCAATGTGACCTAGCAAATCTTTGGTGTCTCTAATGTACGATTTAAGAGTTTTCACATGGGGTAAAAGAAATATATCCACATAAATCAACATGTTTTCAGTGAGACTCCCTTGCGATGCCACAATAGGTCTCCCCGGCGGTGTCAACTTATTCTTGTGCATCTTCGGCAGATGGTAGAAGGTTGGGATGGTCGGATTCAGTCGTCTCAAAAATAGAAATTCATCCATAGCCAATAGTCCTTTTTCATGCCACTTCGTGATAAGAGAATGATAATCCACAGTACTCTTATGATATTCATTTGCAGTAATTGCGATATATGTCTGCTCATTAGAGAGTTGGCGCATTGTCTCCCTGTCATAATTTTGTCTGGTCTGGAGGACAATGTTTCCCCCCTTATCTGAAGGTTTGCACACAATTCCTCTATCCTCGCTCAAATTCTTAAGGGCCATCTGTTGTTTGAAAGAAAAATTCCCCTTCTTTTCTGTCTTGCCATCTATGAATTTTTGTTTGCGTCGTAACTGCACCAAATCCTTGGTTACAGAGTCTGCAAATATTTCAATGGCATCTGGTGCCATCTGAGGCAAAAACTGTGAAAGCGGCTTGTATGGAGTTAAGCTGCCACTTTGTTTAATGCCTGTTACAGATAGTTGCTGGGACCGGCTTAGAGATATCAGAGCATTAGCTTCAGCATCAGTTCTTAATTCCTCCAGTGCCATGATTGCATTCAAATCACTACCTAACAGGGCATCCGTTTCTTGTTGGACGCATTCTCTACTCTTTGATTTCATTGCCTAGGGCTTGATTTTAAAATATTTATGTAACTTTAATTTGCGCGTGAATTTAAACAGGTCTATTCGTGTCTGTGTAAATTCCATACCCTTCTGAGGAGAAAATGTAAGTCCCAACTTGAGAACTAATTCCTCAGTCTTTTTCAGTTGTTTATCCGTCGAATTGATAATGGTAAGATTATCACCCTTCGTTAACGTTTCTTGTTGTAAGTTCTCTTGTTGTTGTAAGCCGTCTTGCTCCGTGTAGCTGGTGGGGATAGATTGCCTTTTACGGCCCCCCTGTCCCCTCCTTGTCTTCCTATTCCCGCTTGTTTCGGGGGCTTGCCTCTGCCCCCTCTTTGCCACAATTGGTGAATAAGTTTCAATTCTTCCTTCTTTTTGAACATAGCGGAGGCTGCCTCTCGGCGCTCTGACTCACAAAACATCATGATGTTCAAAATGCTTGGCTCAATGCAAATGATCCACGTGCTTCACTCCCCCCTCGCCTTGTCCAAATGGAAAAACAAGTAAGAACCGCCAGCCGGCGTCTTATCTGGACTTCACCCGCTAATCCCTAATGCGGGCGCGTGCATCCTCCGGCACTTCTGTCTGTTTGTAGTCTCCTTATTCCACTCGGCCGGTGCTCCACCCATTGAAATTACCGCTCCAAAGCACCAACGTGGTGCACTCGCAGGCTGGTGCTTCTAAATGCGGGGTGCTCCCGCATAACAATTACAGCTCCAACTCTCCTCCTCACTCCGACTTTCATCAAGAAAGAAAGTACTCACGGGGGATCGTTTCCATGAGTTTATTTGGCGGAAACTTCGCACGTATTCACAAACAGACGAGTTTCGGTACCAACCTTCATCTATGTTTACCGAAGCGCCATAAAGTCATGGTTTTTCAACATTTCTGTTCCTGCATAAGCATAGAAGAGGGACTATCGCAACATCGCGAAGTCCCTCGCAACCCATACAGCCTACTCGCGCCATCTTGCAATGTCTAAATATATATAAAAACATTTCAGAGGGCAGTGATTGTCCGTCATAATACCAACAATAAAGTAAATGACCTGCCACATCGAGTACAGACATCAATCATCTATCACACCTCGCAATAGGTAATGTTCGTACCCCGGCGCTTAGCCAAAATTCATTATTAAATAAATACATCTCCAATTCTCTTTGCTTTGTTGATTTCTGATTTTGATTATGATCTGGATTTTTGTTTTTTTGGATACATAGCAGAATGCGCCCATTTGTATATAGTTGTAAATATTAAGAAATATGTAGAAAGGCCGCCTTTAGTCTTGGAGATAATATTGAGTTGAATTTTGACAAATAGTGACATTTCCTTCCAGGATGTTGCCCATACAGGGCGAGATGTATTTATTTAATAATGATATTATCAATGATGTTCTAGAAGATGTCATAACTGATGTAATTTGTGGAGTAAGTAGCAGTGCATGGCGGGGACGCGAGTTAAGTTACCTTAGAGCAATGCCTGCGGCCAACCCTCTCATTGGCTTCCAAACCTGCACCACACACAGCCTTTTCCCTGGCCTGCAACCAACTCCCACATCCCCCCATGCACCCAACCCTGGGCCACACTGGGCTTTTGGCCATGCGTGCCGGGAGTTAGACACTTTCTTTGACCTGCATTTACCTCTGACACCATTGATCACAAATATGTCTTTTCTCAGCTAGCCTATTTAATGACTGCGAGTTTATAAATCAATTGGTACAATCTCTTGTTTGTTTGAAACAGAAAGAACACTACTTCATTTCACAATACACGTGTCCTATACATAAAACAGTGACGAATATTTACATTTTGTACAGTGACTTCATGACATATCATACAACATGGAAAAAGTGCTTTGAACAGACGAAAAAATTATTACATAACAATAATAAGGTGTCCACTTTTGTGTGTCTTTGGGAACTCAAACCAATTGGCTCCTCAAGTTCTGACTATTAATGTGGTCCTGAGCAGAGTCAGATAATTGTGACGTAATGATTCAGGGGAGCAATAGACTGATTTGCTATTTGGGCTCTCTGGGGGACACTGATGTCTGGTTTGTTCTATCCCAAGCGTGTCTGGATCTCTGCTAGCCAGCCGACGCGTTTCGACCTATGTCGTATTGGACCTATATTGTGTTCATAAGGTCGTCTTCAGGGCTGTTATATGGTTCAAGTGGGACATCTATTCCTGTGGGGACAAAGATATGCCTATTTTAGTTTGTGTACTAAAATGGGTTGTTCTGAAAACATGATTGTTTTGGAAACTTACGTACACTCAGTTGAGGGTTGCTGTTTCGTCTTTGCCTATAATACATTAATAGATCAATGAAGTGAGAATTTACACTCACTAGTTTGAGTTTGCCTCATTATAATCATTTGCTTAGTTGGTACATACCCTAACCGGCGATTCTTTGAGTAAAGGACCGACGTTCGTGGTTGATCATGTCTTGCTTGCTGTAGCTGATTGCTCTATAAAAAGCAGAGGGTGGAGGGGGAGAGTGATTTAATTGTGTAAGAAAGTCCAAGTAATGTGGTTAGTTTTTTGGAATGAAGACATGCCTTATCCGTCTGATTTTGTGCTCTTAGCTTGTTAGTTGCTGCAATGTGGGGGCGTGGCCGTGCTATCTTTGAATTCGAAAGTCTTGACGAACCTGCCCGTGCGTGGTGAAACGGTACAAAAGGGGGTGGTGATGGACGGAGCATCAGAACCAATCAAACACTCACACCCAGTCAACAGATCTGGGTTTGATCCATCACCGTTCTTTAGCCCACTCTGCCACCCCAGTTCAGACATGGCCATATGCAAATCATTCTGACCCTGTGCCTCATGGGAACAGTCCAGCCCGAACTGCCAAGCCATGCCTTCCCTGGACCGGAAACAAGCTTCCTAGGACCGGTTTCTGGCATTTCAGCCGTCTTCAGCCAGGCTTGCTTGAATCCAGTGGCAAAGTGAGCAAGGGACTCACGTCTGAGCATACCCTGCCAACTTATGGCGAACAAAGCGGTACAAAAGGGGGTGGTGATGGACGGAGCATCAGAACCAATCAAACACTCACACCCAGTCAACAGATCTGGGTTTGATCCATCACCGTTCTTTAGCCCACTCTGCCACCCCAGTTCAGACATGGCCATATGCAAATCAGTCTGACCCTGTGCCTCATGGGAACAGTCCAGCCCGAACTGCCAAGCCATGCCTTCCCTGGACCGGAAACAAGCTTCCTAGGACCGGTTTCTGGCATTTCAGCCGTCTTCAGCCAGGCTTGCTTGAATCCAGTGGCAAAGTGAGCAAGGGACTCACGTCTGAGCATACCCTGCCAACTTATGGCGAACAAAGCGGTACAAAAGGGGGTGGTGATGGACGGAGCATCAGAACCAATCAAACACTCACACCCAGTCAACAGATCTGGGTTTGATCCATCACCGTTCTTTAGCCCACTCTGCCACCCCAGTTCAGACATGGCCATATGCAAATCAGTCTGACCCTGTGCCTCATGGGAACAGTCCAGCCCGAACTGCCAAGCCATGCCTTCCCTGGACCGGAAACAAGCTTCCTAGGACCGGTTTCTGGCATTTCAGCCGTCTTCAGCCAGGCTTGCTTGAATCCAGTGGCAAAGTGAGCAAGGGACTCACGTCTCAGCATACCCTGCCAACTTATGGCGAACAAAGCGGTACAAAAGGGGGTGGTGATGGACGGAGCATCAGAACCAATCAAACACTCACACCCAGTCAACAGATCTGGGTTTGATCCATCACCGTTCTTTAGCCCACTCTGCCACCCCAGTTCAGACATGGCCATATGCAAATCAGTCTGACCCTGTGCCTCATGGGAACAGTCCAGCCCGAACTGCCAAGCCATGCTTCAAATTTGTTGCTTGTTTGAATAATTCAGTTGCTTTTGTTGATGGGCGTATCTTCTTCTTCTTGTGTTGAAAGGCTGTGGTTACTGGTGCTCGTCCACCTTATTTTTGCGTGCCACGATTGTGTGATGTTGGGGCTTTAAGTGCCGGTTTAGTCTCCCAGGATTATTGCGGACTACAGGCGTGGTGTAGTTGCGTCTCCAATGTCGTAACGATTTTTCTAAGTTAACCGTTGCTTTAGGATATCGTGTGCCCCTTCGAGTCACCGCATGCTTGTGAAGGAACCGCTCGTGTTATCGCATTTCGTACCTTTCTTACGGTGGCGGACCGGCTCACTTTATGTTCGGTGTTTTCTTCCTCCACGTCTTCGGCGTTTCCTTTCTTCACGTCTCCGGCATTTGTGAAATGCTTCGTTTTGGTGGTGTGCATTGATTGGTTCTTGTAGAGCTTCTGGCGTGGTTACGCGCGACGTCGTTATGGTAATGGGGGAGTGTTGCTTTGGAGCTCTGTTGTTTGAATCGGAAAGCTTTAACGCGGCGTGTCCATATGTATTATTATCGCTGTTGAGCATTTCTGTCCTTTTTGCTGTCATGTTTTTATGAGAGAGGCAGAATTTTTTAGCATATACTCGCTTCTGAGTGAATTGATTCCATTTCTCCAGAGACCAACCTGCTTAATTTCAATGATTGGTTACCTGATATTGAATAAAGATTTTTGATGTTTCTCATGTGTTTCAAATTTGTTGCTTGTTTGAATAATTCAGTTGCTTTTGTTGATGGGCGTATCTTCTTCTTCTTGTGTTCAAGCTTCTTTGCTTCGGGAGGAGGTGACAGATGGAACCCTTCTTTTATGTGATATGTGATACTTCCGTCATCTCGTTTAGCCCGTTTTCGATGGTTCCCAGGAACATGATGGTTTTTGCTTCAGTTTTGGATAGTATTGCGTCAACGTTTTTACCTTGAATATGGCGCAGAACTGTCCACTTGAGGTCATTTGGACCATGGTTTTTTTCAATGCAATGTGATACCATCGGGGCATTGGGTGTTTTGCATTTGATCCTTGAGCGGTGTTGAGAAATGCGATTTTTTTACAGATTGGGTGGTTTTCCCGATGTATGCCAATGGGCATGGGCAAAGAACACAGTATATAATGTTGTGTGTGTTACGGTTGGTAAAGTTTTCATGAATTATATATTTCTGCCCATACACAAACTTGGTACCTTCTAATGTGCTGTCGCAAGATACACAAGTACCACATTTTCTGTGTCCTTTGATTGGAGGTAGTGAAAGCATGGTCCTCAAGGATGTTGCTGGTGGTTTGAAGGTCGTATTGGCTCGCACCAATTTTTCTTGTATACTTGTGTTTTTTTTTAGAGCAAATATTGGTATCTGTGTGAAAGCTGGTATGCTTTTTATTGTTCCCAATTTTTTCGAATGATTTTTTGCATCTCAGTTGTTCGGCCTGAAAATGTTGTGACGCATACAAGGGGTGTACTTTTTTTCTCTGGTCTTGGGGTAAGGAGAGAATCTCTAGGGGTGTACCAAGCCCGTTTTAGTGCCTTCTTGAGGAGTTTTTTGGGGTAATTCCTCTTTAGCAGTTTATTCATTAGTGTGAACGCATTGCTGAAATAGTCATCTTTTTTCGAGCAGTTCCGCCTTATCCTCAGGAACTGGCTGAAAGGAAGGTTTTCACGTAAATTACTTTGATGGAAGCTTGAAAAGTGGAGGAATGTATTTCTGTCCGTTTTTTTGGTGTAGAGTGTAGTGTATAAATGGCCCTCTTCATGTTTGATTAGGAGGTCCAAAAAGTTCATTTCTGTTTTATTGTAGTTGACTGTAAATTGAATGTTTGGGTTCCTGTTGTTCAGCCAGGCCACAAAGGTTTCTAATGTTTGTTCATCGCCTCTCTATAGAAGGAAAACATCATCGATGTAACGGCGCCACATTTTAATGTGCCCATCGTAGGGGTTGTTATTGTAGACCCATTTTTCTTCGTAGAGAGCCATAAACATTATGGCCATTTCTGGGGCGAAGGGACAACCCATCGCGGTTCCCATGGTTTGTAAAAATTGTGTTTCATTGAAGGTAAAGAAGTTGTATTTCAAGCAGATTTCTGCTAGTTGAATGAGGTAGATCGTTGGTACATTGTGTGGTCGGGTGCGTTTGTCAAGGAACACTTGTAGAGCTTCTCAACCACCCTCTTGTGGAATATTGGAGTACAGACTGACGATGTCAAGAGTCACTAGGATTTCATTTTCTACATCAAAGGGGAAGTTTTCCAGCATGGTGATTGCCTGCATGGTATCTTTGACATAGCTTGGTGTATCACAGACCAATGGTTTTAAAAAGGTGTCTACATATTTGGCCGGTCTTTCCAGTATCGAGTTTACTCCCGAAATTATGGGTCTGCCTGGCGGATTGCTAGAGTCCTTGTGTACTTTGGGAAGGACATACATAATGGGTGTCCTTGGATTGTCGTTGATCAAGAATTGTGACTCTTTTCTTGTTAGCCATCCTTCTTCTTTTCCAGTATTTATGATAGGCAGGAGTTTTTCTTTGATGTTCTTGTTCCAATCTTCATTTGTTTTTCTGTAATATTTATTGTCCGCTAGTTATCGCTGTACTTCCAACTCGTATTTTTCTCTCGGCCAGATGACGATTCCACCTCCCTTATCTGCCGGTTTTATTATGAGACTCTTGTTGTGTGATAGGTGGTCTAAAGCTTCCATTTCTTTTTTTGTAAGGTTCCATTTAGTGAATATTTTCTTTTTTTCTAAGTTGTCCAAGTCTCTTAATACATTTTTCTCAAATGTTAAGAGTTCTATTGGCATATTGGATGCGTTGGGAAAAAAAGTCGAGGGATTTTTTAAACCTGAAAAGTTTCGGAATGTCATTTCTTCTCATTCTTGGAAGAATATTTTGAGTCTCATCTTTCGAAATAATTGAATTATTTCCATTTTGGTTTGGGTGAGGTCTGGTCTCACAGTGGGAATGAATGATAAGCCTTTCTGGAGTACTTTGGTTTCGGCTGTTGAAAGGACATAGTTAGATAAGTTGTATATGGAGTCAATTTCTTCCATTACCAGCGGTATACATTCCTCCTGGTTGTGATCTCCCCTTGGTATTGATTCGGTTGGGGATTGTACCATCTGTTTACTCGTGGTCGGCCTCTCGGTCGGCTGTTGCCTCTGTCTAAAAAAGGAGTCGGCTGGTAGAATGGTCTTTGTTGGTTGTTTCTAGTGGCCGTAGGGCCCTCACTCTCACTTGAGGTCCCAGAGGAGGATGAGGCGTCCGAGAATGTAAGGAACCTTCTTTTGCTTCTGCCTCCGTATGTGCTGAGAGCTCCGGTGTTTTGGGGCTGTCTGTAATACTCCTTGTCCAAGTATGGGTAGGCCTTGATTTCTGAAAAGTTGGTTATATCTTTTTGTAATTTTAATGTTTTGGCGTCTTCTGTGTTATTTTTGAAAATCGTGTTTTCTTTTTCCAATTTGGACAGGAGATTTTTTGCGTCCTCTATTGCTGAATTGTTTAAAAAGGCTTCTTCCAATTCTTTGATTAATTCTAGTTCTTTTATACTCAAGCGCTCTGCAGTTTTAATTGAGTGGAACATCCAGTCTCTTGAGCATTAAGTGCCGATGTGACTGAATCCTTCTAGATATTCTGGTTGATCTGTGAATATCACAGGTATGTTCTTGACTTGTAGTCCAGACGGTATTGTGCCGGCTCTTAGGTGTTCCAGTAATGCTTCACCGTGTAGAGATGTCCGTATTTGTTTTTTCTTAAGTCTAGTTATTTTTTTCAGGTCTGATTGTTGAGCAAAACTGGTTGGGTTCTTTCCTAGATTGAATGTGGATGGGCGTTTTAAGAGTTCTTCAATGTCCTCCTCTCTAATGCTTAGAGTTTTGGGTTCTGTCATTGATATGTAGGGAGTTTGGTCTGTAAGGGATTTCTCTGGAGTCTAATTTTACCTGATTTATGAGTACGTAAGTTTAACTAAAACAGTGAAATCTTTGGTGATTTTGGACAAGGTTGGTGCGCAAAATGGAGGTGTTCAATTGTGATTTTTTGGCGCCTAGATTGCTTTAGTCTAGGTGACAAGGGCTTTTATTTCCCTAAGTAGAGTGATTCTACCTATACCCTCGTGGGCCTGGTGCCCACTCTGCATAAAGATACAAAAAATGGGGGAAATATTCAATAAGGTGTACAAAGGTTAGACACTGGCGTTTTAGAGGAGCAGACCTTCCACTGAGGCACCTGTTATGTTTGTTTGTTAGTGCTACCCGTTGAGGTTTATTTCTGTGAAATGAGCATCAGGTCCAGAAAGAAAACTCACCTGCCTGTTTATCCAACAAAAGTCAACAGTTTTGCACAAAATGTCTCCCCAACTGCAGTAGTTTCTACTGGTTAATTAGTAAGTGCTAACTCATTGGGTAAATGTCTGGTGCATATTCTACAGTACAGCTGTGTAATGGACCAGGAGGAAATGTCTCGAGTGACCTTCTGTTCGTTTAATTTCATCAATTTGATTGTTCCACAACCGTCTTAGTCAAGAAATCTGTGATGACATTAATTCTGTTATAAAGAAGATGATGAGACTTAAACTAGGTGGATCTACAAAAAACACAAGGATATTTCCTCTTAACTATATAAAGCAAGTGCTTCTTTGTTTGGTGGACATGTCCTTATATTTCCTACCTGTGGACCACCCGGCAGGTCAGGCTGGACTGTTCCCATAAGGAGCAGGGTCAAGACTGATTTGCATGTGGCTGGGTCCAAACTGGGGTGGCGTAATGAGCAAAAGCACAATGGATTTAACCCATATCTCTTGACTGGGGGGTGAATGTCTGATTATTCTGCATTCCATCTATCATTTGTTGCCACAGCACTCATATTCCTCTGCATCAAGAACACATCACTAAAGTTGGCTGGAAACGCTCTGGGGGGCCTTTTGGTAATCTGTCCATCATCCTGGCAAAAGGCAGGAAGACCTTTGCACACTTCTAAGGTGGATGGGGAAGTAAAGTGGACAGGGCGGGCCCAAACAGGTGAGCTTCCAAGTGCTTTTGCACATTTGCATACACATACTAACTTAAAGGGAGAACCATGGTCTCTGCTGTCACCTGGAGGGGAGAAGAAAGAACTGTCCTGTCACCTTCGCTACAGATTGCATGCACCTCTTCAAGGATTTCAGATTATTTTTTGTTGTGGAATTGCAAATAAAGGACACTTGCTTTGCCTTCGCCAAGCCCAGGAAGTTAGGATCATGGACCGCGTGCTGCCCCAATGCCCCGCGCGGTCCCTGCTGGTTTCCCGCCTCAAGTGGGAGCCGGCATTGCTGCCGTATGCAGGGAGCAGCAAAAAATGCTGCTCCCCGCATGCAGAAGCAATTCTTTTAGCCATTAAGCGGGCAGGAAAACAGATGAAAAGTCCACTCCCAGAGGGCAGGAGCAGTTTTCTTGCTTCCACCCACTGGGAGCATACTTACTATTTGCTCTTTCTTGGCTGAAGCTGTCAAAGCTTCTGCCAAATGAAAGCAAACATCTATGTCCTGAAGGCGGGCACCTCCAGACATTGGGAGCCGGCCTTTGGTGGTGGTAGTCGTCCCCAAACCCATTAATGGCTTCAGGAGGTGAGCTGCGGCCCCCCTCCTACGTTATTCTTGGGCCTGCCCTGTGCAGGTGGGTGGTCCCTGAGGGCAGAAACGGCCCGGGAGAAGGCTCTGTGCAGACTCTAGCCTCCTTTATCTTCAATCTGCCTGGCCCCAGGGAGGTGGTGGTCCCTGGGGTCATACAGGGTCTATGGATGGGGCCATGTGGCACCCCTCCTTATAAATGCATGTTGACCTGGCTCCAGGGAACTGGTGGTCTCTCAGTACCATATTAGACACAGGGAGGGGGGGGGGCGCTTGCCCCCCCCCCCTCCAATATATATGTAAATATGCCCAGACCTGGCCTATCTGGCGAAGACCGCGCCTTTTTGTTTTTTCCTTGTAAATCCACAGCGATTTTTGCTGATCTGAAGTCTTTTTGGAATCTGAAGTCTCAATGGGCTCCGCACCAAGGGTCATGCAGATGTCGAAGTAGACAGCAAAAGACTTGCAATGGAGACTGCTAGCTGCAGTTTGACCGGCGGCTGACCCCTTTCCCTTACTCACCCAGAGATGTCAGTTGGAACAGATGCATCGTTGCAGGGTTGGGGCATTCCGCTGGGAGAGGTGACGATCAGAGTACACTGGTTTTCGGCAGGGGCTCAGCTCCACATCAACTTATTGAAGTTGCAAGCAATTCTCTTGACACTGAAGGTGCTCCTCTCGACTATCAGGGGTAAATGAGTGCATGTTCTCATGAATTACACGATTACAATGTAATACTACAATTGGGTCTGTTAAAGAATGTTTGCCCACTTATCAATTTGAAGTCTGCAATGTGTTTATCATGAAAAGAAAAATATATCTGTGAATCACTCAGCCAGGCAACAAGCGGATGCCCAAGCACTCCCCTTGTGCAAAAGCTGCACAAGCAGAGACAGAGTAAACATTTTTAGGTTTGCGTGTATAGGGTTGAAAAGATCATATGATGAAACTGACATAAAGTTGTTACACTGGTGCAGGATTATGAAATCATAAAAAAGCATGACAGCGACCTTCAGATAGATACAGAAATATAAACTTTTTCTATTGGGAAAGCTAATCAGAAATCTTTGCCTCACAGACAAGGCATGGAAAAGAGGCACAACTAGAAAGCATGATCTGAAAGAGACGATAGTTATAGATGCCTTACCTTAGAATTACCCCCAGGCGTCCGACTGGATCTGGAGAAATGTTTTCTGTAGCAGAACCCCTGCATGTCGGTAGGTGGCGGCGGTCGACTCCGCATCCGTCGTCGTGGTCGCCGGGATGACGTCATGGTGTCTACTTAGACGCTGCCCCTGCGCGCTGACCTCAGTTCTTTCTTTTTCTGCGCCAGCCAGCGCAGATCCGGAGAGAGCGTGCCCCTTAGTATTTTTGACTAACCCTTTTTCGACTTTTGTCGATGCCTTTTTTGAGTCTTCGACTCCTGGTGCACGAGGGACGTCCCATCATCGGACCGGCTTCAAGCCCTGTGACTCCTGTCACAAGTTGATGTCGGTCACCGATCTGCACCTCGTGTGCCTTTGGTGCCTGGAGTGCGACCATGATCCAAAGTCGTTCTCTGATTGCCGGGCCATGAACCAGAAGTCTTTGCAGGAGCGGTCCTGAAAGCTTTTGGAGGCCCGGCAGTCTGCTCCGTGCCGTTCGAGGTCCCCATCGAGAGGAAGGTCGTGGGACCGATCGCAGAGTCATCACCATTCCTCCTCGAAATCTTCGCACTCCTCCGGAAAGTGGAAGCACAAGAAGAAGGCGAAGAAGCATAGTAGCTCTTCGCCTTCTCCCAATCCGTCGGCCAACGAGACTTGGGACCCGGAGCGTTGTCGCTCTCCAGCTCCATCTTCGGAGCCCGCTGGGACAGTTCCGCGCTTCCCTCCTTTTCCCGGAGCCGGAGCGTCCCCTGCCCAAACGTTGTGCCTTTTACGGAGTGCTCCATAGCATTTTTGGGCAGCCCCACTCCGCTGGCGTGCCTTCGGGCTCCGCAGACTCGACTGGGGCCCCTAGGCTTTCGATGCCGACAGCTCCAGCCTCGGTGCTGGAGGGCCCCCATGGATCCATGCCTGGGTCCGGATCAGCTCCGGTCGACCTCACGGTAACTTCCCCGGCGCCAATTCCAGTGATGACGCCCCGATGCCGGTTGTGCCCCCAACTGGCGTCGACCCCAGCCTCACGCCTGAGTTGGACCCGGTGCCGGACCTATGTAGCCCGACATCAGTACCGGCGACGGAGGGTGCTTTTGTACTGCTGTTCATTCCCGGCATTCCCTATCGCCCTGAGTGTCACCCTTTGAGGCTAGTTTTCAGGGAAAACCCTACATCCTATAAGTAGTATCGTAACTAGGTTAAAGGTCAGTCCCAAGAACCATTATGTAGTGTAATGGTAGGGGAGAATATAGGCAGAAGGTTAGGTGACTACCTGAGCCTGTATTGCGGTACCTATATGAAACGTAACTCCACCAACACCCTCTACGCCACTCCACTCTGGTATACACCACTCCACTCTGTGCTTCTCCACTCTGTCACTCTACACCACTCAACTCTACGACACTCTACTCCACTCAACGACATTGTTCTCCCCGACACTCAACAACACTCTCCGACACTACTCTACGCCACTCCATGACCCTCTACTTCACTTCACGCTATTCCATAACACTCCACTCTACCCTCCTCTGCTTTACCCTGCTAACATTTAGCCATGCTTAACAGCAGTTACACTGGTGTACAATATGACTAAAACATATTGGCAGAGCCAATAGCTCCGCATAGGCAAGACTTACTGGCTTTACCAATGCTTGTTTTCATGAGCATGTGTTTGGGATTTTGCAAAGAAGCAGGTGAAGTTTGATATATGTAAATTTAAAGAAGATGCTCATGATGAAAAGTTATTAGTACAAATAAGTAATGTTTACAGATTTTTCTGGGTTCTGTTAAAGGCACAGAAGGCATGTATGATGGTGCAGGGAAACATCAAAAGAAATAAACGTCACGTAAAAGCACACGTTCGTAAAAGAGATAGGATTATTTCTGAGGGCAAAAAGGAACCACGTTATGAGAAACAAACACAAAAGTGAATGAACAGATATTGCTAAAAGATGTAAACACCTGGGTAAAAATAGGATAACATGAAATAGAAGATAATTAGTTCAAATGCATGTAAGCGCTAGCAAAACCGAAAATGATGGACACGTTTACCAGAGAAGCATTTTCTGGACCTTCTCTCGTACACTTTTGAATATTATCAACCAAGTGCTCCGGTATTTCAGATTTCGGCCTGCAATACTGAAAAAGGTTGGATGGCTTTCTGTGAAACTTTCCAGTTCTTGAAACTTGCATCACTTTTTTAAAAATTTTAATTTGCTTGAAGAAACAGTGTCAAATCAAGTGCGATTCTGACTTATCAGTGGTAGGATTTGTTGGCCCTTTCAAGCAGGTTTCACTTGAAAATGCCTATGTGAGCACTGGGAAATAGCTTGCCAAAAGTACGCTCTGAATATATATTTAATGAGAGGATGACAGTGTGTCAGAATGAAAGAGGCCCACATGTTTTTAGGTTGAGCCTAATCAGCGCGCAAGCGCTGCTTATGATCTGATCTTTGGGAATCGGTCTGTACTTTTTGGGAAACTTGTGCATGTACTGCACTGTTTCCAATGAGTACTCGTGCATGTAAGGCATCCACTTTGCGGGAGCGAGCAGCGGCGCCATCTGTTTGTAATTATCGCGCCTGTGCTTTGGAAACAGATGGTGCCGCTGCTCGCTCCCGCAAGGTAAACGCTGTACATGGACTGAGCCTCGCCCTTCTGAAGCAGCCTGAGGCACTTACATTAGACAAAAGCAGCAAGTTTCTGCTGTGCTGCTTTACTTTTCTTATTTGTTCTTGATGACATTTCTCAAAAATGGTGCTACTAGTGCAAAGGGAGCAGTACGAGTACCTCTGATCAGGACTGTTATGTTTATTGGGTTGGTAGTATTATGTTCTGCAGAATTGTCTTCCTCTCGTTTGAAAAGTACTCCGCTTTTGCAGTCATATGCACATTAGGCAAAACTTACCGTGCCACTGACTCTGTCCCAGCCTAGAGCAGATAGAATTTACGCTGGGCAACCGGGTTTAACTTTCAGCGTGGGATTCCACATCATCTGCTTTTGGGCAAATCACATACTATCCCCATGTCTAACAATAAATGTGTCAGTTTGTAATGTAACTGGCGCTCATTAGCCCGCCGTGTGCCACCGACATGCCAGCTCTCGCACAAGCGCCGTTAACGTGTTTTACGGGTAAACTCGCAGTATTTACCAGAGCTGCCCTCTCCGTCAAGGGCCTCTCAGGCATGCACACACACGTGCCTCTGACACCAAGGCACACTCACGTCCCTGCACTGGCTCCAGACGACACTTTCCATGGCCCGGGGCCTGGGTTTTCTGGCAACTGGTTTCCGGCAGCCAGAGGCTCCTCCACGCTTGGGTTGGGAGCCAGGGTGTAGCCGCTTACCTGCGCCTCACGTCTGCATGGCCTCTGCCTCGAGCCTCGCATTCCCGGGACACACCTCACAGGAGGCACGCCTTAAAGGGGCTGAGTCCGCAAACCGAAAGTATGCTGCGTGCTGGCAGTAAGAGCCAACCTCAGCACGGGGCGAGCACGCACTGCCGCTTCTTGTCGGCTGAGCTCATGCTGCGGTGCTCGCGGGCCGAGCCTGCCTTTCAGCTGTCTGCCAGGTGAGCTTTATTTACCTGCTGCTGCCTGAGGTGAGATTACGGTTCTGCCTGAATTGAGGTTAGGTGGTATTGCTCCTGCATGAGAGGTGAGCTTCCTACACTTCTGCTTCAGGAGAAATTAGCCTCTGCCTGTGAGGCGAACTTGCATTGCTGCTTGAAGAGGTGAATTTGAACTGCTGCTGCAGACCTGTCAACTTATGAATTTTTCTCACTGTGTGAGGAGGGGGCGTGGCCATGAAGGGGGGGCTTTGTGCTGAGCACAGCCTGAAAAACGTATACATCTACAGCTACCCCTCCCACAATGCCTCCCTTTCCCCCTCACCCCCTACCAACAAGTATTGGCATAGCCAATAGGTCTCGCCTTTGGGACCTTATTAGTATTTAATTATACAGCACAATCTCCTTGGTGCAACATCAACTGTTGCATGGCTAAACACTTATAATGTCCCAAAGGCGAGACTTATTGGCTATGCCAGTGCTTGTTTTGCAAATTATGTGCGGATTCTTGAGTTGGAGGCAGCTTGGAGAAAAGCTTGAAAAACTAACCTCATCAATTTTGAGCTAAAAATGTTCTATATTGTTAACTTTGCTTTTATGATTTCTTTGTTAGCAAGAAGATGACAACATTATCCCAAGTACGAGCTGGGAAGATCAAATCCTGGAAACGGAAAATACAATATCTTTAAATGTGAAGAATAAAACAGTTCAGAACATAGAAGTTGTCTGTTATGCAAGGTAAGCAATGATGAAGCAGAGCATACGTTTAAATAAGGAAATGAAAATGTTTTCAATAAGGTAATTTCACTTTATACAAATCATGTTGTTTTTGCAGCATTTATACATTTCTTATAAAATTGTAATTCGAAAAGTGTATTAATATATCCCATAAGTGCTAAATTTCTTTTTAACTGATAGATGTCAGTATAGAAAAATATATTTAGAGTCGAGATTTACATGTTAGTGTTGTATTTTGGGGTGGGGTTGGAACTACTTTACATCTTATTGTAGGACAATTTAACTGCACTTGTGAACTTACTTTTTTATGCAATACATTTGGACAAGCAATTTAGAATGACATATTTTATTTTAGTAGAAAAATAGCTACGCTGCCTCTAAAATGTGTACAAGTTGAATTAAAGATGCATGTTAGAAATCAAAAAAACCTAACTCTATTTGCCACCTTTTAGGACAGAAACTCAAATATTCAGTAACATTGTGAGATAAGCAAGCTTAAAAAATTCCAGATGGCCCCCTTTAACCAGGTTAAATTTAACGAGATTGTAAAGCTAATATATAATGTATAGGAAAAGCAGGTACACAATATCAATTGATGAGGATAAAAGTGAATGGTGTTCATCAGCTGTTTGAGCTGGAAACAAAGGCACGTTTTGTTAAATGATGCCACATAAAATGTTTAGAAATGGTGACTGGTTCCAAACACCAAATGCTAAATTATATTTTAGATTTTTATTCTGAACAGCAAAGCCATCCCTATTGTGTTTACCACCCGTCAGTGGTTCATGCCTCGGCTATTAAAATTGTGTGATTTGCTGCAACATGGCGGGAAGGAGTCAAAGAAGACCATAATTGGGATTTCTGGCTTTCAGTAACGAGCATTTGCAATGCAATAGGTCTCGCATTCGTGAGAGTTTAAACTATTGGCATTGTAAATGACAATGCCTTTTATTTATATGTTTTGATAATTAACACATAAGTAAAATGCATTGTCATGTACAATACCAATACCTCAAACTCTTTTAAATGCAAGACCTATGCAAAGAAGCGGCTGCCTATTGTCCCGGGCTGCTTAAAAAGTGAAAGTGCACATGGCAAGCTGAATGTTGCTGAAAAGCATGTCTTGCCTGCAGTAGGAGAAAAAACTTAAAGAAAATAGTGTTTACAGACTAAAAATGACTAACCGTGTAACAACAGAAGTAAAAGGGCTAGTCCTCATCGGAGGTTATGAATGAAGACAAAGCGGTACTAAGGAGGGACTAACAAGCCTTTTAACGAATCAGAAGCCAGCAGTATTTACAAAGGACAAATGACACAAGCCAATGACAAATATGGGCGGAGAGTGGGCGGGGCTTCTATTCCAAACTCCAATACAGCATGGCTCTCAGAGCAGCGCATGCGCTGCCCAGGCTCGACCTAAATACGTCTAATTAATAAAACTGCACTGAAGAGAATATTTGGTTTTCAGAAGGAACTGGAAAATAATGGACTTTGCTGTGCTCTTACTTCTTTTTGCGTCCTTTGGTCTCAAACCAGTACAAGTGCAGCCACCACCTCTAAGCACTGTTCTATGGTGGATGCTCCTGCTGTGACCCACTTTGGTCATGGTAAGCCACTTTATATGATCTCATCATCATCCACAAGGTTCCAGGACCTACACCAACTCCCGTGTTTGGAGCATGGCTCTTCTCATATGGCTTCGGCTCACTGTTTGCTGTATGTTGCTGTGCAGTGGCCAGAAGATTCTCAACTGAACTCCGAGTTGGGTTGTTGTCCGGGGAACATGGCACTAACAAGCATCAGGATTGTGGCAACAAAGATCAGTGCTTCAAATGCCTGCTGAATCGAAGTCCTCTCAAAGGGCTGTACCCAACATTCTTCAAGTTTAAAGAAAAATTTATTGAAGTTCATTTACAACAGAGTAACAATAGAGCATAGCGTTGAACTCATTTCAAGTAGAAAATAAGACTTCATAACTAAGAGAGAGAAAGAAAGGATAGGGGAAAGAGGTAGAAGGGAGAGAGGAAGAAAGCATCATCAAATAAAGCAAAAACAGTTGTAGTAAAAAATGTAATCATTGTCATAGAAAAGTATATAAAAAGAAACGAAGAAAATGGATTAAAAGTACAAAAACTCCTCTAATAAAGATGTATACAAAATAGCCATAAGACAAGCAATAAAAATATGTACATGAAACCATCAGGAATGTTGTCATGGAGGTTTGGGAACTTCTTCTGTACACGGAGTATGTAATGGTAAGGATCTAGCAGATACGTTTAAGAAATCTGTAACGGGAAGCCATAATAAATCACGCTTAATGGCAAGTGTAATGGGATAAACATAGGCTCTGTCTAGTCTGTGGTGATAACAAACTCCATACCACCAAGCTTGAAAGGAAACATTTGAGGTATCCTTCCAAGATTTAGTGATTTGCTGAAACGCTACAGCAATAAGTAAATCAATAATAGACGTATTAGTGGTGGAAGAGGACCATATGTCTGAGAGACTGCCTAAGAAGATATGTGAAAATGTAAGAGGGAAAGAAGTGGAAAAAATCTTATTGATCTGAGTCCACACATCAGTCCAAAATGTATTAATCCTTGGACAAGTAAATAGCATATGCTTAAGATCTGCCTGTGACGCTGAACAAGACCAGCAAGAAGAGGGAATGGAAGGATCAATTGTATGCAATTTGGCAGGAGTAATCAAAAGTCTATTATATATAAAAAATAATGTTTGAGTTGTATTTGCTGCTCTAGAGGATTTCCTTATCTTGGTCCAGATTTTCTGCCACAATAAGACAGAAAATGTGTCTTCTACATCTGATTCCCAATCTGTTTCTGTTTTAGATTTATCACGAGTACTAGAGGTATCTCTTAATTTTGTATATATCTGGGAAGCGGAAGAAGAAGCAAGTAAACAAGGGAGAGAAAGAGGAGAAGAGTTAGTGTGAGTGATTGAAACAGAAAGAGCATCATAACTGTTTTGTAAAACCGCGCTCAATAAATTATATTGGGATTCAAATGATACATGCAAAGAAAAGCGAGATTGAAGGGTAGAGAAGGAAATACAAGTGCCTTCATCAAACAATTGATGCGTCCAATTAATACCAAGGACATTCCAATCTTTCCAAAAAAGCATCCTGTTACGAAGTTTAATAAGAGGGTTATACCACAAGGGGGATTGTAAGAAACGCGAGTGGTCATCTAAACCTCCCAGGAAAAAAGGAGAAAATGTTTTCCGAGAATTTTTAAGAATAGGGAGAGAAAATTTATTAGGAATATGGGACAATGACACAAATTCTTCAAAAGTGAAAGGATGAAAATAAGATGATTCAATCTCAACTCACAAAGGTTTTGAGATGGTATCAGATATCTGTTCAGATAGCAAGGGAACAGAATGTTTAAGGAAAAAAGAGGAATGATAAGAAGCAAAATCCGGAAAATTAACTCCACCCAACTGCTTAGGACACTTAAGTTTTGCAAAAGACATCCTAGCCTTCTTATGTTGCCATAAGAATTTAGACAACGTAGAGTATATATTCTTATAACAAGATTTAGGGATATTAACTGGAAGATTAGAAAGATAAAACAAAATAATGGGAACCAACATCATTTTAATAGCGTCCAGCCTACCCCACCAGGATAAAAACAAGGGATGCCAACGAGTTGTAGAATCTTGTATCGTTGTTTGTAGATTTTTAATATTAAGTGCTACAGTATCTTTAATAGAGGAAGTGAACCACAAACCCAAGTATTTAATCTTAACCGGATTCCAATGAAAAGAAGAAGCCAAAAAGTCTGCGTGAAAACAAAATTTATTCAGAGGGAGAATTTCACATTTATCAACGTTAAGTTTGTAACCTGAGACTTTCGCAAAGTCAGATACTTCCGATAAAAAGGATGGAATAGAGGATTGTGGATTGGAAATGAATAAAAGAATATCGTCTGCATAGGCAGAAAGTTTCAAATACTTGTCCCCATACGGAAAACCAGTGATATTCTTATTCATTAGAATTTTTATCAAGAAAGGCTCTAAAGCCAAAATAAAAAGAAGAGGAGAAAGAGGACATCCTTGTCGAACACCTCTGAAGAGAGGAAATGAAGAGGAAACAAGACCATTAGCTAAAATAAAAGCTCTAGGAAAGGAATACAGTAAAGAGATGTAAGCAAGAAATTTCTGGCCAAAACCAAACCAAACAAGGACTGCGAACATAAATTGCCAATTAACCCTATCAAATGCTTTTTCAGCATCTAACGCAACAGCAGCTAAAGAATGTTGATAGGAATGGGACTTACTCAGTACATTAAAAAAGAGACGGGTGTTGTCAGAAAGATGACGACCTTTAATGAAACCACATTGTTCTTTACCAATTACGTTAGGTAAAATTTTGTCAAGACGAAGCGCAAGAATTTTTGCAAAAATCTTATAATCCAGATTGATTAGAGAGATGGGCCTATAATTTTTACATAAAGTATGGTCTTTATTATCCTTATGGAGGAGGCAAATTAAGGCCTCATGAAAGGACCCTTCAGATTTTTTGGATGATATCAAAAATAAAAATAGGTGATGGAGTTTGGGAACAAGCAAATTAGCAAAATGTAAATAGAATTCTATCGTAAAGCCATCTGGCCCAGGAGCCTTGCCTTTCTTAAGTTTCCGAATGGACTCTAGGATATCCTTAGGGTCTATATCTGCTTCTAATGATGTGAAGTCAGCGTCTGGAAAGGAAGGAGAAGGAATGGAGGATAAATAATGATCAATATCCGTTAACAAAGGAGGAGACTCCGGAGTATAGAGAGTTTGATAAAAATGAGAGAACTCTGCCAGAATATCTTCATCCTTATGAAGAGTGAGATTAGATGAGGAGACAATAGAGTCAATTTTTGTGCGTTCTCTCCTAACTTTAAGATACTTAGCAAGAAGATTGCCTGCCTTATTTTGCGCACTATAATATTTGGCACTGGATTTAAGTAGGATTAGATTTGCAGATTCCGTGGAGAGCTTATTAAAAGAGAGTTTGGCCATGAGAAGCTTATCTAAGATAGACTGAGATTTAGTTAAATAATAACAATGTTCCAATTGCTTAATTTGCGTATTAATTAATTGTAAGGAGTGGGATGCAATACGCCTTTTATGGGAAACAAATGAAATAATGACATCTCTAGAAGCAGCTTTAAAAGTGTCCCATAATACCTGAGGGGATATCAGAGGAGACTCATTTTCAGTAAAAAATAGGGATGAAAATTCAAGGAAGGCTGGGGTAAATTTGGGATCTAATAGGAGAGAATTATTAAACCTCCATCTCCTAGTACCTTTTACGGGGGGAAGTAAGTCGAGGCGCAAGGAAACTGGAGCATGATCAGAAATTAAAATAGAGCCTATGTCAGAATGGGTAATGTGTTGGACCAAGGGTTTAGAAACAAAAATGTAGTCAATCCGGGTCTGTGAAGAATGAGCTGGTGAGTACTATGTGTATTCTCGAAGTGTAGGATGGCAGAGTCTCCAAGAATCAACAAGAGAGCGTTGGGATAGGAGGAGCTTAGCGCGTGATCAAGATGGCCGCGTGAGCCTAGAGCTCCCGAGACCCTCGCTCCCTCCGGCAGATATCCTGTCTAGTATCCTGCTTTTGATGCCCGGAATATTGGAGGGGAGCCGTTGCTGAGGCGAGAGCCGTTGTCCGGATTGAAATCGCCCACCGGAGACCGAAGTTGTACTGCCTGGAAGTTTGTGGCCTACTCCCCGGAAGGTGCCCGGGACTTGCGTTGGCACAGTGCCCGTGCGCTAATTGAACAACAGCGGCCACGCGAGGGGCGAATCGTCGGACGGAAGGTGTCCTCACTTTCACTTTCGCTTTCCTGTCTCCACCGCGCCTGGCCTGGACGTTGGTGGCACCAGTCACTGGCTGCATGGTTGTCTACTCTGTATGGGCAAAGAGATTGTCCCCTCGGCAGATAGCGATGTCGAGTAAATCGGACGCCGAAAAACAGAAGCCCAAAAGTACCAGGCGGGGAGGCTACACCCAGACTAACAACATGGACCGCTATGCCCACCAGAAGGGGTCACCGGGCGGATCGGGACAGACACTGGAGGCCACGAAGGACGGGTCGCCCCCCTCCGCGGAACCAACCCTGCAAGATATCATGGGGGCCATCGAGGGGATGAAGTCCTCTATCGGACAACAATTTGAGACCCTGGCGCATAAAGTGGATGCCATATCGATCGACGTCAATCTGATTCGGGCAGACCTGGGGAAAACTAATGAGCGGGTTCAGTCCTTGGACCTCAAGACTGCAGGCCTCCTGGGCGACGTCTCCGGCCTTCAGCTGGAAGTCCGTACCTTGCGGACTGCAAATGATCACTTTGCCCGACGGTTGGAAGAGTTCGAGGGCCGCGCAAGGCGCAATAACGTGCGCATTATTGGGGTCCCGGAAACTTCGGAGGAACAGTCAGTGGACCTGTTTGTGGAGGACCTGGTGGTGAACCATCTGGCGCCCAAAGGCCTTAGTAAGTTTTTTACGGTTGAAAGGGCCCACAGAGTTCCTGGCGGGAGGCCCAAGGTGGGGGCCCCTCCGAGGCCAATTGTCGCCAGGATCTTTAACTTCAGGGACCGTGATGCCATTCGGCAAGCATCGCGGGTGTCCGGCCCGACGCTATTCCAGAACACCACCGTAAGTTTCTATCCGGACTTTACCCAGATGGTACAGAAGCAACGACAAGGCTTCCTGGCGGTCAAGAGGAGGCTACGAGAGATGGGTCTGAAATATGCCATGCTCTTCCCGGCCAGGTTGCGTGTGGTGTTCGAAGAGCGGACTTTCTTTTTTGAATCACCAGCCATGGTCGGAGATTGGCTTGACACATTGCCCCAAGGACGGACTAACGTGGAACGCTCCGGTGGAGCAGACGGTGGCGGCGATGAACAATGAGCCTGGACTTCAGTACCAGAACTCCGGTTCCCCCGGGAGGGTGACAATCCGGGGGGTAGCGGGGGCAATATGGGAGCTTTTTCCTCCTCTGGGGTTCTTTTTGTAGATTAGTCTTTGTATGGGGCGACAGGCACACTGCAAGTTGGGGGGCATTTTAGAGCTTACGCAGGGGTGCAGGGTGGGGGGTGGATTGGGGTTGTTGTTGGGGTTGTTGTTTTTGGTTATGCAAGGCGTAAAGATGCAAGCTTCAGTGACTCTAGTGCGGTTCCATGCGGGGGGGGTGGTCTCCTTACATGTTGGGATGGGGGGTAGGGGCTTAAAAATACTCAGTTGGAATGGAAATGGCTTGGGGGATCGTATTAAGCGTGGGATTGTCCTGCAATTCCTGAAGAGATGTACCCCTGATATAGTCTTATTGCAAGAGACACACTTGATTGGTAACATGTGCTATGCACTCAATAGGAAAGGCTACAAGTTTGTTGCACACTCCGGGTTTTCCTCGGGGTCTAGAGGGGCTGGAATACTCGTCAGGTCCTCCCTGCCCTTTGAGGTTGACTCCACTACTGTTGACGATAGGGGACGCTTTGCGGCTGTAGCGGGGAGGTGGGAGGGCAGGACGCTGGTCCTGGTGTCGGTTTATGCCCCTCCTGCACTGCAACCTTCCACACTTGCGGACTTAGAGAGGACTTTGTTGGATCTCCCAGAGGGAATGCTGGTGGTGGGTGGCGACTTTAATGCGGTAGGCTCCGGATTGCTTGACAGACACCCGCCGAGGAGCTCGGGGGGGGCCCAGAAATGGCTTCCGGACTTTGTAGATACCCTTGGACTGGTTGATTGTTGGAGACTACTGCATCCCACACAGCGGCAATACACTTTCCATTCCGGGGCGCATGGCAGTCTCTCCAGAATTGATTATGTGTTTACCCTAGCTGCACACGCCTCCTTTGTTTCTGAGGCCAGGCACATGGCACGGGGTATTTCTGACCATTCGCCGGTGTGGATCTGTATGGATGTTGGTAGAGGAATGGGGGGTAGGGTGGCCCCAATTAACCCGTGGTATCTCAGGGGCCCTATGACTCGTAGTGCGGTGCTGAAGGCGGTCGATCGTTACTTCCAGGAGAATCTCGGCTCGGTCACGTCGGCTGTGTCTTTGTGGGAAGCGTTCAAAACAGTGCTTAGGGGGGAGGCCCTCTCCTTGATAGTAGCGGCCAAGCGTCGGCGAGACGCGGAGGTCGCCCAGATTGAGGCGGAGATCGCGGAATTGGAGCTGTCCCTGGAGGGGGAGGTTACGGCGGCGGCGCTGCACAATTTGACCCTCAAGCAGTCGGAGTACAGGGCCCTTGTGACGGACGCGGCCAAAGCCTTGAGTAGGGAACAGCGGGGCCGTCTGTACGATGTCGGGGACAAGGCTGGGAAATTAATCGTGTGGCTGGATAAAAAGGAGCGGGTCAATCGTGTTGTGCCAGACCTCGTGACGGAGGATGGCGTCGTTGTCGCGGAGCCGGATGGCATAGTCCAGTGCTTTGCGGATTACTTCCACACGGTCTATACCTCCGTGTCGGGCAGGCCAGTGGGGGATTCGTTGCCTTGCCTTTCCGACATCGACAGGGACGATCTTGATGGCGATATCACAGTCGACGAAATCGCGGGGGCTATCCGTTCGTTACGTTCGGGCAAGGCCTCGGGCCCGAATGGCCTGCCAATTGAGTTCTACAAACTCCGGCCAGATAAGATCGCTCCGCATTTGCGAGCTATGTTCGTGGAGGCGCGGGAGACGGGATGCCTCCCACGCGACCAGCGCCTGGCAACAATCGTGGTCATACATAAAGATGGTAAGCCCAGGAACAGGTGCAGCTCATATAGGCCGATCTCGCTCCTGAATGCCGAGCCGAAGATCCTCGCTAAAATCCTCGCTAACCGTTTGGTCAGGGTGATCGGTGATCTGATCCACCCTGACCAATCCGGATTCATCCCGCATCGTAACACAGCGTTGAACCTTAGGCGCATCCACGGAGTGATCGCAAGGGTGGGGACGATGCGGGAGCCGGCCATTGTGGCAGCGCTTGACGCAACGATGGCTTTCGACACGGTAGAGTGGGAATACCTGTGGGCTGCGCTTGCGAAATTCGGCTTTGGACCCGGATTTATGGGCTGGGTGAGGTTATTATATGAAGAGCCTCTCGCTCAGGTTGCGGTCAACGGTAGGGCGTCCCACCCTTTCGGGCTGGGGAGAGGCACCAGGCAGGGCTGTCCTCTGTCGCCGCTGTTGTTTGCTCTTGCTCTCGAGCCGCTGGCGGCCTGGATACGATGGCACCCGGAGGTGAGGGGGCTTCGCTGGTCACCTGACCACGAGGACCGCATCTCCCTCTATGCCGATGATATCCTGCTTTATCTCGCTTCACCCCGGAAGTCCCTCATAGTTATCTGCGACATTTTGACTTCCTTCGGGAGGAATTCGGGACTAACCATTAACTGGGGGAAGTCATATTTGTATGCCTTGTGTGGAGACGTCCCGGTTCCCCCGCGGAATTGCCCGATCCAGATCGCCCGGGAAGGTTTCATGTATCTTGGGATTTATATCTCCACCGACCCAACGGTACGGTATGAGAGGAACCTGGTCCCTCCGCTGGCGCGCCTGAGGCGAGATGTAGCGGGCTGGCGGCGGCTGCCGCTTTCCCTCCTTGGCCGAGCTGTGCTATTCAAAATGATGTCTCTTCCCCGTTTTCTCTATGTCCTGCAGAACACTCAGGAGCTGGTTCCGGCCAGCTACTTTCGGGAGGTTGAGAGTCTCCAGCGCTCGCTGCTGTGGGACGGCCGTCCGCGTATAGCGATAGCAAAACTAACTCTTCCTTGGTACGATGGGGGTATCGCGCTTCCCGACATTAGAAGATACTATTGGGCCTCCCAGCTGAGTGCGATCAACCATGGAGTCTACGGCCCGGCGCTCAGCCCCGGCTTCGCTATGGACCGGTGGTTGCTGCGTGGGGGTGGCTACTATAGAGCACTTTACTCGAGGCCCCCGGCAGGGTCCCTCACGGGGCCGACCGGGGTGGCGGTGAGTGTGTGGAAGACAGTCACGAACTCGTTGGGCTGGAAAGATAGGCTCACCCTCGCCACTCCGTTGTATGACTCAGATATGCTGGGGAAACTTTGGCACTCTAAGGGATTCGAGAAATGGGACCTGATTGGCATCTCCCGGGTGGGCGACCTGCTGGTCAAGGGGCGGATTAAGTCGTTTGACGAACTACGGACGGAATATGCGCTGGAGGGCACGGAATATTTCCGGTATGCGCAGGTGCGCCATGCGCTGCGGTCGGTGCTCGTTGAGGGGGAGAGGGTGCCTGAGTCCTCTCCCTTGGAGGACCGGATCCTGGACGGCCATATGCCGGAGAGCACAATCTCCCTAATTTACAAAAAGCTTGTGAATGTCCGGACCGACCTCCTCATGGGGGTTCGGGATCAGTGGACTAGGGACGGCCTTGAGCTGGACGATGAAGATTGGCAATACGCCGTCTCCTCTCCTAAGGAGGTCGCGATCCCCGCCAGACTACGGTTGGTCCAGCTTAAGATACTGCACAGAGTCTACGTCACTGGGCCCCGGCTGGTTCATATGGGATTTTCCGAGGATGGGTTATGCAAGCGGGGCTGCGGGATGGTGGGCACCTTCTTACATATCATATGGGAGTGTGGTGTGATGGCGGACTTTTGGAAGCGGATTCACGTGGTGATGCAGGAGGTCACGGGTATAGTACTGCACCCAGAGGCGCGGCGCTGTCTTTTGAATGTGTGGGGTCCTACGGACTATGACGCAGCGCAGACTCAATGGGTGACCCTAGGCAATATGGTGGCTAAGCGAGATATAGCACGACTGTGGGGATCCCATAGCCCGCCCACCCTGGATGCATGGAAGGACAACATGGACTGGAGCATGTTTCGGGAGAAAACGGTGTATAGTGCACGGGGGAGGCCTAAGAAATGGCATAAGGTATGGGGAAGTTGGAACCAATATAGGGGAGGCATATGTCTGCCTCCTGCCATTGAACCGCCGGAGGAGCCACTTTCCCCCTAGCCTCACTTCCGACTTGGGTTTTCCTGATGCATCTCCGTTAGAATGTTAGTGCCTCTGCTCTCCCTCATCCTCCCGATCGTTGGCTTTGATTTGATGTTGGAAATGGGGCCACGCCCCCGCTGGAAACTGGCACGACTTTGTGGTGTATACTGCCTTGCTTGTTGTGTTTACTGTAGGTAGTTTTCAAAAATGAGACCTTTGTCATTTTCCTGCATTAGAGCTATGGAAGACTTTACGTGTTGCTTGTTTAGCTGCCGAACCTCCGGGATGTCGGCTGAATAGCTGTGTATCTGACTTATGCGAATAAAGGTTTTTTTAAAAAAAAAAAAAAAAAAAAAAACAAGAGAGCGTTGGGATATGGTAGATGTGAATTGAGTGTGCATGGAAGAGGGAGAGAAACGTGAATGGGACCGTCGATCTAAAAGAGGGTCCAGAACCATATTGCAATCTCCTCCTAAAATGAGATAGTCATCAGAGGGTTGCATCAACAAGGCTAATATCTGGGGCCAAAATAATTTATCTTGTGTAGAAGGAGCATACAAATTAAAAACAGTTAAAGGGATTTTATCAAGCAACAAAGATACCATGACCCACCTACCCTCAGAATCAGTGGCTTGATTTATAACTTTGATAATTAACCGCTTATGACAGAGAATTGCAACACCATTACGTTTCCCCGAACCAGGAGATGCAAATACATGACCTACCCAATCACGGCGTAATTTGGTAATTTCAACTTCTTTTATATGAATTTCTTGTAATATTACAATATCTCCCTTCAAGCCTGCTAAATGAGACAAAACTCGTTGCCGCTTAATGGGAGAACCCAAACCTCTAACATTCCAAGTAAATATATTTAGCGACATCTAAAAATATAACTCATAACAAAAAACTTTATGCAAGAGACAATTAAATAGATGAATATCCAAAAGATCATCATAGAAAAATTGAAGAAAAATAACAACACTATCACAAGAGGAGCATTGATAAGTTATGGCAAAGAAGTATGAAATAGGAAAGTAAATGGAAAAAGAGAGATTGTAAGCAGGAAGAAATAATGTGAAAAATGCGAGAGTTAAAAATAAGAAAAGAAAGAAATACCAGAGACAAACCTGAAAGTGAGAAGAGAAGAGAACTAGCAACATAGGAGGAGAAAAAGAAGTAACAGAGAGGACTAGAACAGAAAACAGAAAAACAACAGCAGCAGTATGCGTAATGTAACAGTAAGAAAAGAAGAAAAAAGAAAGAGAAATAGAGAAGAATGAGAAAGAGTCAATAAGAGGAGAAACAGTTCAAAAGAACGCTAATATTTGAGAGGAAAAACAAAGAATAAAAAGACATGATAATAAAAACCAATATAATAAGTCATAAAGACATACCACAAATAAACATTGAGGATGGGGGGGGTGAAGCCACAGAGGAAAAGGCAGCATACCAAGACGGACAACTCCAGGACTGACGAGAGCACGAGGAATAACGACCTCCAGGGAGAACGAAGGAGGAAGGAGGAAGGGATTGAATAATGCATCTACAAGAAAATGGAAAAGAAAACATGTTAACCAACAAAGTCACAGACTAAACAAAGAGGAAATGCAAAAAAGGTGGACTTGAGGCAATAAATCACAACAATGCTAATACAAATAGAAAAATCACGATCTGGACATGTCCATGGATTCATCTCTACAAGTATTCAAAAAATGTTGGAGAAGTGCAGGATCGTCATAGTTAGTAGTTTTGTTTTGATAGGTCACCTTGAACAGGCACGGATGAAATAAACCATAACGAGCATTCAACGCACGGAGTGCAGGCCTCATATCCAAAAATTTCTTCCGGCGATCCGCTGTGGCTTTAGAGTAGTCTTGGGCAAAAAACAAAGTAGAGCCATTCCAAAGAATCATTCCTTTCTGCTTGGCAGCCTGAAGGACCTTGAGCAAGTCGGTATATTCCAAAAAATATAAAATGACACCCCTAGGCTTCACATGAGAGGAAGCAGTAGAAGGACCCGGACTATGACCCAAGCGGTGAGCTCGCTGGATGTTGAGAGGGGGTGACTCAGGAAAACCGAGAAGCTTTGGTAGGAAAGAGCGAAAAAATAGCAAGGGGTCAGGATTCTCAAGGCCCTCCAAAAGGCCATAAATCCGTAGGTTATTACGCCTATTTCGGTTTTCCAAATTCTCCACCTGTTGCGTCAGATGCGAGATTTCCCTTCGCATATCAGGAATATGATCTGTGATAGCTTGAATAGATCCGACATGAATCTCAAGATCATCCACCCTCTTCTCCGTGTTTGACCAGTTATCTTCAAGATGTTGAAGACGAACATTAGTCTCTGTCATATAAGGTTTAAGAGAGCGTATCTCTTCCAACAAGAGTTCCATTGAGATTGTAGGTGAAGTAGTTGGAGGAGAAGGAGGAGTTACCTTTGTTCTCTTACCAGAGGTTGAGGGCGAGGCAGAAGGAATTTTCGAGACTGCTTTAGCACTGGCGCAAGAAGGAGCAGAAGACAAAAGCTTAGAACTTACAGAGTCAGAATTAGGATCCTCCATAGTATCTTGTAGCACACTGAAAGGATTAGAATCTGCCATTCACGCATTTTTATCCTGCTGGGCGTTACCACGGTTAGTGCGAGGCATTGCCATATAGTCCAAGAAATACAAAAAGCCACAAAGATAAATAAATTAAAATGAGTTGAGCAGGCAAAATAGTCCAATGAAACTGAAATGGTGTAATTAAAACAATTAATGCCTCAAAATAAAATTGTGAGCGAGATGATACATAACGGCATCCAGAGGAGGCAGGAAACAAAGAACTTGAAAGAGTTGAGGCCAAAACAGCTCACCGCTGGTCACATGAGGAGCCGGGTATGAGGAGAAACTCCATCGCGGGAAACCGGAGCATTCAAAATGGCGGCCGCGGCATTCAGAGAGCCGCGAGAGGAGGCAGAAAGCAAAAACCAGCCGAGTCCGTCAGCACCAGAAGTCAGCAATGCGCCAGGCGAAGCAGGCGAGTGTCCCAAGCATGATGTTCCCGTCAAAAAATCCCAAAATGAGGAAATGATGCCCTGGGGAAATCCCAACGCGCTACTCCCTCACGGAGCTCCGACAAGCAGCGGCCATTTTCCGCGGCATCCAAGCCACGCCCCCCTGTACCCAACATTCTTATACTTAGTTTTATATCATGATGATTTGAAAACCGAGCCTAAAGGAGCCATTTGTCTTCTTACAAAGGACCAGCGGTTATATCGTAAACATTATCAGTACCCATATGCAGACCCAGAAGGAGTCCATGCAATAGTTTTACCGAAACTCTACTGCCCACGTTTCATGCAATATCCTCAAAAATCTGTGAGTTGATATATGAGCCTTCCACAGTACATTGGAGTAACATGAATAGACATCCACTGCACTGTTTCCTAGTATGTGATTCAGACAGCTAAAGGTGTCCCAAGACGAAGAAGAGGTAAAATGCATTGAAACCATGCACGCTATTCATAACTCAAAGATAAAAGTGCCTAGTGCAGCTCTCATACATGCCTGGCAAGTGCACATTTCCCTCCCTGTCTTTTCTTAGTACTTTGAGACAACAAACAGGGCAGTGGAACACTGGCTTACAAATTAAAGCGCCAAGCCCACACCGGAATATATATCTCAAGCCCTAAGTAGAAAATCTTCATTCAGCTGATCATCTATCTGAACTATAGTGTAGCAGGAAGGTGTGTCAAATGCCTACTATTAACCTTTCATCTCCTGCAATCAAATCTTAATGAGGTGCACCCATGTCTGCATTCATGAAGATCCTTTCCATGGATTGGAACTAGACTTCTTGAATGAGGAATGTGAGTGTTCGGAAACGAGTCAAAGATGGAGGTGAGAAAAATAATGAAATGACACTTGAAAGAGGACACTTTAGTAAAGGGTGCAAAGAAGGAAGTTTAGAGTAGAATAGAACAATGGTAGATTTGACAGTAGGAATGAAGAGGCAGAGGAAGGAAATAAAAGTTAAATTTGTCAAAGCACTGGAAAAAACAAGCCATGTGGATTTTTATAGAGCAAAAGGGAGTAAAGACTGATTACTACTAATTTTTACGATTTTTGAAAACATTGCAAAACGCCAAAAGAATCTACAGCAAATAGACATAGCAAGCAACAAAGCCTGCATATAATATTTCATGTTGTCGTGTTTTCTTCAATCCTGTGTGGCTCAAACAATGAAGCGAGGTTCATTTTTGGATACATCAGTTTACTTGTATTACATTGTATCTCTTGCAGCACTAATTCACTGCTTTTAGAACCCCTAGCTTCCAGAAGGTTACGCACAATGGTGCAATGCTTTTCTGAGAGTGCAGCTAGAATTTGTAGCTTCTCCTCCGGGGTTTACATACCAGAGCCTTGGTGTCTACACTCAAGACTGATCTGAAACTTCTTCTCTTTCAAAGATGCTTTTATTCTGTCTCAAATCCATCTGTTCACTTGTACTTTGCCTGCGTGGTGGACTTTTTCCTTAATCCATTTAAACTCCTTTCTAGGGGTCTCCCTTGACCTCTTTCCCCTCTCTTCTCACTTTTCCTCTGTTGATTCTAACCATTCTCTGTGCCCCATGGTGAATGGGTTGTCATTTATTGTTCGCCCAGTTTAACTTCCAACCTCCATCCTCAGCATCTTCAACTCACTGCTTTTAGCACTCTTATTGCAGAGGCATGCTCATATTTCTGATGTACCATTTTATATCTAATGTCTTTGGGCTATTCACTGCTGTTATCACTTTGCTCTGCTCGTTCCTCTCATGTATCTTATTATTTCCTATATAAAACGCTCTGACGTCTTAGAGTAATATTTGCTCAAATAAATAGATAATAAACTGTAGCAGTTATATAGTGCTTCTGACCCTTATGTGGGCCACCAAAGTCATTTTTGTACGGGCGGCACACGATGTGGGGGAATGCGAGGCTGGCAGAGTATTGCATTTCTATGAACCTATTTGGAAGCATTTTGGGGTCAGGTGTCAGTGATCAGAGAGGTGCTCTTGTCTTGGGTGCAGCTACCACCCTGCAGTGTGACTGTAAGAGGTATTTCACAGGTACACAAAGCCAGGAGGAAAGGGAAAAGAGACAGGTAAGAAAGACCGGAGCTCACCTGGATGGTCTGTGTTATAGATACTTCATTTTGAGGGGAGGTGGACTAAAACATAGAGACTGCTGCACAGCTGCATTCTAGCCATGGTGCCATATGGTGTTGTGAGCAGGTAAACCAAAAAAGGAGCACATCGAAAAATGCCTAGTAATCCATATTGCAACATGTGCAAGATGAGATGCTGAATTAGTAAAATGGTGCTAAATGGGCAACACTAATGGAAGGTGGTGACATGAGTAGTACCTATGCACCTTTTAAAGGCAGGTGTACTGCCTGCTTCTCTAAAAATGCACCTCAGGGCTGAGAAAAAAACTAGTGGAGCAAACGAAATTGGCAACCTGAAAAGAAACTACACAGTCTTTAAAGACCCAGCAGATTTCATCTACTTCTGCTAGAATGCACAGATTTCTAGCAGGGTTAGTTCCTCCAGCCCCTTTCATGCTCATGAGGGCTCCCTAAGGCAGATGAGCACCATTCAACTATGCTTTATCGGGTAATGGCTCAAGCACTAGTCAGCCTAGAACTCTGCACATGTGAGGGTGAGAGCTGAGCACTTGGTAGGTTACTGCCCTGACAGCACAAGAATTCATCTGCCCCCCCCCCCTTTCTTACACTTTAATCCTCTCCACTCCATGCAAGGGTGCAATTCTTTTTCTTAGATCCCAGAACCCTTGCTGCTATTTCTGGTTTACATGAGGAGATTCCCAAACACCTTCAACGTTCATTTTTTAATAGTGATTGATGTTTCATAGTATAAAATTGTCAATCTGAAACGAAACTTACCCTCCTTTCATTGTTTTGGCTAGGACAGCAGGTTGGCATTTATTTGGTAGTTTTCCTCTGGTTCATTCTCAGCCGAACTCATAGTTGATTTGTTAGCCATCTGGATTATAGCTTTTATAAATATCACAGCAAGTTACCTTTCATTCCAATCTCCTCTTGGAAGAGGACTGTGATCCAAAAGTAATACCAGTCAAACGTGTGATTTGCTGTTCTGCACAATTCCAATTCATCCTCTCTGAATTCCTGCTCCAGAGAGCAAAGTGTGTTTATTTAGTCATCTGGACACTGCAGCCCATGTCTGCCCAATGGAAAGGAGCTTTTTATTCACCTGTAGTACTGATTGTAGCATTTATAAAACACTCTATACTCTGTTCGGGGTGCCAAAACACATTATCTGAAGAGTAGCACACTATATTGTGTTTACGTGTGATTGGCAGATTGTTGTATTTATTGTGGTCTTTTCTAGGGTGGAGACAGCAGACACCACACATATACTGCAGGTGGAGTTTAAAGATAGCCAAGCTATTGCTCATGTCAAACCTGTCTTGCAGGTAGGTTGTAAAGTTGCGCAATCACTGGGGTCACACAGGTCTTTCAGATAGAGTGCAGAGACAGCAAAAACTACTCGGGTCGCACAGTTCTTGCAGGTAAAGTTAAAGAGCAGTGCGATTGCTCTGGTGACATAGGTCTTGGAGGTGAAGTGTTCAGACGGAGAGCTATTGCTCCAGTCACATAAGTCTACAGGGTAGTAAAGAAAGTAGAGCTATCACTCACATCACACAGGGCTTTCAGGTAGAGTGTAAAGAGAGCAAACCTTTGCTCAGCTCACGCAGGTCTTGCACTTATGGTGTTAAGGCAGGAGGGCTACGGCTCATGTCACAGAAATCTTGCAGGTATGGTGTAAAGACAGGAAAGCTATAGCTCAGGTCATATAAGTCTGGCAGAGGAAGTGTAGAGGCATCAGAGATCTTGGTTAGATCACACAGATCTTGCAGGTAAAGTGTACAGAGAGATGAACCATCACGCTGGTCACACTGGGCTTCCTTGTGAATCTTGTGAATAGAGTTTAAAAGCACCAGAGCTATCTCTGTCACAGAGGTCTTGCAGGTAGAGTGTAAAGACAGCAGTGCTATTGCTCAGGTGATACCGGTCTTGCACATAGGGTTTAAAGAGAGCAGAACTGTCACTCAGATCACACTGTTTTTGCGGGTAGACTGTAAACACACTAGGGCTATCGCTCAGATCACACAGGTGAATTGTACGGACAGCAGACCTTTTGCTCTGATCACACATGTCTTGCAGGTAAAGTGTGTAGACAGGAAAGCTATCATTCTGGCCACACAGTTTTCAATATGTAAGGACAGCAGAGATATTGCTCAGGTCACACCAGTCTTGCAGGTAGAGTGAAAAGACAGCAGAGCTTTTGCTCAGATCCCACCGGTCTTGGTGGGGTACATATAACATAGAGCTAATGCTCAGGAGACACCAGGATTTCGGGGAGAGTGTAAATCAGCAGAACTGTGGTTCAACTTACACAAGGTAGGGTGTTTGTCAGGTCACACTAGTCTTGCTATTAGAATATAAATACATCAGAGCCATCCCTCAAGTTGCACAGGTCTTGCATGTAAAGTGTAAAGACTGCAGAGCGATCTCTCGCTTCTCACCGGTCTTGTGGGGAGGGTGTAAAGACGTCGGAGCTTTTGCTTTGAATCATAGTACATGCGGTAAAAGTGTTCTGAGAGCAAAGCAATTGCTCAAGTCAATCTGGTCTTACAGGTAGCATGTAAAGACAGCGGATCTATAGCTCAGGCATTTCCCTTTTCTGTCACCACTTAATACTTATTTCATTCTAGACTTACTTTTCTTCTCTTTTCAACCACTTAAAAAGATAGTAAAGAGAAAGGGTAGAGATGTGTGTGCCCTGATGGATGAACTTCAGATCAGAGGCGGCGTCTTAGAAGATGACTGTGGAGCTGGGTTGTTCTGTTATCCCTGGTATAACTCACCCCTAATATGTAGCTGACCTGTCCATAGCCTTAGTGAGCAATTTTTAATTCTTAGGTAGAGAGGGAGGCCTTCGTAAAGGATAAATGTTAGTTTTGTTCCTCTAACTGAAGATAAAATGTGCTATAGTTTTATCTTAGTTTGATTTTTCAGTGATTGCTGTAAGTTGTTCGATTTGAAAAGGCTTGTTTAGTCTTTTTTCTGATTATAGTTTTATGATGTGTGTTTTTGTTGGAACCGACATATGATTTAGATGCAGGTGCTTTTTTGACCAGGTATGGTCTGTAAACACCACCCACAAACACTATAACCCAAAGTGCCTCTTGGGACGGGAATGTCCCCTCCCTCCATGTTGACCAGGAGTGTATCCCTATCCTGAGAGTCGGGCTGCATGTGAAACTGGTACCCTGACTTTTGTTTTGGACCTGATGTCATGCTAATCTTGCATGTGCACTTCGGCATAGGACTGTTCCTAGTAATGTAAGGTAGAGAACCTCTTCTGTATCCTGGATGTGTCCTGAGTGAATCACATAAAGTGGTGGCGGCAGCATACTGTGATCTTTGAATCTATAGTATGACCAGACCTTTTTCTCTGTGTTAAGCAAACGTAGCCTAGCTGCTCCTCTTGTGTAAAGTTCTGATGAGATTTGAAATCCAGAACTGTGCAGTAGCATCCCATGAGCCTTTTGAGTGAATATACATACAGCGAAAATGTAGCAAATTTAAGGTAATAGGATTGTGTGTGTTGTCCGAGTAGTAGGTCTGGTGAGGGGTGGGCTGCAGTTTCTGTTGCATGTGAGAAGGTTTCTAGGCAGGACTGCAACTTGTCTATCTCTGAATACTGCATCAAGTAAGGCTGATGACAACCAGGTCCAGAGATCACACACATCATTGTGCCCATATTTTGGATAGTTAGGCTTAGAGCCAGCCTGTTTGGTACCTACTGCCACAGACATCACTTTGCACAAAGACTGTATATGAAGAGAAGCCTGAGAATGACATTTGAATGAGAGCCAACCCAAACCTATTCTGAAACCTGAGTGAGTGAATTCACATCGTGGTCTGGAAAATGTACATAAAAGTGGGGTGCACACCACGCCCGCTTTGTTCCAGTCTCAAGCTCTTCTTGGCTGAGGAAGGGAGTGCTCCACAAAGTAATTGAAGAGCTACTGTGCTTCCACGGCTGGTGTCTGCCTAACATCCAGTATCCCGGAGGTGAAGGGCATCACCGGAAGCCTGCAGTTTCTGCTAGAAGAGCTGAAGGTTTTCCTGGAGTGCCTAAAAGCCTGCCTGCTTGCCTCCTGTGAGGGGGAAGGGATGTGCCTGACCCTGCAAAAGGAGAAATTCGAAGTAGGGAACCTCAGATCACCCCAGGGGCCGCAGCCGACAAAGCGGGGGGCTGCAATTGTCACAATAGAACACCAGTCTGCTTCTAACTTGCAGTGATACCACTGAAGAGAAGTGCTGCTGAGTAGATTTACCACACTGATCGCCCTGCAAACATTGTCCAGAGCGAGGCTGATGACGTGGCCGCTGCATGAAAGAAGCAGCTGCATTGCGGGAGGCAGTCCAAGCACATCTGCCACACAGCCAGTGGTGCTACGGTAACTAGCAGGTAAAACGCGAGGCTTAGCCTGCACTGTGGACAGGGGTGTAAGCAGATGCTGGTAATTCTGCTGTGTACTGTGAGACTTTTTTTTCCATATGCGTAAAAAGACATTGGACTGAGTTGCACATTTGACCTATGAGAGTATTTGAGCCATCTGCACCTGCACCTAAGCTTACCTAACCTGTAGTGTGTTGGGGGGGGGGGGGCACTGTAGATACGGGATCTTGACCAAAGTGGGAGGAAAGGGGACACCAGGAGCAAACTAGGAAGAAGGGGTGTAGTACCTCACCGTTTATCACAACATAATTTGGCACCCTATATGTTGTCTCCATTTACCTGTATAGTATTTAGTTTTGCTGTGTGATAAAGTACTTTTTTATATAAAAGATTAGCAGTGAATTTGATGTTAAGATATGTTGTCTGTTGATTGGGTTCTGAGCACTTGCCCACCCACACTACCTCTGTGAGACTCATGTCACTGTGTGCTTTTGCTACCCTGACAGTCAAGTGCAGAAATGGTTGTACCTGGCCAAGTTTTCAGAGTTTTAGTAGGTTGCACACTGGACACTGGATTGAGTCTGAAAGTGCTTAAACATGAAACTACTTGCCAAAATGGCTACTGGGCCCTGTTTAACCTCAAATCTGTTGTGTCTGTTGGCTATTACAGTTACTTTTTGTCAAAATGGAGCTAACACGATAATGGGTGGAACTTTAAACGTTTACTTATTAACAGGCGCGGCTGGTGACATTTGAAATTAGTGGGTCGTAAAGGTTTGGGATGAGTGGCTGTTGGTGTGCTCGCACGGCGAGCAAGCCCGACCGTCATAAGGTAGAACCCCCCCTCTGCCAAGATCGAACATAGGCCCTGGCAGCAATGCAGAGCAAAGACAGTCTTAAACATGGAGGCCAACATTACTAGTACCAGCAAAACTGCAAGCAAGCCCACTGACATGCCAAGGAACACAACGCAGCAAGTTGCATGAAATGCCCGACGTTGTACCCTGAATAGGTCTGGTTTCACTCTGAATGTTGCCTTCTAGCCCATGGGGTGCTCTATGTGGGCTCTGCAGGAATCAAAGCTGCAAAGCGTACCACGGAGAGCAGGGCCACGTGAGACTTTCAGGAACCGACAGATTGCACCGCATCCTGACTGAGCCTAGCATCCGTCGAGCCCTCAGCCCACCTCAATCCAGTGCTCCGGTGCCAGGTGTGCACGATTCGTTCGAAATATTGGGGAGCTGTTGTAGTGCCAGCGCCACCCTCAACTTCCAACATTGGGCTGACTTACACAATCCCAGAATGGAAAGGGCGTCTGGTCAGTGTCCACAGAAATGACTCCAGACAAATTAGCCTCAGAAATATGGGATAAAGTTACAAATAACACCCCGTCTCGGCGCAAACAGAAAGTTCAGCCACATGCACAGAAAGGAGGGATATAAACTGTGTCAGCAAACATCTATAACTTACCCAAGTGTTAACTCTAAACATGTACTCAACAGCTAAACACGCAGTGGTCTCTGTGTCTGACACAGCGAGGGTCAGAACTCTAAATCAGCCCCTATATCTTTTTTCAAACGTGAGGAGGAATATTTATGAAAAGATCTGATAACATTTACAGAATGAAAGAAGCCAACATCATTTTGACGCATTTAAGCGTCCCTGTCAGGACAGGATAGCCCAGAACTGCCGAGGCGCCAACCCGGCCAGATTATCCAGCCAAACCTGACCAACCCCAACCCAGCCAAACCACCCTAAAATTAAAAAACACTTACCTGACCAGTGACCGCCTCTTCTCCTGGCCCGCGTTGGCGCCTCTCTGCCCCTTCAAACGGTCCGGAACACCACGTGACGCAAGTGACTGCAACCCGGCCCTCAGCCAATCCTGGCGCTGCAGCAGCGCCAGGATTGGCTGACGGCACCGCCTACTCCTCGCCCGCCGCCTGCCCATTAGGAGACCGAGGGGCTCCTAATGGGCATGCGCAAGGCAGCAAAAACACAAGTACGCATGACTGGGCACGGAGTAAAAATTAAGCTCCATGCCCACTCATGCGCACTTGTGCTGCCTTTCCCAAAGGCGTCTGACAATGATGTCAGTCAACATGACACCGGACCGCCCACGGTCCGACGTCATGCTGACTGACATTCACAGAGGAGGGGGAGCTGCGGGCGCGGGGGCTACGCCCCCATGCCCCAATGGACGCACCGCCGCTGCTTATTAATATTCTTAAGTGACTTTATGTCGATTTGAAAAGAAACATTTGAGAGGCAGGCAGGAGAATCCTTGGTGTTTTGTCCCATATGCCAGAGTCTGGCAACGCTATAGCCCAACGGTGAGCACCCTTCATTTCTCACTTAAATAGTCATATATGTCATATTCGGTTTGACGTATCACTTCTATGCATTCACCCTCCATGTTTTGGAAAACCGGAAGCCAGATGGCTCGAAAATCGTCTTTCTTGACTTGTGTGATAAGCCTTTCCTTGGTCATTGCTTCCTATATTCTCCAGCACTACATATGCAACGTTTGGCTAAATAGCTGTTTACAGCACCTGGCAGTAAATATTCTGGCAATGGCAGCAGCTGGATTATTAGTTTCCACATATCTAAAGCCTAATATGGTTACAGTCGGAGCTGCTAGAATGGGAAAAACCCACAATACCTTTTATGGACACCAGTACTTCCTTCTATTGTGTTTTAAGTATCCGGCATGTCCACCAAACATGCAAAGGTGTAACTTCCTCTCCACAGTCCCTACAGCAACTGCCTGAAATCCCTTTGAACATACATTAGGGGTAATTACCACCCATGATTTTAAGTGAGGACTCTCTGTTTGCACTGGCACGCTATTATTGCATATGTCTCGCCATTGTGTTTTCCGCACCTCTAATGGTACATTACTTTCCAAATGATATTTCAACCATTCCAAATATTTCCTCTTTTCTTTAATTCTTAGGATCCTAACCAATTTGCATAAAGTCAAGTCCCTTCATTCCCCTATATGACACAAAAGATATTTACTCTCTTCCCCTGGACGTCGTAATCTCTGTCTGCAACACACAATGGCATAACTCGCAAAATTAAATTGTTCCATTTCTGGCAGGCTTTAAGCTTTCACCTTCAGTCTATAAATAACATGATCTAACCCTATCGAACATTCTGAAATTATACCGTAGCCCCCCACCCCGCCTTTGCCAGGGCAAACTCCTGGTTGAGTCTGCTGTGAACAAAAGGTTGTAAAGTGAGTGCAGTCACACCTCATATCACTAGCAGGATGTTGTTCACCTGGCATTGGTATACATTGGGCTGTCCTGGGTAACCTAACAATCCATTCTCCAATGATTCTCAGTGTGGCACCCTATAAAAGCCAAGTACATCAGGATTTCCCAAACTTTTTCTGTTCCTGTTGCTTCCGGTAGTAGATTCTTAATGACTTTTGGGGGCTCCAACTTGCATATTAAACATATGAATTATTTTAAGGTCTGCAATCGCCATCCTGTGTTTCTCAATTGTTAGGGCCTGGATCATGTACAAATACTTGGTATTATAGTGATTTTGATGGCTACAATCTGTCTCAAAAGACACACAATTGATGGACGGAATGCAGAAAAAAATCAAAACATTCACCCCCAGTCAAGAGATCTGGGTTCAATCCATCATTCTTTTGCTCACCATGCCACCCCAGTTTAGACCTGGCCATATGCAAATCAGTTTTGACCCTATGCCTCATGGGTACAGTCCAGCCCGAACTGCCAAGCCAGGTCCTCCCTGGACCGGAAACAAGCATCCTAGGACCGGTTTCGGGGGTTCACCCCTCATCAGCCAGGATAGCTTGATTCCAGTGGCACAGTGAGCCCAGGACCCATGTCTGGGCATGCCTGGCGCACTTAGGGCTAGAAAGCAAAAGACACACAATTGATGGACGGAATGCAGAACAAATCAAAACATTCACCCCAGTCAAGAGATCTGGGTTAAATCCATCATTCTTTTGCTCACCATGCCACTGTTGTTTTTGCATACAATCTGTCTCAACCAGTTTATTTCAGGAACCTCCATCTAATAAGATCTATTTGCATCTCTTGAGATAGCAAAGATCTGTTTGTAGATGAAGTTAGCTATATCGTCAAGGTCTGAACCGTCATTTACCCAGGAGTAGTTTTTTAATCTTAGCATCATGAACTTTTATGAGATTAATTGGTAGCAGATATGACTCTTTCACATTTAGCCACAAGGACATCTGTATTCCTCCAGTACTAGCAAGATTGGGAAAGTCAAAGCTAGTAGGTCTCATATAGAAACCTTAACAACATCTGCAGACAAGGAAATTGTATGCCCTGTACCTCCAAATGTGATGCTCCTAATGGCTTCATTTGATTGCACCATCTTCGCTAGTAGCTCAGTTACCATAACATACATTGAAGAGGTTATCGGACAACCATGCCAGGTATGCCTGTACAGATATGTTGATCATGTGAATGCAGCCTGGGGTTCTTTGTGGCTCACCAGGACTATATTAACAAACACCTGCCCCATGTCAAAATGTGGAATAACGTATTTCATGAATGTCTTGCTCACTATGTGGAACGTCTTCTTCATATCTAGCCTGTTGTAATCGCTTGCCTTTCCATCAAGATGAGGCAGTTGACGAACATTATCAAATGCTGTCGTCTCTCAATAAAACCTACCTGATATTATATGCTGTATACAGCAAAGTAGTAACAACATTGTGAGAGGGCCTTCCTGTGTTTAGGAAAGACCACTTTGTTGACCACCTTAACAGAGGACAATAAATGACCTGAATGACCTAACCAAAACTTTCAGGACAGGGATCAGTTTTGAGACGGATTTAATAAAATGCTTTATTGAATCAATGTTGGCCTAGTTTCTTTATTTGACTTTAATACCTTTATTGCACTTTTGATTTCCACCATTTTTGTTGGGGCTTCCACATCTTCAGCATGGAAGGTATCCCATTTGGAAAATGTAATTTGTTCATGAAAGTTTGTTGTACTTCCTATGCCTCTCCACACTTGAATGCAAAGTTTCATAAAAGGACAAAAACGGTTTCGCTCTCATTCTGCTGTAAAATACCATGTCACTTGCTGTATTTCTCAAACCCTGCACTCCATCCCTCTTTTTGTTTAGTGTTCAGACTGTTTGCGAACATTTTATAGGCTATATCCATGATTCACAAGACCCTCTCTTAGGAGCCATTAGTGTCTGTTTTTGATCTAGGGTTTAAGAGGTAGCCTAGTGGTTTGACCAGGTGCCTTTGGAATTTGGGGATCAAGGTCAGTTGAATCCCAGTCTCGTCGATAGACCCAGTATTGTGTTATTCTGGGCAAATCACTCAATCTCCCAGTGCCTAAAGAGTGTAAAAAATCTAATTGTGTAATCCCCACTTGATGTACACAATCTTGTAGATGTTCTCCTGACCCCTCACAAAATCAATTGTGCTCCATTGCACACAGCTAGATCTGCACTATATTAACTCCTACACAAATATGCATAAATACATACATTTATTAACAAGGAGTACCCTGGCCCTTTATTTTGGTTACTGCCAGATCTGCTCTACTCTAAAGCTAGAATGCTTATGAAGTTGGTCTCTAATGTCTTCAGTTCCTCCTACAAACCGGTTTGTACCAATGCCCTCTCCCTCTCACTGCTGCTGCCATTGCATCCTTTTACCTCTTATTACAGCCTTTAGAGTGTTTTAAAGTGTCGCTTGGTAGATCTTTGTGTGTCATTAAGTTCAAGGTATTACTGGATGTCCCCAGAGATCTCAGCCCTGTTGGCTACGTCCTGCAACACATAACTCCTCAATCTCCACCTTCTTCCCTTAGTAGGCAATGATAGCCCCTCTTTTCTCAAACACACCAGGACATGGTATGAGGCCTTATTGTCCCTGTATCAGATTCCCTAGTGCTTGTCTGTTACTATGCTAAATAGGTGTGGTGAACTGAAGTGGAAGGAGAAGTGTCTGACCCTTTGGTCTGCGAATTCCCGTAATCCCTTACCCTGCCCATGCCTCTCTGACATCTACCAACATTTCTTTTGTGGGACCTCTTTAGGCAGCAAATCTGCCTAATTTTCCATCCATCATTTGGTTTAAGTCCTGCTGCAATTCCTTCAATTTTGTGTACAGTCATTTCAAGTAAGCAGTGTTTACCAGGATTGGGAATGTGTACTGTGACAATTCTTAACATACGTATCCCAACTTTCCCCTTTACCAAGAAATACCTCCCCTCTTTATTAATCAGCATTTGCATGGGCACAAAATTGAAAGAATTTAAAATGATGACTGGCCAGCCACAGGTCTTTAATATGTTTATAAAAGTTTTCAATTTGAATTTCCCCAGTTCCCTATGTAAAATAGGTTTGGTGTGGTAGAACAATCTCTGCCTCCTCAAATGTTATAATGTTGTAGATCTTTGTTCTCTTTAAAGGGCTATTATGCTCCCTCGTATTTAATGAAAGAACTTAGAATCTGAGAGTTTATGGATTCTTGTTTGTAATGTATAGACATTCTCAGTAGTGCCCATTCTCGCCTATTCCTGTGAAACTTAATATCACCCCTCATTTTTACCCCAAAACCCGTGGCTATATGACCAAAGTCATGACCTCACTTTTCTCCTGAATGAACAAAAATAACACTCAGATTTCAGCATATATAAATATAATCATGCACTCTAATGGACCCAGCACCCTTAGATTTTTCTGTGGGAATAATCTCCCAATCTTCAGCCTTGGTCTGACTTTCAAAATAGTTCCATTTCGGGAAGTGCCATCTGTGGGACCCCACCTACATGAGAGCAAATCAGAGGCAATAGGCTTGCTGTCGGGTCCAACGAACTTCCTCACAGTTTGTCAGGGAGCCACAAAGAGAATGATGGCAAAATCTGAGCCCGGTGCCAGTTGGGACCTCCACCTCTAGGCAAGACCAAAGACCCAGATCAGTCTGGCCAAATGAGAAGGGAATTGCTTGGAACTCTCCATGTCATCGTGGCATCAAAAGTCAAGGCCAAGACGATCACTGAGGAGCAGCTTCCAGGAGGGCCAAGGTGCTGGTCAAAAGGTGCGTCCAGCAAGTACCAGGCATAATCACAGTGACATGCCACTGTACACACTTCCTGTGGCTGCTGATAGCCAGAGCTGGCAATCATGGGATTCCAGGAGGAGAAATGGCACAAAGGGAGTTCTATGAGTGAACCTCTACCAACTTCTTCCACATACAGCACCATGATGAAATCCAGAATGGGAGAGGACGGTGCACTCATTTAGTACCAGCTAAAGTGGAATCCTTGGCCAGAGGCTCCTAATATGTACAACAAATATATATGCACTCACAGAACAAGGTGATGCAAAGTTGCGGCTCCCACATTTCACATTCATCGCAAGTGTGTTAATAACCGGTTTGTGCCAAACACACATTAGTAGTGTTTGCAGTCTCCATAAATGAAGGAAGGTGGGGTATGAAACCTCACTGCATGCCCTGCTTTGTGCCCTTCTGTAAAAGTATTTGACAATTTCCACTATTTTGGGTGGGGCATTCCCAAAGTCCCTCCTGTGAAAATAGGCTTCTGCAAATGCAGGTTCCCTACACCATTGGACAATACCATACTTTTGTTGGAATGGGTTATCGGACGGCCACTGTGCTTTGTACTGTAGCTGTATGATATTTTGTCACGGACAGTTTCTTTCTACTTTAATGTCTAAGTAAAAATGTTGCTGCAGCTTGAAGGAGTCCAGTACTTTTCCAGTAGTGCCTGCAGATGTCTGATCAGCCTTCCATTCCCCTTAAGGCTGTCATCCAGGTTGTTGTCTAGCCACAGAGGTGACATGCTTTACCACATTGCCAGCTTCTTCATCTTAGCAATTTAGCACCAGAACTGTAGGTTACCTATACCTGCCTTGGGAGTGCATGGACATTCTATTACACGCAGCCTGCAGGTTCCACATATTTGAGACCGTAGAAGGGTTCTGCATTTGGCATACTTCAAACAGTCTAAATGCTGGGTGATACCAGTCAGCCAGCACACTAGAGGACTAGTAGGTTTTCAGGGGGCACTTCTACGGTGCCCTCTGGGTGCATGTCATAATAAATCTATTACTGGCACCAGTACAGATTTATTAAGACGAGGTGTTTGATACCAAACACCATTGGTTTCAGTGCAGTCGTCTTGTAGCAGGGTAACTCGTAATGACCAGCGCCCAATACATATACTCAAGATGGCTGCCTGATCACTCTCAATGTCTTAGTAATAGAACTAGACATCACAGGGGCCTATCTGCTTATGCAGATGTTCCTTCACATATAAAATAATACACCCTGCCTTAGGGCTCTAAGGCCTGCTGTAGGAGTGACTTACATATATTAAATGCAGTGTACAGGGGCATGACACACAGGGAATGTGTCATGTCATGTTTTCAAAATGATTTTTCACCATTTCGTGCATTCTGTGATGGCAGTCTGCCTGTAGTGTTTATGTGGGTCCTTTTGTGTGGCATAATACATACTGCAGCCCCCAGAGACCCTCTATAGTACCCATCCCCTGGGTACAAGAGGTACCATTTACTAGTGACTTACAGGGATGCTTAAGTCCTTGCCATTTGGATTACAATTAAACAGTTACCTTGTTTTAGGAAAAGAACACTGGCACTGGGGGCCTGGTTAGCAGGGACCCAGTGCACTCTGTCGAAAAGCATCAGTACTAGGGAAAAAGTGTGGGTAACCATGTCAAAAAGGGGCACTTTCCTTCACATCTCCAAGCTGGGTGACTTATGGAAGGGTTCACAGAAGAAGTCCTTCCTGGAGTTACTTACGGACGTTGCGTTACGCCAGTCCACATTGTACCAATATTTACAATTAAGCCACACCCTGACGGTATATCACGCTACTCTGACCAGCCTACCGGAATGCAGTCCCCTAGAGCCCAAATTGATTCTTTTTTTTTTTTATTCTCGTTTTATTGAACAGTTGTGATAGTACAGTGAAAGGCCACATGACCACACAGCAATGACACATAATAAAAAGGCCACATGAACATTCTCACAGATTACATCGCCTCGTAGTATGACATTAAGCATCAAGAGACTCCAGTACCCCCTCATTTTTTTGCAATTCAACTGAAGGAGAGATAAAAATGTCACCACGGAACGTGTTCCACTTCGCCCATTTGTGATCCCACTTCACAGGACAACCTCTATGTTTAAACATGTCCTTCTCAGCGATTATGGCACTGTCCATATCTTTGGCCCATTTTTGAGTATTTAGGTAGAACTCCGGTCTCCCACCCCTGAGCCACATTCCTCTTATCCAGGACAAATTCCAAGGACGCCCATGTGCGTTCTGTTTGAGTCAGGTCTGTGGCTTCCCACACATTCAGTAGACATAGTCGCGAGGAATGGACGATAGCTTTCCCGCTGACCCTCGCCAGAGTGGAGACAATTTTCCCCCAGTAAGGCTGGAGCTTTGAACACTCCCAAATTATATGAAAGAAAGTACCCTCGGATGTGCACCCTCTAAGGCAACTCTGACTCGGTCGGCTTTCTATCCTGACCAGTATGTGTGCAGATAGATATGTTCTGTGTAGAATTCTGAGCTGAATGAGTCGGAGACCCATTGGGATAGCAACTTCCCTCAGGGAGGAAAGGGATTCCTGCCAGTCATCGTCATCTAAGTATCCTGGGTCCGTCTCCCACAGTTGTCGGAGACGTACCAGTGGATCAGGCTGCTTGTTAATGAGTTTGCAATACGTGAGCAAGATCGCTTTACATGGTAGGGGATTTGTCAGGAGTCTGTCCTCTAGCAGGGAGGCCTCAGGCAAAGCCTCGCCACTAGTCCACAATGATTCTTGGCCCCTTGGGTCAAGGAGCCATTTCAACCTTGTATCGACCCTTAATAGGCAATGCTCCAGACCAATTTACAGCGCTAATGAAGGAGTTGGGAGGGACTAGCGTGATGTGAGGATGACCCCAAGGATGTTAGACATCCGCTCCCACCCATGCCTCATCATGCTGAAATACCTCCACTTATCTTACCTCACTCTCCGATGTCTCAGGAGAATGGGTGTTCTTTTTTAATCTGCCTGCCCCAGATGTGCTTGAGATTACTGTCTCTTCTCCCATATGGTCCCATATGGTCTGGGAGTGCCCCAGCATTGCATGCTCATGGGCCAGGATTTTTTCTATGCTCTTTAGGATAATAGAGCATCCGATTGATTACTTTCCTCGCATCGCTTTGCTGGATATTCTGTACTTTTGTGGGCATTGGCGTCACCATGGCCAAGTGAGGAATTGGAAATGAGCCCAGGCCCCTTCTCAGACCAAATGGAGGACAGCAGTGGACTGATGTGCCAAATTGGATTAGACGCTTTACAACGCACAGGGCTGCCCTCACAAGCATGGGAAGATTTGCTTGAGGTGATGGTCTTATTTTAATATACTCGTGCCTTAACTACTATGATGTGGCCTCGTTTCTAACTGCTCTGCTGACATTTCCTGATATGGTTGCTTTGTGTGCTTTGTGCGTAATTCTTTTTTGTGTTGTTCTCTGTAATAAAACCAATACAATTTGGTTATCAAAAAAACACTGCTGTACTTAAAAAAATATATAGAAAAGGACTGCTTTATGTATACAATATAGGTATGCAATAAAGTATGTATGTATGTAGTGACTGAATGTATTTTTCATATGTAAAATAGTTCCTCATGCATTGAAGTGCAAGCACTCATGGGAAGTGGAATAGTACAGAAAGCATCCACTAGCATGAGGTGAGAAAGTATTACTCCTAGGTGTAACCAAAGCCAACTCCATTTACATTTTTAATGAATTTGTACCAAAATGTCGTGTGGGCAGCTGCAGAGTTATGCAGCTGCCCACATGACATTGGTGTTTGATTAGTTTCTCACAGGCTTTCTTTAACCCAATGGTTTGAATTAAACTGTTGGCAAAGGTTTTAATGCGGTTGCTTGGAAGGCTAAATTATAAGTCTTGACCAGCTTAGCAATGTTGAACATGTGATTTGTGGGATTGCATCTCGTCAGTACAAACTAAAAAGAATTGATCTAGAGGAAGCATTTTTATTATAATGTTGCTTAGCTCTCAATTCCACCTGCCGTGCAGACACAGCTGGCTACCCAATACTCGCTTAGGTGGGCAGACATTTCAGGGTCCTACCTGGGTGTTCAGATTGCTGCTACACCACGGGATACTGTGGCTATCAAATATTAGGTTTACAGGCCTGTTTAGGCGTTACCCAAGACCTTTTTGTATTAAAAAATATATATGTACAATATACTTATTCTTTCTTTGTTGCCTTCTTTCTTTCTTTTCTTCCTTCTTTCTTGCTTCCTTATGCGTTGCCTTTATCCAGTTTTGCCTTCTTTCTGTCCCTTTTTCTGCAGTCCTTCTTTACTACCTTTCTTTTTTTCTTTTTTCCTTCCTTTTTCTTTCTTTTTCCCCCTCGTTTTTTTTTCTTCTTTCTTGCAAACAAGAGGCTTTTAGGTCTGTGTTAGCCAAGACCTTTTGGTTTTAATAAGGTTATGTGTATGACTTAGTTACTGGGGTTTTCAGCCACACTTAATCCATTTGTCAGTAGAAGTCCTTCACATGTTTCTCCAACCCACTGGGGCATGCATCAAGGGACAATGTGTCACCCTACTTTAGCCATTGGCTGACAACACTATGAGCTACGGCATTCTACCCTTTCACAAGGAGCTCATCCACACATTAAGTAGTTATCTTCAGTGCTGGAAGCACTATGGTAATTTGTGCCTTTTTTGAGACCATAAAACATTTTCTTCTTTATTCAATGTGTTTTTTAGATTGACAAATGCAAGGCAACTTCCCCAACAATAAATGTTTGCAAAGGCCACGAAAAACAAAAACAAGAATTGTCAAAAGGCTGGGGGACAACGCCAGACCTATTGGTTTTGCCAATGCTTGTTATTGGATGCTTACCAAATCTGTGAAGTTACACGTGTGAAATGTGAGCTAGTCTTGAAACGGAGTACCTTTTACTTCTAGAAATCATTTCTTATTTTGAAGTGTTGTTTGGGTTGTATAGGACTAGCAGAAGTTGTTGCAAATGTGTGTTCCTTTATGCCACTGTACATAACCTGGAAGGTAAGTCATGTTCTAGATTAATTCTCCTGGACATTAATACAATATGTAGTGTGCAAATCAGAAATGACGGGCTGTAGGACAAAGTGCATTCATCACAATGGAAAGATACTGTGTTTGCAACGAGCTGCAAATAAAGGCAAGTGGCTGAAAATAGTCAACACCTGTGTGGAATAAATTAGCCAGCTGGTTGGCAGTTTTTCATTTGACCTGTGTGAAGTGTGGCTGTTTAGAGGCATTTATAAAACACTTTCACGCTGAAATATTTCTTTGTTTCTGCTTTTAATTGATGTCTGGTTGTAGATAATATTTTTTGCATTAGTAGAAACAATTGCGGCTGTACAAAGGTTTGGTTTAAGCGAATTCGGAGGCAGGGTTGTTGCATTATTCAAAGCTTGAAGTTGTGAAAGGATGTGTCAAGGGTTGAGTTTGGAAAAAGAATTGTGGGCATGCATTTTAAAACAGCTAGCCCACTGTACGGAGATGCAAATTTGTGCGCGATAAGAAACGAGAGAGAGCAGACCTTGTGTTTGTAGAAGCAGCATTTGCATATTGATAATACAAGATGGTAAATGTAATCTTTGTTCTATTGTGGAGTAATGATTTTTAGCTGTCAACTTGAAGCTTGTTCAGTGTAGGAGGATGAAAATAAAGGTTGAAACTTCCAGCAGTCAGCACAAAATCGTTTTTTAAGACTTTGTGGGTGGAATCTGAATGACAGGAGAGTGGGACTCGGATGTTTACCTTATGAGTACAGTAGGTACCACAAAACGGGAAAGAAGGCCCCTTATACAATGAACCAGGAGATTTGCTCAAGTTCAAAGCCACAGATTGGAGGTCTAAGGGTTTCTATGCGTGCTCTTGCCAATGGTAAAGCTGTGTACTTTGCAGACTTCCATTTTGGAGTAGGAAAGAAATATAACAGCCAGGTAACGGTCGTTTTATTTTAGTCCGCATTTAAACAGAGCAAAACCTGTAAACTCTGTTTAACACGTTCAAAGTTTGATTAAGAGCGGTGCGATGATGCATGTTACAAAGAAGACCGGCCTAAATGTATTTAAAGATGAGGGCATTTAATGTTGTAGACAATGTGTAATAAGCATAGAACCTCGAGAAGCAGGCTCACTGAATGGCTGGTATGCTAACAAATGTGCGCTCAATTGCCATGTGTTCTAATTAGAAACAGTTTTGGTACCATTCAAATACATAGAACAGAGAAGGAGAACTGACTCCCCCCTTCTCTGGTCCCGCAGTGTGAACGCGGCTGCAAGGAAAGATGACCTTGTACAAGTCTGTCTTGGAAGAAAGAAGGAAAAAGGCAGCAATATCTTCCATAGATTCCCGTATGTTTCTGCAAAGTGGTACTGTTTGCACGTTTTTGTTGCAAAGCAGGAGTTGAGCCCAAGTGACCGCTCCTCGCTCCATGAAGCATTAATAATAAAGGAATATAAGGTACCGTGAAGTGCAGGGTTAGACATCTGAACCGGTTGCCGAGTTGAGATGTAGAGGGACTTAAATACGACTGGTGACAGTATAATGTATGCAGGGACATTATAAGAGGCTTGATATAATTTAGGATTTGGTACAATTATACTGCGCTATTAGTTGGATGGAGGACAATAAGATAATTCAGAAAGTGAGTACATTAGTAGGTTAGGGATATGTTGTGAAATATGCTTGAAGCCTATCTGACATTTACACTAATTTGCATAATATCTGCTGAGTAATCAATAATAATGATTGTTCTTCTTTTGTAGACAAATTCTGCTAAATAAATATTCAAATCAGAGTAAAATTCTGTTTATTGTGTGTCCTTACTGATTTTGGGGTGCAAGAGCAGGGCTCCATTTCCCCGCCATCTGCAGATAAGAGGTTCTTGACAGGTTTGCCTGACTCCTAATGCTCTCAGTCTAACAGAGCATAACTTGCAAGAAGAGGCGTAGAGACACTTGCCAGTTCTCCTTTCCTTGAAAATGCTATCATCTCTTTTGGAACTGAGAAGATCTACCGGGTGTGGCCCCAGTTGTATTGGGGTAGGCACGCCATTCCTACAAAGAATTGGTGGTATACAATAGGTGAGTGGCGCTCTCAGGTTATTTCACATATATCAAGTAATTAGAGCAAATCTGGCATGGTGCATCAGGTAGGGAAAAACCAACACATCCCCAAGTGCGTGGTCATCAGACCACTTTACTACAAGTAACAAATCCTCTGCACACGTTTCAAAATATAAGCATGAAATAGCATCTATATATCACAATACGTCATGTCTTGCATTTATCGTGGTCATTTATTCAGGTTCGTCTGTAAGTGAAGAAGTTTCTTTACTTCACTTGGTTCGTTTCTTAGCCAACACGTGTTTCGTCGCTGTTACATGGGATTACCCCGCGACTTCTTCAGGGCTATTGTCCATGTCTTGAGCTCTCTTATTTTCGGTGATACTTCCAACCCGAAAAGGGTGTCTGTAAGTGGAGTACCAATATTTATTAGAAATGTCGTCTCCTGTGGTTAAACCTTTTCTTTTTCTTTAGTCTTTGTTTTCTAGTAAAGCGCGTAAGGTTGCAGAATAACAACCAGCTTCCCAATCCGGTAAGCTTATTGGAGGTCGGATAACCCAGCTCTGGTGTGTGCGCCGTTCGCGTTCGTTCTGGACGACATTCCATCTGAGGGATGCCTCTACTGTCTTATTGATTGTATCACAGACATGTGTGGAAATGCGTCTTGAGCTCTAATGACAATAAGAAGTGGAAATGGCTGCTCCCTGCCAGAATAGGACAATTTAAAGGACTGTATGCTTCTGTCAGTTTAAGCAGGACCCCTAGAATTTTGCGGCAGAGGTGGACCATATTATGCTGCAGGGTTGACTGAATTAGCACCAACAAAGGCAAATAATGCTATGGAAAGCAGCACATTTTGCTGTAGTGTTACGCCACAGTTTTGTCATTTTTACACATTAACACTGTCTTGGCAAATGTTTTTTTTTTTTTAAATAAATTATTTTTATGTTTTTTAACCTGTACAGCGCTCTGACACCCTCCGGCCATATTCATGTTTCATAAAACTAGCAATAACTAAAATAAATAAAAGAATACGTATCAGTTGAAAACCTAAATATAGCAATCAACCACTGAAAGATGCCCTGCCACTGCGCAGCAACATTTGTGGCAGTGTTTTTAGTAACTTTTGATCATTTCGAGCTTTAAACTTTTTGGGGGTTAAAATTTGCAGTTTATGCAGAAGATGATGGGTATTGTCGCAAGTGTGGCAAACCTATATTTATGCAAAAAACTCGGCAGCTGCAGAATCCCATAATTCCATTAGCCCTTTTTGCAAAGAAACTGTGAAAACACCCTTAATTCAGAAAGTGGTTAACCTAAAATTAAAGTCGTGGAGCAAAGGGAGGCTGTGCAAACTTGATGGTTTACTTTTCGGCATCCTTGTAGAATTAGCCCATTCTTAAACAGGCTGTTTAGTACCATATATGAAGCAACTAGAGACGTAAGTAAAACTACACGAAGTAGTATCTATTTCCCCCCATTTGCCATAATTTTTCCAAGGAAAATATATACATCTAATAATGAGGAAACTCTGCAACATTGATGCAGGAACGGTGGTGTTGACTTTTATACAAGATGATTTGACCTGCTCAAAACATTTAACCTCGAACAGAAGTTATTTGGCTTTGAGTTCTGGTATGTTTCCGATTTTTGTAAAGCTCTTCTAACTACCTTTCAGTGGAATCGGAGAACTTAATATCAACACACACAATATACAACCTTTGAATTAGACTTGGTGAGCTGATTGAATCTGCAGAAAGGTTTCTAACCCAGAAGGTAAAAACTTCAAAAGGTGCAAGCCTACTCTACTGCACACATTTGCCGGTCTGCTTTGCCTTGGTAGCAGGTCCTAATCATTTTTCACACTCCAAATCATTTCAATTGGAATGACTGCCCCTATTGTTTTATATGGACCTGGTATATGCTCTCTGCCCCCTTTAACAGGTGCTCTCCAACTTCAGTGGTATAATGCTCATTACTTTTTGTCTTGTTAATTTAATTCATGTCTAACCATAGACTTTTTATCTCTGTAATTCTGTTGTTGTTTGTTCAGCTTTGCTGCTTAGTAGCATTCCGTTGGCCTGCACGCTTCCCAGGGGCTTGCTTTACTCTCACTGTCCTGCTCGCATAGTTAGGCGCGGAGTGGAAGGTGTCTCGCAGGCTTGGGTGCAGAGTGGTAGGCTGTGGGGAATCTGTCCACCAGAGTGGAGTAGAAGGGGGGTGCATTCTTCAGATTCCTGCTTATTGGATTCGTAATCCTTTGGGTTCCTCAGCTGCTGACTGCTGTATCTCGGGAAAAGTTGGATGGTTTGCACTCTGTAGGTGGGCGATTGTTATCATGACAAGGACAAACAGTATGGTTTCTTTTTCGTTGGAAGGAGCGGTGGAACAGAAACACTAAAACAGTATATTAAAGATAGAATATGGTTCAAACTAGTAAATACATGCTTAGGATCCTGTATAAAATCCTAGATAAACGTAGAAAGGCAGGCGGGAGGAGTCATACAGTTTAAAATGTCAAACACCATCATTTCCTTAGCTGAACGTGAGCATGGACGCACATATTTACAGAGGACCTAAATAAACCAAATGTCATTATTCAGAAGCAGCCTACATTCCTAACCCAATACAATCTTCATCACCACCTTTAAACTGGCAGCCACTCAGGCCTACTAGTAAGTTTATCAATATGTTTTTTCTATGACTTCTTTTAGTTTTGGGACATTCCAGTAGGGGTATCAGTCTGTGAACCCCTATTTTATAGCCCTTTCATAAGCTGTGGTGATTGCTGTGCTTGAATGCTTGAGGTTAGATCTGGAATACTACTGCATCAAAGTGAGATCATAGAGCGTAGGATCACATGGCGCCCACAGAGCCTTATGGGGTACAGAATGAAGATAGTTTGAGGGACTGGATAATGTACTGGCAGAATTGGATGCCACAGTGAAAGCACCTTCCTGAAGCCCATCTTTCAGTGGTGCAAACTCTATTTTGCCAATCTAATAGCACAGAGGGTCCAAGTGCCCAAACGAGGTTTAGGGAAATAGAGTAACGTGCTGGAAGGAAGGAGAACTGAGAAGAGAGCCAGGAGAAAGATTATTATCTTTACTGAATGAGCTGGCTATTGCTGCGGCCATCTAAATTCCTTTATGTACAACTATACTTTTGAAGGAGATGGGGATGCAATATAATATCATATGCATTAGTACTCTGAGGTGCGTAAAGCCAAAACAACACAGAGGCAACACAAATCAAGAAATAGAATTGTTAATATGCCCTCATACTGGGGATCTTATTTTCATTTGTGGAGTTTGGTTCTTGATTTGTTGCCTAAAGGTGTAAAGAATCTATGGTTTTTAATACCCACCCCCAATTTCATCAGTCTCTTCCAACCTGAGGTCCACGTTCCAGTGATGCTAATGTTGATGCTGCAGCCCACAAATGTTAGACAATTAAGAAGCAATCCACAGTACAAGAACGTACAGTTATGGGTTACATAGACGCGAGTGTGAAGTTCCTGACAGGTGGAAGTAGTGTCACCTCTACCTACCACATTAGAGACAATGCCAGTGCTCCAGTACTTCTCTACAGACCCAAAACCTAGTAGCTGGCTAATTGGCTTGAAGCTGACTCTATTGGGCTCAGCTTACCTACCAGTGTTTGTCAGTTTTCCGGGGTTGCTTTAGGTCCTGACTACATTTCCTGTAGGCACCAAAGAGCCTTCTTAAAGTGAGTACATTCCTGCTGCAGGCTTGACGGGTGGATGGAGGAGATCCGGGACCCCTCTCTGCTCTTCTTGCAGTTATTTCCAAGGCATCTCGGAACATAATTTTAAGGATCTTCTACTAGCTAACTTATTTCAATGGAAAAAAATGAGCCGCCTGCCAAAAATCTTCTTTCAGTTTGTGAAATCTGATAAATCACCCCTTTGCTCTGTTTCCTTTGGGGCAAAGGGTTAATAGTGCTCAAAAGGCCAGAAAATCCGCAGTTCTCCTCGAATGCTCTTGGAAATCAGTTACCCCATTGTGTATCATCTTCTTCCAGTCAATCGACACAATATTTCCTGTGCGGCAAATCAGATGGACACACAGTTAAATAACTTATGGAGCATAGAGTGTGAAATATGAGGTTTGCTATGACTCATATGAACAAGCGGTTGATTTGTTAATTGAAATTTTCACATTGTTCTTTGTGTCTTCAGCATACAAAGCCTTGTTGACACTAGGGTTTAATCATTGCAGAGCGCAGAATGTGCAGAAAGTAGAAATATGTAGAATTAAACGTAAGTAGCATCAATGACAGAGTGTTTTCCGACTGTGGGGTTCTATGTGGCACCAAACAGACTACGAGAGACTAACTCGACTTGTCTATGATGTTGCTTGGAACCTTAAGATGGAACACTCTGTGTTCTTGACAGCTTCTCATCTACAATTTAGTGTTATACATGTCCCCATTCATCTTCCACTGAAGTTAATCCTACGGGTCATTTGTTTGGGGGACGAGAAGTCATGGCGAAGCCAGACACAGCATAGCCTTATGTGCTTTAGCCCCTCTTCCCAACTTCGTTAAAAATAATGTTAACCTGTTTTCATGTGACCCACCACAAAATCCAGTATTTATGTTAATGGCTCTATGAGAGTTATATGTAACATATTCATTGTATAGGTGCACTACAAGACAAAGTAGCGAAACCTGTTTGATCGGCCTATCAGCACAATTCCGAAACAGCCCCAGGCCATGGGTGTTAAAACACTTTGACAGTGAACTGGTTATTTTAGAATGCCCTGGCCATAAAAGGACTTTCATGTAGTGCTGGCATCCCTCTTTATTCTGATTTGTTATACCTCTTAATACCATAAGCGATTTAATTGTCACCATAGTTGGTTCAAACGGTAAAGAATAATTTCTACTTATGTAGAAAGAAGATTTAATGAAGAAAAAACTGATATTTATTGTATTAATACTTCTAAATGAAGTTTGCCTGTGTTCTGCTGACTACTGTTCTATCATTTTTTTCGGAATGCACGTTAGTTTATCAAGAGGAAATCTGACTGCATGCTTCTTGCTGCCCTCGACTCTCGATTGTGTCTTTGTATATAAAACAGTGATACCTGCTGATGAAAGACAGGGTCTCTGGGTAGACAGTGGGCCGTGAGCACAGATTCTGCCCATGTATTTTTCTGTCTCTATTGAGCTGAAGTAAGTTAGCGAACATGTTCCCTCAGTAAGACCGCATTCCAGTTTTATGAGCAGTGCGCCCAGCTCACTGAACTGACGCGTTTATTCCCTACAAAATAACAGTGTGCTAAAAAGTACCACGTCTTACTTTTTAATCCTAAAATTGTTTGGTTCTTCTGTGTTTTATCGGGTTGTCCTTTAAACGAGCATATATTGGAGTAATCACATTGATGTGTTTGTTCTCAATGGATGTAATGTACAGAATTTTCAGTACCTAAAGTCTGGTATCGTAGGGGGTCTGACGCTTGGCCTCAAAGTCTTGAGATAGTGACCCGTTCATTTGGGAAGCCTGATTCTGCTTCTGCACAGGTGCGCCAGGAAGTAGTATCTGCATGGAAAAGGCATTAAGGAATGATGTACAGAAACCCCTTTCCGCCTACGATCATACTCCGCTCACATCACACCTCGTTATCTTTACGTTAATAGTTCTTTTGCAAAGGTTAAAAAGTCTGGAGCTAAGCACACAGTCACCCTGTCACCCTTGATCTGTAAACCCTGAAAGAGCATCTATATGAAAGTATGAGAATCTTTTTAACTGGATTTCAGACTTTTGATGGAGTGATATATTTTAAACTTTGAGAACAAAGATTATTTTTCCTTCTCATTTTAGGATCCTAATGCTTTGCTAGAATGAATTAATACCGATGACATCTCAGCTTCCATTTCCATCCTATAGTTAATATCATGCTGTAGGTATGACTTTAAAGAAGATGTCTTTTTTTAGGAACATTCACATCTTGTGTGATTTATCATTGTGATCTATCTGCGTGGCTGACTGCAAATCAAAGGGGTAATGGGGTTTCAGAGAGGATGATATTTTATACCGAAAAAACCTTTAACGTTTGACATTCATGCCGTCATGTTCATTTTTATCTTTTTTCCCATTTAACACGTGCAAGATATCTCCTTGCGACCCCGCAATGTAAATATGTTGATGATTGCACTGATGGATGGGGAGGTGAGATGTGTATTATTGCCATTTTTAAACTTGGTAACGATTTCGCCTGGGAGAGACATTTAATGTATCGCTCATTCTCAACAGCTTGCATTTCACAGGAGGAGGTTTTACTGTACATATGAATCATGCACATTAAAAGTTTTAAAATTAACCTTCGCTTACCTCATGCAAGTCTTTAGTACTTTATGTTGCAACTACCTATTGCTTGGAGCATAGTAAAACAAACAAATAAGAGATTTTCCTCTATTCTTTCCGTCATGTTATTTTCTTCTTTATTAAAGTGGTAATTATTTTGTTTGTTTCCAAAGATGTGAAAAATTATTTTCAATTGCATTGCAAGGTACCCTCCCTACATACACAGATTTGTAGCCTTTCCAATCTCTGTCACCATTTCAGAATGTTAGGGGAGGAAATCTTAATTAGGTTAGAAAAAAGTTTACTGCATACATCTCCAGCCTAATCTATAATGGGAGTTGCTTCTAAAGAAAGAAAATCAGTCTGAATAAACTGCTCACACTTAGCACTGCTGTAATGTCAAGATTACCATAGTGACCACCACATAGAGTGTTATGTTACCTTTATTTGCAAGCATACAAATGCATAGGCCTCTTGGCGCTAAAAGGCCATATTTTGTAACCAAGTCTAAAAACAGAGCAGTGCAAACCATATATGAGATCATTCAATCTGGTAGAGACTTCCAGTTGCAGATTCCTTACCTTAGAATGTTCCCCAGGCACCAGACTGGATCCAGAATTATTTTGTGAGCAGTACCCTTCGGGTCGGTAGGTGGCATTATCAGGGGCGTCCATGATGGAAGTGATGCTCACAGTTCCTATATAGGTGACTGTCCCACCATATCGATCTCAAAGCCCAAGGAGGGCATTTGTTGAACCGGAACAAACTCTGATTTGTGAATGTTCACAATGAACCCCAGATTCTGAAGAAGGGATCGTGTCATCTGGAGTTGGGCTACTAAAATGGATCTGTCTTGATGCATTAAGAGAATGTCATCTGAGTACACTACTAGTCTGACCCTTGTGTGGAAATATGGATTTTTCTGGTCAGTTATGTCCCCTATCTTGGACCCCAACGGTTCCACGTGCATGTCACAAGTACATGTATGTTCCCTCCAGTTCCAGTTATGAAGACGCAAATACATGTGCGTCCACCGTCAACATGTCCTTTGACAGATCCGCCATGTATAGGCCGGATATCCCATTCCTAAATATGAAAGGCCATCGGCTTTATATGGTTCACTTATGCCACTTTACAGTCCAGGCAAGTAGGCCCTGATTCTGTCATCAAAACTCCTCTTGCCTTCTGCCTCTGAAAGCTCCAGTCCGAGCCTGCATCTGTGACCATGAACTTTGTCTCATTCTCTGCGCGGCTCACGAAGCCTGACATCAGCCTACTCTCTGCCAAGAACTGTATTTCACCTTCGAATTATCTGCCTCCCCCTCAGCCGATGCATTCCTGCCTAGTAGTTTAAGTAAACATTCTTCCAGTTACCAAGCAAAAAGGCCCATCTTCTCTGTCCTCATGCAAGTAATTCATAGCCCTGTTACCATGGAATATTCCTACCCCCTCGCATTCAGTGTAGACACTTAGACGCTTGTACACGCACGCACAGTCAGTATAGAATAGATTCTGTCCGAGAGTCCCTCTTTTATGGATAACATAGTTCTTTAAACATAGGATGTTAGATATGATTTGGGATTAGGTTGACTTGACCCCCCAGACTTCTCGTCTCCACATATAGAGCTAAATGTCAAGTCCCCGTCACCCCCTAGTTACACGTCAATTATACGTCATACTGCTGCGCGCGCATCTATGCCAAGTATTATCTTATAGATCCACCTATGTATTACATCATAACCAATCATGTTCCTTTTTACTCATTATTACACCCATTTTCGGTTACGCAGACCAAACGTCAATGTCCTTATCAATTGTTACGCCTACTGTATTCACTTCATTATAATGTATGTACTATAAAAGTTGCTTCTTGTCAATAAAGTATGTACTTCACTTCCTGAACCCCCGTGGTGATGGAACTTGAAGCATCCGATTATAATCGATTATTGGAATAAAGCCCATTCCGAAACTCTAATATCACGGATTCTGCCTCTCATTTTACTGAGCTATTTTATAATGTTTCTGTATCAAATTCAGTCCCGGTAAAGGAATTTTTATTTACCACATGATGGCGCCCGAACAGGGACACTTTCTCATCTCACGCGCCGGCGGTGAGTAGCAGGCCCGGTCTCCTGCCACAGCTGGACGGACAATAACGCGTACCAGCAGGATTTCCTGTATCTCCCTCCGGTCAAGCGGGGGCGACTGAGACTGCGAACAACACCCAGACGAGGCGGTGAGAAGTGCGAAGTATCCCGACCAGAGCCTAGCTGAGAGAGCAAGATCCGAGGTACACAGAGACCCACCAGTTCGAAGTCAAGCCCAGTTTCCGACGAGGCGAGTCGAGTCCAGTCCGGTTCAAGTTCAAGTTACCGAGGCCTTCCGTTTCCGAAGCTACCCGGTGAGTACCATTACTGGGGAGGCATTTCTGACGTGCACATAGGTTGTGCCGGTCAAGACGGGTTTGGGTACACAAATCCGGTCTGCACTGTTTTAGCAGTGTATCTGTACTGTTTAGCAGTATATCAAGTATTCCGAAGTATCTAGTAAGTGTCAAGAATTAAGCATGGTGATTAGTTATGCAGACGATCATCATTGTTGTTTCAGTTAAAGGTTTAATGTTTTAATGTTTAATGTGTTAAACGTCCTGCATATTGTGGTATGAATGGTTGTCCATTATTGTGCTTTTGTATTTAGTGTGTTCAAGATTAAGTATCAGATCAGATTGTCAATATGCCGCTCTTCTCGAAATTAAGACAGATCACTACTAGAAAAGGGGTACTTGAAGAAGCCGTCCCTATTCCTCCTAGGGATACTCCAGGGCACTTCATGTATCACAAACATGGCTTAGACGCTATATTATTTCTTGATTTATGGGTAGACTACACCAAGGGATTACCAGAAAGTCAGAGATGGCCCGCAGCGGGAACCTGGGATGCAGAGTGCATCATGAAGGTCGAGGAAGAGTTATGGAAAAGGAAAGTCAGACAGTCACAGAAAGACGCCGTTGAGTTATGGCGTAAAGAATCTCATAGACGTACGGAAAAAGCACGTAGACAGGAAGAGAAGAGTAAAGAGAGTTCAAACAAAATTCAAGAAAATCTATTAATTGAGGAAGGTATCCGAGTGAAATCAGAACAAGTAGACAGACAAAGAAATGCCCTTATGAATGGTATGTATCCCCTTCTGGCCGAAGGATTACCTAAGGCTACTCCAGAGATACCGAAAGACTTGCCACCCCCATTATTCCCAATCAAGGTACATCCTAAGGGGCATCCTAGAACCACAGAAGATGTTTTTCTTTCCTCATATTTAGATGACGCAGCTCCCGAGTATGCTAATTCCGCCCCACGTAGACCGCATACCAGGGAGGTCCAACGCCAAGATCCAGCACCCGTATCCCTGCAGCAACAAATCGAGTCACAAGTTCCGGCAAGCACATCTGTTTCTGCATCTGTTCCTACAGGTACTTCTATAGCTGAGTCCACACCTATAGTTGCTGTGTCACGTTCGACGAATCCTTTCACACCCGACGCCCCAGACGGGGCCACGGGAGGTGCTACCAATATTTTTTCTACGCCACCTAGAATAAATAAACTTATTTTCCAAGAGTCAGCGCATTCACGTACACCCAAATTCGTAAGTGATCGTACGCTTAAGGAACTTCTTATAGATTGTAGATATGACCCGGTGCTCGGTAAAGAGGACGAAATGATCCTGGCATCATTACGTATCAGACGAGCCGCAGGGTATTTAGCGAAGCTACCAGGAATGACTGCGTATCTAGATAAAATATATCATTTTGTTCAAACAGGGCGAGATCCAGAATGTATTAACAGAGCTATGGAATACCAGAAAGTAGAGATACAGGGGGAACTGTTGCGTTTCCTCATAAACTGTGTGATCAGAAATCAAGACCGACCGGGGGTAGATCCGGAAGCAATGAAAATTCTTACAAAATGGAGCCAGAATATATCAGAAGGGAGACACGATAAGCAAAATTGTATAATAGCCATGTGCCGAAAGATCCGTAAAGAAATAGAACGCCTACACGAAGAGAGATTAGAGACAGACGAGTTCGAGCAAAGCGAGGAAGAAGGGTCAGGACTGCCCGCCGGACAGTCAGACACCATAGCCTATGTAGGTAGAGGAAGATCTTGTAATAGGAATCAGACTAGATGTCATACTGACCCAATACGTCCAATATGTCCAGATAATGACAGGAATTTCCAAATACCTATAATTAACATAAGGTCTAACGAGCATTCGTTCCAAACCGCCGACAAACTACTCCGAGAACGAAGGGGTTATCATTTTCTCGATTCTATGGATGAACAAGATTTAGCGAGGGCAGCTGTTCATTGGGTGGACAGTCCCGGAAAATATAGTGATGAGACAGTAGTACGCACATTTTTGAATCTCACCCCAGATGAGCAGAGGTTAGCTGGGATTTATATGATTCAACAACTCATTATACTATATCAGAGTCAGCATTCGGACCCTGGTCCCTTACCTGACATATTGACTGAATTGCTTATGAATAAATGGAGAGGTCCAGGTACCAAATTAATTAAAGAAATTCTAGTATCTAGAAAGCAGTATATTCTTTTTGTATGCTCAGAGCATGTCTCATTGCCTGTCAAGGAAAGAACGACGTATCACCTGGATAGACAGAATCCCTTACGAGAAGTACACCCAATAAAAGGCGAGGACAATCAGTTTAAACGTGTATTTGTATATACGCCTATATCGAAAATAGAATTGTTAGAAATGAAGAAAGTAGTACCCAGTCATGACAAGGACCCAGCGGGTTTTCACCGAGAAATTAAAGACATGTTACTCATGGGAGAGTATACCTACCCCGACATTATGACAATATTAAAGGTGTTGATGCCTGCTGGCATTTATGAGAAACTCAAGGAAAAAGAGTGGGAGGTAGGTGATCAAAAGATAGAATGGTCAGCATTAGAAGCAGAAGAAAGGGCCCGAGGTCCAGGTTCGGGGCTTGGGGACAAAACTAAAGCACTACCAGGTCTACTAGTACAGGTACTGCCACGTTTATTAACTACGAAAAAGGAAGACTGGGGTACAATTTCAGCCTGTAAACAGAAGCAAGATGAAGACACTAGCGATTACTATGCCCGATTCGAGAAATGTTTTGGTATAAATAGTGGCATAAAAGCAAGTAGCGAATCATACCCGCATCTGTTTGTAACAAAATTAGTGGAAAATGCCCTGCCCCCAGTAAAGAATAGAGTATTAAAATTCGAGAGTACCTGGCAAGGTAACACTCCAACACAAATGTTACAAATGTTACAGTACCACCACAATAGAATTAAAGAGGAACAAGAACATGAACACAGACGCATGAAAGACACGAAAATGAAAATGCTAGTTTCCCAGACAGTTCCAGCTGAAGGGCATAAAAAGGGTATGACACATTCCGATTCAGCAGGACCTGTAAAAGGGACATGCAATTATTGTAAAAAGCCAGGTCATTACGTACACGATTGTCCAGTGCTAAAACATAATATCGCCATAGGTAAAACACAAGAAAGATCACGGCCACTGAGACAAGACCAGAATGAACAAGGAGCTACGCAGCATGCCCAGGCCATGCCAGCCGCACAACAGCCAATACAGTTTGTGCCAGCTGCACCACCGTTGCCTGTTGCTGCCACACAGACAACAACACGACAAATGTATCAGACTGCACAGTATGAATATCCGGAGTATAAACGTTACGCATGAACTAGCCTAGAGAGGGAAGTTGACTTACCCCTTATCGAGATTCCTGTAGATCAAGAAGGACCTTATGTACATAGTGAATTATTAGGTCAAGATAGAAAATTTTTACTCGATACAGGGGCAAGTCGAACAACTATAAAACGAAGTGAAGTCCCAGGGGCACCCCTCTCAGGCTCACAGAATATTTCCCTTGGTTTTTCAGGAAAACCTATTGTTAATGAAGTGTCACAGCCTCTTCCACTTACGATAGGACCTCTGACCCGAACTACAGATTTATTGCTTACTAAATCATGTCCAGAAAACTTGTTAGGAATAAAAACGTTGAAAGCCCTAGGAGCCATAATATGTTGTTCTCCGGAAGGAGTAAGGTTGTTTTTACGTGATTTTAAAGGTCACTATGTATCTAGAGACATGGATCCCCGACTGCAGACTTTACCTACACATCTATGGGCACAAGGCCCTACTGATGTTGGTTGCATGAATATTACACCATATCGAGTCACACTAAAGGCAGGAGTGGTGCTACCACGAATGCGACAATACAAGTTACCACCAGATGCTGTAACGGCTTTACTACAAATCATTGACGAGCTTATTGCCCAAGGAGTAGTTGTAGAAACAGACTCCAATGTATGTAATTCACCGATAATTCCGATTCTTAAACGAACAGATCCTACAGCTCCGCCAGTATATCGATTGGTTATTGATCTGCGCGAGTTAAACAAATGTATTGTGCCACAATTTCCTGTGGTCCCAGATATCTCGTCATTATTGACAGCTATTGATTCCGAAGCAACATTCTTTACTGTAATTGATCTCAAAAATGCCTTTTTCAGCGTCCCAATAGATCCGGAAAGCCAATATTTGTTCGGATTTAGTTTAAATGGGCGTAGCTTTAAATTCACCCGCGCACCTCAAGGATTTACAGAAAGCCCCAGCATCTATAGCCAAGCACTGAAACGAGAACTTGACAGTATCCACATGCCGGTTAACACTGCCCTGCTTCAATATGTCGATGATCTGCTGATCACCGCTAGAAGCGAACCCGAATGTGAGAAAGCATCACTGACAGTTTTACAATTTCTAGCCGAAAAGGGGCACAAGGTGTCCCCTTCTAAGCTGCAATTCTGTGTCCAGCGAGTTGTTTATCTTGGTCACTCGCTGTCCAAGGAGGGAAGGCAGCTTACACCCGACCGCATTCAGTTAATTGCTAACATGTCAATACCCAAGACACAAAAGGAGGTGCGGGCTTTCATAGGCCTCACTTCATATTGTAGACAGTGGATCCCTCAGTATGCATTTCTAGCAAAATCACTCATTCAATTGACAACACAGGAGGCAGCCACATCGACTGTTCTCCCTTGGACTCAGGAACACACACAAGCTTTTGAAAGCTTAAAGAAAGCTTTATGTCAAGCACCCGTTTTAGCAACGCCATGTTACAGAAAACAGTTTACACTCTTTGTTACAGAACGCGAAGGTACGGCCTTGTCAGTACTCACACAGGAACAAGCAGGAGCACACAAACCATGTGCTTATTTTTCTAGTACATTAGATCCCGTAGCTCAGGCTTTGCCTGCATGCTTAAAATCAGTAGCAGCAACAGCTTTAGCAATCAGACAAAGCGATGCCATAGTGTTAGGACATCCATTGACAGTTCAAGTACCACATGCAGTAGAGGTTCTTGTAAATAGAACGCAAACACAACACTTGACTGTAGCGCGACTTACAGGATACGAGCTTACATTGTTTCAGCCACATATAGAAATCAGACGCTGTAACACATTGAATCCTGCCACACTTTTACCAGTAGTCGGAACAGACCCACTAGCCCATGACTGTATTGAAGTTATTACAATAACAACAAAACCCAGACAAGACTTAACCGATGTCCCATTGTCAGATCCAGACCTGACCTTGTATGTAGATGGTTCATGCATGAGAACAAGTACAGGAGAGTTAGTAGCCGCCTACGCAGTCACAACAGATACTGAGGTCATTGAAACTAATCGTATAACTACTTTGTCAGCTCAAGCCGCAGAACTTATCGCTCTGACACAAGCCTGTATTCAAGCCATGAATAAAAAAGTCAACATATACACTGACTCACGTTATGCATTCGGAGTTGTACATGACTTCGGCGTGCTGTGGCGAGAGAGAGGTTATTTAACTTCCCACGGTGCCCACATTCAGCACGGACCCCTCATTCATGCATTATTAGATGCAATACATCTACCCACTGAAATATCAATTATGAAATGTAAGGCCCATACAAAGGTTACTGATATCATTTCCCAAGGCAATGATCTAGCCGACAGAACAGCTAAACTGATTGCTCAAACTCAAACCCCCGATATGACAAAGACAATAGTCCCGACACCGACACATTGTATGACAGTTAAAGATCCTACTCTTGACGTAATTGACATACAGACACATGCTACACCAGACGAAATAAAGAAATGGACTGAATTAGGAGGGATCCAAACGGACCAAGGATGGATGATGAAGGAAAGGTCTGTATGGTTCCTTCCTGATTCAATGGTCCAAGTCATAATTAACACTATACATAGTCCAGCACATTTAGGAGAAAAAGCTATGCTAGACAGCATTCAACACATTTGGTTCAATAAACATTTACGAGCAGCAGCAAAACAAAAGGTCCGTACCTGTATGATCTGTTGTCAGTTCAACCCAGGAAAAAGCGTTCCCGTAGAACAGGGTGGATTTCATACCCCTAATCATCCTTTTGAAGTACTCCAGATGGATTATATCCAGATGGAACGATGCAGAGGATTCAAATATGTTCTCGTAGTTGTTTGCGCTCTGTCCCGTTGGACGGAGGCATACCCGGTTTCAGATTACACTGCCCCGACTACTGCCAAACAGTTGGTTCGAGAATTCTTCCCACGATACGGTTTACCACGTGCTGTTTACTCAGATAACGGCCAGCCGTTCTCATCCGAATTAATAAAACACGTTTCACTTCTGTTAGGATATCAGTGGAAATTCCACTGTGTCCGACATCCCGAGGCAGCAGGTCTCGTAGAAAGACATAACCAGATACTGAAAATTAGAATGTCCAAAATATGCAGAGAGAAAGGTGTCGACTGGGTAGTAGCGTTACCAGTTGCACTCTTTTACATGAGAATGGTAGCACACTCTCGAACAGGGCTATCCCCGTATGAGGTGATCTTCGGTAGACCACCGAATATGTGGGGGACGCCTATACCACGCAAAATAACTGATATTGACTGTAATATGCTGACAGATTACTTGGCTTCCTTGATGTCTGCACTACAATCTTCTCGTTCACAGGTAGCTGCAGCCTTTCCCGACAACACTGAGGTGAAACCCCATGACGTTGTTCCGGGTAATCTTGTCTTTGTGAGGAATTTCGACCGAAAGACTCAGCTGGAGCCCTGGTGGAAAGCACCCAAGTTGGTCCTGTTGACCACAAGAACAGCCGTGAAGATCGAGGGCCGCAAGGGCTGGATTCATTCAAGCCACATCAAGAAATTTCATGGACTATCTTCGGATATAGACATTGTGCCCTGCACTCCCTCACAGACTGATACAAAACTCCCTTTTGTTGAACCTAACAAATCTGAAAATTACAAACTAAAGCTTAGGCCCAACCAGTCGAGCAATTTGATTGTTTAAGTCCTCTCCAAGGTGAAGCGGTTGAATTGTCTCTGACATGTATCCCTTGGACCTGAGTAGAGAAAATACCCGAAAAATGTTGAAACGACAGGCGTATTGTAAATCACTGCGTAGCCACTGCATAGTGACATTATTAATTTTGTTTTTATTGAGTCTTTTAATAATTATTACAAGTATGTTGTTGCACATATATTACCCTATTTCTAGACATGTTTATAATGTTGCTGCTGAACATTCTTTTAGTGACTTACCTCCGCATGAATTGTCTTATAGACTTGCGCTGCGCAATAACACTTTCATTAGTATGTTACATCATTCCCATCAGACTAGTAATGCCACTAATTGTTGGGTGTGTGGCCGACTCCCTCCCTATCAGAATTATGAAGGAGTCCTGCCTTTCTTTCCACATCCATTTACACATAATGGCTCCTGTGGAGCATGGTTTAGCTTAATTAATTCCATAGACTCAGACACAGCAGTTTACCAAGATCATTGGGTATGGGGAAATCTGAACCTAGCTTTACTCAAGGTCTGTTACCCTGACAAGGAGGGTCGCCCCAAAAGAACAGGAACTGATCTAGAAAATGAAGTATATGGATTAGGTAATTTTACACCTAATCTCATGATTCTAAATGTCGTATCTGAAATTGAACTAGTCTTACCCACCATGTCAGTATTCCCAGCGAGGGGTGAATTATGTGTAAGAAAGGTTGGTTCCATACATATGGGCCATAGTAAATGCACTACTATAGTAGAATTCAGTGATCAAGGAAAATCTTCATTTAGAGCTTCTCGCCACTCCTACTTTATATGTGGTCAGACTGCATATATGCGTCTACCTCTAGATTGGGATGGTACCTGCTACATTGCATTCCTTTTGCCACCTGTTTTCCTAGCTCCTCCTGATTATTACAGAAATATTCATTTAGTACACAACAGAGAACGGAGAGATCTCCCCATTGTCGATTACACTGAGACGGCATGGGACAAGTATGTAGATTTTAATAAAGGCATCTTTCCCTATATAGGTACTGTTACTAATAGTAAGCTGATACGTAGATTAACTAGAACTCTCGAAGCAGTAGTGAATGAGACTATTTCCGCCTTAGGCAATTTAACGGAAGAGCAGTCTGCTATGCGGATTGTTGTGCTTCAAAATCGTCTTGTCCTTGACGTCATCCTGGCTGATAGGGGCGGAGCTTGTAGGGTCATCGGATCAAGCTGCTGCGTATTCATACCAGAAAATTCGCCATCTGTATATAAAGCCATCACTCGCCTTCATAAGATTGTAAGCCAGATACACCAGAACCCAGGCACTTGGACTTGGTCCAGTTGGTTTTGGAATGCGGTATCAGCCTGGGGATGGAGAGTTTTATCCTTCCTAGGTATTGGCCTTCTCATACTATTCAGTTGCTGTCTATGTCTACAATGTGGACCAGCAATTTGTGGTCTGTGTGCCACATCGTGCATTCCACATCAAGATTTTCATTCAAGATCCCGGAAGAAGAAAGAAGAACAAATGATGCTATATGAACAGATCAATGGATTGATGAAGATTGATATCTCCTGAAGGGCAAGTAGGGGACAAGGAGGGAATGTGGAAATATGGATTTTTCTGGTCAGTTATGTCCCCTATCTTGGACCCCAACGGTTCCACGTGCATGTCACAAGTACATGTATGTTCCCTCCAGTTCCAGTTATGAAGACGCAAATACATGTGCGTCCACCGTCAACATGTCCTTTGACAGATCCGCCATGTATAGGCCGGATATCCCATTCCTAAATATGAAAGGCCATCGGCTTTATATGGTTCACTTATGCCACTTTACAGTCCAGGCAAGTAGGCCCTGATTCTGTCATCAAAACTCCTCTTGCCTTCTGCCTCTGAAAGCTCCAGTCCGAGCCTGCATCTGTGACCATGAACTTTGTCTCATTCTCTGCGCGGCTCACGAAGCCTGACATCAGCCTACTCTCTGCCAAGAACTGTATTTCACCTTCGAATTATCTGCCTCCCCCTCAGCCGATGCATTCCTGCCTAGTAGTTTAAGTAAACATTCTTCCAGTTACCAAGCAAAAAGGCCCATCTTCTCTGTCCTCATGCAAGTAATTCATAGCCCTGTTACCATGGAATATTCCTACCCCCTCGCATTCAGTGTAGACACTTAGACGCTTGTACACGCACGCACAGTCAGTATAGAATAGATTCTGTCCGAGAGTCCCTTTTTTATGGATAACATAGTTCTTTAAACATAGGATGTTAGATATGATTTGGGATTAGGTTGACTTGACCCCCCAGACTTCTCGTCTCCACATATAGAGCTAAATGTCAAGTCCCCGTCACCCCCTAGTTACACGTCAATTATACGTCATACTGCTGCGCGCGCATCTATGCCAAGTATTATCTTATAGATCCACCTATGTATTACATCATAACCAATCATGTTCCTTTTTACTCATTATTACACCCATTTTCGGTTACGCAGACCAAACGTCAATGTCCTTATCAATTGTTACGCCTACTGTATTCACTTCATTATAATGTATGTACTATAAAAGTTGCTTCTTGTCAATAAAGTATGTACTTCACTTCCTGAACCCCCGTGGTGATGGAACTTGAAGCATCCAATTATAATCGATTATTGGAATAAAGCCCATTCCGAAACTCTAATATCACGGATTCTGCCTCTCATTTTACTGAGCTATTTTATAATGTTTCTGTATCAAATTCAGTCCCGGTAAAGGAATTTTTATTTACCACACTTGTGCATGTAGCCATTACATGACTTTCAGTCAAAGTGGCTTTATTTCGATAAAAAATGTCTTTAAAAGCTTTACAGAAGTAAAATACATTACAGAGTTAAAATCTATAAAAACATAGACAATAAATGACTAAAAAGGTCAAATCACAGAGACCATAATTAAACAATTAGTGAAAGCCATTTTGTCCTAATACACCATGCCCAGCTTAAATATTTGGCTAAGCCACAAACAAAAAGCAGCCGAGTATCTGAACTTAAAATTCGCTGGGCCACGCTACATTGTCGAGTGCCCAGCTCCCTACACAGTGGTTTAAGCCACCTGGAGCGGGACACTTTATAGGCTGGGCATACAAACAAAAAATGAGGGATCGATTCTATCTCCAATGGGCAAAAGGGACAGTAGGGTGTAGTTTGGGCCGGAGGTTTCCACCGGGCGGTCAATGATCTCACCGGAAGCACACCAACTCTAAATTTAAAAAACAAAGCTCTGTCCCTGGGAATTGTAATAAGATCCAAGTAGTGTTCCCGCAGTGCCACGTCCTTCACAAGCAGAAAATCCCTAGAGGCATGACACAGGCTAGGATCAGAATTTCTTTTGCATGTTACCCAAGACCAATATAAGTTCTTCAAAACTGATTTCGGAGGGGCAGACCGAGAATGCCAAGCCCCCTCAAGGCCAAGCTCGGTCAGCAAACTTCTCACATCCCTTAACCACCTTATTTTTGCCCTACCAGACAAGCCTAAAATCTCCTTTAGGCCCTCAGCATAACTGGCCAGTTCCGGGACCCTCCACAGGCGGGCCCACAGTAGAAGAAGGCGCAACCTAGCATGATCCTGGATGGAACGGCACCCCATGTCCAACAAAAGTGGGAGAGTAGGGGTGCTCTTGGGAAGGGACATCAAGTCCCTCAGGAAGTTGTTCTCTGAGCACACCAACTGACTCATATTGTGGGCGCCCCATAACTCTGCTCCGTAAAGTGCCATGCTAACGGCTCTGGCAGCATAAATGTCAAGCACCGGGGCGATAGGTTTCATAGAGGATGCTTTCTGCTCCTTCAGAAGAGCACCCACCTCCCTTTTGTGGCTTAAGATCATTTTAAGGAAATGACTGTCCCACTTCATGGTGTCAAGAAGACGTATGCCCAAATAATCAAATTCCTTAACCCTTTACAAGGGAGCCATATTGAGCACTGGGGGTCGACCAAGTTTTTTAGGGGGGTTCAAGACAAGGAACTTGGTCTTATCAGTATTGATCTTTAGACCTGTTGACTTACAAAATTGGTCAAAGCCATCCAAGAGACTCTGAAGGCCAACCGGGGTCTTAGAGATTAACAGGGTGTCATCGGCAAATAGCAGGGTTGGTATCTTCCTCCCTGCCAATGTTGGTGAATCAGCTTGAATTTTAAGGAGGTGGTCCACAACTCCGTTTATGTAGAGTGAGAAGAGTGTGGGTGCGAGGACGCACCCCTGTCGCACTCCTCTATTGACTTTGATGCGAGCGGTCCTTTGTCCCTGGGTTCCCCACCTCACCTGCGCATAGTTATTCTCGTGAAGTTTTATTATTAGGCACAGTAGGTACGAGGGCATACCTAATTTTACCAGAACCCGCCACAGGCGCTCCCGGGGTACTAGGTCAAAGGCAGTCCGCAGGTCGATAAATGCTAGATACAGACTGCCTTTGCCTATAACTACCACCTTCCAATAAATCATCAGCAGTCGAAATGACTGTTTGATGGTCCCGGTACCAGCCCTGAAGCCAGCTTGAAAGTCAGATAATATTTTATTCTCTTCAGTTCATTGTAGAACCCTACTCAAAATTACTTTCCCTGCCACTTTTTGAGACGAGTCTATCAGACTTATGGGGCGATAGTTAGATGGGTCATCCCGAGACCCTTTCTTAAAGATCGGGACGACCTCTGCACCCATCCACGACTCTGGGAGTGAAGCTCCTTGCCTAGATGCATTAAGCAGGGAAGCAATAAGAACCCCCCACTCTCCCGGATTAAGACGGAAAAGGTCCCCAGGCAAACCATCTGGCCCTGCGGCTTTCATAGGCACAAGGGATTTAATAGAATGTTCAACTTCCCTAGCTGTAAAAGGGACTTCCACCCCTGTGTCTACACCACCAGAAGAGGGTGGAAAAAACAATCTGAATCATCCTCCATATTCACAGTATAGAGGGAAGAAAAATGCTCAAACCAGGACTCCTCGGGGATGTTACAGGTAATGAGCGAGTCTATGGGCCTGTGTTTAGCTCTAATTAAGTGCCAAAAACCCCTCAAATCTTTCTCTGTGCTTGCTGTTTTCAAGTCACTCCAAAACTTGTCCTCCCAGTCTTTCTTGGCGACCTGTTGGACTGACCTATACTTCTTCCGTGCAACCGACACTAACCCTCCATCCCCTATCTTCACTGCCGTAATTAGATCTCGCTTAGCTTTCCGACAGGGGGCGGAGTACCAGCCAGGATTACCCTTTAGGCGGGGCTCCCTCCAAACGCCATTCACTCGATTGGGTATGGAAAAAAGGTCCCCTATTGATCTAGTGGTATTATTAAACAAGAAGGAAACCTCATCAGCATCTAATGTAGCGGCTGAAAGCCTTGGTATAATATTTGACATAATTGCCTTTATGCCCATGACCTTCTCCTCATCAAGCACAAATTTGTCCCATTTTAACCGCCTCCCACAATTTGAAGGGCAGACTTCGCCGGTCATCCTTGCGACAGGAGGGATTACACGGCTAATATTCTTGCACCATAGGGGAGTAAGACTCACAGAGAGCAGATTGTGGTCACTATCCGTGGATGCAACAACCTCCATGTCTACCAAGTGGGACCAGAGACGGAAATTTAAAAGGATATAATCTATCCTAGATGTGTGTCCCATCCTATTATAGGTATGTGCCCCTTTCTGGTCAGAAATGGATCTCCCATTGGTCGCCCTTAGGCCAAACTCCAAAGTGAGTGCATTTAGTTGTATTGCACGTTGGGACCATCTCTTAATTGGACTTATATTAAGAGGTGGAATACCTTTTGGGAGTCCTCGCCTAGGGTGTCTAGAACATCGTCCCCTGCAAGTGGCTCATACGTACAGTTAAAATCCCCCATGACTAGGATGAATGAATTCGGGTTACACTCCCTTAGCCCATCCTCCAGGGCCACTAGTGTCGGGGAAGGCAGACCTCCTTTTGGACCGCTAGTATAGATATTAAAAATCTCCAGAGGGCTGCCACTGCGAGAGCCCCTCAAAGACAGTCTCATCAGGTCAGGGGAGTTAGTCTTAAACTGCTTCACGTGTAAACCCGGGGAAAGTCTCACCCAAACGAGTAACCCACCTAACGGGCGCCCCCTTCCCGTAGTTGAAGTGCTTGCAGCAACATAAAAGGTCATATAGCCCACTTTGTGCCGAGGTTCGATGCACCAAGTCTCCTGAAAGGCACAAATATCAAAGGATTCAATGAGAGAATTCCAATCAGCCAGCTCTAAGTTACGGCTTATGCCCGCCACATTCCAACTGATCACCTTAAGGTTCTCCGTGTTAGCGGCTTGCACTTCATGGAGTAAAAAAGAGTCAAGGGTCATACTGGAGAGAATGAGGGTACTTCCAGCATCAGTTGTTGCCGACTCGATTCCGTTTAGACCAGTGCTGGTGCCAGTAGGGGCTATTCCATTCTGACTGCTATGCAAAGGGGTCAAAGAGGGAGACGGAGAAGGATCGCTGACACAAGGAGGCTCAATATATACTGCTACACTCAAGTTGCTGTATATAGCCCCAACAGACCCCAGAGAATTCAAATTCACCGCTCCATGATCATCACGTCTATAATCATGCCACGGTGAATATGAACGGGGGCCGGGGTTCCGAGGCATGAAAATGGGGTCAAGAGTAACATAGCGGGGCTGCCAACAGCCCCTCCCCTCACTATATGTCTGCCTACCAGGCCGGTGCGATGGCGGAGGCCGATAAAAGTAGCCAAGATCACAAGTGCTAATGGCAGATAGAGCATAGTCGGACTCCTGGCTACAAATATACCTAGCAGCTCTCGGGTCTCTAAAGTTGACTAAAATACAATCTCCCTTTTGATTCTTTGGCCTATTGCCCACCCATCCAACCCGTCTTACATGAATAATCTGGCCATCGATGTTATCAGGTAGAGGTCTATTTTCCCTGAGCCAAAACATTGTTTTATTTTTTAGCTCAGTATAAGATTCTTTGTTGCCTGGGTTTAATGGGGGGACCCCAGTAAGGACCACCACAAATGGTTGGCAACCAGGGGGAAGATTCGGGTATGGTGCAGTTAAAATCTCTTTCTCTCCAACTTCCTGGGCCTCAAATGCTGGGGTAGAGGAAGAAGAGATTGGGAGAGCGGGACATGACCCGCCAGCAAGAGTGCTACAAGGAGTATTGATGCTCTTAGCCAAAGCTATAAATCCCTGTTTTGCGTGATTTGTGGGCTTAATGACAGTTTTGGTAGATTTTTTTAAGTTACCAGTGGTTTTGGGCTGTGTTCTGTTAACCACAGATGAAGGCCCTGGTTCCTCCCCCCCCCCCCCCCCCCTCTGCATACAAGGTGGGATCATGCAGCATGCTTTCCCTGGTTACAACCTGTATCTTCCCCGCTATGGGTGGTGTTGAACCCTGACTCTTTGGAGGGGGCCCAGAAAGCACGTAAGGGGGTTGCCCATCCTCTCTGAGTTTAGAGTTGAATTTGATCAGAGATTTTACCGAGAAAAAATGGTCGAGGACAGATTGTTCAAAGGCATCCACCCGCTCGGACAGTTTCTTTAACTGCTCTGTGACTGGAAGTAATAGTGATTTCACTAAGCATTCAAACTTAGGAAGCAAGAAATTCTCCAAGGACACACCCAAGTGCGAAGCTAAACTTGAATCTAAAATCAACTGTTGAGGGAGAATATCTGCTCCAGCTGCTGCTTGCTGGTTTTTTAAGGGATCTAGCCCCCCCCCCAGGACTTTTCCCCTGTACGACCACCTTGTGGGGATTTTTCTTCCTTAGCTTATTATGGGGTTTGATCAAATTCCCCCTGCGAGGGCTGATAACACGTTTTCTTTTAACTGCGGCGACTCCTCCCTCTACCTGTACTTGAGGGTCAAGCTGAGGGGATAGAGTATCAGGGGCCTGGGACACAGGAGGAGTTGTAACTACTGGATGCGGTAGCTGCAGTGGTGTGGGACAATCTGTTTCGGTTAGATTAATACTACTCTGAGCAATTAGAGACAGTCTATCCAGGCTTGCTCTAATTCTATTTACCTGTTGCTCATTATCAGTAATCAGGGGAACAGGAGCATGGACGGGAGATGGAGCTAGTGCCAGATTGCCCATGGATGAGCGTTTATTAATGAGCGAATCCCGAGAGAGTTCACGCTCCGTCCGGACAATCTCCTTTTCTACAATAGAGAAGGCACGTGTTATAAATTGGTCCATGGAGCCACTCACACAGTCACCCCCTCCTCTACGTACTTTATTCGAGCGAGTTGCCATCGGCATTTAAAGATAGTCAAATGTCACGGAATTACACCAACGCGCTACTTAGAGGAGTAAAGGGGGTAACCTAAGTATGTCGCACAGGGAAAGATAGAGGGCACCTGATATTAAACACCACGTCCCTAAACCTTGCCTGGGCGACTTAGAGGGATGGCCCAGCCCGGCCTCCTCCGGCCCCGGACGGCCCCAGACGGCCCCGCCCTTGTCCCGGGCTTCTCCCGGCGCGTCCGGCTCGCGTCCCGCGAGGCGTGAGATAGATCCACTAAAATATAGAATATGCAGGACTGGGGGCGTGGCTCACAGGGTGCGCAGGCCAGGTGTCAGGGGCCGTGCAGGGACTCCTGGGAGATTGAGTCCCTGCAGCGCGATGCTCCTCCCCTGATTTACACTGCCAGCCGCCTCGCAGCGTCACCACAAGTTGCACGAAGCGGCACCCGCGAAGCGGGTGCGGCGAGGAGTGATGTCAACAGGTGCAGGTCTACAACACCAAGCCCAGGACCACAGGGCAGACGAAATGTGCAGCGTCCTCGGGTATGAAACCAAACGAAAAAGTATCCCACAAGAGTCACGAAAGGCTGCTCCTTTTAACCAGGTGCCGATCTGGGGGCGTGGCTCACAGGGTGCGCAGGCCAGGTGTCAGGGGCCGTGCAGGGACTCCTGGGAGATTGAGTCCCTGCAGCGCGATGCTCCTCCCCTGATTTACACTGCCAGCCGCCTCGCAGCGTCACCACAAGCTGCACGAAGCGGCACCCGCGAAGCGGGTGCGGCGAAGAGTGGAGATGTCAACAGGTGCAGGTCTACAACACCAAGCCCAGGACCACAGGGCAGACGAAATGTGCAGCGTCCTCAGGTATGAAACCAAACGAAAAAGTATCCCCAGACTTTGTCTGTAGCACTTTGAAGCATGACGGTGCAGAGGACAGACCGATGAGAAGGCATGTGAATTTTTAAACCTGCCCAACCCATTCGAACTGCAGAAAGCATCCTAGGGGTGGAAAAATTGGAACGTGAGGTAAGCGTCCTTTAGATCTGGCCTCACCTACCAATTGTTGGGTAACAGAATGTCCCTGAGGAGGTATATGCCCTCCATTTTGAAATGGCAATACACCACCCACCGGCTGAAATCCTTTACATTTATTATTGGCTGGTACCCCTTGTCTTTTTCCACAAAGAATATATTGCTCAAAAAGCCCCTGGGATGAAGAACGGAATGAGCAATTGCTATTTTCACTAGAAATTCTGCCACCTCTCGGGCTACCACCCACATCCCTTCCTGAGAGAACACTAAAGGTCTTGGATGGGAGCACTGACAGGGAGTCCCATACAACTCTATGTGGAAACCCTTCACTCTTTAGAGAAACCATGCGCCCCCTGTTATGGACACCCAGTTTTGACTTGAAACACTGCCAACTGCCCCCACCCAGTGTAGGGAAGAAGGCTTCCCTGAAGAGTCCCCCATTTGCCCCGGACCAGATTATGTGGTGGGTAACTCACCCAACCTGGGTTCAATTTTTGTTAGCAGTGAGCGCCGTCGCGCAGTTTGTAAGGCACAGTTAGCATTGCCTAGAAATATAAGGGCTTCGGGGCCCAGCCTGGTAGGATACTTTGCTCAATCATGGGGTCGGAATCTTTGATATCTTCGGCCATATCGGGGAATTTTAGTAGGGGGGCTCAAGACGTTGAGGACTTTATTCTGACAGTATTGCCATGATCTGTCAGTATCAGTATTTGGGTCCTTGTTAAATTTTGTGATAAATGTACCATCTTGGGGTCTATATCATTGGTACATGCCACCTTTCTGGCTAAGGAGGGTCTAGGACACTCTGCCCTTGCACACTGCCGTACCTTTTTGTCTGTGGCCTTCCTAGTGCAGCTGGCCACATATCGCACCACCTTGGAGGCAGGGACCCAGTTCAACGAATTGGGGTGGTAAATATCTTCCGGGTTCAGCATCATTGGTACCCCCAAGGAGTCCTGCTCGTCCTTATCCTCCAAGTTTGGTTTCTTGGCGCCGCCCTCCGGTTCACCACAGTCTGCTCAGGCTTGGTTTGTCACCCGAGACCCTGTCAGGGGTGTCTGATTCTTCCCTGGCATTATCATCTGTCCCCTGGTGGGAACAGATATCTTAATCGGGGATGTACCCAGGATGGGAATATTCCTGTGCATCTAGGTCGTCGGGACTCCTTTTTGAGAAGGCCTGGTGCAAGCCTTTCAAAGGCATTAAGATGGAGGAGAGGTCGCTCTAACCTTGGCGACTGGTTTGGCTTTGCCCTTGCCTTTAGGGGCTCCCCGAGTGTGGTTAGGAGACGTAAGCCTCAGATCTTTCCCATCTGGGATTCTATGATCTTCTTACTCAGGGGTTCCAAGGCCAAATAGACCACCCTCTCTCTCTAGGGATGCATCAATAGCATCCACCAATTCCTCATGAATGGACAGGAGCGTCTGCTCCTCCTCTACGGACTCCCAAAATTCATCAAATACACTCGCCATGTTTGTAGACCAGTTAACCAGGAAATGTGAATGTGGAGTCTGAACTTGCCTTTCTAATTATGCTAAGTCTGTACTGGAGATCTGCAGGATAAAGCTGCTTATCAGGAGCCAATAAACGATTGCGACCAAGAACACTGTGGAAAAACCTTCCTCATCTCCTCTTCCTCTCTTGCCTGAATGGCTTCCCTTCACTGTTTCTACGGAAGCCGAAGCCTGAGAATCTGACACATTTGCCGAGGGATTCCAGGAATGCAAGGGAGGGGCACGTCCTCCGTCGGCGAGTCGCATGCCCCTTAGCGTCCCAGCCGCACACTGCGCATCTGCTTTGTGCGAAGGAAACTGACTCAAGCCAGGGAAGCAGATGCAGGCAAGAAGCTCCCTAGCAGTTTGATTGCACACCGCAAGTCTTGCTACAGCGAGTGAGGCGCTATGGGAATCACAAGAATGCGGAGACCAAATTAGGCACTCCACTGCCTTTAAAGGGTAGGGCCGCACCACGAGCTTGCCTGAGCGAGTCTTCACAACTGCCCGTGCCCCATAGTGGGGGACACATTGCACCGCCTGCCAGTAGCGATCCTCAAGCCGGGACCAACCTGCGCAGTCTCAATAACATCTGGTAAAACTATGTATATACCCCACATTTCAACAGCGTCAATGCGTTAAATAACCACCCAATTAGCACCATGAGGAAGACATGAAAGAAAAGTACTTATCTGGCTGCAGGGCAGCGAAGAAAAAGGAAATGCTTTCCTTGATGTTCATTATATGGGACTTACTCTGTTTATTATGTTGACTTACAGCTAAGACTCATGGTATATGTAGTCTGTGACTAAAAATGTTTTGTTAAGGCTCCTGAGTGATAACATGCATTTGCAATGCAATAGGTCTAATTTTTTTAAGTTAGAACTATTGGTGTTGTCATGTAAATGTTTTTTACTTATGTGAGAGAGCGTTTGAGTGCGAAAGTGATAGAAAGCGAAAGAGAGATGGTACATAGAGATAGTTATTCGTGTAAAGTGAAAGGTAGAGTGAAGAGAGAGAATGTGAGAGAGTGAAAGAGTCTGAGAAAGGTAACGTTAGAGAGAGAAAGTGTTTAGAGCTAGGTTGTTAAAGTTGGAGAGATAATTGTGTGGTAAAGTGAAGAGAGAAATACAACAGGGGTTATGCTGCATTTTAAATATATTTAAAGAAGCAGACACAGGGGCAAATTAGTAACAGGCACCATACAATACTTATTTCGCTGCTACCTCTGCAGCCAGGCTGCGGCATGCCTACAACCGGAGACACCGGAGCCATAGTGACGGTTTTCCGTGTTGATGCCTGGGGGCGGGGCTAGATGCTGAATGGAGGAACATGAGCTAAACAACAGGTGTGAACCGTGCCATACTTATGTCACTTGTTTCTCTGCATCCAGGCTGCAGCACGCCTGCACCAGAGACATCGGGCCATGGTGTTGGTATTCTGTGTTGATGCCTGAGGGCAAGGCTAGCTGCTGAATGGCTGTGTGCTTTGCGAAGGAATGCATCCCCGATGAACAGCAGGCAAAACATGGAGTGTGCGTGCCCTTTTTAGGTTTCGCCTGAGCCAGCGCTTTAGCGCTGCTCTCGCGAGAGCTTTTGTAAACGGGGGATTTGAAAGTGCAAACTAGTGCTTTCAGGCCGCCAACTACAGTGCATGTGCGCTGGGCGCGCGCACCATTTGGCAGCCTGCGTGATCATTTCGCGGACGCTTTGATGTTCTCAGTGAGCCGCGCGGCCACCGAGAACATCAAAGCGGCCGCGAAAGTGCACACCATTTGCCACCCCCCCCCTTATCCCACTTCCTGCTTGTTTTACTTATAGCGCGAGGAGCTGTCTATCCCTAGCGAGCGCTTCAACGTTCCTCCCCCACCACAGAGTGCGACTCGTGGCCGCGCGTCTTCCACAACTCCCGGGCTTGTTCTTCTCTGCTCTTTACCTCGCCCCTGCTATCCGCCTTGCTCTTCTCTCTTTGATGTTCCCATGAGGACCCCCATACTTGCCATCAACTTTATTTGACCTTTTTTGCTCTGCTGTCCTTTAGATTATAAAGCAGAACTGTAGGCGGCTCGCACAAAATCCCAGAAACCACATGTTCCAAATATGCAAATATATAACTTATCATGAGACCTGGTGACTGAGTCAATGATCTCTTGTACATCTACGAGGATTATGTTCAAAAGTTCTGCATATTTTCTATTGTGATGCTAATTTCCTTCATAGGAAATGCTTGCTTTAAGGGGTCGCCTTCCTTCCTTCTAAAGTTTTCTGGGGCGCCTTTGGCGATGCCAGACCATCGGACTCCGCTGTCTTGAGCCTCGTCGACACGTGCGAGTGGAGCCGCCCGGGTTATGTTGTGTTGGGGGTTCGTTCCCGAAAGGCGCTCTTGTTGTTCTGCGGGTTTACTTCCGGTCCTGATAGCTCACCGCATCTGGACTGCTGTTCAGTTGTCTCTGCCCTCTTAGAGTCATGGGTTTGATGTGTTCCCATTCACGGCTTAAACTTTTATTGCTCGTGTGCGGGTTACAGGTCCACTTCTGTGTTCGTGAACGGACGACATGTGCGCGAATTTGAATTTATATTAACATTTCCGAGTGGCTCTGGTTGTTTTATACTTGTTTGAAAAAAATTGTGCTATGATTTTGGAACACGTGTAATCGCATATGTGTTGATGTGTGGACTTCTTTTTTTAAAAATCAACAGCATGGAATGGCCGGGAACACTATATATGAATCTGTTTGTACAGTGATTTGCGTGTACTGCGTGCTAAAGTGCGCACTAGGCGTGTTCAGCGTGCCTCTGTGGTGTACTTCTAGTGAATATACAGCGTTCTCACTGAGAGACCCCGATCACAACATCCGCCATCCGCTTTGTACCTCCTTCTGACCCAGCGCGTGATCTTTGGTTATTTTATTTCCATGCGAGTAATTCTCGTTAAGAGCACAATTTAGAATTGCATTGGGTTGGCATAAATCAGCGCTATATGAAATAACCATGTGTGGTACACTGACCACATGGGGAACTTTGGAGACCGTTTCTTGGTAGTTGTTGTCTTGGTGAACAAGCATTGGCATAGCCAATAGGTCTTGCCTTTGGGACCTTATAAGTGTTTAGCCATGCAACACTTATAGGATATTGTGCTGCATAACTAAATATTTATAAGGTCCCAAAAGCGAGACCTATCGGCTTTGCCAATGCTTGTTTACGTATGCTGCATTTTAAATACATTTAAAGAAGCAGCCACGGGGGACAAATTAGTAACAGTCACCGTACGGTATTTATTTGACTGCTAGCTCTGCACCAGGCTGCAGCTAGCCTGCACCAGAGACACCGGGGCCATGGTGTCGGTCTTCCGTGTTCACGCCTGGGGGCGGGGCTAATTGCTGAATGGCCATGTGCTTTGCGAAAGAATGCCTCCCCCCCCCCCCCCAATGGAAAGCAGGGAATACATGGAGTGTGCATGCCCTCTTTTACTTACTTATGCTGTGTTTTAAATACATTTAAAGAAGCAGCCACGGGGGGGGGCAAATTAGTAACGGGCAAGTAGAAGACTGGAAGGCGGGGTTGAGGTGGGTTGTGGAGGCAGGTGAAGGTGCTGCGCTGGGATGCAGAGGTGCGGCGAGAGCATGATGGGAGCCGCTGGCAGTAACCAGTTCCTTGGATGTTCATACGGAAGAACTGTGAGCGTGTGTCGCTGCTCGTTCCCACAGCAATACTCCAGGGGAGTTAACTTTTCAAAAATGGTGGGACAACATGCACCAACCACTAGCCATTTGAAGGCTACGATTTTTAAATGGCACAGAAAAAAGCCAATCCAAAGGTTGGGAGTAGTCCGACCCCACAAAATACATATAACAGATCACCTGAAAGCGCAAGTGCTGTTTAGGCTCGACCTAAAAATGAAAGAGCCTCCTGTCCTGACTTAAAATTCGAATTGTCATGCACCATTGCCCCATTCTGATAATTTAGCTAGATATTATAGCTGACTCATTGTATAATAATATCTTGTTAATACAACATATTTCATTTGAAGAAACCTTTTCTTCTGTATTTTCTTCTTCAGCCCGGGTTCAGAAGACAGTGTTGAAGAAGCAGGTGCACTGCAGAAGCATCCTGTCGTTTCAGACTCACCTGCCAATGAGGATGACCAAAACGCGTTAAAGGAGGGCCACAATGACAGTGATTCCGAAAAACAAGACACGCCTCTGGAGGAGGAACAAACTAGTGATTCAAAAACTCCTGTTAACAACAGCATTTCCTTACCAAACAACGAAGTACCGTTGAACTGTGAAAACAGCGAGAATTTAGTGGAGGCCACAACAGAAGCCCCTTTTCCACAATCAGTGAGAAAGATTACTTATGCCGATATCATCAGAGAAGGACGAAAATGTAATATTGATCTAGTATCAACGGTAAGAGTTTGCCATCTAGCCATTTTATAAACCTTGCTTTATGAAGGACTTTACTAGTACATTATTGCACAAGATGTGTCATCATTCTTATATATTTTCACTTATTGAAGATAAACAGTCATGTTATGTTGTCCTTATTTGATATTAATGTTTGAAATGTAGAACTTATAAATGAATGCTTGATTATGCATGTATTTTCTGGTCACTGAAAACTGTTTTCTTTCGAATTTTAGAACACAAGTGAAATAGTTTTGAATTGGTAACAGTTGCAAGTTAAAGGCTTTACAATACTAAGATTCCTATTGCATATTTCTTCCTGTAAACTCCCTACTTATTAAAATACCCATAGTCATCAGACCGAATTGCAAACATTTGTATCACAGTAATGTCTGGCACCAGAGGGGCTCAGGTTGCAGAGCTGGTCAGACTCCACATTAATGACGATATAGCTCCATAAAGGTGACACTGGACAGCCATGATGCTGTTTCCATTTATCTGTGCACCTCAGACTCTTGGAGATAACCTTTTTTAGGGACTTTTTTGTCAATGAATACTGCAATTTCAGGCATATCTCCAATGCCTGCTTGTATGCCACCTTATGTACCCAAAATAGAAAGCCAAACTCCTGGCAGCTGAGTGCATAGACCATAGATCCCAGCTCTTCTCTCGCAGTCAGAAAAGACTCAGAAGAGGGATTCACCCACACCTTAGTAAAGAGGCATAAAAAGAAAAAGAACTGACATCTCTATTCCTCTTTTTGCTCCATCTTTTCTTAAGATGTATAACAGAATGCTGTTCTGCATGGAAAACTCACCGGCAACTAAATCTTTTTTTTTTTTTTTTTTTTGCAGTTACCCAGGTCACTACAGATCTCCTTACCTAGGAGATCCTACCCTGAAAAAGTAGTCTAATTTCAAAGGTTTATTGCCAACGATTATTTTGTTATTGGTTCCTCTTTCTGCGTGGCTCCTGGACGCTCTCTTGCATATTGTGAACCATGCAGCGTCAAGCTTTTCTTTTCTTTCCCTGTAAGCCACGGAGGCTTATGCTGCTGTTATCCACTTGGCACCCACCAATGCATTGCTAGCACCTTTCTCTGTCATAAATGCCTCAACCTGAGATGTTTCTAGCACAATCCTAGACCTTGTCTAAGAAATGATGGACTGTCTGAAAGAAAAGACAAAGAAGTGCAGGCTTGTGAACTCAACTTCAGACTGAGCACCATATGCATCCATGTTGACTTAAGTAGTGTGTTTTGATAGCTTTACGGAAACATGAGATGTCGGGCAAAAATATTACCACCACCTTGTGGAGGATGCAGGCTTTTGGGGTGACTGCTCTTTCCCTCACTTTGATTTCATCATGATTTTGCTTGTTGATCTGCAAAATGCTAGCCAGCAGGCTATCTTGTCCAACACAGAGGTTCTTTTCCTCTACTCATCCCCATCGGACCACAGCGTTGTGTAACAGAAGCCAAGGCCGAAAAAAGAAAGAATGTTTTCACAGTGGCAGTATGAACCACAGTCATGTGTTGTACACACAAAGGGCATTATTACAAGTTCGGCTCCCTGGTGGCGGTTTTACCACTGCCACACTGCGGAACCAGATGCAGTATTTGGACTGCGGCGGTCAGACTGCCGGCACCGCCGGGATCAAGGATCCCGCTGGGCTGGCAGTCTGCAACCGGCTGTAATACACTGCTGGCACCGCTGAGCATATTTCAAGATGCATTTTCATCGCCCTTTTCATGGTGGTGATCCCGCCATGAAAAGTGTGACAGTAAGGCAACAGGCCCCCTTGCTGGATTTGGACCGAAGGGATGCATGCGGAGGGGTACATGTAGTGCCACCCTCTATTGGTACACCCACTTCCTGCATGGTGTTGCATGTATGCACAACGTGCAGGAAGGTACAGTCAGTGGTCTGACTGCATAGGTCTGTATTATAGGCTCTTCTATGAGCCTTGCAGACTGCAGCAACACCTCCCGCCAGACCAGGATTTAACTCCTGATCTGACGGGCAGTCGCTTCACGGGTTTGGTGTTCCTAACGCGGACGGTGCAGGACCGCATCCGCTGTAGGACCACCAAACTTGTGATCAGGCCCAAAGTCTGTTATATAGAAGCCCACGTTGGAATGGAAAAGATAGTGAGTTAATAGGACACAGTGTGGCGAGGTTGGGATTTTAAAGAAGATTTTGCCATCCGAATTAGAGAGGAAGATTGGTCTTTGGTTGGCTGGTTTTACCAGGTCCTTATTTGGCTTGGGGTTAGGGACAATACAGATTTCAGTAGCAGAGATAAGTAGTTTAGTGAGCTTTCGCACAGAAGTGTTTTAATACGATATTTATGCATTTTTGAACCTGTAATGGATCTTTCTTCTGTATTTTTCCTGTATTATTTTATAATTTTCCTGAGCTAATGACTTCAGTTTCAAGACGTAAAAACTCCAGTTTAGGAGTACAATGCAAGCTGGTACTTGACAACATGTTTTTTAAATTATTCCCATTCAAGACTTATAATGTTTAGACAGCAATTGATTTACAACCCTGGTAATCTGGTGACATAAATCAGAGGTTTTTTAACTAGTCAATTCATAGTGTTAAAAATCATTAATTACTGAATTGTTCGATTTGTTTTTTGTCAATTCCAGATTCTTTACTCGCGTGGCTCGTTGATTGACCTCCTCATCAAGTCCAGTGTTAGCCGTTATGTGGAGTTCAAAAACGTCACCCGAATTCTTACATTCCATGAAGAAAAAGTGGAACAGGTACTTTGGTGTTTTGAAGCACTTTATTTTATGTAGTTTGATCGATAACAATTTAAAAATGTACCTTGCTTTGTAGGGCCTGGTCACCAAAGCAATTTTGCAGTACATAAATTAATACTATTTTACATGCTCCAAAATGCAATTCACAAAACTCTGGCCAGAGATCTCTACCTTTGCCTTTCCTATCTTTTCTGTACAGAGATCTACCCCTGGATGGCGCAAGATCCCAACATGAACGGACATAGGATTTAGTAGTAAACCTGAGGAGGGATCAGGCGAAGTGGTTGGAATATGGGTTTTAATTACAACTATCTATTCTGTAGGCTCAACTTTCAACCCCTTTCCCTTAGAAGGTTGATTTATAAGTATGATATTAAAAAACAGTGTGACAGATTTTTTTAACCTCTTGAGTGCCCATGACGAGATGGCCTCGTCATGGGCCGCGGTTGCGCTGTGCCCATGACAAGACTATCTCGTCATGATCCCCGCCCGCTAATGAAAGGGCCGGCACAGGGCGGGGAAAGGGCGGGGCACTCAAGGGGTTAAGGAGAAGATGGATGCAGTATTTGGGTCTATCTTTGGTGGGCAGCATAGGAATCTTACCAACCCTAGACTGATCACAAAAGGTTAGGAGCACAGGGCAATCCATGGAGGTGTGGTTTTCTTGGACGGCACTAGTTCTAATTACCTAAACTGTCCTGCAAGGGTCAAACGTTTGGTACAAAAAGCCCAAGACAATTCATTTGGGGGCGAGGTAGACGGTTGCTGCAGTATTCAGACCCAGCAGCACCATGGTAACCCTACATTCTACTGATATTTCTGCAAAACAAGAGATGCAGGAGAATTCAGGATAGTGTGCCTTGTGTAGAACCCACACTTTTTCTTATTAATAATCCCTTCAACAGTCAAAGCTAGTGGCAAAACTGCTGTGTTCTTAAACTGCTGTGTTCTTACTCTTCTCCTGATAAAAATAGTACCACACTAGTGTGGGTGGACCTTTGTACAGAAGAGACTCCAAAACATGACAATGTAAATGCGTCACAGTTGCTGTGAAAAACTTATTTTGGGGGATGTTGGCCAACATCCTGATTTGGGATAAGCTTAGCAGGCAACCAAGGAAACCCATCAACCCCACACATTTCTGAAACCCAGAGACTCAGGCGAAGTCCAGGCAAGCAAGAAGTAGTGTTTATCCAGCACTGGATCCTTCCTAGATTCAGATTCTTGAATCATTCCCTGTTATTGAGCTGAAAGTTCCCTGATGATCTTTCAGTAGTATTGAAAACCGTAAAAGCTATGTGACATTAGTTGCACAATAACCTCATTAGAAAATACCCAACTCCAGTCAAAGAGGTGAGAGTGCTTTGAGCTCCACTCAACCGAACGGCTTTCATACTTCATATTTTTACTGCAAATCTTGTTGAAGGGAGTATCCTTCAGAGCTCTACTCTGAGACCTTTTTAGCATCGTATTTTACTAAATTTCCAACATTTTCATTGACACCTAAGAGGAAGGCTGTTTTATTTTACTGGTTGTGGCCAAGAAGTCCTTTCTCCTTGAGGACACTTCACCCAGCCTGGTGCCTTATCACCTGCCTTCGAAGTTCCTAGACAAAGAGGTGAGATCCAGGATGAAAGGCCCATTGGAACTGCCAATTGGGCGTACTCAACTTCATGTGAACTGTAAAGAGTACAACAACGATGATGATGATTACCACTCAGCAAGAAGTAGCTGAGCAGGAATATTATGAGGAAGAAGAAACTCGATTTGTTATTGACATCCTTATTTTAATGGACCCAATGATGAAAACTATGAGTTCCCTTCCGTTCAAGATACACCAATGGTCAGGATTCCTGTAAACCATATTAATCTCCATCGTGTTAAGCAAGACCATTATATAAGGTTTCCCCATCATACTCCTCAAGGGGAAGTTCCATTGCTTCCTCCCCAGTCAGCTCCAGAACAACCTTATCCTGCTCCTTCAGCGCCTATACTCCAGCCACAACCATCTCCACCACAAAAGTTACCTCCACTGAGGCAGGTTCAGCAGGTGGATATAAAGTCTTTTGATAATGAGAACTTTCAGAAGGAAGAAGAACTCTTTGAACACCTTAGAGCTTCTGATGATTGGGATAACTGTCGGTCTAGCAAAAAGTGCATGCTGACTTGCCTCCAGGAGATAGTGCTCCATTTCATTCATTAGTGGAAAGGGTATCAAAGCAATCCAACATATCAGTGACGGTATTTTAAACCGATTGTTTCCTTTGCGGCTTTAAAGAAGCTACCAGAAAATCAGTGAAGGCGATCCCGCTGATCGGTCATATTTGGAAAGAGAGCGCAAGGATCATGCAGGCATCAATATCAGGCATGGTCCATAGACAGGCAAAAGAGCCTTGGACAACTCACCATCATTCCTCATCAGACATCCTAAACATTTATCCAGGAAGAAATCCCCCAGACAGAAGAAACAACTGGACTCATCATGCTGTCAATGACTCCTTGCTGGCCCTGGCTACCTTATTTCCACTGCTTATTCCATGGGGTCATGTAGTTGGCAGGATTTATGTTTTTTATGCACAATGGTAAGACATAATAGAAAGGTTGGTTTTCCACTTGGTGAAATACTGTTACAACTTGAACTTTATTCAGAAAGCACAACAGACGCCACCACAAAGTGTAACCATCTGGTGGTTTTGCAAGTAGAGATATTGCTAATGCTTCACTAATAGGCCCTGGAATATATTCCACGGTCCCAGCAATGAAAGGATTCTTTTCTAGGTTCTTCCTGGTAAGGCTCAAATCAGAAGAGTGATGTTCTCTTCTGGACCTTCAGCAGCTTAACAAGAGAAACAGCTGCAGGAAAAGGAGTTAATGGCTTTACTAGATCTGCAAATTTCTGGGGTTTGCAGTAGTTGGGTTGCCATTATTGATTCAAGGTTATTCCTTTGGGTTCAGGTCAGCACCACGGATATCTGCTAACTGGGTGTCTAGTTGCACCAAGTAACCTTATGCTTTGACAATCCAATCCAAGAATGAACTAGTATCAAGCAGTTTGAATTTGGTGGTTGAAGTGACCAAATATCACTTTCAACCACACATACTTAATTTTGTCATTGACAAAGGATGCATTGGTGGAGGACTGGAGTAGATTGCCTGCTTTGAGGAGCTAGAAGCAGGGGGTAATTGGACAACCTGTTGGATCTAGCCCTTTCAGTAGGGCTATCCCCAATTGTTTTTGCCTTCCTTCTCCTATTTTGCCGACCCTCTTTGTGTTGACTTTCAGATTTTGACCACTTTGCCACTGCTAACCAGTGCTTAAGTGCATATGCTCTGTGCTCTAAACATGGTAACTTTGGCTTATCCATAAATGCCATATTTACTGTACTTGTACGTCCCTAGTAAAGTGCACTATGTGTGCCCATGGCCTGTAAATTAAATGCTACTAGTGGGCCTTCAGCACAGATTGTGCTACCCACTCAAGCCTGAGCCATGTTTAAAGTGCTACTGTCATTGCAGAACCTGCGGGTGCAGTGTTAAACTGCAATTTCAACCTGGCAAGTTAACCTACTTGCCAGGCCCAAACCTTCCCTTTTAGTACATGTAAGTCACCCCTAAGGAAGGCCCTAGGCAACCCCAAAAGGAGGGTGCGGTACTCTAAAGGTAGGGCATGTCCTGGTAGTGAAAAACTGCTACATTTGTTTTCACTACTGCAAGGCCTATATCGCCCATAGGTTAAATGGGGATTGTCTTAAAACATTTTTTAAGTGTAACTTCCTATTGGGAGCAGATGGAAAATTGGAATTTGGTGTAGATGGACTCGCAATTTAAAAACACATCTTTTAGTAAAGATGTTTTTTAAATTACAAATCTGAAAATGGCACTTTTAGAAACTTTGCATTTTCCTACTTTAATCATTCTGTGCCTCTGCCTGTGTCTTAATACATGTCTGAGTTAGGGTGACAGCTGGGGTTTGTGCATTCCCTATAGATAGTCACACAAAGGGACTAGGGTGTGACATTTGCATCCTGATGGCCCATCGCCAGGCTGATGGGCCTTCCTGAGGTAGATTAGGAGGGAGGGGCTGACACCTGTCCCTGAATAGATAGGGCTGTGCTTGTCCCCACACAAAGAGCTGCATACTCCCCTGTAGTGTGCCTGGAGACATGGAAGGATGGGCAGGGACCTTGTGAGAATCAAAGGCTTATTTTGTTGTCTCCTCACTTCAAAGACACATTTTGGTATAAGTACTGGACCTCTGACACCCCCAAAGTAGTTCACTTTGGGATCCTGAGGAGACTCTGCAATTAAGATGAGCTGTGCTGCCAGGAGGGACTGTCACTTTGCCACTGCTGTGCTGTGTTGACCTGCTAGGAGTTGATTGCTGTGTTGCCCGGAGGGACTGCCACGTTGCACTGTGCTTTGCTGAGTTGGCCTGCTGACTGCTTCCTCTGCAGTGAGGAATTAAGGATGCTGCCCACTTCATCAAATTACCCCGAGAACTTCAAGGACTTGCTGACTTGCCTCCGGTTCTCTGAGAGGTCTGGGTCCCACTGCCAACAGGAAAAGCACCACTGTTGGGACCAAGAGCCCCATATTGTGTTCCCTGTTGCCACCCCTGATGCTGACGCTGGTCTGTTTGTGAGGACCCCTGACCTCAGGAACGGCTGGCTGGCGACCGGCTTCTTTCATGGGAAGTATTGGAATTCCCTGGTTCTGTTTCAGCACACTCACTAGCACTGCTAGTATGCCTCACATCAGCAAAGAGCTACATCAAGGTACCGTGAATACCAGGACCCGCGCGATCCCTTTAATACACTTGTAGGCAGCAAAACTTATTTGTACACTGCCTGTGTGAGAATCCTCGCACTGGCACACTAGTGGCTCGGAGACCTTGCCATCCTATTTTTGGTCGCCATGCTCTACCCCCAAAGCATTTTCTTTTGCATTCCGGTCTCCTCCTTTCCGAAGCGGATGGGCTGGTGTAAACATTACCGTAACGCCCCAAGAAAAAAGCACAGAAGGGCTCAAAACTTGAACTGACACAACATCGCTGGGAGCTTTTACCTGTTTATTTCTGAAACAACGTGATGGTTAAAAACACTTCTTTACAAGCTAGCGCTGCTAGCCTGGATCCCCTCAGTACTTCAGGACAGAGTCTTTTTTTTCGCTTACTTGGAATCCGAGTGGTTCCAACTTGCTAAACTGCGCTTCTCACAGTGATCTCACACAAATACCATAATTACCTTGATAGAAGAGCACTGGATTCTAGAATCCCTATAATTGTCGGCAATCTCTTTTTGACAAGTGAACATTGCATGAGATATTAACTGGATTTTTGTCATTTTGGTCTTTTTTTATCCAGATAAAGGTTCACTAATTTTCTAAACTGGTGTGGAGTCTTAGTGTTGTTTTCACTGCTGCACTGTAATACGTATTGCACAAATACTTTACACATTGCATCTGAGGAAAAGCCTGACTGCTCTGCACCAAGCTACCAGAGGGTGAGCACAGGTTATCTTTGGTGTGTAACTTGCTTATCCTTGCTAGAGTGGTGGGTTCTGCCTGGCTTAGGTTCATACCCTAGCCAACAAGAAACCCCATGTCTGGGGCATCAAGAGGGGATGGATGTTCTATCTCATGGTACAAGAGTTTTCGTATGTCTTTACTCCTCACTCCCTCATCCTGGATGTTCTCAGCAAAGCCAAGAAAGAAAGATGGCTGATCCTCATTGGCCCAACTTAGTTTCACAGATATCTTCGACTCTCGGCTCCACCCATTCCTCCACAGAAATGTCACAATCTCCTGCGGAGAAACAATAGACAGATTCTAAACTTATGGCTATTGCTTCTGAACACATGGAAGTTGCACAGTTACATTTTCTGCTGGTTTGGTGAGATTTTCAACTCAAAAAAGCGAAGAGAGGGGCTCCGTACCACAAAAAGGGGCAGAGCACCAAAAGACACTAGTCAAGAGCAAAGTTCCCCTTCTTGGCACACTAAATTTCTATAGACTCACACACATTATGTCACCAGAACAAGACACCAAAAATAGAACTTAATCCAGTATTCATATGCAAAAGATCAATGTATTTTATTAAAAACGAATCATATAGCTTTATACAATAACAAATTCATACACCACAAAATTAAAAAAATTTAAAAAACACAATTAAATGTACATAATCATGAATACTCAACAGACAAAGACATGGGGAGAAGTGGTAAGAAAAAATGTTTTCTTATCCGCAAAGATGGAAGACATATGATCAAGATCAACTCCTTTCCTAGGTAGTAATGCCACTTAATAGTTCAGAAAGCAGATGTCGATAGAATCTATAGTCTTCCTTCTAGGTCGAGACGTGTGGACCCGTAGATCGTTACGAGGCTTTTGCTGTCTTTGTCTGTTGAGGATCTCTCCGGTGGACGTTGTTAGCAAGTTCCAAGACGTACTTTCCAGGGGTGCTAGCAAGCTGAACATTCCTATGCCAACTCAGCAGAACACTTCGTCAGTAATTTTTGAAACCTTAAACCAGAAGACAACTTCTCGACCGTTACTTCCATTGGTACTGGGACTCCTTAAGCCGGTTATGGATATCTTCGTCACACCGGCAACTCTCAAAACCGCACCGGCGAGAATTCTAAAGAAATATAGCCCACTGGAGGGATACCCTTTCTTCCTAAAGACCGATCCACCACCGGACTCTGTGATTATAGCTGCGGCTAGGAAGACCCACTTAGTGGCCTCATCGTCTACAGTACCACCAGATAAGGAGAGCAAGACGCAGGATTCATGGGGGAGAAAAGTGTGTGGCACGTCTGCATCCATGCTCAAGGTCTCCAGTGTATCGGCGCTCTTGGGGCACTACAATAAATCTCTGTGGGACTCTCTCCTGCGCTTCACGGAAAAATTACCCAAGGAAGACCGTAAGGACTTCAAAGAGATATTACAGGAGGGCAGCTTGGTGGTGAACCAAGTAATCAGTGCTGCAGTGGATGGGGCTACACTTTCAGCCCATTCCTACACCCTCGGGATTTGCGCCAGAAGATCATCCTGGCTTCACCTCACAGCACTGAAGCCAGAAGCGCAGTCCCGGAGACTCAAAATTACATTCTCCGGCTCATCTTTATTCGGTACTCACACTGATGAGAAAATGGCACGGATGAAGACTGAGCTGGATACCCTGAAAGCGGTGGGGCTGGAGAAGAAAAACAAGTTTTGTCGCTGCTACCGCACTAATGATCGACGCTCCTTCCAACAGAGGGTTCAAACCCCTCATTGGCAAAAGCACCAAAACCAGCAGGGCAAACAGAAATCCCAGTATCAAGGCCGTCGATCCTCCAGGGGAAGAGGAGCAAACCACCAGTCGTCTACCTCTACGAAGGCTCCAGCCAAGCAATGAGTGCCCACTTCCCCCATCACAGTCCACCACTCCAGTTGGGGGGAAGTGTTGCGAATCATCTGCAAGAGTGGCGAGCTATCACGAAGGACCAGTGGGTACTCTCTACGTTTTTGACGTCTTCCTCCCTAGATCCCTCCGGTGCCATCATCGTGCCACCAGATCAACATGCTGCAAAGGGAAGTGGCAATCCTTCTCTGCAAGTCAGCCTTAGAGAAGGTGCCAAAATCACAAAGAGGTCGTGGAGTTTATTCAAGATATTTCTTGGTAAAGAAAAAAATCAAAATACAGGCCCATTCTGGATCTACGAGCACTCAACAGGTCCATCAAACTTTGGCTCTCCATCAAATATATCCTCATCTCCGGCAAGGGGATTGGATGTGTTTGCTGCACCTACAAGATGCCTACTTTTACATCCCGATAAGTCAGCATCACCGGCAATACCTACGATTCATAGTCGGCTCGTCCCACTATCAATTCAAAGTGCTGCCCTTCAGACTGAAATAAGCTCCTCGAGTGTTCACGAACTGCATGGCGGGAGTGGCAGCTGCTCTGAGACGCAGAGGCATCTTCGTCTATCCTTACCCGGACGATTGGCAGCTGAAAGGCCCCTCCCCTCAGAGCGTGAGGAACCATTTCCGGCAGTGCCTAGGTCTTTGTCAACATCTGGGCCTCCATGTGAACTTCGAGAAGTCGACACAGCAGCCCACACAGAGAGTCCACTACCTGGGGGCTATGCTAGACTCAGAGCTAGGAAAAGTGTTTCCTTCGGAGGAGAGACAATAATCCATCACACAGAAAGGCAGACAGATTTTAAGCAGCAATCTGTCTTCAGTGCGTCAGATCGCCTCCCTGTTAGTGTCGATGGCATCCTGCATCTTTCTGGTTCCCAATGCCAGGTTGAGAATGCGTCCTTCACAGCAGGATCTGGAGTACAAATGGGATCAAAGGACATCTCGCAGGGAAGACAGAATCCGTCTATCACACGCAGCCAGAGCATCCATTGCGTGGTGGATGAAGAGGGACAACCTGAGGGTAGGGGTTCTGTTCCATCACACTCCTCCGTATCAGACTCTGATCACAGACGCAACCCTCCAAGGCTGGGGGGCTCACATGGGTCCTCTGCAGACTCAAGGCCTATGGTCCTCAAAAGGGTGATTGTACCACATTGACATGTTGGAGCTAAGAGCCGTTCATCTGGCTCTCAAATTTTTTCTCCCTTTGATTTAGACGAGTTCCATCCTAGTACAGACGGACAATACCACCACCATGTACTACCTGAACAAGAAGGGGGAACTCGCTGGAGGACATTCTTTGGAGGCTCAAACCCTGTGGCACTGGCTCCTGGCAAGGAATCTTTCCATCAGAGCGGTTCACCTGCCGGGAGAGCAAAACTCTCAAGCAGGTGCCCTCAGCAGGCACTTCAAGGACCAGCAGGACTAAGTTCTGAACAGCGAGGTTGTCGAAGACATTTTCCAGGCTTGGGGCCATCCAGATATCGACTTGTTAGCGGACGAAGAAAACACAAAATGCAGAGACTTCGCCTCAAGGTACTACTGGCCAGGATCGAAGGGGAATGCCCTTTTGATCGACTGGTCAGGGGCATTTGTGTACGCCTTTCCACCCCTTCCTCTCATCCCGAAGGAGGTGACCAAGCTCTCACATTCAGACACTACGATGATCCTGATTGCTCCGGACTGGCCGAGGCAGTGGGGGTACCCGGACCTTCTGCATCTGTCAATATGGCCACACAAGCGGCTGCCGTGCAGCCCGGATCTGCTGTCCAAGATGAACGGGAGGATTCATCACCCCAACCTTCTCTCACTGAACTTGGCAGCATGGCTCCTGAGGTTCTCCAGTATGGTCATTTAGGCCTCCCTCAGGACTGCATGACCATATTGAAAGAAGCGAGGAGAACCTCCACAAGACACTCTTATGCTTGCAAATGGAAGCGTTTTTATATATGGTGCGATAAAAATAATTGTAGTCCTACCAAGGGGCAGGAGGAAGTAATTTTGCCATACCTGCTTCATCTAGCCAGAGCAGGTTTGAAATTCTCTTCCATTAAGGTTCACCTAGCTGCCATTACTGCATACAGTTGCAGGTGGTGAAGGACCTCCTGCAGGGTCTCAAGAAGGTCTACCCTCCGGTCTGACCTCCTTCACCTCCTTGGGAACTGAACTTGGTACTCGCAAAATTAATGGGTCCACCTTTTGAGCCTATCCACAAAGCAACCTTACAACACCTTACGTGGAAGGTAGCTTTCCTGGTGGCTATCACCTCAGCACGTAGGGTGAGCGAGATACAGGCTCTCTGCTCTAAGGAACCCTACACAGTTTTTCACCACAATAGAGTGGTCCCGAGATCACACCCCTCCTTTCTTCCGAAAGTGCTGTCTGATTTTCATGTAAACCAAACCATTTCTCTTCCGACCTTTTTCCCTAATCCCTCCACTCCAGCCGAGAGGGCTCTACACTCGTTAGACCGGAAAAGGTTTTTGAAGTTTTATCTAGACAGGTCGACGTCAATTAGAAAGTCTGATCATCTATTTATTAATTACGGCTCGATCAGAACAGGTTTTCCAGCATCAAAACGGTCCATCTACAGATAGATAGTTTCATGCCTCAAATTGGCTTACCAGTTAGCGCAGAAGCCTCTTTGTCCCGCTCCCAAAGCTCATTCCACGAGAGGCAAAGCGGCTACGACAGCTTTTCTCAATAATATTCCACTCTCCGAGATATGCAAAGCAGCCACTTGGAGATCAGTGCATACATTTGCAAGACACTATTGTCTTGACTCGGATACCAGAGCGGACACTCAAGTAGGCCAAGCCTCCTTGAGGAATCTGTTCAACAGCTGATTATTTTGGTTGTTGTTAATTGGGTCACTTTGTTTCTCATTTGCCTGCAGGTGGAAGATGGGCTTGCTATTCTATTCAGTGCTTATGACTATTGATGAGGATCCCCTGGAAGAGAAGGATAAGTTACTTACCTGTAATCCTAGTTCTCTTCCAGGGGTATCCTCATCAAAGTCATAAGCAACCCTCCCTCCTCCCAAGGCAAATGAGATTGTTCTTTATGGCTAAGCTTTATCTTTGTGCCCTGACCTTCGGGTCTCCTCAAAGAACAGCTGACCTAACTGTCACCTCTGAGGCATGATGGGAAGCTAGGGGTCATGGCTGCCTTAAAGGTACGGTGCCAGTTTTCTGTACAATGGCTTTCAGTTTCTATGCTATTGCTTTACAATGCAGCCTGTAGGCTAACAATGCTTGCATTTTTTGCACAGTTTTTCATGAGTTTACTCATTAAAAAGAGTTCAAGTGTACTGGTACTCCTGTGGTATATATTTACATATCTGCAAATGCATTCATTTATTTATATAGCATTGTTTAGCCTCCTATATGGGGCTGCATTGATATGGGGGAAAAATATATATGAATGTGTGTATGTATATATATATGTGTGTGTGACCCTTTGCCTGCCCAAGCAGGGAGAAGTACTTTGATCAGAAGTTAGTGATCTGACCTCAATGTGAATTTGAAACCCCATATGTATGTAGGAAAAAAATCAACTGCCCAGGCACCAGCCAGCGTCTCCCAGTTCAATAACGGAGTAATTCCTCTCTGCTGTCTAAAGAGTCCTATACAAACGCCTCAGTCTCCTCTCTATCCCCATGCTTCTTGGACAAAATTGCACCCCAAACCTGTAGCACTGGCGTCAACAGTTACAGTAGATGTGAGTGCTATGTCAAAAGGAGACAAAACACCTGCCTCAAATATATCTTTTTATCCTCACAAAGCTCTTCTCCTGTGCACGTTTCCACTTAAAACTGTGCCCTTTCTCCAATTGTTTTCTCAAGTTCTCGGTCTTGTCCGCAAACCCCTTCACAAACAGGGAATAGTATTCAACGAGAACCATAAAGGATCTCAATTGATCTCTATTGCATGGCGGGAGAACCGATTCAATCACTTCCAAAAAATTTGCTTTGGGCTTAGCACCATCAGACGTGATTGTGTATCCCAAATACTCGACCTTCTAATCCAAAAATGTACACTTCTCTCTCCTGTAAGTTAAACACGTCTGCAATTCTACGTAGCACTTGTCTCAAGACCATATTATGTTGTTCCACAGTCTCCGTAAAGATCAAAATGCCGTCCTGAAAAATCAGTATATTCTTCAATCCCCTTGAACAACTGACCATACTCTGGAATACACTCACAGCTGAGGACAAACCAAATGTCATACGAGTGAATTGAAATGTACCTTTCAACGTGATAAATGCAATAAGGGGCCTGGAATCTTTATGCAGTTTAATCTGGTGGATAGCACTCTTTAGATCTAACTTTGAAAAGTACTTACCGCCCTTCAACATTAGTACAATTTCATATATATTAGGAAGGGAATACGTATCTGTGATAACATTTTGATTAAGGGATCTCAAGTCAACACAAAACGTAAGGAGTCCATTGGCCATTTTGGTAATGACCATGGATGAAATCCATCTAGATGCCTCAACCGGTTCTATGATGCCTTCATGTAACATATCCTGAATTCGTTTTTTAACCTCCTGACGTATTGCCACTGGCACCCAGGCGCGGTGCGTTCATTGGGGCGTAGCACCCCCGCCCGCAGCTCCCTCGGCGTTTCTGAACTTAAGTAAACTGAATCAGTTTACTTAAGTTCAAAGACACCGAGGGAGAACTAACTGACAATCATGTCAGTCAGCATGATGTCGGACCGCCCACCCCCTTCAGAGTCTGAAGGGGGTGGGAGGTCCGGCGTCATGTTGACTGACATGATTGTCAGAGCAGGGGCAACAGGCAGCAGCACAAGTGCGCATGAGTGGGGAAGGAGGGTGAATTTTTGCGCCGTGCCCAGTCATGCGCACTAGTGTCTGCTCTGGCTGGCGCATGCCCATTAGGAGAGCTAGGGTTGAGCAAAGGCTCAAACCTCGGTCTCTTAATGGCCAGGCGGGCGAGTAGTAACCGTGCCCTAAGCCAATCCTGTCGCTGCTGGCAGCGCCAGGATTGGTTGAGAGGAGTTGCCACTTGCCAGTCCACTCCAGTGCCGTTCGAATCGTGAAGGTGCCAAGGGGAGTGAGCAGAGGTGGCGCGGGCCGGCTGTGGTCCCACGGTGGAGTGCGGAAGGAGGAAGCAAGCCTGCTGAGGTGAGGAAGATTGGAGCTCTGAGCCGCAATTTCAGTTGACCCGTTTTTCCAACCGAGATGGGGGCGGATCTTTAAAAGGAAATAATCAGCAGGTTAGATCTCCCGAAAAACTTTATGTAATGGTCCTTTTTCAGTTTTAACACTTCATTTATGCTAATGCCTCATTGTCTCTTTGCCATTGATTCCTGACATTGCATACTTGTGCTTTGTCCAGACTTGACCTTTTCCCCTGCTTGCCGCTGTTGTTTCTCAGCTTGCTCGTGAGTCGGCCAGGTCCAGGTGTACGGGGTACGGGCTCATCTTTAGGTTGTTCGGGAACGTGTTCCAAAGTTTGCAAGTCCGATCAACCACCCCATTGAGTGTTTTACGGTACCTATCTTTCTTTTTTGGGGGGGTTATACAAGGGGGAGGTGGTTGGCAATGGTGCCATTCTCTATCTGGCAATCCTCATTTGGGGCCATATGTAGGTAATTTCTATTTACCGATTCCTAAATACTGAATTTTACCGATTCGGTTTTTAAGAATCGGTAAACAGAATGTAGGTAAACAATCGGTAAATTTTACCGATTCGGTAATATTCATTTTACACGGGGACAGTGGTGAGGCTACGCTGCAACGCCTGCTTTGTGCCAGTTTCAGGTGGATGGGGGCATGGCAGTCTTTGTGCGACAGTATTCACACTTCAGTTCAGGCCTGTATTTCCTCAGCTGCAAGAGTTTGGCAGACTGTGAAAGCCAAAGAGACTCAGCGACGGGCAGGGGGAGCTCCATGGCGAGAGGCAGTGAGAGACAGACAGAGCTAAAGAGAGTGAGCGAGAGTCAAAGAGGGGAGGAGACCGACAGTGCAAACACAACTAAGAGAGAACTAAAGAGAGTGCACGAGAGGCAGAAATCCACAGTCACAGAAGAGAAACGGAGGTGAGAAGAAAGAGTGAGAGACAGGTAGATAGAGCCAAAGACCAAGAGTGTGTGAGAGACAACCACCACATACTGCTGTAGAGTAAGAGACAGACCAGGGAAGAGAAGGAGAGTGCAAGAGATGAACACAGCAATAAAGCAAGGCAGAGAAATGCACAGAGGGCTAAATATAGAGAGTGCTATAGAGAAAGCGAGTTAGGGACAGACCGAGATCTAAATAGAGTGAGATACAGGCACAGAGACCCAAAGAGAGTGAGAGACATGCACAGAGGTCTAAAGAGAGAGTGAGAGACAGGCAGATAGAGCCAAAGACAAAGAGAGTGCGAGGGACAAGCACAGAGTGCAGATGAGTGAGAGACAGACAGAGGAAGATAAGGAGAGTGCAAAAGATGAACACAGCAATAAGGGCAGGGAGGGATAAATAAAGAGAGCACTATAGAGAAGGAGAGTGGGAGACATGGAGAGAGATCTAAAGAGAGATTGAGAGACAGGCAGAGAGATCTAAAGAGAGAGTGAGAGACAGAGCACTCTGAAGAGAGAGAGAAAGACAGCCACAGAGATCTAAAGAAAGAGTGAGAGACAGGCATGTAGACATAAAGAGATCTAAAGAGAGTGAGAGACAGGCAGATAGATCTAAATAGAGAGACAGGCACATAGGTCTAAAGAGAGAGTGAGAGACAAGCAGAGAGATCTAAAGAGAGAGTGAGAGACAGGCAGAGAAATCTAAAGAGAGTGAGAGACAGGCAGAGATATCTAAATAGGGTGAGAGACCGGATCAGAGATCTAAAGAGTGAGAAACAGGCACAGAGATCGAATGAGAGAGTGAGAAGCAAGCATAGAAAGCTAAATAGAAAGTGTGAGACAGAGGAGACAGCTAAGGAAAGAGAAAGAGAGTTAGAGAGTGAGCTACCAGCAGAGATTGCTAAAGAGTGAGAGACAGACAGGGGAAGATAAGGAGAGTGCAATAGGCGAACACCCCCCTGAAGCCCCCGTAGGTTGTTAGGTCTCGGTTGCTACGCTCGCTAGCCGCAGTGCAGTATGCAAATAATTTTACGCCGCACCACTTTCAAATGCCACCAGCCGCCCCTGCTGGCACCCTCCTCACTTTGTGCTGCATAGGTATGCTCCCTCCTTCACTCATTCTTGTGCGCATAACCTTTAAGCTCTTCTAGATTGTCTCTAAAAATGTGTTTAACCCCCTCCAAAATGTCAGCAATAGACTCCTCATCAACCACCATGATCTGCAAGGGTGCTCTCGGATTTATTACGATATGTAGGTCGTATTGGTGTATCCAACTCAAAATGGGTGGTCCACGGTCTGCTACGTACACTTTCCCACTAATACTCCTTCCATTGAACTTAATTTCTGCATCCATTGACTCCCCCTGATAACCTCCAGTTGAACTGTCCTTTGGTGATAAGATTCTATAATGCCACTTATGGTTAAATTTGCTTCTCGGAGTGATGGTATACATCTACTTTAAGATGGTCGCCGCATACTGTGTTTTGACGTTGGGCCCCAAATGCCTAAAGCGGGTCAGGAAATACCGCTCAAGTTGGCTGCCATGTGTGACGTGACGTACGCGACATGGTGCTGGAGTAGAGCGAGCGACTGGAGAGCGCGCTTAGTTCAGGAGCTCGAGGCAGGAGAGTGCAACGCTGAACTCTTCAATAGACGCTAAATTATGGCCATACTTGCCATCCGGAAAATGAGCAACCTCATCGCAGACCCGATCACCTTCCAGTTCAATGTCGCAGTGCTGCGAACTGTGCAGCTACACACCCTGGATTCTAGGCGGTCACACTACTGCTGTTAATTCCCTTCACTGTCTCGACCTCAGGAGTACCTCGGGCCAGCTCGTCACCAAATATTGTTGTAAATAGACAAATAGAAGTCTTCTTTTCAGCCTTTTATTTCGGTTAAGAGCAGTTGCAACCACCTCCACGCTGGCCTAGGAAACTGTCCCCCGTGGAACGACTGTCTGAAACAATGCGTGGAATTCCACACACCTGAAATTCCACCATCCTCAATTAAAGCCACGTTACAATTTATAGCACTCTTCTTTCTAAACAGTTTCTCAGGAGTCTGTTCTAGGCTTTTTCGCCTGTTCGAGTTCCTGTGTCACAACGGGATCTAAACACCGCCCTTGGCCAGTAAATGACATATGCATGCAAACCTATACATAAGGTGGACATTACATTTGTTTAATAAAATATATACCTACTATTGGCTCTCAATTCTGCTAGATGAGTCCATGAGATCCAGGCATTTACCATCATGCCGCCTTTCGAGCATCTTCATAAAAATCTGTCTCTTTGTACCAAACCAAGGTTTATATCCAAGGTGCCTGCTCACTTCCACCTAAATGAACCGCCTGCTCTCAAAACATGCTTTCACGCTCGAACCACAAGTGCAGAGTTGGCGCTGCAGTCCGTGTATGTACAGAGATGTTTGAATTTCTACATTAATCAAACTAAAAGACTGAGATAAATACACTAGCTCTTTGTAACTTATGGTATCCTGCAAAATGCAGACCTTTCGTTAAACAAGAAATATTGGGAAGGATTGCTGCGGCTATTATTTTCTGTGATCTAAATGCTGGTCGTCCCTTGCAATCTTGCAGATCAGTCCAATTCCCCAGAGGCATTGCAGTTATAACAGCACTTTTTGCAGTAGTTCATCTATCTAACCATGCAGGTCAGTTACATGGAAAGGTTTCCATACCTTAACCAGATATAACTGTTTGGATACTGATTCTACAAAAGAGCCAACCACTGGTCAGGTGGTTTTACATTATCTGTTTCATTAAGGCGAACCTCTTCTCCCTTATTGTAATTGTATTTATTATTGCTTGGCATGCTATGTATTACATATGTCTGAATACTACTTACTGATTACCGTTCTAATTCAAACGTGAATCTATGAAAGATCCAATTGCTGAGAAGAAATAAGTTACTTAGTTGTAACTACAGTATTCTATTTTCATGAAGATGTCCTTTCTTCCTGTTCAGAGGTTTTTATTATCGTTATCTTTTCACACTAGTGCTATAAAAATCTGAAGTATGGAAGCCTTTGAGGGAGTGGCGTTCAGTACACACTCGCCTCATCTGCTGGAGTTTGGGTCTGTTCTAATATGGTGATTGTGCTACTACAGTGACTTTGTACTTTTTGCTGTGCAAAATCTTTAAAACTGCTATTGAAAGGTCACAGTGGGACTCACAGATGAACAATGGTGAATGATTCAAGATTGTGCATCTATGAAATATACCAAAGCTGGAGAATTGTAGTTGCAGCAATGTAACTTATTACTTCTGTCCGTTTTAGTTACTAAAATTCTGTTATAGAGGAGTAAATATATGCAAATAAATAGCTTTATGGTTTGTAATAAGAGTGAGCAAAAGCTCAGGCACTTGTTGTATAGGTATGTGGATCTATATATATGCAAATAATCTAACTTTTTCTTGAATGACTGTGCAATGTCTCCGTGGAGTTATTCAATGTTCATATTGACTAGAATAGTAAATCTCATGTGAAGCACTCACATGATAAATATATCAATTGCCATTGTACCAATAGCAAAATGTTTTTGTAATTATGTGTGTCCAGACAGGAATTTACCACTTCAAATAATGTATATGCTGTCAGATCAGAGAACATATGTGTTGGACTTGGCCCTTTTGGCAGGTTCACCCCTGAACTTTTTGCCTTAAGCTCTGACATGGTGATAGGGATTTTAGGCCTCTGGGCACTTTAGCACTAGGCACTTTAGCACTGTGGCCCAGTGTAAAGTGCGTGCACGCTCTGAGTGTGTGTGGTGAGATTGGCCTGCCCTCCCATAGGAATGCATGGGGGATATGTGTGTCCATGGTAATTCCTGGTATGAGAGGAGTGCAGGGGCGAGTTTAGTATGTATGAACTCGTGAGAATAAATGCTGCGCGATGGTGTGCGCAGATTTATGGTGACTGGTGTAGAAATGCCACTTTTAGAAGTTGGCATTTCTGTGTGCTGTGTGCCTGCCTGATGTGAATGGTATGTCTGGCTTGTGATTGACAGGAGCTGAGAGGTGTGGGTGCTCCAGGAGACAGGGGGAGTCAGCCCAGTGGTGAATAGGGAGGGAGTTGCACCTGGGACCTGAATAGGGCTGTGCCTTCCCTGCACAATGCCGGCTCCGCCCCCTGTGGTGCGTCTGATCCCTGAGTCCCCACCTGACAAAGGAGAGAGGTGCTGAGCAAAACAAAGTGCTCCAAAGCTCCCCTAAACTCATGGGGGCTGCCATGAGGGCTTGCCTCCCTGGGCCCTGCATTTCCCCCTGATGCCTAAAGGACTTTTTGGGAACCCTTTTGCTTTTTCCTCCTTATCCCCAAGGACCTTCAGGACTGTTTCTGACTTCTGCGCTTTGCCCTGGCTTTCCCCAAAGGAGAGGGAGAGCCTGGGGACTGCACAGTGCCAAGCTGCTGCCCCCTTTAAAAGGGAATCCCCATTGTAGGGAATCCCCCGTTATGCCCACAGCGGCGGGTGCCTACCCCGCATTTTTCTTTATTTCGCGGGTGCCCACCCCGCTTATTTTCTTATATATATTCAAGACGCGGGTGCCAACGTTGTTTAATATTTTAAAATCCGAGGGAGCCCACCCCTCATTGCCGCTACAAGAAAGGGGAGCCGCCGCCAGGGTGCGACCCGGAAGTCAGACGGGTTGCCTGACTCTGGGCGGAGCGGCGACCGGAAAGAGGAAGTGCCGTTGGAGCCTCGCGGGCTCCATAGCAAAGTCCCGGGTCCCAGGAGGGGGGCCCGGGTGAAGTGCGGAGAGATGCGGCAGCTGTTTGGTGGGGCTCCCGTGAGGCTCAGGGAAGCCCCGCACAGACCACACAGAACACCGTAAAGCTCAGGGAGGATCCCTGGCGCCAGACGCGAAGTGCAGCAAGGAGCTGGGAGTGAGGGCTGGGCGGGGGGACATGACCGCATCCTACTCTGAGCTGACCCGCCTTTGCGGGCCGCTCCAACGATGGGGCATGATTGTTTAGAGCCCCATGTGGCTCCAACGATGTGGTCATGATTGTTTCAGAGCCAGTGTGCTCCAACGTTTGGGGCATGTTTATTTTGAAAGTCATGAGGGGGGGTCCAGAGCGCACCGTGATGCTGGGTCCCTTTAGGGATATTGTCACAGCTGCGCCGCCGTGCCGGGCAGCTGCAAGGTGGGCCCATTCGTTTTCTGGGGCTCCAGTGGGGGCCCGAGGGCGCCGGGGCCTGATGATTGGTTTCCAGCTGCCCCACCTGAGAGAGGGCAGCTACAGCGATGGCCATCATTCTTTTAGAAAGCCCCAGAGCAGGGCCTCGTGGTCATTCCTCAGTTGCGCCGCAATAGCAGGCAACTGCTACATTTGTTCAGAGGGCACAGTGAGTGCCAGGCCTTCCTCAGAGTTACAGCTGCGCAGCAATTGGTGCCAGCTGCTCCGTTTAGGCCCTCATTCGATATTCCCAGCTGCCCAGCAAGTAGTGGCAGCTGCAACGTTTAGGGCTGCGCAGTTGCGCACCTTGGATTCCGCTGCCTTGGCAGCGTGCCCTGACTTTGGGACATAGTGCATTTAAGCCCCCCTGAGAGATGGCCAGTTGGCCAGGGGGACTGTTGAGTTTATAGGGCGCCAGGCCCTAATGTGATTTATGTGGTGCTAGGAAATGTGATTCATTTAGTATGATTTACACACCCTGTTCTATACCTCTAAATGTAGTTCTATGATGAAGAGGTTGTTTTGCATATCTTGGTTAATGCTAGTGAGATTATGTTCCACTGTGAGATTTATGTTCCTAATGTGAATTATAGTTAGGAGGTTAGGGTCTAATGCGTTTAGACTTATGAGCGGATTGCATAATGTGTTTATGCTGGTGAGATTGGCGCAGAATGTAATTCGCACCTAATGTGATACTGTGCATAATGTAGTTATGTTACAGGCTGATGCTAAGTACAGTGATTACCAGTGGTTACTGGTTGTGCGTTTATGATCTGTTTTACTTTTACTAAGTTCACTTTATGATGGTTCTGACAGTGGTCCCTGTCAGGTGTATATAATCCCTTGTAAATATGACCTAGTGCCAGGTGGCACCATGTATATTATGTGTTTACTATTCTAATGTGTTATGAGAATACAAAGGCTATTTTTGATATAACCTTGTGTGGAGTTCCTTTTGTAGTGTGGTTGGGATGTTGTTGCTGTGTGCGGGCGCAAATGCTTTACACATGGCCTCCGGGATAAGCCTGACTGCTCGTGCCAAGCTACCAAGGGGGTGAGCAGGGGTTATCTTTGGCGTGTAACTTCCTTGCCCTGACTAGAGTGGTGGTCTCTGCCTGGCTTTGGCGCAAGCCTTAGCCAACCAGAGATCCCATTTCTAACAATGTGTTTTAAGCGTCAGGATTTGCGTGGCCTTTCATAAGGTCATGGGGTGACCATACCATCCTCATTAAGATAAAACATGTGTGGTGCTTGCACTGTTTCTATTGATCCTTGGATTTAGAATTTCATTTTAATCCTGTGTGGGAGCAACATTTAGCACTGTGGCAGTTGAGTACACAGGAGATTTGCTTCTTTGAACACAGAGGGCAAAGACAGAGGCATTTCTGCATTGACTGGAACTGCAGTGCGATGATCCAGCAAGTGTTATCCATGTACTTTTTGAATATTAATCACCACTGTAATCCACAAAAAAAAAGTTGACACTAACTTGGCCATCCAAGCTGGATTCTGATACTTGTTAGTGTGGTTTCTGAGGATAGTAATCCTATTGCATTGCAGTATTGAACTTGTCGGAATAGAAGGCAGCACATGCTGAACAGATTCTGCTGAATCTTTTTAGTTTTCTGAGTTGAGGACAGCTGTTTATTCTTGGGATACTGACAGCTCAATGAGAAGAATGTCCCCAACAGGATTGAGTTAGAGGCAAGGAATTGTTGGAGGCTGACTGAACTGAATCACCCACTGTTCGAAACTTAACACAGTCAATGGAAATCTGGTGATTCTTTGTTGATTCTCAAAGTAGTCTCATTATCCCCATGCTTGTATCTTTTTCCTCAATTATTTGAATATGTAGGCAGTAAGCAGGTCCCAACGGCTGATTGTTATATATCCTTTCCTCTGTGAGATCGACTGGTTTAGGCATCTACCAGCACCATCAGCAGTTCCAATGGCAGCTTGTTCAGTGTATTGCTTCTCGGATAAGCCTTCCCTTGTGCCTCCTTTAACAAATCGAGACGTGACTGAAGTTGAGATTCTATCCCTCTTGGGAGATCTTGGACAAGAGTAGAAATACCAAAAAGGATTTGGTATGGGGTTTTGTTTTGGAGTACATTTATTGGCAGATGGTGCTTAAAACCTGTGTCTTGCTTTTAAGAGCCATTTGCTCTCTCAACAGTTCCATCCTTTGTAAACTTAAGAGGTGTGGCAATTTCTGAATATGATTTTGTATCCATTTTCAACCAGTCTTCTGTGATGTATAAGTCATCAACTTCTGAAACCACTAAGGGGGTCTCCCTGTAGGAGCTTAATAATTCATTTTACCCTGCATGTGCTCTGCTTCTATAACCCAGTGCCAAATGGTCTTTTTTGTTGGGCTCTCTAACGTTTTTAATTCTTGTTTAACCAGATCCTCACTGCAGTGTTGTAGCTGAACCGGAGATTTATTTATTTTGGAAATAATGTATGGAAGTACTCTTCTATCCCAGTTTGTACTTTATTTGAATTTATAGATATATGGGGAATTTATAGGTAGATGGCTGGTTTGCTTACATATGAATCCTGTATTGCTGTTGGAATAATTGAAGAGCATGCCATTATATTTTTCTCATCTTTGGGTGCATCTGTTCTGAATTACGAAGGCCAATCTACCTCAGCTAACGGTGTATCCTATGTCTTTGATAAGGGTGACCAGAAGATCATTTTCATGGATACTTAGAAGTCCCCTTCCCTTCGGATTTCATCATATATATTTGATCAGGTGTATTTACATATCCATTTGGCATATCTGTCTGAATATATTCAAATGTAAGAGTTTCTGAAGGGCCTGCAGAGCTCTGGTAATTTCTGCTGCGCTGTCTTATAACGCTATTACTCAAGTCTTGTCTCTCAGAAAAGCCCTCTTTTTCCGATGCATTTTTCTTCTTGGTTGGCAATCTGGCTGCTTACTTTTTTCAAAACTGAGTTTTTGGATCTGAACTTCTATACCTGATTACCAACTGTAAAATTTCAGAATAGATATATATATTTCTGGCGGTCTTGGTGTTTGTGGTCCCATCATTTGTAAATCTCAGGGGACTCTCCCTCATTTTGGAACTTAAAACTCCTGTTGACAGCTTTAGCTGCAGCTCCAGTTTTAGCTTCACATAATTGTCTTGCTCTTCTTCTTTCCTTTATGAACTCCCTCTATTTCCCTTTGTAGGTCGCAGCCTACCAGACAGCGCAGTTGTCCGTTTTGCTAAAGACATTTTGGGGACTTTCAGACAGTTGACTTAGAAATGCATTCTACCTGGTGATTAACATTGGCTTTGTGGTTTGTAACTCACATTTTCTGGCTTTCTATTTGCTGGCTTTATTTGCTTTAGGCTCTCCATATTCAGGGACTAATTCAGTTTGTCCCACCCGCTGCATGAAGTGTGTTTACTGTATTCTTCCACAAACTCCCTTTCTGTAAACAGGCCTTTAAGTCTTGTTCTTATCTGGTCACATTTGCTGTGCATTGAAAGACCCAGGTCAAATGTCAAGCGCTGTCTTCCGAGGGCGCTTTTTTACTTTTCTTTCTTTGACTTCAAAGTGAGAGGATTTATGTGCCAATCTTGCTGGATACTGGGGGTCGGAAAGAGGGTTTTCTAGCACACGACAACATTTAAATGAAGTGTGTAAGTATTTCAGAATACATCAGAATTAGGAACACAAATGAAGCACATTTTTTGTTATTTCTGAAGTGTGTTGTAAACAAGTACTTTAATAGGATCAAAACAAATCATTACACTAGGTGATGCTATTTCCACACAATATAGTTTGTACACTGTATAGTTTTATTACTAAAACTATACGCTTGTGCAAATGTAATGGTCATTTCAACAAAAAATGTCTCGTCTGTAATGGCAGTGCGCTATCATACCATGCATACTCCGCTCTATGCCACTCCACTCTACTCTGCACCACTCCACACCACTCTGCACCACTACACTTTACATACCCCACTGCATTCAATGCTACTTCACGCTACACTACTTTATGCCAATGCACTCATCACCACTCTAAACCACTGCACTCTACACCACTCCTGTCTAGGCCACACCAATCAACTCTGAACTCCACTCTGTGCCTCTGTACTCTATGACACATTGCAATACTGCACTCTACACCACTGCCGTCTATGCTAATACACTCTACGCCAATGCACCTTACTCTTTAACACTATACTCTAGAGCCCTGAACTCTATGCCAATCCACCATACACCACTCTAATCTACTGCGCCATTAAACTGTATGCCACTCTGTGTAACTGCACTCTACCCTGCACCACTCCACTCTACACCACTTCACTCTTCTCTGAAGCAATCTTCTCTACTGCATTCTACTCCAATCTACTCCACGGCCCTGCACTCTACCCCAGTGCACTCTACACAAATGTACTCTACGCCACTGCACTCTACTCTACGCTGCTCCACTCTATACCACTGCACTCTACTCTGCTCCACTCTATGCCACTGCACTCTACTCTATGCTGCTCCACTCTACACCACTGCACCCTACTACGCTCTATACCGCTCCACTCCACGCTACTACACTCTACGCCGCTCCACTCTACTACAGTCTGTGCCGCTCCACCCTACTACACTCTATGCCGCTCCAATCTATGCCACTCTACACTGCTCCACTCGAAGCCTCTCCAAAACACTCTACGCCTCTCCAAAACACTCTACGCCGCTGGAATACACTCTACACCGCTGGAATACACTCTACGCCGCTGGAATACACTCTACGCCACTGGAATACACTCTACGCCGCTGGAATACACTCTACGCCGCTGGAATACACTCTACGCCACTGGAATACACTCTACGCCGCTGGAATACACTCTACGCCGCTGGAATACACTCTACGCCGCTGGAATACACTCTACGCCGCTGGAATACACTCTACGCCGCTGGAATACACTCTACGCCGCTGGAATACACTCTACGCCGCTGGAATACACTCTATGCCGCTGGAATACACTCTACGCCGCTGGAATACACTCTACGCCGCTGGAATACACTCTACGCCGCTGGAACACACCCTACGCCTCTCCAATACACTCTACGCCTCTCCAATACACTCTATGCCTCTCCAATACACACTACGCCTCTCCAATACACTCTACGCCTCTCCAATACACTCTACGCCTCTCCAATACACTCTACGCCTCTCCAATACACTATATGCTGCTCCAATACACTCTACGCCGCTCCAATACACACTACGCCGCTCCAATACACTCTGCGCCGCTCCATTACACTCTGCGCCGCTCCATTACACACTGCGCCGCTCCCATCTGCGCCGCTCCCCTCTGCGCCGCCCCACTCTGCGCCGCTCCACACTGCCCCGCAACACTCTGCCCCACTCCACTCTGCGCCGGTCCACTCTGCGCTGCTCCAATCTACCCTGCGCAGATCCACTCTACGCCGCTCCACTCCACTCTGAGCCACTCCATGCCACTTCACTCTGCGCCACTCCGCTCTTCTATGCACCGCTCAAATCTATGCCACTGCATTCTGCGCGCCGCATTATATGCCGCTGAATTCAATGTCACTGCAATGAATGCCACTGCACTCTAAGCCCCTATACTCTGCAACACTACGCCAATGTGCTCTACACTAGCCACTCTACTCTATGCCACTCTACGTGACTCCACACTATGCCTCTCCAATACACAACACTCTGCCATACCACTCTACAACACTCTACTCCAGTCTTCACCATTCCACTCTACGATACTCCACGTGACTCTCCTCTACTCCACTAACCTTTACCCATGCTGAACAGCAGCCATGCTAGTGTACAGCATGGCTAAAGCACATTGGCAAAATAAATAGCTCTTGCATAGGCGAGACCTATTGGCTTTGCCAATGATTGGTTTATGATACATTGTGTGTGGTTTGATCCCAAAGGCATAATTTTCTGTGGGAATGTAGATTTGCGATATTCTTCTGGGCAACTGTGCTTCCTTAATATGCAGCAGTGAGCCACTGTCTAATGGCTAACAGAGCCACATCACTTTCTATTTCAGAAACTGTTTTGTAGTGAATCATGGGAGTGGATGTCGATGTTGCTCCTGGATTTGTTTTAGGGCCTCTTTTCACACAGTTATAAATGGGTTGCTATGTGTGTCATAGGCAAGTTATAAAAAAGAGAATGCAAATAAAATATCTAGCATCTCATAAAAACGGTTTAACAGAATCCTGTATTACAAGCTACCATTGTGTGAAAGATGTAACCAGTCCCACATACCTCTCCGATGCATTCTTTTGTGAGCCAAGCCCTCGCCTTTTTCCCACGTCCCTGCCCAACAGCATATAAATACAATCTAGTGCTCATGGTATATACTGGATCCATGCCGCCAGCCCCACCGCCAGTTGGGCTCCTTGGATCCTCAGATGGATCTCGACCAGCACCGTTCGTGCCACCTCAGCTGCACACAGTGCCGATCCCAATCCTCCTGGCACTGACTGGAGCCATGCCGGAGCCTGGTGTGAGGATTTGGCGGAAGCCAACGGACAGGATACCACTCCAGATACTGGCATGCTTTCTCCCCCTATGGTAGCAACAAAGGAGGGAGCATTATTAACAATGGTGATGAAGAGGGTGGCAGAGGTCCTGGACCTTAGCTTGCCCTGGGTGGCAAGCTAAGGTGGTCACTCCCTTTCACGTAGGCCAATCCATCACTATGCCTACTTTTTACACTCCACCACATCCCTCAGAGGAAGAGGAGTGACTTCACCATCTGGACCTAGAAAGAGTGTTGTCATTCTACCTTGACTGCACATGAGAGTTCCGGGTGGATGACCAATTCTTCGTAGGGTAAGTCAGAGCGAAGAAAGGACGGACCGTCCATTCCACTGGAGCTAAAGCTGCCACTACTGCGTCAGCATGTGGAGTTACGGACCTGGTTATTTGGCAGGCTGCAATGTGGGCTTCCTTGCACACGTTCACAAAAAACTACTGCATGGGCAGGTCCTTTGGGATGGGTACTGTACCTGTTCGTTCCTCCAGGACTTCCTCTTATGAAAATGGTCAGCAGGCCCACTTCTGGGGAGGTATTGCTTGGGTATCTATTCAAAAGATAAGGAATCTGTGGCTAGAAGTCTCTGTCTGATGAAAAAGTTATTTACTTTCGAATAACGCCTTATCTGATAGAAACTCTGTCTAGCCACAGATTCCTTACCGACACCACCCATCCTCCCTGCTCTGTGAGCGGATTTCTAGGGACAGGGCTGTTCCCCTTTCAGAGCCCTAGTTTACCATGTGTACACAATGGGAGGGACGAGGGTGTTTTGAGAGTAGGTCCAGCATACATGCCCATAAACCTAGAAGGAAACCAGTAGGTATGCAGTTCCTATTGGGGGGGGTTCTGGAAGGTAAAAGGGAGACGGGATTTCAGGTGAGAGAAGGAAGGTCGGGAAGGGAGAGCTCCAAAAAGGAGCAAGGGCCCTCACACACCAGAGAGGTGTCATGCTTCATCATAGGGCAGCTCCTCGTTGGGCCGGCGCGGCAATGCCCAAAGGGCCGCCCATGGGGGCTCTGTGCCAGAGGTCTCCTAGAAGGTGGGGTGTTGGAGTGAGTATGTAGTGATTAGAGTGGGGGTGAAGGTGAGTCTAAAAAGAGCTATGAGTGTCTAAAGGTACTTTATTCGCTGGATACTAATGCTGTGGTTAAAAACTGACTAGGAGAGTCATGGCTGGTGAGGAAAATGTAACTTGCAGCTCAATGTGTGGGGTGAGAAGTAAAAGTGGTCAATAGGTCGGCATGTTTCATGCCTTGGTTCTCCTGAAGGATGAGTGGCATTTCATCAGGACCGGGGGGAACAAGAATACTCACCTACCAAAGTCTGACAATAATGGTGGGGGTGAGCCACCGCTATGACATGGTTCCTGTTCGTGGGACCTACCCACATTTGGACACCTGGGACGTGCCATTGTTGTGGGAGATTCGGACGCCCAAGCTGGGGATTACCTCCGTTCCCTTCTAGGTCTTGCCAGAAGGAAGGTATTTCTGTCACCCACGCCCCCTTTTTCTCTGGATTACACACAAATCCATAACACGGGGACGGTACTTCACAGGACACCCTCCCGACCGTCCCTCCAACTTCAGAGTAGATGAGCATATCTGAAAGAAACAGTTAGTTATAGATTCATTACCTTAGAATTGCCCCCAAACGTCAGACTGGATCCCAAGAAGGAAGGGAAGGCCGGAGTCGACCCTGAAGGCTCCGCACGCAGAAGGGGCACCACCGCACCCTTCTTTGGGCAGCCCGACTCCGCCGGTCCACCTTCGAGCCCCATGGACTCGGCTGTGGGCCCTAGGCCTTCGATGCCGTCGGCTCTGAATTCGGCACCGTAAGGCCCCCTTGGATCCAGGCCTGGATCCGGATCGACTCTGGTCGACCTTGTTACACCTCCACCGATGCCGTTTCCACTCGCACCACGTCCACAGGCGATGCTGGCTAGACCACCAGCTGGCATCGACCCCGGCTTCCATCCCGATGTGGATACGGAGCCGGACTGGCGTCGACCGACGCCGGATCCAGCGCTGATGGGTACTTTTGCGCCTGTATTCCACCCTGGCCATTTTCAGCCAGTTTGGCAGCCAGAGGAGGGCGAGGAAGACTGGGAGGGGTCTGGTGACCCTTTAACTGACCAGTTACAGTACGACCAGGACTGGAGAGAGGAACTGGGGGATGCCAGTGGTCTGGACACCTCACCAGACCTTGGCATGTTGTCTCCTCCTAAAGTGGCTACGGAGAAGGGGAGCGTCTTACGCAGGGGTGTTGCGTAAGGTGGCCGAGGCCCTAAACCTCGAGCTATCTCCTGTGGCCGTCAGGACTGACCTCCTCACAGAGGTGCTTCAGCTGGCAGCGAGCTCTTCGGAGCACCTCCTGCCGTTTAATGAAGCCCTCACGGACATCCTTTTGGGCACCTGGGGCTCCTGTGGATAGGATGGTTGCCCGAAGCCACCGCCCGCCCCCGGGCAACCCCACTTTCCTTTTCCAACATCCCTTCCCTGAGAGCTTGGTGGTCCAAGCTTCTACGTCCCAAAGCGCATTCCCTAATGCACCACCGGACAGGGAATCCAAGAAGCTGGATCAGCTTGGGAAGAAGTTGTTTTATTCCTCCAGCTTAGGGCTGCGGTCGGTGAACACCTCATGCCTGTTGGGCCGTTATTCCCACTCCGCGTGGGATACGGTGGAGCAACCACTTCCTCAGTGTCTGGAGGAGGCCCGGGCCGTACTCTCCTGTGCTGTGGCCGAGGGGAGAGACGCAGCAAAGTTCGCCATCCGCTGTGGACTGGACACTGCCGACTCACTGGGTAGGACCATTTCAACGTCGGTGGCGCTTCACCGTCACTCCTGGTTAAGAACGACTGGCTTTTCTGGGGATGTTCAGAAGACTTTGATGGACATGCCCTTTGATGGCGTCGCCTGTTCCGGGACAAGGCAGACAGTGTGCTAGAGCGCTTCAAGGACTCTCGGGCTACGGCCAAGTCCTTGGGCCTCACCACACACCCTGCACGGTCTGCCTTTCGCCCCTTTCGTGGCCACGGAATGGGTGCCCCAACACATTCCTTTCAGAGCCACATGCCAGCGCAAGCTGTTCAACCTCAGCGCGTCCGGGGACGTCGGAACCACAGATGTGGTTCGGGGGACCAGCGGGCGGGCCAGTCCACCACTGCCCCCTCTGAAGCAGCCTCCAAACCCTCCTAGTCTGACCTTTCAGGCCCATCAAACGCCAGTGGGCGGCAGGATCCGCCATCACCTCCTTCACTGGCGCACCATCACGTCGGACAGGTGGGTTTTGCAGATAGTCCGAAGGGGCTACTCCCTCCCCTTTTGAGACTATCCCTCCAGCCATGCCACCCCAGTACCATCGCATGTCTCTTGGCCAAGGGAGCCATCAAGCGAGTTCCTGCCCCAGAAGTAGGTCGTGGTTGCTATTCCCACTACTTTCTGGTGCCCAAGAAGGACAAGGACCTTCGTCCTATCTTGGATCTCAGGTACGTCAATCGCTTCCACCGGAAAGAGAAGTTCAAAATGTTGACCCTGGCTCAGGTCTTGTCTGCCCTCGACCCTGGAGACTGGATGGTAGCGTTGGACTTGCAGGACGCTTATTTTGACATCCCCGTCCTGCCGGCCCATCAGCGGTACCTGCGGTTCACTGTAGGCCACGAGCACTTTACATTTACTGTGCTCCCCTTTGGCCTTACCAGCGCCCCTCGGGTGTTCACGAAAGTGATGGCGGTGGTTGCAGCTCATCTGCGCAGATCAGGGGTTCCGTCTTCCCCTATCTCGACGACTGGTTGTTGAAGGCGGGCTCGCCCCAGGCAGTCGTCTCCCACCTCCAGACTACGGCCGACCTCCTGCATTCACAGGGTTTCTCCATCAACGTGCCGAAGTCACACCTGACCCCCTCTCAGAAGCTCTTTTTCATCTGAGCGGTTCTGGACACAACGCAGTTTTGGGTTTATCCTCCCGAACAGCGAGCCCGGCATATTCGGGCTATGATTCCGATCTTTCGCCCGCTATCGCGGGTTTCGGTCAGGATGACCCTGAGGCTGCTGGGCCTCATGGCCTCCTACATCCTGCTGGTTGATCATGAAAGGTGGCATATGCAGGCTTTGCAGTGGGACCTTAAGTTCCAGTGGGCGCAGCATCAGGAGAATCTGTCCGATTGTGTCCTGATCTCGGAGGGAACTGTGCGACAATTGCAGTGGTGGCTCACGAACCAGGATTGGGTCAATGGCAGATCCCTCTCCCTTCCCCAACCAGAACACACAGTGGTGACGTACGCATCCCTTCTGGGATGGGGCGGCCACATGGGAGAGGCAGAGATCATAGTCCTCTGGTCTCCGGCGGAGTCCGAGCTCCACATCAACCTTCTGGAGCTTTGGGTGATCCATCTTGCACTGAAAGCATTCCTTCCCTCTGTCCGGGGAAGAGTAGTGCAGGTGTCCATGGACAACACCACCGCCATGTGGTACTGCAACAAACAAGGCGAGGTGGGGTCGTGGACTCTGTCAAGAGGCCCTCCGTCTCTGGACATGGCTAGAACATCAGGGCATATCCCTGGTGGTTCAACACCTGGCAGGTTCACTGAACGCCAGGGTGGACGAACTCAGCCGCAGGTGCATGATGGATCACAAATGGCGTCTTCACTCGGAGGTGGTGCAAGGTCTCTTTCAACAGTGGGGAGAGCATTGATTAGATCCATTCACCACCGAAGAGAACGTGCAATGTCAGCAATTCTGCGAGTTGGAATTTCTAAGGTGGCACTCACTAGGCAACACGTTTCGTAGCGAGTGTTTCCGCCTATACCACTTCTGCCCAGAGTGCTGAAGAAGATCAAGCGTGACCAGGCCCAAGTCATTCTTGTGGCTTCGGATTGGGCACAAAGAGTCTGGTATCCCGAGCTGCTCAACATGGCCATTGATCCCCCGATCCGACTGCTTCTTCGGGAGGATTTTCTGTTGCAGCAGCAGGGGACGGTCCTCCACCCTAACCTGTACAGCCTCCACCTCCTTGCATGGAGATTGAGCAGCGGCAGTTGACATCATTTGACTTGCTTCCCGAGGTCTGTGATGTAATTTTGGCAGCCAGGTGTCCCTCCAGTAAGACGGTATACTCCTGCAGATGGTATACATTTGTGGCATGTTGCACAGCAAGGGCTGTGGATCCCCTTTCTGCCCCTCTTTCTGAGGTTCTCTTGTTCCTCCTGTCTTTGGCCCATCAGAGCTCTGCTCTGGGCACTCTTATGGGGTGCCTCTCGGCCATTTCAGCCTTCCTCAGACTTCTTGATCAGCCTTCTCTTTTCAAGTCCCCTGTTGTAAATAGATTTTTCAAAGGCATTACTCATCTTTTTCCTCCTGTTCCCTTCGTAATGCCTCAGGGGGACTTGAACTTGGTTCTTACTTACCTGATGTGCGCTCCCTTTGAGCCGCTACATAACTGTCCTCTCAGACTCCTCACTCTGAAAACTGCTTTTCTGGTGGCCATCACCTCTGCGCGCACGGTGAGTGAGCGACAAGCTCTACCTTCCAAGCCTCATTTTCTGGCTGTTCATCCGGACAAGGTCGTCCTCAGAACTCGAGCTTCCTTTCTTCCAAAGGTGGTCACTTCCTTTCATATTGGCCAAACCATCACTTTGCCCACCTCCTTTCCGCCTCCGCATCCTTCAAAAGAGGAAGAGAGGCTCCAGCGTCTGGATCCAAAACGTGCGCTTTCCTTTTATTTAGATCGCACCAAACAATTCCGGGTGGTCACCCAGCTCTTTGTTGGTTACGCGGGTGCTAAGAAAGGTCGGGCCGTGCACAAACGGACCATCTGCAGGTGGTTTGTTCTGTGCATCAAGGCTTGCTATTCTTTGGCAAAGAAGGAGCCTCCAGTGGGGCTGCGCGCCCATTCCACCAGTGTGACGGCAGCTACCACTGCGTTGGGAAGGGGAGTCCCCCTAAATTACATCTCTCAGGCAACTACGTGGGCATCACTGCACACGTTCACCAAGCACGACTGCATGGACAGCCAAATCAGGAGAGACGGCTTCTTTGGCCGTTCTGTTCTCCAGGACTTTCTGGTGTGAACTTAGTTCACAGACCCACCTCCGGGGTTGATATTGCTGGGGTATCAATTCTAAGGTAAGGAATCTATAACTAACTGTTTCTTTCAGATGAACAAGTAACTTACCTTCAGTAACAATATATCTGTAAGAAACATAGGTTAGTTATAGATTCCTTACTGCCCCACCCATCCTCCCCGTTCTGCGAACTGACTTCTAGGGTTAAGGACATCTTTTCAGGGCCCTTGTTTTGTGCACCAGTGGTCAGTGTCTAGCATGGCTCTGCACTTTTGGCGTGGAAAGTCGTGTACAGAACTGACGTCCGCGCGGCATCTATGTAGCTTGCGCAACGTCATCCCGGCAACCACGACGCCAACGACGGACACGGAGTAAACCGACGCCACCTTCTGGCGCGCAGGGGTACTGCTGACGAAAAACTTTCCGGATCCAGTCTGACGCCTGGAGGTAATTCTAAGGTAAGGAATCTTTAACTAACCTATGTTTCTTACAGATATTTTGTTATCGAAGGTAAGTAACTTTTTCTTTTGTTCCCCCTGGTCCTGATTAAATGCCTCTCATCCTTTAGGAGAATCAAGGCATGAAACATGTCGACCTATAGACCACTTTCACTTCTCACCCCACACATCGAGCTACATCAGGTTTAATTTTCCTCGCCAGCCACGACTCTTCTAGTCAGCTTTTAACCATAGCATCAGTATCCAGCGAATAAAGTACCTTTGAACACTCATAGTTTTTTTTAGACTCACCTTCACCCCCACTCTACTCACTACACACTCGCTTCTACACCCCACCTTCTAGGGCCATTCGGTAAACAACATAGAAGAACTCCGGCAAAGAGCCTCTGTGCGGGTCCCGTTGGGCATTGCAGCGCCGGCCCAACGAGGAGCTGCCCTATGATGAAGCATGACACCTCTCGGGTGTGTGAGGGCCCTTGCTCCTTACTAGAGCTCTCCCTTCCCGACCTTCCTTCTTTCACCTGAAATCCCATCTCGCTTTTACTTTCTAGCCCCTCCCCCTAGGAACTGCATACCTACTGATTCACCCCTAGTTATCCACACCACTGCTCAAGGTTCTTTGTGACTGCTCTCTTGGCTTAGAAAGTCGTGAAAAGAAACTGATGTCAGCGTGGTGGGGTGGCACCTATATCACTTCCAACTACGGCATGTGGAACCGAACGATGACATCTACCAGCATGCTGGGGCATGCTTGAGAAACATTTCCGGATCCAGTCTGAAGCCTGGAGATCATTCAAAAAGTAAGGAATCTGTAACTAGATAGTCTCTTCCAGATAAGGCGTTACCAAAGGTAGGTAACTTGTCCATCAGTCCCTGTAAAGAAATAAGCTATCTTTTGATCTCTCACTGGTTTCTAGATCTTGCTTAGTGACACACCCATGAATATTATCTTTTCAGTGTATATCAAAAGGTTATACTAGGATTACATTTTACTAAAGTCCCAGGACACATTAAGTTGTGGAGGACTTTTATGCATCGTATTGTTACATCTTGAGGTTTTGGAATTCAAACATTTGCAGCGAATAAGGAGTGATCCCATGAAGGCCTATATAAATTCCATTTGGTGTCAGAGAAACATAATATCTTTATCAAGGCTATGAGACTGACTTGCAATAGCCTCAAAGGCTTCTCCATCAACAACCTAAATCTCTTCAACCCAGCCAATTCCATGTCCAATGTCAGCACCTTCTAAATGACTTCAATGCTTTTCTCGAAAACCATTTGAACATCCACACTCCAAGTAAAAAAGTTGAAACCATCAGCACTCTGTACTACATAGATCTTACCAACAATGAACACTTCATCGACAGACAGAAAATAAATTGGAAAACAAATAGACACCTCTGTGACCTCATGCTACTGAGTACCAAATTAACACCATCAGTGAAACTGCCAACAGATGGAAAACCCTCAAGACAATCAAGCACTACAATACATCAGTAATTCTAAGCTTTCTTCCCCTTGTATATCTGTTCCTTTTTCTAGAAACCCACAAGAGTCATCCTGCAAAGTTCTGCCTCATGTATCCCTGACCTATTCAAGTCTCTCAAAGTCTCCTCCTATGAAGATGTTTTACCCTTGTCCTTCATCAACGTTCTGTGCGCAGAAGCTCTCTTACTTCTACTTACTATCATCAACACCTCCCTCATTTAAGACATATATCTACAACTCTCAAGACAGGACAGATCCCCACACTCTTAAAGAACCCTACATTGGATCTTGATTATTTTGCCAACTGCTGGTCCATCTTCTACCCACCTTTCATCAGCAAGATAATCTAGACAGCAGTGTAGGCTCAACTTCAAGATCACATTACCCCCAACCATCTCCTGCATGACTACCAATTGAGCTTTAAATATTCTGCAACAAGGAGACAGCTACTTTACCAATTGTAAATGACCCTTTCCTCACAACAGATTATGATTATCATTGCCTTATGATCTTGCTGGACCTCTGAACTGCTATCAACACCTTGACCATTCCATTCTCATACATATCCTGAAGTCTCGAATGAGATTCACCATATTTCATGATTTATGCAGAATCATTGTCATCTTTGCTATTAGACACAGATGTCGCCTGAACTGTGAAAGCAATAAATCAGTCGATTGAAGACACAGATACAACCATCAATGCGACATTTGTCTGTGTAACATGTCTCCTTTCCATTATGTCAAGGATTATGAACACATACAGACATAACCAAAATAGTGTAGTCTGAATTGACATCCTTTTACCCTATTTACTCATACCTTGATGTACATAATGTATGTCAGTCATTCTTAAACAAATGCCAGAAATTCCAGTTTTTTATGAGATTTTGTATATAAGGACGACCAATTGACTACTTGTAAGGAGAGGTCCTTTGCGCAGAGTATCACCTGAGATTTTGCTGGAGATGGTTTCACCTACAGCTGGCACACTTCAGACTTTGCAGATGCAACATCTCACCTGAAACTGATAATGATAAGTCCCAGAGGAAGATTGACTTACTGCTACCGCAGCGTGTGTCCCCTTCGTGGGGTACACTGTCTTCGCACCTCTGCTGATAAAGACAGCCTTTGCTGTCAACAAGGTATGCAGTATGTCTTTTCTCCCTAAGAAACCCTGGACCACAAGTTGCTCTGCCTTCCATGCTCTGTTAGAACAACACATAGAAGTAGGTGTTAGGTTCTAGATGACCCCTTTAACGATATTTTAAGAATGCCAGAAATGTTAATTTTATTTTCGTTTTTTATAACGTGCCTTCTTGCTGTTTTTCTAATATACTGGGTAGTTGTTTTAGATGTACTGAGAAACGTTTTGATTCTTCTTAGTACAGCGTGTGTGATATGGTGAATAATGAAATAAGGTTTGTTACGGTTTCCTTGGTGCCCATGATCTCTTTATGGGATTGTTTGTAACCCAAAAGCAATGCTTCGATGTCAGTTACACATTGAGTAGTGTTTTGTGGGACTACAATAATCTGTCTTTCACATGCATCACTGGTGCATTGAGCCAAAGTCACTCGTGTCACCCGGGGGTGGGGAAGCACCCATTGTAGAGTTGCACCAAAGTCGTAACTTATGCATAGTTTGTTCACATGAGCAGCTCCAGGTCCCAGAAGATTCTTATCACCTGCCTACTCCCCCAGGGTTATAACACAAACGGGGGAGTAGCGAGTGGTATTAATAGGGTGGAACGTGCTCAGTGTAAAAATACTGCCCTCACAACATTGTGACATGCTTCATCATTGGGCTTTCTTCAATACACCCCCGCGCAGACCAACGCCTGGGGTGGAGCAAAAGGGAGGGGGAGAAAATACAAAAAACACTCAAATAATGCACAGATATATTTGGGATCACCGAAAGAAAAGTGCAGTGAAGGTTAAAACTAGTACAGTGGTGTCTCTGCTAAACAATTTATTCCAGGACCCACCGGCTAGATCTAAAAACATGAAGAATGGTGGTAATAGGAAAGTATTATGAGTTCCTTCACCCCTCCTTACTGCCAAAGCTTTGACATGTTTCTGCTGTGTTGCAAGTGCCCACAGTGATGGGTCACTCCGCCATTCTTAAGGACCTTCCTGATCCCAATAGCGTATTACCCTCTGTACCTGGAATGTGGTATCCCTGGAACCAGTGTTTTCCAGATTGAGAGTTCCCCTAAATTACTTACATCAGTTAATCTGTGGGGGAAGACACAGAGGGTGAAATCAATATCCCATGTGTCGGTACCTGCTGCAAATACAAAATCAGAATACTCGCAGTACCCATTCATACCTCTCAACACCTTACGGCACGTATGAACCACCTCTATATGTATCTAGACCCAATTGGTCTATCATCTTAGGCAAGGGATAATTTCCCTCTAAATATTTGCAGGAAAACGTACTTAATAGGACCAAAGTCCATATCGCTCTCGTCGAGCTCACACATTCTTCGCAGCAAAAGGCCCAACACACCGAGTTTACATAAGAATCATGCTAAAACTGGCGAGTAAATGGGAGAGACCACCTCTAGTCAAACTCTGGGGGAGAATAAAAACATAGAGAGATATAGTTAGGCAGCAGCAAGAAACATTGTGTTGGTTTCTGGGATCACAGTAGGCCAAAGCCGGTCATGACATGTATCGTGATTCTTAAAAACATTGGTATGGCTCGGGGATTCCATGTTGTTCAACTGTCTCAAAATAATGTCAACGGGCTGCTCAGGCTGTAAGGTTATTAAGGTGGCTTACTAGATACACCACTGCATATAGGGAGAAGCATAGTGGTGTGCTCCGTAGCCATGTGATATGTTGAAAAGTATATCACAGCACGTGTTGGTGTGCTTACTTGTAGCCAGGCCAAAAGTAGCTCATAGAGCAAGTAGCCTTGAGTCGTAGCTCCAGCCCGCCGATATCCCATCCCTACAACTCCTTACTTCGTCAAGGGTGGTGCTCTGCCAGGCCGAAGTCCAATTACTGGTGTGGAGGTTACGAGACCCTGTGCCACAGTGTCTCTAATAGCGGATCAGTTTCTGATCATGTGACGTGAATGGCATGACGTGGCCGTATAACGTGACCGCAGCGTTACCACTCATCACCGTGTTGCAAAGGAACAGTCAGAAAACAGCACTTTTTTTGCTCCAATAGAACAAGAACTTTATTCTCTCACCGTGCATGTGTCAACACGCTGTCCGTGGAATATGTGAGTGCTCCCTTTGACATTTCCACGATGGTTAGATGACGTGCACATCTCCGCATGTTTACAGAGGAGGATGTATATTGCAACCAATTAGGGGGAATAGGCACTCTTTTGCATAGCCACTACGGCATTGTATGGTGTATTACCTATGTAAAGGGTGTCCTAAGGAAAGAGGAATAATGTCCAGGTGGAATATAATGTTATGGTAAAATAACGGACACTCCTCTACTCTATTAATGAAGAGGATGTATACTACAAAACCAGGGGAGTCAATAGTTGCATAGCCATACATGCATCATGTGGAGCATTTCCTCTGTTTAGTGTGTCATAAGGACCAAGGAAGGCATTTCCTCTGATGGAGGTGACCTAAGAGAAAAGGAATATTGACACGAAGGGGTAATCACTCGAGCAACACTTCCGTAGTGTATCCGATCTATAATACAGTAGTATCTTCTTATTTAGATCCATACTTGGAGGTCTAGTGCAATATTGCTCACCAGTGTGGTTCTTACGTAACCCGTTGCTCAGAAGCTGGGTAAATATAGAGTAGAGATCGGAATGTTATTAGGTCGCATCTGTTAAGGGTGTTCCACGGGATGTTATCGTTCAACCGAATCACTGGACTCTTCAGTCAATATACCCACTTTTGTTCTCTTAACAGGAGTGCTCTCTTTTTATCGCCCGAGTTTGAATACAAACTAGGTTTACCAAGCATGGTCCATGTTATGTCCTTCGCAGTGTGCTGTTTTTCCAAGTAGTGTGTTGTAAGTTCTGTATATGACTTCTGACACCTAATGGTGCTTCTATGCTCCATGATGCATGTTTTTACCTTTCTCGTAGTCATGCTTGTAAATTGTTTTTTACAGGGCCATGTAATGAGGTAAATGACGTGGTCTGAGTTACAATTAGTATGTGTCCTCTGTTCCCAAGGAAATTGAAAACCCACATATTCACTTTTTCTGTTCTTTGTTAGGTGACAAACATTGCATGAACCACATCTTGTATGTCCCATGACAGGGGGTAGTGCCCTTGGATGCTGATTGTTAGTTGGTTTCATGACATAGGGTCTAGTGTGGACTAGGATATCTCGTAAATTTGTGCTTCTTTTAAACAAGAACAAAGGTTTTTCCACATCCAGTCCGTTGAAGTTTAATATGTGGCAGTTTTTCAGTATCAGCTGTTTTATATGGTGTGAGCCTGTATTGAAGGTGGTTACGCATACTGGTTTGTTCCTGGTAGGTTAGTCCAACTTTTCTAATAGGTTGTCCCTGTTGGTGTTAACAGCTCTCTTCTTAGCTTTTTTTACCACTCTTTTTGGGTATCCTCTACTGTGTAGTCTTTCTGTCAGAAGATCAGCTTCCTGGTTGAAGGTGGTTATGTCCGTGCAGTTGCGCCAGAGTATGAAAAACTGCCCTACACGTAAGTTTTCCCTGAGGGCTTTAGAGTGGAAGCTCTCAAAGGAGAGAAGTGAGTTCTTGGCCGTCGGTTTATGGTAGACCCTGGTAGAGAGTTTCCCGTCTTTTGGTTCTATTACCAGATCCAGGCATGGTAGTTCTGTATTTGTTGCCATGGAAGTGAAGTGTAGTAGAGGGTTCCTCCTGTTCAGCCACTCTAAGAACCTCTGGACTGAGTCCTCATCACCTCTCCAGATCACTAAGACATCGTCGATGAATCTTTGCCACAGTCTGATATTGTTAGACCATGGGTTCCCCTCATTGTAAATGCTGGTGTTGTCAAATGCACCTACATACAAACCCGCCAGACTAGGGGCAAAGGTACTACCCAAAGATGTACCATGGGTCTGTAGGTACAGGGTGTCCTCAAATTCGAAGAAGTTTCTGGTAACTCCCCTAGGGTCCCACACTGTCCTGGTCATTTTCATCATCCTCTGCATGAAGTCTCTTGGAGCTCTACTCTTAGATAGTTACTGATACAACAAACTGCATCATTATGATGACTCTACACAACTGTACTTGAAAGTCTCTTTTGCTCATCCAGTGCTTCAGACAGTTCCTGCCCCTCATCCAAATCTGGATGTCAGCACCTACCTGAAGCTCCACCCCAGCAAGGCAGAACGCTTGTTATCTGCCAAAAACATCAAACTATTAAAAGTACAAACCTGGTCAATGACATGGACCTTGGTGACTTCAAACCCTAACTTTCACAGTCAAAGAACACCTTGCCCAAAAAACGGACGCAGCCTGCTTTCTCTATTGAAGAAAATGCAAACTTTTTGTCCCAGAAACTGAGTTCAAAACTACTGTTCAATACCCCCATAATCTCACCTGGATGGCGGAAATGCTCTTCTCCATTGCCTTCCACACTCCATACTCCCCCCCCTGGAAAGGCATCCTGCATACCACACACATCTCATCTGGAGCCTGAAGAAATATGATCAGATCAAGCACATCTTAATGAAATTCCAATGATGACTCCTGCCGGTCCACACCATCTTAAAACCAGCTGAATTATTGATGAAACCATCAGAACGCGCACCCCCACCTATCTGTCTGACACTTTCACCATCTCTGTTAACTGTTGGCACACCCGCAGCCAGGACACAATCGGACCAGAGACAAGAAGTGTAAAAATAGAACAAAAAGGCAAAAGCTTTTCCATCTATGCACTCAGCATCTCAAACTTAGAGGAAAAAAAGATGCACTCATATTTTTAGTGTTAAGAGTGATGTTGTCAAAAACGCATTTCTTGATTAGTTGTCCTTTTATTTTTAGTGCTGGTAATTAGGTTCACAGACAGCAAAAAGAAAGGAACAAACAGATGACACTTGTTTACCCCATGGCGCCTAATTCGCCGAGGGCTTTCTCAAGGCTGTACATTATAAATGCGTGATCAACCAAAAAGTCATGTGTGCCATGGTTATGTATTCAAAATGGTGTAGAGCGTAGAGAGGGAAAGAAGAAAAAAGAAAGAAGGTTGAGGGTTAAGACAAAACCAAGTGTGATGAAGTCAGATGTGTGTGAGGGACACAGAAAGAGGAGAGAAAAAGGGAGGAAGAACCAGAATGAAAGAAAAAGAGAAAAGTGGGGCACACAGTGTTTACAGGTGGAGCAACGGGTTAAGAGGTGTAAGCATGCCAAAATTGGTGAGGATATTTATGTGTGCAAGTAGAGAAGGGTAGTAGAGAAGGTGTAGCATAGTTATTAATCAACAGGTAAAAAAACAAACAGCAACAAAATTTCTCAAGTAATTTGGTGGTCATTGGTATAAGGTGCATTCCTCCAAGGTACACATTACAGTCCATCCTCTAATTAGTCAGTTTTTACTCCATGTTATGTGGGGAAATAGGGATATGGTTGGATAATCAGTACAAGCAAATCGGAAGTGATGCTCTAATTAAGCGCATAATTGCAATCTATCCCACAATCATTGTAGGGTTTAACTATTCGCCTCCATAGTGGTGCGGTGGAGAGAACGAGCGGGTACTACTTAAAGGACACAAAGTAAAATTCGTTAGAGCTTCCCAAGTGAATTATGGCGTTGGTGGTAACAAGTTAAAATGCTGTGACTTTCCCCCAAATGCAAGTAAATACATGATCATTCCGGTACACTTACATGATCATAATGCCAACACAGTCTCAAAGTGTAGAATAGACAAACACCGTATGAGTAAAGTATTATACTCACCAATGATTTTTCATATGTTACATACACTAAATGGATAGAAGAAAACAAGAAAAGGATATAAAAAAAGCCAGGACATCGGTCGTATTTGGTGGTCTAAAGTTAACTAAAATGCCATGTGAAGACAGGGATGGGGTCAAAAGTGTGAGGGACGCGCTCAAGAACCAGCAGTAAAGGCAGGCGTTGTTTTGATGGAATGAAAGATATATGTAACTGAACAAAAGAGGCCAGCGTGCACACTGAGCGTCAACCGCGTTGTATAATTAGATGACAAAACTGCTCCTTCAGGTGCAAATTATAAGTGACCTCTATGTACGGGTTCTGCTATGGCTAAATAAAGGCAGCGACTTCATTAAGAAAGTTATTAATACCCTAAGCATTGTTAGTGCATCAGAGGGGCTACAATCATGTAAAATATCAGTTTATCCAATCTATTCAGGGTAACGATAAAGATATACAAAGAAAACGCATAAAACTTCCAAAATCTAATCACGTCTGGTCTCGTCCCTTCAGTCCTTTAAATGTTAAAGAGGGAACGAAGTCAAGGCGTCATCACCGTGCCAGTGGTGTCAGCAAGAACTGCATGGAATAAAAGAGATACTATCTCTTAGGGAGCGGAAAAAATATCCTAGTGAAGTCACGACGTGGGAGAAGTGTGAGAATTAACACGCCACTGATGCATGGGACTGAAAATAAAATAAATTTTAAAAAACCGAACATAGGGCTATTCAGTCAGAGGTCAGGATTAAACCTCCCATACATCAAATGAGGTCTCCATAGAAACAAGTCCAAGAGTAATCAGATCCACGACGTTAAAAAAGATGAATAGGGCCCTAGGAAATGTAAAAAATATTGGGAAGGTAAGAAAGTGCCCACTTACTGTGCAAGGGAATTAAACATAGTACTAATGTACATAATACTGTGTAAGGAGATTAGACACAGTACTGATGCACATAGTGTAAAAATAGAAAGGAAAATGAAGCTAAATTAAAGGTAAAAATCAAATAAAAGTGTTGTGAAATAATCCTCAGGAGCCAGGATAATTAAAATAGGTTTATTCCAGAAAATAAGACATCAACAGTCCTTCTCCTGGCGCACCGCTCACAGAATCCCCAGGTTGCCAGGTAAAACGACTCAAGGATGGAGCACATTATCAAAAACAAACATAAGGTAATAACTGATAACATTCCTCGCTCTGAGACACGAGGAATGCAACTTATAAATATTCAACAAACTAACTTAAAAGGAAACACAACACATCTTCCCTCTTAATAGATATGTACAAAAACAATTCAATTAGATTGGTCATCACAAACATAGTCATCTAACCATTTAGGTTTAATGCGAGTGCAAACAGAGCGATCATTAACATCATCAACATTTTCAAAAATGACATCAGTTGTAACCGCTGTAGCACCATCAATATTAGTATCAGTGATATCTTTAGTATTTTCAGAGTCAGCTGAAGTATCAGTAACCTTAGTAGTATCAGCAACAATACCAGTATCAACCGCTGCTGTTCCAGAGGTTCCAGCACTAACACTAGCATCAACCATGCTGCTCTTCACAAGAGAAGATTTAACAGCAGAGCAACCGCCAGTGCCAGCAATAGAAGGCTCTTCAGCAGACTGAGTTGAACTGGTATTATCATAAGAATCAGTGCAAATGAGATCATCATCAATAATAAAATATTGAGAAGGTTTCTTGACAAAGCAGGACCATCCATTTTGTTGTACAAATGAGTAACACTTTTAAGTACTGCAATGCGCTTCAAATTCCTTACCTTTCCAAAGTTTAGTTGCACTGCATTGCGAAAGACTTTCATAACCTTTAAAGGTTCAGAATACACACTTTCACCTTTCTTTACCTTCCAAGGTTTCTTAACTTTAACCCAGGTACCTACATTGATGTCACATGTTTTGATATTATGTTTAAGGTCATACACTTTCTTGTTTTTTAAGTGCTTATTCTCAATTCTGACCTTAGGACATCCATCGATACACAAGGTTTGTGAGCATCCAAAATCAATTCTGGATTACATTTAGTACGAACCGTTCTCCCTCCCATGACTTCAAAAGGTGATTCACCTAAAACATCATGTGGAGTGGTTCTATACATCCAGACTGTCTTAAATAATTGCAACTCCCAATCGCAATTGTTACTGATGGCAGATTGTATGGCATTTTTCAAAACTCTATTAGAATGTTCAAACATGCCATTTCCACTTGGATTGTATAAACATGTAGTACAATGCCTTATACCAACTCTATCAAAATATTCTTTAGCAATTTTCAAAGTAAATTGGATACCATTGTCACTAACCAGTAGTGCAGGGAGTCCTTCGCCAACGAAAAAGCAGTCAATAAATCTAATGATGTCATCAGAATTCACTTTATCAACAATTTTTAAAACTGGCCACCTCGAGAAAAGATCCATCAATGCTAACACATATTTGTTCTGAGAACCAATTGGTCCCATTATGTCAATGGCCACAGTGTGCCATGGCGATTTAGGAATTATGGAATCTGCCATGGGGGGTTTAAGGGTAAACAAAGTTTTATCTGAATTGGTACACCAAACACAATTTCTTATAGATCTTTCAATGGATATGTCCATTCCTGGCCACCAATACCATTGTTTAATTCTCTGCTTGGTTTTCACAATACCACCATGGCCCTCATGGCACATTTTAATTATACTTTCTCTGAATTGTGAAGGAGGAATGACTCTTTCTCCTCTCATGATATTTGCACGCAAAATCGAGAATTCATCACAAACTTCCCGTAATTGCCTAAATTCTTCTGGTAAACTATTTTTGGATGGCCAACCATTAGTAATGAAAATAAACATTTTCTGTAACAGATTATCCTCTTTATAAGACTTTTTCCATGCACTTTTGTCAATATTAGGTAAACTTCGATCATGTACCAATGCAACTTGAATATTCTCTCATTCATGGTCTTAACTGTCTAACAGATTAGTAGGCATACGTGACAAAAAATCTGCTACAACGTTCTCCTTACCAGGAACGTAAACAATTTTATAAATGTAGTCTTGCAACCTTAAAGACATCCTAGCAATTCTGAGAGAAGCATTGAATAAACCCTCCGTGGTCAAAAGTTTTACTAAGGGTTTATGATCTGTGCGAAGAACACATGGTTTACCCCATATAAGAGCTCTGAAAGGTTCAAGAGCCCAGATGTAAGCTAAAGTCTCTTTTTCTATCACTGAGAATTTCTCCTCAGTGGGTGATAAAGCACGAGAAGCATAGGCAATAATGAATTCCTTTCCTTCCTGATTGATGTGGGAAAGCACACCACCTAACCCCTTATTACTAGCATCTACAATAATACAATTCTCGAGTTCTGGGTCTTAAGGCAGGAGCATCAGAAATATCTTTCTTATGTCTTCAAATTCTTTGTCACATTCCACAGTCCAGTTGAATTTGTTTTTGTTTTTTAACAACTGACGAAGATTGAAAATCCTACTTGAACTCCACCAAACCAATGAATGAACGTACTTCATCCTTATTCTTTGGATGAGGAGCATTTAACACAGAATCAACTAAGGCAGATTTCGTGGAGACACCTTCACCACTGATGACATGTCCTAAATATGTTATAGATATTTCAGCAAACTTACATTTCGTGTGTTCAATAGTTAAACCTTTGTGTTCCAGAGTGCTTAAAACCTTCTTGAGCATACAATCATGTTCTTGTCTGTCTTTCCCAAAAACTAAAATGTCATCTTGGAAACACCGTACATTGTCATATTTGTTAAAAAGTTGATGCAACAATCTTTGGAAAATCGCCGCAGCAGAGGCAAGGCCAAAAGGTAACCGTTTATATTGAAAACATCCTGAAGGAGTTATGAAGGCAGTTAAATGTTTACTGTCAATAGTGAGAGGAATTTGATGATAAGCTGTGGATAAATCTGTCGTAGAAAACCAATTGGCATCCTTAATTAAAATGAGCATCTCTGAGATTTTAGGCAAAGGGAACTTAGCCACGACTATATTATTAATATATTATTATATATTATCAAGTCAAGTCAATACAAAGTCTCAATTTACCATTACTGCGGCGTGCGACCACAATTGGAGAAATCCACTGTGAAGATTCAATGGGTTCTATTATGTCAGCTTTAACCAATTTCTCAAGTTCTAATTCAACTTCCTTTCTCAATAGTATAGGTACCTGCCTAACCTTGTGAACTTTAGGAGAAGCATCTGGTTTCAAAATTATTTGATGTTTAAAGTCATTAAGTTTGCCAATATTCTTACAGAACAGTTTGGGAAACAAATTCAAAATATCTTTGCACAAATCTGTATTGTCATCCAATAACATGACAGGGTCATCGCTATTAGGATTAAGTATAAAGCAAGATTTCCTTGATCTATTCAACCAAGTACTGAAGGGCCTTTTTTGAGACATATAGCTTACCCTACAACTCTCTACCTTTGAATCTGAACAAAAGGGAGCGGTAACCAACCATATCAATTTTTTCTCCTGAAAAACCTTTGTGATGTATATCAGGAGGAAGTAACTCATGTCCTAATTTATCTACAAATTTACTTACCCAAACTTCTTCATTAACAATGGTGTAAGGGGATCCAGAATCTGCATAAATTTGAACGTTAACACCACCTAAAGATATTAAACACAATGGTTTATTTTTGTTATTGCCTTTCTTATCAATAATGTTTAGCAAAAATAATTCTTTGGACTCATTATCACAGCTACCGGAATTCTCAGTGTCTGTGATTATATGAGAAGAAAGCTTTTCAACCAATTGTTCCTCATCATCAGAACTTGTTACATTAAATCACCATCAACACATTTCACCTTCCCATACTTTTTTCTGTGACGCACTTTAGCGAAATGGCCAATAATATTACAATTCGAACATCTTTGTTTTAGAGCAGGGCAAAATTTGCTAGAAGCTAAATGAGATCTACTGTCACAGCGATAACACTTACATTTTTTTTTTTTTTTAAGGAATCATATTTCAAAGTTTTAAAACTAAACTTTCTGTTCTTGTCACTAGACAGGTCTTTAATTTTACGGATGGTAACCTCTGTTTTGTCTTCGACTTTAGTATCATTTTTAAGCACATTTGCACTGCGACAGGACAATTCTGCTTTCCTTGCAAGAGCCAAAATGTCTTTCAAATCTGCATCACCATTGATCCATAAACGATCCTGAATGGAAGTGTGCATAACAACTTGGTCTCTTATAAATTGATCCTGTAAATGATCAAATTTGCAGTCATCAGCAATGAGTCTGAGGGCAGAAACATAATCATCAATAGTTTCATTAGGTTCTTGTTTTCTATGAAAAATGTGTATCTAGTTATTCCGATACAAACTTTGGGTGCAAAGTGATTGGCAAAGTCTTTTAAAATTGCTAGAAATTCATTAGTATCTCCACTTGTTACTCCTTTTTGCATGCGATCATAGGCTTTTAACCCTCCGGGGCCAATTGAATATAAGAAAAGGTTTTTTTTTCTATCCGCAGACATTTTGTTGTCTTCATCAACAGCTTTGATAAAGTTTAAAAAATATGCCTTCCACTCGAACCATTTCATGCTAGGAGCGGCCCGTGTTGGCCAGAAGGGTTGAGGAGGTTGAATGGTAAATCTTTGTTGTGTTGCCATAACAAAGTATTATCAAATTGTTGCCAAAATACAATAAAATTAAAAGAAATATAAGTAAAATAATAATATTGTATAAAAACAATTAATTGTACAGTACCGGTAAGAAATGATGTAGTGGAAGCAATCTGGTGAAGAGAGAGAACGATATTAGCGATACCTTTTTAAAAACATGAAGATGGCGTCACGTAAATGCCCTGGTACGTGACCTTTGATGACGCACAAGGAGAAACTGATGAATAAAAAACGTAATGATGCGTGTCAGCGCAACGTAACGATGCGTGTCAGCGCACTGTCAAATCCACAGAGAGCAGTTTGATTCCGACGTTCGAAATGAACTCGCGCTGGTCGCTGGTGTAAGCGGCAATGATTTGAAAAATGTCCAGACTTGAGAGAAAAGTAAGTATTTAATTAAGTCCTTTTTTCAGTAGAAATTCCAGCGTTACCAAATAATAATCCAGAAAAAATTGACGAGGAGATATCAATCCTTAAAAGTTGAAATTCCTTAAAAACTTGCAAAAATTGATTTTCATAAAAGAAATTGTGGGTCCCTGATGTCGATGTCTTGAACAAATTGTCGCCAAATTTGTTGTGAAATAATCCTCAGGAACCCGGATAATTAAAATAGGTTTCCTCCAGAAAATAAGACATCAGCAGATCTCTCCACCTTCAGTCCTTCTCCTGGCGCACCGCCTACAGAATCCCCTGGTTGCCAGGTAAAACAACTCAAGGATGGAACACATTATCAAAAACAAACATAAGGTACTGATAACATTCCTCGCTCTGAGACACGAGAAATGCAACTTATAAATATTCCGCGTGCTAAGGCACGAGGAGTACAAACTAACTTAAAGGGAACACAACAAAAAGGTAAAGTTAATAAAGATAGAAACGCACCAGGCTTGGTAAGACTTTTTTGGACAGAGGTCAGAAATGCACACTACCATGCACCCTATTATGTTACCGGAAAAACTAAGGTCTAGGAGCGAAAGGTTAGAAAATGAATAAAGGAGCAAACACAAAAACAAATCGCTGTGGTTGTGAACAAGATGACAGTCAAATCATTCAATGATTCAACCAAAAAACTGATGGAGCAAGAGTTCTGACTGAAAGGATGGGGGTCAGAGGGTGGTTGGAAGTAAAGAGGGCGTCCCCTCACGAGGGGACAGTCAATTAATTCATGAGAAGTATTTGAACATTCTTACTTGCTGTAGCTTGGGTGGACAAGCACATCATTGCAAGAGGGGAATTCTTCTTTAACATAAAAATCTGAAACAAGAGCTAGGGGAGGGGAAGGGGAGAAAGAGAGGGGAAAAGAAGGAAAGGAAAAACGGGGGGAAGGGGAAGGTCGCCCCTTATAACTCATCAAATATCCTTTGTGACCTGCTAAATGAGATAAAAGATTGTTAGTACATGGATCATAGGAATGATTGTTCTTTTTCTGGAGCCTTGAGTCCTATGGAGGGGAACAGTCATTAGAGCCAATAGTGCATTTCAGCATCTTTGTTCAAGCCATTGGAGACTATATTCATGCGTATGATATATTCACTCTCTTTCTATCTCATACACAGTTCCCGATCTCCTCCTCTTGTTTTTGGCTTGATCTGTTCCAGCCCAAAGAATTTAAAGGTCTTCTGATGTGGGTGAAACTCTTTGAAATGGTCCGTCAATGGTGGTCTAATTTCCAGTTTATGTAAGTTGCAATAATGGTCCAGAATTCTGAGCTTGAGCGGTCTTATTGTGCTTCCCACATACAGTTTGTTGCATGGACAGATCATTACATAGATCACATGAGTGGAGTTGCAATTGATCCAATCCCTAATTTTTATAGTCCTTGGTGAATCAGGGGAACATTCTAGTTGTTTATTCACTCCCAATTTGCATGCGTTGCAATTGTGGCAGGTGTAGTAGCCAGTCGGTTTAGACAGAAAGGTTGATTTTGGTTCCTGTATTTGTGCAAGAATTCTGACTTGCACAGTATTTGTTTAAGGTTTCTGGCTCTTCTAAACCCCAGTTGTGGAAATCTCTCTATTTTATTTGTAATAGATATATTATTTATTAGAAGGTACCAGTGTTTCTGAAGTGTCTTTCAAATGTGATGGTGGCCATTGTGGTAATCTGTCAGGAAACTAATTGTATTACAGTTGGTATCCTTGGATTGGTCTTTGGGTTGTAAAAGTTCAGCACACAAGAGTTTTCTGCATTCTTCCGCTGTTTGTTCTAGTTGGGATCTTGGGTAACCGCGTTGAGCCAATCTCTCGGTCAGGTCTTTGGCTTTCTCTTCGTAAATGGTGGTATCACTGCGGTTCCTGTGCATGCGTCTATTTTCCCCTTTCAGAATGTTTAGTATGGTTTTTGGTGGATGGCACCTGTCTGCTCTCAGTTTGGAATTGGCCGCTGTTGGTTTGCAGTAGGCTTTTGTCTGTATTTTACCATCTTGTATATAAATGGTGACGTCCAAGAAATCAATTTCCTTTCTAGAGATGTTTGATGTGGTTTTGATGTTACACCCATTAGTGTTTATTTTCCATAGGAAGTTGTTGAGAATCTCCTCTGTTCCTTGCCATATACATAGTATGTCATCAATGAAACATCCCCAGTACTATATATGCGGGGTATATTCTTGGACATTTTCGTCCTAGATCCAGTATTTTTCTACTTCTCCCATGAAAATACATGCATATGGGGGTGCAAATTTGGCTCCCATGGCACTCCCCTGTCGTTGTAAGTAGTATCTCATGTTGAAAGAAAATACGTTGTTAGTGAGGCAGAAGTGTAGCATGTTCACAATCATTTTGTTTGACTCCCAGAAATGGGCAGGTTTGGTGGCCAGGGCTTTTTGGACAGCTTCCAATCCAGTAGTATGTCGGATTGAGGTGTATACGCTAACGACGTCAGTTGTGGCCAGTACACAATCCGAGTCCCATAGGATGTTATTCAATTTGAGTAGCAGGTCCTTTGTGTCGCGTATGTATGACGGTAGATCTTTCATTAATGGCTGAAGTTGGTAGTCCACATATTCTCCAATCTTGGAACAGATAGAGTTGATTCCAGCTATGATTGGTCTTCCTGGTGGGTTAGTTTTATTTTTATGTACCTTTGGTGGGAGGTAATGGGTTGCCATTTTGGGGTGTTCTATGTATAGGTTATTGCGTTAAACCAAGGTGAGGAGATTTCGCCTGTACCAAAGGTCCAAAAGATCCTTTAGGGCCTTTTGTATCTTGTTCGTTGGGTTATTGTCCAGTTCTTTGTAACAGGTCTTGTCACAGAGTTGTTTTTGTGCTTCTGCAATGTAATCTTCAGTGCGCAATATGACCACGTTCCCTCCTGTATCCGCCTCCTTTATCACTACTTCTGGGTTCCTGCTGAGATCTCCCACAACTTTGGTTTCATGGGGTTCTAAGTTTCTTGGTAGGTAGCGTTTTTTCTTCTGGTGTTTCTTGTATTCCAAAGCCAGGTCTTTACTAACGGCTGTATGGAAGAGATCGATAGTGTTGCCTGTAGTTAGTTGGGGACAAAAGGTGGATTTGGCACTGATATTGCTCTCTACAGCGTACGTAGTGTCAATTCCCAGTTCTTCGGCCACAGTATATGCAGATGGGGATTGATCTTCCTGATCGTCTGTGAGTGTAGTAATCAAGTGAATGTTGTCCAGATCCTGCAGCGTCAGGGAGCTAGTGATGGGTGGTCTTATATCTTTGGAAGTAGGTAGTCTATTGTGAAAGAAAGATGTTAATTTAAGTTTGCGGGTGAATTTGAAAAGATCCCAAAATGCCATAGGACAGAAGGAGAGGCCTCGATTTATGGCCATTTCATGTGATAGTGAATGTTCGTTTCCAGAAATGTTGATCATTAAGTTGTTTGGTCTTTCGGTTCGGTTTCTTGTTTTTTCCTGGCCCTTGTTATTACTTCACCTTTTGGGGTTGATGGTGAGATATGTTGTGAGTTTTCTGTTGTTGCTCTGGTAACTTGTGTAGGTTGATTTTTGACCCCCAGACGATGTCTTAAAACTTCCTCTAAAAAATTGACCCAACTTGCGTTGTTAAAGCTAATATTTTGTTGCCTGGGGATTCTGCTTCTGAGGTTGTGATTGAGGCTTGTTGTTGTCGTACCTCCAATGCAGTGATACCCTTGGTGATGCTGTTGTATCGTTTCGCAAAGGTGTAAACCCTCCCTAGTTGGTAGTCCAGATCCCTACGGAATTTGCTGTTTTTACGTTGTATTAGGTCTTCGTATTCATCAATAACTTTAAGGATCTCGTAGTTCTTTGTGGTTATGTCCCCCCAATTTGAATCTTCAATTTTTTCCGTCAGGTCATCCACTTCAGTTTTATATTTGTTGTGTTCCTCTTCTGCAATGTCCATGAGTTGTCGAATCATATTATTTGATACTTCTCTCAAATTCTCCTCCCATTTGGAGATTTGATCAGGTTTGGTTGTTTCCACTGGGGGGAAATATTAGTATTCTGAGGCCCCTTGGTATTCTGTCTGCTTACAAGTACTTTTTCAGGCTAGCTGCTTCCCACCATTTTGTAGTCTCCTTTTTTAAGGCTCTCTCCAACGTTTGGAAAACAGATTTGGCCGATTGTAAGCTTGTTGTGCTCTGCCTTAAAGGAGTTCCTGAGGTCGAGAAAACTTCTTGTATTCGACTGTTTCTTCGTTCTCTTTGATCTCTACAAGTTGCCATGAATTCCACTTGAGAAATGTCAGTTCTCCAAATCCTTTGATTCAGATGTATTTAAGGGTAGTGGTGGCCCTACGGGTTTCGGACAGGTAGGTATGTTAGTAGTAGGCAAATGGGTGGATCCTATCCGAAGGGCAGCCACATCAAGGGCAGGACCCAATTTGTCACTTTATAACATAAAAACTTTTAATTATGAATCTAAAATAATATTTTATGAATAGACGAAACATATTAAGCATTTGCACATGGATAAATATATTATACATCTTTGATTCAAACCTAATTGCCAACCACCCTTTACAAATAATAATACAGAGTAAAAGCACTATTTAGAGTGTCTTTTCAGTTTTAAAGAAAGTTTATTGAATATCAAGTTCAACAGAATAACAATAGAACATAATATCTAAATATAGTAGAAATGCAAAAAGTGTCATAAACGAGGGGAAGAAACCGAGAAAGAGGGGGAAGGGATAGAAGGGAGAAGGGAAGAAAATATCAATTGATAGAACAAACCTTATGCATTGAAAATGTAACAATGGCATACAAAAAAATCCTCTAATAAAGATGTATAAAATAAGCAAGAGAAAAGACATAATATATAAGAAACCATTATTAATAACTTCATGGAGGTTTGGGAACTTCTTCCGTGCAAGGAGTTTGTAAAGGTAAGGATTGAGCAGATAGGTTTAAGAAATTAGTGATGGGTAACCATAATAAGTGTCGTTTAATAGCAAGTGTAATGGGATAAACGTAGGCCCTGTCTAATCTGTGATTATAACAAATCCCATACCACCAGGCTTGGAAAGAAACATTCGAGGCATTCATCCAAGATTTAGTGATTTGTTGAAATGCTACGGCTATAAGTAAGTCAATAATAGACTTGTTAATAATGGAGGAAGACCATATCTCTGAAAGACTTCCTAAAAAAAATATGTGAAAAAGTAAAGGGGAACTGGGTAGAAAAAATATTATTAATTTGCTTCCACACACTGGACCAAAACTTATAGATCGCCGGGCAAGTAAATAACATATGTTTAAGATCTGCCACTGCAGCTGAGCAAGACCAGCAGGTACAGGAAATAGAGGGATCAATTATATGTAATTTGGCAGGAGTGATCAAAAGTCTATTATTGATAAAAAATAATGTTTGAGTTGTGTTTGCTGCTCTAGATGATTTCCTTATTTTGGTCCAAATTTTTTGCCATGTTAAAATAGAAAACGATTCCTCTAAATCTGACTCCCAATCACTTTCTACTTTAGATTTATCTCGAGTAATAGAGGTATCTCGTAGCTTTTTATAGATTTGAGAAGCAGAGGATGAAGAAAGTAAAAAAGGGAGAGTAAGAGGAGAAGAGTTGATATGAGTGACGGAACAAGGAAGGTCATCATAGCTATTTTGAGCAACTGTACACAATAATCTATGTTTGGATTCAAAGGATAATGGTAAAGAAAAGCGGGATTGAAGTATAGAGAAGGGAATACAAGTACCTTCATGAAAAACTTGGTGAGTCCAATTAAGACCGAGATCTTTCCATTCTCTCCAAAAAAGTGTCTTATTTCTAACTTTAATAAGGGGATTATACCAAATAGGGGATTGTAAGAAGAGTGAGCGATCGTCTAGACCATCCAGGAAGAGAGGAGAAAATATTTTGCGGGAATTTTTAAGAATAGGGAGAGAGAACTTCTTGGGAATATGGGATAATGACACAAATTCTTCAAAAGTGAAAGGATGAAAGAAGGAGGATGTAATCTCTACCCACAATGGTTGAGAGGCGAGATCAGACATATGGTCAGATAATAAGAAAACAGAATGATTAAGAAAAAATGAAGTGTGCTTTGAGAAGAAATCCGGAAAATTAACTCCACCCAGATGTTTAGGACATTTAAGTTTAGCAAACGACATCCTAGCTTTCTTGTTTTGCCATAAAACTTTTGATAATGTAGAATAAATATTTTTATAGCAGGATTTAGGAATATTAACTGGAAGCTTAGAAAGGAAAAATAAAATTATTGGAACTAACATCATTTTAATAGAGTCTAGTCTACCCAACCAGGATAAGAACAAGGGATGCCAACGAGTTGTAGATTCTTTTAGAGTTGTTTGCAGATTTTTTATATTTACTGTTACAGTATCTTTAATGGAGGGTTTGAACCATAAACCTAAGTATTTGATCTTAGTCGGACTCCAGTGAAAAGGAGAAGCCAAGAAATCTACATGGAAACAAAACCTATTTAGAGGGAGAATTTCACATTTATCAACATTAAGTTTGTAACCTGATACCATCGCAAAATCAGAAACTTCTGATAGAAAGGTTGGAATAGAGGTTTGGGGGTTAGAAATGTATAAAAGAATATCGTCTGCATAAGCAGAAATTTTCAGATGTTTATCCCCATAAGGGAAGCCAGTAATATCTTTATTCATTCGAATTTTTGTTAAAATAGGTTCTAATGCCAAAATAAAAAGAAGAGGGGAAAGAGAACATCCTTGCCTGACACCTCTGAAGAGAGGAAACGAAGAAGAAACAAGGCCGTTAGCTAAGATAAAATAATTAGGAAAGGAATATAATAATGAAATATAAGAAAGAAAAATCAGGCCAAAACCAAACCAAACAAGAGTTGAGAATATAAATTGCCAATTAACCCTGTCAAATGCTTTTTCAGCATCTAATGCAACAGCAGCTAATGAATGTTGATAGGAATGGGATTTACTAAGAACATTAAAAAAGAGACGGGTATTGTCAGAAAGGTGACGACCCTTGATGAAACCACATTGTTCTTTACCAATTAGTTTAGGTAAAATTTTGTCCAGACGAAGCGCAAGAATTTTCGCAAATATCTTGTAATCCAGGTTGATTAAAGAAATAGGTCTATTATTTTTACATTAAGTATGATCCTTATTATCTTTGGGAAGAAGACAAATTAAAGCCTCCTGAAAGGAGCCTTCAGATTTTTTGGACGATATAAAAAATGAAAATAATTGGTGAAGTTTAGGAACAAGCAGGTTGGAAAAATGTAAATAAAATTCTATTGTGAAGCCATCTGGTCCAGGAGCTTTCACATTTTTAAGCACCTGAATGGACTCCAGAATATCTTTAGGGTATATATCAGCTTCTAAGGAGGAAAAATCTATTTCTGGAAAGGAAGGAGAGGGAATGGAGGACAAATAATGATCAATGTCAGATAATAAGGGAGGGGATTCCAGAGTATAAAGATTTTGATAAAAGTTAGTGAACTCCGTCAGAATATCTTCATCTTTATGAAGCGTGATATTAGATGAGGTGACAATAGATTCAATTTTTGTGCGCTCTTTGACCTTTAAGATAATTGGCAAGAAGGTTGCCAGCTTTATTTTGCGCGCTATAATATTTAGCACTAGATTTAAGTAGATATAAATTTGCAGATTCAGTGGAAAGTTTATTGAAAGAGAATTTGGCCTGCAATAATGAAATATCTAGAGGCAGCCTTAAAAGTGTCCCATAACAGTTGAGGGGATATCAGAGGAGATTCATTGTCTGTAAAAAATAGGGATGCAAAATCAAGGAATAGGAGAGAATTATTAAACCTCCATCTCGTAGTACCTTTTATGGGGGGGAGTAAGTCTAGGCGTATGGAAACTGGAGCATGATCAGAGATTAAAATAGTGCCTATATCAGAATGGGTAATGTGTTGGGTCAAGGCTTTGGAAATAAAAAGATAGTCATTGCGGGATTGGGAAGAGTGAGCAGGTGAGTAGTACGTGTACTCTTGTACTGTAGGGTAGCAGAGTCTCCAGAAGTCAACAAGAGATCTTTGAGATATAGTAGAGGTAAATTGAGTGTGCATGAGAGAGGGTGAGAAATGAGAATTGGACCTTCTGTCTAAAATAGGATCCATAATCATGTTACAATCACCCCCTAAAATGAGATAATCATCAGTATATTGCATCAGTGAAGCAAGAATCTGGGGCCAAAACAATTTGTCTTGTATAGTGGGAGCATACAAATTAAAAATAGTTAAAGGGATTTTATCAATCATCAAAGATCCAGCAACCCATCTGCCATCAGAATCATTGCCTTGGTTTATAAGTTTGATATTTAACCGCGTATGGCAGAGAATAGCAACACCATTACGTTTCCCTGAACCAGGAGACGCAAAAACATGGCCTACCCAATTACGATGTAATTTAGTAATTTCAACATCTTTTATATGAATTTCTTGTGATAACACAATGTCTCCTTTTAAAGTTGCTAAATGAGATAAGACTCGTTGTCGCTTAATGGGGGAACCCAAACCTTTAACATTCCAAGAAAGTATATTTAACGACATCTAAAAAATAAATTATAACGAAAACCTTTGAGAAAGTCAATTATGTACATGAGTAAAAAATAAAACATCAAATGGTAATTTGATAGATTGAAGCTGAAAATAGAGGAATATTGGCGGAATATGAAATAGGAAAGAGTAATGAAATAAGGAGATTGAAAGCAGAAAAGTATGAAATAGTAAAAGAGAGAATTAGAGGTGAGCAATAAGAGAAATACAAGAGATTGAAAAAGGAGAAGAAATTGGAGTGAAAGGAAAAAATGATAGAAAGGAGAGGTAGAAAGGGACGAACATAACAAAAAACATAGGGACAAAGCAATACAAACATTTGATGAAAAAATATTGTAACATAAAGGCATACCACAAGAAGACAGGAAGAACGGGGTTGGTGAAGCCACATAAGGGAGGTAAGACACTGAACGGAAGATCTCAGGACGAGACGGTAAGGAGGGGACATCTTCCAGGCAAGCTGAAGAGAACAAGAAACGACGAGGGACCACAAGACCGCAACCTAATGAAAGGAAGAAAAAAGGAACATATTACTACAACAGAATGCCACATAAGACATTAGGAAGGAAATTAATCATCACTAAGAACAAAACAAATAACAAACAGATAATACTGAAATAAATAAGTCTGCCATGGCTGAGGCACCTCCATGGACTCCGCTCTGCAACTGTTCAAAAATTGTTGGAGTAGCGCTGGATCTTCATAACTAGTTGTTTTATTATTATAAGTCACTTTGAAGAGACATGGGTGGAACAAGCCATAACGAGCATTTAGGCTACGTAACGCTGGTCTCATCTCCAAGAATCTTTTCCGATGTTCAGCAGTTGTCTTGGCATAGTCCTGAGCAAAAAAGAGATTAGAACCATTCCAAGAAATGTTTCCGCGTTGCTTGGCAGCATGGAGGACTCTGAGTAAATCTGTGTACTCCAAAAAATACAAAAATACAAAATAACTCCTCTCGGCTTAGTAGAGGGGGATGAAGAACGAACAATCTGACCCAGACGATGCGCCCGTTGGATATTCAATGAAGGGGTTTCAGGAAGACCCAGAAGAGTGGGCAGAAAAGACTGAAAAAAGGAAATTGGATTAGAGCCTTCAAGTCCTTCAACTAATCCATAAATGCGTAGGTTATTATGCCTGTTGCGATTTTCTAAATTTTCAATCTGCTGTTTAAGTTGTTCTGTCTCTTTAGATATGAGAGGAACTTGATTTGTAAGTCCTTGAACAGAATCAACACGTTTCTCTAGGTCCCCAACTCTCTTCTCACTAAGGGACCAATTGGCTTCTAGATTCTGAAGTCGGGTGTTGGTTTCCTCCATATGTGGTTTGAGAGCATGAATTTTGTCAAGAAGGAGCTCCATGGAAATTAAGGATGATGAATTAGTAGGAGAGGGTGGATTAGCTTTCACTCGTTTACCTGGAGTAGACGCTTACGCAGAAGGTATTTCGGAGCCTTGTTTAGCGCCTAGACGAGAAGTAGATGGAGTAGAAGTCTTGGAACCAGCAGAGTCTTTGAGATTATCATCAATGTGATCCTGTAGGACGTCAAAAGGATTGTAGACCTCTAAACCCGCCTCATTTGAAGGAAGAGAGCCACTACGATTAGTGCAAGGCATTGCCATATGTGGCGGAGTGAGGAGAAACACTTTATATACGATGAAGAAAAAATTGTAATAATGGAGTCACACAGAGTCCTATAAAAGGAACTAGAGTCAAACTGGTGAAAAAATGAGAAGAAAATTAGAGTACACAGGAGGTATCAGCATAAAAATTTAGGAGTGAAGTGGAATAATTGGTGGCCAAAAATGACAGAAACTACAGTAGTTGAAGAAGCATCGGTGTAAAAATTATTAGGGATCAAATAATATTAATGCTGACGAAAAACGAAAGAAGTGAGCTGTAATAGCAAAAAACGGGCATTCAGCTGTGAAGGAGTAACGTCTCACAGCCTCAGGCGGGAAGCATAGGAGCGCTGAAAAAACAAATTGGCGGCCACGACGATGAGGTGGGTCACGGCCGGCAAATAATTGTAAAAATATGTCCGCTGGTTTCACCCTGTGCGCAAAAAATGGCAGCATTCTGAAGAGCCCGAGTTCCGACCGCTATATCATGCGGTTCCGGGGTCTGAAGAGAAGAATAGTTGCCTGGAGAGGTCCCACCACCTCACGTCCCGACGGAGCTCCCGGGAACAGCGGCCATCTCCCGAGGCTCCGAAGCCACGCCCCTCCAGGACCCAATTTGTGTTTGCCATTTTCTCCTCAAGGAGCTGAGCCCATGTGCTCCTGGTTCAACATGCTAGCCAGGGTATTTTTTGAGGAAAAAAAGATGCACTCATATTTGTAGTGTTAAGAGTGATGTCGTCAAAAACGCATTTCTTGATTTGTTGTCCTTTTATTTTTAGTGCTGGTGAATAGGTTCACAGACAGCAAAAAGGAAGAAACAAACAGCCGACAGGGGTTTCGCCCGTGGCGCCTAATTGGCCGAGGGCTTTCTCAAGGCTTTACATTATAAATGTGTGATTAACCCAAAAGTCATATGTGCCATGGTTATGTATTTAAAGCGGTGTAGAGTGTAGAGGGGGAAAGAAAAACAAAAGAAAGAAAGAGGGTTGAAGGTTAAGACAAAACCAAGTGTGATGAAGTGTGTGAGGGACACAGAAAGAGAGAAGGAGAGAAAGAGCAAAAAGAGAGGAAGAACCAGAATGAAAGAAAAAGAGAAAAGTGGAGCATTAAGTGTTTACAGGTGGAGCAACAGGTTAAGAGGTGTAAGCATGCCAAAATTGGTGAGGATAGTTATGTGTTCAAGTAGGGAAGGGTAGTAGAGAAGAGAGAAGGTGTAGCATAGTTATTAATCAACAGGCAAAAAAAAAACCAACAAAAAAAATTTCTCAAGTAATTTGGTGGTCATTGGTATAAGGTGCATTCCTCCAAGGTACACATTACAGTCCATCCTCTAATTAGTCTGTTTTTACGCCCCATTATGTGGGGAAATAGGGATATGGTTGGGTAATCAGTATGAACAAATGGTAATTTTGGGACTACAAATCTATGCACATATAATAAGTATGTCTCTTTGGACTTTGATGCATTAAAAATGTTATGATTTTATTTTGAAGGTACCATGTTCAAGAGCCGATGTCTTCAACAGCAAGCAGTTGACAATGGTGGAAAAGAGAATGCTAATGAAATTTCTTACCTTTTGTGCAGAGTATGAACAGCACCCTGAAGAATACCAAGGTACTATTCTGTTCCTCCTTTTCTTGAAGCTGTCTATAGGCTTCTAACCTATTTTGTTTTCAAACCGCAGTCCCACCTGGCTTAGATGTCACCATTGCAGCTTTATCTGGGAAAGAACTGGGTCCTCTGTATGCAGGATAAATATATCCTGACAGGGAATAGACAATAACGGGTAAGAGTACACATGGGCTCACAGATCCAAAATGCCTACCAAGTATGCCATCATGGTTCATGAATATGTAGCCCCTACTGTAATGCTAGGCCTCTTTTGAATCTGGTCAACAACATGAGGATCTGGAGCTGACTCCATTCATTTCTTTTTTCTTCAACATACTTTCTTCGCGCATAAGAAAGATACATTTTCTCTCAGGACCATGTCTTTTCCAAGACTACGGGTTTAAAGTGCTATGTCAATCTCTTATGTGCATTCTACCTGAATGTTGTTTTGGGATAAGCCATGACATTGGCACCATTTACACTTTATGCACACAAAGTTTATGGCCATGAAGGGCCTAACGTATTTTTTAAAATTGTTTTTATATTTCTTTTTTTTTAAACATTCGTTGACATATGACATATTATGCAGAGGAATCAGGTACAATACATTCATTGAGGCAACAATAAATACTCCTTTACTCCAGAGCGCAACGGGCTCCGACTATGGGGTGGAGGGATCATCCAGATCAAGGCTAAGCGGAGGGTTGCATATATGCCCTCGATAGGAGTTCCAGGGATTCCATAGTTTGGACCACTTTTTGGGGCAACCACGGGCTGTGTAGACTATCTTTTCCCTATAAATACACCAGTCTAGGTCTTCATTCCAAGCTTCTACTTTGCGTGTCTGTGCCGCTCCCCACAATCGTGCTATGTTCCTTTTTGCCAGCATGAGCCTCGGTGTGACCCATTGCGTGTGGTAACAATTCAAATCAGTGGGTTCCCATATGTTTAAGAGGCATCTACGTGTATCTGGGTGTATGACCATTGAGAGCACTACACTTAATATGGTGTGGATCCTTCGCCAGTATGATTGTATGTACTCGCACTTCCATAATATGTGCAGAAATGTCCCTTCCGGACCACATTGTCTCTGACAGTCCCCTCTGTCGGCTCTACCCATGTGTACCAGACTAGGCCCTGTGACATAAATTCTATGTAGGATTTTGAGTTGAATTAGTCTGAGTCTAGCCGAGATTGCTATGACTTTTGGTGAGGACACTGCTTCCTGCCAGTCCTCGTCATCTAATTCGATGCCATCCCTCACCGATTTCTCACGTAGTGGCCCCAGGGGGTTTGTCATATTGTTGATCAGTTTCCTATAGGTCAGTGATATAGTTTTCTCGGGTAGGTGTCCGTCTAACAATCTGTCTTCCAGTGGAGAGGGATCCGGAGGCGAGGAGCCTTTTGGGAGGTGGGAATTTAGAGCATGTCGGATTTGAGTATATCAAAATCGTTCCGAGTCAGCCAACTCATGGTGCTGCTGACGCAAATGATTTATTTACGCCCTTCTCCCACATGTCTTTGATCTGTGAGATCCCGATGAGGTCCCACTTGTAGAAACCCCTCGTTTTCCATAGGTCACCCAATTGTTCGGAGTCCCATAATGGGGTTGCCAGGGTGAGTTTTCGCTCCCAACCCAGATTTTTATTAATGGTGTGCCAAATTCAGACCGAGTGATCGGTTGGTCCGGTCAAGGGGTATCTTTTAGGTTTGGAATATAGTGCCCTGTTATAATTTCCTCCTGGAAGAGTCCATCTATCCGTGGCATGGCCGGGATCATATGGCCCACCATAGGTGCCCTGATTAATGGCTGCAAGATGTGCTGCCCAGTAATATTTTTTGATATATGGGAGGCTAATCCCCCCGTCATACCAATTGAGTGTGAGTTTGGATAACGCTGTGCGGGGTTTTCCATCCCACAGCAGGTCTCGCTGTAGACTTTCAACCTCTCTAAAGTACTCTGGACCTAACTTATTTTTAACTCGGTCTCAGAGGGGTCTAGCTCACCGTCACGTCTTTCAATCTGAGATATATTCAGCTCAATAGGGGATGTAGACACTGTAACACTAGTGGTTGTAACACATATGGGGTGGATGTTAGGATAACAAGGCATCTAAAATGTCATACCCAGAATCTCTTTCAGCTTCAGTTTGTCCTGCAACTTCCTCATTATCATTTCCCTGCTTTCGGTTACTTTTAGTCTTTTCTGATGCTATTGCTGGGTACATTCTAGCTCCCTCAATTCTGCATTTTTTCCATCTCTGCTGTCCTTCATCCCGTTGGGTATCTGTGTAGTTTTGCACTGCTCCCTTGGCTCTATTCTGGTACCTTTCTTATTTTTTTTGGCATGAGCTGCCCACTCCCAAGCATTTAATGCTTCATATTGTGTAGACTTCATTTCATATAATTTTTCCCTAATATGTTCAATAATGTTTAAATCAAAAGTGCCATATTGTGGCAATCTAAGTGTTCCTTCATTATCAGTGACCCTGTACCATTGACGGAGCAACAAATTTGTATGAAGCCCTACATTTGTCACCATATAATGAGCTGGTGGACCTTCCAGTGGAGCCGCTTCACCCTCCCGAACAGGTACTCCTGTATCACCTCCCATCAAATCTCTAAGAGCTTTAAATATTTCATGATTACAAAGATTTAACAATAATCGAGCAATGATCAATTCAGAAAATGTCAATATTTTTGTTAAATTTACAGTTCCGTGTACGTCAGTATCTTCCTCCAATCCTGTCTCAATTCTCTTTTCATAAGACTATTACAGCATAGTACTTGATGACTTGTCGACCAATCTCAGCATGGCACTTCATACCAACTGACCTATCCCAGTGCAGCACACTCAGACATACCTTTTCACTTCTTGCAGCGGTTCACCCTCCTTTACAATTTTCACACACACAAATTCTACAACTTTAAGGTAGCACAATAAACAAATACCTTTTGTCTGCTCCAGTAAGAATTCAAAATAGTTCAATCACACATGAAACAATCAGAAAAAAGGTTTTAAAACCCTTCAACCTCCTTACACTGACGTAGTTTCCCCTTTACGCAATAGGTTTCACTTAAACAAATCAATATTAGTACAATCACTACAATTTGTAACAGTCCCCATCTCAATTATGCAGTTGATGGTTCCTCACAAATCTGTACCACATAACCTTAACACACAAATAACACCTCACCTTATTATTTCTTAAATATCCCAGTCCTATAACAACTTCAACCGCTCAACATCAAACGCTTAGACACGATTATTCAGTTAGCCTCTATCAAAAAATCAAACACTTAACTTAAGCACAATGACAAACACCTAACTAAACAATTGCGATACATAACCCTATTGATACTCAAATCTCCTTCACTGCAACCACCTTCAAAACTGCTGACTCCTTCAGTCTTCACGTTTGGGCTTTAGACTTAAGGAACATTGGCAATTCGAAACTCGGGCAGATTCCGGCACCTTTTCTCCTGTGACATAAAACCGTCCACTTTCTACCACTTGACGTAGCAAGGTTTTTTATATCTCAATCTTCAAGTTTGATATTTAAATAACCCCCGTCACTGGACCATTGTTCCTCGACAATGAGAAATGAAACGGAAGAATTGTCTACTCAAAACACATAGTAATAAATAATTTAAATACTTTCATTACTGTCAATAAAGAGAAATTTTGTGTGTCAGAGTTTTATTTTCAATTCGTTTGCTTTCTATAATTTAATCAATGAGTATTAATCTCTCTAGTATCAGCATTAAAAGTTGATATAATCCAATAATCAATATCTCAATAAAAGAAAGAATACAATATTGATTAAAATTACTATTATTCTGGTAATAATACAGCAAGCATGTTCCATAAAGGAAGTTCCCTAATCTAAAATTAAATTAGAAGAAGGTAGATAAAGGTGTCAGTTCAGATACTCAATAAAAGGTTTTGATGAGAGAATCCATGCATAAGCATGAAGCCTTTGCATATCAAGCTGAAAAGTATTATAAATCAACAGACATCAAATAAATAGGCTAAGCACTCTCTTATGTAGAGAAATGTAAGAAACTCCAAGATGAGTCCCAAGCCAGTGCGAGTGAGAGGAGCTCAAGGGAAAAATCCCTCCTAAGAGAAAAGCTCAACAGAAAGTCCTACCTTGCTCTAGGAACACGCACTGACATAAACACACAATATTCTAGGTGGAAACATATTTTCTTTAGTCTCCCGCATCCTTCAATAGGATCTCAGTAAACTCCTGGGAATAAGAAAACTCCTTGTTTTCTTATGTCAATATAATGGTCTATAGACGTTAGTCCTCAAACAGATACATCATCCACATTTTGCGGTTCAGACAGTTTTTTAGGACATGCGCTGCTCTGCGAGGCATGTAGTACTGAGTTAAGGATGTGAAACTCCGCCCACTCTCCGCCCATATTTTTAATCGGTGTGTGACGTTGTACTTCTTAAATGCTGGCTTCTGATTCCTTCATTGCCTTGTTAGTCCCTCCTTAGTACCACCTTGTCCTCATTTGAAATTTCCCATGGCGACTGCCCCTTTTACTTCTGATGTTACACTGTACGTCTTATTTAGTCAGTATGCACTATTTACTTTAATGGGTTTTGCCCTACTGCACACAGGATGCGCTTTCCTACATCCAGCGCGCCATGCGCACTTTCACTTTCCCGATTTTTGCATTCAGTGCGCCATGCGCGCTTTCACTTTCCTGACTGACTTTTGCATAGTTTGGTCACCCGATGCCTGCGTTTTGGAAGCTTTCGTGACGAAGCAGTTTGAATTCACGCTGTCACATCTCACGGGGCTTGCACGTATGATATGAAATGTCTTGCTAAAAGCGCAAGGGCGGATTTCAGTCACAACTGTACTAGATTTCTATAGGCAGCAATGAGTACTAGGGTCACCATAAGACCTCAAGCCACAATAACCCAATTTTTGCAAACAAAGTCTTTCCCTTTACAAAGCATTATTTTCAGGTGCGTTCGTCCAGTTGGTTTATTTGAACTGAACCAAGAAGACGACATCTTCCAGAGAGCATTGGTTTACCTGAACCAGTTTAATCCTTGAATTGAGCAATAAACGTCTGGTTATCTTTACTTCTTGCGAATTACAAAACATCTCTGCCTTGTGGTGGCTTATCTGAGTCCCTGATCCTGCAATTAAGGGTGGACTGTTTGCACAGCTAGGGCCCTCGTACGTAATGCCTAATCCGGTAAATGAACGCACTTTAAATCTGACATTATTTTTTAAACGTGCAAAAAAATAATGTTTGAAGGCAGTAGGACCAGCCAAAGGATTGTGCCCCGAGGTCATTGTAAGTCAAACATTGGCACACACATTGCTGTCCCAGAATCCCACTGGTTCCTCAGAAGGGACACGACCAAGCTTGTCAAGTGAAATAAATGTTACATTTTCGTGGTCCTTTGTCCATTTCTGGTCTGTATCTTTAGACATTGATGCTTTCATACCATATGGTACTGTTTCGCCTGAAGTAGGTTAGAACTAGACCCATGCGAGGGAGAGGGATGTCTTATGAAACTTTTCTTAGAAGGCCTCATTTTTTCAATCAGGAAGTAGCTGCTCGGGTGAGCCACTATCTTCAATCCTGAAAAATACCACATCTCATAACTCTTAAGTTGTCTCTTTCTTGCTGTCTATTTGCATATGTTTCTCTTTCCTTCTTTTATTTTCCTCTCTCGATGATGTTTCTTCTTTTTCATTTTATTTTCTCACAAATCCCTCACAACGCCTGTGTTCTGCTTGCCAATCACATTTTCCTCACTCTTGACACCTCTGATTTACTTCTCTCTCCGTTTCCATTTGTCCAGCTTTCTTTTTGCTTTTCTGAAATTTCTGCCTTATGCACATTTGTTTTCCACTGTCTTGCTTTGTCTCACAGCTGATTTATTATGTGTATCTTCTTTCCCTCTTTGTTTTTTACATCTCTTGCTCTCACTCAATTCTTTCTTATTCTTTCTCTTACATCAATTTTTGACTCCGCAACCAGCATTCTTCCATTTTGTTTTCTCTATCTCTTTTTTCAGGTCACCATTTCTCTCTTTCACATTCCCTTTGTGTCTGTCTGTTATTTCTCTCTGCCACCTCTTGTTTTTGTTTTTGTGCCCACTCACTTTTCTATGTCTGTCTCAAACCTATCTCCACCTATCACTTTCTCATACCTCCTAATCTCTCTCACATATCTATGCATTCTTTCTTTCTCAGAGTATCTGATTTTCACTCTTGCAGAACCTTTTTTTATTCTCTTCTTCACCCTCTTGTTTTATATTTATACATTTATTTCTTACTCTATTGCTCTGTCTCTTTTGCTCACTCTTCAATATTTCCATTCCACATTTCTCCTTGTTCAGCTTGATTACATTGTTTTCCTTGCCTTCTTTGTCTGTTTTTGTTTTACCCTTTATTTCCTCACTTGCAGTCTGACAGTGCCTATGTCTAGGACTTTCTTAGCAGGCGCGGTGTGTCCATTGGGGCGTTGGAGCATAGACCCCCGCCCGCAGCTCCCTCGGCGTCTCTGAATTTAAGTAAACTGAATCAGTTTACTTAAGTTCAAAGACGCCGAGGGAGAACTAACTGACAATCATGTCAGTCAGCATTACGTTGGACCGCCCACCCCCTTCAGAGACTGAAGGGGGTGGGCGGTCCGGCGTCATGTTGACTGACATGACTGTCAGATCAGGGGCAACAGGCAGCAGCACAAGTACGCATGAGTGGGGAAGGAGGGCAAATTTTTGCGCCGTGCCCAGTCATGCGCACTAGTGTCTGCTCTACCTGGCGCATGCCCATTAGTAGAGCGAGGGTTGAGCAAAGGCTCAAACCTCGGTCTCCTAAAGGGAGGCAGGCGGGCGAGTAGTAACCGTGCCCTAAGCCAATCCTGGCGCTGCTGGCTCTCTCTCTTTCCTTCACTCATATTCCTCTTGCTCTCTATCTTTCAACTCACATTGTTCTCTTTTTAGGTCGAGCCTGGGCAGTGCATGCTCTGCCACGAGTCATGCAGTAGTGGAGTATAGACCTGACGCTCCGCCCATATTTTTAATTGGCTTGTGTACTTGTCTTTCCTAAACGCCTTCTTGCAATTCATTATTAGGCTTGTTAGTCCCTCCTTGGTACCGCCTTGTCTGAATTTGTTACCTCTCATAACGACTGGACCTTTTACTTGTGTTGTTATATGGTCTGCTTTATCTTGGCTGTGAGCACTATTTTATTAAATGATATGGCTCTAGTCCACCCACTAACTCGCAGCTCGCCGACCGCTTTTATTTTATGTTCCATTGGTAGGCTCGCGCATACATTTTTATTTGCAGTCCACTTTAAGTATAGCGGCTGTGCTTATTCATTAACTTTTTATTTTCGTTTACTAGCGCCCATGCGGCGCTTTCACATTCATGAAGGCCGCGTGCCTATTCTTTAGATAAGCTGCATCTAAAGAAAGGTGTGCAGCCAACATTAAAGTGAAAGTGCTGCATGGGCGTTTTTTACCAAACAAAATAAAAACATCTGTTTGTCAACTTGACAAACAGATGCTTCTTTTTGGTCAAAGCCCCCATGCTGCGGTTTCACTTTAATTTTGGCCACACCCTTTTTTTTAGACGCTGCTTGTCTAAAGAAAGGGGTGTGGCCTTCATGAATGTGAAAGCGCCGCATGGGTGCTAGTGAGGCAATAGGTCTCGCATTTGCGAGAATTTAAGTTATTACATCGTCGATGCGAGACCTATTCCATTGCAAATGCTTGTCTCATGAGTCACTCTTCCTGTTGCTCCTCTCCTCCAGGTGAGAACCTCACTATCAGCTGTCTACTACGAAACAAATGCCTATTCACTAACTAACAGAAGGCTTCTGAAAAGTTACGAATTCTGCAGCACAAGAGAAAACATCTTTTGAAAAATAAGGGTACAGCGCGGAAAACAGACCTTTCAATGTTAATGCATTATTTTTAGTTAACAAGACATCACCACTTAGGCTAACTTAAATCAGCACTTATTTACTTCCCTTGCAGACTTCGACACATTTAAGTATGAATGCCTACTACAAAATCGGCATTTAATATATGTGCTATTTAAGCATAGGCTTTTACATATTTTTATTCAAAAGTATTTTTGTGTGCAAATGAAATATACTCCAGCATTACTCAGGCAGTCGTTTTTTAGGTCTCGGCCTGGCGAAAGCAGCGCATGCGCTGCTCTGCCATGCAGAGGCCTTTTGTAATCGATACGATTCCAGCATGCACGCGGGGAGACAAACGAGACAAAAGATGTGCACGCGGGGATTGGATGCTTTACTGTCGGCGACTTTTTTTTCTCTACCAGTAAAGGCAGTGCCCGCGTGCACATCTTCTGTCCGTTCCATGACGAGCCGCGCTTGTTTTTAAATGCTTTGGGATTTTTTATAGATTGAGCTTGTTTTAAATGCTTTGGGATTTTTTATAGATGTGTCTCAAATTGTCACAATATCTAGGTAATATTGCCATTGAAGGTGGCATTTAGCTTGCGGTTCATCGCATAATATGCTGCACAACTTGACTTCCCTTGTACATGATTTTGACAACTCTGCCGCATAATCTGTTCTTCCACCTCTGGAGACGCGATCACGCCGAGGTAGAAAGGAGACTGCGGTTCTTCATCAAGTTGCCATTCCTTATACCCGCTCCCAGTGCGGGACAAACTTCTGGGCCGGTGCTGCCACCGGGGGGGAGAGTCGGTCGTTGCTCACCTACACCTCAGCAGTGTAGGTGTCTGTCGAGGCAATCCGGACCCCGACCTTCCATGGGCACCGTCTGTGGCGGTGTTCGAACGACAAGGTCACACAGTGGGGAAAGAGAGGCGCCGCATACAACATCAGATAGTCAAGGGTTGGCTCATCAAAGCATTCGCTTACCAATAAAGGATTCGACTGCTCAGGCTACAGACGTTAAGGGTTGGCTAACCAGAATAATCACTCTAAAATATGTGATAAACAGTCGAATACAAAACTAGAGAAAAACTCTAACGCTGGCAGCCCAGGACATGGTTTTCTTCATAGCGCCTTGTAGCTCCTGCTCCACTTGAAGTCGGTAGCAGGCACGGAGGCCATCACACAATCCAGGACTCAGCATTGCCTTCAGGGGTCTACCCTGCAGATCATTGGCACCTGTGTGCGCACAGCGACTTCAAGGCGCTGGATTTAAGTCAGCAGCACTCAAGCCGCAAACCGTTAGTTAAGCCCGCCCTACCCCCACCCGCAGGGTGGACGGAATATCCGCTGCTCATAATACCCTCGCAGGCAGCTCCTGAGCAGGGCTGCTTGCTCTGCTGAGGCTTTAGGCCCCAACACAACGACCCTTCCAAATAATGGCCCGGTGCGGCCACCGTACATCTAAACACACCGTTCAGATGGTGTGTATTGTGCAAGGACACTTCAAAATGTGGAGGGAGACAGTGCTTTAAATGGGCCGGTACTGTCCAGTACTGAGGACCTGCGCTTCTTTAATTTGAAAGGGAGAGAGCCTGCACTTCTCAGCACTGCTGCAATGCGTTTAATGGGAGAGTACCGGCACTTCCCAGGAACAAACAGGTACTCTGGATAGCGAGTACCTGCACTTCTATACTTCCATTAAAAGCCCTGGCGGGAAACCATGTGTACTGGGCTTAGGGGTCGTGATTGTGTCCCATGGTGCTCCACGCTCCCTTGCAGCCACAGTAAGCCCATACAATAATGGGCACGGCGGGCTAGAGTGCAAGGCCAGCTTCTAAGTTACCGCGCGCTCGAGGCACCTATAGATATCCCTCCAAGTTAGGTCTGCAGATGTTTTGGGGACCGGGGTGGGCGGAGATGCTTACAGACTTGGGTTCTGGACATTTAATAGGGTCTGGTCTCTGCCCACCACAGTAGCCTTGACACTTACAGGCGACGTGCTCGTACAACTAGTTTTGATTGGACAAAACTTGTGCGACAGACATGTGGGGCCCGTCGGTAGGTACGTGCCCTTGCGGTCTGAGTAGGCACCGAGGATGCTCGGTGATGTGCTGCTGGCAGCGTTGCGCATACGTGTAGGATGCTGGGATGAGAAGCAGCGTCCTCCTACTGTAGCATTCTGATGCCTCTTACTAAGGCATTTGGGATGAAAGAACGTGGGGGGGGTCTCTCAAAGGGGCGTGGCCGAGATAAGTAGGCGTGACTTAAAACAATTTAGCTAAAAATGTGTGCTCAGCATAGTGTGCCGCCTCACTGGTAATTTGCTGCTTCTGTCATTGCAACCAGATATATAATACAACACGTAACATTACATCATCAAGCCAGGACTTTTGGCTTTGCCAATGGTAGTTGTATGAGAGAAATAAGCAACAACTGTGGCTTCGTTGTATAGAATATTGAAAAAGCTTCAGTTCTGAATTGATGAGATGAAGGAGCTATAACCAGTCTCTTTGAAGTTACCTCAAAGGCAGTGAGGGTGGTACTGCTGCAGAGTTAAGATTTTTTTAGCATCCTGAGGGTGAGGGCAAAAATGTAGAGCCCAATAGGGACCCGTCTCCGCGCCTGCTTTTTACAACTGCCGGCGCTCAGCACCGGCAGGACCCGGCCCACTTAAAGCCCAGCGTAAGGCTCACTTCAACAGAATACGTGGGATCTGTTAGATATGCATATGAACGTGACAAACGTGCCCCATGGTATTGTGGGATGAAGAGGCGTTGGAAGGTGACAATGTATTGGCATGGGACGCACCTTGGAGCCGATGCTGCCTATTTCATTTACAGCTCTAAAGGGAACGTACAAGTTTTATGCTGTTTTATTTAAAATACAATAAAAAGATTAAAATAACGACAAACAAAGGTGTACGGGTGGATCATATACAGTGGAAGCAGCCAGGCCCTTTGTTCAGGGGGTCTTATGAGCTCTGCTTATGAGCGCAAATAATTTTGATCGTACTCCAGCAGCAATGAGTGCTGGGCTGAAACAAGCTGCTATAAAGAGGGTCCCGTCAACACACGCACTGTCACATCAAAAGCCTAGCGCACAGAAATCCGAAATAAGGCACACGAGGAACACCAGTCAGGCCCCGCCCACAAAAACAGCCTTTAATTGCAAAGTGTTTCAACCAGTTATTCCCTCTTTTCTATGCAAAGGAGAAACGCAGGCCGTGGCCACCAGATACATTTGAAATTTCAATTGAAACGTGGCTATAGGGAAATCCTACCTCTGAGTTGCAAAGCACAAATACATTACCACCAAAGTTACCAAGCTGTAAAGATTTCTTTCCAGGGAGGCCAGACACAATTGACACCATTTCAGCGTGAAGGGATCGCTGTGCTTGCATATGATTGAATTCGAATTTTTGTAAAGCGCTAACAAATACACTGAGGCGTATTGGTGTTAATTAACAAGGTAGAAAAAACGCAGATCAAAGACTGCAGACGCTATTTATTAACAAGCATTGAAAATGCAATAGGTCTCGCCTTTGATTAAGTTAAAGCCATTTGCTTTGCTAATGGGATTGTATAGCAAAGCAAATGGGTTTAACTTAATAAAAGGCAAGACCTATTTCATTTTCAATGCTTGTTTCATGATTACTATTCCCCACTGTTTCCAGTAAAGATACTCTTACTGAATATTTGACTAAGCATCATTTATTTAAAATGGCTGCCAGGTGCTCGCTAGATCTCGCAAGAACTTGCTCTGCCTTTCAAATTGCGCAAAATCTTGCTTATTTTGTCCATTGGTGCCGCCAGCCCTTCGGTCTCAGGAAATGAGTTCTCACACTAGGTTGCGCCTGAAGCCTTTTGGGACGGGTGGTGCACCCCAGTTGTGCACACTGTTGTTCTGTCGCGTTCCTTCCAAAAATATACTATGCTTGGTGCAAGATATGTGCAAGATGGCCGCGAGTGCATGACAGACACTGTTAATTCAGCTGCATGGTTAAGGATATATAAGCCATGAATCTTCATTATAGTGTTTGCTTTTATATTTATTCTAATGTATATTTTTCTAAATAAAAATATATACACTATTAGCAAGCCCAATGACTTTAGTCTCTCCATACAGAACATGTTTGAACTTCTAAGGACATTAGCTCTGTTGATACAGTGGGGCAAACGTAGCTGATAACATAATAACATGTTTTTGACACAAATGCATAAACGTATACTGTAACGTAACGTTTGCTAAACCTTTAAGATCAACCACACAGTTTAACAGAATAAATCTTGACACTCACTCTTCTAAAAGCTACATTATTCTCCATTTTAGTTACAACCATTAAGCTAATGAGTCTTTTACAAAAGAAACCCGTGATCTCTTTTTTCACCTAGCCCAGATGTATGGGACGCCCAAGCAGCTGCTTATATTGTGGGGTCAAATGTTGTATTTTTGGAGTACGGGTTTAACTCCAACAGGTGCCCAACTCTATTAACCTCATATTTTTGGTTTTGGTGTATGTTGCGTAACGGGGGACTAGCACTCCTCTGAAAATGGCAACCTTGGGATGGACTTAAGCACTCCTAGAGTGTCTGATTGGGGAGGGAAATGTTCCGAGAGTGGTGTAGATCCAGGAACATGAATGTATGATTTAAGGACTTGGTCAACGAACAATTATCAAGGTTAAAACAGAGATTGAAAAGTGATGGTTCTTCTGGGTGGCTATTTTTGAAATCCTTGTGTTAGCCTTGCAGCTCTGCTAGTTCTTAATATCAAAATCAAAATTTGGTAAGGACATTGATTTATTACCAGTCTTTAGTCTTCAACCACCTCATTATTGTAATTCTCTTTCTCTCCCAAACAGAGTTCATGGATCACACTTTTTCAGATTTTTTAAAGGCTAAGAAGTTATCCCCCAATCTTCAGCATTTTATTTTGCATTCTATTGCTATGGTCTCTACGACTGCCAGCACAGGGGTGGGACTGAAAGCCACACAGCGTTTTCTCCTGTCTCTCGGACGCTATGGAAATAACCCTTTCCTGTTCCCGTTGTATGGAATGGGGGAAATGCCACAGTGTTTTTGTAGGTAAGCATATTAACTTTTTTGTGTACATGTTTTCTTTTGTCAACTACATGTTTTTTGCAACAAACATCAAAAATGTAACCTGGACTGTTAAATATCAAACGCTTGAGATCAAAGAAGTGGATGAAGTTTGTAGGCATTACTCTGCGGCATAGTTATTGGTTTTCAAAAGAACAAATTGAAGTTGAATCTGAAGTTAGAGGGTGTCATCTCTCAACAGTGTGTGAGAACATAATAACAAGGAAGACTTTGCCATCTTTTAAAGTTAAAGGCCAGGTTTGAAAAATGCTGCTGTGCATCTGTGATGCAGGTGTGCTGAGTTTATTGCAGATGTGTGACTGGTACCACCAAACATGGATGTCATCGGAGGGTTCTCTGCAGCCATCCCCATATATGTGTGTGGGATGTATCCGGGGTGAGTCTAATACTCTGTTGCGTGTTGGCTTAAATGGACTGAGTTCAATAAGCGTCTGGAGACAGATGCACGTGCATGCATGCAGACGTGCACGCACACTATCTCTGTTTCTCTCTTACCTCCCAAGACAGTCCTTAAAATGCCGATACAAGAAAGTGTTCTCAACCACTAACCTAACACGGGTGAGAAGGAAATGAAGCACATCAATGGCCAAGCCTTGCATGAGCTTTAGTGTATAGGTCTGTGCAATGCAAATAGGTCCACGTTTGGTGTCTGTGTGCAGTGTTTTTAGTGCAAGGTGGGTACTGCTACGGGGTAAGGAAATGCCAGTTTGAATGCAGAAGATGGCACATCCCTTTGTGCATAGGGGATGCAAATGCTTTGGAGCCCTACAGAAGAGCCCTTGTGCACATTTTACACATGTACTGTCGGTGTGGTGTAATGTAAGTTAATGACTGGCAAGATATTTTAACACATTACAACACTTGCTTTGTGAATCAGGACGTGCACAAAATGAGCACATTTTCAAACATTCCAAATGACAAATTTTACCATTTGTGGTGTCCCATGCAATTGATGGTAAGGTAGCCCACAACAGTATTGTGATATAGATTACCAGGAAGCATGGTTGGATCGACCAGAAATGAAATGCAGATGCATGACCAATAGTCAGTTGCAGTACGGCCAAGATTGTTTGAAAACCAGTCTCTCTGCTGTGTAATGAGATAGATTACAGTTGGTTTACTGCGCATCCCGGTTTTGTTAATCAGACGTTGAAATGATAATAACAGGAATAATAAGTCCCTGAAGAAGGGATCAATTTCCGAAATGCATTGGGCAAGGCAGATTACCATTTAACTGGAAATTAACACAAAACAACTAATCTTGTATTATGTATATATATGGCGGCAAAAACAAGTAATATTTTTGATAATTTAGTTGATATTGTATTAGATTGAATGATAAAGTTATTTTGCAGTGCTGACTGCGACAAAGACACTAGTAGTTTTGGGCTATTATAGTTATCTATATTTTTAGAACATACATTAAATAAGATGGAGGAGTCCCGGAAAATGTGTTTGGTAAGAAATTATCAGGGTTTGTGAGAGACTAAATAAGTGGACATTAATGACATCTTAGCTGATTATTATAAAGCATTTAAAACAGTGGGAACATTGATATTATTTTCATCTTTTTATGGAAGGGTTATCTCCCTATTGGGAGACACGAGAGCCAGATGTTCAAAAGGCTTCCCTCGCAGAGAATCAGATTGCACGGACAATTTATTATTATTTTTATTAAACAAGTCGACTCCGGCCAGATACTCATCAAAAACATCAGACAGTCATTTATTGTACATCTTCCGTCAAGCGGGAGGTATTGGTGCGTCAGTACAATTTGTGGCACATATCTCAAGCAAATATACATATCACATATGATTTTCCTGAGCTCCCGGATCATGTTGCCATATCCCTTCCCCTCTAGGTTCTGAATTTCCCCGAAGGGGCTCCATATCTTTTCCCATTTCTATGGGCATCCTCCACTCTTATATACCACTTTCTCTGCTAGTTGGCACCAGTCCATATCCGTGATCCAGCTAGATAATTTTGGAGGGTCCCGGGACCCCCATAACCTTGCTATAGTACGTTTTGCCACCCCAGCAACTAACATTAGCCATGTTTTTGTATGTGCAGGCCAACGGTCCTCCCCCATAATGCCCAGCAGTAGCCAGCGTGCCTCCGGTTGGATATGGATCCCCAGGACCCTCGACATCACCCCAGCCACCCTCGTCCAGTACCGTTTTATTAGTGGGCAGTTCCAGAGTATGTGAAAGAAGGTGCCGGCTTCTCTGCAGCCTTGCACACACTGCTCTGAGGAAGCCCTCCCGATCTCGTATTGGAGTTTGCAGGGGCAGTATGCTCTGTGTAGGACAATTTACTGTATGAAGCTGTTTAAAACAACTTTTAATTGAATAGTTTACCAACTGATTTTACTTTGTTCACTCCTGCAATTGTCCCTATGACATGTAGTGTCAACAATGAAGCAGTTGAAAGTTTTGGAGAATCCTAATTTCCTAATTATTAGCTCTTCACTTTAACAACGGTAGATCTTAACATTATCACTAATAGTCTTACTGTGAAGCTGAAACACTGTCCTTAATATTATCCACCATTATAAAAAACTTGGTATAATAAATGGAGATATAGACATACTAATATTAATATTTGCACACTGCTAGGCTTGATTGATGCAAATTTGGATTTGGACACCCTGATAGTAGCGATCAGCCTTAATGGAGAAAATAGTTAAATTGTGTATGATGGCTATTTTTTTCATAAGACTTCTTGGATCTTTGGCTTTCCAGCATTCACTCATAACCCCCCTATTTGCAAATCCAAGGGCGAGAGTCTACAGTATTGTTCAGTTTCACACTGCTTTACGAGGATATCTGATCTTAATCATCAGCTTAGAATTATCAGAAGAAATATTAAAATTAAGTACACAAGTGGAGGGAATATGTTCTGCAAAGTGCTGCCAGGCACTTTTTATGATCCTTCATTAATGTAAATGTTTGGGTGATGATACTGGGGACATATTTTAGTGGCTATATCGTTGTCCAACTCATTTTAGGTTGCTCATATTAGGTCTTCAAGGCTCAAATAATCTTCAATGAGTAGTAAATATGTTGGTATAAAGGTCTTGCGAACCACTGAAGGCTGTTTCTTTTAGTATGAAGGCTTACTGATGATGCAGGATTGAAACAAAAGGCCTACTGAAAATGTTTCACTATGAGGTACAATTATCATTTTCTAAATTAATTTTTCACCTAAATGTTCGTGTCAGTTTTGTTGTCCGCTATGCGTTTAACTAAAAAATACATTAACGAAAACCCTTGGTGACTTGTGAGCAAGGAAGACAGGTTTTCTTGGTAGGAGTTTGAAAGCAATATAACAGTGGAAGGTTTTGTGTTAACTCACTTCAGGATATTTAAAAGAAAATCATAACTTTTGTTGCAGCGATTATTACTACAGACAAGGCCTTTTTTGGATCGAACTTACATCTGACAAGAGAAAGACATTTAAATGTTTGTCATTGATAAACTTTGATCGAAAGGTTTATATATCTAGGATATGTGGGAGGATTACAAGTTGAGGGAATCCTTTTCTTCTTTTAACCAGGTTTTTCCATGGCGTTTTCGAACTACTTCCTAATCAACACTTCCGTTAAGCTTTGGTAAAGTTGGATTGGAGATCTTGGATTAAGGCAGACGTTTTGATTTTGAATCAGTTATCAACTGATGGGTCTGTAAGGGAACTTTAAGTTTATAAGGTTTATATTCAAGACTTAGGATTTGAAATTATATCTGGGGTACTCTTGCTGGCATCCTAATCTGCTCTTTTGAAACCACTGTTGCTTCATATTATAAAGAACAATAGCATCCCTGCCTCATGTTTATGGTTTTTTGGAGTCCAAAAACCGCACTCATCTTTTATTGCTCTGGCAAAACATTAGTTTATTCAATTAGAGTCATTGTCCAAGTCTTTTTTGTCAGAGATTTTGTCAACTGAAATATTTTAGTAGTTTTTCTGGGTTAATTATGTTCCAACAACCATTTCTTTGTCACTGTTGGGGCAGAAAAGTACCTTGCTTGTAGACAAACGTGCACAACGCCCAGAGTACCCCAACTGCAACAATGTCTGTATCCCTGGTGCTGATTTGTGTTTCATGGTTGAACACGAATCGTGTGTGCGCTATGACGTAAGCCTGTTTCATGGATTGCATTTTTTGTTGGACTGGGAGCGGCGCTCACAGCGCTACCCTCCTAGTGGTGAAAGGCTACTGCCTTTGCCAGTAGTTAAGCAGCACGAGCAAGGTAGTGGCAGCATACCGTGTAGTTATCAGTTGAAGTGAACAGGCCTTTTTACCTGTCACTGGAGTGATGCCTACACGCTCACTCATGTAAAGTTCTGCTGCTGTGTTCTTAACTCACTCTTGATCTACATAAAATTAGTGTGTAGTGATGTCCAGTGCATGTGTGTATTATGCATGTGCGGGGTATGTGTGCATGTGAATGGTACGAATCATTGAATATTCTGGGTTTCATTTTGGGAGATCTAGCTGCATTGTTGTGAGCTGGGTGGGTCACACACTCTAGAGGAAGGAGGGCCAGGCTCTCCAGCATACCTCAGTTGGATTTCTTTGATTCTGAGAGAGGTTACTAGAAAGGCGGCTGGGCCCATTTCAGGAAGGACTGTGGCCTTTGTGTAAATTTTTGATACACACATCACTGTGGCTGATATCCAGGTCAAGCCCTCTCCTTACGGCCAGCCCTGTGTTGTGGGGTCGTCAGAATTTAAGTTGCTCCTGCTGTGGAAGACTGATTTCTTGAGGAACGGCACGGCAGAGGAGTGGGCACTTCAAAAGGAAGCAAACCACCTACACAAACTTCAAAGACTCAGACGCTGAATCACATTTGGGTCTGGAAATGGACTATAAGGGGAGCTTGAGGACCGAAAGATTTTCAACTGTCAAGCAGCCAGTCGGGTTGTGCGGGGATGGAAAGCTCTGCAAGACATCTTGACCAGGGCTGGAGGCTAAGGCATGCCAGTCTCCCAGTTGGGTGAGGGGACATCACCCTGGAACATCCAAGGCTACCTGCTTCTGGAGCCTGGAGCTCCGGTGCCTGACTTCTTGTCAAGACCACTGAGCTCTGTGAAGAAGAGGAGAGCACTGGAGGGAGCGAGGTCCAGTGGGGGATCCTGGTGAGTGAAGCTCTGTAGCTAAGTGTTAGGCGATGGCTGCTGTACCGATCGGGTTGTTGCCCAGGTGCAGGTTCATGTCTTCGGACACCGTATGCCAGAGATGGCTTCTGTGAAGTTAGCTGCGGTCATAATTAGGCCGTCACCTGTGTGCGGTGTGTACGTTGGGGACCCCATATGCCAGAGGGGGCCGCTGTGTGGTTAACCCTGCAAACGGGCTGTTGCCCGTGTCAAGTCTGCGGCCTGTATTCCAGAGGGGGCCGCTGTGAAGTTAACCATGCCAATCAGGGCATCTCCTGTGTGCAGGGTGTAAGTCAGCGACCCCATATGCCAGAGGTGGCAGCCATGAAGAGGAACATGCTGCTTTACCAATAGAGCCAAAGCCTGAATGTAGACCAGGTGTGGTGACCCTGTATGCCACTGGGTACCACCTGGAGAGAGAAGTATCGTAACTTGCCATAATCGCGAGGAGAGGCCGGTGTAGGGACCCCTACGCGCCTCAGGCCAAGCTGAGGATTAGAACCAGAAGCCATGTAATTCCCCCTTTCCCCCACACCTTCACAGACACACCCCCATGGGGAAGACCAAAGGAAGTGTACAGTTGCATCAGAGGAGCACCAAGAACTTCCAGCCATAGCCCCTGCAGAACCGGGTGTGTGATACTCTGCGAAGGAAGCCGCTGCACCTGTGAGAGACTCTCATGGGACTCCAGTCTGACAGTCCCTGCTGGTGCGTGTAAGATTGATAGAAGTGCTGAAAAAAGCACCAGGGGGGAACTTGTTTGCTGGTTTAGCGCTTCGGCGCTGGATCACTTTTCTAACAGAGACGGAGTTGGTGTCCTGAGACTTGGACTGCTGATGGGGCCTAACATGAATGTTACCTATAGTGAATGGGAAATAACCACTACTGCTAGTGAGACAGGAGTGGGACTCAGGGGCCTGACTGTTAAACACATCCTGCCCCCAAGAAGCCTACGACTGCTCGACCCATGCTACCACTGAGAGTCAAGTGCTGAAGGGGTATTTGGCTCACTTCCTCAGGATCCATAGTAGGTCGGACACCTCGACTTTAGGAGTAAAAGGCCTCAAACCCCATTGTTGGGCCCAGTAGCTCCTGCTTGCCTTGTGGCCATCTGAATGGGGTTCTGGCAGTCACTAATACAATTTTTCATCACTTGTGTTACGGAAAATGATTTTGAATGAGCTTGTGCTTTACCTATGGTCAAGTTTTACCCATATGATTCTTCTTTGTAGTAGGATGCCATGCTTTTGTTAAGGAGTTTATGGAACAAACCTCTCTGGTTGTAGAGATTTGTTCATGGTTCAAGAAATATTGTTATACTGGAACTTGATATATTGAACTCCTTTCATAGTCTAAGAAGAAATCTCTTCTGAGGCTTTAGAAAAATATGAATCAAGCTTGGAAAGCTGGATATTGAAGTTGTACTCTCAGACAACACTGAAAAGTGTCCTTATTAAAAAAATAGCTGTTATTTAAACATTTCTGAGTATTTAGTCATCTGCCACTGAGCATTCTTTGATTAGCTGGTGAATTGAAATGAGCCACTTTTCTCTCCTACCTGTATATTTCCCTTTTGTGTTTCATTTTCTGTTTTAGATTAGATTCTGGATTCGAGGAGTTTTTTCGCTACACTCATTATCCATAGAAAAATTATAATGTGCTGTCACTTGAATGGGGTATTGGTTCTTTGTGTATTCCAAGTAAAGATCTTTGTTGTATATATTGAAATGTTATGTGAACCAGGAAGCGTGCATCTACCTTGAATAAAAGACCTTTTGCACTAGAAAAAAAAGTAATGACTAATAAAATCATACAGCTGCAATACTTCCCAGCTGATCAACCCCCAGGTAGCTACATCCAACTTTCACAGTGACGTTTAATAATCAATAAAACATAACCTAATATTTCAAGTATTGACAAAGCCAGTTGGTTACAACTTTCAAAGTTGCTATGCTAACCTTTGGCTTTGCCAATGCTTTTTGCTGATGCTGTACTGTTGTGATGTGCAATGAAATGTCAATTTTAGGACCGCAAAAATTATTCATGATATCGCAGACGTTAGTCAGTCAACATGTGTGACCTCTTTACTTAGCCCAAGTAGCAGTAAATAACTTTATAGGTGAGAGAAACCCTGTGAACTGGAAATTCTGAAGGTCTGGTGCATTTCACACCCAGCTGTTAGTGACCTGGTTTTGGCCTCAACTGTGCGCTCCCAGATAACGACTCAAATAAGCCTTGAAATGCACTATTCGTTGTATAATTTGTGATCCAAACATTTACCTTCGGAAATACTTCTCCGACTTAATAATATAATTGATATTTTTTGCATATATGACTGCCTCTCCCTACCATGTCTCTGAAATGACGTGTGACTGTGGAGCAGTGACTCACATAGCTGCAAAGTACCCCTTATTATGTACCTGGCTTTTTTGCCTAGAGCGCTTCAAATGCTGAGACTATGGAATGCGCACTTATTATGGAAAAAGCAAAGCTACCTGTCCAAAAAGGCAATGTGCTGCTGGTTTAAATAAAACAAGCATTTGCAATGCAATAGGTCTTGCATTACTGATAGTTTGAGCTATTGGTGTTGCAAATATTAATGCAACACCAATAGCTCATACTTTCAGTAATGCGAGACCTAGTACATTGCAAATGCTTGCGTAGTGAGCCAGGAAACAGCATTGTATGTCTCAGTGCAGTACCGCAAGATGCTCCTAGAGGTCCCTTGTGAGCAAGGCACCAGCTCTACATGTCTCGGTGCAGCACCGCAAGCTGCTCCTAGAGGTACCTAGTGAGCATAATAAACCGCCTTACCAAAACAGTACACAGCTGCTTGAAATATGAACAATGATATGTTTAAAGTCGTAAGGCCGTGGTGACATTAATGGACAGCTGACGATCCACTATAACAAAACAAGCATGCCCATGTTCAGGTAAAAGAAAAGCACGTCCGCCATTATCCCATCTGAGGCGGCCGTGCTGCTTAAATTTAATAAAAGCGTTTTGAGAGAGAGAGCGTGCGTGTCCTGCCTGCAAAAACAGGCAGAAGAAAGCCAATTAAGAAAATAGTGCTCCCAGGCTCTAATTAAAGCATTTGTGTAACATCCAAAGTAAAAGGGCCAGTCCTCATGGGAGGTTCCAAATGAAGACAAGGCAGTACTAAGGAGTGATTAACATGCATTTTAACCAATCAGAAACCAGCATTTACAAAGGACAATGACACAAGCTAATGACAAATACGGGCCGAGTGTGGGCGGAGCTACAAGTACATACTGCTATACAGCATGCCTCACAGAGCAGTGTATGTGTACTGACTCTAGGCTCGACCTAAAAAAGCAAAAGTATTTTTTTTTTTTAATTTTCAACACCAACAGCTCCAACTTTAACAAATGCGAGACCTACTGTATTGGAAATGCAATCGGTCTTGCATTTGTTAGAGTTGGAGTTATTGGCATTATAAATGCCAATGTTTTTTTTTTACCAAGACAAGTTGCAAAAGAGGCCCTGTGGGACCTCTTTTGACCACATATGGTACCTCACCCTGTGCAGGGTGCGATACCATATGTGGCTAAAAGAGGTCTCATTGGACCTCTTTTGGTCACACATGGTACTGCACCCTGCAGAAGGTATGGTAAATCCACCCTCCCCATAATGCATTGCATGCAAGACAGTACTATGAGTACATTCAAATAGCTAGTTCCATATATACAATTAGTAGCTTTGAAATGTGACAAAATAATGATTACATTCATTTTGGATTAGGTTGCACTCTGAGTGGAGCTGATGAAAGGAAATTTATAGACTGTCTCATATAATTGTGAGATATTCTAGTGAGTGAAGTAACCACTGCAAGCCTAGCTTAGGACCAAGTGTGTGTCATGCCTGAAGCCTTTTAAGAAAATAGTGCCTTGAGGCTCTAATTAAAACCTAGGGAGTCACAACACATGTAACAGGGGATATCCTCATGGGGGGTTACAAGAAGAGACAAGGCTGTACCAAGAAGGGACTACTAAGCCCATTGACCAATGAAAAGCCACCATTTACAAAGGACATGGACAGGAGCCAATTAAAAAGATGGGCGTAAAGTGGGCGCAGCTTTATGCCCATATCCTGACTACAGTATGTCTCGAAGAGACAGCTCAAGCGCTGCCTAGGCGAGACCTAAAAAAGCCCCCCTAGGTTAAGGGTGGCACACAGGACATGGAGAAACATGACAGCACTAGGAGATTTTAATATTCATATGGATGATCCTTCTGACTCGGAGGCTTTACGGCTGCTGGAATCTTCAGAGATTGTTAGGTAGTCCCCCTACATTAATTCCCCTACTCATGAAAAGGGTCATATTTTAGATCAAATATTTTCCAACGTTAGTGTGGCAACAGATACTCCACGACCATTGGTGTGATCGGATCATTTTCTTCTGAGTTTAAAAATCTCTAGGACTCTACCCCATCTTCAATCTAGGGATAAGTCCTGCCCTCGTATTTTTAGACCTTTTAGCCAGGTCACTCCTGATAGTCTGAGAACAGCTCTGGGCCAGCACCCGATTCCCTTTTGCGGCGACCCTGAGATTGACACTCTTAGCTTGGAGAAGTGGCTCGAAGAACGGGCCTCTGAGTTGGCGCCCTTCGCAACTCGTAAAGCTAAAACTGGTCGCCCCTCCGCACCATGGTTACAGAAACCCTAAGGAAAAACAGGAGTGCCTGCAAACAATTGGAGAGAGTGCGGCAAATCAAGTTTGACTCCGAGGACAAAGCCATCTATAAGCAAGCTCTAAAAGCTTATTTTAATGATGTGCGCACTGAAAAGAGAAATTTCTTCACCTCTAAAATAAAGGGTGCGGCTAATAAAACCAAAGACATTTTTCAAAATTGTTAAGGATTTCTCATCCCCCAGTGCAGTGAGCATGCCATCTATCCCCACCTCCATTTGGGTCCACCAGTTGGCTAGTTTCTTCCATGATGCTTGATACAACAATCATTTGTCTCTATGGGCACATCTGAAACTGATGAGACGTGGGGTGCGGACCCCCCGCCCTCTGGGGTTGGTCATTCGTTTACCCAATTTCCCCCCATTTCTTTAGAAAAATCCCTTGATATCATGGTAACACTGAAGTCGGGATCCCCCTCTGACCCGTGTCCCCCAAAAACCTTGAAGAACGTTGCGGAGACCATAAATCCTGCTGTTAATTTATTTCTGAATATCTAGCTCGAAAAGGGAACGGTACCCAGCTGTTGGAAAAAGGCAAAAATCATTCCTCTCTTAAAGAAACCCACAGCTGACCCTGCAGTTGCATCCAATTATAGGCCCATATTCCTCCTGCCTTTCTTTTCAAGTGTCCTCGAGAAGTACGTTAATTCAGTGCTAATGGACTATATGGAAAGAATCCATGTTCTCCACGATAGTCAGTCAGGCTTTAGAGCCTCCCTTAGCACTGAAACAGCGTTACTGGAAGGTTCTGAAACTATTAAAACTCAGATGGACAAAGGTGGCAGTGCTGTGGTGATATTGTTGGATCTGTCCGCAGCCTTTGACACCATGCCCCATGACCGGCTCCTGCGTAGGTTGGCGGAGTGTGGTATTGGGGGCACGATGTACAAATGGTTTGCCTCCTATGTGAGTGAGCGGCAGCAGGAAATTTGGTCTCCTCCCTTATTAGCCGCAATTCCACCAATGCAGGTGGGCGTCCCGCAGGGTGCCATTCTTAGTCCAACGCTCTTTAGATCGAAGATCATTTCTTGCACCGATGATAAACAACTGCTGTTCATGTGTGACAAAGGGGCGAACTTCAGAGGGATGGAGATTAACAGATGTTTGACGGAGGTCTTCTCTTGGATGCAACTCAACCAACTTAAGTGCAACCCGGAAAAATCCTAAATTATCTTTTTTGGATGCCCTCCATGCGAGGACTGGAGTCTATGGTGGCCCCGTGACATGTCCCCTCCCTCTGCTCCAGTCAGCACGGTAAAGAACTTGGGAGTTAAGCTGGACGCTAGTTTAGCGATGAAGAGCCAAATCCAAACCGTTGCTTGCACATGTTTTGGATTGATAAAAATGGTAAAAAAATTCCTTCCTCTACTACCGGTTGAATACCGAAAGACAGTAGTGCAAGCCCTAATTACATCCAGGTTGAACTATGTAAATATCCTGTATCTGGTCTTACCAGAATATTTGCTCAATCAGCTGCAGGATGTCCAGAACGCCGCAGCCACAGCTATTATTATGATAAAACAAAGAATGCATATGTCGCCCCACCTAAAGGCATTGCACTGGCTCCCGGTTAGAAAGAGGATCCAGTTCATGTCTTTAGTGCTGGCCTATCGAGCATTCCATGGTGCAGGTGCCATGTATCTGAGAAGGAGGATCCAACGCTATCAGCCTCAACTGGTCTTAAGGTCCTCAGGACAGTCCCTCATGCTCATTCCCAAGTTTGCCCGCTCTCGGATAGGGGGACGTTCCTTTCAGGTTTTAGCAGCACGCCTGTGGAACGATCTGCCTTTGCCTCTCAAACAGGCCCAGCACTTGGTGTTTTTTAGGAGACAACTAAAAACATGGTTGTATCAGCACGAGCACTCTGGTTGGTGGGGTGGAGTTTTTTCTGTTACGGTTTTGGTGGTTTAGTGCCGGGACGCTCTATGTGAATAGCTGTGCGCTTTATAAATACCCATTTTCATTTCATTTCATTTCACTGAAATCACAAGTCTGGATTATTTCCCCAAAGACAGGCAGAGTTGAAGCAAAGGAAGTTAAATGTCAGCATTATCTCCGAAAGTCTGCCGGAACTCAGGAATAGTCAATCACATCCAATAATAACCAGAAAATGCCATTAGGACTGGGCACAGGTCATTCATGTGACAGATTTGCCTCTGAAGGCTGGTTCGGACCCTATGGTGCCAAAGGCGGTACGCCGTGCCTATGACAATGGTTCACTATAATGCATGCTCAGTGTATATTGTTAACACAAGGAGATGATGGACGGTGCGCTGAAACTTTTCAGACACTCACCCCTAGTCACTGATCTGGGTTGAATCCATCATCGTTCTTTAGCTCACTTCGCCACCCCAGTTCGGACACAGTTATATGCAAATCAGTCTTGACCCTGTGCCTCATGGGAACAGTCCAGCCCGACCTGCCAAGCCATGATATTTTTCATCTACTCTATTGTGGGGTTTGTTCTAGAAAGGACATGGTTTGAAAAAGAGACATCATTTTGTGATTTAGCTGTCAGGATTGTGGACCAACTTTATTTATTCCTATTAGGAATTCTTTGTGATTTTGAACGTGGACCGATTATTACTTTACAAACTGATTTGAGCCCTGATGAAGTTCCCCCAGTGGAACGAAACACGTTGGCTGATGTCCAATTTTAACGACTTACTTCAGTAAAGAGACGTTTTGAACATATTTGGAGACAACTGACTTTTTTCTTGGTGCACCTTCCTTTCTCTATAATGCCACGCCATGTCTTCCCTGGACCGGAAACAAGCATCCTGCGACCGGTTACCGGTTAACAGCCCTCATCAGCTAGGCTAGCTTGAATCCAGTGGGAAAGTGTGCAAGGGAGCCATGTCTGGGCATACCCTGCCAACTTAGGGCGAACAAAGCAAACCCGAGGAGATTTTGGACGGATGGCTGAAACTTTGCAGACACCCACCCCTAGTCATAGATCTGGGTTGAATCCATCATCGTTAGTTAGCTCACTTCGCCACCCCAGTTCAGACACAGCTATGTGCAAATCAGTCTTGACCCTGTGCCTCAGTGTATATTGTTGGCTGGATAGCATTATATGATCCTCACCTATTCCTATTCCTGGGCATGCCATTCTATGGAATCCTGTGCTGCATGATTACTGAATGAAAAACAAGTTTAATTTTTTTTTTTAATGTAATTGTGTTGAAAGTATTTGTTGAGTGGAGATATTGTTGATCGAGTAACTTAATTTACTTATTCCTCTTGTAGTCTAGGGGCAATTTGTGTTTTTTAAGCTATAGTTTTGTCTCTGAGCGCTTTGTAACCAAATTCTGATTAGTTCCTTACACGTCTTAGTCATATTCTGTAGGTGCAGAAGCCAGGTCCTGGTGGTTTCCAGTGGCACTTGGAAAGAGGTGAAATCGCTTGTTCATAGCTCTTCTGTTAAGGACCCACTCAAAATAGGCACATTTCTGCATAAGTGTGCCTATCTTTTACAAATTTACTCGTGACAGTTCTTCCGTAGGCGCCACCACTATGGACGTGTTGGAGGTAAGATTACATAGTCACAGCTATGGTGACAATCCAGTGTGGAGGTAGTATGTTCTTTAAGCATCGTACTAAGCCTAATAGAATAATCAGCAAGAGAGGATGCATGCTGGGGTCCTTGTCTCTGTGTTGATGTAGAGGCTACAGTAGTTCTCCACAAAATCTCTAGATAATAGCAGGATTATGGTTGTTGAAGATAAATGGAAACTATGGAAGAACATATATCTGTAGTACCACTTCCAATGGTCACTTCTCCAATTGTGGTTCTCTCTAGTTGAAGGGGATGCTCAAAGTACCAGATCCAAGTCACTGGAGTTTGAGAGGTAGATGTATGGTACAGCGGTATTTCGGAGAATAATCATTCATGGACATGCAGAATCCTGAGAAAACTGGGGGGAATCAGCGCTTCAATTAGAAGATTTGTGTGAGATGGCAAATCGAAGCCAGGGTCTATTACTCTCTCATTACACGGTCCATCTGGAGGGGCACCAACTCATTTTCAACACCTGTATGCATATATGGCTTTGTATGTCCAGCTACTACCCAGATTGACTCAGCAGAGACACGCTGGGCTTCAGCAGGGGAATGCAGATGGTCCCCAGAGATAGTGAGCTTGTCAGCTAGCTAGGTGGAGGTGCAGGTCATGATGGCTTTGTAAATGATGCAGTTAGCTTTGAAATGGTGTTGTCTGGTAAGAGGAGCCACTGGAGTTCAATCAGGGTGTGAATTATGTTGTCATATTTCTTCAGGCTTTTCATGAGGCATGCAATGGCAGAGAGGATGTCCTTAAGAGGGCCCTTTGCGAAGTTTTGGAGGTCATGGAGTAGGGTATTGCCAGAAGAAGGAGGATAAGGGCTTGAACGTTAGTTCTAAAGACGTTTTCTGTTAGGAATGGTTTCACCTCATTTAGTAGAAAGAACTGATTCTAAGGTCCAAAGTGAATCTGAGTGACTTGCTGCTGGAATGAAAGTTGGGGTTCGAATCTGCTCAAGTTGATGGTGTTGATCCTAATTTCGACAAATTAATGCATGTAGTTCTTGGTAAATAGCTGGAATTCCGTTGTGCTGGTGTTACTCTTCAGGTGGGGGCTTGACATCTACAACCGATTGAGGTGCAAGAGGTGTTTGAGGCATTGGACCTCTGGAGCAGAGAAGATTTTCAAATATAGCTGTCTCTTTGGCACATCAGGGACGCTCTTTGCTTTTATCCATGAGTACAGTCCCAAGCGGCTACATGTAGAGGTGGAAGATGACAGGCAGCAAGATAGAACGCTGGGGAACCCACCGGGTGATTGGAACCCTCTGGAACCTGTCACTTGAATGGGGTATTGGTTCTTTGTGTATTCCAAGTAAAGATCTTTGTTGTATATATTGAAATGTTATGTGAACCAGGAAGCGTGCATCTACCTTGAATAAAAGACCTTTTGCACTAGAAAAAAAAGTAATGACTAATAAAATCATACAGCTGCAATACTTCCCAGCTGATCAACCCCCAGGTAGCTACATCCAACTTTCACAGTGACGTTTAATAATCAATAAAACATAACCTAATATTTCAAGTATTGACAAAGCCAGTTGGTTACAACTTTCAAAGTTGCTATGCTAACCTTTGGCTTTGCCAATGCTTTTTGCTGATGCTGTACTGTTGTGATGTGCAATGAAATGTCAATTTTAGGACCGCAAAAATTATTCATGATATCGCAGACGTTAGTCAGTCAACATGTGTGACCTCTTTACTTAGCCCAAGTAGCAGTAAATAACTTTATAGGTGAGAGAAACCCTGTGAACTGGAAATTCTGAAGGTCTGGTGCATTTCACACCCAGCTGTTAGTGACCTGGTTTTGGCCTCAACTGTGCGCTCCCAGATAACGACTCAAATAAGCCTTGAAATGCACTATTCGTTGTATAATTTGTGATCCAAACATTTACCTTCGGAAATACTTCTCCGACTTAATAATATAATTGATATTTTTTGCATATATGACTGCCTCTCCCTACCATGTCTCTGAAATGACGTGTGACTGTGGAGCAGTGACTCACATAGCTGCAAAGTACCCCTTATTATGTACCTGGCTTTTTTGCCTAGAGCGCTTCAAATGCTGAGACTATGGAATGCGCACTTATTATGGAAAAAGCAAAGCTACCTGTCCAAAAAGGCAATGTGCTGCTGGTTTAAATAAAACAAGCATTTGCAATGCAATAGGTCTTGCATTACTGATAGTTTGAGCTATTGGTGTTGCAAATATTAATGCAACACCAATAGCTCATACTTTCAGTAATGCGAGACCTAGTACATTGCAAATGCTTGCGTAGTGAGCCAGGAAACAGCATTGTATGTCTCAGTGCAGTACCGCAAGATGCTCCTAGAGGTCCCTTGTGAGCAAGGCACCAGCTCTACATGTCTCGGTGCAGCACCGCAAGCTGCTCCTAGAGGTACCTAGTGAGCATGATAAACCGCCTTACCAAAACAGTACACAGCTGCTTGAAATATGAACAATGATATGTTTAAAGTCGTAAGGCCGTGGTGACATTAATGGACAGCTGACGATCCACTATAACAAAACAAGCATGCCCATGTTCAGGTAAAAGAAAAGCACGTCCGCCATTATCCCATCTGAGGCGGCCGTGCTGCTTAAATTTAATAAAAGCGTTTTGAGAGAGAGAGCGTGCGTGTCCTGCCTGCAAAAACAGGCAGAAGAAAGCCAATTAAGAAAATAGTGCTCCCAGGCTCTAATTAAAGCATTTGTGTAACATCCAAAGTAAAAGGGCCAGTCCTCATGGGAGGTTCCAAATGAAGACAAGGCAGTACTAAGGAGTGATTAACATGCATTTTAACCAATCAGAAACCAGCATTTACAAAGGACAATGACACAAGCTAATGACAAATACGGGCCGAGTGTGGGCGGAGCTACAAGTACATACTGCTATACAGCATGCCTCACAGAGCAGTGTATGTGTACTGACTCTAGGCTCGACCTAAAAAAGCAAAAGTATTTTTTTTTTTTAATTTTCAACACCAACAGCTCCAACTTTAACAAATGCGAGACCTACTGTATTGGAAATGCAATCGGTCTTGCATTTGTTAGAGTTGGAGTTATTGGCATTATAAATGCCAATGTTTTTTTTTTACCAAGACAAGTTGCAAAAGAGGCCCTGTGGGACCTCTTTTGACCACATATGGTACCTCACCCTGTGCAGGGTGCAATACCATATGTGGCTAAAAGAGGTCTCATTGGACCTCTTTTGGTCACACATGGTACTGCACCCTGCAGAAGGTATGGTAAATCCACCCTCCCCATAATGCATTGCATGCAAGACAGTACTATGAGTACATTCAAATAGCTAGTTCCATATATACAATTAGTAGCTTTGAAATGTGACAAAATAATGATTACATTCATTTTGGATTAGGTTGCACTCTGAGTGGAGCTGATGAAAGGAAATTTATAGACTGTCTCATATAATTGTGAGATATTCTAGTGAGTGAAGTAACCACTGCAAGCCTAGCTTAGGACCAAGTGTGTGTCATGCCTGAAGCCTTTTAAGAAAATAGTGCCTTGAGGCTCTAATTAAAACCTAGGGAGTCACAACACATGTAACAGGGGATATCCTCATGGGGGGTTACAAGAAGAGACAAGGCTGTACCAAGAAGGGACTACTAAGCCCATTGACCAATGAAAAGCCACCATTTACAAAGGACATGGACAGGAGCCAATTAAAAAGATGGGCGTAAAGTGGGCGCAGCTTTATGCCCATATCCTGACTACAGTATGTCTCGAAGAGACAGCACAAGCGCTGCCTAGGCGAGACCTAAAAAAGCCCCCCTAGGTTAAGGGTGGCACACAGGACATGGAGAAACATGACAGCACTAGGAGATTTTAATATTCATATGGATGATCCTTCTGACTCGGAGGCTTTACGGCTGCTGGAATCTTCAGAGATTGTTAGGTAGTCCCCCTACATTAATTCCCCTACTCATGAAAAGGGTCATATTTTAGATCAAATATTTTCCAACGTTAGTGTGGCAACAGATACTCCACGACCATTGGTGTGATCGGATCATTTTCTTCTGAGTTTAAAAATCTCTAGGACTCTACCCCATCTTCAATCTAGGGATAAGTCCTGCCCTCGTATTTTTAGACCTTTTAGCCAGGTCACTCCTGATAGTCTGAGAACAGCTCTGGGCCAGCACCCGATTCCCTTTTGCGGCGACCCTGAGATTGACACTCTTAGCTTGGAGAAGTGGCTCGAAGAACGGGCCTCTGAGTTGGCGCCCTTCGCAACTCGTAAAGCTAAAACTGGTCGCCCCTCCGCACCATGGTTACAGAAACCCTAAGGAAAAACAGGAGTGCCTGCAAACAATTGGAGAGAGTGCGGCAAATCAAGTTTGACTCCGAGGACAAAGCCATCTATAAGCAAGCTCTAAAAGCTTATTTTAATGATGTGCGCACTGAAAAGAGAAATTTCTTCACCTCTAAAATAAAGGGTGCGGCTAATAAAACCAAAGACATTTTTCAAAATTGTTAAGGATTTCTCATCCCCCAGTGCAGTGAGCATGCCATCTATCCCCACCTCCATTTGGGTCCACCAGTTGGCTAGTTTCTTCCATGATGCTTGATACAACAATCATTTGTCTCTATGGGCACATCTGAAACTGATGAGACGTGGGGTGCGGACCCCCCGCCCTCTGGGGTTGGTCATTCGTTTACCCAATTTCCCCCCATTTCTTTAGAAAAATCCCTTGATATCATGGTAACACTGAAGTCGGGATCCCCCTCTGACCCGTGTCCCCCAAAAACCTTGAAGAACGTTGCGGAGACCATAAATCCTGCTGTTAATTTATTTCTGAATATCTAGCTCGAAAAGGGAACGGTACCCAGCTGTTGGAAAAAGGCAAAAATCATTCCTCTCTTAAAGAAACCCACAGCTGACCCTGCAGTTGCATCCAATTATAGGCCCATATTCCTCCTGCCTTTCTTTTCAAGTGTCCTCGAGAAGTACGTTAATTCAGTGCTAATGGACTATATGGAAAGAATCCATGTTCTCCACGATAGTCAGTCAGGCTTTAGAGCCTCCCTTAGCACTGAAACAGCGTTACTGGAAGGTTCTGAAACTATTAAAACTCAGATGGACAAAGGTGGCAGTGCTGTGGTGATATTGTTGGATCTGTCCGCAGCCTTTGACACCATGCCCCATGACCGGCTCCTGCGTAGGTTGGCGGAGTGTGGTATTGGGGGCACGATGTACAAATGGTTTGCCTCCTATGTGAGTGAGCGGCAGCAGGAAATTTGGTCTCCTCCCTTATTAGCCGCAATTCCACCAATGCAGGTGGGCGTCCCGCAGGGTGCCATTCTTAGTCCAACGCTCTTTAGATCGAAGATCATTTCTTGCACCGATGATAAACAACTGCTGTTCATGTGTGACAAAGGGGCGAACTTCAGAGGGATGGAGATTAACAGATGTTTGACGGAGGTCTTCTCTTGGATGCAACTCAACCAACTTAAGTGCAACCCGGAAAAATCCTAAATTATCTTTTTTGGATGCCCTCCATGCGAGGACTGGAGTCTATGGTGGCCCCGTGACATGTCCCCTCCCTCTGCTCCAGTCAGCACGGTAAAGAACTTGGGAGTTAAGCTGGACGCTAGTTTAGCGATGAAGAGCCAAATCCAAACCGTTGCTTGCACATGTTTTGGATTGATAAAAATGGTAAAAAAATTCCTTCCTCTACTACCGGTTGAATACCGAAAGACAGTAGTGCAAGCCCTAATTACATCCAGGTTGAACTATGTAAATATCCTGTATCTGGTCTTACCAGAATATTTGCTCAATCAGCTGCAGGATGTCCAGAACGCCGCAGCCACAGCTATTATTATGATAAAACAAAGAATGCATATGTCGCCCCACCTAAAGGCATTGCACTGGCTCCCGGTTAGAAAGAGGATCCAGTTCATGTCTTTAGTGCTGGCCTATCGAGCATTCCATGGTGCAGGTGCCATGTATCTGAGAAGGAGGATCCAACGCTATCAGCCTCAACTGGTCTTAAGGTCCTCAGGACAGTCCCTCATGCTCATTCCCAAGTTTGCCCGCTCTCGGATAGGGGGACGTTCCTTTCAGGTTTTAGCAGCACGCCTGTGGAACGATCTGCCTTTGCCTCTCAAACAGGCCCAGCACTTGGTGTTTTTTAGGAGACAACTAAAAACATGGTTGTATCAGCACGAGCACTCTGGTTGGTGGGGTGGAGTTTTTTCTGTTACGGTTTTGGTGGTTTAGTGCCGGGACGCTCTATGTGAATAGCTGTGCGCTTTATAAATACCCATTTTCATTTCATTTCATTTCACTGAAATCACAAGTCTGGATTATTTCCCCAAAGACAGGCAGAGTTGAAGCAAAGGAAGTTAAATGTCAGCATTATCTCCGAAAGTCTGCCGGAACTCAGGAATAGTCAATCACATCCAATAATAACCAGAAAATGCCATTAGGACTGGGCACAGGTCATTCATGTGACAGATTTGCCTCTGAAGGCTGGTTCGGACCCTATGGTGCCAAAGGCGGTACGCCGTGCCTATGACAATGGTTCACTATAATGCATGCTCAGTGTATATTGTTAACACAAGGAGATGATGGACGGTGCGCTGAAACTTTTCAGACACTCACCCCTAGTCACTGATCTGGGTTGAATCCATCATCGTTCTTTAGCTCACTTCGCCACCCCAGTTCGGACACAGTTATATGCAAATCAGTCTTGACCCTGTGCCTCATGGGAACAGTCCAGCCCGACCTGCCAAGCCATGATATTTTTCATCTACTCTATTGTGGGGTTTGTTCTAGAAAGGACATGGTTTGAAAAAGAGACATCATTTTGTGATTTAGCTGTCAGGATTGTGGACCAACTTTATTTATTCCTATTAGGAATTCTTTGTGATTTTGAACGTGGACCGATTATTACTTTACAAACTGATTTGAGCCCTGATGAAGTTCCCCCAGTGGAACGAAACACGTTGGCTGATGTCCAATTTTAACGACTTACTTCAGTAAAGAGACGTTTTGAACATATTTGGAGACAACTGACTTTTTTCTTGGTGCACCTTCCTTTCTCTATAATGCCACGCCATGTCTTCCCTGGACCGGAAACAAGCATCCTGCGACCGGTTACCGGTTAACAGCCCTCATCAGCTAGGCTAGCTTGAATCCAGTGGGAAAGTGTGCAAGGGAGCCATGTCTGGGCATACCCTGCCAACTTAGGGCGAACAAAGCAAACCCGAGGAGATTTTGGACGGATGGCTGAAACTTTGCAGACACCCACCCCTAGTCATAGATCTGGGTTGAATCCATCATCGTTAGTTAGCTCACTTCGCCACCCCAGTTCAGACACAGCTATGTGCAAATCAGTCTTGACCCTGTGCCTCAGTGTATATTGTTGGCTGGATAGCATTATATGATCCTCACCTATTCCTATTCCTGGGCATGCCATTCTATGGAATCCTGTGCTGCATGATTACTGAATGAAAAACAAGTTTAATTTTTTTTTTTAATGTAATTGTGTTGAAAGTATTTGTTGAGTGGAGATATTGTTGATCGAGTAACTTAATTTACTTATTCCTCTTGTAGTCTAGGGGCAATTTGTGTTTTTTAAGCTATAGTTTTGTCTCTGAGCGCTTTGTAACCAAATTCTGATTAGTTCCTTACACGTCTTAGTCATATTCTGTAGGTGCAGAAGCCAGGTCCTGGTGGTTTCCAGTGGCACTTGGAAAGAGGTGAAATCGCTTGTTCATAGCTCTTCTGTTAAGGACCCACTCAAAATAGGCACATTTCTGCATAAGTGTGCCTATCTTTTACAAATTTACTCGTGACAGTTCTTCCGTAGGCGCCACCACTATGGACGTGTTGGAGGTAAGATTACATAGTCACAGCTATGGTGACAATCCAGTGTGGAGGTAGTATGTTCTTTAAGCATCGTACTAAGCCTAATAGAATAATCAGCAAGAGAGGATGCATGCTGGGGTCCTTGTCTCTGTGTTGATGTAGAGGCTACAGTAGTTCTCCACAAAATCTCTAGATAATAGCAGGATTATGGTTGTTGAAGATAAATGGAAACTATGGAAGAACATATATCTGTAGTACCACTTCCAATGGTCACTTCTCCAATTGTGGTTCTCTCTAGTTGAAGGGGATGCTCAAAGTACCAGATCCAAGTCACTGGAGTTTGAGAGGTAGATGTATGGTACAGCGGTATTTCGGAGAATAATCATTCATGGACATGCAGAATCCTGAGAAAACTGGGGGGAATCAGCGCTTCAATTAGAAGATTTGTGTGAGATGGCAAATCGAAGCCAGGGTCTATTACTCTCTCATTACACGGTCCATCTGAAGGGGCACCAACTCATTTTCAACACCTGTATGCATATATGGCTTTGTATGTCCAGCTACTACCCAGATTGACTCAGCAGAGACACGCTGGGCTTCAGCAGGGGAATGCAGATGGTCCCCAGAGATAGTGAGCTTGTCAGCTAGCTAGGTGGAGGTGCAGGTCATGATGGCTTTGTAAATGATGCAGTTAGCTTTGAAATGGTGTTGTCTGGTAAGAGGAGCCACTGGAGTTCAATCAGGGTGTGAATTATGTTGTCATATTTCTTCAGGCTTTTCATGAGGCATGCAATGGCAGAGAGGATGTCCTTAAGAGGGCCCTTTGCGAAGTTTTGGAGGTCATGGAGTAGGGTATTGCCAGAAGAAGGAGGATAAGGGCTTGAACGTTAGTTCTAAAGACGTTTTCTGTTAGGAATGGTTTCACCTCATTTAGTAGAAAGAACTGATTCTAAGGTCCAAAGTGAATCTGAGTGACTTGCTGCTGGAATGAAAGTTGGGGTTCGAATCTGCTCAAGTTGATGGTGTTGATCCTAATTTCGACAAATTAATGCATGTAGTTCTTGGTAAATAGCTGGAATTCCGTTGTGCTGGTGTTACTCTTCAGGTGGGGGCTTGACATCTACAACCGATTGAGGTGCAAGAGGTGTTTGAGGCATTGGACCTCTGGAGCAGAGAAGATTTTCAAATATAGCTGTCTCTTTGGCACATCAGGGACGCTCTTTGCTTTTATCCATGAGTACAGTCCCAAGCGGCTACATGTAGAGGTGGAAGATGACAGGCAGCAAGATAGAACGCTGGGGAACCCACCGGGTGATTGGAACCCTCTGGAACCTGGAGGTGCCTATGTTAACAAGCTACTATTTGTTGGAGAGCTCAAAGAAGACCAGATAAGGATGTGTTCATTGAATCTCAATGGAGACTTCAGGATGTGGATGAGGGTGTTATAGTTGGGTGTTTCGAAAGCAGCTGAGAAGTACAGTACTATCAGGAGACAAGGGGTCATCATCTGTGGTTGCAAGGGCATGGTCTTGGATGTGTAAGGTACCTGTTGCTGTGATACAGTGCGTTTTGAAGCTATATTAATAGGTTTGCAGGAGATGGTTGATTTAATCTTGAAGATGTGGATAGATTGCTTTTTCGATGATCTTGCCAATGAAAGGTGAATGAGTTATTGGCTGGTAGTTGGCAAGTTCGTTGGGGTCCAGAGTGGGTTTCCTAAGGAGTCTAGTTTTGGAGGTGTGCCTCCAGTCTTCACTTCTTAGAGAAGCAACAAACCTATTCTATGATCAGGTTGAGTATGTGTGAATGACTAGCTTGAGAGAGAGACACCAAGACATCCAAAGAAGTCCACAATCAAAAAAGTAAGCTCCTCCAGTCACTGAAACAGAGGGTTTTACGAGTCAAGCTTGAGGGCGAAGGTGTAATGCAGACTTGGTACAGGCCTGCTACTGATTGCTTGTGTCAAACCCAACTGAAGACAAAAGGGTCTAGGAGCCAAGCTTAAGTATGTGATGATGCAATACTGGATTATGATAGCCTTTATACAGATTGCCAGCAATAACACCACGTGGAGAACATTCTGTGCATAGAAGGAGGGGAGACATGTCTTCCTGCACCGGCAGACCTCCATGTTGTATGATCTCATGAGAGTTGATGGAGCGGTCTGTCGAACGGGTCAAGTTAGCAGGAGCAACCTGTACCTGGGGTAACTTTAAAGTCAGCAACACTTCGCTTTTCGATTCACTGAAGAGTGTTAATGAAGAACAAACATAATGATGTCAGCTGATTGCCTCAGTGAAGATGTAACTGCTAACATTAAAGAAGATTACCTCATTGCAAATTGATCAGTATCTCCTGATAAACTGAAGACTGAAAAATGAAAGAAGAAATTAAACATTTGCATATACCACAGGGGAATGGAGTGTTACTGAAGGCACACGTGCAATAAGTTGTGTGCTGCTTTGTTTGACTGCTCCCACAATTTGTGTGAGTGTCTTTGAAAACATGTGGCTTCTGAGGTACTCTAAAGAGGTGAGTGGGTAACTAAAATATTCTGTAGCATTCAAAGTCGGTTGACAATGGTAAGGTTTAACTACTTTAATTAAGGCAAAGCCTTATTAAGATAGGTGATTGCCTCAGTGAAAGTGGGAAAGTATTAGGTGTTAAAATTAAAGAAAATTACCTTGTAGGACATTTAGTTACATTCAAAATTAAAAAAAGAATTGAGAGAACTGCATCACCAACAATGCTATGGAGCCTTACTCAAGGCACACGTGATAGGTTTTGAGTTGCTCTGTCTGAGTGTTCCCACAGTCTGTGTTAAAGTCTGCCTACTGCCGGTCTTAGACAAAGCCTAGTGGACCCCGAGGCATGCTCACAGTAGCCAGGCTGGAGGAAAGCGAATACAAGGTGGGTTGTGGCTTCAGTTGAGGTTTCTAAATCCAGCAGCTTCTGATGAGAGACATCATTTAGGAATTACCCCCAGCCCCACAGTTTTCGCTTCTAGCAAGGAGCATGGCCAGTGAAAATGGCCAGAAAACCTTCAGCGAGTGGTGGAGTGACAGTCCATTAGAGTAGGTGTCCTACCATCAGAAGATGGGCTCAACAAACTGGGCAGTAAAAGGCCCAGCATCTAAGCTTAAGCAAGTGACACTGTGACAAGGTGACTCCTTCTGGGTTTATCCAGAGACCGCCCGCCAGAGCATTCAGAATGCATGGGCATCACAACTGAAGTTAATTGGGGGAGGCACAGATACATGTAGGGTTAGATAGAGCTTTGGAATCTTCCATGCTTTAGACTTCTGCTACGCCATTCCCCCTCCCGGGGGTATTTTCAGTTTCTCCTCCAGTTCTGTTTTTGGAAAAATGCAAGGATGCCGTGTAGTCTTATATACATGCCTTTGCAAAACACTACAGTTGAAGCACCTATTAGGCCATGGTCAATGTATCAGCGGATATTCCTATAAACACAGCCAGTTAGCAAATTGGAAATACGGACTTTTATTATTTGCTAACATAAATTGTAAATGGGTATACTTTAAAAGAGCTGTTCAACTCAGACACCTCCAGTTACCGGATTGGAAGAATGTTCCTGGCAGTGCGCCCCCTTGAAATGATGGTCATAAAGCCACTGTTTAAAATGGCCTTTACATATTCCTGGGTGGTGCCCCAAGATTTATACCATCACTTACTTCTTCTAAAGCCTAATTAGGCAGTTCTATTTGTATCATTGATTTAACTGTCTGCAAGTAGTGACCTGAAGCATAGACATGTCCTAATGTATTTTGGAATTCTGCTGGGGTGGTGATGTGTTTCTGTTCTTTCTCGTTTGAGTTGGCATCTTGGCTTGAATGACGCGTGTGTAAAAAAAAAAAAAAGCGTTGTTTAAAATTAAAATCACATTTTTGCATTTTCTTCAAATGCGTCATGAACGGATTTGCCCCTTTGGGGCATGAAGGATACCCTACAAATATTATTTAGTCTGTATTGCAAAGTAGTGGTGTTGCTAATACATCATATTATAAGGCTTTTATCGCCAGGTTATCAGAATAAGGTGTCACCTGTCCTGTGATTTCTAGCCATCGTTCTACATTCTGTTTTAATGTAAACCGCTTAAGCGCCTCTAGCAGCCAGTTGCACTCGGTGTTCTCATCAAGGCTACTGTTATAAATGGCACGCATGCATATTTATGGGAATGATTCAAAGACGTTTGTAAGTCACATCCCTGCTATTCTAAATGCAGTCTGCATAAAGAGACTAACAATTTATACTCGGAGAAAATACAGGAATGAAAACAAACAACCAGTGTTTTAAAATCGTTTTGACAGAATGTTGTTCATATTTCAAACCTAATTTCGCCTTTATTCCGATGCTACAGTAAATTGGGCTTAGTTTGGAATTCTTAAACTATATGGGTATGCTTAAAATATCGGAGTAATCATGTAGTGAATGAATTAGTGCATGAATAATTTACCATATTCTTTGTAATTATGATATAATGCCTAATGGTAGTTTAATTTTAGAAATATGGATATTTGTACTTTTTATTTGGGGATTTAAACAAACAGTATCAGCAATTTAGCGGTTGCCAAGTTGTGTCTTAGCACTGACATAATAGGGTTAATGTTAGTCAATTTAGCCATCCTCTGTTTGCAAAATGAGATCCTGCGAGACCCCCATGGTCTCACTGCGGTCTCTCTTTTTGATAATACCTTAAAGCTGTTATCACGAGAGACTGGCGGCCTTTTCGTCTCCAGTTCAGAAGGCTTCGATAAGAGCCCCCTTGATCAGAGGACGACGATGAAAAGGTGGACCAGTTTCTTCTTCCATCATTAGGCAGCTTTTCCTTCCACCGTTAGGTTATGGTCTCTACTTGGACTTACCAAACGCTAGTGACCTAGATAGCTCACTCTAACATGACCGAAACTCTCCCTTGGGTCCTCCCTTACAGAAGAGTCTTTTGTAGGGATAATTTGCAGGGCGACTGACGACCTGGACTTGCACCTACCGACTGTTGATACCAAAACTAATCTACTTATGAAAATTTGACTACCTGAGCTTTCCAGGTCAGAGACCTTGCTTCCGTCCAATGATGCATTGATTGTTTTACTGAGGCTTTTTCCATGCCTTGCTGTGGTCTGCCAGTGAGTCACATGATTGCCTGCTTGCACAGTCGCTCTCCTGGAGATCTACGTTTTCTCACACAACATCCCACTCCGTAAGGAATGGTGGTTCAGGCTTCCACTTGTAAGGTCAACCTGAATGAATTTCCTTCAGCTCCCCGTTGGGGAGTGAGTTAAATGTATTTTTTTTTGCCTTACTGGCTCTTTTGCTGATTGAATGCTATTTGGCTTTTGAGTAGCTATACCCATGCCTTATGGGATATGGTGAGTGAGATTTTGCCTTCTCTCCTGGAAGACTTCAGAAAGCCTTTTACACAGATGGTGCATGATGGCTAAGATGCAGCCAGGTATGTTTTGAGAGCTGACCTGGGTACTGTGGGGGCTGTTGACTGCTGTATGGGAACCAGTGTGACATACCTGGGTGAGGAGTAATTTATTATCTGGGGATGCCCAGGGCTTCTTGATGGATATGCCCAGGCTCTTCAGGTCTAGAGCGGATTCTGTGCTGGTGGACGGCAGGTGTAGAGGGGTGTGGATTCGAGATTCCGGCCAAGGCCAGAGGTTGCAGATGAACAAATCCGGTGATCACAGGAGACAAAGGATGAAGGCAGGCAGGTCCTCCGGGGTTTTCGTGGTTGCTAGCTGCCGGACACACCAGGATTTCGCAGGAGCGGGTTCGAGGGGGAGATGGGCCGGTAGAGCTGGGGCCAAGTCAGTGGGCGTCTTCCTCTTGTTAACTGCTGCACGGCTGTTCGGTCCTTCTTCTTCTTGTAGTTTCTTCTTGTCTGAGGAAGCAAGGTTCAGGGGTGCCCCTAAATACTAGATTTAGGGGCGTTACAGGTAGGTAAAAGGCAGGGACCAATGGGTCCCTTCTCTGGTGTGGGTACACCCCCTATTATGCCACCCTCCAGTTGGAGGGGGGCATGAGCCTGTCCCTGGTTGGCTGAGTCCCCCCATCTTCAAGATGATTTGGACTGAGAGTTGTGCTTCACCTCGCCTCCCCCACCTGAGGGATGGAGTTGGCAGAGGTGAGCACACCTCTCTTCCTCACTTGTTTTTCCCACCGGTTCTCCCACCCAAAGTGGGGGTCAGAACCTGTGGGGACGAGAAGCTGAAAGCAGCAAGTGGCCTGGGGAAGCTCACAAAGGCAACAAGCCTTTGACGCTTCCTGTTCGTGAACCCCGCCCATCCGCGGGGGAGGAGGCCTGGCACCTCGTCCCAGGATGTGCATTGTTGCAGGCCCCAGAAAGCAGCAGGTTCTCGACCCAGGGGTCCAGAAACATGTCTGGTGGTGGCAGCTGAAAGCAGCCACTCAGCTTGGACCCTAGCGGTAGGTTAGTTTTCAGGGGGCATCTCTAAGATGCCTTCTGTGAGCATTTTACATTAAATCCCACACTGGCATAAGTGTTGGTTTAATGTGCTGAAAAGTTTGATACCAAAATTCTCAGTTTTCAGTGTAGCCATTATGGTGCTGTGGAGTTCGTAATGACAAACTCCCACACCATATACTCTTAATGGCAGCACTGCACTTACAATGTCTAAGAATGGACTTAGACACTGAAGGGGTACAGGGTTCATGCACCTGTACCCTCACCACTGGTATAGTGCACCCAGCTTGAGGGGTGACTGACCTATGCCAGGGCAGTGGGTTGTAGGCATGGCACACAGAGATGTGTGCAATGAAGACTCTTCAATTTGTTCTGCACCAAAACATGCAGCCTGCAAAGGCAGTGTATGAGTGTAGTGGTACAGGACCTCTAAGGGTGGCACAATAAGTGCTGGAGCCCTTAGAGGCCTTCTCTGGTCATAGAGCCCTGGGTACCTGTGGTACCATTTACCAGGGACTGACCTGTGGCCAGAGATGCCAATTGGGTTTAGGCTTCAATTCAGTTTTAGGGAAAGAACATATGCCCTGGGTACCTGATTAGCAGGAGCCCAGGGCACACCCAGTCAAAGTACATCAGCAATTAAGTAAAATGTGAGGACAACCATGCAGAAAGAGGGCACTTTCTCACAGTGCATGTTCAGCTTGTAGTAAGAGAAACTCAATAAAGTAAATAGTGCTTACTGGCTAAATAACAGGTCCTGTGAAACAACCAAAGTAAAGGGGCCAGTCGCCATGGGAGGATACAAATGAAGACAAGGCCGTACTAAGGAGGGACTAACAAGCCTATTAACAAATCCGAAGGTAGCATTTACGAAAGATAATGACGCTAGCAAATGAAAAATATGGGAGGAGAGTGGGCGCGGCTTCTCTCCCATACTCGCCTACAGCAGTCTCACAGAGTGAGCAGCGCATGTGCGCTGCTGCTAGGCTCGACCTAAAAATGCCGGATGTAACGGAGAGGAAAGTTATTGTTGTCTGCGTCTTTTCCCTTTGAATCGGATTGTTGGCCCTCCTTAAGCGGTGTCAAAGGGTCAGGGTTCCTAGTCATGGAGTGATGAACCAAGTGGGGGTGAGGGGGAGCAGTACCTGCGGGGTGCCTCTAGAGGTTCACATTACATGCACTAGTTTTTTAAGATAAGTGTAACATAACCCCTCGTAGTGGTGGTGAAAAGTGGAGTAGCCAATCATGGAGCAAAATATTGCTCCCGGCTCCATTTACTTGTCTCTGACGGACCCTCAGCTTCTCCACATAGATTGTCTTCATCCAGCCTGAAGAGAGGATGTCTTAGCACTGTGACAGGGTTTTTAAACCCTGTGTAATTGTTCCGTAATTACTAATTGATACCAGGTCTGGGGTGTAGAAGACACCCCCTTCAAAAAAGGCCCGATTGTTCCCCTCGTGATGGTCAACGACGAGGTTGGGTTGTACACGTGTACAGTGTCGTGGAATAGATATAAAAGATGTTCGTATTTTAACTGTTGTATAGTAATGATAATAGAACCTGTGGGACTATGATGCCTAATTACTGTTACTTTAAATAATCTAGAGTGTCAACTTCCCTGGATCGTTTTATGGAAAATAGTACACATATTCCTTTATGTGGTGTACTGAGTCTAGTAGGTACTTGAATAGTCATAGACATAGAAATGAGGCGTCATTTACATATTCCATCATACTATGGGATGACTACCAAAATGAGCCCACGCAATGTGAAATAAACCTCAACTATGAAATACCCGTGTACGATTAATATAATGACACCAGGAGTCATTCTACACAACTCAACAATTCCCCAGAAATCTAAATGAAAATCTACATCAGAACTTTAAATGACGAAATGCTAGATGAAAGGTACCTCTACAATGATATTTAAATTTGGTTCCCACTATTTTGTTTCACTAAGTATAATTGTTTATCTATTTGCTCCCAATGTAAACTTCACTATTCTTTCTTTCATGTCTGTCTTCTGTAACATCCTTTCTCCAAGACATTGAATGTTCTATTGCTTTCACAGGGTTTTATCATGTCATCTGTGTGTGTTACACATGACTTAAAGTCGCTCTTGTATTCGTTTATTGCATGTGTTGACTATGAGCTGGTCTCTTAGCATTTCGTTAGTGGCTGTAACAAAATTACAAGTTACAGAAGGACCTCTCAGGGCTGTCAGATATTCATCAAAAGACTCTCCTGATATCTTTCAAAAGTAATCCTGATGGTAGGTTTGAAATAGCTCTCCAATCGAACAAAGGCTTCTTCCTAGTCATCTTCCCCTAAAGTGTGCTCAGTTTGTGGGAGGTGCATGGAAATTTCTTGCCCCTCTGATACCAAGCGGACTATCATGATAAGGGACTACAAGAAATCACTTGAGCTTGTGGAAAGACACCCCAGATTTCCAACAGGGCTATGAGGCCAGAGAAGTGCAAAAATGTCTTATACAAATGGCGGTTACATAAGATGATTGTATCTCAGACTAAACATGGAATGCATACTATTCATATGCCACAATTCGAAGATCTTATTTAAGAAATGAAGTACATCAAGAAATTGATCTGACCAATGTCACACAGCATGTCATGGATCCAGAATCTAAAGAGTGTGAATTAAATGTGTCTCCTTCCCCAAGTAAAGCTGCAATTTTGCATTTCCATGTCTGGATTTGAAGCTTGACTGCTATGCAATGTGTGCATCAGTTACCCATCTTGGTCTTTAGCAGAATAAAAGCCATCTCTGAAATTCCATTCTCAAAGACTCTGCTTCTGGTGTTTTGTGAAGCAGGTCTCCTCATTAATGCTAACTCAGTGACTCACACCCTGGATGCATCCTCTCCTCTGAGTGCTATCCTATCTCTCTGCTGACCAGCTGTCTCTCACTCCTCTCCACTGTTGGCATGCTAGTCTAGACGCAGTCTCTTCATGCCAGTGCTCCAGCTGTCAGATATGCTTTGGCATGAGAATGGACCCAGCCTTGCATTCCTAATTCCTTACTTTCTCTTTCTACCTCCCATCATAAATCGAAAATTAGTACTATACGTCCATGTAAAAGTCCTTATTGCAACACCCCGTTTTTTCGCCACGAGGATGAGATGGAGGTTCCAGGATTCGTGAGAGTTTATTGTCCACCGCTGGAGTGCTGATTCTGAGAAATCCTGGTGACACCGTTGGCACTTTTCCAGCCTCTTAGTGTGCTATTTGTGAGAGCCGAACTGCACACAACTTGATTTCGGGTGACGTTTGTTCTCCATTCTCCCGGGTGTTCCTTTCCTTCGTCAAGGTGAGTTGTAGTGTTGCTGAGGATTGTTTGCCAGCCGTGCTTGCTCAAGAGCCTCACATCCTATTTGGCACTTTACTGAGCCTCCAGGTCTCTTTCAGAGTGGCTGGTAGGTTGGTGGCGACATAGAAGTGACTTCTGGGTGGGCCATTTCCCTCCTCAGCGATTGTGTGACATTCTCCGTAGAGACATCGGTGCTCTAAGCTTTGTTCTGAAGTGGGCAACATCTTAATTTTGCTATTGACACTTTCTTTCTCTCCTCCGAACTGCTCTTCACGTGAAGCAACACCCTGCATGTTGCATTAACTGCATCCCTCATTGATTCTCGTTTGTCCAAGTTCTGCTGGCCACAAGCTGTGGTCCCATACGATTGTGTTCTTCCTGAAGATCAGTACTTTTGTCGTGTCGAAGTTGAGTTTAAAGCAGTTGTCTCTCATCCAGTTGACTACGTTGGTCATGGCGTCGCAGTAGTTTATTCTGGTGGTGGAAGAGTCTTCAGTTAGCTGGAGGATGAATTGAGTGTCGTCTTTTGTAGGAAATTATGTTGAGGCTGTGGAATCTGACAATGTCTGTGACAGGGGGGTCATGTAGGTGTTGAACAAAGCTGGGCTGAGAGATGAGCCTTGTAGTATGCTGAATAAGATGTCCTTGGGTTCGGATGCTCTGTGTGCATCCTGTGAAGAAAGAGGCAGTCAACTTGACGTTTTGCTGAATGCCGATGTTGTAGAGTCTGTTGATGAGGGTTTAGTGTGTCATTGCCATACATGGCTAACAAAATAGATGCCTACTGAATGCTGCGAAGTCATCCTCCTCCACTGCTAACCAAAATTTGTGCCCCAACCATGCCTAATGTTGTCATCAATGATACAATTTGAGATGTTATCAGTGATGTCATTGAACAGGTCATGAGTGGTGCACTCTGTGAGGTCATAAGCAGAGCATGGTGTGGGCAGTAGTTCTAGTTATCTCAGTAAACTATAATTGGTGAATTTCAGTGTTTTTTTGTTTAAAATGTTTCTTTTTTAAACAACTTCTTCACCTAACTATTATGCCACTTTAACCTTTGTTTTTTCAGTGAATTTCTGAGGTATTTAAAAATGTAAAGTAAGGTATTATTATCATTATACCTAACTATAATGTCACTTTAACGTCTGTTTTTCAGTGATTTGTTAAGATTTATATGTATTTTATGTATTTACTTTAAATATGAGCAAAATAAAAATGCTACAACTCTACTAAAATGTTAATAGAAATATATTACACTAAATATGTTTCTAAATATTCTACAATTCTAAAAATTCTACGATTTTGCCTAAGGCCTTTCGTTCAAATAATTATTCTCTGAAGCAATGAAGAAAGCATAAACACTTGGGCGGAGTAGCACTAGGCATGGGTATGGTTATGGTCGGTCTAGTGAACACTGTATCCTCAAACCCTGTATTTTTATTGGGTGATTATTGTATCACGTGAGGAACCTTCAAGGAGAAACACCATGTCAGCCCAGATGTAAAACTAATTACCCACACAAATCTTTTGACTAGTCCCAACATTCCTTGAATGTCAATGTTTTAAGTATGAGAGCAGGCCACATTTTTAAAGCAGTGCATAATGGGAAGCAATTAGAGAGCAATATGGGTGCCGGTGGTCAGAAGCACGCAGGTGAAACAGTAATGTGGATGTGCACAGAAGCACACAGCTTGAGAGGACAAGGAGCACAGGGGGGAGAGAAACATACAACGGAGACAGCTGCAAAATACATGGAGTGCTTCACAATATTTCTGAAAAGCGAGAGCTCTGGAAGAATAATAGGAGCCAATCAGAGAGGTGATAAAAAGTGTATGCTCCCTGGTAAGGATAAGACATGCTCAAGCGGCTAAAACAAAATCAAGCCAGAGAATAGAAAGCAAGCAAATGTGAGTGCCAAAACACACCGCCAGTTTAAGAAATGGGCAGAATGCATTCCAAGGTCAGATTTCAGCATGTCCCCAATATGTGTGTGCAACCAGGCAGCGGCGCTGTCCGGTAGGCATCGACCTGAAAAATAAAAAAAAGGTTGCCACGAAGTGTGAAGAAGAAGCAAGTGGCCCAGAAGCTCTTTGAAACTGCCAGGACATAAAAAATGTTAATTCAATAAAAAAAAAAAGTAACATACCCAGCAGGATGGGAAGTGGGCTGGGAATCATTGGGTGAGGTGCGGGGGAGTGAGAGCATGCCAATATTCCGATATAGAAAATAAAGGGAGAGGAAGCGAGAAAACACATGCACTCCTGTGGAATGTTAAATACTAAATACTGAAATTGTCGCCTGAAGTATGCTATGAAAAGACACATCTCATTCAATCCGAACACTCCTGGATGGGACAGACACAAGAAGAAGGGAGGAAAGCCATTGAATCAAGAAGGACAACTTAGATGGACAACAAAGCCATCCACTCATGAGAAAGTGTCTGACCCAAAGGCCACTCTTAAATATATGTTATATTCAATGAAAAAACCATAGGTTTCAAGGACGTTATAGTTAGCTGGACATTTCACTCTTACAAAACCATAGAAAGTCCACCGTTATAGTTAGTCCAGCTAACTATAACTCGCGCCCCCGCAATGCACTGACGTCACATATTACATCATTCATGACATGGTCAGTGACATCACCGATGACATCTCAAATGACATCACTGATGACATCATCCAGTGACTGTGTGTTTCTGTAAAGTTTAAATATGTAAAGTTTAAAATATGTTTCATATTTATATATATGCCAAGGTGTATTGAAGAATGAGACTGAGTGGGTGTATAAGTGTTTGAATGGATGATTCAGTAAGTGCATGACTGTCTGTATAATTGAGTAATTAAACGTGTCTTAGTAAATGAATGAGTTAGTCACTAAACTATGTAAATGTCTGTATCAGTCAGTCAGTTGGTGTGTAAGCAGTTGCATGGGTTGGTGAGTAGCTAAATTAGTGTCCATATGGGTTATTGATTGGTTATCTGAGTATCTGTATGGGTGCCAGAGTGTCTATGTGGGTGGGTGGGATGTGTGTGACTCCGTGCATGGATATATAAGTGGATGATTCAGTGGGTGTATGGGTTGAAGAGTACATCTGTGAAGAGCGGTATGGATGGGTGAGTGTGTGTATGGTTGTGTTTGTGAGTGAATGTATGTCTCAGTGGTACATGTGTGAGTAACTACATATCTAAAAAGCAGTATATGTGAGTGACGGAGTATATAAATGAACTATATGTGAGAGTGAGTGACTGTGAGAGTGGCTGTATGGATGAGTGTGTGCTTGTATCAGAGATTGTATAAGAGAGTAAGTATGTGTTTGTGTCTGTAAGTGAGCTTGTTTTTGAAAAACTGTATAGGTGTGTGAATGGAAGTGTGTTTGTTCTTTTGCATGACTGACTAGGTGTATGAGTAACGCTATGGATGAGTGGTGGTGTGTGTCTGTATAGGTGTATGAGTACATGTGATAGTGCTGTATTCATGAGTGACTGCATCCATGAGTGACTATGGGTGAATGAGTGGATGTGTGTGAAGACCTAGCAATCAGTGAGTGGGTATGTAGTAACTGGTAATGGTGTGTCTATGGTTTCGAAAATGGTAGTCTGTATTGTAGAGTAGGTGTATGAAAGGTTATATTAGGGTGTGAGGAGGTGCTTCAGATTATCACATGGATGATGTCAGTGATGTCATCAGTAATGTCACTGACCATGTCATGAATGATGTAATATGTGACGTCATCAGCAGTGCATTGCGGGGGCACGAGTTATAGTTAGCTGAACTAACTATAACCGTGCAATTCCTATGGTTTTGTAAGAGTGAAATATCCAGCTAACTATAACGTCCCTGAAACCTATGGTTTTTTTTCAGTGAATTTCTAAGGTTTTTTAAATGCTAATTTCTAACCATAACGTACCCAAAACCTATTGTTTTTTCAGTGAATTTCAATGGTTTTTTAAATGCTAATTTCTAACTTTGACATCCCTATTAAGTCCCCTTGAATCCTGAAGGTCCCTGGTGGCCAAGTAGCCCATAACACAACAAGGCACTGGGAAGTTCCAATGACTTAAAGGGTATGAGAGGCAAAATTGTGTAGAGTATATCCTCCCTACAAGTAACTATATTCACAAAAAAATACTCTAATGGACCTAGAGAAGGATCCAAAAAACTGAGGGAAAGAGGAAAGTGAAAGATTCTGAAATAAAGGTTGTGCCTAATCCAACCATGATCGTGGGGGAGATAAGTATTTCTTTAAGTTACCCTCACACACCCTAGTGGTGTCATGCTTCATCATCGGGTCACCTAGACCCCTAGAAGTCCGGGTGGGCTCGACCACAGTGTTGGGAGTGCTTTTAATATGTTAAAGACAGAGGGGGTTAACTAGATAAAATACCTCGGGCAGATCCCCAGTTTCCCTTTATTTTTGGGTCTGTCTGGGTAATTAAAATAGATAAAAGTGGGTCTTATAGGAGTGTTATGGTCCTAAGACCCTAGTGCCGACATGTTTCAGTCCAAAAAGGGGCCAAAAAATGGTCCAGGACTTTCTTCAGGGCAAGGATGTAACTCCCCTATGTGAGTGAAATTACTGGGATGGGATGTCCCTATCCTATCAGTATGGTGGGGGCAGAGTAGCTGCTCCACGTGATATTACGTAAGAGTGGGTGTGTGTCAACTGCCAGGCTCCATCTGAAAAGGAAGGTAGAGACAAACAACATATAAAGATATCAGCGGTATGATTTCCGCCGTGTTCATTTCCCCTTTCGCGGTGTAGTGATAACCGCAGGTGGACATGCGTGGGTTCGTGCGCATGCTTCTATTAAGAGGAGTGTCCTCTTTTTGTGCCACTCAAGACCAATTCACTGTAACATATCATTGTATATGTGACAGACATTCTGTGGTAGTGGCGATTTTATTCGCATCCTAGCGATATCAGCGTGATGTCTGAACTTGAAAATAGCGTGCACCAAGTGTCTCCAGTCTCTAGTGCACACAGAACGTAAATATATAGGTCTCGGTGATTCCAGAAACCTATCTACGAGTTTTTAAAAAAACATTTATGATAGATAAATACACAGGCATACAACGCATTCACTCATACTCAGTTTCCAGTTTTACATTACCCAATTCGGGGAGGTTGACTGTATCTCACAGGACCAAAAAGTCAGAACGGGCGGTTATCAGTGATGGAGAGTATACTGATTTAAGACTAAAATCAACCTTCTACCCACCCTCGAACATGATGCACCGCGAAAGGGGAAATGAACACGGCGGAAATCATACCGCTGATATCTTTATATGTTGTTTGTCTCTACCTTCCTTTTCAGATGGAGCCTGGCAGTTGACACACACCCACTCTTACGTAATATCACGTGGAGCAGCTACTCTGCCCCCACCATACTGATAGGATAGGGACATCCCATCCCAGTAATTTCACTCACATAGGGGAGTTACATCCTTGCCCTGAAGAAAGTCCTGGACCATTTTTTGGCCCCTTTTTGGACTGAAACATGTCGGCACTAGGGTCTTAGGACCATAACACTCCTATAAGACCCACTTTTATCTATTTTAATTACCCAGACAGACCCAAAAATAAAGGGAAACTGGGGATCTGCCTGAGGTATTTTATCTAGTTAACCCCCTCTGTCTTTAACATATTAAAAGCACTCCCAACACTGTGGTCGAGCCCACCCGGACTTCTAGGGGTCTAGGTGACCCGATGATGAAGCATGACACCACTAGGGTGTGTGAGGGTAACTTAAAGAAATACTTATCTCCCCCACGATCATGGTTGGATTAGGCACAACCTTTATTTCAGAATCTTTCACTTTCCTCTTTCCCTCAGTTTTTTGGATCCTTCTCTAGGTCCATTAGAGTATTTTTTTGTGAATATAGGCCAAGTAGCCCACCAGGTACATTCAGTAAGCACCACAGACCTGCGTTTCAGAGAGGTGTTCTGAGCCCACGCCTCTTTATACTCCACACTGCAAATGCGGCTTCTGGCACACTGCTGCTCAGAGGATGAAGTCCACTTGTGTCTTGATGTCCTCAGGACACAAGAGGACCTCATTGCACCACCAGCAGTGCACCAGAAGCCGCGTTTGCAGAGTGGTGTAAAAAGGGGCGTGGCCTCGGAGCACCTCTCTGCAATGCACCCCTGTGGTGTTTACAAGATGTACCTGGTGGACTAGTTGGCCCCCAGGGACCCTCAGGATTGAAGGGGAATAAATCCCCAAACTTAAAATGCGCCACAGGGCTCGTTTGCACTGTGGTGCAGGGAGGGGGGCGGGTCATGATGTGACAAGTGTGCAAACACACCCTGTGGCGCGTTTTAAGTTGGGGGATTAATTCCCCTTCAAACCTGAGGGTCCCTGTGGGCTAACTAGCCCACCAGCTACCTCCAGTAAGCGCCACAGAGCTGCATTGCAGAATGGTGTAAAAAGGGGTGTGACCTTGGACCACCACTCTGCAACGCAGCTCTCTGGCGCTTACTGGAGGTACCTTGTGGGCTAGTTGGCCTCCAAGGACACTTAGGATTGAAGGAGACTTAATCCTCCAATTTAAAACATGTCACAGGGCGTGTTTGCACACCTGTCAAATCAGGCCACGCCCCCTCCCAGCACCACTGCGCAAACGCGCTCCCCGCAGGCCACCGCATATATTTCTTAGCAATGCCCCCGGAACCTCGCCCACTCGGGGCTTCTATTAAAGGAAGCGCGGGAGTCTACGCTTCAATTTTTTTTTTTAAATTTCGGTGGGATTCACGACCCCAGCGCGAATTTCGCCAAAGTAAAAAAAAATGCTTTTTTGGGCCCTGGGGGTCTTTGTGGGACACCCTGAGCTGGCCTATGGGGTCAGGGTGTTTCTACCCGCCTCCCTTTTCTTGTTTTTAATATTTTGTTCACTGTTATCTTGTGACTTGGTTCTACCGAGTCACAAGATGGCTGCCAACACTTCCTGGTTTGGAGTGTTGACAGCCAATGAGAATAAAGCTCATGGTCGGCCATAGATATCTAAACTTTTTTTTTTATAATGTCTCAGCAACTACTGAACGGATTTACACCATTTAAAAAAAAAAAAAAGGTCGCTTTCTGAATCATGCACTACCTTTTTGCCAAAATTGGGGTAATTCCGTTCAACAGTTCGGACTGTAGCCTTGCCTAATGTTTCCTATGGGAAATTGATTTTATGACTCTTATTTTTTTAATTTCTCAGCAACTACTGAACGGATTTACACCATTTAAAAGAAAGGCCGCTTTCTGAACCAACGCTACCTTTTTGCCAAATTTGGGGTAATTACATTCAGCAGTTAAGGCTGTAGCCTGTCTCAAAATTTACTATGGAAATTAACATGGGGAAAACGCGTTGTGGGACCCCCCTTTTTTCTCAGCCCCCGCTTGATGAATCACCCCCAAACTTTCAGAATAGGAGCTGACCTGGATAGACTTTTTTTTTGAGAATTTCGCAAAGATTCATCAAACAACGCCAAAGTTATTAGCAAATCAAAAAACGCTTTTCCTATAGAAACTAGGTTCTAACTATAACTATAACTACCTACTGGCGACCGCCAGTAGCTAATATATTAAACAGTGGCACTGGCTACAAACGTCTAGAGCTGTCTGTAACCGAGATCTAACAAGAGAGAAATGGTTTGTGGCTTTCCATATGGCCTTCTCCTGCTGTTGTTGATCAGAAAGTGCCGCCCTGAATATTTGAGGAAGTAACAGTTCTCAAAAACGCAATAGGCACTATTTATGCAGTATTTACATTTGCATTTTGACCTCTTACTAACAAACAATACCTTTTAAATGATCCTTATTTTTGGCATGCTGTTTTAAACCATATTAAACAGACCATTGGCATGTAATACCTTTATTATGGTCAAAGATGTCTACGACAGAGGATCCCCACATGCCCTTAAACATTCATCGAGTGCAGGTTTGTCTTTTTTATCAGCCTGAAAGCACGTTTTGGGGAATGACGCCTTTCCTACCTTAAAACCACACTTCTCTTACGAATAGCTCGTGAGCTACTAATATCTCTCCAGCTACCTATAAGTAGCTTTCCTGTGTGCAGACTAGCCTACTAAATTGGAGGCTTTTGCTTGATTGAATTAATATGCATACCAAAATTGTGAATGTATATTCGATTGGAAGATGTTGATTTTCAAAACTCATACACTCATATTTGGAGAAAAATGGCTTAATTTCCAAAATATATTTAAAGCTGATATTTGAGTGATAAATCGTGGCACTTTTTAACAAATGGTATTACTTTAATGCAAGAGGCTTTGGAGCTATGGCTGTTATGTATTCCCAATGTAGTCTTTCTATATTGACAAAGACTTTTTAGGTCTCGCTTAGTCAGTGCTTGCGCTGTCTCTTCAAAACATGCTGTATTCAGGTATGGACTTTAAGCTCCGCTGTCTTTCCACACATCTTTTTCATCGGCTCCTGTTACTGTCCTTTGTAAATGGTGGCTTTTGATTGGTTAATTGGCTTAGTAGTCCATCCTTAGTACTACCTTTTCTCTTGCTACAATCTCCCATGAGGACTGCCCGTGCTACATGTGCTGTTACTCAGTATGTTGCATTTACAGTTTCTGATCACTATTTTAGTAATTACTTTCTCCTAGCTGCTGTTGCAGGCAGGACAATCTCTGCCGCTTCCACAACCCACGCTGCGTTTTAAATGCACGGTAACGCTGCACACAACTCATTATCTAACAATGGCACTGCGCCTTTCTTTTCTTGTGCAATGGTCGCCAAACTCTATTTTTTTTATTATATATATTTTTTTTAACTAATGCGACACACCCTTATTCTTAAACAATAGCAGCAGCGCAGATTGCACCTCTGTTTTTTCATTATTCGTTTTATTAGCAGCGTGGCACGCCTTCTAATCACCAACATAGGTGGCCCCTCTATGCTTTTCCTCTTGGCGGTTTGCCGAACTGTAAGTAGATCGGCACGCCCTTAATCTTAAAAATTTGGCTCGTTTATTAAAGTTATTTTTTTATTTGACAAATGTTGGGAGACTCGCCAATATCCATGCTGATCTCCTATCTCCAGTGTGTGTTAGCGAGTAGATGATAGCTACTGGAGGTCTCACGCCCTCCTCCTAATGCAGGGCACATGCAAAGTCACGGAACAGAGAGAACGTGTTAACCAGAGTTTGCGTTCACTTCAGAATAGCCGCGGCAAGAACACGTCCTTGCACTGTGAAGGTTGCTTTCAATTCAGCACTTGCATTTTAATGAGTGCTATCGGTAGAATTGTTAGCTGCCAACACTTATACAATGATAGACGTGTTTAGTACAGCTTTGTATGCTCAATCTTTTAGAGCCCCCATTTGTTTTCCTCCAACTCAGGTCTTCTACATGGAGAAAAACCCACTCATCCCGTTGGCCCTGTAATTCGAAGCTCTGCCACACTTTTCCGCCCAGCGCCTATTAGAAGCACACTTCGTACCGATGCCAGCCGTTGCTGATCCTGGTGGCACATGTCGACATGGCCTGCTGGAAGTTGTAGTTGAGTGATGCAACTAAACAAGCATTTGCAATGCAATAGGTCTCGCATTACTGAAAGTTTGATAATAATACAACACCAATAGGTCAAACTTCACTTATGCGAGACCTATTGCATTTCAAGTGCTTGTTTAATCATTATTTTACCTCCAGGATCCCATGACTTTCTTCAGCAGGCCATTGGCCTGTAGAAAAAGGCCTTAATGTTTCCCCTCCAGATAACGACACGGATGGAGGCTGCATTTGCACAGGAGGGGAAAATCAATTGGGTATGTCCGCTGGGAGGGAACCAAGCAGTGAACCAAGCACTGAAAGGCAGGAGAGATGCATAATATTAACCAACCAGAGAAGATGAATTTTAAAAAGCAGCTCAACAAACCAACCAAAAGCAGTGGGCCTATCCAAAGTCCCCGATAGCCCCTATACCGAATATAGCATGCCTCACAGAGCAGTGCATGCGCTGCCCAGACTCGACCTAAAAATGGGTAGAATGTCCTTCTAAAGAGCAAACTGAGGTCGTGCATCTCATCCACCTTGTATGCCTAAAAATAGTCATGTAAGAGCGTGGATAACATTTACCTGTGTGTTGGTGCTTTCGAATGATGGTCGTAGAGATTAGGTTCATGCTAAGAATATTGTTCTCTTGAACCTCAAATGAAATTTGTTTCAGTGAAGTCAATAAACAAAACCTATCAATGCTTCTTTTCAATTTTTTCTTTGGCAAATGTCTTTGACCTGTTGCGTTCCAAATCATGGCCAGATTTGGAGGTTTTTTGTTAGTTTATTCTAGTACAGGCTATTCACTGACGCAGAACCTTTTTAAGGACTCGAAGCCCTCTTACAAAGTCTGCCTCAATAAAAAGTCACCATGTAATTTTCATCAGTAATCTTCAGTGTTTTTTTTTAAATAATTCTTTTTATTGAAAACAAGCATCAGTTCATATAAACAATAAAGAGGACACCTAAATGAAATATACAATGACGATTTGGGGGAGACAAAGATTACATTACAGCATAAGGAAAGAATTTCACGGGGTGGAGGGGACATGTGATTCAGGGCATTCAGGCGGCGTACAAATGTCACCCCGAAAACTATTCCAAGGGCTCCAGATATGTATCCACTTTTTGGGGCAACCCCTAGCGTCATATACCGTCTTCTCCCCAAACACACACCAATCGAGATCTCTCTCCCATGCAAAACTAGAGAGTGTAGGGGGTTTTGCCGCTCCCCGCATGGCAGTCTTCAATGTTAATGCTTAATGTCAAACATAATATAGTGGAAAATTCGGGCTTCTTACAAATGAGAAAGGAGTTGCACACGAAAGCAACAGCAGAAGTACTCACCTTGCCACAGCATTGACCATCACCTGTGAGTTGTTATGAAAAAAAGCATGGAACTACTTCAGATCAGAGTGTACAGTTGGAAGTCGCACATTACACTGTTTATTCAGTATTAAAATACAAAAAAGCAACAGACTTTTTCACGATCCGAATGTGTTTTATTAGGTTATTCCAAATTATTAACAATTAACAATTAGCTTGCATTAAACATTTTACTGTCGGTACATAGCATATTTTAAAAACATTAAAAAAATGTAGTGATGACTAATTTGTTGAAATATATATTTTTTTAAAGCGGGTGTTTACATTTTGGGGTTTATCTGTGTGTTGAATCGTGAGTCGCGCATTGCTTTGTTCTGCAAGGTCTACTTTTCCAAATCATTTGTTTAAAAAGAGGAGCGAATATTAAAACCGAAGACATGCCCTTTAAAACATAACTGACTGGCATAAAGAAGTGTCTTTTGAATGGCTGCGTCTGCTTGTGTTGTCATTTGTTTCCTCCCTGGAGGAGAGCGCCTTACTTAGGATAACCACGCTAAGGTGAGATGATCCATCATCTTGAAACCTGCTCCTTGGTGATGGATGGATGGATGGGCTGGGAAAGTAACTCGATAATCTTCTCTTTTTTGGTTATTCACAGATCAGTGAGCATTATCGTTAATAACAGCACGGAATGCATTTTTGTCCTTGCTACATTTCCTCCGGTTTTGACAGGGAAAGACTTTTAATTTATAAACAGAGGGTATGTTAATACCTGCATCCTCGCACAGCTCGTTTTGCAGTGCAGCCAACTCTATGGTGCTTAATATATTCCGCAGGGTAATTGAAGGCAAAGAAGGGATGATCCTGCTTCAAGTGTTTGTTCATGCTACTTTTATTGGATGATGCGTATCAGACCTGCTGAATACCAAATGTTTTAGTAAATTAGCAAATACATATGTTAGAATAATAAGTCAATGCAATGTTTATGACCTCACAAAACGTAGCCCAATAAGTAACAGAACGTAAAGAAAAGGTAAATTAATAACAATACATAATCAAACCAATAAATACTACATTCATGCTCGTCTAATACGATAAGTAATCTAATCTTTAAGATTGCACCATCTCACAACATATGTGAGGAGGAGAGCACTGCATCTGATGTGCAAATTATGGTTTTCATGTCTGTTGTATGAGTGATTGCGGTCATAACCATAACTTGCTAATTAATTTTTTTTTTTCCAGATTTAATTTATTATCGTAACTTCACTTTAACTGTTTTGTTCTGTTTTATTTAACAGTATGTTAATGTGTTGCTACCATAACCTTGCCTCTTTTTTAGTGAAACAAAATCATGTATATGTTTGTATGTATATGTATGTATATAGATGTACATGTATATGTATGTATGTATATGTATGTATATGTATGTATATATATGTATGTATATGTTTGTATGTATACATACATACACACATACACACACATTTGTCTCTCGTGAGGGTATCCAGGAGCTGGCAGGGTCCGGTTGATTAGCCAGTTCTTTTGAGACTTTCGGAACTCTGTAAGAGATGGGGTGGTCTGTAGATGAAAGGGTAGCTCATTCCTTTAGGTCGGAGAAGGAGCGACCTTTGCGTCTGCTATGTCTGATGCAGGGGGTGAGGGTTGGGGAATGGGATGTGGAGCAGAAGTGCCTGGTAGGCTGATGGAAGTTGTGGTGGTGGTTCAAGTATGTGGGTCCGCAGTTGTAGTGGGACTTGTATGAATGATTCAGGAGCTTGAACTGGCATCTTTTCCATACAGGGAGCCAGTAGAGTTCCCTGAGGTAGGAGGTGATGTGGGCTCATCTAGTTAGATCCAGGATGAGCCTGGTTGCAGCGTTATGTATGGTTTGTAGTCATTGTAGGTGGTGAGCTGCGATCCCCGTTGTAAATAGAGTTGCCATTGTCCATTAGGCTGGAGATGAGGGCCTGGACGATGATTCACCTTGCGCTTTGGGGTGGCCATTTGAATATCTTGTGAAGCATGTGGAGGATGAAGCAGCAGGAAAAGGAAACTTAGTTGACCTAAGTCATCATGGTTATGCGTGGTTCCTAGCATGGTCAATGGGTTTAGGAGTAGGTCCGAGTTTTGAGGGCCATCAGGATGCATCCCATGGGGAGCTTTTGTTTCGGAAAATCAGTACCTTTGTCTTGTCAATGTTGAGCTTCAGGCACTTGTTCTTCATCCAGTTGGCTACATCTGTTATGCAGTTGTAGAAGTTGTTCATGGTGGTGTCTTCGGACAGGGAGAGGATGAGTTGTGTGTCGTCAGCGTAGGGTATGATGTTGAGTCTGTGTGTTTTGGCGATGCTGAGCCAGAGGTGTCATATATGTGTTGAAGAGGGTGGGGTTGAGTGAGGATCCTTGAAGTACTCCACAGATGATTTCCTTGGACTCGGAGGTGAAGGGGAACTTTGTGTGTTCTTCCGGTGTGAAAAGAGGCGATCTATCTGAGAGCTCGCAACCATTGTCAGAAAACACGGACTCAGCATAGTAGCCTGCGTCGACGACACTCAGCTCATCCTCTCCCTCACCAAGGAACCCAACATCACCAGACACAGTTTCCAGGAAGGAATGAAGGACATCGCGTCCTGGAGGAGCAGCAGCTCCCTGAAGCTCAACTCAGAGAAAACTGATGTCCTCGGATACACCACCTCCGCTTGGACAACACCTGGTGGCCCTGGTAACCCTCCTACTCCAATGGACAATGCCAGCAACCTTCTATTCATGGGTTAAATTCCCACAAGCAGATGCACAAACAAATACATTTCATTCTCACACTGAAGATGAAACACCAAATTAATACTGTCCGTATGAGGACATTGAAATTCCGCTCACCTACCAGGGGCACATAAACTGGTTTAAAGGCATCCTTCCCCATACAAAAGACAAAGTAAGACTAGATCCACTCAGAAGAGATAGAGCCACTTGGCCAGTCCTTGCGGCTTATACACCACATCCAGACATTGATAAAATGCCAGTAGCAGACCTACGTCCACTTCAATAAAGAAATTATAAAACTTTACAGAAACCTGACCCAGAAAATAACACAGCTAGAGGCAGTATTTCCACACACAAGCCCTCAAGAAAAACACAGAATGCTTACACCCTGCTTGCCAATGGAGATAGCTCCCCAGATGGAGGACTGTACCACTTGGGGTACGGTTTTCACTGTCATATATACCAGAACACGTGATATCCCGTCATTAGCAGTGATACCAGACATATTTACGATAAATACAAACCGAGTATGGAGCAGAACCTGCTCTGAACGTAAGGATGAAATTATTAGGTAATTTTACCCAGGTATCAGCTAAAATATTAACAAATATGAAAGGGGAGGCAGCAGCAGTAGCAATACGCCAACGCCTGAGGGATTTCACTCTTTTACAACAGGAATGTGAAATACCTAAAATTATCACGGATCCCTATGCTGAATTAGGTAGAGATAGTTTGGGTTCTAGAGCAACAAAACCTCAACTCACGGGTGGTCCTGAAAAAGAGAACACCGAGCAAGCACCTAATTCTTCCAAGAAGAAATGGGATAATAACAAAAACCAAATGTTTGGAGAAAATAGATCTCTATCTGGGAGTGAGTCTCCGCAACAGGAGCCCTCCGAAAGGAGGTACAACCGTAGGAATAGAGATAACATAAAAAAACCTGACAAGTATCAGGATACAGATACACGTTCCTCTCATTCCTTTCAGGGTTCACATAGAAACTCAGAGTGGGAAGGACGATCAGAACACAGACAAGAGCACACGAAGTCCAGAGACACGCAACCCGCTTCAGACTACACTTCTAAAAAAGAAGACAAGCCAAAGTCAAAACCTCAATTTAAAAAGAAGAAAGTAGCAGGTCTTAAAGTTAGACATGCCCAGAAATCTGAGGACTCAACTACTGAACAGGGAATGGGCTCTGACGATGCTAGACAGTGCAGCAGAAGTAACAATAGCTGGCCAGAACCTGATGGAATTTCTGGTGACAGCGGAGTTGAATGAGCATATCATGGTGGAAACACCTGATACGAGGGTAAGTGTCCCACATAGGTTACATGAAATAACACTCCAAATGGAGGGGGAGAAACCCAGGAAAGTTAAAGGTCTCTTTTGGGAGAACTTGACTTGTGGCTATGACATCCTTTTAGCTGAGAAAGATTGGCTGCCTGAAATTGTTATGGATTGCCCAAAGGGAGAAACTGTTATTTTACCGTCTTTTTCTGATCTCATTCCAATTTACCTAAAACATTCATACGCGCAGAAGTGGGCAGTAGCCCTTGCTCCAGCGCTTTATCGCAACCATGTTGGGTGGGATCCTGAGTCACCTCACCATATAATCCCAGTAAAAACTACTCCAACTCCACAGAGACAGTACCCAATAAAACAAGAAGCGAAAAAACAAGTCAGGGAGATCTTAGATCAACTTGAACATCAGGGTGTAATAGAACCTTGCACCTTTGCAATGAATAATCCTTTGTTTCCCGTAATGAAACCCGATAATTCATATCGTCTAATTTTAGACTACCAACATCTGAAAACATGCACTAAAACATTTGCAGTACAGAATGCACACAGTGCCGCAATAATGAATAACATTTTGTGCGGAAAAAATGCAAAACAACACTAGATCTCTCAAATGGATTCTTCTGCCAAAATATAGTGCCTGAAAGCAGGTATCTAACACCATTCTCACCACTAGGTTCCCAGCATCAGTTTTGTAGACTCCCCCAAGGGTATAAGAATAGCCCCGTGTTATTCAGCGCTAGGGTAACCAAATTACTTCAGAATTTGGACGAAGAGGCATTGTCCTATGTAGATGATATTTATCTGACGGATGATGATTTACAGGATCACTTCACCAGGGTGAGCACCATCATTTTGGGGTTTTCCTCTGAGGGCTACAAATTCAACTTTAAAAAATAGAAAATAGCCCTCCTCAATGTCCTATTTTTAGGATACGAGCTTTCAGGTGCTAACTTTTTAGAAAAGTGCGTCCAACCTCCTAAATCTTTGAAAAATGTACAATCTCTATTGGGATTATTACATTTTGGCAGAACATACATTTTACATTACGCAGAAAGAGTAAAACCTTTTGAGGTGAAACTGTACCCATAGCTTACAAATCACATTTGTACACAAATGCTGAAATGCGCTTTGCTTCTACAGAGAAAATTCTGACAGCAGTCCAGATTGCTGTAGTGAGAGAAATAGCACTGGCTCAGGGGAAACAAATAATTGTCGTAACTCCGGTACCAGCCTTAGAGGCCGCTACTAAGGCAAGCGTTCCAAATGCTAAAGCCTTACATCCAAGATGGATACAATGGGCTAATTCTCTCACTGCAACAGATGTATACTACAGATATGACCCAAGGCTAAAAACACAAGCATTCCTGCAATATGAACAAGAACATCCTCTACCAAATGAAATAATGCCTCTAGATCAGTATGAATATATCATTTACACTGATGGATCTGCTCAGCCGGCCATAGGAAGTAAACTGCAATACAGCGCTGCTTGTGCGATTGTAAAAGGTCGTATGCGGGAAGGCAAGTTCCATCCCACCAATACGAAGACACAGTCTCTAGGAGACTGCACGGCTCAGCTAGCAGAACTAAAAGCCTTATTACTAGCACTAATAAATACGGATCGAGAATTCCCCACACTGAGTGTGTGCGATTCTGTTTATTGTGTCCAGTCATACAACGAATATCTCCATTACTGGGGTCAGAATGGGTTTAAAGACTCAAAGGGTGGCACAATTAAGCATAAGATGCCATGGGAACAGGTAGCTGAGTTGAAAAACGAACTACCAAGAGCTCATGTGATACACACGCTACGTCATCAACGTGAAAGGCATTCACGTGGAAGGGAATTCATTGGCCGATGAAGCCGTGAAGGGGGCAGTTCGAACTGCTGCCGTAGCTCCAATCACTCTTTCAAATGCGAGAATAGACGGACAGATAATGGTAGCTGTCATTGCTTCATGCAAGAACAGCCCAGCCTTACCAAAAGGATTTCCACTCAAGTACTCCTTCAAGTTAGATGCAAATAACATTCCGTAAGTTCAGATTCCAGGAGTAGGGGATAGAGTATCATCAAACATGGATCGCAGATTAGGCTAAATTCTAGCTGCACACGATGGTCCAGGTTCTGCACACAAAGGGATTACCGCGACAGTTTCTTTACTGAAACAACGCTATTGGTGGGCTGTTTAACTAAACAGACGAAGAATTTTATTTGAAATCTGCCAGCAGATGAAGGGTTCCACCATAGCGCGTCCAGCGCAGACACCATTACTAATATCAGACAGACCACTTGCTTGTGTCTATATGGAGCACTGCGGCCGTGGAGAGGGAAAAGCGAGAGTTAAAGCAATCTTTAACAGTAAGAGTATTAGGTTCGGGTGGTAGTTGGGTCAATCACTTATATGGGGTACAGCAAGCCCTTAATAATTTGGCAAGAAGTCCTCTAGGGGAGTCACACCTTACGAGGTCCTATTTGAGGCAAGAATGTGGGTACCTGATCTCGATTATGAAAACACAGTGGTGGATGAAAAACCATTTGACATCAATAAATGTTTGGCTGTTTTACAGGACCTGAATGAATCCCTGGCACTACTAAGCAACGTGCAAGTAAAATGCACCACCACTGGGGGCCAAATAAGTCACAGCAGACACCTGTCTGGATCCCAAAAGTCAGGGATCTGGTCAGAGAAAAGATCAAAGACAAAAAAGAATTTGGGCCATCATACAGAAAGCCTGTAACTGTCCTAGCAGTCGAAGGAACAAGAACAGTACTACTTCCGCCTCTTGCCGTAAAAAAAAAAGAGATTTGTCTCCATTGATCTGATCAACCCACACTATATGGCTGATACTGAATAGTAAGCCCCGTGGGCTCCTGGGTAGCCGACAATCTCCTCTCGCTACCATACAGGAAGTTTAGACAGAAAGACTCATAACATTTAAAGAGTCACCAATACCAAACAACAGACTTTACAGCAATGAAATAGAACTTGTTCCTCTGGAAACAGAACTTCAAACTACAATTCAAAGACAAATATCAATTCGGCCTACCACCGATGTCTACATCAATATGCCTCGACAAGAGACACCTGCCAGTTCAACACAACCTGCCGAGCTACCAAAGATTGATCGAACTGCATCTGGCTGCTTCGTCGATTTTAATACCTTCTCTCTTGAGCCCAGTGAACCTGAGACAACGCCAGCCCCAGTTTCCCGTAAGCAACAAATTTGAGAATTCTACACTTTTCTGAAAAAGACTTACTTAGTATCACCTTGGCTCCAGCTCTGGATCATAACTGGAATATTGTATTTTTCTGTTCTGGATTGGCCTAGTAACTGTCTTTTGCTTACTCATAAATGTAAAATATCTCCCAGAACGCCCTGCAGTATCCAATGTGAACTTGGTCTTGAAACTTCATACATCATCTCATCGTAAACAAAGAGACTTGTTTTCCGTGAACATTACAGCTGTTCCTGGGACAAGGTTGATTATGATGTATTTGGCCCCACTGAACTTTTGAAAATACCAGATTTATTTACAATATCTCTAAATGATATTATTACCTTCAGTACATGTTCTGAAGATTGGGACTTTGAAACTGTAAATAATATGTTGTCTGATTTGGAAAAATCCACTGCATTTTCAAACAATGAAATGTTAGAAGACACATCTGACTTTGATAGCATGTACTGTTACCATCATTATGGTCATCACTTTTTACAAAAATCGAGTATCCGTTGTAATGTCTTTCCTTACTACCAATGGGAGCATTGCCCGACACCACCAAAAGGTAGTTCGAACACGTTTGCACAGAAATTTTCATATTTTTCGGGGTTTAACACTTCTGACTCGACCTCATATTACTATAAGGTTGCACCTACACCTGCGCAGAAAAATATGCTGACTAACACCAAACTGATTTATTTGCATTCCTTTATTGGCCAACTGTCTGAACAGGGTTTTGGCTTACGGAAGGACACTATAGACACAAAATCAGTTGGGTTCTAAGGAATGGTAAGTTCAGGAAACAGATGCTCTATTTAGAGCGTGCCTCATTCCGCAACAGATAATATTTCTGAATGAAACTGTGCAACAGACTTCCTGTCTTGGACTAGCCAAGAACAAGGATGTGAACACACCACGGTTTCCCACACCTTCACACATCAATTTTACATCACTTGGAGGGGATAGAATAGATGACATCATGCAGTACAATACATCACACCCCAATTGGAAGGGATGGCTAGTTTGGCCCACAGACACAAACAGATATCAGTCAAGATTCAGGGGTATAACTGAAGGGTTTAGTATCCATAGGCCTCTGACCCTCGGTCTGAGGCCTGCTCTCTCCCCAGCAGCTCCGCTGTACTCTGCTTCGCCGCAAGAACCTCGGCACCGGACATCGCCATTCCCCAAAGACACAAGATCTCCAGAAAGGACCGCCCCTCCTGTCCGGGAATAGGAATCGCCATCGTCCACAAATCCACCCTCCTCCTGAGCACACACCTGACGAGCCCACAGACCTGATGTAACACCTTCACTTCAAGATACTGACCAGCCCTAAGACCACCCTCCGAGGAACCCTCATTGACCGATCCCGTGGACCCTTTGCCAACTCCATCACGGACATCATCTCCCCGCATGCCATTTCATCCATCAACTACACCCTGCTGGGAGACCTCAACTTCCACCTCGACAACCAGCTGGATCCCAACACCACATCACTCCTGGACCACCTCCACAACATTGGACTCCGCCAGATCATGACCGAACCCACGCACTCAGCAGGTCACACCCTCGACCCCCTTTTCACAACAGGAAACTCCATCACCTTCAGCCACACCACCGAACTCCCCTGGACAGACCACCGATGCGTTCACTTCACCTTCAGAACACCCACCATCCACAGACCTGCTCCCACGAAGAAACTGGGCCAAAATCACCGACGACCAGCTCATCAACTCACTCAGCAACTCCACCCCAACCATCGTGGAAAACAACGACCCCAATACCGCAGCCCGAAGCCTGCACAGATGGATCTCCGACAGCAGCAACACCATAGCCCCCCTATAAGAAAAACAACAACACCCATGCAAAGAAAGCCAGATGGTTTTCCACCTAACTTCGAGAGTCCAGACGCACCTGCCGCCACCTCAAAAAGGCCTGGAGGAACTCCAAATCCACTGAAGCCCACAACAACTTCCGAGCCGCCACCAACGCCCACCACCAACTCACCAGAAAAATGAGGAAAAAAGCTATTGAAGGCAGAATCTCCCCACACGCACACAACAGCAAAGAACTCTTCAACATCATCAAGGAGTTCGCCCAACCCACCAGCGAGTCTACCGACATCCCTCCCTCTCAAGACCTCTGCGACAAACTCAGCACCTTTTTCCACCACAAAATCAAGAGCATCTAGGACAACTTCGACTAAGAAACCAACACGTTAACCCTCACCAACCACCCCCGACCCCCGGAAGCCTGCGATTGACAACTGGACAGCCCTCACCACCGAAGACACACTGAAGACTACGAAGTCAATCCACTCCGGGGCCCCAACGGACCCCTGCCCCCACCACATCTTCAACAGAGCCGCCAACACCATCGCACCAATGCTCCGCCACACCATCAACCGCTCCCTGGTGACTGCCTCGTTCCCCGACGACTGGAAACACGCCGAGGTCAACCCCCTCCTGAAGAAACCCTCGGAGGACCTGACTGACCTCAAGAACTACAGACTCATCTCCCTACTCCCGTTACCAGCGAAAGTCATCAAGAAAGCCATCAACAGCCAACTCGCCACCTTCATCGAAGAACACAACATCCTTGACTCCACCCAATCCGGCTTCAGAAAAAACCACAATACAGAAACCACCCTCCTCACCGCAACAGACGACATCCGCACCCTACTAGACAGACGAGAAACAGTAGCCCTCATCCTCCTCGACCTCTCAGCGGCGTTCGACAGTCTCTCACCGCACCCTAATGCGTAGACTTCACGACGCAGGAATCCGGAACAAGGCCCTCGACTAGATACACTCCTTCCTCTCCGGCAGAACGCAGCGGGTCAGACACCCCCCTTTCCTCTCGGACCACACTCCAACCACCTGCAGAGTGTCCCAGGGGTCCTTACTCAGCCCGACGCTCTTCAACGCCTACATGGCTCCGCTCGCCCCCATCGTCAGAACCTACGGGCTCAACATTGTGTCATATGCCGACGACACCCAACTCATTCTCTCCATATCCAAAGAACCCAACACCGCCAGAAACAACTTCTGTGAAGGCATGGAAGCCATCACCAAATGGATGAAAAACAGCTGCCTACAACTAAACACCAACAAATCAGAAGTACTCCTCATGGGCCCAAACCCTGATGCCTGGAACGGAACAACACCTGGTGGCCCCCCGCCCTCGGAAGCCCGCCCATCCCCATGGACCACGCTCGCAACTTGGGAATCATGCTAGACTCCGAGCTCAAAATGGACCACCAGATCAACTCCGTCTCGTCCTCCTGCTTCCACACCCTCCGCCTCCTACGCAAGACCTTCAAGTGGATCCCCTCGCACACAGAAAGACCGTCACTCACGCCCTCGTCACCAGCATACTCGACTATGGCAACGCACTCTACACTGGAATAAACAAAAACCTCAAGCTACAGAACATCCAGAATGCCGCTGCAAGATTTGTCCTCAACCTGCCAAGACACTGCCACATCTCCCAGCACCTGCGCACACTCCACTGGCTCTCCATCGAGGCTAGAGTCACTTTCAAGATGCTCACCCACGCACACAAGACCCTCCACAACACCGGACCGGCATACCTGAACAGCCGCCTAAAATTCCACGCACCCCAAAGGACCCTGCGATCAGCCCAGCTCTCCTGTGCCGCACTGGAACCTGCACCCCCCTTCCCCCCTAGAGCCTTGAGACCTCTACGGGTGAGTAGTCACGCTTAACAAATGATTGTTTGATAGGCCAGACTCACGATATCTACAAAGAGAACATCCGGGAGTAGTGACATCCTACAGTGTTGGGAAGTTATGCCTCGATTGGCTAAAAACCTCGACATTGTCCTGTGTCCTGTGTGAAACAGCACTTATCCTTACTCTCAGATGAGGTGAATGTAAGGGATTTTTTACTAGGTCCCCAAAAGCCTCGTCAAAACCGTTTCTATTACGCTATCTATAATGAAATATGGAAAATTTCTCAACAAGAATCTGCGGAGAGACTTTGTGAAATTAACCTAGAAAAGGGGTTAGCTGTAGTTGACAATGGTATGACTACATTAACATCCAGGATTTATTCACTGGGCAACATTGTATCTTCTGCTATTGATATACTAGAACAGGACTTGTCCATTCTACAGCACAGACAATCTCAACTATTTTCTGTTATGTTATTAAGCTGGACGCTGCAATCATTGCGCGCTGGTTATGTGCCTTGGAGATTCATCAACAGTACGTCCTTATTTTCTGCATACAATCTAACAGAAAAACAGATTACGATGGCACAAAGAGGAGCAAAATATACAATGCTGCGTATTGAAAAACTAGACAAGTTACCTTTTACTGTGGCAAAGTCACTGTCCACAGAATGGTAATGTCATGGCCATATAACACTACCGGTCACAACTTTCCAGTTTCAATATTGCCTAGAAGAACAACAGGCAGGCAAATATGAAGTGATGGGTAGGGAATTCATCTGGAATTGGGCGATCCCTCGGAGGGCCCAATGGCCAGCGATTCTTCGGATCCGGGTATTGTTTTATCTGCAGTTTCCAGGGGACTAGTCTGAGGGTGCTTCAGGCTTGCAAAGGGGTCCCTCTGAATGAGGGAACCGAGAGATAGCCTAGGACAAGTCTCATTCAGGCAGTTCCAGGAGCATTGCCATAAGTGCAGGGTATCTCTCTTTTGCTTTGGGCAAGTCTTGTTGTCGCTGGTACAGGTCTCTCTTTCTGTCCTGTTTGATGCAGGTTGTTCAGAACAGAGGTTCTGGTGCCAGGAGTTCCGTTAAATCCTAGATTTAGGAGAGTTAGGTATGTGGGAGATAGTAACCAATGGGCATCTAGTCCGCCCCAAGGTGACCACATCCGGGGGTGTGGGTCACCTTTTCTACCCAGAATCCTCTATTCTGCCACTTCTAAAGATTGTAGGAATCTGATTTTATTGTACAGTCCAGGCTCATCCTGCAGGTGTGGCTAGCCTTCTGGGGTGTACAGCTCCTTGACTAGCTAATTTTCCACCTGTCCAGGTGCAAATGTGCCTGGGGCAGGGGGAGGACTATTTCCTCCACTAGGAGTCAGCCCTGATGCATATCAGAGATGGTGCTGCCTGTGATGCTCACAGCCTTAATGTGCCACTTTATTAGTCTGCTTGGGAGGAGGCAGGTTTGACCTCCGTCCTCTCCAAGCCTTTTTTCCTTACTCCTGGGAGTGATCACACTGCCTGGCCGGAGGTCAGAATCCTGTCTTGGCGGCAGCAAACGTGGGAAGCACGAGCTGGCCAGCCAGAGCACAGAGAAGCTGAGGCAACCAGGTGGGAAACCTCTAAGGTAGCCACCTGGGTACATGCCACATCACCCAAGACATAGGATTTGTGTCAGGGGTGAGAAGGCACGTTGTTTGATTCCAAACATGACATATTTCGGTCTTAACATAATGGAGCTGCCTCCTCAAGAATGCCTGAGTGGCAGCCCTTGTTATCCTATGGACCGCTAACACTTCTGGTAGTTTCCAATGTGGAACGCCACTATAGGGACATATACGCTTGCACTTATGTGTCCTCACCCTTAATATACTGGACCATGCCTTCTGGACTTAGGAGGCCTTCCTTAGGGGTGCCTGACCTATATTCAAAATTGTGTATTAACTATGCCACACATGGGGATGGCACAGTCGAGTTCGAGCAGTTTACATTGCTCCTGCAGTCTGCAATGGCAGGCATGCTGTTAGCAGTTAACGTGGGCCAATCAGGGTGGCACAAAACCGTGCTGCATCCCTGGTGACCCCTTTACAACCCATGCCATCCATTCAGCCGTTTCTGTGCTACGTTGAATAAAAAAGTGTATAAAAAATGTATTGAAGGGAAAAATCTGTTTTGGGACCTCCCTCTTTTATCTGTGTACCCCCTTAACGATTCATCAAAAAATGTCCATCATCACAAAATGTAGAAGTTGCTATAGGCCTGGAAAGTTTTGTAGTGATTCTTCAAGCGGGTGGAAAGTTATTGGGAAGCAAAAAATTAGAGGAGTTCCTGTCTCTGGGATGCCTAATTATAACTAGAGTGGTTGTTGCCACTTGGTGATGTGTTTTATGCATACACACCCAGATGCCAAAAGGGGGTTGGGGGGGGGGGGTGCATATGTCTGAAATTAGCTGGTTATGGTCACCTCAGCCATATCCCCATTCAAACGCATGCTCATTTCCTCTTTCTGTTCAACTGTGAAGCTGTGTAGTTCAGGTGGTAACCATACCAAGCAGTTTCCAAAGTCTACAATAGCCCCCACCCCCTTTAAGTGTTTTCTGTGATACTTGGGGAGTGTAAATAGATACGTCAATGTTTTTTTGAATCCTATGTGTTAACGTGATAGTAATTGTTTGACAGGTTGCGTTTCCGTGTAACTTGCTTTATCTCCTCCCATTGCGACTGACACTGGTATTATTTTGTACTCTTTATTTCTGGTACTGAGACTTGTTAAAAATGCTGGTTTCTTCCGCTGTTTAGAAGGGCTGGCATGTGCTGTGCAGGACAGAAATACTAGGTCTGTTAGGAAGAAGTGCAGTGATTCAGGCTAGTGCCTGCTGTGGGTTAAAAATAAACTGAGGGAGTATTCATGATGTAGGCTTTTGGCAGGTTTTGCGATGTCTTTCTACAGGCCGCGCTGTGCCATGTACACACTGTTCATCTCTCGCACAACCTGCGGAGAACCGTGGGTAAATAAACCACGGGAACAGGCTTAGTTGGCCAGGCTCGAGTATCGCCTTCTCTTATTAAGCTGCTTTTAGGCAAAGGAAGAGGGTCATGCGAGTTCTGGACAGCTGTTCTTGAGGCCAGTAAAGGGATTTCTTACTGCGCTTTCAAAATGTCCTTTTTCTTGTGGGGTCCACAGTATTGATGCCAGATCTACGGAGTAAGGCTAATGATTCGCATTTTAACATTCCATTAAAAAAGATGCCATCCTGCGTTGGGAGGCGGGGTTTGATGGTATTACATCATGACGTCGCCGAAGCCAGCACGCTTCTGGTGCAAGAGCAGATGCAGCCAGCCTGAAGCCTATTTTCTTTCCTGTTACATTAGTGTTTAATTAAAGAAAACAACTAGTTGCAGGCAGTTACTTTCTGTGAGATGTAATGAAGATTTATTTTCGTAGTGACCTTCACTGTATTAGCTGAAACAGTAATCAGCAGAATTAATAGAATAATCAAATTATACACAAACTCATAAATCATCATGAATAGTGCTGTCAAAAGTTCAGCTATTAATGGGTCCTATTGTTTTGCAGCTGTATTAAAAACTGCTGCTGCTGATTCCTGTCCTGATAGGAACTGAAATGGCATTTAAAGGCTATGCAGGATGGGGCTACCAGGCCAGCGTTTTTTCACAACTGTTAATTTAGCAGTAATATGATTTGATGTCACCGGGGCAGAGTTGAAGTGGAGTACAGTGCCAGTGCTGTCTTTCAGCAGAGCGCGCATCATTCCTGGAGACGGCGGCTGGTTCCCTTGGAGTGTGGGGGAAGAGTTTAGACGTCTGTCGTATGAGGTTAATGACATAAAAGAGTTCCCTTACACTGGGCGTATTGGCAAATGAACCTGAATGGTCTTTTGTGGCTTGGGGCTGTATCACACGCACGCGCATCATTAGCATCTCACGATTGAAAGTAGGGACTTTTAATACCTCAAAGTGGGGCTCCTAAGCATGCTTGTAAAGTCTTACTGTGTGACAATTGAACCTGCTCTAGACTCGGCAGGATAGCCCATTGAAATAAAGGCTCGCTGCTGGCCAGTGCCGCCATCTACAGTCCCATAGTTCGCCTCAAGGGACGGCCAGCTCAGCTTTCCGTCCTTCTGAAGACGGTAAATGGAGCACCATTCATTCCATTCAATTGGGTACCAGTAACTCCTTTTCATCATCAAACTGTTTATTTTGGGTACTAGCCCATAGACACGCAATTTTATAAAACATCACACAAATCATTAGATATCTTTAACATAGATATTACACATAAAAACAGTGAAGATCAAAACATTCTCAAAGTGATAACAAAGTGATACAAATTGCTTAAAACGGTTTAAAAAGGGTGATTAGCAGCATGACATGGGTCAATGGATTAGGATACGTGCAAATTGCGAGTAAAGTTCTCAATGCTCCCATATAATTACGCAGTCAGGTGAGAACACTGGGCCAGGAGAAAAGGAAAAGAAATTCTTAGCAAAAATGTCCGGAAATTATTTTTTTTCAGAATAACACACCCACCCTCTTCGTTAGTAGCCACACTGTGTACAGGTATCGGCTAATGCAGAATACAAATTGCTGACTGGTGTCAAACCAAAGGATACAATAGGCCTCCTTGTGTTATCTGACACCAGTGAAAATGCAGAGGGGTTTACGCCAGGACCCCCTGGACCTATCATTCGCAGGACAAACAAAATAGTACACGTTCAGCATCCTCAATCCTATAGTTACAACATACACGTGCTGGTGAGTCAGCACAATGGGGTTTCCATCTAATTGTTAATTTGTTCACCAATAGTGTTCCCAGCCTAAATGTAATAATCAACGGGCGAGCCATGTGTGGTTGAATCATGCCCATGTATATAGTTCCTTATCAGTTGTGGGCTTAAAATAAAAATATATATACCCCCAGATTTGGCTTTACAATGTTGGCCTGTGATATTACTCTTCAATAGGCATCTTTTATAGTAGCCTTAGTGCTGGGGGTGATTAACGAAGTCTTATTACAATAATCAGTCAGGCCTAGGTCATAAAGATGACGTTGGGCCTGGCCCAATATAGGAGGGGTTCAATGCTGCCAACTCACCCACCCTTTTGAGGCCAGGGTCACAAAATAGAGGGATCGTTGGAGTACCCTGAGGTAAACTAAATAAGGATCTCAATAAACTATTTTGCTTTGTTGTTATACCGTGTGAGTTTGCAAAACCCCAAATGTTTGCCCCATACAGTGCAGCAGCCTGGACACCAAGTGTTATTTACAGCACCTGCAAACTGAAGAAGTGCCGAGGTAAGGGCAGTGTAAGAGCAAACTGCAGGGTTAGTATATGAAGGGCAATATAAAAAACGAATTATTGCTGTAAAAAATTCACAAGTATTGCATTATATTTAAATGCTTTACATATATCATGCGCCTTCTTTTTGAATATTGGATCTTAACTTTTTAGTATGCTGCAGTATTGCACAAGTAAGGCATAGTTCAGCATACACTTCATATGCGGTTACTTCCCGAAATATTTTGCATTCCAGAAAAGTTCCATTATTGTAAATAAGTAAACTTTTTGGTTCTATTCACAATACGGTTTGTGTACCGAAGTTTCACTTTGGAGTGCAGACAGCACCCTCTGTGTGTTCTAATGGCAGATAAAGTCTCATATAACCAGGTTTTTGGGATTTTAATACCCACAGTTGGAAATGTTGACAGTAGCAAGTCTGTAGGGATGGTGGGTTTTTACTCTGCCCCAATTGTAGAGATAGAAATGGGAAAATTAGAGTGTAGTGATTGCAAACAAAATCACAATTTCTAATGGATACTTCCAACTGCAGATTCCTCACCTGAGAATAGTTCCCAGTGCCAGACTGGATCTAGAAACCTTTTTCAGGACTGCTCCCCCATGCTGCTAGCTAGTGCATGTGACATAGCACCACCCTGGAAGTGACGAAACTGAGCCGCATATGAAGCGCCACCCTTGCGCACTGCCGTCAGGTCCTTCCTTTCCATGCCTGTCGACATGGATACTGAGCTCCGCTCCCAAACTGGTTAGTTTTCCGATGTCTTCTAAATTCGTATTCAGTATGGTAGTGAACGATGTCCTCTGCTAATACTACGGGTTTCAAATCATGCTGTGACTGCAGGAAGCAATTGTCGGTAACATACCCACATAAGGTGTGTTGCTGGTATCTGGTCCATGGGTGGAAATCGTGCAGTAAATATGCCATCAAGCACCTGAAGACGGTCTATGACTGGAATGCGAAACTATATGTTGACAAACACAAGAAAAAGCCACATCTTTCATGTAAGTCCCGCTCTAAGGCACGGGTGAGGACTTTGTTCTGCTCCTGAGTCTACTTCCGCGAGCAGTCAGCAATGTGCTTGAAGTCCCCCAGTAAGTCCAAATCAAAACCTAAGTAAAACCATAAGATAGAAAGTGAGACGCCACCTCATCCTGCTCCTCTGAACCCAAGGAGATGGTATGGGGGCGTCGTGATGCGAGTCATTGACCCTCAATGTCTCCAGTTGTGTATCTGATTACTCGCTGGTCACAATGTGCCCAGAGTTTCCTGAGCCATATGCAACATGTCAGCAGATTGAGACCTTTAAGAAAGACATGTTGCAGATTTTTTGTGTATTTCCAGCTCCCTCTGGTACACATTTGACCCAAACAAACAAGGGGGCCCCAGTCAGGTTACCATTGGTGGATTTTTCCTCCATGCCATGTGATCCCTTGGAGCCCACCTCTAGCCCCATTCCGACTCCTGTGCAAACTTCTTCTCCATCTCCAAGACCTGCGTCCGGCCCTTTTCTGTTGACGCCAGTGCAGAGACCACTGGCGCCAGAAGACCATCCTTTGTTGAGGACAGTGTTGGGCACCAAAACAACTTTGTCCCAAATTCAACCGATGCTGTTCTACCAGATTACAAATGCTCAACCAATTGTCATACCTCCTTACTCTTACCTGGTGCTTCTTCCAAGGAGGATACACCAGCAAAGGCTCCATTCTGTTTATGTCTCTGAAACTGAATGATAACTTACAAGAGGTCAGTGGGCTTGTCAATTCCACTGAAACAGTATTTGCTCTCTATTAGTGCCACCATTGGGCGAAAGGGCGTCCTTCAGAGTGGTGGCCCCACGGGCTGCTGATGTCCTTGATTTACAGCTGCCCTCAGTCAAGGCTAAAATGAATGTTCTAACAGAAACTTTCACAGACACTTTACCACCTGGTCCAACCACATTTGAACCCTTGCTCTCATTAAACGGGGCCCTCACTGATACTTTGATGGCCGCTTGGTCAAAGCCCGGCTCTTACCCACTGGTGAACAGGCATGTGGCCAGACATCATAGACTGGTTGCTGGAGATCCTGATTTCCTTTCGTCTGCTCAAGGGAAGTGCCTTGAGTAAAAGAGTATTCTTAGTTATTTAAAATATTTCTGTAATAACAATAGGGATATCAATTAAACTTCAGTAAAAACTCATGTTTAATGGACTGAAGGCTCCTATGCTACTGCAAGAAATCCCTGCTGGGGAGTCTGGCCTTGCCCGACTGGAATAAATGCCATGAGCCTACACTTGGATGTGAAAGTGTTCTTGTGGAGCTCAATGAAGTTATTGCTGGCATTGGCACAAAGTTAGATGTCCCATGCAGTAAGATTAAACATAGTCAAGAGAAGATCGAAACATGAGATTGAAGGTGGGATCAAGCTGAGCAGAGAATTTGATGGCAGGAGGATGATTCTTGGCCATCCATTGCTGCAGTCCACAGACTGTAATAACTTCGGATGCAGGCAAAGAGGACTTGGAGGGTTGCTCTAGAACTCAGAGGCAACCTTGTCCTACCTCCAGAAGTGACAGCATGGAGCGAATACATGTGCCACCTTCAACGTGAATCTGTGGCTCCGCTCCACAACTTGGTCAGTTCTTCACCAACGTCTAAAACCTTTTTTCAGTGACATTGTGGTAGGGAGGTCTCCCCTAAAGACTACATGCGTCAAGCTGTGCCACACCTGCAGGAAGTAGATGTCAATCATGGGCTTACTTGACATTTGACTCAACTGTTTTCAATCCAAGCATGATTTGAATTCCTGAGGTAAATACTCCTAGATGTACCTGAATGCCAGCAGGAACATAACGACAACTTTTTATGTCACCAAGCATCAGAAACAAAGCTTATCTCATTCGACTATCAGGCCTAGTCCTGCTCTAATTGCTGGTTCAGGCGTTTGCCCTCTGGCATGTATAAGACAAAGGTCAAGGACAAACGTCTGCACAAACCCAAGAATTCCAGATGGGGCTCTTCTTTCTGACGTTCCTTCTCCAAGGAGAGATTGTGGAGTCAGCACTTGAATTGGTCGACCTTACACCAGTGCTCTAACTTCAACCCCTTTAAACTGCTGATAGGGGCCCTTTAAGAGGCAATGCTGCTGATTTTCTGGGTAATTCCTGGTCCCCCTAGAGCGCTCCCTTGGGCCATATGAATCTGCTGGGACCTAAATCGTAGGTCTGCCGGCAGGGTCTTACCTGGTACTGACACACCTTGTTAGGCATTCTAAGCATCCACCGGTGCCGGGCTGTGCCTCCATTCCTTTACTGAAGGCCACTCTGGTTCTGGTCCTGTTTTTGGAGGCACCAGTTCCAGATCCTACTTTGACATGACTTCTCTGCCATTGCCTCTGTCCTTGCGCAAACATCTTCAAAGCTTTAAGACCTTATTCAGCGTTGATGTCCTGCAGAACCTTCAGAATGTGACACATGAGGATGAAGAGAAGAGGGACAATGTTTTGCCTCCTTACTGTACTGATAATGGACTGTATTTAGATAACTAAAATGCTAGTGGTCTGTAGACCTCATCAATGTTGGAATTAGACTCTCCATTGGTACCCACACGAAGAAAAGTGCCTCGTTTGCTGCAGTAGTGTGTAGTGGCTGCAGCGTATTAAAATTGCAGTTTCCTACAGTGAAAAATAAGGCTACTATACTTACAGAACGTTTGTAACCTGCTCTTTCAACTTAAGAGCCTTTGCTACCGTTCAATTGAGCCCTGATAGACTTTGATTGCAGCGTGATTAATACCTTACTTGGCGCCTCTGATAAGTTGTCCTCTTTCTATGTGCCATAGCCCTGCTCCTGGTGACCCAACCTATTTTATTAGGCACCCAACACACTAGTGTAGGCTTTGCATAGCATAGTAAGCCAAAACGCTTGGCCTGCTGCACTACCTGATGGAGAAGTGCAGTGCATTGATGCTCTTTGCAATAGGGTGTTCGCCGCTACTAATAGGGAATTGTGATCTCTAAATGTGGTCTGCCTCTTGGGCAGCGTTAATGCCCTATGGGATAGGGCGAGCAATATCTTGCCCAACCTCTTTCAGGGTTTTATAAATATCTTCACACCAACATACCATGACAGAAAGGATACAGTCACATACATTTTGCTGGATAGGCTAGACTCCAAAGATTGTACGGGCTGTGCTATGGGCACTAGTGTGGTAATTTGTTGGTACACCCAGATGCATGCCACAGGCTCCCTGGGTTTATGCAGAAATCCTTTATGGATGTGTTTTTGATGGCCTCAAGCTGTATGGAGACAAGGTAGATTCTACTTTTGATCCGTTTAAAGATAGCCATGTTATAGCCCCACTATTTGGGATTGCTCTCCCTGCCAGTTTCATCAACAGTACTGGAAGTTCAGAGCAAGGTTTAATGCCAAAGACAGCTACAGCAGCCAGTGCAGAAGTGTGTAAGCCCTTTTGAGGCCCCACTAACAATGGCCGGTCTCTTCCCCAGCCAGCTCCAAGCTCCTCTGAATTACACTTCGGGAGTCCCCCGCTTTCAGTGGCGGGGACAGAATATGCTTTTATCTGCCCAACTAGTTTGCAGCTATCTTGGACCAGTGGGTTGTCTTTCATGGTTACACCCTCCCCTTCAAGTCAACCCATACTGTAGTTACACATGTTTTCACTTAGATCTCCGAAGTACATCTCTCCTTTCTTGCCAAGGAGCTTCCATGATTGTTGGTCAAAGAGAAATAGTGTCCCTGCGAAAGAGAGGGGCAATGGGTTTTACTCCTATAACTCTTTGGTGCCAAAAAGAGCTGAATTCAGATTGATTTTGAATGCCTTTTTGAGGATAGACCTTTTCACTTCCTCCGAGAACGCTCAATGTCAATTTTTTTGTGCTGTAGAGTTTCCATCTCATGGTTCCCTGGAAGAAGTGTTATGCTGCCCATGAGACTCCAGTCTACTTATGCATTCCCAAAACTGCCGCTTCTTCCCTAGGGTTAGAAGAAGGTTCTTCAGGAATCGACTGATCTAATCGTGTTAGCTCTTGATTGGGCTTGAAGAGTCTGTTGTTTCAACCTGTTGATTCTTAGCACCTGCCCTCCATTCCATCTAATGTTTCAGGAGGACCTTCCTTCCTAACATCAGGCCTGGTTCTACACTCAACCCTCCACAATCTGGACCTCCATGTTTCCAAATTGAATGGGATCTACTGTGTGGATTTGAACTGCTGCCAGAAGTGGAGGACTTGATTTTGGCCAGTCGTCCTCAAACTCAGTATGTGCCGTGGGAACAGTTAAAGGTTATTTGTAGGCTCTTTTACTTTTTTACATTTGCCTGCCCAGCCCTCTCTATTTAAACAGCAGTTGTGATGCGTTTCTTTGAACATGTGTACCTATGGCCTTAGTAGTCAAGATGGTGGTCCCTCTTTAGAGAGCACTGCACCCTACCCAACATGGGTCCCATTCTGCTGCAAGTGGACTGCAGGAGCCCAATCACTGCATGGAGGCCTCTACTGAAGGGTGCTCAAGTTGCTAGGGGAGGCCCATTTCGCTTCCCTGACTTTGGGTGATGATAAACGAAGGCCCATGCTGGCAGTCATGACCCACGCGTATGTTGAAAATGGTTTGTGGCAGGTCCTGAAGCTGGATGATGTGTGCGATGAATGTGCTGTCCCAGCTGCATACAGACTGCTGCCATCCCCATGTGGCCCGACCTGATTTTCTCTCAAATAAAGACTGAAAGTACTAGCCTCTCCCTACAAAGGCCATGAGGGACCGGAGCAGCCTGCACCTATAGTGACTGGGCCTGATGCACATGAATTGCGAGGGGATTCCCATGGAAGGGACATCACCATGGTAGATCCTGTCTGCTTCGATTTGCTGTGAGCTGACATGCCAGCAGGAAAAATGTAAAGTAAACGTAAAGTAAAGTAACTACCTGTAAGATCAGGACCCAGTTGAACTGTTGAGGCCTGGGACGACCAGCTGGAGCTTGGGTGAAGATGGGCATCTGGAGGAAAGGAGGCAGCAGTTGAGATATCCCGACTGCAGCAAAGCCCCACCGAGTGAAGGCAACTGTGTAAGAACCTCTGACAGCAATCCCAGTGCTGTAGGGGGCACGAGGTGTGCAATATATTAATCCTCACAGACAACTGCTTCGTGTTGAACACGGTTGGTCCTCCTGGAGTGGTATGGCCCCCTGGAACCACCCGTGGCAGAAGTATCCCCTGGGGTGCTGGTCAAGGAGGAAGGAAATTATACACATACCACACTGGGTCCCTCAGCCTGATACTGCCCAATCTTTGACCCAATACTGCTAATGCTGACTGCAAGCAGCTCTGAAGCCGGCAGGGCTTTCAGGCCTGCTACGCCGCTCCTCTTCAGCTTTTAGAACTCTGCCCACATCCCATGGGAAGGGGACTGCATTGAAATTTCTCCAGAAATTAAGCTTTTAAAGAGCAGTAGCAAAGCCAAACTTCCACTCCGGTTCACTAGTTATTTCAATGAACTGATGGGTGGGCCTAATGAAGAAGCCTGTGCATTGGACCCAATGCCACAATTTGCTTAGGCTTAGGCAGAAGGAACCCCCTCACCCTCCATTTGGCACCAAGAACAGGCCCAAATGATCCGGGAGGTTCCTGAATCAACCAATAAAAGAAGACACTAAACATAAAATCTGCAAAATCCCCTTTTCTGCAAAGAATTTGGCCCCAAGGCATGTTGCTGCCCTTCGTCTACAGAGCGGCAACCTGGCTTCTTGTGCTGCCTGCAGGAAGCCTGGTGACTGGCGGTGCAAGCAAACCAGTGACATGCCCATGTTACAATAACTAATCCTGAGATTGAGGAAACCGAAGAAGCAGCTGGTGCTTGACCCCTAAAAAACCCGAGTCTACATGGAGTTCTCGGGGACAACCCAGGCACATAACAACAGGTGCACAGTACATAGTGGGTGTGACCCAGATACTTGCTTTACCTGACCAGTCAGGAGGTCTCCTACATGTCCGAGGCTCACTTAGGTGCATCTCCCTCACTGCAGCTCTACTAGTGCCCTGACCTCCCCTCATGCAAAGAAATGGCCGGACTAGGTCATGCTAAATACCTTATTTTGCGATTAGTATCCTTCTGTCCTTAGCACCTTGATGTGAAGCCTTACTCTCCAATACTCCTGTGACTCCTTATCCTAAAGTCTGTAATCTTGTGCCCCGGATTTGAGAGGAGCTTTCACCCATCAACCAGATGCATTACCTGCTATCACTACCACAACCATCGAAAGAGATCTTCCTGCCTTTTCCTAAGGGCAATTGATATAGTCAAATTTACTTCTCCTCCAACAGAGATGCATAAACAGGTGAGAACCCTAGCATAAGCACAGTCCTGCACTCATTTATCAGCCACTGACCCCATTCCACAACCTATACAAGCATCATGGGCTGCTCCCAAGACCATAAATAGAAGTGGGCGCAAATGTCTCCCAGAAATGGCAAGATCTGTACAATGTCATAGACTGAGTCTCCGAAACAGAAGGTCAAATTGCTGAACTCAAGGACGCGTCGTATAACTAATATGTTTGTGGACCGTGCTGAGGATACTGAGAACAGGGTTCAAAGAAATAATTTGAGATTAGTGGGGTTCCCAGAAGGAGTGGAAAGACTCGCATGAGAAATTCCTTGAATTCTTGATTTGCTTATGGACACTACTGCATCATCAATCACCCTGCTTTGTCCTAGAGAGTGTACACAGTGCCCTGACAGTGTCCACCACCTGGCCTTCTCCCTCAACTTCTTATTGCTAAGATCTTGGACTGTAAGGACAGCAACACAATCCTCCAACAGATTCTGCATCAATCAACCTTTATCCTCATCTTTCCCGACTGCAACCACCTGGTCCAGAAACAATGGAAATCCTTCAAAGTGCTCAAGCAGAAGATGCAAGCGATGAAACTCACATACATGCTTTTGTTCCCAGCCTGGCACGTGCTCCACAACTCAAGCTCCCTTTCTTTTTACTCCCCTGAAGCAGCCAGGGATGGGTTGCAGAAAAGAAAGATCTGAAACACAACCCCTTTGAGAAGACGGTCATTCCTCAGACAACAATTGCCACACCAGTGGATAAACCGTGCCAATGGAAGTGTTTCTTTAGGTGATGTTAGGTTGAAAGATACTAGTGGTGTGTAAGTTAGGGTAGGAGGCAATTGGTGGGATTTGGGGATCACAAGTCATCCAGTTAAAAGTTTACCTTGTTCTGTTCCTGTACACAGTACCTTAAGAAAAGAGAGAGGGACCCAAACACCAAAGGAGAAGGGTGCCAAAATAGACCAAAGTCACAGAGAAACCCCCTTTGGGTACACGTACATAAACAAATCCACACTCACAATAGGAACCTTATATCACCGATACATAAACAACAAACATATGACCCAAGAAATAAAGTGATCAAATGGAATCAGATGAATAACACAAATTTATTTTATACAATATAAAACATTTAAAAAATCACAGAGATTAAAAATCACATTGCCTATCTAACTTCGTCTTGTAGTAACAGTTAGAAAACTTATAGGTGCAATTACACTAAATTTAAAAAACCATTCAACAATTCTCTAAAATTCATCAAATATTAGCAACAAACAAACATTGGGAGTAAGAGCAGAACAATATTTCCAAGTCACAGGGAGAACCACTGAATCTTACACAGATCAATTTTTAAATATAAAGAAATTCTTTATCTTTTCATTATTGCTCAAGAACAGTTGTCCGCATGGATTTCAGTGGACTACCCTTGTCAGTGCATCAACGCGTTTCGGTGGGCACTATATTTAGACCATCACCTTCTTCAGGAAATAACAATAACTCCCAGTATTAACATCAAATTCTGTCAACAATAATAAGAAAAACAAAAAAACAGTTAAACATAACCTTTAATCCTTCTGGACCATACATATAGTCAACATACCAGTGAAAAAAAGGGTTTCCTCAGTTACACATCACTCACATCCATTCCTCAAACATGCCCAATACACACAATAGTGCAAACAGGGCAGGTACCTTAGTGGTATCCACGATAACTAGGCTAGATCAGCCTTAGATTGGATCAGAAGGGAATATTTATCTTTCTCCTCCAAATATCTGTAATGATATAGCCAAATGTGCTTATCAGTCACAACGTTTCTACATTTTAATAGTTGCCCATTTAGCTTCTTAAGTTGGTTATCTTATGTGTCTTAGTCAGCACGACTCCCAGGGCACTACTCGCCTCAGTATTCCGCATAAAAAACAGATACTCTTACTTTGCAGTATAAAATATATCCAATACCTATTATGGGAAAAGAGGAAGCAGTCCTCATTTTTAATGTTCTAACTAAAAAGTATGCTATAATATACTTGCACAAAGTACATTATATGTGTAGATTTACCTCCGAGCTTATGGAGCAGGTAAAAGGAACTTCTCGCTTATTTCCTTTTCTTTTTTCAACTATCCAGCCTGCCTTCAATATCTATTATCGGGAGAGAACAGTGTATAGTGCTTAAATCCCAAAGAGAGAGCAAAGTGCTATTCTTTGTTTAAAATGCCTCACAGCGACTTATTACCTCCAAATATTAGTAAAAATAGATATGCGGTTAAATGGTCATATCCTTCCTTTTCGTCCGACCCACTTCTGATATACACGGTTTTGAGGGTTATGGTATCTGTAGGGAGAAATAGCAAATGCTGCATGGAACACACAACGTAAAAGGCTGTGAAATCTGCTAAATCTTAACAAAAATATATATAGTGCCTAATTTATTCCAAAACAGGACAAGACAAAGTTATATAGTCAAGTCCTGATTTCTTAGGGAGAAAACCACAAATCTTGTCTACAATGGCAGGCGAAACTCAAATAGACTACAATTTGAAACAGCCCAACCATCTCCACAATGGTATTCTCCGTCCCCCATTTTAGCTATTTGGGTTCTGCTCACAGACCACCTCACTACATCCCAAATATTACCTCTTTTGTGCTGAAAAAAACATGGGGTATACGTCTCTGTTTCACGATAGTATTCCACTGCAAGTACAAACCGAATATAAATTCTTCTTCGTGCCGGTCACATGACCCCACTCCGATAATTCCCTGCAGCTGTTTTGGTCACGTGATACATGACTCGAAAATAGCGGCCATCTTGTAGTGAGTAAATAAGATAGGAATACCCACATCTTCTGATTTATTTTGTGGGCACAGCAAACGATATTGTGATATACAATAGGCTGCATATTATTAAATTCAGATAGTGGTACGTATTTATCATATCGGCTTCAATGTTTTGTATTTCTGACCCAGACTCGAAAACGGCAGCCTTCTTGGAATGGGAGAGATTAAAACGATGCTGCACTACTATCCATAGCACTTACCCTGTGTGTTAAGCATACATTTCTGATTTGAGATAGAAAAATACCCCATATTCAGAATTCTGATAATACCTTTCTGTATCTTATCAGCTACCATAGCTCATATTACGGACTAGGTCATAACAATATTGTTGAAAGGTATATTATTATTAGAACATTTGTGAATATTTTTTTTCTGTATATATTTATAATCTATATTTACCCAAGCTTCCACCTAGGAAATAGTAATCCATAGATTCAGTCAATATCTGGCAAGGAAACCCTAAGTCTCTTATAGTATAAAGCTCAGACATTCCCTCTCTCCTCATCTGTTATATCCTCTGTTATTCCCTATTATGGTAGAACATCGCAGATGTCCTCAGGTTGCCCCTATTAAATGGTCCCACTCCTCTCTTGAGTTCAGACCCTCCCGTACAGTATTCAAGTAGGAAATACCACGGTTCGCGTGCCTTACGTTTCAGCTGGATGTTCCCACCTCTCTTCCCAATATTCACCTTTTCTAGAAAGAACCAAGAGAAACCAGTTTCTCTATGCCCCTGTTCCAGAAAATGGGCAACCAGGGGGGCATTAGGTTTCTTCGTTTTAATGGATGAGTTGTTTTTGCATCCTTATGCAAAGCTCTCTTCCTGTCTCTCCCATGTAGCCCTTGTCACATGGGTAACGTAAGAGATAAACCACGTTTTTGCTTCTAAAGTTGTTAGGGGCCTTGATGTGATGTTGCACTCATTGTGGTTGATTTTTTTTGTTTGTATACATTGGGCGCACACATTACATGTGCCACATTACACATTCCCAATTGCGGGTGTGTTAGTAAGGGTTCTCTGAATAGTATATGGTTCCTCACGATAAGTGTGTACTAATGCATCTCTCAAATTCTTATTTTTCTTAAAAGCAAAAAGTGGTTTCTCTAGTTTGTGTTCTTCATGGTTCAGTATGTGTCAATTTTTGTTTACAACATTTTTAATTTGGTTACTCAAGTTTGAAAATTTACTGACAAATACTACCCTTTCCATTGTTTCCTTTTCCTGTACAGATTTATTGATCATGGCCTCTCAATCAAAAAACCTTGCTCGTTTTAGCGAGTGTGAGATACGTTTTTTGGGATAACATCTGTCTTTGAGCTTACATTTGAGAACTTCTGCATGTTTATAAAAATCGCCTAAGTCTGTACAATTTCCCCTTCGTGGAATATTGTCTCTTTGTGACTTGGGGTGGAAGCTCGAATAGTGGAGTAGAGTGTTCTTCGCCATAGGTTTTGTAAACAACTCTACCTCTAAATCACCGTTCAGATCTTTGATAGATATATCTAAGAAATCTACCTTTGTTTTACTGTAGTGTGAAGTGAATTTTAAGTTGGAGTCACCCAAGTTCAGCCAAATTAAGAATTATTCTAACTGCTCAGTGTCTCCTTCCCAAATGAAAAAAATGTCATCAATGTAGCGGTACCAACCCGCTACATTTTAAAAATTGAGCTAGTTCATTGTAGATGCGTTTGGTCTTGAAATGCCCCATGTAGAGACACGCCAGACTTGGCGCACAGGTTGCCCCCATGCTGGTCCCTTTCTTTTGTTTAAACAGTTCATCCTTAAACAAAAAGATGTTATTTTTTAGGATCAGCCTAGCACACTTGAGAACAAAATCCTTATTAGCACCTGTCAAATCCTGATTGTCAAGTACCCCACGAATCACCTCTAAAGTATCTTCTTGTGGGATATTCGTGTAAAGAGACTCAATGTCAAGGGTAACCAGACACTGAGTCTCTCCACAGAAGGGTTTCCCCTCTGTAAGGGAAATGATATGCGTTGAATCTTTCACATATGATTTTAAACTAGAATCTGTAGGGCGTAAGAAGCAATCCACGTATTTACTCATTGGTTTCAATAAGGAATATATACTGCTCACTATCGGTCTCATAGGGCGATTGGTGCTACTTTTATGCACTTTAGGTAGGCCATAAAGTGCCGGGGTCTTGGGTTCCAGGTTATTCAAAAATTTTAACTCATCCTCATCCTCACATATCCAGTTGTTATCCTTAGCTTCAGTCAGGAGTCTTAAGCATTCTCTCGCCACAGTAGCTAAACTATCGCCATTTGCTCCTTCATAGTGTTCTGCTACACTCAACATTTTATGCATTCTATCTTCATAGTCCAGGGTGTTAAAAACGACCACCCCGCCACCCTTATCAGCAGGTTTTATTGTCACATTACAGTCTTCCTTGAGGGATATTAAAGCCTGTCTCTCCTCTCTACTTATTTTGTAGGATATAGATCTAGATGAACCTTTTAAGGTATTCTGAATTCCACTCTCAACTGCTCTTTCAAACACTTCCAGGTTTTTGCCAACCATGGCTAGCGTAGGAGTAAATGATGATTTTGGTTTAAGGCCAGATACATTTCCATATTCTCGCTCTTACCGGTTTTCAAAAAATCTTTTGAGTCTCACCTTTCGAAAAAAGATCCAACTGAAATGTATCTATTTGTGTTAAATGAACAAAACTAAAACCTCTACTTAAAATACTGATTTCTATGTCATTCAGTGGTCTATCCGATAGATTGATTACTGATGCTCTGTCTAGCACCAGTATCTTTGGTTTCTTGTAAGCAGATACTCCTGTTGTGGAGTAGGTCCCCGAGTTGGTTGGCCCCTCCCTGGGTTCCCATTGTATCTCTGAGTTCTCCTTGGTCGCGAGTCTAAAAAAGTTCCATATTCTTTTGTATTACTTCTACTAGTGTTCTCCTCTCTGGGGACATTCTCATCCTCGCTGCTGGACCCCGAGGTTTCTGAGAAGTTCACCTGCTTTTTGCCTCCTTTGTTATACACTTGTCTATTGGCCGGCCTATCCCAACCAGCATCACTCTTTTTTTGATAATAGTTCACTCTAAGGAACGGATATGCGCTTTCATGAGTAAATCTTTCCATATCCTTTTTAAGTTTGTTCAAGAGATGGTCCCTATACCCTTTCACATCCCTATTAATGTCATCCAATTTCTTTTTAACTTCCTCAAGGGTAGTACTGTTCCTTAGTTCTAATTCAAGTTTATCTATGGCCTCTTTATCTATAATTATCAATTCTTGTGCTGTCTCCATTATCAGGAGCATCCAGTCTTGGCTGTATCTGTTAGAGATCATTGTCCATGTCTCCAGGAATTTACGAGTATCGATAAAGAGACCTGGTTCGTTACGCACCTGTAACCCTACAGGGATTGTGCCAGATTTGACATACTCAATCAAAAAATCTGCATGGGCCTCAGTGCGAATTAGTTTTTTCTTCAAATTCACTAATTTGCCCCGGTTTTCCCCTTTACCAGAGACTATCATTATTTTATTTCCATTTTTCGTATTGATGATCCTATTTATTTGATCAACACTAAAACCAAATGTTTTGAATTGGTCCATGGGCTACATTGCTCCAAGTAAAAACATTACGCAGTGAAGACTCTCCAATCCAACAGGGCTGTGCCAATATATCTTAAGAAAAGAGAGAGGGACCCAAACACCAAAAGAAAAGGGTGCCAAATTAGACCAAAGTCACAGAGAAACCCCCTTTGGGTACACGTATATAAACAAATCCACACTCACAATAGGAACCTTACATCACCGATACATAAACAACAAACATATGACCCAAGAAATAAAGTGATCAAATGGAATCAGATGAATAATACAAATTTATTTTATGTAATATAAAACATTTAAAAAATCACAGAGATTAAAAATCACATTGCCTATCTAACTTCGTCTTGTAGTAACAGTTAGAAAACCTATAGGTGCAAGATACACTAAATTAAAAAAAAAATCAACAATTCTCTAAAATCCATCAAATATTAGCAACAAACAAATGTTGGGAGTAAGAGGGAGAACCACTGAATCTTAGACAGATCAATGGTTAAATAAAAAGAAATTCTTTATCTTTTCATTATTTCTGAAGAACAGTTGTCCTCATGGATTTCAGTGAACTACCCTTGTTAGTGCATCGACGTGTTTCGGTGGGCACTATATTTAGACTAGATAGGTTTTCTGTTACTACAAGACGAAGTTAGATAGGCAATGTGATTTTTAATCTCTGTGATTTTTTAAATTGCATAAAATTAATTTGATATATATATATATATATATATATATATATATATATAGTGTCAGCTCCAACTCCTTCAATTGAGGAAAGGACACTGACGCAGTTACAGGATCACAAAATCAGTTTCGTGTTGATTGAAACATCTCTCTCTATATATACACATACATACGGGCTTCTCACATGGAGTAAAAGCATTTTTACCACTTTCTACCAGGCGTCAGTGTGCCTTTCTTCAGAAAAGGGAGGTGGTATTTGATGTTTTTGCGGGTGGCTTCAGTCCCGCAACACTGACCCGCCCTGAAGGGTCTGTGGCTCATTTTATTGGAGAGAGAGAGAGAGAGAGAGAGAGAGAGATCGTGTGATCACACACACCCCACCCCCCGGATTGATTCAAATGCAAGTGGTTTTCCCAGAATAAATTGAAGTTGATTATTTCTTTGTTTTTCAAAGACTACATTTGACCTGTATCTCACACTTTTTCACACACTAGTCCCCTGAATGGGCATATCAAGTATTGTAAATACCTACAGGTTACCATTTTACAAGCACTTAATCATAGCCATAACTCTTCACTCTCTTCATATCTATATAACGATGTGCTGTAAAAAACTTGTAGATCACAGATATCATTATTATTCAATTTCCTCCAGGGGCAGTTATACCATACTTTGTTGGCCACATTTAAGCAATATCAATAAATGGGACATATCCCTTTTTCGATGGAACCATTTCTTCCAAGATGGATTCTTTAAACCTCAATACAGACAGTACCTAGACATATGCATCAATTTTTCACCTTCCGTATTAATTTTCTCTTAAAAAAAATATATATATATGGGCTGCGTAAGCGGGCCCATGGGACCAAGTAAAGCTAAGGAAGTTGCTAAGTTTCCTTCTCACAATTCCTATTTATAGCATTGCGTTAAAAAGGTACACAATGAGATTTAATATTCACATGATTGTGGTTACGGTTAGAGAATATACAGAAAACTACTCAGCACATTTTCCCTCAAAACCCAACTTTCAGTCGTACATCTTTTGCTTAATGTCCAGTTCAAACAGCTTTAAAATTCAGACCATTAATCACATTTTAAAATTACATGGCAAAAGCTTTTTCTATCTCAAAGCAATGGTAATTCCTCCTCATTTTCTAATAAAAAATGATCCATGGTACCTAGAGGTGCAGGGGTAGGGGTGATAGTTGTAAAGAGAGAAAGCTAGGGGAATGCAGAGAAAAGAATATTTGTTTTTTGCGAGGTGAACATACTAGAGGGCAGTGCCCTCCAGTGACAGATGACTGAAAGACAGTTGGCATGTTGAGTGTGAAGCAGGGTAGCGAATGAGGAGGGAGCGTGGAAAATTTGGTTTGTTCAAGCCATATGACAATCCAAAGGAGGAAATAATAACTACCTAAGAAGAGGTGCTCTGTAAGAAAAGAAAGAACCTAGAGTATAGAGCCTTGTGTGACACACGCAGCTTGCAGGGCAAATTTAGACAGATCTACGCACCAGAAGACCTCGAAATAACGCTTAGCAAAGTAGGAATTGAAGCTTTTAGGAATGGTCCCTGCAGTCCTCAGAAAATCAAGACTGTTCAGTTGGACAGACTGATCAGCAGTAGCAAAAGGAGTGCCGAGGTCTATCAGGATGAGGGTAGGTCATTGACAGTTGTGGTGCAAAGATGTAATTGGAAATGTGAATGAGGGCTGGGCTAGAAAGTGGTCTGAATGGAGGGAGTTAAACAGTAAGTAACTGAGCTTTTATGGATTATTATGGAATTATTTTGCTTCTTCCAGGATTTGTATGCATTCTTGCAGGATTTGTATGCATTCTTCCAGGGTTTGTATGCATTCTTCCAGGATTTGTATGCATTCTTCCAGGGTTTGTATGCATTCTTCCAGGATTTGTATGCATTCTTCCAGGGTTTGTATGCATTCTTCCAGGATTTGTATGCATTCTTCCAGGGTTTGTATGCATTCTTCCAGGGTTTGTATGCATTCTTCCAGGGTTTGTATGCATTCTTCCAGGGTTTTGGAGAAGAATGGTAGCATGCAAGCCACGGCTGCAGTTAGTGGCAGATGTGTCGTGGGCAGTGGTTATTCTTACACTGGGTAGCACCATGGCTGACGTGATGCAATTAGGGTATTCTTCATTGAGGAGTAAAAGTCTGAAGTTAGACAGGGGAGTGTGCTTGACGATATGACCAGACGTTCTACAGCTTGGAAACAAAAAGGGTCAAAAGCAGAGCACGTGTGGTGTCAACCGACTTCAGCATAGAAGAACCTCTGAATGGGGGGTTGAAGAGAGGGTTGTGAAGCAGGCAACCTCTTTGTATTGGTTCCTTTGTTTTCATGTAGATGATTATACCTGGAGCTGAATCTGTACATAGAGCAACATGTTTGCAGTGTTATTTAACATTTCTTGCATTGTAGAAGATGGTAAATGGCAATTGATTACATATGTCGCAAGGCTAGAGTGAGCTTACATTTTTGTGTTTTTTTTGTTTTGTTATTCTAGGATGTGTGCTGTTTTTGGTGGAATCTACTGCCTTCGTCATTCGGTACAGTGCATTGTTGTTGACAAAGAATCCAAGAGGTAAGCATTATCTGGAATTCTTTTTTGTGCACCCACAACGCCTAAACGACAAAGATAGTTTAAAAAAGATTCTTTAAAATGCCCTCTTTGGCATTAAGGGTTTAGCAGTCTTGATTAAAAGTAATTTGTGTATCAGTCTTCCCGAACAAAGAAAGACAGTTCGGAATCTAGAAACTAAACTAATTTGCCTGTGATATTACTAAAGCCCCTGATCATCCATGCTTGGAAGACAAATTGCTTCAGCTGCTGGGGGGTTGGTGATGAGTGATGTTAGTTTTCCTTGTGGCCTTACCTACTCTAATTGATTTTCATCAGATAACAACAAAGCCTTCAGTTATTGCATTTTTAAGGTGGAACCCACCTGAATACTCGTCAGATTAATCTTTGCTGATAATGCATGTCACTCCAAGAGAAAAGACTTTTGATGAGATTTTAGGTAGATCGTTGTCATAAACCATGCTTGCCTCTTTTTCATGTAAAAATATATATAGTATATCCACAAAGTACAGTATGAGCCTAGTGAGGCCGCTTAAAATGTAGGTAACTGGTGGTTGACGTTATTTTCATGCCATATGGTGTGCAAAACTCTGCTCTAGCCTAGGTGTGTGCCCTCCTAAGCCGGCATAGTTTTTCCCCTCTCTTCGGTTTGACTGGTCTAGCAGTGTGTAGGAGTGTATGGAAGCAAGATGGGCATGACGAAATGTTCTATCACAGGGGATTCTCACAGAATGCTGCGGAATTTTGGTGTTTTTCATAATTGTCAGGATCAATAATTTTAAAAGTTGACAATAGCTAGAAACTATCCTATTTATTAATATGTGATGTTTTGTTATGCTACTTTATGTTGTATTCTACATTTATTAAATGAAATGTTCTTCCCTAATAGCATCCTATTGCTATGATTCAACGATGGCACACTAATGTTGTGCAAGGGCTTCAAATGCTTTATCGCGTCTTAGAGTTGTGTGAAGAGTTACGCTGGTTACTGATTGCCCAGTGCATATTTTATTTTTTAAACTGAATGATTTGTACATTGTATGCTTAGAGGTCTGGCCCTAAACATTTTTCGGATTGAAATTACCTCTCTGGACCTTTGTGCGCTCTCTTCCCATAGTCCCATGTATGTTCTCCGTTACTTGTGTGGTCGCATTTTGCATCTTGGCTTCTCCCACCATTTGAATGTGTTCCTCCTTCCATGCTCGAGGTCACCAGTCATGGAAACAAAGCACTTACAATTCACTGATTCTGTCACTTTCTTTGCTTGAATAATGCTTGTTGAGTTTGTGTCACTTTACAACTGAGTATTCCAGCCCTAACATCAGTATGCCTTATGTTGATCATGCTTTCAAGCTTCCCTTATGGACTTGCCCTTTTAGGGCACCTGTCTCTTCGGAGACAAGGCAGATGTGGTGCTCAAGCGCTTAGGACTCACGTACTACGCCCCATCTCCACCTCAATCTGCCTGTCGCTCCTTTCGTGGCCAATTTCCGCCCAGCCAACGTGCTGCGCATGCTCCAGAGCCTCTCTGTGGATGAGGGCGCAGTACGTACAGACCTTGTGGGTCAGGTGGCCAGTGGTCTGTTCAGTCCACCAACTCCCAACGGCTACCATCTCCAAACCCTTTTAGTCTGCCCCTTTAACATCTTGAGCACCTGGTTGGCGGCAGGATTCCTCATCACCTGCCACACTGACAGTCCATAACATTGGACATGTGAGTTTTGCAGATTGTTCGAAGGGGCTTCTCCCTCCCCTTCGATACTCCCCTTCCCCCATTCCCCCATCTCACACATGATAGACTGACGGAGGATCATCTGCCTCTTCTCTGCGAGGAGGTCATGGCTCTCTTGCCCAAGGGAGCCATAGAGAGGGTTACCGTGCCACCAGTATGCTGTGCTTGCTATCCCAGCCATTTTCTGGGTCCCAAAAAGGACAGGGGCCTTCATCTTATCCTCAATCTCCGAACTCTCAATTTCTTCCTCATAAACGAGAAATTCAAAAAGCTCATGTTGGCTCAGGTCTTACTTGCCTTGGATCCAGGAGACTCGATGATAGCGTTGGACTTGCATGATGGTAATTTTATATTCCAGTCCTCCCTGCCCACCAGCACTCTCTGCGGTTTACGGTAGGCCACAAACACTTTTAGTTCACCGTGCTTCATTTTGGCCCTACCAGTGCCCCTCAGATGTTTACCGAGGTGATGATGGTGGTTGCAGCTCATCTGCGGAATCCGAGGTGCCAGTCTTCCCCTACCTCGACGACTGGCTGCTGGAGTTTGGCTCACCCCAGGCTGTTGCCAGCCACCTCCAGACTCCGGCAAACCCTCTGCACTCCCTGGGGTTCACTATCAATGTGCCAAGGTCACACCTGACTCCCTCTCAGGTTCTCTCTGGTAGAAATGGGGGTCTCTAGTTGGCAGAGGTAGGTACATTTGACCAAATAGGGACCCTTGCTTCTAGTCAGGGTAAGGGGGGGGATACATGCTTTAGATAACCCCTGCTCACCCCCTTGGTATCTTGGCACGAGCAGACAGGCTTATCCCAAAGGCACTGTGTAAAGTATGTGTCCCAACACTCACAGTAACACAATAAAAACACCACAAATGGACATCACACCAGTTTAGAAAAATAAAATATCTTTAAACTAAACAAGACCAAAACTACAAAAGTCCACAAACAGATACTCCGTAGAATGTCTTTAAAAAGGTTGTTGCAAAAATAAGCTTGTAGATGGTAAATGCAACACTTTACTCTCAAAGTACCTTGGATGCTTTACGCAGAACAAACAAAAGGGTCGCAGAGAAGGCGATGTTTCGAATCTTCCTGCGCTCCGGTTACGACGTGACAAGATGGTGCTTTGTTGCGTTGCGACGATTTGGTGCCATGCGACAAAATGACGTCTTTGGTGCTCACCTTAAGTTGCAGACCTTCGTTCTAGCCCGCTCCTATGACGAAGCCCCGGTGATGCGGGCCCGTCATGGGATGATCTTAAAGGCCGTGAGCGCGCATGGAAGAGAGACTGCGCGCCGGGTATTTTGTGCTCTTTTTGGAACAAGAAAGTGATAATGTATTGATGGAAAAAGACTCATAAATAACGAGAGGGACAGTGTTAGACACATACCTAAAAATAAAATAAATAAGCCCTGCTAAGCAGCCAGCCGATTGTGTTGTTGAATGAAGGTAATCATCAGAATGGTAGAGAGACTTCCTTCTCGATATCTTTCTACGTGTGGGAAATGTACGAAAGAGGGATTGAGTACCTCTTAATAATTGTTTGTCAACAATACATTTACATTTGTCCATAATTTGGGGATGGGGTATTTAGGTGTGCATGAATTCCAGTAAAAAGACGTTATCTGGATGAATGTGGATAAAGAAGAAGGCCTGCAACTTAAGGTGAGCTGTTAGACACTCTGTAAGACAAGGGGGGATCCCTCCCTTTCTAGCCATTTCGCCTGCTAAACTTCCTCTTTCATACCAGCAAGCAGGACTGGAGTCTCTATCTACAATGCCATTGGACTTCCATGGGCAGCACGTTTGCCCCCAGTATAGCAGTACTATATGTGAGAAACTTCGAGAAAACCTACATTTTGAACAACAGCAACCCATTGAGCAGGAAGATTCTGTTCTGGAGGCGTTTCATAGACGATATCATCATGATATGGAATGACACAGCAGAGAGCCTACCAGAATTCTAAGAATGGATCAACTCCAGGGGCGAGTTCCTGAAATTCACTTACACAGCAGACGACTGCAAACTAGACTTCTTAGATATCACAATCTTTGTAGAGGACAACATCCTGAACACAAAAACATACTACAAACCAACATCCAAGAACAGCCTCCTATCCTACAAGAGCTTCCACCCACGACCTCTCAGAGTCAACCTGCCTTACAGCCAATTCCTCCGCATCAGGAGGAACTGTAGCAGACTGGAAGATTACAAGGTCCAAGCTACAAATCTTTGCCTGAAACTGAAGAATAGAGACTACCCTCTTAGAACAATACGCAAGTGTCAGAAAAGGACAAGGAACCAGCCTAGAGAGTCCCTATTGGAAACCACACCCAAGACTTCCACGGATATCCTTACCTGTGTTACAACATACAGTGTAGCGTCCAACGCAGTCAAAAAGATAGTGAACCCGAATTGGAGGATTCTCACTTCTGGAAACTACAAGTGGCCAAAACCCAAATTTGCCAACAGGAGAACCCGCAATTTCAGAGATATTCTTGTCCATACCCGACCACAGAAACCACTACCAAGAAGGGAAACAGTAACTTCAGCCTGGAACATGACCCCCATAGCAGGCCACTACCCATGTGGCTCCTGCTAGGTGTGTAAATTGACCCAACCAACCAAGACCTTACAATTAACACCAAACTTGACCTGGACAATCGGGCACCACACTAACTGCAACTCGACACATGTAATCTACATGATAACTTGCCCTTGTGGCATGAGGTACATTGGAATGACTTGCCTCAAAATCAAACAAAGGATTTGCGAGCATAGGAGCAATATCATGTGTAAGAAAATAACAACCAAAATGAGCAACCACTTTATTGAAGCAAACCACACAATTGAAGAGCTCCAATTGATCATCCTTGAAACACTACTGTTCAGGGATCACAATGCGGAACGAGTTTTGTAAGAAAAAGAACAGCGCTGGGTCCACCGCCTAAAGACGCACCTTACAGGTCTAAACGACGATATTCCCTGGCACTCATTCACATAGTGAGATCTTTCATCTGTCAGCCGTTATCACTAGAGACACCAAACATAACAAGAACCAGGATTACGGTCTGTGCCTGTGGCGCAGTGCGATCAGATAGAGTCCCACACCGCCATGTGATACCTAGTAATCCTTTGATTTAGCTGTACTACACTCTTCATACGAATTCGAGAAACCCACATAGGTACTTGTCTATTTTAATCCACATTCATCCAGATAACGTCTTTTTCCTGGAATTCATGCACACCTTAATACCCCTTCCCCAAATTATGGTTAAATGTATTGTTGACAAACAATTATTAAGAGGTACTCAATCCCTCTTTCGTACATTTCCCACTCATAGTAAGCTATCGAGAAGGAAGTCTCTCTAACATTCTGATGATTACCTTCATTCAACAACACAATCGGCTGGCTGCTTAGCAGTGCTTATTTATTTTATTTGTAGGTATGTGGCTAACATTGTCTCTCTCGTTATTTATGAGTCTTTTTCATTCAATACGTTATCACTTTCTTGTTCCAAAAGGAGCACAGAATACCTGGCGCGCAGTCTCTCTTCCATGCGCGCTCAAGGCCTTTAAGATCATCCCGTGGCAGGCCTGCATCACCGTGGCTCCATCATAGGAGCGGGCTAGAACGAAGCCCTGCACCTTAAGGTGAGCTGTTAGACACTCTGTAAGACAAGGGGGACCCCTCCCTTTCTAGCCATTTCGCCTGCTAAACTTCTTCTTTCATACTGGCATGCAGGTCTCTTCGCCCGCCGGTTCCCCGAGGAAGCCGCACATCGGCAACGTTAAGGTACGTGAAAGGGCCTCTCATATGAAGCCGCTCTGTATGTACACACCAGCACGCCCCATCCCAGCGGGTTAACATAATTTCAACTAACGGACCACTTTTGTCTATAAATATACAGGGCTTTTAGGTCTCATATCGATGTATTTATTTACTCTCTTAGGAAGCTCCGAGCCCCCTTTTTATCACACATACAATAAATACCACAAGATTTATTTTCTCGGACTGCACTTATGAGGGGCACCCAGCAGTTTACCACCATATCGCAAGGAGTTTGAATATTACCACCATACGCGTCAGGGACTCTTCATGCGTACTGTGCACAAAATAATTACCTAGAAGGAGCACACTTAAACCACAATGTTAGCATTAATATGTCGGTGTCTCAATGCTTTCCAATGATTGTTCATGCACTTTGTTGAATATCAATACTCACCATGTATCGCATTGTAGAACTGAACATTCTTTCTTTCTGCCAGTGGTAACTGTTCTGGTACCACAACTTCTACCTTTTTTGCTATATCACCACTCTGTGATTCCGTCAAAGATAGTTTCCTTGACTTCTCCCACCTGGCTCAATACCACTTTACTTACAACTAATGTTTTTGATGCAAAATACATCTGAAATTCTGTGTTTTGTTTACTTTTGTCAGTTACAGGTACCATTGACCTGTGACCAAGAAGAAGGGTGAGTCAATAAACCCCCTTCAATGGGTACTTACAGTATTTGCGACCCATTATTCTCTCGTAGGTCCTGAAGAAAGCCCTCCGTCCCCCCTGGGCAAAAACACGGGGCTGAAATATGTCGACCGTTGACCTTCACTAGAACAGCATAGTGCTATAGAATACTAACATTTCTATAGTAGCACCAACTTGTTTTTTAACCTTGCCACCACTCCTTCTGAATAAAGTTTGTTTAGCAAGAAGAGCGAAGCAATTTTAACTCACGTTTTCCTTCTCTTACCTCACTTCTTCAACCCTATCCCTGGTCACTACTGCTAAAACCAGCGGTCCAACCTCCGGGTGGAGGAAAGCATTTCATAAGAAAACCCAATGAAGATGCTTTAAAGTTTCTAGAGGCGGAGAATCAAGATATACCGCTCTCGCTCCTGTATGTGACTGAGGGTTTTAATGTTGGTTACCACACCTGACCCTGGGATTACAGGTACAAGTGATCCATTCCCTCTTTGATTACTAACTGATCAGCAGTGGCAAAGTGCCCAAAGCATCTAAACCAGCAAAAACTAAATCCAGCACAGTGTAAAAAATGCAGGAGGTGGAGGCAAAAAGTCAGGAGAAACCACGCCAAGGATGCCAGGTCTAACACGTGTCTCCTCCAGCTGAAGAGTGGGGAGAACTACCCACCCTCTTGGTAGTTATCATCACTAAGGCGGAAGAACCTGGACAGACCATCCGCATTGGCGTGTTCTGTACCAGGGCGGTGTTCCACCGTAAAGTCCATTCCCTGTAGGGAGATGAACCACCTCAACAGTTTTGGGTTCTCACCCCTCATCTATATTAACCATCTGAGAGGCCTGTGGTCTGTCTAAACCCAGAAGTGAGCCCCAAACAAGTAGGGCCTTAGCTTCTTCATCGCCCAGACCACAGCAAAAGCTTCCCTTTCAATTGCACTCCACCTCTGTTCCCTGGGAAGTAGCCTCCTACTAATGAAAGCTACGGGTTGGTCCAAGCCCTCGTCGTTCAATTGTGAGAGTACTGCTCCCACATTATGCTCTGAAGAAATTCTTTAGAGAAATCAGGCACCTTGAACACAGGCGCCGTGCACATGGCAGCTTTCAGGGCATCAAACGCGGTCTGGCAGGCATCAGTCCAGATCACCTTCCTAGGCTGCTTCCTTGAAGTCAGCTCTGTCAAGGGGGCAACAATGGTGCCATACCCCTTGACAAACCATTTGTAGTACCCGGTGAGACCTAGGAAGGCTCTCACCTCGGGTCTGGGTCTTGGGGGGCTCCCAAGCCAGAATGGTATCAATCTTGGCTTGTAGGGGCGCCACCTGGCCGCTCCCTACTTGCTGTCCCAAGTACACCACAGATCCCTGCCCTATCTGGCACTTATTCACCTTGATAGTGAGGCCTGCCCTTTGCAGAGCCTTCAACACTTCGCAGAGGTATTGCAAATGTTCCTCCCAACTGGAGCTGAACACAGCAATGTCATCCAGATAAGCGGCGCTGAATTCCTCCAGCCCTGACAGTACCTGGTTGAGCAGTCTCTGGAAGATGGCAGGGGTGTTTTTCAACCCAAAGAGCATAACACGTAAATGGAAGTGCCCCTCCGGTGTTAAAAATGCTGACCTCTCTTTGGCCCTCTCAGTTTAGTCAATCTGCCAGTACCCAGATGTTAAATCAAATGTACTGAGGTACCAGGCAGCGCCTAACCGATCCACGAGCTCATCAGCTCTGGGGACGGGGTGTGCGTCAGTCTTGGTGACCTCATTGAGCCCATGGTAGTCCACACAAAACCGGAATTCTGGAGTGCCACCGGGTGCAGCAGCCTTTGGTACTAAGACCACTGGAATAGCCCAGGGGCTGCTGGAGGGCTCAATTACCCCTAGCACCAACATCTTGGAAACGTATTCCTTGATGCTGGCCCTGACCTTGTCAGCTACTCTGTAAAATGTCTGTTTCACAGGTAGACTGTCCCCAGTGTCCACATCAGGGACACACCGATCGGGACTCCTGGTGTCAGGGAGAACAGGAAGGCAAACTGACCGAACATATTGCGATAGTCCCTCTGCTGTTCTGGGGTCAGGGTAGGTGAGAGGTTCACGCCATCCACTGACCCATCCTGCTCCTTTGCTGATAGGAGGTCAGGAAGAGGGTCACTCTCCTCCTCCATCCCATCATCTGTTGCAAGGAGCATTGTCACATCAGACCTCTCAAAGTGTGGCTTGAGGCGGTTCACATGTAGGACCCTCGAAGGGTTCCTGAGAGACTGCAAGTCAATCAGATAGGTTACGTCACTCTTGCGCTCCACTACCTCATATGCACCAGTCCACTTGTCTTGGAGCGCACAGGGCTCCACTGGTGCCATCACCCACACCTTCCGCCCAGGTTGAAATTCGACCAGAGTGGCATTCTGGTCATATCCTCTTTTCATTTCTTCCTGGCTAGCTTCTAGGTTTGCCTGAGCGAGTTTCCTGAAGCGGTGAGTCTGGTTCCTGAAGGCCAGTGCATAGCTGAACACATCCTGGGGGTCTTACCAGGAGACTTCTCCCAGCACTCCACCAGACTCAGAGGTCCTCTCACAGGGTGACCGTACAGGAGTTCAAAGGGCCTGAACCCTAAGGACTTCTGGGGCACCTCCCCGTAGGCAAACAACTGGCATGGCAAAAAGACGTCCCACTTCCATCTCATGGGTTACGCAAGACCCTTGATCATGCCTTTCAGGGTTCGGTTGAATCTCTCAACCAACCCATTCCCTTGAGGATGGTAAGGAGTGGTGAACTTGTAAGTTACACCACACTCCTCCCACAAAGATGTCATGTACTTCGAGATGAAGTTGGTACCCCGGTCGGAGACCACCTGTCTGGGGAATCCCACACTGGAAAAGATCCCCATCAATGCACGGCCTTCCACGGGGGCTGTGATTGTCCTGAGAGGGATACCTTCCGGGTAACGGGTGGCATGGTCCACCAAGACCTAGATAAACTTGTTGCCTAAGACTGCCTTAGGTTCCAGTGGCCCCACAATGTCGATGCCCACCCGCTCAAAAGAGGTGCTCACCACGGGAAAGGGTTGGAGGGTAGCCTTACACTTTCCTCCACTCTTGCCACTTGCCTGGCAAATCCTACAATATGTACCGACGTGCTTCCTCATTTGGGGCCAGTAAAAGTGGGTGACAAGCCTCTGATAGGTCTTGTCGCACCCCAAATGTCCTGCGAGAGGGACGTCATGAGCCAGACTCAGTAGGAAGGTCCTGAAGCGCTCGGGTACCACAAGCACACGGGCTGCACCGGGCTCAGCGACCTTAGGCTCACTATAGAGTAATCCATCTTCCCAGTAAATGAGATGTGACCCGGACTGATCACTTGCTGCCTGGTCTGCAGCCTGTTGCCGCATACCAATGAGAGAAGGGCATTCCATCTATGCCTTGCAGAACTACTCCCTGGAGGGACCCCCTTCCTGCTGCCAATGGGTCAGCTCAGGCACGTCTCCCATTTTGGCCACCTGTTCCTCTGTAGGTTTCAGGGCATCCCCCTCAGGTTCTGCTTCCTCCTGGACCGTGGGAACTGCTGGGGCTGGTTTTCCACGCCCCTGCCCCTCCTCTTTCTGGCAGGCACCTGGGCCACTGTTTCAGGCTCCAGGTCCTCTTGATTACCCCTACTGGCTAATCAACAATACAGTTCGAAACAGGGGGTCTAAGGGAACTTTTAATGACCACAACAAGATTTATTCCCCATAACAGTAATCACAAAACAGTATGAAAACTTGGGGTCAATGAACAAGCTTTAACAGAACTTAAATGTAAAAGTGTGTATCAACCTCTCAGATCTGAACCAAATGACTAGACCTCACAGTATAAAGCTGTGGGCATATCCCTTTACAGGACGAATTCCTTCACTCACCATAGGTGACATGCTTCATCATATGGGAATCTCCTCCCTGAGGAAAACCTAGTTCCCCAGGGGGCTACAACCTCCTCTCTACGAGGAAGGAGCTCAGGGATGTTTTTGTTTATGGAATTTACTAAATCCACAGATGATGAGTTAATGATATATGTGAGGAGGGACGCAGCGCAAAAAAATTAGCTAAATGTGCTGGAAGTGCAATTAAAACTAGTTAGAGTGTGTGAAACACAAACTTTATTCTAATACACGCCCTACTAGGATTAAAAATAACAGTGCACCAGCAGTATAGATTTAAACTGCTTTGGTGAGATGGAAAATAGTGGTCGGCATGCTTCAGCCTACAGCCCCATCGTGGGCAAAGCTTTCATCAGGACCATTGGTGATGCTGCTGCATAAAAGTGTATGTGTGATATCAACAAAAAAGGATACTTGAACAGGATCTTAAATCAGTCATTTGTTCTTCTAAAAAACATTACCTATAAAAGAAAACACACAACGTTATATTTGATTCTTATCATTCAAATGTCAAGGGTCCAGATATTACAGGTTCCACTCAAAAATGAAAACGTTGCTTACCCGCAGTCTGCTGGGTAACCAATTCACCTCAACCTGGCAATAGCTCAGGATGGGGCACCGCTCTGAAAAGACGACGTAAATACCAATATTAGATCCAAAATCACAAAGGCCTCAAGAAAACATTGTTCATGTAGCAGACCTTATGTGTTTAGTAGTGTTAAAAACGGGGAGACAACTGTAACTACAAGAGTGAAAGCACAATTATTACAAAGTGCCTCCATGTCTAATCCAAAACTATATGTAAATGAAAAGTAAAGAAAAACACGAAAAACCAAGAGATGATAGTGTATGGTGGCCACCTGCATCACTTGGAGGAATGATAAATTCTGTCCCACCAACAGCTTGCACAGAATCTCAACCTCAGCGCTTCTATGTGCAGAGCGCGTTCACAAAGAGGTCTTATCTAATCATTTGATCGGCACACTTCGTTAAAGGCAATAGAGGAGCCAAAGAAAACCCCGTTCGTAGCATCTGTGTTACGAGAACACGTTATCCGCATAAACAGGCAAAATTTCAGATATTCACTCTGGGGGCACTCACCTCTCTGTCGGTACTCCGGGCCCGAATTGAGCCTGTGACCAGAGGTGAGTAACCCTCAAAACTCCCAGAATATATAGTCGTCAAAGACTCGTTAGTTGAAAACCGGTGTATCATGTTAAAGACCGGAGAAATTCTTGCGCATGCGTAAGGCAGAGACACTGTTCAATAGCGCATGCGCCAAGCGAAAGACAGTGTATCTTACTCTGCGCGTGCTTAGACAGGAAAAAGAGGCCACAGCTCCAGGCAACAGCGTGCAACTACTGTATACAGCAGAATGTCAAGCCCATTGTGCCCCGATAGAGAGAGAGAGAAACGCCTCCTAAATAGCGGCAGCGTGATCTCATGGTATTTGAACATGTACATGGGAAAAATCAAACCAACCCTGATATCTGGATTTTAAAACCAGAGAAAGAGAGCCAATACAGGGGACTTCAAACAATAAACTTTATTGCTTCCACGAAGAATGGCGGTCCTTTCCAGTGATTAAAACAATCTACCAGTGTCATTGAATCTCATAATCATTGGCGACAAGTGTATATTTCATAGAGCCAATGTGCCTTAAATCCAGAAATGCAAAGAGCTATAACCAAATTTGTATTGAAAAGACTCATAAAGACACCCATGGAATATCATCATTTAGACCCAGCAGGTCAGTCTTAAGTTTGTGCACCCACCATTGTTGGTTATAGCTCTTTGCATAGTCAACCCTGGCTGCCAATGACCGAGTGGTCACACCCAACATCTCCAAATGAGCCTGGTGTTCCACCTCCCTCCATGGGGAACTCTCCAAGTCATATCCCAGCAGATAGTCTACAGGCATGGATGGACTAACAATGACCTTCAAGGGACCTGAGACCCCTTCACCCCCCCCACTAAAAGGGAACTAGCGCCACTTTACAGAGGCTCACAGAGTTGTCCGCTGCAACTGCAGGGTGAAGTGCATTGGGAATAACCTGCTCCTCAGACACCCATTGACACCTAACAGATGTCACACTGGCTCCTGTGTCTCTCAGAGCCTCCACCCTCCTCCCATTGATGGTCACCCACTGCCTGTATTTCTTAGTGTTCTCAGGCAAGTAGGTCTCCTGGACCATCTCTCTGTCTCCCCTTCACTGGAAACTCATTCCTACCCCAACGCTACACTCACTAAACCCGGTGACTGAGCACCAGTGGGTGCTGGGGATTTCTTGGGGCACTTAGGGGCAATGTGGCCTTTCTCGCCACGAGTAACACCTGGGGGGACCCCAGAAGTCACGTCCACACATAGGGGGCTGGGATGTCTTAGGCTGGGGGGGCTGGGACTCCTTTCCCTCTGAACTGTTTTGGGGACCTTTAGAGAACTCCTTTTGGTTACCTTTGTTCCCCCCACTCTTCTGATGGGGATCCTGCCCACCCTTGGCTGTGTTACCCACAATCCCCTTGTGGACCCTGGTGCTGGTCCAGAGGTCCGCCTCCTTAGCAAACTCACTGGGATCAGTTAACTTACTGTACAAAAGATGCTGTCGCAGCTCTGGAACACATAGACTGATCAAGTGCTCCCAACTAATTAGATGGCACAACCCCTCATAATCAGTTACTTTGCTGCCCTTCATCCAACCGTCCAGTGCATGCGTGTGCAACCTCACAGATTCAATCAAAGTGTCTGAATCATGCTTCTTCAAGTTCCTGAACTTCTGCCTGTACTGTTCTGGGGTGAACCCATACCTGAGGCACAAGGCCTCCTTCATTTTGGCGTAGGTCAGTTTACCCTCCCGCTCTAAGGGTGGCAATACATTCCTACCAGAAGCCTCAAAGTGTTTCCTTAGGCCCGTCCCCCATTTCTTCTCAGGGACCTCATTCATCCTCAATGCAAGCTCATATGACTCAAACCATGCATAAATATCATCACCCTTCTGGCAATTCTTCACTAAATCCTTGGGTATATCCACCTTACCCCCTTGCACTGGCTGTGCGCTGCCACTATTTGAACTGGACTCCATTTGTTTGACCTTAATGTCCAGTTCCCTCATGCTCAACTCATGAGCCAAAAGCATTTTCTTCTCTTCCAAAGGTAGAGCGCTCTTGCTCTCCTCCGCCCTGGCCTGGTTCTTCAGTTTCAAAACTTCCACCTCATGCTCTCTGATCCTCTGGTTCTCCTCCCGGGAGAGACTTCCCGCGGAACGGACGCTGCCAGCCCTGAAGGCTGCTCTTGACACAGGCAGATCCTGTGACCTGAAACCATCCCTTGGTGCATTGTCATCCACGTTGGCATCCTCTGCCTCCTCAACACCTTTGGCCTCCCACCAGGCCTTTAAGGCCTGGTGCAGCTCATCCTTCTTAGAGCTGCTCCTCATGGGACATCCAAAATCTTTGCAAAATTGCTTGAGTTGATCTACTTTGTAGGAATACAAACCCTCAATGTGAAACTCCAATTCTGCCTTCTGACTTGCTGCTTTACCATTTTGAGACATTATGCGTGGATGACTGAAGGTTCAGATCAAAAATAGAACCAAAAATAAAACACAATATGTGGGTGCGTAGTGGTCTGCACTGCACTAACCTAGTGCTGTACACCAATTACTGTGGGTCAAGTACAAATACAAGTTCAAATCCTTAACGCTGACCACCAATGCTAGAAATGGGGGTCTCTAGTTGGCAGAGGTAGGTACCTTTGACCAAATAGGGACCCTTGCTTCTAGTCAGGGTAACGGGGGGATACACACTTTAGATAACCCCTGCTCAACCCCTTGGTAGCTTGGCACGAGCAGACAGGCTTGTCCCAAAGGCAATGTGAAAAGTATTTGTCCCAACACTCACAGTAACACAGTGAAAACACCACAAACGAACACCACACCAGTTTAGAAAAATAAAATATCTTTATCTAAACTAAACAAGACCAAACCGGATACTCAGTAGAATGTCTTTAAAAGGTTGTTGCATAAATCAGCCTGTAGATGGTTAATGCGACACTTTAATCTCAAAGTACCTTAGATGCGTAACGCAGAACAGACAAAAGGGTCGCAGAGAAGGCGATGCGTTGATTCTTCCTGGGCTCCGGTTACGATGTGACAAGATGGCGCCTCGATGCGTTGCGACGATCTGGTGCGATGCAAAAACGTGGAGGCGATGCGTGCACGCCAGACAGCCATGCGGCGAAATCGGTGGTTTCCTGTGCCGCAACAGGCCTTGCGCCACGCTTCTCCGGTGATGCGACAGCACCCTCGGTGGCAGCGGCACGCTTCTCCGGTGATGCGGTGGCAAACAGCAGGGGTGGCGGCACGCTTCCTCAGCAATGCAGCAGGCCTTGCGACACGCTTCTCTGGTGATGCCACGACACCCTCGGTGGCGGCAGCATGCTTCTCTGGGGATGCTGCGGCGAGCAGCGGCGGCACGCTTCCTAGGCAATGCGACGGCGGCTGCTGTGGCGGCGACACGCTTGTCACTCGTTACGTCACGCTTCCAGCTCCCAACAGCAAAGGCCTCACACACAGTTACAGGCACCTCCTGGCAGGTCAGAACTGCCAGCAAGGAAGTTCAGGGAAGCTGGGGGTGAAGTCCTTTTGTTCCTGGGACTTCAAAAACAGGAGGCCAGCTCTTCTCAGGCCCTTGGAGACTTTTCTTCAGATGGACACAGCACACAGCAAAGTCCTTCTTCAAGCAGGGGACACAGCACACAGCAAAGTCCCTTGGTCCTCTCCTCAGTAGAAACCGCAAACTGCAGGCCAACCCCAGACACACAGCAAGGGCAGTACTTCTCCTCAGTCTTTTCAGCTGTCCTCTTTGGCAACAGGTTCCTCTTGATCACGAAGTAGTCTAACTTACATGGGTTTCAACTCTCATATTTATACCCCAAAAGTCTTTGTTCTCTATATGTGAGAGGTCCTGGACACAGTCTGCCAGTGCACAACTTCTTCCTTTGTCAGTGTGGGCCAGGGTCTTCAGACACACCGCAGGAGGTGGAGCCAGCATTGTGGAAGGCAGGCACAGCCCCATTCAGGCCTAGGTGCTACTTCTCCCACCACTCCAAATGTGGATTGGCCTAGTCAGCCTAGTGCTGACTCACCCAGACTCCTGGAGCCACCCCAGCCACTCTCAAACCAGACAGTCAATCCACAAACAGGCAGAGGCACACCGAGAGGTTGAACAAGAAAATAGCCATGTTCTAAAAGTGCTATTTTCAAACACAGAATTTAAAAACCATCCTCCCTAAAAGATGTGTTATTAAATTCTGAGATCAGGGCTACCCGACTCCAAGTTTCTATCTCACTCCTATGGGAAGAATTGCTGGTAATATGTTACACAGCATTCCCCATTCTGTCCTTAGGGCAAGATAGCCTTTCAATAGTGAATAACGAAATTGACAGTATTTCACTATCAGGACATGTTACACACACTAGTACATGCCCTTCCTTTCACATACACTGCACCCTGCCCAGGCGGGCACCTTGGGCTTACCATAGGGGTGTCCTATGTGTAAGAAAAGGGAAGAGTAAGGCCTGGCGAGTGGGTAAACTGGCCAGGTCGACATGGCAGTTAACTGCTCACAGGCACTGCAGTGGCAGGCCTGAGACCTCTTTGCAGCGCTACACATGTGGTTGGCACAATCAGTGCTGCAAGCCCACTAGTAGCATTTGAGTTACCAGCCCTGGCACTCTTAGGGCACTTTACTAGGGCCTTACTGGTAAAACAAATATCCCAATTATGGATAACCAATCACAATAACAATTTACACAGGCACCACTTGCACTTTGGCACTGATCAGCAGTGGCAAAGTGCCCAAAGCATCTAAACCAGCAAAAACGAAATCCAGCACAGTGTCAAAAATGCAGGAGGTAGAGGCAAAAAGTCAGGGGAAACCACGCCAAGGATGCCAGGTCTAACACTCCCTTGCTTCGGAGCTGTTCTGGACACAGTGCAGTTTCGGGCGTATCCTCCTGAGTAGCGAGTCCAGAATATTCAAGCTATGATACCAATATTTTGGCCTCCATCCTGGACTTTACCTGAGCTGTTCTGGACACAGTGCAGTTTCAGGCTTCTCCTTATCTGAGTGGCGAGTCCACGATGCTCAGGCTATGATACTGATGTTTCAGCCTCTATCCTGGGTTTCGGTGAGACTGACTCTGAGGCGTCTAGGCCCCAGGGCCTCCTGCATCCTGCTGGTAACGCATTCCAGATGGCATATGCAGGCATGGGACCTGAAGTTTCAGTAGGTGCAGAATAAAGGGAATCTCTCTGATCTGGTCCAGATCTTGGAGGGATCTGTGAACGATCTGCAGTGGTGGCTAACGAACCATGACTGGGTCAGTGGCAGACCCGTCTCCCCTCCTCAACAACATCTAACAGTAGTGAATGTGTGAATTACCCCCAGTTGTAAATTACCCCCAGGTGTCAGACTGGATCCAGAGAATTTTTTTGTAGCAGTACCCCTGGACGTTGGTTGACTCCGCGTCCGTCGTCGGGATGATGTTGCGGTGTCTACTTAGTCGCCCCCCTGCGCGCTGACGTCAGTTCTGACACAGCTTTCCACACAAGAAGCGCAGAGCCATGCAAGACACTGACCACTGGTGCACATAACTAGGGCCCTAGAAGGAGGTCTCTATCCCTAGAAGTCATTTCGCAGAACGGGGAGGATGGGTGGGGCGGTAAGAAATCTATAACTAATGTCTCTTGCAGATACATTGTTACCGAAGGTAAGTAACTTGTTCATCTGAAAGAGACTGTAGTTATATATTCCATACCTTTAGAATAGATACCCCAGCAATGTCAACCCCGGTGGTGGGTCTGCAAACTAAGTTCACACCAGGAAGTTCTGGAGAACAGAACGGTCAAAAAAGCTGTCTCTCCGGACTTGACTATCCAAACAGTAATGTTTTGTGAACGTGTGCAGGGATGCCCACGTGACTGCCTGGCAGATGTCAATCAGCGGAACTCCACGTCCCAAAGCAGTAGTGGCTGCAGTCGCCCTGGTAGACTGGGTGCGTAGTCCTACCGGAGGTTCCTTTTTTAGCAGAGAATAGCAGATTAGGGTGCATAGGACAACCCATCGAGAGATGTTACGTTTGTGCACGGCTCGATCTTTCTTGGCTTCCACATAACCCACGAAGAGTTGATTGTCCACCCGAAAATGTTTAGTGTGGTCAAGGCAGAAGGACCGCACACGTTTTAGGTCCAGACGGTGGAGTCTCTCCTCCTCTTTGGAAGGGTGTGGAGGTGGGAATAAGCAGGACAATGGCAGAGGCACACCTATGTGGAAAGAGGTAACCACTTTGGTCTTTTGCCTAGGCCCTCCTTTCGGCCCACTTTGTCCAGATTAAGAGCAAGAAAAGGAGGCTTGGAGTATAAAGCCTGAAGCTCACTCACTGGGCAGAGGTGATGGCGAGCAGGAAGGCAGTCTTTAAAGTAAGAAGACGAAGAGGACAATTATGTAGTGGCTCGAAGGGAGTACACATAAGATAATGAAGGACAAGATTCAAGTCCCACTAGGGCATTACGAAAGGAGAAGGAGGAAAGAGATGAGTGTTGCCCTACAGGAATCTATTTACAATAGGAAACTTGAAAAGAGAAGCCTGATCAGGAAGGCGAAGAAAGGCCGAAATGGCCCTGCTGGGCCAAAGATACAATGAAGAGGAGAACCTCTGAAGGAGGGGCAGAAAGGGAATCCACAGCCTTTGCTGTGCACCATGCCACAAATCTGTTCCATCTACAGGCATATACCATTTTAGTGGAGGGACGCCTGGCTGCCAGGATGACGTTGCAAACTATGGGAGGAAGGTCGAAAGCTGTCAACTGTCGCTGCTCAAACTCCATGCAAGGAGTTGGAGGCTGGACAAGTTGGGGTGGAGGACCGTCCCCTGCTGCTGAGACAGAAGAGGCAGTCTGATCGGAGGATCGATGGCCATGCTCAAGAGCTCGGGGTACCAGACTCTTCGTGCCCAGTCCGGAGCCACAAGAATGACTTGGACCCAGTCGTACTGGATCTTTTTCAGCACTCTGGGCAGAAGTGGTACAGGCAGAAAGGCATACAGGAAGCCGCAACTCCACTCGCGAAGAAAAGCATCTCCAAGTGAGTGCTGCCTTGGAAACTCCAACGTGCAGAATTGCTGACATTGCGCGTTCTCTTCGGTGGTGAACAGATCTAACCAAGGCTCTCTCCACTGCTGAAAGAGACCTTGCACCATCTCTGAGTGAAGACGCCATTCGTGATCCATCATGCACTGGTGGCTGAGTTTGTCTGCCCGGGCATTCAGGAAACCTGCAAGGTGTTGAACCACCAGGGAAATGCCCTGATTGTTCCAGCCATGTCCAAAGATGAAGAGCCTCTTGACATAGGGTCCACAGCCCCACCCCGCACTGTTAGTTGCAGTACCACATGGCGGTGGTGTTGTCCTTGAACACCTGCACTACTCTTCCTTTGACAGAAGGAATGAATGCCTTTAATGCAAGACGGATCACCCAAAGCTCTAGAAGGTTGATGTGGAGGCCGGACTCCGCCGTAGACCAGAGACCCCTGATCTCTGCCTCTCCCATGTGGCCGCCCCATCCCAGGAGTGACGTATCTGTCACCACTGTGAACTCTGGTTGGGGAACGGAGAGGAATCTGCCGTTGACCCAATCCTGGTTCGTGAGCTACCACTGCAACTGACGTGCAGTCCCCTCCAAGATCTGTACGACATCGGAAAGATTCCCCTGATGCTGCGCCCACTGGAACTTCAAGTCCCACTGCAGAGCCCGCATTTGCTATCTGGCATGATCCACCAGCAGGATGCAGGAGGCCTTGAGGCCCAGCAGCCTCAAAATCATTCTCACCGAAATCTGTGATAGAGGCTGAAACATCGATATCATAGCCCGAATATCCCAGACTCGCTGCTCAGGAGGATAGGCTCAAAACTGCGCTGTATCTAGAACTGCTCCAATGAAAAGGAGCTTCTGAGAGGGAATCGGGTGTGACTTCGGCACGTTGATAGTGAACCCCACCAAATGCAGTAGGTCTGCCGTAGTCTTGAGGCGGGAGACTACAGCCTGGGGCGAGTCCGCCTTCAAGAGCCAGTCATTGAGATAGGGGAAGACTGGAACCCCTGCTCTGCGCAGATGAGCTGCGACCACTGCCATCACTTTCGCGAACACTTGAGGGGCGCTGGTAAGGCCAAAGGGGAGCACACTAAATTGAAAATGCTTGTGGCCTACCTTGAACTGTAGGTAGCGCCTGTGGGATGGCAGCGCGGGGTTGTGGAAATAGGCGTCCTGCACGTCCAACGTTACCATCCAGTCTCCGGGATCGAGGGCAGAGAGGACCTGAACCAATGTGAGCATTTTGATTTTCTCCTTCCGGAGGAAGGGGTTGAGGGTCCTTAGGTCTAAGATAGGACGCTGGCCTTTGTCCTTCTTGGTTACTATAAAGTAGTGGGAATAGCAACCACTACCTACTTCTGGCACAGGGACCCATTCGATAGCTCCCTTGGCCACAAGAGCTGTAATTTCCTGGCGAAGAAGGGCCAAGTGATCCTCTGACATTCAATGGAGTGCTGGTGGCATGGAGGGAGGGTTACTCTCGAAGGGGAGGGAGTAGGCCCTTCATACTCTCTACGAAACCCACCTTGTCCGACATGATGTGGTGCCAGTGGGGAAGGTGATGGCGAATCCTGCCGCCCACTGGCAGCCCTGAAAATTCAGACTAGGAAGGTTTAGAGGCTCCTGCAAGGGGGGGGGGGGTATGGGTGGACTGCCACACACGCTGGCCCTAAAACCTGCGTTGCTGGGTCCCATGACCGCAGCCTCACATAGACTGGGTAGCTTGCGTGCAACTGTGGCTCGATTGAGTGGAACGTGGTGGGGCACCACTTCCATAGCCACGAAAGGGTCGAAAGGCAGACTGCATGGGTGGAGAAGTTGCTGCGAAGCCCAAGGATCTGGCCGTAGCCCTAGAATCCTTGGAGCGCTTGAGCGCTGAGTCCGCCTTGTCACCAAACAGGCGACGGCCATCAAAGGGTATGTCCCAAAGGGTGGATTGGACAGCCCTCGAAAAAGCAGATGTCCTCAACCAGGCGTAGTGCCTCAGGTTTTCCGACGTGGAAACTGTTTTGCCCAGAGAGTCAGCGGTATCGAGCCCACACATAATGGTGAACTTAACTGCATTTCGACCCTCAGCAACAGCGTGGGTGAGTACGACCTGGGCCTCCTCCAGGCACTGTGGCAGCACTTGCACAACTGTATCCCACACCGTATGGGTATAAAGGCCCCAGAGGCATGCGTTGTTCACCAACCGCAGCCTTAAGCTGGCGGAAGAAAACATCTTCTTCCCAAGGTGGTCCAGCTTCTTGGATTCCCTATCTGGGGAGCAGTAGCTATGCGCCTTTAGAGGACGAGATTTGGACCACCAAGCTCTTAGGGATTGGGTGTTGGGAGGGGAGAAGTGGGTCGCCTGGGGCCGAGCGGTGGCATCGATCATTCATCCTGTCCACAGGAGCCCCTGTGCTGGGCTGGGACCAAGTGCTCAGAAGGATGTCTGTGAGGGCTTCATTAAAAGGCAGCTGGGGCTCCGAAGCGGCTGCTGCTGGCTGAAGCACCTCTGTCAGGAGATTAGTCCCGACTGCCACCCTAGGATGCTCGAGGCCCAAGGCCTCAGCCACCCTACACGACTCCACTGCATAGGAAGCTCCTTCCTCCGTAGCCACGGGAGGGGGGGAGAGCATGCCAAGGTCTGGGGAGGTATCCAACCCACTGGCATCACCCAACTCCTCTCGCCAACCCGGCTCTTCAAGCTGGTCAGCTAAAGGGTCAATAGACCCCTCCCCGTCCTCCTCACCCTCCTCTGGCTGTCACTCAGGGCGATAGGGAACGCCAGGGATGAACAGTGGTACAAAAGTACCATCCGGCGTCCAAGTCGGGGGTGAGGCCGGGGTCGGCGCCGGTTGGGGGCACAACCGGCATCGGGGCGGCATCAATGGAATCGGTGCCGGAGTCATCACTGGAATCGGCGCAGGGGAAGGTACCGTGAGGTCAACAGGCACTAATCTGGATCCAGAAGGCGTGCCTGCAGAGTTGGGCTGGTCAAAAATGCTGTGAAGCGCTTCGGAAAAAGCTCGAAGCTAGGCAGGGGACACTCTGGCTCTGGGAAAGGGTGGGAAGTGCGGAGCAGGCTCCAAATACGGAGCTTGAGCGCCACGATGCTCCGGGTCCAGCGTCGCGTCGCCTGACGGACGTGGAGAAGGCAAAGAGTGACAATGCTCCTTCGCCTTCTTCTTGTGCTTCTACTTACCAAATGAGTGCATTAACGTTGAAGACAAGTGATGGTAGTTCTGCGACCGGTCCCAAGAACTTCCTCTCGAACGGGACCTCGAACAACGCGGAGCGGACTGCAGGGCCTCCAAGGACTTTTGGGACCGCTCCGACAAAGGCTTTGGATATGACGACAAAAGTCGAAAAACAGTAGTCAAAAAATGACTAAGGGTAAGGAATCTATAACGAATATGTCTCTTACAGATACATCTGTACCGAAGGTAAGTAACTTGATCTTTAGTGAGACTGACTCTGAGGCTGCGGGCCTCAGGGCCTCCTGCATCCTTCTGGTAACGCATTCCAGATGGCATGTGTGGGCTCTGCAGTGGGATCTGAACTTTCTGTAGATGCAGCATAAGGTGAATCTCACTGATCTGGTCCAGATCTTGGAGGGAACTGTGAATGATCTGCAGTGGTGGCTAACGAACCACGATTGGGTCAGTGGCAGACCCCTCCTCAACAGCATCTACAGTAGTGAATGATACGTCACTCCTGGGATGGGACTGCCATCTGGGAGAGGCGGAGATCAGTGGACTATGGCCTCTGGCTGAATCCAGACTCCACATCAGTCTGCTGAAGCTCTGTGTGATCAAACTGGCATTGAAATCATTTCTACCCTCCATCAGGGGAAGGCTAGTTCAAGTGTTCATGGACAACACCACTGGACCCTTTGTCAAGTGGACCTGCACCGCTGGACGTGGCTGCAACACCAGAGCGGATGAACTCCGCCAAAGAAGCCTAGCAATCACGAATGGCGTCTCCACCCGGAGGTGGTGCACTGTCTTTCAGCAATGGGAGAGCCTTGGTTAGATCTGTTCGTCTCAGGCGAGCATGTGAAATGGCAGCAGTTTTGCGAACTGGAGTTTCCAAGGTGGCTCTCACAGGGAGACGCTTTTTGTCTCAAGTGGAGTTCGGGCCTGCTGTCTGCCCATACCACTCCTGCCGATCGCTTCCACCTTGATGACACCACCTACAGGCGCACAGGGTGAACTGCTCACGAGAAATCTTCTGGATCTAGCCTCTGAACACTCCAAAATGTCTTACCGTTGGCCTGCTGCAATAATGCTCTCTGACTTCTGTGTCAAGCCAAGGGTTAGTGATATGGTAGGAGCTGATCCATTCAGCAGAGGGCAAACAGCACCATCAACCTGGCAATGCCAGAAAGGTATTCTGATGCAAAAAGCTCATGCCTTCTGAAGTGTGCTTTCTCTCACCTGCTGAAACCAGCCATTACTGCTCCATCTGCAGCCCCAGTCGATTTACATTTCTAATACTGATTTATTTTCATACAGTGTTGCACTTCACTTCTGCATTGCTAATCTCTGTAAATAATGTGGTATTGTAATCTCAAAATAATAGTACCCAATTTACTGGCCTCAGAACGCTGGGAAGACTGAGTTGGATTTGTTGGAACTCACAACCTGACGCTCTGTACAGATATGGTGTGTATTGAGCTCACTAAGGCATTCTCTGATTTAGGTACTGATACAATAGGGAGCCCAACCATAGGCTGATCACTCCTCTGGTAAACGTGTACCAGGTAGAGTCCAAATAACCACGAGCAGGAGTTAGATAACAAACTGTCCAGTGTTATGGAAAGAATGAAGGTACGTGTAACAAACCCAGCTCCAGTATAAGGTAGTGAAGGATCGGAACAGTCCTCAGAGAATGCAGGGTGTGCATCTGCCTCGGCCGATATGCAGCATAATCTGTGAGTAGAATGACAGAGCTTAATTTAATCTGCTGCTCTGTCGCCCTCGTGACTCCTCCCAAAGTTAATTCTGCATCTTTACCAAAAAGCGTTCCTTACAGAAATTAGGAGTGAAAGCAGTAGAACATGTGCTAGCAAGAGGGGACCTTATGGCATCTAGTCAGAACTTGGCTCCGAGAATCAGAAAGAAATCATGCAATCTGACCTTGACAGAGTTGCATAACCAACAATTGTATCAGAAGCACTTAGGAGGCAGAGCAGAAGCCAACGGAATTTAAGTAGCACAGTCTGCCAAGGAGCTTCTTGCCTTATATACCACCTTGATGCCCCTTGCAGTACCATATTGTACAGAGAAGTATACTGATCTCAGACCAATGAGTCCTTTAGATTATAGAAAATATTCAATTTTCCTTTCAAATGTTTCCACCAGATTCTTGCCTTGCCCATTACCCTTACCTATATATGGAAGTTGAACTCTATACTGCATACTTACTGTTTATCCTAAGACCAGTTTGTTGCCTCATCACAGAAGAGTAATTATAGTAACTTGTGTTTTGCTCAATTTACGGCTTTAATATTAGTTGTCTGCTTAGAAGGAGGTGGCTGCTACCATCAGTCTCAATCAACCTATTGACTCCTGTTTAATTGACGTTTTGTTACCATATTCCTCTTTGTATACCTCCTCCTAACCTGTGTCACCTCCACCCTAGAGATCACTGAGAATAAACAGACTGGCCTTAGTCCTTTAAAAAAACTGTAAAATAAATAAATGTGAATGTCATCAAAATTGTCTATTAATCCAGGGATACAAAAGTTACAAATATGATCTATTGCAAAAATGTGTCTCACAACAATTTTCATATGAGGTTTTATTTAAGATATGTTCTATTAATCAATGAAGAAGAAAGGGGGTTGACATATTATTTTTAATTTGGAGTCCTAGGCAAGTGCTGAAAGAAGAAAACAATCAGGATAGTGACATCAGAGTAGATCTGGTTGCAATCTAAGAGCCTAATTCGATTAGGTTTGATGATGTTAATTGCTTTTATACAGTGGCAAGGTTCCATATTGCAAACATTCAAATGCACATGCTTCCTAAAGTTTGTGGACCTGGCACAGCATATTCAACTCAGTTTTGCTGCCTGTACTTTCCAGTTGGTAGTGAGCTTGACCATCTGCTATTGGACTGGACCTCACTTTATTTTTACCTGACAACTTGCCTTTTCTAGGAGGTTTATTTTCTCTACCCAAGACAATGTTTAGTGGACAGTGTTTTCAATCTGTTAATCTGCCACCTTAATCAGAAGTATTCAGTTCATAGATGCACTGACTATCATGATGCCACCCATGCTTTTACCTGTTTGTAACCGGTACACCAGCATGGCTCTTTCTGTTTGATTTTTCGAGGGTGAGTGAAGGTGTGGGCAGTCCTGTGGTTGTTGGTGCTAAATATGTGTGATATGCTGCAACGTAATTTGTTCCTTATCTTTTTATATTGTTGTACCTAGTTATCCTTTGTCTCTGTCCATTGCATTCACTGCTGCTGCACAGAATTCTATACGGAATGTATATAGTTAGTACGAACGAGAGTGGGTAGGACAGTTTGTGCCGAGTGCTCCCTTGGTTGGTGGTTGGAGTTTCTATTTGTTGGATTAAATCTCTCTTCTCATCTTTCCTGCATGTGCTTGATTTATTAAGGAACAAACGTTCTACACTGGTGACGATTGGCTCTCCTTACCTACGTTATCCAGTGGAAACTTCAACACCTTTGGTATTGATCGTGAGTTTGTTTCTTCTCACACCGCATTCTGTCTTCAGCGGACTTCCTTGAAGGCAGTACTGTTAAAGGGGCTTCTGTTTTATGTTTTCAAGACCAAGAATTATCGTACTGTTAAGGGTACCTATATTTTATTTTTATCTAAGACTATTTTTTCACCGTCCCACTCCTATACAAGCCTTTACTCTTGTACTAACGTCCCAACCGCGTCTCGTGCTCATCCCTTGCATTTCCAGCCTGCTCGTACTCTTAAGGGTACTGATATTTTACTTTTTAAAAGTTTTTTCGCTACTGTGCACCTACACAAGCCTTTACTCACCTGCTAACGGCTTCACTTTTTCTCGTGCTCCAAGCTGCGCGCTCCAGCCTACTCGAGCCTTTCCCCTCGTGCTGTCATCACTGCTCCGGCTGGTGCTTCAATACGGATGCTTCAGATTTAACCTACAGTTGTTGGATGCTTTCTTTACGTATGCCGTCATCTGAGGTTTCTTCTATTTCGGATTGTCTTTCTCAGAGTCCTTGGTGTGTGAGGAAGCCCCACCCAGCGGTTTCAGCGCTCTACTCTTTGAACATTGAATCTTTATTGCCACTTATGAGAGTCTACAAACAAGTATTGTTGTGTTGGTTTCTTCGTTTTTTTTCTTATTTTCCTTTTTATTGTCTACTTGCAGGTGGTTTTGGATACCATATCGGGTATCGGTGTGTTTATTTTCGCTGTTTGTGTTATTAACACCTGATATTTCACTGTGTAGTTTTACTGTAGTTTATACCATGCTGCACATTACTCCTCCACAGTTCTTTCTTTCCTCCCCAGTTGCTCCACCATTACTATGGTCTAAATGGAAAAAAGTATTTCTTAACTATGTAAAGGTTACTGGACCTAACTTATCTTCTGAAAGAAAAACATCCCTGTTCATGCATTGTATAGGATCTGAAGGGCAAGAGGTTTATGAGACCTTGCTAGAGTTGGTTGTGGAAAGTGATGGTGATGGCTTGAGCGAATTTGATTTGGCCCTAAAGAAATTAGATAATCATTATCTACCCAGGTTTCCATAATTTTACAAAGATTTTATTTTGGTAAGAGGAAACAAAATTAAGGTGAGTCAGTTGAGGATTTTGTCACAGTTCTCAGGAAGCTAGCTGTACTTTGTAATTTTGGGGAAAGTACAGAGGAGAGAATACAAGATCAATTCATGTTGGAATGCAAGAGTGATAAAGTTAGAGAAGAACTATGGGGTAAGGGTGATCCCAATCTTACTGAAGTCTTCACCATTGCTAAACAAGTTAAACATTCCACGGAGTGTATACATAAGTTATAAATGTCTAAGAATAAATGCATGAAGGAAACTAAAGGAGAAGTCTCTCTCGTCAGTGTGGTGGCCTCCTCCAAAATTAGATCTAATGTTTTACCCAGGTTCGAAGGGAGTTGTTATACGTGTGGGAATCCTAATCACATGGCTAACTCTAAAGAATGTCCTGCTGTTCGAGTTGTGTGTCATATCTGTGGAAAAAGAGACACTTAGCCAAGAGTTGCTCGTCACCTAGTGGCAGCAAAGAGAAAGTTAATGTGGTGGGCGTATTTGAGCATGACATTGTTTTGCGAGTTACTGATGTCAACGTCAGTGATTCACCCAAAACCTCTTGCTCACATCCTACTGATGTTGTGTGTATGAATGGTACAAATGTGGTCATGATGATGGACTCCGGTGCAAAACTATCCCTAATTTCAGATAGTAATTTTGAGAAAACCTTAAAGGGAAAAGTCACTCTGGAAGCACCAGATGTTACACCTTACCTCTATGGTGGAAGGCCTATAGAGTTGGTGGGTTATTTTGAGGCAAATTTGCAGTTTCGAAGCAATCAAGCAATGGGGAAATTGTATCTTCCCATGAGAGGTGACTCTATTTTGAGTTGGCAACATCAGAAGATGTTAGATACTTCATTAGATCCTAATCTTGAGCCCCCGGTCCAAGTGAGAAAAGTAGATACTATGGTGGAACAACTACGCTGGGAATTTACCCGTGTTTTTTCGGACAAAATGGGATGTGTGAAAGCTTATGTGCATCATATAAGGATCAAGGATGGAGCTATCCCTGTCATGTGCAAAGTTAGGACTATACCCTTGAACCTTCATGGCGTGGTATGTGATGAGTTGTCAAGACTCGAAAGTGAAGGAATTATCGAACTAGTTGAGGCCTCAGATTGGGTGGCCCCGGTTGTAGTTGTGACCAAGAGCTCTGGGCATATTCGCCTCTGTGTGGACCTGCATCATATCAATAAAGAAGTTGTAGGGGATAGATTTCCTCCACCTAATATTCAATAAATGGTTGCTTAGGTGGGAAATGCCAAATATTTCACTACTCTGGATTTGACGTCAGCCTATCACCAGGTCTGGTTGAGTAATGACAGCGTTTATTAAACCCATTGGTGTTTTCTGATTTAATCGCTTCCCTTTTGGACTCTGTTCAGCTGCATCTGTTTTTCAGAGGCTGATGTCTAATTTATTGAAGGGGTTGGACGGTGTCAAATTCTTCCAAGATGAGGTGTTGAATTTTGGCGACAATTTATTAGCTCATATAGATAAAGTTAAATAGGTTTTGAGTATCTTTGGGCAATGGGGCATCACCTTGAAATTGGATAATTGCAAGATTGCTTTGGCGCAAATTGCATTTTTGGGTCATATTATCCCTGGTGATGGTGTCAAACCCAAGCCTGAGTTGGTGCAAGCTATTTTGGAGCTATCCCGACCGTCCAAGAAAGAAGAGGTTCAAACATTTTTAGGGATGGTGGAATTTTATGCCAGATTTGTTCTGAACTTGTCAAGCCGTACATCTGCAATAAGAGATCTTCTCAAGAAAGGTGTGCGTTTTGAGTGGTCTGCAGAATGTGACAGAGTTTGAGGATCTTAAAAGTGCACTGGCGTCAGCTCAATTCCTGAAGAGTTTCATACCTGGGATGCCGTATGTGTTGTTCACTGATGCCAGTGAAAAGGGGCTTAGAGCTGTGTTTAAGCGGAGGCACTGTAGTAAGAAGTAACTATTGTTTAGCTTCCAGGTCATTGAGGGGTCCTGAGGAGCGTTACTCCACCATCGAAAAGAAGATTCTTGCTGTATTTTGGGCCATTTGAAAATTCAGGCAGTTTTTGTGGGGTGTGAAGTTTACTGTAAGTACCGACCACAAGTCCTTGCAAGATCTATTTGTGAAAAAGGGGTTGGACTGCATTTCCACCAGGATTTGTAAATGGCCGGTTGCCTTGCAGGTCTATCAGTTTAGGGTGTCCTCTTTGCCTGTAGTTGATAATAAGGTTGCAGATTGTCTCTCAAGATTGGCAACCAGTTCATGTGAGGATGAGGATGTGAGGAATTGGTGGAAAGTTGACAACATCAAAGTTTGCAGTGTAACAGGTGGATGTGTGTCTGAAGAGCAGTGGGGTCAAGTAGTGGAAAAGGATGAGGTAGTGAAAGAGATGATTAAGAATGTCATCTCTGGTGATTGTTGTTAGAAAAAAGTGGAAAAGTTTTCTGAATTTATCAAGGTTAATGAGGAGTTGTCGGTCAACAAGGGTGTCCTGATGAGGGGAAGGAAGTTGGTTCCCCATTGGGCATCAGGGAACAATTGATTCATCTTGCTCAGGAAGGTCATCAGGGCATTTGCAAGACCAAAGAGCAGCTAGATGTCTTTATTAGTGGCCCGGGATGGATATTGCTATTGAAAAAATGGTACGTGATTGCTGTGAATACAGGTTGAGTGACAAGTGTTTAAAAGTTCACACTTCGCCTATGATTTGCAGGGATTGTCCAGCTGAATTTTGGGAGGACATATCACTAGATATTGTTGACCCCACAAATGTTGGATGTACCTCCAAGTATGTATTGGTCGCCATGGACATGCTTTCCAGTTGGCCTGAGATTGATGTTACTAGTGAGTTTAACACCACGTCTGTCATCAAATTTCTTTCTGAAGTCTTTGCCAGAGAAGGAAATTCCAGATCTATTCTTACAGATAATGGTGTGCAATTTGTCTTTATGGGAATAGTGAATTTCCTGTGCAGAAGGGGCATCTCTCATAAAAAATGTGCACTGTACCACCCAGAAACAAATGGTATGATTGAAAGGTTCAATAGAACATTGAAAGAAACTATTCAAATTGTAAGGAACAATGGGAAAGACTGGATCTCTGCTATCAAAAAGAGAGTTGGAGAGTATATTTTTACACCTCTTTCGACTACTGAGCTGAGTCCATTTGTACTACTTAAAAAACGTAGTCCTAGTACTTTGGTGGAACCTCCTTGGGTGAGGAGCTATAGCAAGGACGAATAGAGTATGAATGAGATGTTGAATCTGGTGTGTGAAAGAGTCGCACGTTCTGGATAAGTGGGGAAAAAATGACAGTTGCCATGCTGTGAAGCCATTTACGTTGAGGATTGGTGATTCTGTCACGGTCAAATTACCTGAGAGAATTCTGAGTTCTTCCAAGTTCAGCACAGCTAAGCTAAGTCTTTAAAATATGAGATTTAGCCACTGAATGGCTATGCCAGTATTTTGTACCACTAAGTCCTAATATCATTTATATACACCATTAACGTCTTATTTTTTATTGGGAGTCTTCCTTGGGCACATTTGAAAAACACAGGTGTCCAGTACAATTTTTGCCAAGAAATGTGGATTTACTGTCACGCGTGTTGCACAACTACATCATTGAAAACTATTTTTAATCTGTTTTATATTCGTATCCAACTGTAAAGTGTACTTTCAATATTGTGTCTACCCTATATGTGCTGTACGGTAAATGCTATATGTGTAATTATTTGCAAAATTCAAGAAGGGTGGCCGCAACGAGGCCTTGCTTTCCGTAATGTTAAATACATTTGTTGATCTCTGGGCAGTGACGTTTTTATCTACAAATCACTATTTCTAGTGTCATATGTTAGGAGGGAGGATGTGATGGCTTCCTGTAGTGGTCCCTGACCTTTAGAGGTTGACCAAGGATTCTTATCACCTCAGTAGAGAGTCCCAGGTAGCTTAAGAGAAGCCTTCAAGCCTGCTCTACCTCTCATACCGAGACCAAATTGAAACCAGTTAAACTTGACAACTGCTGGCAGTCACATACATATGCTGACCCGTCCGAAATAAATTTGCTGGTGTTTGTGAGATTGACACCTACATTATTATTATTTCCACCTAAAGAACATAAGGCTACCTGACATGTTTCCTGGCGCTGAGCATAGGTAGAGCTGTTGCTGGGCCCCAAGAGAAAAGAATGAAAATAACCAGGTTTCAAGATGTTTGTGAAATAGCAGCAGAGAGGTGCAGCGTCTTAAGAATTGTGCTAGGTATGCAAAAGAACGTCCTCCTGTGCAAGCCAGATAAATTTGAGGCACGTAACATAGAACCTGATTCTCGGATCTCAGTCTCCGGCTGGGTTGATAGGGAGAATCTAGGTCCTGTATAGAGGGAGGGCCGAGTCCAGCTCTAGTTTTAAACATAAAGCATAGAGTTTCAATTGAAATCCAGTGCAGCTCACGAAGAATAGGAGAGCGTATCTCGGAAGCCGAACAAGGAGTCTTGCAGCTGAATTCTGCACAACCCGCAGATGGCAAATGCAGGCCTTGTCAGCTCCCAGGTAGAGAACGTTACTGTAATCCACTCTTGAGAGAATCAGTGTTCTTTATGCCGAGTGAGAAATTATCCAAATAATCTTCCTCACCTACTTCACAGCGAAACAAGTGGATGCCACTTTGGCCACTTAGGGATGCATAGACAGAGGCTCTTCCAGCCAAAATCCCTGGCTTTTAACTTTGGGGGGTAGAGTTGAAAGAACCCCCAGAGACTCAGGCCAATGTTCTGGAACCCAAAGCTGTGGGTTCCTGCCTAAAACCATAATCTCAGTTTTATCACCGTTAAGTTTAAGCGAGTTGCTTTCCATTCAGAATGCAACCCGTCTAAGAACGAGGTTCAGTGATTCAGGGTTTTGCCCGTGTGAGGACGACAAAAAGAAAATTATTTATATGTCTTCTGCGTATGAAAACAAAGTCTGACCACAGTTCTCAACCACATCCGCATGAGGGCGCACATAAAGGTTGTACAGCATAGGGCTCAACACAGAACCTTGGGGTACACCTGAGGTCAGGGCACAAGTGCCAGACCTTGTATCTGGTGAAAAAACTTGAAATGACCTATCTTTCAAGAAAGAGGTCACTCAAGCTAGGGCTGTTCCCTCAAAGCCCAAAGTCCTCAATCTGCCCACAAGAATGGAATGGGATACTGTGTCAAAAGCAGCGCTGAGATCTAATAGGATCAGCACAGCTGTTCTCTTATCCAGAAGTTGTTTTAGATGTTCTGTGACCGCCCAAGAGGCGGACTCCGTACTGTCATGATCTAAAACCCAATTGGAAAGAGCGGAGAAGTGGCTGGACTTCCACAAATGGTATGCCATGAATTTACATGCTTTTCCAACATTTTGGAAAATACAGGCCACAAAGAGATGGATCTAAAGTTAGCCCAGTTAGTTGGATCAAGATTGGGCTTCTTTAAAAGTGCCATAGCATGTTTCCAAGACTGCTTACGTAGCGTGAGGAATTAGGCAAATCCACAACCACTTGCAGCAAGTCAGGATCAAGAAGCTGCAGCTTCGCTGGAGGAAGCGGGTCTACAGGAGAGCCTGATTCGATTGATTGCAGAATGGACAAAAATCAGGCGAGGCCATGACTTCATGTTTTTGGGCCGCGCCTGGCATATGCTGAATAGAATTCAGGTTAAATGAAGGAAATTGCTGAGTTGCACTTTCAAAGTCCTCCAGTTGTGAACCTGCCCTGATGTTTGCCACCACTTGCGATTGAATAGTGGCTACCTTGCTCACAAAAAAATGAACTAGTTCTGTACATTGAGCGTGAGATAGAAGAGGTGCAGGGGACAATTTATTGGGCTCAGATATTTCTTTGACCACATTAAAAAGTTTCTTAGGACAATTCTGAACCTTGGACATTTCTTCTGAATAGTAAGATGCTTGTGTGGCCCTGCACAGTGCATGATATTTGTTGATAGCCATTTTGTATTCAGTTTTAGTCTCCGGTTTGTACGTCTTCCTCCAGAGGCTTTTAAGACCCTTACAGCATTTTCTTTTTAGATCAAGCATATCATTAAACCATGGAGCTGGTGGGTCCGACTTCACTATGGCCTTAGCTGTCAATGTAAGAACAGACTCCAAAGAGTTTCTAATCCAAAGGTCTATCAGAGGCTGATCTGCTTTGACCTTCTGCATTAGGTCTGGTTTGGAACTTCATAGCAGTATGTTAAAGGATGGGGCATCCAATTTACACTCATTCTTGAACTTGATAGTGGGTTTAGGAGGGCCTTCAGATAGTTCTGGCAAACGTCTAATAAAAAAAGTAACAGCCAAATGGTCAGACCAGGGAAGCAGAAAAGGTGCCCCTGTAAAAAGATCCTCTATATCAGAAAAAAATGGGATCCAGATGATGACCAGCCTCATGGGTGGAGGTTGAGTTGCAGAGAGCCTGGTTTAATTCATTCAAATATTCAATGAGTGTAGTGCCCTGGCGACTCATATGGGCCTCTAAATGAATATTAAGGTCACCAAACAAAGTAAAGCTGTCACACCTAAGTAGAGAAGTTATCTGAGATTGTGGTACACCAGTTACCAGCATATCCTGGTGGACTGGAAATCAAAGTTCCAAGACTGTAGAATTGTGTGTGAGGCATAGCGAAAGAAATACAGCTTCACAATCATCGATAGGGAGATATTCAATTTTGCATTTAAACTGGTCTCTAAAAATGATAGCAAATCCACCTCCCATTTTATGGTGTCTATTTCTTCTTGCCATCAAATAACTATGGAGATAGTGCAGCAATTGTGTTAGGCGACGGGCCTCATTAAGCCACGTCTCTACATGTGCTGGTGTGGCCAGAGGTGAGTCTACTTGCTGAGAACCCCTGCCCTAGATTTTATTATTTCATCCTTTTTCTTTCTCCCCTGTTCTTCCTGAGTGTGGCAGTCCAGCCGAGTCAGATATTATGAGGCCCATGTGCTTCTGAGGTTGTAGTGTTTTTGTCTATTTCGACAGCCCATGGTCGATTTGCCCTCCTGCTAAAGACTTCCTTCCCCCCTCCCAATTTTTTTTTTAAGGCTTCCTTCTTATCCTGCGACTCATGCAGGGCTTGATCAGATTGGTCTGCCTGGGCTTTATTATAAGCTACATGAGAAGCTTGCTGATGTTTTTCCTGTTCTATGTTATCCTTGTGTTTCCTAAAAGAAATCAATAACATAAGCCCCCGAATTGTGGCCTTAAATGCCTCCCATGTTATTATGACCCGCTGTATTATCATTGATTAAGTAAAGATTATACAATCTCTGTGGATAACAATCGGGTATCCCCATCTTGGTCTAACATGGTTTTCTCCATATTCTACCTATGAACTATTCTTGGGTGAACTATAGGACATTTTAAGACATCCACAGAATGATCAAAATAAAGCCCCAGCATGATCTATAGAGGGGATTTTCCTAACAGTTATAGAAGCTAAAATTAGATCTACATGTGAGGCTGATCTATATGTCTTTTAATAACATTAGCATTCTCTGGCTGAGGGATTTAATTCTCACCATATATCTTCTACCCCTAACCTGGCAGATAGATCAATAAAAATTAGCTCTGTTCTATTTGTGTTGCGCATGGCGAGGATTAGAGGAGTCCATGCTTGGGGAAGGGAAAACATTCAAATCTCCTTCCAAAATAGGTATCCCTGGGTGATCACATAGCTCTCACTTGAATAATTAGAGCGGTGGAACATTATCGTGGGTAGGGTCATAAAAGGATGCAGTATAATATTGCACATTGTTAGCCACCACAGGGCTATAGCCCAATTCCCCCCCCTTTAATTGGCAACAAGCTACTAACTGGTGCTTTTTTGCAGATAACCACCACTGTGCCTCTAATGTGATGCTCTTGCTGATGAGAAAAAACATTGTCTAACCCAGAGACAGTTCAGTTGTTTTACCTCTTTGCCCCTGGTGGCATGCATCTCTTGCAGAAGAATTACAGATGGATCATAGTGCCACAAGCTGAAATGGCCAGCATCCCTTTTGCATCTTTTATTTAAGCCATTTACATTATGGTTAACTATTATGAATTCTATGTTGCTTCACCCCTTTTTAGGTCTCGCGCCTAACGATGCAGTGCGCAGCACTGCTCACGCAGGCGAGAGTCCTTTTGTGGAGGGTTCCAAAACAGACCCTGGAATCGCACACGCACGATTCCTTTTGATCCACGGTATTGGCGTTTGCGGTCATCTTTTTCAGAAAGACAGCACGCAATAGGCCAAAGGCGTTCGCGTTGCTCCGCCCATGGCCTATTGGTGTCTGTTACCCGCACGTCGACATCTGTTTTCAATTATCGTGCACAGACAAGGGCGCAATAATTGAAAACAGATCGCTCGCTGTGGTGCGCGCGCACGCGCACCCAACTAGTTTGCTTCAAGACATGTTGCCCACCGGCTCCTCGGGTTCCCCCCCTGGGCCCCCAGTTCAAGTATGGACGTGTCATCGCTGCCCTATTTCCCGCCACCCCCTTGGGTTCACCCCCGGGCCCCAGTTTGTGTATGGACATGTCGTCACTGACCGGTTTCCCACAGGTCCCACGGGTTCAACCCTGGGACCCTAGTTCAAGTATGGACGTGTTGTCACTGCCCGGTTTCCCACTGGCCCCTCGAGTTCAACCCCGGCCCCCAGTTCAAGTGTGAACGTGTTCGTGGTGTCATAAAACAGAGCTGACAAAGGCCTCGTGAGATCTATAAAGGCTCAGTGTTCACGTGACACCGCCCCGAGCAGGAAGAAGTGAAGGCCTTTTGTTAACAAGTGACAGGGGAGGTCAATGCAGGGGCGCTGCAGGAAGTAATTACAGGTGCGCAGGAAGCAATGACAGAGGAGCGGGAAGAAATTGTACAGGCAGGGGCTGCAAAGTCAGTGTCCTGGGTTCATCCATGAACTGCACTGGCACAGTTCACTAATGCACGAACTGCGTCGTGTCACACTGAGCATCAGAGGCTCGGCTCAGATAACAGCATGTCTGTTCATGCAGGGGGTTCATACTGGACACCTTATTGCTACCAAAGAGAAGTCGTACCTTTTCAGGTTTTTAAAGCATTATATTGGCTAAAGAAGGCATTATCAGAAATGACGTCACATGTCCCTTGGCATGGCAGTGACGTCACTGGAAATAACCTGGCAAAAGGTGGCGTGTACATGTCACAGGATCGTCTCCTCCTGCTCATGGGACTGACATTTACCCGCGAGTAGGTGAATATACCGCACCCATACATGTGTAAACAGAAGAGGCTCTGTATCTTAGCGCCAACCTCTCTCAAGCCCCCCGTGGGAAGTATGGCAGCTGCAAGGATATTTGACACCTTGGGGTAAAGGGACCATTCGCCGCCCTTGTGTCAATAGGATCACGTGGGCCTCTGACGGAGGCACTCTGGTGCCCTGCGGACATTCAAGAACAACAAACCTGGTGAACTTTTTTGTAGGAAACTCGAGCCCCGGCTCTCAAACCAGCACACTCCATCTGAAATGGCTTGGATTGCATTGAGCACCTATAAACTTACAGGCGAATGCTGTGCTTTAGAGACAAGCATTTACAATGCAATAGGTCTCGCATTGACGCGTGTTTGAGCTATTGGCATTGCAAATAACAATGCCTTTTATTTTTGTTTTCTTCTTAAAAACATTAAAAAAGGCATTGTAATTTACAATGCCAATAGCTTAAACTCGCATAACTGCGAGATCTATTGCATTGCAAATGCTTGTTCCCTTTTCTCTTCCTTTTTCTTAGTTTCCCGCCCAAGTAGTCAAAACAAAGCAAAACCCTTTCAGGGTAAAGAACGGATAACTAATTTTCGCCTCTTTCTGAATATAAATGCTCTGTCTTAAAGCTGTACCCAAGCACATTTTTGCACCATGCAGTTACACACCTCACCCCTGCCCCCCTCCCTCCACCAACCTCCCTCAGCAAAAACCCACCACCATCCACCTTCCCTCCCTCTCTCCCTCACCCTCCCGCCCCAGCTCCTAGCCCCTGGAATTTGTAAGCTGCAAACTCTGCATGCATATGGGGCGTTCTCCCTGCACCGGCGGCGGCCTGAAGTTATCGTGTTGCACCATTAGGGCCGCCCCATCTGAGACAATAGTTCCTCACCATCAGTTGGATTAGTGTACATATAAAACCTCTGCTCCCAGGGAACCTTCAACTTATCTGGATGTAACAATTGTGTTTGGGTACCCCTGGCTCTGAGTGTCTCAGGCAAATGTTTCAGTCCCATGCTTCCTCGAGGTCTCATATACCATATGAGTAAAAATTGAAAAGAAAAATATTCCCTCATTTTTACAAATTTCGGATCTCCTCCTGAGTTCTGAAATCCTGGCAGTAGACTAGGATAGTTCAAGGTTTGACTCCATCATTTGTGGCCATCAAAGGAACTCTGTGTGGTCTTACAATGGAAAGATCTGTGCATGAGTCGGGCAGAACATATTTGGATAACAACTTGGGGTCAAATAACGAGTTTGGCAGTCAATAGGACTGCCACACCAGTAGTCCAACCGCTGTATTACAACTATGGCGGTCGGACCGCATTAGGACCGCTGCAACCGCCAGGGATCCATGATACCTAGCTCAGCGGTCTGAGGCCACCGTCTGAGATAGCAGTATGCTTGGTGGTGCCTCTGCAGCACCACCAAGCATATTACGAATTGGCTGTCAGCCACCCTTTTCATGGAGGGGAGACCGCCATGAAAAGGGTGGTGGAGATTCAACAAAGGAGGCCTACAGGGCCCCCTGTTGCCTCAGGGCCGTTCGGATGCACGCGGGGGGGCAACATGGTGGAGGAAAGGAAATCAAGCTTTTCCAGTGCTCTGTCTCTCAGCAGTATGCAAGATGTGATTTAAAAAAAAGGCATTGATTAGGCTATTTGGCCACGTCATTGACCAGCACTGACATAAGTTTAAGGAAAATCAGAGAAAGACTTACAAAACTCTGTTTAGTTTTCGATGTATAGTGATGCTAGGAACTTGAATGGTTTGTTGAATGGGAAGAAGGTGATATCTTTTGACAGGTTGTTAAACCTTTTGTTAGATGAGCACCTTTTGAAGAATTGCCTTCTTGTTCTGTGCCAACACCTTGCTGACTCCTCAAGGTGATGCATCTGGCGATGGATCAAAGGGAATTATCAAGTGTTTCTGCACATGCATCAGTTGCTGCTCATAGACAAACATGCCAGAACCCCTTGAACAATCCTTCAGGTTCACAGGGTTCTAAAGCTAGTAAGAAACTGTGCAGCTCCAAATCCGGTGATAGAATTTCAGAGTATTTGCTTGCCAAGCCGTAGTAACCTGCACATAATGAGATGTGCTTTCAGTATACTCGTTCCCTTAATCTCTTTAGCCACCAGCTCATTGCTTACAAGATGCAAAAGGTGAATCTGCTATCGACATCTACAAATCCCTGGAATGTTTTAGTGGGTTTAGGCCAAGAATGCATATTCCACAAAAACAGGATGAAATCAGTGGCATTCTCGCACATTTGAGCCTCTTTTCACAGAAGACATATCCCCCGCCTAGAGCATGCTCCGAGGAATCTCCAAAGATAAGTGTCTACATTAAAGCACCAATCTGATTAACAAGAGTTGCCTCTGAGGTGGGTCCTGATGGAAACAACAAGAATGCCCCACCCTGTTGGTCTGTGCACCCATTTAGTTAACAGGCTCTGTAACTCGGAATCCGATCAGACTGGCATAGAGTTGAAACAAACACTACTACATCCATCCAGCATTACAAGCACACCATTGGTTGTCATTGTTCACAAGTTTGAGTTATAGGTTTTTTGTACATGGCATAACTGAACAAAAGTAGATATCATTTGCAAGAAACTGTCCACCCACTCCCTACTTGATAGACCTTATTGATCAGTTAACATACAAACCATCTGCCAATAGAGCCTCAGGATAGATTCCTAGGAATTCAATCCCCCAAAATCTGGAAGCCCAATAACCATCCTGGAGAGTGCATACAAGCTTTCCATTCTTTAGGAAACTGAACAGGACCATAAACATTCTTCGAGGCACTAGGGTCAAGCAGGAGGGCATCAGGATGGCTACTAGAAGCAAGGCCAGGATGAGGGATAGGGCCCAGCTCTTGAAGACAGTAGGGCCGGGACACTCTTGGGAGAAGCTGCTCGCTCTATAAGTACCCTGTAACATTAACATTTCCCAGGTTCTTTTGCCAGCATTCAAGTCGTTTTTCTGCCCCATACTCCAAAGAGATTATTCTGTGAAGACTACTGGCCTGAGAAGCGGGCAATTGCAAAACTGTGAGAGATGCAGAGCCGGGGACTTGAAACTTCGGGGGGCATTGTGTTGGCAGAGGTAGCAGTGGGTTGTGGTTGGGTCTTTGATATAGGCAAGGGGACTGGAGGTCTTCCTGAGGAATCCAAGTCAGGTCCTCAGGCAGAGCTAAGTTACTGAAGAAATATGTTCTCAGGGAAGAAAAGAACTATCTGCTGGATAGTCTCTCTTTTGCTCTGGTGCATAGGAGTGCACCTTCCCTGTTACAGCCGAACACCTTTGTGGTATTATCTAGGTTTTCTTGATGTAGGAAAAGAAACGGATAAAGCAAGGAAGAAGAGGTGTATTACAATACCATCTTTTTTGATTTTTCCAGATCTCACCTTTGATACTGCCAGAGGCTTTAAGAAATGAGGTTGCTCCTACCAGGGCTTACATCATTGGTGGTGCCAGCCTATTTGTGTCAATTGTAACTTCCCCCTATTTCAGATGGGACCCTACAAGTGCTTCTTGAATTCAAAAAAGCTTGTAAACTTCTAAACCACTTTTACAATCTTTGTTTTCAGGCCATACTTTGTTATTCGATGCCTTTCTCAGTTGCAGTAAAGTACTGGTCTTATTACTTTTATTACTAACAAAGGCAACAAAAAGGTTAGCGGCAGTATTTCATCATTCAGAAGGGGGAAGGGTCAGACATGGAGAAAGTTTGGGGATTGATAATTTGGATGAAGGTTAGCGGGAGATGGAGAGGCCGAGACCCTATCTTTCACCATTTGGCAGCAAAGGGGTTTCTGCATGTGATGGGAGCAATAAGGGTAAACATGCGAGCAGGGAATATTTTTTTTATGATTGGGTAAAGATGTGATTGAAATGAGAAGTCATGACAAATGATCACATTATGATGACTTTAGTAAATGCAAATGGAATTTTGTCAAAAATAAAATGCTATTTTCGAATGCGCTGAATAGAGAAGCAAAGGCCAGGAACAATTTTTCTACAGGAAATGATTGACTTGAAAAATCCTATTTCTATGAGTTCTGAAAGCTTGCGTCTGCTTGGCCTTGGTAGCTCACAGAGGTGTCAGAATCATCATTTAGAAAAATTAACACCTTAATGATGTTCAGGCTGTTGACGATAAACCTAACTTTAGCTAATTTCAGAGGTGATGTGTGTGTTTAAAATTCACTTTAGTAAATTATTGTAGTTTTTTTTTTTTTTTTGAATGATCTTTTTATTTAATTTTAAATAAAAGAAAAAGAGCATCTATAAAACATGACATTGGGCAGCATACTGAGAGTCAAGGCCCTGATAGATATCTCATCCAATGGAATGAAAGACATTTTCAAAAATTACATAAGGAGAAATTATCTAAGTTAGACATAGCCAGTACAGATTTGTCGCCTCAGGCGTCTACGTAATTAGTGCATCTTATTCTCAATCTACTCGTGTTGGGGTGGGTCCTGTATCAAAGCCCCTATAGGAGTGCTATCCCGCCCAAATCTAATCCCACTTGCGTGGGCAGCCCCTCCCTTGACATATCGGCTTATTATTTATCATACATCAGTCCAAATCCCGCTCCCACTCAATCACCGCTGGAGTCACGGCCGCTCCCCATAATCGTGCAATATTTCGTTTAGCTACTATGAGGCCTAATGATAGCCAGATCTTGATGTATTTTGGTGGTGGGTTAATCTCCCCAGACAGGTAAAATGCATTTCTAAGCTGTTTATTTGGAGGGGGGGGGAGGGGGTTCTGAAGTAACTTCCCCCATGATTCTGTGTATGGCAGTCCAAAAGGCCTGAATCACTGGGCACGTCCATATTGTGTGGTAGAAAGTTCCCTCACCCCCACAACCCCTAAGACAGAGGCCTGTTGGGGCACGTCCCAGGAGTTTGAGTGTTGTACGTGAATAGTAAGAGCGGTGTAATATGCTCAGGAAAATTAGTCGGAACCCAGTATGTATAGCTACTTCACGAAAGGTCCCCAGCGCCTCCTCCCATTGTCTGTCATCACAGTCTCCTATATCTCCCTCCCAAAGTTATTGTGGTCTTGTACACAGTGCACTACAGCTATTAATGATATTCAATTAGAGCTTTACACATTTCCTGCACTCATAATTATGGATGGTGTCTTTAATGTCACATTGGTTCCAACAGACCATCTTTTAGGCAACTGCCATAGAAATCATTTTCAATGTCACTAGTTTAAATGTCTGATTGAAGACGAGAGATAGGTGGTTATCTGGTACCTTGACCACCCAGGTTTAAGGACTTTAGTTTTATAAAGCCAAGATATCAAAGCTTCACAACGCTAGAATATTTTCCTATTTCTACAATGTTAAACTTCATGGAGTGAGAGATTCTACCAGTTGTATCCTTCAGTCGTACCCCAGTGGCATTGTTTTGAAGACTTCCAACCTCCTAACACAAATTGCAAAAGATTTCAGAGTTTTTTAGAATGTTTACTCTGATCTATATCATGAGACTCTTTCCCCTTCGATATCAGAAATGACAAAATTGTTTTGCTAGTACACCAAGGGGTTGAACCTACCCCTGTGGAGACCAGGCTAATGAAAGAGATAATTGAAGAGAAAGTGAGAGAGGTTGTCAGTACTGTGGCAGATAGGAATGCCACAGCTCTTCAATTGAGTTGTTTTTCTATCTTTCAAAGGCCTGAATCTCCTGGTTTCCTTGCAGAAGGGAAAGGAGCCCACACGGGTGCTTCTTACCACTCAATTAGTCTTTAAGGAAAATCTTGACTGTGACATTGTCAAAATTAGTCTCACACATACATAGCCCTGAACATACAGGATTCATTCCAAGCCATCTATTATCAGTCGGCACTCATCACCTTACTGAGATGTTACATTATGCTGAAAGTAATATTTCTGCATAAGTATTTATCAAGGTGGCTGCTGAGAAGAAGTTTGTTTTGAGAACTTGGAATGTTCTCTCCCAGTTCATCATATTACTTAGGCCTTTGTATGAAAGTGTCTCCTTTTAGCTTACTTTTCAAAGACAGGGCCTGTGGTCATTTTTTAGGTTGAGAGGGGAACTAATTAGCAGGAGATGGAAACTAGGCAGGGATGTCAACTCTCTATTTTATTGTTTGCTTTTTACATAGAGCCTTCAGCCAGAGATATTTGACCAGGCCCAATGGTATGGGACTTCAATGCTGTTTATGTTGTTATACCTGGAAGAAGAAAACCTCTACAGAGTATTTACCTTCATAAAGGAGTATTCTGCAGTGTTAGGTGTAGTGTAGAAAACATACTAAACTTATGTTAGCTATCTGGGAAATTCTGTTAATAATGTGGCTCGGGGTCTGTATAAGTTGACAAGATATATGTTGCTTTTAAGGCTTGCGTCAGATGCCTCTTTCTTTCGTGAGACAGATTTGATTAAGCTAATTTTGCCTCAGTGTTTATTTCTTTTTAATCTCTCTGAGTGCATTAGAATCTTCTTTCATACATTGAACCAATTGCTCATGACTTTTACTTGGGTAGTAATAGTAGCTGTGTCAATATACAGTCGCTAACTAGGTCACTTGATGATGAAGAAGGGCACCTCTAAACATAGAGGACTATTTAATGGCTTTAGCGAAGATATATCTAAGTAATTATTTTATGATTTGGGTTTTAAATTCTTTGATTCCTTTAACAATTCAATGTTGATGAAATTGGTGGAGTAGAATGGCTCTTATGGTTGGCATCTCAAATGCAATATTCCTGTGTTTTGTGTATAAAAAAGTGTGCTTCAAAATCTCAGCCAAAACTGTCAAAATTAGCTTTGCTGTACAGTATGGCCCCTCTTTAAAAAAAATCCCAAATATGCTTGGGAAATGCTGGTTTAAGGCTGAAGTAGAGAGGTGTATTCTAGAACTTAATATGTTTGTAGATTATATTGGGAAGGGGGGGTTGTTATTATAAACCGTACTCCCGGAACTTTACAGTATCCAAATCCCAAACGCAGGGCTATTATTATTTTATTTTTTTAATAAATATCTTCAATTAATAGTATAGTTTTTATTAACCCCTGAAAGATTCGTATCTCAAAAAATTATAGGTGTTTAAGTCTTTTTATTAGGTCTGGTAATAGCGATTTATTAGAAAATTTCTAACTTGAATTTTTAATTTGTGTTACAGAGGCGAAACATAACTGCCTTCTCCTATGCACACAAAATACTGATAGCTACAAAATGCTGTACTTCTTTCTTGGTTATTTGTATTTTATGCCTAAAATATTGCACTAGAGGTTAAGAAGGGTTCATTTGACTTGTATTTGATTTGGCCAACCATCTGGGTTGTGGGATCATACAATGTTGTATTACCCCTAGTTGAGAGTTTGGTAGAAGGTGTTTTTGCACCTTAGTAAGATTATGGAGATTAGACTACTTTCTGAGAAAAGAATGGCTCTGAGTGTTGGCAGGAAACAGTTTCTTGGTGTTCTGAGGGAATCACATAAATTAGCTTTTAGGGATGGTTCGATGCTAAGTCTCTTATTGCCCAATTGCGGTTGGTAGTGGTGGCACCCATCATGGAGATTTCCAGTGCAAAAATGAGATATGCAATGCATAGTGAGGTGTGCTTTTATAAAAGCGTGGGCTTGGGAAATATGTTGTGAAATACCTGAGTCCCTATCTTGCCCTAGGAGTCGTTTGAGGGCAATAGTTAGGAGGATAGATTTTTATGGATTTTTTGTACTCAGACTTTGCCCTTCATTTTTTATAGCTTGCAGTTTAATAAACATTGCATGGGCAGTGTTAGATCTGGGGGTCTCTAGTTGGCAGAGGTAGGTACCAATGTCCAAATAGGAACCCTTACTTCTAGTCAGGGTAAAGGGGATACACTCTTTAGATAACCCCTGCTCACCCCTTGGTAGCTTGGCACGAGCAGACAGGCTTATCAAAGGCAATGTGTAAAGTATTTGTACCAACACTCACAGTAACACAGTGAAAACACCACAAATGGACTCCACACCAGTGTAGATAAATAAAGTACTTTTATATAAACTACACAAGACCAAAACGACAAAAATCCAACATACACAGTTCAAGAATATGGTTTCAAAAGAGTTCTTAACTTAGCGACAAAATAATCCACATTAGCGTCGATTTTAGCCAACAGTACCTGGTGATGCGATAAAAGTTCCTAGCGGCGCTCAGGCGTTGAAAAACAAGCACCAGCGTCAGTCCTGAGACCCTGGGGAGGCGATGCGACATCCCCTCTGCACGCAGTGGGCATGTGCGACGAATCCGGTCTGTATGGGGAGTGAGGCGAGACTTGTATGGATTCCAAGGCGTAGCTTCTCCGGTAGAAATTTACTCGCAAAGGCACGATGCGACGATCTTCGATGGTCCTGCGACGATGTTCGCAGTGACGAAATACGGCCCGCTAACGAGCGGTGCGACGATCTTCGATGGCTCTGCGACGATGTTCGCAGCGATGAAATGCGGCCCGCTAATGAGCGGTGCGACGATCTCACTCAGCGGCGGCAGGCTCTGCGACGATACTCGCAGCGACGGGAATCTTCCCGCTCCAGGTGCGATGCGCTCCGAAGATGAACGCGGCGTTGACGTTGCAGCGGCGACAGGCGCTGCGACAATCTTCGCGGCGACGGAAATTTTCTCGCTAAGCCGGCGGTGCGTGAAAATGTTGCAGATCTTTTACTTCTTTTCTCTTGGTCAGCTTCCCAACAGCAGGCACAACTTCCAGAGGCCCCACAATTGGATCAAGCACTCTAGGAAGGGCAGAACTCACACAGCAGAGTTCAGGGGGAAGCTGGAGGTGAAGTCCTTTAGTTCCTGGGACTTCTTAAAAGGAGGCCAGCTCTACTCAGGCCCTTGGAGATTCCTTCAAGCCAGGGGGACACAGCACGCAGCAAAGTCCTTCCCCTCTCCTTGGCAGCAAAGCAACTGTAGGTCAGCCTTATAGCAGGTCAGTCCTTCTTCTTCAGTCTTCCAGCTTTCTCCTTGGCAGAGGTTCCTTCTTGATTCCAGGATGATCTAATTTTCTGTAGTCTGGGTCCCAATATTTATACCCCAAAATCCTTTGTCCTCTGAAGGCAGAGGGGCCTTTGCCCAGTCCAAACCAGTTCTGGAGCACTCTGTTTACATGACTCCTTCTTTCCTTTCACAGTGCAGGGAAGAAACATCAGACGCCCCACAGGAGGTGGAGCCACCATTGTGGAGGGAAAGCACAGCCCTGGAGCACTTTGTTGACATGATTCCTTCTCTCCTTTCACAGTGCAGGGCAGAGACATCAGACGCACCACAGAGGGTGGAGCCAGCGCTGTGGGGGGGGGGGGGAGGGGCAGGCACTGTCCTATTCTGGTCCCAGGTGCAACTCCTCCCTCCCATCTAGATGCAGATCTCTCTATTCAGCCCTGTGCTGGCTCACTCTGTCTCCGGGAATTCCCCAGCCCCCTGGAATTCCCCAGCCCCTGTCACTCAAACTCCAGACAAGGAATACACAGCCTAGCAAAGGCAGGTTTGGATGGTTAGACAAGAAAATACCTACTTTCTAAAAGTGGGATTTTCACACAGAATGTTGAAACCAACTTCACTAAAAGATGTATTTCATCATTCTGAGTTCAGGCATACTAAACCCGAATTTCTACCATGTTCCCTGAGTCAGTTTAGGATTATACGATGTAATAATCAAACTGCCCATTCTGGCCTATGGAGAACAGGTAGCCTTGCAATAGTGAAAAACGAAAATGGCTGTAATTCACTACCAGAGCATGCCACCCACACCAGTACATCCTGTACCGTTCACATACACTGCACCCTGCCCAGGGGGGTACCTTGGGCCTTCCATAGGGGTGTCCAATGTGTATAGAAAGGGAAGACTTAGGCCTGGTCAGTGTGGACACTGGTCAGGGCAGCATGGCAGTTAGCAACTGCACGCAGGCACCACGGTGGCAGGCCTGAGACACCATTTTAGGGCTACTCATGTGGGTGGCACCATCAGTGCTGCAGGCCCACTAGTACCATTTGAATCACCAGCCCTGGCACACTTGGTGCACTTTACTAGGGACTTCCTGGTAACACAAATATGCCAATCATGGATAACCAATTACAATAAAAATGTACCTAGGGAGCGCTTGCACTTTGACACTGATCAGCATTGGCAAAGTGCCCAAAGCATCTAAACCAGCAAAAACGAAATCCAGCACAGCGTCACAAATACAGGAGATAGAGGCAAAAAAGTCCGGGGAAACCACGCCAAAGATGCCAGGTCTAACAGGTAGGTATTGTGTAGTGAAGGATGATCCTAGAATCCAGGTAGTTGATGAAGTATATTTATTTTAAGTAGATGGTACAGGATAAGAGTACATTAATTAAGAAAAAGTAAAGGAAATAAAACCCCACCAGGAGCAGGATGGTACCAGCTCAGCCCTAACTCTTAACTGAAAAACTAGAGCTCTGCAGCATTCTATTACATCATCATGATGTCAACATTCTACAGGGCTAGGCAGGAGACTATGGGGAAGGAAGTGTGAAGTGTAGTCACTACACATCTTCCCATTTTACAATACCAACAAAAAACATAAGGCTTAAACAATGCATTACGAAGAAGACAAAGTAGAGAAGAGTAAGAAAAACACTAAAAGAAAGAGCAACAAGAAAAGAACATCAAGCATGAGAATAGGAGAAAGCAATAAAAGCATAAGGTGGAACAGGTATACAACACATGAACACAAAACTAAAAAACATGAAAGAAACACTGCTAGGGTGCACTGAGAAGGACAAGAACTAAGCCAGGAAGAAAGAAGAAAGATAAGCAAGGATGCAAGAAGGAAGACAGGACATCTTCTCCTTCAACGACAATATAGGAAAGAAAGAGAGGAAGAAAGACGTAAGGCAACACGTATTGAAAACGTTCAAGATACAGCGAGGCAGACCAGTTGGCCATACTGGAATGGATACCTGAATCAAAGAACGCTGAGCGATAAAAAGAAAACAGAACGCATAAAAGCAAGAAAATTACTCCAACAGGAGAACATAAGAGATCTCCAACTCATGAATGAGAAGAATGGTGAGGAAAAGAAAACTACACCCAACAGGAGTAACAATAATGAATGAATTAAAGGAAAATCTTACTTGCCAGGAAAATGTCAGAATGAAAACTTTGCGCAAAATTGAACAGAACCTGGCATAACTTAAGAAGAACATTCAACAACAGGGGTTCCGTGCACAGAACCGCTGTGAAAAACTCATGAGTATGACTTAAGAATGAATATGAAAATGCAGGAGTTGACATCCAAACACAAGAAACTTCATAGAACTATATGAAATGAAACATATTCTAAATTAAAACCTGTGAAGAAATACACATTGCAAAATCTTAAACGAAGGTGCGAAAAATTCTGCTAATATAAGCATTAAAACAAGCATAGTAAATTCAATGCATCATGAAAATATGAAGCAAATGTGAACAGCTGTTTGAAAAAATATGGAAAGTCATATCAGAACATACAATAAGCAATACAATTAAGATTATACATAAATTAAATATATCATTGAAAATATTTCATGAATAAAGAGAAATTAATTGCAAATATTCAAGAATTATGCATAACACAAATCAAATAACTTGTACAGACTTATAAGTAGTTAGGTGAATAGACAATTAGAAGAGATAAGGCAAATTACATATAGTATATATATATATATATTTTAAATTGGAACGAATCCTTGCATCATACACAAATGACTTGAAAGAGGAGTAATTAATGGCACTAAAAAATAGCGCAACGCAGGACATTCAGGAAGTAAGCACAATATAATAAATAAATTGTACAGAGTCAGACTCCGGTGAATGAAATAAGAAAACAATAAAATAAAATAAGTGGTCACCGCTGTCATCTGCGTAGAAATGAAAAAGGAATAGAGTACTCACGCACTTCATGGTTATTTAATGAAGAGAGTACTATTACCAACAGTACCTGAGGGAACAAAACATTGAAATTGCCGATGACTTGCACATTAAGAAGAACTGGGAAACAACAATCCTGTGAGGTGAGAAAAGGGTCGACGTCCCCGAAGTCATGGTAAATTTAGAAGATTTCATGGTAAAAGGTGTACCTGAGGCACGTTGACAAAACTGTTGAAAAAAAACGTGGCTGGCAGTAACTCCCCTTTGAAGATGCAGGTAAAATGAGGCAGAAACCAATGTAGGTGGTACAACGCATACAGAATGCTTGGGCATGTGCCAACCGCAAGATGGCGGTACGTTTCTTGACGCAATGCAGGGTGGCTCAAGGCGCGCAGAGGCATGCAGGCGTCGATAGGCAGCTGCACAAGCGCCATGGAGAAACGAGGAGAGAATGACGCAAAAGATGCACTCAGGCTCCACGCGACGTTAGAAGTAAGGTGAAGAGCGCGCGCGTGTGCTTTGAATTTGAATAATGCGCTGCTGTTACCCATAGTCAGAGAGCGCCTCGAAAATAATTTTTAAAAAATGAAAGAAAATGGCACAGTCTTTTCCTCGGAAATATGCGCATATGCTCACCAAAATGCCTGTACTCCAGTAACCAATTACACGGCCAGTTTCTCAGAGAAGGCCCAGGACCGTTGAATGTAAACTCGATCCTTAATGAAAATGATACACACACAGGCAGGCGGGCAAAGGGCAAGTAGGCAGCAAAGCATGTAGAATGCAGGCTTGAAGAAAGCAGGAGTGAAAGTGAACGCTGCTGTGGAAAACTGTGCCTTTGAGAAACATACTTCGAAGGTAACAGGAAGATAACAGGTGGTCATCTTGGCAGGCAGTTTTAACACGTTGTCGAATTAAGTTATTAAAGTATTTTAAACAATGCCAGTTTGTTTTGTAAACGAATGCCAGATCGTAGTTCACGGAGTTTCTCTACTTGGCAAAACTAGTAGAAAAGCAGGGGAATCTTCACAAAGGTAGTCATTACATTACAGCAAGGACTGAAATGCTTGCTTCAAGAAGGCATCAATTACAGCAGGGACTGGCAGTTTAAGGAAGAAGAGGGCGACCAGTGGATTGGTCACTGGTGGGGTTAGCCAGTATGCTTGAGAAAGAATACGAAGTTCATTACCTTGAAGTTGCTTGGAATTTGAAAATCCTTGTAGGTTTCTTAGTTGCTGAAGGAAGGTTACTTGAAGTGAAAGTCCATAGAATTTGAATCCACGCAGGGTTTGAAGACCAAATCGTCGCCAAAATAAGTGTAGTGAAGGATGATCATGGAATCCAGGTAGTTGATGAAGTATATTTATTTTAAGTAGATGGTACAGGATAAGAGTACATTAATTAAGAAAAAGTAAAGGAAATAAAACCCCACCAGGAGCAGGATGGTACCAGCTCAGCCCTAACTCTCAACTGAAAAACTAGAGCTCTGCAGCATTCTATTACATCATCATGATGTCAGCATTCTACAGGGCTAGGCAGGAGACTATGGGGAAGGAAGTGTGAAGTGTAGTCACTACATATTGGTATCATATGCAGGTAAGAGCATCTCTTTTCAATATATCTAAATAGATTGTTTCCTCTGAGGTGCTGCAGAAAACACTTTTTTACTTGGTCTTTTTCTTCTAATGGACATTGTTATTTGGCCAGATAGGGAATCAAATATTACAATACAAATGTCTGTAATTTAGTATTGTTACATGTCATGTCATCATGTGTTATGTTTATTGATGAACGTTTTGACACCAAATAGTATCAATATAATTATACTGGATATTTTTTTATTTCTCTGCTTGCAAAAAAGGAAACTACTGCACTGTCCAGGCAAGCCTTCAAATAAATTGAGCCCTGGAGTTAGCAACTGAATCGCCATTACCAGAGTCTTTAATGTGCAATGAGTGCATACCATCAAAAAGTTGGTCTTATAATGTTACTTGTCCACACCACTGTGTTTCATCAGTTGAATAATTCACACCAGCTACCCCATACAAACCAACCTTACCCAGCATATCAGTACAGGTCCACACAATGCAGATGGTGAACAGGTTTGTTTATTTAAATAAGTTGCCCTACAAAGTAACACTCATAATACTGTATAACAGTCTTAATTGTCTTTTACATAATTATGCTCCACTCATGTTATGTGCTCAAGGGTAGTTTTACTGTAGCATGCTTAGCGCTATAGGAAAAATCGAAATACAATTAAAAACCTCCTAATCTAAGGTAATATTAGCTACGAATAAAACAGCACTTCCTCTACAGATTGTTTGTCACCCATCATCCTTTCTTTATTACCTTAGAAAGACGTGTTTTAATACAAATTATTTAAATAACTCAAGAAATGTGCCCACAGGGCTGCATATAGCAGCCACTGCTTTCTTCAGTTGTTGGTGCTGCTGTGTGGCACAGCGGCCAGGGACATTCTGTTACTGGCCCCTTAGACCTCCTGACAAATGGTAATTTGCCCCACAGCAAAATTCAATGTGGCTGGATTGATGGCATCAGCTGGAGCAAAGCCATGCTCAAGTTTCACTGAACCTTTGGTTCCCCCCTCATACACCTCTCTCCTTTTTTCCCACCTGTTTTATAGTCAGGGAGAATGTTTGGCTTAGGACAGGGGTTAGAAAAATGTTGTTTCTGGAAGCCTGGTCTCCTCGATGTTTTAAAAAATCGTAAACTTTTCTCTTGTGGATTAGGTTAGTCTCTTCTTTGATGGACATATCAGCCTTACTCAGATCTACCATAGCAAAATATGGGTTGAGAAACTGAGAAGCAAAACATTACTTTCAAAATTATCTGTTTGCTTTATTTGCATGTTGACTAGGGTAGACAGAGGGGTAGCACCCATGATCCATACCCTGTGAAAGGGAGTTAAATAGAGTGGAAGTGGTAAATGATTCAGTGGTGTGAGAGAACTATTCACTAATCGTGAGGCACTGCCATTGCATTTTTGTCTTTCTTTTATTTGTTTTGATTATGAAAAATTCAGATTCTCTTAGGACGTTTTGCTCGTTGGGTACCCCCAATCCCAATTCCACTGGGAAGCTATGTGTGGCTGGGTATGGACATGCAAGTGAGCAGTTGGCAGAGCACATATTTGCAAACATTTCTGACCTGGTATTCTGGGTTTCCTTTTTTGTCTTGGTAATGAAGAGTCATTCTTACTACTCTGGCCAAATTAATTCTAACCCTAACTTGTGGTAGTTGCCCATTAACACCTCTATCAATCATGTTTCTTCTTTTCTAATTGTTGTTGTAGGTAGAGTTTCCTCTTTTTAGAAGCACAGACTTCTGGTAGATAGACAGAAAAAGCTTGTCATATGTTCTTCCCATTTGGTTTCTAGTGACCCTTATGTCTTATGAGACTTCTTTATTTGGCTTTGCTGTTCGTACTCCTATCTTGGTGTTGTTGTGGGCGTTTATTACTGAGCAAGGTGGAGAAACATGTTCCTTCATTTGAACAGGTGTGGCCCCATGCGAATGACGTGACTCATTTGCCTGTGCACCCTGTGCCCTACAATGGTGCAAGAGCAAAGACACTCTCCAGAAAAGGGGCGCTCTAATGGTGTACCAATTAAGCAGTAGTGCCTTGTGTGATGCCTGGTGGTTCTCAAGCCCAGCTACGCCGGGTATGCAGTCATAGACTAGAGGAGGTCTCTGTTAACCCTCCAGAACAGTCCGAGTCCTCTTGCTGTATAATACCGAGCTGTGCCTTCTTATACACTCTCCAGTACAGGTAGGAAGTCTTGAGTTCTCTCTTGGACTAGATACCACTTACATTTTTTTATCGAATGATCATTTGGAGATTGATAGAAGGCACCCACATATTTCTCCTGAAGTATCTTATTTTCTGTTGGTACTTTTTACCCCAGATTCCTCATCTTGTCACTATCTTCAGACACCAGACTGTATCTGTAAAATTTTCTTCAGCAATTTCCTTGATCCTTGGTAGCTCGCATGGTGCTTCTTCACAACTGATACATCCTACCCCAGATGTGACATCAGGGCTCCTATATAGTCATTACCTGTGGGTGCTGACATCTGTTCCTTTCTTTCTGTGCTTTCTGATGTGAACCAGGAGCTTGCTACCTCAAATTCTGTCAAGCTTGACAGTCAGTATTTTCAAACTTTTTTCCAGTGTGCAAGGGACATGTACACTCCAAAAGCAACAGGGTTCAAACCTTGCAAGGATTGCCACAAGCAAATATCAGTGACCCACAATATCTGTCTCTGGTGTTTGGGCTCCTCCATGACTCGGTATCGTGCAGTAAATGTGCTCAGATGAATCCGAAGGCCATCCGGAATGCGAGGGCAAACTCTGTGTTGCAGGCCCGTCCTCCTCAAAGTCGAAGACGCGTTCTTGTTCCAGTTGTCATTCTCATGAGTGCTCCTCCTTCCGATCGAAATTGTCAGGTAAGCCTAAAAAGAAAAAGAAGTTGAAATACAGCTCCTTTTCGTCGTGGTATTCCCAAACTAGGGACTCGATCTCCAACCTCAGAACCGGTCCTGGCCCCAGTACCGATGCAAACTGACTTTCCGCATCCATCAGCGACGTTGCAGCAAATACAAACCTTTAGAGAAGTTGTTCAGTACCCTACCAGATTCCTTTTGCAATGCCTTTGCGCCTTAAGAATCAAAAGGAACTTTAGTCGGTCCATCACCCGAGGATTTGTTCCGTATGCCTACTGCGCCCCTTGACCTCATTTCAGGCTCTGTCCTGATTCACGGGCCTGTGCCAAGTCTGAAACCCCTTACAAGTACCTTAACCAATACCAGAGCCCCGAGCATCACCACTGGAGGGTAGCTGATAGCCCTTTTAAACAATGAAACAAAACCACAGTGACCTCCACCAAATTTGCAATCTCCACACCCCTTAGCTTATGCACATTTGGAGAGGCTTTCTTTCCACTTGAGGCTAGATGACCCTGATTATGCAAACACTTCTTCTCAAACTTATGACAATGCGCATCTGTTTTATGATCTTCAAGACGATAATGGCCTGCATACCGCCCCTGAAATAGGCCTTTATTCATCTACTCCTATCCCATGCATGGAAGAGTCTGCCTCCTTCGCCATGGTCATTTGGAGAAATGCATCTACCCACTACTGGGGTCAAGACAAACGTCCTAATAGAGGTCTTGCAGCCCGGGCAGACCTCACAGTAATCCCTTTTGCCTTTTAACAAGGCCTTAACTGACACACTACTGGGCACCTGGGGAAGGCAATGATCTTGCCTAATGGTTAATGGGTAGATAGCCAGTAAACACAGTCCTGCCCCTAAAGACCCTTTCGCCTTCAACACTCCACATTAGAAACTCTGGTGGTCCTGGACTGTACCAGCAGGCTCAGCTCTAACACATTTCCAACCATCCACCAGATAGAGAGTCAAAAAGCATGGAGACTTTTGCCAAACCTAAGTTTTCCTCCACCAGCCTTGCCTTAAACTTTGTGAACTCCAGCTGCCTCGTAGGATGCTATTTGCATGCATTGTGGCACATGTTGGTGGAAGTCTTACAAACAGTCCCGGATGGCTTAAGAGCAAACCTTCAACAAAGTGCAGTGAAATATATTATATGCACATGCCTGGACACTACTGGCCACTTAGGTTGGGTAGTCGAAACCTTTGATGTGCTTAGGCGCCAGGATTGGATTTGTTCCGCAGGGTCCTCAAAATATAACAGTCCCTGGTAGATAGGCCATTTGATGACACATCTCTATGGAGACAAGGTGAACTCAGCCTTGAAACCCTTTATGGAGAGCAAGGCAACAGCACACTCCCTTTGACCGACATCGACTCTTATGGCAGTTCCCCCTACAATTTCGCCCCTTTCTAGGCTTCAGAAGGGAGCTCCAGCTGGGGCCGTGTCAACCCTTGCCTGAACAACAGCAGACCTCCTGAGCTTTTATAGTGTGTGAGGGATGGGCGGAAACAGAAGCGAGGAGGCCGTATAGGTGTAATATTGACATAGGTTTTATTCCAACTTGCGACATAAGGAGAACATTTATGTGTGCTTTTCGTTCTGCTGTTCTTCTTCCTCTTCTAGGTATTCCGGTTCTCAGGAAAGGGGCCCTTGGGAGGCTTAAGGAGAGCAGTAAAACAGAAGAAAAGGAACAGTAAGTATGTGGAATTTCCGCAGATAGGTTGAGCAGAGACCTTCACCACACCCTGGTGAAATTAGGGTGTGAATAACGGAAAGAAGAAAAAAAAACAGTTATTCCTTTCCCCCATTTCTATTTCTCTGTTCCTAATTTATTTCATTAGGCTATTATTTTCTCCTTTAGACTTTTATGCAATGTGGGGCTCCCTCATATGAGTCTAGCCTTCAGAGACGAGGCGGGTGGAGGGGGTTTGAGCATGCCACCTGCTTCCCCTTCTTTTCCTTTTGTTTTCCAGACAGGGAGGTCAGCAGAAGAAAATGAATGAAATAAAAAAAAATCTTTTTTTAAAACAAACCCCAAGGAAAAAGGAGAAAAGAGAAAACAAAAGCATCTACAGTGAAAAATGGGGTGACACCTGCTATTCCCCACCCTTCCACCCACTCTCCCCACCTCTACCCTTTCCTGTGCCACGTACCGACTCTGCCACAACTCTCCAGAGCTGCAGTGGCTCCTGCGTGTCCTCTCTGGGGGTGACCACCACTCCTCACATCACTTGTACAGACTTGCCTTGACGCCGCTTCCTGGTGGTTCACACCTCTCGGGTACCTCCCCTGGCTCTCGTGTCCATTCCTTCTCTTCTGTGTCTTCCTCTGGCTCTTGTGTCTGCTCCTTCTCGGCGTCTCTCTCCCCGCAAGCTTCGTCCTTCCTTTCTTTTTCCGGCTCCTTTTCTCCTCCTCCACTTGCAGATTGGTTTGTCGGCCTCACACCCTCGTTTTCTACCTGTGAGAGGGAATTGTAGTCCGTTTTTATTACTTTTTGCTTTGGGTCGCAGCTCCTGTTGCCATCATCGGGACCCGGAAGAAATGGAAACCACTGCGTGAAATTGGGAGGTGAGTTGGGGTTTGGTTTTGGGATCCCGGGTGTTTTCTCACATAGAAGCAGAGGTTGGAGGTCTGGCCTCCAGAGTACAGGCCTCCAGGACAACAACCTACGTAATCCTCAGTCAACCCTCCAGCACCCACCTCAAAACCACTTTAATGTGACCTTAGGTTGCACAGTTGCCCAGTAGGAGTTTGGATCATCTTTTACCTCCATAGATGGCAGAGCATCACACCAGAGCAATGGGTGCTCCACATTGTCTAAAATGGATAAACTCTCCCTTTCCTCTCCATCCCCTTGGACACGCATCCTACACAGGAACACCTCTGAGGACCACTTTTCCTTTCTGCAAGAGGGAGGTTAGGGCTTCTTGGACATGGAAGAGTGAATGAATTCACCCAGATTTCTTTTACTGTATTATATTTTCTGATGGATTCTTCTAACCGCAGATTCCTCATGTTGTGAATACCACCAGGTGCCAGACAGGATCCGGAGAATTTTCTTTAGCAATTTCCTTGTGTGCCGGTAGATGGTGGTATGCACCTCCGTTTCTGATATACCTTACACCGATGCAATCCGAGTTTCCGGATCCTTTGGTTACCCCGCAGCAAATGCATACACTTTAGAGGGACTATTCAGTGGGTTATTTGGTACAATACCGAATCTCTTCAGAGCGCCTTCTGGCTCTAACTTTCCAAGGTGGCCTCCAGTTGGCACACTGCCAGCCGATTTGTCCCAGATGACTACTGTGTCCCTCAACCCCTTTCTGGACTCCGCACCGACTCCAGGGGCCGGCTTCACGACTGACGCCAGTGGCCTGAGTGTCGATGCCACCAACGCCAGATGGAGAGCCAATAGTCCTTTCTGTGGTGAAAGTTAAAGGTTATTTATCAGCTCTTTGAGCCTTTTCATGTTTACCTCATTAGCCATTGTTATTCAGATCACCTTTTGTGAGGCGTTTTCCTCCAACAACATTTGTTTTGTCTCAGTGTGACATCAATCTGGTTGTCACTTTACTGGAGTGCACTCCGGTAGGGCCAGTGGACAGCTTGCATCTCTGTTTATCACCTTAAAAACAGCGCATCTCATAGCGATAATGTCAGTTCATCTCATGCATGAACTTCAAGCACAGTCTGTCCTGTAACTGCATGTCACCCTCTTCACGGACAAACTGGTGCTTATGACCAGAGCTTATAAAGTGAGGGTGACACTTGGAATGTACTGTTTGATATTCAGCATTTGATGCTTGAATCTGGTCACCGCTGAGTGAGCGTGGATTGTGTGACAGTAAACTACTTGCCAGTGGTGGCTGGCATGACTTGCGGGGGCGCAGTGGGGCGCGGGGTTGCACAATACAAACAAAAACTAATAAAATAAAATATACACTTACTTTGCCGCCGGGTACCGCGCCTCTGCTCCTGCTCACCTTGTGGGAATCGAGGAACAGGAAGCTATGAAGAACAGCCAGGCTCCACGCAGGCTGTAATGCAGCCTGCATGGAGAACGGGGAAAGTGCGCATGACTGGTTTGCGCAAACCACTCCTCCCTGCTAAGTCCTGAGAGCAGAGCAGCCGCGCCCACCCACAAAGGAAACATAAAATGATAATAACTCAAAGTTATCATTTTATATTTCCTTTACTTCACTGTTCAAAAGCAGTGGGGCGCCGCTCGAGCCGCTACTTGCTATTTATAGTTGCGTTTAGACTTTTCACATTTATTGTGTGTGCATGCATGATTTTTAAGGGGTGTGCGCCCACCCTCTCAACGCATAAGAAAGCTTATTAGGTCTCGCGTGCGTGGGCTGCGCACATGTGCAGTCTCGCTGTCGAGATATCATGTTTTGGGTATTTTTCTGTAAAGGGCTTTAAGCCCCGCCCCTCTTTTCCATTGGCTGGCATCACTGTTTATGCTAAACGGTGGCCAGCCATTGGAAAAGAGCTCTTCGTGACTTTAACGTTTGGCTTTTTCTGCCGTCCCACTTGGACGGCCTTGCCTGCTTTCCTTCTGAAGTAAATGGTTTCTTATCTTTATGGGGCCATTTCAAATGGAGAAGCAATCAATCAACTGAGAATGAGTGAGAGACAGGCACAACAAGGACGGGGGTAGGCGGCATGGGAGACTGACAGAAAAGACCGTTGTGCTTCGGAGGGAAAACGCATGCAGCCTGCGTATGAGACCTACCTGTGCAGTTCTAGTGACCCCGGCCATCCTTACATGCTTCAGCTCCTTAGGCTCAATGCGAGTGTAGTGTCACGCAAACACTGCTCCGGTCGGAAACAGAATGCGATCCTTTAACAGAAACTGTCCCAATCTGGAACTGGAAATTATGCAATAAAATAACACTCGCCGACAGAGCAATTTGGTCAACGCACAAAAACACACAGAGTTGTAAGGTTTGAGGATAGTTCAACAAAGAAGAAGCCATGTTTGAGCTGTCATTTTTTTTAAAAACGTATTCCTATATTTTCATGCTTTACCAATTTTTCTCTAGGATGAACGTTTATTTGGACGCAATCAGTTTTTATAAATACACATTTTATGCAGATGTGGCTGCACACTTTTACTGCAAAACACATTTTTATTACCGATGTTTAATGATTTATGTTAAAATGCTCAGCTGACATTTTTAAGTCATTTTCTGATGTAAAATAAGAGATTACAAGATCAAAGCTTCTTGCAATACAGACTTTTTTCCAAACAAAAGTGGTCCTGGCTGCTTTGTCCCCCCTCGCTGTTGCTGCTCGCAGCTGGGCGGAAGTGCGTCGGGTTGCAGCGTTTTTTTCGGATGCTGCAACGCTTTGTAGCTCTGCTCAGATAGAGCAGCGGCTGTTCTCTCGCCGAGCAGTGTCAGGTAGAGCAGTTTTTGCCAAGGTTATGGATCGGTATCTGCTGTTCCTCACTTGAGAGAGTAGACCAGAGCCCGGGATTGCCACGACTGGAGGTCTGTTTTGGAAATGTTCTTTACACTGCATGAACACATTCTATAAACTGCGGAAACCTAATTTACGAGATAGGGCTAACTCATTGGTGTTGATTTCATCTTAAATAATTGTTCTAAAGTGCACACGCGCACAAACCATAGAGAATGTCTGCGAATACATTTACCCTATTGTGAAGCATAGCTATTCAAACAATAGAGTCTGCCTTAGTTCTTCCAACCAAAGGCCACATTATTTTAACTCGTTTCAGGATGCAAAAAATTGTCCAAAATAATATTGTGCAGTTTCTTTAATTGTAAATGAGTGTCAGCCGTTTCTAAAACTAGTGACTCACAGATATCGCAAACTCACGGGTGATCCGGACGTTCAGCGCTGTTACATTTTAGTATCTCAGCAGTGGTCGAGGTGGGGGTATTTGAGGGGCAAGGCGTACCCTTACTTTTTTAATTTCACGAAAACAGTTCCCCTACTTTTTGTCAAAAGTTAACTGTCCCGAGATGGTTAATTCCGGGACTTGGCAAGCTTCAGCTGAAGTGTCATTCAGGGAGCCTACTGAGCTGTGACACCGAGGGAAGGGCAGACCGCAAGACAAGCCTTAGCAGTGCGCCTGCTTGGTTGAAAGAAGTGTAATTGTGCAAAAATGCTCAACCTGCAAATGTAAAGAGCGCCTGGAAGTGGCACTGGCTTTAACTGATGGAATCACTTGAATGTTCCTGGGCATTTATTCATTTTGAGAGGTATTGTAAGGGAGCTATAAGCTATGCTGTGAAATGTGTACCGCCTGCAAAAAATCTATATTTTGGAAACACTTTTTATCTTAAACCTTTTTGCGCATTCTGTAGGAGCCTGTCTTATACTGTATGTAATGTAAGTTTAAAATAATGACTTGCATATTCACAGTTCTTTCTGCCTCAGACTGGGACTTTGTACCACTGAACAGGGCCGGCGCCAGGCGTGGGCAGCTGCCCAGGGCCAGGCGCCTGCTCGCAGCCGTGGGGCCTCGTACCTCTAAAGACTTCAGAGGTTCGAGGCCCAGGAGGCCCCCTGAGCATTTATGTTTTCTCTATTTAATCAATCTCCCCTGTGCCCTTACGTGTGAAGTGCGCCCTGCCCCTGTGTGAATAAAAAGCAGGCTATAGAAAGGCAGCGGTTCACAATGGAAACTACTCACCTAGGAGGAGGGGGAAGGGAGTACAGCGGTGAATTAAAGGGGTAAGAGAAACGGAATAAAGTGAGGGTGAGAAGATAGGTGCGACTGCGGCAGTGAGACAAGGTGCACGCAGAGGAGCAGAATCAGCATGTAAACGTGGATGGAGCAGGGTTTAAAGTGTGCTGGGTCACTCAAGTCTCAGACCTGGTATTAAATTAAAAGGGACGTTGAAAAGGGCCCTTATTGGGCTCTATATTCATGTCCTTAACTTTGCCTGCAAAAACATTAATCCAGTGTCTGCACTATGAATGTATAACACATCAGCAGGGTCAGACTGGTCTATAGGGCATTCAGGTTGTGCCCCACAGTCTAATCTGTTAGGCTGGGCTTTAAGTGGGCCAGGTCCTGCTAGTGCACAGCACTGGCAGTTCTAAAAATCAGGTGCTGAGATTGGCCCACTCTCCATTTTTGCCCTCACCCTCTGAGTAAAAAAAAAGAAATCTGAACTCTGCAGCAGTGCCACCTTTCTCTGCCTTCAATGTAACTTCAAGACTCGTTATAGTTCTTTCACAGTCTCATCACGTCAGAACGGAAGCATTTTCAATAATATTTACAACTAAGCCGTAGATGTTACTTATTCATCTTATGCAACTAAGAACCACTGGCAAAGCCTATATTTCTGGATTATTGTAGGTGTAATTTTACTTGTTGTATTATTTATCTGGAGGCAATGACAGAAGCAGCAAAATACCAGTCGGGCAGCACGCTATGCACAGATTTATAGCTTATAAGTTTTTAAGCAATGCCCTTAATTACATCCGCCATGCCCTTTTGAAAGACCCCCGCAGTTTTTTCATCCCACTTAAAGCGCTGCTGTCAAGTCAAAATGTAGCCCGTTTTTTTAGGTCTCGCCTAGGAAGCGCACATGCGCTGCTCTAGGAGGGCCTTTAGCTATCGCTCTTCACTCTTCAAGCACTGCACTCGTGCTTGTGGCGGCATCCACCTTGCGGGAGCGAGCAGCGGAGCGCCACAAGCACGAGTGCAGTGCTTGAAAAGTGAAGACTACACAGGCACGTACGCACCACTTCCCAAAACAGCTGCTGCTTGTTAATTAGTGCAGCACGTGCGGCGCGCACCACTCGTGTGTTTTTTGTTGTTGGTTTTTTTGTGTGCCGGGTGCGGCATGTGACCAGCGCTTGTCTTCCAGTTTTCTCCGCTTCGAGCTCCGTTGCAGTATGTTGTTTGTTCCCCGGCGCGGCATTGTCTGTAACCAGAGTTTATTTACTTTATTTTAAAATGGGCTGCAAACACACACTTTTATTGTCCTGAAGAAGAATTTGTCATTTCTTTTACCTGCTCCGCTTCGAGCTCCATTGTGGTATGTTTGTTTGTTACCCAGCGAGGCATTGTCTATAATCGGAGTTTTAAATGCATTGCAAATACGCTTCTTTACTGTGGTTTAAATAATACATAAAAGTCAAGCAAAATGCATTCAAAACCTGCACACACATTTTATTATTAAAAGAAAACAAACCATTTTTAAAACGCTTCGGGAAGAGTGTGCGCTTTAGAAAAATAAACAAATAGGTTTCTAAGCACACACATGCTTCCCAAAGCATTTGAACAAAGCTTTGTTTTCTAGTGATAATATAGAGTGTGTGCATGTTTAAAATGTTATTTCATTTAATTATTGAAATAAGCATGGTTTAATTTTTTTTTTTCCCTCCATTTATCTTAAGCTCAATAACACGCTACTCGCATTGCCTTGCCTCATAGTGTTTGGAAGCCTCTCTTTGCCCCTCACCCATGCCCGCCTGTGCCTCTCTCTTCCCTTCCACGTGCTTATAATGGTCGCCTTTGCCTCTTATGTTCACACTGCCTATAGCATCTGCTCTTTGGCTATGCCACCGTGTGTGTGCCCTCTCCCAGCTCCCACGGCAGCATACCCACTGTTCTCACGGCTTGTACCCCTCACTGTGCACACGCTCTGGAATGCCCACGTGCCCGTTGCCCCTCACTGTCTGTGTCCCTCTGTTTGTCATTGCCCTCTGCTCCCCCTGCTTGCACCAGTGGTTGCGCCCCATGACCCCTCTGTGTGCAACTCCACCCAGACCAGAGTCCGTTTCTGACTGAACATCCCAATGCCAAAATTCTGCCTGAACCTCTCACTGTCCCTTTTCTGCCTGACCCTCTCAGTCTCCGTTCTGCCCGTACCTCTCACTGTCCCTTTTCTGCCTGAACCTCTCATTGCCCCACACTCTGCCCAAATCTCACACTGTCACTTTTCTGCCTGAACCTGTCCCTTTCCCCTTTCTGCTTGAACCTCTCACTGTCCCTGCTCTGCCCAAATCTCACTGTCCTATTTCTGCTCGAACCTCTCATTGCCCCCGTTCTTCCTAAATCTCACACTGTCACTTTTCTGCCTGAACCTGTCCCTTTCCCCTTTATGCTTCAACCTCTCACTGTTTCTGCTTTGCCCGAATCTGTCTCTGTCCTATTTCTGCTCGGACCTCTCATTGCCCCCGTTCTGCCCGATTCTCACACTGTCACTTTTCTGCCTGAACCTGTCCCTTTCCCCCTTCTGCTTCAACCTCTCACTGTCCCTGCCCCCTTTCTGCTTCAACCTCTCACTGTCCCTGCTCTGCCCGAATCTCTCCCTGTCCTATTTCTGCTCGAACCTCTCATTGCCCTCGTTCTGCCTAAATCTCACACTGTCACTTTTCTGCCTGAACCTGTCACTTTCCCCTTTCTGTTTGAACCTCTCATTGTCCCCCCTAATACCTCGACGATCACAGAATAACAATTCATGAGAACTGAGTCGTATGATAAGCGTGACATGTAGATGTAGTACAGACGTATGAATTACAATCCCGCTACACACACAGAAATTGTGTTAAATGGTGAACAATGTGTGTTCGTGCTTCGTTCGTAAGCATAGCCAATAGGTCTCGCCTTTTGGACCTTATAAGTGTTTAGCCATGCAGCACATTTTCTTGGCTTAAACTTGCGTAAATGCGAGAACTATTGCATTAATACCAATGAGTGATACTAAAACGCAACAGTATCTCCCCCAAAACCACTGTTTTATCTTGCCACTGCTCCCTCTCTGCTGTTGACGTACCTCCTGTCGCACGTCAGTCACATCTTGTATTTAGCACCGTCATCGGAAAGCTGCAATGCTACACACTTATAAGGTCCCAAAGGCGAGACCTATTGGCTATGCCAATGCTTGTTTTTATGTGGCAACTTGTTGTCATAGCACTAAAAGGTTGGGTAGCTAGGGTGTAGGAATAACTATGCTTTTAAAATACATCCGGGTACAACTGCAGATTTGTTATTGTACGATAACGTGTTGAGCTTTCCACGTTCTGCTTTCTCAGCGAACCAGAATAGGAGCCTAGATTTGGGCAGCCTAGATTTGGGCAGTATCACTTCATCTCCCCATACATCAATCTGATTGTTTTGGTTTCTATCACCAGCTTCCGCGCAGGCGAAGCGAAATCACGCTCACCCAGTTTGTCTCCAAGCCTGCAAGATGGCCACATTGGCATCTTTAAAAAAGCCCTGAAATCCACATGGCCTGCACAGAAGTCATGCAACTAGCTCCATGTCAACGCCCAGGTCACATACAAAATCCTCACCACATATACAAGTGAATGCAAGTAACCCCCCCCCAAAAAAAAATAAGTTCTAAAACAACTGAACGCTCTGTGCATGCATGCAGTCAAAAGCGACTCTACATGGACTGAAGGCACCGCATGCAACTGAAAGGGAAGTAAATACTTTCCAAGCCAGAAACCCAAGATAAGGAAAAGCACCATACAAGCATCCACCTTCGACACAGCAGGCTCAACCCCAAAATCAAATGCATCATTCACCGTTTATAAAATGATGTGTGCAGTCGAACAAAACTGATCACGCTCCTCTCGATACTACTGTGCATATCACTTTCTTCTGGATTAATAATAACTGTATGTTAATGGTTTTGATGAAATCCTCCAAGAAAAGGACAGGAAGGATCATGGAAATAGGGTGCAGTACTGTTAACCCCAGACATGGACTCACCTTTATAATGAGACGTGTAAAAAGAGATTTGAAAGATAGCCACCCTATGGTCAGAACACAAAAAGGTGCTGAGATGTCGAATCCCACAAAAGAGCTGGTTGCTGGTAACGTCTAACCACCTCGATGAGATATGGTGTTTTTTATCAAAAGGAAAAGGAAACAGCAGGTGCCATGGGAGCAATTGCGTGGAAGAATCGACTGTTATTGTTGTGCAGTGTAACTCAATCAGATTTAGCGTGCAATAAATCATATTTTATGAAATTCTTTCTATCACAATGACACCCCGAAGTAAATCAACTATATCTCATAGTATTTGTGAATTACAGTGCTAAAGCCGCAAGTAATATCGGGAAACATGTTTGTGTAGCATGTATATACAGAGGAAACGTTCTGGATGCAAATGTCATGGACAGGCGACTTATGAACATTCTTGATGTATGGGGGAGAACAATCCTATGCAACGTGCTCTTTTTGGAGTTTGAGGCTGTATTGAGATGAAGTGGCAGACAGACGAAGCAGCAGCAGAGGGTGAATTCATCTTAGTACTGCCTTCTTTCTGAAGAAATCAAATCATCTGGGGCGATGACATGAGCCAACAGCAATACCACCCCAGAATTACGGTTATTAAACAAATAAAAGGCATCATTGCCTACTAATGTTAATGATCTCACTGTATTAAATCGAATCCGGGCAATTACACCTAACCGCATTTTTAGACGCATTTGAAATCCTTCTTTCATTTTATGTCAATTGCTGTGAGAGTGCATTGCTCATTCCCCTCACTGCGCCAAGTTAGTTTTTGGTGTAATACTCTACTTTTATAAGAAGTGCTCTATTACCTTTGTAGTTAGGTCCTCTCTATGTAATAACCCTAAATAAAAGAATACCATAAAATTATTTAGGAGCTGCAAATACATTTGAATAACACAGTGACTTTTATTTAGAAACGCATGCTAAATTAGGAGGTGTGTACGAAGAAGTTACTTAACTTCGGTAACGCTTTTTGTGGGGGACGCTGTTGGCATTGCGATCACGCAGGTCAGCATGCTTGCACAATGATCCGGGCAAGAACTGCTGGTGAAAGCCTCAGAGAACTATCAATCTCCTCTGTATACCCAGACTTACATAACTTGTTCAATTGTCTTCTTAGTTCTCCTACAGACATGGGCCCAATCTGGACCTAATGCACCCCTACTTCAGCATCATCCTTCAGTTCAATGTTGAGTTCATCCATTGTGTTCTTTTTAGCCACCATTGAAAACCTCAGGTTACATATCTGCCCATCTTACCTACTGTCTTGGCTCACACCTCACATGCATCTCAGTACCTTTTGCACTCCATATTATGATCTGGGCCCAGTGTTATTCCTGATTTGCACTGCTCTTTCCAGCCCAACGATCTCCATATTTTGCTTCATGTATTTTGCTCCTAACATTTCTTTCTGAAAGTGTAAATTCTGCCTCAAAACATCCCATTATGTAAATAGCTTTCCTTCCATCAACTTTAGGAGAAATGGTTCCATTAATGCTTCCACATGAAGAAATGTACTCAACATATTTGCTCTCGTAGAGAAAGCTAATCTCCAAATCAGCCATCATTATTACACAGGTACCTGCCAAATTCACTTCACCAAAAGGTGCATATCTTCATTCCTCTTGCTTAATTTCTTCCTTGGTGGTTGCCTCAAATAGCCTACTATTTTTCCCCCACACCATATTTTGTTCTACATACTTTAGCATAATGCCTTCTGCCCCCCCTGCTTGCAGTTACTGCATACTTGGTACACAGCAGGATAATTACTTTAATTTTGTAGGTGGAACCTTCTTTCATAGTTACAGTAACATCCCCTTTAAATTCAGCTCCCACTTTTCTTCACTCCAATTCTAACTTCATTATTCTTACTGCTAGTTACCTCCTTCCCGCTTCCTTGAATGGTCAGTTCTCTTGCTGCATATTCTATGCCTCTACTTATCTATATTGCTTATTACAGTGTACGTCTAGTTATTGTCAATCTCATTCTTCATGTGAAAACTATGTAGAGGACAGATAATAGCAAATTATTTTCACACAATTCAAATTTACACCCAGCGGTAACCAGAACAGACATTTTAGTGCCCAGCCAGCTAGTTGCTAGATAAAAACCTGCCTCAATAAGTTTTATTAAATACAAGTTATTTTTATCTGATAGAGATTTCGAGCCGCAGATTCCTTACCTTTAAATTTTCCCCCAGACGTCAGAGTGGATCCTGATTTTTTAATTTTTATTTTAGCAGTGCCCCTGCGCGCCAGTAGGTGGCGTCAATCAGTTCTGCATCCATCATTGTCCGTACCGGAGGTAACAATGCAGTACATATATAGGTGCCACCCAAGCGCGCTGATGTCAGTTCTTTTCTTTCCACGCCAGCCAACGCTGATCAGTCAGTTTTTGACAGAACTTTATTGATGTTTTGTTGACACTTTTTGAGGTTTTACCTCCTGGTGTGTCCAGGATGTCACCGTGCAAGACGGATTTAAGCCCTGCGGAGCCGGTCACTGGCCAATGTCGGTGATGGACCCTCACGTCGTCTGTCAGTGATGTTTGTAGCGCAACCACAACCCAAAGTCTTGCTCCTTTTGCCGCCCATGCACCCGAAGGCTTTAAGGGAGTGGTCTTGAAAGCTCATGGTGGCCCGGCGTGTAACTCTATGGAAGTTGAGGTCCCAGTCGAGGGGGAGGTCCGGAGACCAGTCAAGGAGCCTGAAGTCTACATTGTCCAATTTGAAGTCCTTGGGACACCCGGGTAAGTCGAGGCACACGAAAAAAGTTGTCAAAGCGTTCTTTGACTTCTCCTCGTCTGTCAGCCAAAGCGACAAGGAAGCATCGGCATTCTAGGCCTCGTTCCCTAGAACCTGCACTAGGACTGACTCTGCAACTCCGCGATTTTCCAGGAGCCGGAGCGACCACCACCCATGCGCCTCATATTTGGGCGTCCCAACCCCTCAGAAGCACCTTCGGGCCTGGCTGGGTTGGAGGGGGCCCCATCTGGTTTCACACCTGTGGCTCCGGCTCAAGTGGGCCCCCAAGGATCCCTTCCTGGATCCGGACCTGCGCCAGTCGTACCACCTCGACCTTCCTCGGTCCCGATGCCGATGCTTTTGATGCCACTAAAGCCCACTGGTGGGTCATCCCCAACCCGGAGCAAGATGGGTGTCACCTGAAACTGACAAGAGCCTTGCTTCCTAGATCAGAGTCTGAGCCCTATTCTCTTGGGCTAGGCTTCGGGGAAGACTGGGAGGGGTCGGTGACCACTTTAGAATACCAGCCCTATGAGGGAGAACAAAATATGGTGTGAGGAACTGGGTTAAGTCAGTGGCTTGTACATGTCTCCAGATGCTGCTCTGCTTGGCTATGGAGACAGGAGCTTCCAATGCATTGGTTGTGTGGAGGGCAGCTGAAGTCTTTGACCTTGAGCTACCCTCAGCAGTCAAGACTAACATATTGACAGAAGCGCTGCAGCTGGGAGTCTCCCATTTCCGACCCCCTACTACTGTTCATTGATGCCCTTCCTGACACCCTTTTGGGTACCTGGTTCAAACCCAAGACGGCCTCCTGTGAATAGGAGAAGTGCCCGCCACCATATCCCTGCACTCAAACTTCTTCATGCAACATCTTACCCCTGAGAGCGTGGTGGTCCAAGCCTCAACCTCCCAACGTGATTTCTCTACTGCTCTTCCAGATAGGGAATCCAAGAGGCTGGACTCATTTGGGAAGATGATGTTCTGTTCTGCCATCCTGGCATTGCGGTCCGTGAACACCGCATGATTTTTGGGCCGATATTCCCAAACTTTGTGGGATACAGTTGTACAAGTGCTGCCACATGTTCCCAGAGGAGGCCTGGGCCGTACTCCCCCAAGTTGTCATCGATGGGAGGGATGCAGCAAAGTTCACTATTCAATGCAGGCTTGACATGACCGACTCGCCAGGCAGAGTGGTTTCCACGATAGTCAAACTTAGACGCCACAACTGGCTTTTTGGGGAATGTCCAAGCTTCCCTTATGAACATGCCCTTGATGGCACCCATCTGTTGAGAGACAAGTCGGATTCTGTGCTCGAGCTCTTCAAGGACTCTCGGGCTATGGCAAGGTCCTTGGGCCTTGCTACAGCCCCATCTCCCCAATCCGCCTTTCGAGGCTGCGGAAGGGGCTTCCAGTAATGTAGTTCCTGCTCAGCCACCTTGCCGCACATGTTGCCTAGCCTCTGTGTGGATGACGGCATGGCTCCCACAGACCTTGTGGGTCAGGTGGCCAGCGGCCTGGTCAGTCCGCCACCACCCCGACTGCAGCAACCTCCAAAACCTCCTAGTCTGCCCCTTTACTACCATGGGCACCCAATTAGCGGCAGGACTTGCCATTACCTGCCCCACTGGCAGTCCATAACATTGCACAGGTGCGTTTTGCAGATTGTCCAAATGGGCTGCTCCCTCCCCTCCGAGACTATCCCTCTCCCATGCCACCATCTCACGACTGGCTGAAGTAGGATCCTTTGTCCCGTCTCCATGAGGAGGTCACAGCTCTCTTGGCCAAGGGAGCCATGGAGAGGGTTCCGGTGCCAGAAGTTGGCTGTGGTTGCTATGCCCGTTACTTTCTGGTACCCAAAACGGACAAAGGCCTCCATCCTATTCTCGATTTGCAAGCCCTCAATCTCTTCCTCAAGAAGGAGAAATTCAAAATACTCACATTGGCTCAGGTCTTGTCTGTTTTGAATCCTGGATACTGGATGGTGGCGCTGGACTTGCAGGATGCCTATTTTTATATTTCCGTCCTGCCTGCCCACCAGCAGTATCTATGATTTATGATGGGCCACAAGCATTTTCAATTAATTGTGCTCCCTTTTGGCCTTACCAGCACCCCTTGGGTCTACACTAAGGTGATGGCGGTGGTTGCAGCTCATCTGCGGAGATCAGGGGTGCCCGTCTTCCCCTATCTCGACTACTGGCTGTTAAATGCAAGCTTGCCCCAAGCTGCCATCTCCCACCTCCAGATTATGTCGTACCTTCTGCACTTGATGTGGTTCACTATCAACTTGCCGAAGTCACACCTGACTCCCTCTCAGATGCTTCCTTTCACCTGAGCTGTTCTGGACACAGTGCAGTTTCAGGCTTCTTCTTATCTGAGTGGCGAGTCCACGATGTTCAGGCTATGATACCGATGTTTCAGCCTCTATTCTGGGTTTTGATGAGTCTGACTCTGAGGCTGCTGGGTCTCATGGCCTCCTAATGGTGACACATGCCAGATGGCATATGCAGGCTCTGCAGTGGGACATGAAGATCCATTGGGCGCAGCATCTTGGGAATCTCTCTGACCTGGTCCATATCTTGGAGGTGTTGCAGTGATTCTGCAGAGTCACAGAACTATCCTTAGCAGGCAGGGACCGAGTCATCCTACCACCTGAGTACCCATGAGCCTGGGACTGAAGAGCTATAGTGTCTCACTCTCCATCCTACTCACGGAGAGGAACGGTAGTGTTAAACTCACTAGATTCTCTTATCTTGTCTTCCTTAGAGATCGTGACTTTACTTTTGGAAAACTTTGTATCTGAAATATGGCTACTTTCTGTCTAAGCTAATGTGCCAGATGACCCGCTACCTTTTTCCCTTGATCATATACTATTTTTTGTAAGCAGTGCCATTTGTACCTTATTAGTGATGATGGGCTAAGTGTTTTTTCCATGAATTTGATTTTGCATTGCATTTCTAGTAAGGGCTATGCTTTATACTTATGTAAGTTTTCAGTTGTTCTCTCTATGTGTACAGTTGCTATAAAACATTTGATGTGCTGTTGCATCCATTTACGATGAAATATTTGCAATTTGTATCCTTTTTGCTGCTCAGGAGCCAACATTCTAATGAAGTGTGGAAAAAATGGCTAATACCACACATTGGAGTAACACAAAATGATGGGTTTCCCCTGCAGAGTGGAAGGAGGGGCACCTGAGTCTCCAATATGTCACAGACATTCTTTTGACTTGGGTTGAATAGGGAACCCCTGAAGGTGTGTAGGCCCCCCTGTGCCACAGAGACAACAGGGGCCTGTATTACACCACTGAGGCCACACTGTTGTGTTTGCCAATGAGTATTAGGCATGTGGGCATTTGTTGTTCTTAAGACAAGTCTCATTACTCCTCTTAAAGTGTGTCTCCTGCATATTGACACTATCATGTTAACTTTTCAGCAGCATGCTCCAGATCTTACCCATTTTGCTAAAAGATTTAGTGTCTTTCATGTTTAAAGAAAGATTTGTGACTATGTTAAAGGCTAACAAGTGTAATGCTTTTGGTTAATTGAAAAAGTTGATTAGCGACCTCCACTTGAAGACCCATGCAGAGCAGAAAATATCCAACATAGTTTGCGGGTCACCCAATATGTGTAAACCAAAATACTGAAATATCCCACCCCCCCCCCCTCCAACCATCAAAGCCCCTATGATACCTGCAACAACTAAGAACCAAGAAGGCAAGTCACTTTGAGCCCGGCCAGCCCCCATAAATAAAAGAATTTCTAACCAACTACAAAGGTATAGAATTGGGACCTCTCCCTGGCAACTTGAACCTCAGTCACCAACCATCTTGTAGGATAATAAAGGAGGACCAGAGAACCTCCTTCCCCTCAGCCCTGGGCTCCTAACTTGTTATGATAACTACCAGTCAGGTCTGACACCCTCCGTGGGGTCAGGTTACCATTTCATCTCCCTTCTTAGATCATATGTAAACTAACTGTAAAACATGACTTGGCTGCACATCAGGAATCTTAAGGTGGAAACTATCACAAGTCATTCATGTCCATTTTGCCATCTGATTTTCTTTTTTACATCCTTCCTGAACTGACTATGGGTTTTTCTCCCATCTCGCAGACTTGACTGTCATTTTGTCACCACCCACCAGAGTATCTAATGACTCTTCTTCGCAGAGTATCCCAAAATATATGTGTGCTCACAGTGAATATGCACATCCTTTAGGTTATATATATATGTATATATATATGTATATATATATTCACTGAAAAAACCATAGGTTTCACACATGTTATAGTTAGAGGAAATTTTACTGATAAAAAACCAATGAAATTCCCCCGTTATAGTTAGTGCAGGCAACTATAACTCACGCGACCGCAATCCTCTGCTGATGCTAATACTGTATTTAGACACTTATTTGCCCATGTCTTCTTCCATACATTTTTAGCTATACATATATTACAAATATTTTTTTTTCATAAAGACACATATGTCATCAGCAGAAGATTGCGGTCGCGTGAGTTATAGTTGCCTGCACTAACTATAACGGGGGAATTTCATTGGTTTTTTATCAGTAAAATTTCCTCTAACTATAACATGTGTGAAACCTATGTTTTTTTCAGTGAATTTGCAAGGTTTTTTAAATGCTAATTCCTAACTATAACGTGTGTGAAACCTATGGTTTTTTCAGTGAATTTGTACGTTTTTTTAAATGCTAAGTTACTTTACGCCATTCGTGGCGTGCGCGCCCACTTAACGCAGTTCGTTCCGTGCGCGCACGGTGCGCTTCGCGCACCTTGCGCGCACAGTGAGCACGCGGTGCGCTTCGCGCACCGCGTGCCCACTTTACGCAGTTAGTGCCGTGCACGCACGGTGGGCACGAGGTGCGATGACAAAGCAAGAAAGCACGTCAACAAATCTGTACTTACTTGTAGGTACCACTAAAAAATCATTTCATAAACACAACGGCTCTTTTTAGAGCCCCCTAATATCTAAACACTTAAATCTGATTTTCATTTTTTTTTTTTTTTTTTTTCTACCGTACGCTTACCGTAAGCTTACCGTACGCGTACCCCGTGATTTTTTTTAAAATCAATAAATGTTTTCTTTGTACTTTACAGTCCTTCTTTGACCCCCTCACAAATGTAAGGGGGTCTGTAACTCTCCTCATTGCCCCCTTTCCTTGTTTTCACTCTTTTTTTTCAGAGTGAAATACACAAAATGGCGGCCGCCGCTTCCTGGTTTCGGCCGATTCGAATGTTTACTAAGATCTAAGAGCCAATCAGAATCGCGCTCGCGCACGCCACCGTACGCTTACCGTAAGCGTACGGTAAGCGTACCGTAAGCGGGCTCAGATATATATATTGATTTAAAGGCTATTTTCTCAGAATCTACTGAACAGATTTACACCAAACCTACAAAAGGCACTTCCTTGACCTAGGGACTACCTCTCTGCCAAATTTTGAGTAATTCTGTTCAGCCGTTCGGGCTGTAGCTCGTTCTAAAGGTCCTATGGAAAAATGCATGGGAAAAACGCGTTTTGGGACCCCCCTTTTATCTCAGCCCCCGCTTGACGGATCCCCCCGAGACTTTCAGGGTAGGAGCGGAGCATAGCGCCCCACCTATTTTGAGAAATTCGCGAGGATTCGTCGACCGGCGCCAAAGTTATTCAAAATAGAATGTTGAGGTTTTCCTATGGAAACGTGGTCCTAACTATAACTACCTACTGGCGACCGCCAGTAGGTAATGTATATATATATATGTATATTCACTGAAAAAACCATAGGTTTCACACACGTTATAGTTAGGAATTAGCATTTAAAAAACCTTAGAAATTCAGTGAAAAAACCATAGGTTTCACACATGCTATAGTTAGCTGGACATTTTACTCGTAAAAAACCAATGAAATTGCCCCGTTATAGTTAGTTCAGCTAACTATAACTCGCGCGCCCGCAATGCACTGCTGATGACGTCACATATTACATCACTCATGACATGGTCAGTGACATCACTCATGACATCACTGATGACATCTCAAATGACATCACTGATGACATCACTGATTACATCATCCAGTGAATGTGTGTTTTTCTGAAAATTAAATATGTTTTATATATGTATATCTCAAGGTCGATGGAAGAATAAATGGGTATATAATTGTCTAAATGGATGATTTGTTTTTGAAAAATTGATTGTGTAACTGACTGATTAAGTGTATCATAGTGAATACATGGCTTAGTGAGTAATGTTTAAATATGTAAATATCTGTATCAGTCTCTCACTTTGTGTATAAGTGGCTGCATGGGTTGGTGAGTAGCTACATGGGTGTCTATATAGGTTATTAGTTGGTTTTTTGAGTATCAGTCTGAGTGTCTGCATGGTTCGGTGGGGGGTATTACGTAGTGCATAGGTGCATGAATGAGTGACTCACTGTTTGTATGTGTTGAACACAGTATGTGTGCAGGACTGTATGGGTGGATGAGTGTGTGTATGGGTGTGTTAGTGAGTGAATGACTGTCTCAATAGTGTCTTTATGAGTAACTACATATGTTTTAAACTAGTATATGTGACTATTGGTGTATATATGTGAGTATATGTGAGAGTGAGAGATTGAAAGAGTTCCTGTATGAATAAGTATGTGTTTCTATAAGTGATTGTTTAAAAGACTAAGTATGTGTAAGTTTCTGTAGAAGTGTGTGTGGTGGTGTGTGTATAACTGTATATGCTAGTAAATGTATGTTTGATTCTTTATTAGCATGAGTGACTATGTGTGTGAGTAACTCTATGGATGAGTGGCATTGTGTAACAGGATGTATAGGTGTATGAGTACATATGATGAGTGAGTACATGTATGAGTGACTGTATTGGACTGTTGGTGAATGAGTGGATGTTTATGTGGATCTTAGAATTACTGAAGAGGTTGTTGTAACTGTTATTGGTATGTCCATTGTTTTTGAAAATTTTAGTCTCTATTTTTGAATGTGTGTGTCAAAGGTTATATTAGGGTGAGAGGAGGTCTGCCACTCTATCACAAGGATGATGTCATCAGTGATGTCATCAGTGATGTCATTTGAGATGTCATCAGTGATGTCATGAGTGATGTCACTGACCATGTCATGAGTGATGTAATATGTGACGTCATCAGCAGTGCATTGCGGGCGCGCGAGTTATAGTTAGCTGAACTAACTATAACGGGGCAATTTCATTGGTTTTTTACGAGTAAAATGTCCAGCTAACTATAACATGTGTGAAACCTATGGTTTTTTCACTGAATTTCTAAGGTTTTTTAAATGCTAATTCCTAACTATAACGTGTGTGAAACCTATGGTTTTTTCAGTGAATTTCTAAGGTTTTTTAAATGCTAATTCCTAACTATAACGTGTTTGAAACCTATGGTTTTTTCAGTGAATTTGCAAGGTTTTTTAAATGCTAATTTTTTTTTTATTCTTCTATTTTTTCTTACATATTTTTAATTTAATTTTCTTACCTTTTATAAAGACTATGCTTAAATTTTTAAAATTCTTTAATATGTTTTTTTTTATACATTTTTTAAAATAAACATGTAAAATTTATTTGCAGTTCTTTTTTTTTTTTTTAAATTTTTTTTTAGTACGCGTACCGTAAGCTCACGGTAAGCGTACGGTTTACGCAACGTCCGTAATCTTTCTACGCTGCTTGCGTATAGTTACGCACTTTGCGTAGCCGCGCGTACTGCGCGTGGGACGCGTGCGCGCTTACGCCACACGCGCACGTTACGCGGAAGTGTCGGGGAGTGACTGTTATGCGCATGCGCGCAAGCGCGTGTCTTTTTTACGTGCATGCGCACTTTTGCCGTAAGCGTACCGTAAGCGTACCGTAAGCGTACGGTAGGTCATGTGATCATGAAACACAACTTTTGATTGGTTGAAACTACTTTCAGTTCTAGAACTCTCCTACACCACACCCATTCCCCTCATTTCTGCTTGTGATCCCTTGGGAGAAGGAGCTGGTTTGTCTTTGGGATACGATGGCAGAACAGCAGAGCCCTTCTGAGAGTGAGGCTAGCACCAGCAGCACTGTCTTGAGGCAGAGAGCGAGGAAACAAAAGCCTTCTTATGTTTGGGATTATTTTACTTTTCCTGAAGGCCAGCAAAAGGTGAATGCACCCTTAGTTACTTGCAGGCTGTGTCAGCGTGTACTTTCTAGAGGTAATCCTGACAGGAAGTATTCCTTTGGGAATCACACCATGAAGAGACACCTCCAGGATGTACACAGAAGGACACATGGTCATCTTTTTGGAGGTAACTCTTCAGAAAGACGAGCCAGTACATCCACAGCAGCTCAGCCTGGACCATCATCTGCAGGGCTGACTCCTTCTTCTGCAGGTCAGGTGAGCCCTTCATCTGTGGGGGGAGAATCTCCTTTTGCTGGCCCTCTGGAAATTAACCCTCGGTTTGCGAGGGTTGAAGTACGGTGCGCCCATTGTCATGATCTAATTACTTATAGGGAGACCAGTGTTTCCCTGGTGAACAGTAAAATAGATCAGCACACTTGTCGTACCGTCTAATATTCCCAATCTTTCTTTCCTCTGTCCCTGCATGAACACAACGGTTCTTTTAAGAGCCAACCTTATCTTTCATCTTTTTTTTACATATGTTTTTAAAAACTTTTTTTTATTTTTTTTTACCGTACGCGTACGGTGCGCGTACTTTTTTTTTTTTAAAAAAAAAAAACACTAAAAATCATTTATCACATTACATTGTCCTTGAGAGACTACAATTATTATTATTGACTTACCATACTCACTGAAAAAATATTTATTCATTTGTTTTTTTAAAAAATAGTTTTAAAAATGTTTGTAGTTTTCGAAAATTTTCTATATCTATCTGGAAAAAAAGAAAAAAGTATTAATATTTTTAAAACATTTTATAATACAGTACACATATTTACATTTTTTTCCAAAAAATATTTTTGCCTTATTTTTGCTGTTTTCAGAATATATTGCATTTCACTATAAATTGTGAAAGCAATTGCATTCATCATTTTACAGCGGGCAAAAAAAAATACCAATCACAAAGATTGTATTAAAAAAGCCCTGATTCTTTTTTTACTTAAACTTAACATTATAGAAATGCATAATATTGTAAAAAAATATCATCTAATACCAATACTTATTTCTTTAAAATACCGTCTGATATGTTTGTTTCAGAAGTATAATCACAATATTATATCTCAAATAACTCCAAAAAACATCTGATTTCATTTCCTTTAGGCCAAATAGTAATTTTAAATTTTTTTTTGGAATAAATTTCCAACGGTAATCCAATAAAATTCTAAAGTTTAATTTGTCCAGATCTCACCGATTCTCTGTTACATTTTGGTTCACGAAAATTTTTTGAATAATTTATTTAGTCCACAATAGAAATGGTTACTTTTCCACATGGCCAAATAGTAATTTTTTAAATCATTTTTGAAAAAATTTCCAATGGCAGTCCAATAACATTCCAAAATTTAAAATGTGCAGAAGTTACCGATAATCTCTAAATTATTGGTTTTTCAAAATTTCATTAAAAATTAAAAAAGTCCACATTACAATTGGTTATCTTTCCATTAGGCCAAATGATAATTTAAAAAAAATTTTTTTTACAAAATTGCAATGGTAATCCAGTAAAATGGTAAAATTGTTTTGTCCAGATCTTGCCAAGTCTCTCTAAAATTTAGGTTTCAGGAAGATTAGATAGGAATTTGCTAAATCAAAAGGCAAACGTTGTTTGAAAATCAATTGGGAATCATTACACAGTGTCCAGCCTTTTTCACATTTAAGATAAACTGTGTAATGTCCAGAAGTAACAGTAGGTCCATCATGGAAAATTATTGCAACAGTTACAAAAGTTTTTCCTGAAATTGATAATTGCTGTCCTGTAAACTTCTTTATTAAAGTATCCAATTTTGAACCATCAGCTCTACATCGTTGCATCATTAAAATTACATACTGTCCGTATTCCTTTAAAATTAATGTTGAAAACATGTCAGAATTACACTCACCACATTTCATGCTATGATTAGCATCTTTAACTAATTTTGCAAAAGTGACTGTTTTACTCTCTGGCAATGTCAAATAAATAAACCTTTCATTATCAACAATAGAGCCACATATATTATAACAATTATCACAACTATGTTCCCATTTATAAGAGAGACCAAAAAAAATGTCCTTCTTCTTCCACTACCTGAAGAAAATACATCAAAAATTCATGTGCATCTTGCTGTTCATTTTGAGAAAACTGTGTTCGTCCTGAACATACATCTAAAAGTTTTCTAATGTCAGTAGCACTTTCTATTTGAGTTTTATCTTTACTCAGCTTTTGAAAAAGGAGACTCAGCTCTGAACAGAATCTTTTTCCCTGATTTACTATTATCTGCTCTTGCAAACTTTCCAGATAAAATGCAACATTCAGCACTACATTTGCGTAGCAGTTGACACCAGAGCTATTTTCAAAATGACATCCTACAACCTGTTCTTCATTTTCCTTTTTCTTTTTGCTTGCAATTACATCACTCCTCTTTTTTTTCCTCTTCTCTACATCTTCACTACAGATATTCTCATTTTTTCTTTTACGAGAAACTACACGTTTCTCCAACACAGGATACTGACCTAAATGAGGAGCATAACTTCTTCTTAATCTATTATACTCCTTTACACAGTTTGTATCAGCACTAACTTTTGATTCATCAAAGTCTATCATGAATAAACCTGATAATGTTTTGACTCGTGACAAAGCAACATATGCCATACCTTCTTTGAACACAGTTGAACCAATGTTCACAAATGCACAATCTACAGTCAATCCTTGAGACTTGTGAATAGTTACAGCATATGCTAGAGAAAACGGAAACTGCTTCCTACGTACATATAAGTCTTTCACAAGCATAAAACGAACTGTACAACGACAAATATCTTTAACTTCATCTATCTGATCAAATTTTATTTTTAAACATTCAACTCCTTCTTTTTTCTGGTAATTAATAAAACCCACAACTCTTCCCATCGCTCCATTAACTAAACCTTTCTCAACATCCAAATTTCTCCTTAAAAACACTCTACAGTTTATGCAAACATATAGATTTTTTTCTAATCCAGCTGTTTTGGAGATGTTCTTCTCTAGTGAGTCCAATTTATTTTTCAGTTTGCCTGTTACTGTGACAGTAATTCTTCCATCCTCAATTTTGTCCACTGCTTCCAATTTCCTGATCTCTTCCTTTTCCAATTTCAAAAGCTCCTCATTGAATATTGAGCATTCACGTAGAGTTGGCATTAAGCAGATGACACTTTTGTTTTCTGCAATGTTCTTGTATATCTTCTCTGCAACTATTTCTTCCTTTGGAAATAAATTATGTAGCAGCCGACTCTGTAATGCTTTTTTGCCAACTTCTGTCAGTAGTCCAATCCTGATATCTTTCAGAATACTTCCATATTCTTCATCGTTTGCTTGCCTCATATTAGTAGTAAGTTCCTTGTACTCAAAGAAGGACCAAATATTTGTATTTCCGATGCTTCCCAATGACTTCTTCGTGTCTTCATGTGTCACAGTATTAAACACTGGTTGTCCTTTAACTGGAGTAAGTTGCAAAAGATCTCCAAAAACTATGACGTGTTTTCCACCAAATAACATGTCATAGTCTGTCTTCAAAATTTGCTGCATTCTTAAATGTACAAAGGCAAGCATTAAGTTTGATACCATGCTCACCTCATCAATAATGAGAACTTGCATCTTCTTCAATACTCGTGAAACTTCCAAGGATGCTTCTCCAGTTAGCTTGTTGAATTGTATTTTGTTCTCATGCTCCACTGGTAACATTAGCAAACGATGTAAGGTGATTCCTTTTATGTTATATGCTGCTAACCCAGTTGGAGCAGTAACCACACAAGACAAAGTAGAATCCGTTTTTTGCTTTAGGTAGCTTCTGATGACTTTTATTAGGAAACTTTTTCCAGTGCCAGCTTGTCCGCTTACATACATCCTGATTGGATGAAATGATGTGCATGAGCACTCTTTTTTTACATGTAGAAATCCGTGATCAATTTTGTTTTTGATCTCTTCATAAATTTGTTGCTGCTCTTGATTCAGTTGTCTTTCCAAATTTTCTAAGTCTATAAATTCTTCTTGAGCTTGATTCATAGCCGTTTCCACTTCATTCATGGCTATTGATGCTTCATTTTCAACGATTGGTTGTCCTAGGGGATCTTGACTGTGTGTTCCTGAACTTTGGCTGTCCTGAGAACTGTCTCTAGCTATTTCTGCTGCAATTGTAGTTTCCTGTTCAATTTCTTCATTTAACATTTGCAGATAAGTTGTGAATGTATTGCATTGTATGCTGTCTTTGCAAGCATTAAATGAATCTTCATAGCTTTGAAATTCTCCCAGTAGTTCATCCTCTGTACGCCATGGTTTAAACAACTGTAAAAGAGCCAAGTAGTAAAATTCTTTCTTGTCAGTAGTGTCGCAACTCAGCTTCCGGTGATTTATCAAACTTCCTTTTGTTTGCTTCACCAAACATCCTTCTTCACCAACGACTTTATATTTTCCATTATTAATGTCTTCTGTGGCTTTCCTTGAATAAATGTAGTTCTGCAGCACTTCATACAGACACATGTTCTCCAGATGTTGACTTCTCTTGGGATAATATGTGTCCAACATGTTTGTTTTCAATATATCTGTACTTTCTGGGTCATTCTCGACCAAATATTCAATTTCTCCTACAGATTTTAGTACCCGATTTCTCATTGCTGCAAGGCCTAAACTTGCCCAAATTATTCTTCTTGACTTCGAGTAGAGACTTGCAGAAGATAACCTATCTGAACATTCGTAGGATCCAATTTCTCGATGCGATAACATCTTCAAACTGAAACTGTACAGCTTCTTACTGACAGTCTTCTCGTGAGAAATCTCTTCCCACATTTCCTTCAATTCTGTTTTTTCTGATTTCGTAATGTAAGACGTTACATATCGTGCAACAGCAATGGAATTGTCAGCTACATACTGTATTTCCATGTTAGCGTTCCACATGGATAAAATGACTGGGTTGTAGTCATTTATATTTTTTGATTCTTCTTTTCTTTTAAGGTTGTAGGTATTCTTAGGTGATTTTCTTGTGATAGTATGTCTCACAGCTGACATAAAACTGTTTACTCTTCCATTTGAAAGAACAGGTCTAGGAAATCCAAATCGACATTTAGTGTAGTATTTTTCTTTGCTCTTGTATTTCCGTCGACAGTATTTTCCACACCGATGACTTTGGAAACGTAAAACTTGCTCCTTTAACTTGTTCTCTTCTGTGCTTTTTGGTATAGCACATGTTGCATATTCTTCAATGTAAGATAACACTGCTTCATCAGTATCTGTTCCAAACTTTGGGGCATCCTTGATCCACAACAGCATATGAATATGAGGAGCACCTCTTGCCTGGTACTCTTTTCTCCAAAAGAAATCCACTACTTCTCCAAGGGGTGGATTTTTTTTATTGCAGATGAAGGACATCATAGCCTCAAATCTATGATTGAAATATCTGCAAACATTAACCGGATCCAATGAGCACAGTTCTCCTGCTGTCTTGTATTCGATGTTTTTAATGTTTGAATTGGCCTCTCGTAGAAAATCCAGTAAATCATCCCAAGCGTACTCGGCACAGCTTAGGGTAAGGAACCATGTTGGTGTTCCTAAATTCCGTAACATGCATTTTAGTTCACCATGGCGTCGGTACCAATATTCATTTGTCCCACGCTGACAAGCCATCAGATTGATCAGTTGTGTTTCCAAATGATCATCTCGGTGCTGCACTTTCTCCATAAAATCCTTAGCAGACACATTTTGTAAATGTACTCCACTTTTTAAAATGTGATTTACTGCATAAGACAGTGCAGACAAGTCGCTTTCAAATAAAAGATGGAACAAATAAGGAATACTTTGTCGAAATCTGGGATCTTCAGCATATAGTCTTGTAGTCCGATACTCTGAAGCTGGAATCTGTTCTGGACGTTCATCGTATCGTCCTCCTTTTCCTTTAGGAAACAGCTGGGGAAAACATCGAGCTTCCAAGCTCTCCTCCCATACACTCACAGGAGTTCCTTTTGCTTTCTTCAGCTGAAAGAGATCAATATTGTCTCCCATAACTTCTTTCGAATGAAGAGGATGTATGCTAAAATGTTCATAAATTTCTTCTTCCTTTGACTTGTCCACTTTTTCAATTTGTCCAGTTGGTGTTTCTGTGTCTTCTTGAAAATCTTCGTCTTCTTCTTCTTCTTCTATATAAATTGATTCATACCATTTGTTATTTTTTTTCAAATACAAATTTGCTCTTTGTACTTTCCGCACATCTACCAGCTCCTGCCAAATCTTCTTATTCTTTGTAGGTACACCATTAACCAGAATAATTAATGGTTCAGTTTCCAAAGTATCCGCATCAATAGTTTCCATATTTTTTTTCAAATCCAAGGGCAAATACACCACTCTACCTTTTAAACCTCTCAGTAAATCTGAAGGAGGTAATTTACCAGTTTTGGGCTCCATACGTACTATGGTCTGGAACGGATGAACACATTGAATGAGTATAGACTCATATGTATTTAATTCAGAAAGTTCAGCAGGAATAGCATCCAATTCTAAATTATTATGTACAGCTCTGGTCGGCATTCTATTTTCCTCTAACTTGTTGTAACAGTATTTACAAATACGCTGATCTTCACCCAATTCAAAACAATTTTCAAGAAATATATATGTGGCAAAATCCTTCCACTTATAATTATCTTCATTTTCACTCTTTCTGTAGAGATCAACATTCCTAGTTTGTTTTCTATAATGAGTTCTGCGGCAACAAATACAAGTAATATTTGGTCTTTCATTAGAGACTATTGCAAATTTTGTTATGTGATCATTAAATGTCTTACTTACAGAAGGTTCTACATTCTCTTCCACTTCTTCCTCATTTACTGTGTCCTTTTCTGCACTGTTTTGTTCAGGACCAAAGTAACAAAACTGAATTTCATCAACAACCTTCTCTACATCTGATACCGTTCCTCGGAACAGAGCCCTATTCAATTCATTTAACTTTATTGCTGGACTTTTGGCAAAATACAACCGTCTCACAAACTTTCTCATTTCAGTATGATGAACAGCCAGCATCCTAAAATGATGGAAAACACTATTGCACACTTTTCTAGATAGACAAGCCAGAGAATGACCCTGCAAACCAGTATTCTCTCTCACTCTGCATGGATCCAGACTTTGAAGCACCTTAATCTTCTGTTTTACACTTTTTTTACTATATTCTCTTAGAAACTCTCGAAATCTGTCAATAGATTCCTGACGCACAGTGCAAATACTACTACAATTCCAAGTGTACACTGGGGCTTTAGGACGTCTCCCCATTGCCTCATCTGCCATCACTTGTACCTCATCTCTTGGAACCATTATCTCCTTCTCCATTATGCAACCATTTTTCACTTCGTAAGCACGACCTCTGGTGTCAACTGCATGCAGCAAACTATTACTTTGAAAATAGCTCTCTTCATTAAAAAAAGGTTCACTACTTGAACTATGCATCCACTTTCCTAAAAACACTTTACAAAAGTTTGTTCTGTTCACTACTCTTTTGCTTTTGCTTTGTGATTTCAGTACATTAACCATTTTATCTAATGTACGCATCCTATTCAAAATTAATATGAATAGTTTCCTTTTTAATTCTAATGCCTTTGCAGCAATGGCTTCAATTTATTTTTTTCTCTTGTAATATTTTGCCTTTTGCTTATATTTCGTCACATCCTTTATCAAATTGGACATAACTCTTCTCTGAAACATTTTTCTACGTATCTCTTTAAACGCTGTTTTTCTGTTTATGTAAAACTTTTCAGTTGCAGAAGGTATATTTGCATTAACTAAATTCTCAATTTTTTCCTGTTCTCTTCGTTTTGTAACATTCTTTCCAGGACAGACATTTTGTACATTTTTCTTTGTTTTGAATATATTTTTAAGAAATTGTTTTTTCTGCTTACCAGAAGATTTTTTCTTTTTCCCAACATGAGCATCTTCTACTAACTTTGGTCCTCCAGTTGTCTTCAAATATAGTTTTTTTTTTAGCGTTTTTTGAACTCTGGATTTTGTAGGCATCTTAAATTTTGTTCACTGTTCTTCAGCAATACCTGAAAAAAACTAAAAAAAAAATCCTTTATTGTATTTAAATATATTACTACATTTCTTTTCACAATAGTCACAAAACGAAATTTCTTTGCCAATTTGAATGCACACAAACTGCTCTTTTTTTTGGGCAAGTGAAAATCACTTTTACAAACTGTCACATTATGAAACCACTTTTCAGATTTTTTAAAAAGCCCATGTCCAGAGTGCTACACTCCAGCAAGGGCAACCAGCCTTAGTGATGCTGAATGTATTTGCATTACAGACTGAAACCTGAAAACCCCACTCGCTTGTAAATACTGTGCATGACTATACATGGCAAGCACATGGGTGTGTGCTAAGACTCTGCTTCTTCCCCCCAAAATTCGCTCCCCCTTTCCATCTAATGCAACTGTGAAATCACCAGAGCAAGACGCAATAAATCTCTGCCTATAATTCCTCTCTGCACACAGAGTCATGTGTTCACATTAGTCCCAAAACGAAATTTCTTTGCCAATTTGAAAGCACACTTACTGCTCTTTTTTTTTTCGGGGCAAGTGAAAATCACTTTTACAGACTGACACATTATGAAACCACTTTTTTTGATTTATTTAAATGCACATGTCCAAACTGTTTTTTCAGACCACCACCATGTGTATTCTCGGAGACTGCCTACACTCCAGCAAGGGCAACCAGCCTTAGTGATGCTGAATGTATTTGCATTACAGACTGAAACCTGAAAACCCCACTCGCTTGTAAATACTGTGCATGACTATACATGGCAAGCACATGGGTGTGTGCTAAGACTCTGCTTCTTCCCCCAAAAATTCGCTCCCCCTTTCCATCTAATGCAACTGTGAAATCACCAGAGCAAGACGCAATAAATCTCTGCCTATAATTCCTCTCTGCACACAGAGTCATGTGTTCACATTAGTCCCAAAACGAAATTTCTTTGCCAATTTGAAAGCACACTTACTGCTCTTTTTTTTTTCGGGGCAAGTGAAAATCACTTTTACAGACTGACACATTATGAAACCACTTTTTTTGATTTATTTAAATGCACATGTCCAAACTGTTTTTTCAGACCACCACCATGTGTATTCTCGGAGACTGCCTACACTCCAGCAAGGGCAACCAGCCTTAGTGATGCTGAATGTATTTGCATTACAGACTGAAACCTGAAAACCCCACTCGCTTGTAAATACTGTGCATGACTATACATGGCAAGCACATGGGTGTGTGCTAAGACTCTGCTTCTTCCCCCAAAAATTTGCTCCCCCTTTCCATCTAATGCAACTGTGAAATCACCAGAGCAAGACGCAATAAATCTCTGCCTATAATTCCTCTCTGCACACAGAGTCATGTTTTCACATTAGTCCCAAAACGAAATTTCTTTGCCAATTTGAAAGCACACTTACTGCTCTTTTTTTTTTCGGGGCAAGTGAAAATCACTTTTACAGACTGACACATTATGAAACCACCATGTGTAACTACAACAAAAACAATTCCCATTTCTATTATTCATTTCTTAAGTTACCACATACATCCCCTCTCAAACTGTAAACTCACCTTTAAAATTAGTTAGTTGTGAAAGAAATGTGACACTCAAACAGCAGATTATCAGAGCCAGGATCTCTGTTGTGTTCACCTCTCTCCTCTCAGCAGAACCAGATAATGGCAAACTTTCCCTCTTTTTTTCCACACATATACTTGTAAGTTTCAAATCTCAGTGCTTCCCCCTTTTTTTCAAATGTAATCACACATTTCTATTGGTTGAAAACCAACCCTTTTCCAAAAGTACCCTTCCCCCAACTTGACTTCTGCCTAGTACCCTTCCCCCAACTTGACTTCTGCCTGCTACCATAGCAACAGCTCATGGAACACTGCTGTGTTGAGTTAGGTCAGAAGTTCGCCAAACAATGTTTCAATTCCACAGAGCAAGAGTGCTTGACTTTTCAAACCTAACAGCAAATCCATAGTACTGTTCTTTGGTTACACATTTTTTTGTACCAATACAAAACATGCTTCTATTAATTTACACATACAGCCTAGTTTTTATTCTAGAATGGTATGAAACAGCCAATCAGTTCTTTTTGTTTTGAAAAAAATATGTATGCCTCCATTTCCAAACTGTCTTTCTTTTCATATTGCCATTCTACTGAAAGACACCTCCTGAGTGCATCCAGTTCTCCTTTGAAGATGTTCACAGTGTGGATTGTAGGGCACAGCTATGTCTTCTGGAGTGAAAAGTTTGCAGAGAAAACAGGTATGGTGAGAGACCTTGCTTTGCCAAATGTAGACATTAAATGGATTGGTCAGAGAGGGTTAAAGTGGCACCAATTGATGCCATTGGTGAAATCCTTCATTCAAATCCAACACCCTGACCTCATAATAGTGCACTGTGGTGGCAATGACCTAGGCACTTTGACTGGGGTAGGTCTGGAAATGCTTATGAAGGACACCTTTGCACAACTGTTTACACTTTTCCCTAAAACTGCCTTTGTGTTTTCCAACATATGCCAAAGGCAAAAATGGAACTGGTCCAATCATTTCTGTCCACAGATTGACAAAGCAAGAAAGCACGTCAACAAATCTGTTTCTGCTTTCCTCCGTGACTATGGTATGGGTGCCATTTACCACAACAACTTGCGTTATGACATGCAAGACATTTATAGAGGAGATGATGTGCACTTCAATGATGAAGGGAACAGAGTCTTCCTCTTGAACCTTAGACTCTGCATCGGTACTTACTTGTAGGTACCACTAAAAAAATGACTTCATAAACACAACAGCTCTTTTTAGAGCTCCCTAATTTCTAAACTCTTAAATCTGCTTTTCATTTATTTATTTTTATTTTTTTTACCGTACGCTTACCGTAAGCTTACCGTACGCGTACCCCGTGATTTTTTTTAAAATCAATAAATGTTTTTTTTGTACTTTTCTGTCCTTCTTTGACCCCCTTACAAATGTTAGGGGGTCTGTAACTCTCCTCATTGCCCCCTTTCCTTGTTTTCACTCTTTTTTTTCTGAGTGAAACTCACGAAATGGCGGCCGCCGCTTCCTGGTTTCGGCCGATTCGAATGTTTACTAAGATCTAAGAGCCAATCAGAATCGCGATCGCGCACGCCACCGTACGCTTACCGTAAGCGTACGGTAAGCGTACCGTAAGCGGGCTCAGATATATATATTGATTTAAAGGCTATTTTCTCAGAATCTACTGAACAGATTTACACCAAACCTACAAAAGGCACTTCCTTGACATAGGGACTACCTCTCTGCCAAATTTTGAGTAATTCTGTTCAGCCGTTCGGGCTGTAGCTCGTTCTAAAGGTCCTATGGAAAAATGCATGAGAAAAACGCGTTTTGGGACCCCCCTTTTATCTCAGCCCCCGCTTGACGGATCCCCCCGAGACTTTCAGGGTAGGAGCGGAGCGTAGCGCCCCACCTATTTTGAGAAATTCGCGAGGATTCGTCGACCGGCGCCAAAGTTATTCAAAATAGAATGTTGAGGTTTTCCTATGGAAACGTGGTCCTAACTATAACTACCTACTGGCGACCGCCAGTAGGTAATATATGTATATATATATATGTATATATATATACACACACACACAGGTGCATCTTCAACTGTTTTCTAAATAATTGAGCGTTGGTGTGGTTCTGAGGGAAACAGGGGTGTTCCATACTCTGGGTGCATAGATGGAAAGCAATGCTTCCTTGTTTCTTCTTTTTACACTTGTTAATCTCCAGTCTTCTGGTGTGCCGTGAGTCGCCAGAGATGATGAGCTGTCCATAAGTTAGGAAGGCGTGCTGGTCCTGATTGCTTTCTAAATAGATCATCTGGTTTTGAAGATGGTCTAGGCTGGCAGTGGGAGCCAGTGGAGTTCCATCAGGATAGAGGTGATGTGATCATATTTCTTCAAGCTCTGGGTGAAGCGTGCTGCCTTGTGTAGGATGCTTTTAAGAGGGATCAATATGGAGTCTGTGAGGGCATGGAGCAGGTGATTACCACCATCCTAGTGCAAAAGTGTGAACAGCCGTTTTGTAGTCATTTTCGGGAAAAAACTGGTTCACTTTCTTTGGAAAAGACTGCTGGTACCAGGATGTCTTTGTGTGTTTGGCTATGTGTTCCTTGAGGGTAAGGTTAATGTCCAGGGTGAATCCAAGTGACTTTGCATTCGATAAAAATTGGAGTTCAGAGTCATCCACATTCATATTATTGAGCCAGGTCTGTACTTTTTCTTGGTTGTTGTTCCTGGCAAACAACAGGAATTTCGTCTAGCTGCTGGACATCCTTGTCTGGACTAGATGCAGGCAGTATTGAAGGCATTGGATGTCTGAAGTGGAGAGAATTTAAAGAAGAATTGTGTACCATCAGCATTTTAGTGGATTTTGATGTTGTTACCTATGAGTAGAGCCAGAGGGGATTCATGTAGAGTTTAAAGATGTCAGCAGGGAACAGTATAGAATTGTTAAGGATCTGGATGTGCCCATGTTAATTAACTGGTGTTGGACATTGCCAATGAATCCCATTCAAGACTCCAGGGTATGGATGAGGGGTGGAATGGTCAACTGCTGCAGGTGGTCCAGAACACCGCAGCTAGACTTATTCTTAACCGCCCTTCTGGCACCCCTTCTGCGCCCTTGCTTAGGGAACTGCACTGGCTCCCAGTGAAGAAGCGTTCCCATTTCAAAATGTATTGCCTCACGTATAATGCCCTGAGAGGCAATGTTCCACGCTATCTTAAAAAAAAATTTAGCACCTACATCCCCAGCCGAAGCCTTCGATCAAGTACCCAATCCCTTCTGTGCGTACCCCGAATCCGTCACACCCGTACCGAAGGTAAGGCTTTTTCATATTGTGCCCCACGGAACTGGAACAACCTACCCATAGCACTGCGAGAGATCCACACATATAGCAAATTCAGGAAACAACTAAAAGCGTATCTCTATTAAACTTACCTGGTCTGCTCCTCCGGTCATGGATCTGCAAAAGCGCCGAGATGCCCTTGGGTGATACGTGAGCTATAGCAAATAACGCTAACATAACTGTGCCAAAAGCATCAGAAAGTACAGTAGTATCAGTAAGCAGATTGTCTTCTTCATCTGTGGTCTGGAAGGCATCCTCTTGTATGTGTAAGATAGCAGTCTCTGTGCTGCAACATAGTCCGAACCCAGATTGATACTCCTGCAGGAGATGCTTATCATTGATGTGATCTTGGAGTTGAGTGTAGACTTCTTTTTTGATTATCTTGCCAATGACAGGTAGTATGAGGTTCTAGTGTTGGTTTCTTTACAATTGGGAGGAACTGGTCTGTTTTGATAGCCTCTGGGGCAATACCTGAGTGACATTTATTAGTAGGGGTATGAGTTTCCCGGAGAGAGCTTTAATGAGGAACAAAGGTAAGACATCATCCTCAAAGGAAGTATCGTTGAAGGAGTTGAGTATGTTCGCAAGATCAGAGAGATAGGGCTTTTAAGGGTTACCATTGCAAGATACTACAGTAAAGGGTCGGAGTAAGAGGAGAAGCAGAATTTGTGTTGTCAATGCTTCTATATTATTTCACTAAAGAAATGGTTCATGCCATTGCACTTGTCTGTGTATTGTTGGATAGCAAGGTCAGGCATGGAATTGATGCAGTGCCTGATTGTCAGCTACTGTTAGAGGCTTCATTAGTGATGTTAGTATGGTACTTTGCCTTGGCGGCTGATGTGATGAAATGTCTGTGTGTTGCATGGAGGGACTTCAGTATCATGAGGTCATCAGAAATACTGTTTTTCTCCATTTTCTTTCCTGTTTGCAGACTAGCATTTATTGTTAGCGAGGTCTTTAGAGTACCAGTGTGCTGAATGGTTTGGCTTTCACTTCCTTTTTTTGCATTGGAACGTGAATGTTCATATTGTTTTCCGAAAAAGCTTCGAGTTACCATCTGATGTGGAGTTGGCAGGTTCGGAGATGAGTTCAAGCACTAGTTTGTTGATGGAGAAATCTTTCAAGGATCTGAAGATATGTTGGATGCTGACCAGGGGTTTAGGAATGGTGAAGGTGGTTGGTCCAGTCCATTGGTATGTGTGGGTTGCATTGGATTATGGTTGATGTTGAGCAAAAGAGGTTGAGGGTATGGCCTTTGGAGTGTGTTGGTTGGGTGATGTGCTTTTCCACATTGATTGAGTCGATAATGGGGAGGGTGTCACTTGTTTGTTTCAGCTTGTATTGTCCGGGAAGTTAAAGTCACCAAAAAGGGCAGTCTGGGGTTGTTATATGGATGAGGTGGGCATAAGAGAGAAAAATTAACTAAAGAAGCCCTAGTTCTTCCTGGGAGGCCTGGAGTGGTATGTCACATATCGTGAGCTCCTTGTCATTGAGTGGTACCTGCTTGCCTCAGATGTAGGACCAAGGAGGGCTTATGGATGACAGCGTGGCCTCCTTCATTCTTCTGTATGCGGTCCAAAAGATTGATGCTGTAGCCTGCTGGAATGAGAGTGTCTAGGATAAGCAAGGATGTGGGATTGAACCATGTTTCTTTGATGAAGACAGTGTGAAGCTTGTGACAGGTGATGAAGTCTGCAAGGTCTAGTGTGTGAGTACTGTAGAGTGAACATTAATGAGCAGGAGTTGGAATGTGTGTTTGGTAGTTCAATGGTGTGTGATAGTGGAATGAGTTTGTAATATATGGGTGCTCTATGAATGTTTCTCTCCTAGGTCTTGGTGTGAGTCTGGGGATATGGAGTGTTCAGTGAGTTCAGTGAGTGTTCAGTGTAGGTTTCAGTAGAACAGTGTTTCTGGCCCAAAGTCCTTTTGAGTGCTCACAGGCCCAAACAGGCTGTGGCCTTGTGTGTCTGCCCATTGCTAAAGACGCCAAGTGCAGGGTCGGACTGGCTTACACAGCAATCAGGCAGTGCCTGATGGACTGGTCTGGCAGGTCAGTGTGTGGGGTGTTTTTTATTTGGCTGGTTTTTTTTGTTTGTTTTATGCAAAATACTCGAAGAGTTGCACTTTCCTCTCGACCTCTAATTCATTGGCACCAACTGCTTCTACATCATATCGGAGGAAATCACTTTTGGACCCCATCTCTGTGTTTAGATATTGACTTGCATTTAGGTTGTCGGATCGTAGGAAGGTCTGACTTGATTTCCTTCCATAATTCAGTTTCAAATACTGTGAGACTGGCAAGGAGATCTGCTTTCCTGACCACCATATTGGAGGCTCTAAAGGCTTAATCTTCCCTACTCTGCACTAGTGACTTGTGGTTGGGATGGGGGAAGTTTATCAGGAAAGGCATTTTTCATAACGGAATGCAGTGGAAGCAAAATGGCTTGTTATTCCCATATGACGGTGCTTTATAAAAAGCAAGCAAGAAAAACAAGGAGGGGGCAAGGAAACAGAAGAAGAAAGTGAAACACGGATCACCAGGAGCAAGACCAAGACAACTTAGTCATGAATATTTCCAGTAAACATCTCACCAAGGCACAAATTATAATGTTGAACAAAGGAACTTCATTTGTTCCAGTATATAAGAGCAATCTTCAAGAAACGGAAGTCGCCATGTTTACATTTTTAAGATCCCTCGGATTAAAATACTTCTTCAATGTGATACAACCTTCTATGACAAATGAAGACACAAGAGGCATTAAGGAATTTAGAATGAAAAGCACTTTTTGTGCACTTATATCTCACAAAACGATTGATGCATTTGAAAGGGTCGTACTAACTGAAGTAAACAAGATCAACTTCTCTAGAGGCACTCAATGCAATTTTTCAAAGAAAGACTGGAGCACTCTACAAGGACTGCTTGATAATCCAGCTCTCACATTTCAGAGAGCCGACAAGGGAGGTGCGCTTGTCGTGATGGACACAGAGTTTTATGAAAACAGTGTCAGAAATCATCTACTGGACGAAGATACATACATGCGATGAGAACAAGATCCTACGCATGCTTTTCAAACTATTCTCAGAAAACTCCTAGATCATGCACTACAAATGGAATGGATTACAGATAAAACACACAAGTATCTAGATATCAAATATTCCCAAAGACCTCGATTTTACATGCTCCCCAAGGTGCATAAAAACGCAATTACACCACCCTTTAGACCAATAGTTTCCACATGTGGTTCTATTTCAGAACCCATCGGTAAATATTTAGACTGGTATTTGCAACCTCTAGTTCAGGATTGGGTTACTTATATTAAGGATACGACATCCTTTTTGAACATGCTACAAACAGTCAGCACAGATGACATAAATTATTGGTGGTTATATACAGTGGACGTCACCGTCCTATATACCTCGATCCCCCACAATGAAGGTTTGGAAGCTCTAGAATGGTGCTTACTAAGAAATGATATTGAAGATGTGAACAAAGTTTTTTTGTTAGAACTTATGCACTTTGCTCTTTACCATAGTTACTTCCAGTTGCAGGCCATGTTCTTTGGCCAATGCAATGGAACATCAATGGTATTTGCTGGGGCATCGTCCTATGCGAATGTTTTTATGTCCAAATTTGAGTTCCAATACATCCTCCAGAATCCAGAGTGGATAAAGGATTTAGTGTTATTTAAAAGATACATCGATGATATATTCATCATATGGAAAGGCAATAAGAACACGTTACAAAAGAACATCGAAATGTTGAACTCACATCATGAACGTATAAAGTTCACCTATTCAATTGATAAACATCGAATAGCATTTCTAGATGTTCTGGTAGTCATCGAGAATAATACTATTAAAACCAAAGTGTACACCAAAAAAACGTATCACAACACCTGTTTGCATTTTCAAAGCTTCCACCAAGAATCCCTCAAAAAACATTTGCCTCTTTCTCAATTTATTAGACTCAAGCGCATAACTTCTGAGCCCACTGAGTTGACAGCTACCATCAACAATCAGGCAGAAAAGTACATAAAGCGAGGTTACCCAAGGAATATCATTGAAGAATCAATCACGAGAGTAAGTCAACTGAAGAGAGAAACTTTATTAACACCCAAAGTTCCTACCGAGAGATCACCAACCGTTTGTGTTCTTAAATACTCCATGCAAGCTTGCAGAATCAAGAATATCATTAAGAAACAGTGGGCGTTGATTCAAATAGAACCAGTTTTGAAAAATGTATTTGACGATAGTCACATTCGCATTCCAGAGATCAAAGAATCTAAAGGGATTTTTGAACACCAAGAAAGAAAAGAAACAAGAGTCAAAAGGTATGCAAAGATGCGAGAATTGCGTCCATTGTAACAATGTAATTGTAGGTAATGAATTTATACACCCAATGAAAGGAAATAAAATACCACTACATCACTCCAGCACTTGCGATACTAAGAACGTCGTATATGCTATTAAATGCCCGTTCGGCAAAATGTATGTGGGCCAGACAGAAAGAAAGATTAAAATCAGAATGACAGAACATAAAAGTAATGTAAGAACAAAGCATATGAAGTCCACCATAGCTGTACACTGGCAGTAGGCTGGCCATCAAATTGCGCAAATCAGATTTACCATCCTGGAAGCCATTCAACAACGCTGTGATATGGATCCACGTATACAATTGTTAAGAGCAGAATTCTTTTGGATTAAGAAATTGAACTCATTACAACCATTCGGAATGAATGATCGGGTGGAACTAGCGTGCATTTTATAAAGCGCGCAATTAGATAGCATCAGCTTTGTTGGACTCTGCATATCACTTTCATGTTTATCACTGATATATGTTATTGAGTTACCATCATAATTGTTCATTTGCCAAGAGTATGCACTTAATCACTAGGGGGCTGATAACTGTCAAGGATGCACATGTAGATAGCATTACTAGCAGAAATAACAAGAATAGATATCGATAGCTCACGCACTAGACTATGTGTAGGGGTGAGCAGATTCAAGCAAGACGATTGGGCTATTCCGTCACATGAACAGGTCTAGTGATGAGGCGGCTATCTCACATCATGTGATTCAGGAACCTTAAAAGTTGAATGTCTATTGGTTCTCACTTTGTTTCGTGTTGCAAGCTGAGTGCGAACACGGAAGTGTCGTTCTGAGGAATCCGCCGCGTCTCGCTACCGGCGCAGATTACAAACGCTTAAAAGTAAGTTAGCTAACTCAGAGTTATTTTTAAATTCTTAACCGCTAACAGTAACGCGCAGTATCCCACAGAGATCTCTTAGAGTTGACGGAAGACTCAGCCGCACTTGGCTACCGGCGCATATTTCAAATGCTATCGGCGTAGATTCTGAACACTTGAAAATAAGTTAACTGACATGGGGTTATGTTTAGATTCTAAACCACTAAGCGGTCACGCGCAGTGTCCCACAGAGACTTCGTACTTTGAGCTTACGACACGGTTGAATAGTGTATAACATTTGTTTAACATTTTTCATGGATATACAGGCGGCAATATGTCACACTAATGTTGATAGCACTATCCACATGATGTTTTGTAAATTTTAAGAACATGCCACTATCTTTTGTGCCCCACATGTTTCTCCAATGAATGCTGGTTTTATTAATTTGTCCCAGACAAATTGAATTGAGTTAAATGCACAGTGTTTCGAGTGTCATACATCTGGTGAATTGCTGAAATTTCTATTCCATGTGGCATTAGAGTATATTGTTTTTATGTGAAAAATTGACAACGCCTTACCTGGTTTTTTGTATCTTTTCTTTAGACCCCTGAGGAAGGGTCGATTTTTGACCCGAAATGCATTGGGTATCATAAAGAGCGTTATATTGTACAGATCATAAAGGAAGTTGGAATGAACTTTTCATGAATTTTTGGATGAAATAATAAATGAAAATAACGAATGAATCTTCAGAGACTTTGGAATTATTCTGTTTAATTTATGTAGAGAGACGTTAAGAAACGCAACGTTTCAAGCAAAAGTGCACACATCCAAGCGACTGGTTTTTCTGACCCATGGAGCAGTATTAAGTAGGGCACTGACTGACACAGTGCAACGGATGTTGTAGCACACCACAAACGCTGAAAGCAACTTGCTATGAAACTTTTGTTGAATTCAGTTTACATTGGAGTGCACTGAGATATAAAACCGTGGGTGCTTTATAGGTGCCATGTGAGCACTATCTTAGGCAACATTGATATGTATTACAGCTATAGAGGTCAAGGCAAATCTTAGGTGCAGGTTAGAAGGAGCACCAAGAAATGGGCATACGATGGAGCCTTTAGTCAACGAATTGGAACATTTACTTGGCCTTTCATTCCATCATTGTTATCGAGTTTTTCAGTTCGGGCTATTAAAGGCCATTCCAAGGTTTATGCATGCCACAGATAACATATACAGTAAAATTCGCCATCTAATGAAAGCAGCGCCATGCAGGAAGAGAACACTAGAATGTGAAGGATATCACAATTTTTTTTTTAGAAAACTTTTTATTAACAAACATCGGTATACAAGCAGTTATCAACCACCGTAGTATCAAGGTAAGCATGACAACTTGAGGTAATACAATTACTCATTACACACAGTAAGGACGCCTCAAGGAGGAAGCAAATCATCAAGTTCAATACTCTGAGGTGGAGCGCAAATGTCTCCACGATATGAGTTCCATGGTGACCATATGCGGGACCACTTTTTAGGACAGCCTCGGGCAGTATATACCGTCTTTTCTCTGAACATGCACCAGTCCATACTAGTCTCCCATGCTGCCAGAGTGGGGGGAGTAGCAGCTCCCCAGGCCTGAGCAATATTTCTTTTAGCAATCATGAAGCCCAAAGTGGCCCACTTTGTTTGATGGGTGTTGAAGTTGTTTGGTTCCCATATGTTTAGTAAGCATCTGCGCGCTTCAGGGTAAATGGTAACAGTGAGCACAGTCCCCCATCACTGCGCGTATCTCCCTCCAATACGTCTGTATGTGCATTCCCATATAATGTGCATAAAGGTCCTGAATGGGCCGCATCTTCTGCGACAATCCCCTGTTTCCACTCTCCCCATCCGTACAAGGATATCACAATTCGTGCCCGTGCAGGTGCCAGTACTTCATGGGACCCAATGATAGTGCACACACTTGCAGATCTCCCCTGCCAGTCAAACAAAACAACAATCTAGCCACTGCGCTCTGTTCAATCCCATCATGCGCCTCAGCAGGAATCCATTTCAGACTGTACCCACAAGCCACTGCTAAGGTCCATATGCTGCAGGCTAAGTCTTACCTCGAACAGCACACCCGCCCCAGAGTGCCAGACCTCTAGTTCCCTGAAAATTGTGTAATTAAATGGGCCTGCACCCCCAATCCCCATTTAGGTCTGAGGTGGTGTCATGCTCCCACATTTAATGCTGTCTCATTCCCAGCACACCACACTCTCCCTGGTTGTACCCTTTCTTTCCTGCTGCACTGGGCCCTATCCTGCAGTTACTGTGGTTAGGATTGGCATTCTGGCTCCCAAAGATATCTTGGGCTTATGCACACCAAGGATCCAATTAATGATGATGGATTCAACCCAGATCTGTGACTGGGGGTTAGTGTCTGAAAGGTTTCAGCGCTCCGTCCATCATCTCCTTGTTTTTGCCTTGATTCAATTATCCTCCCTCCGAGTTTGAGGTCACAAGGACCCCAGTGTCTCTCTCGGGTAGATAGGGCAGCAGTTGACCTATTCCTTGTCCCTGTCAAGTGTGAGGCACAGGAGCTATGAGAAGCTGTGCTACCTCCTTGGCCACATCCCTGTCAGTTCTTGAAGTGAGATCTGCACACATCCATTACGACTCCTTTTGTGCACACACAATAAGTGTGAAGTCTATACATGAATTGGTGAACAGCAAGCAATTTATTGACACACAATCACCACCAACCAATATTTGACCACATTCAGTCATCAAAGGCTATATTTTTAACGAAGCAAACACAAGGAGATGATGGACAGAGTGCTTAAACATTTCAGACACTCACCCCCAGTCACAACTCTGGGTTGAATCCATCATCATTCTTTAGCTCACATCGCCACCTCAGTTCAGACCCAACTATGTGCAAATCAGTCTTGACCCTGTGCTTCATTGTAACAATCCAGCCCGAACTGCCAAGCCAGGTCTTCACTGAATTGGAAACAAGCATCCTGGTACCAGTTTCTGGGTAACACCCTTCATCAGCCAGGCTAGCTTGAATCCAGTGGCAAAGGGAGCAAGAGACTCACGTCTGGGCATACCCTGCCAACTTAGGGCAATAAAAGCATACACAAGGAGATGATGGACGGAGTGCTGAAGCTTTTCAGACATTCACCCCCAGTCACAGATCTGGGTTGAATCCATCATCATTCTTTATCTCACTTTGACACCTCAGTTCAGACCCAGCTATATGCAAATCAGTCCTGACCCTGTGCCTCATTTAACAATACATTCCAAATATTTCCCTCTGATTCCATGCTGGATTCCACAGAGCCTGAACAACACTATTCAGCAATTTGGCAATGTCCTCTCTCCACTAGTTCTACAAACATTTGCCCGTTTCATTATTTACACACAATGGTGGATACTGGTACCTGTCTATTTTCAAACTCTGCATTTACTTAACCTAACAACCTCAGCTGTGCTTTTTTTGTCACTATTCATATTCTGTTTTACATTTTCTCCCCTCTTTCTCAACTCAGGTAGCCTATCTCACAATTCTTCTGTTGTAATCCATGCACCCTGTGCCACAAGCAGCTATCAGCAGTTACTTTGCCTATGTACAATGTCCTTTAAGGCTTGTAGTGTTGCATAAATTATGTCAAAAACAAGGAGGGAAACTCTGGTAGTTTCCAAGTTTTATATGGAAAGCTAGCTCAGCATGGGTGGCACTGAGCTAATCCTATGCATAAAACTCTGCTGTAAAAATTCATTTGAGGTGAACAGATTTAGTGTCTGTGGTCTTGTAGAGTGCACCATATAAAGGAGCTGCTCTCCACCTAAAACGTGGGAACTACCCAGGGTATCTGTCTTCTTTTTGTATACTAAGCACAAGCTCTTGTGTTCAGTCGGGGGAACACGCATCCGTGCATGTCTACTCCCTGTGTACTACAGTTTCTTTTTAAAAAACTGCTTATGCTAAGCACCTGTGACCTCATTCTACAGGAAATGTTTGTGGAAGATTAAAGAAGTAAGTACAGGAGCTGACAAAATATCGAACTGTTGTTCAGTGAAGTAGGAAGCCATAAAATCCAGAAACCCTTCCAACATAGGCAAAATCAAACATTTGCTGTTAATCAACTGGAAAGTTAACACACCACACTGCACAACAGCTTTTCCCCGGTACTGAATGACTTGATCCATCCATCTTCATTCTCCAGCACCCAGCAACACAAGGTACAGGTGGCATTGGCCTTTGACCCCTTCTGAGGATACCCTATGACTCTCCATCCTGACCAACAAAGTTTATTAGTGGCCCATTGCAGCAGCCTGAAAGGTTTATGATATCAAATTCCTCTGTCCACCAGCAAATCCAGATCTTGGAACGAGCTGACTGGGAAACTAAAATGTCCCTGTTAATCCAGGCTGGAAGTATTTCAGTTCTCCCCATTACCAACATCCCATCTCCGCCTGACCTATTTCGTACATGACTCCCACATTGGCCTTTCCTGTGTTGTAGAGAGTTGACAAATGGCTGACATATCTGAACAATATGATTATTCAGGTCATGTACCTGGTCCTTATGTGCAGGAGTTAGGTTAACTGGCAGAGGACTTTGTCAACTTCTTTTCATCCCTTCTGTCATAAGGTGCCTTCTTGTTCACTTTTAACTCAAAGCTAAAGCCCATTTGTTCTGCTTTATTCTACTGGTTATTTGATTTGCTGGTGCCAAGAAAGGGCAGTCTAGAAACAATCCTTGCACAGGTGTAAAAATGCACTATTCCATGGTTAGGATCCTTCATAGGGCCTTTGGGATCATTCCATCAGAGCCAAGTTTGCTGGTACGGCTCTGACCACCAGGGGCTTTACGGGTCTGCACATCTGCTAGACCACAATATGGGTGTTCATTTACACTCAACTAGGGTTTCCATTAGAAGAAACGGTAATGCTCTTTTGGGTGAACGCTCTGTCTGTCCACTGATTCCTCTCCTTTGCCCCTTTTCTTACTTTTTAAAAATATTTATTTATTAGATTTTAACCAGCAAGTACAGGGGTGCATATATTATCTGCATTATACGCCATCTCACAATACATACAAGTTGAGCCACAAACAACAATCTGTACCATTTCCCATGCTTCTTATTGGAGGAGATTGCGTAACACATATCCCAGATTCCCCTTGTAGACCCTTTCCCACTCCCATCACCCAGGTTCCTGGTTAACAGCAATAAATTTGCAGCTACACAGTGTGGTGGTGTATGGCCGTATCAATGGGGAGGCGGGGGTAGAGGTCCTGTCGCCCCCTTGTACTGCTTATGGGGGAAGTTGTCATCGTTTCCACAGCACTTTTAGTCTCATTTTAAATTTTCAGCGCTGTCCAGAGTGTCAACCGCCTGTCTTATGTTTCATGAATCTGTCACATCTCTTAGGTATGCCTGTAATGGAGCCCAAATATCCGTGGGCGGGGGAGATCTGAGGCAAAGGCTCTGCGTACGTGGTCAATTGTTCCATACAGTGTATTAGGTCATTTATCCAATCCTCAAATTTGGGGTCCCTCCCTCTGCTCCAACGGCATGCAACCCTGCATTTTGCCAGTAACAGCCCTAGAGAAACAAATTGCCTGTGTGTATCCGGGAATTCCTTTGTATATCCTACCAGTGCTACAAGTGAACTGGGAGCAATAGGGAAGCCCACCATCCTATATAGTGCCGTCTCCACGTCTAGCCAGTACTGATGCACCTCTTCGCATTGCCAGACCAGGTGCAAGAATCCTGCCCCTCCAGTCTGCATCTGTCACAGCAGTTGTCTGGTCTCAACTAGTACCTATATAGTTATGCCGGTGTATAGTATACTCGGTGTAGGAATTTGAAGTGTATGATACACAATCAGCTCCTGGCTGTTATCATGCCTATCTGCGTGCAGTAGTAGAGCTATAGGCCATCAGTAAGGGGTTCTCTTAATTCCGAGTCCCAGCTAAGTCGAGAGCTCGCCTGTGTATCTGGCCTCTCCTCAAGGGCAGCCCGGTAAAGTCTGGAGACTGCATGTGCTGGGCTCGGTGACTGCAGTAGATGGTGTAATGTCATGAATGTGGGGGGCTCATGAAGAAAGCTAGTTGTAGCAGTGCAGACGTCCTGTTGAAGTCTGAGGTAGAAAAACATTTCTAGTGGTGTAGGGGACCTCTCGCTAAATAGCTCACTGCTGTCTTTAAATTGTCCTTCATGATATAGATCCCCCCACTTGCTAATCCCTCTTTTACTCAGAATGGTAAGGAATAGCCCCTCGTGGGTGACAGGGAACAGACGACGAAACTGGAGAGGTACCATAGGTGAATATAGTAGGGGTTTGTGTAGCCGTTGCGCTAGTCTCTACCACGCAAGATTAGTGTAAGAGTACGGGGGCAATGGAGACATGTAACCTTGTTTGATGGCTAAGTAGGGCATATACAGGGGTGGACTGAGCCAATAGGCCGCATAGTGAGCCTATGCGCAAAGATAGAGTTCCATATATGGCGCCTCGAAGCCCCCAAGTGCAAATGGAAGGTTAAGTGTCTTCCAGGTGACTCTGGGTTGTTTGCCCCTCCCCACATGTTAGTCGAAGTAGCTGCGTTTGCAACGTTTGAAAGAATGATCTACCTTGGTGGTATGGTATATTGAGAAAAAAATATAAAAGCGTCGGAAAGATTAACATTTTTCTAAGGGAGATCTGGACCGCCAAGGACTTAGACAGTGTTATCCAGCGTGATATTGAAGTTGCAATGGAGGTGATTGCTGTGCCATTATTTGCCTGCAGTGTCTTCCTATCCCTAGAGACTGTCACACCGAGATATCTCACCTCTGTTTCACACCACTGCAGAGGATAATCCATCGAAAATTTAGCTGTCTTCGAGGTGAGGGGAAACAGCTGCGATTTGCTGCAATTCATTTCTATCCCTGAAAAGGCCCCAAATTGGATAATCTCCCTAAGAACCGGATTTAGGCTGATATGTGGGTCACAAAGATAAAGCGTGATATCGTCAGCATATAACAATATCGGCAGGTGTCGGGAAGGGTATCTAAGTGCAAACTCCCTATGCTTTTGTCTGAGCGTAGCCTCTAAAGGCTCTACTGCGAGAGCAAATAGGAGGGGTGACAGGGGGCACCCCTGCCTGGAACCTCATGAAATGGGGAAAGAGCTAGATCTGCTGCCATTGATCTGTATAGTGGCTCTCAGATTGCTATAGAATAGGTCAATCCAGGACAGAAATACAGCGGGGAAACCCATCCTCCTTAGCACCGCAAACATGTAATCCCACTCTATCGAATCAAATGCTTTGGTGGCAAATTCAGAGAAGGCATCAAGGATATTTTCAGTATCTCAGCATACAGAGCCATCAGCATTTTCAACTGCTAGTATATAGTTGGTGAACCTGGAGACTGGCACTGTTTTCGCCAAGGCTCTCCCTGGTCTCTCTCTCTCCGTATCTGCTGGCGCGGTATTATTTCGTTACTACAACAAACAGGGCTCAATCTGATAGTACGGTAAATCGTTAGGAACTTTGTGTATGGGACTGAGAGGTATTATTTTTCCTTCTTCTATACCATTCTCCACCAATTACATTTGCGAGAGTGGTCCCAAATTCACAAGACACCATAAATAAGTAAAAACCACAAGAACCATATCCAAAGTCAACAGTCACTGTGTTCAAAAACAAATTCTTAAAAATACCCTGTGAAATCACAGATGTAGAAAGACCACAACCATATGGTACTCAGTGAAAAAAATGTGCAAAACAAGGTAGCACCTCACGTGAGCAACACCTGAGCGGGCTTTGCTGGTTAAGTATCGCAAGTTATGCCACGTTTATCATCATAGGTTGCTACCCTGAAAAAAAAAAATGTAAAACCAAAAGAAGAGTGCCAGAAAAAATAGTGAACTAGGTGAACATATGTGTAGGCATCACACATTTCAGCCCCGATTAAAATTGAGATAAATCCACCGCAACCATACTTTATTCTCAGCTCGTGGATCAATTCAAACTAAAAACATGCTGTATATTAACAGACCAATTAACGTTGGGCCGACATGTTTCATTGCCTTTCTCTCATGGCAATTTCTTCAGGGCACCAGGACTCCGTCCACCTTATCTGTGCACTTATTGCGAACTATCAGTGACTGTATAGACAACAGAAAAAGTTCCTGCCATTATGCACTGATAGCCAGGACAGAAAACACACATTCCACACATTCATTACATTCAATCTGTCTTTCCTTGAATATGCGAAAAACCACATTACCCGGTGTTGGCCAAGGCCACTCATACCAGCTAAAAACCGCGTCACACAGGCACTGCTTTTTCACAGTGATCCTGTATCTCAAACAGACCCTTGTATTGTCACAGTTCTGTAAGGCAAACAGTTAAAAAAGTGTCTTTACAAAGACACTCTTCCCCTGAATAATTTCAACTCTCGACATCTCCAAGCAGTAATCCTTTGTATCATAAGGGCAACCCCTTCTAAATTGGTTGTTGAATATACTATTCTCACTTTAACACAGCGTTCTTAAGTCATCTTTTAAGTCTTCTTTTAAATGTGTGTGTAACCCCGTTGCAACTCGACACCTCGCTGTCTCCGTCAATGGCGCATGTTTGCCAAAATGCGCCAGGCGATTCTGAGCAAACAACTACACATCTTGCCAACTTTAAACCTTCCTATGTACCTAACGCTCAATTATTTTAAGCATCACTCCCCTCAAAAATGCCCCGATCTTACCGCACATTAATGGCGAGAGGAGCTTTGTCTCATTCTGTGCGAATTACTATGCGCCCTTCGCATATTTAAATGCTAGATTTCCTACGGGTCACGTGTCATAACGTATCATTTGACCCGCGCTGAATATCGGATGCCATCTTTGAATGGTTAATAGCCCAACAACAAAAAGCTCGATTTTACTCATATCGGCATATTTTTTTTTTTAAAAAGAAACGCAACCGGGGGAGATGAACCGTTTTATAAAAAAAGGCAATTGGCACATTTCTATATCATAACTTCTGTAGTTTAGCGGCATCGTTACTCCAGTACGTTTTTCTATTTCTAAGCCTACTCCAAGTTCAAGGGCAATATCTCTATTACACACACACCAACCACCAGGGTAACAAAGTCATTTTTACAAAACAGGCCATATATCCCCCTGTTCAGGCATCACAGCAAAATAATGTCTTTGTAAAGTCACTTATTTTAACTGTTTGCCTTATAGAACTGTGACAACACAAGGGTCTGTTTGAGATACAGGATCACTGTGAAAAAGCAGTGCCTGTATGACGCGGTTCTTAGGTGGTACGAGTGGCCTTGGCTAACACCGGGTAATGTGGTTTTTCGCATATTCAAGGAAAGATAGATTGAATGTAATGAATGTGTGGAATGTGTGTTTTCTGTCCTGGCTATCAGTGCATAATGGCAGGAACTTTTTCTTTTGTCTATACAGTCACTGATAGTTCGCAATAAGTGTCCAGATAAGGTGGACGGAGTCCTGGTGCCCTGAAGAAATTGCCATGAGAGAAAGGCAATGAAACATGTCGGCCCAACGTTAATTGGTCTGTTAATATACAGCACGTTTTTAGTTTGATTTGATTCACGAGCTGAGAATAAAGTATGGTTGCGGTGGATTTATCTCAATTTTAAACAGGGCTGAAATGTGTGATGCCTTCACATATGTTCACTTAGTTCACTATTTTTTCTGGCACTCTTCTTTTGGTTTTACATTTTTTGTTTTACAGGGTAGCAACCTATGATGATAAACGTGGCATAACTGGCAATACTTAACCAGCAAAGCCCGCTCAGGTGTTGCTCACCTGAGGTGCTACCTTGTTTTGCTAATTTTTTTCATTGAGTACCATATGGTTGTGGTCTTTCTACATCTGTGAAGAAGAAAGATAGGTTCTGTCTTAAGCGCTTGTGTTACACTTTAGAACGTTAGAAGTAGAGCACTGTCTGAATAATAGTTTTTAAACATGAACTTTTTCCCACCTATAATGGCCTAACAACACTGCCACGGGCGAGCCAAGAGATGTCAGGTTGCCACGTGCGCTGTATGTATGGCTGATATTGTATGTGGAGCAACAGTATCTGTTTCACCATGTGTATGTGAAGTTTTATTGAGCACATATCCTGAACTGTATCTTTTTTTAGTTTGTTCTCTAATTTGATTCCCAGGTACAATGAGGTGAAGTGATTTGCGTAGAGCCATTAAGGTTGATCAAGTCATTTTTAGGTCTCGGCTAGCGAAGGCTGCGCTTGCGCAGTCTCGCTCGCGAGATATAATGACTTGGAGAAGAGGGGCTTGAACCCGCCCCTCTTCTCCCCTCTTCTCCATTGGCTGGCCTCTTGAATGCTGGCCAGCCATTTGAGAAGAGGTCCATCACTCCGAACAGGCCCCGTCCTTTTCGGATTCGGGGGCGTGTTTTTTGCAACTTTTCTAATTATCTCCTCCAGCCAATGGCAAGAGGAGAGAACAGAAAAACACGCCCCCGAATCCGGAAACGCCGCTGCCTTTCTCCGAGGCATTTCTGCTTCGCCTCGGAGAAAGGCGGTGGTGTCCCGGCATCCGGACGCATTTGTTAATTATTTTAGATCTCTGTCCGCGACTTTCCCTTTCTCTGGGTAGGTGGCTGCTTGGCCCCTTACTTTCGCAGGGGTCGCGTGTGCGCCCTCCATGACCCCAGGGCTTGTCTGCCGTTGAGTGCTTCTCTGGCGCCTCTCTCCTATGGCGTCCACAGCCGGCGGTTATAAAGATCCCCGCGCGTGCTTAGCTCGCCTTCAGCCCTAGGTTTTCAGAGGGTAGATGCATCGTTTTCGTTCACAGGCTCTCATCGGCTTCTCCTGGTCCCGCTTCTGTTCTGCCCGCCGTTGCTCGCCTCTACCGTTAGGGGACTTGAATCTTATACCCGAAAGGCGGTTTAGTAAAAAGTGTTCGTCTATCGGCTGATCTCTACCAGGCACCGGGCACGGCACAGCGCGCCGGACATGCCCAGGACAAAGAGGAGGACGAGCGGCGGCAGCCGGGGAGCAGGAGCCAGCGGCGGTAGCGCAGGAGGTGAGCGTGTTACCCTTATCACCGAATCGAGTTGTGTAACGTGTACATAGCGCGCGAGCCAACCCGATCATGCCCCATAATGCATTGGCCCAGTAAATGGTGCTCTGTCTTCGTGACGGTGAAGGAGGTGGGGCTCCATGTTGGTGACATGCGCTTGCGCGATGATGTAGGTTTTGACATCATTGGGACGAAGGACGAAAGGTTGTCGGCCCCATAAGTGACCATTATGTGGCCCTTCTATTTAAATACATTAACTCTGTTTACTATCGCCAGGTCGGCATACAGCGTCAGCTCGTTTTGAGTGATAATTTCAATCTCATAAAGGCACCGGTGACTAGCTGGGACTTCTTAAGGAGATGTTAGTTTGTATAGTAAGCATTTTGGACAGGCTTGTGATCCGCCCCTTTAAATCATTGGCTTTCTTCGACCATCCTTTTTCTGCTCCTACTTGCTTCCTAAATCATTAAACCGAGACCTATTGCCTTTACCAACGATTGTTTTCAGTTCACTCACCATTCATTGAACCAATGCAAAACGTCTTAATAACTAAGCTTTAGCGATTTGCTGCTGAAGTGGGTGTATAGAGCAGACTGCGTTTCCTTCCTTGGTACTTCTACTAAAAATGAATGAGGAATTTATAAAGCGCTGGAATCACCCCGACAGGGGCATCTCCGCGCTAGCAGCGGATAGAAGCGAGGAAGCCGTGAGGACGCTCAATCTTTAATAAGCTCTGTTTTTAATAGTTTTCTGATTTTAAGCAAGTTAGGCCACTTACGTAAGGCTCAGGGGAGCGAGTTCCAGAGACGTGGGGCACCATAGAAAAAAAGATTCTCCCCCCCTTTCGAAGTTTGTTGACCCCAGTCACTGCTAACAGCCTTCCCACCTGCCGTTGAGGGCTTCTCTGGCGCCTCTCTCCTATGGGAGCGGAGCACGTGACCTGTGGGCGTGCTCGGTGGCGCTTGGGTGTGGATGGCGTGTGTATGTGTGGCAGCATCACCCGGGCCCCAGGAAGGATACGAGGGCAGCTGTGTCCCACTTGCGTTCCCACCTTTATTCCCGCGGACAGTGGCACTTTTGTAAAATATCCTAACCCCCGGAAAACTTACGAGCGCACTGTCAACTTCGCCACTCGAGCATTTCATCCAGTCTCAGTTTTTTTTTCTTTTATATTCTGACACTTGCAAATCTCAACATAACATGTCTAATGGCTGACACTGCAGAAAAGCCAAGCGTGCCAGTAGACTATGGGGTGATCAGGTCATGCGTGGGGTGAACAGCGGCGGTGCAGTCCGAGCCGCGCGCTCCGCCCTGACATAGAATGTCAAAATAGACCCCGATTTACAGCCACGGCCTACACGACGGCACGGGGCTGCTGCTGCCTCTTTAGGTCTTACTTGAGAGTGATTGGTGCCTAATGTTACAATTTTTTTTTAACATATGCATACTATACATACTCTGCTTATATCTCACTACCTCACAACATCCCTCTCCCTCACTACATCACTGTTTCACTTCCTCACTCTCTCTCACTACATAACTCTCTCTACCTCACTACTCCACTCTATCTCACTACCTCACTATCTCACAACTTCTCTCTCTCAAAACATCACTACCTCACTCTCTAGCTCACAACCTCACAACTTCACTCTCTCTCACTCACTACCTCAATCACTCTCTATCTCACTACCTCACTCTTTCGATCTCACTAACTCACTTTCACTCTCTCTTTCATTACCTCTCTCTCTATCTCTCTATCTCACTACATCACAACATCACTCTATGCTTATATATCACTACCTCACAACATCCCTCTCCCTCACTACCTCACTCTTTCACTACCTCACTCTCTCTATCTCACTACCTCACTCTCTATCTACCTCACTCTCTATCTCACTACCTCACTCTCTATCTACATCACTCTCTCTCACTACCTCACTCTCTATTTCAATACCTCACTCTCTCTCTGTATCTCACTACCTCACTCTCTCTCTGCTAATGCAATACGTATCACATATGCAGAAAAAAAAGCTAATGCCAATAGAAATGACAATGCCATTTATTTAGGGATACAAAAATAATAAAAAAATAATGAGCAATACCAATAGCTCTACCTATAATATTGCCGAGACCATTGCATTGTAAATGCTTGTTTGGTTGCAGATCGTGCAATTCAAGCAAGTTATGAATATCTGCTTCCCGCCTCTTTTACCACCTGAGTGCAGTGCTTTGTATTGAGTAAATTCATCTCTTTAATTAGTACACCTTCGGCCTCATGTACTCAGAATGCATGTGGTCAATGTCATCGCAATTTACACACTGACTTTTACCAAATTCATTGGTATTTAACGAACCCACCTATGTACTAAGGACAGTTCATAAAATACCGTATCGTAGTGGGCCACAATTCGATCTGCATATTAATGAGGTAGGTTGCACTTTGCAGCCCACTATTAATTACTACCGTCAGAGGGATGGTGGCCTGCTGGGGCAGTATAGTGGGGTTAGTTTAGCGTTCTTATCGAGTGCCTACTACTTGTCTAACCTCACACTTCCCTTTTCTACCTGGAAATCTCCTTCATACTCCGTCTCCAGTGCATCCCATATTGGATGGTCAAAGTGATAACCACAACATAAGACACTCGTAACGCAGCATGGCAGGGCATAACACAACTCTAACAAAGCACAGCATGACACAACACACATAACATAGCACAGCACTGGATGAGCCAACGTAACAAACATGCCTTAAAATAATATAATGTAGCACTGCACTACACTATATAACACACCCTAACATAACCAAATTGCTCTTCAAGAAACAATATATTACTGCACACCATACATAACAAAGTATAGTAGTGCACAACACAATGTACCACTGCATAAGTCAGTGTTCCACAACATAGCATACAGTAATGTAACATAGCATAGCACTGGCCAATTCAATTTGACACAAAATAATGTAAGACATCATAGCAGAGCCGGACACAACACACTATAACTTACAATAGCTCAGCACACAATAAAATATCATATAAAGCCCAGCCTAACCCAGCAGTGCATAGCACTTTATAATAGCACATTTCTGTGCAAGTGCATCAGGGAACTTCATAATGTAGGATAGAAAAGTAACATGTAATAACTATAGTGTGTAATACTGATCAGTTGGCCAATAATTTGTCCTGCTTCTTCAGGAGGCACAGGGTGTTTATTTATCTTATTTTCCTTCTGAGGTTCAGAGTGAGGTGGGTTATAACTGGGTGAGTTGTCTTCAGTGTCTAGAGACATGGAAAGTAGAGTACTTGTTAAAGTGACGTATTACCAACTCCACGCAATATTTCTGGATCAACGTTTGTACCTTATTGGGGCTACTGAAACCCCCGGAGGGGGTGCTATAGGTGGGAAGCCACAACGTGAATTTCCTACCCTTTGTTTTTTGCGTAGTGTTGCCACTTTATACTAATGTGAGCCATGTGCCTAGATAGAGCTGTTTTTAATGGCAGATGCTATACGATGTTGCCCCGCAGTGGAGGACTTAAGAAGAGAAAACGATAGCCAGAAAGGCTGCGAATAAGTGCACCATTTATTCTCAAGGGACTTGATGTGTTTTTATGCCAATTCCAATGTAATGTGTACACTATTAAAATTAATTTTTTTTATTTTATCTGCAGTTCTAACATTTGAGGAAAAATATGAATTTCAGTTCATACATTCTGGCTTCGCCAATGCTTGTTATCAATAATTAGTCGTGGCATATTAATCTAACGTCTATTCAGAATGGCCTTCCATATAGCATTTTCTGTCTGGAGGATTGTCCTTTGCACAGGTGTCCTAAATACTCTTGATTTTTCTTTGAGGGCCTCAGTAACAAGTGCTTCTAACTCTACATAAGAGAATGCCCTGGTGCTGCGGTGCATTCTGCTTCCATGTATATGACCCATACTTTGCTTTGGAATCATTGATTCCAGGCACTGTTCAGTTCTGTAAAAGATCCCATAAGTGCCATCATCGACATCGCAGGAGTCTGGCAAATGGAAAATTTCTTTTTTTCCAAAGATTTTTATTTAAATTTTTGCATAAAAAAGGAACACAAAACATAAGCACACAAAACTAAACATTTAGTCATACAAAAACATAGAATATGCACAAAATCTGCGATTTCTAAGATCTACAGTACCTTCCGCTTCCCTCTATTTTCTTTATAGTCTGCCTTCCCCTTCATTTCTAACAAGGGGTCTCGGGTATGTAGGAGGGGTAAAGATGCCTGATCTGCGGTGAGTGTATAGGAGCACAGAGAGAGAGAGAGCGCGAGCTTGGTGGATTGTTCTAGAAGCTAGGCGGCAGGTGTCAGTCTCGCCTTCTTCAGGGGAGTTCATATGGGCCTAGGTAATTATCCATAGATGTCTACATCCCTCTGTTAGGCTGTCTCCACGGTGAGTCTCGTAGGGACATTGCGTCTGCCCCTCTAAGATATGTTACCCAGTTGAGCCACCCTTTGAACGATGCCTTGGATGTGTCCTTCCACTTGTTTAGAATCAATTTAATCCCGGCAGTTAGCAAAAGGTCAAGTAGGTCTCTATCTCTTTGAGACATTGGGTCTGTCGTGATAGGTGTAGTTACTAGGGTTATGAACTCTGGATTAAGGGAACACCCTAGTATGTCTGTTAGAAAGGTAAACAACTTTCCCCAGTAGGTTTTAACTTTAGGGCAGTAAAAGATGAGGTGTGCCAGATCTCCCTTCTCACTATTACAGTTCCAGCATAGGTAATTTGTGTTTATGCCCAGTTTCGCCAGACGAGTGGGAGTCCAGTGTAGTTTGTGTAAGATCCAGAATTTTGTGTGAGCCAGTACCAGGGTTACTTTACTGTGTGTGGGGGAGGACCATAGTATTTGGCTTTCCTTTTCGCTTAGAGTGTTACCTCGCTGTGACTCCCAGTATGTTTGTGTTTTAGTGTTGAGTCTTGAAGTATTTGGGCGCAGTAATCTATAGATGTGTGACACATGGTGTCCCGTTTTGTTGAGGCTAGACATGTACTGGAAGATTGAGGGCGTGGCATTAGACATTCTCGCTCTAGACAGTGCTGCTTTTATCTTTAGAAAGTTTTATATAATTCAATGTCGGGTAGGGTGTGTTTGTTTTTAAGCGAGCTGAACGTGAAGGGTCTCCCTTCATCCTCGAGTTGGATGGGAAGGGATATTCCTGCTTCCACCCAAGTCTTCATATATAGTGTTTTGCCTTTGTATTTTATTTTGTTATTTGACCATAGTGATTCCCATCTCGAGTCTGTTATTCTATTTTCTAACTTTTGATCAACTTTCAGTAGGGCGTTTCTGGTGTTTGAAAGTATGGTGTTCATTAGAGCATTGTGTCTGTTGGTTCTTAGAAGCGCTAATGGCTCTAGGTTGTTTAGCATGGCTCTTTCTATTTTCAGCCACGCCGGTGTGTATTCCTGGTCTGGTAAAATCCAGTAGCTCCCTTGTTTTGCTAGGAAGGCTGTTTGAAAAGTCTGCCAAGTTTAACCCCCCTAGAGTTTTTGTCAATCTTAATTTTTTAAGGCTCATCCTTGGTTTTTTGTCTCGCCAGATAAAGTTATTTAGCATCTTGTCTATTTTGCGGTGGAAGTCGACACTGAGCGGTTATAGGGAGCATGTTAGTAAGATAGTTGATCATAGGTGTGACCATCATTTTAATTGTTTCAATTCTCCACCACCATGTGATGAATTTCGGTGACCACCCCTCAAGCAGCTTCTTAATCTTGATTAGAAGCATTTTCTCATTGTGTTCTAGCGTGTTTTTAAGATCTTTGTCGAAGTAGACGCCGAGGTATTTGATGAACCCGGTTTGCCAAGTGAGGCCCGAATCTCCCAATATGTCTCTGGTGGTATTTATGTTGAGAGGTTTACATTCCGACTGATCTCTGTTGAGCTTAGAGCCGGAGTACGCTGAGTATCTGTTTATAGAGTACATGAGGGCCAATATGGAGGTTTCAGGGCTTTCGGTGACGACAACAATGTCGTCCGCATATGCAGCTAGTTTGGCTGTAGTGTGTTTAATGGCATAACCCTTCATCTGATTGTTTGCCTCAGTATCTCTGATTAGTGGTTCTAGTGCGAGTAGGAATAGTGAGGGGGACAATGGGCATCCTTGTCTTGTACCTCTGGGGAGTCTAAAGGGTTCGGAGATAGCCCCGTTGATCACTATGCGGGCCGTAGGATTGTCATGTAGAGCCATAACTTTCTTTATGAAAGCATTGCCTAGGTTGAAACTTCGCATGCAGTGTTCTAGAAAATGCCATGAGACCCTGTCGAAAGCCTTCTCTGTGTCAGCCTTACTGCCAGAATTTTTGCATATATCTTGCAATCCACGTTAATCAGGGATATAGGCCTATAATTTTGTGGGAGTTGGGTGTTTTTGCCCTCCTTGGGTATGACTATAATATTTGCTTCTGTCATTGTTTGCGTGACCGTCCCTGTCCCTTCGCAGTGGTTGGCTGTAGTAGCGTGATAAATGTTTTATAGAAGGTGGCTGTATTCCCATCTGGCCCGTGAGCCTTATTAGTTTTAAGAGACTTAACTGCCATTTCTATTTCCACTGTGCTAATCTCTTTCGCCAAGCTAAGTGCGTCTTCTGATGTTATTTTTGGGAGGTTCAGGTTGTTAAGGTATTCGAAGCTGCCATTTTCATCTAGTGTTTGGTCCTTGTTATAGAGCTCCTGGTAAAAAATGTGTGTAGGATTTCTGTATTTTGTGTGTGTGTGTGATGTTATGGGAATCTGTGATCGCTGAGATGGTGTGTTGTCTTTGTTTGTGTTTTAGGTGGGATGCCAGGATTTTCCCCGATTTGTTGGCTTCACACAGGTTAATTGACTTTTATTTGTTTACCCACAGACCTGCTCTCTTGCTTAGAATTCTGTTGAATTCATATTTCTTCCTTGCGAGTGACCCTACATTCTTTATGTCTGAGATGTGCGATGATTGTAGTTTTTGAATATCTTGCTCTAGTTGGTTTAATTGGGCCTTGGCATTCTTGTTCATCTTGCCTTTGATGTCCATGATTGTTCCCCTAATTGTGGTTTTCAGGGCGTCCCAAACGATTTTGGAGTCCGAATCTGGTGTGTCGTTAAAGTTGATGTATTCATTTATGGCCTGTTCTATTCTGGTTCTATTAATTTGATATTTTAAGACACTGCTGTTGAATCTCCATCTACGCGGATGGTCTTCATTATGTCGGCCATTTAGTATGAGGCTGATACAGGAATGATCTGAGATTGTTCTCGTGGCTATATCCATGTTCTCTATTAGATGGGTGTGAGAGCCAGAGATCAATATGTAGTCAATCCTGCTATATGAGTTGTGTGGGTTTGAGTAAAAGGTGTAAACTCTAGTGTCTGGGTGTTGAAGTCTCCAGGTGTCTTTCAGGTTGTACTTGGTACATACATTTTTAAGTACTTTATGTCCCCCCCGGCGGTAGTGTGTGGCATTGTGATAGTCCATCTAATGTGTAGTCTAGTGCCATATTAAAGTCGCCTGCCAGCACTGTTAGCTCATTGTGTGGGAGTGCATCCATTCTTTCTGATACGTTCTCCCAGAAGGTGGTATTGTCCGTGTTAGGGCCTTAGATATTGAGTATATGACATTTTTCGTCCCCCCTTTTCATCTGTGTCAATAGGACTCTTCCTTCTAGTCGCATTTGTGGTCTTCTATGCTTATCTTGGAGTTCTTATTTATCAAGGTGATCACTCCCCGCTTTTTCCCTGTGGCCTGTCAGCACGCCATTTGCCATACCCATCTAGCCCTAATCCTTCCTGCGTCATCTTGTGATAGCCTAGTTTCCTGGAGGAGAAATATGTCTGCTTTAGTTTTAGCTAAGTAGTCTAGTACTTTTTTCCTTTTGACTGGGTGGTTAAGGCCTTTGACATTTAGGGATACTATCTTCAGGTTGGATGAGAGTGATAATGCATTACCTTGTTTGGGTGTCATTATGTGAGGTTAAGTTGAGGTTGTAAAGATCGGGCCCTGATCCCTTTCCTTGTGTTAGTATTCACGTTGGCTCCTGGTGTTTTGTGAGTGTTGTCCTTATCTCCGATCTCTCTCTGTGAATATCTCCACCTTTACCCGTGCTCTGATCGCTCTCATCCTGTGCGTGATTGTCGGTGGAAAAAATGGGGAGCAAGAGGGCACGTGGTGTAGATGCAAAAAACGAGTGCTTGACAAAACAGTGCTAGTACTAGACTGACATACAAAACAGATACCCCCCCCTCCCGCAAAAAACCTCCCTCCCACCCCCCGCGTCCTACATCTAGAAATTTGGACGTGTTACAGCAAAGCTCCCGCTCCATTTTCCCTGGGGTGTTATTAGTATAATGCTTACCACCTACGCGCCACAAGTTACTTGCATCTTAATTACTCTATTAGCAACATAATTGGCTACAGGTTTGTGCTATAAAATTTTCTTAAAAATAGAAGGATATTATTACTCTTTCTTCTCGCTACTAATCTTTAAAAAGGGAAAAAACGTGTGTCTGCGTCGGTGAGTTTGCGGGGTTGTTCCTTCCAAATGCATATCAGCTCCCAGTTAACTGTCCTTCTTGAAAGGTCAATCCCGGCCTATGGTTATTGAGGTAGTAGATTGATTAGAAATAAAACTCTGATTGAGGTAGATATTGACGATGAGGTAGATGTTTGAATATATATATTTTTGTTCACGTTTATAAAGGTGAAAGTAGTTTCATTAGTTCTCTCCCAGTTCTGGTGATGCTCTTCTCTTGTTCACGTTTGTTTGCGACCGTTCCATTACTTGTGTAGGCAGCCCTTGTAGGTAGTTGGTTAGATCATTGGTGTCCTCGAAGATGTGCGTTCTGCCCCTGTCTGTTATTTTAAATTTCGTTGAACCTATGAAGGAGAAGAGGATGTTTTCCTTTTTCAGCTTATCTCTTTGTATAAGGAACCATTTTCTTATGTCCACTGTGTGTTTCGAGTAGTCCTGAGTAAGGAATATTTTTTGACCGTTCCACCTCAAGTTCTGTTTTTTCCTGGCCAAAGCAAAAATGGCTTCCGTATGCTGGAGTCTCAATGGTTTGCATATAATGGGCCGTGGCGCAATCATATTTGTTGGTCTGTAGGCTGGAACTCTGTAGGCTTTGTCTATCTCTAGAGGCACATCGAACTTCAGGTTGGTGAGTTTAGGGATTATATCCTGTAGGAAGGCCATGCAAGAACCGTTTTTCTCTTCTTCTCCTTCTGCTATGCCTAGAATCCTGATGTTCCCCCTTCTGTTGCGATCGTCCAGCTCAGCTGTTTGTTTTAGTAGTATTGCTGTTGTTTTTGAGAGTTCTTGCAGAGCTTTGTTGGATTTTAGTTCTTTATCTTCCACGTCGCTTACCCTCTGCTCTACTTCCGCTAGTCTATTATTTGCTGCGTGTATGCCTGCCCTAACTACAGCTAGATCCAGCTGGATAGAATCTGTGGTTTGTTTGGTCGATTTCGCTAGATCATGTACGTCTGCCAATTTTTTAAAGATCATGTCTAACGTGCTATTAATGTCTGGTTTTTGTTTGATCGGGGAATCCAGATTCTCACTCTCAAATTCTCAATTTTTTTTTGCTTGTTGAGAGGGTTTCCCATCGTTACCAGCCATCGTTGCTCGTCCCCTCTTCTCCTGTTGTAGGGTGAGGTATCCTCTGACCTTCCGCTCTATGATTGGTTCTCTTATGGGTCCTTTTTGATTATGAGTATCTTTAGCTTGTTCGATTCTGCTCTCTGTTTTCAACTTGCCGACTGGTTTTGTGGTCTGAGTGGTGATTGTGGCCACTTGGTTTATGTATGTAGGCCGTACGCTAGTTATAAGTTTGCTGAGCTGCTCTGTATGATCTGGTTATTCCACGTTATGCCTCCCGCTGAGTTTGGCCGTTCTGCAGTCCTTTTGGTGCTATGGTTCTGTGGTGTATTGATCCTTCGTTCTGGGTATGATCTGTGCTCTCCTTGGCTGCGACCTGGATCTCTCCTGGAATCACTTGGGCTGCGTTCCCCTGCTGCTCTTACACTGGGCTTGAGGCGGTGGGGTGATATGTCTCAGATAACACTGTAGACTGGCACGATTTGGAGCGTTGGGCGCAGCTCGGATCTTTCTCTAGGCTTCGGTCCACTGTAGTGACCCAGTTTATGATATGAGCCCTCTCCTATTTGCTAGACTTCTTCCTCTCTCCACCGCCGTCTGTGCAAGTCTTAGGTTGTTGTTCGCCGTGTGTATCTCGTTGTTGTTGCTTCCCTAAAATGGCGGCCCCCGTCAACCAGTGTCTGTTTGGAGAGTTAGCCGCACCACCGATCTTCTCCTAGGCTTCGGTGCTTAACTTTGTTTGTTCTCAGTTTATCGCTGTTGTAGTGCATTGCAAAGCTGGCGGCCCCCAGCCGAAAGTTTCGCTCGGGCCGATTTGGAGCATTGGGCGCTCCTCCGATCTTTCCCTAGGCTTCGCTGCACCGTAATGACCCAATTTATGATATTATCCCTCTCCTATGTGCTAGACTTACTCCACTCTCCCCCGCCGTCTGTACAAGTCTTAGGTTGTTGTTCGCCATGAGTGTCCCGTTGTTGTTGCTTCCCTAAAAAATGGCGGCCCCATCGGCCAGTGTCTGTTTCAGTTTCGCCTTTGCCTGTTAATTTTATCGGACCTCCATTTGTCCCTAACTTAGCGCTGTCAAATCCGCGATATCGCATGAAGTTCCCAGCAGCACTGACCTTGCGTGCGATTATATAGGTTGGTTGCAGGGAAAGACTGTGTGCATGTCTGAAACTCTGGATTCTGCCACTGGGTAGTTCAGCTTGCGGCCACCATCTTGGGTCCTGTTCTCACCTCCTCTCCGATCTTGGGTTTCTCCCTCCCACGTTGCTTGCCCGGTTGATTTGCTCAGCCCAGCCGGTTCTCTGCTTGTTCCGACGTCCTCTGGTGTCACCGCCTTCCTGTTTCTCTCAGCGCATACAAGTTCTTTTGTGGTGCTCCCTCCCAGGGTCAACAGAGCTATGGAGTCAGGCGTCTGCACCCATTGCTGTCTAAGCCACGCCCCGGCAAATGGAAAGTTTCAATGAGCCTGATGGTCCTTCCCTGCTGTAAACTTTTTTTTATTACTGGAAGAAGTGGGACCTCTCATCAGTAGTGCTTCACATAAGAATCCTTCGCGAGACTTGCGTGGTGCAGTTTGTATGGCTGCAGAACTGTGGTGTGTAATGTAACAGCCAATTTCAATCACACCCGAATGCCTAGGAAAGGCAGGGCTGGGATTAACGTTTTTTTCAATTTAGCTGATGTTTTGCAGGGGATTAATAACTTCAAATGTAGTAACATTTTTGTCTGCACGTAGTAACTGCAATTAACCTCAATCCAAAACAAGATAGTAGCTGTAAAATAATATACACCATAAATCACAAAAACATTGTATGCCACTAACCTTGCTATGCCGATAGCACCATTTTTAGGTCTCGCCTACGCAGTGCGCATGCACTGCATAGGAGACCTTTAGCCGTCGTGCAGCTGTTTTTCCAAGCACATACTTGTGCTTGTGGCGGCATACGCCTTGCGGGAGTGCGCAGCGGCGTGCCACAAGAACAAGTATGTGCTTGAAAAAACAGCAGACTGCTCTCCCCAGCGCACGCGCACGCACCACTCCCGGGCTTGTTTTTTTTATTTTTAAACTTTCAGCGCGAGGCGCGTGCTTGTTTTCAAAGTGACGATTTATTTCCTGAAAGAACCTCAACTTACCTTTATATCAGTGGACCGAGCACTTGGCGCATTTATGTCTTATTGTTAGATTTTACTATGTTTCTTAAGGTTTTCGCTGTTTTTATTTACAGTGTTTCGTGAGAATGTCTATCAGAATGTGCTTTCAGAGAGGCCACTACTCCAGGGGTGTCATAAAATTCGCCTTTCAGCTGGGAATAGTTACAGACCTGTAAATCTGTGCACACTCGCGGCGCAACTTTCATTATGCATAGACGACTTTTCCCGCCACTGACCTCACTTTTGAAATCTGAGACCCCCGACCTCCCCCCACCCTCCCACTCACCCAACACAGGCCCCTCTTCTCAATCCCACCACTATATTAACAGAGCCGGGGTACGGGGGGGGTTCTTGTTTAAATAGATTCTGCATTTTTCGCCAGTAGACATCAGCACCACTTTTTCAATTTAAGAATCTACCTGTGGTATTGCATTTCAGCATTCATTTAGCGTTTCCTATTCTTGTCGAGGCCGTAAAGCGCTTTGTTCTTCCAAATCAAAGTGAGAGCATATTTATCTCAACAGCTTTTTCGCTCCCACTCGATAAAACCCCAGGCAAAAATGGCTAGTTTTTGAAAAGTGCATTCCGCTTGATAGTGCTGTTTTTTGTTTGTTTCACATCTCCTAAATGGCGATGCCAAGGAAATTGCAGAGGATCACACACTGTGGCAAGCTGGAACATTAGAACTCCTGCCACAATGTGGTGCTTTACATAAAATTTAGGGCCCGATTTAGAGTTTAATGGTAACAGAAATTCACCCAATTTGGGAGGTAAGATTCCCTTGCTGCACTATATCCAAGTCTACAAAACACCCGACGTTACTGACTCCTGACCATACAAGCACTAAAATATTTAACACCGATTGCATGTCACTCACTCATCCCCCTTCGGCACTAAAAGACAACACACATTCTTAGGACTACCATCCCCGATATTTGACAGCACAGTCTCCTTCAGTGACCTATGCTGAATGGCAGGCTGCCTCAACTCTGGCCAACTGTGTCCTGTGTGAGGTGAACTGCCTCAGGCTTTGCCCCACCTCTTCCTGTCAGTAGTGGCAACTGCGCCAGCTGCCAACCTTCAGTGCCCTTTACTTCTGCTTAGCTTGGGTGAGCAGTCTCCTCTCTTCTACCATTACTGAAATTGTGCATATTCTGTACCAGCACCTGACCCTCGCACTGCCTCTCAGTGGTACCCTGTGTTTAATTTCAGCCGATGGTTTCCGGTGCTCAGCACTGGCACTTAATAATCAACACCAGCGCTTTTATGAGCACCAGTTACGGGCAAGTTCATTTATGGTAGGCACAGGGAGATTAAGTGATTTTTCCAGAATCACAGGATGTTGAGCACCCGCTGAGACTTGAACCTGGTTCCCCATTTCTGAAGTAGTCAGTTTTGGTCCTTATGGAACATCCTCTCTCCACTTTCATGGCTAGTAGTTAGCTCTGTTTTAGGCAGCACTAACCGGAGAAATGGGCTAGTGCAGCTGCCTCCTGACAAGAGCGCCGGCACTTATTTTTTTTTAATACAAATTATCTGCTGGTGGTACCTTCTTTTCTCACACCTGTCCAAAGTCAAATTCAGTAATACCACCCTGAATCTAGCTCACCCCCTTCCCTGGCCTCCCCTCTCCCCCCCCCCCCCCCCCCCAAACCCTGCAGCCTCTCAGTGGCACTTCTTGTTCTCTATCCATTAGTCAGCTGCCCTCAAATCTCCCAGTTAGAATAAAATTATGTGCCCTCTGTGCACCTTTACCCGTGAGTCCCCATTCACTCCTGCCTACAATCTTTTTCTCACTGCTGGTGGTGTGTCTTCCCGCCTACCACCTCCCACAAAAATGGTGAATAGACACAACACCATTGTGAACATGCTTCCAGGAACACATTGGCTTTGCCTTTATGTGGTTGCTGGTGATCATCTCAGCAGTCCACATTTTATTACATCTCCTCTGAGGACCTCAGAACTGTGGCAGCATATGACAGATGTGCCCCTTGATGCCCTGTAGCCTCCCCCTTGCCACTTCTCCTGAACTACCTTGAGGTTACCACTCTAGCCGCATCATTACACATTGATCTCTGTGGTGCAAGCTTCCAGGCTACTCTGGCTTACTCACTTCTTGATACAAACGCCATGTGTTGCTCAACATTTCTGTTCTACAGACATATCCCTCCGTCTGCTCTTTTTGCACCCCCTTAAAACCCATGCCAGTCCAGCTTGTGAACACTGGTGCTGGAAGAAATTTCAGAATGGGGGTGCTGCCATCAATGTTACATCACTGATGCTGAAAACTCCTAGCATCACACAAAGAACAAGTGTCACAAATGAGCCACGCCCATTCAGCAAGAGAACGGTAAGGGCGTAGTATATAACTGGTGTTGCATTTGTGGAGCACACTGTCACAAATATATTACTAAAGAATGGGGCTTAATTTGTAAAACAAAATACGTGCCGGACCCTCGTCAGGAGGCCACTGCAGATTGCACCACATATTGCCACTGTACTTACACAACTACTAACTATCACACTAAAGTGTGACAATTCAGACTGTTCGAGGCCGCCAACACTTTAAGAATGGCTTGGGTGGCAGGTATTAGTTGTTATTAATGTATATTCAATTAACAAAGAAATGTTGTTCTGCTTATCTTTAAATTACACAAACAGCACCACCATATGGCAGCTGTCATAAGTGCAGGTTTAGGCAATTAAGTGCCGGTGCCGGGCAGGGCAAACCACAGGCTCAAATTAGTTCACTGTACAAAATCCCCACACTTCGTAGTCAGAGAAAGAAAATAAACACCAGTCTCCATGTTAAAAGAATAAGTAACAATTTGTTAGGAGACTAGACTGACATTTGAACGAACAGCAAATGTGGCAAGATCAAAACAGAATAAATTTAATCTTTAATGCTCAGTCAATTTAGGACCTCCCGCAAGTTAATTTTTGGGGGGTGCACAGCATCCCCCGCACCCCAACTTCCAGTGCCTATTGGATGCGAGAAAAAAGAAATATCAGGTGCGGGAAAATATGATCAGGCGCATCTCTGTATTTCTAGTGGGGATAGTGTTTTTAACAGACAGTAGTAAAATCACAGCGCTGGGCCATTTCACTCCCGCCTGTCCAATATGTCAGAGATAACATTTCAATCTTCACTTCTGACACCATACTTTCTTATCTATTTGAAGACCCATATCTCTTTCATAATGCCCCCCAGCATTTCATGCTCATGAGAATGGCTCAATGTGCCATGCTAACCTCAGTACGGATTGTGGAATGAGGTACAACAATAGATGTATTTGTTTGGGGGGGTGAGACGGGGGGGCAGAAAATGTGAAGAATATTTTAACCCCCACAACCTATCTAGTCACGTATGCAATAATTTGCCAATAAAGTTCAACCACGCTACACCAAAATTGACAAGATAGCTATTGGTGGTGCCAACATTTTAACGTCCTTTACTGTAGTAATCCAGGGACCGTTTCATGAACAGTGGTGCTGGCTCAGGGCAGAGCTGAGCTCTTGGGGTTTGTATGTTAAGTGTCTTAGGGGGATGCTTTTGACTCTGAATAGCTCTGAGTTAGTGCTCGACAGCTGAGCTTGGAGACAGACGCCAATGATTGCCTCTTTATGTTTCCGAGGTGTTCTCTCTGAAACTCATGCAGTAACTCAAGAGATTTAGAGTTAATATAGGCAACCATTTTGATTCACCAGTAATTGCAATATCAAACATATGGAGGCATATTGACAGAGGCATTCTGGAATGGTTAACATAGGACTCTTTAACTCTCTTTCATGCTTTTGTGAATCGGCCCTAGAGCAATTAAAATAGGAGCAATTTAGGAATTTTCATATAAAATGATAGTAGATGCATAGGACCGCGCCCTCTTTGCTCTTTTACTAATAGGGAGTAGGACATTTCAGGACCCATTCACAAGGGCGTGTAAACGTATGTGAACGAGACCTCCAGCTGCGCTACTTTGCGTACTCATAAATGCTTTTGTGAGTCGACCTTATGTTGTTCAAGAGTTTTCACAATGCAGTGATCTATTATTGTATTTAAATTTTCTACCTTATTTATTTTTGGAAATTTGGTACAGGTTAGGCTTAGCCCACAGGAGCTGCAGACAACTTTACAGAACACAGTTTTATTGTACGTGGGGTTCAGATGCGACTGGATTACAGAAATGAAGATGTATGTGTTTGCAAGAACCTCAAACAAAACTCCACCCACAGCATGTTTAATGTTATACTTTTAAGTTACACATATTTACAATTGTAGGCAGAGAGCAATAAAGTAATTCACCCAGAAACCCTTTTATTAAGTACAAGAACCAGAATTAGGACCCAGATCTTAACGTTCCAAAGCTTTGAACTTTAGCCTGTAAACAAAGCTGCTCCCTAGTTAAACAAGCATTGGCAGAGCCAATAGGTCTCGCCTTTGGGACCTTATAAGTGTTTAGTTATCCAGCACAATGTCCTTGGTGCAACAACATCAAGTGTTGCATGGCTGAACACTTATAAGTTCCCAAAGGCGAGACCTATTGGCTATGCCAATGCTTGTTAGCAGTGCGGCTTTGTATCTTTTGAACGTTTATCTCTGCCTTTATGTGAGGCCATTAGTCTTATACCAAGTAGGAAAATTATCGGTGGTGAAGGCCGCACACTGATGCGTACGCCTCAACCAAAACCCCAGTGCCAGAATTGGTGGCGCTATGGTTGAAAGTCCAGACAGCATTGGAAAATTGTGTCGTCCTCCCATTTTTAGGTCGAACCTTAGAGATAGTGCAAGCTGTCTGGGTGCAAAAGACCTACTGTGTGCTTAACAATGATTTACAGAGGCGTACAACCCACCTATTGGATAAGATTGGTTGGCTTTATTGTCACTGTCAAATGCTTACTTCTTACTCAATTGCTTTCCTTATCCCAATTTATCCTTCTTGTGTTTATCCCTCTCCTACACCATACCCCTCTTTACCTTCTCTGTGATTGGCTGGCTTCTATCATTCCACTGCTCACTGTTAGGTATTTTTTTTTCTTTTTGCTTTAGGACTCCATGAGAGTGCTTGCGCTTTCCAGCGCTCTCCCTCAGGTGCTTCTCCTCCCTGCCTAATAACCGCCACCTCATGTTCCATGTTGTGGTCTCCATTTTATTGTAAGCTCTCTTGTGTTCTTCACCCCTTCAAAGTTCCTCCCTCACCCACGCTCCATGTTTCTTTCTCACTCGTGCTGTTACCCCTGCCTCCCATGTTGCTCTTCCTCGTGCACCACTTTTTTCCTCTCGCTCCTTGGATGACCCTCATCCCCTCTGTTGAAAAAAATATGCATTTTATTACTATTATTTTTTTGAGAGACCAGAAAGCAAATTGTTGCTGGTCCTTCCATCTAAAAAAAAAAAGTCATCGCGGACTACTACTTTTAATTTTTTTGTTTTTAATTACTGATCCATCTCGCATGGGTAAATGGAAAAGAAAATTGCACCCACTTCATTGTGTAGGCCTGCATGCGTCGTGATGCAGAAACGTCATCATGAATGCGTGTGCCTGCAAAATGATGCAGCTGTGTCACTGCGCTTTACTTAAGGCAATGCTGCACAGCATCTTGGCAATGTTGTACAGCTTTACGTAAAGGCATTGGCAAAGTTAATATATCCCAAAGGCGAGGCCTATTGGCTTATTTTGTGGTCCCGTATCAATATTCTTACGGAAAAAAAGAATGTAAGAGTCTTGAAGGGACATGCATTTCCAGCCCTCCAGATGCCATCTACGTTCTTCTACAATTGTCCCACTTGAAACATCTGAAAATCTGGCATATGCAAGAATCTTCTTGTAAATCATGAACTTATTTGTATGAACAGAATGTCCTTGTGTTTAGATGCACTAAGTCGCATATGGTATTTATTGTCATTGGTGAGTTTGGTGTGCCCTTTCAACTCCCTTTCCAGTGTCTTACTTCAACACGATGACACTCGCTCCTTCCTGCCCTCACTGTAGATGTTTTATATGTCAGTTCCATCATGTTGGTCCTCTCTATTATTGAAGGACTTAAAGAATGTTAAGTGCTCCAGTGATTCTTTTTCTGTACTAACACCCCAGTTAATGATAACCTATCATCTGAAAATTATCTTTCTTGAAGTGGAAGTGTATCTTGCTCTCTGTCATGAAATGAATACATACCCCTTTATGGAAGATTTGTAATGCTTTTGCATCATCCTTTTTAAGTGCTTTCAAGGAGGTCCCCTGCCAGCTGTAAGTGTTCAAGTGCCCGTAATAGTAGACAGTTTACTTCAAATTATCATCTAATGCCAGATAGTCAAACTAACATTGATGTTCCGACGTACATATACTCCATAGGAACTTTAGTGCATGGGCAGTCCCAGTAGTATGTTACAGGCATCTACACCACTTCATTGTCCCTGCGACTCCATCTAATAGCTGGATCTCTTTTCTGCAAACCCTCTCTAACTCTGTGCAGTGAACCATCAGTAAAGGCAGAAACCTATGAAAGTTTAATTTTCCTCCCAGAGTTTCTCGCCAAACTAAGGTATTCATTAGTATGAATATTTCTTGTGGTTTGAGGTCTTTTACAGAGTTTAGTCATTGCATGCACCGTTTGACATGGGACGCCAAAGAGAAGCCTTACACTTCCATATCCATACTGCAAAGTATGTGGGAAATCAAACAGCTGAACTGCATGTGAATCCTTGCATTATTTCTTATTTATAGCTGCTGGGCAATCTTTGTAGAAGACAGCCACCTTTGTACTGGTGTTACAGTGACATGCACCAGAACGTCTGGTGTCCAAACCATGCCACGGTGATCAGTTTTGGCTTTTCCACCTGTAGTTTCATGTCCCGGTTTGTGGAATCCAAATCTGGTTGTTTTTTCAACTATACATGTCTCTAAGTTTAACAGTATGTGTTTTTGTTGGTAAAATCCACAGCTCGTATCCATCAATGAGTGCTTGAAAATCTCATTCTGAGGTTGCCTTATAACCCAGTCAACATTATTGAAGTTCAGTTTTTCACTACTTCCATATTTTTCCTATTCATAATTGTTAATGTATTTGTTATCATTATTATTCATTGACGATATATGTAATTGTTGTGTTTCCGGTAATTTATAAACACACCTTTTTTACCACTGGTTTTGATTTTCAATTTTTACTATTTTTCCACATGTTATTTTTCCTGTGGTTACTGTATTTTTATTTTGGAATATTTTTGCTCTTGATTGGTTGCCATATTTTTTGATATTAGATTTCGACCATTTATTCTCTTTAGTAACATTTTGGACTTTTTTCTCATCATTCAAACCTTTTCATCTCTGTGAGCTGATCTGTGCCTCATTGCCTAAAGAAACAAATTATCAGTGATGTTCTAAGGCAGCGGTTCTTAACATTTTGACTTTTGTGGCCCCCACCTAATCATTACTGGAACCCGGGGATCCCTGTTGAATCATTTTTGCAATGTGGGGACCTCCACTGAGTCATTACTGAAAGCCGGGTCCCCAGTCTAAGCATTTTGGATGATTTGAGCTGCAAAACAATATACAAAAAATAGGTGACGCTTTTCAAACTTCATTTGAGTGTACTCATCGTCCATACTGTTTGATGCACACGCACTGCTCCCACAAATTAATCTAAGCATACTAATTTAATTTTTAGCCTCTAATTTCAAAATCCTTCACATTTACAGAACGTTTTAAAATGTTAATTTCTACAGTTTGCTTCTTTATGTATATGCACTTTTTTATCTATTAAATTTATTGAATTTTGTAAGCAGTCACGGACCTCCTGAGTAAGCTTTGTGGACCCTCAGGGGGTCCCCGGATCACAGGTGCAGAATCACTGTTCTAAGGGGTTTAGGCATATTACCCTTGTTATAGCAGGCAAGAAAGAGCCTGCTATAAATTTAGCTTTTTAGTGATAATGCCTATTTTAGCCAAAGTAAAGTGCCTCAATCCATAAGATTTCTTCGCTGTCCTACCTTCCGAGATCGAACTTAATGTATTACTGCACTTGCAGGTTTTTATTGGTAAATAGTGTTATATATGAGTTTCTAATATCAGTTCATAGATATGAGCAGTGTGTCGAGTTCTGGAAAACCTCAAAAATCTTCAGATGCGGCAGGACGCATTTGCCTACCTCCTAGAAAAATCTCAAACAAAAGTTGGTGTCAAACGCCTTACTTCACTGGCTGCCTGTAAAGAAAAGGGTCTCATTTAAGGCACTCTGTGTGACTCACAAGGCCTTACATGGAACGGGACCTGAATATATTGCAGGCAAATTCAGGTGGTATCAACCAAACAGAAGTTTGAGATCTGCTGCTTCATTTTCAGTTTTGATCCTCAGGATAAAAAAAAGCCTCTTGGGGCGGCTGCAGCTTAGTATACACCACTTGCCAGCTATGGAATAAACTTCCATTACATCTCAAAAGCCAGTTGAACCTTTTCATTTATTAAACAGTTGAAATCATGGCTGTTTTACTCATCTCTTTAACCCCAAAATCTCCTAGGTAAGGTGATTCTATGATTCTAGTGCCAAGACACAGTCAGGTATTCACGCGCTTTTTACCCCTTTGTAAGGAATTCAGGCCGCAGGCTCTCAAGGCAGTCAAAGGTTTTTGGGTTCAAAATGCAGTAACTGTTGTCTTTCACTTCTGATGTCCTGCGACCCCTGTCTACATACTCCCAGACTGGGAACGAATTACCAATTGTAGAGTAGCGAGGCAGAGACATCCAAGGCTTACTCCAGGGTAGAATGCTGAGGGCTGAAGACTACAAGCTCAGCAGCACAACAAACACTTAATAAATCTCTGTCCAATCTGTGCTTTTACATTTAAAACTTACAGACTGGCAGGTGAAAGTGCACCTTCTACGGGCCTCACATCCTCCAAGGATGTCTAAACTGGGGTGGCAGAGTGGGCTAAAGAACGGTGATGGATCAAACCCAGATCTGTTGACTGGGTGTGAGTGTTTAATTGGATCTGATGCTCCGTCCATCACCACCCCCTTTTGTACCGCTTTGTTCGCCATAAGTTGGCAGGGTATGCTCAGACGTGAGTCCCTTGCTCACTTTGCCACTGGATTCAAGCAAGCCTGGCTGAAGACGGCTGAAATGCCAGAAACCGGTCCTAGGAAGCTTGTTTCCGGTCCAGGGAAGGCATGGCTTGGCAGTTCGGGCTGGACTGTTCCCATGAGGCACAGGGTCAGACTGATTTGCATATGGCCATGTCTAAACTGGGGTGGCAGAGTGGGCTAAAGAACGGTGATGGATCAAACCCAGATCTGTTGACTGGGTGTGAGTGTTTAATTGGTTCTGATGCTCCGTCCATCACCACCCCCTTTTGTACCGCTTTGTTCGCCATAAGTTGGCAGGGTATGCTCAGACGTGAGTCCCTTGCTCACTTTGCCACTGGATTCAAGCAAGCCTGGCTGAAGACGGCTGAAATGCCAGAAACCGGTCCTAGGAAGCTTGTTTCCGGTCCAGGGAAGGCATGGCTTGGCAGTTCGGGCTGGACTGTTCCCATGAGGCACAGGGTCAGACTGATTTGCATATGGCCATGTCTAAACTGGGGTGGCAGAGTGGGCTAAAGAACGGTGATGGATCAAACCCAGATCTGTTGACTGGGTGTGAGTGTTTAATTGGTTCTGATGCTCCGTCCATCACCACCCCCTTTTGTACCGCTTTGTTCGCCATAAGTTGGCAGGGTATGCTCAGACGTGAGTCCCTTGCTCACTTTGCCACTGGATTCAAGCAAGCCTGGCTGAAGACGGCTGAAATGCCAGAAACCGGTCCTAGGAAGCTTGTTTCCGGTCCAGGGAAGGCATGGCTTGGCAGTTCGGGCTGGACTGTTCCCATGAGGCACAGGGTCAGACTGATTTGCATATGGCCATGTCTAAACTGGGGTGGCAGAGTGGGCTAAAGAACGGTGATGGATCAAACCCAGATCTGTTGACTGGGTGTGAGTGTTTAATTGGTTCTGATGCTCCGTCCATCACCACCCCCTTTTGTACCGCTTTGTTCGCCATAAGTTGGCAGGGTATGCTCAGACGTGAGTCCCTTGCTCACTTTGCCACTGGATTCAAGCAAGCCTGGCTGAAGACGGCTGAAATGCCAGAAACCGGTCCTAGGAAGCTTGTTTCCGGTCCAGGGAAGGCATGGCTTGGCAGTTCGGGCTGGACTGTTCCCATGAGGCACAGGGTCAGACTGATTTGCATATGGCCATGTCTAAACTGGGGTGGCAGAGTGGGCTAAAGAACGGTGATGGATCAAACCCAGATCTGTTGACTGGGTGTGAGTGTTTAATTGGTTCTGATGCTCCGTCCATCACCACCCCCTTTTGTACCGCTTTGTTCGCCATAAGTTGGCAGGGTATGCTCAGACGTGAGTCCCTTGCTCACTTTGCCACTGGATTCAAGCAAGCCTGGCTGAAGACGGCTGAAATGCCAGAAACCGATCCTAGGAAGCTTGTTTCCGGTCCAGGGAAGGCATGGCTTGGCAGTTCGGGCTGGACTGTTCCCATGAGGCACAGGGTCAGACTGATTTGCATATGGCCATGTCTAAACTGGGGTGGCAGAGTGGGCTAAAGAACGGTGATGGATCAAACCCAGATCTGTTGACTGGGTGTGAGTGTTTAATTGGTTCTGATGCTCCGTCCATCACCACCCCCTTTTGTATCACATCCTCCAAGGGGCAAACACAAACAAAGGATACACAGGTCAATTACCCCCCCTAAATGTGGCCTAGTCCCAAATACTTGATAAACGTGTAATTGTTTGTGCACCAGCACCACCTAATGGCTAAAAGCCGGCATAATACTACCACGGGGAGTGCATTAATAAAACATCAAGTATATTGTCTCAATTGGGGTGGCACCATATAATTTGCCAACAACCGAGCATAGCCCTCAAATCATTATGCAGTTCAGTCATAAGCCCTTAAGTCATTATGCGGTTCAGTCATCAAAAAACATTTTAAGGTGCTATGAGAAATATGCACTGATTTTAAGTTTCATTTGGTACTTTATTATTGCAACAATAAACCTTTAAAACAGTGAACATTTTTTGTCAGAGTTTTATTTCCACATTGGTCAGCATTGTCTAGCAACCACAGAGAACCTAACCAGTCCTGTCAAGTATCACGCATCAGGTGTGACACTAACGCATTTCAGTGTGGTGCTCCGCATCACCGCACTGAAATGCATTGTCACGCATTGATGCCACTCTTTCTGCTGTCACACAAAGCGCTAAAAGTACACTACTGGCCACTCGAGGGTGCTAGCTTGCGTGCGCGCCTGCTCCAACAGATGTCATCTGCCGGCCCGGGTGCGCGTTGCCTGTAGCACAGAGCACAGCAGTGAGGCTGCTACAATGTATCTTTTTTAAAAACCCTAGTGCATTCCGGCCGGGCGCGGCGCCAATGTCGCAGCCTGACGTCAGGGGCCGGGCAGTACGTACACTACGTTCTGCTGCCACCTTTGGCGCAAGCGGGGTTCATGGCTGCATAGGCAGGCGAGTGGAACTGCGGCAAATGGCAGTACTGCTTGCACCGTAGCACCGAAATTTTAAAACTGGACATGATTGTCTTAAGCAAATGGGACCCAACACACGGACCACGACGGATGCTAGACTGAGGACTTGAAGCAGAAGTGTTTACTCTTTTAAAGTGTGATAATTATCTCGAACTTTCCAGGGCAAACTCCTCGTGCTAGCAACATGGAGAGCCACTCGCACAGCGGCGGTATTTATCAATTGATAATGCTAAGGATTGTCATTGACGCGACCCACTCAGCACAGGTGGCCAGCAGGCTGAGGGTCACGAAGTATGAACCACGGACCGCGGCGACTGCAGTAGTAGTTGCTCTGAGTCCAGCGCTCTGTCACCTTTGTTCGCCATAAGTTGGCAGGGTATGCTCAGACGTGAGTCCCTTGCTCACTTTGCCACTGGATTCAAGCAAGCCTGGCTGAAGACGGCTGAAATGCCAGAAACCGGTCCTAGGTAGCTTGTTTCCGGTCCAGGGAAGACATGGCTTGGCAGTTCGGGCTGGACTGTTCCCATGAGGCACAGGGTCAGACTGATTTGCATATGGCCATGTCTGAACTGGGGTGGCAGAGTGGGCTAAAGAACGGTGATGGATTAAACCCAGATCAGTTGACTGGGGGTGAGTGCTTGCAATGTTCAACACTCCGTCCATCATTTCCTTTGGTTTTTACCAGTCAGTGTGAGCCAGAATGTGGCGTGGCATTGGTTGCAACGGAAGTCCACGAGTGCGAACGGGAACGGTGCCCGCCTGTTGCCCCATAGAAGTAAGTTGCTGTGCTTAATTCTCCTAATTGTACTACTTAAGTTCTCTATGCTTTTAAAAGCCCGTCATGATCTAGAGGTGCCTGCGGCCGCGTTACTGAGAACTGTCCGGTCACGCAGTCTGCCTCAGTAGTTTTGTGCACACTAACTCGTTTCAGGCCGTGAGCCACTGATTGTGGTGCCACCGAACTTGAGGTAGCGAGCAGCGTGGTGGACCCCGAGCGCTAGGCGGCCATTCAGCTGTTAATGATTTTTAGCAGTGTGAGCTAAAAGTCTTTTGGAAATAATACAGCATTTGATATTAATGGGTTTCCCATTGCTTGATTTCACTTGAGATTGTGTCACTCATAGGCATTGAAAAGTCACCCATCATTGCTCTAAAATTATGAAAATGTCACATATAGCAATCTGAAACCTTGGCAGCTGCGCCTAACTACGAAGGACCATGCATCCCAGAGCCTGTAAGCAAAATCTATAGCTCCAGGGGTACTTAATTTTAGCCATGATGTCTCTCAGTTGCCTCTTAGAGCCAACCATAAACAATGGTGGTGCTTCTGTTCTTCCTGGGACTACATGGGGATACCCACATTTTTAATAGGACCCACAAGGCCTTACTGTGAATTTCCCATATGGTCCCCTTTTTGTTCTGACCAATGAGCTGGGTAACTTTTCAGTTTTTTCTCTTTGAGCTTTTAAAGCAGCTACCAATGTGTGTGTGTGTTTGCTTAATCTGGTGCCGAGCTCCTGTTGTGCAGCACCCACCCAATTTCTTCAAGGTCTGCGAGGGGAGCCCAATCCTGAACGGCCAGCCTAGCTTCCCGCCCAGCCAGTACACATATACTTGCGCTAGTGGGAGAGCAAGCTGTTGTCGTTCTTCTCCTGCTTCACCCTACACGCTCCATTGCCAGGCATTGCAATAGGTAGGATGAAACACAGGCGCACACTCTAGTGCTTGGTGGGGGCTCAGGCATCACTCAGGACAGTGGGATACCTGGCACCTAGCCTTCACCTGCAAAGGTAATTATGTTGAGAACAGTGAGTGTTCTTCAGTCAACAGGAGTCTCTGTTTGGGGCCTCCTAGCCTGAAAAATGTTTGCATTGTTTTCCACAGCCATATCTAGATTGTCCTTTCACCACTGAGAAAAGTATTTGGGTTCCTCCTGCTCCCCAGGTCCTGGTAACCTCCTGGGTCAGGGGTCTCACCAGAATCACCACAAGGGCCTTAAAGTTGGCTACAGTGTCTGACTGCACTCTCCAGGCTCTATAGTCTCCTTGCCACTTTGCAGGATGCCTTTGCATCCAGCGGGAGTCAGAGAGGACTTCCTACAGGAGTCCTCACCACAGGACCTCTCCACAAGAGTGTAAGTGAACTCTCTTCTTCAGTATATCCACCATGTCAACCCTCTGGTGTGCCCTAGAGGGAAAGCTGGTGCCACTGGCTCTCAAGGCCGAATTCTTCAGAGTCCTGGAATGTCAGAGTATACTCAAGGCAGGGGTTTATCGTCAAAATTATCCTTTGTCCTTCTTCTGTAGTCCCCTCTTGTCTCCAAACCTCTTTCCCTCTGTAAAGTTTTGAAACTGAAGGTGCGAGGTCTAGAAAGTAGACCTTTCTACCCAATCCAGAGATGCCACATTTTCCCTCCACCACTCTAACATTTCGTGGGAGCAGCCCACAGGTCGGACTATGCCACCTTAACTTAACCACTAGAAACTAGTTTCAAGCCCTACAGGACTTCAAATGTGCCCCTGTGAAAAACGTATACCCATAAGTGTCAATAAGTGCCAGCTAATCACCCTATGCAGATCTTTCCTATGGTCCCTTTCTCTGCCATGAAAAGGCTAATCCCTTCTGAATAGGCCTATTGTTAGGGCACACTTTGACCTCCCAGCTGGCCAGCTGTAATTAATTTTGTTCAGCAAGGTAGTTCAAAACCAGAATTTTATTAGCGCTGGCCTATAAATGCCAGAATATATCAAGGAGCACATATATGACCAAATTGGTATTTTGTATGCACTCACAAGTCTTTTAAACATAGGGAAAATTGTATCCATCACTTTTCTGTTTCGAGCTAATTAAAAGTTTTATTTTTGCCCAGTTATCAATCAAAGTGCAAGTACAGTGAAGCACTGCAGACTTCTACTCTAGTCAGATAGAAAAGGGCATTCCTTTTGGGGTATGCCCAATTAAATTATTAGGCCTGCACAGATTTAACCAATATATTCAACTCCCATCTGTGACAAGCATTCTGCGTAGAGATCCCATACTGAGTCAGACAACAGTCTCTCTCACTCAGTCATCAGTAACCAGTGCAGTGCCTCTTAACTCAGCTATGCAGCATCAGGCCTTATTTTAAACGGCATGTTGTTGTAACCTGTTATTATAATGCACCCTCTCCATAGTATCTCAGTTCCCTGCTGCTCAGCCAGTGTGTGTATGATGCAATGGAATGTTGATGAGTGCCTGAGCTGTAAGAGGTCTGAGCAGCGAGGATGCTGCTCCTTGTGGGGTGTTAACCATCTTACCTATAACCTGTATCCTAACTACAACTTTTCAGATAAACCTGAAACTTATATTCTACGTTACTGGCTATGTTACTGTTTACTTACAAGAAGGTATCTTTCGATTGTAACACTGGCGATGATGATGGGATTCCAACCCACGTGAGTTCTGTGTGTGATTTTGGATGAGTGGCTGCTCACCAGGGTGGAGGACTTTAGCCCCTATCAGAGAATATGTTGCTGCCTGCCTGAATATTGCTGAATATATGCTGTCTGACTATACGTTTCAATGCCATGCTGAATTGTCAATGCCATGTTGAACTTGCTGCCTAATATTTTGCTGCCTGACTAAATATTGCTGAATTGTCCTGAATATATACTGCCTGACCATATTTTTTAATGCCCTGTTGAATTTTCAATGCCATGCTAAATTTTAAAACTTTTTTTATATGATGTTGTATGCTAGTGTCTTATGTGCAGTTGTGACTTAGGAGTCTGGATAAAGAGTGTAGTGGTTATGATTCAGCCTATCTTTGTGTACATACCCTTGTCCTGTTGTTGTATGCAGTAGGCGGGTGGGTGAAGTGGCTATTTACCCCTTGTCCTGTGGTTGTATGCAGTAGGGGGTGATTTGAGTAAATACCGTATGTCCTGTTGTATGTAATAGGGGAGTAAACCTTAAGCCTGCAGAGTTATGTAGTATAGGGCAAGTGTAGTGCTGTTTATAATTTGAGATGATCCTTTCTAAAGGGTTAAAGGAGATGGATGTTGTAAGGGGCATATGTGTTATACCCTAATGTTGCAAGAGTCTTTTCCAAATGGGTCAAGGATTAAGTGTGTGTGCAGTAGAGGGGGTTAGTTGTTCCCTGGTACTGCCATGTATTAGTAGGTTTCCAAAGATGTACAGTAGAGGGTGTGAGTAGTCCCATGTCTAGTTGAGTCCTTCCTAGGTGTTAAGGATTAGGTGTGTGCAGTGAAGGGCATTAGTAGTTCCCCAGTCCTGCCATTTATTTAGTTTGTGCTTGAATATTTATTTTTATTTTTCATCTTACATTCTGTGGTATTTTCATTTCTTTCCGCAAGTGTACAGTTGGATGTGTGGTAATTGTATTTACCTGTCTTGATAATTTATGAGTGAAATTGTTCTTACCTAGTAGGAGGTGCAATAATTGTATTTCCTGTCTTGATGATTTTAGAGTTTAGATATTAATAGGACTGGTTATTGTTTTGTTTTCTATCTTACGTCTTATTGTAATTAAATTTAATTTCTATGGGGTGGAGATGTGTTGTAACCTGGTGGTGTTGTAATGCATCCTTTCCATAGTAGCTCAGTTCCCTGCAGCTCACCCATGTGCGTGTGATGTAATAGAATGTTGATAAGTGCCTGAGCTGTAAGAGGTCAGTTGGAGAGAGTGGGCTGAGCAGTGAAGATGCTGCTCCTGGTGGGGTTTTTGCCAGCTTACCTCTAACCTAACTTCTTCAATAAACCTGTAGCTTATATTCTACGTGACTGTCTGCGTGACTATCAACTTACAAGAAGGTATCTTTCGATTGTAACACATGTTCTTGTGGGAACATCTCAAAACCACTTTGACTTAAGCTTACATTGAGTGAGACTTCATTAGGGGGACCTCATTCACATCAGAGATCCAAAAACGAGGACATCCAAATTGAAAACAATCGGGGGTATTTAACTGGTCCAGAACCACCTTCTTCACACCTTTCTACTAAAATATTTGACAATTTGGATTTAGATACTGTGACTATAAAAACTGAGACAAATTTATTTTTGAGAGTGGTGGTATCCGTTTTGCAGGGGGGCACCATTGGAGCGAAAGCCTATGCATAATTTGCAAACTTAATGTATTACACTTCTAAAAAGTATTTCTTGAAAGTGTTTGCATGGTGCCCAACTCTTCGCACCAGTATTTACCTCATAGAGGTGAAAAAAATTGACCGTGGGTCAAACTTGAGATTGCTTACCTTACATTTGGGCCCTGACCACCTGCATACAATAGTGAAAATCAACTGAAAACATTTGGAGTCAAATGCAATATTCAGAAACGCATTGTTCAAAAAATTGTAAGTTAACATGCGCAAATATATTTTCAGCATGTAGATATGCTGTTAGTGCTCAAGATTATTATCCAAACATCTTTTGAACTAAAACACTACACACATAGTTTGGGTTTTTCAGTTAAATAAATCTATTCTAGATGATGGTATCTTTAAAAACAATTGCCATCAGTGATGAGTAGAACTTTCACTGTACAGGGTGCACCCTTATTCACCCTCAGCTACCTTGCCTTTCAATCAGAAGTAAAATATTTTCCAGAAAAGGATTTCGAGAATTATTTAGAAATCTCTTACTAGATAGATGGTTATCCAAACTTGGATCACTTCATTTGTCAAGATAGCTATAGGTAAATGCTGTTCACACCAACACCTCATTCAAATAATTTTCTTTTGCAACTAAATCTGATGCGCTCCGTGTGGTAGAAAAAGACTTGCAAAGCATAAACTACTTGGAAAAATGCAACTTTCTTATGATGCTTCTTTTTGAAAGCTCCGGGGGGGTTGTGGTTCTAAAGAAACAGTTCATTTCGCAGTGCCTGTAGAATGCCTATAAACTAAAACACAATCGTTGCATTTTGATTATTTTATTTTTTTACGGTCAATAAAAGACAAAGATACCATATTATCAGGCAGTTATATAGGGTTGTATGACGAAACCATGCATGCCTTTACCATTACAACGCATGTGTCTTTACCACCCATGTCGTTACCATACATATGCCTATAACACGTATTCATTTAACACGAACATGTAAGTATTTTACAGGTAAGTATAATCCTATGTATAAATATATATAGGTTTATACTTACCTGTAAAATACTCGCATTACAAAATGTAAGTATTTTACAGGTAAGTATAAACCTATATATATATATATATATATATATATATATATATATATATATAGAGCTTGCCTTAACCCACAACCCCTAAACCTTAAAAATACCCTTGCCACCCTAAAACCCAAACCCACCCTAAGTTTATCCTTGCTTCGCAAAAGCCTACACCCACCATACCGTAAACCCTAAAATTTCCCTTCCCACCCAAAAACCCATGCCCACCCTAAAAATAGCCTTGCCACCCGAAAAACTATACCCACCCTAAACCCTAAAAATCCCCTTTCCACCCAAAAACCTTTACCCACCCAAAAACCTTTACCCACCCAAAAACCGCCCTTGCCCGAACATACATACATATATGTAATACACTTACCTGTGAAATACTTACATTTCCTTTATAAAGCAGACATGGTAAAGGCATATTCATGGTTAAAGAAATGTGTGGTAAAGACGCATACGTTGTAATGGACGAGTGGTAAAGGTGATGCTTAGTTCCGGCTATATTGTAAAGGCTGTTTATCGTTATATAGATGGGTTCTCCCTTACATTATAACACAATTAGCAATTTGCATGTGTTTTACTGCCTATTTAAAAACAAACTCAAAATATAAAAACAACTGTTTTTATTTAAACATATATACTATCGTTCTAAATATAAACTCTTAAAAAAAATAATGTATAGGTTAGAATACACTTCTCACTAAAGAAATGACCGGATATCCAATGTTTCCAATATGTTTGGTGTGAAAAAAGACATTCAGTCCAAAAGGATGTTTGAGAATAGCCCAACACACTATCGTGGCTTGTTTCACATAGGGCTATCCCCCCAGATAGGACTGTATGCCTCCTGTCCGGGTTCACAAAAGTGCTCTTGGGCAGCTCTTATAGACCATATATTTTTATGAGGGACTGAGAAATAACAAAAAAAAACAAGGGTATACTTAAGTGGACCTTTATTCTCCGGGTCACTGGTAAGATTCTTCTACACCCCCAACCCTGCCCGGAACTGTAAGTAACTGGCAGAAACATGGTGGCTTAAAGATGAGAAAACCAATGTCGTTTTCTCACATCAAATACCTTCCTAGGTTTTTCATCTCACCAGGTACCCAGAGAATGATGGTGCACTGGAGCATGTCACAATAGTGTATGAAGACTATTCTCCAGAAATCTTTTGGATAGAATTTCAAAGCACTCTTCTTGAAAATGCCTGATATCCCATCGTTTTTTAGTGATAATAGTATCAAAAGGGCGAACACATTGATGTTTTTGTCCTCTCTGTCCCTAAGAGTGAGTACGTAGGTTTGAATCCAACCAAGCAAAAATTATTTTGGAAAAGTCTCAACGCTGGAAGTTCAGTCTCTTAAATATAACTTAGTTTTAAATCTGTTTTAGGGAGCACTTTGGTGAATGTGCTAGAGTCCAGTGATTGATGCTTTGTGATACATGACGCATGCATTTAATTGCACCAATAAACAGTCTAAAGTTAAGAAATAGACAACATACCTTGGGTGCTATTAACTCTGTTTAATGATCTTTTCTTGTCCTAGATGTACAGCAGTAATTGACAGCAATGGGCAAAGAATCAATTGCAGCTATTTCATTGTTGAAGATAGTTACCTTGCAGATGAAAACTGTAAAAGTGTAACTTATAGGTAAGTGGTTGTGGTTACCCTCGCTAATTAAGTATATCTGCTTAGGTAGCAACACATTTCTATGCAGAATAATGCGTATCATTGATGCCTATGTCATTTGCGCCAAATCGAACTTTCATAATCCAAATGATCCTTTATACCACACCAGTCTGTTAATTCCTTCTTTCCCTGTATTCTTTATTAAATTTTTCCTTTGTTTCTTCCGTTGTTAATAATTTGCGTGCAAAGTATTTTAAGAAAAACCCGATTAGACAAATAACTGAATACTTACCCGTTGATTCTGCATAAGTAGCGCGATTGGCTTTTCTGTGTACTCTTGCTTGATGCGAACGTCAGTCAACACACCAGACCTAAAGACATTAGTTTTGTCATTTGGAAATGCATTGGTCTACAGTTGACAACTGGTTTCTAATTTTAAATGTGCGTATCAGGAACTGAGGACCTCACTTACAATTTTTTTTTTTTTTTTTTGAAACCGTTTATTGCAATCTCAAATATATACAGGTATGGGCCTACAACCTTCCGGCCGGCCGCTAAAGTGACGATAATAAATGACATACATACAATGAGGCGCTTGGCTTTGCATAGACACTAAGGCAGGAGGTATCAACAACGCGGGCCATATGGCTCTGAGCCCACAATACGGTTTCATTTTATACAACACAACAACATAAATAAACACACACCCGCAAGGCAACCCACGATCGAAAGTGGCAGCACGTGCTCCTCAAATGGGGGACCCCAAACCATCCACTGAAAACCCCCGAGAGGGGAAGGGAAACAGGTCCGGGACTGGGAGAACACTGTGCTCGGAACTGAGGGAGGGAGTAAACTAGGGGGATGGAGCTGGTGAAGCGGGAGGCAACAACGGCGGCTCGCAGATATCCCCACGGTAGGCGTTCCAGGGGCCCCATATCTTCACCCATGCCCCAGGCTTACCCCGCGCCACATACACCACCTTTTCTCGGAACATGCACCAATCCATGTGTTCTTTCCAGGCCAACACCGCCGGGGACCTCTGGGATCCCCACAGCTGTGCAACGTCCCGTTTAGCCACCATATAGCCCAGAGTCACCCATCGCGTCTGCGGAATCGAGTAATCGGTCGGTTCCCACACATTCAGCAAACATCTCCTCGCTTCAGGCAACAGCGCGACATGCGTAACCGCTCGCAGGACCTCATGCACACCACGCCAGAATCGCTCCACCCTCGGGCATTCCCACAAAATGTGCAAAAAGGTCGCTGAAGCACCACACCCACGCTTACACAATCCGTCCTCGGCATAGCCCATACGCAGAAGCCTTGGCCCCGTCATGTACACCCGGTGGAGTATCTTAAGCTGGACGAAACGAAGGCGAGCCGGGATGGCCACCTCCTTCGGAGAGGCCACCGCGGAAATCCAGTCCTCGTCGTCCAACTCGGGCCCATCGGCAACCCAGGCCTCGCGGAGGCCAGTCAGTAAGCCCGAGCGATCATTTATCAATTTCTTGTAAATGAGGGAGATCGTGCTGTCCGGAACATGGCCATCTAGCACTCGATCCTCCAGGGGGGAGGACTCCGGGATGGAGGCCACGTCTGGGAAGACGGAGCCCAGTGCGTGACGGACCTGCAGGTACCGAAAGTATTCACTGCCCCGCAGCTGAAACTCCGCCTGCAACGTCTCGAATGTTTTAAATCCTCCCCTCGTCCAGAGATCCCCCACTGTACTGATGCCTATCGTGACCCACTGCGCAAAGCCCTTCGAGGTCCACAGAGAGCCCAACCTCTCAGACGCATACAGCGGTGACGCCCGGGTCAAACGGTCCTTCCAGCCCATAGCTGCATTAGCCGCGTGCCATACTCGCACCATGACACGCGTGGGTCCCGTCAAGCGGGAATCAGGCACACTAGCGTAGAGCGCGCGATTGTAGTCGCCACCGGGCAGGAGCATCTTGTCCATTTCAAATGCCGGGTTTAGGGCGGGCCCATAGAGGCCATGATTAATTGCAGCTAACTGGGAGGCCCAGTAATACCGTTTAATATCCGGGAGGGCAATCCCTCCGTCGTACCACGGGAGCGTCAACTTTGCCAAGGCTATACGCGGCCTCCCGTCCCAGAACAGGCGGCGCTGTAAACCTTCCACTTCACGGAAGTAGCGCGCTGGGACCAAGTCCATAGTGTTCTGGAGAGCGTACAGGAAGCGCGGCAGTGACATCATCTTGAACAACGCCGCCCGGCCGAGCGGCGAAAGTGGCAAGCGCCTCCAGCGCGCGACATCCTCCTTCAAGCGCTGGAGGGGGGGAAGCAAATTTCGCTCGTAGCGGGCCACCGGGTCCAGCGTAATGTAGACACCCAAGTATCGAAATCCCTCCGAGGCAATCTGGATCGGACAGCCCCGCGGGAGGACAGGAGCCTCCCCGGAAAGCACATAAACACAGGATTTGGCCCAGTTGATGACAAGGCCTGAATTGCGGCCAAAAGAGTGCAGAACATCGACCAGGACAATCAGTGATTTGCGCGGGGAGGCTAAGTACAAAAGGATGTCGTCTGCATAGAGAGACACGCGGTCCTCATACTCGGGGGTCCAACGGAGACCTCGGATAGAAGGGTGCCACCGCAGCCACTCCGCCAGGGGTTCCAAGGCCAGTGCGAACAGGAGCGGCGACAGGGGGCAACCCTGTCGCGTGCCCCGTCCCAGCACGAATGGGGCCGAGACTCGACCATTCACCACCACCTGCGCAAGTGGGTCCGAGTACAACAATTTGACCCAGCTGATGAAACCCGGCCCAAAGCCAAATTTCGCCAGCATCGCCCAGATGTACGGCCACTCGAGTGTGTCGAACGCCATAGTGGCATCCAAAGACGCCAAGATGGCCGGCTCCCGCACGAACGGAGCACGCGCTAACACGCCGTGCAGGCGTCGCAGATTAAGAGCCGTATTGCGATGGGGAATAAAGCCGGACTGGTCTTGGTGGACCAGGTCGCCCACCACGCCGACCAGCCGGTTGGCGAGCACCTTGGCGAGGATTTTAGGCTCCGCATTCAAGAGCGAGATAGGCCGATAGGATGTGACCCGGTCTCGAGGTCTCCCCTCCTTGTGGATGACCACGATGGTAGCCAGACGCTGGTCCGGCGGGAGGGAGCCCCGCGAGTGGGCCGCAAGGAACATTGCGCGGAGGTGGGGTGCCAGTACATCCGGTCGCAGCTTGTATAACTCGATAGGAATGCCGTTCGGGCCCATGGCCTTGCCAGAAGCGACCGAGCGGATGGCGAGGGCGATTTCGTCCGAGGTGGGGGCGGCATCCAGCAACTCCCTGTCCTCCACAGAAAGGGAGGGGAGCGCGATGTCACGCAGCAGGGCATGGGAATCCTCCTCCGAGCAGGGAGAAACCGGGGAATATACCTCGCGGAAATAATCCGCGAAGCAAGAAACAATGCCTTCCGGCTCAATGACACGAAAGCCATCCGTCCTCTCAATCAGCGGGACCACACGACTCGCTCTCTCCTTCTTATCCAACCACGCAATCAACTTGCCCGCCTTATCACCCACATCATACAATCGCCCCTGTTGCTCTCTGCTGAGGCCCCTGGCCGCCTCCGTGACGAGGGCCCTATAGGCCGCCTGCTTAAGGTGCAGAACGTGGAGCGCAGCGTCAGTCACCCCACTCCCCAAATCACCCTCCAATTCAGTAATTTCGGCCTCCACCCGGGTCACCTCCTCCCGTGCGCGCCTCCGGGCATGGGAAATAAAGGAGAGGGCCTCCCCTCTCAGCACTGTCTTGAAAGCCTCCCACAGGGAGATAGCCGACAGGACTGACCCCACATTCTCCTCGAAATACCGTTGCAAGGATTTAATCAAGTCAGCGCGAATAGTGGGGTCGCGCAGGTACCAAGCGTTGATTGGAGCTACCCTACCCTCCCCCCTCGGGAAGACATCAAAGTGCAACAGGAGCGGGGAGTGATCTGAAATGCCCCTCGCCAAATGGCGCACCTCCCCGACCCTCCCGGCATAGGCCGCAGGGACAAGGATATGATCAAGCCGCGAAAGGCTACCATGGGCACCCGAATGGAAGGTGTACTGCAGCTGAGTGGGATGCTTTAAACGCCAGCAGTCCACCAATCCCAGTGTGTCCAAAAGGCCCGACAGCCACGCCTGTGCCCGGGGGAGGTCCCTAGGGGGATAACGATCCATAGTCCCAGAAACCACCGCGTTGAAGTCCCCCCCCAACCACCAGAAGCCCCCCCGGAAGGTCAAGAAGGAGGCGTCCCAGGTCCGCAAAGGTGGTGGACTGTAACCCCGGTGGGACGTACACTGAGACAAAGACGACTACTTTGCCCTCCATTCTCCCCACCAAAACAGTGTAGCGTCCCCTCTCATCATGGCGCACCTCGTCTATTTCTAGCGGTAGCGAGGTCTTGACCATAATGCCCACCCCTCGTGAGCCTGACGTAAAGCCCGAGTGGGCCACCAAACGATAACCACGTCGATTCATGGCACAAAAGGAGTTACCAATAAGGTGTGTCTCCTGCAGAAAGACCACATCAGGCGAAATCCGTTTCAGATACTGCAGGACCACACCCCGCTTAATCCTATCCCCCAGCCCGTTAACGTTCCAGGACAACAAAGTCAGGTCCCTACCCCCCATCACATACAGAAGCCATCATTTGTCCCCCCGAGAGCAGCTCAAAAACACCAGTACAATAAAGGGTTTGCCTTGCGGTAGAAACGAACCACACCCCACCCCAACCCACCCATCCCAACAGAACTCCCCCCACCCTGCACCCCTGCATGAGCCCAAACAGCCCCCCCAAAGTGCAGTGTGCCTGTCGCCCCATAGAAAGAAAACTAACTAGTCCCCCAGAGGAGGAGGGAGATCCCCCAAGAGACCCCGCACGACCTCCACAGGAGGGGAACTTACCCTAACAGTCAATGGTGACAATAACACAGTCCGGAGCAAGGCCTACCATTAGTCCCTTAGTCCTGATCCGGCGGGCCCTCCCCACCAACCGCTCCCCCCCCCGCCCCCCCGGCCCCGATCTCCGGGCAAAGTGTCCAGCCAGTCCCCAGCCGCCTCGGGACGATCAAAAAAGTGCGTGCGGCCATCTACCTCCACCCTCAGCTTAGCTGGAAAAAGCATCGAATATTTGAGATTCAGGTCTCGTAGGCGACGTTTGACACCCAGAAAGCTCAGTCTCTGCTTTTGGACCGCCGGGGTAAAGTCAGGATAGAAATTAATATCCATGTTGTCAAGTCTGACTGGCCCTTGGAGCCTAGAAGTCTGCAGGATAGCGTCTCTGTCCCTAAAATTGAAGATCCGGGCGATGAGAGGCCTCGGAGGGGCGCCGATCTTAGGCCTACCCCCGGGGACCCTATGGGCCCGTTCCACTGCAAAGAATTTGCTCAGCCCCCGAGGCTGTAGGTGGGTGAGGACCAGGTCCTCCACGAACAGATCCGCTGCCTCCGCCTCTCGTCCCTCCGGCACCCCGATAATGCGGACGTTGTTTCTCCGGGCCCGACCCTCGGAATCCTCCAGTCGACGATTCATCAGGGCGCTCGCCTGGCCAAGCCTGCGCACCTCCTGTTGGAGGGCCGCCACGTCAGTTGTGAGGCCCGAGGTAGAGTGGGCCAAAGAATCGACCCGGTCATTTGTTTTAGACAGATCGGCTCTCACGAGGCCCACGTCCACGAGGACCGAGTCGATCTTCTGCGCCAGAGTGTCAAAGCGCTGGTCCACCGAGGCCTTCATCTCGGCGATGGCGCCCATGACGTCCCGGAGGGTCAGGTCCGTGGGCAGAGCAGGAGCATCAGTCGGGCCCGTGGGGGACCTACGCAGCGCCTCTGGAGATCCCTTCTGGAGGGTGTAGCGGTCCATGTTATTGGATTGTTGGGCCGTGCCACGACGGGTCGACTTCACCTTGGCCCGGTCGCCATCTTGTTTTGTGGCCATGGTCGCAATCCCCAAATCGAGCCAATCTCCTCAGAAAGGGGGCAGACAATCCCGTTCAAGGGCTCCGGGGGGGGGCGACCACCGCTCCTCAGGACGGATCGCAGCCGGCGGGCCGGCAGGGCAGCCCAACGAGGCCACAGCACCGCACACCGCCCCGCAACCCAACCTCGCCTGGCAGCAAGGAGGGCGCAAAAGCGAAAGTGAAAGTGCGGGGTATGCGAGCCACCCAGCCTCGCCCGCCGCTGTTGTTCACTTTGTGTCCGGATCGCCCCACAACTCCAGTACGGGGGGCCGGCGTGGAGAAGGCCGCAAACCTCAATCGATGCTCCTGCCGGTGTCCGAGGTCCGATTTAAAAACGGAAAACGGGCGTCACCTCTGCTCGGGCTCACAAATACAGTCCCCTCATCTGGGACAGGATTCTGTCAGGATTTATGCAGGAGGTCGCGGAGGTCCTCGGGAGCCTCGCACCTACGCGGCCATCTTGGTTGCGCGCTAGGCTCCTCCTCCCTCACTTACAATTTTTAAATTGATCTGTCTTTTTACAGAAAATAAAGAGAGCCATGCTATTTGATGAATTGTGAGCAGAATATAATGCCTTAATACTTTCAGTGTTGGACCAAAAGAAGAAGGTTTAGACATTAGTGTTTTTCTTCCCTGTGGGGATGGATAATAGAAATATTATTGCAAATGTTCCAGCATGGAAAACATAAAGACTAAAACTACCTATTTATTTGAGACGGTTATCATTAAATCCCTTTGTGAGTAAACACGTGGTCCAGGACACATGCCCCAAAGGGGTACTGATATTGTAACAATCACACCGATCAAGGGTTCCAGTCATATATCTGTTTAACTTAACAAAAATTAGCTAACCTTTCTCCCACCCTCCTCGCAACCAGGCAATGTACTTAGAACAACATCAAATCCCACAGCTGTCATTTTTTTTTTTAAAACTCAATGATCACAACCAGAACTCACAAATTTCAGCACTTTCGCTTATCAAGTACACAGTGCTATGATACATGGCGTACGTGTGTCAGATATTATCCTCTAATCCCAGCAATCAACAGGTGTACGTGTGTTACTTCTCCTGCAAAGGGCCAATAATGAGGACAATTCGACTTAAGCACCCTTCAGAACATCTCGTACCCACCCTGCAACATGCAGAACATTCATTTCCTTCCAGTTCATTGCTACATTGATCAAGGTTTCGTCTATGAACCGACATGCCTGCTTCTGTGATTTAGTTCTATGGAATCGACCTAGCAGGCAGTGCGAGGGTCCAGAGGAACTATGGCGTCATGACCTCTCAAATCACGGGCACTATATCCTCCCAGTAATGTAGTATGTGGCAACTTTCTCAAACCAAGTGATGGAAATGTGCTTCAGGATGACACATTATCTGCCCCTTTATACATTATGGCAAGTCTGTGAAGTGTAAATAAGTCTGATGAATACAATTTGGGTGTGTGAATTTAAAACACATGTTCCTAGTAACAAGCTAGCATATTTTAGAACCTTTGCCCATATGTCATCTTGTAGTTCCGCATCCATAACTTCCTGCCTCAGGGACCTAGCTTCTGAAGCCTCACCCTAGAAGATTGAGCAAAGTGCCTTGCACATACGTGATACAGCATGTGTAGAATTGCCAAGGGTCAGACCATATGCAAAGTTCCCGAGCGGGGTGGTTCCTCTGGCACACAAGACCATGTTGCTGTAGCCGCCCTGCACAATGTATTATGTGCTATGAATTGCCTGGCACCAATATAGAAGTGGTCCCTAAGCTCATCGAATGTCATGTATATCCCGTCCCCAATCATGTGAATCTCCGCCTCTGTCCAAGCCCTTCGATCAATATATTTCGTGAACAGTGAGAATTTAGGTAGACACTACAATGGTGTGTCAGGAGCGTATGGTGTGTCCTTCCCAGATGCTCGCACATATCTAATTCAAAAACTTTCGACCACCCTAATAGCCTGGGGTAACTTTTTTTTAGCCAATTTGGTATCTAAAATTGTATTAAGAGTGGTGTTCCTCACAAGCCTGCAGAGATCTCTACTGCGTTCTGCTCCTATGGGTTCCCCAACCATCCAGCCTGCCACACCGGTTGAGATGCCAGATACTATGACTCCAGGCATGGCAATCCTATCCCTCCCACATGTCAAAGTATGCTCCTTGCACAGACACATAGTAGAAATCTGAGACATCCTCGACACCCTGTCGCCAGACGCCGCCTTCCTCACAGAAACCTGGACCAATGTCGCCTCCGCCCCTGACACTGCAACCTCCATCCCTGACCAATACAAGATCCAGAGGAAGGACCGCCTCAAACACCCGGGAGGAAGACTCGCCATTGTACACAAGAACTCCCTCCGACTTACCACAGCCAGCACAAACGACTCCTCGTCCCCCATGGAACACCTCCATTTCCAGATCCTGACCAACCCCAGAACAACCCTACGTCGCACCCTCGCCTACAGACTTCCTGGACCATGGACAACGTTCACCGCAACCATCACAGACCTCATCGCCCCACACGCCATCGCCTCCATGGACTACGTACTTCTCAGAGACCTGAATTTCTACTTCAACAACCTCAGCAACCCAAACTCCACCGCCCTCCTGGCCAACCTCGCCAACTGAAACCCAGACTGAAACAGCTTGTCACCATCCTCACCCACAAGGTAGGACACACTCTCGACCCCATCTTCGCAGGAGGAAACAACAGCGGCTTCAGCCACACCATGCAACTCCTCTGGATGGACCATCACTGCGTAAATTTTTCCTTCTCAAAACCCACAGCGCCCAAACTGACACCACACCCTCCACGCAGGAACTAGAGCAAGGTCATTGAAGAGCCCTTCAACAACGCTCTCCCTCCCACCACGACTGACGCCAACTCTGCTGCCAACGAACTCCACAGATGGATCACCAACTGCGCAGATAAGCTCGCCCCCCTCCAGAACTCTGACAGACAGCGCCCCATGAAAGCCACCTGGTTCACCACTGACCTCTGAGAATCCTGACGCACCTGCAGACGTCTTGAAAAAGCATGGAGGAAACAAAACCTAGGAAGCACAGACTAGCTACAAAACCACCATGACAAAATACCACCAATGCATCAGATCCACAAAAAGGAACTTCATCCAGGACAGAATCCTCGCCAACTCCTGCAACTCGAAGGAACTCTTCACCATCATACAAGAATTCACCAAACCCCCCAGCGAAGCTTAAGACGTCACGTCCTCCCAGGACCTCTGCAACAAACTCGGCTCCTACTTCCATATCAAGATCAAGTCCCTCTACGACAACTTCATCGAACAGAAACAAGGCACCAACACTACATCTATCTCCAGCAACGCCAGCCAGCCAACCATCACCACCCGGACCCCTGTCACTACAGAAGACACCGCCACGACCATGAAGAGCATACGCTCAAGAGCCCCCATGGACCCCTCCCTGCCGCACATCTTCCACAGAGCCTCCACCGCCATAGCACCCGAACTACGACGCACCATCAACTCCACCTTTGAAGCCGGCATGTTCCCCGACGACTAAAAAACACGCAGAAGTCAAGCTCCTCCTCATGAAGCCCCCCGCAGACCCGATGTACCTCAAAAACTACAGACCCATCTCGCTCCTCCCCTTCGCAGCCAAAGTCACTGAGAAGATCATCAACATCCAGCTCAAGTACTTCATTGAAGCTAACTCAATCCTCGCCTCATCCCAAACCGGAGTCCGCAGCACTGAGACTGCCCTCCGATCCGCCACATAAGACATCTGCATTCTCCTCAACCAGGGCCATATGCAGCCCTCATCCTACTAGACCTGTCTGCAGCCTTCAAAACTGTCTCCCACTGCACACTCACCGCCAGACTCCACGACGCCGGTATACAGGGACCGCCCTAGACTGGATCCTCTCATACCTCACCAGCAGAATCCAAATAATCAGACTCCTGCCATTCCTCTCCGAACCCACAGAGATCAGCTGCGGAGTACCCCAAGGATCATCGCTCAGCCCTACGGTCTTCAATATCTACATGGCCCCCCTCGCCGCCATAGTCAGAAAGTATGGACTCAGCATAGTATCCTACGCCGACGACACCCAACTCATCCTCTCCCTCACCAAGGAACCCAACACCACTAGACTCGGCTTCCATTAAGGAATGAAAGACGTCGCATCCTGGATGAGCAGCAGCTACCAGAAGCTCAACTCGGAGAAGACAGAAGTGCTCGTCCTCGGTCTACCCCCTCTGCATGGGACAACACCTGGTGGCCGACCTCCCTCAGCAACCCCCTCACACCCACAGACCACGCCCGCAACCTCGGCATCATACTCGACTCCTCCCTCACCCTGACCCGACAGATCAATGCCGTCTCCTCCACGTGCTTCAACATCCTCCGCAAGACCTTCAAATGAATTCCCCCGAATCCAGAAAGGCTGTCACCCACGCACTCATAACCAGCAGATTGGACTACGGAAGCACCCTCTACGCCGGAATCAACAAATCCCTACTATGCAAACTCCAGAACACCGCTGCCACACTCGTCCTCGGCATCCCACGACAAGACCATATCACCCAGCACCAACGCGACCTCCATTGGCTCCCCGTCGAGAAGAGAGTAACCTTCAAGCTACTCACTCACCCCTAGAAATCCCTCCACAACACGGGACCCCAATACCTCAACAAAAGGGCCTCCTTCCACGCACCCAAGAGAAGCCTCCCCTCCGCTGACCTAAACCATACCGAAACCTCTCGCATTCGCAGTTAGAATGGGTGGACGAGCCTACTCCTACATCGCGGCAAAGACCTTGAATGAATTCCCTCTCAGCTTCAGACGACCCCCCACTCTGCAAGCATTCAGTAAGAGTCTCAAGACCTGGCTCTTTGGATAAGATGGAGCTGCACGATATCCCCCCAGTGCCATGAGACCCTCAAGGGTGAGTAGTGCGCTTCACAAATCCCTGATTGATTGATGTAGGGGCAGAGCCTTTTTCCTTCCCCGCTAAACTTTTATATTTGCCCACCCACACAAGATCAGACAGAAGGCTCTCTTTAAAGAAGAAATGCTTTAGTACCACTGGTAGCACCAAAATAAACATAAGAGTTGTGGTAATTGCAACATTTTGACAATTGTAACCCGTCCCTTGGTGGAGCCAATGAGAGCCTTCCAAAAAGCCAGTGAAGCATGGATTGCCGCAACCAGTTTGCCAGTGTTGCCCTGTACCATCCTCTCATCCTCATGGTATACCCAGGCCCCCAGGGACCTAAAGTGTCCGGTATCCAGGGAATCATGTTGTTTAACCATATCGGAGGATCACTGTCCGGCAGTGCATGAAAGGGAAACAGACTTCATTTGCCCCAGTTTATATTTAGTCTCAATGCTTTCCCGAAGTCTGTTAGGAGCAACATGGTGCCGAATAGGCTCACCTGCGGTCTTGAAGGTAAAAAAGCACATTGTGTGTATATAGTGAAATAATATGGGGGAGTATGCCGTGATAAGATGCCCCAAACCAATGCTTTGTCCTCGAATGCAGCTGCCAGTAGTTCTATTGCCAGAGCAAAGATCAATGGGGAGGGCGAACAACCCTGGTGCGCGTGCCCCTTCAAATGCTTCTGATAATGCTCGACTGGTGTGAACCCTTGCAATGCACCTCTGGTACAGTAATTTCACCCATTTCAGGAAGCCTTCTCCCAATCCCAGCGCCATAACACCGTGAACATGAAAGGCCATAACGTGTCAAATGCTCTATCTATATATCTAGCAATACCACAAGAGGTGCAGAGTGCAGACTAGGTGTCTCATCCAAGACATGAAAAAGTAATTTCATGTTGTTATGTGTCTGCCTTCATGATATAACGCCGCTCTGGTCACACTGAACCAAGGATCGGAAAATCGAAGCCAATCTATTTGCTAGTAATTTACACAGGATTTTATATTCAGAGGTACGGAGAGTCCGGGTTCTATTTGACCAAGCTTCCATTGGATTTTAATAACCACACCAGTGTCGCTGTTCTATTGAATTCTCGCAATTCCCCTCCTTATGACTGAATCTGATTAAATTGCTAGGAACGAGTTGGGCTCTGTAAGTTGAGTAAACTTCTGGTGGCAAACCATCTGTGCCTGGGGTTTTCCGCTGAGTGAGCATATCTATGGTTACATTTCTTTCTTGCACAGTGATGGCCCCCCTAACATCTCCCTTTGTTCCATGTCAAGTACAGGTAGTGTTGTATTGTTCATGAATATGTCTATGAAGGCCACGTCTGTGTCTATCAGGATGGATTATAGTTATGTTTTATATTGGCTAAAGACCTGATTATTGGCTGATTGTGTTGAAACTGTAAATGATAAAGAATGCAGTCTTGCATCCCTAACTAACCTGTTGTGGTACTTATATTGTCCTTCACACACACCTCCTTCCACTGTCTCCACCTATCCAGTGTCTGGTGTGTTGCCGCCTTGTAGTATGAACCCTGTGCATGGTCATCCCTTGTCGAAGTGAAATGAACTGAAAGTCCCCCTATTCTGAGAACATAGTCCTACACATTAAAAAAACTGTGTCAAACATATCAATCCAGCAACTTTATTATTTGTGTGTCTGAACAAATATGGTTAATAAAAATGAAAAGATACTCTAAAAACAGTGAACATGTTTCTCCATATGGATGTCACAGATTCATCAGGACAAAACAGAATTTCTGGACTAGATGAGAATAGGTCTATATACTGACACATGCACCACCGGCCGTTTTAGTCATATATACCCTCCATTGTGAGAAATGTATGTATGTGATGAAAGTTCTCTCAAGCCAACTACGTTATTTTTTTAAAGAAGTGCAGGCTGTATTATTTGCTCCCAAAAAGTGTTTTTCTTATGTTATTCCTTTCACAAAACCCATAATCAACCATCTCAGTCACAATTCCCTTATCCAGGTTCCAAAATGATATATTTATATCTGTAGCCACTCTGTAGCTAAAGTTAGGTCAACTGTTCCATGAGAAAAGCGTTTTTTTTGTTACTAATAACTTTGAATCCGTTTGACGAATGTCCACAAAACTCCCCAAAAAGGTGCTACTGTTTGGCTAGCTTGTGCATGGAACGTTTCAGGGAGAGCCGTCAAGCGGGGGCCTAGGAAATAGGTGGGTCCCCAAACATAAAATCCCCATGCATTTTCCATAGACTTCTTCAGGTAGGGCTACAGCAAAAACTGCTAAATGGAATGACATCAAATTTGGCAGGAATTTATATCTTGGTATGCAGATTATGCTTTTTAGGTCGAGCATTCGAGACCTCTTGTATATACTTTAGTATATACTTACTTATATGTGTCTGTACTTTGTGGGCTCTGGAGAGCAGCCCTAGGATGTGTCTGCTTCTGTTCAACTGCCTCTATTAAAACTGTCTTGTTAGAAAACGACAAAGCAGAGGTCAGTAAAATACCAAAATTGCTTTCTGCTTAGAGACTTTCTTTAAAAAAAAAAAAAAAAATCTGGCAACTGCCTCTATTTAACTTTCTTGATAGAAAACGACCGGCAGAGGTCAGTAAAATACCAGAATCACTCTAGCATTCTCTAGATTCCAGTCCCATCGAAATTGCCTTCCTTGAGCACCCGTAGACAAAAATATTTTTTTCAAATCTTGTATTTTCAGTGATATGACCACAGAAGCCCCTGATTGTATATTAAAAATAGTGCTTTGGACTATACCATTTCCCGCTGAAAGGCAATATTTCTCTCCATGTGTTCCCATACCTGGCGTGTCACACAGTTTGGTGCTTAATTTCCCTCTATGTTAAAGAACAGTAGATGTTTCAGCACCCAGGCTAATGTGCTGCATAGCTAAATACAAATAAGCTCCCAACGACGAGACCGATTGCATTGCAAATGCTTGTTTGATTTGGTGTAAATCTGTGTAGCAGTTTTTGAGAAATTAAGGTTAAATTAATATCTAGATATCTGGACGGTGTTGTAGGTGTCTTGTTATGAGAAGCCTGGAGATCCTGCCCTCGATGGAATCATGACTGATTTTACTTGATCAAATTGAAGACCTGCCTTTGTCATAAATATCATTTAAAATATGTGGCACCATCTACCATCACCTCTTAAATCTCTCCATAACCCCCTACTTAAATATCGACTCCAAAGGCAGTGCCAGATTTTGCCTGCTAGTCAAAGATACTGCTTCTCTTATGGTTTATTTAACTGAAACTGTCCCGGGGTAGCTCTATGATGTAAGTACATTCATAGATTGTAAAGTTGGATACATCATATGGTGAAGCATAAACTCAGCTATGTGTCTATGTCAATTACCTCTCACCCACTGCAACATTCTAGTGATTGACGGCTTTGAGATACACTTTCCTGAGGGTTTTATTTTTTGATTCACTGAGTATTGGGTCAAGTTTTGTAAAGAGTATGGACCACTAGGCCCTGTTAAGAGAGTGGCTGGGAGTAAGATAGTGGAGTTATAGAACAATGTGAATAAAGGGCATGGGTGGTACCTTCCTATTACCGTAATTACAAGTGATACTTAAAATATGTTGCATTCCTTTTACCTAATTGGAAACGCGGGGGATTTTGAGCTTGATAATACGCACACCAAGTGATTGTGGTAACAAGTAAGTCGTTTTTTTTGTTGTTGCTCAAAGTAGTGTGTTCGGTGCTCTTGATCCATCTGCCCCTATACTTTACTACCAGCTTGCTCCACGTTCATCAGAACTTCATATGTAGGTGAAGCTGCTTTTTAAACCCCTGTTTACTGTCTTACCTGCTGGTAGATCCCCACTATGGAAGCAGACATACTTAAAGGACCCTGATGACTTACTGGGGGCGAGACAGCTATGATGTGGCAGAAGAATATGCCACCTTCCCACGCATGTTTTTTTTCCACATCCAATTACAACGCAGTTGTTACAACGACCACGTTGTAACAACGCATACCATTACTCTGCAAGTCGGAACAACGACTTGCTCTTGGGGGGTGGGGGGAGGGGGGAGGGGAGGCTGGATGTTGGAATAGTATAATTTACTATTCCAACTCCAGTCTGTGCAACAGTAGGGAAGGTGTTGGATTTTAAACCCAACACCTTCTGACCCCTCCGCACGTCGTTGTTCTGACTTGTGGAGTAATGGCATGCGTTGTTACTACACGGTTGTTGTAATGACCGCGTTGTAATTGCATGCGGTGTTCTGGATTCGGGGTAACGATGTTTACCGTGGCATAACTTTCTTTATTTTCAATAGCATGGGCCTAACTTAAAGGTAAGTCAAGTTGTAATGCGTATTGGTACTGACGGACGACAAGCGTATTTTAGAATATGGCGCTTGCTATGCATTGCAGAGAAATCCAGCCTCATAAGGTATAACCGACTCTTTCTCTATTCCAGACAGCTGTCCAGAGCAGTACTGATCACAGATCGATCAATATTAAAGGCCGATTCCGATCAACAGGTAAACATCACAACTATGTTTAGATGCATATCTTTGCATGTTTTTATATCCCTGCCATTATGGTTATACAAAGCAGTACAAAAGGGGGTGGTGATGGACGGAGCATCAGAACCAATCAAACACTCACACCCAGTCAACAGATCTGGGTTTGATCCATCACCATTCTTTAGCCCACTCTGCCACCCCAGTTCAGACATGGCCATATGCAAATCAGTCTGACCCTGTGCCTCATGGGAACAGTCCAGCCCGAACTGCCAAGCCATGCCTTCCCTGGACCGGAAACAAGCTTCCTAGGACCGGTTTCTGGCATTTCAGCCGTCTTCAGCCAGGCTTGCTTGAATCCAGTGGCAAAGTGAGCAAGGGACTCACGTCTGAGCATACCCTGCCAACTTATGGCGAACAAAGCGGTACAAAAGGGGGTGGTGATGGACGGAGCATCAGAACCAATCAAACACTCACACCCAGTCAACAGATCTGGGTTTGATCCATCACCATTCTTTAGCCCACTCTGCCACCCCAGTTCAGACATGGCCATATGCAAATCAGTCTGACCCTGTGCCTCATGGGAACAGTCCAGCCCGAACTGCCAAGCCATGCCTTCCCTGGACCGGAACAAGCTTCCTAGGACCGGTTTCTGGCATTTCAGCCGTCTTCAGCCAGGCTTGCTTGAATCCAGTGGCAAAGTGAGCAAGGGACTCACGTCTGAGCATACCCTGCCAACTTATGGCGAACAAAGCGGTACAAAAGGGGGTGGTGATGGACGGAGCATCAGAACCAATCAAACACTCACACCCAGTCAACAGATCTGGGTTTGATCCATCACCATTCTTTAGCCCACTCTGCCACCCCAGTTCAGACATGGCCATATGCAAATCAGTCTGACCCTGTGCCTCATGGGAACAGTCCAGCCCGAACTGCCAAGCCATGCCTTCCCTGGACCGGAAACAAGCTTCCTAGGACCGGTTTCTGGCATTTCAGCCGTCTTCAGCCAGGCTTGCTTGAATCCAGTGGCAAAGTGAGCAAGGGACTCACGTCTGAGCATACCCTGCCAACTTATGGCGAACAAAGCGGTACAAAAGGGGGTGGTGATGGACGGAGCATCAGAACCAATCAAACACTCACACCCAGTCAACAGATCTGGGTTTGATCCATCACAATTCTTTAGCCCACTCTGCCACCCCAGTTCAGACATGGCCATATGCAAATCAGTCTGACCCTGTGCCTCATGGGAACAGTCCAGCCCGAACTGCCAAGTCATGCCTTCCCTGGACCGGAAACAAGCTTCCTAGGACCGGTTTCTGGCATTTAAATGTAAATGTAAATTGATACTTGTATAGCGCACTACTCACCCGCAAGGGTCTCAAGGCGCTTGTACGAATACCGCTGTGGAACCCATCCTGGCTTTCCCTGTGAGGCGTCCACTCCTGGGCACCCCCAAGGTGGAGGCCAAGCATCCTTAGCGTTGTGGGGGCCGTTGTGGAGATTAAGCAAGCTATTGCCCAGAGTTGCAGAGTGGGACTCCATGATTGGAATAGGCACCGAGGCGAGAATTATCATGTCCGTGGAATTTTTGAGCCCAAGACCCGCCGAGGCGGGGAATTGAACCCTGGTCCCGGGCTAAACCTCTGCATCAGGGTCTGCCGCTCTAATCATTGAGCCACACTTCTCCACCATTTCAGCCGTCTTCAGCCAGGCTTGCTTGAATCCAGTGGCAAAGTGAGCAAGGGACTCACGTCTGAGCATACCCTGCCAACTTATGGCGAACAAAGCGGTACAAAAGGGGGTGGTGATGGACGGAGCATCAGAACCAATCAAACACTCACACCCAGTCAACAGATCTGGGTTTGATCCATCACCATTCAAGCAAGCCTGGCTGAAGACGGCTGAAATGCCAGAAACCGGTCCTAGGAAGCTTGTTTCCGGTCCAGGGAAGGCATGGCTTGGCAGTTCGGGCTGGACTGTTCCCATGAGGCACAGGGTCAGACTGATTTGCATATGGCCATGTCTGAACTGGGGTGGCAGAGTGGGCTAAAGAACGGTGATGGATCAAACCCAGATCTGTTGACTGGGTGTGAGTGTTTGATTGGCTCTGATGCTCCGTCCATCACCACCCCCTTTTGTACCGCATTATGGTTATACAGCACGTGTATTGAAAAGGTGAGCTAATACTATAGATGAAATGGCATAATAACGACCAGAACTTGACTACAAGCTACCAGCTAAAGTGTCCAGTCTTTCAGGGAGTGTATATGTGACAAATGAATAATGGAATAAAAACACTTGTCTACAGAAGAGCCCCTTGCGCCTTCCTCGTAGAGCAATGAGGGGGCTGTCGCTCTGGTAGCAGACAGCTCAGGGAGCATGTCAAGTCATGCACATAATCCGAACTATAACATAGGTGGTTGCAAGGTGTTTTCCAGTTATTTGAATAAATGCATTTATTTGGCAGAATGTGTATACAGGAAACAGCAAGCGAAAGAACATTTCTGCTTAGAAATTCTGTCTCATGTAAAAGAGTACATTTTATAAATACATTATGTAATGGGTCGTCTTAGCTTTCTCACTCTCTTTCTGTCCTTTGCCCTGTTCTTCCCTCTTTTCCCATCCGCCTCCCTTAGACCTTTCCCTCAAGACCTATAGCCTTGTTATACATTGAAAAGTCATGAGTTACATTTGCTAAAGGCCAATACTCTGGAATTGTTCCTTGGAATCCTCACTAACACCTAAAGCAAGGAAATATTAGTATTGGAGTTACATGCTTCAGTTCTCTTACTGGATTCATATTAACAACGCAACCAATCACAGGCCAGTGCACAAAGTCAGTATCGCACTCACACTCAAACTCATTGGTAACCGTGGACATCCACGTGATCGTCCGGTCATTCAGAATCGCATCTGGTAACGTACAATCAGAGCAGAGAATAGTAACAAATCCTTTATTCTACTCCTGTACGTTCATGTTGTTTTTTAATGGACATTGTGAGAAAAAATAGTTCCACCAGAATTTAGAAAGATGCACTTTATTAAAATCTGAATGAATGTAGGTCTCTGCACGGGGGGGGGGGGCGTGGCTAGCCAGCCAAGATGATGGACGCACTCTAAAAGGGCTCCGTCTCTCGGCCTGTAAATTTGTTATTTCTCCTGCGCAGCGGTCCATCTACTGCCGTTGCCTTTGGTCCGATGGGTCGGCGGTGATTACTTGGTGGTGCACAGCAAATTTTGGGACCATAGATACTGTCCATTTTGAGTATTGCCGTCTACAATGCGCGACCGTTGAACAGCCGTGAATGTGATCGAGCACTGCTGGGCGGTGCACACACGCAAGACCCGAGGCTAGAAGAGGCCGAGTGAGCTGACGACGCGGCGTGTCGTCATTGGATGAAGATGCGGATACTTATGAGTCGTCCCGTGGAATTCGCCCCTCTACGGACTTCACTATATACACTGTGAGCCCGGATAACCAATTTATGAACATACCTACTGCAAAGTGAGGGATGGGACGAGTTTAGCTGGAGCTCTGCCCTACCGCTTGTTCCACTGTGATCGGTTGTTCTTCCACGGTGGAAGGAACGACCTGTGGAGCGGTGCGGCCCTCACCCCACCCGTGTATAACTGGAGGCACTAGTTTGCCGATCCATTGTAGTTCCTGTGGTGAAACCTTTCGTGACGGCAGTTTGCTGTATCACATTACAGCTGCATCGTGTAGCACTGTCAACGGGGTGGACCTGATCGTGCCTTCTCTCCTACCTTCGCGCCACTGTGCGGCCTGCGCTGGTCATCCGAGACGACAGTACAACGGACCAGTGGAGAGACCCTGACCTCCCACACCTGCACAGCCCTAGCGACACGGATTGCTGTGGTGAGTGTTGCTGTGTCTTTTGGGCAGCCTGATGGTGCTGCAATAGTGCCCGTGCGGTGCAGTTGTGGCCGGCAGCACTGTTATTGCACCATCGGAGGCCATCGAGGGCAAGTGGAGATCCACGTTGTTGCCACCGGTGAGAGGAGAGGTGTGCAGGCTTATTACTGGAGGTCTGTGGGGAGGGGCTGGACGGCTTCACTGGGTTACTATAGGCTGTGAAGGCCCAACTGAGACTGAGTCCTGAGAAGTGCTCCGACCTGGAAGAGAGGAGGAGACAGGTCAGTGCCTGTAGGCGTTTTGACGCGACACTTGTGATTGTGGTGTGCTTTGTCTAGACTGACGTTTGACAACCCTTGGAGTAGTCCAAACAAGGGAACTGGAGTGCAATCATCGGCTGTACCCACGTCATCTGCTAATGGACATCAGGCTTCAGCACTCCATTACTAATACCCACATAGTCCCTTGCTGCAGAGAGCCTATGTAACGCTGCGCTGCTCTATACCTGTTGGAGCGGCTGCAGTAGTGGTGCTTTCCCCCCTTGCGGCGTGGGCAAATACTCACTGTGGACTATCACTTAATCCCAGCCAGCAGCACCCTTCACTTCTCACCACTATGGGCAAACCCTGCACTGGTGCAGGCGTGTCCTCCACGAGATCAATGTCGGGCCCGGCTCACTCTGATCAGGAATCTGAAACTTCAGACGCGGCTAGCCTACTCTAATGAATATTAGGCAATTTACTTGTTGAAGCAGGGAGGGCAGGGTGACCGAGCAGTGGGGGGGGGGGGGCGGGGGGGGGGCGGGGGGGGGGGGCTACTTTGTGCAGGCCCTGCTGTTCTCTACTGTGGCGATACCAAAGGGGACGGTGGACGGCGCGTGTGAGAAAATGAAACACTCACCCCCAGTCAACTGATCTAGGTTTAATCCATCATCATTCTTTAGCTCACTCCACCACCCCAGTTCAGACATGGCCATATGCAAATCAGTCTGACCCTGTGCCTCATGGGAACAGTCCAGCCCGAACTGCCAAGCCATGTCTTCCCTGGACCAAAAACAAGCATCCTGGGACCGGTTTCGGGTTCATAACCCTCATCAGCCAGGCTATCTTGAATCCAGTGGCAAAGTGAGCAAGGGACCCATGTCTGGGCATACCCTACCAACTTAGGGTGAACAAAGCGATACCAAAGGGTATGATGGACGGAGCGTTTGAGCAAATCAAACACTCACCCCGTCAACTGATCTGGGTTTAATCCATCATCATTCTTTAGCTCACTCCACCACCCCAGTTCAGACATGGCCATATGCAAATCAGTCTGACCCTGTGCCTCATGGGAACAGTCCAGCCCGAACTGCCAAGCCTTGTCTTCCCTGGACCGGAAACAAGCATCCTGGGACCGGTTTCGGGTTCATAACCCTCATCAGCCAGGCTATCTTGAATCCAGTGGCAAAGTGAGCAAGGGACCCACGTCTGGGCATCCCCTACCAACTTAGGGCGAACAAAGCGATACCAAAGGGTATGATGGACGGAGCGTTTGAGCAAATCAAACACTCACCCCGTCAACTGATCTGGGTTTAATCCATCATCATTCTTTAGCTCACTCCACCACCCCAGTTCAGACATGGCCATATGCAAATCAGTCTGACCCTGTGCCTCATGGGAACAGTCCAGCCCGAACTGCCAAGCCGTGTCTTCCCTGGACTGGAAACAAGCATCCTGGGACCGGTTTCGGGTTCATAACCCTCATCAGCCAGGCTATCTTGAATCCAGTGGCAAAGTGAGCAAGGGACCCACGTCTGGGCATACCCTGCCAACTTAGGGCGAACAAAGTGATACCAAAGGGGATGATTGACGGAGCGTTTGAGCAAATCAAACACTCACCCCCAGTCAACTGATCTGGGTTTAATCCATCATCATTCTTTAGCTCACTCCACCACCCCAGTTCAGACATGGCCATATGCAAATCAGTCTGACCCTGTGCCTCATGGGAACAGTCCAGCCCGAACTGCCAAGCCATGTCTTCCCTGGACCGGAAACAAGCATCCTGGGACCGGTTTCGGGTTCATAACCGGAATTTAAACAAAAAAATGAATGTAGATCTCTGCGCTACGTAAATGTTTCAGTAATGTAGCACAGCATTACAAGCAGCAAAGTCTAAAGCAGGTGGTGGTAGATCACACACCAGGAGCCCTGCCTAGCCACCTTCAATTTTAGAGTATATTCAACTTTAGTGGGGAGCGGGCGAGGGCGTGTTAAGAGTTTTAGAAGGCAACTCTCGAAAGCCGCAGCAATTAAACTCAGTTTTATGGACATCCAAACCCTCAAGAATTATCAAGCTCCAAAGCATCTCGACATCTGTTCTTTAACACAAATCTGGCCTGCGTATAATACCTACAGATTTAGTGTGATGAGTTATTGTCTTTAAAATTTTAAATGCATATATGAAAACATTTTAAATGTGTAAAGCCACGGAGGCTAGTCAAGGGTGGACAGTCCCACTTCTCCGTCCCAAAGCACAGTATATGTTGAAAATTGTGCTTAAACTTTTACACTACGCCCAGATACCCCTAGGGGTGACAGGGTGCGTTTTACAAATGCTGATTGATTAACACTGTGTTGTGTGATGAGACCCATAAGAGGTGGGTAGGTGCACAACTCCTGTTTGAGCGTCAACTGGTCGAACCACAGGGGGCCCGGCGGTTCCAGATCTCTGTCTTTTTGAAAGGAGTTCAGTGAGTTTTGGACCATACCTTGGATTGGGGTTGGTGACGCAGGTGCTATAGTGCGGTTCCATCGGATAGCTCTGTGAACCTAAAGCGAGGGCGCAGCCTGGTGAATCATCCTGGCCCAAGTATGTGGCATTGGAGGATCAGCTTTGTTTGGGTTTAGTATCAGAAAGTAGGGCAGAAGGGTGACAAAAAAGGGATGTATGTTCAGGAAAATATGGCAGTGTGTACTGTGTGCAATCGAGAGGGTGTGGGGACAGCCTTCCTAGATTACCATGCTTGTTTACCTGCTCAGATAACTAGCACTCGAGTTACTCTGAATCACAGAATCTGAGTATCTCCATTCTGCTGCCTAGATGGCAGGAGCACTAGATGTGACACAGCAGAATGTATTCATTATTTACTTGAACCAAAAGAGTCCCACTTGCTCTCTCGAAATGGTTCACTAAGAATTCGAAAGAGCATATCTTGTACCCTAGGCCCAGTGTCCTACTAATACGCAGCTTACAACAGCATGAGATGAAAGGGATGAAATTTGGTATTTGATGCAGCCTGCCCAAATCTCATATCACTATTGAAAATCTATAACATAATTAGAATTGACACGGATCTGGCAAAAGAGGTGAGGGCTTTATTTATACAGTACTCTGAAATATGCATCTCTTTCAGAGTAAGCCTGATGTGGCTGTATTTTAAAAGGTTCAGGCACCATATTGCTGTCCGGTCTTTGAAGGAGCCAGAGTAAATAATGCAGCTCTTAACCTTTAACTTCTTTACCACTCCGTTGATATGTGTGGGTGTGACAGTTCACTTGCAGATTATGCCCTTATTCTTGGCTTTTTGGGTAGGTGAGGGATAGGTTCCTATACCCTGTGGTAACTGATTCAGTTTCCCCCATAACTAGAGTCTAATTTTTGCTCCTCTCACAGCAAGAAAGCTCTTCTTCTCTAATGGAGCGCATGGTTCAAGAATGTGGTGATGTTGGCACAGACATTACCTGTGGTTCACGATAGGTGATGAACAATTTCAGTTCACTGTGCTCCCTTTTGGCCTTACCAGCACCCCTTCGGTGTTCATCAAGGTGATGGCAGTGGTTGCAACTCCTCTTTGGGGATCAGGTATGCCATTCTTCCCCTATCTTGATGACTGGCTGTTGAAGGCGGGCTCCTCCTAGGCAGTCTTCTTTCACCTCCAGATTATGGTACTAACTGGAGTTATCTATAAACGTGCCGAAGTCACACCTGACCCCTTCTCAGATGCTCCCTTTCATCTAAGCTGTTCTGGGCACAGTGTGGTTGTGGGCTTATCCACCCGAACAGCGAGTCCAGGATATTCAGTCTATGATACCGATGTTTCAACCTCTATTCCGTATTTCGGTGAGACTGACTCTGAGTCTGCTGGGCCTCATGCCTTCTTGGATCCTAGTTGTGACACATGCACACGGGCATATGCAAGCTCTGCAGTGGGACCTGAAGTTCCAGTGGACACCACATCAGTGGAATCTCTCTAATATGGTCCAGATGTCAGAGGGCACTGCAAAAGACCTGCAGTGGTGGTTACCGAACAGTGACTGTGTCAGTGGCTTACCCCTCTCTTTTCCCCAATCTGACCTGACAGTAGTGAAAGATGCAGCCATCTGGGAGAGGTGGAAATCAGAGGCCTCTGGTCTCCGGCAGAAACCTGTTGGAGCTCCAAGTAATCCAACTGGAATTGAAAGCCTTTCTACCCTCCATCAAGGGAAGGATAGTGCAGGTGTTCATTGACACACCACCACCATGTAGTCCTGCAGCAAACAGGGCAAGGTGGGGTCGTGGACCTTTTGTCAAGAAGCCCTGCACCTCTAGACATGGCTGTAATGTCAGGGCATATCCCTGCCGGTTCAACACCTGGGGTGCTCTCAGAATGCCAGGGCTGATGTATTCTAGAGGTGGTGCTAGGCAGTGGGGAGAACCTTGGATCGATCTTCTCCACTGCCGAGAACACACAATGTCGGCACTTTTGCACACTTTTTCAAGGTGGCTCTCACTCTGAGACGCTTTTCATCTTGAGTGGAGCTCAGGCCTCCTGTACGCCTTTCCGCGCATATCAGTCCTTCCCAGAGTTCTCAAGAAGATTAGGAATGACCAGGCCCAAGTCATCCTGTGACTCCACACTGGGCTCAGAGAGTTTTGTATCCCGAGCTGTTCAGCATGGCTATCAGTCCTCCGATCAGGCTGCCCCTTCGGAAGGATCTTCAGTCGCAGTAACAGAGGAGGGTTCTCCACCTGAACCTCTCAATCCTCCACTTTCATGCAAGGAGATATAGAGGCGACAATTGACCGCTTTAGACTTTCTGCCTGAGGTCTGTGATGTTATCTTGTCATCTCTGCATCCCTCCACCAAGACGATATATTCCGGGTATTGGAATACGTTTGTGGAATGGCTTGCTGAGAAACAGGTTGATCCCTTATCTGCCCCCCTTACCCATGTTCTTTTATTAATCCTTCCTCTGGCACAGCAGGGCTCTGCATTGGGCACGTTGAAAGATTTTTTTTCTGCCATTTCCGCTTCCACCAGATTAGCCTTCTCTTTTCAAGTTCCCTATTGTAAATAGGTTTCTTTTAGGTTGGCAGCACAGGTTTTACCCTGCTCCCTTTGTTATGCCTCAATGGGACCTTAACTAGGTTCTTACTTTTTTAATGCCCACTCCCTTTGAGCTGCTTCATTCTTGTCTTCTTAGAATCCTCACCATCAAGGTGGTCTGTCTGGTGGCAATTGCATCTACCCAGAGTGTCAGTGAACTGCAGGCACTGTCCTCTCAGTATCCCTGCATCTCGTTTTTCCCTGACAAACTAGACCTTCGAACTCGAGCATCCTTCTTGCGGATGGCAGTTACCTCATTCCACGTTTGGCAGGCCATCAATTTGCCTACCATTCATGCCCCATCTCATCCCTCTAAAGAAGAGTAAGGGCTCCACTGGCTGGTCACAAAAAGAGTGTTGCCGTTCTACCTTGACAGCACAAACCGATCTGTGTGGACCATCAACTCTTCATGAGGTATTTTAGGGCCAAGATGGGGAAGGCCGTGTAGAAATGGACCATCTCCTGCTGGATCGTGCCCTGCATTAAAATCTGCTAAACATTGGCCAAAAAGCAACCCCTAGAGGGTTTGTCTGCTCATTCCACTAGAACAAAGGTTGCGACCACTGCATTAGCAGTGGAGTCCTGGGCCTGAACATCTGCCAGACAGCAACTTGGGACCCCCTGCGCATGTTTACAAAGCACTACTGCCTGAACAGTCAGGTTCATCGGGTTGAGCACTTTGCCAGTTCGGTCCTGCTGGACTTTTTGGTGTGAAGTTGTTTCGCAGACCCACCTCTGGGGATGTATTGCTTGGGTTTCTATTTTAAGGTAATGAATATGTTGCTAGAAGTCTCTATCAGATGAACAAGTTACTTAACTGCGGCAATGCCTTATCTAGTAGAGAATCTATCTAGCCACAGATACTGACCCACCCATCCTTCCCTTTCTAGGGACAGGGCTGTTCTCCTTTTGGGCCCACTTTTACACACAGTGGTCAGTGTTCTACATAGGTCCTGGCACGGAAAGTCACCAAAAGAAACTGACGTTAGCGGGCTGGGGTGGCACCTATATAGACACGGCGCATGTCCCCTCCAGAGTCAAACAACGCCACCTACTGGTGCTCAAGGGTTCTGCTCACTGAAAGTTTCTGCATCCAGACTGATGCCTGGAGATTATTCTAAGGTAAGAAATCTGTGTCTAGATAAGGTGTTATCGAAGGTAAGTAACTTGTTCTTTTAGAACTTTCAGGGGGTGTAGAGAAAAACAGTTAAAGAAATATTTGGCCTAATCCTCGAATGGATGGATGTAAACCATTTCAATCTAAAAAGAGAAAAGGCTGGGTACTTATTCATCTGTTATGATGCTATAAGAAACCTGTTTTAGGGTGAAGATAGTAGGTATTGCTTCTAAGGACAAGATTAAGATACTTATGGTGGTCTGTGACCAAACATGGATGGGCTCTTCTAAATAGCCAAATGTTAGAAATAAGAGTCTCTAGTTAGCAGAGGTCCCTTTGTCTGAGTAGGGACCCTTCTTACTAGTCAGGGTAAGGGGGATACACTTCTAAAATAACCCCTGCTCACCCCCTTGGTAGCTTGGCACGAGCAGACACGCTTATCTCAGAGTCAATGTGTAAAGCATTTGTGAACACATACAGTAATACAGTGAAAACACTACAAATGGACACTACACCAGTTTAGAAAATAAGTAATCTTTATCTAAACCAAAACAAGACCAAAACAACAAAAATCCACAATAGAGTACTAAAAATATGATTCTTAAAAGGTAAAAACAGTTCTGTTCCAAGAAAATGTTGGATGCGACACTTTTACACAAAGTACCTTAGATGTGTTGAAAAATACAACTAAAAATGGTCGCAGGGGAGGTGATTTGTTTGTTCCCTACACTCAGGGAAGGTTATACGTCCGTTCCTTGCTCTGGGGTAGGTGATGCGTTGGTTCCTTACCGGAGAGGAGGTGATGCATCAGTTTCTTACTGCAGAGGGAGGTGATGCGTCGAATTCTTACTGCATCCTCCAACGATGTGACAGATTTGGCGCTTCGATGCTATGCATGATGATCCGGTACGATGCGATGTGTGAAGGCCCTGCAATGACATCAGCCGCGTCTCCTCGATGTGTCTGTTCTTCAACAACAGGGCCAGCGTCATAATCAGTGCGGTGATCTCGGACGTCGAAGATTGGTGCACAGGATTCATCGCACAGCAAACACTTCAGCCGCAAGCAGGTGCTGCGTCAATTCTTCGGCGGCGGTGATGTGTCGGAAAATTCTTCTTGTACCACTGTGATGCGTTGGAAATAGGGGATGCATCGATTTTCACAGTTCATGTAGCTTCCAGTCCCAGAGTAACCTCCAGAGGTCCAGAACACTGGAAGGCACCTCTCAACAGGTCAGAACTCCCAGCAAAGGATTTCAGAGGGGTTTGGGGGTGAAGTCTTTATGTCCTTAAGACTTCAGAACATGAGGTAAGCACTATTTCAAGCCCTCGGAGATCTTCCTCAGCAGGGTACACAGTAAGCAGCAAAGTCCTTTTCCTTTCCTTGGCAGAAAGTAGCCACTGCAGGCCAACCCCAGACAGCAAACAGCACAGAGACAGTATTCCTCCTCAGTTTCTCTAGCTCTTCTCCTTGGCAAAGGTTCCTCTTGACTCCCAGAAGTGATCTAAAAGTCTGGGGTCTGGGCCCCTCTTTTTATAATACAAAATCCTTTGTTCTCTGTGGCAGAACAGCTCTTTGCCCAGCCAAAACCAGTTCTGTCTTCTCTGGTGCAGCTTCCGGGCAGGAGGTGGAGACAGCATTGTATAAGGCAGACAGGGCCTATTCAGGTGCAAGGAAAATCTCCTCCCTCCACTCTAAATGCAGACCGGGCCTATTCAGGTGCTAATGAGAACTCCTCCCCCTACTCTGAATGCAGTCCAAGTCTACTCCGCCCAGCCCTGACTCATTCAGGAAAGGCAGGACACACATCAAACCCCCCCCCCCCCCCCCCCCCCATGGCTGTCTGAGAGGATTCACCTCCCCAGCCCCTGTCACTCCAAAGCTAGACAGTCAATACAAAAACCAGCAGAGGCACGCAGGAGGGCTAAGCAAGAAAATACCCACTTTCTAAAAGTGGTATTTTCAAAATCACAATGTAAAAATCATCTTTACTAAAAGATGCATTTTTATATTCTGAGTTCAGGCATACTAAACTCCATCTTTCTATGTTGTCCCAATGTGAAGCTATATGTATAAGATGTTATAAACTAACTCCCATTCTATCCTACGGGACAGATGACCTTTCAATAGTGAAAAGCAAAATTGGCAGTATTTCACTATCGGGACATGCCACACACATCAGGGCGTGTCCTACCTTTCACATAAACTGCACCCTGCCCACAGGGGTCACATGTTAAACAAGCATTTGCAGTGCAATCAGTCTCGCCTTTGGGACCTTAAAAGTAAAAGCTGGCATGTTTGTGCAACGTGATCTGCGGCTTCCAGGGACAGACAGCGTTAGAAAAGCTGCACGCCCCTTTCCTTGTGTGAGGGGCCCTTTGTATTCCAGCTGTTTCTTTTCTACCTGCCAAGGGAGAATGGGTCCAAGAAAAGCTCCTCATTTTGGCCTTGCGCAGTGTTATTTATTTATTCATTTATGTACTGTGCCAATGTATAGGACAGAGTAAATTATAGTAAAATATATGGTGCTACGCAAATAAACTGCAAGCCATACACGGTACCTATGTACACATGGAAAAGAAACCTAGTGGAGCGTTAAAGCGAAAGAGAGAGGGTATTTAGAGACACAGTTATTCCCATACATATGTGAGAGGTAGAGTGAAGAGAGAAAAAGTTAATGAGAGTTACAGCAAGGTAGAGTTATAGAGACAAGTTGTTTAGAGGTAGATGAGGAGAAAGACCTAGAGGGGAGGGGAAAAGATGACAGGAGAAGAGAAGGTCTTGCGTTAGCCCTGCATGAATTCAAACTTATGTCCTGCTGGCTACATGAAAATATTTGCAGCAGGCACACAACCTACTGATCTACTCAAGCGGAAAAGAACTTGTGACCAGCAAACTACACTGGTTTATCGGCAAACATGCTGGAACACCCTGTGCTATTTTACTAGGAAACAAACATCCAAAAGACAGTTCACACGCTGTGTCCTGCAGCAGGCCATTTAACACTCGACGATCTTTTATGACTATGCAATCCTGTGACCGAGAGATTGCACACAGGTGTATGATGAAAGAACTGAGCTATACTGGCAGGCTTGTACAACGAGGCCTGCATTTAGCATGGTCAGGGGTAGAACAATGTACCAAACCAGAAAGTGGTTGTCTTTCATTTAAAACGATTTCTCTATTTAGAGAAAAAGGGATATTACCACATGCAAAAATGTGGAGACCTCTTTCCTCTTTGCGAATACTGTGCCCATCAGTTACAGCAAAAAAAAGTGCTTCCCACCCCGTGCACCGTAAAAATAAAATCAGCAATCCACATGCATATATCATTTCCACAAGTTGTACCCCATTTAATTTTAATTGATGGTAATAAAATGGTTCCTACTGTGGTAAACTGATGGCAGCCCACAGGACAGTGATTGGGATCTTGTGTCAGTTCAGGAGTTTCATTCTACTCCTGTGGATAGACTAACTCTCACCGGGGGTCCTTCATACCACCGCTAAAATCCTTATTGAGACGCAATCTTCTAATTTTGTCTGAATCAGATTACATCTATTGTGCAAACAGCACTCCACACAGTTTTTTTTCCAACCCATGATTTTTGCCTGTTAAAATTGTCGTGCAGGTAAATCCTGAGTTCCTGCATCTCTGAAGAGGGAAGGCTCAAGATTATTGTGATAGCTTCCATGTGTGACACGCAGTGCCGTAAATGCCGAAGCTCGTGGCACCACTGTTTAACATATACCCACTGTTACAAGCATGGAAATAAAAATGTTTGTTTCTTTCTGTCTAATTTTGAGATTAAGGGGTATGTGAGAGTATGGGTTATCTACAGTCTTGCACAAAACTGAGGTGACAAGCAGATAAAAGGGGTAAACATACGCGGAAGACACACAAGGAGATATGGGAAGGGCAGAGAACGAAAGAAAGACTACACAGGAAATTTGCCACAAAACTAAGCCAGAAAATGAGAAAAGTGGCAATAACCGAGTTAAGGCGGTGCTGGATTTATTAAAAGTGGAATTACCTCTTCTATGCAAAAAATAAAAAATCATAGTCCCCTCCACCGTCAGGCCAAGTAAAGGAATTACAGTGCAATTACGTATGGCATCTGCTAAAGACCACGAGATGCCCAAATAATGAAACGTGTGGTAATTAATTCAATCTCATTGTATTGCGCATAAAGCATGCCAACCAATCCAGCATTATGAATCAAAAATGAACTTTAAGTAAAATAAAAAATAATAATGCATTCACGTTTGTTTCATACTTGCAAGTTCTAATAACGATTGATAACGTAACTCAAATTTAGTGTGTATTGTGTGACTTTATATGATTTAAATCCGTTGCTTTCACTGCACAAGTCAGTGCCTTCTGGGATTGTGAGAAGGACAGTGCTTGAAATTAACCACTTGGACATAGGAACCTGCAAAGATTACTACTCAAAACTAAAGCGGGGGCTGGGAATTTGCTGTGTTACTAGGTGGGCCTTTGTGTAAATTGTAAAGCGCCTTGAATATAGACTGCGTGCTTTACGGATGTTGTTGACTCGCCGGCCTCTCCTGCGTGGGAGCAGGAGAAATGCATTTATTTCTGTTTCACATATTGCAAGAGTGATAAAAGACCAAATTTGCTCGGAGACCACACACATTGCGTTGTGCCTGTACAAGTACAAAATAAAGTAAAAAGAAAAAATGCGCAGTAATGTGGTTCAGCGATTAGCCGTGCACGTCCTCGGGGTGCGGGCTCCAGCAGGACAGGGCCAGGGTTTTCGCTTGCTCCATAATGTTATTAACAGAAAGCAAAGCAACTGCTGTACTGACTAAATCTTTTGTTTGTTTCACCTCCCATTACACTCCCACTTCGATGCAGTGCCGCAGGCGGGAGAAGTGCGGCGGAGGCCGCAGGACCTCGGGCGGGCTCTGCATCCGTGGCAGCACTGTTTTGTCCCGCATGCGAACGATGTAAGGCATCGTGCACATGCGGGACAAAGAGTGCAAATCCATCCACCAAACAAGCATTGAAATGCAATAGGACTCATATTTACGGGAGACCTATTGCATTTTCAACAGAAGTGGGGGTGTGAAAGAAGGCACAGACGGAAGGGGGTGGGGTGAGTCGTGATGGTCCAAGAAATTACGGACCACTGGAGGGAACGGGGAGAGGCAGGGGATCAAAACTGTCTTGGAAGTAAAGGGGCCGATAGCCTCAGAAGGAGGAAAATGACGACATGGCCGTCTGGAGGCGGGATTAAGTTCCCGAAAACCAATCATAATGCAGCATTTAGAATTGTGGCCAATCAAAATGATAGGCGGAAAGTGGGCGGAGAATCCCCCGCTATACTGTATACAGCATCTCTCGACGAGACAGCTCATTCGCTGCCTAGCCGAGACCTAAAAAGGGAAGTTTAGGGCCTGGCAAGTGGGTGCACTTGCCAGGTCGACATGGCAGTACCAAACTGCACACGGACACTGCAGTGGCAGGTCTGAGTTACATTTACAGGCTGCTCATGTGGGTGGCACAATCAGTGCTGCAGGCCCACTAGCAGCATTTGATTTACAAGCCCTGGGCACACACAGTGCACTGTACTAGAGTCTTACCAGTAAATCGAATATGCCAATCATGGGATCTCCAATCCATAAATACAATTTACAGGGAGAGCATATGCACTTTAGCACTGATCAGCAGTGGTAAAGTGCATAAAGTTATAAAACCAACAAAAACAGGGTCCAAAACAGGAGGGCAAAAAGTCTGGGGATAAACCCACTGGAAAATCCAGGTTAAACACCAAACTATTGCTATTATTGCTTCTTCTGACTACACTCTTACATGGTTATGTAGACTTGGATCGCTGAGAAGGAAAGCATAAGGTAACTATTAAAAGAGCCCTTCTGGGCTAAAAAATGGACTGCAGCAACTCCCATATGTTGTAGCCACAAAATCCAACACAAAGAAATTGCAAATATTACAGACTTATACAACAGTGGATATAGCTGGCATTCCCAGGCGGCATCACATCTCTTCCAGTGAGATGTGTTGGTTGCAGGAAAGGACTCAGGTTGTGCTAAGTTGGTCCTTTGAATGAAAGCAGAATATTTGACGCATTGGCAAAGTCAGTAGTTGTGGCTTGAGAAATGCGCAGTTTTTATTTCTTTTTTAAGCCTATGCAATATGTAGAAATATAAAAATAGACGTTTAAAGTTAATGGAGCCCAGCCACTGAAGTGATCTCCTTTTCAGGCAGCTGTGCACGTGATATGTAAAATATGGTCACTCACAATACAAGACAGCCAATGTATGAAGTGAGTTGAGCCATTGCCACTGCCCCATGATGTATGCTGTCGTGCACAGAAGCAAAATGTGAATGATACTTCAACAGTCGATTGGATGAATTGGGCTTACTGAAATTCCCTTTATGTATCGATTTATGTTTTAGTTTAGTTTTTTTTAAAAGGAGGCCTGTAGAACTGATAAAGCTGTCCCTAGGACAGACCTAAAAAGAAGGGTGTAGATTTACAGTCCACATGGAAAACTAGAACTTTGAGCAGAATTCTCCTGATGAGACTAAAATGTCAAAAGGAAAGAGACTTGTAACTCCATCACTTCCTCGCATGTAGCTGCAGAAAGATCTTGCCTTGATGAAAGCCGTGGCCATGTAACTCTGTCTCGTCAAATGTATACCTCCGTACCAATCTGCTTTCCTTTAGGAAGGCTTTAAAACACCTCTTTTAACTGGATGGCACAATTCCTCAAGCCCTAACACATTTGCCTGGATTCTTTGGGGTTATGAGTACAATGTAAATAGCTGCAAAAAGAACAATTGATGGACAGAATGCGGAACAATGTCATACATTCACCCCAGTACAAAGGTCTGGGCCTAAATCCATCGTTTTTTTACTCACCATGCCATTCCAGTTTGGACCCAGCCATATGCAACTCAGTCTTGACCCTGCGCCCAATGGGAACAGTCCAGACCGAACTGCCAGGCCAGGTCCTCCCTGGACTGGAAACAAGCATCCTAGGACCGGTTTCAGGCTTTCAGCCCTCATCAGCCAGGATAGTTTGACTCCAGTGGCATGGAGAGCACGGGACCCACGTCTGGGCATACCCGTACCACTTGGGTGACAATTGCAAAAAGAACAATTGATGGACAGAATGCAGAACAATGTCATACACTCACCCCAGTACAGAGATCTGGGCCTAAATCCATTGTTTTTTTGCTCACCATGCCATTCCAGTTTGGATGCTTGTTTCCGGTCCAGGGAAGACCTGGCTTGGCAGTTGGGGCTGGACTGTTCCCATAAGGAACTGTAGTAAGGACTCCCTTAATACGTACATACATTGTTAAGTTAGCATAACCGCGTTAGATGTTCGAAAGCCATCTTGCTGCTTTTGCACACGACACTGCGTCTACATGTTATTGTTTAAACACACTGCTGACTCGCGCTTTGCCTCACATGAAAGCAATCTGTTGTTACCATCCCGAGCTCTGCGCAGCGACCTTGGTCTGTACATGGTGTAACAAACAGTCTGGGTTGTTAGACAATGCATGTTTTCCACTCTAGGTTGATCGACCCACTATTTAGCCATAACACACAGGCAGCTGCGAATACCTGAAAGTTGGTGCTTTTAATATTGCAGACATCATGTTTAGTATTCAGACCGAAGACGAGCCTTCCTGAGAGAAGACTCCTGATGCTCCTGTGATGTGATTTCACTAAGCTGATCTTTGAGGTATGGGGTCCCCTATTCAAGCCTAAGAGACCTTCTATTAGCATAATAATAATATTAGCTTCTTAGTAAAGGGAAGGTGGTAGTATCCACTGTCATTAGAACATGATCACTCCTTTTATATTCTATGGTATTGTAACGATGCTGATGGTTTTAATTATGATCATTTGTCTGCTTGTATTAGCCAAAGTACTGCATCTGAGGACACGTGGTCTATAAAAATAAATACTTTTTATTTTCACCGTGTCTCCGTTTATTTTTGTTGTGGACTGATGTGAGAATAATATACGAACAGGTATTTCCGACTCCCACCATTCCTGAGAGTACACTGAGAAGCTTGTTCTGGGTTGTCTTTTCATTGGGATCGCCGAGCCAAATCTCGGATAACGAATGGGACACTTATGCTAGCCGGATACTGGGTTCTGGGTTCTGAGGTGAGTTTCTGGTACACCACAATTCACTGAGGTCCTGGGGTTCTACGCATAGTTCTGTGTATAAGCAGAATCCCTGCAACATGGCGCACCTAACGTTTGGTCTATGAGTTGAAACGCCTTAGTAGTGCTTATATTAGTCCACGGCACCCTCATTCTTGTATCCGGATAACAAGTCTGACGGATTTAAACCTACCTATTTCTGTTGATATAGGTTTCTTCAAGCTTGATCATTAAAAAGGTTTTTGAACCCTTGTGCTACTGATTGCTTCGAGTGTAGCTTGTCCTTATGGCGGTAGATATTGCGGCGCATAGCCGTGCAGCTCTGAAACGTCATTTGACGCAGTATGGGGTGCCGGACACTGGTATGAATGTCATCTTTGTGGTAGGAGCCGATGCGGCTCATCCTTATGAGTTGTTCTACTCTTGGGTGACGATTCCGGCAGTGAGTGAGGACGATAATACCTTTCATTCTTACACTGCCGTGCCAGCGAACTATACACCGTATAGGACACAGGAAATACCAATATCTGCTTGGCAGCATCTTATTTGGTTTAATGGCGCCCTTCCCCATGTGGTTATACCGCCGAGAATGGGCCCTTTGTCAATTGCAGGGGCCACTTGGCCGGTACTAGCCGGTTTTACGCCTCATCCCCGTTACCTCACGGTGACTGAATTGCGTGTACTACACACTGCCCTTATTGCAGTATATAGGGCGTTAGTGCAGTACGTGTCGCGCAATATGCAGGCGGGGGCACCTGCTGTTGCGGGACAACCTACTGACCATCACGCGGTGGTCATTAGTCCTGTTATGGTTAATTCTGTTATGGGCAAGCGCCCCCAAAAGCGGGATGATTTCCCCTTTTGGCTTGCTGAAAAATTTGACCAAATAGAAGCGGTATACCCGAATACGTCTCCTGTGGAGAAACACAGGATCCTTACCATTAGTTTGCCTAAAGACTTGGTCCCCGACATTTATGATTGTGTAAACTGGGGCAAGGTCTTTGCAGCGACGTACTCGCAGTGCTTTGGCACTCCGTCTATGTTGATGCTGCCCTCCGTTATTAAACGTGTTCAAGATAACCACGGTGCGGAGTCTGCGATTGAATTAGGAATGCGGCTCCTCGGACAGTTTGACCTGGTGGCTACCATGATAATGGGTAACCTTAAGGGTGATGCTATGCAGTTCCAAGTTCCTAATGAACTGAAGAAAGTTGCTGATGAGGATAAGCCGCGGGAATTTGCGAAAATAATCTCGTCTGCGTACAGAGATTTGGGTCGTAGCTCTTTAGGAGTTAAGCCTGTGATCAAAACTCCCGATATTAAGCAGCAAGGTAAGGCGGAAGCCTCTGGTAAGGATGACCGTCCAAACTTTCAGAAACAGAATTGGCGGTCAAAACAACAGGGAAAGCAGCAGCAGAAACAGGGCTCTCGGCCTGCCTCTCCCGTTCAGTCAGGTAGTGAACGCACTTATGATCTGCGTGATCGTGCTACTATTAAGTCTCCTGATAGATTTCAGGTTTCTGAACAACGTTCTCCTCGATCTTCACAGGAAACATCGGCTTCACAGTCCGGTGGCGGAGGCGGTGGCAAAGGTCGGGGTGCTCCACAAACACGTGACCAGCCCCGACAGACTGAGGGTAAAGGCAAGCAGGACGAATTTGCACGACAAAGACCCCCGTCAGAAGAAGAAAGTGGCTGCTCTGACGGCAAGGTATGCCTCAGATAGTGCGGACACAGCTTCGGAACCGGACATGGGCGCTGACGCTACTGGACAGCGCAGCGGAAATTACCATAGTCCGTCAAGCTCTGCGTCCATTTCTGGCGGCGACAGCAACTGATATATTGGTTACTGTTGAAACAGCTGACACCAGAGTGGCTCCCCCTGACAGACTTTATGAAATAGTCTTACTAATTGAGGGTGACATACAACGTACAATAAAAGGGATTTTTTGGGATAATCTGACTACCACCTATGATAGGTGGAGAAGTGTGGCTCAATGATTAGAGCGGCAGACCCTGATGCAGAGGTCTAGCCCGGGACCAGGGTTCAATTCCCCGCCTCGGCGGGTCTTGGGCTCAAAAACTCCACGGACCTGATAATTCTCGCCTCGGTGCCATTCTAATCATGGAGTCCCACTCTGCAACTCTGGGCAATAGCTTGCTTAATCTCCACAACGGCCCCCACAACGCTAAGGATGCCTGGCCTTCACCTTGGTGGTGCCCAGGAGTGGACGCCTCACAGGGAAAAGCCAGGATGGGTTCCACAGCGGTATTCGTACAAGCGCCGAGAGGCCTCCGGGTAGTCGTGCGCTATACAAGTATCCATACATTTACATTTACATACATGATATCCTCCTAGCGGAGGCAGATTGGCCCCCAGCCTTCATTTTAGAAGCTCCTAGAGGGGAGGAGGTAATCCTCCCGTCCTTTGCGCACACAGTGCCTAAGGACCAGGCTGAAGTGTACGCTGAGGAGTGGGCGCTGGCGCTTGCGCCGGCGGTGTATCGTACTCAGGTGGGATGGGACCGGTTGTCCCCCTGCCATGAGATTCCATTGCGGTCTATGCCCCAGCCTCAACCCCATTATCCCGTGCGTCGTGAAGCTAGACCGCACGTCGCGGCAATCCTTGAACAATTGGAATATCAGGGTGTTATTGAAACTTGTGTGTCCCCTATGAATAACCCTTTATTCACTGTAACGAAGCCTGACGGATCGTACCGTTTAGTTTTGGATTACCGGCACCTAAATTCGCATTGCCGGACCTGCGCGGTACAAAATACACACAGCTCGGCTCTTGTCGACAGTCTCGTGCGTAAGAGATTTAAGACAACGCTTGACATCTCCAATGGCTTTTTTAGCCATAACCTGTCCACACTGAGTAGCCAGTGGACGGCGTTTACTTCGGGCGACAAACAAAAACAGTTTACAAGATTAGCCATGGGCTACAAAAACAGCCCTGGCGTCTTTTCCGCTCGCGTGGTCTCTCTCTTAGAGAGAATAGACCCCGACGCATACTCCTATGTTGACGATATCTATCTCACGGATGATGAGCTGATGCCACATCTGTCTCGAGTCGACAATATTATTGTGAGTTTTGCGGACTATGGCTACAAATTTAATTTTGCGAAGTCTCACATCGCGGAATATACAGTGTTGTTTTTGGGCTACGAGCTCAACAATGAAGGTAAGGGATTAGCTCCCCACTTTCTGGAGAAGTGCGCATGCTTGCGCGCTCCTACAACGCTGAAAAAATTACAATCTCTGCTGGGCTTTCTGAATTTCGGACGTACGTATATTCCTGATTATGCCCAGCGTATCAAGCTGCTTTACGCCTTGGTACAACCTTCTTTTTCGAAGTCGAAGGCAGCTAGAACACTCTGCTATTCTACAGTCTTTACAGGCTGATCTTCTTGCTTCACAATACTTGCTGACGCGTGATAACCGCACTAACCTGGTAATAAGAATAGTACCAGGCGCCGTGGGTTTCACGTATTTGACGTTCAATGAGGGCGATACAGTCCCCATTGCGTATAAATCACACTTGTACACCTCTGCTGAATTACGTTTTTCCACGGTCGAGAAAGTTCTGACGGCAGTACAGATGGCGATCCTTAAGGAACGCGCACTGTCGCATGGAAAACAGATTCTGGTTGTGACACCGTATCCTGCCCTAGAGGCAGTGACTAAAGCAAGTGTACCAAATTCTAAAGCTTTGCATCCACGGTGGATACAATGGGCCACGACTCTGACATCACCAGATGTCACTTATATCTTTGACGCCTCTTTACAGACTCAGGAGTACTTGCAGTATGAATTCGTTCATTCTGCTCCTTTGTCTTTGCGCCCGCTCGAAGAACACCATTGTGTCATATACACTGACGGCTCGGCGCAGCCTGCGATTGGATCGAAGCATGCTTATTCTGCGGCTTGCGCAATTGTCGTGGGTACATTCGTAAATGGTGAATTCCAATCTGATGCAGTGCATACGCAGTCATTGGGTGATTGTACCGCGCAATTGGCGGAGCTTCGGGCTCTGGTGCTTGCACTGGAGTTTGCTGATCCCCGAGTCACGACTCTTATAGTAAGTGACTCCTTTTATTGTGTCCAGTCCTACAATGACAACTTACACTTCTGGTCTCAAAACGATTATCAAGATACCAAAGGTAGCACAATTAAGCATAAACTGCTTTGGGTTCGAGTGGCAGACATTAAAGACCGTCTCCCTCTCGTGAATGTTATTCACACTCTTGGTCACCAACGACTTGGTGTCCATGCTGTCGGTAACAGCTTGGCTGACGAGGCAGCAAAAACCGCAGTGGCTACATACTTAGTGGCAGCAGTTACAAGATCCAAAAGTAAGATTGATGATGACATCTTGGCAGCTATTGCTGCTACAGAGAAGGGAAGTGATTACCCGAAGGGTTTTCCTTCTCGTTATTTTTATCACTTAAGTCCTGATAACGTCCCGTTAGTGAGGATTAACGACGTTGGTGACAGAATTATTCCCAACGCGGACTGCAGACCAGCTCTGATACTAGCAGCGCACAAGGGGTTGGCGTCAGCCCACGCCGGCGTGTCCGCTACTATATCTCTGTTACAACAACGTTACTGGTGGTTTGGTTTATATAAACAAGCGCGCGCTTATGTTCTTGATTGTGACATTTGCCAACAGATTAAACCTTCCACTGTTGCGCGCCCACCACAAACACAGTTGTACATATCAAATAAGCCATTTGGTTGTGTTTATTTAGATCACTGCGGTCCTTTTTCTTCTGATACTGCGTACAAGTATATCTTGGTTGCAGTGGATTCGTGCACACGTTTTCTCTGGGTATGGCCACAAAGGAGTGCTGACTCGCGGACTGTCATCAGGGATTTGCGTGTCTTTGTGGGAACTTTTGCGTGTGGTACCTTCCATTCTGATCAGGGCCCTGCGTTCGCCTCTAAGGCTTACAAGGAGGCTATGAGAAATTTGGGGGTCCCCCTACCGACCTGAGGGTAATAGTGTGGTTGAGCGAATGAACCGTGACTTAAAGCAATCTTTGACAGCACGTGTTTTAGGCACAGGCCGGAACTGGCTAGCCCATTTGTATAACGTCCAACGTGCACTTAATAATCTCCCTAGAAGGTCTCTGGGTGGGCGGACCCCGTACATGATGCTCTTCGGAATCAGAATGTTTGTTCCAGACCTTGATGGTCTAGACATGGCGGCGTCGACCGCACCCTTTGACGTAGATGATCACTGTGCTGTTTTGCAGACTCTACAAGAAGCCAGAGACACTCTTTCGAAGGAACACTTGCCCTCCACGTCTGAAGCTGAGGTTCAGATTCCGGTAGTCGGCTGGCTACCCCGAGTTGGAGACCTGGTCCGTGAGAAGGTGGAGAACAAGAAGGAGTTTGGCCCCTCTTATCGTGCACCGGTTCCAGTGCTTGGAGTGCAGGGTACAAGAACAGTCATTTTACCTCCACTTCCTAGTCGAAAAGAAAACAGGTACATCTCTATTGACAATGTCAAACTTCAGCGAGTGGCCGATACTTCTTAGTCTGACTCCAGCAGTTTCATGCCAGACGATGCAAAGAAATTCAATGTTGGTTCCTGCTTCTAACACCTTGTCTGATGTTGCCATCGAGATGCAGTCAGTTACTGATCCCTTGTTAATACCGCCGGCTGGTGGTCTGCCCGAAGAGACTGAGTATGCTTATCCTACAAATGGTCACTCGCCTGTTTTACAATCTACGGCGGTTGGCCAGTCACGTTTCTCCTTTGACACTAACTCATTGCCTCATACTTCCCCTTCGAACATTGCCTGTGACTTTGGATTGCTGGCTACGGCAGCATTTTTCGTTTTTTTTTTTTTCTTTTTTTCCCGTTCTTTTTTTTGACTTTCGAACTTTCTCTAAAACGAAATTTGATTTCAATTTGCATACGCCTTGTTCTGCTCTGTCGAATTTGAACTCTGCGTTCTCTCATTTCTTCCCTACTGGTTAGTGCTTCGATCAAGGGGGCATGTAGTAAGGACTCCCTTAATACGTACATACATTGTTAAGTTAGCATAACCGCGTTAGATGTTAGAAAGCCATCTTGCTGCTTTTGCACACGACACTGCGTCTACATGTTATTGTTTAAACACACTGCTGACTCGCGCTTTGCCTCACATGAAAGCAATCTGTTGTTACCATCCCGAGCTCTGCGCAGCGACCTTGGTCTGTACATGGTGTAACAAACAGTCTGGGTTGTTAGACAATGCATGTTTTCCACTCTAGGTTGATCGACCCACTATTTAGCCATAACACACAGGCAGCTGCGAATACCTGAAAGTTGGTGCTTTTAATATTGCAGACATCATGTTTAGTATTCAGACCGAAGACGAGCCTTCCTGCGAGAAGACTCCTGATGCTCCTGTGATGTGATTTCACTAAGCTGATCTTTGAGGTATGGGGTCCCCTATTCAAGCCTAAGAGACCTTCTATTAGCATAATAATAATATTAGCTTCTTAGTAAAGGGAAGGTGGTAGTATCCACTGTCATTAGAACATGATCACTCCTTTTATATTCTATGGTATTGTAACGATGCTGATGGTTTTAATTATAATCATTTGTCTGCTTGTATTAGCCAAAGTACTACATCTGAGGACACGTGGTCTATAAAAATAAATACTTTTTATTTTCACCGTGTCTCCGTTTATTTTTGTTGTGGACTGATGTGAGAATAATATACGAACAGGTATTTCCGATTCCCACCATTCCTGAGAGTACACTGAGTAGCTTGTTCTGGGTTGTCTTTTCATTGGGATCGCCGAGCCAAATCTCAGATAACGAATGGGACACTTATGCTAGCCGGATACTGGGTTCTGGGTTCTGAGGTGAGTTTCTGGTACACCACAATTCACTGAGGTCCTGGGGTTCTACGCATAGTTCTGTGTATAAGCAGAATCCCTGCAACAGAACAGGGTCAAGACTGATTTTGCATATGGCTGGATCCAAACTGGGGTGGTGTGGTGAGCAAATGAATGATGGATTTAACCCAGATCCTTGTGACAGGCTGTGAATGTTTGCATTGTTCAACATTCCGTCCATTAATTGTTTCTTTTGCATATGTCGCCCTAAGTGGGACGGGTATGCCCAGACGTGGGTCTCGTGCTCACTACACCACTGGATTCAAGCTAGCCTGGCTGATAAAGGGTGCTACCCTGAAACTGGTCCCAGGATGCTTTTTTATGGTCCAGGGAGGACCTGGCTTGGCAGTTCGGACTGGACTGTTGCCATAAGGAACAGGGTCAAGACTGATTTGCATATGGCTGGGTCCAAACTGGGGTGGTGTGGTGAGCAAAAGAATAATGGATTTAACCCAGATCCTTGTGACTGGGGGTGAATGTTTGCATTGTTCAACATTCCGTCCATTAATTGTTTCTTTTGCAATGTAAATAATGTCAAGAAGTGGGTAATGTAGAATACAGTCATACAACGTAGCAGCATAAGAGGCACTGATTGCTCAATAATTGTATTATTTAGATTCAGTCATCTTGACCACTCATTCACATGGGCCATGGCCAATGCAAATGTGCTGCATTGTTTTAGTTCCTTCCAACAGCTCACTCCCAGATGTATTCCTCGCATTTCTCTCCTTCCTTTCTCATTCAAAAGCCATCCTATCACATGTGGTGTGACTTAGGGCTCCTCCTTAGGAAGAGGTGTGGTGCAGTGGCCAGGGCGGCTGACTCCGGAACACGGGCCTCACGGTTCGATCCCCGGCGGCAGTTCAGCCCAGCATCATGTGACTCTGGGCAGTAGCCCGCTTAATCTTACCGACGGCCCCCAGCGCCTTGAGACCCTTAGGGGTGATTAGTTTGCGCTTTACAAATACCAGGTTATTATTATTTATTATCGTTGCTGCTGATCATGTTCGGTGCTTGCGCCTAGCCACTACCAGTGGCTGTTCTCATTCTCCAGTTTAGACTCCACTTGTATTACTGTGCCGATAATATTCATAGCCTGGATGAAGCGCAGGCCCTTCAGTATCATGATTTTTGCAACTGTCAGTTTTAAGTGAATGATATAACAAATCAAGATAGGAGTATTAGTCGGAAACAGTTAAGCATTTGCGACACTTGGGTTTGGCCACCTACTTTACGTGCCTTTCTAGCTTCTACAAAAGCTAGGTCTCAAGCAAGATAGAGATCACGTTCATGTTCCCCAGATGAATTTGATATCTGTTCATGTTTCTATTCACAGAATCTCTTGAGAAAGATGCTCCCTTTGATGCTTAAAAACCATCATGACGTCTTGGTTGGCATTCATATCTGCTAACTAGGTAGTGGCAATGCATTTTGCATATTCCTGGCAGTAGTACAGCTCAATAGATCCCATCTTATCCACAACTCATCTATCTGGTTAAGTGGCATTAAAAATGTGCTCGGGTGAGCTGTACTGGCTTTCCATCCAGAAGTGCATTGACTTTAAAGTACTCTGTAAACGTTTGTCAGCTGGGTTCTCTTTGTACTTGAACAATTCAGACCATACCATGCTGCTACCCATTGTGCTCTACATTGGACGTTTGATGACAGTTGCTCGCTTCAGGGGGCAGTGAATAGAGGGATGTGCCTTTCTGTCTTCGCTCCCTCCTTTTAGAGTGCACTGCCCATAGAGTTATACACTAAAGATCTAATCACAAGGTCTTTAGCATGGCCATTCTTTTTGCAGCTTAAGACCATCCCTTTCATCAGTGAGTGGCCTGCTGGTTCGTGGGTCCACACCATATGATGTTGTACTCTGCCTCAAACACCGACTCTGGTCCTTTTTTGGGAACTCTGACCTGCGTCTGAAAATCGAAATCTGCTGTCCCCCAGGACTCCTTTCTGCAAGCTCAGGCAGGGAAGGCATTTTCCTTGCTTGCATCCATATCACTCTAACTATGCCAATGGGCTTTGATAAATTCGAGCTAGATTACAGCACTGCTGTGTGTGCTGGACTGTCACGATAGCCGTTGCTACATTTGTAGTGTGCTCAGTATTGTGCAGTTTGTGTCATGTGTTGCGTGTAGAAAGTACCCACCTTCAGATCTCAGATCCTAACTGCTGTGGTTACTAGTCAACCTTAGAGTGTCCTTCAAAGTGCTCTGTCCTGTTTTCAAGTGCCTTCCTGCTCCGACGCCCCAGAATGGTGAAGAAAAAGCTCATGGCATGCACGCTTTGGTGGATTCTTTGACCGTTAGTTGAGTTGAATTGGTTATATCATAAGCTAGATTCAAAAACAAATGTCAATGCAAGTCCTCCTTCCTTGTTTCGAGACTTTCACCAGCTTTTCACCTGCGTGGCTTTTATAAAGGCAGTAAAATCATTAGTCATTAAGGATGCTGCTTTGTTGACATGGTTTTCAGTAAGGGCTTCGCCATTCACCCTCACCTAGATGTGATTTAGGTTGCTGTGCTCGCACATTAAAAAAATAAAAAAATAGGTCTTGGAAAAACTTGTGTCCTTCTCCAGCACGTGGTGCTGATCAATGAATGTTCAAGCACATGGCACAGCATCCTCTCGTACACCGTATTAAACTACGCACACGTCATCACAGGCCTGAAGCCTGTACTATCTTCCCAGAAAAACTGGCACAGTTGCCTGACACGTAGTGCTAACTAATTGGTCAATGTCTTGTTCCGAAAGAGGTGACAGAATGGCCACTCTAAGCAGACTTTAACAGCCCCCAACGCATTCCGGGAGCACCGATAAAAGAACACATAAGAACACCACCAAAGAAACCCGGCCCCACCGACCAGATGTGCTGCCTGATGGGTGGGCTGGGAGCAGCAAGCCTTCCTGTATGCGTGGCATTGTTTTTAAGTTTATATGTTTGTGTTCCAATACTAATCGATAATATGCAACTGTACATATGGTCCAGCATATATAGACTGAATTAATATGATAGCAATTGAAACGAGTTTAATGTGATGTGTGGAAGTGAAGTGTAAAATGTGCTGTAGGTAGGCCACTTGTCTCTATAAATTGCCTTTTTGATCAAGATAAATGCGATCTCTGTCTCTCACTCCTGCTTCCTCCCCTGCACACACCATCTCCCCACAGGCTTCGCAGAATGCGCAGTAAGCTGATGACGTAATAGTTTATTTCCGCTGCAGTAGTTGTCTTGCTAATGTTGAAGCTGCTCTGGTCCGGATCTAAGACAGCAACAAGTATCTTTCTCATTTGGTTTCTTCACTGGGAGCACGACTTATTGTTTAAATGTCTTATATTTGTTCAAACAGCTCCCAATAACATTAGCATAGATGGTGTTGAATAGGTTTTTTTAAATTGCGATGGTGCTTATCTGTCAAGATAATGTCGTGTATTATTCTTGCTTTCTGATTTACTAAAGAAGTTATACTTTTCCTCACACCACAATGATTCTGCAGCTTTCCTAATTCACTATACAAGAATTGTGTATAAGAACCCCTTGATTTTGGAGGTGAGTTAGAAGACTTTCCTATTCTACTAAGGATGCAGCCTGATTTTTTTCTTATGATTTTTCTACCCATTGAAACTTAGAATATTTTCTAGTTTTTACCTACTCTGTATAATGTTGTATCTGAGAGCCTTCATAGCATTGACTGTGTACTGCTTATTTTAAACTTTTTGTAATAAGATCCTTTAATGTTTCATTGATCTAGAACCCAATTATTGTGTGAACTGCATTATTTAATGAGCTGTTTTTTTCTGCTACTTAATGTTTGGGGAGGTGCCTTAATGAAGTGTCGCAGTGCCACATGAAATTGAAGTTTAGTACTGAATTTTGATAGTATGGTTTTGCGCCCACATATTTTTCTGTCGGTGCTGCAGTCGATAGGCCTGGCATTTGAACCGGTGTTAGTGGGGCCGACAAGACTCCTGAACCACAGCATGATTAAAAGTGCAACCACTGCCACACCCACATTCAGTAAACCAGTAATAGAAATCTTGAGTCGTGACAACAGGCCCACAGAGAAGGGAATTGCAATAGAGTGATTTTGTACATTAAAGGAAACCCGAGCACTGCCAGCTGACATTGTGGAGGTGGTATGAAGGCTCAAGTTGATTATGTACAATGTTGAGGGTGAGGTGAACAGCCTGGGGATTAACCAATTGTCAGGTGACCATGGCAAACAAAACTCAGTGGATACAACCTGGAGGTCATAAAAACCAAAAGAGACTATAAAAGGCCTGATTTTTTTAAGCTCCTGCATTTGAGAAAAAGAAGAGTGGGGTATGCTGAAGTGACATAGGAAATGATCTTGAAAGAGGGAAGAGGAAACTTGTAAACACGTATAAATATCTCCGCTCCACCGACAGGGAATATGGTTGTTCTATTCGGCTTCTCGTTGTCGCAGATGCAAAGTTTTTGCCTCGTCTAGGGCTGATATGAATTTTGATGTTACGTGAACATTACATTTACCCTAATATTATTGTATCAATGCTATGTTGTTTTTCACCTTGAAATCGATTGTAGATGAATTCCTGTACAAGGCAGAAATGAATCTGATTTCAGGTTGGGCATGAAGCGGCACCACACCGAAATTGACTGGGATTCGTCAGGAGGGGTTTCCTTGGGAAAATGTGTTGTCCTCGTGGACAAACTAAGAAGATATGAAGTTGTGCAGATGCGGCTTGCATCACATTTCCACATGCGGAACGATCACCTGTATCTATCCCTGTGGGGACTTGTCTAAGCAGATGAATCCTCCCGAGTCTAAGTCACAGTGACCCAGTTGTGCTGCTCAAATGTTGTTGTGGCTGCATTCCAAACAAAGGGACAAACTTACTTACTACCCTAGCACTTTATGCACCTTTCCAAAAACACTCTTGTGAAGTAGGCATCATGTGCTTGAATACTTAAATGCCTGCCGTGTCTTTTTTTACAGTTGTGAACAATTGTACACAGCCAGAAATTGTCTTGCAGGGACACAACATAAACTAAAACAAACTGGTCACCGTAAATTCTCTTTTCAATGCAGCACACACATTACAGGCTAAACAACACCTTCTTAAACTCGGTAATTGAATCATTACTACTGTTTTATTGTACAATCTATTTTTGCACTAACCAGCCATAAATCATCACCGTGCACATCATTTACTTTTCAATAAAGCCCTTTTTATTACCATGGAGGGTATGAATGGAAGTCACCAAGTCTCATCAGTATATATTTTGATTATGTTTGATTTACCCAGGTAGTGTATAACTGCATTAGTTACAGTCCTCGGCAGCATTTGTCTTCGAGCAATCCTCACATCAGGAAGAAGGATGGCTCGAGACCATGATTCCATCATTAGGGCCTCGCTGCTAGGACACGGGAAGGAGCTTGGTTCCACTCAGATGGCAGGACTGATTATGAGCCTGTCAGTTAGGCGATGTGATCAGAGGCTAGATGTATTTGTATACTTATCCTAAAGAAGGATTTGAGAGGGAAATTTTTCATCTTGAAACCCATTTAACGCTAATGATGTAAAAATATGAGGGAGGATTTATGGCATTTAGATTAGTGCTGGAGACGGGAATAATCCATGGTCCGCAGGCCTCGCAATGTTAGGTATACAGGAAATGTCACTAGATTTTAAGGGTGGCTATACCACCGTCTAAAGAAGCTAATATTCGCCATGAGGCCGCCAACTCTCCTTTTCAATACATACTCAAAAACTCTTTCGGACTCGGAGAAATAGAAAAATGTGTTTAAATCGAACTTTATTATCTACGCTGCTCAATTTGCATATAAATGTGATTAGGTGTGTACAGACCCTTCCTCAGCTTCACTCAATATACTTTACAGGATCATAGAATTTTACCATTCACGGCTGTCGCGGACACGACGCTCCCTTTTTCCACTCTTGACGACCGCCATTGAGAATTTTTTAACCCTAAATATGTCACCCACAGTTATGCCGCAATATATCATGCAGCCAATTTCTGGAGAAATATTGTAATACTTTTCATTTGAATGATCTTTGTTAATATAATTTGCTGCACCAAGGTGCACCCCTTTTTTAACTGATTTCTTTAAGTTTTACTTACAGCCGACATCCAGAACACACTGGTAATTTATTTTGCAGTACGTACTTCATATGTTTTTAACTTAGACAGTAGACTGTTGATAATGCGTGATCTACATTTCGTGAAAAATTCTACTTCTCATAATAGTGTAATTTATCCTCTCTCAGTCTGCCATTGCCTATCTGCTTATAACATGAAGAGGTTCTTGCTTTGTGAATACTTGCGTAGGTGACTTGTTGTCAGGGGATAAAGCTGAGTTCCTTTGTGTATTTCCCATGCCACCCAGAACTAAGACAGTCTTTGACAGAACACAATCCCAAACTAGATGTGAGACCAAACAAGTACATTCATAATCAAAGTAGATATCAGTTTCTCACAGATACTTATAAATATGAAATGCGTAGGATTCTCCCTGAGGGTCATGAATGTCGAATAGTCCCGCCTACAATAATATTTATATTCCAGCCAGAGAATCAGCAGAGCATCTGCATAACACATGCATGATAGATGTGACATGTTCCTCAGATAGGAACTCGGAGGAACTCAACAAAACTTGCTTATAACCAAAAGGGGTCCTAAAGAACGGGCTATGACTCAAAACAAAGGATAGAAACTGGTCTAAAACTGGCCCCTGACTTCAGCCTCTATATGCGTACCCCCCAATGGAACATGGCATAAAGTATCGAAGGCTGCGTGTAAGTCAGGACTGCAAATTCGCCCCAATTAAGTCAACAAGGGCCCTTTCAAAACCACAATAAGTATGAAACCCTTCTTAAGTCAGATTAAGCAGATCTGTGATAACTCTAAAAGAACTTCCTTTTCAGCAATCTTTGCACAGCTAGGTCAATAGGTGTTTAATATGGAGGAGTACAAGAACGTTTTCCTTAATAAAGAAATAATACAGTCCCTTTCCTGTCTAAAGGAAGAGTGCTTGAGGGAAATCAGGTGGTCACCTGTTTATACACCGCTGGAACCATTGTGATTGACATCAGTTGCCAAATATGTTCTGGACAAGGGTCATTCAGATTTAATAGAATTCATCACTATAAAAATATAAAATTGAAAGGTTAGTGAAATTTCTCGATCTGGTGACTTACTTTCAGCGAGACAAATTACAAATTTGACTTCTGCGTAAATGAACCACTGTGAATTTAATTGTTGCACTCCACTATCAGCCAACCTACCCACCAAAAATGTAGCACCCCCAAAGGCGAATTTATACAATAAAATGAACTGCAATGATAAATCAGGTATGAGCAAATATGAGAACCAAGCACCCGGGATATAAACCTAGCGTCATTGGACCCTCCTTTTCCCATGATATGTTTGGGAGAGAGGGTGGTGGGAGGAGGAGCCCAAAAAGCCCCCAGGGAACAAAATTTTAAAAACATGTAGTTGTTGTTGCATAGTTTAGGATCCTCACGTCTAAGTTTGTAAACACCAAGCACCATGGAGTGTTCACACACCTAGAAACAGAATCCACTACCCCACTAAAACATGATAAGAATGTAAAAAAATGAGAAACAAAATGATATGTATATTTTACATAATGTCAGCCGATGGGCTGTGATATAGGGAGACCACAGCAGAAAAGCTTTCTGAAAATGCAGCCGCCCAATTCAATCACAGGCATCCGCTTCAGCAGGAGGTGGAACGACGTAAGGTCAAAAACAGACACCTGGAAAAGCTGGTGAGGAACAAGCAGGCTAAATGATGGGGGATGAAATCATCCTCCAAATATCTGGAAGTGGGGCGCATTCCGCGGGGCTTAAGGATTCTCGTGGCACCGAGCTATGAGAGCCCCAATGTGTACATGCTCAAGGAGTGGGCTGAGAGCAATATCGAAGCATCTGCACTCTTAATGAGAATAGTTGTGAAATATGCAGAAGTCAACAGCAGTGCGCTTCAAACCCAAATGAATCAATTGAATGAAGAATTGAAGGTTCATGAGCTGATAAAGAATTTAAGGATTGAAATGACGGGACGTCTGAAAAACAGAAAGAGACAATCAAAGAACGCAAAGTGCATACATTTCAGTGAGAGAAAGCCAAGTATGAACAATGGCACATTTTTACATTCGCAAGAAGATTCCTCAGCATGAAGAAACAGAGATTGGCATAAGTCAATCGAACCATGCAATAGAACAAAGTAGTGGAGACCGCTCAGAGTACAGCTCGAATATGAAACTGACTGGGATGAAGGGAAGGGTGCATCCGCAGGGAAACAAATGGTGAATAAACTTTCACTTGTGGATGAACTTGTTTTTTTGCAGAGGGACAGAAGTAGGGTGAATAACCGTCTGTGAATTTCACAGACCGTCCGTTATCTTGGCATGTTGTCCGTTGTCCGTCATCATTCCTTTTACGTACACCATTTGTCCGTAATTTTGGGGGTTGCAGCAAGCTGTGCTGTTTCCCTGGAGAAGCCCTAATAAAAGTTTAAATGTTATTAATATTGGGGCCAACTCGCACTTTTCAAACTGTAGAGGCTGCGGCAGCCCCTCCCCGACTTCACACATACGGAGTACTGGTCCATTGTCATTCTGACTTCGGCTGATTGTCACATACAGAATGACAATGGGCCCTTGGGTGGTTACAGCAGGGGGTGTGCCTTCTCCCACATCTGCCTAGGGCATGGCATTGTGCTTTTGTCGAGCATCCGTGCTGGAAGCATCAGCAAAAATCAAAATGAATGTAGACCAATCTTGTCATGAACTCGTGAGAGTTATAAGGTGAAGGTATTTGATTAATCTTGATGTTTATGTGCATTAATTTTCTACCTAGTACCATTTAAAACATGTTCCATGTTATTAGTCATCCAATAGGAAAACTCAACTACTACTTCGTTCAATAGAAAAAATCACTTCCAGATGTGCGCTATACTTTGGACCCTTCCTTCCTGTCTTGAATTTTTTCCTTCTGTCCTGAATTTTTGTCCTGAATTTTGAATCTTTATCCTAAAGTTTTACACTCACTGTCCTGAATTAGCACCCATGCCAGTTGGTCCCCCTAAACAGAAGGCAAACCTTGAGACCAAGGGGTCAGCAATATTTGGCAGATAAAGACGGAACAAAAACCAACAAGAACAGAGGAAATACAGTAGGCGGCACAAAACCAAAACAACAACGATGGAAGAAAAAATGAATGTGAATAATTCAAGGATTGTAATCAATTTATCAGATATCGAATTGGCATTGAAGGAGGAACAGAATTTATTATTGGGATTACGCTATTGACCTAAGAGCAAGATGAACTATGCTAAAACAAGAGTAGACTTGTACAAATTCATTAGAAAATTAAAATCGGTAAAATAACACCCCATGAGAAAGAAAAGAGAGATTAGAAGAGAAACATCTGTAGGTGTGGAAACAAACCTACAAGTATCAGACATACGATTACTGAGGGAGTTAAAGAGAACTTGAGAATGAAGCAATGGGCTTCTCTCACTTGGTGGAGATTGAGCAAATACCTGGTGTAAAAACTGGACATAAGCGATAGCACAGACTCCCCATTCAGTCCGATGCCCACATTCATGCCAGCATTCCTTAGAGACGCCTTAGATTTTTATGAATGTGTGGTGGGCGAAATCAGGCTGTTGTACAATCAAGTGAACAAGAAAGGAGTCAAAATGAGTCATCAGCTACGAGCATACCACAATTTGATCAAGAAATTAAATGATTGCAGCAATTTGCCATACAAAATTCAGAACTTCGTACTTTGGCCCATTAAAATGGTCACCACAAAAGCTTACAAGCAGCTCAGTGAATCAAAGAGTTATGCTAGGATTGACAACGAGAGTCAATCCTGCCAAGTTGGAGGAATGGAGAAATTCAGAACTAATCAATCAGGATAAATACTGATACTTACGCAATAACTTTCCTAAAATTCCGATCATGTACCTGAGCCCAAAGATTTATAAAGATGCAGTAGTACCACCTGGGTGTCCAATCATCTCCGCCAATGAAAGTCTGCTTGAGAAGATATCAATTTACATTGATTTCTTTTTAGAGCCTTATGTTAAAAATGTACCTTCTTACATTAAGGACAGTGGGGATTTTTAAAAGCAAATTCATGACGTACCATGGAGTGATGATTATTGTTTAATGACATTGAACGTTTCAGCTCCTTACACCAGTATCAATCATGTAGATGGGATACATGCTATTGAGCACTTCTTGCAAACCAGACCAGTGAGATTGTACAAGCATCCTGAAATGCTAATTTCTATGATTGTGTTGTCTTTTTAATAATTTGTTCTTGTTCAAAAATCAAATATTTAGGCAAGTGCGTGGGGCGATGATGGGTACCTGTTTTGCCCCCAGCTATGCATGTTTGCATATGGGCTGGTGGGAAGAGCAGGTACTCATCACGGACCACAGCAAAATGTGGGAAGAACATGTCATCACGTGGTTACATTTTATCGATTACCTCTATGTTATATGGAGGGGTCAAAGTCATTAGCCATAGAATTATAGAGTGAATAAATCATAATGATTTAAATCTACACTTTAAAGGGATCATCAGTTATACGCAGGTGACCTTTTTTTTGACTTTCAGGTGTTCGTGAGGCAGGGCAAGCTATAAACTCCACTGTTTAGAAAAATGGCAGCAGGAAATTCCATTCTCCTTGGCGATAGTTTTCATCCAACACATTTAAAAGCCAGTATCCCCTACGGAGAGTTTCTTAGACTGGAGAGAAATAGCAGCATGATAAAGACTGGAATATGGATAAAGATTAAATGATTTAACAATTCAGGCAACGGGGTTATCCCAATGAAATCTTGGGAACAGCCCTTGATAAAGTGCGGGCCAGAAGCAGGGAAACAATTCTTTTTCAAAAAGAGAACAGAAACAACCCACTAGAATGAAACGAAATTCAGTGAACAGGAAGGAGTTATTAGAAAAATCATGCAATGACATTGGCATTTGGTGAGGGGAGAATGCCATCTTGGGACCTTCGATTTTAAAGTCACCTTAGATAACATACAAGAGAGCATCCTCCATGAAGAATGCTCTTGTGCACAGTAGTCCTGAGTTAGGCATTCAAAGAACATGGTTAGAGCAAGACAGTGGGTTTGACAAATGTCATTGATGCAAAGCCTGCTCACATGAGATGAACACCAGTGCAAATAGGACACCTTTTAGCCCTAATCCCATCAAGATTACAGGAAGTTTTAACTGCAAGACAGAATTCGCAGTATATATACTTTTCTGTAGTTGTGCTTTGTCTTACGGGGGCAATACTGTTCTGCAAGTTCTCTGTCGGATCCTTCAACATTTAAGAGCAGTAAATAACAGGGACTGGTCATTCCCAGTAGCCAGACATGTGCACAATGCACACAACAATGATGCAGGTTTTTTATCATATTTTGTGATTGATGTCGTCCCACGATCAGTGAGAGAAGGGGGACCGAGAAAGGCAGCTCAGATAGCTGAAATGTAGATACATAGTTAATCTCAATATCAAATTCCCTCACAGTCTTAATGTTGAGGAGGAGTTACTCATTAATAGTAGCAAGAAAAATAGGACCTCCCTACAGAGTGCTCAAATTGATTTGCAGCCAAATTATAGCATGTAAGATCATAAAGCTTACCTGTGATGAGAGAGATGAATACCCCACAGAACCTTATTTAAGTAAGTTAATCATGTCAGTAATATTAGGCATGAAGTCAAACAAAACAATGCATTGAGGCAGTTAAAGTGATGGTCTTAGATTGATAATCAAATTGTAATTATGAGGATAAATTGATTGGTGACAACAAATAGTCACAAAAAAGTGCATAATTTATAGAGACAATCAAATGTTAATGATTTATGTTGGATGCTTTTTTTAATTGTGGCACATGCTGATGTGAAATTGAGGTTTTGCATTTAGGCAGAAAGAAAAGAGATGAGCAAACTAAAGGATTCTGAATGGTAGTGTTTGAAAAATGTATTCAGAAAATGTATTTAAAACATTTTTTTTTCACATGACAGTAATTTGAACGTAAATCATGGAAATGGGTTTTTCTCAATGCAATATTGTGGATGAAATTAAATGTGGTTTTAAGTTATTTTGCATTGCCACAGAGGATGAATCCCGGCTGCAGAGTCTTTTGTGTGTGTAATTGACACATGGCTGTATTTAAGATGTGCACCAACGAGCGGTGTGTCATTTGAGCAAGGTCACAGGGGTGACCAAAACGCGTTATGGTGTACATGCAAAAAATAAAACAATTGAGCACAGATTTATAGTGTCTGTGCCTGGTCCCTTCGGAATTCAAGGAGAACAGGAGCAGAACAAAAAAATATATATATATATATATATATATATATATCAAAACAATATCCTTTCAGGATTAGAGTGCTGAATAAATTATGCAAAATTGGACGCTGAGAACTCTGGATAGTTCCCAAATTTAGGTGGCGAGCAGCTACTACATAAAGCACCCTGCAACAACCGGGACACTCTGAATCTGCTCACCTCAAATGCCTGTTTTTCTTGCAAAGTTTTTAAGCATAGGATTAGCACAGTGCCATCCACTCTGTGCTAGAAAGCGACAAAGCCTTTTACCATTTATACAGCAAAATCTTTAAGAATAGGATTAGCAAAGTGCTATCCATTCTAAGCTGTAAAATTACAGAGACATTTAACCCCTTCAGTGCCACGCCCTTTTCCCGCCCTGTGCCGGCCGTTGCATTAGCGGGCGGGGTTCATGACGAGCTGGACTCGTCATGGGCACAGCGCAACCGCGGCCCATGACGAGTCCAGCTCGTCATGGGCACTGAAGAGGTTAAGGTGAACAGATTCAGAGTGTTGCTGGTGTTGCAGGGTGCTCTATATAGGAGCTGCTCTCCCCCTAAATTTGGGAATATATATATTCACTGAAAAAACCATAGGTTTTAGGGACGCTATAGTTAGAAATTAGCATTTAAAAAACATTAGAAATTCACTGAAAAAACCATAGGTTTCAGTGACGTTATAGTTAGTTGGACATTTCGCTCGTATAAAACCAGAGAAATTTGGCCGTTATAGTTAGTAGAGCAAACTATAACTTGCGCCCCCGCTGCTGATGACGTCACATATTACATCACTCATGACATGCTCAGTGACATCACTGATGACATCATCCAGTAAATGTGTGTTTCTGTATAGGTTAAATATGTTTTATGTATATATATATATATATGTCCACGAACCCTCCAGCAGAACTGTAGGAAGAGGCCACACGAGGAACTCAGGAAAGAAGCCTTTAATAGACATGCAGGTAAGGCATAATGCATTTCGACCTTGTAGTCTTCTTCAGATGCCACTGCTACACTGAGAACCAGCCCCACGCCTCCACTTTTGAATCCAACTGCAGACCTCCCACTTCAGAGAGGAAGCACCTCCCCTGCCATGTGATCGCTCACCTGCTGTAGTGCTGTCAGTCCTACAGCTCCCAGAAAGCATCATCTCTGGGTAGGTGCTGCGAGGGGAATGGATGATTAAAGTTCATGTGACATTGGTGCATTGCAGAGCGGGGCACACTGGTGCTAGTGCAAATTAAGTCCTCGGGCTTCCCTGGGTCCCCGCATACGTCATAGCCACCTCAGCACTAGTTAGCCGAATCATAGGCCGGTGAAATATCCAAACCTTTCCGTGAAGTCACGAGCTGCCGGTTGGCAGCTACCCTGCTTGACTCGTGCTGACGAGGTGGGCTGGAGCAATCCGATACCTCGGGTGCAAAGAAGAACTGCTCACGCAGACGCCAGTAATGCTACAGCCACTTGACAGACGGGGCCTCTTGAAGCGTCCCTGGCTGACGCTGAAAATGTCCACGAACCCTCCAGCAAAACTGTAGGAAGAGGCCACACGAGGAACTCAGGAAAGAAGCCTTTAATAGACATGCAGGTAAGGCATAATGCATTTCGACCTTGTAGTCTTCCTCAGATGCCACTGCTACACTGAGAACCAGCCCCACGCCTCCACTTTTGAATCCAACTGCAGACCTCCCACTTCAGAGAGGAAGCACCTCCCCTGCCATGTGATCGCTCACCTGCTGTAGTGCTGTCAGTCCTACAGCTCCCAGAAAGCATCATCTCTGGGTAGGTGCTGCGAGGGGAATGGATGATTAAAGTTCATGTGACATTGGTGCATTGCAGAGCGGGGCACACTGGTGCTAGTGCAAATTAAGTCCTCGGGCTTCCCTGGGTCCCCGCATACGTCATAGCCACCTCAGCACTAGTTAGCCGAATCATAGGCCGGTGAAATATCCAAACCTTTCCGTGAAGTCACGAGCTGCCGGTTGGCAGCTACCCTGCTTGACTCGTGCTGACGAGGTGGGCTGGAGCAATCCGATACCTCGGGTGCAAAGAAGAACTGCTCACGCAGACGCCAGTAATGCTACAGCCACTTGACAGACGGGGCCTCTTGAAGCGTCCCTGGCTGACGCTGAAAATGTCCACGAACCCTCCAGCAGAACTGTAGGAAGAGGCCACACGAGGAACTCAGGAAAGAAGCCTTTAATAGACATGCAGGTAAGGCATAATGCATTTCGACCTTGTAGTCTTCCTCAGATGCCACTGCTACACTGAGAACCAGCCCCACGCCTCCACTTTTGAATCCAACTGCAGACCTCCCACTTCAGAGAGGAAGCACCTCCCCTGCCATGTGATCGCTCACCTGCTGTAGTGCTGTCAGTCCTACAGCTCCCAGAAAGCATCATCTCTGGGTAGGTGCTGCGAGGGGAATGGATGATTAAAGTTCATGTGACATTGGTGCATTGCAGAGCGGGGCACACTGGTGCTAGTGCAAATTAAGTCCTCGGGCTTCCCTGGGTCCCCGCATACGTCATAGCCACCTCAGCACTAGTTAGCCGAATCATAGGCCGGTGAAATATCCAAACCTTTCCGTGAAGTCACGAGCTGCCGGTTGGCAGCTACCCTGCTTGACTCGTGCTGACGAGGTGGGCTGGAGCAATCCGATACCTCGGGTGCAAAGAAGAACTGCTCACGCAGACGCCAGTAATGCTACAGCCACTTGACAGACGGGGCCTCTTGAAGCGTCCCTGGCTGACGCTGAAAATGTCCACGAACCCTCCAGCAGAACTGTAGGAAGAGGCCACACGAGGAACTCAGGAAAGAAGCCTTTAATAGACATGCAGGTAAGGCATAATGCATTTCGACCTTGTAGTCTTCCTCAGATGCCACTGCTACACTGAGAACCAGCCCCACGCCTCCACTTTTGAATCCAACTGCAGACCTCCCACTTCAGAGAGGAAGCACCTCCCCTGCCATGTGATCGCTCACCTGCTGTAGTGCTGTCAGTCCTACAGCTCCCAGAAAGCATCATCTCTGGGTAGGTGCTGCGAGGGGAATGGATGATTAAAGTTCATGTGACATTGGTGCATTGCAGAGCGGGGCACACTGGTGCTAGTGCAAATTAAGTCCTCGGGCTTCCCTGGGTCCCCGCATACGTCATAGCCACCTCAGCACTAGTTAGCCGAATCATAGGCCGGTGAAATATCCAAACCTTTCCGTGAAGTCACGAGCTGCCGGTTGGCAGCTACCCTGCTTGACTCGTGCTGACGAGGTGGGCTGGAGCAATCCGATACCTCGGGTGCAAAGAAGAACTGCTCACGCAGACGCCAGTAATGCTACAGCCACTTGACAGACGGGGCCTCTTGAAGCGTCCCTGGCTGACGCTGAAAATGTCCACGAACCCTCCAGCAGAACTGTAGGAAGAGGCCACACGAGGAACTCAGGAAAGAAGCCTTTAATAGACATGCAGGTAAGGCATAATGCATTTCGACCTTGTAGTCTTCCTCAGATGCCACTGCTACACTGAGAACCAGCCCCACGCCTCCACTTTTGAATCCAACTGCAGACCTCCCACTTCAGAGAGGAAGCACCTCCCCTGCCATGTGATCGCTCACCTGCTGTAGTGCTGTCAGTCCTACAGCTCCCAGAAAGCATCATCTCTGGGTAGGTGCTGCGAGGGGAATGGATGATTAAAGTTCATGTGACATTGGTGCATTGCAGAGCGGGGCACACTGGTGCTAGTGCAAATTAAGTCCTCGGGCTTCCCTGGGTCCCCGCATACGTCATAGCCACCTCAGCACTAGTTAGCCGAATCATAGGCCGGTGAAATATCCAAACCTTTCCGTGAAGTCACGAGCTGCCGGTTGGCAGCTACCCTGCTTGACTCGTGCTGACGAGGTGGGCTGGAGCAATCCGATACCTCGGGTGCAAAGAAGAACTGCTCACGCAGACGCCAGTAATGCTACAGCCACTTGACAGACGGGGCCTCTTGAAGCGTCCCTGGCTGACGCTGAAAATGTCCACGAACCCTCCAGCAGAACTGTAGGAAGAGGCCACACGAGGAACTCAGGAAAGAAGCCTTTAATAGACATGCCGGTAATATATATATATTTATATGTATGCCAAGGTGTATTGAAGAACTAGTGTGTGTATAAGTGTGTGAATGGATGATTTAGTAGGTGCGTGACTGTATTAGTGACTGATTAAGCGTATCTTACTGAATGCATGGGTTAGTGAGTAAACTGTGTAAATGTCTGTATCAGTCTGTCTATTGGTGTATAAGCGGCTGCATGGGTTGGTGAGTAGCAACATGACTGTCTGACTGGGTTATTGATTGGTTGTCTGAGTATCTGTACGGGTGCCTGAGTGTCTGTGTGGGTGGGTGGGGGGTATGACTCAGTGCATAGATGCGTGCCAAGGTGATTCACTGGGTGTATGGGTTCAAGAGTGCATTTGTGAAGGGCTGTATGGGTGGCTGAGTGTGTGTATGGGTCTGTTAGTGAGTGAATGGATGTCTCAGTGGTGCATTTGTGAGTAACTACATATGTTTTAAAGCAGTATATGTGAGTGTTGGAGTATATAAATGACTATATGTGAGAGTGAGTGATTGCAAGAGTAGCTGTACGGATGAGTATGTGTTTCTATGAGTGATTGTTTAAGAGAGTAAGTATATGTTAGTATCTGTATAAATAAGTGCGGTGGTGTGTGTATGACTGTATGGGCAAGTAAATGGGTGTGTGATAGTTTCTTTGCATGACTGACTAGGTGTGTGAGTAACTCTATGGATGAGTGGTGGTGTGTGAGTGTATGTATAGGTGTATGAGTGCATATGATAGTTCTGTATTGATGAGTGACTGCATGTATGACTGACTGTATGTGTGAATGAGTGGATGTGTGTGTAGACCTAGGAATCAGTGACTGGGTATGTAGTCACAGGTATTGGTGTGTCTATGGTTGCGAAAATGGTAGTCTGTATTTTAGAGTGTGTGTATCAAAGGTTATATTAGGGTGTGAGGAGGTGTACCAGATTGTCACGTGGATGACATCATCCAGTGACTAAGTGTTTCTAAAAAGTTCAAGAATGTTATATCTATATATGCCAATGTATAATGAAGAATGATTGGTTGTCTGAGCACCTGTATGGGTGCCTGTGTGTGTGGGTGGGCGGGTGTGTGACTCCCTGCATGGATGTGTGAGTGGGTGATTCACTGGGTGTATGCATTTGAGTGCTTGTGTTAGAGAGTGTATGGGTGAGTGAGTGTACATATAGTTGTGCTGGTGAGTGAATGGATGTCTTAGTGGTATATGTGTAAGTAACTACATATTTGAAAGGCAGTATTTGTGAGTGTTGGAGTATTTAACTGAGTATATGTGACAATGAGTGATTGTGACAGTGGCTGCATGGATAGGTGTGCTTATGTCAGTAATTGTTGAAGACAGTACGTATCTGTATGAATAAGTGACGTGGTGTGTCTATAACTGTATAGGTGAGTAAATGGCAGTGTAATGAATTATTTGCGTGACTGACTAGGTTTTTGAGTAACTCTTTGGGTGAGTGGCAGTGTGTGAATGGCTGTATTGATGAATGACTGTGTGTATGAGTGACTGTATGGGTTAGTGGGTGGATGTGTGTGTGTAGGCGTAGGAATCAGTGAGTAGGTATGTACTAACTGCTATTGGTGTGTCTATGGTTCGATATTGGTAGTCTGTATTTTAGAGTGGGTGTATGAAAGGTTTTATTAGGGTGTGAGGAGGTGCATCAGATGATCACATGGATGATGTCATCGGTGATGTCATCTGAGATGTCATCAGTGATGTCACTGAGCATGTCAGGAGTGATGTAATATGTGACATCATCAGCAGTGCATTGCGGGGGCGTGAGTTATAGTTAGCTCTACTAACTATACCGGCCTTAATTTCTCTGGTTTTATACGAGTGAAATGTCCAACTAACTAGAACGTCCCTGAAACCTATGTTTTTTCCAGTGAATTTCTAACTTTTTTTAAATGCTAATTTCTAACTATAACGTCCCTCAAACCTATGTTTTTTTCAGTGAATTCCAAAGGTTTTTTAAATGCTAATTTCTAACTATAACGTCCCTGAAACCTATGGTTTTTTCGGTGAATTTCTAATGTTTTTCAAATGCTAATTTCTAACTATAACATACCAGTCACGTTTGCAGAGTGGTGGAGAAAGGTGAGCGTGGCCTCCGAACACCTCTTAGCAATCCCACTGTGTGGGATTTACTGGAGGTAACAGGAGGAGTAGTTAGCCCCCAATGTCAACCTTGGGGGCCAACTACCCCTTTTATTACCTCCTGTAAGTCCAACACAGCAGGATTGCTAACTTGTTATTTCAGGCCCGCCCCCTCCCTGCACCACTGTGCAAATGCGCCCCCTGGTGTATTTTAAGTTGGTGGATTAAGTCCCCTTGGATCCTAAGGGTCCCTGGGGGCCAACTAGCCCACCAGGCACTACCAGTAAGCACCACAGAGCTCCCTTGCAGAGAGGTGTTCTGAGGTCACGCCTCTTTTTACATCACACATGCACAACGCGGCTTCTGGCACACTGCTTCTCGGAGGATGAAGCCCACTTGTGTCCGGAGGTCCTCAGGACACATGAGGACCTCATCGTCCCACAAGCAGTGCACCAGAAGCCGTGTTTGCAGAGTGGTGTAAAAAGTGGCATGGCCTCAGACCACCTCCCTGCAATGCAGCTCTGGCGCTTACTGGAGGTACCTTGTGGGCTAGTTGGCCCACAGGGACCCTCAGGATTCGAGGGGACTTAATCCTCCAATTAAAAATGCACCAGGGGGCGCGTTTGCACACTTTTTACATCAGGCTCCACCCCCTCCCTGCACCACTGTGCAAACGGGCCCCTGGCACATTGTAAGTTGGGGGATTAAGTCCCCTTGAATACTGAGGGTCCCTGGGGGCCAACTAGCCCACCAGGTACCTCCAGTAAGCGCCACAGAGCTGTGTTGCAGAGAGGTGTAAAAAGGGGCGTGGCCTCAGACCAACTCTCTGCAATGCAGCTCTGTGACGCTTACTGGAGGTACCTGGTGGGCTAGTTGGCCCCCAGGGACACTCAGTATTCAAGGGGGCCTAATCCCCCAACATAGAACGCACCAAGGGGCGCCTTTGCAGAGTGCTGCAGGAGGGAGCGGGTCCTCTGGCGAGTTGCCAGTTTAATTTTTCTTTTTTTTTGGTCTTATTTTATGAGTGGGAAGTTGCGTGGCCCCCTTCCCTGGGCTACTTTTGGCTCGGGTACCCCATACCCCAGGGCCTGAGCATTTTTTTTTATTATTTATTTTTTTTTTTTTAAATGGAAAGGGGGCCACGTGGCTACCCTTCCCTGTGCCACTATTGGCCCCATGGACCCCATCACCCGGGGCCTGGCCTCGTTTTAAAAATATTTTTTGTTAAATTTGCGGGGAGGTGGCCCGTGTGGCCCCCCTCCCCTGAGCCATTTCTGGAACCGGGAACCCCATCCCCAGGGGCCTCACCTAATTTTTTTTTAAACTTTTAAGGGGAGGTGGGCCGCATTGCCCCCTCCCGGGCCATTTCTGGTCCCGGGGACCCCATCCCCTGGGGCCTGGCCTCTCCGTTGGGGACCGTGGGGAGAGCCCCAATTCCCCCACGGTCCCGCCGGCTCCCTGCCTCCTACGGGAGCCGGCATTGCTTTTGATGATGGGGAGCTGCAAACATGCAGCTCCCCTTGTCCAAAAGCAATTCTGCTTTGCTCCTTGGAAGCGAGACCAGGTTTCTTGCTCTTGCTTCCAAAAACCAAAGCAGAGTTTGCTATGACAGGGTGGGAGCCGTGCTCCCGCCCTGTCATAGCAAACAGCAATGTCCTCGGGGTGGGCACCCCGGTACATTGCAGGAGCCGGTCCTGGGGGTGGCGGTCCCCAGGGCCAAGGAGGGCACCAGGAAGGGGCCCCCCTCCCAACGTGTTTAAAGCCCCGGGGAGGTGGTGGTCCCCAGGGCTTGGGGGGGGTCCGTGAGGCCTTCCACCCACATTTTATTTTATTTTCAAATTAATGTAAGCCCCTGGGAGGTGGCGGTCCCCGGGGCGGCGAGGGTGCCGCATGCCCCTGCACATATTTAAATAAAGCCCCGGAGAGGTGGCGGTCCCCGGGGCTTGGGGGAGCCTGGGAGCCCCCCCACAGCGGGCCCGTGCTATACAATTATGACATTCCCCCGGGACCTGGTCCACCCGGGGGCTCATCTACATGAAGCGTGGGCGCCCGCACTTCATTTTTTAAAATTTTCTCGGCAGAATTCACACACCCACCGCAAATTTTGCCGATGTAAAAAATAAAATGCTTTTTTGGCCTCCTGAGTAGGCCTAGGGGGTCAGGGTGTTTCTACCCTGCCCCCTTTTCATGTTTTTATTTCTCGCCTGGCGTAGGCTGCGCGCATGCGCAGTCTTGCTGGCGAGATTTAATGTTTACGGGTATTTTCTGTAAGGGGCTTTAAGCCCTGCCCCTCTTTTCCATTGGCTGGCGTCACCGTTTATGGTAAACGGTGGCCAGCCATTGGAACAGAGCAGTGCATGACGTATTTGCTCAGCTTTTTGAGCCGTCCCACGTGGACGGGCTCGCCTGAATTGCGTTCGTCGCAAAAGGTTTCTTATCTTTATGGAGCCCAACACATGGCCCCATAAAGACAAGAAACCTTTTAGCACGCGAGTCCGTCCAAGTAGGATGGCAGAAAAAGCCAAGCAAATACTCAGTGTTGCCCATCTGCTCTCCATGGGTGACATCTCCTACCTCCGAAACATACACCGCGTGTCCACGCCTTTCAACCCTCGGTGCAGGTAGCGAGTGAAGGCGCTGGTGAGTGAGCACCAGGACCGGTTATTCACGTTTCCTTACGTTCATCTCATGCCAGAGAGATGGGCCTTTAATCCCGTAGCGGCCTGCCTGCGCGTCCCTTTGTGTGTGTGTGTGTGTGTGTGTATATATATATATATATATATATATATATATATATATATATATTTCTTAACTGTTAGCTGCTTTTTTTCCATTCGGTCATGTCCGGGTGGTTCGATCTAGAACCTGCTTCTTTCCTGTTGTCGCTACTAAAGTGAAACTTTAGCCCAGTTTCGCTCCTCGGGTGAAGAAACGGTGCTTCGTTAAACTGTTTCGCTAAACCTTGTGCAGTTTACCACTGTGACGGGGGTCTCGGCGGGGATGGGGGGAGGAGGGGGGCTCCCCCTGCAGTGCTTCACACTCTGGGTTTCATTAACTGGAAACACAATGGCCGTGTTTTCTGTTACTTTGAACTTGTATGTCTTCCACGTTAGCACAGGTTGGTTGCACCCCCCATCTGCCCCCATCCCCCCCCCCCCCCCATGGCGGGTGACGCACCAGTCAGCACTTCACACACCTGCCGGCACCACCACGGGTGGTCACATACTGTTCATGTCACAAGGTGTGTTTATATAGCGCCCCACCGTTTTCAGCTGTCCTTCGGCGCTTTCGGGGTTTGTGGGTGTAGTGAGGGGCCGGGCACAGCGGAGGGGATGCTTTGGGGTTAGATCTTGTACCCCACCGGCTTCTATACAACAATAACTTGATTGTTTTACATGACTTCACAGCTCCCTTTCATTTCTATGCACTGTAAATGACCGATGTTTGTGGTGTGTTCCAGACTGTTGTCTGAGATCAATATTGGGTCCTAAAATATTAATTGAAAATAGAAAATCTACGTTGAATGGGACGATATTTGTGTACACGTCATCTAGGACACAATATGTGTGTCATGCGATATTTCTGAATACAATATTCTGGTAAAAGGGCTGCTACTGTACAGCGCCTACTACCAAGTGCCTGGCTGCACAGTGCCCTCAGCATCTGGGCGCCATCTACGGGTCTGTGTTCACTGGAGGAAGAGTGGCCGGTTTATTTTAATAGTGTTTGCCCCCCCAACCCCTCTCCACCACACATCTTGCGCAGCAGTGGCTAGCTGTTTTAAATGCATATTGAAACAATAACCAACTGTTGTTCTGCTCATCTTTAAAATACACAATCAGGGCCGCCATGTGGCAGACTGTCATAAGTGACGGTGCTGATAAATGCTAGTGCCAAGCACCGGAACCACTGGCTCGAATTAAGCACTGGCTGCTGGGTGTCTGTCTTTTCTTTCTTCAGTGGTACTCTCCGTTAGATCCTGTGATGTTGATGTCCACTGCATGTTTTCCTCCTCCAGTCTGCCCTGTGTGTTGTCTGTCTGTTGCTTCTGCTGAGTGTCTGTCTGAATTTCCTTTCCTTGATGGCACTCTGTATTATGTGGTGTTGACATGTTTTCCTCCTCAAAGGCAGCCCTGGGTCGTAGCTGTGACCCAGAGGTTTTGTACTCTGAGTTCCTGAAGTCTGGGGCTCTTGGATCGTTTGATGTAGTAGTATCACAAGGTGTGATGTTAGGAGTTGTTAAGTAGATGAAATTAAATTTTTACGTCAAACAAGCTGACAGATTGGCACAAACAAAAAATACTTTTGTTTCAAGGTAACTATTTTAACTCGCCTAACTTAATCGAATTACTTCAAGATGGCGGTCGCGTGTGCACACACCAAGCGACCCGTCTCCTTGCTCAACTCCCCTATCCTTCCAGCTACTTCTTGGACTTCACCCATCCCAATTCCCAGCCCTAGGTGGAAGAAGTTGTGTGCGCCCTCGACGCTGTCCAACCCCCTTGACTGTGTGCGCCTCCCTTTGGACTTTGCACGCTCGCGACCGTCACCCCCACTTGTCAGCCCGTCCCCAGGGACCGTTGGCGCGCCCCCTCTTTCCCACTTTCCCTCTCGCCATCCCTTCGGCTGCCAGCTGCACTCCGGTGCTTCACACTCCACCGCCCTCTGCAGCCAGTTTATGGCCCGGGCCCCCCGGGGCTGCCCCCGCCTGGTAGCTGAGCAGCGCCCATGACCCCCGACAGCCTGGGTCGGACTCCAGAGGACCCGCCGCCCCCGCCCGGACTCCCAGCAGCGGCCACGATGAGGTGAGGAGCTGCTGGTCACCAAGGAGATGCTGCACTGCTATATTTAGGCTTCCATTGAGAAAAAAAAACCTGACTGTATTCCTCGTTTTAACGATGCATGCAGGAGGACCACAGGCCCCCCTGTTGGGAGCAGTGCACAGGTTCATTTAACTCTGTATAGCGAAGCGCCTGTCACCCACAGTCCCTGCATCAGGGTTTCTTTTTCATATTTACCTGGTTGAAGGGCAAATACAATGAAGGTGCAGTGCGTGAAAGTGGGAGTAAATGCACTGGGTGTGGGTGCTGGTAGTGTTTCTGGTTAATGAGGGGGTTCTTGTAGCCCATCGTACATTAACATAAACCTAATATGGTAAAAAAAAAAACCGGGTGATGCTGCCTCCACCCCTGCCAGGCAGCCATCACACCTGATCACTTGCCTTACCCTTTGCTTTTCTGTGTGTTTCTGATATTTTATTCCCCATATCTGTGCTGCTGGCTTTTCTGCATGTCTCGGCTTTGCATTTATCCACTGTTAACGGGGGCGTAGTATTGAAGGGGACTTTACCCACCACTAAAGTAGCCACAGATAACAGATTTGTATATAACCACTGGTTGTGCATAGAAAAGTGTCTCCGAAGCCCCAGGTGACAGTGTTTTTGGGGTTCACAAATAGACTATGTATCTGGGCTCTTCAGGAATAATGTTGTGTTGACAGTGTGCGGTTCCGTTAATTGTGAATGGAAATTGAATTTATCAATTGGGCAAACAATTTGTAAGATGGTGGCAGCAAGAAGACAGGCCTATCTGTTTACAGTCCGGCATAAAAAGTATGTGGCCAGCCTTGTATCTTATTTAAACATGATTTGGGATTTCGATTCGTATAAAATGGGCGAAGCAGATAGCTCGGGTTTGGGAAACGTATTCCGAAATGAGGGTACGTTGTCAGGGTGGAGTTGCCAATACAGGGTAGATTAGTAATAATTAGAGGTATATCGTGCAACATCTACGCCCTCATTCTGTGCTCAAAGCTGTACATATAAGCACACACTTAAACATTCTTCCTTGGGGCTGTTGCAGCTCCCCCAGTTAAGTAAGATTATATTTCTTCTGGCCGCAGAATACCCTCCAACCCGTTTGAACAAGCATTGAAAATGCAATAGTTCTCGCCTTTTATTAAGTTAAAGCCATTTGCTTTATTGCAGAATTGAGCTCGTGCTCGGGAGGGTTCGCAACTCCTCCTCGGTGCTCAGATATCTATATTCTTCTTTTTTACATTTCTCAGGAACTACTGAACGGATTTACACCATTTACAAAAAAGGGCACACTCTAAACCAAGACCTACCTTTTTGCTAAATTTGATGTCATTTCGTTCAGCAGGTCGGGCTGTAGCCTGTAATAAAGTTTCCTATGGAAAATAACATGGAGAAAAATCGCTTTGGGGCCCCCCTTTTTTTCTCGCCCCCGCTTGACAAATCACCCCGAAACTTTCAACACACAAACTGAGCGGTCCAAATAAATATATATATAGCTCCTACAGGCGGTCCCCAGTAGGTAGTTATAGGTAGGACGTAGTTTCCATAGGAAAAGCGTTTTTTGATTTGCCAATATCTTTGGCACCATTTGACGAATCTTCGTGAAATTTTCAAAACGAATGGGTCGGACCGGTCAGCTCCTGTCTTGAAATTTTCGGGAGGATTCGTGAATGTTGAGACAGGTTACAGCCCGAACTGCTGAACGGAATTCCACCAAATTTGGCAAAAAGGTAGGTCTTGGTCTAGAAAGCGTGTTTTTTTTAAATGGTGTAAATCCGTTCAGTAGTTTCTAAGAAATTCAAAAATAAAAAAAAATCAATATCTGGGCAGAGCCTAACCACACATCTCATCGTGAGATCTGATTGGCTGTCAGCACTCCAAACCAGGAAGAGTTGGTAGCCATCTTGTGACTGGGTAACAAAGTCAGAAGAAAATAGTGGAAAAAAGATAAAAAATAAGTAAATGGGGCAGGGTAAAAACACCCTGACCCCCTAGACCTGCGCAGGTGGTCCCTGTGGGACCCTAAGGCCCAAAAAAGCATTTAAGAAAATAAAAATCGGCAGAATTCACGCTGGGGGCACGAATCCTTCAAGGAGACTTAATCCCCCAACTTAGAACGCGCCAGGAGGCGCATTTGCAGAGTGGTAGGGAAAGGCATGGCCTGTGTCTACCTCTCAGCAATCCCACTGTGTGGGGCTTACTGGAGGTAGGCTAGTTGGCCCCTAAGGACCCCCAGCAGTGAAGGCACTTCAATCCCCATCGAAGAGCGCGCGAGGGAGTGCGTTTGCAGAGTGGTGGGCAAAGGGGACATGGTCTGTTAGGAGAACTTAACATTCCTGCTGTGCGGTACTTACTGGTAATAGGAGGGGTAGTTGGCCCCAAGAATGTCCTTGGGGGCAAACTACCGTCCGACACAGTGTGATTGCTAAGATGTGCCATGCCCCCCTTTCTCCACCACTCTGCAAATGCGCCTCCTGGCAGACTACAGGATAGGGGATGAAGTCCAATTTACCCCTGAGGAACTTTGGGGGCCAAGAAACTCTCCTGGTACCTCCTGTTAGTCCTACGCAGCGAAATTCCTGAGCGCGGGTCGGAGGCCCAGCACCCTTTCTCCACCACTCTGCAAACGTGACTAGTTAAAGAAGTGTTTGCAATGTAATAAGTTTCGCATTTGCAAGAGATAGAGCTATGTAAATGTAAAAGATTTTTACTAATGTTTTTTGGAGTGGAGTGGATGTACGTTGTGTGTAGTGGAATTATGTGGTATGTTGTGCAGCGAAATTATGTGGATAGAAAGTATGTGGTATTTAGTGTATAGAAATTATGTAGAGTGGGATTATGTGTTATGCAGAGTAATTATGTGGTATGGTAGTCTGTGTTATGGAGTGGTAACCTCAGGTTTAGTCTTCATCGTTTCCATAGAAGCTCAACTATGAACTTAGTGAGACAAAAAAAGAAGGAATCACTGAATAATGAATAATAATAATAATACATTTTATTGTGTCAATTAACAAAAATTGTTACAAACGAGATCAAGCAAAGTTCCTCTGGCTCGTGGATGCTTCAATTATAATAGGTACCTATTTAACAGGTCTAATATAGATTTCTAAAACAGATAAAAATAGATCTAAGAACTTTAAAATTACAAAATGAATGAAATCAGTGCCAAAAACAAGTGTCAAACCCTTAAATTAGTTCTAGTCCTTGATTAAGGCTTTGACTGGAGGTTCTTTCACTTAGCATGCAAATTTTTGCTCATCTGTCCAGATCCAAAAAGAGAGGTTTCATGGCGTCTGTGCGTGTACCTGTCCGATGGTTTAACCACAGAGGTTTCAATAAAGTGCGGCGTGCGTGACAGTGCCTAAAAGTTCTTTTACCTTTTGTGCAAATTTTGCAAATCTGGCCAGTTCTATTGGGGTGTCCAAGTTAAAAAGAAGTTTCATGGCATCTATGCAAATATGCGTTCCGTATTTTAAAAACAAAGGTTTCAGTAAAGTGCGACCTGCATGAGTCAGACAGTGGCATGTGCAAACCAGATGAGGCATGGATTCCTCATACTGGTAACAGAGTCTACAAGTACTAACCACCTCTAAAGCTTTCCAGCGTGAGTTAATGTCTTTTATCGGCAACACCATGAGTCTCACTGCTAAAATTTGCTTTAAAATTGACTTGTTTAGGGCGGCATCAAGATATGGCTGCCTTAGTTGGTCTTCGTAGGAGCTTGCAAGTATCCTGATGTTACTGCTGGAGAGCTTCAGTTCCCTCATGTCCTCTATAGATTTTAGAATACCGGGCTGATGAATAAAGTCCCGCCAATTGGTCATGTCAAGGTGCAGTTCAGTGCCGGCAGTGTGCAAGGCTTTGGTCCACAAGTTATTTCCTTTCACAAAAATCGTTTTTAGGATTGCTTTCATTGTGTGTGGTGGGGCCGCGCAGACCCCTCGATAGAACCGCACGATCGAAGCCCAATGCTCAAGACTTTGTTTAGCCTGAATTTCAATTGTACCAGGGCTTTCTGGGCGTGGGCTGGAATCTGGTAGATCCGCTTGAATGCTCGACAATTGACGTGTTCCATAATATTGCTGAAAGTTACGGGGAATGCTAGTTGACCATATGTCATTGAAGGGAGAAGCTTGGCACTTATGACCTTTCTAATGTATTTGGTAGATGGGCTGCTTAGTTTTGAATTCAGTTTACATAGGGCATACGTCACTGCCTTAGCTTTTGCTTTGATGGAAGCGGTGTGTGCAGTGGACTTCCCGTTGCTCATTAGCCAAACCCCCAGCTAGTTGTATTTGGTTGATGTTGCTATTTTCAAGTTGCCCAGTCTCCATTGTTGTCTAAGTTTGTTGGCATACTTCCCAAATATTACTACCTTTGTCTTTCCTGCGTTTGCTCTTAAATCATTAATGTCGTTATAGCTGCTTAGTGTTACCAATGATCTTTGCATGCCTGTTTTGATGTGGTCCAGTAGCACCATATCGTCTGCGTACTGCATTAAAAATAGTCTGGTTGGGCCAATTTTAGGGGGTAAAAGATTGTCATTAGATATTATTTTGCCGAGGTCCGCTGTGTATAGGTTAAAAAGCAGAGGCGCAGGTACGCAGCCTTTTTTTAGCCCTCGGTCTGTTAGAATCTTCTTGGTGGCTGAATTAGTCGTGAGTTTCACCCGAACCTAGGTTCCAGTATAGAGACTGATTATTGCTTTCAACAGCGTCGCCGATATCCCCCAGTTATGCAGTTTCCGCCACAGCAGACTCCGGTTGACGCCGTCAAATGCCGCGGAGTAGTCCACAAAACATGCGAAAAGTGGTGGCTGCTTTTTCTGAGTGGACTGTTCTACCAGATAAGCGAGGGCTAAGATGTTGTCCATTGTTGACGCTCCTGGCCTGAAGCCGGATTGGTAGGCTGGTAGGATTTCATTATCATTAGCCCAGTCGTGCAGGTCTTGCAGGAGCAGGCTTGCGTATCCTTTTGCCTCGATGTCTAAGAGGGCGATCAGCCTGTAATTCGATGGGTCCCCGGTGTTGCCCTTTTTGTGAATAGGTTGCAGCAGAGAACCTTTCCAGGTCTCCGGGACTGTTGAATTGGCGAGGCAATACTGATAGAGCGGCGTAAGTGTGGTGCCCCAGAAGTCACTATCTTCTCTGAATAGGTGTCCTGGTAAGCCGTTGGGCCCCGGTGCCCCATCCTTTCGGATGTTTTTTAGAATTGTCACACGGTTCCCTACAACCTGAGGCTCAGATGTTTCTGCAGTAAGTGGATTCCCTGAAACCAGAGGTTCAGATGTTTCTTCAATGGATGGAGGAAAGGTATTTGGCAAACCAGAGGAGATAGAAAGACTTTGATGGTGCAGTTGAATCTGATTTGGAGCGCAGCAGTACAATGTAGTCACGTGGGTGATCCATGTGTGGCTGGCGACCACATTGCGCTGATCATGACCATGCCCTGAGAGCCTGTTGATGTATGACCAAAATTCCGCCTGTTTGTTTGGGGTCAACAGGCTGAAAATATACAGCCATTGGGAGTCTTGCTGTTGTCTTTTGCAGTCCCATACGTTTTTCCTATGGATTTTCCTTGCTAGGAGTTGATCTTAGTGTGTTTTTTCTGTTCCCTCTCGCTTGAGAGTCATTGAGGGGCACTTGTGGACCTAGTCAGACGTATGAGCAGGGCCACTGGAATTATGCGACTCTTTGGCTGCACCGACTTTTGCACAAATATACATTTTCCCCATTAGCCACATAATTCCTCATCTGGTCCCTAATCTGCAGATTTGAACAAAAAAAGCCTTGTTTCTAACTCAAACGGCTCAAATGTTACCAAAAATGCAGTGACTAGTGTTACAGCGTGGTGGAAGGCCCTTTGCAAACCTAGAATGGTCACCTGTTACTTATTGCTAAATGTGGGTGTTAAATTAGTACTAATGGTGTGCAAGCCACGCTTGCTTCCTTCTGCGCCTCTCTTGCCTCTTTCTGCATTTCTTTTTCTGCACTTATCATTTTGTCTCTTTCTGCACCTCTGTTGCTTTTTTCTGCAGATCTCTTGCCTGTCTGCACCTCACTTGCATCTTTCTGCACTGCTCTTGCTTCTTTCTGCACTTCACTTGCCTCTTTCTGCACTTTTCTTCTTTCTTTCTGCACCCCTCCTGCCTCTTTCTGTACCTCTCTTGTCTTTTTGTGTACCCTCCTACCTCTTTCTTCACCCCTCTTGCCTCTTTTTGCACCTCTGTTGGTTCTTTCTGCACTGCTCGCTTTTTTCTGCACCTCACTTGCCTTTCTGCACATCTCTTGCTTCTTTCTAAACCTCTGTTGCTTCTTTTAGCAATTCTCTATCCTCTTTCTGCACGTCTCATGATTGTTTATGCACCTCTCTTGCGTCTTTCTGCACCTCTGTTGTCTCTTTCTGCACCTCTGGTGTCTCTTTCTACAGTTCACTTGCTTCTTTCGGCACCTCTCTTGCCTCTTTCGGCACCTCTGTTGCTTCTTTTTGCACCCCTCCTCCTCTTTCTGCACCACTCTTCCCTATTTGTGCAACTCTCTTGCCTCTTTCTACGCCTCTCTTCCCGCACCACTCTTGCCTCCTTCTGTACCTCTGTTGCTTCTTTCTGCATTTCTCTTGCCTCTTTCTGCACCCATCGTGCATCTTTCAGCACCTCTGTTGCTTCTTTCTGTACTTCTCTTCCTTCTTTCTGCACCCCTAGTGTCTCTTTCAGCTCCGCTGTTGCTTCTTTCTGCACTTCTCTTCCTTCTTTCTGTAACCCTCCTGCTTTTCTGTACCTCTCTTGCCTCTTTGTGCACCCCTCCTTCCTTTTTGTGCACCCCTCTTGCCTCTTTTTGCACCTCTGTTGGTTTTTTCTGCACTGCTCTTCTTTCTGCACCTCACTTGCCTCTTTCTGCACCCCTGTTCTTGCACCTTTCCTGCCTGTTTATGCACTTCTCTTGCCTCGTTCTCCACCTCTGAGTTAGAGGTAGTTTTAATCCCCCTGCCCTATTATGTACTAGGGCCTTACAGTGGAGGTCATGCCAATCACAGGGGTACCCCAGCCCATAGTGTACCCTAGTGTATGTAGGTGTTTTCACTGTATTTTAAGTGTCTTTCAGCATAGCACTGGCTCCGGGCCTGGTTAGTCAGTCAGTTACCACCAGTACCATTCAGTAAAAAGTTGAGGGCATAGGATGACTTTGCAACAAGGCCTTTTTCTACACCTCTGTTGGTTCTTTCTGCAAATCTCTTGCTTCTTTCTGCACTTTTCTTCGTCTTTCTGGACTTCTGTTGCCTCTTTCTGCCTTTCTTTTGCTTCTTTCTGCGCCTTTCTTCCTCCTTCTTCACGTCCTACCTCTGTAGGCATAGTTAGAAATTATCATTTAAAAAACCTTTGAAATTCACTGAAAAAAATAGGTTGGGCATTCTGTTTCGAAAGGCCCTCCCCGTGGTGATCACTGGCTCGTGGATTGATGACTCGGGCTGCATGGTGGCAGTGGCGGGTAGATAGGAGGGGCGCACAATCGTTCTATGCTTGTGCTATATCCCGCCGGGCCTCCACACCACGACCATGGCACGGTTGGGATCCTTCCTTGCTGACCTTCCCTTGGGGACCCTTCCAGTTGGGGGAGACATGAATGCTGTAATGAATGCGGACTTGGACCACTCGGGAGTGGGGCAGGGGTCCAAAGGAGAGAGGGGGCTGCCGGGGTTCACGTAGGTTCTGGGACTGGGGGACTTATGGCATGCACACTATCCCACACACCGACAATACACATTCTACTTGGCCCGACACGGCTCCTTCTCTAGACTGGACCACTTATTTGTGCGAATCGATCAGATGGGAGACTACGTGGAACCCACATTCTGGCCCAGGGAATTTCTGACCACTCCCCGGTCTGCGTCCGCCTCAAGGGTCCGGTAACGTGTAAGGCGGCAGTCCCGAGGATTGATCCATGGCACCTTAGGCACACGGTATTAAGCAACAAGTTAAGGGAGGGTTTGCGACTCTACTATGCAGAGAATCAGGGGTCCGTTGAGTCCCACATCACGCTCTGGGAAACGTACAAGTCCGTCTTGTGAGGGCAGGCTCAAGCCCTGATTGGGGCTAAAAAGAAAGAAGAGTCCATCCAGATTCGACGGTTAGAAGATGAGATAGAAGCTCTTAAACAGGACCCAGGCACGGCGTCTGCGACGGACCGCTGCCACATGCTGGCCCTCAAACAAAAAGAACTCAGGGCGCTGGCTGAGGGGTGGCGCGAGCCTACTCCCTGGCCACGCAACACCGGATCTATGATGTGGGGGATAAGGCCCTTAAGCTCCTGGCGTGGCTCGAGCGTAGAGACGGAGCGTTCCTGGGTGGCAGGGGTGAGGGACGCGAAGGGCTCCTTGGTGTCCACTAGCACAGACATAGCGGAAGTGTTCGCCTCATACCTCGAGGGGGTCTACACCCCGGTTTGCACAAGATTGGAGCAAGACTGCTCAAAATTTCTGCAAGACTTTGCGCTACCCACACTGACCTCAGCTCAACGGGATACACTTGACTAGAGAGGAACTAGGGGAGGCTCTCGATTCCCTTCAATCCGGGAAGGCACAGGGATCGAATGGGCTTCCGGTGGAGCTCTTCAAACGTCAGGCGAATATTGTCCTAGGCCCACTTTTACAGATGTACCTCGAGGCACGTCAGGTAGGATGTCTTCCGCCAGATCAGAGGGAGGCCACGATCGTGGTGATCCACAAGACGGGCAAGCCGGCCGACCAATGTTCCTCCTATCGTCCGATCTCCCTCATCATTGTCGAGGCGAAAGTCTTAGCGAAGACTCTTGCCGGCTGGCTGATTCATGTTCTCCCGGACCTTGTGCACGTGGATCAATCAGGGTTTATGCCCCACAGGAGCACCCGCCATCATTTGCGCCGTCTGTATAGGGTGCTTTATATGACTGAAGATGTGGGGGATGCCCAGACTGCCTTAATTGCGCTTGACGCCTCCTTGGCTTTTGACAGTATCGAATGGCCTTATTTATTTATGGTTCTCCAGCGCCTCAGTTTGGGTCCGGTGTTCAGTAGTTGGGTGCGCCTTCTATATGAGCAGCCGCTAGCGAGAGTCCGGGTTAACGGGACGGTGTCCATGGCCTTCTCACTCCAACGGGACACGAGACAAGGCTGCCCCCTGTCCCCCCTCCTGTTCGCCCTGGTGCCGCTGGCCCACTGGATCAGGAGGGACAGGTCGTTCTGGGGTCTGGCGCTTCACAACAATTGGGAAGAGCGTATATCGTTATACGCCGACGATGTGGTGCTCTACATGGCTAGGCCGTATTATTCGATGGAGCAGGCGTTGCATCTTTTTGACCTTTTCGGGAGTTACTTGGGATACAGAATCAATTGGGCAAAGTGAGTGATTTACCCACTCTCGGCCCCCCCCCCCCGCGGGTCCCAGCTCGGTGTCCCGCATCGTTCGCTGTCGATGGATTTAAATATCTGGGGGTCTATATCACCAGGGATAGGGCGGTGTTTCACTCCAAAAACCTGGAACCCCAACTTCTCCGCCGGACGTCTGACGTGAGCCACTGGCGGTCGTTGCCTCTTTCCCTCATGGGACAAACGGCAATGTTCAAAATGTTGGCACTACCTAGACTCCTCTACATCTTGCGAAATACACCGTATCCGATTTCGCCTGGGGTCTTCAAACGGATATCTCAAGCTGTGCGGACTCTGCTCTGGGATGGGGGCAACCCTAGGATTGCACTGCGCAAACTCACGAGGGAGGTGTATGACGGGGGGTTGGACCTCCCAGACATCCAACTGTACTACTGGGCCTCCCAGCTACAGGTGGTCAACGACTGGGTGTATGCGGACAGGTCAGAGCCGGCATACCGGGTTGCTCGGTTGGTGATGCTGGGGGGATTTGTGAGCCATTACTGTATGCCCGCAGGCCTCGGAGGGACTGGACCTCCCACACGGGGTGGTGATCCAATGCTGGCGAGAAGATAACAAATTCCTGGGCTGGACAGGCTCCCTAACTGGCAGAACCCCTCTATGGGCGGGGTAGCAACTGGGGGAGGTGACAAGACTGGCGGGCTTTAGGGGCTGGAAGCTCATAGGCATTGAATATCTTGGGGATGTATGGAAGGGAGATGCCCCACGCACTTTTGAATATCTTCAAAAAGAATATGGCATGCACGACTCACAACGCTATCGTTACCTGTGCCTCACCCACGCCCTACGTGTCCACATCCGGGGCGGCACGTCCATTCCAGAGTACTCCCCTATGGAGGATAGGCTGCTTCTTGATCCCATCCACGAAAAGCCTACATCCACTATTTATCGCAAACTCATCAATAATATGCCTGATCCCCTAGTGTCACTGCGAGAGAGATGGGCAATCGACCTGGGGGCCTTAGAGGACGATGATTGGCAGGATGCTCTGCAAAGCCTGCGAGTAATAGCCGTCCGAGTCAGGTTCCGGTTGGTGCAACTAAAGATCCTGCATCGGGTATACTACCCACGCACCCATCTGTATAATTGGGGCAGGGTTTCGTCGGCCCTCTGTGCTCAGGGGTGTGGACAGGAGGGCTCCTTCTACCATATACTGTGGGAGTGTCCGGCAATCGTGCCCTTCTGGACGAAAGTCACGGGTACGATGACGGCGGTGGTGGGCTCGCCAGTTCCGCTAGATCCCAGGAGGCTATTGTTAATGATTAAGGGGGACACAGACTGGTCCAGACACAAGGAAATTTGGCTCGCACTGGCTGCCGGGGTAGCAAAAAGAAATATTGCTAGAGATTGGGGGGCGCGGGTGCCTCCACACTGGGACCAATGGCTGAAAGACTTAGATTGGTGCCAAAGGGCAGAGGAGACTATCTATGAGAAATGGGGTTTCTCATAAAAATGGAAAAAGATCTGGGGACCTTGGAGGAGGTACAGGGAGGCGGGAGCTGGGTCGGGACCGGATCTCTTGGATTGAATGCCCCGCTTGTGTCTATGCTGACCTTATGTAATGTTTGACGATTGTCATTCTATCCCATGTGTTGTGATCTATGTTCAGAACTGTCAGATGATATGAGAATTGTTAATAAAAAGATTTAATAAAAAAAAAAAGAAAAAAACATAGGTTTCAGGGACGTTATAGTTAGAAATTATCATTTAAAAAAACCTTTGAAATTCACTGAAAAAACCATAGGTTTCAGGGATGTTATAGTTAGTTGGACATTTCAACCGTACAAAACCAGAGAAATGTGTCCGTTAAAGTTAGTTGAGCTAACTATAACTCGCGCCCCCGCAATGCACTGCTGATGACATCACATATTACATCATTCATGACATGGTCAGTGACATCACTGATGACATCTCAAATGACATCACTGATATCATCCACGTGATAATCTGATGCACCTCCTCACATCCTAATATAACCTTTGAAACACCCACTCTAAAATACAGACTACCATTTTCGAAACCATAGACACACCAATACCAGTTACTACATACCCACTCACTGATTCCTAGGTCTACACACACATCCTGCGTCATCAGCAGTGCATTGCGGGGGCATGAGTTATAGTTAGCTCAACTAACTATAACAGACGCATTTCTCTGGTTTTGTATGAGTGAAATGTCCAACTAACTATAACGTCCCTGAAACCTATAGTTTTTTCAGTGGAAAAAAAATAATATATATATTTATATACATATATATATATATTTATATCTTTTGCTCTGGTTGAAATTATGGCTAAATCCTGAGGCGAGTTTGACAAGACAGTGTATATCTGATTGTTTGTCCCTTCAAATCATGTCCAAGATGCCTTGGTTGATATATGTTAAAATATGCTTTGCTAATTTAGGGCTCCAGGAAATGTTCACTGTACCATCACTAATTAACGGCCATGCAACAGACACAGTGAAGTCGCGATTTTAGGAATTTCGTGTCAACGGAAGATTGTGTAAGATGTTGAATATGAAGACAGTGGAAGCTTATATCATTATTGTGACAGTTAAAAGCCTTGAACCATGCTTGTGCTGAATTGAAAAGCCCTTTAATCGTTTGCTTCTAACCCTTTTTAGACTTAATCTTATACATTTAATCTTATACATTTTAAAGTGGCCTTCCTCATTCACCGTCCCTGGAGCCTGGATTTGCCACCATGTCATTGCAATCATAGATCTAGACAATGTACATTTCACTTTATCCTGTTTTTTCCCCTGTATGCAAGCCCTAGATTAGTTTTGTTCTTAAATCTTTAACTGCACTTAGCTGGTTTTAAAAATCATTTACCCACTATTGAATTGTTGAAGAAGTTATCCTCTCTCGAAATTTGTACTGGTATATGAATTTTATTAAGGACACATTCAAAATAAGAAGCCGTTGTGAAAATTAAACCTTTAAAACGGATCCTTTTAGCTCTACACGTCAAACTCTATTGCTCTGTTTTTTAAGATTTTAATGAGATGTAGTTTTAAATTATTTTGACATTTTAATGTATTTGTCCTGTTTGCACGTATTCCATAAATTGATACTTGTATGACATTTGAAAGTGTCGAATAAAGATTTTGACCTGAACTTTTTAAAACTATATATATATTTACATGCACACATACATACATACATACCACTGAGAAGTTATAGTTAGGGTTGTGTTTCCATAGGAAATACATTTCTTTTGTTGATAATAACTTCTGCACCATTTGACTAATCTTCACGTAAATTTCCCAAAAGGTGCTCTTTGTTGCATAGTTTGCATATGGAAAGTTTCGAGTTGATCTGTCAAGCTGGGGCTGAGCAAAAAGGGAGGTCGCAAAACACGTTTTCCCCATTAATTTTCCCATAGGAACTTTAGACACAACTACAGCATAAACCGCATTACGGATTTACACCAAATTTGGCAGAAACTAGATCTAGGTACAGAAAGAGCGCTTTTTTGTTTTGGTGTAAATCTGTTCAGTAGTTTTTGAGCAGTTAGTGATAAGATAACTTTGTATATATAGGGACGTGGAGACTTTGTGGATCCAGACAGATCAACCTCCCTGGGGCTCCATCCCCTGAGCCCAGATGCATTGGAAAATGGAAGGTGGGCATGAGCCCCCCTCCCTGGGCTGATTTCAGCCCTGGGGACTGGCCAAATTTGGAAAAGAGGAGTCTGAATGGTACTCCCCCCTGGGCTGATTTCAACTCCAGAGACTCCATCCCCCGGGCCCAGCCTTGTAGTAAAGAGTTAGGCGAGCATGCAGCCCCTCCCCAGGCCGATTTCAGCCTTGGGGTCCCCTTCCCCCGGGGCCTGGACTTATTTAGAAAGGGGAGAGCCTCTCTCCCTGAGCCATTAATAGCCCTGGGGACCCCACCTGCTATGTCCTGGGTTGGCCACCCCGGGACATAGTGTTTTCCCTGTGTTTGCTCTCGCTTGGCAGGAGCAATTTCAAATCTCCTTCCAAACTGGAGCAAATACCAAGTTTGCTCCCAGCTCCCAACGGGCGGGTGCTTGAATAATGCTTCCTGCCCTCTGCGACCGGACTTTTGATATGTCTGTGAAGCAGGCAGGGAAAGAGATGAAAAGATTGCTTTCGCCCACAGAGAGCAGCATTTTTTAGCTGGTCCGTGCGGGTGGAAGCAATGCTGGTTCCCGCTGGATGCAGGGAGCTGGCAGGGACCACGGAACTCACCCCGCGGCTCCCAACAGAAGGGTGGTGTGTGCCTTGGGTGGGCACCAGTGGAGGGGGGCACATACCCCCCTCTCTTTCCAGATGCGGCCGGGGAATGGGGGCCCTGGAGCCAAAATCGGCCTGGGGAGGGTGGCTGTGTGCTCCCCTCCCTATTAAATATGTTTGGCAGGCCACAGGTGACGGGGATCCCAGAACAAAAGTGAGCCCTGGCCCCCTCCCCTTTCACATATGTGGGCCCTTGGGGATGAGGTCCCTGAGGCTAAAATCGGCCCCGAAAGGGGGTTTGCATGTGCCCCTTCCTTTTTTAAAATAAAAAGGCCCTTTTGCCAATTCCCACCGCAGACTGCCAAGCCGTGCCAGTGGAGGATTGGCTGTATGCAAAGTATGGAGTTGGCTGCATGTGGGGATTGGCCACCTGTGGCCAACCCTCGCTATGCATGACCGAACGCCCTGCAGAGCGTGGGATTAACTGCATGCAGGGGAATGGCTGCATGTCCTGCAACCAACTCCCACCGTGCACGGCCAGAGGCTGTGTATGGCGGAGGTTGAATTAACATATGGTGATTAAATATTACTTTACGTTAAAAAAACATAGAAATTCACTGAAAAACAGAAGGTCAAGTAATGTTATAGTTAGGTGAAATGTTCAGTTGTAAACTGTAACTCGAACCCTTGTCAAACAACGCTAATTACCCTAGATATCACATCACTCATGACCTCTTCTTTGACATCATTGATAATATTACTGCGCATGGCTGGGGCATGAGCTAACTCAGTGGCTTTTACAGTTTAAAAATGAACATTTCACCTAACTTTATTGTTACTTTAACCTTTGGTTTTCTCAGTGCTGATTGTCTGGTAGCATCTCCATAAGTCTATGACAGTCCAACTTTAACTGCTTTTTAAGTGCTGAAACCAACAGCAATATAAATATAATACTAAATCATGGAGCGGCATTCCATGACGATCTCACTATTGTGAGGGAAATATGAATCCCAGAAACCATGGGTGTCGTCCACTTGGGCCAGTGCCTGGAAGCCAAACTTACTAATGTTACATAGATATTAAGCAGAATAAGTCATAAAGACAAGCTCAGGGGAACCTCACTGCCTATCGGCCTTTGTTTGGAGCAACAGTGAGGTGTGGGCAAACATATCTGGATTCGTTTCAAAATTCCACAGGGCACATCCAAGGATCTCATATAAATATTGTATAAACTGATGAGTTAGTAGCACCTTGTGGGACTCCCCAACACAGAAGGCCTCTTATTCAGAGATAAAATCGCCCAGCCGAACTACTGCAATCAGCCATATAACAAACAGTCCACTTGAGAGCAGAGCTACCCATAGAACCTCCCCTCAGGCCCTGCATGATGATATGAAGGTAGAAGGTGTCAAAGGAGGCGGGAAGATTACTAAGATTCCATCACCACCATGGGCGCCATTCATTCATAAGTGATCGTGTGTTGACGTAACCGGGCAGGTGCTTTTTTCCGGGCCTAAACCCAGCTTGTGAGTCCTGGTTTCATCGATTCCCTCCACATAACTCTCAAGTTGAAAGTTCACCATTTTCTCTAGTCGGAGGAAAGGCAGAAATGATACGATCTATAGCTATTAAAATCAGGTACATCGAGGTTCCTGTGTATTTTTTAATACTGAGCACAATACATCTTTCGAATGCAACAGTGTCATTGCCTGAATACTAGGACGGATTAACGATCTGATCAACCTTAGCTGCCATGGAGCGTTTACATTTATTTAACAAGGTTCCTGGGCAAATATTCAAGGGTGTGTCAAGTGTAGGGCTGAAGTGATGCTTTTGGCAATTAAGAGCTTTTATTCTTCGGTTGGCAAGAAGTTCGAAAACAAGCAATTAACAAAATTACATTCTTGATTTGCAACAGGTAGGATGTCAGTAGAATCCTCAGGGGAGGTTTTGTGAATTTATTTCAATGTATCAGAGACCTAGCGAAACTCGCTGCTAGATACGGAGAAGAGATTATTTCAGAGTTCCTTGCTTCAAGTTTAGCCAGCCAGTCAAGAGTTTTATACATTTCTCGTGGCTTGTTAACTCCAAATCACATTTTCTGACAACTTCAGCATCTGTCTGATGCAAAACTAATGTTAATCGTCAGACTTTGATGCAGAGCAAGAGAGCGAAAGGCAGGAACGTGAAAAAAGGAGCACTAGAAAAACAATGCCAAAGGGCAGCAAGGATGAAGAGAATTTGCAAGAGTGACATAAAGAGACAAGAAGTGTAATGTGATGGAATGAAAAGGCATGAGGGTGAATCAAGACGTGGCATTGGTATTCGGCAGCTCATAGACCTGGCTCATCAAGAAACTTTGGGCCCTTGCTTTGATTTATATTTTTTAACAAACTAATCACTTACTCATACTGCAGTGCACTGGTCCGCAGGATGTTACTCCTATTTTTAGCAACATTATTATTTGTGTTAATAACAGCCAGAATACTCTTAAAACTTAGGATATCACTCCTATTTTAATGTTTCTCAGAAAATATAGTCCTGAGGAAGTAACAGTTTATTTTTAGTCCGATTCAAGGAAGCTTGTTCATCACCATCCTGCTCTCTAATATGATTTTATCTATATCACAAACTTTATTGAATACTGCAGGTGGTACATGCACATGCATGATCATATTCAGACGTTCTCTTTACATTTTTTATAACAAGATTGTAATATTCATATATATGTTCTACGTTTTTATTATACAGAGCTATTATTCACTTAATATTGGGTATGGAAGCATTGCAAAGATTTAAATGTGGTCACAATATAAGCACGTAAACTGTAACCATACGAGTATTAAAAGGAATATCAGTACCCGATAATTCCCACCCACCTAAAACCCACCCCAAACAATACTAAAGTTAAACAATAAAAACTGTTGCCGCTACAGAGACATTACACCCTACCAGATGTTTGTATCAGATGATTTACTGGTCCGAAATCTCAGGTGAGTGGGAGGGAGGCACCGGGGGGGGGGGGGGGGAGGTAGAAGAGGGTGGAAAGGAGGGAGGAGTAGGGGGGTAAAGAGGGGTAGGAAGGGAACGCCTGGGGGACTAGAAGAATGGGGGGGGGGGAGAAACAGCACATCCCCTAGAAAGCCAGCTAACTCACAGGCAACATTTATGCGACTGTACCGCTTCCCGTCCTTGTAATCTGCGTACCTTCCAAGTCATCCCCTGTGTCTGTTTTAAAAAGTTCTATCAGGTGTGCCCAGTTTAAGGATATTGGACGCTTTCGTAGTCCTCTATATTCTTCACGCTGTAGTGATTCCCTCTCTGCAACTGCCCACCTGATAACTTCTTCCCTCCAATTGCCCTCAAGGGTGCCGTACTGGATTTCCAGCACTGCGTAATCAGTCTTTTGGCACGCATCAGTGCCAGTCCTGAAAAACGGCGTAATAACTTCCTTCTTAGGGAGCGGGAACAACCCCAGGAGACAGGCCTCAATCGTGTCCCATGGTGTGCATTCTGTCAGTACTACTAGACTCTGGGTAACTTCTGACTAGAACCCCCCCTACACTGGGCAGGACCATACCATATGAATAAAATCAGCATCATGTGCCGGACATCTCGGGCAAACCGAAGACGGTGTAGGGAACATCTTCCGTATGGTCGACGGGGCAAGATATACTTTGTGTAATATGAACAGTTGGATCGTTTTTAATCGGCAATTCCGGTAGACTCGGCAAGGGTGTTCTAACATCAGGGTCAATTCTCTATCTTCTAGTTCACGTAGTAGTATTGTTTCCCATTTCTGTCTAAGATGTTGTAATGGGGTACATAGATGTTCCCTCAATCCCCGATAGAGCCAGCGTACCAAGTGTCGGCCATGCCCCATTATTTGAAGGGATTTCAATAATCGGAAAGTGGGAGTTTCCTTCTGGTCTATGAGCCAATATTTCAGAATAAAATTAACTATTGCTGCTTGAGTGAGGAAAAAACTGTCAGGCACTGAATGAGTATGTACAAACTCCTCGTGTGGCATTAGGTGCCCATCCAGGAAGAGCTCACCAACTGTTACTATACCCTGTTGTGTCCACCCCCTTATCCGAGCCATTGATACAATGCCTCGTCTAGTAGGTAAACCATAGAGTGGGATATTCGGGGCATATGGAAAGGGCAGCTTTGCTAACTTATGAGCTTGTTTCCAAAAGTGTAATGCAATATGTAGGAGATAAGGAGGATCACACATTTTATCCGCTCCCGAACATAGCAGTGCCTGAAGGGTTCCATGTTTTAAAAATTCAGGGAAATGTCCAATTTCAAATAAAATTTTGCCCGCCAACCAATATGCTAACCACTGTAGCTGTCCAACTATACAATATGTTTTAAAATCTGGTGCTCCCATCCCACCCGCTTTACAAGATAGTTGCAACTTAGCCAATGCCAACCTGTGTCTGTCCGCCCCCCAAAGTAAAGAGGACAATAGGATATCTAGTGTTTTAAAAATCCAGGCTGGGAGTACAACCAGGAGATTCACAAAATTATAAAGGAGTCCGAGCAACATGACCATTTTAGACACAGCCAAGCGGCCCACCACTGTCAATGGTAACGTTTTTACAGAAGGAAATCTGGGAACGTAGTGAATTAGTAGTCCAAACCACATTACTATCAATGGTATCCACACTGGTTCTATAGATGTGGATATCTAAATATTTAAAAGTAACCGGCTCTACTCTAAATTGCATCTGGCCAAATTGTAAATAAGGAGGAGCATATGTATCATAGAAGGAGTAGGCGATGGATTTGGAAGCGTTAAGATATAAGCCAGCTATTTCCCCAAACCTTGAGAAAACAGCGGCTACCGCGTACTTATTTTCATTTAAACCTCAGAAATATAACAGCATGTCATCGGCGTCGAGTGATAGACTGGATCACACCCCGTAATGGGATACCGTAGGGGACCATAACTTGACGCAAATATTGTGCAAGAGGTTCGAGAGCTAATACACATAGCAAGGGGGCTAGGGGGCAGCCCTGGCGCGTTCCGTGATAAACAGTATAAGAGGGGGAAATTTTCAACTCTGTCTTGGCACAAGCAGTTGGGTTAGTATAGAGTAGTTTGATCCAATTACAATAGGACTGGGGGAGGCCACATTTGGACCATACAGCTAACATATAGAGCCAGCTCAAGGTGTCAAAAGCTTGTTGCACGTCTAACGATAAACAGCCTGTGAGGGGTGCAGTTACTGACGCCGCATGTAGCAAGGCATGAAGCCGGCAAATATTTAGTGAGGTGCTGCGTTGGGGTATAAACCTGTATTGATCAGTATGGACCAATTGGGGAAGCAACGGGAGAAGCTGTGAGGCCAAAACCTTACTGAGTATTTTGTATTCTGTGTTAAGAATCGAGAGGGGTCTATAGGACAAAAGTTCGGTAGGATCCTTGTCTGGTTTCAATAGGGACGTAACCAAAGCTTCTCTCGTAGTGGGAGGTAGGGTACCTTCTTCTAAGCAGGAGGTATAAAGTTGCAATAATTTAGGAATTAATGTAGGTGCAAAAGTTGAGTAAAACTCAACGGGGAGGCCGTCTGATCCCAGCGTTTTATTACAGGCTAATGCATTAATCGCTATACGAATCTCCGCAACAGTAATCGGAGCCGCTAAGTCTTCGGCAGACGAACCTGAAATCTTGGGAAGTGTGACATGTGCCAGAAAGCAAGTTGTAGCATCTGACACGTCTAAGTGGGGAGCGGTATATAAGCATGCATAATATTCCTGAAATGCAGCATTTATCACAGCCTGAGAATTAATCGATGTGTTATGAGCATCATGTATCACTAATATGGGAGTGGGAGTTGCAGATGGTTTAATCAACCATGCTAACAATGTGCCTGCTCTATCCGCCTCGGAGTGCGTACGCAGTGTGTAGGCGTTAAAGTAAATCATTCTCAAGCGTTCTAATAATTCGGCGTACTTAATCCTGGCGGCCTGTAGAGGCTATATACCTTCATCGCTCCTCTGGGCAGCCACCTCCATAGCTTGTAATTCCTTCTCCAGATCTGTTATATCCCTAATTGTTTCCCTCCGCGAACCCACCAAGGTACCCATGGAAACCCCACGAATGGACACTTTGAAGGCCTCCCATTCAGAGGACCTGGACGAGGTACCCTCATTATCCCTAAAATAAGTAGTAATAGCTGTAGCCAATGTGGCTCGATACACCTGATCCTCTAATTGTATAGACTGCATTCTCCACGTCGGGATAGGAGCAGTGGAACGGCCCCAGTTCAGCAGTAGTTCTATGGGATTATGGTCTGATATGGTCTTGCCCAGGTAAGTACACTGCGCAACGGAAGGGGATAAGTTTGGGGAACAAAGGAAATAATCCAAACGAGTATGTAACTTGTGTGGGTAAGAGTAGAAGGAATATTCCCGCATATTAACATGTAGGGACCTACAAACATCCAATAAATTCCAGCCCCGTGCCCATCGCGTCAAGGTAACCGCCTCTGAGCGCGCTGTAGTAGTTAATAAGGGAGGATGGGAGCAGTCAAGATATATATCCAATACTGCGTTTAAATCCCCTCCCAATAACCACGGGTAGTGTGACCAATCTGGAAGCGCGCGAGAGACACGTGTTAAAAATGCTTCTGTATTCGGAGCGTGAAAGGGAACCCAACACCACTTGTTTGCCATCCAATGCCCCAAGAAGTAGGAAAAACCATCTCTGGTCATCTATTTTACTCTCGCTAAGGGAAAAGGGAATATCAGCCCGAATCCATATTGCAGTCCCTCTAGAAAAGGCGGAATACGCCGTCCCATAAAATTGACAATCCATCGTTTCTTTAATTTCACAGTTTCGGAGGGTAGCAAGTGAGTCTCCTGGAAATATACTATTTGGGCTTTACGGCGGTGTAACTGTGCTGCTATTCTGTGCCGTTTAGTGATAGTTCCCATACTCCGGACATTCCAAGCGATGAAAGTATAAGATTTGGCAATAGACATCAACAGGAGATGATAAATCTCACCAGTCCCCCCCCCACCCACCGCCAACCCACCCCCACCTGCCCCCAAATTCCAGACCATGCAGCAAAAATACTAATAACTCAAAAACAACCCAATACTGGGTCCAACGACCAAACTTCGTTCGCTCAAACTGTGTAAACAATAGAAACATACTACACATTCAACAGTTGCTAACGCCTATGGGGGAAGGTCGCTAACACTATTGGTAGCCTAATAAGGCAATGAACAACATATGAGAACGCCCAAAACGCTGGCCGGGCCAGGGGACTTACTAAACCATCCCTACCTGTCGTTCAAATATAGTAAGAACATTTTTCACAGCAAGGAAAAGTGGCAAGCATGACTGTAATAATAGCCCTTCAACCTGTGCAAGTAACTTGCAGGACACAGCGAGCACGGTCCGGAGCAATGTGTCAAATGATACATAAACAGTTTACGCCAGAGGATCATTGCTAAGTTGCGAGACCGCTGAAGAGAACAGTGCCAAGCTGCCGTCAGAGTCTGAGTCTGTATTGACATCCTCGGACGGACTGGTACTAATGGATGGGCGAGAAGTACAGAAGGCTGAGGAGATCGAATGCCCCCATGCCTGCTCTCCATCACCTGCTGATGAAGCGGGGGACTAGAGGCCGTATTCTGGATAAGAGTCCTCTTTTACGCCTTCGGGGGGGGGGGGTGCTGCGACTTCAGTTGTGAGGAATCCATTCATCTGGTTGGCTGGACATTGGGAAAGGTCTTGTCCAGCCAGTCCCAAGCACTGTCTGGAGTATCAAAAAATAACGAGCACTGATTATATATGATTTTCAGTTTTGCTGGGAACAATAAAGCAAACGTCAGGCCTGCTGCCCGGACCCGCGCCTTCACCTACATAAATGAAAACCTTTTACGCTGTACAGCCAGAGTATAATCGGGGAATATTGAGACCTTCACATTATCGATCTGTAATGGGCCGTTATCCCTCGCCGCCTGTAACAAGTGATCCCGGTCTCTATAGTTCAAGATCCTGGCCAATGTTGGGCGTGGGTTGGCACCAGGTATTGGTCTACGTGTAGGGACACGATGTGCCCGCTCAACTGTAAAGTGTGCAGATAGTCCGATTGGGGCCACACTATTTTTCAGCCAGGTTTCTATGTACTCTGTTGGGTTGGAGCCCTCCGTTCCTTCCGGTAATCCAACAATTCTGAGATTGATGTGGTGTGCCCGACTTTCCGCATCATCGCTCCGGGCCTGGAGGGAATCAATCTGTTGGCGCATTTGACAGAGTTCTTCTTCATGGGTTTTTATTTTTGGTACCATGGTTTCCACAGTTTGCTCAGCAGATTTAACTTTATCAGCTAATTTCTTATGATCATCTTTCAATAAATTGAGATCGATTGATATCATGCCCAGTTGCGCTTCTAGTACAGAGCGGGAATCACGGATTTCCTGCAAAATCATGTCCAGTTTATCCACTGAAGCGTTGGTATTGACACTTCCCTCTTTATGATGCGACCAGCTAGATGAGTGCCCTGAACTTGGAGAGAGCGAACCTGCTCTCTCCGACCTACTAGTCGCTCTGGGCTTCCCTTTGGCCATGGTTGGTGACGAGACACAGTGGTGCGATGAATACATGGTAACAGGTGCAAGTATATTAGAAACACAGAGGAAACAAGCACCAATAGCCGAGGACCCCAACAGCCAGACTATAATACTGACTAGGCAATTCTGTGACACTAGGACGGAAGGGGACGTGGGTGGATAGTAGATTCAGTAGCCTCCTAAGTATCACGCCGTTGAGCAGAAGTGCCCCTTTCTGATAATAACTTCACAGTGTAGGTTCATCCACAGTGACCACCGATAGGGACTGAGAAGTTGAGTGGAACACACACCATACAGAGCCACTGAACCGGAGCGAAGTGTCGACCAGATTAAACAGGCCACAAATCCAGTGATGTTTCACATGAACTCACTGCCACCCAGTCATCAATAGTATCCAAGCTGCCAGTCCCTTTCAGGTTTGCACACATAGATGAAATACCCCCGTAGTAAATGACGACTCTTATAGGAGCCAGAGCAAAATGAAGGGGTTATAGTGATAGTCGTCCCGTACAAAGGCAGGGTATTGAGGAGCACTCCGTCTGACCCAGATGGGGGAGCCCCACGTCTCTTATGGTCAGGAGCCCTGACCATGCACACTTGTGGCCGCAGGGGGGGGAAAGGAGGACCGTGTATAATGGTGTCCAGTCAATGCACTCCCCACCCTCACTCCACAGCTGCCAACCGAGCTCCGCTGCCTACATGGGCCTAACCATAGGGACACCAACAGATCTAACTATTGACTTAGTGCCCCAGCTCCGATGTCCTCCTAGATATTGCTGCGCCAGGGAGGAGGGAAAAGGAGGCACGAGTTGTCCGCTGGTCGACAAGCACCCACTACGGAATGGCTGTTTGTCTGAGAGGTACTGGCACACACTCCACGTACCTTGGTAACAGCGATGGTGAGGGTCACACGGGCAGTCTCGGGCTGTTCACAGCCTGGCAGGATAGTAGGAAGCGCAGATGTCGTGCTGAAAGGCCCCCAGACCGGGGGCCAGAGCAGACACAGCAGCCGGCCCCTGTATCCTGGAGCTCAGCCAGTCCGCAGGCCAGCCCGGGGCCGACGAGGCTCTGCCCCTAGTTCAGGCCTCGAGATGTGCTAGAACGCCAACATTGCTCTTTTGCCAGCATGAGCCCAATCTCCAAAGACCCCAACAGAGCGGAATACAGACTCCGTATCCCAGCTCTGGTGTCCACAACGATATCGCTGCTCTGGAGGGAGGGGGGAAAAGGAGACACAAGACATCCGCAGGTCCTCAATCGCCCACAACCGCCATCCGATTGAGCGAGGGCATGCAGTCACAGCAGGGGACCCGCCACCGATGTGTGGCGCGATGCGGTCCTGTAGAGAGCGGGGGGGCCCGCCAGCAGCGGTAGGCTGTGCATCTTAAACGTACTAGTGCGCACTCCACGTACCTCAGCAGCAGCGGTGGTGTGGATCACACAGGTGATCCCGGACAGTTGCCAGCCAGGCAGGATCCAGATGGTAGCAAACACAGATGTGCGGGAAGGCCCCTAGTCCGGGGGCTAGGACAGTCACTGCAGCCGGCCTCGGTAACCCGCAGCTCAGTCAGTCCACAGGCCAGCCCGAGGTTGACGAGGCTCCACCCCTGTATCAGGCCTCAAGACGCGCCGCCGTCCAGATGTCAGCTCTCCCGGGAACCCTGAAAGCCAGAGAGCGCGGTCGAGGAAGCTGGTTAATGGGAACAAGCGTTCGGCGATGAAGACAGCTGTCTAGTAAGGTAGGGAATGACTGATGTTATGTGGAGAAGGTGCCCCGGCCCGGAGCTCGTCCGCGACCACCATCTTGAGCTGCAGGGCACGCCCCCCATATGATCTGAACCTTTATATGGCATTTTCAAATCATAGGGCCATTTTTTGTTGGACATAATGACCATTCATATTGTGGACTTTCAAACAGAAACTGCTTTACATGAATTAACACATGCTTGCATTCATATACTCCTGAAAACTCATGCCTGGCTGGTACTTGCTCCATTCTTTACCTGTGAGTTCCAGACATTCTCCTGAAAGCTAGGAATTGTCTGCATAATTATGAGCTCTTAATAACAGAACATCAGAGTGGTTTTATAGATATGCATCAGAAAACTATCGTAATGCAGCTGGTGGAAAATCCTCAAACTTTTGATGCAGCTTTCTCTGCCCAGTCGCTTTGATTTACTCTGATGAAATACTTTGTGTCGTTGGCTACTTGGTCCAGGTAGCTGGTATGATCTAGCGTAATCTAGTTTTCCCGAATGCCTAAGAGGTTCGTAAATTGAGGTGCAATAACAGTGTGCAGCACTTTGAATCCCAGATCTCCATAATATCATTGTGCACTTGTTAGGTTATCGATCATTTTGTCACTGGCGAAAACAAGATTGAATGCGGTGTAAAATACCCTGTTCATAACTCCTTACTGCTTGGTAACTGTGGGTTCTGGTGCAATCTTCCAGTTTGTCTTCAAGCAGGATTGTAGCTACGAGGTACAAATTCACATGATTTTATGCTCTCCGGGGGGTTGTTTTAGTGCTGCCCTTTTCCGAGAGTTGTTAAAAGATGTGGCCTCTAAAACAGCTAAAGGAGCAACATGAGCTTCGCTAAAGATTCCTCTATGAACTGCGTCATTGTCTGGAAACGGATGTTGGATGGATATCCTGAGCAGTTGGCGTTTGTGATGGTGACAAGCTCTTTTCAGTGTGACGTTTCTCTTCGAGAACAGAGATAAACCCGTGATACTAGTCTAAATGAAACCCTTTAGATAGCATATGCTTTGGGTCCACGGTCTGTGATGTAACCGAGACAGTTCATTGCCATGTGCCCGATGTATCGGTCTGGTACAAAGCGAATAGTCTTGGAACAAGGATCTGCAGAAATCCTGCCGCATCAGTACAAGGTGGGATTCCTTCTACAAATCCATGCAATCGACTACAAATGCAGAGATAGAGGCTGCAATGGCAGGCGACCTCCATGTAGGAATTCACATTAGCAAATTGCATTTTTTTTTTTTTAATAAAAACACCTAATAAAAGGGATTTTGGAGCAGAGCGGGCATGCTGCTCCCACTACTGTTATTCACGCACTAGAAAGTGTCAATCAAGATAATTTGAAGCGGTTACAGACCAACGAGCAAACAATAATCTTTCAATAGTTGACAACCTCATGAGCGATCAAAAAGCAGTCTTCTATTTTTTACAAATCACACTCTTTTCCTTGTGTTTCGCACAGAATCACAGTTTTGACATTGTGTGTCACTAGGACATTTGTGACGCGCAATGTCATTTTAATATACGAGATCTGCATTTTTACCCTCACAAAACCTTCCGCTTTGTGCAGCCTAAAGTTTGTGACCGTGAAACGTCTGTGATTCCTCATGTTCAGTGTTCCACATGTTGCTGTTTCAGGGAGAGTCAGGAAAATGAAAGTTGTTAAGTCTGTTAAAACAGTGTATAGTACTTCTTGTAAAAGCTGATCTCTGCTTCAAAGACTAACACTTCTCAGAGCTCACAGGAAGCGACTCTATTAATCAATGGGTTCATCTGGAGCCACTCCCTCTGGCCTCCCTAGATGAAAGGTTGTTGAAAAGAACCACTGCTGATCGTACCTGCGTCTGCAATTTGTCCTCAACAGAGTCGGCGGCTCTCTTCTTGTTTAAATACCCTGGTATTCGTCAGTAGTTCTGTATGGCGGCAGCTTCTTTGCACAGTCAGAAACTTCCCCAAGTACCTCAGCACTCAGGTTTTAGCATGTCAATGTTAACATCATAGTAGCAGCTCATTCAAAGGGGGGCAGATCGGGTGCATTTGGGTTCAAAGGGCTCCATTTGCTTTAAACACCTGAATCAATAGACCGAGGGCAGACCTAAATTATAATGAACTAGTGAGGTTAGATTACGTCTAAGACCTGGGTGTATGGTTGTCTTCTCAGTTTGGTAGCTCTTTCCTTTATGTGTTATGTCCCAGAGTGTCTGGTACATAGGCTTGTGGAGTTGGACAGTGTAGGCGATAGATAGATCAATTTTGAGATACAAGTCCCCTGAAGCCAACTTGGTTGGCTCTTCAGTCACTGCAGTGCAAATGTATCCCCATGGGTTGCCACCGCACCTGAACCAGTAGAGTGCCTGATTGTAAACTAGAGTGCCTGATTGTAAACTAGAGTGCCTGATTGTGCCCTGTAAACTAGAGTGCCTGATTGTAAACTAGAGTGCCTGATTGTAAACTAGAGTGCCTGATTGTAAACTAGAGTTGTTAGTAAAGCTCTACACAGGGTCATTGTACGTGGGTTTAGGTAACTATATTGAGCACCTTCTCAGTGTTCCCTGCTCTGATGAGGCCTCTGTCTGCTTTGAGTGTATTGCTGCTACTTGTATTCTTCCATTTACGCAAGTTGGATATTGATGTATATTGCCATTAGTAGGCTTCACTAGCCTCAATGAAGTTTGCAGAACTGTTCCCTCTACTTTGTCTCATGCCCGAATCAGGCCTGGTATGATGGAGAGGATGTGCTTCTTGTATTCTCTATTGCAATGTTTTGTGAGAACCTGCTTCTAGCCTGTCTCATTGAGAATAATTGTTAAATGATGTAATATTTATCTTATTACGTGTATAATGGACTGACTATGTATGCAGACACTCTATGCAGTTGAGGAATATTGTTTTGAAACAAGCAAAAATTAATTAAATAATTCTATCGATTTTATGGCCCAATCTAAATTTAGAAATAACATTTTCTTGTATCGGAGGAGTGGTATTTACTGTTTACTTTGCAAAATAAGACTGCAATATGTAATATATTACCACTGGGTTAAAACAGTTAGTAAGGACTCGGTTTCCATAGGAAATATATTGTTTTGTTTGCTAATAAGTTTGGTGCCGTTTGAGGAATCTTTGCGAAACTTTTCAAACACACAGGTTCGTTCACCTCAGCTCCTTAGTGGAAAGATTTGGGACTGATTTCGTTTTTTAAAGTATGGGAAGGGCGGCGTACCTGACCCCGATAACCCTATTCAGCGTGGTTGCTGGCACCTTGGTTTGGAGCAAAAAGGCTCCCGTCGGTACAGGGTCAGTTGGTTATGTCTCCGCTCACAAGAGTGTGGGCAGGGAGCAGTGAATGTGCTACCGTCACTAGAGCAGAAATTAGGACATAATTAATGTTGCTGACTCCCGTTGGAACACAGGATGCCTGCTGACCAAGGAGCCTGCGGGAACACGGGGGCCCTAGGGCACTCCCCGCGGTGCCCAGCAAAATAAATGTGGGTGAAAGAAAAAAAACATGACCGGCTCCCACCTGCACCAATGATGAGTACTGACTGGGAGCCGTAGGGACCCTGTGCACCCCCCCCCCCCCCCCCCGCAGACTTCGTGAAGCACTTTGTTTTGCTGCCTGACATATTTTGCCGACTGCACTTCAGCTCCTAATTGAACAGCACTGCAGTTCGAGGTGGTGAAATTCCCTCGGGCACAGTGGTGAGGCGATGGAGAGGGGATAACCCTGTTTAAAACAAAAAAAAATGGTAGTGACTGCGGGGCAAACACTAGTGTCGAGAGTGTGTCGGAGTTTACCCTGCAGTGAAATATCTGCAAATCGTTTATAAGCACACAGAACCCCCCACGCATCCGGTCCTCCATGCGATCCAACAGATGGGACCTGGGCGCCACTTAATCACCTGGATATATAAAGCCATACGGACTCTAAAACAACCCACGCTCGCACCCCTCAGAGAATACTTTGAAACTGACTTTCGCAGTCCACTGCATGACAGGGAGTGACCAGGGCCCTTGAGCATACCAGGAAGTTATCCCGCAATTACCGTTTTAAGAATATACAATTGTACATCCTGCATAGGGCATACCTCACCCCTGAAAAATTACAGAAATACTTCCCTGACAGCTCGTTTGCATGCCCCAGATGCCAGGAGCCCACTGCCTCTTTCATACACATGTTCTGGGATTGCCCGACGCTTCACACTTACTGGCACGCGATCCACACCGCCCTCCGCACGGTCACGGGGCTACAGGACCTATATACCTGGGAGGCTAGCGCCCTGGGTATCCACAAGCGGCACAAACACATGAAAGTAGAAAGGCGGTTTACTTCCTTGGTGCTCCTCCTGGCCAAACGATGCATTACTATGCACTGGAAGACACCGTAGGGGCCTCCCCTAGCGGCATGGGTGGGCACAGTCAGAAAATGGGGTAAGGCAGAGGAAGAGCTACTCAGAGCGAAGGAAGCCCAGGGGCTTCACAAACACCACATTTCCCTGCCCTGGGCCATGCTACTGCATTCCTACGCGCAGGAAACAATACCGGTGGCGGGGCCACGACCGATCGGTCCCCCCGGGGCCCCCATGAACCATGAGCCCACCCAGGGAGACGTACAAGGGGTACGGACGCCCGGCGGGTCATAATTGTGGACCGCAACTGTTCCTCGATTGCGCCCTTGAACGGGTGGCGATCAGCGCTACAGCCTCCCCCCCCCTCGCGCCCGCGTAACCCCAACAATGTACCCTGTAATGGTATAGCTCTCAGGCGCACGATTAGTACTGTTCATCATCCGCGACACAGTGCACCCCCCAGTTCCTATATCCCCAGTTTGTTTATGGTTCACGTATGGCTGCATTCCCATAGCCCCCTATGATAACACACAAAGGGGAATAGGCACACCCCGCGGCCCTTGCAGGGCGCGGTGACCACCACGCAAGCTGGTTGGTGCGCTTAGGCATAGGCCTCGGGAGACTGTTCTCAGCTCATAGACTGAGCGGGGGCTCACATACCATAGGCACACTCGCTCAGACGTCCACACAGGGCGCGATTGAACGCTCTTGCTTGTATGTCTATGTCAATCGCATTACCAGATGTGCTGCTGTATGTACTATTCTATAAATGCCAATAAAAAAAGGTTTTTTTTAAAAAATCGTTTATAAGCAAACTCGTGTTTTTGGAATTTCCAAATTTGCTTGTAGTGGGATATTTGGGGGGGGGGGGGGACTTTGAGCACTGTCTCCCATTAAATCTTGGCTCAATATTATCAGTCTCATACTTCTTCTTTTTTCTGTAGATATCTGTATTAAGAATGGCATCAGAGGACCCCACTCAGCCTACCGTTTCTATCTTAGAGTTGTGTTCATCATCGATGACTTGCATGACAGGCACTTGTAAGTATCAAGATGTTTCACGTTTCTTCAGAAAATAAAACAAATATCGCCAATTTTCATTGACGCAATAGTGGTCTTTTTCCTCTCCTGTCCTTTTGGCCATATTCATTTTTGTCTCATTATTGCACGTTCAGGCTCCAGGGGGTTTCACTTCACTTTCGTATGTCCAGGCCCCATGGGTATTTGCCTCATTATTGTATGTCCAGGCTCCACGTGTTTTTGCCTTGCTGTTTCTGGATTTTCTATAACATTCTGGCACTGTAATTAGAATGTATGTGCTATAAAGATGATATCATGGTGGGCTGTAGTTGTTAGAAATGTGTCAGCGTACATTTGCCTACATTGCATGGTTGGGATTTCAGTTGTTCACAAAGTGTTATTATTCACCCATGTTGGGACGGAAAATACCTCTGCATAGTAATGAATGTGTACTCCTGCCCTGAGTGCCCAACAGTACTGTTGTCTGGATCCCTAATGCGGATTTTTGTTGTCATAAGCTAAAAACAGATCATACATGTGCGCCATGAGATAGGCCTGTTTCACGGATTGTGAATCTTGTTGGACTGGGAAGAGTACACAAAACCCTACCCTTATAATGGTGGTAGGCTACTACCTTCACCAAGAGATAACCAGCGTGGCGGTGGCAGCATACTGTGTACTATGTAGTGATCAGTAGGAGCGAACAGGTCCTTTTTAACCTGAGGCCTACATACTCACTCACCTTTTAAAAAGTTCTGATGCTGTGTGTGTAACTCATCCCTTGGCCTAAATCAGCTAGATGTAAAGTGCTACGCTGCGCGGGAGTGCACCTAAGAACAGAAAATTACACAGATAGAGCAGTGCTGTGCAGTACATGCACGAATGATAGGATTCACTCCGTCCTCAGACAACGACAAGAACTCTGACAACCTCAAATAATTACTTCTCACCATTCTTCCATATTGAATTGGATTCTCTTTCACCACGAGTACTGTAGGACCTACGGCAACCATCGGTTACCGTGAAAAATACCAGAAGCCTGATGCGGCTTCATCTTGGTAAGGGCAATAAACACCCTGGACTAACAAGAAGAACCTTGAATGAAATTTAAGAATGCTCCTTTGTCACGGCACCCCCATTGAGTTGCTCGTCCCCAGAATTCCGGTCCTGAAGAGACCCCCTACCACGAGAGGGTCGAAACGTTGTCAACTACCTCAAAGAGATAGCCCCAGCAAACTATTAAGTTGCCAAGGACAAACTGACTGTATTAATCTTTGAAAGGGCTCCTCTTTCTTTAAATACCAATAACCATTTCTTTTTGTCCTCTATGAGCACTATATGCATTGCACTGTCTGGTTATGGTCACTATTGTATTGTATTGTATTGTATAGATTCTTGTAACGCGCGAGTCTGCCACCCAACGGGTATCCTGGCGCTATAAGACACAACAGCATGAGACAACACAGAAACGACTGGCCAGTGGTCAGGGTTGATGCCATTTTATTCCAGACGGAAGAGCCAGGTCTTTAGATCTTTCCTGAAGCCTAGCAACGTTTTGGCCTGTCGCAGCTCTAGGGGCATCTGATTCCACAGACGAGCTGCCGCCGTGCTGAAAGCCCTACCTCCCATCCTGACACGCTTTACTCTGGTGACAACTGCAAGGCTCTGGCTAGAGGAGCGGAGGAGTCTTTCTGGTTGATACCAAGAAAATCTTTCTCGCAAAGGCAACGGGCCGGAGTTATGTAGGGCCTTGTAAACCATAACCAGTTACTTGAACTCAATCCTCCTCTTAACCGGAAGCCAATGGAGGTCCTTTAGTGCCAGCGTGGCAGATGAATCACGCTGCCTTCTGAGGGCCAGTTTTGCTGCCATCGACTGAACTCTCTGCAATCCCTGTACAATAAAGAGGGGAGCACCCAAGTACAGTGAATTACAGTAGTCCAGTCTACTCAGGATCACGCTCTGGACCACCAGAGACCTTGTCTCATCAGGGAGGAGCGGGAGAATTTGGCGAAGAGCTCTCAGCAAAGCGATACAGGAGCCAATAGTTTTATTGGCGTGGGATTGCAGCTGGAGGTCTTCGTCCATCATGACCCCCAGGTTACGGACTGTTTTTACTGCGGTTAAGGGGGGATCCTCTGGCCATAGTCGAAACTCGGCCAAAGGAAGTTTGGAAATTTTGGCTGCACCGCAGTATAAGAGCTCCGTTTTCCCGGCATTCAACTGGAGTGAATTGGTCTTTAGCCATTCAGAGACCTTCCTCATACAAGCCTGGAACGAGTTTAAAGATACTGCGTGCTCTCCTTCCAGGGAGAACGTCAGTTGTATATCGTCCGCATAATTGACTACCTCGATCCCGTAAGATTTTATTAGGGGGATCAGAGGTCCCAAGTATGCATTGAAGAGGATTGGGCTGATGGCTGAGCCCTGAGGTACTCCATGGCGAACCGGGAACCAAGGGGAGATGAATGGCGTCAGAGTCACTGCCTGTTGACGGTTAGTCAGATAGGACTTCAGCCACTCCAAGGCCCGGCCCGTAATCCCCAAACCTTCCAGTCTTACCAGTAACACCGAGTGGCTAACCGTATCGAAAGCGGCCGACATGTCCAGCAGCACCAAAACTGAGGAGCTGCCGCCGTCGGCTCGCATTCGAAGTGTGTCCAAAACGGTTGCCAACGCGGTCTCCGTTCCATGCCCTGGTCTAAAGCCGAATTGGTCTCTATCCAGGAGCTGATGTTCTTCCAGGAAATTAGACAGGGATTTACTGACCAGTTTCTCCAGGATTTTGACTGGAAAAGGTAAAAGGGATATGGGGCGGAAGTTGGCTGGCAGTGAGGGATCTAGGGAAGGTTTCTTTAATAGTGGGGTAACTATCGCCTGCTTCCAGTCACTAGGTACATTCCCCTCATTCAAGGATTGGCAGCAAATGTGCCACAGATCCGGTAGTAGGTTATGGCCAAGTTCCTTCCAGATCTTATGGGGAAGGGGATCGAGAGGTGACCCGGAAGAAATCTCCTGTGCAATGTTATTGAAGGATTCCTCCGTAGGAAGTTGGAAGTAGTTCAAGGAGGGATCCTTCCTGGTGACTCCCAACGTCGGGGGGGGTCTCAGGACCAACTTGATCAAACCCACCTACGATGTTATTGACTTTGTCAATGAAAAAAGTGGCAATTTCATTGCACAAATTTTGTGAAGGTTGGACAGTACCGGCCAAGCAGCCCGGATTACTAAGGTCTCTGACGATGTTAAATAGAGCCTTAGTTCCGTTAGATGCCTGCAGGATGGAATTGGCGAAGAATTGGGATTTTGCCTCCCTGATGGCCATCTTATATTGAAGTTGTATTGTTTTTAAAGCTTTTTTATCTGAGTCTAAATACCGTCGGCGCCAGCTTCTTTCTGCCTGACGACGCGCTAACCGTAGAGCCTTAAGCTCCTCACTGAACCATGGGGCTGATGGAGTGTTGCGCATTCTAAGCTTTTTTTTAGGTATGAGTTCCTCCAGTGTTAGAAGAATGGCGTTACTGTAACTATTATAGTTCTCTCCAGGCGTCTTTCCTGGGTCAAACCGATTCCATTTGGAGAGGAGATGGCCATTGTCCTTCTCCGAAAGCTTGGCCCAGTCCCTACCCCACCTGAAATTCGCTACTTTGTTTACTACTGGGTTTCCTCCACGCAGAGACAGCCTAAATTGTATTAGGAAGTGGTCCGTCCAATTTAGAGGAGAGATGCTAAGTACCTCTGTCTCAGATGGATTTGCAAACACCAGGTCAAGCATGTGGCCTCCCTCATGTGTAGATTGTTGGATAAGTTGATGAAGGCCGCACTTCTCGCAGGTGTGATTTAGGGTTTGCAAATAGCTCCCAAGACTTCCCGTTTCCCACAGATTGAAGTCCCCCAGTATCAGCAGTCTAGAATGTGTGGCTTTCAAGGCGACGATGGTATCCAGTAGTGCCTGATGATTAGCATCCAAGCCTGGGGGTCTATAACAGACCATCCCTGTCAGCATTCTCCCCTTGGCCTCCTGTAGGGTAAAGCCCATAATTTCATACTACACTGGGGTTCACCAGATCACTGTAAAATAATGAAATGTACATAGTGTAAATACACAATTGCAAATATATTTTTCTACATGAAACATTGTTATGTCAAATAAATTATGCTCACTTCGGCTGAAGTGAGTAAAGCAGCAATCCATGTTCTGTGGGGATGTACATCTTTCTATGTAATATGTGCTTTGATATGGATAAGCCTAACTCAGTCTAGGTGTTACTATACATTTTCTTTGTTTCTGCTTAAATCGCGCAAGATATACTATTGCTTGCTTACATTTTGACTCACTAATGAAATGAGCTCCTTGTGAACGCTGTTTCTGCTTATTAGCAATACCCAGTTTGCAAGAACATATGGGTCGCTCCTGTTTCTTTGTTTAATTATTTGTACATGCATGATGGTGGGTGCATGTACTGGGTGTATTTATACCTGCGAGGGATACATCACATGGGAGATATAGTTTTGTGCAGTGCGTGTGCCATCGCAGAGGCTTTTGTTCATCGTAGCTGTTTTGGGCACAGTGCAGTTCTGGATCTTCCCTCTGCCACATTAATTCCAGGACATTTGGACTATGATCCCAATGTTTCAGCCTCTGTGCTGGATCATGATGTGAGCAGTTTTGATGCCTGTTTGCCTCTTAGCTTCCTGCATCCTTCTTGCAAGCTACGCCAGGTGGCACAGCAGGCTCTACAATTGAATCTGAAGTTCCATTGGGCTGAGCATCTAGGGGTCTCCAACGAGTAGCTCGGGAGCTACTGGTAGCTCACCAGTACCTTCAAAGTAGCTCTCAGAGGAGAAGTCAAGCCCAGTAAGTATCAAATTCAGAGAGTAGGTGCCTATTAAAGAAGGCAGCACTGCTCATCTCAAGACCCTTAGAGTGACAGCCAGCGAACTCTAGGGCGGTAACTCATACTAACACTCAAACGCACATTGAATTGGCCTATAGGGCCTGCCACTTGACAGTCTGTATCCAGTCTCATTATAACTAAGCCACAAGTAGATTGACCATGTTGTAGTCCCTGCTTTATCAGTCACAACATGTGTGTGAACAGTGGACTTTAAAAGACGTATGGCAGTTGTAGCCTGAGCAGTAATCAGTGCTGACTCACCAAAGTGTGGGACTGCAGGAGTCAGTGAAAATGTGTCAGTTGGGTGCATGATCAGCTCAGGACCTGAGGAGAACAGGGCATGATCCAGACCATAGAAATTTGAGAGACTCATCAGTATTTATGTGCGTCTATAATAAACACTATTGCTTCCTGAAAGCTATGCCTGGTGTCAAGGACCACTAAATGTGTATGCTAGCCCCATCATAAGGGTGTCTTCTCTGACATAATTGGGCCAGTTTCTGGCATAATAGTACCAATGGCATAATAATGCAAAAGACGCACAATTGATGGGCGGAATGCAGAACAAATCAAAACATTCACCCCCAGTCAAGATTTCTGGGTTAAATCCATCCTTCTTTTGCTCACCATGCCACCCCAGTTTAGACCTGGCCATATGCAAGTCAGTGATGACCCTGTGCCTCATGGGCACAGTCCAGCCCGAACTGCCAAGCCAGGTACTCCCTGGACTGGAAACAAGCCTCCTAGGGCCGGTTTCGGGATTTCACCCCTCATCAGCCTAGATAGCTTGAATCCAGTGGCACCGTTGAGCCTGGGACCCACGTCTGGGCATACCCGGCGCACTTAGGGCGAGGAAGCAAAAGAGACACAATTGATGGATGGAATGCAGAACAAATCAAAACATTCACCCCAGTCAAGAGATCTGGGTTAAATCAATCATTCTTTTGCTCACCATACCACCCCAGTTTCGACCTGGCCATAGCCATAGCTATCCAGGCTGATGAGGGGTGAAACCCTGAAATGGGTCCTAGGATGCTTGTTTCCGGTCCAGGGAGGACCTGGCTTGGTAGTTTGGGCTGGACTGTTCCCACGAGGCACAGGGTCAAGACTGATTTGCATATGGTCGGGTCTCAACTGGAGTGGCACGGTGAGCAAAAGAATGATGGATTTAACCCAGATCTCTTGACTGGGGGTGAATGTTTTAATTTGTTCTGCATTCCGTCCATCAATTGTGTGTCAATGGCATAATAATGGTCATCCTTTACTATTTTGGGTATTTTTGATGTATTTGTGGTATACTGGCAGTCATCGTTTACATACTAGGAGCAAGACCGGCCTACATTACCTATTCCTGGCATACTAATGGTCATGACTGATCTATGGTCTCTGGGTTTTCTTCTGGAAAATTTAGTTTGTTTGCCCACAGTGGAAAGTGGTATTTGATACAAAAATGTGCATTTTCAAAAACTAATGAATGATAATTAAAGTTAAGTTGGGGAGACCTACAGCTGTACTTATGTCCTTTGTGCAGTAGGGCATGTCAAGATTTGATTGTTACTTCATAAGTTAGGTGGCGACATTTTATATTGATTAACGATTTCCCGGCATTTCTGCTGGTAACCGCACCTGGAATACTTGGGTTGTAACTACTGATAATCCTTCTTAGCATGGTCATATTGTACTGTAGTCACTATTTTACAGTTATAAAATTTGCTAGTTGCTCAGGAAGACTTTCCTTGAGCAGAAGTAGCTCTCACTACAGAACAGGTTGGAGACCTAGCAGATATCATCTAGATCGCAAGAGAGATGGCTCACTATCTGAGGTGGTCGTGGTTCCATGCCCTCTCCCTTCCCACCTAGAGCTGATGGTGGTGATGGATGCTTCCCGGCTGGCGTAGGGAGAATCTAGGAGAAGTAAAGATCAGGGCACTTTGGTCTATGATGGAAGCCCGGTTCCACATCAGTCTGTTGGAGTTGCAAGCCATTTGTTTGGCTCAGAAGGCCTTCCTGCTTGCCATCAAAGGGTCTTCAAGTTCTTACTGACAACACTACTGCCATGTGCTACTGGAACGAGCAGGGTAGGTGTGCCAGGAGTATCTGCGCATTTGGTGTTGGTTGGAGCTCCAGGGAAATTCCCTGATACCAGGCTCCTGAGATGGCACAGGACATTGTCCCAACAGCAGGACCCTGGCTAGATCTTTTTGCCACTGTTGAAATTGCACTATTTCAAAAGATTTGCCTTTTGGGTCTCTGCAAGAACAATTGCTAGGAAATACGTTCAAGCTGGAATGTGACATGGTACTCATGTATGCCTTACCACCCCTGCTTCTGATGCCCAGAGTTCTGAAAAAGATCAAGAACGACTGGTCCCAAGTCATCCTAATGGCTCCAAACTTGACCAGAACAGTGTTGTACCTGGAACTTCTTGGCATGAGCATTTGTCCTCTGTTCAGGCTGCCACTTTGTGAGAATCTTCTGTTGCAGCAACAGGTCAGGGTCCTCCACCCTCATCTGTGCAATCTACACCTACATGCATGGAGATTGAAAAGTAACAATTGACTGCTTTTGATCTGCTACTTGTAGTGGTGGATGCCATCCTTGCCACCAGACGCCCTTCCCCGAAATCCATCAGTGCCAGGAGCTGAGACAAACGTGTGGGCTGGTGTATGGCTTGTAGCCTGATCCCTTACAAGCAAAGCTGCTGTCACTGTTCTTTGGTTTGTTTTATCTTTGGCCAAGAAAGGTCTTGCGGTGGGCACCAATAAAGGTTATTTGTCAGCTCTTTTGGCCATTCTGTGTTTACTAGACCAGCTATCCCTGTTTAAATCACCTGTTGTGATGATGTTCATTAAAGGTTTGACACTTGTTTCCTCCCAGTGCATTTGTGGTGCCACAGCGTGACCTTAACTTGGTCTTGACATTTCTTATTTGTACTCACTTTGAGCTAGTGCATAGTTGTTTGCTGTGTCTCCTGACCTTAAAGAGCGTCATCCTCTTTATGACTACATCAGTGTGTCTCGTGAGTGAACACCAGCCACTTTTAGTGCTACCGCCATAGACCACCTTTTTCAAGGACAAGCTGGTGCTGACCCCTGAGGTACCATTCTTGCCAAAAGTCATGACTCGCTTCTATGTTGAACAATCCATTACTTTACTAGCATTCTTTGTTCCTCATCACCCCGTGAATGAGATGCAGAGGCTCCATTGGCTTAACCCCAAAAGGGGTAGAGCTTCTACTTTGATCGTTCCAAGGAATACCCTGTGGACAGTCAGCTTTTTGTGGGGTTCTTTGGGACGAACAAAGGGACTGACATGCAGAAGAGGACCCTGTTGAGGTGATACTTCTCTGCATCAAGATCTGAGGTGCTCTGGCCAATAAGCAGCGCCCAGAAATTCTGTGCCCATTCTACTAGGGTTAATGCTGCTACCATTGCTTTGGCTCATGGATTGCCTGTCATCTTCAAAGCCACTGCGTGGGCTTCATTGCATATGTTCATGTAGCACTATTGCCTTAACAGTCAGCTCAGAAGGGAGGGGCCCTTTGCCCCGCTTGGTCCTGCTAGAAATTTTGGTTTGAGTCCACTCCACATACCCTCCACCATAGAGAGTTACTGCTTTGATATCGATTCTAAGGTGAGGAATCTGCAGTTAGAATTGTCCATCAGAAGAACAAGTTACTTACCTTTAGTAACACTCTTTCTGGTAGATACTCTATCTAACCACAGATTCCTCGCTGCGCTACCACCTACCCATTTTGCGTAGTGGCCTCCTTTTAAAATCTAAAAAGGACCCAAGTTAGTATTCAGCACACTTGTACCAACAATTGCTCATACTCCACATATACTGTCTCGGAGATTGAAAATACAAGAAACTAACATCAGTATGCGGAGGTGGTGCTTATATGTTGCTCTGCTTCATCACTTCCGAGTTGCTTTTTTTTTTAGGTCTAAATATTTGGTCTGTGTTTTAATTTTTTGTGTGCATTTTTCAGTACTTCCAGAGCTTGGCCTGCTCCTGCTGAGATGTGACATTCCTCCCTGCGTGAAGGTGGAGAGCTCACACCTTCTGTCCGAGTTTGCCAGACGAGATGGTGCACAAACACATTAAGACTAGCCCGGTTATTGTAATGAATGTCTTGACCGCGTGGCCCTATTAGCAGGGTCTTCCCTCCTCCCAGGGTTGATAGCCGGGCCCCTAGGAAAATAAAGGCGCTCCATCGGGCTGAGCGTGTTGGCTTCTATGGTAGGAATGTCGAGTACCGCACTGTAATAAAAGACCATCAGTATACTAGCTGCCGGGGGTGAGGAGCCCTAACTCTTAACGACATGAGGCACAGGAAGGCCCAATGCATTTTTCGTCCATTTTGTGAGCTTACATTATTAAAAATGGTTAATTTTAATAATATAGTTTTGCGCGGATAACTGTTGTCCATTTTCTTTCCCTTGCTACCGATAATGGACAAATGTTTTAAAACTGAATATATTCTTATCGTGCCAGATGAAACTGCCCCTTTTTTGAATAAAAAAAATAAACTTGCAAGGATGATACCTGTATAACGTTAACTTTTGGTGTGTTTTGTCTACCTTTGGGCTTACATAGGTTCGATCGTCAGTATATGTTGTTGCTTAAACGATTACATTATATAATTTTATTGTGGTGTATGAAACAAAATAGTAATTATCATTTTTGTTGTGGGGTACGCATGTTCCATATTTTCTGCAAAACCAAGTGAGTTATTTTTCTTCCATTCACAGATTTGGTTCATCTTACCTGCTCTTCGGTGAAAACTGCCAAAGAAGACCTAGAACCCGTGGTGCAGAAATTATTTACCCCATACACTGAAATAGGTGAGAAAATAATTGAAATACGCTAACGTGCTGCAATTACTTGTCATTAAGGTGGGGTTACGGTGAAGTTATCTCTGGTAGCAAATGTATACTTCTTGGCATAACCCTCCTCGCCAGACGTCGACTCTAGTTTCAACAACATGGTCCCTTGGATTCACGGTCCTGCCTGGATGGCACACATTTCAACGTCCTGGGCATACCTCCTTCCTCCCTTGCACCTGTGCCACTGGACACAGAACCGAGAGAGCTTCGAGGATGTATTCTGTAATAGCCTGTTAATTATTCTTTATTTTTTTGTAGAATTGCTACTGTGATCTCAACCAATCCTTCACTATTTAAGTGGGTTAGGCCTGTCCACAGAAAACCTGTTTTGTTTTTGAGACCCCAGTGCATGTTTACCGTGTGGCCACAGCACAGCACATCTCATTCCCTATGGCATATAAAGGTTATCACTTTTTAATCTACACCATCACAGGTGCAACCCTTCCACTACATTTACGTCTTTATTCTATACCATTCCAAGATGTGATTGCACTTTATTTCAAAGTCTGTCTCTCTCCATTGGTCCCTGTAGTTAATCCGAATAGTGTTTTTGTTTGATACTTTTTGTATGGTAATTGCAATTCTTTGTTAATTCCTCTCTTGATGCGATTCCGGACTTTGGGCCAGATGTTTGTAGTGTTTTCTCTGTCGCAAAAGGTCCGATTCACAGAATCGGGCCGTATTGAAATTCAAAAAGTATTTTCTTACGAATCGAAATTAGTGTTTGAGACCAACGTCCAAATTGGTATTTGGAAGGGGCATGTTTAGGGCGTCTCTTCCAAATAGCGATTTGTATCAGTATGTAACAATGTGTTACAACCGAATTCTGGTTGCACCACATTAATCTTTTACCACCACCTCAAAGGATGTGGTAAGTCCTTTACAAACGGGAAGGAGCCCACAAGGGCCCCCTTCTCCCTTGTGAAAGCATTTTTTAAAGTGGGCAGTGGCTCCACTGACCCCTGCCCTACTTTAAAAAAATGAAATTTACTCTAAGAAAAACGGGTTACATAAAAAAATGCTTTTATTTAAAAGCAGTCACAGACTCGGTGATCTACTGACCCCCGCAGGCAACTATCCCTGTGGGTCACAATTTGCAACCTACCTCATTATTATTCATGGGGTTGTTCCAGGTGCAATGCACCAGCAATCAGCAATTTGCAAACCAACCTATTTGCAAACCAACCTATTAGTATATAGGTCGGTTAACATATTTCCACATTGGTCGCAAAAATGTTGGTTACCAGCTGTGATCAGTGTTTTGCAAACAGTGCTCGTACATCTGACCCTATAGCCTTGTACAACGATGGGTACTAGGGTCCAGATGTATGACAGTAAATGTATGCGTAAACAGGTTTGTGACCCGTTTTCACATGCAAAAATCCTGTGGACCATGTACTAACACTATTTTGCTAGTCGCAAATAATTTGTTCCTAGCAAAATAGTGTTTTGCGACTCACTATTAGAAAGGGGCATTCCCTTCCTAATAGCGACCCCACGAGTCATGTAAGAATGTTTTGCAACCGCTATAGCGGTTCCAAAACACTTCCAGTTTACCACCCTCTGCAAGAGGGTGGTAAAGCACTTGCAAACGGGGAGGGGACACCAGGAGACCCCTTCACCTTTGGGAATGCATGTGCAAACATTTTTTAAGAGCAGGCAGTGGTCCCTGGGACCACTGCACGCCCTTAAAAAATGTTTCATATTGCTTTCTTTAAATGCATCCCGTTTCGGGTCGCATATTCATGAGGCATGCAATTTGTGAACCCATTGGGAACAGCAAACCGTCTCTCTGACACTGTTGTACATGGCATTTAGCGAATGCCCCGGTTGTACATCTGGACCTAGATTCGTAGAAGCAGTTATTTTGGCAGTAGCCTCCTGTCCTTGTTTGTTACTACTGTTTCTGAATTAAAAGCTCTTTCTTTTGCCTGATAGACTGAATAGAGCTTTATGGTCCGTCCCAAACAGATGTCCATCATGTTACTTGTCAAGTCTATCTGAAATTGGCACAGGCTTGAAAGTATACTTTTTGTGATGGTCGGGCAAGCACAAATTAGTGACTGGCAAGTAACAAAGAGGCGAGTTGATGACTGTAGTGGTTTCTCATTATGAAATTCTGCTTTAGACAAGGGTCCTAAAACCTCAGTCAGAGTATATATAGTGTACTCCGAGGTTTGTTTTTGATCATAAACTTTTTATGGTTCGGTTTAGGCAGAGTAAAACATTACAAACTTGTGTAGTATGTGCCTATGTCAAACCAAAGTCATTTACACCAAATCAAACCTGCAAATGTATATCAGCCAGACTATATTATATGCCCAAGCTGGGTGTACATCTAGTCAAGGTTTCGTTTAATATGAAACTGGCGAAAGTCACTCTGATATTGAATAGACAGTTGAAAATGGTAACTTTTTTGACTATTGGTCTCACTGCTGATTCTTTGAAACCATAGAATGGTGGTTAGTGATCTGGAAGCAGTGTGTGAGTCTAGCTTACTCTAGAGTTGGGAGGTGGGGGGAGAGTTAAACTACTGGTAGTATTGAGTCTCTTTGCAAACACCTTGTCTTTCCACAACCAGAATTGCAGAACATATTATTAGTCTTAACTTTTTGCATTCTCGACATTGGAATATCTGTTGGGTAAAAGCAGTACTTCATTACCCAGAAAAGATACGTCATTGTGTAAAGCGGACCTAAATGCCTCACTGTCATTGAGACTACCAAACAATTCCTCGCTATATGTAAAACAATAAGATCTTGATGGTGTACTTTTGATTTTGCATCACTTTGCATTTTTATGAACCATGTCAGAGCCCAACTAATCAAACACTCAGTGCTTAATTTGAGGCAGTAGTTTCGGGTGCTTGGCACCGTCACATATTTGTCAGCACCTATACTAATGCCAGTTCACCACAATGTAGTGCTGTCTGCCTAATATTCAGAAGAGCACAACAACAGTGTTTAATGTGTCAATATACATTAAAAAAGAATAATAATTGCCCCAAGCCATTATTATAGCTTTGGGTGGCTTGGAATAGTATAAACTCTGAAACTTGTAGGAATGTGAAGGTTTCTCAGTGTATAGGTACTGTCATTGGCAAGGCTGGCGGGGGCAATAGTTTGTGCAAGCTGTAGTCCTCCCGTGAAGGGTCCTGGCACTTACTTTTTCGCAAATTCAGTTGTAATTCACAAATTCAGTTTTAATTCACTAGATCACAGATAAAAGACATCTTTGCATGTAATCCTGTACAAGCAATGAAATAAACTTCTCTCAGAGACTTGTTCATATTTATCCTGGCCTGGGTTCTGTGTGCCTGTCTTTAACTGAACCGTACCAATCCCAAGTTTATCCTTATCATTAACAACTCCGAAAAAGCACATTCTCCTTTCTCTTTATAGCTTCAGTGATCAAACTAGTATCTGCAGAGCTTGTTCGACAGTAACAGTTCTGATTAATGCTACAAAGATTTCAGCATGCTAAACAGAAATCATAATTCTAAGAATGAGGATCTTCTTGCAGAAATCCACTTAGTCTTGCAAAAAGTCTGCCTGTCAAGTCCTACATTTGGACAGAAATGAGAGAGTTTTAGTCGTGGGAGTATGTTAAAATTAAAAGTCCACTGAAAAACTTTAGAAAGCTGAGCTGTATGTTTTTCTGGACAAACCTGTCATTGCCTTCTAGGAAATTTGATAATCATGTGATCTCAAGAAGATTTTGCAAGTGTATTAAGCTGCTGATATTCATCATGCGGCATATCAGGCTGCACACACACCCTATTGGCCCCCATTACCAAAACCTGCTGTAACTAGCGGTGGGAGATGTAACAAGTTCATCCCTTAGAATAAGTGTAGGTTTTCGCTATCTGGTTGAAGACCCCCCCTTACTGTATACTGAACCGAAGTCTATGACAGGCTGCAGAATTGTCTTATGTGGTGACTGCCGGTACTATTAGCATCTTTTTTTCATGAGAAGAGCAGAATGATTCAAGAAACTCTGAGGGCAAATCCGCCTGTGACGGGCGAAATATTAGCTAGCAATGCTTTGGCGTAAGCGGTAGGAGCTCTTCACTCGCTACAGCAATTTCCTCCGCTATCGCTGGAAACGTCCCTAGCTAGCATCAAAGGCCTGAAGTCGGGCTCCCCTTCCGACCCCTGTCCTGTAAAAGTGTTAGTGTCCGTAGCTCAGGTTATTAATCCAGTGGGAAATAAAATGCAATCCGGAAAAGTCGGAAATTATTTTCTTCGGCACTCAATCGCCAGACGACTGGAGACTCTGGTGGCCCGAAGATATGTCGCCGCCCTCCTCGGCGCAACAAAAAGTTAAGAACTTATCAATGAAGGCCCAAGTCCAATCAGTGGTACGAACGTGCTTTGGTCTCCTCAGGATGATGAGGAAATTCCTTCCTCTCCTGTCTCTTGAACACAGGAGATCTGTGGTCCAAGCACTAATCACTTCAAGACTGGACTATGTGAATATACTCTATCTTGGCCTTCCAGAATATCTTCTCAAGCGTCTGCAGGTGGCACAGAATGCCGCAGCCAGAGCCATCCTCAGGCTAAAGGTGAGGACGCTGTCCCCCTGCCTTGGAGAACTTCACTGGCCCCCGGTAAAGAACAGAATCCGATCTAAGGCGATGGTTCTGTTCTTTGAAGCTTGGCATGGAATGGGTGCCAAGTACCTGTGCAGAAGGATCTCTCACTATGTTCCTTCTAGAACGCTGAGATACTCTTAAATGAATCTAGCTAGGGTCCCCAGAATCTCTCGCGTTCGCCCTGGGGTATCCTCGTTTGGGTTGCTCAGCGCCCAGGCCTGGAATGTGCTCACTGCCTCACTGAGAGTGTCTCTAAACCTTGCTGTTTAACCAAAAACTGTGAGGACTCTTCCCGTGCTTTCAGGCTTCCTTTTTGTATGTCTCTTGTGCTTCTGTTGCCATTAGGGGGGGTCTATGCCAGGGGGCCTTTTGATGCACCGGGACACTCTTCTGAGTAGCTGTGCGCTATATAAATGCACAAAAAAAAATGGAGAGATAAAATAACTCCACTTTCTCTCAAAGAGCTAGTTTTCGCCTGCCAAGAGAAGAATCTGATCTCCGCAAGATCTGAGCAAGGCTTTGCTCATGGGAAGAACCTCCACGAGGATAGCTGGACAGAATGAGCCTGCCCACGAGCTACAAGGTTGGCCAAACCAAGCTGCAGAGAAAGAAAGCTAGAACACGTATCTTTTTGTAGAACTCTACTATCGAATCCATCATGAAGGTTTTCCTTCAAAGACCCTGACCCATGCTGTGTCTATTGGGTGCCTCAATTCTTCTGTCTTCAGCCTCAGAGAGACCAAAAGACAGTCGCCCTTCACACCTCTGGCATGGGGTTGGGTTACACTGACTGAAGGATGTCACTCTGATACTGGATCTCTGAACCTTCCTACCAGTCCTTGCACTTACTGTCGTATCACCAGTTCAAGCCACAGTCAGATCTAACCCTAAACTGACCACTGCCCCGTGGCTACGGATGTCACCAGTAACCACACTAGGTTGCCCAAATCTGTTGGTTACTAAACTATCAGAAAATCTTAAATGCCTAGCCTATGGCAATAACTATATAAGATATTAACTGTGGTTTATAACGTTGCTTTCTTTGAAATTTGAAATTGTTTTTAGAGTCTGATTAGTTTGGGGTGATTTATTTTAGCAGATTTCTGAACCCGCTGTTCGTTTTGCTGTCACTTTAGCACTTTCAGTACTTTATATTTGTGATACCTTGGCCTTATACTTGTTTATTCTTCCCTGATCTCTCCAGTCATCCGGTTTCTTTTGCAGGGAGGGGACGTTTTCTCAGGTAGCCATTTTTACTACATAGGTCGATTGAGAGGCACCATTGTGGGAGGGTGAACTTTCTAGTCGTTATCTATTCCAGCTCCATGCACTATTTAATGTGTGTAGGTGCTGCTATACAGAAAGCATATGTACAAGTGACTGATATGGATACAATTGCTGTTAGATGCCACTCAATGCCACAGTGTCTTAATTCACATCAAATTAAAAAACAATACACTAGTATTTTTGTCGATGTTTCGACCCCTTTAAATTATTTATGGGAGGGTTATCCTCAGGACGAAAATGATTTTTTGAAACATCAAAAATCATGGTAATCCCTTGCATGAATTTATAATGCAGAGGTGTGGGGACTATTTCAAACTTGTTTTGAATAAATCAAGTCTTACTGTTGGGAGCACTAGCGTAACAGAACTGTCATGGAAATGTGGAAATATAGAGCAATAAAACCTGACTATAGCCTTAGAAAATCAGCTTTTTACAATGCAAGTGGCTGCCACAAGATTTAATTGCTGGGTTTTCTTGGCCCTGGAAGAGATTGCCCCTTTATTTTCGGTTAAACAAAGAAGAATATATCCCAATGCTCCTTAGTACTCCAGCAGTATGAGAACCTTGAAACAAAAATGTAGAAGGTTAGGACAGATTTGGAGAAAACATTAAGCAGAATCGAATGAACTAGTCTACAGAACAGCCATACGGAAATCTAAAGCACCAAATTTTAAAGCAAAATCTGAATATTTTTACAAATAAATTTGAAAATTCTAAGAAGCCGAGTAAGGGCTTGTTTATAGTGGTTAATATTCTTTTGATCTCTGTATCCAGATCTGCTGCTACACAATCGCAAGATATGTGTAATCAACTAGCTAGTTTCTTTCAAAATAATATTATTTACCAAGACTTTCCATTAAAGACACTACCGAACCTTGAACTAATATTAGCCGATGGTGCGTTGGTTTCCAAAAATACGTCTCTCAGTAAATTCTCTCCCTTATCAGAATTGAAAGATAAACACCTCCTTTTTGCAGTTATATCTGGATCTCCTCCGATCTCTGCCCTCTTCGCAATCTTCACCTGGCTCTAGACATCGTAACTAAAAAAGTTTTGCCCCTTCTCAACCCTGCTATAGAGTTGACTGTCTTTCCTCAATAATGGAAGGAAACTACCATAATTCCTCTATTAAAATAATTACAGGCCAATTTCAATGCCCGCTAACAGGAGAAAAGGAACTTTCATCAGTTATTAAAACACATTATCTTTTAGGTAGCTCCCATGCTGGTTTCAGGAAAGAACACAGTATGGAATCTGTACTGAGGTCTGTAGCCGGTGATTTAAGAGATATTCTGGATCATGGAGGCTTGGCTACTTTATTATTATTGGACTTCTCCTTGGCATTTGACACAGTGGCCTATTCTGTACTAGTGGCCTGTGTGTCTCAGTAGGGCATTAAGGATAAGGTCTTTAGGCTTCTCTCGTCCTTTCTTGCAGGATGATCACAATCAGGGGCATGTAAGCCATTTACATCACAACATTTTTCTCTTCCTTGTAGATTGTGTTCTCTAAACACCTCTAAAGAGTCACTGGTGGTAGCCAACGAGTTCCAGAACTTGATTAAAGAGGCTGACATATGGATGGGGTTAAACTGTTTAAGACTGAATGGAGTGAAGACCTATTCCTGATGTTTGGTTGTTTGCCAAGTAATTGGTCACAAATTTGGTAGCCCTTCTAGTTGGGTCCTGTGCTTCAACCTGCTAATGCCGCACATAATTTGACCATGATTTTTTATAAAGATTTTCTATTTAAATCCTATTGCTACGTGCTGTTATATTAGGATGTTAAAGAAAAACTATCCCTTTGTTCCACAATCAGCATGGAAACCGGTCATCCAAGCATTAGCAGCCTCCCACCTGGACTATTGCAGCACTAATATTTGGGAGTTACCCAGGCATTGTGTGAGAAACTGCAGGTCGCTCAGATTGTAGCTGCAAGAGTATTCTGGAAATCCGTAATCATAAACCTATTTTGGACTCACTGAAGGGCTTGCTCTCACTACCAGTCCATAAGAGATAACATTTTAATGCCCTCTGCATAGCGCACAGATCTTTATATGAGATTGGTCCAGCATCATTCAAAGCCAAGTCCAGCTCTTTTGCTCCCTGGAGGCATCTTAAGTCAGCAAGGGAGTAAAGATGATGTGGTGCCTAGAACAAAACTTAACATAGAGAACTTTTGGTTCCTTAGTGGACCCACACATTATTGACTGTTCACCAGATCATCATTTTTCAAGAGCGCCTAAAGACTTTTTGTTATTTTTCGGAATCCATATTTTTGGATGTGATCGTTTATTTTGGACTTGGGATGTTTTTTGGAGGTGGCACATTAGATTCAACCTTATTTTGATTCCAGGGTGGGAGACACAGAAACAAACTTGACCCCAGACTCCTCTGCATCTCTATCCTGTTACCTTTTTAATACCCCCTTAGTCCAAATATAGCAACAGAGCGAACCAAGTGCCTCCATAGATCACCGTGCCAACCCAAAAAGCCATAGAAACAACATTAGCAACACCAGCATATCTCATCCCCGAAATGTGATAGCATTTTCTGTTTTTTGTTGTTGGTTTTAGATTTTAAGTGAGCTATCTTGATGGATACACCTTCTAGCAGATTCCTGACCTTAGAAATTATCCTTCCAGACTTCAGACTGGTCCGGAAAACCTTTCCCCTACAATATTTCTGCAGTGCTGCCAGATGGCACTATGTGTTGCTTCAGCCGAAATGTGATAGCATCTTCTTGGGGGTGCTGGAAATGCTGTCCAAAGTCGTCTTCACCACTCACTGTGCGCAGGTGCCTCAACAGAGCTCATTAGCTCAGGGTGACATTTTCAAACAAAAAGAGGGTGAAGCATATTGCCTCACATCCAAGCATTCAGTTACCTCAATTCAGTATGGTAAATACAGTGAATAATAATACTTACATCTGAAAGAGACTTCTAACAGCAGATGCCTTACCTTAGAATCCCCAGGCATCAGACTGGATCTGGAAACATTTTCATGAGCAGTACCCCTGTGTGGCGGTAGGTGGCATCGCTTGCTTCTGCCTGGCATCGTCTGCGCCGGAAGTGGTGTGTGCTATCGTCATTTCTTTCCCTGCCAGTCAGCGCAGATCTAGAGAAGAACTACCACCAGTCACTTTTTGGCTGACTTTTTGTCGAAGATTTTGTTTAGACATTGTCTCCTGGTGTGGCAGGGATGTCTGCAAGAAAGGCTGGTTTTATGCCCTGTGACGCCTGTCACTGGCAAATGTCAGTGACGGACCCACATCTCGTCTGACTCTGGTGCCTTGAGCATGACCACGACTCAAAGACCTGTGTCAATTGTCCCGCCATGCACCTCAAGACCTTGTGCGATCGCTCCCTCATGTTCCTTGCTGCTCAATGTGTGATGTCATGACAGTCTGGATCCTTGTCTAAAGGAAGGCCCCATGATTGGTCGGGAAGCCATTCCAAACTCTTGTCACACTTAAAATCGTCCGGACGTTCTGGTAAGTCACACAAACATAAAAAGAACAAGAAGTCAAAAAATTGTTTGACTCACACACCCCCTCCCACCCTCAGCCATCCATCGACGTCCTCTGACGAGACGAGGAAACGTCAGCACACGAGGCCTGGCCACACGGTTAAGCTTTTGCCTGGCCTGTCACTGCGCCTCCTTGTTGAGTTTAAAGTAGCCAGAGCGTTCTCCACCCAACAAAAGTTCTTTGAGGCCCTGCACCTCATTTGGGTGGCTTGTTCCAGCTGGAGCACCTTGTGACCCTATGGGCTTAGGAGATGCCCTTTCCGGTCTTCCGGCGGAGGTTCATCCCCGGCACCAGTTGGGCCCTTTGGATCCATGGATGGGTCCAGACCTGCGCCGGTTGGGCCACCTCGACCTTCCCCGGTGCAGGCCCCACTGCCTGCTTCCCTGGCACTGCGCCCTTTCTCATCCCAGACTCTTAGACAGTGCTGGATGGGCGCCGTCCGACATCGACTGGAACCATTTCATCCAGAGCCTATGTCCTATTCCTGTGGGCTAGTACTTGGGATGAAGGGGAGTGGCCATTTGATCCTAAAGTATACCACCCCCTAGATCTCACGAGGAATCCTGATGTGAGGATGTGGCAGATGCCAGTGGACTGGGCACCTCCCCAGATACTGGCTTAGTCTCTCCTCCAACCGTGGCTATGAGGAGGGAGCCTCATTTGCTATGGTGGTGAGGAGGGTGGCCGAGGCCCTGAACTTTCAGCTATCCTTTGTGGCTGTCAAGACGAACATTTTGACGGAGGTGCTTCAGCCAGGAGTCACCCCTTCAGAACTGCTTTTCCCATTTAATGAAGCCCTCACGGATGTCCTTCTTGATGCCTGGCCCAAGCCCTGCACAGCGATTCCTGTAAATAGTGTAATTGCCTACCGCCATCACTCCCTCTCCCTCTCCCTCCCCACCCCACTCCCTCCCCCCCCCCCCAAAGGGGATCCCAACATCCTCACCCAATATCCCACCCTGGGTAGCTTGTTGGTCCAAGCCTCCACTTTTAAAGTAAATCCTGGCACATTCCCTACCACCCCACTTAAAACAGGGAATCCAAGAGGCTGAATACCTTTAGAAAGAAGTTGTTGTCTTTCACCAGCCTGGCACTGCAGTCGTTGAACACTACGTCCCTTTTGGGCTGATGCTTCCATTCGCTATGAGACTCAGTAGCGCAGGTGCTGCCTATGGTCTTTGAGGAGTCCCGAGCCATACTCTCCCAAGCTTTCGCTGACAGGAGGCATGCCGCTAAGTTCACCATTTGCTGTGTTTTGGACATGACAGGCTCATTAGGCAGAGTGGTTTCATAGTCTGTGGCTCAAAGACACCATGTCTGGTTGCTATTTTCTGGTACTCAAGAAGGACTGAGGGCTTTGTCTTTAGGCCTGAGCGGTGAACTCTATTCCGTTTGCTGAGTTTTCTGCACTCCGTGCTCCGCAGAACTGGCAGTGGGCAGAAAACTCTGCTCCGCGTAGTGCAGCAGAGTTGTTTCCCACTTGTGCTCACGAGCAGTAAGTTGGCGAGCGCGAGCTGCCACTCGGGTAGAATTTGGCACTTCACTGACATCCACGTAGCGAAACTCCATGAACTACGCCCAGGTCTGTTTGTCTTATCCTAGACTTGCGCCTTCTCAATTTTTTTCTGAAAAAGGAGAAATTCTAAATGCTCACACTCACTCAAGTTCTGTCTCCCCTGAAATCGGGAGACTGGATGGTAGCGTTGGACTTGCAGGACGCATACTACCATATCCCTGTCCTGCCTGCCCATTGACCACAGGGTAGGTCATGAGCACTTTCTGTTCACCGGCTCTCCTGTGGCCTTATCCGTGTCCCTTGGGTGTTCACCAAGGTGATGGTTGCAGCTCATCTGCGGGGATTACGGGTGCCACTTTTCCCCTATCTCACCGACTGGCTCTTGAAGGCGGGCTCGTCCCAGGCAGTCTTCACCCACCTCCAGACTACACTAGACCTCCTGCGCTCACTGGAGTTCACTATAAATGAGCCGAAGTCACTCCTGACCCCTTCTCAGACTCTCCCTTTTATCAGACCTGTTCTGGACACAGTACAGTTTCGGGCTTATCCTCTTGAATAGCAAGGTGAGGATGTTCAGGCTATGATACCGATGTTTCAGCAGCTATCTCGAATATCGGTGAGACTGGCTGGCGCTGCAGGGCCTCATGGTCTCCTGCATCCTGCTTGTGACACGTGCCTGTTGGCATATGCGGGCTCTGCACTGGGGCCTGAAGTTTCACTGGGTGCTGTGATGTTGCTTGACGTCTGTCTCCTACATGCACATAACGTGGAACAAGAACTTAGAACTGTACATTGTATTCTCTTTAGAATGATACTATTAGAAAATTGTTGTGAGATTCTAGTTGGAGCAGTTGAAGCTAGCTGTTGGTGGATGAGGTGAAATAAACCTACCTACTTCTCTTTCATGGTGTTTCTGCTTCTTCACCTGGGAGACACTACATTTATTTGGCAACGAGCGGGCGTAGTGTCACCTCAACACCGATCAAGTTGCAAACTCCACAGAAGCATTTCCTCCTCCAGCGGCTGAATATTCTTGGGACGAGAAGTTAAAGCTTCTCCAGCGGCTGAATCTCATAGCACTACACCGGAGTGAAAGTCGGAAGCAGTGGTATCGATCTTTCATGCGGTGAGGAGGATAGTGGGTGGTCTGCGTTGTGAAATGGATTCACGTTTCTATATCTTTGATAAAGTGAAATTCAGGCCTGTGTTGTGAAACGCATTTGCGTTCCAACACTAGTATTTCAAGAGAAACAGGCCGCAACGGCAAGAATCTTGCTGGTATTCTTCTTGGACGTGTTCTTCTGACGTATCAGGCTTTGTCTTCACCTTCACAGCTATCGGAGGCATCCGGCATCATCACGCAGCGTGTCCATAACGAGGCTTGGTTGTAACCAATGAAATTGCTGCACGTCATCTTTAGCTTCCATTTTGTATGATTGGGATTACCTGTATACGATAACATTGGAACACAGTTACTTGCAAGTCAGTTTTCGCGCTAGCAGGCACTTGTTTAAATAGGAATACAATGATGTTATGCGCAACTTTGTTTTCGCACTAATGTGTACCTGTTTAACTGTCAGAAGTAAGAAACGGAATGCCATACGTTGAAGTTCAAAGCACAATTTCAATTTCAGCGAGGAATGCTCTTTATTATGTTTATCGACTTCCAGTTCATCTGACACAAGGTTATATTGTTTTATCTGTAAATTTACTTTGCTTTTGTTAAACAAATCTGCATTATTAGCCAGCTTTTTTTTCGGTGACTGGCACACCACTGACGAAGGAAGCACATTTATTTCAGCTGAAACTTAGTATTTATTTTTGTCTCTGCATGTAAAAGAAAATAAGGAAAAATGTAAAGCTTTCTTTTGTTGTGTCATCATAATATTAGTCAACTTATAGGAGAAAATAGGTTTATTCTGATTGCATTTATTTGTTTTTTTTCATTAGTCTAGTTGATTTAATGCTTACCTGGTAATTGTAGTACGTTATTCAAGCATTATGCAGAATGTAACTCAGCCTCCTTTTTTCTTAACGAGTCCAGGTGAACCTAATGTTAAATGGCAGAAATGGAAAAAGATATTTGTAAACTATGCAAGAGTGTGTGGTACAAATTTAAGTGCTGAACGTAAACATTCTCTACTGTTACGTTGTCTCGGGGGTGAAGGGCAAGAGGTATTAAAACATCTACTAGAACTTAGTGCAGAAGAACAAAGGAATCTCAATGAATATGAGATATGTATTTTACAACTGGATCGTCATTACCTTCCAAGATTAAGTACAATAATGGAAAGGTATCACTTTGGACTTCGTGAACAGAAAAAGAATGAATCTGTTGAAGAATTCTTATCAGCCCTTAGGAAACTTGCATCATCTTGCAAGTTTGGTCCTGCTGTAGAGGAGAGGATCAGAGCTCAGTTTGTTTTGAAGTGTGCGCATGATAATATCAGAAAAGAACTTTGGTTGAAAGATGAACCTCCTTTGGAAGAGGTTATAACTATTGCAAAGCAAGTTGAACACATGATGAAGTGTGTGGATGAACTTAGTGGTGAGAAGAATAAACTTACTACAACTGGGTTAAAGTTGAAGAGGTTGTATGTCAAGTACAGAAGAAAAACTCGACAGACAAAGACAAGAACATCTCTGTGCCTAATAATGCTAGTAACCCTACATTTGGAGGGAAACCTACTTGTTTTAGGTGTGATTGTTTATGGCATCTTGCAAACTCTCTTTTTTGTCCTGGTTTGCGTGTTGTGTGCAACACCTGTGGTCGGAAAGGCCATTTTGCAAAAGAAAAGTTAATAGAGGTGATCATTCATCTACAAAAAATCAACCAGAGGTGAAAGTAGTTACTTTTCAGATTGATGAAAAAAGAGCAGAACATCCTTCTCATATAGTGAACATTGAAGGTTTATCTCTCAACTTTAAGTTTGACTCTTGCTCCCACTTGACAATGATAGGTGAGGATGTTTTTCGTCAACATTTCCTTAACAAAGTCAAGATTGCTAAGAAAGACCTTTCTCCTTTTGGTTATGGGGGCATACCTATTAAGATGTCAGGATACTTTTTTGCTACAATTGAGCTTTGTGGAAGAATGATTGCAGGGAAAATATACGTGGCTAAACGTGGTGATTCTCTTATGGGTTGGCCTCATCAACGTTTACTTGGGGTACGTCTGAATCCCAATGCCTCTCCACAAGTTCAGGTCCAAGCAGTCGATGATCCCTCTTCTGTATTTGTCGAGCAATTCACAGACATATTTAGAGACAGTCTTGGTTGTCTCAAAGGGTACAAACATCATATTAAGATAAGAGAAGGGGCTGTACCTGTAATTGCCAAGGTCAGGAGAATTCCTTTAAACGAACAAGCTTGTGTTCAAAGAGAAATCGAGAAATTGGTAGATGCGGGAGTCATTGAACCAGTAGAAGTCACAGAGTGTTTGGCTCCCATAGTCGTAGCCAAGAAGGCCAGTGGGGAGTTACGCTTATGCATTGACTTCCGCGCGTTGAACAAATAAGTTATTGTTGATAAGTTTTCTTTACCTAATATTGATGAGATGGTTAGTACTTTGGTTGGCGCAAAATACTTCACGACTCTAGATTTGGCGTCAGCCTATCATCAGGTTGAATTAGATGAATCCTCCCGAGATTTAACTGCTTTTGTGACTCCTATGGGGATGTTTAAGTTTCGTAGAATGCCGTTTGGGCTTATTTCTGCTGCTTCCGTTTTTCAGCGTGTTATGTCTAGTATTCTTAGAGGTCTTGTTGGTGTCAAATGTTACCAGGATGATCTATTGCTCTTTGGTAACTCAGTGCAGGAGCATAATGTTCGTGTCTTTGCAGTATTGGAACGACTTAGAAAGGCTGGCCTATCTCTTAGAAAAGATAAGTGTAAGTAAATTATCTCGCTCATCGGATAACTGGTCATGGGGTTTTCCCTAAGAAAGAATTGGTTGATTCCATCGTAAAGATTGCTGAACCAGTCAACAAGGAAGAGCTTCTATCTTTCCTTGGCATGGTTGAATTTTACAGTAAAACTCACAATTTGAGGAGACTCACTATAAAAAATGTAGTGTTTCACTGGTCAGGTGAGTGTATGGAAGAGTTTGTTTCAATCAAGGAAGAACTGAGAAAAGCTCCTGCTCTTTATGCGTTTGTTCCTGGTCATCCTACTTACATCATGAATGATGCCAGCGAAAAAGGATTATGTGCAGTCTTACTCCAAAAAAAGGTGGTTTGGATTGTTTAATTGCTTGTGCCTCAAGATGTCTTAGGGGGTCAGAGCTTAACTACTCCGTCATAGAGAAGGAGTCTTTAGCCATATTTTGGGCCTTAAGGAAATTTATGAACTTGATTTGGAGCACAAAAGTTGGTGTGTTGTTTGATCATTAGCCCTTAAAAGAAGTGTTTTTAAAGAAAGGTCTTGATTCCATTTCGTCTAGAATCAAGAAATTGATTATTTCTCTTCAGGAATTCAATTTTAACGTTGAATATATTCCTGGTGTCATAAACAAGTCCGCTGATTGTCTTTCAAGATTGGTTGATGTAAATGATTGTGTTGAGGACGAAGTGTGTTAGGAGGATGATGTAATTAATGTATGTGAAATCACGGATGGTGCTGTTAGTGAAGTTGATTGGAAGGTTGAAATTGGGAAGGATGACGAGATAAGGAAAGTGATGGAGATGTTGAGGAATAATAAGTGTTTGGAGAAACCATGGGCTCTTGTTTGTGATGAACTTTGGGTTATTGATGGTATGCTCGCTCGGGGCACGAAATTAGTTCCACCTGAAGGTATAAGGAAGAAATTACTCAACTTTGCTCACAATGGTCACCTTGGGATTGTAAAGACAAAATAATTGTTACGGTTACAGTTTTGGTGGCCTGGCATGGATCTTGATATTGAGAGAATGGTCTGTGAGTGTGCAGAATGTTGTGCTAGCGATAAAATCTTGAAGACAAATAAACACCCATGGTTTGCAGGAAATTACCTAACCACCCTTGGGATGAAATTTCCATTGATATTGTTGGTCCTCTGCGTGGTGTGAGTGACACACCCTATTTAATTGTTGTTTTGGATCTCTATTCCAGGTGGATAGAGGTGGGTGCAGTTAGAGAAATTTCCACTGAATGTGTTATTAAATTCTTACAAGAAATTTTCAAGAGAGAAAGTTTTCCCAACAGTGTTCTCTCAGACAATGGGCCGCAATTCTGTTCTAATGATTTCAAACGCTTTCTGAATAACTGTGGCATTCTTCATAAAAGGTGTTTATCACCCTGAAACTAATGGAGCAATAGAATGGGTCCACAAAACTCTTAAGGAAAGCATACAACTTGCCAGAGCTAAAAGTCTGCATTGGAAAGATTCACTTCAGGACAGGATCACAGCTTACCGTTTATCTCCCCATTCTACCACTGGGAGGTCTCCCTTTGAACTCTTTAAAGGGAGAATTCCCAATTCCCTATTGTGTCCAGGATGGATGAAGTTAAATAAAGGGTTTGTTGACAATCCGATAGGAGATTGGAGGAAAAGAGAACTGGATAAGCAGCTTTATAGGAAGTCATACGTTGACGAAAAGAAAAGTGCTCAATTTCAGGAAGTAAAAGTTGGTGATCATGTTAAAATCAAAGCTCCTGTTGGTTGTCAACCTTGGTCTAAGTATACTAATGTTAGACCTGTGGTTAAAAATTTTAAGAACGCTGTCAAGACCAGTGATGGGAGGATTTGGAATAAGAGGCGCATAGTTGTGGTTAATTCTGATGTCCCATTAAATGGGACTCATGATAATAATGTTAGCTCTTATTCCAAATTGTCTTGTACTCCGTCTTCTTCCACTAGCTCTTCTGGTGTTCCTAGTTGTGTTAGAGAAAGAAGTCAAAGGTTGCGCAGACTACCTGTGTACATGAAGGACTATGTATAATATATCTTTTTTGTTTTCATGATATGTTTTAGGTATATTTAGGAATGTTTTATTTTGTCTCTACTTTTGTACATTTAAGTCATTTGTTACTGTTAAGGGGGAAGATGTGTGATGTTGCTTGACGTCTCTCTCCTACATGCACGTAACATGGAACAAGAACTTAGATCTGTACATTGTATTCTCTTTAGAATTATACTATTAGAATATTGTTGTGAGATTCTAGTTGGAGCAGTTGAAGCTAGCTGTTGGTGGATGAGGTGAAATAAACCTACCTACTTCACTTTCATGGTGTTTCTGCTTCTTCTTCACCTGGGAGACACCACAGGTGCAGCATTAGTGGAAATCTCTCCAACATGGTCCAGATATCGGAGGGCACTGCAAAAGACATACAGTGGTGGTTAAAAAACATTGGGTCTGCAGTAGACCCCTCTCCCTTCCCCTACAAGATCTGACAGTAGTGACAGATGCGCCACTCCTGGGATGGGGTGGCCATCTGGGAGAGGTGGGGATCAGAGGCCTTTCGTCTCTGGTGGAATCTGGACACCACATCAACTTATTGGAGCTCCGAGTGATCCAAACTGCATTGAAAGCCATCAAGGGACGGGTAGCGCAGGTGTTCACGGACAACACCACCGCCAAGAGGTACTTCAAGTAACAGGACAGGGTGGAGTCATGGACCCTTTGTCAAGAGGCCCTAGGTCTCTGGATATGGCTGCAACGTAACAGCGTTACCCTGGTCGTTGAACACCTGGCAGCCTCTCTGAAGGCCAGAGTGGACGAACTCACGAATGTCGTCTCCATCCAAAGGTGATGTAAGGTCTCTTTCAGCAGTGGAGAGAGCCTTAGTTAGATTTGTTTGCCACCGCCAAGAATGCGCAATGTCTGCAGTTATGCGCACTGGAGTTTCCAAGGCAGCTCTCGTTCGGAGACACGAGTGGAGCTACCTGTATGCCTTTCTGTCCATACCACTCCTGCCCAGAGTTCTGAAGAAGATCAGGAACGACCAGGCCCAAGCCATCCTTGCAGCTCCGAACTGAGCTCAGGGAGTCTGAGATCCCAAGCTGTTGAGCATCGCCATCGGTCCTCCAATCATGCTGCCTCTTCAGGAGGATCTTCTGTCGCAGCATCAGGAGAGGGTTCTCCACCTGAAACTATCCACGCTCTTCCTTCATGTGTGGAGATTGAGCAGCGACGTTTGACAGCTTTCGACCTTCTGCCCCAAGTCTCTGTTGCCATCTTGGCAGCTCAGTGTCCTTCAATCAAACGAGTTTATGCCGACCTTTGGAGCAAGTTTGTGGCATGGTGTACATCCAATCAAGTTCACCCTGTATCTGCTCCCTTTTTCCAAGGTCTTTTTTTATCCTTACCCTAGCCCAGCAGCGCTCTGTATTAGGCACGTTAAAGAATAATTTATGTGCAATCTCCGCTTTCCTGTAGCTCCAAGATCAGCCTTCCCTCTTGAAATCTCCTATTGTACATTGGTTCCTTAAAGGTTTGCAACACTTATTTCCTCCAGCTCCCTTCATTATGCTTCAAAAGAACCTTAACTTGGTTTGTACTTTTCTCATGTGTTCTCGCTATAAGCCACTTGAAACCTGTCTCAAAACAAGAGGAACCAGGAGCTTTTTAACCAGGTCCTGCACACCTACTCCCTAATCGTAAGCTTGTATAATAGACTGGTGTGCAGATCCTAAGTGAGGGTGGGAGTGTTCAGGTCTGTTAAGTAGTGCCCTCACACACCCCAGAGGATGTCACGCTTCATCATTGGGCCTGCTCCTTGTCTGGGCGGTGCTGCAATGCCCGACGGGCACGCGCAAAGGGGCTCTTTAGCGGAGATCTTTTGTTGATGAGGCCATTGGGTGAATGTGGGTGTGTGGACTAGGTAGAGCAGCAAGTGCGAAGTGGTGTTTTAAATAGGTCTAGGGCAGCCCTTTTTTCTAAGTTTTATTCGTAGAGTGCTCTAACCTAACTAAAACCAGTAATCCCTAGCTGGATACAATGGTCCTTAAGGGGCTGTGTGCTGCATAAGGTCGACATGTTTCTTGCCTGAGGTAGCCCCCAACAGGTGTTGTGGCAATTTATCAGGACCGTGAGAAATTGGAGCAATTGTCTTAACTATAGCACTACTTCAATGCTGGTTTTTGATGTGGCGAAATGCAGTAGTAACCAGCTTTGTAATTGAGCACCAGGTCTGATTAACCCAGTGTTCTGTGACCCCTTAATTGGTAGGTCTAAGCTGACGGAGGCTTTTCGACAGAGCACCTCGTTGCTCACAACGGAATGCGGCACGGCAACTAGCCGTGTTCCTACCCCGGCTCTGGTCCCCACTTCAAATCTGCCCTCTAAGGCTTCTTGCCATCAAGACCTTTCTGTTGGCAATTGCATCAGCCCTAAGGGTCAGTGAACTGCAAGTGCTGTCCTCACAGCCTTCATATGTCTCATTCCTCCCAGATTTACTGGTCCTTTGGACCAAAGCATGCTTCGTGCCGAAGGTAGTCACCCCATTCCACGTAGACCAATTCATCACCCTGTCTACTTTTTACAATCCGCCTCATCCATCTAAGGAAGACGAGAGACCCCACTGTCTAGACCGAAAAAGAGCACGTGTCAGTCTATCTTAACCTCACAAAACTGTTCCAGGTGGACGATCACCTCTATTAGGGATATGTTAGAGCTTAAAAAAAAAGCAAGGCTGAGCAGAAACAAACCATCTACCAATGGATCTTGCTCTGCTTTAAGATCTGCACGCACTGGCCAAGAAACAACCCTCAAACGGTTTTCCTGCTCATTCTACCTGAGCCAAGGCTGTAACCACTGTGTTAGCAGTCGGAGTTCCAGTCCTGGACATCTGCCAGGCAACAGCGTGAGCCTCACTGCACACTTTCACCAACCACTACTACCTGGACAGGTCCGTCGGGACGGACACCTAGCCCATTCAGTCCTGCAGGACTTTCTAGTCTAGATCAGGTTTGCAGACCTACCTCTGTAAAATTGTTTGATTATCTATTCTAAGGTAAGGAATCTGCGGCTAGAAGTCTCTATCGGATGAACAAGTTACTTACCTTTGGTAACGCCTTATTTGGTAGAGACTCTATCTAGCCGCAGATTCCCTACTAACCCACTCATCCTCCTTGTTCTGCGGGCGGATTTACAGGTACAGGGCTGCCCCCTTTTTAGGGCTGTAGTTCCACACATCATGGGTGTGTTCGTTCCTCCGTGCTCCTGGCGTGGAAAGGCACGAAAAGAAACGGACATTAGTATTTTGGGGTGGCACCGTGCACATCGCTTCCGGGATGGACGATGCCTTGAGGAGCCAAACGCCGCCTGAGGTACTGGCACACAGGGGTGCTGATCACGAAAACAATTCTGGATCCAGTCTGACGTCTGCGGATAATTCTATGGTAAGAAATCTGCGGCTAAATAGAGTCTCTACCAGATAAGGCATTACTGAAGGTAAGTAGTTTATTCTTCAGTGCTAGTCTTTTGCTTTTTAACTCTTTTTGGTGCAGCCAGTCCTGTGTATCTCTAGACATGTGTTTAGGGATAGTTGTCCTTCTTCAGTAGAGATAAACACATCTTTTTGGGGTGTTGAAACAGTTGTCTAGAGATACACAACACTGGCTGCACCAACAAGGGGGAAAAACTAAAGTCTGACACTGATTTAAGTGTTATAATGCACTGCATTTACCATAATCCACTGGAGCAAACTGAGTGCTGGGAAGTGAGGCACTGTGCACCCACCCTCTTTTTACTTGTAGAAATGTGTTTACTGGGGACTATTATCTTGCCTCATTCTCAAAGGATTTAATGGTACTTGGAGATGTGTCAAGTCACCCCTCCTCCCAAACCATCGATCTCCTATCAGCTCATTGAGCAAAATCATGTTCCTGCTCACCGTGGCTGTTCCTTTCAAATCTTCCCATTGGCCATGATTGGATACAAGTTTGTTTTATATTACATGTTAAAAGGCAAACACTAAAAGAAACACGTGTAGTTAAGATGTACATAAAATAATGGTGTATATCTCATTACAAAAAAAGCACAAACAAGTTATCTAACGAAGCGCAAACAGAATGTTAATGTAATAAAAATGTGAAGGAAAATGTTGGTAATTTTCATAAATACATATTCTGCAGGAAACAAGTATCACTTAGGGAGTTACCTTTTTCCATATCTCTTCCTAATTTGAGAATGCAAAAACTCTTGCTTCACCAATAACTGTTTCTCTTTTGGAGCAACAAACCCATGTCCATCACGTAGGAACAGATAACGAAGCCATACATCGTAGTAATATATTGATTTAGTAATTGAGCATCTGATAAACGGTAACATTTATTAATTTACATGTTTCTAAAATTAAGTCAAAGTTTAAAGGATAGAAGAATTAAGTCTATTTTAAAAGACAGAAGGTATTTTATGTGCGACATCTTACATATATCACACCATTCTTCAGTCTAAAAAGTTCTAAAAAACTACAGCAAATGCAGTGTCTTAGGGCTAATATTTAGGTGAATCTCTCAACTTATCTTTAGACACTTTGCTGGACTAGTATAGAACAAAATATGTTTATTAAATCGCTCCTGAGAGCACTCTAGAATTATGGAATGCCATTTTTAGGTCGAGCCTAGCGGCAGCGCGCATGAGCTGCTCGCTCTGCGAGACTGCTGTAGTACAGTATGGGAGAGAAGCCGCACCCACTCTCCTCTCATATTTTTCGTTGGTTTGTGTCATAGTCTTTTGTAAAATCTGCCTTTGGATTCGTTAAGAGGCTTGTTAGTCACTCTTTAGTGCAGCTTTGTCTTCATTTGTATTCTCCCATGATTACTGGCCCCTTTACTTCGGTTGTTATACGGGACCTGTTATTTAGTCTGTAAGCACTATTTACTTTATTGAGTTTCTCATACTGCAGGCCGAACATGCGCTGCTTCTGCTGAAACCCGTTGTGTTTTTTTAAGCAGCACGGCTGCCCGCTTTCAATCACTTTAACCCGGCATTATCTTGTGTCTATTTCAACCCCTCAAACCCCCAAGTAAAATGGATTTAGAAATGATTAGCTAATTAGGTCATGTGAATTCCAGGTAGCACATAATGCTGTGCTAATGGGCTGAAGCTGACAACAGTGTTACATGTCATCTGCACTAAAGTCACCTGACTGGTTGTTTTCAAAAGCCTGTTTTATTAACACTACCACCACCTCCACTTCCACCACCACCAATACCACCACCTCAAATACCACCAATACCAATACCACCACCAACAATACCACCACCACCATCAGTACCAAAAATAACACCAATACCAGTACCACCACCACCATTACAGGCACCAATACTACCACCAATACCACCACCTCAGTGCCTCTCGCTCACTAGTAATAGCAAGGGCACTTTACGAGGCCCAAGCTGCAGCCGAGACCATCCCTCCCTCCATGTCTGCCATAAAGCACAGCCCGCCCTACACCAGGAGGTGAATCCAGGGCCCTACTACAGCTGGAGTATTTTTATTAGGCCAAAGATAGCAATGACATTACGCAATGCCACCCTGCACACTCAAATAACGGAGATGGCAGGAAATAGCCCCCCTTCCGCTCTTCCTCATGAGCCGCAACAGTGTAATCACAGAGCGAAAGGTGTTGGAGCACTTTGATAGTGTTTATAGCTCAGGTCATATGTAACTCTCACTTCACACTTTGTGTCTGTGTAATTTACTACACTTACACATCTTCTTCACTGCACTATTTATCACTACTTTGGAGAGTCGCAGGCCGGTCTCTTCCTTTGATATTTACAATCTAACAAGCGGTCGAGAAGGACTTTAATTGCAATACAATAGGTCTCGCATTTGCGAGAGTTAAAGCTATCAGTATTGTAAATGACAATGCCTTTTATTTACATAAATAAAAGGCATTGTCATTTACAATGCCAATAGCTCAAACTCTCATGAATGCGAGACCTATTGCATTGCAAATACTTGTTTTTACAGTCTTCATGTGGAGTTGGTAAGGATTTTACATTAGTGCAGAATTAGTTAATCAAAACTGAATATGGAAATATTAACTGATTAATTTATTATACTTTGGAAACTGTATTACCTGACATATAAAAAAAAGAATTGTTGGGCAGTACCAACTTGTGTACAGAGAAGGGAACGAAAGTCAGAAATAAGAGAGTTCATTATCACATTGTATTTAGTTAACTCAGAAATTCACCTAATGTTCTTAATTATCATATGACGCTCCCACGTAGGTATTTTGGGCTGGAGTACACAAGGCCACGAAGGATGGAGGGTGGAGAACAGCAGACTCCTACTTGTGAGTCTGCCATTACTGTAAAACATACCAGAGGTGTAGCTAGCCACTCTGCCGCCCATGGCGGTCCCTGCTTTTGCCGCCCTGCGGCAAACACCTGTAAGAGTGGTGGGGGTTGCTGGTGAATCCTGCGTTTGGCTCCCTGCGGCAAATGCATGTAAGAGCGGGGGGAGGGGGACGGAGGAGGCCTCCGCCCCCCCACCCCTTGCTACACCACTGAAACATACAGACTCTTTCAACCGCTCCATCTGAGAGCCAGCACTTTCAGTTTTACCCCAGTTTTGTGGAGTGTGTGTGGTGCATCAGTATGGTGCAGCCAAAAGCAACATCTTTGCCAAGGCTCAGGGTTAGAAGGCATCTTGCTTTCAGTTCTATACCGGCAGACGCACCAGTGTTGCACGCTGTCTGATAATGCTTGACTATACAAGGTGATTAAACACTAATTACAGTCGTAAACCTCATTGATCAACTTAATTTGCAATGATCTCTGACATCATCCGAGCCCAGCCCCAAATCCCCACCTCTTCCTTTCATTGCTAGAGCCTTCAGAGTATCAGCCAATGAGAGGCTGGCAGCATCTTGGTACAGTCGATCTTGAAAAGGTTAATGCTACCTAAACATTTCCTCACCCTTGTTGCTGCTGATCTTGTCCTCTACAACCCAGGCCTTCCTGCTGCGGATAGGTGCTTTGATCTCCTTGCGTCTCAAGAGGCAGTGAGCTACCAGCTACAGCTATCTGTCTCCTGAGCCATGGGAGGCCTGCAACTAAATGTCTGGGCACCGAATGCCCACAACTCCCTCCTCTGCCCCCCACCAAGCTGCCACCTGAGCCAGAAATGGGGAATGGAAGCCTTTGTGAAGTTCCAGGTCAGAATCGCTCCCTGTTAAATAAGAGAGCAGTAAGGTAGGGGCTTAATGTTTGCATGCATGAATGTGTGCATGTGTGCGGGTGATTGTGGCTGGGTGAGTGAGTATGCCCTCTGTGAGTGTGAATGTAAATTCCTACCTGGAGAAGAAATTGGCAGCTTGCATACTATTGCTGCATATTGGGGCCCTTCTTTGACATATTGTGGTCAAACATGCCAGTGTTTTGGCTATCTATATCATAAAAGTGTCCACTCTTTTATATATTGGAGCATTCTTGAAAGCATTATGGTAATCGCTAGCTTAATAGCGGCCCGTCTTTGAAATGCTGTTTACATTCTTAACAATATTTTTGCTATCCTTGACGTAATTATAATGTAGAAGTGAAATTAGCATTTTCAACCTAAGCATAAGAAAAAGTGCTATTATTCAGTTTATTTTTGATAGTTAGAACCTCTTGAGTAAGACAACCTTTACAATATGTATCTGTGTTTGTAACAGTAGTGGCACATTTAGAGTGTGCTTGTGTATTAATTGAGAGAAACATTTTTGGGAAAAGGGCAGAGTCTAATAAGGTTCTCAAACTTAAAAAAAAAAAAAAAGGGCTGGTGATAGATTTCAGATGTCAGTCGCCATGGTTAACACAGACATATTGCACTTGGAAGTAATAAAGCAGTCAGTATTTTGTGTGTAAATGTGATTTTCTGAGCCAGGGAGTTCAGTATGTCCGAGGACATACAGCCAAACTTTAATGTTCTTGCAAATAGTGACTGACATTATCATGATTAGGCATCAGAATGAGGCTGGGCGGTTTTGTCTCTGAAGTAAATATACAGGAGTAATATTTGCACAACATGATATGTTTCAAATGGATTAATTTTAAAAAAAGAAACAAGAAAAAACCTGTAACATTCCTGCGTCATCGTTTTAGTATTTCGCTAATTAAATGTAAAAAAAAGAGACAGATGCAGCAATTGCCAAGTACAACCTCAGCCTCAGGGTCTGCACTGATTATATCATTGAGCTGCAAAGGTGAAGCCCACTGAAATCCCCAAATAGATAAGAATGCTTGAACCTCTTGTGTATATGACCATGTGAAACAGAAAGAAGTAATCTAGTGTAACATGTATTCTGCTTCCCACAACACTCTGACTTTTGGCAAAATAACACCTTTCTGTTGCTTTGTACCTACCCCGATGGTGTATCTGAAGTACTGGTGCCAAGATTCACAAAGCACCAAAGCTTTTCCCACTGAGTTACTACTTCATTTGGAGTACATTGTCTGTTTTAAAGGAATTTACAAAGAAACCTGGAAAGACTCCTAAAACTCTGTGAGGGTGATACATTTCCAGGAGTACTCTAAATGCTCAAAATTACTTACATAGAAAGTCCACTGGTTGGGAAATGCTGCATGAGTAGATTATATGGAAATGTGCATGCTACGAAGGTAATACATGACCCACACCAGGCTGCTGGTTTACGTAAGAACTTTATTAGCAAGTGTCAACAGAGGGAATCTTCATGTCGTACACACCTAAGGTCTCGTCTCGGGTTCTCTGTTCGCATTATGTGCCTTCCTAGGATCCTCTCCCTCGATGCTCCCCCAGCGGTGGAACAGTACACTCGGGGAAACAGAAGATGGAGGACTTAAATAACAGGTCACAAAATATATAAAAAATCCTGTCAACAAATACACTAAAGTGAGTTGCCTGCCATACAGGAACGTCTGCCCGGGTTATCTCACGAGGGATCACTCTCAACCATCTTTTGTGTCAGAAAAGGGCTCTGTAAGACAGCCCCCAGTATTTTACTAGTGACAGGAGTTCACTTTATCCCTCCACACTGCTCTTATCAGTGAGGGGTTTAACGAGGAATGGTGCTTGGAAACCATGAGTAAAAGTGCCCAAAAGAAGTGACTGAAAAGTGCTCAATTACTGCCACGTTAGACATGCCCCAGTCACCAAGGGACGTATTATATCCCCACCAAGTGCGCCTGTGCCCCCTTCTACCAAGTTAAAGTGCGCACCCCTCTCCCTGCACAATTTCCTGAGGCTGCGACTCTTTCGAAGAACCGCTGCAGTCTTGTCCTTCTCGCCTTTCCTTGGGATGATAGGAGTACCACCGGCTCCTTCTTTCAGCTCCTCTGCTTGCTCCCTCGTTGCAGCCGTCTCTGGGGGTCCACTCTGTATGGATAGCTGCCACCGTCGCTAACTCGGGCTCCTCCGACTGGCGCCCTTCGCTGTCTTCACTGCTGCTCCTCCCTAGCGTGTTGACGCGCTTCTCTTTGCCTCCAACCTCTCGCCGTTTCCTCTCTGACAGCTCTCGTAGCGGCGGCCTAAGTCTGCTGCTTCCATTTGGAGGAGGGGGGCGATGGGGAGGACCTCTGCCACGACTAGAACACTAGTCGAGTTCCCAACCGTGCCCAGGGTCCCACGCCATGATCCTCCACGCTAGCCCCCGTCACGCTGCATTTGCACACACATTTGGTTCCTTCAAAAATGGTGTCCCAACATCACCTGTTGACCAATTCCTGTGAGAAAGCAAGTAAACCGATTCAAGACTGAGCCTCTAATACCTGTGTTGTAAAGGGCTCAATACATTTGGCACATTTGGTGGTGACGAACACTGTAGATATGTCTAATAAAATCAGAACTTATGCTAATTTTGGCAGTGGCATGGTGGAGGTTACTCAGCATGTCCAGGAGAGCCAGTTAGGGGGTTCGGTTCAGCTGAAAACTGACGTGGTAATTCCAATATAATGTGCACTCAGTAAGTTCAACTAATCACAGTTTGAATTCATTTGTGCCTTAACACGATTATATCCATAGAAAGGTATCCACTACAAATGCCATTCAGATTTTTTTTTTAAAGTATTTTATTCTTATTTTTCTAAGATTCAAACAATCCATTTAATAAATTCATTAAGAACCATAAATTCTTGATTAAATAATGAACCTTATTGTCTTGTTTTCACATTCACATTTTTTGATATTAGCCAAATATTAATTGTGCTTCATGTGTTCAGGACATCATCCTGACATGGAAAATTTCCAGGATGTTGTGAGATTTATGAAAAGCATCACGAATGTTTTGCTGCAGTTGGAAGCAATGTGACGGATAAGTAATTAGAAAGCAAATAATGTCAGAAATTTCTTTTTTCATCAGGGGAACAATAATACCTTTCTTCAGGGATTCGAGCCAACACCAGAGAATAGGGAAGCATTGATGGAATCAAACAAGATGAGAGGAGTGAAGTCACCCATTATGAGCAAGAATTTTATGGGACTAGGTTCTATGGAAAAACCAGATTTAGGTTGTTTCATTCAGGAAAATAACGGAGTCTAATCATAGAGCTTAAAATCGGACCTTAGTTCTGTGCAGGAAGTTCAGAGTTGTATATTAGATGGTTTGGGTATGGTTAAGTTAGCAATGGAATCATTTTTTTTAGATTGTGTTAATAGAATGGTACGGATGCCTATACAAGTATATATCAGTTATACAATAAAATATAAAATGTAATTAAATGCAGGAGCAAATTAAGCTACAGTAGAGAAATAAAATGAATAAGGTGAAATTTAAATTAGTGGATTAAAGTCTGCATCGTCTACCCTGTCCGAGGACAGTTCTACGCCACGTCAGGAAACATGGCCTGTATTCGCCAGGGGTGAGTTACGTCTGGTGCAAGTAATAGAGCTGGATACGTTTGAAACAAACATTGTTAACTACTCTCGGAGTGAGGTCAAGTATCTTTGTCTAAGCCGAATCCGATAATGGCGCACCCAAATCCTCCACCCAGCGCCTACGAAGGCGCGTCACATTGACCTGTGCTCCTTTTGATGAAGCTCTGTGAAGCAGTGTAACCGCTTTTATCTGGTCCGTGATGAGCAAGAGGTGCTGTAGGCATTCATGTTCTGGAGGCTCTGCCACTCCGCAGCTCCGCCAATCACAGATCTTTTGAATAAAAGCCCCATGTTGTAAAAAGTGTACAACCGGCGAGGTTGTGTATCTCTCTATGAATTCCCAGAAGGGATACACCTCGCCCCGCCAAATAATGGCCTATGCTTCTATTCATCTAAGAAGCCCGTCCATCCCCCCGGCTGTCCCCAGAGCTGGCTAGCCCTAATTGGTAGTTTGTCAGTTTAGTGCTCATTCTCTGAAACGCCCTAGCCCAAACATAACATGTTCTGATCAATACATTTTTACCTGGAGTTGTTAAGGCGGGTGCCAGCTTCATCCAATGGCAGACGGCACTTCTTTGGAAGGCAAGCCCTGCTCATGAGGGCCCACTCCATCCCACAGCACAGACCTCCAACAGGCCCCCCATTGCAATTGTGCAGCCAAGTAATATAGCGCAATATCAGGAGCAGCTAGACCACCCTCCGCACTGGCATGCACAGTTTCTACAGAGCCATGCGATGCCATCAAGTGTCCCAGTATAGCATCAGTAGGAAAATTTCCAGGTCCCAAAAAAATCTCAGCGGAAGTTTCATGGGGATGGGTGCAAACAAATAAAGCATCCATTTTACAAACGGCTATCCAGCCACTCACTGAGAGCGTAGTGTGGTCCAGAAGGCCAAAAAGCGTCATAGTGCGGAGACAGCACGACACAAATTGCCATTATATGAGATCAGCTGAGAAATAAATGTTGACTCCCAAGTACCGGATGGTGCTTGATGCTCAGCGTAGCGATGGGGCGGCCAAAAGAGGACCACACCTCACTACATCACCACGAAGTTTACCTCAAGACCAGAGTGTCAGCCATAGTCTGTCAGGGCGGTCACCGCTCCCCCAACATCAGCATCCTGCCCCTCATATATAAGCAACAAAAAACAACGTCTCAACTGTAAGGTATTTTAGAAGGGACAAATTGAAAGCGGTCTCATATATAAGAGCATCTCATCTGCATACAAGGAGAGATATAAACAATCGGAGGGAAAGTTGTAAACCCCAATAGCACAATGGACAATGCAGGCAAAAGGTTTCAGGGCCAGAGCAAATATTAGCGGGGACAAAGGGCATTACTGATGGGTGCCCCTTTCAACCATGGATGCCACTTAATTCACCGAGCCAGTGCGAACCCTGGCCAGTGGGCTATTTTAAAGGAGCTTCATCCATTTAATAAAGGACACCCCTTATCCCATGCCAAACATGGTGGCAAATAAAAACTCCCAACGTAGTGAGTCAAATGCCTTCCGGATATCAACAGAGATGACCAGAGCAGTTGGGGACAACTGCTCCTGCTAGGCCAAGGCCAATAGCAATTGAAGATGTTGTGAATAGTGCCTCTTGTTGGAATGAAGCCGGTTTGGTTGGGGCGAACCAAGTTACACATCTGTGGAAGTTGGCAGGTTGCCAGGATTTTCCTTAACATCCCGTACTCTGTGTTGAGCATCAAGAGGGGACAATACGAATCGAGGAGAAGCAGGTCTTTATCCTTCTTAGGGAGGGATACTATAGTGGCCTTGTGTAGGGAAGGAGGAAGCCTCCGAGAATCATTAAAGAGGTTTACAAGTTTAGGAACAAGCTCAGTAGCATACATAACATCAAATTCTATGGATTGGCCTTCCAATCCAGGGACTCCCTCTCCCCCCCCCCCCCCCCCAATCCATCTCTTTAATCGCCCATACTTCTTTTTCAGAGATATCCGCACCCAGTTGCTCTGCTATCGTGGAGTCAAGAGATACCAGTGAGGAATCTAGTGCATAATCTAACATATCCATCTCCCTACCCCGACTTGATGCAGAATGCAAGCCTTGATAATGGAGGAGGAACGCCATGTTAATCTCGTCCTGAGCAAATGCATCTCGCCCCAAAGGATCCTGCACTTGGAGAATGGTGTGACCCCGATATTTGCTTTGCAGGAGCCATGCAAGCATCCTACCTAACTTATCCCTTTCTGCGTGTGCTTTGGTCACATAGGCCTTGTAGTCGAAAAGCCGCAACTGTTCGATAAGCTCAGTTTTCTCTTTTCCTCAAGCAGTAATTCCCTTCCCTCAGGAGTCTGCTGTAACTCATGGGAAAGACCATGTAATACCATGTCCTGTCTCTTAATATCAGAATGTAAATGAGCAGGTACTCCTGTATTGTAAGAAATGCAATAACCCCATGGCCTCTCATTCCACCCCATTGGCGAGGCCTAGTCTGCATTATCAATCCATTATTGTGCATCCTCTTCCCCTAATGACATCCGAAAAGCCTGGTCCTTAAAAATTGCAGTATCTAGGCACCAAGTAGGGACAACTGGTCTATGTACAGACCATTGAAGAAAGCACAGCACAGGAGAGCAGTCGGAGTATGTTTTCGCCAGGTACTCTATGCTATGCGCCTTGCTATATGCTGCCTTGCAGCTATAGATCCTGTCGATCTGAACCTCTAAGTTATGCAACCCAGAACCGTAGGATTACACCTGGGCCTCCGGGTTCCACACTCGCCAACAATCCATCAGGTCCCACTGCTTAGCCCACGCTTGGGTAGCCACCGTTAGTCTACTTGCAGGCGTGGAACCCAGGGGAGGGTGCGATCTATCCAATCCTAGATCCACTACGCAATTAAAGTTTCCCCCCACTATCTACAAATATGGGATTATCAACAGCAGGAGAGATGCCAGATTGGTTAGAAAAGAAGGTTGGTCCACATTGGGCTACATCTCTACCAAAAGGCACCTCAGGTCTAATCCAGACAAGGGCACCTCATGAGAAAGCAGAGTAAGTAGTGGCATGCAGCTGTCCCCTCCAAATCCCATGGAGGGCTTGCCTCTTGGCATCCGTAAGGTGGGTCTCCTGTAGGAACGCAACATAAACCCTCCTGCTCCTCATATACAACATATTAAAACATTTAGAATGGGGCGGAGAGGCCCCACACATTCCACGTAATCCATTTAATTTGGTCCACCATCAAGATCCATCTAACCAAGAGCCCAGGAGCAACCCCACATTCTACCTCCGGTCGTCCTGGGTATCCTCATCCACTTGCAACTAGAAACATCTGCCTCCATACACCCTCCACTGGAAAAAAACTATTCAAAAATACAGAAAGCACGACTAAACCACACCCCATTGCCTCCCCAAAGAATGTGTTACACAACCATCTTGTCCAAACAATAGAACACACGAGGCCCATCAAAGAGCCCGCTAAAGTCCAAAGGGGGGCAAGCAGTTCCATACCGGACGATTAGAGAAGAGGAACAGTGCCGCCATCCAGGATGGAAGAAAATAAGAGGGGGGGGTAAGGCAAAAGAAATACAGTTCAAGACAGTATGCTGCAGAGGTTCCGGTTGCACAGTGCTCTTCTCATATGTTTCAAGTCAGTGCCATGCTGCCACTGGCTCCACAAAGAAATGCACCAGATCCCCCGTTTGTACTCTCAGCCGAACGAGGAACAGAAAGGGATAAAGTAAAACCAAGTCGCACAGCTTCTTCTACACTGTGAGGAACTACGTTCACTGGGCCTTGACAGTGAAGTCTGGGTATAAGGATACGTTGACATTATCCACTGCAAAGGGGCCATGAGCTCAGGCCTGCCGTAGCAGGTGATCTCTGTCTCTGAAAATGTCGGAGTCAGGTGATTACCGGGTGAGGTGGGGCCCCAGGGCAAGGTAACTGCACCGGTACTCGATGAGCTCATTCCAAACCATAGAATCTGGACGGCCCTTTGGGGGCCACCACTTCCTGCAGCCGATCTTCCAAAAATCCCAGGAAGGAGTCACCCACGATGCGTTCCAGAAGCCCCACAATACTGACCTTATTCTTGCTGGCCCGTCCCTCCTGGTTGTCAGGTTGAGCAGCCAGGTGCTTTGTTTGGGCCTACAGCATAGTAAGACGATTATGGTTGGACTGCACTGTACCCTCTAGTGCAGTGACCCTCTCAACCATCTTGCGGGAGTCTTTGCGGATAAGGCCCAGATCTGTCGCAATGTTGTCGATCTTGCCCTCCAAACCTCTCTCCAGATGCATCGATCGCAGCTAGGAGTGTCTCAAATTTACTATTGATGTGAGACATGTCACCGTAACTGGTGTCCTGCTTGATCCCCTCCTGGAGGGGGGGGGGGTTCGTGGAAGTGTCAACCTTGGTCCTCTGGATGTGCCCCATGTTCGCTCCAGTGGCAAACATACGAGAGCTGGCACTGAGCATGAATGGAAGGTCTGAACAGGCAACACCGCCTTCAGCAGCGATCCAATGAGGGATAACCCTCCTAAAGTGATCCTGTAGTAGTCCGGCAGCGCCCCAGTTGACCACAATGCTGTTAACAATTTAGGGCTCCAGGATGCAAGGGGGGCATCAGCAAGGTGGCATCCACCAGGCCTAAACACTGCAGCTGTCAGTAATGCGTCAAAGAATGGCGTCCGAGCCCCTGCCAGCATTCAGGGAAAAGCAGGGGTGGAGTCACTGATGTAGGCTGAAAAAGGATGGTGGGGGGCACGTGTCCAAGCAGGAGGGCCTGCAACCACTAAGGCAGGTGGTAAACTCTCAAGATCAAAGGGAGTGAGCGCAGCGATCTTACCCTCTGAAGTGCGTCCAAGCAGCCCCCTCCAATCAGCATAGGAATCAGGAATAACAGTTTATAAGATCCTTCACGCTTTAGGAGGGGGCTCCCAGGTATCAATCCTGGCCAGTTCATAGGGCATCCATACATCTCCCCAACCAAAACAGGAGGCCTGCAGAAGCTGCTGAGGGCTGGGGGTTCGCAGTTGGCAAGGAGCTTGTGCCGGCCAGCACCCTTAGTCCATGGTGGCTGGCTCTGCCCCTCATTTAGTGGCAAAACTTAAGACTGATTGACATTTAGCTTATAGCCTTAAGTATCAGGAAAAGAGGACAGTGCATTCAAATGTACAGACAAGTTTGTTCAGGTTTAGAGATAAAAAAGCAAAATGTCATCTGTATACTGTATGATTTTGATTCTTTAGTCTATGAAAATAAAAGCTGTAAAATTCAGCTTCTCTTCTTAGCCTTTCTCAAAAAAGGTTTCAAGGCAACGATAAAATGGGAGGCAGATGAAAGCCTTGTCTAGGTCATCTGTGAAACCAGGTTTGATTTAATCCCATTAACAGCCAATGAGAGGTTGGAGAGGAATATAATAAAGAAATACATTAAAAGAAATTCGAGCTAACACCATGCCAGATTAGAGACTTTGTAAAGAACTGCCAGTACATTCTAAGAAAGGCCTTTTAAGCATATATGGCCATTGCAGCCAAGGGTTCTTTCGCCTTTGAAGAATCATGAATTATGCTTAAAAAGGTTCTGGAACTATCTGCAATCACCCTACTTTCGCAGGCCCAAATTGTTCTAATACAATGCCACCAGCCTTCAAATTTAGGACTCAACCAAAGCTCTTTCTGTCCATGTTTAGTAAAGAAATAAATTGATAGTTCTTATCTAGTAATAAGTACTTATCTTGTTTAAAATAATACACCTTTGGATTTGCCTATTGAGCAGTCATATTGAAATAAAGAAAGACGTTTGGGAATTAAAGGAGCAGACAAACTGGAGTAAAGCTCTGCGCTAAATACGTCTGTTCAAGGTGCTTTCATTTTTTATTATTTTTTTATAACCTCTTTTAGCTCTGTTATGTGGATATCTCTCTCTCTCTCTAAGGAAGACGAAGTTGATTGTTTTAAGATCTCTTTTAATATTTTTGAAATATAAATATTCTTCACTTGGAGTAGTTTTGAGAGTATATACATTTTCATAATACTCAGTGCAGCAGTTTTCTGTGTTGTAAACTTTCAGCAGTTTTCTGTATGTTATTCTCAATACACTTAACTTGAGACTTCTCAACTTTTAGATGATTAGCCTAGACAGGACCTTTTTTATTTTCCCTCATAATAGCTAGCGTTTGTTCCGAGTAAATATCCACATGCCTTTTCAGTGTAGTTGTTGAATTCCGTCTTTGCTGCAACCAATTAACTTAAACATGATTTTTTTCCTTAGATGTATGATATGCATGCACTAAGTGCTTAATGTAATCTCAAATGGTGGTTGCCTCCCTTTCAGCTTTCTGCTTTTTTATGCAGCTAAAAGAGACGTCTTTGGTTGTATTAAATTCATAAAAATTCCTGTCAATCATTCCATTGCTAGACAAAGCATTTTTTGCCCTTCAAAATATATAAATAGGGAAGCGGCTTGTGTTCGTGATGGCACCTACAATATGTAACAGGCATCCTCAGGTGAATGCATCGCCCCACTTGGGATTTTAATATTTTCTTATCGTTGCTGTTGTGAAGGGGCTCATTTGAGGATACAGTGCCTGCACTATAAGATCCAGAAGCCTTTGCAAGTAGCCACGCCCACTGGGTCAGGATCTTAGTAATGAAGAGTGCGAGGCAGAACACTTTTCTCATTCAGCAGACTTTGCCACTGAAGAAAGGATGTAATTCTTGAAATGCGTTTGGCTGCACAGATTGATGCTTTTCCTGTTGCTGCTTGTTTGCATGGTGCCTTCATTAAAAAGACGAACGATTTTCTGCTGGTGGCTTCTTTCGAACTGAGGGCTTCTCTTTGTTGGATATATATATATATATATATATATATATATTCACTGAAAAAACCATAGGTTTCACACACGTTATAGTTAGGAATTAGCATTTAAAAAACCTTGCAAATTCACTGAAAAAACCATAGGTTTCACACATGTTATAGTTAGCTGTACATTTCACTCGTAAAAAACCAATGAAATTCCACGTTATAGTTAGATCAGGTAACTATAACTTGCGCGCCCACAATAAACTGCTGATGACGTCACATATTACATCACTCATGACATGGTCAGTGACATCACTCTTCTGAAATTACACATTGTGGATTGCGGTCGCGCAAGTTATAGTTACCTGATCTAACTATAACGTGGAATTTCATTGGTTTTTTACGAGTGAAATGTACAGCTAACTATAACATGTGTGAAACCTATGGTTTTTTCTGTGAATTTGCAAGGTTTTTTAAATGCTAATTCCTAACTATAACGTGTGTGAAACCTATGGTTTTTTCAGTGAATTTGTACGGTTTTTTAAATGCTAAGTTATGTATTTATTTTTAATTTTTGCGCGCACATTGCGCTTCGCAAACCCTGCGCGCGCTGTGGGCACTCGGTGCGCTTCGCGCACCGAGCGCCCACGTGGCGCATTTCGTACCGTGCACGCCTCGCCATTTTTTACAAAATATCAATTGTTTTTTTCTCTCTTGTGGGTCCTTAGATTTATATATTAAATGTGATTATTAATTCTTTTTTTTTTTTATGTTTTTTTTTTTTTACCGTACGCGTACGGTAAGCTTACCGTAAGCGCACCCCGCGATTTTTTAAAAAAATTATTAAATTCATTTTTCATACTTTTTGGTCCTTCGTGAACCCCCTGACGAACGCTAGGGGGTCTGCAACTCTCTTCATTGCCCCCTTTTCATGTTATCAACCTTTTTTTTCAGTGCGAGAGACAGAAAATGGCGGCCGATACTTCCTGGTTTCGACCGATTCGAATGTTTACTTTGATCTAACAACCAATCAGAAACGCGCTCGCGCACGGCACCGTACGCGTACGGTAAGCTTACCGTAAGCGCACGGAGCGCTGCCACAGATATATATTGATTTAAATGCTATTTTCTCAGGAACTACTGAACAGATTTACACCAGACCTACAAAAGGCACTTCCTTGACCTTATGGCTACCTCTCAGCCAAATTACAAGTAATTCTGTTCAGCCGTTCGGGCTGTAGCTGTGTCTAAAGGTCCTATGGAAAAATGCATGGGGAAAACGCGTTTTGGGACCCCCCTTTTTTCTCAGCCCCCGCTTGACGAATCACCCCGAGACTTTCAGGGTAGGAGCGGAGCGTAGCGCCCCATTAGTTTTGAAAATTTCGCGAGGATTCGTCAACCGGCGCCAAAGTTATTCAAAATAGAATGTAGCGGATTTCCTATGGAAACAGGGTCCTAACTATAACTACCTACTGGCGACCGCCAGTAGGTAATATATATATATATATACATATACGCACCATTTGTTATTTTGAGGATGAATTGGATAAAATGTCCAGATCAGCCAAAACTGCTGTGATAGGACATTTGAATAGAGTGAATGTTTGCATTAGACAGGTGTTGAACCATTGCCTTGCTTAGGAAAATATAATGTATCCTAGTTTGGGATGTATGTACAGGGAATAGAAAGAAGCCCTTTAAGGTCAGGATTGACAGTCCTCTGAACATGAGCGAGTTCATTCTGAGAGATACCTCTTTTGAAAGGTTTTTAAATATTGTTTTGGAGGTATCTAACATTGGCGTTCTTTTTTCAAGAAAATTATCTATATGTTGGTTGCAATCACCACCTAAAATAAAATTATCATGATACATCAGCATTTTAGATGACAGGTTATGCCAATAAGTAGTATTGCTGTGGTTAGGGCCATAAACATTCAAAATACATACGGGCATGCATCGTTTTTAGGGTTCACCAAAACACATTTCCCTTCTGTATCTCATTCATGAGTAATAACTGACATTTTGACCTTTTTTTTTTTTTTTTAATGAGATAGCCACCCCGTTTTCATTCGCAAACGGGAGAAATATTTCATCAGCCCATTGGTTTTTAAAATTAAAAACGTCTTCAGAAGACAAATGGATTTGTGTAGCATAATAGTTTCTCCCTTTGGCCTGGCCAAGTGTGCCAAAACTCCATCTTTTGATAGGATTCTTTAATCCTTTCACAATCCATGTAACAACACATAAGTTAGACGTTAAAAGAAATGTGTGCAGCCAATAACATTTTTTTCAAATAATATAAAAGTAAGTTTGTGTAGAAATAAGTGAAAGTAGAGAAATAGAAGTAAAGGAATAAGAAATCGTTACAGAACCAGAAAAAATCTGAACAAAAGAATGGGGTTATTCCCTGAAAAAATAATTTTACGTTTTGAAACTCAACAATGGAGAGCAAGATCCCAGGGGCAGAGTAAAGAACAAAACAAAAGATATTCCCAAACGGGAAGAGGGTGGTGAAATGCCAAAATAGCAGATATGCAGGTAGGCTTTCCAAGTAGCCTGAGAGAAATAGAGAAGATAATATACAATATGAACAGAATATGATAGGTCAGGGAAAGCGAAGAATGTATAAACTGAACATAAAACGTTAGGTTTATGAAGGACAGCACAGATATATGTCAGAAATATATCCATGATAAGGCAAAGGGGTACAACACGTTTTGCTGAAACCACAGGTTGTCTTACCGGAAAGTACAATAGGTAGGATACAGAAGCATAAAGAGTAGTACATAGGGATCGAGTTCTTCAGTCGAAACGTAAGGGAACAATGAGTAGCAAAATACATGTGGGAAAAATATGCATAGAGTGCAGGGAAAATACACTTTATAAAAAAAAAATACTATTCGATAAAAATCTAAATGAGGATTAACAAGAACTATTAACAGTGCAGTAGAATGAGCTTTTAAAGGTAGGCCACGTGCACAGGTTCCCATTTCTTCCAATTTCTCTGTCTTTGCTTTTGTGACCCTGACTAAATTCTTTAAGTTTTCCAGCTTTCTCAAAGTCAATTGTTTTGTCTACATAGATAACCTTAAAGAAGCAGTAATCGATGAATCCAGCTCTTGTGTTCATTTCTGTGAAAAGTGAACACAAAGCTAGACATTACTTTCTTCCGTTGACTGAGGTTCTAGAAACGTCCTGAGAGGAAAACTCTGGTCTGATCGTTGTATTTTTTGTATTTATTTTTTGTCTTTAGCTGCTGACGTGATTGCTTACACTTAGCAAGGCATGGCAATATTCCTATGTTTTGAGATCAGTGGTGATGAAGGTGGTTTAGGACAGATGCAGAGTGCTCTCTGTATATTTATGTTGGACACGACCTCAAGCGCTACCATAGGAGGGATCATTTTCTGTAAGAAAGAAATCCTCCTCTTGCCCTCCCCACCCTCTGATGTACTTATACTACCTCTTATTGCCTCAGTAGGGATCTGCGAAGCGCCAACTTGTGCTTCTCTTCACACATTTGCAAAGCTGTTGCTTGGACTCGGAGGTGTGGGGGAATTGTCACTTTGCACGTTCTGTCCTTCAGGACTTCCTCGTGTAAGCAACGATTCATCCACATCCTTACCGGGCACTCCTTGGGGAATCTATTCAAAAGGTGAGAAATCTGCAGGTAGAAGTATCCATCATAAGAAAACGTTACCTCCCTTTGGTAACTGTTTTACGGGTGGGTACCCCATATACCTGCACTCTCCTCTGTTTTCATGGCTGGCTACTACAGCAATCCTTTGAATAGGTTCCCAATTCTAGGAATAGCACTGCACCGTAGCCAACTGTTGTTCGCCTCCCATGCACATGAAAAATAAGAGGACATTTCCACCAGGGGCCAGGGGCCAGAGCACCAGTTGGGGGCACTTCATGGCTCCACTAGCGCCACAGGGAAGCCACTTCCAGCGCCGCGAGAGCTACTGAAAGGTTTCTGAATGCAGTCTGGTGCCTGGGATATTTTAACACTGAAGAATTTGAAGGTTGATCGAGTTTCCAGCAGAAAGATCATTACGAAGATAAGTAACTATTTCATGAACCACACTTACCACATCATCTACCCTACTGCAAAATTTGCACATTTTAACAAAAAAAAGTTCTCTAGTTCAGACAGATCAAACGTTTCTAAACAAAACGAGCCACAGTTGATGGAACACTGTGGCACACACTTTGCAATGGTTAGCTGGTTAGCTTTCACTTGTTTGCTTTGTTCAGGCATAAAACGTCTAATGAGTGAACTGAAGACTAGCCTACTGCAGAAACCATCTTGACATACAATTAAGTGCAAACGAAACAGGTTGGAAATGATTACTTCTTTTTCATCCTGGAATCTTTTTGGTTCAGTATTTGTGCAAATTCATGTTATAGAGCAGACGCTGTTCTCGAAGTGGAATGAAAAATGGCCTCAAATCCATTAGGTACCACAGTCTAATAGCCAAATAGGAGAAAAAGACAAGTTGTCTCTGGTACAAGATGCACTCATGTGGACACTGGTAGAGTCCACCGTGCCATCAAAATATAGTCCTAGCACAGTGGGAGTATATACCACAACATGTAATAATAAGTAGTTGATGTATTATTCTCCTTTACACGCATACAAGGTATTCTTGTCTTGTTACACAGGTTAGCAGTTTTCCCAATGCAGTGGATCAGCCACCGTGTTTCACCCTTTGAGACTAGACAGCCTAGTGGTTTTCCAAGGCTGAATGTGGTATTTAAGGTAACCATTAGACAGTAACTTAATGTTCAACTTGTATGTGTGCGGTGGATAATAAAAGTAAAATAGCAAAGTTTCCTATTGTGGAACGCATTGGTGTTGCACCACAAACGTGGGGCACACACGATGGGGTGATGTGATGAGCAGTGCTCTTGGAATCTGTCACAAATATGTACTGTACGTACAGTTTAGTATTGCTATTAGTAGGCAAGAGTAGTTAAATCAGATAAGTTTCATGGTAATTAAAATACCAAGGTTTACAGGTGAGGAAAAAGGTATATAAATGAATGTAGGTAGTAAGAGATAGCGGTCATAGTACTGGTAGTGCTACTGGTTGTGAAGAAATACATGTCATAGTCGGTGCTTAATTTGTAAAAAAACATAAGTACCAGGGCCCTTGTCAGGGGCCCCTGTAGCTTGCACCACCCATTACCCCTGCCAGTGCTGCCAATGACAGTACCAACACTACTACTAACCATCACACTCCTACAAATGTGACAACTCAGGCTATTCCAGGCACCCAACACTATAAGGAATTAGTCCTTTTTAATGTATTTTGAATTAATAAACAACCGTATTTTGGCTCATTTGTAAATTAGACCGACATCGCCCCCCATGTTGGCAGACTGTCATAAAGTGCTGGTGCTGACAAAATACGTGCTGGTGCTGAACGCCGGAACCCACCGGCTCAAATTAAGAACTGAATAGTACAACAGGGTTTACAATACAATGGGCTGGTTCCGATTTCTGTAAAGTATGGCGGAGAGGGGAGACAAATGAGTTGGAGAGAAGCAAGAACAGTCCGTTTAGGACTATATGCGGAAACGGGGCTCAATCAAGGCTTACCCTGTAGGAATCGTCTGCATGAAAGTAGCGTCTTCTGTGGTCACTAGAGACACAGAAAGAAGGCATGAGGGCATGACCCGAGCGGACTGCCGTGTTCACCTATGTGAAGGAGCGAAAGGGGAGGCGGGATGCATTCTTCTTCTGAGGTCAGAAACATTAGGTTGTGTTGTGTGTGTTGGATGCGGGCTGTGGTCTGGTCAGAACCGCGTCAGAGTGCCTTCAAGCACGTCTAGCAGCACCGTGGAGGTGACATCACGACTCGAACATGGCAGGACATCGTTTGGAGCCGTATCCTTGGTTGAGCGGAAGAGTAACACAGCAGTCTAGTGCACCGTATAGTCCCTCAAGCATTTCTTTTCAACCTCTGTGGACCCCAGCGCTATCTACTCCATCACACTGACCACGCTAGAGTCACGTGACACAATGAAAACCTAAACAGTAAACCAATAATCAGGAACCACCATTGTAACCCTTCCTGGCTAGAACCGGATGTATTCTTATCAATCCCAAAACAAGATAAGTACAATGCAACACATTGTAGGCAAAAAGGCTGTGCCTAGATTTGCTTCTATTATGGCCCTTTCCCGGGGTTTGTGTACAGGTCCAGTGTGTCTTGTGTCCATAGGTCGCGATATGAACAGATTGAGAACCATCCGTGTGAGTCATGAGGCGGGGAACATAAAACCCCCAGATCATCCCCTAGAAATAATATATTCTTTGAATGCGAAGTGCATTATGAGCACATTTAAATTGTGATTCTTCTATCTCAAATCCCCGTATGTAAGTCTTAAGCATTCTAGTAAATAAGTCACCATTAACATTACACATGGTCAATACTGGTGATAAATCTGCAAACCTGTACATTGAATTTGCATTTTAAAGAGTTGTCTTATTGTGGATTGAACGGGTGAATAATGTGCTCTTGTCTAATGCCTCCTTGACGTTTTAGATTATTTTTCTATATCCATCGTAATGCTGAAAGTGGACTTGTTTTAAAGTGATGTATTGTTGCGAACCCATTGACAGGAAGTATGTGAGCAGGGTGGTCCTAAGGCGGTGCACTGAGCCACTGAGAAGCAGTTTTCCATTGACACACAGGCCCTTTTATCATCTGGATGAGGTAGTGGTCGTATTTTAATTAAAATGTCAGGACAAATACTGTTGGAGTTATTGAAAATGAATCACCAGATAAAGTGAGCACTGGGCCATGGCAGGTCAAAGCGGCAAAGTCACCTGCAGAGGAGGACTCGATCATAACGTGTGAGGACAGCAACTTTTAAGACATTAAATATGCATTCGAGCAGTACCCGAGGACTTCGTTTTTGTAGGTTAATGAATCTAATCGCAAAATCATTTTGTAACCTTCAGACTCCTGCGCACAACAGTACTTTGTGGCGCATAAGAAGGTCCAGATGAGTTTTATTGCTGCCTTTTTTTATCTCCTGCAAAAACACCGAAAGAAAATTACATTGTATTTTTCATCTTTTATATTTACAGGTTATTCACCTATTTTTCCTCGAATTTTAGGAGCATATCGAAAACTAAATAGGGCGATAGCGTTCTGTGTTTGTCTGGTTTTATCTTTTGGCCTCTGTATTTCTATTTAGTGACTGTGCGATCGTTTCCATACCTGTTTCCCTCCTCATCGTTTTGCCTACGTCTTGAGTAGTACAAAGGAAGCTCGTTGGAGGTGGCCCTACTATTAAGGCTACAACCACATTGTGCCACTCATATGGCGTTGTTTACAGACTTGGGGTGCACATTCACACAGCGTTGCTTTAGTGCTGATTTTAGGAGACTGACGCCCACATAAGTTTATTTTGCACTATGCAGCCCGTCATGCCAGTATTTCTACGCTTTGTAAACCAGATCTGATGCTGTGGAGTCCTCATCGGATGGCACAGTGGTTAAGGGCCATGATTTACCATGGAGGTGTCGCCGGAAATTCTTTGCTATCACTCCTTATTATCTCAGGCCTGTCGCTTGGACCCGATTCGCCATACATTCCGTGCCTCTATTTTTAACCTTTGTTTACTTAGGTAATTAAAAATGCCATCTACAAGTTCAAATCGAAGATACATTTAATAGAATCGAGATAATCGGGCATTTACACTTGGACCTTCCCACGGTGAAAACTCTACAAAATATATCCGATTTTATAGGGCTGTATGTTTATGGGTCAGTGTGGGTGTACACTGGAGGGCAGGAGGCTGCATGCTCGAAGTATACTATGCACCCACAAAAGGTGTAAGTTTGTAGGTTTTCACATTCCTTACCAATGTTTTTCACAACCAATTTGCACCCTTCGCAGTAGTGTCCACAAAGACTGGAGAGTGTCATTTGCATGTTAAAAAAAACTCCCAAACACCCTCCTATTTTGTGGAGGGATCCGAAAGGACGTCTCAAAGTATATTTTCCAGCTGAAAACTAAAAGAAGAACATTTACAGTGCATGTTAGTCTATAACTTTCATTGAGTTCCATGTGAATGCCTTAGAACAGTGATTCTTAATCTTTTGACTTCTGTGGTCCCTCACTCAAGCCTTACTGGAATTCGAGGACCCCCACTGAATAATGATTGGAATCCACAAACCCCCACTGGGTCATAACCGGAAGCAGGGGACCCCGGCCTAAACAATTTTGATTATTTGAACCACAAAACAATACACAAATGATGAAATATCTCGTACTTAATTTGCAAACAAGTCATACTTTCAATGTTACTGGTAAGGTTGGAGCTTTTCTAAATTCAATGAAGACAAACCATCGTCCATGTGATGTTCTATTTGATGCATTTCAGTCAGTCAATACTTTATTTCGGCTAAAATAGCCATAAAAGTCAACACATAAAACACAATACATAAATCCATAGTGCAAATACACAGTTCATAAGTCCATGTTGAACAAATTACATACAATTTATAATGGTGAATTTTTATCCATGATTAAGCAATACCAGGTAAAATATAAATATTTACATTAATTTAGCTAAAAGCCAGAGTTCTTATAGTAGCAATATAAAAAATGAGGTAGACTTGAGGATAATCTGGTAACTAAAGTAATCCATAGTTCCTCTTCTATAATTACAATTTATGACCACAGCGTTTCCTAATAAGGTATACATTAAATAAATATCTACTTATGCCAAATACCATTACTTGGGAGGAGTTGAATTTTAATATGCGCTCAGCTACTTTATATGACTCAATCCCCATATTCCTACAGAGGGGTTTAATCCAAGAGGTCCTTGGTTTCTTGTAGGCCGGGCAGAAAAAGAGTATGTGGGATATATCTTCCCTAGCCCCAAGGGAATACATAGTGCACAAATCCAATCCATTTCCTCCAGCCCACTTGCATGTGTAGGAATTTAACAATAGTACCCCATACCTAAATTGTAGATAGAGAGATTTTGCTAAGGGGGGAGCAATCTCATCCATAAATTCCTCAAAATTAGGTGAATCTTTTGCATTTAAAAAGGTCTGGGTCAAAGTACCAATACGAGGACTCAGAGTTAGTTCACTATTAACGTGGGACCAAAAGGTTGCCTTGAGGAGTTTTTTGGAAGACTGAGTCAAATTATGGGGCTCCTCCCAAAAAGTAAAAAGCCCCAATCTCTTGAATGATATACAGATATATTTCAACCATGGGGTTTTCAAATGGACATCCAATTTAATAAGTTCGATCAGCCCATCCTTATAGTCTGTCAGCTCAGGGGTCGACCATATCCTAATCCAGTACAATAATGGTCTTATAGAAGCCAAGTGCTCTGTTCTTTTAAGATCAACGTCTAAAAACAGGGGGACAACTGGAGTACGAGTCGGTATTTTAAGTAGACTACGCACAAATTTATTTTCTATCATCCCAAATTTGGAAGAATTACTATGTCCCCATATCTCAGCACCATAAAGGACTGCTGATTGGGCCTTGGCTTTAAAGACCTCCAGTGCTGGAGTAATGGCTTTGGAGCTACTTGCTCCGTGCACCTTTAGGATAGGGAAAGAATTCTGTTTGAGAGACAATAAGCTTTTATTTAGCTGGCCTTGCCAGGACAGCTTGTTGTCTAATATCAACCCCAAATAGTTAAAACTTTCTACCTTTTCCAATGTGCGATTCTCTAAGAGCAAGTTTTTCCTAAACGTTTTAGTGGGGTTTATGGCCATGTATTTTGTTTTCTTTGGGTTAATTTCTAGCCCCTTTTCCACACAGTAGTTATGAAAGGTATTAACCAAGTTTTGCAACCCTCTCGGGGTCTGAGAGATAAGGATGGTATCGTCGGCAAAAAGTAAAGAGGTAATTGGTTCATCGACTAATTTTGGGGAGTCATGAGCACAGTTCCTCAAGTATGTTGGAATATCATTAACGTACAGTGAGAACAACGTGGGTGCTAACACGCATCCTTGACGCACCCCTCTATCCACAAGAATCGCTTTAGATAGTTCTCCTGCTTTTCCCCATCTAATTTTTGCATAGTTCCCTGTATGGAGTTTGATGAGTTCATTAAGTAACTCGCCAGGGATGTCTAGCTTCTTTAATGTAGACCACAGCAACTTCCGGGGAACAAGATCAAAAGCAGCCCTTAAATCTATAAATGCAACATAAAGACTACCCTGTCTGATCTTTACGTATTTCCAGCAAATGCACATAAATCTGAACACCTGGTCAACTGTGCTTACTTTAGATCTAAAGCCAGCTTGGTATTTTGACAGTAATTTTGTCTCCTCAATCCAAGTTAAAATCCTATTTAAAATCTGTCTGGCAAAAATCTTTTGTAAAACATCAATTAAACTAATGGGGCGGTAATTGCTAGGATCATGGCGATCACCTTTTTTAAAAATTGTAATAATTTCTGCCCCTTTCCATGATTCTGGAATAGGTGTACCGGCCAAAATTGAGTTACTTAAAAAGTTAATGTACGGCCCCCACACATTGACATCGTGTTTCAACAAGTCACCAGGAATTTTGTCAGGGCCGGGGGCCTTACCTACTTTTACAGCTAATAGTGCCTGAACTGTTTCTTCTAAGGTAAAGTGTAATGGTACAGTACTACTAACTGGATCAACATCTACATTAACTAGGGACAAATCATCCTTACTAATCGTGTAAAGTTTAGAAAAGTGATCACACCAGGTCAGTTCGTCCAGAAAGATATCCTTGGGTGATCTACCTTTTTTATTTCCCTTAGCAATTAAATTCCAGAAGGTACTTTGGTCATGTAATTTAGCTGCACTCAGTAAGTCATCCCAGAGATTAGCATCCCATGCTTTTTTAGCTTTACTCAGGGTATTTTTATATATTAATCTTGCATTTTTTATATCACATTGGCTCCCATTTTTTACTACGTAAATCAGTTGTGATTTAGCAACCCTACAATCTTGGTTATACCATTGATTTCCTGATTCGACCTGATCCATAGTTTTATTCCCTTCTTTTTTATAGACCTTACTCAGAAGGGGAGATAGTGCGTCGACCAACTTCAAGTGTAAGTCAAGAACTCCCTGGGTGCCTGAGGGTGGTATTTGATGCATTTGCCCTGCTCCACAAATCAATCTGAGGATACCACCTTAATTTTAGCCACCAACTTCAAATTCCTTCACATACACAAAGTTCAATTTTGCTTGTATTTATATACACTTTATTATTCTGTTAGTGTTATTTCATTTTCTAAGCAGACATGGACACCTGAGTAGACTATGCCGAGCCCCGTGGATTCCCGGATCACACTTTAAGAACCACTGCCTTAGAATGCTTGTGAACCTCATAAAATCCCCCAAAAATAATTAAATTCACACAAAACCTTTGCACCTGTCTCTGAATTGGGAAGTTACACTCTCCTTTAAAACTCTGTGCCAGTGCAGAGCAGGTGCTGCGTTGAGGGGAGCGTAGAGAGCTGCCATATGGCACCACCACAAATTGCCATAAGAGAGTGGTTTCAAAATTGGCACTGTTGCAGAACAAAGGGTAGGTGGGGGAGAGTCCAAACTGCTCAGCAGCCGGCCTCTTTGGGCACACTGGGATTCAAGCCCCAGGAATAAATATTCTGAAGTGCTTGAAAATGCACCTCAGACCGTATGCTATGCAGGGTAATAGAGGCATTAGCAGTAAGTATTTCATTTTATCATTTCAATTCGTACTCAGTAGCTACTGCTAACCTTTTGGGGGCCACACTGCGTGAGATTTGCAGTTATAACTGTAACAAAAGGACCTTCGTTGTGGGTAGTAAACATTTTAGCAAGTTGCATTGTTATAGAAGAGCTGTGAATGTTGGCCCATTAGTTAAAAATCTGGACATGCACATTTCCTTGGCTAAAATCCAAGGCAGCTTGAAGGACTTACACTTGATATAAGATCACTAGGATCCTGGGCTGGAGACTGGCCGCAGTGGACACCGGGCATTTTCCCCAATGGGCTGGAGGGGTGGGGGCCGGTTTTGTGCCAGTGGTGGCCAGTTTTAACACTAAGGGCCGCTTTTGCAGAAGTGCTGCAATATTGGCCCCCTGTAACAAAAGTGAGAGTGGTGCTTCTTGCTAGCACCCTCTCTAGCCCTCCCTAACATCCTCTCTTACCCTCCCTAACTCTCTTCCTAAACCCCTCTCTAACTGTCCATTACCCTGCCTTACTCCTCCTAAACCCCTCCCATTTAGTAGTAAGCAGTCCTCATTTTTCCAGCCACTCCCTTGATCCCTCCCACATTTACTACTAAGTAGTCCGCTCACGTGTGAGGATCTCTATATAGAAAATACAGAAGGAGTGGAGATATACCCTTGTAGGTTTGTGGAAATCATTTTATAGTGCTTAAGTAATACTATTGTAGCTCTATTAAACGTAAAAAAAAATACAGTTTGTGAATAGAACCTTGATTGTATATGTGGCAGCTAGTGTGTGTATCTTATTCTTTCAAGGGTGCAATTGGACCTGGCATACTGGAGGCTATTCCTGATATATGGGGTGAACCCCCCAACTCCTCAGGAGAGTCGTGCTTCATTGGCCCACCGGGAAAGGACTTGAATATTTTACTAGTCCCCTTTCAGAGCCTGTGGGTTTGCAACAATCATGCTTTAACTTGCACTACTTAACCACATGTTATCTACATTCTCTTGGTGGTGAACACTCCTCAGATTCATCTGGAAATGTTTGTGACTCGCTTTACGCAGTCTCTGAAATTCGGGGCAAGTATCACTCCTTGTCCCTTTTGAAGATCACCAGCCACCACTAGTGACCTCAAGTGGCAGGGAGCAGAGAGGGCAGTGTATGAGCAGAAGGGGAAGCGGCAGAGATCTGGCAATCAAACTAACAGCATTGCCCAATGCTAAAAGGGTTAACATTGTTTAGGTCTCACAAGCGGATAACCGGCTTGACTCCCACATCCCCTCCAATTCTTTCCAATTTAGATTCAAAGTTGGGTCATGTACCCCTAGCCCCACCAGTACTTTTGTAATCCTGGTTCACGTGCCAGATCGCAGGTGTCTGTGAAAACCCTCGCTCTGGACCTGCTTCTTTACCACCATACCTGTGGCGATAGTACTTAACAACCATGGGTTCGCTGTAACTTGGCTCCCAAAGGCCTCCTTCGGCCAAAACAAACGCAGCCTCGGTTCCTGCCAGCTCTGGCGCTCCCGCCCGCGGTGGGTTCCTGCTATTATACATTTACCATCGTTTCCTGGAAGTTTCTTAGGTTCTCCGTGCCGAGTTTTGCCGTTTCGACACATGTTTTCGGTGTACCATATGTACTGAGTCAGCCTGCCAGAGAGCTCGAGCCAGCTTTTAGACACAGTCCTTCGGCCCTTTCGCGCCTGCCGATCCTGTTTTTATTATATAATTGCTGCTTAGCTTTCTGTGATGCATTAGCCACTGATGGCTGCCTCATCACACTTCCTGCCATACCCTGACATTTGTCTTAATGGCCGCCTTGACATTTCATCCTGCCACCACGTGCATGTTACATCTAACAAAACCGTAATACTCTGCGCCGACTCGCATTAAGTACACGATTTCCCAGCAGATTATTTCTCCCTTGCTTCTTTTATGTCTGTAGGCTATAAACGAAGTTCATTACAGAAGGGTACATATTTTTTTAGTTTATTACATAAGATCAGTAATGCATAAAATTACCTTACACAGAGCTGCATTTGAAGGCAGCGCATATTGAACAAAAAAATAAATACCTTGTGATTAAAACTGGCTTTTAAAACGCAACAGTATTTGTCAAATATATTTTGATGTATATGATGGAGCCTAATAGGTAGGGCACTTGAAATATGTCTGCTCCCCACGCCCCTCCCACTCCATGATTCTCCTTCCATAGGCAGGAAATTAGGAAGGGCCGTTTCACAGGGAGTGTACTTTTTAATATGCTCTGCTGGTCGTGCAGAATTTCTTTTAAATGGGTCCTTTTGCCTTTCAACTTGTTTTCTTCCATCCGCACGCATCCACGTTGTCACTGCTGAGGTGGTAGGTACCTAAAATACTTTGGAATGTAAAAAAATAACACCAGGCATCTCTATACATTGTTGGTTACATACGTTTCTCGGATTGTCTTCATTAGGGTTAGCTCTATGGGACCAATCAGAAGATACAGCAGATTTTGTCCCTGTGGAAAATGCAGATTTCTTAATTCCCACAGATCTGGACATATAGCACATTGCTCATTCATTTCCCTCTATACCTGGATTTCTACCCACTTTATATGCTTAGTTCACTTCATTTTCCATAGACTCACCAAGTCTGGCAAGCGATAGACATTGCTGAAACTCCATAAAACGAGCTAGTTTGGTCCCTATACTCTGTTCCCTCTCAATTAAATTCAGTACCCTCAGACACTTACCTCCAGGGCTCGAGTCGGGGTACACGCAGGTACACGGCGTCCCCCCCACTCTTTTCACAGGGTGGACGCCGCCCCCCCCTGCCAAGAAGCTGGGGCCCACACAAATATGCTGAACGTGTCCCGGAGTAATTTTCAGACACCGGGACACGTTCAGCACGTGACGGCATGGGGTCATTTGCATATTGTCAGCACCCCCACTTCTTTTTATAGGACTTGTGCCCTGCTTACCTCCTCATCTTTGTATTAATATTGCTATATTTGGTAGTGTTTGAATAAATTCTTCCTAAAACATAGTTGATTATGCATTTGTCTCGCCTTTTAGTTTGCATGTGTTCCTATTTAGGTTGGTTTGAATTGTCCTGCTAGGTGTTTCATAGTTTTTGTTTGATATGGAAAGATAGTTATATAGAGGGGGATAAAAACAAATATATATATTTTTTTGAAGGCATTGAATTTATCTCTATCCAATTAACACCTTTGCATTAACTCTCGAACAATAATTATCTTTTCCTATTTCTATGTTTCAAAAATCCTTTTAAATAAGTTCTCGAGAACAATAGGTTTGCACTCCAAAACTCTGTTTCTGATTGCTCGGTCTTCTCAAAAGCCTGCTTCCCTGAGCGTTTTTTGTCTCAAGTCTTCTTTTTGTGCTGTCTTCCCATGGGTAGTTTGGTAAGAAGCTTGTCCGTCTTTAAGTTGTTTTACAGTATTACTGTTTCAGTTTCTTGTTGCGATGGCTAGTTCATGGCTGTGCAACGTCTTTGTATGTTTTATCCCTTGGATTTATATTTTTGCTTTGTAAAAGAACTACCAAGTAGGTGTCGTGGTAAGGTAACAGTAACAGTGCTCAGGGTCGGACTCAGAAACCAGACCAGCTCTGGCAGTTCAGCTGGACCGAGCCGGGGGAGGGGTGGGGGGGGTGTGGGTAGGAGGCGCTGCTGCTTTAGCACTGCTGCTGGCCACTCGCTTTAGCACCACTGTTGCTGCTTTTGTTACAGGGGGGCGATATTGCATCTCTGCTGCAAAACCGTCCCATACCGTTCGAAAACCGGCCCTCACCCTTCCGGACCACCGGGAAAGCACCCGGTGCCCACTACGGCCAGTCCGGCCCTGGACGTGCTGTTGTCCCACAGAACCACTATGTCATGCTGACTAAGTTATTTGCCATCTTCCTTTACAACTGGTGGTTTTCTCAGTGGTCAATAGTCCCTACCTCTGAAATATCTACCTTTTGAGAAACCATATTCCATCCTTCCCATTTCCCACATCTGTCGATGACCTTTTTACAGAGGTTTGATTGCACACTTCTCTCTACCACTCTCAGAAGTCATAGGTGGAGTACTTACATATCTCTTTAAGTAGTTCCCATACTAATCTGAGGGTGTTATCTATAAGGCCCACATATTGCTTTTGTTTCTATATGCTCTATGTATGCTTGATATCAGAAAAAGAACAGTCAGCTACTGCTTCCAAACCTGCACCTGTTTCCATCAGTGGTCAGAATGTAGTTACCTAGTTAAATCTTCACAGTAGCTTTGATTTAGCAAAATACCTTGTAGCAGCAGCCTCACCGCCAGGCCCACAGATGGCAGAGAAGAGAGTGAGCTTTCAGTGTTCACAGCCATGTCTGCTTCTTCAGTAGTTGTGGAGGTGGAGGCGCATGGACCTGTCTCGTACAGGCTTCTACAGCCATTCTAGGGAAACCGAGCAAACTATAGGATGAAGCAGTCACTAGCTCAGGCTGGTTGCTGCTGCTGATTGTCTCTAGTGGAGTCCCAAGTCTTCTCTGCAGCCTATCTACAATCTGGTGCCCCCAGGGCTGGTCGGCTGTGAAAGGGCAGGTTTGGCAGGCTAGAGTTGTGTGGTCACTGTCCATGGTACATAAAGAGGGCATCAGTGTGGCAGCCAGTTTTAAATATAAACGATGGGTACATACTGCAGGTACCTCCACACACCAGCTGAGACACAGAGCTGACATAGAGAGCCTGCACTCCACTTACACATTAAGCAATGTGATGGCGGTCTGGCACGAGTGTGTTGATGGAATGACTCCGCCACCAATAGCGTAGCCAGGCCAAGACTATAATGACATGAATGCTTGTGTGGATCGGGCTTTCTGCCATTGGTGCTAACTTTAGTCCCCATTGTGAAATGTAAGTGCCGGTGATGATCCCTAGCACAATTTAAATACTGCTCAGCATCTTTCAGATAGCTCTTTATGAATTCGGTAGTGTGACAAATAAGATGTCACTGTGATATTTTTAATTTGTTTTACAATTACATTGAGAAGCAATATTTTACTTTTTGCTGGAGTTTCATAGGTTCTCCCTGCCAATTTTTGACTTTTCACCACAGATTTGCATATTTTACCGAAAAAACACAGTGCTTCTGAACCCTATGATCAAATTGACAGCAGCTTACCCGGTTCATATCTGTGAACACAAGTGTAGGCATTTCTCACCTCTCTCAAATTTGCATTCTTTTCTCTGTATGTGATGGCAGAGTCGACAAATGCATGCGCTCCGGTGATATGCGTTTGCGATTATGGTCGCACGTTCATATCCCAGCAGGATTGCTCAGCCTTTCATTCATTCAAGATCGATAAAATGAACATCATTGAGTTGGATAACAGCAAACACCTGGGACTGTATTATGAGCGGTGCTCCAGGGACGCAACAGACATGTGTGCCCCCAGAGCACAATGGTATTACAGTAGGGGTTGCAGACTTTGTGCAGCCCCGTCTGTAATACTGATAACACTGGTGCACATGTAGCGCCAGTGCTGTTATGAGAGGATATGCCCTCATTTGCACTGGGGCGTGGCCCCAATGCCGATGAGAGAATCTCTTTGGCTCTGTGCCCATGCCGTAATATAGGCATGGGCGTGGACTCAAGCAGGCCCTTAGGCTCAGTATGAGTACACCACCTGAAGGTAGCCCTCTCGAGAGGTTAAAGTGGGTCCCATGGACCCATCAGACATTCGTCTGCAGGTGGTTGCAGTCACTCACTGCACCTGCCTGCACAGGGATCTCAAACCCCTCTGTGAGTGCACGTGGATTGCAGCCTATACAGAAAAACACAGAGTGGCTTTGTAGCAGCTGCTTCGTATTTCACTGAATGTGCTTCCTTAAGGGTAGCAAGAGTTCACAGCTGCCCGTACAGTGCAGTCAGAGTAATAGGGTGCACGTTCCCTGTTTGCGTGCAGTGCATTGTTTGAAAAGTGTGTCATGACGCAAATGGAGGAGGTGCACCCTATGCATAATGCAGACCCTGTTATTTCAGAGGCAAGATGTTCCAGGTGGTGAAAGTGCTGTTTATAAATCTAGGTTATGCTTGGCCTAGGAGAAAAACTGTTCCTCAGGGGTAATGCAGAAGCACCCTGGAATCGCTCTACCTCCCTGCAGAGTCTATTTGTGACCCACACTCCCACTGTGCAGAACGCAGCTACACTTGCCCTGTAATAGTGGGGGAAAGACTACAGCTCCCAAAACACATGGAAGCTCTTCATCTCCCTGAAAAACCTGCTTCAGGTGATCCACACTCATGTTGCACATATTGCTGCAGGACACACCCAGGCAAAGCCCGGGCCTGTTTGTGGCCCATCAGAGACTGGAAGAGGCTGGGGCCCACGCCTGGCTCTATCATCCACTGACCTCCTCTTCACCATCCAATGTAAATAGGTAAGGGAAAGGCTGCTACTTTGCTTCAAGGCTCCTCTTCTTTTCTAAAAACAAAAAAAGGTGGTTGGCGTATTATTCAAGGAAACTGAGGATACCACTTGCTACATTAATGCCCTCCAGGGGGTTATGGATGACAGAAACCCGCCATCCATTGATAATCGCTGCAGCTAGGGCAACGTCAACAGTTACAATGCTGTGTCAGATTTTGCAAGACCCAACTCTAAAGTTGAAATTATCATGGAAGTACTCAGTCCCGATGTGACCGTGGATTGTGCCACTTTCAAAACATCTAGTTGTAAATCTGGGGTCAAACACAACGTCTGGGCTGATACCCTTCCCACAATTAGATATGCTCATGGCACCCACACTTTTGTGGAGAATTTACTCTTGGCTCTAGATCCATTATTCAGTAAACTATAGCAGAGGCAAGATTGTTTTGGCCAATGATTCATGTCTCTATCTTCACCGATATTACTGGCTTTGACTTGTGACCAAGTGATGCAAACTTACTTTATTGTTGTTTGTGATTCACCAAAAGGTAATAAACCCACTAACCTGTTAAGACTCGCCAACCACCAAAATGTAGGATCGAATCCAGCATAATGACCCTACTAAGTGGTGTAACATTAGTCCCGAACTCCAGTACCCCCTCCGTCACTGTGCACGAGCTCCTTGCTGGGTCCGGGGAGTAGGAGGGCCCTACCTGTACTGTGCAGGGGGACTGGTCCTCAAGTTTTGTTGTGCCACTGACCCTACTTCTAGAGTATCTTCTCCTAATCATAGTCTTTTTACATCAGCCTGTGTGCAATCAAACATGCTATCTCACGGCTATTCAAATATTTTGCAGCTCCCTTGCAGCTCCCTTCCCAGGCTGCCTTTCAAGTGCTAATACTGAAGAACGTTCCTCCCATAGGTTGTGACACTGAGACTACAGCTACGCCTTTAAATAAGGTAGTCCACCAGACTAACACAAAAATTGAAAAACTATGGACGATTCTGTCACTTACATTTTTCATTCTGATACTAGCATGGTTAGACGTGCTGGCCCTGTAGGTTGTTCTAAACCAAAGAGGGCACTGAAGCTTGGGCTTATATTGTTGTTACTTTTAGTCCAGATGGGTATTTACTGAGTCACGTGACCAATTAATCTCATTCACATATTTATGAGCCCCTTGTTCCGTCAGCATACCTCTATAGCCATGATCATGTTAAACTCTCACTGACTCTTAATCGCAACAGTATTGAATCCATTCAAAATTGTCCTGTTTCGGCCACCCTACCTGTTAGTGACTTTAATTTGCTTTTTGCTTCTTCTGTTCAGCTATAAATAGTTTTTCTGCTGTATCATGTATGGATGACACAAACTGACTCAATCAATCAATCATTCGCATTTATAAAGCGCGCTACTCACCCATAAAGGGTCTCAAGGCGCTGGGGGGGGGGGTCAGTGCTCGAAGAGCCAGGTCTTGAGCTGCCTTCTGAAGGAGAGGTGTTCAGGTATGGCGCGAAGGTGGCTGGGCAGAGAGTTCCAGGTCTTCGCTGCCACCTCAAATCAGATCTCTTGACCTTTCTATCACTACCAGCACGCAACCTGTTCAAAATTAGATTATACTGTTCTCATTAATGCAGCAGGTAACTTCACTGACCTTGCTGGGAGTGCTGCTCCTGTTTGCCTGTCCGTTTTCTGGCCACTTCGCCACGCCTCGCGGCCCCCGCTTCGCGGGAGCCGCTCGCAGGCAAGAGACCTTGTTGGGGATCCAGCCCTTGGTTTTCACTCGTGCATTGGAGCACCAACGCGCCTTCAGGGACATTACAGCTGACACCAAGGACAGAGGCGGGACTGCGAGGACCAGCGTGCTCAGCGGCGCTGATCGGCTGCAGCTGGTCCTCTTCCCGCCCCCTCCACCTGTTAAAATCACCGCGGAGTGGGAGCTGCTTGGGTAACTTCACTGACCTTGCTGGGAGTGCTGCTCCTGTTTGCCTGTCCGTTTTCTGGCCACTTCGCCACGCCTCGCGGCCCCCGCTTCGCGGGAGCCGCTCGCAGGCAAGAGACCTTGTTGGGGATCCAGCCCTTGGTTTTCACTCGTGCATTGGAGCACCAACGCGCCTTCAGGGACATTACAGCTGACACCAAGGACAGAGGCGGGACTGCGAGGACCAGCGTGCTCAGCGGCGCTGATCGGCCGCAGCTGGTCCTCTTCCCGCCCCCTCCACCTGTTCTTCTCCCTGATAATCAGTGATAGCAACGCGCACGCGGGACGCGCGCGGGGCAAAGACCGGGGCTAAGACTGGGCAAAGACAGGGCCGTTTTAGGCCGTTATAGACCGATTAAGACCGGACCGGGCCATCCCTCTTGGTTATATTTTTTTTTATTTGCGTTGTTTAGTTGCGCTTGTGTTTTAATTTTAAACAACCTATAGTTTAAATAATGTCTGTCCGTGAAACTAGGAGTAAGTCTACCAAATCCGTGAAAAAGGCTACAGGGACCCTGAATGATTTTATCACAAGGACTACCCTTTCAATTGATAATGAGATTACTAAACTCCAGCACAGAGTATCCTTGGAGCTGGAGTCTGCAAGGAGGCTCTCTACCGAACTAGTATTAGGGAAAAAATCCTCTCTAGGTAGTATTGCCTCCTCAAAAACGCCTGAGCGCACTACTGGCCCCACACCAATTATCAGCTTGGTCGAGGTTCACTCTACTGCTGAGGAAACAACTCCCTCTATTAATCAAGACTTTGTTCCCTCGGGCCCCTCTGTCAGTGTTGTATCTGAAAGCTTTCCATCTTCGGACCCACTGATAGGGAATATCGTGGGTAGTAAAAATGGTGAGAAGCAAAAGGTATTGGTGGAAACAGACCAGATTAAAAGCCAGGTGCCTGTTAAGACATCATTAAAACATAAGAGAAAACGTAAACATATATCTGCGTATGCTAGAAAAAAGGCGAAGGTAGCCTTTAGCCAAAATATTATAGGGGGGGCCCCGCAAACACTCAATGTAAGTATTGCTAATAATATGTCTGACCAAGCGCCTCTAATTGTTCAAAGCGTCAATGCTAGTACAGATGAGCAAAACTCGGTCATAATGACTGACCACTCTGTCAATGAGGGCCAGAGAAATTCTTTGAACATGGTAGGACAGGAAGAGGGAAGGGAAGAGTTTTTAAAACTGGTATGGGATACGCTTAAGAAACTACTCAGGCCATTAGAAGTGAGGTTAACTGGCATTGAGAATCAGTTGCTTGAGGTAGAAAAAAGTGTTATTACACTATCTAGCTTAAGTCTCAATTGCACTGATGTACCCATAGTGTCTATGCAAGCACCAGCTACTGCTCCTGTGATACCTCTGAATAAAAATCCAACTAGCATACAGCAGCAAAAAGAGGAAATAGTTAAAAGAACAAATAAAACATCGATAACAAATACATTAGTTACATCAAATATAATTCCCTCGACCTCGTCATCTGCAAATACCTCTAACAAATCTCTGCTGAAGGGTCATGTTCAAAGCAAAACGCCTCAATTACCAAATGTTGCTACTACCCATTCTGCTATCCCCAACACCCCTGTTCCACAGAAATCCACATCTAATCTACCTGTCAGCAATAAATCCTTGACTGATAGATCTTTTGCCAATGTTCCTAATAAGCCAAACAATCAATCTGGCCATGCTTATAACAACTTTAAAGGAGGGTATATAGATTTACCACCTGACGCAAGCCCATTTGTAATTGTTCTTACAGGGGTACCTGAATTAGAAAACCAATATGAGGAGAACTTTCAATCTCTAAAAAATAAAGTGATCTATTGGTTAAATTCGAATAAACCCATTCCGAATCATATGAAAAGTAAAATCCTCATGGTTCGTAGGGTGCCGTGGGTAGGACCCATGGCTAAATCAATTATGGGTGACTGCATAGTCATTTCTTTTGAGGAACCCCATAGTGTTGAACAGATTTGCAAATGGAAATCATATGGAGATACACCACCCATTGAAGCCAGGCCTCTATCGTTTTTTTACCCCCCACCTAGGCCCATACAATATGGGTCCAATTGGAACACTGTCAAACAGTGTCACGGCTATGTACCCAACTTGGCTAGACAGGCAGATCGAAATATGTGGTCTGGTATTCCCACCTTTAACAGGTTCAGTTGTCTAGATGCTGTCGATTGACTTGGGACTATGCCAGATTGTATTCCCAAGTTATATGACACCTACTGTACACTAGGTAATAAGTCTTATTACCACCAGAGCAAGGAAAGGTCTCTAGCAGCTGATAAAGTATGTCACGATCTGGATGTGGGTTGCCTAGATGGGGGAACCAATACTATAGTAAGAGATGTGGCCATTGAGACAGAGAATCAAACTGCCGATATACAGTTAGGTAATGTTCATCATCAGCCGGTACTTATGCCGGCTTTTGATGATCAAACCTGTTCCAGTAATAGACTGACCCCACGTTTTCTCATTTTGTCTTGGAACATTGCTGGTGTTGGTAAAAATCTTAAGGATCCTGAATGGGCTGATTATGTTGATACTAGTGACCTTTGTTTATTGCAAGAAACATGGGCAATAGATGTTCCTCATAGAGTCGGATACAAAACCTATGGCACTGAGGCAGTTCAGTCTGATAGGGGGAGACCGTCAGGGGGGTTGATCATATGGCTTAAAATCACCTTGGTTATGAGGGTTGAAATTATAGAGACAGGAACACCCGATATTCTGGCCCTAAAAATTGTACCCCCAAATGGAAATGAATGTTACATTGTCAACGTCTATAATAGACCACTTGCCCATTCCAAGGTCTCACCTACTTTGGAAACACTGGATCTCCTTTTGAAAAAGGTAGTTGGAGATACCCCGGTAATTTTGGGAGGCGACCTAAACTGTAATTTCGAACCGGTTTCTGGTATTAATGACGTCTTTGAGGATGAGGACCAGGTGTACAAAATTCCCCAGCTTGAAACCTCAAACTTTGTTAAGTGTTCCACTTTGGCCGTTCAATTGCTTAGGCTAACGGCAGATCATGGTCTAAGAGCATGTAACGGCCGCCTTCCTTCGGACCTGACAAAACAACCAACTTTTGCGAAATCCAATAGTAATCTAGATTTCATACTTGTTTCACTTAACCTTTGGCATTATTTGATTGATTTAAAAGTGACAAGTAGGGAGGAAAGTGATCACTACCCTTTAGAACTTTACATTGATGTGCAAATGTTTAGTGATATTACTACCAACCTAGTTACTCCATCATCTGAGACCACCAATGGCAAAATGTGCGAGGATGTACACATAAATAATAATAGACGTGCAGTAAAATGGCCCTATATTTTGTCTGATGGCAAGGCCCTAGCATCGGTGTACTCTCTCTTTGGGGAAATGTTTGGACCTATAGCTGGACAATCTTTTCTACCTGTCCACTTTGATCACTTTATCGAACTACACAATGTTTTCTTCAGTGAACTAAAAACTTGCTTGTCAAAAATGCCAAGGAAAAAGCAACAAAATATAAGAGTGGGAAGTCACGGAAAACTATGGTACGATCATTCATGCAGGTTGGCCAAGAGAAACCTCTTGCTTGCTATTAAAAGCAAATCAAAAGAAGGAGTCAAACTTGCAAGGGAGGCATATAAGTGTGCCCAAAAAACATCAAAAAAACTATGGGAAGAGTCGATTTGGTCAGAAATGCTAGTTGCTGCAAAAACTAATGATAATGTTGGGTTTTGGAGGTTGGTGGCAAATGAGGGGCATGCAGGCAGAGCTGTAAAAGACACGTTTTTGGATGAAATGACATGGGTGACCCATTTCACATCCCTTTATAAACAATATGATGGTGATGACAACAAGATATTATGGTGCCCCCCTCCTATTGAACCCCTTGACTTCACACTGGAGGAAACAATAAGGGCGATTAATGAACTAAAAAATAGCAAAGCACCAGGCCCTGACAAAATACCGGGGGATCTTTATAAACACGACATCGAAGTATGGGCTCCTTATGTAAATCGTTTATTTAATGTTCTGTCTACAAGCTGTTGCTTTCCAGATAGTTGGCGTGCAGCGGAAGTTGTGTTAATCTTTAAAAAGGGGAACAGATCGGTACCTTCAAACTATAGACCAATTAGTCTAATGGACACCCTGCAAAAACTCTACGCCAAACACTTACTGTTTCGGATTAATGATTGGCTGGAGGACTCAAAAATAATCTCTAAATTTCAAGCCGGCTTTAGGAGCAAGACTAGTACCATAGATCAAATATTCAGATTCTGTTGTTTGATCTGGAAGTACGTGCATATTAGGAAAGGTCATTTGTATGTAGCTTTCGTAGATCTGAGAGCCGCATTCGACCTTGTCCCTCGCAACTTGCTCTGGAGGACCTTAAGTGAAGTAGGCTTGCCAGGGTGTCTTTTGGCTCAAATAGTTGAGCTGCATGCTGGAAATTATGCAAACATCAGGTGGGGTCCAAATGGTGAACTGACACGTAACATCCCCATTGAACGTGGGGTTCGCCAAGGGTGTGTCTTGGCCCCTACCTTGTTTTCCTTGTTTGTTAATGATGCTCCCAACTATTTGAATGGTTGTACTAATGATTCCCCGCAGCTTAATGGAGAGAGGGTGCCTGCGTTGCTCTTTGCGGACGACACCATTCTTATATCCCAGACCAAGAAAGGACTCCAGGCACTCTTAAACTCCTTTAGCTGTTATTGCATGACCAAGGGTCTGGAAATAAACGCTGATAAAACGAAATGTATGGCATTAAACCCCAGCAAACCGGACAGAGGGTTTTTGACTTTGAATGGCCAGAAATTAGGAACTGTGGAAAACTTTTCCTATTTGGGCGTTGCACTTGATTCAAAACTAAGTTGGAAGGCCCAAGTTGAGAAAAGTAAGGTATCATATGCCCACAACGTTAAACCTATTATATGTAGACTGAACGCTAGCACAAGCAAGAGTGTAACCCCTGTCTTAGAGCTTTTTAAATTTAAAATTCAATCTGCTGTGTTGTATGGAGCAGAGATATGGGGACCTTGGGCTAGAGACAGCTTTCAGGGCTTGGATAATAAATTCATGAGAGCTATTGTTAGGGTCCCGAATAGTACACCTTTAATACCCCTCCAGCTCGATTTGAATTTTAAAAGAACAGATTACTTTGCCATTATAAGACCATTAATGTTTTGGGTTAGGTTATGGTCTACCCCAGAACTGCTCGAATACAGAAATGGCCTTCAAGAATTGTTGATTCTTGATTCTTTTAACTCTATTCAGTGGCTTGTGCATATTAAAAAATGGTTCATGCTTCTGGGATTGTACTCAATGTGGGAGAATCCTGACAATTTACGGGCCTTTTCTAAATCTATAGTAAAACGAGCCTTTTGGTCCTACATGAGTGACAGGCTCGTACATGAAAGTAGAGTTGGGTCTCTAATTCAAGGTTTTTTATCCTTTAAGGACGAGCCCCGTTTCGAATCCTTTTTGGATGAAATTGAGCCACCTATTGCAAAGTCCCTTTACTTGAAGTTTAGATATGGGATCCTTATGCTGAACTATAATACAGAACGCTGGTCACAGAAAAGACTGGGAGGCCTGAATGACAAAAGCGGGTGTTGTCCTATGTGCTTAAACTCCTGTACGGAGAATGAGGTTCACATGTTGTTTGGTTGTAGTGCCTACCTGAAGGCTCGAAAGAAATGGCTAAAACCCATGTGTACTCTCCTAGGAACCAGATCCTGTTCTACAGCATACAGGATTATAAAAAGCAATACAACCCAGTTTATTGTATTTAGCATAAGCAGGTTCCTTTACTCTGTGTATATTATTCGCAGGAAACTTGGTCAGATACTCTGAGTAGGACCTCCGTATATGCTTATAAAAATCTGTTCCTAAAATGAAATGTGTTTTAAATTGAGGAGATGAAAATTTATTCCTGTATTACATTTTTAAACTTATTATTTTAAAGTGTTGCTGCATGTATGCTATTATGATTCTCTGTTTTTTTTTATATACATGTGTCTTTTATGGCCAAATTGGCCGAAATAAAGAAAATTAATGCAGCACACATAGAAGTTGCAAATCCGCATTTTTTTAAAATGATTGTTAATGTGCAGGAAGGGGGACTTTCCTGCACATAAACAATCATAGGTAATTTGCTTTTTCTATGTGTGCTGCACAAGGCAGCACACAAGGAAACAGCAAAAACGAGGAGAAATAAAGCATTTCTCCTCGTTTCGCCTGTTTAAGACCAGGTTTTCCCTAGTCTTAATTTTGGCGCTGCCTCCTATTTACGCTGCCCTAGTAACTAGGGGGCAGCGTCAAACTCAATGGGTGTTGCGGTGGAACGCCCACTGCAACACCCATTGCCTTCCCCTTTCATGTTAAACACAGCATGAAAGGGGGCCTTATTTTCAAAGCAGCGTTAAGCCACATTTAGTGGCTTAACGCTGCCTTGTAAATAAGACGAGGCCCCTACGGCCATCACAACGTCACTGAAAGGGATGTTTTGCTGGTGATAGGGGCTTGTAAATATGCTCCTTTTTCTGTCTAGGCGATGACTCAGACAACTGTGTTAAGATTTTAGCTTAATTCCGTGATTGCTGCTCTTATCAATGCCTTCTATGTTCCCTTAAGTTATGATCTATCTTTTAACAAACAGGAAAGATAATTTGATCAGACCTGCAATATTGCAAGTCACCCTCAAACCAGGAGTCAGTTGTTGGTTCTGGAATGCCATTCTGATAAAAACCTGCTCTCAGGACCAAGACTGGTACATTACAAGAAAGGGCCCCGGAGGATTTAAGCACTGCCCCTATGATGTGCAAAGCAGCAGCTCTTCGGAAATCAGTCCATGGACATTTCTTTACTGATGTTTCAGGTAGGGATAGGCTCTCACCACGTGCCACCCAATAGAAGATTGGCACATTCAAATTCTGTCTATAGTAATAGCTGACTTAGGCCACGAGAGGTAGTCTTAGGCTCAATTTCTTGTTGTCATACCAGTTCAGTCCTTAGCTAAAGTCTAGAGGAAGCCATTCTGGCCTTGTACAAGCTCCAAAGAATAAAACCCAGGCCCTGATGGCCTTCTGCTTTATATTTAAAGTGAAATTGTGACCTGGGGTCTTCATTTCTAACTGGCGCTTTGAACACTTTAATGTATTTTAATTGCATTCCACCATCATGGTCAACTGCTGCCATTCCCATCTATAAAAAGAGCAACAGTTGCCATTCAAAATATTATTGCCCTATTTCTCTTATCGATTTGTGGTGGCTGGCAGAATACTGATGAACAAGATTCAAGACTGAGCTGTAGAGAATGACATGCTTGTATACTGTCAATATGGGGTTTGCTGTGGTATGGGAATAGCGAGCAGGGCGCCAATTTCCACTTCTTAATAAGCAAATAAGTAAATGACCCAGGCGGTTCAATACACTTGGCTTTCATGGATTTAACATCTGCCTTTGATAGTGTTAGTTGAAACGAACTGTGGCTGATCCTTGAACACATGGATGTAAACCTTCTAATTGTGGATTTTTTTAAAGAGACTCCACTGTGACCTGTCGGCAAATGTAAGATAAAGCCCCAATGGGGAGCTTTCAGATGTACTAATTATGTGGAAGCTGGATACCATAGGAGGGTTTCCTTGGGTGAACAGGATGCCTCCAGACTGTTTCTTGAAGATCCTTACCAGTTCTCCCTTGTGCAGATGACGTAGTTGTTTCCCCTCGAACCACCAGTGGTTTAAAGCGACCGCTCGGTGGTTATGTTGGTGTTATGGATAAACTGGACTTTTATTTAAATTTAAATAAGTATTTTGTCCTCACTTTATGTCCGAAGTCTAACAAGTCGAAAGTATTCTCAGTCAATGGTCATATAATAAAAATGTAGCCAACAGTTCACAGCCAATACTCTAGTTCAGGACACAATTCATCAGATGATAGGGTGTAAGCAAATTAGCTGGGTTTTAAACATTTATAAGAGCAATTTCATTTTTGCTGCAACTATGGGGCTGTCAAAGGGGTTCAGTATGAGCTAAGGCCATCGAAAGGGTGGAAAACATTTCTATACAAGACTAGGAATTCCTCAGAGCATTTCCCATTCTGTATGCCACTTAGAACTTGAGCTACAATATGTGGAGGATATCATACAACTTTAGCTTCTAATTCTTTGGATTACAGTCTGTACAAATAATACAGCTAAGCTGTCACTTGAGATCATCCGTGATTGGTTTCCATGGGTGAAATATATCGAAAATGTGTGTAAAATGATTGGTGGCCCAGATTTAAATGACGACCTAAGTAATATCTGCAAGGCTGATAAACTTCACTTTAAAAGAGAATTTTCTGATTATAGAGACTCTTGTAGGGAACAATGTCAAGACCTTGGTTAGATCTCTTGTGGTCACTACGTCCAACTCAGGACTGCAACAGTATTTTGCTCTTTCGCGTTATTTATTTGAGCGTAAACCTTTGTGCAGATTTAAAGTGTAATTACACACCATGTTTCATTTACTTCAAAGAGCTGGTCGTGTCAAGATTGTCTGCATTTATGTGAATGGGATAATCAGTCCTCACAGACACTTGCATTTTATTTAGTTTTGTAATCTTTTCAAATCCCTAGCACTAAATTTCTTAACCCACTGTTTTACTATCAGCCGAGCAACTTTTTTGTTTCTCCAAATGCTGCCCACCATTATGGTAATGTAGTGTTTGGGAACATCTGCAAAATATGCTCTGGATCTACTGTCTAGAAAGTAATTGCTTTGTTATATTAAAATGTATTGCTTAATGTAGGTTAAGTTAGTCTGGTCTTGATCACTTGTTTTTAATCAGGATTGTATGTTGTTTCTATAGGTATGTTTTTTTCTCTCTGTTTTACCCCTTTTGCTGGATAAACTAAATATTGAATTGAACTAAGATCTGCAGCAGTTTCCATATTCATTGTGGCTCTGTCACTTTCAAGAGGAGAAAGGAGCTTCAAATGTAGATGTAAGTTATGGTATTTATCAAAAATAAACCAAGCTAAATAGTAACAGGGAGCTGTATAGAATATAGATGATGATGATGCATGATCAATCAATCATGAGTTTATATAGCGTGACTACTCACCTGTGAGGGTCTCAAGGCGCTAGGGGTGGGGCTGCTGATCCGTCTGAGCGTGGAGGTTCATTCAAAGAGCCAGGTCTTGGGGTCCTTCATGATTTGGGTAATTGACGGGGATTGTCTGAGGTGGAGGGGCAGGGTGTTCTAGGTCTTGGCGGAGAGGTAGGAGAAGGATCTACCTCTGGTTCTGGTCTTGTGGATGGGTGGGACAGAGGCCCGGTCAAGTTGGGTGGAGCAAAGTTGTCTGGCGGGTACATGGAATGCGAGGCAGTGGTTCAGATATTCTGATCCTGCATCGAGGAGAGCTTTGTGGCATGTGTTGAGCTTGAAGGTGATTCTCTTTTTGATTGGGAGCCAGTGAAGTTGTTGGAGGTGCTGTGTTAAGTGGCAGTGGCGGGGGATGTTGAGGACCATCTGGCTGCGGCGTTTTGGATGTTCTGTAGTTTCCTGAGCTGTTTCTGGGTGACGTCGGCGTAGAGTGCGTTGCCGTAGTCCAGTCTGCTGGTGATGAGTGCGTGGGTAACCATCTTTCTGGATCCTGTGGGCATTGATCTGAATGTCTTTCAAAGCAGGCAGAGTGTGGGAAAACCGGATGAGGAAACTGCGTTGATTTGGCGGTTCATTGTGAGCGAGGAGCGGGCCACCAGGAGTCATCCCAGGCTGAAGGGGGGTGGGTCCCAAGATGAGTGCTTCGGTCTTGTCCGAGTTGAGCTTGAGGCAGCTATCTTTCATCCAGGTAGCAACGGCCTTCATTCCGCTTTGAAAGTTGATTCTGGCGGCTGTAGGTTCGTTGGTGGGAGAGAGAATCAGCTGGGTGTCGTTGGTGTAGGAGACTATGTTCAGTCTGTGGTTTCTGACGATGGCCGCTAGGGGGACCATGTGGATGTCGGAGAGGGTGGGGCTCAGGGAGGAGCCCTAGGGCACTCTGCAGCTGATCTCTGTAGGTTCAGAGAGGAACGGGGTAGGCTGACTCTCTGTGTTAGGCCGGTACGGAAGGAGTGGATCCAATCCAGTACCTTGTCACGGATGCCGGCGTTGTGGAGTCTCGTGATTAGGGTGCGGTGGGAGATGGTGTCGAAGGTGGCCGAGAGGTACGGTAGGATGAGGGCTGCGGTTTCGCTCCGGTCGAGGAGTGCGGTCTCAGTGCTGTAGTTTCTTCGGAAGACGGATTGGGAGGTGTCCAGGGCCTGGTTTTCTTCAATGAACTCTGAGAGTTGGGCGTTGATGGTCTTTTCGATGACCTTGGCTGGGAAGGGGAGGAGGGAGATAGGCAATGGCGGCTTGCAAATGTAACGCTGTGGGGCAGGGGGTAGTGGAGTCCGACATACGAAGGCAGATATTTATTTATTTATGTTCACCTTTGCTGTTGTATGTCTGACTCCACTACCCCCCACCCAGTCAAGCGTGTGTCCGGCTGTGTGGGCCAGTTTGTGACCAGCTGCTTGAGTTTGATGTTGGCGAGGTTCTCCAGTAGGGAGGCAGTGTTCTTTTCACTGGGGTTGTCCAGGTGGAAGTTGAGGTCACCGAGTAGGATGCAATCGGTAGATGGGAGAGCCTGGAGTGCGATGATGTCCATGATGTCATTGGTGAAGGTTGGGTGTGGCTGGGGGGGTCTGTAGATGAGGGTGCCGCGCAGAGTGGTGTTGGGGTCAGCCTGGAGCTGGAAGTGGAGGTGTTCCATGGTTGTTGTTGGGTCATTCGAGTAAATGGTCAGTCGGAGAGTGTTCTTGTGGGCGATGGCGAACTCGAGGTCGGTCGGCGCAGTCCTTGTGGGTGATTTTAGAGCCACCGGGGCTACACAGATGATCCTGTATAGAACATGCACGTGGAGGAGGCAGGGGGAGAATCCTATCTGGGTGGAGCACAGATGTTTGTGGGATTAAAATACCCCTATCCATGAATGTTAATGATTTTAAGCTTTCAGCTCATTTTAGAATTGTAGGTACAAAAGTGTAATACTTTTATTATCTTGGCACTTAGCATTGAAGACTTGCTAACAGGATTTTCTTTTCTGAATGTCTTCTTCTCCAGGATTATACAGAGCATCTGTCTTGACCACTGCATCCAGAACAAGACGAGGGCGGGCAATTTGTTAGAGAGAATTATATAGGGTTCTGCAGACTACTTCACAGACGCAGATTAATGTACATTGCATGTGCTCTCTCTAGCTCCCTCTCCTTTCCCCACCACTACAATGTTAAACTCTGTAACCCAGGACAGGATATGAATACCACTGTGGCCATTCTGCAAAGTACCATACTGTTTCCCACTTGGACCATAATGCAATTCAGCAGCATCCCAACTGAGCACTCTCAAGGGGTAGCATGGTACCTATACAATAATGTGCTTCATCACCTCATCAGGGATATGAAGTGCTATAAAAATATAGCTGCACTGCACTACACCTATTGACAATTTCAAATAGCTATTGGTTCTATAATTCTTTAATGAATTTTAGCAATCTAGGTATGTTATTTGCCCCCGATCGAGTTATCGTAGGAATGCAAGCCCTGTAGAAATGGGTCACTGGCGTTTTAAGAAGTGAGTAGAACGGTTGTTTAAAATATGTGACTGTGCATCCCATTTGAACTTTCAGTATGCCTGTCATTCAGCCACCAAGTAGGTAGATCTTGAGTGGAAAGAGTCGCATTTCCCTTTGTATATCTCTTTCCTCATGGTCAGTATGGATGTTCTACCACCAAACACCAATCTACTCAAATCTATACCTTATTAAAACATTTTTTTAGATGTATGCACCCATTTTAGTAATTGTATTAAGTATTATAAAACTGGCCTATAAAATTGGCTTGGTGATGGCTCTTCATACTAAAAAACAGTGCATATGTACCTTGAGCTGAGAAGAATATAATTAATTTGAGAAGAATACAATATATTTAGTTTGAGAAGAATATAATTATTCTGAGAAAAATTAATCTATTTTCGTTCTCAAGATATAAGTTAATACATATTTTGTGCCTTGTATGGCCAGTGTGAATTTAGGCAGTATTTACATCTAATAAACTAGAAAATGCTACCACTTACCACTTGAAAGCAGCTATTTTCATCTTCCTTCAAGTAAGTAGATTCTATTACACTAAATAGCAGGTTGTTAGGAGTAGATGTAGAGTTTAGCTGCCTTTCCCAGGGAAATATACATAGTTATCTAGCTGCTTTGTCCATTAAACTGGCATTCCATCCCATACCTCTGGGCTCCTTGTTCTGTTGTGAGGCCAAAGGACCCAGTCTGTGTTGTCGGAGGAACCTCTATGTAGTAAGAGAGGAATGTTTGACATCTATGACATCAAATTGGGAGGCAAACAAAAGTTCAGTTTCACTGAAAGATTCCCAACATTTTGAATGGTCCGTGTCGTTGTGTGTTGGAGATTTCCTCTGATACCCAAGAGCAAGAAATATCTGTTTGAAAATTGGGTGTTGGAACTCTGGAAACTTTCTTGAAATTGTTTAAGCATTGTGTATCAATGGCAGGCTAGAATTCATGCTCAACTCACTGAATGGAAGAAAAAGTCTGGAACCAAGAATAAAGGGAAGCTCAGTGCCTGCTGTTTCTAAGTATCATGGTTTCCCAAAGAAATCCAATAGAACTCTGTTAATATAATGTACAGGTCTTTATCAATTAACTAATAAAGTTAATTCCCTGAACAGGTCTTCAGATCCTTTGGACGTTAGTCTGCTGTGGACAGCTGCTTACCTGCTCCGAGAGCTAGAGTGGTAGGATAGTAAAATGTTAGATGGAACAGAGGAGGCTAGTGAACCAGTTTAAACAATTCCTGTTAACTGGTGTGCTGTTGGGAAGACTGGCCATGCATGCGTAGGTTATAGCGGGTGAAGATGCCTAGAACTCCTTTAAAAGGACAATGCCACTGCAGCCTGTCTTGAAGTACCAACAAAAAGAAACATTTTGTGCACCGGACCTAAAGTGAGCTATGTCGCTTAACTAGTTATGAAGGATTGGACTCTATACTGCTGTACTTCAGTGTTTCCCTGTTTGCCGTGCAGACCCACAAACCGGCAGAATATTCCCGAAGAAGCAGCCTAGAGCAACTAAGTAACTAACTGACTTACCCCTACTCTGTGAACCGCTGTTGCTCCCTGGTAATTATTCTTGCTACAAATCTGTTGTCTAGTGGACACCTTTAGTTAGTCTATTTTCAGTACTGAATTTTATATACCTTTCTTTTAAATCGAAAATTCTAAATGTAAAATGTTTAAACTTAAATAATAAATCTCAATAGAATTTAAATTCTATAACCACTCTTGTAGCTTTTGGTTACTTTTGCTTATATTTATCCCAAGTGAAATCAAGCGTTTAATATTATTAGAGTTATTCCTTCATGGTCTTGATTTCTCATTTTTGCCCTTATCCTCTGTTCTTTATTTCCTATTTGTCTTATTACTAGCTCATCTTTTAACTTAAACTTTGTACAGACTCTGTCATTAATTGCATCCTTGTTTTGTTGAGTAAGTGCACAACACTTCATCGTTTTTCTGTGGATTTTCTTGCTGCTCAGAGCAAGTTACCAAAGGTGAACCAAGGTTACACTTTGTGAAACAGTAACATTTTGGGTCCTTCTATTGAGGCACTGCGCAGCTTGCGTTAAGACTCTAACTTTCTTCTTCCTGAAGCCTTACAGTAACATTTTTTACAAATACTTCCATTTTCCACCTTTCCAATCTCTCTGTGCACTTGCCACACAGTTTTTGGGTAACGTTTTGGATGAGATCTTTCCTAACATGCTTGACTCCTACTCCAAGTACTTTTCAGTTTCCTCTATAGAGCAGTGTAAGTGCACGTTTCTCAGGAATTTCCATGAGTTCACTTACAGCAGAAAAAGTTATACTTTCCAGAGAATATTAGTGCATTCTCAGGAAAGGGCAATCTCCATTCACACCTTAGCCTTCAACATTAGGCTTTTAGCATCAGGCGACCAGTTAAGTGAATTGTACACAAAGGACCTATAGACTAATCCCACACTCAATTCAGAGTCACCTAGGTATCACCAGATATGTGCTACCTGATGTCTAAGACGTCAGGTTTTTTCCATAAGCCACATGTTCTAGGATTCAAGGCTCACCCTATTTTTGGGGATTTTCGTTGATATTCATCTTTGGAAATGTCCATTTTCTTTCAAAGGCTGTTCAACCATCTAGTCTGGTGCTGTTAATATCCAGTTTCTTGCCAACCTAAATGCAGTGTTACATTCATTTTATGTGGATTTGAAGACAGATTATTTGTTCCACTGGATGCGTTTATGAATTGGTGGTCAAGCTCTTGACAACAACGTCACTTGTCATGGCTCCTGCTCTAATGTTAGGCCCCACTGACCACCATCTTCAGTCCCATGATGCTGAATTCTTGAACTGACATGGATACACAATGAGCCCTTTTCACAGAGGTAAATGTACACGTGAGTAAATCTATACTTCTAAGGTTACTCTTACACCTTCGAGTAACTTTAATCCTTTGGCTATTCACCACTTCCAAGTGTAAAGTTGCTCAAAAGTGTAGACTTGCATGTCCCCAGTTCCTGAAATAGGGGGTGTGGTCAGTAAAAATATCAAATATGACTATAAATCTAATGCTAGCAATGAGTGACTTTATAACCATATTTGACTTTCCACACACTTGACAGAGACATCCGCTATTGGAACAGAGATCTCCATCTTGTAAAGTATAGGGAAAATTTTAAATGTTTATTGAACTGTTAAAAAAGTTAGATAAAATATTTCAAGTTAAATAATAATGTTAATTATTTGTAAATATTTACTTAAAATGTAGAATAATAGAAAATGTGACAGAATTATCTTTTGGGGTATATTTTATTGAGTTTGCATATACAGCAACGAAAACATAAGAATAAATGTACATCACAATATCTGCACGTTCCAGCCCCCCTTCCCTAGTACCCTCACCCTAGCGACAACCCAGGTGAGTATGGTACCTGCACATCTATCCCAATAAACTCAGGTCTTGTCAACTCTCATTATCTGTTCCCTATAACCTAGTGCCTCCAGACGGTCGCTGTTGAACCTTGGCCTAGTTCAGGTGTCCTCCATTCCTTCATTAGTCCAGACATCCCTTCCCTTTATATCCACATCTCTATTCTTCTGTGGACCAACCAACCCATATTGTCCTAAACTTCTTAGTTCATTCTTTGCCCTTTTATAGGAGTACCCTGGTATAGTATACCCTGTGTAATATTTTTAATTGGATTTGGCAGATACCTGTATCGCTATTTCTTATGGGGATTGCAGCGCATCTCCCTAGTCAACACCGTTTCGCTCCCCTTTATCATTATGTCATTGTGACTGCTATTTATCCAGTTCAACCTGTGTGTTTCTCATCAATGTAATGTATGTTAGGAAAATTGCCAATATGATCATATGTCCTTCCAGAAACTATCTTTACAGGGAGGAATCCTCTTCAGTTTCCTCTCCCGATAGAGTCCTTGTTTGCAGATCGGAGTACACTTGTAGATATTTAAATATTTGTGTGGGTGCCATGTCCTAAACCCAGTAGTTTATTCACTGGACCCAGTTTGGTGCCTAGCTATAAGGGTTTCTTCAGTGTCCATCTTTTTCCCATCCCATTTCTCTCTGTAGGCTTCGCCAAATGGAAATCACTGTTCCAGTCGCTGGCAGTACGTCTGTCACCAGCTTAATGCCGTAGAGGATGTGGAGCTAACCTTTCTTACCCAGTGCTGCTTGATCTAATTTAAATGCAGGGTCATCCAGTGGACCACTATGCTGACTTGGACTGCCTCATAATATTCTGTAGTGCTATACACTCTCGGAACACCGAGCGTTGGAATTTTGGGAGCACCATTCATGGTGGGCCGTCTAGCCATATCAGGGCGCTCTGTGCCTATTTACCATTTGATAGGGCATATGGACTTTTCTGTAGTATGTACGTGAATCTTGGTAATGGAATCATTCTGAAAATCGCAACACATCCCATGAGGGAGCGCGTTAGTCCCCTCTTGTGTTTTATATCCTATTATAGCCTGCTAAGTAATGGGGCCAGATTGTCTTCATAATGTGTTATTTCGCCTTTGGATATACACAGTCCCAGGTTTTTAAAATAGTGGACTGCAATCTTTAGTGGCATGGGTATGTGCTCAGGTGGTGTCCCTCTTTCCATTGGGAATATCGTGGACTTCTCCCAATTTATACCCAGTCCCGAGTATCTCCAATATATAACAAAAATCTATCCTACTCTTGTCAGGGATATCTGTGGTTCCGCCAGATACAGGCAGATATCATCTGCATGTAACGATATCCATTCCTCCAATGTGGTTTTCCATCTCCATTTCCATATCTGAGTGTCCACCCGTATCTATTCCTCTAGGTCCCCTGTGGTGAGCGCAAACATCAGCAGTAGGTGTCAGCCCTGTCTTGGGAATACCTGATATCGGATCCCATTCACTCTGAATCATGCACTTGGGTTCGCTTACAGCAATTTGACCCATTTCAAGAATTTTTTTCCAAATCCCATTTTGCTCAGAATCTCAAATAAGAAAGGCCATTCCACTGAGTCGAATATCTTATTCACATCTAACGATACCGCGGCCAGTGGCATTGCCAGTCCCATCACAGACGCAATGTCTTTGTATAGGCGTAGTAGGTTAAGTTTTGTGAATCTATGGTGCATCAATTTGTTCTGATCTGGGTGCACAATACCTCTCAGTTGGTTTGCTAGTATTTTGGTGTTTGAGTTAAGGACCGATATCCACAAGTAGGAATCCCACAGGTCCCCTGGTTTCCCTACTTTGGGTATGAGTGCGATTGTTGCGATGTCAAGGTCTCTTGGGAGCATTCCTATATAGTATGCCTCAATGTCCATCTTTTATAGTGGTGGAATCATCCCACTTACCATTCGCTTCAGGGATTTCGCTGGGAGGCCATTCGAGCCCATGGCTTTCTCAGATTGCAGTAGCGTGAGTGCCAACTATACTTCCTTTCTTGTTAGACTCTCCTCTAGTGCTAATGCCCTATGACTCGCTAGCTGCTTGCAGGGGCAGTCTCAGACAAATCTGGAAGGTCTATTTCAGATATGTACATCCTCTCCATAGATGTATTTTTGTTTTGCAACGTAGGTCAATTTGACCGCGTTGGTTGCTATTGAAACAATATCCCTCCCTTTTTAGTGTAATTCGGGCTTTCCTTATCACTTAGGGTTGCAGAATATATTACACCTCTAAGTACAAGAGTTCCTTTTCCACTACCTTGTATTCGTTTTATCTCCTACTTCCCGTGATAATATCACCCCTCATATCGTGGCTTTATAGGCCTTCCATAGAGAGGGTGCGTCCCGCACTTTATCAATATTGTCTTTAAAATAATATTTGGGGGCTTCGTGCAGACGCCTCCCTTCTTTTTGTTTTTGTTGGTCAGGTTCCATGTAGGCATTTTTCATTCTAGTTTTTCTTGTGGCTTCCGAATTTCTAATTGGGTGCTTAGTGGAGAGTGATCGAATATTTCCCTTGCTTTGTACTCTGCATCCATGAACCTGTGTGGCATTGAGGTCGAAGTAAAGAAGTAGTCTTTGCGTAAGTGGGTGTTGTGCGCTCCTGAATAGTAACCCAGGCGTGTCCATTTTAATGTTCTCCAGATATCCCCCATTCCCAGTGCTCGTATGAAGGAGTCAAGCTTCCCGGTTAGGGGGTTAATATACCTGTTTGACAGTGTTTCTGTCTAAGTTTTTGTCCAGCGCCATATTAAAATCCCCTCCTAGAATAGTCAGAGCCTGTTGCAGTTCTGTGAGTATGTGACCCAAATAATGTAGTGTATCCTTTTGTAACCCTGGAGGATATATATATTTACAAGCACTATTGTTTCCTCTGCCCTGTGCTGCCGTGCAGCGTCCCAAGTCATCTGTCCATATTCTTGTGGTAGGAACAGCTGCTGCTTTTCTGATCAGGATTTCCACTCCCCTGAAGCCCGTGGAGTATCGAGAATGACTCACTACCATGCATTTCCCACTGTTCTGTATCTTGTATTTGGTACCTTTCATGTGTATTTTCTGAAGGAAAACTGTGTTAGCTGCATATCTTGTCAGTGCTTTGGTGACTTGGCCGTTTTTGATCTTTTTCCCTAATCCCTTGATATTCCACTTCAACAGCTTCAATGGCTGTGTTATAATTCTTATTGTTTCGCGTCCCATCCCTCTGTCCTTTACCTCCGAGTAAGAGACATGTATTTCCCTCATTAGCCCTGTGTCTTTTGGCATCCTTATCAACTTACAAACATTTCCCCAACTCCCTTGCACCCTACCTTACCATGCCATGGTCTTTGTACAGACCACCACTCCAGTTCACGGTATGTCCGTTGCCCATGTGTACTAAGTTTCTGAAACATTAACAATGGTGACTTGTACTGTCTGACTGCAATGCAATGTGTGGGGTGTGGGCCCGGAGCTGGGTGTTTTCATGTGGCTGCAAGTCGCCTTTATGGTGCCCACCCGCATATCATTTGGGTGTCTCTGGGTTCTGTTGCCTTAGATCATCTCCTCAGATGTCGTTGGCGTGACCTTTGGTGGTGGTATTTCTTCATCTAGTCCTCCAGGCTCTGACTCCTTTTCTCCAATGTCCTCCATCTCTCTCTCTCTCTCTCTGTCTCTAGGGTTTCCCAGTTTCCTGGGAGCGGTCTCGCTGGATCTCGGACACCACTTTAGCCCGCTCAAGTTCAGCTTGTTTTTTGGTAGGGGCTGCAGCGGTGCGTTTCAGGTATCTGAGGCGTCTCTTTTGTTCTTGCCATCACTCAGCTGGATTCATTGTTCTATCATCCGATAGCAGGAACCAGTGCCTTTTTTAGACAATCTGGCACTTCTGTTGCTGTCTCAAAAAGTGAGATGTTCCTTTCTCAATTATTCGAGGTTTTGTAGGGAATAACCGGGCATATCGGAGTTCCAGTTGTCTTAGGTGTTGCTTAATCCTTACAAAAGCTCGTTTTGTTGCTGCACTGTCATGGTACAGTCTGGGTAGATGTTAACATTTCTCCTTTCCATCTGCCCGGGCCCGTGCAGCCGTGCCTTTTGTAATATGGCATCCCTGTCACTGAAATTGAATGGCTCCTGGTGATTCCCCGGATTTTGGTGGTCTGCCTGGGACCATATGAGCGTGTTTTACCGTGAACCACTTTGATGTTTTTCCTCCTAGCACCACTGACGACAGCCAAACCTCCAGAATTAGTTCCATGTTGGGCCATTCTTTCCCGCCCTTGATTCCAATCAGTCAGATATTATTGCGGCAAGACCTCCCTCCCGCATTATTGATTTTTCCCCTTGGGCAGTTATCTCTTTCTCCAATGCCTGTATTCAGGAGGTGTGGTCAGATATCTCAGGTTGGGCCTGGGCGGATTCTGCCTCCGTCACTTGCGCCACTAATTTCCTGTAATCGGCTCGCAAGAGAGCTACAGCATGTACCACTGTCTCTGTTTTCTTCAGTAGGGTTGTTTTGGTGGCTGCCAGGATGATTACTGTGTGTGCCTCCAGGTCCTGGTCTATTGCTATTGCCGCTGTGTATTTTTCACCCTTCAGCTGGGATGTGTTCTCCACTTGGAGCTGTTTGGCTGTTTTGGGTCGTACCATGACTGCTTCTTTGCTGCTGAAGCTCGTTACAGGAGAAGGGTTTACTGGCTGCCTGTTTTTGTCCACATTGGAGAGAAGGGCTTGCACTGGCTTCACAGGACCACCACCATGATTCTGTCTGTAATTTGAGATGGGTATTTCTCCAATCTCTCTAACCTTCCATTTCCCCAGGAGATGCAGTTCAGTCAGGCTCTGTACCTATCTCAGATAATTCCTGTCATTGCCACTGCGCTACGCCTCCTTTCCTTCTCTCTGCCCGTCAGTTCTCACCTTTCAAATTCTCATCTGCCAAAAGGTTGCCTTGTCTTTTGCACTAGGTCTGAATCCCAGGTGCTGTATGGTCCGGGCCTGTTCTACCGAGTGTCGGGGGCACCTCCTGCGCTCCCGTTTTTTAACATTCTATTTTGCGGCATTAGGTTTTGTTCCCTCAAAGCATTCACTGCCCACTTTGGGTGGGCACTGTGTACCGACACGCATGTCTACTTCCTCCTTCTTCACCCAGAAGGTAACTCTCCCCTTGTCTAGGGGCCCTCTTCTGTTCTGTCCTCCCTGTCCCCAGAGGCCTCAATGCTCCATTGAATCCTCTCACATTTTCCCAGGCCACTGGCACCACCCTGTTGCTTGTCTGTTCCCCTTGATGGAATGGCTCCACCCTAATGCGGCGATGCCTCCATCTGTTTCATCCACCATGCTGCGTTCCGAGCCTCTTTTTTTGGTGGGAAGAGCTAGGGGGAATCTCATTGTATATGTTATATATATTCACTTACAGGGATGTTAGAGTTAGGAAATGGAATTTAAAACAACCTTAGAATTCACTGAAAAAACCAAAGGTTACAAGGACATTATAGTTAGGCTCAGATTTCACTCGTACAGAACCATAGAAATTCAGCAGTTATAGTTACCTGAGCTAACTATAACTATCTATATTTCATTGTGCCCGGGGTGGTGGCACCCTGGGGCTGTGAGGGGGGCTCAGGCCCCCCTGCATTATTTATTAAACAGCTGCCCCGTGGAGGTGGCGGGCCCTGGGGCGCCAGGGGTGCCCCCTGCAAAAGAAAGAAACGGTGCTCCCAGAATTTGGCCTTCCCGGGTGCTTCCATGAAAATAAGCGCAGGCCTGCGTTTATTTTCTCTAATTTTGCTGTGAATTCACCTGCAAATGTGCAGGAATGTTGACCCCACCCCCCATCCCCAAATGTTTTTAACCCCCAGCGGGGTCCCTGTGGGACTCCTCCACCAGTCTTAGAAGTCAGGGTATTCCTACCCTGCCCCCCTTTGTTTTCTACTTACGTTTTTGGGAGGATTCTACTCAAGCAGAGTCCCGAGATGGCTGCCAACACTTTGTGGTTGAAGTGTTGGCAGCTAATCAGATATGAACATGGAGACTGCTGGATATATATATCTCTATATATATCAATGTCTCCATCTCCAGTTCCTCCATTAAGGGAGCCATGTACCCTGCAGGGTAGCCTCAAATGGGAATGGAGCGTAAATCCATCCAGCAAAAAGAAAACATTGAGGCCAAATCTCTGTATTCCACTGTTTTATTCCACACGTAAATAAAAGTGGCAAAATGCATCTCCTTGTTATAAAACTGATGTTGTTCAGCTCTATCCACAAGCCTTGGTCCCAGACCTCATAGATGGAGCTGAAACGAAACAGGTTTGTGAGTGGTTGTGTGGGTGGATGAATGTGTGTGAGTGATTGTATTTTTAAAAATCAGGAACTGGATCCCCGGATCCGTCACGGATTCACACAGGACCGCTCTGTTTGCCTCAGATCCTCACATGCCCCCAAAAATTCAGGGGGACAGTTTCTTGCCCATAAGGGGTCCCCTACTGACCCCTCCATCAGTCCCATAGGCTCAGGATACCTCTATCCTGACCCTTTATATCCCGTTTACGCTTTATTCCCCAAATTGCCCCCGCCCCCCGGAACCGTGTCCCGATTAACAAAATGGCAGCCACAACTTTCCTCTCAGGTTGCGGCCAGCTAATCACAGCATCACTGTTGGTGCGCCGATCCACTGCGGTGGATCCACAGTGCATCCGTGTCGCTAGATATACATACATATTTTTCTTTAATAACTCCGAAACTGCTTAACAGATTTTCACCAAATTAAAAAAGCACTCTTTCTGGACCAAGATCAAGCTTTCTGCCAAATTTGGTCGGGCTGTAGTTGTGTCTAGGGTTCTTCAACAGCCTATTAACCCTATACATCCCCGCAACCAGAGGGTCTAGCAGACGTAATAGTATATTGCTTTTGTAAATCGGCCAACGTAACAAGAAGTTACAGATAAAAACGTCACAAATGGCTCTTTTAGCCTACTAATTTTCAATATTTTTTTATTTGGACAGTTGGTTTCCTTGAGAAAACCTTGAGAGATCTATACTAGTGATCCCTTGCTGAATTAAGAAGTTTGTCCAATTTTCCAAAAATCTATAGCTTTCCTGGATCACTAATCTGTTTCACATTTGTTTCCACCACAAACTGGAAGTAGGTTGAAAGCACACAAGTTAGGGGAAAAAAGGGGCTACCTCTTACCAAATAGTTTTTTTTTTTATTCAGCTGTGCTTGTTCTTGAAAGCTGGGAAGATGGTGATTTTAGCATAGCAAGCCTTTCGTTGATACAATTTTTAGACCAAAAATCTTTATTGCACAGTATTGTTTTCCTATTTCCCCCCGAAAAACTACATTTAGCTAGTTTGGCTATTTTCTTGGTCCTTTCCAGGGTTATCCTCAAACCTTGGGTACCTTAAGAATCCCCATGATGTTTGGAAAAAGGAAGCCAATTTTGCATGGGTACATGTGGAAAAATGTTATGGAGGCCAAAGCATGAAGTAACCTAATTGCCTAAAAAAAAGGGTTCAGCACTGTTGTAGAAAAGCCTCAACCGTTAAGGGGTTAGCCCTCAATCTATATTCCAGGATTCCTCTGCAACCCTCATTAGTTGTGTTCAGTCTTTATTTTATTTAACAGGAGGTAAAACTTTAACCCCATGTTAGTGATTTGTAAACGGTGCACATGCACAGTCATGCTTGTCTCTAGGATTACTCTATTTCCATGCTATGGACCCACAAATGTACGCTCAATAACTCTATACTGTATATGACTACGGTGTTATTAGTGATATCATCAATGATGTCGTTTGAGATATCGGTGATAACATAATTTTTGTCAATGAATATTATAATATAATGTAAAATAATACATGGGAGTCTCCAATCCCCATATTAAATCCTGTATAATTTCCTTATTACAATTGAGTTAATAACGTCTCTAGTCACCTGTAAGAATAAGCTGACAAAGCTGCTCAACTGTAATAAGGAATTAAAGTTGAATTGTGATGTCATAATGTCTGCTGCCAGAGCTAGCAGCCAAGGTAAAATCAGGTCTCAGAGCATAGCTACAGCTGCAGTTTAAAGAACACGAACTGATTTTCCCTTCTAAACTGCCTTTGTAAAATGTGCAGTCAACAGCCGCAAGCAGATATTATTTGCAGCATTTTTTTTTGCACGCAGAATCTGTGCATGTTACAACATATTGAGAGCGAGAGCATTTTTTTAAAATCGGACTGCCATTAAACTCATTCCAATATCTTTGCCACAAATGACAAACTGTCCAGTATTGAATTAACAAAGATTACAAATTTCTACATTTCAAGGCTTGGCAATTACAGTCATTGCTGTACAGTGTCTTGGAACTCCTAAGTGACTTACAATGTCCAACACCATGTGGTGCTGCAGCAAGCACGGCAGTCTTAAGCCATGTGCCACGAGGGTGTAAGCCTCTGAAACTGCCTAATTCATCAGAGCATTTCTCTGGTTTGTGAGCCGTCTCGCAAGACCTCTAATGAACAAGGCAGACGAACTCAGCCGCTGATATTTATCTGATCACAAATAGCAGTTACACTCAGAGGTGGTGCAGCGTGTCTTCCAACAGTGGGGAGAACCTTGATTCGATCTTTTTGCCACTGCCGAGAACAGGCAATGTCTCCTGAGTTCCCATGAAGGCTCTCCGGCCAGATGCATTCGACTTCGAGCCGTGCTTGGGACTCCTGTATTTCTTCCCGCACCTGCCTCTCCTGGATCGAGTTGTGGAGAAAAACAAAGACGACCAGGCCGAAGAAATCTTAATGGCTCTGGGCTGGGCCAGGAGAATTTGGTATCCGAAACCCCATGGCATGAGCATCTGTCCTTCGATCTAGCTCCCGATTTGCGAGGATCAACTCCCATTTACTTTGGATCTTCTGTCGCAGCAGTAGGGCAGGGTCTTGCACCTGAGCCTACACATGCTGCACCTTCATGCATGAAGATTGAAAAGCAGAAGTTGATTCCATTCGATCTCCCACCCATGGTGGTTGTTTTCTTCACAGCTGGCTGCCCTTCCACAAAGTCAGTGTACGAATTGTACCAGAGACCACCAGGTGGACTATCGGCTTCATGTGGATTTCTTATGGGTCAAGAAAGACCAGGTAGTACAGAAAGAACCACATATACACTTCCTAAGAAGCAACCCCCATAGGATTATGGGCTCATTCCACTTGGGTTATGGGCTCATGCCACTAGAGCCAAGTCTGCTATTACTGCATTGGCGCACAGACTGCCCTTCATGGAGAACTATCAGGTTGCTTCGTGGGTGCACACATTTACAAGGCAATATTCTCTTGCCAGTCGGGCCAGTAGGGATGGGCACTGTTGGGATGGAAAGTCCTTTGTATGGTGATGGATGGGCACCTGTGATCTCACGGATTGTGGTTTTGTTTAGGCCTGAGTGGACAAAAAAACTCTGTGGAGTTATGCAAGTGGCGAAGTGCGTCATGAACTGCCATTTGCGCTGATTTTCCTGCTGCTCTGGTAGAAATTCTACTTAAGTGGCAGCAACAGTAAGTTGGCGAGCTCAAGCGGGGAAGAAACTGCTCTGCGGAGCAGAGTTTTCTGCACTTTTTGAGCTCCGCGGAGTGCGGAGTACAATAGGCTCCGGAAATTCAGCGCACGGGGCGAAGTTCCTCGCCCAAGCCTAGTTTTGTTCATTGGTAGGAGGGTGGGGGGGAGGTCCCAAAGTGCTACCCTCCTAAGTGGTAAAGGGCTTTTGCTTTTACCGAAGAGTTAAGTAGCACAATGTTAAGTTATGCTGCTGTGTGCTTAACTCCTCCTTGGCCAGCAAGGTTTTAGCATGTATGTGTGCCTAATCACCCCCTCGGCCTGTTTTGTGTGGCTATTAGGAGTGGTGTCGCATCTGTGTCTGGAAACCGATTATAAAAAGTGGAGCTTGAGCCTCCCAAAATTGTAAAGACTGGAGCTATACACCACTGTGGAGCAATTCAGCATGACTTCTGCATTTTGTGACCAGTGCTGGTGACTAAGTTCTGCTAGTCTCAATGCTGGGTGATGGGACATCACACAGGAAAATCAAGACCACTCACCCAGGAACCGGGAACACTAGCTTATGCCTGCTCGCCAAGACCAGAGAACCTTGTGAGGAGGAGAGGGTTTGGAGGGAGAGAGGATAGCTGGAACCCTGTTGAGGGGATCCCTGAAGCAGTGTGAGATTTAGGTCTGCATTGACGATTGCACCGATCAGCCTGTCCACCCTGGTGTGCTGTTCGCGACCCCTGTATGCAAGGTGGGAGCCACTGTGAAGAGTAAGAGCCTTCAACCTTGTGCATTGCTGCAGAGAGGAATGGGCCATTGGCCATGCAGCACTGTAACCCAGTGGAAACGTGACCCTGGTGCTGTGTTGTTCACGACCCCAGTATGCCAGTGGGTGCTGCAGTGAAGATTAAGGACCGTCACCCTGGTGCATCACTGTGGAAAGAAGCGGGCCGTTGCCTGTGCTTTTTGTGACCCAGAGGGGCTATTGTCCTGCATGCGCTGTTTGTGATGTCTGTATAACAGGTGGGGGCCGTGGTGAAGAGAGAGGATTGTCATCCTGGAGCAACATACGCAATAGTGAAGAGTAGCTGGTTGCATCCATGACAGCAGATCATCGATTGAACCACCCTAACACAGAAGAACCTGAGACCAACTGCTGGGCACAGGAAGACTGACCGCATGATCGAAGGAGCAACGTGGATACCTGCTGCATCACCTGCTGTATCCAGACTTCTGCTGACGGTGCATGCTCGGACCTGATGGACTGCAGTTCCAGCGAGAGCAAGTAAGACTGTTTGGTGGGGGGACTTGCTTTGACTAAAAGTGCTACGGCACTGGGACACTTTTACTTTTAAGCAGCCATTGGGGAACTTCTAAGACTTGTACTGAATAGCGAGGCCCAACCTGAATGTTGATTCAGACGAATGGGGAATAACCGCCAATCTGTGGATAAGGAAGTGGGACTCAGGAACTTACCTAGACAACACTAGACCGCCAGCCTTGCAAAGACTGTGTATTATTTATTGTGTGCCGTATTTCACTTTTGTGTTTGTATATAAATATAACTTTTGGCATAAATGCAAATATGTGACTGAAGATTAATTTATTAGAGTTGCTGAGCGTGCTTTTTAGTTGGGAGTCAGTGTACACCTTGCACTCACCTCCATCATGAGAAGCCTTGGGTTGCTTGACCCACGCTACTACTGAGAGGTATGTGCTGAAGAGGTGGTTCTTGGCCCAGTTCCTCAGGACCGATGATAGATTGGGCCCCGGGATATTAGGAGTAAAAGGTAACAGTAGCTCCTGTTTGCTCCGTAGCCCTCTGAAAGGGGTTCTCGCAGCCATTTTTCAGACCCACCACCTTGGGAGGTAATGCTTTGGTATTTATTCACAAGGTGAGGTTATTTCTGTTAGAAGTATCCATCAGAACAACAAGTGATTTACCTTCGGAAATGCTCTTTCCAGTGGATACTCTACCCACAGATTCCTCACCAGAGCAGGCTCTGTATGATGGCTTCTTAATATGCGTCAATTTCAAGGAAACAGTCTATTGAGTTCTAACACGTTTTGTCTATTCTTTGACTATTTAATTCCCTTCTCTTTGTCGATATCAGCCATCTCTTCCACTGAGAATTCACTGCTGAAAAGCTAGAAGTTTCCACAGCTCACGGTACCTTGCGAGTCCTTGTTCCTGAGGTCATTAGCAGGTGGCTCAAAGTCTTTAAGGGTTTTACTTACTTCTAAGATTCAATATGCTATAGCTGATGTTAAGCACAGAGGGCACCGGGGCAACTGTGAACTGTTCTGGGATTAATCACCATTGAAAAGGCATGGGTGAAGGATGCATGGGGACGCGGATACATACACCAGTGCCCTGTTTGCGATTGCAAACAGGACACTATAAAGGGCAGGTGACATTGTGGAACAACACTGCAGTTGAGGAAACCCCAAAACTTAGGCACATTTGCCAGGGGAGTTTCACTGAGATTGAGATGGTCGTTATGTACCTAGAGTTTTTAATTGTTCATCCAGCATTGAATTCCAGCATGCTGAAGCACCTTGCCCCATTCAGTTTGATGATTGTGTTGACAATGGGAAGCTACTTTCACGCTTAATTAAATTATTTGAAATTGTGTGTTAGTGCAGATGTGCAACTGAGCAGGAGGCTTGACCTTCTTCAGGACAACATTTGGGAGAGTGACGGATTGGGAATATTCATCTTCATGAGTGTTAGAATCCCCCAGCTCCTTTGTTTCTGGATTTGGAATTAAATGAGATTGTGTTGGGAGCAACTGATGTGACATGCATCAGTTTCCGTGTTTCTTTCTACTGTCTTGTAATATAGGAGTGCTCAAGTGCCAGATTTCATGACAACAATGTGGAACTTACTGAGTTTTGGTGACGGCTACAGTGATTTAAACTGGATGGCTTCCATCAAATTTAAAGTTGTCCCAGTTTCTAGGAGGCCCACCACTTAGATCCCTTAATTCTTCCCTTGATACTTGGTATGACCTTGTCATTGTGTAGCTTTGCAGTATATCTGTGATATAACATGTACTTCATACTGTCAATTCAGTCAACAGTTGTGTGTCATCTTCAACTGGACTTGATGATGCTTTCAGACTCTCTGCAGGTGACCATGCATTCTGTTTCTGACTCTGGTGGTGAATTCTCCTGATCCAATATTTCCTCTTCTTCTTTCAACAATGAACACTGTTAATTCATCCTCTATATGTGCGGCTCTGGGTCTAGAGGATTCATAGGGGCGACTAAGCTGCACAGTATCCTTAGGTGGTTTTGTATTTGCTGTCTCAATATGAGCTGCTTCAGCTAAGAGGCACTGAAGGCCTGTAGAATTTGCTCTCTGTCACTTTGACACCTTCTTGAACTATTCCGCAGTGAGCTGTGCAAAGTGTCCAGTGATCCTGATTGATCTTGCCTTGTCTGGCTCAAGAGGAACCTCTTGCAGGTGATGTTCATCTGTAGATGGAAAAGTGATTTGATGACCATACCCACCCTCATGAAGTCATCCTCCATTGCAGTGTTCTTTTTTGTTTGATACGCCCCCCCTTCCACAATGTGGAGCTGCATCAACCTCACAGTGTCATCATCTGTGACCTGCATCCCCTTTGAATTTTCATGTAGTTCTGTCATCCACATTTTCTCTTGGAGCCTTCATTGCTGGCGAAGTGTGGTGGTAACAGTAGAAGAGCACTGGCCGCCAGGCCCTACATGGTCACAGTTGCCCCAGCTTTGCAGTATATCTGTGATATAACATGTACTTCATACTGTCAATTCAGTCAACAGTTGTGTGTCAGCTTCAGTTGGACTTGATGATCCTTTCAGACTCTCTGCAGGTGACCATGCATTCTGTTTCTGACTCTGGTGGTGAATTCTCCTGATCCAATATTTCCTCTTCTACTTTCAACAATTACCACTGTTAATTCATCCTCTATATGTGCTGCTCTGGGTCTGGAGGATTCATCGGGGTGACTAAGCTGCACAGTATCCTTAGGTGGTGTGTATTTGCTGTCTCAATATGAGCTGCTTCAGCTAAGAGGCACTGAAGGCCTGTAGAATTTGCTCTTTGTCACTTTGACACCTTCTTGAACTATTCCACAGTGAGGTGTGCAAAGTGTCCAGTGATCCTGATTGATCTTGCCTTGTCTGGCTCAAGAGGAACCTCTTGCAGGTGATGTTCATCTGTAGATGGAAAAGTGATTTGATGACCATACCCACCCTCATGAAGTCATCCTCCATTGTAGTGTTCTTTTTGTTTGATACGCCCCCCCCTTCCACAATGTGGAGCAGCATCAACCTCACAATGTCATCATCTGTGACCTGCATCCCCTTTGAATTTTCATGTAGTTCTGTCATCCACATTTTCTCTTGGAGCCTTCATTGCTGGCAAAGTGTGGTGGTAACAGTAGGAGAGCAATGGCCGCCAGGCCCTACATGGTCACAGTTGCCCCAGCTTTGTAGTATATCTGTGATATAACATGTACTTCATACTGTCAATTCAGTCAACAGTTGTGTGTCAGCTTCAGCTGGACTTGATGATCCTTTCAGACTCTCTGCAGGTGACCATGCATTCTGTTTCTGACTCTGGTGGTGAATTCTCCTGATCCAATATTTCCTCTTCTACTTTCAACAATTAACACTGTTAATTCATCCTCTATATGTGCTGCTCTGGGTCTGGAGGATTCATAGGGGCGACTAAGTTGCACAGTATCCTTAGGTGGTGTGTATTTGCTGTCTCAATATGAGCTGCTTCAGCTAAGAGGCACTGAAGGCCTGTAGAATTTGCTCTCTGTCACTTTGACACCTTCTTGAACTATTCCACAGTGAGGTGTGCAAAGTGTCCAGTGATCCTGATTGATCTTGCCTTGTCTGGCTCAAGAGGAACCTCTTGCGGTGATGTTCATCTGTAGATGGAAAAGTGATTTGATGACCATACCCACCATCATGAAGTCATCCTCCATTGTAGTGTTCTTTTTGTTTGATACGCCCCCCCTTCCACAATGTGGAGCAGCATCAACCTCACAGTGTCATCATCTGTGACCTGCATCCCCTTTGAATTTTCATGTAGTTCTGTCATCCACATTTTCTCTTGGAGCCTTCATTGCTGGCGAAGTGTGGTGGTAACAGTAGGAGAGCACTGGCCACCAGGCCCTACATGGTCACAGTTGCCCCAGAGTGGCCTCTTTTAGAATGAAAACACGGTGCAGTGTCTGGGCACAGAAGTGCAGCACCGTCAGTACTTGTGTTAGATGGGCCTACACAAAATGGTACTTCGCCAGTTGGTTGACAGTGTCACAAGGGGCTATGTAATGGCAGCGCACCTAGTGGCGGGACCAAGCAGAGACCCAACTATAGAGAATGATATTTAGAGCTTGGGAGCCTCTTTTTAGGCCCAAGGGCCATGTGTGGTACCAAGGGTGTATGCCTGACAAAGTAGGTGTAATGCAGCAAGTGTTAAAATGTCCACGTTTCTCCATTATTGAACATACCAAAGGAAAAAGATAAAGATTCTTGTTTATTCAGCTTATTGGCAACATTTTTATGAAAAGTCTGTGACATATTATTTACTTTGCACATATTTTCAAAAAGCTATCAGAGTTATATTTATTATAAATTCCTCATCTCTATACCATATTCGTGATCATTAATTTGAATTTTCGTTGCTGTTTAGAAACCGAAGACATGGAAAATGATAAAGAAAAGCCTAAAATCTTATGGCTTATGTTCTTCAATATGAGAGATTCTTCTGAAATTGATCGAGAGTGCTATGAAGACTTACCATCTAATGTATTTGTTTGCTCTGGACCGGATGCTTCTCTTGGAAATGACAATGCTGTTAAACAGGTAAAATCATGTTCATTATATTTTATTGGAATTACTTTCTTTTGTTTGTTCATTTTTTATGAAGTAATCTTTTTATTGATTTTTGTTATTAAAACAGCACCATCTCAATTGCCATAAAGCACAGATAATTAACGTTTGAGCAACACTCAGCCACCCACTGAATGCGGTATCTGTGCTCATCCATTCCTCAGTACAGGGGTATGAGTCTTATCCAACTATGAGAAGTAAGGCTTCCCCCTCCCAATATCTTTCCCACGTTCCCTAAAACCTTTGATGCTTCCTTTGGCATCCTGGGACTCATATCTGCCCTTAATGCCCCCACCGTCGTTGTTTGTTCATTTTAACCAGGTTTTGGCTATAATAGGTGTCAGTGCCGTTGAATTGGCTCTTGGAAGTGGGAGGAGCTGCACTCCAGATGGTATTTAATTTGAATACTCTCCAATTCCACAGCTTTCTTAACTTCCTTGTATAGTTGCAGTGGCATAGAAGTGGGAGTCCTGGTTTTTCTTTTCACCCTCGTCTGCGGCACTAGAGGAATAACCGTCTCTACAGTTCAGTACATTAGTAGTCCTGTTTCCAGGATACAATTAATACTGCTTTTATCCAGTATTGGATCTTTCATAGATTCACATGCCTGAATCATTCCCCGTCGTCAAAGTAGGAATCCCACGGTAACACAGTAGAGCAGTATGTAAAACTCTCATAGGCTATAATGGCACTAGGCCATCAGTTTAATAGTCTATGTCCTTGTTAAAAAAAGGACCAAACTTCAACTATAACCGATAAAGGGCTAGCACCCTCTGGAAAACTCCCAAGAGAGGCTGATTCCCTCTGATTTACCCCGTGTAAAGGGAGTCTCCCTGAGCTCTGCTTTTCTTCGAGAATATATATAAAGCCGTATTACTGCTGTTATGACGGACAGAAAAAAGTCCTTTTCCATCCCTGCAAGACCTGTGGAAAGTAAAGAGTCCATGTGGATGGCCTACGTAGAGAATGCCTGTACTGCCTCCATTCCAAGCATGAGGCAAGAGTGCAAGATTTGCCGCATTTTCTCCTCATAAACTCAGAGACAGGGAGGGGTGGCTTCTCTTGTGGCTTCAGCACACAAAACCGCAAAGAACATCTTTGGTAGACAATAGTGATACCTCTTCTAGGTCTCAAAAGAGAGCTAGGTTCCAAGAAGGAACTTCGAAGGAGACCAGGAAATCCCTGAAGACTTCTCTTCAAACTAAAGACTCGAAGAAAAAGGAGAAACAGAGATGATTCTCCTCACAGACAGCCTCATCTGTGCCATCTGCTCCTTCTAAAAGGGATAGACACAGCTCTCATACCTCCTCATATGTCCCGTCGATGAGCCATAAATCCTCTACCAAGTACCTCTTGACTGAGCCTTCACTGTCGATAGCAAGATCGGCGACGACCACGATTACCACAGTCTCGTCGTCAAGACAGTCAACAGCAAAAATGACAATGACACCCTTCTTGTCAACAGAGATTCAGGCATTAGCTAAACTCTTGTCTACGGGATGATCCCATCGATGCCACTACAGTCGACGATGACCTCAGCGATGATCATGTGGACTCTGTCGACGGCGGTCCCGTAGACGATTTACATCCCTCTGACAACGACACAGTCAACCCCACCATTGACGAGGATCCAGATCACAAAAGTAACCAAGGCATTTTTATGCCCTTAGAGTACCTCGCCCAGTAAAGTCTCTCCTCTGCCTCCAAGCCAGTTGTTACACCTTGAGCAATCTGATGATAGACTTTTTGGGATAGCTGGCAGTCCTTCGGAGCTGCATGTCAAATGCCAGGAAGAAGATGACGATTATGATGATGAGGGAGCATATTTTCCCTGTTCCTCAGAGGCATTATGAGCCCTACAGATTCTATCCAGACCCTCCACCTAAACAGGATAATCTACAACTAGCTAGATCCTATGTTCACGATCTTCAGGCTAGACTCACTGACTATATGAGAAGTTTTCCACAAACTCCTGAGGAACAACTTGGGGCACTACCACCACAGGTTGTTACCTCTCATACTCCAGCACCTATCCCTCTGCCAGCCACTCTTAGAACGATGTCTGCTCCCCATATAGCAGTGACATCGCAGGTGGAACCAGCCTCATCTGTTGATGACAGAGAGGATGTTGAGATTCCTGAGCCTTAGCCTTCTTTTAGATGTCAGGTGACCATGTTCTATACACGCTGTCCCCGCCTCCTCAACTATGTCTATTCACCTCCAGAAGATATTGGAGATTTCCAGAACCTAATGGAAAGAGCGGCAACCAGGTTCCACCTCCCTATGTCAGTTAAACAGTCCATCTGTTTCCTTTACGATTTTAAGGAACAAACAAGGTAGACGGTCCGGTCTATACCCATCATTGACCATGTCTGGCAAGAAGGGATCAAGATTATGAAAAACCCTGCTGCATTGGTAGTTGTTTCTGTCTCGTAATGATAAAAAGTACACGGCCCCTGAGGATGCTTTACAGGACACCCTAAACCAGATTTCGTCATTTCTCAGGTGGCGCAGCATAGATCAAATAACTCTTCCATTCTTATTCCGGTGCCACCGGGGCACTGTTTGGACAATATTGGCAAGAGATTTTCCACCATGTCTGCCATCATAGTGCATGCCGCCAACGCCTTGGCAATTCTGGGCTACTATGACTGCCAAATGTGGTCATATATTGGTCCATCACTGACCACGTTCTGGAGTACAGAAGACCTGAGGCAAGAAGATCTTGCAGGAGGCTGAGCGCACCTTCTCTGAGATAATAGATTGCACCATGGACATTGCCTCCACATGCTTCCGTCAACTAGCTGCCGCAGCAGTTTAAGGGTGCCAACGTTGGCTCAAGTTCACTTCTTTCAGACTTGAGGTCCAACCTAAGATACTGGACATGGCATATGATGGGGACACTTTATTTGGCAAGCACACTGATGGCGCTCTTCTTGCCATTAGAACGGATACAGCCAAATCCCTCGGCACCCTCCAGTACCGGAAATTGCCCTTTCGAAGTGTGCAAGGGTGCAGCTTCCCTTCTTACAGGGGTGGCTACCAATGATCCCAGCAGTACTAGTCCTATCAGTCCCAATACCCACCGGTATATCAACAGCAATCATCCCGCCAACTCTACTCAGCAGGTTTCTCTAAGCAAGGACCCCAAAAAGATCAACACCTCAGAGGTGCAACACAGGTCGCAAGCAGTGACCTTATCCGGGTACCAGCTATACCACCTTCTCATCCCATAGATGCAAATATCTCCAATCACCTCCATCATTGGGAAAGCATCACATCAGACAGATGGGTTTTAGACCTTATCTCCTATGGCCATACCCTAGAGTTTATACAAAAAACCTCCAAACACTCCACCAAGAGAAGCGCACCCCCCTCGTCTTCACTTATTAAGGAAGGAGGTCCTCATAATGCTTGCCAAGGGAACAATAAAGTTCCTACTACTCAAAAGGGAAAAGGATTCTACTCCTGTTTTTTCTTAATACGCAATAAATCAGTAGATTGGAGACCTATCCTAGATTTCCGAATGATAACTCTTACCAACATCCTTCTCTGTCTGAACAGCAAAGACTTCATGACCTCTGTAGAACTGGATGATGCCTATTTTCATATCCCGATCCATCCCAAACACTGCAAAACTCTACTATTTGCGGTAGCTGGTACCCATTACTAAGTCCTTCCCTTAGGCCTCAAGTCAGCCCCTCGCATATTCACTAAATGTTTGACCTCAGTGGCAGCTGCCCTCAGAAAACAAGGTAATCAGGTATTCCCCTCCCTAGATGACTAGCTGCTTAAATCTTAAACTCCGCAGAAGTCTGCCAGAGCTTCAAGAGCCTGCTTGTCACTTTTTCTCAAGCTTGGGCTCACAGTGAATTGGAGAAAGTCTTCCACCACTCCGTGTCAGATAATGACGTTTCTTGGAGCTGACCTAGACACAATACAGAACAAAGCCTTCCTCTCTCAGCCAAGAAAAAATCTAAAGAAAACAGTCCATTTCAGTGAGGTTGTTCAAGTCGCTCCTGGGAATGACCTTGTCAGCAATCATCTTAGTCCTATTAGCTCACCTCAAGATGAGGCTGTTAATGGAAAAACTGCAGATCCAGTGGCTTCAATCGGAAGAGTCCTTCGAGGACTTGATATCCCTTACACCACGAATAACAGACACGCTGAAGTGGTGGTCTCACAAACGGCGTCCATCGCAAGGCCTCACGTTCCTGCCATTGGTCCCAGATTTCGTCATAACCATGGATGCTTCTATGGAAGGCTGGTGAGGCCACTTACAGGACTTTCAGATCTAAGGAAAGTAGTTGGCACATCAGAAGACTATGCACTTCAACAGCCTGGAATTCAAAGCTGTTTTTCTCACCTTGCAGGCTTTCATCCCAATTAGGATCCTCGGTGCTGGTCCATACAGACAATATGACCAGCATGTATTATATCAACAAACAGTGAGGAACCAAATCTCTAACGCTCTCTCAATAAGCTCAAGAGCTGTTGAGTTGGCTTACGGCCCATGGGATATCCCTAAAAGCTGAATACATGTACAACACACTAGCAGACGCACTCAGCAGGACCACAGACAGTTGCCACGAGTGGGAACTAGATCAGCAGCAGCTAGACAAGATATTGTCATATTGGGGGACGATAGCACTGGACCTCTTTGTGATGAACAGCAATGCCAAATGCCAGTTCTAATCCAGTCGATACCCTCTCCCAGGGTCGTTGGGGAATGCCGTTTTGATGCAGTGGTCTGGAATTTATGCCTACAGCGTTCCCCCTTCCTACTGATTCCCAAATTTCTCACCAAGATGAAAGCTAAACACCGTCGCCTCCTTTTGATCACTCCTAAGTGGCCCAGTCAGCACTGGTTTATAAAGACCAAGACCATTTGCCTTGTATCATCGCCATCGCTCCTTACAGTGAACTAGGGCCAGATATTACACCCGGAGCCAGCCTCTCTCCAGTTGCACTGATGGCTCCGGAGTTCTATGAATTTTGGAACTTAAACATTGTTCAAGAATGCAGAAATAGTCTTTACAAGGCAAGAGCACAAGGCACTAACAAGATTTACAGATCGAAGTAAAAAAGATTGACTAAACCTGTTTCAAATCTCTCCTGAACAGAATGTATCTGATCTCCTCTCTCTGGCCAAGTCAGGCCTTGTTTATGCATCTGTCAAGGTTCACCTTGCTACGATTTCAAGGTGCAGACGTTCTGCTCAGTCTCTCTCTCTCTCTGTTCCACAAGACTTATAAAGCACGTCACAAAAGAACTCTTAGAGCTTTTCCCACCGGTGCAACTCCTCTTCCGGAATGGCACCTTAACGTAGTCTTTTCTCAATCAATGAAACATTCTTTCAAACCCATTCATAAGGCTGATTTAAAGTGTCACGCATGGAATAGTTGCTCTTTTGCTCGCTCTCACTTCTACACGACTGGTTAGTGAGATGCATGCCTCCACCACACAAGAGCCTTTTCTGTATTTCACAGATGAGTTTGTACTTCTTAAAACAAACCAGAGATTCATTCCAAATGGGTCTTCTCAGTTCCTCCTCATTGAGCCGGGCATACTTCAAACTTTTTTCCTCATTCCAGGCTCTCCGTATATTGGACATTAAACGGTGTCTCAAGTTTTACCTCCACCAAACTAAGCATGTTCGCTAGACAGATCAACTATTTGTCTCTTTTGCCCAAGGTCATCAAGGTGCTGCAGTGACAAAAGCAACGATAGCACGTTGGATTTCGGCAACAATTCAGTTTTACCACTCCAAAGCAGGCAAACCCCCAACAATGCATTCTACAAGAGCAGTGTCTACTTCAACTGCTCTGTTTACAAGCATTCCAGTGGAGAAGATATGCCATGCTGCAACGTAGAGGAGCACCCACACGTCCATCCTCCACTATTGTCTAGAATCAGTGCAGTGACGCAGCCGTAACCCAAGCAGTGTTACTCCATCTCTTCCAATAAGGTGAACCTCTTTAAGAAGAGGTGTTTTATTCATGCTAAGTTCAAATGTTCCACACTCCACATTGTAAGGCTGACGTAGAATTTGCTTTAACATTTGCCTTGTGTGTTTTTCTTTAAGGTGGTGTCTAGGTACAGGCAGTACACCAGTACTCACCATGTTTAGGCTTAGCATCATTGTGTCCTGCCTTTTCAAACTAGAGTAGTTTGACAGCCACATTTTTGTGGAATTGTAGTCTGCTGCCAAACTAAGCTAAGCAGCATCATTTTTATATTGAGTACATTACGTTACCAACCCAAAATTATTGCACAATAAAATGCTACTTTGTGCACTACTAGTTCCAGTGTTAAAATGAAAAACTGGTAACCATGTTGTCTGTCTTGTTCCTATCTTGTGGTCCATCGAGGGTTGCCCTTTTCTCTGCCTAGGCCAGGGTAATTGTTATAATTAGTACAGAATTTTAGTACACCCTGTATAGAGAATATGGTGTTTCTTTTCGAAGGAAGTTTGTAGAAATTCATAACAAATGTCACATTTTATCATGCACATCGCTTCTGTAGTATTTAATAAGAACATTGATATTTCACTGTACACGACTCCACCGCTAGCCTCTATGCATGCACAATGGGAGGCTGACCTTTATCGTCCATGTACGGATAGAGAGTGTTCCACCATATTGGTGGTTCCTACTCAAATACCTCATTCAACCCGCTTTCGCTTGATTCAGCTTTACATTATACACAGAGCCTACCTTACACCAGCCAACATCAACAAATACTTTCACTGTACAGACGCCACTTGCCCCCATTGCGGACTGGTGAATGCAGATATCATACATATGCTCTGGGCATGCACGCCTCTACAGCGCTATGGGTCCTGGGTCCGTACCCGTTTGATGCACTGTACTGAGAAACCTCACTCTCGTACATGGGAGGTGTGCGTACTCTGCCACTACTGGCAGGTAAAAAGCACAAATTTGCATCTCGCTTCATAGATCTGGGTCTAATCGTAGCTAAGCGGCTAATCACATGCAGATGGAAGTCACTTGACCCTCTACACCTCACAGCCTGGATGCGGTCACTTACAAACTGGGCCCAAGCAGAGAGCATCTCATTACATAGGGAAGATGCCATGGGGCTTCATAAATATCCATTGGCCGGTAGCTGGGATGTGGTCATGGATGACCTCTACACGGATATCTCAGATACTCACCCCTGTAAGCCCAATTACCCCGCAAAGACGAATTGGGAGGCAGCGCACGCGAGTTGCTGCTCCCTGTCGTCGCTTTCTTTGGTGGGCTTAACGTGGACAACATGCGCTTCTTTCCAGAAAATGGCCCCACTGATGAGATACCTGGAGACAGACATGAGTAATTCACATAGCAACTAGACGGAGGGTGGGGCTCGTTGTTGGGGGAGGGTGGGTGGGCTAGGACTGACATGACAGTCACTGTCAAGGTTCTTTCTCCACACATGTTCTCATTGTTGTTTGATTGATACCCTCAACTGTTTATTTCTGTCATTGCGTGTTATTGCTTGTTGCGAACAGTAAATGTTAATTCGAAGTAAGGTGCAACCAGTTGCAGAACCATGTCTTATGATACGTATATACGTATCCTGTCAGACGTCAGATAACATCACAGGTACTTGGCGTGGCAATGTCCTTTCAGGTTCCATTAAATATTGCCAACAATGTAATTTATCACATTGATATTGCTGTTGCAAGGTAATAACATGCATCTGTTAATCTACGTCAATATTGTAAACTGTGTTTCTGGAATCCTTTTTTTTTTATCAAACTGTGACCATAAAAGGAAAAAGCAATACACGGATTTAAACAGAAAATGAGAATTGCTCGATATGTGGTACTACAACAAATATTTTATTTTGATTTAGAATACCGCAGATTCCTGGCAGAGTAAATAACAGGTGGCAATATTGCCAAACATTGACACTCATTTCTGCAATCTCCTAAGGAATGAAAGAGGCATTGGGAATCAAACCAGAGACTTACTAGTCATACATCAGGTTAACCCACCAAGCTCAATGTTCGGAGACCTGTTTATCTGTGTGGCCTCAAACAAGCTTATATTGCAGAATCCCGATGAGCCGACTTAAAACTTACCTTTTAGCAACAGCCAGAGAAAAGCTTCTTTTTGAAGATGAAATAAAAGATATTTCATAAGCTCATCATTTCATATAAGCAACTTTTTGGTGAATTTGCAAAAAAGGTTGTTGTCTTAAGATAACTGTGCTAAAAATAGTTCTACAGTTTTTTGGATTAAAATGTATAGATGCTGCTTTTTGGTTGTCTCACTCATTCCCCTTTCTAAAGATATTTCTCAGTAGACTATCAAAATTGTCAGCTCCACATAATTGGTTAGGATTGTATCGTGTTTGGTCAGTATATTTATAATGCACATTTTATCTTTGTCTTTTCTTGTAGTGGCTCCAAGGATAGCTCTGCCTTATTGCTTGAAGTGTTAGCCCTGCCTTATTGCTTGAAGTGTTAGCCCCGCCTCCATTGGTTGACCTGTTAGCTGCCCTGACTTCACCTCCCCGAAGTTCAAGTCTAATTGCACCCCTTATTCACATTGGAAAGTTCTGTTACCTCAAGCACACTTATAAACAAATAGTGATTTTAAGAAATAGGGTTTTTGTCATTCTGATGTGATGATTGTTTTTTTTAGCGAATTGTAACTGTGCGAGAGTAATCCAGTGAAATTTGGGGAATGGTTCAACTGATGAACTCAAAGAATCAGTTTTGATACGCCATTTACGTGTCACAAAGAGTTGCACAGCCTTATGCGCGTATGTAAACAACATTAATTAAACATGTAATCAGTAATTGTAAGAAAGTTAATCCAATGTATATGTTAATCCATATCTTATGAGGATTGGGAAGGGTTCAGAGGGGAGAACAAAGCATGGGATTGTGTATATCACGGTGTAGAAGGGCACGATGATTTAATTATATCGCCTTAGAAAAGGGTGGGCAGTGAAGAATGCATTGTACATTTTAAATGTATGTGAACTGTTAGTTGAATGTTTTTAAAATATCACAGATACCCCTGACGAAGGTCGAGGACTGAAATGCATTGGGTACGATGTAATGTTTTGGAAGAACAAAGATTCTGTATTTGCCTGTGAATAGGCCTGCATGGGCAATTCGAGAGCATGAAGATGTATGAAATCAAGAAACTTTATACCTTTGACGTGATGGATAAAAAAGAGTGAAACATTTGAATAAATTGGATTAACTTTCTTACAATTACTGATTACGTGTTTAATGTTGTTTGCATACGCGCATAAGGCTGTGCAACTCTTCGTGACATGTAAATTATGATTGTGTTATTGTTCTGCGACTCAACCATACAGCAAAGGATTTACTGCATGGTCACAGTTCCCTTAGTATGACCACTCACCCAGTATATTTTTAGATCTAGTTCCGTCTGATTACCTTTGAATACAGTAGATTATGAAGACATACACAGGTATATTTCTTTGTAGACACAATACAGTTTGTAAGTGGCTTAATGTAGATTTCCATACAGAATACTTGAAATAAAAACAATTATACAAACAACTCACTTTCAGGCAAGGATACTCAAGAGGAATTAAAAGAAAAAGGAAATGAAAGGTTCATGGAAGAATCACCTGTTTTGAAAAATCTGTCCACTCGTTTAGGCACAAAACTGCTTATTTTAAATAAAATATCTATTTAGAAAATTTCTTTAAAAAATCTGTTTTGAAAAGCACTGCATAGGAAGTAGGTCTGTGTAAAATGTAAATTATGCTGGAGTAAAAAGAGTATTTTAAAATAAAATTGTGTAGCTATCTTCTTATGAAATCACCAAAAATTACACGATTACTCATTACTCATTGCATAGGTATTAATTTGACACCAATTTCCTACCACAAGAGCACAGGAAAAACTAACTTAGCTGCTGTGAGCAACTGCTGCTGATTAGTGTTTTGTTGCATTAAGTGCTATTTTCTTGGGGCAATTTAACACCTTTCTTTGTCTTTCAAAATGTTGCCATTAGAGGTTTTAAAATCTAGACCATATGAGGCATCCTAGATGATGAATAGCCTGGGATTACATTTGTTTGAAGTGTCGGTGGATATACAGTGAAATAGCTGATTAATCATTTTAATCAACTAAAACTGTGTGCTGCAAAAATCAACTAAAACGCACAATCCCTTTTATTCTGAAAAGTCTCATGCTCATTTTTGGGGATGTATGAGTTTGTTAGCCAATAAAAAAGGTAACGGTTGTCAGCGAAGTGTGTGTATATTGTTTAAAACAGCCAAGTTCATGTTAGAGGAGAATTAGGATACTTGCTAAAAAGGGAAACTGGAATCAAAAGCTGAAATTAGTGTATTTTGAGGAGGTTAGAATAGTTTTTTTTTTTTTCAACATATTATATTGGTTTTCTTAATATTACAACTTCCGCAGTCATTAGTATACATCATAACATAACCGCTCACCTCCAAACCAACAATTCTACATTTCGTCCACCACTGCTAGGTTAGAATAGGGTTGTGAGCTTGTTATGGTCTGACTTCACAGTGCAGATAGACAATTGTGAGCATCACTAGAGAGGGGTTTTGGCTCCGCCCATGTGTGGGTAGGAGCCAGCAGCACATTTTGATTGGGCTGAAGTTGTTTTGCTACCACAAAAAAGAGCTGTGTTTATTTTGTTTCCGGGGAGAAGCACATGAATTGCTTACACATTTTCTGTACTGCCTCTGATCCCATATGTTGTGTGGAAAATGAGGTAAGTATTTATGACCCTTATTCTGCTGGCAACAAATTGGTCGAGTCAGCCATGAATGAGGGTGACATTTTTACTTCCATCTAACGTGATCTTTATATCTTCAGAGACTTCCAATAAAGTTGATTTCGTACTGTATTGTGATTCAACACCTGACTGTGACATATGTAAAAGTGCTGATTGCTTCAACTTTTCCGAGACTTGTCTATTAACAAATTTTCCCAGCATCTTAGAAAATGCAGGCAACAAAGAGATGGGATGAAAATTAGCTAAAATATCACGTTAGCGGATGGCTTTTTAAGCAGAGGTTTATTTCTTGCCTGTTTCCAAAGAGTGAAGTCAGTAGCTGACTTCAGGGAATTATTAAACAAAACATTGATCATTTTGTTCAGATCTCTCGGTGGACAAGGATCTAAGAGGGGGGGCACCTATTTACAATCTCGCATGGTTTTCTTTTTGTTGGAGGCTAATTATTTTAAATTTGGAGAACCGTATTTAAAGGTTTATCCACTCTGAATGTTCCTGGTTGTTCCTACCATAACCTAAATGACTTTTTTTTTATATTTTCTTTAAAAATCTGTCAAACTATTACACAACTCTACTGAAGGTTTGACTTCCGTATTGCAGTCTTTTGGTTACCGTGTCACTGGAATCAAGCTTTCAGTTCAGGGAGCACCTGGCTTGGCAGTTCGGCCTGGACTGTTCCTATTGGAGCAGTGTCAAGACTGATTTGCACATAGCTGGGTCCAAACTGAGGTGGCATAGTGTGCAAAGTAAGAATGGATTGGGATGAGGCCCAGTGGCTGAGAATAATTTAAGCTTTTCATCCATCACTGTTTTGTATACTTACCTGCAGGATAAGCAGCGGTGGTAGTAGTAATGGCTTTGTAAATGATGCATCTGGTTTTAAAGATGTAGCTGGCTGGCAAGGGGAACCAATGTAGTACCACCAGAACAGCAGGGATGTGATCATATTTCTTCAGGTCTTGGATGAGACTTGCTTCAGTGTTAAGGATGCCCTTTATATTTGCCACTTTTTAGTCTGTGGGTCATAAAGCAGAGCATTAGTACCATCCAAGTATGAAAGTACAATGGTTTCTACAGCAGTTCTGAAGTTGCTTTCAGGAAGAAATAGTTTCACTTTCTGTAGAAGAGAGAGCTAATACAGGGTGTCTTTCTTTGTTTTGTTTTTTGGCAGTGTGTTCCTTGATGGTGAAGTTGGTGTCCAGGGTGAATCCAAATAGCCTGAATTTCGGTGAAAGTTGGGGGTTCAATGGATATCATTGAGCCAATTTTGTTCTCTTTCTTGTTTGTTGTTCTTGTCAAATAACAGGAATTTTGTTTTGGTTGTGTTGGGCTTCAGTAGGCCCTGAACATCCAGGTGTGGATTATGTGCAGGTAACTTTTGAGGCATTGAATGTCTGAAACAGAGGAAACTTAAAAGTACAATTGTGTATCATTTGCACATTGGTGGAACAAGAAAAAGTAGTGATCCAATGTATTGTCCACTTTCTGTCCCTTCACAGTACATACATTCTTCCTTATTTCACTACACTACACTGCCATTACTCTCCTCCCGGCAGGAAACAAAATCTGAGGTGGTGTCTTTGCCCTGGCACATTGGGATCTAAAGGAGGAGTCATAAGGTATCTTATGACTCAAAACTTCTTTGAAAAAAACAACTTGCAAACGTCACACCCAACACCAGTCTGCAGTAGTGGGTAGAGAATGTGAATCAGCAGAGCATGGTAATCTACAGCACTTGAAACTAAAAGCAGATAGTTACATGTAAGTAAGATTTCCCCATTTCGCTTCTGGAGGATGTGGCAAAACCTTTCTAGCTTGCTTGATTTTTCTGGTTTCACAGTCTCCCATTTTTAAGTTACTGTGGTATGTTTGCTTGCTTGCCTTTCCTTGTCTCACAGTCTCTCATTTGCAAGTTAGTACTTTTTCCCCATCCTGTGGTACAGAAGCACTTGAAGGCCCTGAACCTCCTGTAAAATGCAACTGTTATTCTCAGCTGAAAATGTTAAGCCATCCTTTTCTTTCCAAATGGGTCTCCAAGGATTTGTAAAAATGAACACTTTATACTGCCCCCAATAGATCTGCCTAAAACTCAACTTATCAAGCCTCAGCTAAATATGCTAAGACTCTGCCAGTGTTTATTCACATTTATAGAATGCCATAATAGTTATTATCAAGTCAAAGATTTCTGACCTCATCCATCCCCATCTTTCCCACCCATGTCAGAGCTCATTTAATTCTGAGATGCCTGCAGTTGGCTTACCTTTCCGAACAGCCTACCTAATTCCACATAGATTCATTAATTTGCTCCAAAGTTAGTAAGTTTATTGAACCCTCCCATTTTTACTCTGCCCCCCTTTGATATATTTGCATAACATCCAGTATATCAAGTGTAAGCTAAAGAGGCTGTCTGCCAATTATATCCTGATGCTGCACTAAAGGTATTAGTATATCTACATTTATTTTTACTGCTGCCCCTTATCCCTTTGCACCTCTGTGACAGAGATGCATTAAACCTGAGATTTGTAAGCTGGGGTTCATTTGGTGTCAGCTTGCCAAATTTCATGCAGATTCATTCAACAGAAACAAAGTTACTAGCAATCAAAGACACTTTTGGTGTTCCCATCACTTTGGAGGAGCTGCATGAAACTTGACATACCAACAGAAAGCAATACATGCTAAGGATTTGCCAAATCTCATGCAAGCGTCATCGAATGGCATCACAGTTATTGTTAAATGAACACTATTTTAACCATCTCCACTTTTCATCTGTGGCACATGGATGCATCTGTGCGAATTTGAAAATGCCAGCAGTGAGCCAGATGTCTGGCAATTGTTTAGCAAATTCGTCAAATGGCGCTATCAGAGGCAAATCAAAATGCACCGTTTAAATCCTTAAGATATTTCCAAACTTGCCTGACACCTGTTTGTAACGCTTATTTCTCAACTAATGCTATATGGGAGTACACCAAATCAAGCAGTCACTCCTCTGAGTACTTGTTTGTGCTATGCTACATTTGGTGTCACTCCATACAACGGTTTTTCTCTTGTGGTGAGCAATATTTCCTGTGGAAAGCTGTATCTTTTTTTTACCCCCTCCCCCTTGTTTTTGTCCCTGAACAGATCTATACATAACTGTGCCGCCATCTGATGAATATTCAGCACTATTTTGATATATTTGTAACTCACTCTTAAAATGTGCCTTGTAAGCTAGAGTAGTTACAGGGCAGGGTGCTAATATATATAACAAGCATCGTCATAGCCAATAGGTCTCGCCTTTGGGACCTTATAAGTGTTTAGCCAGAGATATTGACTTTACCTATGTCTTTAAGCTGTGCTGTACAGAAGTCTGCAGCATGCTAAAAAGTTATAATAAAGAAGTGTCAGAAGTATTTTTGTTACCTTATATATGACCAAGAAAGCATTAAGTACAACTGAACGACCATATTAAAAAGGTATTAACAATAAATAATATCTTGAGGCTTTTTTTGTCCTTTTAATGCTGGCAGCTTCTATCTGCCTGTCCCAATGGTTGCTTGTTACGTTGCCAGCAAAACACACAAGATGATGGACGGAATGTTGCATATTGGCAAAACATTCACCCCCAGTCACAGATGAGGCACAGGGTCAAGACTGATTTGCATATGGCCATGTCTGAACTGGGTTGGCGTGGTGAGTAAAATAACGATGGATTAAACCCAGCTCTGTGACTGGGGGTGAATGTTTTGCCAGTGTGCAACATTCCGTCCATCATCTTGTGTGTTTTGCTGTTTGCCCTATGTGGGAAGGGTATGCCCAGACGTGGGTCCCGTGCTCACTATGCCACTGGAGTCAAGCTATCCTGGCTGAAGAGGGGTGAAACCCCGAAACCGGTCCTAGGATGCTTGATTCCGGTCCAGGGAAGACATGGCTTGGCAGTTCGGGCTGGACTGTTCCCATGAGGCACAGGGTCAAGACTGATTTGAATATGGCCATGTCTGAACTGGGGTGGCGTGGTGAGCAAAATAACGATGGATTAAACCCAGATCTGTGACTGGGGGTGAATGTTTTGACAATGTGCAACATTCCGTCCATCATCTTGTGTGTTTTTCACATTCAATGGAGGCAGTGGTTTGACGCATTTGAAACGTATTTGGGTGCTATTGGGGCTTCACGTTTCAGGGCAGAAAGGAAGAAGTGTCTTCTCCTTCACTCTTTATGTTTTGAGGAAAGAGAAGTCTTTAAACCTCTCCCAGATATTGTGTTGGGGGAAGGTGAAGTCATTGATGAATATCACGAAGCGGTTAAAAAGTTAGTAATCAAATTTGATGGGCAACCCAGTACAGTTGTGTTAAGGCACACATTTTTCAAGGGCACACAGCTACAAACGAGAATGTTGATACCTATTTAAGTGCTTTGCTTAAATTGTGTGCTGAATGTCATTTTGGGGAATATCGTGACCAGCTTGTCAGAGACCTATTCATTGCACATTGATGGGACAAGCAGATTCAACAGAAATTGCTTACTATGAGCAACCCTAGTTTGGAAGAAGTCATAAAGGTGACAAAGAGTGTTGAACTAGCACAGTTATCTGTGAAAGAGCTTAATGTGAACTACACCCTAAAGGAATCTGTTAATGCGGTTGCCTCAGCCAATGCCACTAGCAATACTGTGCGCAAAGACAAGCCAAATGAGAAAGTGTTGTTCAAAAGAACGAACATTTGCTATAGATGTGCGTATGCTCCACATGGTAAAGACGACAGAGTTTGTCCGGGTAAGAATGCCAAGTGCCACAAGTGTAGAGAGTAGGACATCTTGCAAAAGTGAAACTGACAAAGTTAATTCTGTTATACAGGATGAACCGTTGTGTGAAAATGATATGGTCCAAAAATTTCAAGACATGATTGTGGCGGTCACGGATGAAGAGGTAGTCTCTGGTGATCTGTCTGATTGTGTAGACCCCTATGTTGATGTGTTAGTGGGTTGAGTTTGTTTGAAGTTGCTGGTAGACTCTGGTGCCCGTATAACAATGAATTCATATGATTTGTTCAAGAAATCTTGGGGGACTGGTCTCTTTTTCCTCCTGATAGAGCACCCGTCTCTTACGAGGGATGTAGAATTGATTTGGAGGGGTTCATTGAGGATGTGTTAGAATTCAGTGGGCGAAAGATACAGTGAAAGATTTATGTGGCGGTTCGTGGATTAAACATCCTTGGCTGGTACCATCAAGGGCTTTTCTGCAAGCGAACAGGTCCTGGTTATCAAAGACAATCCTGATTCTCTCTGTTTAGAACATGAGTTTCCCAAAGTGTTTTCAGACTCTCTTGGAAAGATAGTGGGATTCAAGCACAAGAGAAAAGTTTAAAAAGATGCTATACCAGTGAAGCACAAGGTCAGGTCTGTGCCATTTAGCCTTAGGGGTGATCTAAAGATGGAATTGGATAAATTGCAGAATTGTGGGGTCATTGAACCTGTAGAATTCAGTTTGTGGTTAAGTCCTTTGGTTGTCGCACGCAAACGGAATGGCGATATACGTTTGTGCATCGACCTGAGAAGTCTTAACAAAGAAATTTGGGTTGACTCACATCCTCTTCCAAAAATTGATGATCTGTTGGAAGAACTGAGGGACGCAGAGTGGTTTTCAAAGATAGATCTTGCCTCTGCGTACCATCAAGATATGTTGGATGATGAGTCTCGCCGCTATACAGCTTTTAACTCCCCTTTTGGTTTATTTCAGTTTTGTAGGATGCCCTTTGGACTTGCCTCTGTGGCTTCCGTGTTCCAACGCATTATGCAGACAGTGCTTCAGGATGTAAAGGGTGTGGTCATCTTTCAAGATGATGTGCTTATCTTTTCTAAACATTTAGAAGAACATGATAAGGTTTTGAGGACAGTGCTTGGTATTTTTGAGAAGAAGGGAATTGTTGTAAAAAAAATAAAATGTGAGTATGGGAAGAGAGAAAAATAATTTTTGGGACATCTTGTTTCTGCTAAATGTGTCAGTCCAAGGCCAGGTCTGGTGAAAGCAGTGGTTGAATGTCCATGTCCAAAAAACAAGGATGAATTATGCTCCTTTCTGGGGTTGTGTGAATTCTATTCACGTTTCATACCTGATTACGCCAGTAAAATGAAGGTCCTTTCAAATATGTTAAGGACGAATGTCACTTTTGAGTGGGATGTGAACTGCCAAGAGACTTTTGATTTGGTCAAGTCAGAAATGGTTAATGCAAAAACCCTTAGTCCATATGACCCGGCTGTTCCCTGCACCATTACAGTTGATGCTAGTAACTATGGTTTAGGGGCAGTTTTGACTCAATCGTCAGGTGTGAGTGAAGTTACCATCAGCTACGCTTCCAGAGTACTGCGCGATCCAGAGCTAAATTACTCTGTGATCGAAAAGGAGCTTTTGGCGTGCTATTGGGCATGTAAAAAGTTCAGGACTTACATTTGAGGCAGGAAATTTGTCATCCAAACTGTCAATAAGCCCCTTATATACATTCTTGGGGGGTGGACGTCTCAAATATGCCACGCCTTGTATTGCACGGCTGACTACTAAACTTCTACAGTATGATTTTGTAGCTAAGCATATCCCAGGAAAGGAAAATGTCAGAGCAGATTTGCTGTCCAGACTTCCCATAAGTGAGGATGATGTACTTGATGTGGCTGAGGACAAGGAGGACTGTTTTATTGCTTTTGTCGGTGCGGTAGAAAATAAGGCTTGCAGTGAGAGTGAATGGAAAAAGGCGTTGAGTGAAGATTCTATTCTAGTAAGAGTTAAAGAATATATTGTGAAAGGTTGGCCTAGAGAGAGATGTGTGTCTTCTGAAATTCATCCTTTCTGGAAAGTTGCTGACGAACTGTCCATTGAAGATGAGATCATCATGAGGGATGGTAGGTGCATTCCTCCTCTTAATGTACGTACCAAGTTGGTTGACTGTGCACATGATGGACATTTAGGGGCAACCATGACAAAAAAGCGTGTGAGACTGCACTATTGGTGGCCTTCTATAGACAAAGACATTGAGTTAAGAGTCAAGGAGTGTGTTGTCTGTTGTGGAGCTGAGAAGGGTTTTAAAGTTGTCACACCTCCTTTACAGCCCAGTCCTTTTCCAGAAAAGCCATGGCTTAAGGTGTGAATTGATTTGGTGGGTCTGTTCAATTTTCTTCCTCACAATCTACATTTTGCGTTTGTGTTGATGAACTTTCACAGCAAGTGGCCTGAAGTCCGGTTTTGTGCTTCTCCCACAGCAAGCAGTGTGATTTATGTTCTTAAAGAGATTTTTATGAGGGAAGGATTTCCAGAAGATCTTGTTTCTGATAAGGAGTGAGTTTTGGAATGAATCTGGTGTAAAACATTTAAGAAGCTTGGTTGGACACCCTCAAACCAATGGTTTGGTTGAGAGGGTGAACAGGGTCGTTGTGGAATGCATTAAGTGGGCAAAACACAATGGATACGATGCGGAAGGTGCAGTGGTTTTACTGCACAACGCCACATTCTCTCACCAAGGTAGCACCCTTTGTGTCACTAAGAGGTCGGGTACCCAATTCTGCTTTATACCCGGCTTGGCTTTTAAGAACTGGTCGTGACAGTGTCGTGCTCGTCGATCACGTTGCCTTGGAATCCAGGGTTGAAGTTGCACAGAGGAAGATGTCTGACCGGTATAATCAAATGGGATGACCCTCTTTGTTGTACTTAGATGTGCTTGTTTAAGATTCTGCCTAGAACCTTCATGTATTGCCATAGTACTCTTGTGTTGGGTATTCCATGAATGTCAGTTGATGCCTGTCGTGAGAGGAGCAGTGGCTTGTTGTTCCCACAAATACAATACTAAGACTTAACTTCTGTGTCCTGTGATGGTATCCTGTGTCCGGGGACACAACACTCTTACTGGACTTAAGGCCCAATTTAGAATTTGGCAGATGGGTTACTCCATCACATATGTGATGGATATTCCATTTGAATTCTTACAACTGCATTGTATCCTATGACTCTTGTAATAAGATGGACAGGATATCTGTCATGTTTGTAGTAGAGTACCTATTCAAAAAACTCTAAATCCGGGTTGTGTTCTTTAATTTAAAATTGGTGGTATTGATTGAACTTAACCTGACTTCTTAAGGGATTGTCTGCTGCTTGTGCTATAAGTACCATGGAATGAGCATAGATTCCCTTAGAACTTTGGCCTAACCAGAGCTGGTTTGTTGAGCTGGTAGCAGTACCACTCTCCCAAATGAATAACCCTATTCCTGACAACATATCAGTCAACCATATCTACCCTTCCACTATTAGTATGTATATATATGTTCCTGATAGCAGACTCTGTGACTACGTCCAGAGAGCTTGTGCTCTCACTTACCTTGTGCTTCGTGACTTGTTGGGCTGCTCCCTCTTCGTTCCCTGCTGCCGCCATCACCAGCTGCGGCTGCACCGTGCATTGCGGACTACACCTCCCGTCATCCCGTGCGGCAAGGGAAGCCGCTGACGCAGGTTACGCGCCAGGAGGCGCTCAAAAGACCGGTGCCCCCTTGGCAGAGCGGGTTCCTGATAGCAGACTCTGTGACTACGTCCAGAGAGCTTGTGCTCTCCCTCACCTTGTGCTTCGTGACTTGTTGGGCTGCTCCCTCTTCGTTCCCTGCTGCCGCCATTGCCGCCATCACCAGCTGCGGCTGCACCGTGCATTGCGGACTACACCTCCCGTCATCCCGTGGGGCAAGGGAAGCCGCTGACGCAGGTTACGCGCCAGGAGGCGCTCAAAAGACCGGTGCCCCCTCGGCAGAGCGGGTTCCTGATAGCAGACTCTGTGACTACGTCCAGAGAGCTTGTGCTCTCACTCACCTTGTGCTTCGTGACTTGTTGGGCTGCTCCCTCTTCGTTCCCTGCTGCCGCCATTGCCGCCATCACCAGCTGCGGCTGCACCGTGCTTTGCGGACTACACCTCCCGTCATCCCGTGCGGCAAGGGAAGCCGCTGACGCAGGTTACGCGCCAGGAGGCGCTCAAAAGACCGGTGCCCCCTCCGCGTCGCGGGACGCGCGCGGGCAGCGCCGGGCCAAGCCCGGGACAAGGGCGGGACCGTCTGTGGCCGTCCGGGGCCGACGGAGGCCGGGCCGGGCCACCCCCCCTGGATCCTGCATGTAAGACCTACAGTAAGACTTGTAACGTACTGTCTGGTAAACACCATTTCAACCTGTAATTGCTTTGCTTATAGTACTCGTATACCTGTGCCCCTTTATTTGTCGTGCCCACAATCAAAGCATGTCTGTAACACCGCCTGTACAACCATCTAAAGGCAAGACATCATTAGCGGGAGGTTTACGGAAAGGGACACTAGATCATTTTTTGGCTAAAGCTGTCTCTAAGTTAGACAACGAAATAGCGGATACGGAACGCCGTCTGTCTCATGGTCTACCCCCTAATAAACGCTCCTCTTTGGGCACCTTTCAAACGATTCCTTCACCTACACCTACAACACATAATATGGTCAATACCTCCGCTTCAATTAATGACCCGGGTATTCCTCTACTTCTTCAAGATCTGCCGCCGACAGCAGACTCCTCAAGGGATTTCATTATTATTAACACTAACGCGAACCCTTCCCTACACTCCACTTTGGAAGGGGTTCTACCAAATATGCCTTCAAAAGTAAAATCAAGGCCTAACAGAAAAATGAATCCCCCTAAAAATTCCAGACTTGTGGCAACCCTGAAAAGAAAGAGGGGCGGTGAAGGGGTGAAAGGTAGCCGTTCCAAAGCACCGAGATTACTCCCCAGTCCCTTACAATGTAAAAACATCACATTACCTATTGTGCCTGATCCTAATGATGGACTAATCCAGAGACTCGAACATCTTGTGAAATCTCTTTTACTACCGCTCTCTGAGAGAATAAAAAGGCTAAATGAACAACTAGACACCTTAGCAGCCATATCTTCTTCGAACAGTTCTCTATTGAAAGATCTGGTTATTTTTCAAACAACCGATGGCCAGAGGAAATCATTAGATACGACTCCTATAAGAGATGTCTCATTGCCTATCAGAGCAAATATACAGCCCTCGGCTATTTCAGCTAATTCTGTAAATGTGCTAACCTCTTCAGGAGACGGGAAAAAATTAGGCCCGCAAAACACATCAGGAGGGCAAAATACTAGTACCATCAGGGTGCCAACTTTATCCAAGTCTACCCAAAGAATGGATGAGCACATTGATTTACCACCTGAGTCTGCCCCCTATGTTACTATACTTACGGGTGTACCAAAATTAAGCCCAGGAAAGAAAGAGGGGTTTGTAGAACTTAAAAATAAAGTAATACATTGGTTAAGTAAGAACAGACCTTTGCCCCCAAACCTTAACGGCGAGATTTTATTTGTGCGAAGGCTGACCTGGCTCGGGTGTAGGCCTAAAGACATAGAGGGTGATATTGTAACTATAAATTTTAAAGATCAGAAAGTAGTTACTCACATAGCGGATTGGTTCTCAGAAAGAGGAGTGGAAGGAATATCAACTCGTGTTCTGAGTTACTTCTACCCCCAATCTCTTCTCACCCCCCATGTTAACATCCCCACTTGTAAGCCATTCAGAAATACCAGAACAGCCCCAGCGTCCCAACATCAAAGAACCATTAGATCTGTTCCATTGTTACAACATTCTAGAAACCCTAGCCGCTGGACTGCTTCTTCCTCCTTTTCACCCTTTCCAGATAGGCCTCATCCTTACCAACAGCAGCACACACACAATTTACCTCAGTACCCAACTTGGACTGTTCCAGTCACAAATCGCTTTGAGGCATTGACAGACTTAGAAGACTCTGATTGACAGATGGAACCCAGCTTGGAAGCTTACCTATGTGGAGCCCCCACTATGCCATTCAACACCCATGTTACTATTTCTTATCCTGGAACGGATATTGCTAATATCTGTAATAAGGGAACTCCAAATTGTGATGCACCTACTGATCAGCTACAAACTATTAGTGATAAATTATACGCTGGGACCATCTTTAATTCTGATTGCCCAACCCATCCTAGCTCCCCTCTTCCCCAAACTATTACAACTAGAGCTAAAAATAAAAATGATCCTTTAATGAGGGAAATATGGGATGCTCAAACCATCATCTCATGGAACGTTGCAGGCCTTTCAAATAAAATATCGCACCAACCCTGGCTAGATATAGTTACTTGTTATAGTATTATTTGTCTCCAGGAAACATGGGCCGTAGACGAACTCCATATTCCAGGATATCAGACCTTCCACGCCCCTGCACAAATAAGCTTACAGGGAAGAAATAAAGGAGGTCTGACTATATACGTCTCGATAACGCAGGGCATAAAAGTATTGAGATATATATTTACTGAGTACTATCAGATTTTAAATATTAGCTGGGGGCAGGTAAAATTTCTGACCCTCATAAATTTTTATAACAATATTCCTATTAACAATCTAGAAAGCCAGATCGATAATCTTATGCTGAGTGCCAATACTATCAAGACCCAGAAAAAAGATGAGTTGGTGTTGATCTGGTTGGGCGACTTTAATTGCACTATTTGCCCACATGCTTCCAATGGCATTTGCGGCCTTGGTAAACATAAGGATGACAACCCAACTCATTTCGTCCACTCAAAACTGGGCGATACTCTTAATTATATGCTTTTTCATTTTAACTTGTGTTTTATTAACGAACTCTGCACCCCAAATATTCCCTTTAAACCAACTTTTCATGGGCGGGGATGCAACTCGATTATTGATTTTACTCTTATATCTCCATCCAACGAAGGACTAGTTATCGCCTGGGAAACACTCAATGTTCTCTACAGTGATCACTACCCAATCTCCTTTAATCTTAAAATTAGAAAGACTCATGAGACCTCAGTAGACAAGTTTAAGTACCATCCTAACATAAATTTAGCTACAAAAAACGGCTACTCCATAAAATGGGACAGGGTCAATCCCGCCGTTTTTCTACATACTCTAATGGGATTCTGCCAACCTGATATACTTGCCTGTCTGACAGAAACAGAGGAGTCATCAGTACTCTTGACTTCCTTCTTAAAAATTCAATTTGAACTTAAAAAATTATTAACTAGAGAGCACCAACCTAACTCTAAAATTGGTCACGGTTGGTTTGATAAAAACTGCACCAAAGCACTTCAAGCTCTCAAAAGGGCACTGCATGAAACTACCAAATCACCTGCTGAGATCAGTAAAGCCAGAAAACTGTACAATTTGGCCATAAAAACAAGGAAACAGACTTTAAAGAAAGAGGCTTGGTCGGCCCTAATTGAAGCCTCCAAATCCAAGGATAACTTAGCCTTCTGGAAAGTGGTTAACGCCCCCTATTTACAGAAAAATCAGACAGATATTATGGATATGGCCATAAACGGTGAAACTTGGGTAAATCACTTTAAAAACTTATATGATAAAGTAGAAAATCTTGACTATGGCAACTCATTGATTGACGGGGTAACCATCCAACCATCCATAACTCCACTGAATACATTCCCGATAGGCATTTCTTTTAATTGTTTGGAGATTACAAAAGCAATCAAAGATAGTCCTTCAGGCAAAGCCCCGGGCCCCGACGGAGTCCCGATTGATGTCTACAAAGCTGAAACTGATCTTTGGGCTCCCCTGTTAACAAATGTTTTAAATAATTTTAATCGACATGGGTTCTTACCATCTTGGTCCGAAGCCATAGTCGTCCCAATTTTTAAAAAAGGAGACAGAAATGACCCCACCTGCTACCAGCCAATTTCACTCTTAGATGCACTAATGAAGGTAGCAGCACGGGCAATTTTAAATAGAATACAACTTTGGGCAGAAGAAAAAAATGTATTATCACATTTGCAGTATGGTTTTAGTTCAGGCAAAGGGACTATAGAACAGAGTTTAAATCTGGCCTTAGTCTTATCAAAATACACGCAGGCAAAAAAGGGAAATCTTTTTGTTACATTTGTGGACCTGAGCTCCGCATTTGACTGTGTGAACCATGAGATACTATGGTCCATACTATCTGAAATGGGTTTAGACTCTAACATCCTTCAATTTATAAAAACACTGTACAGTGACGCAGGCGCTAGGGTACGCTATGGAAATAAAGGCGAGTGTTCTGATAAATTTCCTATTAAGAGAGGGGTACGTCAGGGGTGCATTCTAGCCCCCCTCCTCTTTACCCTATACATAAACTCCATTGGCCAATATTTAATAGAATCACAGCATGATTACCGAAAGATTCTGGGAGCTCCGACCCCAATACTCCTTTATGCTGATGATGCTGCTATTATGTCCCGGAATAAGATAGGTCTCCAGAGGGCTGTCTTGAAGTTTGCAACCTATATGAAAGAACGAGGGTTAAAAATTAATATTTCAAAAACATATACGATGGCCTGTGGTCCTGGAACAAAGAAAGTGCCTTGCTCAATCTTCTTAGACAGCAAGAGGATCGAGACCACAGACCATTTCTCCTACCTTGGAATACACTTTGATAGGAGGGGAAACTGGCATACAGCTGTAAATGCCAGAAATTTGGCCTTCACGCGAGCAATTGGCGCCCTTAAACAGTTTTCAGCTAAATTAGGTGGCAGACCAGTGAAAGAGCTGATCGTACTTTATAAGGCTAAATGTATTTCTACTGCCACCTATGGAGCTGGTCTTTGGGGCATTGAAAATCCACAACTACTTCAAAAAACAGAAAATCAGTTTTTGCGTTCTCTACTAGGAGTTTCTAAATCAACATCGACTTACCTTATACATATTGAACTCGGTATGCTGTATATTTCAGACATTATTAAAATTGCGCCTATACTGCTGTGGCATAAGATTTGTGTTACTCCTGAGACTCAACTAAATAGAGACTTGATCACTGATTGTCTCGAACTCGATGGATTAACTAACATCAAATGGCTCACCTACGTAAAAAACATGATGACTGACCTTGGCCACCCTGAGTTTTTTACGAGGCCTTCTAGCATGGAAATGGTTTCCAGGAAGACCCTAAGAGAGCTGGCCTTAAATCATTTAACAACTAACAGATGGAACCTGGAAAAAACAAAAAATACAGTTAGCAATTTCCAAAAAATAACCATGCACGAAGGGCTCCAAAACTGCTTGTTAATTCAGCCTACTTGTTATGCCCGAATGCTTCTGACTCGTCTCACATTTTGAATTTTTTTTCGTATGATTGCTTTCCCTGTTTGCAATTCTTGGTCAAATGAACTCCCACTATGCCCTTGTGACGACACCTCTGCCCAATCTAACATTCATTGTGTTCTTTTTTGTAAATTCTATTAGTTGCCCAGGGGGGCTTTTTTGAAACCACTTTTAAAGTCCTGGGGAATTCGCACTTGTAGACCGGCCATGTTTAGGTTATTACAGCTGGAAAATGAATGTACTATCACCGCAGTAATGAGTTTTTTAAAGCTGGCTGTTAAGTTTCGGAACTCTATGTAATTATTCTAATATGCACTTTATGCAATTTGACAATTTTTTATTAACAGGGGATTGTTTTGACTGACTCTGATTATGTAAAAACAAAATCCTTTTAGCAATTTTACTTGTATATATATGCATGTACTTTTTAATGTATGCTTTTATGATTTCAATTTGAAAATCGAATAAAGCTTTCTTGATTGATTGATTGATATATGTATTCAATACCAGTGAAATACGTCTGGCCCAATAATACACAGTATTTGATGCAAATGTAGTCTTAAATGCAAAAGCCGGCATTTATTATAACAATTCAATTGTTAAATCCTATGTTTTTGTCATACTAGAGTTGCATCTTCTGGGCCTCGATCACATCCTAGCTCATCAATGCTTCACACTATGGGCTTCTGCAATGGGATTAATGGGACCTGGTATAACTAGTGCACATAAAGAAGAGCGCAGTATAACCTATAAATGCAGATAAACAGAGAATATTATTCTAGTTTTTACCATTGTTCCATTGTTAAGGGAGGTGAAGGGCAGTGTGATCCACTCAAGACTTCTCTTCATGAGTCATGGCCCCACCCCACATTTAACAGTGGTAATAACTTTTATGGTTGCCCCACTACAGCTTCCATGAAAACTAGATCGTCTGTCTCACAGTGAAACAGAATTATAATACCCCAGTCTTGCCAGTGTATATGTAAACACCTGGCGGCCTCTGTATAGAATATTTCCTCAGAACTAGGTGTCTTGGAAGTAAACGTTATTTTTCACTTGAAATATTGGCAGTCTCATCTGGTGCAAAACACTCATCTGCCTCCTTTTACCCTCCTCAATACGCGTCTAAGATGGGGGAACATGTCATAGCTTAGGCACCAAGAATGCTCTCACAAGATGAATGCAGTGATCCTGCTTTAAACTGTGCGAGGGGCGTGCAGATGTTCACTCTGATATGCTTTAAGTATTACTTGACATAAACCTCAGTGTAATGAATGTCACACCGTCCCTCTTTTATACTGCTTAACACCAACCTCTTTGAACATTGTGGTTAATTGTACCTACTTTTTTCACAGGCTGAGTCAATTTTCCATCATATCTACCCAACCGAAGAGTTCTGCCCTCAAGCTCCAAACCCAGAAGATATTGTGTATGATGCAGATGCTGCAGACTCAGGAGATGCTAGTTCCACACCCACTGTGGAAAGCAAGTCTGAATCTGGTACCCAAGAAGCCATTACCGGAGAATCCGGTGATGTCCCCGAGGAGCATCAGCCCGAATGAAGAAAGAAATCAAACAAGGAAGCTACATTTGCTTAAACTATGACTTTTGAAGTTTCATTTTCCTTCTGTTGTCCAATTTTACTGATCCCTGTAATGTCTCGCGTATTTTCCTCCATAACGATCTGTATATATTTTACCTCCCCGACCACTGTGCTTTAAAAGACCTAAAGGTGTCTCCAGCCAAGGCCTACAAATGACCTCTTCATTGCAGTGGATTACCATTCATCTTTTTGTCTTCTTGCATTCCAACTCTGCCTTCCGTTATCCCTTGGTCACTGCATTCCCTTTCTGCACCTGGCCAGCATCACGTGGACATGCAGGTTTTCATCCTATTTCTCTTGCTCTTTACCAAGTCTTCACAGTAAAACATTGGTAAAGGAATATATTCAGTTATACTCGAAATACTGTCTGCCATACTCACTCCTTGGCCTTCACTACTATTAATAGCTCAAGAGGTGACCAAATAAGTGTAGTGTTATAATAGTGGAAATAAGAGCATTTCAGATCATAATTGTATTTATTTTTTACAAACATGCATATCGAATTCACTGCCTTTCTTTGAGGAAGATTTTGAAGGTCTTGAGGGTTCCTATGAATGTTCATTTTTGATCAAGAATAATGAAAGAAAAATCCTCACTAATTTGGGATGTCATTTGCACGGCGAATTCTGGAGGTCGTTTTCATGGTTTTCAGCTGCCAGGAATACATGCTCTGTCTCTTGTAGCTTGAACATGAACACCAGTTGTACTTTGTATTGAAAAGAATACACGTAATGACCTAAGAATTTTCTCGTGAATGATAAGCTGGATCAGACATAGACAGTCAGCTATATAGGCTGCCATGACAGTTGAGGTGCAGTATTACACTTAAACGGGAATTACACGAGGATAATCGCCTTTGATGAAATGATAGCATTCTTTGACTTAATGTCTCTTAACCATTGTTGTGACATTGCAGTGAATCTGTGTTTATACAGCATGTGTTATTTCAGTTCCTCAGAATGTTTCGAGAAAAGCAAAGCAGCTTTCTTTATTTTGGTTTCATTCCATAAGATATTTGGGCTGGGCTTGTTGATTTATTGAATAGTAATATATAGTTTTTTTAAGAGTGGCCAAAAACCTCTGCTGAAATGTATTAGATGTAAATTATTTTATACATATTTATTATGGATATCCTAAACATCTAGCTGAGTATTTAGTTGGGCCCACGAGCCCAGCCCATTAAGATATTCATTTTCGTTTGCTTATTTTTTAATGCCCTTATTTGATGGAGTCCAAATCCATGTGTATTGATGTTTTCAAAGATCGTACCACACCTCTGGTAGATGGACTGAAGGGCATGTCCCCTCCTTACAATAAGAAGCAGAATTGTAAATGCATAGGCCTGGAATCTGAGGCAGCAGCATTTTTGCTATGTAAGCTTCTGAGAACATTGCTGGAAGGTGCTATTTTCAGATTTTTCCCTCCATAGAAATTTGCTTCAGTGCCTTTTTGTCTTTCTTTTGTGCACCAGTGTTCATCTCATTCACACATCCGAGTCTATGTTTTGTGATACGGTTCTCCCCTGTTGCTTTTACCAAAACCTTGTCTGAGACCTCCCCAGAGGCTTCCACTGCCCGCTGAATGTAGTCTATCTCATTTTCCGCTCTGGCTCCACTTGGGGTAGAGGGCTCTTACAGGCCTACATGCTGTACCAGTTCTAGAATAATGCTAGAAGGCAACACATGGCGCCGTTAACAGAGGGTCACCATGTTCCCTGTGGAATCAGTAAATGTGTCAAAATGTCACTGCACCTAGGGCCAAGATACTTTTATGGGCCATGCGTTCAAGCTAGACTCTCACCTCTCAGTACATGGGAGCTCCCCACTTTCTCCTTTCGTCCAACAAAACTGGTCACTGCTAAATGATGGGTGTGTCGAGAGCAATTGTATATCATCCAACTGCTGCAATAACAAGGTGTGTGGCACAGTTTGCTTATTGAACCCTCCCGTCTATCTGTAAAATGTGTACGTTCAAGTTGCTTCTGTAACTCGGGTCGCAAAAATGTTGACATTTCAGATATGAGTTGCATAGAAATGTCAATAAATAAATAGTTTGCCACAACGAAGCTAGGTTGTCTCTTGATTCCGAAGAGTATGGTTTATTTAAAATGCAGTTGTAAGTTTTAAAGTTATTATTTTGAGTATCCTCTGGAACAATTTATTGGTAGTTGATTTTTGTGAACTTAAATTATCTTTTAAAAATTAAATGTGTTTTTATCAAGCTTCTTTCCATATTTATCAATGTCCTTATAGCCTGACATTCACATGGCTGGGTCATGTCGAAGTCTTACCTTAACACCCATTTCTCCTGAATGCTTTGAAGAGGTTTATTTTTTCTACATTAATAAATAAATGTAGGCAATATTGTGAGATCTGTTTTAACAAGTTAGTATGATTTGAGAAAGCAATACTATAAAGTACTATGACAGTAATCCTGGCATGATTGCAAATGAAAGGTTTTCAGAATCAGTCCCAATAAGTTTGAGTTTGTTTTCTATGTAGGTATCTTTCAGTGAATACTTATAGTGTCCAAAAAAGTCAAAGTATTACCTTGTTTTTAGGTCTCTCTAGAGGCAGCGCATGCGCTACTCTGGCGAGACATTTAGTTAGTGGATTTTCAAAGTGCTACCCAGGCTTTTGCTTGGCACAAGCTTGAGTGCATGTGCACGCGCGCAGCCGCCATCTGCCTTTCCTTTGTTGTCATGGGTAATTAAGCGCCTCTCTCCGGGCACCTTTTTTTATTGCAGTTCCATGACATGCTCTCCGGCCACGCGACCATTGAGTTCCATGACGTGCTCTCCGGCCGCGCGGCCATTGCTTGCTATACTTAGGTACACAAATGGCTTTGTGAATCGGGCCTTTATGTAGCGATTGTGTGTGTTTTATTTCAAGGAGTTGCACAATCGCACACGTAGTTACAAAATGCGATTTAGTGCGATTACTGGGCCCTTTCCCCTCTTCTTCCTCCAAACAGTTGCCACTTTATTTCGGGGACACGCTGGCAGCAGTGCCACTGGGCAGCACAGTTAGCTGCTGTACGTAAAGCAGCCTGTCAGCTGCTGTACGTAAAGCAGCCTGTCAGCTCTGACACTCCGTCTTCCTGACTACGACGCGGAGTGTAAACTGAAACATTTAAATAATGATATAGCTGTCAAGATTCCGATATGATTGTCTCCTCGAGCAGCTCACCTCACATTACATGTTTTATTGTAACTCATATTAGGCGTCTGCGAGCCTACGGCTCATCCTTGCTGGCCCATTAGCACGCACGCCACGTAACGCCGAGTTTTAACTGACTTACTTCTGAAGGATTCGCCGCAGTTTCTAGGAAACCTGCCTGTGTTCTTTTCACTTCTTATACTGCATTAGCTTTTCAATTGATAAGGCTGTACCTTTTGGTACTCAGGGATTTACGCAGAATCAAACAATGACAGTGAGACTGGATAGATAAGCAAAAGTAGACCTGTTATTTACACAAGTAATAAATGGGATTAGAGTCAAAAGAAAGAACGGAACACGAGTCGGCCCAATTTCAGTGTTTTCAAAGTATTTCGTAAAACAGAACGGTTGGTTGATGAGAGCAAATTGTGCTATCCTGGGTTTAATATACCATCGTATTTGTGAGTTTACAGCCCGCATGCATTTCCCGTTTCTTGTTTTTTGTGAGCCTGGTATTTGCAGAGATCGATTCCATACCTGTGTTATCGAGGACGGTCTAAAGGTTTGGGCAGCTGGGCCATGAGGGATTTGCATCACTACTTCAACAATCCCGGTCTGCACACACACTCAAGAATAAAGGTTAATAATATTTCTTCATTAAAATTCAAGCTTACATTCCTGCAGAAACATGGATAAGACTTTATTTAATTGAATATGTGCATTTCATGTGTGCCTGATGATATACTCTTTATATTCAAACTGTATTTTGTATCTCTTGCCTACTAAACACAAAAAAATATTAATACGGTTAACCGTTTACTGATTGGTGGTACTAAAGCACCTATGGCTGCATCTTCAATGAGTCGTTCGGATCAGTACTGGCCTTAATAATAACACTCCAGTGTTCTTGCTGCATTCGAGCATTTCTTCAATCAAAGACATTTCTAGAGCGCACTACATACCCGTAGGGTCTCAAGGCGCTGGGGGTAGGGGGGTGCCGCTACTGCTCGAACAGCCAGGTCTTCAGCTTCTTCCTGAAGGAGAGGTGGTCTTGGGTCAGGCGCAGGTCGGTCGGGAGGGAGTTCCAGGTCTTGGCGGCCAGGTAGGAGAAGGACCTTCCTCCTGTAGTCGCTCTTTGGATGCGGGGGACCGCGGCGAGGGCGTGGTTGGCTGAACGGAGGTGGCGTTTGGGAGCGTAGAAGTTGATTCGGCTGTTGAGGTAGCTCGGGCCTTGGTCGTGTAGGGCTTTGTGTGCGTGGGTGAGGAGGCGGAAGGGGATTCTTTTGTTGACGGGGAGCCAGTGTAGGTCTCTCAGATGTCCGGAGATGTGGCTGGCTCGTGGGATGTCGAGGATGAGTCTGGCTGAGGCGTTCTGGATCCGCTGGAGTCTCTTCTGGAGCTTGGCGGTGGTACCGGCGTAGAGGGCGTTGCCGTAGTCCAGTCGGCTAGTGACGAGGGCCTGGGTGACGGTCTTCCTGGTCTCGGTGGGGATCCACCAGAAGATCTTCCGTAGCATGAGTAGGATGTTGAAGCACGCCGAGGAGACGTTGTTGACTTGTCTGGTCATGGAGAGGGAGGAGTCCAGGATGAAGCCCAGGTTGCGTGCATGGTCTGTCGGTTTGGGTGCGGTGCCCAGGGCGGGAGGCCACCAGGAGTCGTCCCAGGCGGAGGGTGAAGAGCCCAGGATGAGGACCTCCGTCTTGTCTGAGTTCAGTTTCAGGCGGCTGGTCGTCATCCACTCGGCTACCTCTTTCATCCCTTCGTGCAGGTTGGCTCTTGCGGCGGCGAGGTCGTTGGTCAGGGAGAGGATCAGCTGGGTGTCGTTGGCGTAGGAGATTATGCTGAGGTTGTGTTGGCGTGCGATGGCCGCGAGGGGGCTCATGTAGACGTTGAAGAGGGTGGGGCTCAGCGAGGATCCTTGGGGGACGCCGCAGATGACTTCGGTGGCCTCTGACTTGTACGGTGGTAGGCGGACTCTCTGTGTTCTTCCGTCGAGGAAGGAGATGATCCATTCCAGAGCCTTGTCCTGGATTCCGACGTTGCTGAGGCGCTGTACTAGGGTGCGGTGGCAGACAGTGTCGAATGCCGCGGACAGGTCTAGGAGGATGAGGGCCGCTGTTTCTCCGTTGTCCATCAGGGCTCGGATGTCATTGGTGGCGGCGATGAGGGCGGTCTCGGTGCTGTGGTTGGCTCGGAAGCCAGACTGTGAGGGGTCGAGGGATCCATTCGTCTCGAGGAAGGCGGCCAGCTGCTTGTTGACGGTCTTCTCGATGACTTTGGCTGGAAACGGGAGGAGCGAGATGGGGCGGTAGTTCTTGAGTTCGGTGGGGTCCGCTGTGGGTTTCTTGAGTAGAGCGCTGAGTTCGGCATGCTTCCAGCTCTCGGGGAAGGTGGCGGTGTCGAAGGATGTGTTGATGATGTCTCGCAGGTGGGGTGCGATGACAGCGTCGGCCTTGTTGAAGACGTGGTGAGGGCAGGGGTCGGTCGGTGATCCGGAGTGGATGGAGTTCATCGTGCGGATGGTGTCTTCGGTGCTGATCGGGGTCCAGGCGTGGAGGGTGGTGGTGGGGGGTGGTTGTTCGGTCGTGGTGTGCGTTGGTTGGTTGTTGAAGCTGTTGTGTATGTCCGCGATCTTGTTGTGGAAGTATGAGGCGAGGGAGTTGCAGAGGTCTTGCGATGGGGTGATGTCGTTGTTTTCTGCGCTGGGGTTGGATAGCTCTTTCACGATGTTGAAGAGTTCCTTGCAGTTGTGTGCGTTGTTGTCCAGCCGGTCCTTGAATGCAGTTTTCTTGGCGGCGCGGATCAGCTGGTGGTGCTTCCGGGTGGCAAGCTTGAAGGAGGTCCTGTTGTCCGGTGTAGGTTCCCTTCTCCAGACTTTCTCGAGGGCTCGGCAGTTCTTCTTGGAGCTCTTGAGTTCGTCGGTGAACCATGGGGCTTTCTTGCTGCCGGGTCTGCTGGGCGGGGTCCTCAGCGGGGCGAGCTCATCCGCGCAGTTGCTGATCCACTTCGTGAGGTTGTCGGCGGCCTGGCTGGGGTTCGCTGAGCTGGCAGGAGGGTGCTGGCTCAGGGAGGTGGCGAGCTGGTCGGCTGTGATCTTGTTCCAGCTTCTGCGGGCAGCCTGTTGCTGGTGGTGGTGGGTCGTCGTTCTTTTGAAGGTGAAGTGGACGCAGCTGTGGTCCGTCCATTGAAGCTCTGTGGCGTGGCTGAAGTCGATGTCTGTGCAGGAAGAGAAGACTGCGTCGAGTGTGTGTCCGGCGAGGTGGGTGGGGGTGGACACCAGCTGCTTGAGTCCAAGATTGGTGAGGTTGTCGAGCAGGGTGCTGGTGTTGCGGTCGTTGTTGTTCTCCAGGTGGAAGTTGAGGTCCCCCAGGAGGATGTAGTCAGCGGAGGGGAGGGCATGCGGGCTGACGAAGTCGGCGATGTCCTCGCTGAATTGGGTGCGTGTCCCGGAGGTCGGTAGATCAGGGTGCCTCTGAGGGTGGTCTTCGGGTCGGTGTGGATCTGGAAATGCAGGTGTTCGGCAGTGGTCAGGGTGTTGTCGGTGCTGGTCGTGAGACGGATGGTGTTCCTGTGGATGATGGCGATGCCTCCTCCCATCTGGTTGGCGGTGCGATCCCTCCGGGTGATCTTGTAGCCCTCTGGGATGGCGATGGCGATGTCGGGAGCTGAAGAGGCGTTCATCCAAGTCTCCGTGAGGAAGGCAACGTCCGGGGCTGTGGCGTCTAGGAGGTTCCAGAGTTCGATGGCGTGTCTGTGGACGGAGCGGGTGTTGAGCAGGATGCACTTGAGGTGGGTGCTGCTGGTGTTCGACTTGGCGGGTGCTGGTGCGAGGCAGGTCCGGATGCAGGTGAACTTGCAGGCGTGGCAGCTGAAGGGTCCGTGGGTGCGTCGTGGTGTGGCTCGGTAGCCTCCTGGGAATCGGCCGGTGTTGAGTGCGATGAGGGTGGCGGCGGTGTACGTCAGGCGGGTCGGTCGGGGTCCTCGTGGGCCAGGGGTCCTGGCGCTGGGCGCGATCCGGTCGCGGACGGGCGCAGACGGGCTTACCTTTGGCGCTCAATCGGTGCTCCCGCTGCGCGCGTCCGCTGCGCGGTCGCTCTGGGGATGTCATAAGAAGGGAGCCGGTCGGGAGGGTCTGCGGGGAGGCGGGAGCGCGATCCAATCGGCTGTCGGGGGGCGGGGCCACGGGCTGGGGCGGCGGGAAACGCTGGAGCCGGCTTGGCGGCCCTCGGGTGGCTGGGGCGGCGGGAAAAGCAGGTGTGGGCTCGGCGGCCCTCGGGAGGCTGGGGCGGCGGGAAAAGCAGGTTTGGGCTCGGTGGCCCTCGGGAGGCTGGTGCAGCGGGAAAGCAGGTGTGGGCTCGGCGGCCCTCGGGAGGCTGGTGCAGCGGGAGCGGCAGCAGGCACAGGAGCGTGGGGGTGACCAGGCCGAAGGCGCTGTGGTCACTCCCTAGATCTTGGTCTGGCTCCCCTAAAGAAGGGAGCCGGTCGGGAGGGTCTGCGGGGAGGCGGGAGCGCGATCCAATCGGCTGTTGGGGGGCGGGGCCACGGGCTGGGGCGGCGGGAAACGCTGGAGCCGGCTTGGCGGCCCTCGGGTGGCTGGGGCGGCGGGAAAAGCAGGTGTGGGCTCGGCGGCCCTCGGGAGGCTGGGGCGGCGGGAAAAGCAGGTGTGGGCTCGGCGGCCCTCGGGAGGCTGGTGCAGCGGGAAAGCAGGTGTGGGCTCGGCGGCCCTCCGGAGGCTGGTGCAGCGGGAGCGGCAGCAGGCACAGGAGCGTGGGGGTGACCAGGCCGAAGGCGCTGTGGTCACTCCCTAGATCTTGGTCTGGCTCCCCTAAAGAAGGGAGCCGGTCGGGAGGGTCTGCGGGGAGGCGGGAGCGCGATCCAATCGGCTGTCGGGCGGCGGGGCCACAGGCTGGGGCGCCGGGAAACGCTGGAGCCGGCTTGGCGGCCCTCGGGTGGCTGGGGCGGCAGGAAAAGCAGGTGTGGGCTCGGCGGCCCTCGGGAGGCTGGGGCGGCGGGAAAAGCAGGTGTGGGCTCGGTGGCCCTCGGGAGGCTGGTGCAGCGGGAAAGCAGGTGTGGGCTCGGCGGCCCTCGGGAGGCTGGTGCAGCGGGAGCGGCAGCAGGCACAGGAGCGTGGGGGTGATGCAGACACATGTTGTTTAATGTGTTTAATGTTTGAGCTAATACCTTTTGTAACAACTAATACGGAAAAACCCCAAGCGTGTGCACATTTTATATACAGCTACAATTTAACCGCATTGACTAATGTTCTCCACGTAATTAATATTGGGTCAATATTCAGTGTAAGATCTGAATCACACAGATGTATGCTTGATTAATTTGAATGTCAGAAATGTTCAAGTTACGAGGACGCACAGAGCACGACAGTGTGCCATTTTTGCTACAGGAAAGTTCTTCTTTTAAATACTTTTAGCTCTGGATACACAGCACATCTATTTGCATAATCTATTGCTTCCAATATATTGCAGGCATGAACGTAGCATATGCGCGATGCACACCCAAACATTCAGTTATCGACAATTTCAGCCTAAATCTTATTGGACATACATTCCTCCCTATTGTCAACGCTTGCCAAGTAAAGAGAAATAAACATATGTTATAATTAGTAACCCAAACATATGCTCAGTGGATATCCCCATGAACACCACTCTTCCTTTAGGAACTAACCTTAATTCTCCTTTGATGTTTCATAGATATTGGTTACCTTTCCCTTGCTCCTCTTGTTTTGATTCCAGTGCCTAACACCCAAGCATTGGTTCCCCTACTTCAGTAATTTTCTCCGCATTCTAACTGTCGTGCAGCTTACTAAGCTAAACAAGCATTGGCATAGTCAATAGGTCTCGTCTTTGGAACCTTATAAGTATTTAGTTATGCAGTACAATATCCTTGGTGCAACAACATCAACTGTTGCATGTCTAAACACTTATAAGGTCCCAAAGGCAAGACCTATTGGCTATGCCAATGCTTGTTAAACAAAGGAGCAATAACCAGATCTCTCTGGAGATGCGGAGAAAGAGACAGGATGTATTGAAGAATCTTTGATCTGGTGCAAATAGCAAAACAGGACAAGTCCGTTTTTCGCTATGTTTAATGATAGCGCACTTGAAAATTATTACTAGAAAGGTACTGCCCGACCATTTGAAAGGCACATTCTTACACGCATGAACGAAATGGAGCGGGAGCCATTGCTTACACTTATGTTATATTAATGGATGAATGTGTCCTTGTGTAATGTAACTGGTGCTCATGGAAAGCGCTTCAATACCTTTGGGTCGAGTTCGCGCTATATAAATCTGCAACAACAAAAAATGGATTATAAATCAATGTGCAATTACAACTCAAAGTTACAAAACCATTTGTAGTTCATAAAGGGTCATTTTAATTTTCATCATCGTTGATACTTAGAAAGGGACAAAATATGTTGCCTCGAGCTTAGTCTCGGCTTTCACGTTTGAAAAGCTGTATACACCTGGTCAGTTTATTATTATTTAAACCAAGCGAAATAGCTTCATGGTGATTTTTCTTTTCTTATTTCTCTTATTTATATATTTTGGCATGGTTGAGCAAATACAATTTCTGTGTTTCCTATCTTACAAGGCAAAAGAATGGAGCAAATAGATTTGCACGCTTCTGCCCCAGTGCAAAGTTATCCACAAACGACACTGGAAAAAAAAGCAGCGCAGTTTGCGCTATTTTTGCTACTTATGTAATAGAAATAAAGTGCATAAATATTTTGGTTGAAACGAAGTATCGCATTTCCCATTCGAAAAGTGGAATACGTTTTCTACGTCATTATTTACATCTTCCCTCCAAAATTGTGTGAAATCCGTTACCTCTGCTTTTGACCAGGCTGGGTAAATACCATGTTCTATATTAATATCAATTAAATGCTCCTATTTGTTGGTGCCAGTTGAAAGTTTCGGGTGAAAGCCTCTTGGTTTCATCGGACTCCAAGACACCATTTCTCTGTGAGCGGGGGTAAATGTGAATTTAGGGTAGCTGCATTGTTTTTCTATTTCTTATTTAAACACGACAAAAATTTGAAATTAGTTTAATATCTGTGTTGGCCTTGTTTGTACAAAATTCTGTCTTCTCTGTTCCATGATACTCACGCACCAAATGGGCAATGAAGTACAAACGAATTCGGGGCTTATTCACAAGCCCCTTGTACCGTCGGTGCGCCACTTTTAATATGACGAAAAAGTGACGTAGCGGCAGCACAATGGGCTTGTAAATAAGCCCCGAATTGTTACGGTTTGTTAGCTCCTGTGCGAGTGAGGTACATACATACACCCTGTTCCCATCCAATCAGATTGCCCGTATGTGGTAACTTATGGATTTTGGAATGTGCTACTCAACATACAAGATGCGTGAAAGTGGAATTTGCGCATTTAACCAAAAGCAAAATGGTGCACAAGCCCACACATTTTCAAATGCTCAGTGAAGCATCCTAAAAAGTACTGACAGTTATTTATTGGGGAAAGAGTCCTAGGACAAAATTCACCACTCGATTGTCACCTTGAAGTGGACTGGTGGTTTAAGTTCCAGTAGTATATTTTTTTAAGGTTTATTAAATAGCCAAATGCCCCACTAACTGACTCTGCTAAAAAAAAAAATACACACAGTGACACCGTGTCTATGTCGGTGTCTACAAATAAGTGCTGGAGCCGAGCACTGAAACAAATGAAACACTTCACGACGCATTTTTAAATAACAGCAAAAATAATACTCCCCCACAGTGCAAAAAGATGAGTGTGGGGTTACAGATATTAGAGTACTTTGTAGTAGCATACCCCACCCCCCTACAAGGCATTTTGGTTGCTGTGGCAGTGTAGCACAATTAAGTCACACAGGGCCAGGTCTCAGTTGCCATGGCACAAACTTTAAAACTCCTGATTTAGCATGATGGTGCATTGCATTCTGGGAGCATGTGGAGGACCTGTGTGGAATATGGTCTGGGTCTTGAACCCAATGGTGGGGATAATATCCCTGAGGTTAAGATTCAGACATAGCTACACGTGAGATGCCTGCCTGCCTGCCTTAAGATGACTCTGCTTCATCAGTTTAAGCTATTGGCATTGTAAATTACAATGCCTTTTATTGATGCTTTAAAACAAACATTTAGATAAAAGACATCGTCATTTACAATTCCAATAGCTGAAACTCTCGCAAATGCGAGCCCTATTGCATTGCAAATGCTTGTTTGTTGGTTATATTTGGATCTAACGGGCAGAAAAACTGTAAATCTTAAACTTTGATTATCTCAGCAGGGCTATGTTTTTTCTTCTCATTACTGCCTACGCTGCATGAGTGTAATGCAAGGGTTTTACCCGGGGAGTCACCCTGTGTCATTCCGTAAAGATCAGCTCAGCAATCAGTCGCTGTGCTTAGTGGACAGTAGTATTTACTTCCAAAATTAATGCAGTATTATAGAAAGGGAATATTGTCCCATCTTGAAAAAAAGGGAAATTGCAGGTCAAAAAGTGTGCTTTTTAAAAGAGGCCCTGAAACGTTAGACTTAACTGCATTGCTTGCTGCGGTAAAGGACAAGTAGGAGCGCAGATAAGCCTTTTTTCCAAATGCAGGGGAGGGGCTTATTTGCAAAGTGATCATGTTTCAATTAATATTTGAATTAAGTAATGTACTGAATACTGATTTGAAGGTGCGTTCTAAAACTGAAGTGCTTAATTGGAAAATGTAAACTTCAAACCATTATTTAAGATAGTTTTATTAAGTAACCCACTAAAAGAAAATGGTTATACTCGTCTTATGCTTTGCTCAATATTTAACATTGGAGCCGTTATGTTTACTCGTAAGCTTCGTATGTTGATTTCAATAAAATTAACTTTGCTGCATTTGTTTGTGTTTAGTTTTTTGTTGTTGGCAAGCATTAGAGCTTAGGTATATTTCTGATTTATCTTATGATAATGCCTAAAGAATAAATAATGCGTGTTTGCAATTGCCATGAGCTGTGTTGTTTTTCAAACCGTTAGTAAAAAAATTACAACAGCATTCTGGTGTTAATAGCGAGCCCGTTCTGTTAAATTCTGTCTCTATGCTCAAGGCCCTTCTTTTGGGGATAAAATCTCAGTATTCTGTGAGGCAGTAAAGTATGATGCTGATTGGTTAAACTTATTAAACAAATATTTCTTATGGATACTTCTAACTGCAGATTCCTCACCTTTGGAACATTCCCAAGTTGCCAGACTGGATCTGGAAATTTTTCATACTAGTGCTCCCTTAAGTGACTCTATGCGGCTTTCTGTTGGCTTTAATTTGCTCTGGAAAAGATGTTGTATATAAGCGCCACTTCTGCATGCTGACATCAGTTCCTTTCTTTCTGTGCCTTTAAATGCAGATCTGGAGTTCTGCTCCCTTTTTCAACGGTTGATGACCCAATTCAAATCCAGTGTGCAAGAAAAGATATCTCTACCTAAGACTGTAGGGTTCAAACCATACCATGACTTTCAAAAATAGATCTGTTCAGGGGCGTGGTATGAAGCTTGGAGAAGATGGCGGTTTGAGCCTGCGTCTCCTCTCATGGGCGAGCCTCCTTAAGCGTTTATAATGCACATATTGCCGATCTAAAGGTCTCAATCAGTGCCCAATTTACTCCGATACCCTAGGGATCAAAGCGACACCAAGGAATCGTTGATCCACTCACCGACTGTATGACTACGGCGATCCACTCTCTACCAGCTACTGTACGCATCGCATCTCCACTGGCCTCTCGTAACTCTGTCTGTCTTCTGCAGAGCTGTGCTACTCTGTGGAACTACGGACCGGACGAGGGATGCATCGTACAGGTGGTGGAGGTGAGCTCTCCTGGCACAAAAAAAAGTAAGTGCAATTGCAAGCACGATTAGTCCCACGCGCTCGGTCTGCCTGACCTCAAAATGGCAGCCGCATCGAGGTCCCTCCATAAGAATCTCTACTGAGCCTGCATTACTCATTGCCCCAACAATAGGGCAATTGCAGACATATTGACCCAGCACTTTGATTATATCAGGCTACTTTCCTACGGCGCCACAACAAAAATAGGGCTTACCTGCGACCATTGCATGTCTGCAGCGCCTGACTCTACTATGGCCGCTTTCATAGCAAATGCTCATTCAGTGCCTTGGACGATTTTTCTCACCGGCGGCTGTACCTATCTATTGTTAAGGATGCTTGCATGTTTATTCCTGCCTTGTGTACCAAATCTCTGCCAAAAGCAAGCTGTATAAAAAATCAGAGACCACATGCATCAAATACAGTCTCGCTCTGCGATTGCCTGACCTTAAAATGGCGATTTTGTGCTTGTTGTAAGTTCACTCTAGAAGGTTCTAGAAGGATCCTCTCTAGTGGCATTATAGTCCATGCTATCACACAAAGTGTTATGCCGTTCCTACTCAGGCCACCTTGCTGAAAGAAGTGTATCGCAATGTCGCAACGTCAATACAGCAAAGTCCTAGGACGAACCTGTTGTTAATAACCAACTTTCTGTGTGCTGCACTGCTAATCTCAATAGGGCAATGACATTAATGTTCTAGAAGTAGTAGCCATCTCATCATCCCAATTGACAGGGCAAAGGCATTATAGGTTTAGAGGAAACTGCTGAAACCATCGCGGACCATCTGGGATCTTACTGAAGGGTTAACCAAGCCACCTTGGTGTCAACGATTTCCGGTACCCTGAAGAAGCACGGTATTCGCACAAAAATGGCTGACAAAGAACACAAGACAAGCCTCAAAAGAGTCAAAACCGACACGCCTAACCCAGACTCACCCACTAAAGGCAAGCAAGACATCAATACCACCATGGAAACCATTTTAAATAAACTAGCAGATGTCCACAAACTCGCTAAATCCACCAAGGAAAACACAGATAGAATGCAGACCGAGATATCAGCGTTCCGACAAGACATCAGAGACACCAACGTTAGGATCACTAATACAGAAAGCAGAATTAGCCAATTGGAAGATATGGAAATCGAAATGAGTAAATCCCTCCAGTACCTAACCATCACAACGGACTCGCTCACTAAACATCTTTCAGGCCTGGAAGACAGAAACAAAAGAGGGAATCTGCGAATATTTGGAATACCGGAAGGGTAGAAAGATCCGTCGGGATCATCCATCTCTTTCCTGGAAAGCGGGTTCACTCAAGCTACAAACCTATCCTTCAGTAAGCCCCTGGAGTTTGACAGAGCTCACAGGGTCCCAGCAAGAATAATCCTGAGTCAGAAATCACAGAGACCAATAGTGTGTAAACCTCTCCGGTATCAACATATGGAGCTGATCCTCGCATTCATGCGGAAAAATAACCATATCCTCTGGAAAAAGAATAAAATCTATATCTCGCAGGATTACAGTAAAGAAACTGTTGAAACAAGAAAAGGCTTCCTGCCACTTTGCCCCAGATTAAAAGCCATGGGCTACCAGTTTTCCTTTGCAGCTCCAGCCAAATATCGCGTCACAGTTCAGGCGACTCCTCACTTCTTCACTGATCACCTCGCACTGAAAAAGTTCCTCGATGGGAAAGAAGAAGCCCTTATGCACATCTCAGCTCCTGGCTCTTCTGCTGCAAGTTCTTGAGATACCAGTGTCTTGACAAGATCCCAATTGGCTAAGCTAGGAATTCACTGTTGCAATTCAGCTAAGTGAACATCTGCAAAGTTGCTAATTGAAATCTTGCTAAGTTAGGCGGCCGGTGGTTGGTTGTTCATATTCTCCGCCATTTGCATGCCAATTTAAAGAAAATTGTGCACAAATTGTACGCAAAATAGTTTGCCAAATGTATGTAAACTGTAAAATGTATGAGAAAATGATATACAAGACCACATTGCAATTGTGACATGATTATGACTGTCTCTGTTCTGATAGGCTGACTATGATCTGACTCATCAGCCATATCTCTGTCTCGTTAAGGTCATGACATGATACTGTCTGTGCACAGTCATGCTGGTAGTCTTCTATCAGCCTTAGGTCTTAATATTATTTCACTCTTCACACTACACACTACCCATGGCCACTGATAGAACCTTCATTGTCTAAGTTGACGAATAATCTTCTCCTGTTGTCATCTGAATAGGCGTGGGTATGCTTTACATTATCTGGACATTTACGACAATTTATATGTAGTGGGTCTACTCAGTTAAGCTCCGATCCTCATACTACTTACCTTATGCTCAAATATAAAGTTCATACAGTGCCATTTAACTTTATAAATGACTCGTTGTCGCAGTCATTCCAATCTAGGCTCATTGCACCATACAAATGGTAACACTGACTAGGTTTAACCCATCCGCCAGAGTAAGAGCAGGTAGCAGCCTCTCCACTTCTTTTAAACTAGAGCAGGGAACTAGACCGGGGTGTCTAAAATTTACAAACTACTGACTCCAAATTCACGTAAATCACAACTGATCAATGTAACAAAATGGGAAGTTGAACCTAGTACCTGAAATATTCCCACATGCTAATTAATAGAACATATTGGACCCCTGAAAGAATCTTCAAACTTAACCTCAGCCAGAGCCCTACATGTTGGAACTGTAAAGCACATGTCGGTGATCTAGCTCACATGCTCTTCCACTGCCCCATTCTACAAACATATTGGGATAAAATATACATGTGCATAAACAAAACATTAACATTGTCCCTCCCAGGGAATTCTCTTACATCCTTCTGGGATTTTTAGACCCACGCTTCCGTCTGAGACCGACTGCTTCCTGTTGGACATTATGCTCACACTAGCCTGCAAAATAATACTCAATAATTGGAAGAACTTCAAAGCAGTCTCCATCGGAAAATGGCAGGAATGGTTGTCCTTTTCTCAGAGGAGCGGATAATATTTCTCTACACTCTTCACCCTGGCGTCCTTCACATAGGAAGCTATGTAAGTCCCTTGATGCCTTTTCATTCAACTTTGATGCTCCTTGAATCAAATGACTCCTTGTGAAACCATCTCTTACATTTTATTGTACCTATTGTTGACAACTACAACACAAACACCTGAAATAAGACATTCTCCCTGTGGCTCACTATCTCGTTCGTGAACCCTCTTGCCTACCCCCCGACATGGGTACTGTCTCACACATGACCAAACTCTTGCTACCCTCACTACGTCCCTATAATGATAAAATGTGGATGCGATGTGGAGATTTGTCAAGAATTACTTGTTAATTGATGTTTTGACATTGTACATAGGATATGTGTCTATGTTTACCATATTACAAGACTGGACGTTCCATCATGATATTCTTACAACACATCCTATGCAAACTTTTACTTCTTCAATTATGTGCTTAACATACGACCTTACGGTCGACCTACATAATAATGTCAAAAACGAAAAACGTTCATGATTAACCTGTTCTCAATTCCTAATGCCACTTGATTTCGTAGACTTTCTGCAATTTCTTTGCCCTTTGTTTTGCTCTCTATTTCTATTTATTTAGTTATTTATTTGTTATTTTCATTTAGTATCGCAGTTGTAGCTGTATTTCATGTCATGCTAATCTGTGATTTTCTGTTTGTACATCTATGTTCTTGTTTGTTTTTTCTTAAAATTTCAGTAAAGGTTTTTTTAAATATAAAAACCCCAGACCTGTTCAATCTGTGCCTTAGGTGTTTGAGTTTGGGGCACAAATCTCAGTCATTAGATTAGTGTGCCCTCATGTACCCAAAGGATATCCAGGACTGTGAAGTGAAGCTGTACATCACCGAACATAGCCAGAAATCACGGACCTCATGCAAGTCCTGCTCTCACTCCAAGTCGAGGGCTCTTGAGGCCAATTTCACAACAGGTCTTCTTCACAGTTGAAGTCATCTGGTAAGTCCAAGACAGAGAAGAAATCACAAAGTGAGACTTCATCCCACCGTGCCACTTCCTATCTACAGAAAAGTCTCGAGGGTGTCAAGGTGCCACTTGGTCTTGCTCCCAAGTGTTGATTGAGGAGTCGATTCTGCAATTGATCTCGATGCACCCAAGATCCTCAAGCAACACAGCAGCAAGTCAAGGGTTTTAGGGAGGCCATCCTGCATATATTTGGCATTTTTCTTGTTCCCTCCGGCGCGCCTTTGGGCCCCAAAGATCCACAGAGTCCTCCAGTTGCATTTTCACCAGGGAATCTGTCGTCCCCACCATATGTACCCCTTGAACCCGGTTCGGATTCCTCTTTCTTCAACGCCAGTCCCTGTATCACCAGTGGCAACTCTGATGTCCGACCTGGAGCTGAAACTGTCTCAACAATGACCGTGGTTGCACTCCTCCTGCACTAAGCACATCCAGTTGTTGTGTAAACTAAGACTCTGGCTTAGCTTCTACAAAGTCTGTTTTCACACCCGTGGTTGCCTGAACTTAGTTCAGTGTATCAGCGCTCAAATGTAAAAGAACAGGTTATTGTAATCCCACACAACTCCACTCAATACATAGTTGATGTGCGGTCTGTGCTTTCTGGCTTACTAACAGTCCCTTACAAAGGATTATGGACTCAGTGGTAATTCAAGCCCAGTTTCATTCTTCATAATATCACACACAAGCACTGCAATAAGCAAAAAGACAATTTATGTTTAAAAGTCTTTTATTTTAACAGGCTCATCATGTTGCTTAGCACATGTTGAAACAGCACTAACGCATGTTGCTAACAACAAAAATAATATGAACATTTCTACCACAGCGGAAACTATCATCTGGCAACTAAACACCATATATCCTACTACAATGTGCTATACTATGAGCATGGAATAGCTTAACTTGCATCTGTTTAGGAGGACACAGTCCACTGCTTATCTGTGCATCGAGCAAGGCCACTGACCTCCTGGTCTGTGACCTGCTCTCTCCCCCGGCAGCTCCTCTGGTAAGTGCCGCCTGATCTCTGTGCCACGCTCTGCCTGTCCGGGTTCAAGGCCCCCCATTGTGCCATTTTTTGCTCGCTCTGGTCTCCGCTTCAAACTGCTGTTTCCCACTGTTCTGTAATTTTTTCCCCACTGTTCTGTAACTTCTGAATTGTTATACTGTTTTTGCCTTCTCATTGTGCTGTTATCTCTTCTGTTTTCCTTTCCCCCCGTTTCTCTGTGCCCTTTCCCTTCCCACCGCTGCTGCCCCCGTGGCCCCTCCCCCCTGCCGAATTCCCACTCCCGCCTCCCAGTTGCGAGTCCCTCCTCCCTTCCCTACTTAATGGCGGCCACTGCCAGGGATCACGAGCAAGACCACTGACCTCCTGGTCTGTGACCTGCTCTCGTTAATCACGCTAAATTGTGGCAAACCCTGAAATAGCTAGGAGAACCCATTGATGATGATATATATTTATTCCAGATTTACGCTCTACTAACCTCTAGAGTACGGTTTGGAAAGATTGGGGAATGTACCCAGGATTTTATGTCAAGGTTGCGTATTGTCGCTCCTCCTTTTCTCCCTATATATCAATAACGTGGACCCCTTTTTACAAAACCAAAACGTAGATGCTCCAAAAGTTGGAACGCGTATAACCCCATTATTACTCTACACAGATGCGGTGTTGTTGTCCAGGACAGCAAGTGGATTACAATGTCTAATAGAAAAATTTGCCCTGTACATGTCAGAAAAAGATCTCCAGTTAAATCTTAGTAAAACTTTTGTTATGACATGCGGAACCAACATGCCGAAGCATAGATTACATCACATGGAAGGAGTAGTTATAAGTAGAGTTCCAACTTTTTCTTATTTGGGTTTACTTTTTAATAGAACAGGTACCTGGGATACACACATAAATTCTTGTAACTTAACATTTTTAAGAATTATTGAGAGTATTTTTTGATTTTCAGCAAAGTTAGGAAATAAACCCGTAAGGGAAATCCTTGTAACAGGAGCTTGCTATGGGGCAGCTATATGGGGGATGCCGAACATTGTGTCCCTACAAATCAAAGAAAATACATTTTTAAAGAGAGTGCTGGCAGTTCCAAAATTCACAGCAATTATATAGTACATAAAGAAATGTCTACCGTATATTAGTGATTTTATTAATATAGCGGGGCTTACCTTTTGGAGAGGAATATGGGTGAAAGAAGAAACTAAATTAACTAAAGATTTAATAAAGGATTGCCTGACCCTTGACCACAGCAGAAAAATTCCTTGGCTAGAGCATATCCATAATTTGCTAGAATATTGTAAGATAACATTTGATAAGGTGAATCCTGAGCTTAACAAGGATGTTAGTAAAAGTGATTTGAAGTTGAGATATGCCTCCGCAAAGGAATTTGACAGAATGGAAAACGCAAGTCAAAAACAGAGTGCAATTACTTATTGCAAAATCCCTTCTGTTTTGGGTACACAAACATATTTATATTTGGTAAGCAATATCCAACACAGATTTTATTTAACAAGGCTTAGACTTAGTACATTACATTATATAATAGCATTTCCAAGCATGGAAAAGTGGTCCTATAAATTTCCAAACTGTCTGTGTGATGGAAAAAAACCCCAGTCCACTTTGCATTTTTTATTGTTCTGTAGCTTTTATAGTGATATTAGGAAAAAAGCATTAAAACCATTATTTTTGACCAATAGGCTCTATCATTACAAACGTGCCTTTTGTTTTTTATGTAACATGGATCACCTAAAAACAATGCATTCTGTTATCTCTTTTATACAAAGGGCAATTAGGATTAGAAAAGATTTGTCTTATCTGGATGTCTTAATGTATGAAGATTTCAGTGATTGAATTTTGTTTAGCCATCTAAAACGCTATGTAACAACAAAATGATATTTCAATATTCTTATGATGATAACATAGCTTATCATACTTATTCTGCATATTATGCATTCTTTTTCTGCACATAGGTTTTTTTGCACATATAATGTGTATATTTATAATTGACAAATAGAAAGTTATGAACTATTGGTATTTCTTTTTTAAATAGTATATACTTGAAAATGCTGTTTTAATCAGATTAGTGTATTGTTTGTATGCTTTTATGGCTGAAGATTTTACTCTGAATAAAGCTGATTTGACTTGACTTGACTTGACTTGATTTGACCTGCTCTCTCCCCCGGCAGCTCCGCTAGTAAGTGCCGACTGACCCCTGTGCCACGCTCTGCCTGTCAGGGTTCGAGGCCCCGCATTGTGCCGTTTTTTGCTCGCTCTGTTCCCCACTTCAAACTGCTGTTTCCCACTGTTCTATAATTTTTTCCCCACTGTTCTGCAATTTCAGGATTGTTATACTGTTTTTGCCTTCCCACTGCGCCATTATCTCTTCTGTTTTCCTTTTCCCCCGTTTCTCTGTGCCCTTTCCCTTCCCGCTGCTGCTGTCCCCGTGGCCCCTCCCCCCTGCCAAAACCCCGCTCCCGCCTCCCGGCTGCGAGTCCCTCCCCCCTTCCCTACTTAATGGCGGCCGCTGTGTGGCCGCGCCAAAGGCAAGCCCGTCTGCGCCCGTCCACGACCCGACCAGTGCCAGGAACCCTGGATCTTACTGCCCTCCATCGCTACGACCGCACCGCACTCTTCGCATTCAACCCCAGAAGACACACTGACTGCCAACAGGCCTCACCGAACACTACCCACGCCCATTTCTCCTGCCTCAGCTGCTGCCGGACCTTTAAAACCACCCCGGACCTCAACACCACCAACACCAGCACCGACGACACCCTCAGCTGCATCCTCCTCAATGTGCGCTCTATACACAAACACGCCATGAAAATCTGGAACCTACTCAACTCTCTCTCGCCCGACATCGCCTTCTTCACAGAGACCTGGACCAACGCCGCCTCCGCCCCCGACATCAACACCGCCATCCCGGACGGTTACAAGTTCCAGAGGAAGGACCGCCGCAACCACCTGGGAGGAGGCCTTGCCATAGTCCACAAAAACACCCTCTGCCTCACCACCTCCAGCGAGACCCTCCCCTCCGCCGAGCACCTGCATTTCCAGATCAAGAGCAGCCCCAATACCACACTCATCTACAGACCCCCGGCCCCCAAACCTCCTTCACCAACGCCATCACTGACTTCATCGCACTAAACGCCATCGCATTAACAAACAACATACTCATTGGAGACCTCAACTTCCACCTCGACAACCCTAGCATCCCCAACTCCACCATCCTCCATGACAACCTCGCCAACATCGGACTCAACCAACTCGTAAACACACTGATACACAGGGCAGGACACACCCTGGACCCCATCTTCATGGCAGGAAACAGCATCCACTTCAGCCACACAACGCAACCACCTTGGACCGACCGCCACTGCGTCCACTTCACCATCGATAAACCCAAAGCACCCAAACCAGCCCCACACCCGCCAGGAAGAACCTGGAGCAAGGTCACCGACTAGCAACTAAACTCCACCCTCTCCCGAGGCAACCACACCTGGGCTTCCGATGCAAACACCACAGCCAGAGAACTCCACACATGGATCTCCAACTGCGCAGACGAGCTTGCCCCGCTACACAACCCCGGCAAACAGCGCCCCAGAAAAGCTGCCTGGTTCACCACCCACCTCCAAGAAGCCAGGCGCACCTGTAGACACATGGAAAAGAACTGGAGGAACACCAAGACTACCGACAGCTACAAGAATGCCATGACGGACTACCACAACCAAATCAGAACAAACAAGAGGAATTTCATCCACAACAAAATCCCCACCAACTCCAAGGTACTCTTCAACGTCATCAAGGAATTCACCAACCCACGCAGCAAAGCCACAGACATCACCCCGTCCCAAAACCTCTGCGAAAAGCTCGGGACCTACTTCCATCTCAAGATCAATACACTCAACGACAAATTTACCGACCACCCACAAGACACCTCAACCAGCCACCCGCCTCCCCAAGACACCAGCCAGCCCACCATCTCCAACTGGACACCTATCATGACCTTGGTCACCGCCGCGGCCATGAAAGGCATCCACTTGGGGGCCCGCACCAACCCCTTCCCCCTGCACATCTACCACAGAGCCGCAGACCCATCGCTCCCCAAATGCAACACACCATAAACACCACATTCAATGCTGGAACCTTCCCAGATGACTGTAAGCGCGCTGAAGTCAGGCCCCTGCTCAAGAAGGCCACAGCTAACCCCACCAACCTCAAACTACCGGCCCCTCTCACTCCTCCCCTTTGCAGCCAAAGTGGCAGAGAAAGCAGTCAACAGGGAACTGACACGATTCATCGAAGAGCACGCCGTCCTCGAGCCATACCAATCCGGATTCCGAGCCAACCACAGCACCGAGTCCGCCCTACTCACTGCCACAGACAACATCCGCACCCTCCTGGACCAGGGTCACTCCGGGGCCCTCATCCTCCTCGACCTGTCTGCAGCCTTCAACACCGTCTCTCACTGCACACTAATCACCAGCCTTCACGACGCCGGCATACAAGGAACTGCCCTAGACTGGATCTGCTTGTTCCTTACCGGAAAAAGCCAAAGGGTCAGACTACCGCCCTTCCTCTCCTCCCCTACGGACGTCACCTGCGGAGTCCCACAGGGGTCATTGCTGAGCCCAACCCTCTTCAACATCTACATGGTCCCCCTCACACACATCGTCTGACAACACGGCCTCAACATCGTATCCTACGCCGACGACACCCAGCTCATCCTCTCCCTCCCCAAAGACCACCCCACGCAAAACTCAGCTTCCAGAGAGGAATGCGACAAGTGTCAATCTGGATGATCAACAGCTGCCTAATACTCAACACAAGAAGACAAAAGTCCTCGTTCTCTGAACCACCGCTTCAGCATGGGACAACACCTGGTGGCCAACCGCCATTGGAAGCCCACCTACTCCCTCAGACCACACCAAGAACTTTGGCATCGTACTCGATTCATAGCTCACCATGAACCGACAGGTCAATGCCGTCACCTCCAGCTGTTTCAACACCCTCCGCATCCTCCGTAAGACCTTCAAATGGATCCCCCCGAATCGAGGAAAACAGTCACCCACACACTCATTACCAGCAAACTCGACTATGGCAACGCACTCTACGCCAGCATCAACAAGTCCTTACTCCGCAAACTGCAAACAATACAGAATACTGCGGCCAGACTCGTCCTCCGGCACAAACACATTAGCCAACACCTGCGGCGACTCCACTGGCTCTCCGTAGTGAAGAGAGTCACTTTCAAAATCCTCGCTCACGCCCTCAAATGCCTACACAACAACGGACCCAAATACCTCAACAACAGAATAAACTTCCACGTATCCAAAAGAAACCTGCGATCGTCCAGCCTCGCACTGGCTGAAACCCCGCACATCCACAGAGCCAGATCAGGAGGCAAATCCTTCTCTTACACCGCAGCCAAGACCTGGAACGAACTACCGGCAGACATCAGACACGCCCCCTCCCTGAACACCTTCAGGAAGACCCTCAAGACCTGGCTCTGCGGCACAAACGGAGCTGCGCACCCTCCCCCCTCAGCGCCTTGGGTGAGTAGCGCGCTTACAATTCCCTGATTGATTGATTGATTGATTGACAGGTAAAGCTGTTTTTATCAGTAGCTGGGAGGGACGTTCCCTCCAGGGGAAGATACACTTCAGCTGGGCTCCGCTCTTCCCCTCTCGGACGTAGCTCGGTATCAGCTCTCTGCATAAAACAGGATGCTGCAGCAGTACAACAGTCTTTGTGAGGATCTTCTGGTAGTATCTTGTAGGAAAATGTTGGGGAGAAGCACCTCCAATTTAATGGCCACTTGATGAGCATTTTATATCTTTGATCACCTATCCAATCAATTTTGGGGAATTTCTGACAACCTGAGTGCACCAATATACTAGTCTTGGATACATGGATATAAACAAATATGGTAAACAGATGTCAATACAGACTACATTGTCCATGTTGTTTTGTCAGCTGTCCTTGAAATATAGATAAGATGCTTGTCCCATATTAATGTCACATTAGGTTTTCTTAATTAGGTCACTGTCTGGATGATTTGTCATCCTCACAGGTTCTTGGAAATATCAGGACAGATATCATCTAAGTCAAAGGTAGACCTGCCGATGACCAAGCAGAACAATTGGGTCTCTACCTGCTCAAAATGTAGTCTGGCCCTATTGACTTTAACTCACAGTCTCCATAGACCTTGATGCAAATATTAAGCTCCCTCTTTTTAGTTCTGATTCTTACTAGAGTTTATTATAACATGGATTTACATGAGGCCACTGGGCGTGATAGGTCTCCTGATACTGGGTTGATTTCCCCTCCTCCTGCAGCCAATGTAAGCAAGTGCCTCCTTTGCAGAGGTGATTAGACATGCTGCTGAGTTAGTGGACCTTCAGTTGAAGTTGAGACAAACGTCCTTACTTAGGTTCTAGAACCTGGGCTCTCTTCCTCTGAGCCCTTACTTCCATTTAACAAAGCCCTTACTGACACTCTGATTGGCACTTGGTCTAAGCTTTGTTCCTGCTCACTGGTGGACAGGTAGGTGGCCAGACAATACAGACCGGTATACCATAACCCTTATTAACTCACTCAGCATCCTACTCCTGAGTGGTTGGTAGGCCAAGCTTCCACCACTAAGGTGAATCCTAACTCATTCCGCTCATCCCCCATGTTTATCCAGCCAAGAAATTAAAATGGATTGAGACGTTCAGGAAACTAATACTCTTCGTCCAGTCTAGCCTTGGGGTTGGTCAGTCCAGTTTGTCTATTAAGCTGCTATACGCTTGCCCTCTGTGACCTGGCCAGCAAGATCTTGCTAGCAGTTTTGATCCTTTTCGCTCAAACTATTCAATATGGTAAGTATGCAGCCAAATATGTAATTTGAGCTGGTCTGGATACTACTGATTGCTTGGTGCGAGTGGTTGGCACTAGTAGGGGTTCCGTCTGTGTGCATTAAAGCAATCCAGGGTTTTTTCTGATGGTGTGCAGACAGCCCTTTTTTATATTCCTTTTGATGGATCCCACCAATTTGGCTAAAATCTTATTTTTCTATGGAGTGCTTTTTAAGAAAGTAGGGCCATGGCTCATTCTTTGGGCCTTTCGACCCCTGCCAGAAAGTTTCCTCATGAGTTTCGACCCTTTTGAGGCTTCTCCTGAGGGTTGGCATATAGGCAACACCAGGCCCCCTGCTGCAGTCACCCCAATCTTTTTGTAACAAGAGATGGGCATCTAGCAGGCACCACCACTCTTCCTAGTCTCCCTACCCTGTGACATCAGCCTCCAAGCTGCTGTGGCTTACCCACAGTGGTGCAAAAGCACCTTGTGGGAGGCAGAATCCAACATTTATCCCAGTGTGGAAATACATCAGTCCAGACAGATAGGTCCTCCAGATCATCAAGGAGGACTATGTCTGTCCTTTCTGGCCAACTGCAGCTTCTCCCCACATCGGAGCAGCTTTCAGAGGATCACCTTACTTTAAGAGGTCAATAAATCAATCAGGGATTTATAAAGCATGGCTAATCACCTGTGAGGGTCTCAAGACACTGGAGTAGCTATCTGCTTTGTGTCGATTTTTTCAGTCGAACAGCCAGGTCTTGAGTCCTTTCCTGAATTCCCAGAGCGATGGGGTGATTCTGTGGTGCAGGGGAATGTTGTTTCAGGCTTTGGCTGCTAGGTGTGAGAAGGAGCATGCTTCGCTGTTGCTTCGGCTGATCCGGGGGGTGTCTGCGAGGAAGAGGGAAGCAGATCATAGGTGTGTGGATGGTTGGTGGAAGGTCATGCGTTTGATGATGTATGCTAGTCCTTTGTTGTGCAGGGCTTTGTATGTGTGGGTCAACATCCGTCTGGGGAGGTTGAGGATGAGTCTTGCCATTGAGTTTTGTAATGTCTGTAGTCTCTTCAGGGGACGTAGAGCGTGTTCCATAGTCCAGCCTTCTGCTAATGAGGGCCTGCGTAACAGTCCTTCTGGTGTTGACTGGGAGCCACCTGAAGATCTTGAGGAGCATGCATAGGGTGTGGAAGCAGGCGGATGAGACTGCATTCACCTGCTTTTTCATAGATAGCTTGCTGTCCAAAAAGATGCAGAGGTTGCGGGCGTGGTGTGCTGGAGCGGGGGATGGGCCGAGTTCGGCAGGACACCATGCGTTGTTCCATTGTGAGGTGTTGTTCCCAAAGGTGAGGACTTCTATCTTGTCCGTGTTGAGCTTGAGACAGTTGTCCTTCATCCAGTTGGCGACGTCTTCTGACAGCAAGAGGATAAGATGGGTGTAATCTGCGTAAGAGATTATGTTGGGTCATTGCAATCTGACTGTGGTGGCCAGGGGGGTCATGTATATGTTGAAGAGTGTTGGGCTAAGGGACGATTCTTGGGGGATGTCGCAGATGATCTTCTTGGGTTCCGAGTTGAATGGTGGGAAGCAGATTAACTGGGTTCTTGGTATGAGGCAATCCATTTGAGGGTGTCTCCCTAGATTCTAATGTGGTTCAGTCTGTTCATCAAGTTGTGATGGGAGACAGTGTCAAAGGCAGCTGACAGGTCCAGGAGTTTTAGGGCTGCTATCTTCGCCATGGTCCAGGAGGACTTTGATGTTGTCAATGGCTATGATCAGGGCTGTCTCAGTGCTATAATTGGCTTGGAATCTGGATAGAAAGGGATCCAGGAGTTTGTTGTGTTCAAGGTGTTCGGTGAGGTCCTGGTTGATTACCTTCTCTGGAAAGGGGAGCAAGGAGATGGGCCGTTAGTTCTGCTGAGTCAGCAGATGGTTCTTCAGGAGGGGCCTCACTTCAGTGTGTTTCCAGTCCTCAGGGAAGGAGGCCGAGGTGACAGAGGTGTTCAGGACTTTCTTGAGCTTGTCGCCAATCGTCTTGCTCCCGAGGTTGAAGATGTGGTGGGGACAAGGGTCCGTGGATGCTCCTGAGTGCAAGGAGTTCATGATTGAGATTGTGGCTTGAGTTGTGATAGGGTCCCACTTGGTGAGCAGGTGTTTGGGGTTTGTGTTTGTGAGTATGAGCAGGCTGATGTCAGAGTAGGGGATAGGGGTTTGAATGTTTCATAGATGACCGAGGTCTTGTCATTGAAGAAGTCCGCAGGGTGTCAAACAGTTCTTGGGATGGGGTGATGTCGTTCTCGGTGGCGGTGGAGTGCAAGCTCCAATTGTCCAAAGGGGCCATCAAAAGTGTTCTGGACTTGGAAATTCGGACAGGTTGTTATCCTTGCTAATTCCTAATGCCGAAGAAGCATGGAGTCATTCATCCAATTTTAGATATTCATTCTGTAAATGCCTTCCTGCAGAAGGGCAAATTCATAATCCTCACATTGTCCCAGGTTCTGTCTGCCCTGCATTTGGGTGACTGGATGGTACCCTTGGACCTGGAAGACGCATACTTTGAGGTGCTCATAATATCCGGTTGCTCACCAACATTACTTGTGGTTCAAGGTGAGCCAAGAGCAGTTTGAGCTTGCGTGCTCCCCTTCGTTGTTACTGGTGCCCCTTGGGTATTCACAAAAGTGATGACTGCAGTCACCGCTCATCTTCTAAGGTAGGAGATATCAGTTTTAGCCTACCTTGACAACTGGCTGTTGATTGTTGACCTGGCACAGTCAGCTGCAGACTACCCTCATATATCAAGTAGGAAACCTACCAGTCAGTGCTAATCTGTAAAATCCTGTTCCAAAAGGGAGAAAAATAATCTCTTTTTTAAAGGACCTCATTTACACATTTCTTTGTAGTTGAGGCCCAGTAGATCTAATATTCCAGGCAGGCTCAACCCCACTTTTGGAGGGAGCACTTTGATGTTGTTTAAAGTATAGGCTTGTTGTGATCCTTGTATAGGTTAAAATGTTTGCGGGTAATTCCCTTCTTACTAATATTTTTTTAATCTAGGGCTACCTTAGGCAGGTTAAAAACAAAAGGAGATGTAGGAAGGTTCTCTATTTACTCCTCTGTCTGTCTGGTCGCCATGTTTCAGCCTAATTTCTAATTGTCTGATAGGTCAACCAGCCTTCTTCAGGACTGTCGGATCCCTAGTAGATTATTTATATGCAGTAGTCCATAAATAGCAATTCTTATAGTCACAGCTATGCACACACAATAATCACTGCCACACCGAATTCTTGGTGCATCCTTGTGCTTAGTAGCACCATATTATTATCTATCTCACGTAATAAATGTGCTTTTACTCGTGTTAAAAATCATGCTTGAGCTCTAATGGTACCCATAGCTTTCATTGGTTTTTTACACACGATCATCCACGCAGTGCCTCAGCCACACCTTGTTTTGCCCTCTTGTGTAGAAGCTTGGTCTTGGAAAATGCACCAAACTTGGAGACGGGCGGACTCGGGATAGTTTCATTGGTCATAGTGACTTCAAACAACCTTTTTCGAAATAAGATGGACAGCGTAACCAAGTACCTACAAGTTATATAGTCGTGATGTACCCCATAGGTAAGTCACAGGTGGGTAGGGCCTCAGCATTACACTCTGGTTCAAACAAATTACTTTTGTCAGAGCGCCAGAATTCAACCCTGACACCAAGTCCCTTCGATAGAGCCTACAACTAGCATGTGGACAGGTGTCCGTCCCACTCACTACTACTTGAGGTGGCCCAGCGATTCCACCCAATTCAAGTCGTATTTAACCCTGTGCCTGATGTCTTCCTGTGATGACGGGAGCCCATGCCTTATACTGACAAACTGTTGTACCTATCTTCATCTTTTTGTACCAAGGACTCTGCCTAATATTTATGTATTCATTCGATAAACACTTGAGATGGGCTGTCAAACCGAGGCCAGAATAAAGGCAAAAGGGAAAATTAAGGGTGAAAAATAATAAATTGTCCAATTGAAACGTTCTTTAGATGTTTAACTGGGATTCCAATCCTATGGTGATATCTTATCAAATATTTGATCAGTACTGTTTACACCTGGATAAGTACATGATCTTCTAGTACATGTACTTCTAGTTGTGACCAGCACGTTAGTTAATTAGTTATGCTTCTCGAGTGGGCGTGGGAAGTATGGGCTTAGTTATGGTCACAAGCGAAGTGTTCTGCCATATGTGCAAAAGGAGCTATACACTTATTTACAGCGACGGGAGTTTTTGTAAGAAGTCATCTATCTAAACCAGGGATGCCATCATTCAATCCATAGGTGTGAGTGGGTAACTTATAAAGCCACCTCTGTTCCTTTACAAGCAGGATTCAATAAAGTTGTTTGTTTGTCTTGGGCAGCCATATCTGTTCTAATGCTGTCCACATTACATCATACTCTGTGTGTCCAGTGCTTCTGAAATGATTTGTCATTTTGGTTATGGCTCGTTTTCACCCGAAATTGCTACAGTGTTCGCCTGTACGTAGCTTAACCTTTCTGCAGGCCATCCCCATATACCTCAGCTTACTGGGGTAGGTGATCAAGTATACCACATTTGGCGAACTGCAATAAGTGTGTTTACGTTGAGTCCATTCCTTCTCTAGATTTAAATACATTTTTTTGTAGCTTTTCTTTCTCCAGATGGCAAACACTGCAGCTCCTACAAGGATAGAGGCCCTTCACAGATGGTAAGCCTCATTGTGTTGTGCAGTTTTCCATATTATTTGCCTAGTGATTTCTGGTATGCACCAACATACCCCACAGGTTTTTACTTGTTTGTTTGCAAAGAACAGTTTTTCCAGGATGAGGTTGCCTGTATTGAAGATCTGCCAATTATTATTCCTGGTCATTTTTACCGGATTGGATATCACACTATTTGTGGTTACGCAGATAATTGTTCATTTTATTTTATTTTTTTTGACAGGTGCTCAATCGTAGTGTCCCTGTTATCGTGTTTTGCTCTTTTAAGTGCCTTGTGGATTACAGGCACAAAATAGTTACATTGCCTCAATTTATTTTTGAGATTTCTGCATGGCTATTAAAATCCGCTGTCCTCAAGCAGGAACCGCGGAGTCTCAAGAACTGCCCATTTGGAAGATTCTATCATAGTGGGCGTGTCTGGAAACTACCAAGTAAAGGGAGGCTGTTCCTGTCAGTACAAAGCATCTCATTCCCATAGAATATCAAGGAACGTCAATATTTTGTTATTTATGGAATGGATAAATTTCAGGAAATCAATTCTGTCTGCTTAACCATTAAATGAATTGTGTTGAGTGGGGGCGTGGCCAAAAAGATGATGGATAGCATGTGCTCAGAGAGTGCCCCCTGACTTGTTTATTAATCCTTTGTCTTCCTCAATTTCCCCCAGGCCCAAACTGCCTGGAAGTCACATGTGGTTCACCTTGACCATGTCAAAGTGATTGGTGAGGAAGGTGACACTTCCCCTGTCCTACCCTCGGAGGAAATGCTGATTGGTCGGCAGCCCAGGTGCTGACAAGATGGTGCCTCCAACCCTGATGGGCTTGTAGTGGATCTTCTCCGGAGGCAAGGGGAATCCTATGGTGGACCTGAGCTGGTGAATGCACTGGGACGCTGATTCAACCACAGCCAGAGAAGCGGTGATAATCAGCTGTGTGGGACAGGACCTGCACCAAGGGCAGAGATTGGGCCAGAAAGTGGAGGCGAGCGAGCTGAGATTTCTTGCTGCAGATGCTGACCTGTAGCCCAATTACAGAGGGCAGGGGGATAGACTGTAAGGAAGAGGGGGGCAGATGGCAGGGCAGGGGAGGGGGGGGGGGAAGAGGACTGTGGGCGGTTGCACCCTTCTGGGCCTCAGATTGTTGGGGCTGCTCTCCCCCTTATTTTTCCCTCCCAATGTGATGAGAACTGTTTAAGGGGTCAGTGTGCCACCTGACCTGGGACACGCAATACCGGCCACCCTGTTGAGGTGGGAGAGCAATAGACAACAGGAGGCACCAGTCACAGTTGGTGAAATGTGTGGGTCTGGGCACAATCGCACTAACCAGCAGACTGCTTGCATTGTTGCTCCCCTCCACCCATCATTTACGGCAGTACAGGCAGCTGGGGACGGAGTGGTGACTTCCGTCCTTTCAAATTGAAGACCAGTGTGATAATACTGCTGTGATAGGCCCATTGACCACATTGTCAATTTGGGGCACTGTTGTCTGGAAGTGTTCATGTGCCTGCTGTTTTCCCCCACCCCCTCTCGTCGATCGCGGAGGGGTCTAATTTAGGTTCCAGTTGGGCTCTTGGACACAAGGCAGCGGAAACAACTCCTGCGAGAGTTGGTGGCCCCCGATTAACAGGAAGTAAGCCTTTGGTACTGTGGCTGATCCGTTCAACAGGGGTGGACACTGGAAGACTAAGTGGGGCTTCCTCTTGGAGGCTGGGTAATGGAGTGTGGTGGAAGGCTTCTGTTCTCTGTCCCCCCCCATTGTTGCCGCTTTTGGAGATGACAACTCTTGTGGCAACCCTGCCTGGGGTGTGAGCAGACAGTGCCTCAGGACCAGTAAGGGGACACAATGGTCTCGGACAGGCAGTCGAGGCCACACCATAAACTAAGATTGACTGATTTAGGGCCCTCGAGGTGGGAAAGGGAGTGACAGAGACTGGTGGGGGTCTGTTAGGACAGCACGAGGGACCCATGTGACTCAAATACTTGCAGCTTTAGAGAACTCCACGTCTGCCCTAGAAAAATGCTGTTTCATTGGAGGTTACTTTCCTGCAAGTTGACCTACAGAAAGTGGTAGACAGGTCCCTGGAAATTGAGCGGGATGTAGCCTCATTACAGGGGAAGTAAAAGCTCTTAAATCAACAGTGAGAACACTGTTGAAGATCATACACCGACCCAAAGGCAGGGTGGTGGAGGCAGAGGGTCGCTCTACAAGGTGCATCTTTCTCTTTGTGGGTATTCCGGAGGGAGTCGCATCTGTAATTTCTGTTCTTGATGAAGATTGGACAGATACAGTTATTTCAGAGAAGCGCTTACCCAGGGCAGTTGTAGTCCTTCACTTTCTCATCACACACTCAGAATTGGCACTAAGTCCTGTATGACGTTAGCCTGATCACAGTGATACTCACGGAACGAGTACAGGCCATGCGATACCTGGCACGGTTCTTCTCAAATCATGTGCACCTACTAATAGAACTCGATATGTGTGTGGGAATACCATGCATCCCCCTCGGGACCCTCCTATCAGAGGCTCTGCAGGGTATGGTGTTTCGTATGGAGCTAGGGAAGGTACTAACACACTTTAAGGTCTTGCCTAAGCAGCGCTTGTGCTATCTCTTTGAGACATTCTGTATTCCGGATATTGGCATAAAGCTCCGCCCACTTTCCACCCATCTTTTTAATTGGCCCCTGTCCTTTGTAAATGGTGGCTTTTTGTTGGTCAATAGGTTTAGTAGTCTCTCCTTAGTACCACCTTGTCTCTTCGTTTAACCTCCCATGAGGACACCCCCGTTACATGTGTTGTCACTCCCTGGGTTTTAAGTACAGTCTCAGAGCACTATTTTCTTAAAGGGCTTCAGGAAGGACACACGCTTGCTCCTAGGCAAGGCTGGCAATGGTTACTTTACTCACTAGCACATCCCATATTTATATGAGCCCTTCTATAAATGTCCCTTCATCAGCTCCACACAGAGTACAACCTAATACGGAATTAATATAATAATCATTTTGTCACATTTCAAAGCTACTAATTTTATATATGGACATAACAATTTGAATGTACTTGTGATTCTGTCTTGCATGCAATGCATTATGGGTAGGGTGGATTTACCAGATCTTCTGCAGGGTGCAGTACCATATGTGACCAAAAGAGGTTCCATGGGACCTCTTTTGGCCACATATGGTACTGCACCCTGCAACATGGCTAGGTAAATAAAATTGGCATTTATAATGCCAATAACTTCAACTTTGCAGGGTGCAGTACCATATGTGGCCAAAAGAGGTCCAATGAGACCTCTTTTGGCCACATATGATACTACACCGTGCAACGTGGCTAGTGCCATTTATAATGCCTATAACTCCAACTCATGCAAGACCGATTGCATTTCCAAAGCAGTAGGTCTCGCATTTGTGAATGTTAGAGCTGTAGGTGTTGAAAATTAAAATGTTTTTTGCTTGTTTTTCATACCATTGGCAATAGTACTATGCAAATATATTAATTTCACTGGAAATAAAAACAAAAAGGTAAAAAAATAGTTATTTTCAATGCCAACAGTTCTAACTTTAACACATGCAAGATCTATTGGTTTGCAAATGCTTGTTTTAATAGTTACTGGAACACCATTGAAACAAGAGGGAATGCATGGCAGACCACTATGGTGGTGATAAAAGGGGACTGTATGTCTTGAGTTAATGGTACACGCCGACAACTGGAAATTGAACTTAGAGATAAAGAGAGGGAACTGTTGTGACTACAGGGAACTATAACAGATCATGCTGTAGGAGAAGCTGAGAAATTACCAGTTAAAAGTAGTGTGCAGGAATTATGGGAAAGCTTGGACTGATTCACTCTCCAAGATTACAGAAAGGAACTCCATAGAGGAGAGGTGTGGCTTAACAGCTAGGGCTCTGAAACAAAAGGGGCAACCCAGGGACCTGGGCCAGATAATTTTTAATAAAAATGCGGTCCCAATGAGGGAAGTGTAGCTCTTGACTTTCTGGACCTGCACTCAGCTGATGGCCCTGAAGAGATGCCTGAGTTTGGACAGTTAGGAAACCGAAATTGCAGTGCAAGACAAAAGCACACTTGAAAACAGATTTAATTTTGATGACGAAAGGCCTCCTTTCCAAACTTCAGCAACTCTGGTCACACATGTAAGAATACCTGTTTTGAAAACTGTTTGAAGACTGATGTTTAAAGATTTGCTTGATTGTTGGACTTATTGCCCCAATCAGTTGGTGTCTCCTATATATTTCTGCATCTGGATGATTACCCTGTTTTAAACAATCCAGGGGTTGAAACGTCGACAGAAATATTATATGTGGACTGTTTTTCTAGAAACTGATGGTGGTTATCAAAACTCGCTTAGTGGGGGTTACTCTCTAACATTCTATTATCCTTATCAGCCACATGTATATTTTACTGTACATAGCACGTATGCACTTTAGGCACTTATAGTCACTTTCACTGAACCGTCACCCCCCACCCCCCCTTTTTTAGGGAGAACCTTGTGTTCGATAGAGCAAATATAAGTTTGACTTTTCAATCAAAGAGAAAGTTGCTAAAATAAAATAAAAAGATAAATATGTAATGCTAAGTTATTTGGGTTAGTGGTGTTTGTATCCCCTTCCGGACACTTTTGCAGTGGAAGTCAAGGGCCACACTTCCCCTATAGGGACCATCTTTTTATAAAAATTAACGGTTAGAGCGGCCGACCTTGAATCTGGGGAACCAGGTCAGAGTCTGGCAGGAGGCTCAAACATCCTGTAATTCTTGGGCAAATCAGTTAATCTCCTTGTGCCTTAAAATGAATGTGTCCATCTGTAATGCAACTGGTGCTCATTTAAAGCTCTCTGATACCTTCGGGTTAAGTTTACGCTATACAAATCTGCAAAGCAACAAAAAAGATGAGTCAGCTTTAAGCATGGCTCCAAAAGTGGTAACGCGACCCACCTATGATATTAGCATTAACGATATCTGTCAGTATAGTGGTCTCAACTCAGTTGGGTTTGAATGAGGCACTCGGTGAACTTTTAGTTGCACAGGTAGCCAACAGTAGGACCTGAAACAGGGGTGAGCAGATTCCTTGACATAGATGTACCCAGAATTAATGAAGAGTAGTACACCAAACTGGAGGCTGATCTGCAGGGGAAGGAACTAATAGGATCTATTAAAAGCATGCCCAGATGTAAAATCCTGGGCACTGATGGTTTAACATTGAAATTCTATCAGACATATGTGTCACAGATCGTCACCAGTATATTGACAGTGTTTACAGAGGCCAGAAGCATAGATATACTCTTGCTGTCCCTCTAGGATGCACTAATTATTATGGTGCCCGAACTGGGTTGGAACCGGAGGGATATGAGCCCCCTACAGACCCCTATTCATGATGAATGTCAATGCGACAATTCTGTCAAAAACTCTGGTGATACGCTTATAAAGGGTGTACTTGGCGAATGAGGTTCAATGTGAGTTTATGCCTGGAAGGGGAATGCATATGAATCTGCGTAGGCTTTCTTATGTCCTGGATATGACCCTAAATGAAGAGATGAAAGTTACTCTTGTTGTACTGGATACAGAGAAAGCATTTGACACCTTAAATTGACAACATGTTTGGGCGGTACTGTGAAAAATGGGATTTGGGCCAGTATTTATGAGTTTAAGTCTGATATACACTAGGCCGATGGCCCATGTCCTTACTGGTGGCCTAGTGTAAAAAAAAAAATTGGATGTAGAAAAAGGCACAAGACAGAGATATATATGTGAAGTTCTCTAGAGGAATGCGGAATATAGATTAGAAACAACGTACATATTGTTTAAATGTACATGAATGGCACTTTAGTATGTCTACAGAAAGTATCAGTCCCTCATCTGATGAAGGCACTGGACACATTTGGAGCCTCCCCAGGACTTCTACTATTCCCCAGTCCTCTGCTTTTGCTATGGATTGAGGTATACTTGTGTCATTAAATAAGGGAGGTCCGGAAAGAATAAAGCTGAACTTCTCTTCACAGAAGGTTATTCCCAAGTTCTCAGCCATGTCAAAAGATAGAAATGGATAACCGATGCACTTTTAATATATTCACAAAATGAGACTGACCTGTATGAAAAGAAAATACTTGGTACTCATGCTTTTTTCACTACAATACTTAGAAAGGGAAAATAAAGAATTCCTACAGCTGCACACTATTTTAGCAATACTACTGTTTTAATATAGATGTAGACCATCTCCAAATGATGGTGACCCTCTTGGCATCGTTGGGGTTCTCAGTCAATGAGCCAAAGTCACACTTGACTCTTTTGCAAAGGCTTCCTTTTATCTGTGATGTGTTTTTCCTTTTATCGGTGCTGTTGGACACAGTACATTTCAGGGCATTTCCTCTGTCAAAATGAGCCCAAGACATTCGGTCTATGACCCCGCTATTTCAGCCTTGATCCTGAATTTCATTGAGAGCAGCTCTGAAGTTTCTTGGCCTGTTAGCCTCAGTGTCCACTACACCAGGAGGATATGCAGGCTTTGCATTGGTATCTGAAGTCTCAGTGGGCCTAGCACCGAAGAAACCTATTGAATGTTATCCATGTTTCAGAGGAGACTACACAAGATCTATAGTGGTGGATGCTGAACTGCACCCTGACAAGTGGCAAACCCATCATCCTTTTGCACCAATATTTGTGGGTGGTGGCGGATTTGTCATTGCTATGCAGGGGAGGTCATCTGGAAAAGGTGTAGATCAGAGGATTCTGATCTTTGGTGGATACCCGCCTCCAAATCGATCTGTTGAAGATGCTGATCATTCGCCTTGTGATGGAGGCCTTCCTACCATCCATCAAGGGGAGCCTGTTACAGTTTTTCACGGACAACACCACTGCCATGTGGTACTGCAAAAAGCAGAGCATAGTGAGGTCCTGAGTTCTGTCCTAGGCAGCTCTGTGCTTGGGGAAGTGATTGAAACATCACAGCATATCCCTGATTGTGAACCACCTGGTGGGATCATTGTATGCCAGGGCAAACTAGCTCAGGTATGAAAATACCTGGTGGATCACAGACGGTGACTGCACCCTGAGGAGGCACAGGGGTCTTCAAAAGATGGTGGTTCATATATTTTCACCACCATCGAGAAAGCAGTGTCAAAAACATTGCATATTGTACTTCTCATGAAGGACCTTCATAGGAAATGCATTTTGACTGGGATGGAACACAGGACTCTTGTATGCCTTTGTGCCTCTACCTCTCCTACCCAGAGTTCTAAAAAAGGTTAGAAGCTATCAGTCCCAAGTCTTCCTACTGGTCCAGATTGAGCAAGGAGAATATGGTACTTGGAACCTCTGAGCATGGAGGTCTGACCTCCAGTCAGGACACCACTTTGGGAAAATCTTCTGTCACAGCAGCAGCAGGGCAGGGTTCAACAGTCGGATCTGTGCATTCTACACCTTCATGCATGGAGACTGAGCAGCAGTTGGCGCATTTGAGTTGCCAACCAAAGCTGTGGATGTCATTCAGGTTGCCAGGCACCATTCCACAAAGTCGATTTACCCAGGGTGCTGGGACAAATCTGTGACTTGGTGTGGAGCCTGAAGGACAGACCATTTGCAGGCCAATCTTTTGGATATTTGTTTATTTGTTTTTCCTGTGGCCTAGCAAGACCTTGCAGTGGGCAATATAACAGGTTATTTATTGGTCCTTTTGACCTTTCTGCATTTACCTTACCAATCATCCTTGTTAAATCACCTGTTGTGATTCAGTTTATTAAAGGTTTAATACACACGAATCCTTCGAAACCGTTTGTGATGCCACAGTGGGACCTTAATTTGCTTCTGACAATTTCTCATGTGTACTCTCTGAGCAGATTCACAGCTGTTCATTGCATCTTCTGACACTAAACAATCTTGCTATCGCTACAGCTCAACTCATAATGTGAATGAGGTTTCATGCTGTCTTGGTGCAGCTGCCCTACACCAGACAAACTGGTGCTGATAATGAGGGTGTCCTTTTTTCCAAAAGTCATCATGCCTTTTCACTTTGGGGAATACATCAACCTCCCAATGTTCTGTGATCCACCTCACCCCTTGAAAGAGGAAAAAAGATCCCATTGGTTGGATCCCAAAAGAGCTTTAGGCTTTTACATCAATCGCACCAAAGACGATTGGATGGACTATCAGTTTTTGTGGTGGTTCTATGGGGCTAAGAAATGTAATGCAATGCAGAAAATAACTTTGTAAAGGTGATTAGGAGGTTCTGGCGCTGCTAAGCTCTATAAAGTCGGGTGCAGTTTCAGATCCCTGCCCTCCGTATATTATGCACTTGGTGGCAGATAGGATTACACCTACCCTCACGTCCCTGATCAACCAAGTACTGGCTGCAGGGTCCTATCCAACCACCTGGAAAACAGGGAGTGTTAAGCCCCTTCTTAAAAAAGCCTCTTTGGAGCTATCAGAGTTTAAAAATTATCGTCCCATCTCTGGCCTACCTCTGATGGCTAAGGTCATTGAGAAGGCTATAAACCGGAGTTTGACCGATTACCTGGATAAGAATGCCCTGCTGGATAGGTCTCAGCACGGCTTTCGGCCTAAACACTCCACGGAATCGGCCCTTATAACGGCAGCAGAGGGTATTCGAGCAGCAGTTGATGGAGGAGGGAGGGCGATTCTCGTCCTCCTGGATCTAACTGCTGCTTTTGATACTGTAAACTATGCGGTATTGCTACAGCGTCTAAGGGATGTAGGGATTGCAGAGCGGGCCTTGGCTTTATTATCCTCATTCTTGGATAACCGAAGGCAAAGCCTAAACTGGGCCGGCCTACATTCGGCTAACTTCGCCTTGCCATGTGGTGTACCACAAGGTTCTGCTCTTTCCCCGACTCTTTTTAATATCTATGTTAGGCCATTGGCTAGTCTGGTCAGGAAACATGGTTTTATATTAGTCTCCTATGCTGACGACTCACAATTGGTGATATCAGTTGCGGATAATCCTGACCTAATAGCGGACAGATTTCATGCCTGTCTTACGGATGTGATGGAATGGATGCGTCTGAGCTTTCTAAAAATTAACACCGAAAAAACTGAAGTTATGGAGTTTGGCAGAGGCCCTTCAGTTTGGAACACCGTATGGTGGCCACCTGAGGCCGGGCAATGTCCTCTTCCGGTCTCTAAGGTGAGGAACCTGGGGGTGATCTTTGATGACAAGCTGAACATGTCAGCCCAGGTCAATAGTCTAACTTCCTCCTGATTCCTTTTGTTAAAAACGCTGCGGAAAATCTTCCCATACATCCCTCGGACGTTACAAAAAACGGTGATGGCCGCTTTATTCATGTCTAGACTGGACTATTGTAATGCCTTGTTTTTGGGTATTGACAAATACCAGATTGGTAAGATCCAGTCTTTACAGAATGCGGCAGTCCATGTTATTCTGAACCTACCTAGGGGTTACCCCACTTTTATGGGTAGGAGATCACTACATTGGCTTCCGGTTCAGCAGAGAATCGAGTTTAAGGCGCTCTGTCTGGTCCACCGGGCCCGCTTTGGTGGGGGTGCTAATGATGGAACAGACAGGTTTAAGCATTACATCCCTTCCCGTGTACTGCGGTCGGCTAACCTTGGCCTTATCTGTACTTCTAGATTAAGATGAGCTAGATGGGGCGGGCGCTCTTTTGCCACCTATGCAGCTAAGTTATGGAATCGGCTACCATTGGAGATGCGACTTCAACCGAGCCATGCACTTTTTAGAAAGACTCTGAAGTATCTTCTATTTCAGATCCACCAGTAATTGTCCCTGTTGCTGACTATGCACACTTCAGCGCCAAGACGCCGTTCTGGCATTCGAGCGCTTTATAAGCTTTTTTTATACTTTAGTCCTGTGCATTAATATCTGCTTCTCATTGGCCAAGAAGCAACTTACTGAAGAACTGAGACCACATTCAGCCAACGCTACAACTGCTGCTGCATGCTTATTCATGACATCTGTCATGCTGCGACATGGGCATTAGTCCACACATTCACAAAGCACTACTGTCTCAACTGCCAGGTCAAAAAGGAAGGCATTTCGTCCATTACGTCCTCAGGACTTTTTGGTCTGAACCCACTTCACAGGCTCTCCACTTTGGAAGGAACATACTGCTTTTGTTGCAGGGATTCTGCTCATGCATAGAACTATGAGCAGGAAACCAGGACCTCGGTGTATTATTGTGTACCAAAACAGCCACCTCAGTGCCCAGAACCCCAATCTGACTAGTATTAGTGTCTCATTTGTTCTCCGTATTACAGCGAAGCTACCAATGATTAGACAACCTAGAACATGCAACTTAGTAAACTCTCAGGAATAGTGGGAAACAAGAACACTCTTTCGTTCACACTCATACTTGTCCACAACGTGAGTAATCAGAGACACTGTATAGTTTAAAATGTTTATTTTTAACTAACGTGCTCTAAGATGCAGTACTCTAGCCAATATGAGCAGCATAATGCATAAAAGCAATATAATTAGCATTGCTAAAATTCCATAAAGCACAAAAGAGGAAATCATATTATAGTGACGGTGGAAACAGGACTATAGCTCCTTTTAACCACCCTCCCCATGCTCATGAACTAGTTTAGAATAATTATAGAAGACCTCTGGGCTTTGTCAGCGAGACCCCATACCTACGAGATCAGATGCAGTGATTTACATCTCAGGATCAGCACAGCTCTTCTATGTTGGAAAGGTTTTCTCCAAGTGCCTCCTCATGCATGTAATTCCATATTAAAAGCACCCGAGTTGGGCCGCTGTGCTTCATGTTATGTCTGTGTGTGTGGGACTGACCAAAGTGAATGAACAGCATACATTGTTATTTGACCTTGAACAGGCTGTACAGACAGAGATCGTGGTGCCCTGCTGGATAAGTGAAAGGTAGACAGTTCTCATGTGAAGCAGCTTCAGCAATGTATTTCACAAGAACAGAGCCCTGTAGTGTCGTGTGCAAAAGCAGCAGAATGGCAGCCAAACTTATACTACTCATGCTAATTTAGCAATGTCTGCTGTTAACCCCATTTCCTCAGCACACCCTCCCCTTGGTCGGACCAACGGACAGTGGACTCAACAGAACACAGAGTTCAAGTCAGAGTGAGTAAGAATTAAGAGCAGCAGTCATAAGTGGGTAAAGAGTCAAATGGTGCACTAATTTGTGTATAAAAAACTCAATTTGAGAGAAAAAAAGCGAACAAGAAAAAAAATAATTACAAAAAATATCAGGCAGATGATTGAAGACCTCCAGGTTAATCCATTAAGGTGTATGAGCAGTAAGTTGCAACAGCCTCCAAGAGGAAGTCATTGATATCGTCAGAAAATAGAGTAGCCATCCATTCCAGCAAAGAGAATGAACATACATGTTCATCAACAATGGGAGCTTCTAGCACCATCAGTGGACAACTTGCGTGTTCCTCAAGAAAACTTTGCTGTAGGAAATCATGTGCAGCTGCACAGACATCCCATTCTGCTAAAACTCCAAGCGCAGCCACGCAGGCCATAATCCCAACACCAGAACATTCTAGATCATGTGCCACTAGTGGACTCATTAGCAGATCATAATCTGGGGCAGGAGACACCATATTGGAGAGGCAAAGATCCAATGCCCATTCGAATGAACATTCCAGGCAGTGGAAGACTGGTTGCACGCAAGTGAAATAACAAAAACGGAAGGACAATCCATAAGCCACGCTCAGAGTGGCCAGTGGCAAAGTACCGTAGCATTCAAGCATATGACTACGAAGCAGCAGCAGCCGGTCCCGGCTGTGTGGTGCCACAGGAAGAGCATCCATTTCGGAGCAAGCAAATTAACAGCAGGACTCCAGCGGCTAGTGCAAGCAACAGCGGCAAGCCACCGAAGATACTGGAAAAAATAGAATGAATAAATGATGGTATTACACCGAATATAGTTTGAAAAGAGGTCACAAGGCCAGAGCCCACAACTTTAAAAAAATGAGCAATGCCTGTCGTGTTATAGGCATTGAAGATAGTGTGAATTAACGCCCCAAAATGTAGTGGGAGATCGGTATTGAGAAGTGCATGTACCTCTGTACGGGTGTTAGCCACGTGAAGGACGAAGGTCTCACGGGCAGATGTGAGAGCAACTTCTTTTTGGGACAACAATGCTCGTATTCTGCTCAATTTGTTGAACTCTGCCTTCAAGGTCGGAATGGAATGCCAAATCGAGATGTTGAGCCTCCCATGCGGGGGTTGAAAAAGCACATTTTTAGAGCAAACCCCACGCTGTGAGACTGTTACAATGTAAGGTATGCCAGCAAGCATGCTGAAGCAATCCTCATTATTTAAAAGCAAGTAGCTACCGTTTGCTAGCAGGGTAAACGTTGGTGAGATAGCTGGTACTGGATGACCCTTGAAAATACACCCCAGATTAGGTGCCGATAATAAATTACATGTGCCGTGCAATTGTATATTCTTACACACAAGAGAATGATCAGGCGAGGAATCACATGATTCCCCAGTGAGATACACCTCTTTGTCATCCCGCAAGCATCTGTATGTGAATGGTAAAGACAACACCTCGTGATGAAATGCCCTACCTAAAGGTGCATAGCAACCCAAGGGATAATGTTTCATACATGAACTAAATTTAAACAAGGAAAATGGCAGAGTTATTACCCCATGGATGAGCCATACTGCAAAATTAGTCTCAGCAACTGAAAAAGGCAAAGGTTCTAGTTGTTCAATATGTAGCATAGTGTATGTGGAATCCTTCATGAACATAAACTGTTGTCTACCTGTCAAGTTAAATGGCGTAAATAATGATGACGTGTTCATGAAATCCCATGGAACTTTTCACATTTTCATAGTTTGCAACGTCCATGCAAACTGCATAATAGAACGCAACTGGTTTTGTCCATGATACAAAACAGACACCTCATCATGAACAATTTCCACAACAGATGAAACAATATTGTCCAAAGTGTAAATACGGGAAGAAAGAGTGTTTAATACTATTATCAACAACAGCAAGCACTTTTTCTAAATTAGCTTGGTCTAGTGTCCTTAGACATGAAGCAACTTCAATTTGGGACAGCTTCCAGATCTCGTTGCAAGTGGCATAAATAAATCTTTTTGATCTAAGACTAGCAGGCCCTTTTATAAAATCAGTCACGTCAACGTCACCTGATAACAACGACAAATGGCGTTTAGCTGATGTAAAGGTCGAGTGTTGCAACCAATAATATAATTTGCCTACTGAATAGGAAGTAACTGAATGGGAGTCAGAAAAACGTGTATCAATTTGATCCCGAATGTATCCTGGGGCTTTGCCTAAAAAACGGTGTTGACATGAATCGGAACTTGTTTGCCAAACCAACCAACCCTGGGGGTCCAGACTAGCGATAGTAAAAGTATTATTGGGAAGCAACAATTACAAATCCTCAATGGCCAAATCAGTATGATTATCCCAGGTGTCATAAGGAGCTAGTGTAGGTATTTTAGGTGTATTCATTTGTTTTGCAGAGGCCAAACCTAAACAGGTTGTTTGATAAATCGAACTATTAAAAAATAGGATTTGTTTTGGGATAAGGCATACACGATGCAAAGCTTCAGGTCCTTGCACCTTCCATAATTTAGAACCCCAAACAGACTTAAGATCTACAGTGTCCTTCCATAGCTCTTAGCCACCCACTGCTAGTTGAACGATAAAGAATTTGGAATACACCAATTTGGTGTGGGTGAGCATGACCTTGGAAGTGGACGTAGAATTCAATTTGAAATAAAATTAATCCGGGTTGGAAATATTGATATCTACAAATTTTTTCAAAAGAGTTTTCGAACTGCCTTCAATGGGAGCTGGGCAATGTTCCCATTGTGTGTAATTAAAAACATTTCTAAATGTATTAGCTTCATGCAGGTAATGGTGGCAAAAATGCTGGTAACAAAATAAATCAGCATAATTTGCAGTATTTAAATACAAATCCTCAGCATCAAATGCAGCATAATACTTTAAATCAGAAAACAAAGATTCAACGGCTTGTACGTTCCAATCATCAGATCGTATATTCTGTTTCACTACATCCCACATAGAAACACGAAGTACATTGGGAACATTAACCACATCTGTGGGGCCATGAATTTGGAAGTTCACTGCATCTCACACTATTCCATCCGCAACTGGTCAGGCCGAGATATTAACAAAAGTCTGGTCCCTTTTCATGATGTGCGATGAGGAGTGCGGTGCCAAAGTTCCATCAATTACTTAAACTGCAGAGCATTCAGTTAGGTAGTGACCATTGATTAAGAGGAAGAAAAATGTCACAAATCCAATACACATGAACAAAAACATGGCGATGAGCACCAACCAAATGTATATCCAAGGAGGAACCAAATAATTTATTTTAAACCAGGTGACAAAAATAGAAAATTTGGAGGGGGGACTCGATGATGTGGAGTCAGAGTCAAAGGAAAAAAGCGACTGGTTCAGTGTGTTGTCTTGCAAACCAGGCAACGACTCTGTAGCGGGATACGTATATTCAGTTTCTTCATGAAGACTGCAAGCCGGAGGGTGTAGCAAAGGATCAGTAACAGTGGTCCTCTCTATGGCAGTGTCAGGCCTGATGTTCCTGGAATTGGCCAAGACTGTATTCCTGGATATTGTTGGACATGAAACAGCAGGTGTCATACTATGTAGAATCGGCCAAGTGTTGTAGTTTGACATTGTCCACTGAGATGTATCTGTTATCTTTGCGACCAGGAAGTGGTGGTAAAATGACTGTACGAGTACCCTTCACGCCAAGCACTGGGACGGGTGCTCGATAAGAGGGGCCAAACTCTTTCTTGCTCTCCACCTTCTCACGGACCAGGTCACCGATCTTGGGTAGCCAGCCGACTACCGGAATCTGCAGCACAGCTTCAGTGGTGGAGGGTAAGTGTTCCTTTGCAAGACTGTCTCGAGCCTCTTGTAGATTATGTAACACATCAGAATGATTATCTACGTCAAAGGACACGGCTGTAGCTGCCATGTCTAGACCATCAAGGTCCGTAACAAACATCTTTATGCCAAAGCGCATTTTGTATGGGATCCACCCACCCAGAGATCTTCTAGGGAGATTATTTAGTGTACGTTGTACGCTATACAAATGGACGAACCAGTTCCTGCCAGTATCTATAACTCCAACTGTCAAGGATTGCTTTAAGTCCCGGTTCATTTGCTCCACAACTAAGTTGCCTTCAGGCCTGTATGGAGACAAAAATTTGACTTGCACCCCCAAAGACCTCATGGCATCCTTGTATGCCTTAGAGGCGAACGCGGGAGTCTGATCAGAATTAAAGGTGCCACATGCAAAAATTCCCACAAAGACACGCAAATCCCTGATGACAGTTCGTGCGTCAGCACTGCGTTGTGGCCAAACCCATAGAAAACGTGTGCACGAATCAACTGCAACTAAGATAAACTAATACGCAGTATCTGAAGAAAATGGACTGCAGTGATCCAAATGAACACAACTGAATGGTTTATTGGAAATGTACAGCTGTGTTTGTGGTGGGCGTGCTACCGTTGAAGGTTTAATCTGCTGACAAATGTCACAAGAAAGCACATAATTACGGATTTGTTTATATAAACCACGCCACCAGTAACGTTGCTGTAAGATGGAGACAGGCGCTGACACGCCTGCATGAGCCGACGCCATGCCTTAGTGTGCCGCTGTTGTCAAAGCTTGTCTGCGGTCCTGGTTGGGAATCAATCTGTCACCAACCACATTAATTCTCACATTGGGAACTTTATTGGGACTTAAATGATGAGAGTATTTTGAAGAGAAACCCTGTGGGTACTTACTTCCCTTCTCTGTAGCAGCTATAGCTGCCAAGATGTCATCATCAATCTTAGTCATGGATCTTGTAACTGCTGCTACTGAATTGGTTTTGATTCATCTTAAAAACCAGATACTGGTCTCATTTCCTCTTTGATGCCTACATGGATGACTCCTCTAGTGCCTCAACTATCAGGCCCACCCTGGCTAGACATCAACGAGTCTGCCTCATTTGAAGATTGGGCTGTCCCACACACCTCCAGTCCTGATGAAGACGCGTTTCTGACTATCTCAACTCATGCTGGTTGTCAGGGTCAAAACGTGGACGGCTTCACTGCCCATTTATGTCCTAAGGTGCCCTTGTAGTACAGAAACTATATAATTTATTTGTTAAGCTAAGGGTGATTTTCCTTGAAATTGGACCAGGCTTGCTATGCTTTCATTGTAAATATATGTACAGTATTATGTCACTCTTGTGTTGGAAAACATAAACCTTGTCATGTTTGCACTATATTTACCATGTCACTTTAATCACGCTCACTTGCGCCGTTTTTTTACCAATTGATTTACCGGACAGCCCCTAGTTGAATCAATGATGATAATTGCTGACTTATTGTATGAATAATTGAAATACATATAGTAAAATTCAGCTGAGTCTGATAATAATATACACTGTCAGTACTTATTTGTGTGTGTTTATCTGTCTTTGATATCTTAGTTGCCTTTCTAAATACAAAAAAACACAAAGAAATTGTTTGCTACCCGACAGAACCGATTGTTGTTTACAGTAATCCCAGAGGGTAGCACAGTCATAGAAGGTGTGCCAAAACATTTCGCATACACTGCTGCGAACACCTTTCCCCAATTCTCACAATTGGTTACCTCTGGAACTAAGTCTTTCTGCAAACTTATCATCTGAAAGAAACATGTTAGTTAGATTCCTCACCTTAGAATATCCCCAGGCGTCAGGCTGGATCCGGAAATATTTTTCGTCAGCAATACCCTTGCGCGTCGCTAGGCGTCGTCTGCGGCTCCGCGTCCGTCGTCGGCGTCGTGCGCCGGGATGACGTCGCCGGAGTACTTAGACGCCGCCCTCGCGCGCTGACGTCAGTTCTTCTTTTTTCCGTGTCAGACAGTGCCGATCCGGGAAGAGCATACCCTTTTAGTCATTTTTTGACTAAACTTTTTGACTCTTTTGGTCTATTCTGTTGACTCGACTCTGGTGCCGGTAGGATGCCTGGTTTCAAACCCTGTGACTCCTGTAGCCGACTGATGTCAGTTATGGACCATGACCGCCGGTGCGTCTACTGCCTTGGAGCCGACCACGATTCCGCGTCGTGCCTCGACTGCCGGGCCCTCACTTCAAAGGCTAGGCAGGAGTGGTCCCGCAAGCTACTGGAGTTCCGGCAGTCGGCTCCGCGTCGCTCATGGTCCCGGTCGTGGAGGAGGTCAAGGGACCGGTCGCGGAGCCGCAGTCATCACCACCACTTGTCTGGTTCCAAGTCTTCGGGTAAGTCGAAGCATAGTAAGAAGTCCAAGAGGCGACATTGCTCTTCGGACTCCCCTCGCCGGTCGTGCAACTCGGCTGAGGGTTCGGGTGGTACCACCCACGCAGCTCCGTCGGAGCCGCAGGAGTCGCGTCCGTCCCCGTACCCGCCGGTCCCTGGGACCGACGCAACTCCGGCGGAGGTCAGTGCCTTCCTCTCGGCCATGAGGGGCCTGGCTCCACCGTCGACGCCTGCCGGCGTGCCTTCGGGCCCCGCGGGCTCGACTGGGAGGCCTAGCAAGCCAGCGGCTCCGGTCCCAGCACCATCGCCGACTTCGGTCCCGACGCCGCAGGTCCCTGTGGGATCCAGGCCTGGATCTCAGTCGGCACCGGTCGACCTCACAACCCCTCCACCAGCACCAACTCCGGTACCACCTCAGGCACCGCCTTGAGACAACGCCATTCCCCGATTCAGTCCTGGTCCGGGCCCGGTGTCCGACGCCGATGGGTGGCAATTTCATCTTCCGCCCGGCTCAGATCATTCCACCTGTCTACCAGGAATCGGATGACGGTGACGAATGGGAGGGGTCTGAGGACCCTCTGGCCCTACAGGGCCAGTTATCACAGGACTGGGCAGATGAGCTGGGGGATGTCAGTGGCCTTGATACCTCCCCTGACACTGGCTTCATCTCTCCTCCGACAGTGGCTTCGGAGAAGGGTGCTGCATTTTCTGTGGTGCTGCGCAAGGCGGCCAAAGTCCTTAGGCTGGAGCTACCTGCTGTGGCCGTGAGGACGAACTTCCTCACAGAAGTGCTTCAACCGTCAGCAGGCTCCTCGGAGCCTCTGCTGCAGTTCAATGAGGCACTCAGTGACGTTCTGAAGGGCACCTGGTCCAAGCCCTCCACAGTTCCTCCTGTGGACCGGAACGTGGCCCGGCGCCACAGTCCTGCACCGGGCGACCCCAGTTTTCTGTCCCAACACCCCATGCCCGAGAGCCTGGTTATCCAGGCCTCTACCTCCCAGACCTCCCCCGGATCGGGAATCCAAAAGGCTTGAGCAGTTTGGAAAGATGCTGTTCTCCTCTCTGTTTGAGCTTGCGGTCTATCAACACCGCCTGCCTTTTGGACCGTTACTCCCACTCCCTGTGGGATACGGTGGAGGACGTGCTGCCCCAGTGTCCGGAGGAGGCCCGGACACGGCTCGCCCAGGCTCTTGCCGAGGGGCGGGATGCAGCGCGGCATGCCATCCGATGTGGACTGGACACTACGGACTCGCTGGGTAGGGCAATGTCTACCACGGTGGCGCTTCGTCGCCATGCCTAGCTGCGGTCCACGAGTTTTTCTGGGGATGTCCAGAGCACCCTCATGGACCTGCCCTTCGATGGCAGTCGCCTTTTTGGCGACAAAGCGTATAGTGCGCTGGAGAGCTTTAAGGACTCCAGGGCTACGGCCAAGTCCTTGGGCCTCTCGTCCTGCCGGCCCACCGGCGTTAACCTGCGATTCACGGTGGGCCAGGAGCATTTTCAGTTTACCGTGCTCCCCTTCGGCCTCACCAGTGCCCCTCGGGTGTTCACGAAAGTGATGGCGGTGGTCACAGCTCATCTGCGCAGATCAGGGGTTTCAGTCTTCCCCTATCTCGACGACTGGTTGTTGAAGGCGGGCTCGCGCCAGGCAGTAATCTCCCACCTCCAGACTACAGCAGACCTCTTGCATTAACTGGGGTTCTCCATCAACGTGCCGAAGTCGCATCTGAGTCACTCCCAGCAGCTCCTCTTCATTGGAGCGGTTCTGGACTCGGCGCAGTTCCGGGCCTATCCTCCGGAACAGCGGGTCTGGGATATTCAGGCTCTGATTCCCATCTTTCGGCCTCTATTCCGGGTTTCGGTCAGGTTGGTGCTGCGGCTTCTGGGTCTGATGGCCTCCTGCATCCTGTTGGCGCATCACGCCAGGTGGCGAATGCGGGCTCTGCAGTGGGACCTGAAGTTTCAGTGGGCCCAGCATCGGGGCAACCTGTCCGACCACGTCCTGATCTCGGAGGGCACTGCGAGACAGTTGCAGTGGTGGCTCACGGATCGCGATTGGGTCAGTGGCAGATCCCTACCTCAACCGGAGCACGTAGTGGTGACGGATGCGTCCCTCCTAGGATGGGGAGGCCACATGGGAGAGGCGGAGATCAGAGGCCTCTGGTCTCCGGCAGAGTCCCAGCTCCATATCAACCTTCTGGAGCTGAGGGCGATCCGGCTTGCACTGAAGGCATTCCTTCCCTCTCTCCGGGGAAGTGTAGAGCAGGTGTTCACGGACAACACCACTGCCATGTGGTATTGCAACAAACAAGGCGGGTGGGGTTGTGGACCCTCTGTCAGGAGGCTCTGCGCCTCTGGACATGGCTGGTCCATCAGGGTATCACCCTGGTGGTTCAACATCTGGCGGGCTCTCTGAACGCCAGAGCAGACAAACTCAGCCGCCGGTGCTTGATGGATCACGAATGGCGTCTGAACTCGGACGTGGCGCAAGGCCTCTTTCGGCAGTGGGGAGAGCCTTGGTTAGATCTATTCGCCACCGAAGAGAACGCGCAATGTCAGCAGTTCTGCGCGTTGGAGTTTCCAAGGCGGCACTCGCTCGGGGACGCCTTTCGTCGCAAGTGGAGTTGCGGTCTGTTGTACGCCTTTCCACCTATACAACTTCTGCTCAGAGTGCTAAGGAAGATCAAGCGCGACCGGGCCCAAGTCATCTTGGTGGCGCCGGATTGGGCACGAAGATTCTGGTATCCCGAGCTACTCAGTCTGTCGATCGATCCCCCGATACGACTGCCTCTTCAGGAGGACCTTCTGTCGCAGGGGACGGTCCTCCACCCGAACCTGTCCAGCCTCCACCTCCATGCGTGGAGATTGAGCGGCGGCAGTTGATTCCATTTGACTTGCCTCCTGAAGTCTGTGATGTGATTCTGGCAGCCAGGCGTCCCTCCACAAAATCGGTATACGCCTGCAGGTGGAACAAATTTGTGGCATGGTGCACAGCAAAGGCTGTGGATCCCCTTTCCGCCTCTCTTTCTGAGGTTCTCCTCTTTCTTCTTTCTTTGGCCCAGCAGGGCTCTGCTCTGGGCACCTTAAAATGTTATCTTTCTGCTATTTCTGCTTTCTTACGGCTTCCTGATCAGCCTTCTCTTTTCAAATCCCGTTGTTTCTCGCTTCCTTAAGGGCATTACTCACATGTTTCCCCCTGTCCCGTTAGTAATGCCTCAGTGGGATTTGAATCTGGTCTTGACGTTTCTGATGTGCGCTCCCTTTGAGCCACTTCATAATTGTCCCCTACGTCTCTTGACGCTTAAGACTGCTTTCCTGGTAGCCATCACCTCTGCTAGAATGGTGAGTAAGCTCCAGGCTCTCTCTTCTAAACCTCTCCCTTTCTTTCTGTCCATCCGGACAAAGTTGTTCTCAGGACTCGTCCTTCCTTTCTCCCTAAGGTGGTAACTGCCTTTCACATCAGGCAGTCTGTTACGTTGCCCACCTTCTTTCCGCCTCCGCATCCTTCGAAAGAGGAAGAGAGGCTCCACCGTCTGGACCCAAAATTGGCGCTGTCCTTTTATTTGGACCGCACCAAGCAGTTCCAGGAGGACGACCAGCTCTTTGTTGGTTAGGTGGGCGCTAAGAAGGGACGAGCGGTGCACAAGCGAACCATCTCTCGGTGGGTCGTTTTGTGTATCAAAGCTTGTTACTCCTTGGCTAAAAAGGATCTTCCTGTAGGGCTGAGGGCCCATTCCATTCAGGGCACAGCGATGACAACTGCCCTGGGCCGGGAAGTCCCCTTGCAGGACATCTGTTTGGCGGCAACGTGGGCCTCGCTGCACACGTTTGCCAAACATTATTGCCTGGACAGCCAAGTCCGAAGAGACGGCTTCTTTGGCCATTCTGTTCTCCAGGACTTTCTGGTGTGATCTTGGTTCGCAGACCCACCACCGGGGTTGGTATTGCTGGGGTATCTATCCTAAGGTGAGGAATCTAACTAACGTGTTTCTTTCAGATGAACAAGTTACTTACCTTCGGTAACGATATATCTGTAAGAAACATTAGCTAGTTAGATTCCTCACCGACCCACCCATCCTCCCCGTTCTGCGAACCGATATCTAGGGTTGAGGTTATCCCTTTCAGGGCCCTAGAAGTTTTTGGCACCAGTGTCGGTCTCTTGCATGGCTCTGCGTTCCTGGCGCGGAAAGCAATGTACAAGAACTGACATCAGCGTGCGAGGGCGGCGTCTAAGTACTCCGACGACGTCATCCCGGCGCATGACGCCGACGATGGACGCGGAGCCGCAGACGACGCCTAGCGACACGCAAGGGTATTGCTGACGAAAAATCTTTCCGGAGCCAGTCTGACGCCTGGGGATATTCTAAGGTGAGGAATCTAACTAACTAATGTTTCTTACAGATATATCGTTACCGAAGGTAAGTAACTTGTTCGTTAAGATCCTGTGTTTCTATTGGTATTAGGAAATACCGCTTCCAGCTGGTCAAATTTCTCAGCAAGCCAGTAAGGTAAATCATCCTTATTCTGTGGTCGCTTGCCCATAACCAAATTAACCATGATAGACTAATAGACATCCCGGCAGGGCCAGCTGGTTGCGCCGCAACCCCAGGTGCTCCCATCTGGGGATTGCGGGATACGTATTATACTAGAGCCCTATACACCTCAATCAGCTAGGTGTGCAAGACACGCAATTCGGCTACAGTATCTGCTAGATAACGTGGATGTGGTGTGTACCTGGCCAAAACTGGCCAAGCTGCTCTTGGAATTGACAAAGAGCCTAACCAGACCGGAGTCACGGTGTGGGGAGGGCGCCATTAAACCAAATACGGTGTTGCCATGCTGAAATCGGAACCTCGAGAGTCGTATATGGCCGATACGCTATAGGTACTGCAGTGGGAGTCTATGTGTGTAACAAGTTATCATCACTGTTCACTGCCGGAAACGGTACCCAAGAGTAAAATACCTCAAAGTGGAAAGCCGGATCGGCTCCAAACACAAAGATCAGTGCAATACCAGTGTCTGGCACTCCATGTGCTGCCAAGTGCTGACGGACTGGCGTGTGGCTATGCGCCGCAATATCGACATCAGCCATAAAGACTAAGAAAAGGAAAACAACTTAAAAACATGGCAGCACAATAGGTTCATAATTTATATGAATGAGAAAACCTTTTTATAATATCAAGCTTGAAAAGACCTATAAAGTATCAATACAGGTAGGTTATGCTGTCACCACTGTTTACCGGAAAACAGGAGTGAGGGTATTGTGGACAAGTAGAAGCACTACTAAAGCGTCTCGTAAATAAGTACCAGACCAAACGTTAAGGGCGCCATGTTGCAGGGATTCTGCTCATGCACAGAACTACGAGCAGGAAACCAGGACCTTGGTGTATTGTTGTGTACCAAAAAGCCACCTCAGTGCCCAGAACCCCAATTCGACTAGCATTAGTGTCTCATTCGTTCTCCGTACTACAGCGAAGCTACCAATGATTAGACAACCTATAACATGCGACTTAGTAAACTCTCAGGAATAGTGGGAAACAAGAACACTCTTTCGTTCACACTCATACTTGTCCACAACGTGAGTAATCAGAGACACTATGGTTTAAAATTTTTATTTTCAACTAACGTGCTCTAAGATGCAGTACTCTAGCCAATACGAGCAGCATAATGCATAAAAACAATATAATTAGCATTGTTTCAATTCCATAAAGCACAAAAGAGGAAATCATATTCTAATGACAGTGGAAACAGGACTATAGCTCCTTTTTCCACCCTCCCCGTGCTCAAGAGCTAGTTTAGAATAATTATAGAAGACCTCTGGGCTTTGTCAGCGAGACCCTATACCTACGAGATCAGATGCAGTGATTTACATCTCAGGATCAGCACAGCTCTTCTATGTTGGAAAGGTTTTCTCCAAGTGCCTCCTCATGCATGTAATGCCATATTAAAAGCACCCGAATTGGGCCGCTGTGCTTCATGTTATGTCTATGTGCATGGGACTGACCAAAGTGAATCAACAGCATATATTGTTATTCGACCTTGAACAGGCTGTACACTCAGAGATCGCGGTGCCCCGCTGGATATGTGAAAGGTAGACAGTTCTCATGTGTAGCAGCTTCAGCGAAGTATTTCACGAGAACAGAGCCCTGTAGTGTCGTGTGCACACTCGGCAGAATGGCAGTCAAGCTTATACTACTCATGCTAACTTAGCAATGTCTGCTGTTAACCCCATTTCCTCACCACACTTTGGCATCTGTTCGTAATATGAGGAATCTGTGGTTAGAAGTATCGGTCAGAAAAATGAGAGACTTACCTTCGATAACACTCTTTCTGGTAGATACTCTGTGTAACTGCAGATTACTCAGTGCCCTCGCTTTTCCCTCAGTCTTTGGAGTGATTTATTTTACCAAATTAGACTAAAGGTCCCAAATTAGAGATCTGCAGACTGATACCTCCAATTGTTTTGCAAGTGACTGACAGTGGTGCACAGGGTTGGCACATACATGTGTCGCTGCTCCATCACTTGCAAAGTGGAACAAAGCTGACGTGGAGCCCTATGGCACCAACTTGTGGCGTGTGGGAGTGCTGCGATAAAAAATATTTCTGATCCTGTCTGGTACCTGGGTAATATTCTAAAGGTGAAGAATCTGTAGTTGGATAAAGTGTCCACCAGAAAGAGAATTATCCAAGGTAAATACCGTGTTCATTTAGGTTAAAATATAACTTGCGCTGTTCAAAATATTGAAACTAAAAGATTGTTTTCAGTGTTTTGCAGAAACTGTGGGGGATGCAAAAGCTAACGCTTCTTTTTATATAATTCCCAACAGCTTTAGCTGTCAGCTAAACGCTTGCAATGAAGAAAAACCAATACAGGGGCCTTGCGGGAGTTCATCCCTATTTTAGGTCTGTCTATAAAAGAGGATATCGAGAATGGCCCCTTCACCATTGGTTTCTTAGCTGTGTCATTCACCGTTTTGGGTAAGCCCGCATGGCAGCAAGTGGTCGGATTATCACTCAATAGCATTGGTAAGGGGTACTGCACTGAGTGGAAAAAGAGCAAGAGGCAGATGAGTATGTCTTTGGCCACCACCACGATACACCTCACACCAGCCTTTTTTTACATGAGGTGCTGGTTGTGAAGCTTGGGATGGTATCAGACACTCACTCATGAAAACTACAGCATCATTTATGGCTCTTATCACTGAAATGGTTTCTAAGCTGCTCCCACTGGTGAGTGCCACCTAGGATGCACAAGCATTACTCCCTCCTAGAAGATCGTGGAAGTAAGACAGCTCCAGTCAGCATTGATATATGTAAACTAGTAGAAAAACAAGTATTGAGAATCCACATTGAGGAAAACTAAATCATAGAAAAACAATTTCTTTCCCCACAATATATTTTATTGAGTTTTCATACCATATTAGCCGGCTTGATCCGGCGATACGAGACACATAATTGTTGAAAAAAACATACACTGTTCCAGTTCCGTCATCGGGAATGGCTGTTACATGTTTGAGAATATAAAAACAAACAATAAATCAACTGTGTATATCATTGTGTATCAAGGACAATTGTTCTTGGCCCCTTTCCCATCCTTCCATCCTTTTTATTAAGGGCCCTGACCTAAGATGTGTATCTTTGATTGTGCTCAAATGACCTAATGTCCTCCTCTAATTGTTTCTCTGATGAAGAATGGGGTTCCATTGCTATGCCTTGATAATCCGCCCACCTCTGCCATATTTTACTGTGTTTTTGTGGGCAGCTGTGTGCTTGAAAAACGGGGAGCTCTAGGCCCATATATCAAAATCAATGCCTTTGTTCCATGTGCCCACGCAGAGAGGTGTCACTGCTTTCCAAAGTCTTGCTATGTCTCGCTTAGCTAGTATTAGGCCTAGGAAGAGTAGGTGTCGCTTATATCTATTCCACCCTATTCCCTTGGTGCAGTGTAGTAGTGTAAGTTTGGAGGATCTAGGGAGTTCCCAAGCCAGTACATCCATCAAACAGTTTAATATGCCGCACCAGAAGCGGTCTAATGCCACACTGGTCCATATCATATGCAGGAATGTACTCTTGTCGTGACGACAACGAAGGCACAGTAGGGATGTAACCATGCCCTCCCTCACCAATCTAATCCAAGTATAATGCATCCTGTGTAGATATTTGAATTGTATGAGCCTCAGGCAGATTGAAATCGCAGCTCCTCTGGGTGATTCAAGAGCCAGGTCAAATCATCTTCATCAATTGGGCCCACATCTGTGACCCATGTCACCTGCAGGGTCTCCAGAGTGCAAGGGTTGTTGGTAGTCAGGGATTGATAACTTTTCGCAATTTTTTGGGTCTGTAATGTCTCCCATCAGTATTTTACCTTCCAATGGGCTAAACGTGGGGATTGATCTTAAGTGTTTTATATATGGGTAGAGGGCATGTCTCAATTGGAGATATTTATATAATTGTGTATGTGGCATAGAAAATTCTACTTGGAATTCTTGGAATGATTTCAGGATGGAGCCCTTCATCACATCCCTAACCGAAGAGATCCCTATGTGATCTCACTGTATGAACACCTGTAGTTCCGCCACCTGAGGAAGTAGGCGGTTTCACCATAGCGGGGTTTCTCTGCTAATACGGTCCCACCACCACATCCTGCGGAGAGTCCTTTGCCAGACCATGATCACCACCCTAGTCACGGGGGGCAGAGTTTTAGGATCTGATCTATTGTATAGATATGTATATAGAGAAGCGTCATTCATAATCCATTCCTCTACCCTATAAGCTTGATCCTGCCTGCAGCCATACCACCACTCAATTATAACCTGCCAATGAGCTGCCGAATAATAGGACTGTATATCGGCAGCAGAACGTGGATTGGTAGCATGTGCGCAGGGCAACTCGTGCCATACCTCCCCCAAAATAAACTGGTCCAATATTGTGTTTATTTGCCAGAACCATGGCAATGGAATATGGTATGGATGGGATTGCAGTTGATAAAGGAAACGGGGAAGGGATACCATCTTAAAGATGGCAGATCTGACGTACAGTGTTAGAGGAAAATTTGAACCAGGAGCGCACTTCTGACTTGACCTGATCCTTCAGGACACCTAGATTTCTGTCCCATGAGATTGTTTGTGTGTCGGACAGGTATACTCCAAGATATTGTAGGCCTTCAGTTACTATTGTTGGTTCTTCCAACCAATGACCGAGCCCGAGGGACCTCCTAACTGCCCAGAGGGAATATTTTGATGTATTCATGTGAAGGCTCGACGTCTCCCAAAATACACGCATTATCTGAAAGGGCCTCGGGCCAGTTCTGTCTTCATGAAGAAGAGGACATCATCTGCATATAACGCAATAAAATCTGATATCTCCGGTGTCCACTCGAAACCCTGCACCAAGGCATCTCACCTCACCCACACATTTAGTGGTTCAATGACCAGGGCAAATAGGATAGAGGAAAAGGGGCATCCCTGTGGAGTACCTCGAGCTATCGGGAATTGGACGGACACAGCACCAGCCACTCTAATAGAGGACGTTAGAGCTGTATATGGTATTTGTTAGGCCTGGCATTTCTTGGCATGATTACGCCTGACTTTTTTGCCTCTACCTCCTCTATTTTTGGTACTGTGATGGATATAGTGTTGCCAACTTAGATGTTTTGGACACTTTGCCACTGCTAAACAGTGTCAAAGTGCAAGTGCTCCCTGTCTACAGTGTAATGGTAATTGGTTGTCCATAATTGGTATGTTGTATTACTAGTGAAGTCCCTAGTAAAATGCACTGTGTGCCAGGGCTAGTAATACAAATACTACTTGTGGGCCTGCAGCACTTATCGTGCCACCCACTCAAGAAGCCTTAAAAAGGGAACTCAGGTCTGCCATTGCAGGGCCTGTGCGCAGTTTGTGAAACTGCCATGTTGTTCTGTCAAGTGCACTCACTTGCCAGACCTTACCCTTCCTTTTCTGTCCACCTAAGACACCCCTATGGTAGGTCTTGGGTCCCCCCCTGGACAGGGTGTAGTGCATGTGAAAGGTAGGACATGTACTAAGGTGTGTGTCATGTCCTGACAGTGAAATAATCCCCATTTCGTTTTCCCTGTTGAAAGGCCATCTTGCCCATTAGAAAAGAATGGGAAGGCTGTGTAATATGTTTTCCAGCCTATCTTCCCAAAGGCTTAAGATTGAAAGGTGAAGTTTAGTATGCCTGAACTCACTTTGCAATAACACATATTTTTATTAAGATGGTTTTTGCATTATGTGTTTGTAAGCCACTCTTTCAGATGTGGCTGGGTTTTTGTGCTTTAAACATTTCTGTGTGTCTCAGCCTGGTTGTGGGTTAACTGGCTGGATTTGAAAGTGATCTGGGAAATGTCTTGACCCAGGGGAGGAGGTGAGACAGCACAGACTGACCTGCATCTGGAGTTTAGGGGAAGGAGAAGCCCCTAGAGGTGAAGAGGCCCGGGCTGGTGCTATAAAACAATAGTCCCATCTCCTGCTCAGTAATTGAGAGTCCAGACCCCACTAATCAAAGGAAGAAGGTGTCACTGGTAGGGAGGCACCCAGAACTGGTTTGAGCAGGGGTCAGTGCCCCCTGTAACACCAAGACTTCAAAGCCATTGAGTGTTATAACTATGCGAGCTGAAGCCCCTGAACTTTGGAGAATGGCTTGATCAAGTGTGATCAAGACTGAAGCTACTTTGTGGTCAAGAGGACCTTTGCCAAGGAAGAAACAACTGAAGAGAGTGATGGATAGGACTGCTCTTGCTGTGTAATCTGGGGCTGACCTGCAGTTTGCTGTTTCAACCAAGGAAAGGCTAAAGGGATTTTGCTGTGTGCTGTGTCCCCCTGCTTGAAGGACTTTGCAGTGTGCTGTGTCCTGAAGTAAATTTCCCCAAGGGCCTGAGGTGAGCAGAGAAGACTCTCAGAGATGCCGTGTGCGTGTGCTCTGTTAAGCCTGAGACCTTCGTAAGTTGTGCCCTGTGATCTTGGGCACGTGGAGTTCCAAACAAGACTCAGCGATGCAGTGTGCTTGTGCTTGGTCAACCTGAGTCCTTCAAGAGGATCGTTCTGTGAACTTGTGCACCGGGAAGCCAAGTAAGTCTCAGCGACGCAGTGTGCGTGTGCTTGCTGCAACCTGAGACTTTAGCGTGGATTGGCCCGTGATTGTGCACACCAGAAGGGCAAGTATGTCTCATCGATGCGGTGTGCTGTTTGCAGCCTGAGACCCTCGCCAGAGGTGTCATGTGATCGGGGGGACCCGAAGATCAAGCGTGTCTCGAGCGACGCTGTGTGCATGTGCTTTCTACAGCCGGAGACCTGCGCAAGTGTGCCCTGTGATCTGGAGCGCCAGAAGATACTGTGTCTCAGCAATGCTGCATGCGTGTGTCGTGTGCAGCCTGAGACCCTCATGAGGAGTTGTCTGGTTATCGTGCACCTGGAGTCCAGTGAGTCTCATTGACTCTGAGTGCAGGTGTAGTGTTCAGCCTGGGATCTTCTCATTGACCGGAAATTCAGAGAGGTTGCATCGGAGGCCCAAGGAGAGGAGAGTGGGTTCGCGCCCCCCAGGTAACGCGTGTCGACACCTGGGGGGGGGCGCAGGCTCGGAGGGAGACGCTCTCTGCCTCTTTCTCTGTCCTGCTGCGTGAGCCTCTGCTTCAGCTCGGATCGCGGCCCATGTGCCAAGGGAGTGGCAGCACTGGGGACGGAGTGCGAAGCTGCATTCACTGTGTGATATCTAACCCGTGTGGGTGGGGCAACTGTGGCCGGAGACTAACCGCAAGCCAGCACGAGTGGCGGAGAGACCGCCGAAGGCACCGTGAACGGTGCTGCAGTAAATTATGTATTGCATTAGTCCTGCATAACACAGTATCTGATGATTGTAAGACGCATTGCCTTATTTCTGCACAACAGACTGTCTGTTTGTCGTATTGCCCATTGCATTATTTTTGCAAAACAAACTGCCTGATAGGTGTGTTCCGCATTGCACTAGGTTTGCATAATGAACTGCCTGATAGATGTGTTACGCCTTGTCTTAGTCATGCATCACAAACTGCCGGATTGTCGTATTACACATTGCATTAGTGTTGCATACCGAACTGCCGGATATATGTGTTCCGCATTGCATTAGTTTAGCATAACCAACTGCCTGATAACTGTATTACACGTTGCATTGCTTTTTCCTAACAGAGTATCTGAAGGGGACCGTACGCATTGCATTACGGGGCATAACAGTTTACCACATTGTTGCATTACGCACTGCATTACATTAACAGTTCAAATCGCCAGATAGCGTATTACGAGCTGCATCATTCTTATGTTGTGAAATACCTGATTGTTGCATAACGAGCTGCATATTACGACATTAGGATTACATAGGATTGTTTAGTTTTGCTCAATAGTAATAGGCCAGGGGAGCTCTACCCCGACGCATATGTTGATTTAGCATTGTGTGGTCGCATCTATTTGTGGCGTCATCATTGGGTTGCTGTGAGCGTATTTGCAAATACTTTACACATTGGCCTTGAAGATAAGACTGGCTGCTCGTGCCAAGCTACCAAGGGGGTGGAGCTGGGGCTATCTCTAGAGGCGACCTGACTTTGCCTAACGTTGGGGGCTTGTAGGTCTCTGTTTGGCCTAAGGTACCTACCCCAGCCAACCAGGGATCTGGGGATTCTAACAGTAATCGTATGTGAGCTATGAATTTGGGGCCCATGTGTAGATGTTTCAGTAATATGAACATATATGCCCAGCTAATGGAATAGAATGCTTTGTCCATGTCCGCGAGTAATAGTGCGGTGGGTCTGCCAAGCCGATCTGTCGCCGCAATTGCATTGTGTGAACGGCGTCTAATGTGGTGCGTCATTCTCTTCGGCATAAAGCCTGCTTTGTCAGGGTGAATCAGGTTAGTCAAATGGGGAATCAATCTATTTGCCAATACTTTAGCCAGTAATTTAGCTTCAATATTTAAAAGTGAGATTGGTCTGTATGACTAACATAATTCAGGTGGGTGGCCTGGCTTCGGGAAGACTACAGTTTCTGCACGTCTCCAGTCAGGTGCCAGGCTTTTGTCCTTTAAAGCCTGGTTGAGGGTGGTTAGGTATCGGGGACCCAACACTGACAAGAACCCTTTGAAGAATTCACAGGGAAATCCATTAGGCCCTGGTGCCTTTCCCAAATGCATTACCAAGGTGGCTGTGGTTAGCTCTTCCATAGTGATTGGCTCCTCCAGTGTTTCCCGCACCTCGTCTGAAAGTGCTCTGGGTGGTATATCATGGAAGAAGTCCTCGATCTGAGTTTCAGTTAGTATTTCGTGTTTGGTATAGCAGGAGCTATAGAAGTCAGCGAAACAGTGTTCCACCTTAACTGGGTCAGTTATTAGTTCATTGTCATGTGATTTCATTGCCGGTGTATGGATTGGTATCATGGAAAATTGACACAGTCTGTGGAAGAGCTTAGCGGATTTGTCCCCCTGTTGATATATTCTGCTTTGCATAGCATGCCAGGCGGATTTTGCTTAGTCTATCAATTCACTGTGATATCTTTGTTGCTCTAAGCTTAATTGCCTAAGGGCGCTAAAACCGTCGCAATCTACTTCGTTGCTCTAACTCTAACAGGTGTGCCTCTATTTGTACAAACTTTAGTTTTTTCCGGCGCCGTTCTGCGGTACAATAGCTAATATCAAAACCGCGTATTGTTGGCTTCATTACCTCCCGCAGGAGCATGCTAGAGGAAGCCGTTTCTTCATTGACTGAGAAATGTTCGAGTAAGGCCTTATGCATGTTAGTATTATAGTTTGAATTTTGCATGAGCCACGGTGATAGGCACCACTGTAAGGGCGGGTTTTTGGGACCGACTGATAACTGTAATCTCACTGGGGAATGAAATCGCAGGCTTCTAGGCAGAGTCTCAACTGCAGGTATTCTGTGGGCATGTTCATTAGTTATAAATAAATAATCTAATCTAGAGAAGGAATCATGAAGGGGGGAATAGTATGTATACCTTGGGGTAGTAGGATGTAGTGCCCGCCATGCATCTGTCCAGCCCAATATCTCAGTCAGGGCACCCAACTGGAACTCTTTTGGTGTATTCTGTAGGGCTGCAGATCACCACCGGTCATGTTCCTGGTGGATCACATCATTCCAGTCTCCCCCTACTGTGGTGAGGTTTTCCAGTAAGGTTTCCCAAATGTGTATGATGCGTGTAATGAATCAATGATTTAGAGGTGTGGGGCATATACGCTGCCCAACACTATAAACTCTCCTCCCACGGTGCCATGTACAAAAACATACCTGCCCTGTGGATCCACCCATGTACGGCTGTGGACAAAAGGAATTTTCTGCTGTATTAAGATGGCCACTGCACAGGAGCCCTTGATGAACCCCGCATGAAATACATGAAGAAAGCCAAATAGTGTTAAGCTAGATGTCTTATCTCTCATGAGATGTGTCTCTTGAAGAAGTAGGATATCCGTCCCCATACGTTTAACTTCCTTGAGTACTGCTTCCTGTTTGACCTTGTCTAGAAGGCCCTGGACATTCCATGTAACTACGTTAAGCCTGCCTGCTGGAGTCAGCCCTCCTACGTGTATTATCAGGAGATATATTGACGAGAGTCAGGGATGTATACAGCGACGGGCACAGTATGTTGAAATGTCTGATGCGCTGTGGTAACTTTTTTTTAAAACTGTGAAACTTAGAACCAAACCTACTCTACCAACTTACCCCCCACCCACCCCAATACTTTGAAGAACTCTGAAGCATCTGTTGCTGATGGGGTACTGTGACCACCCCAACAGGGCCGAGCCCAGGACCCGATGAATCGTTCCCAAGAGTCCCTGTCATAACCGAGTGACCTGAGGGGGTTTAGAATCGGGTGCTGTAGCCCTTTTTATGGTGCCAGCATAGACGATATTCTTATCAGTATGTTAATTTCTATTGTTCCTGCATGAGCCGCAAATCATAGTCTATTTGATTCATTACAATCAGCTGCAGAGGGTTTCAGGTTGTTTATCTCCCTTCGGTCTAGAGTGCCAGGAAGATCTTGATCTGTGTCGTTGTTTGTCATTCGTGGCTGTTTGACTATGTCTACAGTCGTTGGATGATGAATCCTGGTCCAGTGGTGGAGGACTATGTGGCTTTACTGAAAGGATCTCATCTGTCCATTGAAAAACTTCCCCTGGCGTATCAAAGAACACTGTGCGGTTTCGATATACAGCCCACAATCACGCTGGGAAGAGCAGCATGTAAGGAATTTTGCAATTCTCGCAGGCGAGCTTTCGCTGCTGTGAAGATTTGTCGCTGTTATTGAACAATCCTGGTGTAATCTGGGAATATCATTATGCAGTTTGAGTTATAGGAGAGTGAGCCTTAGGTCCTGGCTATTTGAAGGATAGAGTCTCTATCATGATAGTTAAGTATGCATGCAATGATTGGCCGTGCCCTGGCAACCGGGGGACGAAAGGTCCCAAGTTTAAAACTATTGGTCAAGGAATGCTCTCTCGCCCGTGCCCTCAGAGCCCTCCGGATAGTCCAAAAGGCGCAAGTTATTTCTTCGGGCTCTTCCTTCTGCGTCCTCCACTCTAGTCCTTGAGTGAGCTTTTCGAGAGTATTAATTTTTCCTTGGAGTATAGTGACCGCATCTTCCACCCCAGAGACCTTGGTCTCGGCCTGGCCGAGGCGTTTCACTGCATTGTGCAGATCTTGGAGAAGTAGCATGACATCTTACCCCACTGCTCCAATTTTAGAGTCCAGCATGTCTCTTGATTGAGTGATTGCGGCTAGCAGCGCGGCGTTGTCTGGTACATTGTTTTGGCTGGTGGTGTCTGCGGGAAGTTCTGTGTTTTTTGCCGGTGAACTTATCCATCGTGCTTTGCTTGGAAGCTCTGCCCGCAGATTTATCCTTAGACATGTTTGCTATGATTCCTTGACATGTGTCCCAATGCAGCAAAGCAAATCCCACTTATAATGCTCTTTGTGTGCTGCCCCGCTGGGATAGTATATTTGAGGGTGTTCCTTCTTTTCTCTATGTCACTCTGTGGGGTGGTTGAAGTGTACCTGTTTCCAAAGTAGGCATCACAGAGTAGGATGAGTGACGCCTCTACGGACAAGAATGCGCCCCAGAAAGGTAGGTGTTGCTGCCAAGCCCCTGCCCCGGTTAGTTAATTTGTATGTTCGCAGCTCAGCATTTCTAATTATTTCTTGTGCCTGATTATGTCAGTGGATTATGCCTTCAGCGTGGGGCCTTCGCACCTTACCATCTAGATATATCCAGGTTTCAACAACTATCTGCCAAATGAATTACCCCCAGTGGCTCTTCCGAGTGGACAATAGTGGGTTTGTGGGCCTCGGCCGTGTTCCTATGTATGCCAAGTGAAGACCACAGGTCTGTTCTTCTGCGGGGGCACGTGGGGGGACCTCCCAACCCACAAGCCGCACCAGATCATTGTCTGGCTGCTTCAGCGGGAGGAGAAGCACCCCCCCTAAACGTTGTTGCCACCCCACCTCCGATTCCCCGGCACCTATATTTGACTCCTCTGCCAGATTGCCTCTGCTGTAATTGAATCAAGACCCTGCTGGTGACCTCTCACCCCCTGATTTTATGGTCTGAATTACTCCATGGTGAGGTTCACTTGAGTGTGGGCCGTGGCCCTGTTCCAAATGGTCTTAGTCTTTGCACCCGCTTGGATATGTCTACACCCTAGGCCTCCTGTCGGCCCACAAACCGCTTGCGGCTCTCCTTCCCTGCACAGTCTAGGTGTGAGGCCTTATTGAGTGTCCTGTGGTAGGCCTCCGACTTCTCCAGCGTGAGGACTCGTCTTGTCAGCCAGCCACCACATCTGGCAGATGCCTCATTCAATGCTGTGGGCAGGGAGAGGGACCTGCCGCCCACTCAGGTCCCCTAGTGGGCGCCCCCCTCCGCGCTGTGCCAGGCTGCACTCTGATATGAGATGTGCAGGATCTTCTCCTGGATCAGTCGCCTCGCATCCCAGCGTTTCCTAAGGTGTGTGGGGGACGGCAGCCACCTGCGTGTTTCTGGGTTCAATATGCTCAACCGTGGACAGGTAGAGGGAACCACCGCCCACCTGGCTCCATGTGGTTGCTCCCCTCTAGCATCTCCAAGTTCCTAGAAGCACAGCGCAGGCCCTCCTCCCCGATTGGACCCCTCACCACTACGCAGATTCGATGGCACGTGGGGCGCAGTACCTCTTTCAGCCTCCTGTCTGTCCCAGCCTTATTTTACACAGCTGATGCCACGCACCTCCAGCACGTGATCCCAGTGGCCCCTGGATTGAAAACTCCTACTGGGGGGCTGTCGGCACGGCAGGCGGGTGACGACATGCGTTCCACAGGCCTCACTGCGTGCCAGAGGCCCGCTATCTTTTGCAGCTCCGGATAGCATATCTTCTGATATATTCTAAGTCAATACAAAAAATAAATATTTTAAAGGAAAACTCCCAAATGACATTAAATATGGGGTAGCAAGAGGTTTTGGATTCCAGGATATGTAATGCTAAGGGCAGATGAGGGTTTTTTAGGAGTCAGAGATGGGTGATTTCTGGTATTTTTAACCCCTTTCGCCCCCCCCGTGCTAAGCCCTTTTCTGGGGCTATTTGGGGTCGTTTGTGCTTAGGCCTCTGTAACTTTTTGTCCACATGAGTTATCCACGCAAAATTTGCTTCCTTTTCTTCCAACATCTTGAGGATTCTAAAGGTACCCAGGGTTTGTGGATCCCCTTGGAGGGTACTGAGAAATTGGCCAAAATACACCAAATTTGTGTTTTTTTTTTAGATAAATTGGGAAAAAGTGTTTCTTTTTTCCCTGCAAGAGATTTCAAAAAAGAGTTTGTTGTGCTAAAATCACCATCTTCCCATATTTCAGGAACAGGCAGACTTTTGTCAGAAAACCAACATTTTCTACACAGCTTTGGCATTTTACTGGGACATAGCATATTTTTCCTATTTTTTTATTCTTTCAACCTCCTTACAGTTAGATGTAGAAATGGGTGTGAAAGCAATACTGGATTCCGCAAAACTATACATTTCTGAAAAGTAGACACAATGTTTAATTCGGCAAAGGGTCATTTGTGTGGGTTCTTCAAGGTTTTTCTATAGAAACTTACAATTGAAATAAAAAAATATTGAAACTGAGTTGGAAAAAAACCCAGCCATTTGTGCCAACATTTTCATCTGTAACGCCTTCTATGTATGGCAGATTTTTTAAAGCAATATTCTGTTGCATTTGCTGGACCCTTCTGGTTGTGGGGATATATAGGAATTGTAGGTTCACCAAGAACCCAAGATACCAAGAGCCAATAAGTGAGCTGGTAACCGCCAACACCAGCGGCATTGTTCCTCACCTGAGGAGGGGGCAAGCCGTGCTGGATTTCCCGGGCTGTTGCCGCACTGCTGGGGACTCGGTGTCCCGCAAGCCCCTGCTTCCTATACTTGCTCAAAAAGCGGCAGCAGTCCCGTGGTGTGGGACGTGCCTGGGCTTTGCCCTGGCAAAGCCCGGGCCAAGGTCAGGCCCGTCCACGCCCGGAGGAGGCTTGGCTGGCACCCCCTCTAACCTGGGTTTCCTGACCTTCTGCATCAAACCTTAGAGGTACAATAGTCTACTATGGGGAAACAAAAGTCCCAGCCATGTGGTCAAGGGTCAGAGGCCATAAACAAATTGGATTCCTTTCTTTTAAGGGCTGCGGACATGCTATCAAAGAAGAAGGAGATGGCAGAAAGAAGAGTGTCTGGAGAAGAGGTGAGTCTACCAACTCAACAGTTGATCCCCTTAATCGATGACATGTTGCCCCGAGCAGATGTTAACCCTTCTCCTTTAACTGTTGACATGCCTCCGGACCCACAATCTTTGATAAGCAGGACTGGTAATCAAGAGTCACCTGGAGAGTCACCTGTGAAAAAACGAGGGGTGGGAGGTTGCATAGACCAAACACTAGTGCTGGGAAAGATCCCCTGTTAACGATCCCATCCGAGACTGAGATCCACTGCAGAGCTGGAACAAACTATTTCCCGTCTCTTACAACCTTTAATGGACAGTTTGAAACAAATTTTGAAGTTAGCTTAGCGCTACTTAATTCGTAGGGTAGTATACACGAAAGGGTACTTAAAGTGTTAGAGGACTTGTTGGCCAATAAATGTAAAAATCCCCTCACTGTTACATTCCAACCTGCGCTTGGGAACGAATGCTTGGTGGCCCCCTCTCAAACACAGGGAGATTAGGAGACATATGTGGGGGGGTGTTTTTAGAACCCATTGGCCATCATTGGCACAACCTGCTCAACCTGCCCTTTCAGCTAACTTGCTAACTCAAGTACCAAAGTATCACCTCTAGTCACCGGGCTACGCACCCAGAACCTTATAATCGACAGGTCACACTTCAGAACTGCAGTCACAACCAAAGCAAGGCAGGGTCGACCTTGGGATGGGTGGGTAGGTCCTTTTCCACAGAATCAGTTTAATTTGAACCTCCCCCCGGTTGCCTGTCCATTTGTGATTATCTTAGCAAATACCCCACAATTGCAACGCATGAAGTCAGAATCCACACACCAACTGATGAAAGTTACAATGGTTGTCCAAGTATGCTGATGACTATGAATGTCCCGATATATCAAATCACATTATCATGGCTAGGAGAGTCCAGTGGGTGGGTAACGCTCCAAAAACGGGACTGCATAGTAATTAATTCTAATAATCAACATCTTGTGAAATATCTCTTAGATATACTCCCTAATTGCCCTTCGGTAACTACGCAGATTCACGCACTACCATTGGAGTTCTTTTACAGACCACAGGATCTTAAGTGTTTTGGCGCAGGGCACGGTAGTAATGTTGTACGCCCTCATTTAAGCACCCTGGAAAATTCTAATCACATAGCGGCCATAGCATTGGATAACAAATTTGCTGCCCTGGAGGGGCTGGAAGCATGTGATTGACAGGAGGTTGTTAGGGAGGCTCAGCACACTCAGTATTTTCACGCTCAGCAGTTGGAGAACCCTATAATAGCCGGTCATCTATCAGAACCCAGAAGAGATATGATAAAATCATTAAATTGGAACATAGCTGGGCTTAGATCTAAGTTGGGCAACCCAGAATAGACCAGGTTTACACATTTATATGATCTAGTATGCCTATAAGAAACGTGGAAAGTTGACAATGTCCATATTGATAGATTCAACACATTACAAACTCCAGCAACCCCTTTAAGGTTATGTAGAGCAAGAGGAGGACTTTTGAATCTGATCAGAAACACACTATGTGTGAACATTATTGAGGAGTCCCCTTACTTCCATCTTATAGTGTGTAATGAGCATGGTGCAGAGGATATGTTGCTAATTAATTTTTATAATAACTTTGAGGGTAATATGTCCCAGGTGATTGATTCACTAGAGAGTGCCATTGATAGTTATGACTAAGCACCATAATTCTCTGAATATAGTGTGGATGGGCGACTTTAACGCTCACAGTTGTACCACAATATCGACACCATTATGCGGTCAGATTGATGAAGAGGGCGTTGTACAGTTGCATTTTCTAAACACCCCATATGGTAATGTGTTGAATAGGCTTCATTCTGATACGTTTTTAGTGATCACGCTGCTATTACCTTCCAAATTCATTGGAAAGATTGTTTTAAATTGTCTGATAGGAGAATCCCTGCGCCAACAATAGCAAGAAGGAGCGGTATAGTCTTTAAATGGGCTAAGATAAATAAAGCCGAACTAATACCCACCATAGTTGGGAGTACTCAGGAAGAAATATTGACTTGCCTAGATATTTATAGGGAACCTTTGTGCATAGTGCAGGCATTTGTATCAATACTGAATGCCGTGGAAAGCCACTTATCATCCCCAAAGAGGATTTTGAAATCACCGGCCCAGCCCGGTTGGTTCGATGCCGCTTGCACCAAGGCATTCAGTAAGTTGCATATAGCACTAAGGAAAGTTGCAAGACATAAGGAATTGGTCACATATCTATGCTTCCAATATAAAGAAAGTAGGAGGTATAGACTTAGAGCTTTGAAGGAGGATGCCTGGGAAAACTTACGACATGGTGCCATGTCTCAAAAAATTCAAAAGAGTTCTGGGCTATAACCAATGCGCCATTCTTGAAACAAGATATAGGTCCAACTTTAGATGTACATGTGGGAGAGGATGCTTGGGTTGACCATTACACAAATATATTTGGGTCTGTTTCTGAGAGGGAATATTTAACCCCTAATGTGGTAATCAATAATATACAAACCCCTATTATTTTCTCTATGGAAGAGGTAAAATGTGGTTTACTGCAATGCAGTAGTGCTAAAGCCCCAGGCCCAGATGGGGCCCCTATTGACTTCTTTTTTGAAAACCCAGACCTTTGGTTTCCACATCTGACGAATATTTTTAACTCAATTGTGGTAGTGGGTCTACCAGTTTCATGGAAGAAGACAATTATTTTACCGATACATAAGAAAGGGGATAAGTCACTGCCCAGAAACTACAGACCCATTTCACTTCTGGATGGCACAGTGAAGTAAATGGGCCATCTATTATTAAACAGAATAGAGGCTTGGGCCACTGACATATTTATTTTATTACCGGCACAATATGGGTTTAAAAAAGGATGGGGACTCTGGATCAATGTTTAAACCTGAACCTAATCGTAGCCAAGTACACCCGAGCTAAAGAAGGAAATATTTTTATGGCATTCATGGACCTCTCGTCAGCGTTCGATTGTGTCTCACATAGTAAGTTATGGAGTATTATTAAAGAAATGGGTGTTAATGAAGCCATAATATCTTTCATACGCCAATTATACTCCAAATCTTCTGTGTGTGTTCGATAGGGCTGCCAAGGGGAAAGCACAAGATCATTCCCTATTCTTAGGGGAGTCAGGCAGGGGTGTGTCCTGGCACTCTTTTTGTTATCCCACTACACCAAGGGTGTGGAATCAGCAGTGTTTCATTCCTCAACTGATGTCCCCATGGCCAATAAAATACGTATTCCCATACTGCTATACGCAGATGATGGTATATTGACATCCAGTACTGGCTTAGCACTGCAAAAGCTTATTGATAACTATGTATCTTTTATTGCTTTACTGGACCTCCAGGTTAACAAAGCAAAAATCTATATTTTAATTACGGGGAAACGACCAAGAAGACTTCCTACTTTTCATATTTCTGCCCGTAGAGTGGAAATTACCCAGACCTTTTTATATTTGGGTGCTCTAATAAATAGTTCGGGCACATGGTCCAATATGGTAGCGAATAGATGTAATGCGTTAGAAAAGAGCACTATGGCCATATTTTCATTTGTGGAAAAATTAGGTACAAAGCCATTGGAAACAAGTAAAAAGATCTATTCTGCCAAAGCTATCTCATCAGCCACATATGGGTCAGGGATTTGGGGAACAACAAAGGCTGATGCTTTACAACTAATAGAAGATGGTTTTAATAGGAAATTATTAGCCCTGCCTAAAAGCTGCTAAAATGTAAATTTGCATAAAGAGCTGAACGTTCCCTATATTTCAGATTCAATATCCCTGGCTCCGGTTTTCATTTTGGCATTCAATTTGGCAGAGGGATACAGTGGTATTAAGACAGAACATCATTAAGGATTGTTTAACTCTTGATCAGGCTCATTCGGTACCAGGGTTTCAATATGTAAAATAAATATTGATAGTATTGGGTCTTGAATTCCTTTATAAGGATCTACTCAATTGTCATTTAATCTCTAAAACTGAAATTAAAGCCCGTTTTAGTTTGCACAGGGGAAATGTTAGACACGCACAAAATTGTGACAAAACTATGGTATCATTATATTTGGGGCTCCCCTCTATTCCTTTTGATTTAATTTCTTATCTGGTTGTTAATACAAATATCCGACTTCGCTATGTATTGGTGCAATTTAGATTAAACCTTATCCTGTGCATGCTGGGCTTTCCAGCGGGACTTTACTCACTTAATGAATTGCCAGTTTACCCTTGCGATGGTACCTCCTCCCAATCTAATCTTCATCTTATCTTTTTGTGCAAATTTTATATGTCAGGTCTTAAATAGTTCAATTTTCCTCTTCTGCAGGAATATAGATTTGTGCAATGTCACCCAGCTCTTTTCTTCCTCCAAATGCTCCCTTATGCTTATGTGTGTTTTTCCCTTGTATCTTATTTATGTATGGCCTTAACAACTAGGAGATTCATTGCCTTATAATACTATTTTTATTCCAATTTGGAATTTGTATACATTATATTATGAATTGGATGGTTTTTAGTAATGACTTAATAAAGGTTTTTTTTTAGCTTCTGTTTTTTAGCTTTGGCTTTTATATTTTATAAAACATTTGATTTGGATTTAAATCATTGGAAATGTGATGTACTACTGAATATGCACTTTATGTTGTACTGTAATTTTATGATTTTATTTTCTTAGATCGAATAAAGTTAATTGACCGACTGACTAACTGAGCTATGTCTTGCAATGGTTTTTCATTGTGTACCGGGTATATAGAAATTCATTTGGTAAAATATAAAGAGTGAAAAATAAGTACCAAAGAACCTTTATATTTCCGAAATGAGAACAAAATATAGAGTTTAGAAGCAGTGGTTATTTGCACATTTCCGAAAGTTTGGGTACCCATACAAGCATGTGAATTAGGGTACATTTTTCAAAATGGCTTCTTTTTGTCATACATTTGGAAGGCAGAAATGCAAAGAAAGTCAATTGGTAATAACACTTGTTCTACTATTCTGTATTCCCCTAAGTCTCCTGATAAAAATAATACCTCACTTGTGTGGGTAGGCCTAGTGCCTGTGACATGAAATGACCCAGCACACAACATGGACACATCACATTTTTCCAGTGAAAACTGACCCTTTTTTTGCAATGTACCTAGCTGTGGATTTTGGACACTAGCTCTGCCGGCACCTAAGAAAACCGAGGCAACCTATACATTTTTGAAAACTAGACTTCCAGGGGAATCCAGGATGGGTTGAGTTGTGTGGCTCTCACCAGGGTCTGTTACCCAGAATACCTTGCAAGCCTCAAACCTTGTCAAATAAAACACATTCTCCTAACATCTCTGTGATGGAAAGTTCTGGAACCTGCAGGAAGCCACAAACTTCCACCCACCCAGCATTTCCCCAAGTATCTCAATAAAAATGGTACCTCACTTGTGTGGGTGAGTCTAGTGCCCGTGACAGGAAACGGCCTAACACACAACATGGACACGTCACATTTTTTCAGTGAAAACTGACCCTTTTTTCACAATTTGCCTAGCTTTGGATTTTGGACCCTAGCTCTGCCAGCACTTTAGAAAACCTAGAAAAACCTAAACATTTTTGAAATCTAGATATCCATGGGAATCCAGGATAGGGTGACTTGTGAAGCTCTCACCAAGTTCTGTTACCCAGAATCCCTTGCAAACCCCATACTTTGTAAAAAAATAATAATAATAATTCCCTCACTTTCAGTGATGGAACGTTCTGGAATTTACAGGGAGCCACAAACTTCCACCCAGCCAGCATTCCTCCAAGTCTCCTGATAAAAATGGTACCTCACTTGCCTGCGTAGGCCTAGTACCCACGACAGGAAATGGCACAATACGCAGCGTGGACACATCACATTATTACAGTGAAAACGGACCCTTTTTTCACAATATGCCCAGCTGTGGTTTTTGAACCCTAGCTCTGTCAGCACCAAAGGAAACCTAGCAAATCTATGCATTTTTTTAAAAAAGACATCCAGAGGAATCAAGGATGGGGTGACATGTGTGGCTCTCACCAGGTTTTGTTAGCCAGAATCCCTTGCAAACCTCACATTTTGTAAAAAAAAAAAAAAAGAAAATATTCCTAACATTTCTAGGATGGAAAGTTCTGGAATCTAAGGGGAGCCACAAACTTCCACCAACCCAGCATTCCCCTAAGTCTCCAGATAAAAATGGTGCCTCACTTGTGTGGATAGGTCTAATGCCCGCAGGAAACGGCCTAAAATATACTGTGGATCCGTCAAAATTATCGATTACAAATAAACCTTATTTTGCGTGTGAGTCACCTGCATTTTTGATCCTGGGCTCTGCGGCCATCGAGGGAAGCCTATCAATCCCAGACATTTCTGAAAACTAGACACCCGGGGAAGTCCAAGGAGGTATGACTTGCGTCGATCCTCCAACGTTTTTCTGTTCAGAATCCCCTGCAAACCTCAAATTTAGCTGAAAAAATCTAATTTTTCTCACATTTCTGTGTGGGAAAGTTGTGGGATCAACGGGATGACACAAACTTCCACCATCCCAGCATTCCCCCTTGTTTCCCAATACAAATTGTACCTCACTTGTGTGGGTAGGCCAAGTACCCGGGACAGGCAAGGGTCCCAAACATTTTGTGGAGTCATCAAAATGATCTATCACAAAACGACCTGGTTTTGCAAAGGGGGCACCTGCGTTTTCAGTCCCGGGCTCGGCGGCCTTCTCCCGAAACCTACCAAACCAACACATTTATGGAAACTAAACACCCAGGGGAGTTCAGGGAGGTGTGGCTTGTGTGGAGCCCCAACCTTTTCCTACCCAGAATCTTTGCAAACCACAAATTTAGCTAAAAAAACCCAGATTTTCCTTACATTTCTGTGTGGGATCACATCGCCAGCACAAATGTCCTACCACCGAGCGTTCCCCTTGGTCTCCCGATAAAAATGATACCTCACTTGTGTGGGTGTCCAATGCAGAATCACCTAAAAGTGTATCCATATGTTTTTGGCTCTTCCCAGCTGCAAGCCCTTGGCCCACCCACACGAGTGAGGTGTTATTTTACACGGGAGATTGAGGGGAACGCTGGGGTTACTAGTTAGGAAAATGTTGAGGGATCCACACAAGCCACACCTTGCTGGACTCCTCAGGGTGTCTAGTTTTTTTAAATGTGTTGGTTTGGTAGGTTTCCCTAGATGCCTACTAATCCCGGGACCAAAAACGCAGACTCCCACGCAAAACCAAGTCTTTTTTGTGACCGATAATTTGAAGTCTCCACACTACGTTTTGGGTCCATTTCCTGTTGCGGGCACTAGGCCTAACCACACAGGTGACGTACCATTTTTATTGGGGGACTTGGGGGAATGCTGGGTGCGTGGAGGTTTGTGTCTCCCTGCAGATTCTAAAACTTTACTTCACAGAAATGTGAGGAAAATGTGTTTCTTTTTACAAAGTTTAAGGTTTGCAAGGGATTCTGGGTAACAGAACCTGGTGAGAGCCACACAAGTCACCCCATCCTAGATTCCCCTGTTTGTCTAGTTTGTAAAAATGTACAGGTTTACTAGGTTTTTCTGGGTGCTGGCTGAGCTAGGGTCCAAAATCCATAGCTAGGCACACTGTAAAAAAAAGGGTCAGTTTTCATTGGGAAAATGTGATGTGTCCATGTTGTGTTTTTTTTTTTTAAACTTTGTTTATTGGTTTCAATCACAGCCATACATAACATAATTGGACGACATAATCGTGGTTTTCAACAAAAACGATCGAGCAGACATCAATTCTGGTTACAAATTACACATTTCCTGCAGGATTTACCTGCCTATGCATCTCCATTTCAACAGTAGGCGACACACAGGGATCCCCCGATGTTTATTCCAGTGTGACCACTTCCTATCCCATTTCTTGGGACACCCTCGAGCCTTAAAAACCTCAGTCTCTGCCACCATACACCTATCCATTTCTTTGACCCACAGGGTGACATGTGGTGGGCTCGTTCCCCCCCAACTTCTAGCCAGCTCTCATTTCACCAGTGTGTATCCCAGTGTCGTAAATTACTGTTCAACTTCCGTGAGATCAGTCGCCTCCCATATGTTCAACAGTCCCAGTTGCGGAGTTAGTACTATGGCATTCCCCAACGCGGTGCGCATGTGGTCTGAGGCTCCCTCCCGAAGGGCACGTATCTTTGGGCAAGTCCACAAGGTATGGTAAAATGTGGCCTGCTGACCATATCCCTTCATACAACGGTAGTCAGGCCTAGTTCCTATTCTCGCCAAGACTTTCCCTGTGATGTATGATCAGTGGAGTATCCTAAGTTGAATCAGCCGAAATCTCTGAGTGATAGCCGCTTCTCGTGGGGACATAAGTGCCGTCTGCCAATCCTCATCATCTATATGCCCAATGTCGTCTTGCCACCACTCCCTGAGCATCGGGAAGGTGTCCGGCAGGTTATTACTCAACTTTTTATAAGTTAGAGATATTGCCTTCAAACTGAGGGGCCCATCTAGCAGGCGGTCTTCCAAAGGTGACGACTCTGGTATGTCTTTGAGAGACGGGAACGCCGCCTGTATCGCATGTCTAATTTGTAAATACCTACACATTTCCCCCTGTGCCAGATGATATTGTTTCTGGAGCTCACCAAAGCTAAAAATTGCTCCATTCTTAACCAAATCTCTAACCGCTGATACCCTGATAAGGTCCCATTTATCAAACCCGGGCTGGTAGCACAGCATGCCCAGCTTCTGGGTGAACCACAACGGTGTGGCTTGCGAGAGAACGCCTGTCCAACCCAGCCGGGACGTTGCTACCCGCCAGATTTCCAATGTATGTTGGGTAGGTCCGAAGAACCTCCCCCTATTTTTCCTATTGGTGGTGTATAGGGCCCCTAGATATCCGGATCGGTCGGTTTGGTATCGATCAAGGGCATATGCTGGGTCATCCGGGGGGTGATATATCCAGTGATTGACGGTCACCAATTGCGTCGCCCAATAATAACGCTGCAGGTCCTGAGGTGCTATGCCCCGATCGAACCAGCCTTTTGTCAATTTCTGCAGTGCAATTCTAGGGGCCTTTCCATCCCAGAGCAGTGTGCGTATCTCTCCTTCAACAGCTCTAAAGTAGGAGTCTGGGACCCTGTGGGGACAATTATGTAATTATGTTTCCATCCCATTGGGCCTCTGCCCCCACAAAACGGCCCTCTGCATCCGGCCATGTCTTATGAACAATAAGGGGCGTAGTTTTCCGTACCAATATGGCCGTCCCCCTCGAGCCCGTGGTGTAATCTGCATGTACCAGAAGTTTGTATCCCCACCTAGTGAGGGCCTTGGATTTCTGGCCCACTAGATGCGTTTCTTGCATCAAGACCACATTGGGTGAGTGTCTCTTTAGGTACTGTTGTACTATCCCCCATTTAATTTTATCCCCAACACCATTGAAGTTCCACGACATTATAGAAAGGGTCTGCTCCCTATCCTGCCCCATAGCCTTGTATCACTTCCATTTCCAATATTCGGATCATCACAATGTAGGGAATAATTTTAACCTGTCCACTCTACAATTGCCGACCAATGTTCAATATGGCTACTTCACGCTTCTGACTCACAGTGACACATTGCTTACCAATAAAACATTCGAGAAAATAACATCCCCAAATTCCAAACCCTTGGATCCCTCCCCCCTCCTTGTCCCCCGGACCATAGCACGGTGCACCTTCAAACCCCCTCCAGCCCCAAACCCCTCAACAGCCACCCCCTCCCTGCCCCCTGCCTGTGGATTTAAAACTACCGACTCCCAAACATGGCAGAGTGCCTTTCTCCCCCCCCTGAAATGCTAGAAATGTACGGGACACTCAACTCCCATCCCCGCCCGTTCACATCACAATTAACTTGTATTTTTAGCCATCCACTGATTATGTAGTCCAGTCTCATTCAGATCAAATCCTTTAAACCCTTCGGTCTCAAACCTTGCATCAGGTCCCTTCTGTATACGTCTCATACCCGATAAGGTGTATTAACCCCCCAACCAATCCCCTCTACTTGTGCTTTCAGTTGGGCGCCGGTGCTCCATCGATGAAGCCAAGGGTCCTCATTCCTATTCCTTCAGCGGACCCTCTTCCTCCGCAGGGCCATTCTTTGCAGCGTCTGTAAGTAAACCCCTGCGTTGGCTAGTTCTTTCAGAGCGGTCTCGTCTCTGGCGTCCCACCGATCTCCATCCTTACATCCAGTCCCAAACTGCATCTGGTTAGTCAAAAAAACATGTTTTGCCATCCGACGACACCCTCAGTCTTGCAGGAAAGAGCATCACATACTTCACCTCACGGTCCCGCAGTTCCCTCTTCACCGCCTGAAAGCTGCAACGTTGGGCTTGGACCTTGGCCATTAAATCCGGAATAAAGGCCACCCCATAGTTATGTATTTTCAGCAGGGGACTGGATCTAGCAGCCTGCAGGATGATGTCTCTATCTCGGTAGTTGAATACCTGAGCAATAAGGGGCCTCGGAGGTGCTCCTGGTTTTGGTCTACCTCCTGGTACTCTATGTGCTCTTTCAATGGAGAAGTATCGGGATAGAGACTTGGGCTGTAGGTGCTTCGTGATGAGGTCTTCTACATATAAGTCTACTGCCGGCCCCTCTGTTTTCTCCGGAACCCCTAAGATGCGGATGTTATTGCGGCCGGCCCAGCCTTCATAGTCATCGAGTTGCTGCGCCATCCTCTCCTGTTTCTTTTCAAGCATTTGCGCCTGAAGTTCCGACGTGTCCGTCTGTAGGGCACTAGTGACCACCTTAAGCTCCTTGACGTTCTCGTCCATGTTCCGGAAGTCCGCCCTGATGAGAGAGACCTCCACCGTGACCGAGTCCACTGAAGCGCGCACTCCGTTAATGGCTGACATAACATCATGGAGAGTTGGCTTCGGTCCTTGTTTGGAGGCAGTGTTGCAGCGTGGAATTTTAAATCCTCCCTTCGTCACAGACCAAATATCATAATAACATATTCACTCAATACATTCATTGGTGGGGCTCATAACACCAACAATCACACTTCATTGATCCGTTCTCACGGGAGAAATAAGTTTTCCAAACGCTGACATGAAAGGAATACCTTTTCACCTAAAGAACTTAATTTACATTAACATACATTGAAAACCTTTATTAATCTCAGAACCTCGAGATTTTCCCTCCATTTAGTCGATAGATCTGTTAGTTGATTTTGGATATTTGGTGACTCAATTCTTTCATCTACATTAAATCTTATTCTAATCTCTTCAAATAAATCACCCAACACATTTGTTTGTTAGAATGATAATTTTGTTTATCAAATTAATCGCAAATTTAATAAATCATAAGCCAAACCACAGAACATCATAGTTACCTAATCTGGCTATTAGTCGTCCTCTAAGTCAATTAAGTCGTGAAAAGTCTTTAATTCATCAAAGTCAGGCAGCAATTCAGTCTGTCAAAGATTCAGGAAACAGCTGTCCAGCAGTGTCACCGTCCTCTCCGTCAGCGTCAGCATTCTCATTAATTCACTATTCTACCATCTTTTATAATAAATTTAATGTCAAGATGTAACAAAATCAGTTTTAGACAGTCCTGATTGGTGGGTTTGGGGTCGTTCGGTGAAGTTCTCACATAGTCTATTTGGTTAGGTCATCACACTTGCTGGTTCCGGTTTAAAAGACAGTCTTTTGTTTAACAGTCTTGGCAATTCTCCCAGTACGACCTTGATGGGTACATCTTGCATGGGGTCAGGACGAGGCCACTTGTTGCTGGCTGTGGCGCAGGCGCACTTCACCCAAAACCTCGTGGAACGGTGACTAGGGCCGTCATGTCAAAGTCAGCCATCTTTACGAAGGCCCAATCAGTCAACTTAAGCAAAACAAACACAAAACGTAATTAAAACATTGAAATAGCTAATAAAATGTTAAACCCTCACTAATTCCCTTATGTGTATGTAATTATCTAGCATGATAGCAACATTCAAAGCGTTTATGTTCACCCAGCGATGTCATCTGGTACAACATACAGTTACATCACAAAAGCAACATATATCATGCAATATTCTAATTTTCTACCATTAATATGCGTACATATATTAGTATACAAATTAGTTCAGCCATGCAAATCCAAATCCCACTTGTAAAATATTTCAATAATACAGTTGATTAGATATCACTTCAAACAGATTAATAATATTATAATGAATAGATTATTCAGATTAATATGAACATGCAGAAATGGGGGGGGTATACAAAATTTTGTACTACCCGCTCCATCAATCCCCCCTTTGGTGATTATATTACCACACCATCAACATTTTGTATCTCTTTTACGGAATTTCAAAGTGATTTCTTACTTTATTCATAATTCAGTTTCCCCTGTCTCTTCTCTTTTTGCTGATTTGTACATACTCTACTTAACTTCTTCTAATTCTATTTCATCGAATTCTCTCTCTTGTTTTATGTCTTTTCTCCTTAAATTTTCTCTTTTTAACCTTTTCTGTGTCTTATTCTTTTTACGACAGATACACCCTAATCTTATTATTAATACTATGAAAATCACACATGTTAATGGAAATAATATTTTACCTAAAAAGGTACTACCTAAATTTACTAAGAAATCTTTAATAGCTGATCTCTTCCTTCCAATCTTTTCCCATACACCTTCAACCTCCAGTGGTGCAATTTCGTCATGCAATTCTGTAATATTTTTAATATAAATTTGCAGATCTTTACTTTCATCAGGAATGTAAATACAACAATGTTGAACTTTCAGCATTCCACGGACTCCACCCTCTTTTGCCAATAATATATCAAGGGCAAGTCGATTTTGTATTACCATAGCACGCACGGCAACCATTTCAGTGTTTACCAATAAAAATCCTCCAGCGGTGATTGTTGACAAGCGATCTACTACTGTTGAAAGTCTTCTAATTCTGTTTGCATTCAGAGATATTCCCACTGCTGGTATCAATGCTCCAAAAATGTCACCCACAATTTCTGACCAAGACTCTCTCTTACTACGTGCTAAATTACTACCTAAAGTATGTACACCATCTTCTCTTCTATCCATGTGAAAAATCTTCAGAAAGACCAGGCCTACATAACATGTGCCATACCAATGGTCTGACAAACGATATTATGCCCTGTTCCCACAAATGAAATCTAACCCAGGAAAAACTGAATCTTTTCCACCTTTAAATCCCCATCCACCCATGATTCGGTATGTATCATGGCACTCGCTATTCCCTACAAATTAGTTATCATATGCAGTTTGATTCCTTCTAATACACAATTTTCCTTTCTGAGGCCAAAAGCCATAGTTGGACTAGTTTCCCCTCTAAAGTGTTTTTCAATTTCTACATACCAGACTGTTTTCTCCACCTTTCCTTTAGATGCCTTTCTTTGCATTTTCAGTCTCCTTTCTTCAACCATATCTAAAAATATATTTTCCTCTTTCTTTAAACTGCAAGTCAAATTGTTTTCAAATATGTATTCTAATGTTAGTTCTTTTGTCTCTAAGAAAAATTTGCCTAATACCTTTGCAGGTTTTACCTTGTTTAGCTTGTTAATTGACGGTACTTGAGAAAATATAGTATCTACATCTGAAAAATAATATTCTAATTTCCCTGTTTGATAAAATAGACTAGCTATTACATACATGTTATTCCATAAGTTACTAGAAGGTGGTGATAAGTCACTCACTCCGATACAGAGGCAGGTAACTGCATACAGACATAGCAGTCCCTTACATCCATGGTTTTTACATATTCATACAACAATTTCAAAAACACATTATTAGAAAAATTAGTTATAGACCTGTCATTATGTAAATAGTTTTTATCTATTCTAGTCAGAACTACCTTTTGAATCTTCCCTATATTAGTTATGTTTTCACTATGTCCTTCTATTGTATCCATAGTAACTTCAAATGAGATCAGGAGAGCAAGTACACTCCATAGAAGCATTAATAATCCTGTACAACAACAACACATTTTACACTATCTCTTCAAAAATGTACATCTAGCTTTTCTACTATCTATGTTTGCCATCTTTGCTAAAATGGACTGTGTCTTTTGACTTAGCCTCTTCTACTTCACAACTAGTTTTCTAACCCAAGGCTCTAAGCACCTACTTGGTTCTACCAGTTTTTGTCTTTTTCCCGTATTTTATTGTCTTTCCATCAGTTGTTTTCTTATCTCATTCAGTTTGGCATTTCATCATCTTTCCCTTCATGATCTGTATACAGAATGTTCAGTTCTCCAAGCTCTCTTTCTCAGAACTCGACCTTCAGGTATTTCATCTTCGCTTTCCTGTGACTCTGTTTCAGCTTGCTTTTTACTCTCAACAGTTTCCTTTTCCACCACTTCTTTTGTTTTCCCTACTTCTGTCCCTCCTCGAATCTCCGACACGCAATCTTCCTGCTGACTACTTGTCCCTGCTTCTAACTGGATGTTGGAGTTCCCTACACCTCCTCGGGGGTCTTTCGCATTAATCTTTCCCTCTCTCTCTGTATCTGGCACCTGTCCATCTAAATGTGTTGTTTCAGGTGGAATTTCTCTCAATCTTTCATTGAGGTAATTCCGTTTCCGATCTCGTTCGTATTTAGCCACCATTTTGTGTCTTTCTGCCATTTTGTGTTGCCCTCACTCAGGCGGCACGGTGAACGAAGAGTTGTTTTTCCTCATCCTACTGCAACGTGTCAAATAACCTCCTGCCTCTGTTTATAGCTGTTGTCAGGGTCCGACCGACTCCACTAATCCTCATCTGGTCTGACTGATCCCTGTTTCAACTATCTGTTGGTTCGCACCATTCTTTCCTGATTTTATCTTATCCTCTGGCCTTCGCTATTCTTTACTCGTATTCTCTCATTTCACAACTGTCCTCTAGGCCATACAAATGTGTCCTGCCACCTGCAAGTCGACTTATAAACACTACCACTGATTAACTTGTGGGGAAGGGTGACAAACATAGTTGGGAGAGGGGCTTATTTGAGTTACTTAATATCTTGCTTTCACATTCTTCTCATTGGTTGACCCTGTATGCATTGGGAGTGTTCTTTGTGAATCTGTATGTTATAAAAGATTGTGCGCCACAAAGTAAAGTGGCAGTCTCCTAAGAACATACCGAGTGTACTTCTGGGACAACTGTACTTAGCTGCAGCTAATAAACCTTATCTTCTACGCCTAACGGAGTGTCCCGTGTCTCTGTTTGACAAAGCAGGTGAACTCAGGAGATTAAGGCGTACCCTGCGCCGCCAGGCCCCTAAGGTCTTGGTTCTTCAATTGGTGCCCGAACGTGGGCCGGCTTCAGAGGTAGCAGTTCTTGCCCGAGGATCGTGAGGAGCCCCGCAGGAAAATTCTGGAGGAATCGCGAACCACGTCAAGCGACCCCTGTATGTCGAAGTGGTCCGAAGGTCTTTTGCAGCGCGGTTTCTCCTTTCTGACGGCTACTGATGACTGCTGCCCTGACTGCCGCCCTGCTGTGGTCCCTTTGATGATGTTTGGTATCGCGAGACATTAGACGGGCCTCTGTTGGCGTAAGAAGACACTTAGTTAAGTATTGGTGGGTAGCTCCCACTATTTTTGTTTTGATTTGGGTCTTTGATTCGGCTATTGCAAAAGCCGAAGCCGAGGGGTGAGTACGTTTGTGCTATAGTATTTGATTTAACTCCTTGATGTTTGTGAACAGTCCAATGAAATAACGATGCCTGGTCTGAATAAGTTTAAGAATTTCTGTTGCTTTGGTTGTAATAGGGATTCCCGGCTGGAGGACTCTTGTCCGATTCCTCCGGTTGGAACTCCCACCTATGAGCTTTATTCAAAACATGGTGTCGTCCCCATCGCCTTTAATAAGGCATGGATCCGATACACGAAGAACGATGGCGTTCTACAGTGGCCACAAAATGGTAGTTTTGAGCCTGACATATTAGACAATTTGGAAGCGATATTGTTCAAAAGACAAGCCCGGCCGGCAATGTTTGACTCTGTCCGCCTCTGGCATAAGGAAGCCAAACAGAAAGAAATTAAGCAGGCAAAACGAGATAAGAAAGCACAAAATATGACGATCATACACGCTGCCCAGCAGTTTAAAGATAATGAGATTGATAATGCAACGGAAATCTCAGAAAGACAGCATCGAATGGCAATAGATAGATGCTATCCGATGTTGCCTAGTTCCCCTTCTGATAAAAGTAAGGATCTGGAGGAAGACCCTTTGATGTCTCACCTATTGAGATTGCCTCCGCCCTATGTACAAGGTGCTAATGCACCCCCGTTGTTACAACCTGTTCAGCTACCTGTTGTCCCCCCACCTGTTCCGGTTCTTCCACAATTGCCTCTTCCGGTATTGCCACCCCCACCTCTCGTGCAACAGATTCCCCATCTCCTGAACCTCAATCTTCTTTGCCTTCGGCTCCCCTTAGAACTGACAGTCCCTCTCCTGTATCGCCTAATACCTTGTCCCCTGTCCTTATGTCTAATTCTCCTACTGTGCGCAAACGAATATCTGGTTTCTCGTACCCTTTCTTTGAGACTCTGAACATGTCTCCGGCTTTCTCTCGAAGACAGTCTCGTAGTCAACTTCCAGGTTCCGACGAACAGGTGGTATTGGACTCTCTCGCTCGCAAATGGATCGAGAAGGGTCCCCAGTATAGTGTGAAAGATATCATGACCACCTTTCATCAGTGGGAAGCGCCCACCCAGAGATATGTATTTAATGTTATGTGTGACACTCTCGCTAAAGAATGGAAGGATATGGATTTGGGTTTACTTCCCCAGGGTTTGTTGGATGTTCAGGCTAATTTTGATAAAGGACTCATTGTGGGTCTGATTTACGTGCTGCCCTGTGCTCTGCTCCTGTGTTGGGTACTCCAGATTACAGTAAGCCCCTCACGCTCTATGTCCATGAAAGAGAGGGTTGTGCGTTGTCAGTCTTAACACAGCGATTTGGAGACAAGCAGCGGCCATGTGCCTACTTTTCGGCTACATTAGATCCAGTAGCCAAGGCATTGCCTAGTTGTCTTAAGGCTACAGCTGCAGCAGCAATTTCTATTCATCAATCTGCTGGAGTGGTGCTTGATAACACTCTTATTGTCATGCAGTGGATACCTTGCTAAATAGGACAAAAACGTAGCATCTTACAAGCGCCCGCATATCTGGGTATGAACTGACGCTCTTGGCTAGTCACGTGCACATCAAACGATGTAACACTTTAAATCCAGCCACATTGTTACCTCTTCCAGAAGAGAAAGGTATTTAGGAACAACATGATTTTTTTCTCCGTACTGAGGAGGAGACATAAGGTAGGATTGATTTGAAAGATACACCACTAATGGACCCGGATGGGATCCTATGGGTGGATGGCTCTTGTTTTAAACTCCCTAATGGTGAAACAACTTCAGCTTACGCTGTTACCATCTTGCATACAATCGTGGAGACAGCACGCATCAGACATAATTCAGCTCAGGCGGCTGAACTGATAGCTTTGACCAGAGCATGTGTGTTATCTAAGGGGAAGAGAGTGAATGTATATACCGACAGCCAGTATGCGTTTGGTGTGGCACATAGCTTTGGCCGTTTGTGGAAGGAAAGAGGATTCTTTACCTCCCACGGTACCAAAATACAGCATGTAACTGATCTTCTTGAGTCACTTGCTTTGCCTACCCAGATAGCAATCATAAAGTGTATTGCGCATAAGAGGATTACTAATGATGTTGGTCGTGGGAATGCTTTTGCGGATGAGGTAGCGAAAGAAACAGCCAGAGATGCTAAGAGTCGCATGTATGTTGCGGGCCCTGCTAATTGGGTCAAGGAAAAGGGAATGTGTGAGGGTACAATAGGGTACAATAGAAAGTGTGAGATCGATTCAAGGAGAGGCTACAGAGAAAGAGTTGAGTAAGTGGAAAGTGGAAAGAGAGTACAGGAATGTTAGACGCGATGGGATGTTGGATAGAATTGTCAGAACATCAGCGTTGGCTGTTACCAGATGCATATGTACTGCCTGTAATTGCTATGGCACATGGTCCAGCCCACATCAGTGCGAAGGGAATATGTAAGCTTCTGGCTCCAGTGTGGCTGAACGAAGGGATTCCAAAATGTGCAGATAATTTAGTGAAGCATTGTATCGTTTGCTTGATGCATAATCCAGGAAAGGGAACCCCAACTCCAGCAGGTCATTTTGCTCCCCCAACATATCCTTTTGAGGTGTTGCAAATTGATTATATTCACATGGAACGATGCAACAATCTCAAATATGTTTTGGTGGTGGTGTGTGCCTTCTCCAGATGGATAGAGGCCTACCCCCTGAAAGACAACACTGCTTTGTCCACTGCCAAACTTCTTCTGAAAGAGTTCTTCCCTAGGTTTGGTTTGCCGCGCATTGTCTGGAGTGACAATGGAAGTGAATTTGTGGGCCAAATTATGAGAAAGGTGTGTGGCGGTCTTGGGATCGTCCAAAAATTCCATGTGGCAAATCATCCCCAATCAGCGGGTTTGGTAGAGTGCTATAACGGCACTCTCAAACTTAAGCTTGCAAAGGTGCAGGCTAGCACGGGACTTGCCTGGCCCGATGCTTTACCTTTGGCTCTCCTATCCACTAGAACAGCCGTACATTCTCGTTTAGGACTCAGCCCATACAAGGTTGTTTTTGGGTGCCCGGCTAATGTTTGGGGAGTCCCTCGCCCTAAAAAGTATTCTGACATACAGTATCCAATGCTGATTGATTACTTGCATGACCTCACCACTAAATTACGTGTTCTCCACCAACAGGTTCGAGACGCTTTACCAGAGGCCTCCACAGACCCAGGTCATTCTATCCAACCGGGAGACTGGGTCTGTGTAAATTTTTTTCAAAGGACAAGGAATTTGGAGCCTCGTTGGAGGGCGCCTCGACAGGTTCTTTTGGTCACGCGTACAGCAGTGAAGGTCGAAGGGAAAAAGAACTGGATCCATGGCGTGCACTGCAAAAAGGTGCCCTTGCCCTTGCCTTTTGACCAATGGGTCTGTAAGGGTGTAGGAGATTATGAAGGCGAAAGGGTCCCTCGGTTTGTACCTTTCAGTAGTGCACACCTAGATGGAGCTCGATCCGAAAAAGAAGATGACGACGTTTTACAAGATGCAGGACCGCCACATCTTCGATTGAACACTACAGATCCACAGACACTATTTCAGGACCAAACTGTGCTGAACAGAACTCGATATAATTTAAGGCCTAGACTGGTCAAGGACACCTGAAATTTTCATCTCTTTCGTGACATGTATCATCTGTCCAGGTTGCAGGGTCACGGTAGGAGTCTTAGTTCGTGACCTGTATAGTGGCTAGGCCCCCAGGACTTGCAGTGTCATAGGACGGCTAATAATCACAGCCAAGTGAGTAAGGAAGATTGCCGTGAGCAACAATTTTAGAGGATGGATGTCAAATTGCAGAAGAATAACAAGAAGGAAGAGATGAAAAAGAAATATTGTAAATTAGTGTACAGTCACTGTGGCATAACATTGTGTGTTCTTATGTTTTCTAGTATCTTATTGGCTTGTATAGATTGGATTGTTCATGTTATGCAGCACACATCTGTTCCTACTTCTATCTCTTTGCCTTTTCACTCTACTATCTCCCCACACCAATTATATACGCTTCCCCAACATGAACTAATCAGGAGAACAGAATATTTTAACAATTCATTTGTCCAGTTATTGCATCAACACCAATTGGTAGTCAACACAACCGACTGTTGGGTGTGTGGACTTAAGCCTCATACCACAGACAAAGGGATGCCATATTTAGCCCTTTCATTTTCCTATGAAGGTTCCGCTTGGGCCTATTTTGTAATGTTCTCAAATGCATATCAGAACCGATTTAGACGTCCAGCCGGTTCATATGGTAATGGACAAGATTTTAGTCATAGTTCTCTGATAAAAGGAATAGTGGCTATGGCTAGAATTGTGGAGAATAGTAAGATTCCTGTTGATGAGAAACGGGCATACGACGCTTGGAACGTGATTTGTTACGCCACTAGCCTTACAGATAGGGTTAAACAGGGAAAATCTCCACCAATTTGGACTGTGCCTCATCAAGGTAACTTTTGTTTACAAATAAATGGCCAGACTACTGACACTGGACAAGGAAAGAGTGTTTGTTCCCATACGTACATTCACACATCTCAGAATTCACTACCGTTAGTGCCATCCCATGGCACGTATTTTGTCTGCCACGATAGAGCCTATACGCGGCTACCAACTGATTTTTCAGTAACATGCTATATAGCCTTTCTTCTTCCCCCTACATATAATGCTCCTTCGGGACATCACAGGAACAGATATGGCAGAGGGATTATTAATTCTAAAGACACGGCAGGACAAGAGGGAGGTGATTTCCATAAAGGATTTCTTCCTTTTTGGGGCCCAATGGCCAACAGTAGAAACATGAGACAATTGGTTCGTGTTGTTGAGACTACCATAGATGTCACTGTGGGAGCCTTGAGCAATCTCACAGCTGAACTTCAGGCGGACCGTCTCATGACATTGCAGAACCGGATTGCGTTGGATGTTATTCTTGCAGATCGTGGTGGAGTTTGTAAATTGATCGGATCTAGCTGTTGCATTTATATACCTGACGACGCCCCTACGGTATACCAAGCCATCTCCAAATTACATGTGATCTCCGAGTCGATTCATCAGGACGAAGGAGATTGGTCTTTGTTGGAATGGTTTGGGGGATTACTGTCCAAATGGGGATGGAAGGTATTAACATTCCTTGGAGTGATTTTGGCCATCATTTTTTTCATGTTGTCTCTGTATGCAGTGTGGGCCCGCCATATGTGGTCTTTGTGCCACTATGTGTGTCCCAAGGCCTGTGCCACGGAAGACGGAGAGCATTAAAATGATGTTGCAGCAACAGCTTGATGATCTTATGGCCATTGATGTCGACTCAGATTAAAATGAGTCTGTGCATCTTGCCTGAGTAATGGCAAAAGGAGGGTCTGAGGTAATTCAGTTTCCGATCTCGTTCGTTTTTAGCCACCATTTTGTGTCTTTCTGCCATTTTGTGTTGCCCTCCCTCAGGCGGCACGGTGAACGAAGAGTTGTTTTTCCTCATCCTACTGCAACGTGTCAAATAACCTCCTGCCTCTGTTTATAGCTGGTGTCAGGGTCCGGCCGACTTTATTAATCCTCGTCTGGTCTGACTGATCCCTGTTTCAACTATCTGTTGGTTCGCACCATTCTTTCCTGACTTGATCTTATCCTCTGGCCTTCGCTATTCTTTACTCGTATTCTCTCATTTCACAACTGTCCTCTAGGCCATACAAATGTGTCCTTCCACCTGCAAGTCGACTTATAAACACTACCACTGATTAACTTGTGGGGAAGGGTGACAAACATAGTTGGGAGAGGGGCTTATTTGAGTTACTTAATATCTTGTTTTCACATTCTTCTCATTGGTTGACCCTGTATGCATTGGGAGTGTTCTTTGTGAATCTGTATGTTATAAAAGATTGTGCGCCACAAAGTAAAGTGGCAGTCTCCTAAGAACATACCGAGTGTACTTCTGGGACAACTGTACTTACCTGCAGCTAATAAACTTTATCTTCTACGCCTAACGGAGTGTCCCGTGTCTCTGTTTGACAAAGCAGGTGAACTCAGGAGATTAAGGCGTACCCTGCGCCGCCAGGCCCCTAAGGTCTTGGTTCTTCATCATCTGGCACTTTCTTTTCATGAATTTCTTTTATTGTCTCTTCGCTGTCTTTTTCTTTGGTCTTCCCTTGTTTTTCCATAGAACACTTCACTCCTTGTTCAGTCTTTGAGTCTGAACTGGTATCAGAAATCTGTAACCTTCTTCTCAGGGAAATACTTCTTGGAACATATGTTAGACTTTGTTCTGTTTCCCCCTTTTCAGGGTTTTCTTTTGTTTTTGGCTCTCCGTCATCTGACTCAGTACTGGATTCTGATTCATCAAATTACTCCTTTTCTGTGCTGTCCACTGGATTTGGAATTCTCAATGTATGGCTTGCATGGATCCAGTTTTTCAATCCAGCACACTTTACAGCTGTTGTTGTGGTCAAGATGACTTGTCGTGGTTTTCCCTACCTTGGAACCAAACAGTTTCTTCTTCTGTGTACTTTTACTCTCTCCCAGTCCCCTGGACTTAGATCATAGGCTGGCTTCTTTTCAAGGGTGGTGGCATCCGCTCCAACCTGATGAAACACAGAATGAACTGCCTTCAGCCAGGCTTTTACAGTATTCCAACACCATGTCATCAGTTATAGTCATCAGCTTGTTGACTGGTATAAACACATGCCGCATGGCTCGTCCCATGATGATTTCATGGGGGCCTAACCCTGTAGTTCTATCTGGAATTGATCTAATAGTCATGAGTACCAGAGGCAAGACATCAGGCCATTTCATACCTGTGGCTAAACACATTTTCCCTATCCTGTTTTTGATAGTACCATTCATCTGTTCCACCACACCAGAAGCCTCTGGTCGATTGGCACAATGTAGTTTTTGTCGTACATTCAATGCTTCACAAATCAGTTTTATGATCTCATTATGGAAATGTCCTCCTCGGTCTGATTCAATTGTCACTGAGAACCCAAATCTAGGGATAAATTCCCTCAAAAGTAATTTTGCCACTGTCATCCCATCATTTCTTCTTGTTGGGAATGCCTCTACCGATCTGGAAAACAGACAGACCATAACCAAAACATACCTCAGTCTGTTACAGGGAGGCATCTCAATGAAATCCACTTGCATTCTGGTAAAATGCCCTCCTTCTCGACCTATTGTTCCGAGACTCACTACTGTCTTTCTTCCAGGATTGTATTGCTGACATATTAGGCATCTCTGACAAAGACTTTCTGCTAAAAGTCTGAATTTTGCATTGTACCAGGTTTGTTTAAATGACCTGACCATGGCATCTCTCCCTATGTGTCCCTGACCATGATACATCCGTGCCATGGCAGACATCATGCTATCAGGCACGACTGGTCTTCCATACCAATAGACCCACACATGATCCTTCTCTCTTGGTGCGCATCCTGCTTTCACCCACTGCTTCATTTCCTCATTTCCTGCTTCTTCCTGTAATTGTCTCAATTCTTCCCATGTTCCCACAATGTTAGTAAACATCAAGGAGCAAGAAATCCCCTCTTTTTCCTTAGCCCGATTAATGGAATTCTGATTTCGTGCACAGTATTGTGCCATGTCATTGCATATTTGTTGCCAGTTGCGACATAATCACCACTTTGACTATGGGCAGCGCACTTCACAACAGCCAATTGCCTAGGCAGCTGTATCGCCTCAAGCAATTTTCCAACCACTTCATCATTCTTAATGGGAGTTCCACTTGATGTCAAAAATCCTCTCTGCAGCCATATTTGACCGAAGTCATGTACGATTCCGAATCCATACTGGCTGTCAGTTATCACAGTCACTCTCACACTCTTCCCAATCTTGCATGCTCTAGTCAAAGCAACAAGTTCAGCTACTTGTGCTGATGTTACTCCTTTCAGATATGATGCTTCCATTACTGCTGCCACCGTACATACCGCATATGCTGCACTTAACACTCCATCGTCAGTTCTCAAACAAGATCCACCCACAAACATGACAAAATCACTTTCTGGTAAGGGTACATCTTTTATGTCAGGTCGTGGTTTTGTACAGAAATCAAGTACATCCAGACAATCATGATCTGCTTCATCTCTGACTTCCACATTCTCAGCATCAGGCAGTAATGTTGAAGTCTTCACATTTAAACATCTCACAAGACTTACATTTGTGGCACCTAGTATAACTTTCTCATACTTAGTCAGCCGACTATGTGTCATATATTGAGTACGACTTCTTGTTAAAAGGATTGCCACATCATGAGGTACAAACACTTTCACAGGATATCCCATCATAATTCCCTCACTCTGTCTCAAACTTCGGCATGTAGCAGCTACTGCTTTCAAACACCCAGGTAGGGCCACAGCTACTGGGTCCAACATTGATGAAAAATATGCAATTGGTCTCCTCAGTTTTCCATGCTTCTGTATTAGCACAGAAAGCGCACATCCATTTCTCTCACTGCAGTACAACTCAAACTCTTTCTCTTAGTCAGGCATACCTAATGCAGGTGCTTCACACAACCCATCTCTCAATCTTTTAAATGCTGATAATTCTTCCTTGTTCAAATCAATGGGATCTTTCACATCGCTTCTTGTCAGTCGTACCAGAGGTTTTGCGATCAACGAAAAGTTGCTGATCCATTGACGACAATATCCAACCATTCCCAGAAACATTCTCACCTCTCTTTGGGTCATGGATGCACTCATTCTTTTTATGATCCTGATTCTATCTATCGTTATTTTTCTCAGTCCTTTTTCAATGGAATGTCCTAAATATTGTACTTATTTCTTGCAAAATTGTAATTTTGATGGTGACACTTTAAATCCTCCATCTGCCAAATGGTTCAGCAAGGCTATAGTGTCTAGTTCACAAGCCTCACGTTTTCGACCCCACAAGAAGGTCGTCGATGTACTGAACTAACACTGAATTTTTGGGCATTTCTAAACTTTCCAAAGACTTCTTCAATAGCTGATTAAATTTTGATGGGCTCTCTGTATACCCCTGTGGAATTCGGCACCAAGCCAAAATACGCTTGCCGAAACGAAACGCAAAAACTTTCTGACTGTTATGGTGCAATGGGATGGAAAAGAAAGCATGGCATAGATCAATTACTGTATACCATTCTGCGTCATGGGGAATCTGATATAAAATCACAGATGGATTTGGTACAATGGGACAACATGATACAACAATTTTGTTTATCTTTCTCAGATCTTGTACTATCCTGAACTTTCCACTAGGCTTTTTGAGTCCCATTATGGGTGAATTACATGGACTACTCATTATATCTCTAAAAATACCTTGCTTTATCATTTTCTCAATCACAGGTGTTACTCCTTCAATTATTTCAGGTGTCATTTTATACTGAGGGACATTTGGATAACTTACTCCTTCTTTTACTGTTATTTTTACTGGATCTACATTTCTCATTAATCCCACATTTTCTCCTGTGAAATCCCAAACTTCTGCTTTTACAGACTGTTTCAATTCTTTAGGTAATTCATCAGGGTTAAATACAGCATAGGTTTCAATAACCTCATTTTCCCTGTTTGTCATTGTCATTTTATACAGCACATCTTCATCCGGGGTTTCAAATGCTATCCCATCCGGGGTACAAAATATAGTGCAGTTCATTTTGCACAACAAATCTCTACCTAACAGATTCACAGGACTGGTATCGCACACCACAAAGCGGTGCATTTCAGAAAATTTCCCTATGCTAACTTTCACCGGCTCTGTAAGGTAAGTTTTAATCTGCCTGTTGGATACACCAACTACTTGGATCGTTTCGATCGTTTCATCCGAGAGAGGAAGGTTCTTAACATCAGCTGACTTGACAGTTGATCGAGTTGATCGAGTAGCACCAGTATCAACTAGGAAAGCAATGCTTTCATCTTTAATCTTTCCACCTACAAATGGGCCTGACAGGTCTACTTCTAGAGTTGCGCCAAGTACGCACTCTTCTTCCTTCCTTCGGCACAGTCAATAACCTTCTTCTGAATCACTCTCATCGCGTTGCAGCCAATACTGCGAAACAGCGCTAGTGCGGTACAGCTTATTTACCTGTTCTTCGTTGTAGAATCCCGTTTCACTACTATACCTCTGGGAGTTTTTGCTCTGTGGAAAAGGCGGTTTTGGCACCTGATTCTGTTGGGTAACAACCTGCTGCTGTCGTTGCGGTTGACCCCTCACCTCATTCTGCACCTGTGGATTCAATGATCAATTTTCATTGTTAGTACTTGGGGGAAATTTACACTCGGATTTCCAATGCCCTATTCTACCGCAATTATGACATGGGAATTTCTTCTTAGCTTCCTCTATATTTCCTTTACCTTTCCCAGGACTGAATTTTTGTCTTGATCCTGTATTATTCGATTGTTCCGCTAATTGAGCTTCCTGTCTCTCTGCTACCTTTACTTGTGCCCACATAGCCTTTTCTTTCAATTGTCACTTTTTAGCTTCAATCTCATCACTGAAATATTTAGCATGTCTTAATACATCGTCTATTTTCTTATTCTGCCGATCTACAGTATGTTGTTTTATTATCTCACTAATTTCTGGACGTAGACCATATACAAACCTGTATACAAAATGACTTAGATCCTTTTCACTCAGGTTTTCATCTCCACTAAACTGTTTAAAGGCCAAGATCAGCCTCTCATAATATACATGTACTGACTCTTTGCTTTCCTGATGCATTCTATCAATTTTCACCCAATCTTTAGGTGGTACCTTATTCTTCAGAAAGGCAATAACCTGTTCGTATTTCTTCATTACCTCGGGGTCTGGAGCCCCTGTTTTTGGATTCCTTGGGTATTCTTGTGTTGGCCAATTTATCATGATTTTGCACTCTGTCCCTAGATCCGCTGGTACTATTATATCAAATAGGCTGTTTAGATCAATCCATAATTCTTTAGACAATTTTACAAATCTGTCGACCTGGCTATACCACTCGAAGGGTTTTTCACGTAGTCAAGGGAAATCATTTGTTAATGACAAAATATCTTGCCTAGTCCATGGGACATGTACATATCCTCCTCCTGGAATCTCTCTCATAGGGCATTCTGTTACTACCTTCTCCTTTTCTCTAACAGGGAAAGCTGAAAAAGTTTTATCTGAGGCATCATCTCGTTTTCGATACCATCTACTTTTCCATTTGTCCATATCTCCCCATTTTCTCAGCAGGATAATTATTTCCTTAATCTGACTCATTCGTCCTGTGGTATTCATATTTTCAATGTCCTTTTCAGTTAAATCTATTCGATATGGTTTCTGTAGGGCTTTTACCTTTTCAATGTCTATACCCATCTCATTTGCCACTTCTTCTAATCTTTCATGGAGACTTTTTGCTCTCCAAGTTATGCTTTTACACAGAAATAGCAACTCCTCATCCTGGTAAATTTGTAACTTCTCTGTGGGAATAGTTCCTACTATTAACTCTTCTAATACCATTCGTAGTTTGGCCACATCTATGGACTGAGATTCTTTGTCTTTTCTCTGCAAGCTTCTCAACCATTCACTTAATTCCTCTGTAGATGGTCCTACTGACTTCTCTACATTACCTTGTTCCTGAATCCTTTTGTGTTTCTAATATTGACTCCACTGTTGTTATACATCTTTCTGTAAAATTCTGGCCTACAAACGGATTATTTGAAACATTTGGTTCAATCATACTTATTGTCTGTCTCCATGGATTTTCATTTTTACTCGGTTTTGGCTGCTCAACCTGTTTAGTGCTTTTATAAGGGACCGTTAAACAATGTTCGCTATCTTTTTGTTTATCAAAAATAGGCATTACTGGACCTATCGTTACTGGAACTGTTACAGCTTCCAGATTTTTTATCAATTCTCTTATTTTCTCTGTTAATTCTAAGGTTGTCTTTGCTAGTTCTGCTGAATTTACACCATTTATTCTACTTTCTGACTTCCTCTCAACCTCTCTAATGGAATTATTTTTCTCTAAATATTGGAACTCTGGTTCCGATTTTATGATTCATAAAGTTTCTTCCATTGGGGCACTTGGTGTTAATATTTCTGGTTCTGGCCGATATGGAGGTGGATTTTTATAGAACATGTCATCAAGAACATCATCCTCTGATTCATTCACTCCATACCCTCTCGATTCCACATTATGTATTTTTTCAGTGCATTTTCTTCCCAGTTCTTACAGGAAACAAACCCTCAGTCATTCTGCCACCTTCTCATTCGATCATCATGATTCTCATGTTCGTATGATCTACCAAACATGTACCTATACCTTCCGCCACTCCTCTGTCTTTCTCGATCATGCATCTCATCTTCCCATTCTGTCAACGCTTCAAATTGTGTCGGTCTAGGTCTCGGTTCTAGATTCATCCTTTTCTCTCTTAAATGAACCATGTTCTGGAAAAGCCAAAACTCCGTCATCTCTAGTGTACTTAACCCAATTGTCTAACCAAATACAGGTGTAATATCCATATTTCGCAACCATAAAGGATGCGTGGGTTTTCGGGGGAGGAAGTAATTGTCCTTCCCTAGTTACAATCGGTTTGTCCTTCTTAAACCACTTCTTAATTCTCCCGAACCAGGACTTTTTCTCCTTTTCTGGTGGATCGTAATACATCTTTTCTGTCTTTTCGTGTATCACTAGTCTCTCCTCTCGACTGTACCGCTATTCTGACCAATTGTAGCGCGACTCACACTAACGCACCAATCTGGAGCGTCTATGTCACCTTTGCAATTCTCCAATCCCAGCGCGACTCACACTAACGCATCAATCAGGAGCGTCTACGTCACCCTGTGACTCTCCACACCTAGCGCGGCGTACACTAACGCACCAATCCGGAGTGTTTACGTCACTCTGTAATTCTACACTCCTAGCGCGACTCACACTAACGCACCAATCCGGAGCGTTTACGTTTCTAGCTGACTGGCCAATCCCAGCGCGGTCTTTCTGACGTCAGCAGCCGCTGCCGCAGCTCCTGCTCCTATCTACCCCTCCTTTACAAAATTCACTCGGTAAGTTTTGTTTCAAATTTACAAATCTTTTAGTAACAACACAAAAACACCACCATTGTCCGCTTTGCTAACCAAGGAATAGCAATAGACCTTTCTCACGAGAATTCCGTCTTTCCAGAGAGCAGCGCTTACCTCTGCCCTACTACGGAATCGTTACTTCCATTGATAAAGTAGCACATCCCTCTAACTTACCCTTCTAATAAGCATTAGCTAACCGTTTCTCCAGAATTAAGACACCTAGTTGGAGACTCAATGTTCCTGAGAAATAAAACCAGAGTTTCACAATTAACCTGAATGCCTTTACATTCACGCACTTTCACACGAGAAAATTAGTACATTCACACAGAATTTTGTCTTTGCCGAGAACAGCGAACAGTCTGTCCTACTTCAGAATTATGACATACGTTAATAAAGTAGCACTTCCCTCTACTTTATCCTTCTAACAAGCTTAGTGAACACCTATTACCTTTCCAGTGATAAGCGTTATCAGAACGCCTTTTGGGCTCCTGGTACCTAAGACCAAAATTTCACAGGTGACCTTCGCTACCATACACTTCTTTGATACAGGAGATATCTCTAATGGCAACACACGACGATGTCACCTAATCGAACCCAGGCAATGCGTTGTGCAACTTCAATCGTTACACGTTTCACCTGTGTACCTACAGGGCAACAACAATTCCGTTTTTCCCGAGAACAGCGCTTACCTCTGCTCTACTACGGAACTGTGACAAACTTCCGACTTCCTACATCCCAGAAGCCGTGCAGACAACATAAAACTCGACGCGACTCAACATAGAGTGTTAATACATAAACCAATACTAATCAATAATCAATAATCGATAAGCAATGTACAAGCAATAATCACCAAACCAGAACAATAACAACCATCATTCTGCTACCAGAAAAACTGTTGCAGCGTGGAATTTTAAATCCTCCTTTCGTCACAGACCAAATATCATAATAACATATTCACTCAATACATTCATTGGTGGGGCCCATAACACCAACACTCACACTTCATTGATCCGTTCTCACGGGAGAAATAAGTTTTCCAAACGCTGACATGAAAGGAATACCTTTTCACCTAAAGAACTTAATTTACATGAACATAAATTGAATACCTTTATTAAACTCAGAACGCCGAGATATTCCCTCCATTTAGTCGATAGATCAGTTAGTTGATTTTGGATATTTGGTGACTCAATTCTTTAATCTACATTTAATCTTATTCTAATCTCTTCAAATAAATCACCCAACACATTTGTTTGTTAGAATAATAATTTTGTTTATCTAATTATTCGCAAATTTAATAAATCATAAACCAAACCACAGAACATCATATTTACCTAATCTGGCTATTAGTCGTCCTCTAAGTCAATTAAGTCGTGATAAGACTTTAATTCATCAAAGTCAGGCAGCAATTCAGTCTGTCAAAGATTCAGGAAACAGCTGTCCAGCAGTGTCACCGTCCTCTCCGTCAGCGTCAGCATTCTCATTAACTCACTATTCTACCATCTTTTATTTTAAATTTGATGTCAAGATGTAACAAAATCAGTTTTAGACAGTCCTGATTGGTGGGTTTGGGGTCGTTCGGTGAAGTTCTCACATAGTCTATTTGGTTAGGTGATCACACTTGCTGGTTCCGGTTTTAAAGACAGTCTTTTGTTTAACAGTCTTGGCAATTCTCCCAGTACGACCTTGATGGGTACATCTTGCATGGGGTCAGGATGAGGATACTTGTTGCTGGCTGTGGTGCAGGTGCACTTCACCCGAAACCTCGTGGAACGGTGACTAGGGCCCTCATGTCAAAGTCAGCCATCTTTACGAAGGCTCAATCAGTCAACTTAAGCAAAACAAACACAAAACGTAATTAAAACATTGAAATAGCTAATAAAATGTTAAACCCTCACTAATTCCCTTATGTGTATGTAATTATCTAACATGATAGCAACATTCAAAGCGTTTATGTTCACCCAGCGATGTCATCTGGTGCAACATACAGTTACATCACAAAAGCAACATATATCATGCAATATTCAAATTTTCTACCATTAATATGCGTACATATACAAATTAGTTCAGCCATGCAAATGCAAATCCCACTTGTAATTCTTTCATTAATACAGTTGAGTAGATATCACTTCAAACAGATTAATATTATTATAATTAATAGATTATTCGGATTAATATGAACATGCAGAAATGGGGGGGGTATACAAACTTTTGTACTACCCGCTCCATCACAGCCGCCCCTCCGTCCTTCTCCGGCTGTGGCGAGCCACATTTGTCTCCCATTTTGGACCATGCGAATTTGGAGAGCTGCTTTTGGGCGTTCGCCTTGGGCCCCCTACCTCCGGTCGCCCTGAATGTGCGGCAATGGACGCTCCACTAGGTGAAAGCACAGGCCAGCTTCGAATAGTGAACCTTAGATCGTTGACTAGAGTGACTGAGTTTGTGAGATTCTCTTCCGAATTTGCAGTCTGGGTATCTCGGCCCCAGAACACAGACTATCGTGGCTGGGCTTCTCATACTTCGCAGCCCCCGCCGATGCGGCGCGACGCGACTACCCTCGCCGGCGTTCCGCAGAAGGCTTCATGCAGTCTAGTTGCAGGGAGTTGTCATGGCCAAACACCCCCAGTCTTAGGTGTCCCCCACTGTCGTCATCTGTCACTGATAGACAAAGCTTCTTTTCCTGATGCATGCCCCGGAGTCACTCCTGTGTTGAATGGTCGGCCCACGCCATGCGCTGGGTAGTTACTGTGGGCTCACTCCCAGCAGCTTAGCTGTTCAAGAGACACCGGTTACGGCCTGATTTGCACGTAAGCCCGGGGATCCAGCTCGAACGCCCCTTTCCAGTACTTCAGCTGGTGCACAGAGCGCTATAGAATATCAAACTGTGCTAACTTGGAGTTATCAGCAGCACTGGATCGATGCAGACCACAGCATTCAGCGCCCTTGCACAGGCACCAGTGTCAGCCTATGCATCCAAGTAGGCCGTAAGCTAAGGCCTCAATTTTTCGCTACTGCAGTCTAGCGCCCAGTGGGCCACGGCGCTCTGTCCTCTCAGTGGCTCTCACCACAAGCCACCGTTCAAATTGCCTACAGGGAAGCAGCAGGGAGGCTCCCCCGACAGGACGGCTCCTTCAACTATTCAGGGGCTCCCAATGCTCATCAACGCTCTCCTTTGGACCTGCAGGTCTGCGCCATATGCCCCACACAACCATATAATTCACCGCCACGGCAGCAATCACTGGGCCTCCCGCAGCGCCCTCCGTCCGATTCCCACTGCAGGTCTCTAAGCCGGGGACTCGCACAGCCCGCAGGGGCAAATCTCCTCAGACCTGGGGCTGCCACACCCCCTCTTTTATGCAGGCTCTGAAACGCGTTCCAGTCCTCATAACTCGAGTGAGCCCAGAGGCCAGATCTACGCTGTGCCTCCGCTTCCTGCCGGGTCCCCGTCCAAGCCGCAGTTCCTCACGCACCACAGGTCCGACGACGGCAGTCGTGGCGCACGAAGGCTGCAAAGCCGGGGGCTCAGGTGCTTGATCCACTCACCGGGTCTTCCCCTGTACTGCAGCACCGCTCTGTTCAGGAGCCCTCAACTGGTCCCTGTCCGCACCGGGCGCTTCCTCAGAAGTAGGGCGCCTCTGGACCCCCTTCGTACCTCTTAGCTGTCTGGCTTCTTCAACGTCCCTCGGGCATTATCAACACTTTCAGTCGGTGAACGTCCGCCATTGCCGCCTCATCAGGGACGGCTCAGAAGGGGGTTGCCGGAATCTCCAGCCGAGTCGCTGCCCCAGTCGAGTCTCTCTTAGGGGGTGAGAGGTAAGATGCTGCGTATTCTCGTACTTTTAGGTTGTGGACGGCTTTGGAAATTGACGGATTTGTAGCGTGGAATCAGGAGCCCTCTCAGGCAGTGGCCATTCTCGTTGGCTGCTAGCCACGCCCCCTGTCCGTGTTGTGTTTTGGACCATTTCCTGTTGCGGGCACTAGGCCTATCCACACAAGTGAGGTGCCATTTTTATCAGGAAACTTGGGGGGATGCTTGGTGGGTGGAAGTTTGTGGCTCGCCGCAGATTCCAAAACTTTCTATCACAGAAATGTGAGAAAAATGTGTTTCTTTTTACAAAGTTTGAGGTTTACAAGGGATTATGGGTAACAGAACCTGGTGAGAGACACACAAGTCACCCCATCCTAGATTCCGCTGGGTGTCTAGTTTTCAAACATTTACAGATTTGCTAGATTTCCCTAGGTGCTGGCTGTACAAGGGCCTAAAATCCACAGCTTTGCACATTCCAAAAATAAGTCAATGCCTAGTGGGCTTTCTTCCGCCCTGGGGGTGGTGCAGATTGGGGGTCTATTGCCCCGATATGCCCCCAAGGGACAGGGCTGTTTCTAGGTGTTGTGCCACCATAGGCGAGAATTGAAAAATGCCACCCCCTCCCTTTTACTACCATCATTCTCTCCCCCTGTCATCCAGACTAGAGAGGCAAACCCTCTACTGCCCAACTCTTCTATGTTACTCTCATTTACTATCAGGATACACGATCACAACAGCCAGTCCTGCAAATGACCTCAAAGAAAGGCCCAGGCCAGACCGTAGCGGTAGCCATACACTCACAGAACTATGTACACGGTTGCCCAATAGAGCCTTGTGTTTAAATGCCACAGAGCCTTCAAGTCCACCTCGTTTTCAAAACCAGAAACAACAAAAATAGTAACTTGCACCATCTTCCAAGGCCAGACCTAGTGGTTTTGCCAACGCTTGTTTTTTCTTCTTCACTGAGGCACCTGAAATAGTTATCAACTACCATTCGGTCGCTCCCCCCCCCGCTGCAGCTCCGCCTGCACCCCTACTGAGGTGTACTGATCGCCGCCGAAGTCGAGGCCCTCCACCACCTGCAGGCTTCCACCTGCGCCTCATCCCTAATGGCCAGCGGTGGCCTTGGTTTGTATCCGCTCTACTGTGCCTTTCACTGCCTGTCCGCTCCTCTTCTGTGCACCCCTGCCCCCCGCTAGCCGTTCTGTTCTGTGCCCCCTTGTTTGATTCTGTGCCCCGTTTTTCTTCTGCTGTTGCCCCCTTTTGATTCTGTGCCCCGTTTTTCTTTCTGCTGCTGCCCCCTTTTGTGATGCTGTGCCCCGTTTTCTTCTGCTGCTGCCCCCTTGTTTGATTATGTGCCCTGTTTTTCTTCTGCTGTTACCCCCTTTTGATTCTGTGCCCCATTTTTCTTCTGCTGTTGCCCCCTATGATTCTGTGCCCCGTTTCTCTTTCTGCTGCTGCCCCCTTTTGCGATTCTGTGCCCCTCTTGCTGACTTCTGTGCCCTCTTGATCCCTGCCCCTGCCTGTCTCCTTCCCGCAGTCGCTCCGGTCCGCTCCCCTGCCCCGTCCCCGCCGCTGCTTCCCCTGCGGCCCGCCCCCTCTGCGCCCATTCGCTGCCCCTGCAACACACCTCCCGCCTCCCAGCTGCTCCTCCCTCCCCACCTCCCCATATATGGCGCCCGCTGCGCGGTGAGGAGGGTGACCCTTGACCGTCCTGGTAGGTCGCTCCTCCCCTTCTGCAGCTCCGCCTGCACCCCCGCTGAGGTGTACTGATCGCCGCCGAAGTCGAGGCCCTCCACCACCCGCAGGCTTCCACCTGCGCCTCATCCCTGGTGGCCAGTGGTGGCCTTGGTTTGTATCCGCTCTACTGTGCCTTTCACTGCCTGTCCGCTTCTCTTCTGTGCCCTCCTGCCCCCCGCTTGCCGTTCTGTTCTGTGCCCCCTTGTTTGATTCTGTGCCCCGTTTTTCTTCTGCTGTGTCCCCCTTTTGATTCTGTGCCCCGTTTTTCTTTCTGCTGCTGGCCCCTTTTGTGATTCTGTGCCCTGTTTTCTTCTGCTGCTGCTCCCTTGTTTGATTCTGTGCCCTCTTTTTCTTCTGCTGTTACCCCCTTTAGATTCTGTGCCCCGTTTTTCTTCTGCTGTTAGCCCCGTTTGATTCTGTGCCCCGTTTTTCTTCTGCTGTTGCCCCCTTTTGATTCTGTGCCCCGTTTCTCTTTCTGCTGCTGCCCCCTTTTGTGATTCTGTGCCCCTCTTGCTGACTCTGTTCCCTCTTGATCCCTGCCCCTGCCTGTCTCCTTCCCGCGGTCGCTCGCTCCCCTGCCCCCGTCTCCGCTGCTGCTTCCCCTGCGGTCCCGCCCCCGCCGCGCCCATTCGCTGCCCCTGCAATATGCCTCCCGCCTCCCAGCTGCTCCTCCCTCCCCACCTCCCCTAAGGCAAGCCCGTCTGCGCCCATCCGCGCCTGGACCACGCCCAGCGCCAGAACCCCTGCCCCCCGCACCAGCCACGAAGACTGCCTCCGCTATGATGCCAATACCCTCGTCGCTCTCAACCCAGGAAGGACCCACACCTGCTGCAAGGCCGCCCCGAAGCGCACCCATAGGCCCTTCACCTGCCTGAACTGCAGCTTCTCCTGCCTCGAAGGCACTGAGACACCCGCCACGACGGAACCCAACCAGCTTAGATGCATCCTGATCAACACCCGCTCCGCACGCAAACACGCCTTCAAGCTCTGGGACCTACTCGACACTGCATCCCCGGACGTCGCCTTCCTGACCGAGACCTGGATGAACGAAGCCTTCTCACCAGGCATCGCCATAGCCATCCCCGACGGGTACAAGATCACCCGCAGAGACCGCACCAACGGGGCTGGAGGAGGAATCGCCATTGTCCACAAAAACACCATCAGGGTCTCAACAAACACCAACGACACCCTCAACACCGCCGAACACATGCACTTCCAGATCCACACGGACCCCAAGACCACCCTAAGAGGCACCCTCATCTACAGACCACCAGGACCCTGGCCTCAATTCTGCAACTCCATCGCCGACCTCATCAGCACGCATGCGCTGACCTCCACCGACTACATCCTCTTCGGAGACCTGAACTATCATCTGGAGAACAACAACAACCACAACTCCTCCACCCTGATCGATAACCTCGCCAACCTCGGACTAGAACAGCTCGTCACGACGCCAACCCACATCGCCGGTCACACACTTGATGCCATCTTCTCCTCAAACCCCATGTCACCTTCAGCCACGCCTCCAAACTCACCTGGACAGACCACCACTGCATCCACTTCTCCTTCCAAAAACGCCCCACAAACCACCGCACCCTACAGATCCCCCGCCGCTGCTGGGGCAAAGTCACTGAAGAACAACTACAGACAAGCCTCGCACTCAACCCTCCGACCAACCCCACCAACCCCGATGATGGTGCACTCACCCTCGAATGCTGGATGAACGACTGCGCCAACACCGTAGCCCCGCTGAAAAAACCCACCAACAAAGACACCAGCAAAAGAGCCAGCTGGTTCCCCCCGGAACTCCTCACCTCAAAGCCCACCTGCCGGAAATTGGAGAACATATGGCATAGCGACAAGATGCCGGACAGCTGCGCTGCCCACAAAGACGCCATCCGCAACCACCACCACCTCATCAGGACCGCCAAAAGGACCTCCTTCACAGACCGCCTTGACAACAACGCTCACAACAGCAAGGAGCTCTTCAACATCGTTAAGGAACTCTCCAACCCCAGCTCCAGCGCCAACGACATCCCGCCATCGCAAGCCCTGTGCGACTCCATCGCCACCTTCTTTCACCGAAAAATCACCGACATCCATGACAGCTTTAAACCCCGGACAACCCCTGCGGGCCTCGTCGCACCGGACTCACCGCACCCCACCGTCCACGACTCCCTGACAACCTGGGCCAACGTGAGCATCGATGACACAATCAAGACCATGAGCACAATCCACTCTGGATCCCCGTCCGACCCTCTCCCACACCACATCTTCAACCAAGCCAGCAATTCCATCGCACCACACCTGCGCAACATCATCAACCTCTCCTTCGAGACTGCTACCTTCCCTGAGAACTGGAAGCACGCAGAGATCAACTCCCTACTGAAGAAACCCAAGGCAGATCTGAGCGACCTCAAGATCTTCCGGCCCATCTCCCTGCTTCCGTTCCCAGCAAAGGTCATCGAGAAGATAGTTAACATCCAGCTCACCCGTCATCTCGAAGACAACATCATCCTGGACCCCTCCCAATCAAGATTCCGCAGCAACCACAGCACCGAAACCGCCCTCATCGCCGCCACAGACGACATCAGGATAATTCTAGACAACAGCGAGACGGCGGACCTCATCCTCCTGGATCTCTCCGCCGCCTTCAACACCGTCTGCCACCACACACTACGCACGTGCCTCCAAGACGCAGGGATCCGGGAAAAGGCCCTGGACTGGACCACCTCTTTCCTCTCCGGCAGAACTCAGAGAGTCCGCCTCCCCCCGTTCCAGTCCGAGGCCTCCAAGATCATCTGCGGCGTCCCACAGGGATCCTTCCTCAGCCTGACGCTGTTCAACATCTACATGGCACCACTAGCACTCGACGCCCGACAGCACGACCTCAACATAATCTCCTACACCGACGACACGCAGCTGATCCTCTCCCTCACCAAGGACCCCCTCACCGCCAAATCCAACCTCCACCAGGGAATGAAGGCCGTCGCCGACTGGATGAAGGAAAGCCGACTTAAGCTGAACTCAGACAAGACGGAGATCCTCATCCTCGGGTCCAACCCCTCAGCATGGGACGACTCCTGGTGGCCCGCATCACTGGAGACCACCCCGGCCCCTACCGACCACGCACGCAACCTGGGAGTCATCCTCGACTCGAAACTCACCTTGACCAAACAAGTCAACGCAGTCTCCTCCACCTGATTCAACACCCTCCGCATGCTCTGCAAGATCTACAGATGGATCCTGACAAACACGAGGAAAACAGTCACCCAGGCCCTAGTCAGCAGCAGACTCGACTACGGAAACGCCCTCTACGCCGGAGCCTTGTCCAAGTTCAACAGACTACAAAGAATCCAGAACGCTATTGCACACCTGATCCTCAACGTCACGCGCCGCGACCACATCATCCCCTACCTGAGGAACCTACACTGGCTCCCCGTCGACAGAAGGATCTCTTCAAGCTCCTGATCCACGCACACAAGGCACTCCACAAAACCGGCCCAGCCTACCTCAACAGCCGACTCTCCTTCTACGTACCCAACAGGATACTCCGCTCCGCAGACCACGCCCGGGCCACGGTCCCGCGCATCCATAGAATCGCTTCCGGAGGCAGATCCTTCTCCCACCGCGCCGCCAAGCCCTGGAACACCCTCCCCCTCTACCTAGGACAAACCGAAGACCTACTGACCTTCAGGAGACAACTCAAGACCTGGCTTTTCGACCAGTAGCAGCAGCACCCCCCCCCCCCCAGCGCCTTGAAACCCTTACGGGTAAGTAGCACGCTTTACAAATTAATCAATTGATTGATTGATTGATTGCTCGGGGTGCCACACATTTGGCTAAATGACGAGCTGGGATTACAATTCAGGGTCTCCTGCTCAGCAGCTACGATTTTACCGCATCCGCTCTCTGTAACACACCAGACTACTATAAAGAAGTTAATGTCCGGTTTCTTGTAAAAGCCCATTTTTACACGACACTTGATGTAGGGGAGTGCATGTGAGGATTATTTTAAGAGCTCAGCAGTTTGGCGGATGAAGGAACAAGGGTACTGGGATTATAAATGGGTATCCCCAGGACCACACTGTTGATCAAAATGGAAGCGGGGTTTACTTGTTCGTGAACACCTTGCAGGCATGTGGAACTCCGATGCTAGCGGGTGCAAAAGGTCTGCTTTTCACTATATACTGAATCAAAGTATTTAAAAATAATTTAATATCCATTTAGAATCAAAGCATACAAATGTATATGAGGGCAGGTCACACTGTAAAGAAACAATCTTTGCAGTGTCCGAGTGCTAAATTTGGTCTATATCTCCGCCTCACAGCCGAATTTTTCATGATAGAAATCGATGAATGATTAGATAGATCCATGAATAGCTGGATAGATGGATTATTCTGTGAGTGAACAGAGGAATGTTAGAAGTGAAGAATAAACTGTGCAGATGAATTAATTCATGGAAAAATAATCATTGAAATGAGAAGTGATTGCATGACTATGTTGTGAATGCATTAACAAATGGGCGCAGGAATAAAAACATGGATGTGTGAATTCACAAAATAATGTATGCATGCGTGAAGGAATTTGATGGCACGCGCTGTGCACTGCAGTCTGGTTGCTCACAACGACGACCAACTCTTTGTGTGGCATGTCAAAGCAAAGAAAGGAAAGGCACATCAGGAGCAGCCTGCTAGCTGCTCAGCCCATCCTCTCAACTGTCTCACACCACACCATCCTCCAACATTCCAGTCACGTCAACATTCCACATGGAACACTCACACTGGCTGAGCAGCTAGTTACAAGATACAGGAGAACAGTAATAACCTTACATGAAGATACTACAGCCATTCAGAAGCGGACCATCTCCCGATGAATCATGCTCGGCTTTAAGATTTGCTACCATTGGACAGGAAGCAACCCACTGAGGGTTTGCATGCTCATTCCACTAGAGCTAAGGCTGCGACCACTGTGTTAGCATGCAGAGTTCCACGCTGCAGAGTGGGCTTCCCTACACACATTCATGAAGCATTACTGACTAGACAGTCAGGTCTGTTGCGGCAGGCACTTTGCTCGTCCGGTCCTGCAGGACATGGTGCAGCTGAAAATGAGTGCATGCAGAGTTTCTTTGTGGAGCCATTGATGAATCATGCCTCTAAAAACATTGATGTACCAGAATCAGAGTAGCTTGTGACTGGTAGATGTGCGGTTCCAGCTGATATGATGGAGGTGGATAGAGGAAGCTGTCATGCTGACTGTTTTCATTGTGATGGTGAGGTAGTGGCATCTGTAACTTTCTCCAATACCTAGTGCTTCATTTTTAAGCCAGCAGTTGCAGTTGGGGCCGACCGGCACTATTTTTGGGGTCAGAATTTATTTTTCCCCATCAAACTTTGATCCAGATAAAGAGAGAGAAAAACACACAATGGGGAAATAAAGAGGTAGAGAAAGCTGAAAAACTGACAAAGCAAGCAAGGATGAAAAAGAAGAAAGAGCGAGATAAAGGGGCAGACAGTGATTGGTGGTGGATGAAAGAGGCATGAGGTGGATTCAAGACTACGCAGCCTTAGTATTTGCCAACCCTGACATTAGATCTCTGTGGGTGCAGCTTTTGAGCAAAACTTTGGGCACCAGCACATATTATTTTACAAACTAAGCACTGCCAGTGCCTAATGTGTGCTATTGTTTTCCTGTGTTTGGCGCCAACACCTTTTTCTAAACACCGGTACTTTAATAGTCTACCACATTTGGCTTTGTCTTATCTTTTTAAATGAGCACCTCAACAGGTTAGGTGAGAAATTAATACATTAAACAAAATAATACCAGCGCATCCAGGCTATGTTTACAGCTTTTGTGAGCCGGATTAGTCCACACTGTCACATTGGGAGGAGTGTGATGGTTAGTGGATAGTGGTGGTACTGACCTTTGACAGCACTGGCAGTGGGTGGTACATGCTGCAGTGGCCTCCTGGGATACCTATGGCCCTGGCACTTACTCTTTTATAAATTAGGCACCACCTTAAACACATTCTTGCCCATGCCTCAGCTCCCTGAGGTGCGAGCACCTTTGCCTGTTCTTGTATTTTGACTGCCCCACCCTTTTTCTAAGTAATCCCACTGACTGAACATTCACTTTATTATGTGCGATCATTATATTATTTTGCATCTGGCTGTAACTAGCAATCACCTGCCAGAGGGAGCTTCGGCTGCTCATCCACCAAACTGGAGATTCACGGGCACAAACAACATCCCAACAACGGATGCCGCCCGATTCCACCCACCCCCTCTTGGCCCTACATGTGGATAAAAGCTTGACGTGGTAAAATCTGTACGTATTCATTTCTCTCCCAATGTGGTTGAAATTGTCCCGCGGTGCCCTTTGCCATTATATGTATCTGCAATATAGTATATATTCTTAAGAAAATGACTTTTTTTTTGTCAGAAATGTGGTCTGCATTCTTTTTTCATTTTCATTCTCGGGGAGTCGGCCAGCGCAGAGCTGACTGGTGTGGCCCAGCTTTCATTAGCGGCCGTCCATAGATCTGCATAGCGCACGTGATTGCACGTGAAGGACACCCGACCACGGCGTGATGTGTGCCGACGCTGAGCATCTATTGCTTTTATAAAGGCTGGTGTTGCCCCCCCGGCGGAGGCAGGAGAGCGATGCAGCTCTGCTAATGCAGCTGAAGTGAAGGAGCGGCACTGGAAAGTGTAGGAAGTAAAACCAAGACCACCTAAAATAAATAACCCGCTGTGAGGCACATACAAAGATATGACCGATGTAAATTGAGTCTGCCTTTGCAAATACTGAATAAACTGTACGATATTAGCAGGCAAAGGTTGCGAACAGCTTGACAAGACCGACTACTCCAATTTCATTTACACATTACCCAAGACACCAATGCTGGGATGGAAACGGTGACAAATAGTGGAAAATGTTTAGTGTGACACGCATTCTGCTCTGGTTAGGGCTGAATTATTGTTTGGCTGAGGAAATGAACAGTGGGTGTCAATGACATGCTGTAAATTTCTGCTACACAAAAGCTGCGGACAGGTGAAACAGTTTTCTTTGTGAAAATAACAGACTACTGTAGTGATATGTAATGTATCAGCAGAGGCTTAGCAGATCCGGCCCCATTTTCTATCCCTAATATGTTTATGTTAAAGTTAAAGTAGTCGTAACTGACCTGCAGAAGGCATTCCTTGTCTGATGTTTAATAACAGAGGTAATTAGAATGCTGTGTAAAGTGACATTTGGTTGAAGTGTGTTTTGTGTGTACACATGTCTTGCTGGCAGATTGCACACTGTCTCACTGTTTAATTAGGATTTAATGTTCAGGGTACCTTCATTCTGCAATGACACTCAACAGATTTTGATATTTGCCTTATAACCAGGTGAAGAAAAAAATCCACAATCCGGCAGCAAAATTGATTTAAGAATTTATCAGGATTTGCATCGAGACATCATTCTGCAAAGACTGGAATAGGGTCAAAGGTGAGGTGCAGTCATGCAAGTAGCGGGCAGAAAGGGCATCCAGGAGACTACAGCTGCTAACAACAGCCGGGACCCGAAAGGAATACCACACAGCAGGAACCCACATCACCCATATAGCAATTGGGGGCCTGGCAGCTGCTTGGGGGGGGAGGGGGTTGGATTGAGCTACCACACAGGGCAGCAAATGGCAAGCTGTCCAGCAAATACATTAGGTTGAGAAAAAAAACCTCTTGACAACCGACCAGCCGGCTGGCCGGCTTCCCCCTCTCCTGTGTCCTCTTCCTGGGAGAAACAGAAAGCAGGAAGCACCAGGGATCCCACGCTCCCTGCTGCCAACAACAACGCTGTGATGCAGCCTTGTGATTGGGTTGAGCGCCATGACACTTCACTTAGCCAAGGGTTGGAGGGGTGGGCATGTCCTTTAGGCAGGCTGTTATGCAGCCTGCATGGAGAACATTGAAAGTGTGCATGACTCTTTTGGGCGGCCCGAGAGGACTGACCAAACAGTTATTCAGCACCTATGAGTGTTCTACCACTCCTCCCCTGCTCAGCAGCCCCGCCCAACCCCTCACTCAAGCTGCAGTAGCAGGAGACAAAATTAAATTATCAGAACATAACGTTATTATAATATTCTTTTTTCCTTTCTTTTGCTGCTTAATGGCAGTGGGATGACGCTCCTCCGCCTTAGCGGAGGAGCTGCCACTTGTGGTTCGCTTATTGGTGTTAACATTTTTCACCTGGATTTGTGGTTCACTAGCATGATCACTATAGTGTTGGTTCCCTATACAGTACTGAGCATTACATATATTCATTATTTTGGCTTATAGTTATTCCTGAAGAAGGGTTCTTAACTGGAAATGCATTGGGTCATTCTAATCATTGGATCATATTGACAAATATGAATTGTTGCCTCAAGGAGTTGGAGAGGAGTTGGCCTAACGGCTAGGGCGCTCAACCTCGGACATGGGGAACTGGGTTTGAGTCTCGGTAATGACGCTGAACATCCTGTGATTCTGGGCAAATCACTTAATCTCCCCGTGCCTAACAAAGAATGAATGTGTGTCCTCATGTCACAAAACTGTTGCTATGTAAAGCGCTCTGAAACCTGATTGGATTTGGGTCAAGTTCGCACTATATAAAACTCAATTGCAAATGATCCACATGATGGGATGAGAATTAAATACCAAGTCAGTAAAAGAAAATTTGGATTTTAGTATTTATTTGAAGTTGTTTTATTATTGGATGAATTCGTATTGAACCCATGTGTCAAATCTATCAGTGCGTCTTGGTAGTGGTCAGTGGGTACACTGCTAGCAATTTGCTCATGCATACTGTGGGCATATTAGGACACATCAATACAGCAGGAAAAATGAATAAAGTTATTGTACAAATTTGAGTGCTTTATATTGAGTGCACCGAGTGATACTTCTACATTCCGTGGGAAAATAATTAATTGACATATTTTCTCTGCTAGAGGATAAGCTTGCAGGTCTAGCATTAGTCACACAGGACAAGAAAGATGAGGATAGGAGGGAGAGGCGCAGGACTAGATTTGAGAGGTCCTTAGAGAACTGGCTGCACTCATTCTGTCCACTAGCATGCATGTTATGTTATGTTATAACAATTTATATAGCGCAACAGCTGCCCCAACAAAGGGGCGTCCTGGCGCTCCTGACAAGGACTAAGCCCTCAAGACACCTTCCAACACAGATTAGACTTTGGGGAAGAGATGGGTCTTAAGGGCCTTCCTGAAAGGCAGATAATCCCTTAGACCACGAATAAATGCTGGAAGAGAATTCCACAGCCTGGCTGCCTTATACCTAAAAGATCTACCGCCTGCCCTGGTTTTCTTAACCCGTGGCACCTTCAACAGGTTTTGGCTAGAGGATCGAAGTTGGCGCGTGGGCTCATAAGGCTGGATCAGGTCTGTTAATATCTGTGGAGAAGCCAGCTTCCATGCCTTGAAGACCACACAAAGTGCCTTGAACTCTATACGTCTTTCCATAGGCAACCAGTGTAGTCTTCGAATTGCATCTGAGGCAGAGCTAGATCTACGTAGACCTAGCAACATTCTAGCCGCAGCGGTCTGGACTCTCTGTAACCTGTGGACCTCAACCTTATTGGCCCCCAAATAGAGAGTCGAAGCATAGTCCAGCCGTGACAGGATTGTGGCTTGAATAATCAGCTGTCTAGTAGGGGCATCAAAGAACTTAAAAATAGACTTAAAGCTCCTAAGCAGCCCAAAACATGTGCCAGCCACCTTCTTAGTCTGGGTTTGGTAGTTAAGATTGCTATCTACCCAAACACCAAGGTTTTTCACCACCGTCTTTGGAGGGGGTGCATGTCCAAGGCTCTGGGGCCACCAATCATTACTCCAAAGACCCTGGTCTTTCCCCGTCAGCAGAATTTCCGTTTTCTCAGCGATTAACTGCAAACAGTTGATGGTAAGCCAGTCCGCCACAGCTGCCAAATTGGTTCAGAAGCGGGCGGCGTCTAGGCTATTACCCCTAACGGTATTGCTAGACAGGGCTACCACCAACTGTGTATCGTCAGCATAAGAGACAAGGGTCAAACCACGGCTGTTTGCGAGAAGAGCCAGTGGCAGCACGTAGATATTAAAAAGCAAAGGGCTCAAAGATGAGCCCTGAGGTACACCATGTCTCACCTTGAAAGTCCCTGAGGAAAACGGGGGCACAGAAACCTCGAAAGTCCTATCCTCTAGGAAGGATGCCAGCCAGCATAAGGCCAAGCCATTGATCCCAACCTCCTCTAATCGTCTCAGCAAAATGGCATGGGACACGGTGTCAAATGCGGCACTCAAGTCTAGCAGGATTAATGCCGCAGTGTGCCCATTATCCAAAGATGCCCAAAGATGTTCTGTCACGGCCAACAGTGCTGACTCAGTGCTGTGACCGGGGCGAAAGCCATTTTGCGAGGAATCCAAGATGTTATTAGAGGACAGGAAGTTGGAGAGCGTGGCATTGACATATGTCTCCAGAATCTTCGATGCCCAAGGTAGGCGGGAGATAGGCCTATAGTTCTCAGGACGATCTGGATCTAAGTTGGGTTTCTTTATTAAAGGCAGGACTTTGGCTATCTTCCAAGCAGTGGGCACGATTCCTGTGGTCAATGAAGCATTTAAGATGTCCCACAGAGTGCCCTGAATTGTAGGAAGAAGCTTAAGAAAATGACCTGGCCTAAGCGGATCAAGGGGAGAACCAGATTTTATTTTAAAACAGAGTGCCTCCAGCTGGGCAGGCACGATCAGCGGGAACTTATCCAATAAGCAGGCCGTTGCCTCTACCGAATCAGTAGATTGTATTGACACGGGAAATTGTTTATAAATCCTTTCCACTTTGGAAATGAAATATGCCGCTAAATCATCGCATTGCTTGTTGGATGAAATAAAAGGCTCCGTAGGAGCTGTCGTTAATGAGGCAACTAAGGAAAATATACATTTAGCCTTATTCCCACTGCCTGCAAGTTGTGACGCATAGAAAGTGGCTCGGACCACCTGGATCCTTTTTTGGTAGTTCTTAATGGCCAAACGATATTTTTCTTTAGCCATCAAGTCGTAGTCCCTTCTCCAAGTGCGCTCAAGTTTTTTTGCAGTCCTTTCGCAATACGGCAAGTTCTTCGTTATACCAGGGGCTGTAGCTAGATTTGCGGGATGGTTGCCATTTTTCCGGGACTAGCTCGTCCAAGGGCTGTCTGATCCAGGTAGAAAAGGCAGTATATGCCATGTTAGGGTCCGCATTAGACATGGGGCAGGAGGTCCCCAATTTTTCAGCGTAATTAGCCCAGTCAAGCTTATGCCATGCTCTCTTGCATGTGAGGTGGCAGCAATCCTTAATTCTAGCCCCTTTGATTGACAGATACATCATGATCAAATAATGATCAGTCCAAAGCAATTTTAATGGGGCCGCTACAGACAAGAAGTTCAAGTTGGTAAACACTGGGTCTAGAAGATGACCCGCCGTGTGAGTAGAACCTTGCACCAACTGAACCAATTGACAGGCCCAAAGGTCTGCTATAAAATTAGCTCTATCGGGATCTTCTATATTATCTAGGTGGAGATTTAAGTCACCCACAATAGTAAAATTGGCCCACCCAAGTGCCAATCTGTTCACGAGCTCTACACAGGGTGCTCTAAATACGCTCGAGCTCCCTGGTGGTCTATAGATCAAGAGCCCCGCTACCGTATAATTTTGCGAGATAGTGATTTTGAAACTTGCACATTCACTACCCGCCAGAATTTGTTACTCCAAATTACAAGTAAGGTAAGATTTAAAAACAACCGCTATACCCCCACCCCTGGTCTCTCTATTCACGGTCCTAATACTGTAACCAGCGGGGAGCGCTAAGAGAGTTTCAGGCATGGTACTATCGGTAAGCCATGTTTCTGTAAGAAAGCAAATATCGGGTGAATAGTTCTCCAAAAGGACAAAAATGTCCTCGTGGTGCTTAACCAGCGAACGACAATTAAGGGAAAGAATCGCTATCTTCCTCATCTTTTCAGCACGTCTGATATTAGTAGGACAAAAAATGGCAGTAGAATGTCTGTTTAGTGAAGTATACCGACAGGCCCCGCAACTAAAAGGACCCTTATGAGCCTCTTGCTCAGAGTGAGTGCACGTGTCACCGATATCTCTTAGTGCTAAAATAGATTCGCGCCCCAAACGTTTCCTTACCATAGTAGCTTCTACAGCATCTCTGGCACCTGGCAGCGGTCTGGCGCGGACGGGCGCAGACGGGCTTGCCTCTGGCGCGCCTCCGGCGCGCTTGCATCTGTCTCAATAAATATCTGGGGCTGAAGAAACACTAGTGCGCCAACAGCCCAAAATGGCGGCCCCCGGTGTCTTAAGGAACACAGAAGAAGGACACCAGGTCAGTAAGGAAATGCTAAATAAAACTTTAAAAGTCGAATGAAAGCAGCCAGACTAAACTAATGTAAAATAAGGGACCAAATGTACCCTTTGTTAAATCGTTTTTAAAGTGCAAGTGTGCCTAATAAAATGCAGCAGCAGCAGGAACAGAACTTAGCAGCAAAAAATCGTGGTCTAGAACAGGAAACAACCTTCTGTCATGTTTGATTTGAAGTTCCCCGACAGCACTGCAGCACTTTTTCTATATGAACAGAAGGTTAACGAGGCACAGTGCAAATATCAGGGCTCATCCTTGTTAAGATACGAGGGTTTCAGGGCAAAGATTCAAACATGGCCAATCATAGATTGGGATCATCAGGATATTACTGGCTTTACTCATCACATGGTCGCCGCACGAGAGGCTCGCACAAACCTGCATTTCGGTCTTCTGGGAAGAGTAAGAAAACTGAGTAGTACCTCCAAGGGAATAAAGGCAAGACGTACTCGGGGGGAGGAAGTAAAGTCCCAAACTACAACAGCTGGAAATTCAAGAAGGGTGACTGCAAGTGAGAACAAGACTGCAAATCTAGACACACATGTAGCAGTTGTGGGGATTCGCACTCAACCCTTGAGTGCCGAAAGGGGGCAATGACCAGAAAAATCCCCTGAGAAATAGTGAGGGGACACCTCCTGGGGAGGAGTTAGCCACAGTAGTGACAAAAATAGCACCCACCTCAATACAAGACAGAAGGCTCGTTCATTTACTCATTCTCTGCCATATACAGGACAATGCACGGCTATTCGAAAAGGCTTCGAAGATGGCTTTCCCATTCCCTTCAATGGTACACAGGTAGGACTCCTCTTTAGTAATCTCAAGTCAGTCTCAAAATAATCGAGGTAACAAAGCATAAAGTGGCCAAGGAGCTCGAGCTGGGCTGTGGGGCTGGGCCATTTTAGGAACTGCCATTTGAGAACTTCATAGTCATCCCGCTAAGAGTTATTCCTAAGAAAGTGCTAGGCTAGTTTAGGCTCATACAGTACCTCTTGAACCCACGGGGAGGGTCGGTGAATGATGGGCTGGATCAGGACCAGTGTTCGATATCATATGCCGCATTCAATGAAGCAGTGGATATGCTGAGGGTGGCAGGAATAAGAGCCTTAATGTCCAAAGCTGACTTTGAATCTGCATTCCGCCTCCTTCCGGTGCACGCTAATAGTTATCACCCGCGAGGCTTTCAGCTGGATGGATTTTTCTACTACAATAGATGGCTTCCAATGGACTGAACGATATCCTGTGCATATTTCAAGGCCTTGCACACCTTATTAGAGTTGGTAATAGGAGAGAGCTTTCCGGAGAGAAAAATGTTGCTCTATCTCAATGGCTTCCTCTTTGTGGGAGGACCCGGGGTCACCACAATTCAGTGCCCTACCGGTCCATTTCATCACCCTGGCAGAGCAACTCGGAGTATCATTAGCATCTGACAAATTGGAAGGCCCATTAACGTAATTGAGGTTGCTGGGTATTGAGCTAGATTTGGTGGAATGCGTGCATTGATTACCTGCCCGAAATATTATGGATTTAAAAAAGACTATGGAAGAACTAATACCCAAGAAGAAAGCAACCCTAAGGGAGATTCAGGAACTACTGGGCAAATTAAACTTTGCAAGGAAGGTCATCCCAGTGGGAAGAACATTCTCTGAACGACTGGCATGGCTGACAAGGGGCCTCACCCAGAAGCGCCAAAGGGTCAGGTTGACAGTCAGGGTCAAACAAGACCTTCTCCAACTTCAACAGGAGGCAAATCTGCAGTTAACAGTGGGTGACTGCAGAGCAATTGGAGCTTTTTACTGATGCTGCGATAGGCGAGGACGTTGACACTATTCCTGGCTCTGCCTGGCGCGCAACTCGATGGACTGGCAAGTGGCATGAGACAGGTCTGACAAAAAGCATAGCACTGCTGGTGCTTTTCCCCATCGTGTTAGCATTCTCACTATGGAATACAAATCTTGCTCACAAACAGGTGGCGCTGTGGTGAGACCACCATGTGGTGGTGCAATTGCTAAACCAGGGCACAGCTAATTGCCCAGAGATCTTTATACAGATCTTGATAATATTACAACATTTATTGGGCTGCCAGTGGAGCACAAACATAGCTGTAAAAGCCAGAAATGTGTCAGGATGTGGTAACTCAATCGCGGGTGCTCTCTCTCGTTTTCAGTGGCATGGCTCCGGCAGTTGGTGCCATAGTGGAGCAGGAGATCACACTGTTCCCCGTAAGCCTATAGGACATGATGGAACAAACCTAGCAGTCCTCTTTGATAAAACTCTTGCACCCAAACCTGCTAGGTATGCTTCCAGAAGGTGACGAGTGGAATCACCAGAAACAGGGAGAGCAACAGTAACAGAGTAGAGAGAGATGTATACACTTGCCATTCACCAGCGGTAACAATGGGGGCTCAGACCTACCTACACTCCGTTGCTTTTTTTTTAAAAAGCTCCACACAGGAGAGAACTGGACCAACTCTTTCTACTTCCAAACAGCAATGTGGGGCAGGGACAGTATCGAGTCGAAATGTAAAGCTCAAAGGCAGCACATCAATTTCACCAGACTGACACTGGTGAAACAGTACCGTACATGTGCATTACGTCCACGGAAACGGGCCTATTCAAGGCCGCCTTTGCATTAGCATTTTAGGGGCCAACAAAATCAGCTTCCTTGAAGGGCAACCCAGGGAATGCATGTCTGTGGCTAGAAGACATATACATCGGGTGTAGTGACCTGAGGGCAGGGCACTAGGACCCTGCAAGACATTAGGTGGACACGAAGGGAACCGGACACCACATCCGGTCAGGGGATGTGGGAGGGCATTGCAGAGTAAGGGAGCGACGTGGGCAGTCGTGCGTGGGCACGGCGAGAACAACATAGACTCCAATAAAGTATTCACTCATCCTTACCTGTCTCCTGTGAGTCTGTTACGAAGCGACACGACATCTGGCGACTGAAGGCGGGATCCGAAGGACAGAAGTGGATTAGAACGTCTGTTTCCTGGAGAAGAAGCGCGACGGAACCAGGAGCCCACTCTGGTCCGCTGGCCAACTCAGGAAACACTCGTGCGTGGTGGAGTGACGGGGAAAGAAGAGCGGAGCCAGGAGCCCACCCTGGTCCGAGCAGTGCAGCCAGAAAACAGCGCGACGCGGGAGCCCACCCCGACCGACACATCGGTAAGCGCGCTGTGCATAGTGAGGAAATAAAGAGGGAAGCGGCAAGCAAATAAGCTCCTGCACCCAAGAGCGCTCCGATTAAACTAACGCTGAGAGAAGGAAGGCGCGCGTTAGTTTGAACAAACTATCGCGAGACTACGGCGGCCATTTTAGAGTCAGGCATCCCGGGCCAATCAGAAGCAAGAAACGAGCGGCGGCCATTTTAAAAAGTCAGGCGAAGGGAGAAAGAGAGAAAAGACACCTCGCAAGACTACGGCGGCCATTTTAGAGTCAGGCAAGGGAGCCAATGAGAAGCCAGGCATAAGAGGCGGCCATTTTGAGGTCAGGCGGCCATTGAAATACATTGAAAAAAACAAGAAAAAGTGGAATAAAGGCGCAAATAAAGGAAATAAAGCACAAGGAACAAAGAAATAAGAAGAAAAATAAAGAAATAAAAGGGAAAGGAACAAAGAAAGAAATAAAAGGAATAAAGAAATAAATAAAAGAAAATGAATGACAACGAGGAGAAGCAGAGCACGCAAGCCATTTTCCGCAGGCCGTTACCATTTAGCCTATCGGAGCCACAAGCGGGCATTAGGTGGGAAAGATGGGTCAGGAAATTCGAGCGCTACATGAGTGCCACAGACGTCCCGGATAGCAAGCAACTGCACCTACTACTGAATCTCGCAGGGGATGAAATAGAAGATCTCTTATTAACATTCCCTACTGACCAGACTGCGGACTACAAGGGAGTGATGCAATGTCTCACACAAAAGTTCGACCCCCAACGAAATGTCGATTTTGAAAGATATACATTCAACACGGCATGCCAGCAGGGAGAAGAGAGCTTGGACGACTTTGCAACGAGACTAAGGAAGCTGGTCGCATATTGCGAGTTTGACAAGTTCGACAATGAGCAAGCAATAAGACTGCGCATCATCGAAGGGTGTAAATCGGTGGAGTTCCGAGCACGAGTTCTGAAAGAACCGACGACGTTGGAGAAGATATTGACGATGGCTCGCACAGAAGCACGGGCCACGGAGCAAGCGAAGCAGATGGAGATGGGGAAAGAGAAGAAAGCGGAGCTAGCACATCGCGTCACTGGGAACTTCAAGAAGAAAGAATTCCAGGCGCCGGTCCTACAAAAGAGAGGCGAACAAACGTGCTATCGATGTGGCCTAGAGTTCCCGCATGTAGGCGCCTGCCCAGCAATGGGTCAGAAGTGCAGGAAGTGCAACAGGGACAATCACTTCTCAAGCACGTGCATGACCAGACAATTCAGAAGTGAAAGAGGCAGAACGATGAGGCCACGGATGACAAGCAACAGATACGCACGACACATGGACACGGCAAATCGCAGCTCCTCCGACGAGTCAGAAGAGACGGCAGCATCTGTGAGGGAAGCGAGACTATATCTGATGTCAGACGCCCCAAGAGAGGACAGAGAGACAGAACATGTGCATCTCGTAGAAAAAGAACAAATAAAGAAAACGGCCACTGTGGACATCGGCGTAGGAAACCACAAAGCAAAGTTTGTGCTTGACAGTGGAGCAACCTGCAACATCATGTGCATGTCAGAATATCAAAAAATGATAGTGAAACCACGGCTATCACCATCAACTGTGGACGTGTTCACGTGGGGTTCCAAACGGCCGGTAGAAAACATGGGAAAATTTACAGAGACTCTGACATACAAAGGCAAATCATACCAAGATGAAATACATGTGCTTAAGGGTGACATCCCAGCACCATGCCTGCTCAGCAACGTGACGGCCCAGGTGATGGGGCTACTGGCAATGACATACCACATGTCAGAAACGGAAAACATCTTACTAGAATACCCAGCCATATTGAAGGGTCTTGGCAAACTAAAAGGAAAACAGATAACATTACATATAAATGAAGCGATCAAGCCAGTGGCCCAGCATCACAGACGAGTACCAATTCACCTACAACCACAAGTTGAGGAGGAAATAACAAGCCTACTGGCACAGGATATAATTGAACCTGCTGAAGGACCGACGCCCTGGGTGTCCCCGATTGTGGCAGTCCCAAAGAAGAACACCTCAAAGATCCGCATCTGTGTGGACATGAGGATCCCGAATACCGCAATCGCAAGAGAACGTCACCCGGGGCCACACCTAAATGACATGATCAGCTGCCTCACTGGGGCTTGCCGGTTCTCAAAGCTGGACCTGTGCAAAGGGTACCATCAGTTAGAACTGGACCACCAGTCCAGGTACATCACAACATTTTCCACACACATGGGTCTGTTCAGATACAAGCGACTGAGTTTTGGAATATCGTCAGCAGCGGAGATATTCCAGGAGACAATAAGGCAAGTGATAAGACCGGTACGGAACAGCCTGAACTACAGCGATGACATTTTGGTATTTGGAAAAACAGACAAAGAACATGATGCAGCTTTGCGTCAAGTGTGCACACAACTGGAGCGAGCGGGCCTCACGCTAAATGGAGAGAAGTGCGAGTTGGGAAGAGGGGAACTAGTGTTCTTCGGGCACATCTTCTCCAAACGAGGGATGAGGCCAGACCCAAGCAAAGTTGAAAGACTGAAAAATGCAAACCACCCGACAGATGTTGCAGAAGTACGGTCGTTTCTAGGTCTCGCCAGCTATTGTGCGCGGTACATACAGGACTTCGCCACGGTGAGCACACCACTAAGAGAACTGACAAAACAAGGACAGAAGTTCATCTGGTCTCAGGAATGCGACAGGGCATTTGAAGAAATAAGAGAAGCGGTGGTGACTGTGGAACACCTGGCCTACTTTGACCCACTACTGTGCACTGAACTGACTGTTGATGCCAGCCCAGTAGGACTAGGAGCGATACTAGCGCAGCATTTTCACAAAGGAAAATTGTTGCGTATGCGAGTAAGAGTTTAACGGACATTGAAAGAGCCTATTCGCAACCAGAAAAAGAGAGCCTAGCAGTGGTCTGGGCGTGTGAACATTACCACATGTTTATCTACGGGAAGTCATTCACCATCATAACTGACCACCAGGCGCTAGTGACGATCTATGGCAGCCCGTCAGCCAAAATGCCGCCCAGGATTGAACGCTGGGGCATAAGGTTGATGGATTATGACTTCACGATTGTGCACAAGCCAGGGAAAGAGCACAACCCAGCAGATTACATGTCGAGGCACCCACTACCGAAAGCCCATGAGACGACATCGATGGCAGAGGAGTACCTCAATTTCATACTGAAACAAAACACCCCGGCACCAATAACACTAACAGAACTGGCAATTGAGACGAAGAAAGACGCCACGATGCAAATGGCTTTAGAAGTAACAAGAAAGCAGCGATGGAGGCATGTCAACAATAATTGTGCCTGGGAAACAGGAGTATGCAAGGAAGAAGTGCTAGCTCTCAAGAAGATTAATGAGGAACTGTCAGAGACAGCCACAGGGATAATGATGAGAGGAACAAGAATAGTGATACCAAGATCACTCAGGAGGCAACTGGTAAACCTGGCTCATGAGTCACACCGAGGCATAGTAGCAACGAAGAAGTTGATAAGAGAGAAAGTATGGTTCCCTGGCCTAGACCACATGGTAGAAGACACCATAACGACCTGCCACCTATGTCAAGCAACAGGATCACCAGCTAGGAATGAACCACTACAAATGTCGGAACTTCCGAGAGCGGTGTGGACAACACTAGCGGCTGATTTCTTTGGGCCCCTAGAAACAGGCAACTACCTGCTTGTGGTCATAGATGAATATTCACGGTTCCCAATAGTACGACAGGTCCCGTCGACATCAGCAACAGCAACACTACCGATACTGGATGACATCTTTGCAGCATGGGGTTCACCAGAAACACTAAAAACAGACAATGGTCCTCCATTCTCAGGGGAAGACTTCCGCAGATTCATGGCCTACCTAGGGATAAACCACAGGAAGATAACTCCTCTGTGGCCTCAAGCGAATGGAATGGTGGAGAGGTTCATGGGAAACATCAAAAAGGCAGTTCAAAGAGCAAAACTGGCGCAAATTTCACTTGGCCAAGCTCTGTGCCAGGTTCTGCGTGATTACAGAAACACACCGCATAACTCCACAGGAAGATGCCCAGCAGAGCTAGTACTGGGGCGAACAAGCAGAACAAGGTTACCGCAAATTGAGGCAACAATGACACCGGATCACAGCAGCATTGCAGAAAGAGACAAAGAGGAGAAGAACAAAATGAAAAGATATGCAGATGCCAAGCGACATGCCAGAGTGTCAGACCTAAAGGAAGGAGACACGGTGATAGTACGTCAGCGGCAACAAAGGAAATCAGACAGCACGTTCTCCAAAGACCCGCTAACAGTAACGAAAGTAAAGGGACCGATGATCACGGCAGAATCAGCACATCAGCGGATAACACGAAACAGTTCACATTTCAAAGAACTAAAAGAGGAAAAAAGAGAGGACCAGGATAAGGACACAGTAGAACAAGAAGAGCAAGAGCATAACAATGGTGAGGGGCCAGCAGAAGAGCAACAGACGGAAGCAAGCCAGAAAAGAGCATGCAGACGTCCAAAAAGACTAATAGAAGAAATGTGATGATGGGAGGCACACCGACAAGTGCCCGGGCAGACTTTGCATCTATCTCTATCTACACATCTCTATGTTTCATTTTTCTCGTCACTTCTTCGTGACAAAAGGGGGAGATGTAGTGACCTGAGGGCAGGGCACTAGGACCCTGCAAGACATTAGGTGGACACGAAGGGAACCGGACACCACATCCGGTCAGGGGATGTGGGAGGGCATTGCAGAGTAAGGGAGCGACGTGGGCAGACGTGCGTGGGCACGGCGAGAACAACATAGACTCCAATAAAGTATTCACTCATCCTTACCTGTCTCCTGTGAGTCTGTTACGAAGCGACACGACATCGGGGAGAGTCACATGGTGCTGAACTGAGGCGGTCAAACATCTACCAGGACGGTAAGCCCAAGTTCACTCGGCTGGATTGATTTGCATCGAGTGCTGCCCCGCTGCTCGACCTGCGGGACAGACCGCAAGGGGGCCTCCCGTTATTCATGCATCTCAATGGAACATGTCTCAGCAAGTTCCAGTTCATGGCTGTGATGCGTCTAGCGTTGGTGTGAGTGGGTTTACAGCAGAGACTTATGGGTCGAATTCCTTCCACATTGGGACAGTCATGACCGCAGCAGCATGCAGCTTGGGGGTGGAAGTGATCAAGCGACTCGGCAGGTGGAAATCTGGAGCCTTCAAGCACTACATCAGACCGGAAAGAAATTAATCCGAACTATTTTCTTGTTGCAGAGGTCGGAGCCGGAAGACGGACGGTCTGGATACCCAGCTGCACAAACCACGGCTGTGTGGATGGGCAAAATGTTCATGACTTACTGCACTGCATACTACAATGTGCACATATGTGAGTCGGAGATTTTTTTATTTATTCTGTTCCAGTCCAGAAAGAGAGAAAGGACTGGTGTTTCTCTCTTTAGACCCTGCAGGCTGCTTTTTTACCCCTTTCATCCTCCCTTCCTTTTTACTCTGCATGTTGTATTTTTAGTCACCTTCCTGCTGCTGCTGTTGTTCTATAATTACTGTAGTTATTTAGCACACTTAAGCCGTTTGTCTGGCCACTAGGTTTTCTAAACAGGTTTTAATCATTTCATGCAATGTTGTTCCTTTCATCCTCCTCACAATGATAAAAGACTGAGGTTTGCACCCCTGTCCTTCATTTTACTTGTCGCTTATTTTTGTGGCTGTGTTAAGTTTAATATTTAATTTTAACCTAATTTCCTATTTATTTGCCAACATGCAGTTGCAATATCTATGCTACCGGAGAGGTGGCAGCACTGATGCTTCTAGTGGGCAAGCATCTCTCTGTGCTCCACTGGCTTCCATCTCTCAGAGATGCAAGTGCACTGGGGGTATGTGGCCGGCAAAATGCGTAACTTTGCAGAGATGGCCATCCCAGCTCGCTATGATATGGCATTGGACGGACCTTATTGATTGTGAGCAAGGTAAGGTGATAAGTCATATTTGCTATTTGTTAACTATTACTATTTAATTGTTTAGGTTTTGACCTCCCCTTGCAATAGCTGGAGTGTGTGAAGTTGTACTTCATCTCATAGATTCGTATTTGCGCACCTGATGACTTCTAATATTTTTTTTTTTAAAGGCAGTCACCAAAGTCTTACCCGCATCACCCTCATCTACAGTGGGGTAGGATATGTGACCTTTACCACACACCACCTTATACCAAGCAGGGAGGTACCACGCAGGCCACTTTTAATTCCCTTACAACATGGGACATTACCACACATGCAAATTATCATTGTTTGTGTAATTTAAAAAAAGCTTTTAGGTTTAGTGGGCTGGGTAGGGATAAAGAGTAGCAAAGGATATTTATGATTTATGGATGGATAAGTAAGAGATTTTTAGGTTTCAGAGATGTGTATGGGTAAGGAATTTAATATTCAGTTACAGGTAAAGCGGTAATATGGGAGCTTTAGGGATGGGTGGAGTAAAAGGTAATAACAGATTTATAGGGTTTAAGGATGGTTAAGGATAAACAGTTGTAAGAATTCTTTAGGCTTCAGTTATGGGTAGGGTGAAGGGGTTTTAGGGATGGGTAAGGGTAAAGGGTTGGAGAGTTTGTTTAGGGTAGGGGTTGGATAGGTGTAGTAAAGGATTTTTAGGGTTCAGAGATAGTATCATGTGCCAGAGTTAGGCCTGGTAGGAAATAGTGCAGATTTACATGTACACGGTTCTTTTCTAAAGTTGCCGTCTCTTTGTCACGTCGACTTTTGACACACATTTGCATTTACAACACTTGGGCTATCTTTCCAAGAAACACCAACCTTGCTGACACAGAAGAACCTTGTGATAACACTATCATACAGCCTTGGCATTATGTGCAAGATCTTAACTAGAGTTTGTTGAGTTTTTTTTTATCCTACACTCTGCGTAGAGCATGGAGTTCTTTGGAACTCCATAAAGCAAAGTTTTTTCAACGCTTACGCTTGCCAACATTAAGTTGGCAAGTGTGCAAAATCTTGCTCCAGACCACCTCCCGGCGATATTTTTCAACACAGGTGGTCGCAGATGGTCGCTACCACTCGGGTTAAGAAACATTCCGTTCGTATTGAGTAATCTGCCACTCAAGTAGGACATCTACTCGAGCAGCAGAAAGAAGCCGCACCCTTTTGCGCAGCACGTGGTGCAGTTCGCACTGATTTTACAGCACAGAACAAACACCTGGCGCTAAAAATCAGCGCTAACGGCTCGACATAACACACTTCCCTGCTAGCGATATTACGCGTAGCTCAGCAGATTTTTTGGGTCACTTCAACAAACTCCGCCCAGGCCTAGTCTTCACGTGTGTGATAAATACAATAGGCAGCATGATCAAAATCATGGCCCGAGGCAAGGATGCCCTTTTCTATATATATCCTTTTGTTTCCAAATACAATCAGGTGAGACACTTCTACTGACTTTGAGGGTCCCTGCATGCTGAAGCTTTCACCTAGCAGCTGACTGTCATCTCCGTACGGGGTGTCCAGTTCGTGATCAAGATGGGGTCCTACATTCTTATCCACCACGTAAACGGGTTAGATCATCCAGAAGGTGGTTTCTTGGCAGACCATACATTCACAGCCTCGGCACGTAGGTTAGGGCTTGTATCGTAAGAGTACTCTAGAATGTTATAACTGCTGTATATGTACGCATGTGTAAGCTGCCTCAACAAGATGGTGGAACTCTTTGTTTAATTCACTGTTTTGACACTCATAACCTCTGTCTACTAATCATTGCAGCTCATATCTTCTACACAAAAATCACTACAGTTCAATAATTATTGAAAAACTTCCCTTCATGTATACTTTGTATATTTCTCTGAGCGAATCGTTCTAGGTCTGCCACAACAGTTCCTGAGGGAACAGGGTTGTCATGTTCTGTAGTTGCCAGAACTGCTCGCGCCTTGCCTTAGCATGGGGAGTGGGAGGTGGCTAATGGTAACAATGAGCTATCTGGTCTAAAGGACAACATATCCTGCAGCAGTGCATGGAACTAGTCTGGCAGCATCCTAAGTTTATGTCATCCACAAATGCGCAGTTCCTACTGTTTAGTGGAAATGACACAACAATAGGTAGGAGTAAGGGACCTTAAAAAAGGGTATGGGTGGCTTTTTTCCCCTATAGAAAGGTAAGTTTAGGAGAGTAACCCTCCCTGCCCCCCAAAAATAATGTTTCCAATTTGTTTTTACCATGCAGTTTTGGGAGTATGGATAATGGGGGTCAGCAGTAGGTAGTTCTAGTTAGGACCTAGTTTCCATAAGAAAAGCGTTTTTTGACTAACTTATAACTTTGGTGGCATTTGATGATGAATCAAATCGATCTGTAAAGTGGGGGCTGTGAAAAAGAGGGAGGGGTTAAAAAAATAATTGTGCTTCCAATGCAATTTCCCATAGGGATTGTGAACATGACTACTGCCCGAACTACTGGACGGAATTACACCAAGTTTGGCAGAAAGGTGCTCTTGGTCCAAAAAGGGCCCATTTTTTGATTTGGTGTAAATTCATTCAGTAGTTGCGGAGTTATTATAGGAAAAACAAAATTCTATATCTAGGGACACGGACCCTCTGCAGTGAATCAGCGAAGTCACACATCACCAGCAAAGCCGTGATTGGCTGACCACAACCTGAGCGTGAGGTTGCGGCAGCCATTTTAAGTATTGGGGAATGGTCCTGGTAACTTAAAATGTCTCTGGAAATGATTAAAGAGGTCAGGGTAGAGGTTCCCTGACCCCATGGGTGTGTCAGAGGACTGTCAGAGGGAGCTATGTTGGGTACAAAATGCAGTTATATTGTTTTTTGTTTCCACTGTGGGAATCCGTAGACCCCTCATGAGGCTCAGCATAGTCCCCTGTGTAAAGTTGTGATGGATCTGCAAATCTTGATGAACTTTGAAAAAAACACTTTCAGACCCACTCAGACACCCACATGGTTACTCTCACACCAATTTACAGAACCGCAGAGACAGTCCTGCACCCACTCACAGACCTACACAGGCATTCACACACCCAGTCACAGAGCCATGTGGGCACTCAGGCCCACTCACAAACCCACATAGACACTCACACACCCACTCACAGACCTATGAAAGCATTAACAAACCCAGTCACAGACTCATGCAGGTACTCACAGAACCACTCAGGCAGTCATGTACCCACTCACAGACCCAAACAGGCAGTCATGCCCTCAATAACAGACCCCCACAGACACTCACATACCCACTCACAGACCCACTCAGACACTCACATGCCTCCTCAAGATCCACACGGACACTCACACACCCATTCACAGACCCACACAGACATTCACCACGTACCCACTCACAGACTGACTCAGGCACTCACACAACCACTCACAGACCCACATATGCATTCACATACCCATTCACAGACCGATGCAGACATTGACACAACCACTCACAGACCTATGCAGACATTGACACACACACTCACAGACCCATGCAGGCACTCACGGACCCATGTAGGCACTCACAACCCACTCACAGACCCACACAGACACTCACACATCCACTCACAGTCATATGCTGGCACTTTCATACCCACTCAGGGTCCCACACAGGCAGTCTCACCTACTCACAAACCCATGCAATCACTCATAGACCTACTCACAGACCCAAACAGGCACCCACACATTCTACTGATAGACCCACAGTGCCATTCTACTTTCAGACCCACACAGGAACTCTGATACCCACCTACTGACACACCCACATAGCTTCTCACACATCCACTCACACACCCACACAGCAGTCTCACACCCACTTACAGACTCATGCAGGCACTGAATGACCCAGTCAGAGACTCAAGCAGGTACTCATAATCCCACTAACAGACCCTTACAGACCCTCAGAGATCAACTCACACACCCACATAGCCACTCACACATCCACTTACACACCCACATATCCACTCACACTCATTCACAGATTTGCCCATGCACTCTAATACCCACTGATAGAACCACACAGGTACTCACAGACCCACTCAGAAATGTAAACAGGCACTGACAGACTTACTCACACACCCACACAAGTGCTCACAGACCCACTCACAGATCCATGCATATACATACACATTCACTTACAGACCCACAGAGGCCCACTTACACCCACTCACAGACACACAGAGGCACTCACACCCACTCACAGTTCTCTGCTGGCACTTTCAAACCCATTCAGAGTCCCATACAGTCAGTCACACACCCACTCACAGACCCACTCATCCACACTCACACACTCACTGTTCTATGCAGGCACTCATAGAAATGCTCGTATGCCCCTGCGGGTACTCGCACACCTACTCACAGACCCATGCATCCACTTGAACACCCACTTATAGGACCACACAGGAACTCACATACCCACTCACAGACCCACACACTCACACACCTACTCAGAGACTCACTCACTCATATACCCACTCACAGACCCACATAAACACTCACACACCCACTCACAGACCCATACTGCTACTCACACATCCACTCGCTGACCTATACAGCCACTCACATACCCACTCTCAAAGGTTACAGTTAGGAAATACAATTTTAAAAAAACTTTGAAATTCCCTAAAAAATAAAGGTTACAGGGACTTTATAGTTAGGAAATAACAATAAGAACATTTTAGGAATTCACTGAAAGAACCAAAGGTTACAGGACATTACAGTTCGGAAATAGAATTTCACAGAAGAAAATGAAGGTTACAAGGACGTTATAGTGGGGCTCAGATTACGCGCGCACGAAATTATAGAAATTCAGACGCTAGAGTTACATGAGCTAACTATAACTTATGCCCCCGAAATGCACTGTTTATGACCTTACATATTCCATCACTCAAGGCATGGTTAGTGACATCACTGATGGCATCTCAAGTGACATCACTGATCACATCACTGATGACATCATCCAGTGATTGTGTATTTTGTAAAGGTTTATGAGTGCTAAATATATATACTAAGGTAATACAAAAGTTACATTTTATATATTCTCTGAGTGGCTGTGTATTCGTGGGTGTGTGGGTTGCCGTATGGGTGTGTGAGTGGCTGTATGGATGAATAAGGGGTGTGTGAGTAGGTGTATGGGTAAATAGGTGGGTGTGGAAGTAGTTGTTTAGGTGTGTAGGTGGCTGTACTATAACTAACTACTGATGACTGCCACTAGGATATATATACATATAAAACAAAGATTTTTCGCCCGTGGATACTCTAAAAATATCCTCGATCGGGCAATCTCCAAAGCTAATGAGAAAAGCAGGGTAGTTATCTTATTTGTGAGCAAACCAAATAATAAAATTAAAAGAGATAATAGCAATGCAGTGGAAACTGATCTGAGATTAATCTTAACACACAATAAACAGGAACATCAACTAAGATCTATTATTAGAAAACACAGGCCTATAATTCTAAGGAATCCAGTTATTGGCCCAAGACTCCTCAAAAAAACCATCATAACTTTCAGAAAAGCACCATCTATGAGCAATGCTTCAATTAAAAGTAGCCCAGAGATAATTGAAACAACCAATTGGCTCTCTTCTAGGATAGGATATTACAAATGTAACTACTGCAGAGCATGTCAATTTGGGATCAATGTCCCAGCACTATACCCCATTTCATGATAGACCTGTGAACATTGAGACTTTCTATACCTGTAAAACTGAATTTTCAGTTTGTTTTGGAGTGTGTATGTAAGCTACGCTACATAGGAAGCACTAAATTACTGGTTCATAAACGAATACTACAACACCTAAGAGCTAATACCAATCCTGATCCAACCTACCCAGTAGGCTGGAATTCCAAACTACACCATAAAAACGACCTCAGCTGTCTCAAGTACTTTGTAATTGATGTTGTGCCCAAAGGGAGGAGAGGAGGCAACCATGAATTAATGCTTAGACTGTTGGAACTAAGCTATATATAACATTAAAATAGAAAGTCACCAAATGGTCTGAATGCCGGAGAGGATTTAACTGTGAAATCAATGATAAAAATGTGGGATGTCATATACATTGAGGTTTTCCTATATGTTTTAGAGTTTTTTTAAACCCCTGCACAAACAACTTTTATTAATTTAGCTCACCTTTTGCACGTAATTTAGGGAATTAAAAGAGTAGCAACAGAAATGGAAAGAGTGGAAGTTTACAGTTTTTGCACAATTTGTGCTGTATTGTTATGAATTGAAATGTCTTTTAATAATTTTTAAACAATGGGCTTATAATCAAATTTGTTTTTTAAGCAAATAGGACATGCAGGAATAGTGATCTAATATAGATTAACGTTGGTCACATTAGGCTCATTAAGGGCACAATTTTGAAGACAAATAGATATGAACCAAATAATCATATCATATGATATCTCTACCACGAGGCTAATTGCTTGTTTTGTACATGTGCTTAATTACTTTCTGTCTCCTATACAATTAGATATGTATATATATATGTGTGTTTATTTATATGTATATATTTATAGAGTTTGCAGTTTATGAATTTAAATGTTTATGTGAAAAAATGTCTTCTTTCCACAACACTTGTCTGTTTTCAGGAAGTGTGTTAACCTTTGCATATTCTGTTGTTGGTGACTGTCAATCACATGTGCCCTATAAAATGAAATGTTTGTATTGTAGCTTGTATGTCAACAAGGCCAGGCTTGGCCGAAACGTGTCACAACGAACAGCGTGCAATAAAAATTTGCACAAACATATTGGAGTCTGTGTCCCGGGTCTGATGCACAGATTGACAGATATGAATTGGTGTGGATATATATTGGACTGCAATGTGTAAAGACTGCCAATAATGATGACATTTTTTATGAAATTCAAACTTACCTGACTAGAACGATGGATTGTGGGAAATGAAGGAATAATAGAACAGTTCGAAGAAGTCCTTTGTTTATTTTGCTTACCAATGATTAAGGCCAACTTAGGTGCCGAAACTCGTCTGGAAACAATAATGTGCTGCTGTGTGTCACTATTAAGACAGCAGTTTCTTTCTCATTCAGGCCTTGGCTTTTCTTTTTATGACTACGTCATTGCAGGATGCTCTGTACCTGTGCAGCTGAGGCCACCCTGCCAGGGTCGGGGGCCCTCCGTTCAGAGCTCTGTATCTCGGATATATTTATGTACATATATATATATGTTCACATCCAGATTCCAATAACTCGCGCTCTCAAGATTCGTAGAAAAGATAATTTTATTGCTCAAAGTTACACGTTTCGAAAGAAAACTTCCTTGATCACACAATGAGCCTTGTGAGCAGCGTGCAATACAAAGACTGGGTATTGTGACCATAGACATGGAAAACAGACTGAAATTAAAAGTCGTAACTGCCTGCCTAGTAAATATGGTGGCCATATTGATATTGACATTTCATACAGTGAATCATGAGTGTGCATACATTGCCTGTGCACAAAATGTGTACTGTTAAATCACAATAAACTTGTATAGTTGAGGCATAATTTAAAACATGGAAAGAAAGGAGTGGAGGCAAAAGAATAAGGATTAACTCCGATGTGTCAGCCAGAATCTGAGTCAGGGAAACTAGTATGTAAACCTAACCCACTGTTCCGGTTCACGTTGCATTAAGGGTGTGGCCCCAGAAGTGTCCACTTGATATACATGTTCATGTAGGACTTACAAATGATGTCTTGCGAATAAAAAAGAAACCCTCACACCAGAACCCTCATACTGCATCCTACAGCAGAATTTGCACTGAGCACGTGGGCGCAGTGAGGTTCTTTAACTTTGACTCCATTTTACATTCACCGCCATTTTGTGTTGCCTTTACACAGGCTGCTCGATTCACGAAGTGTCTCTGCCCCTTGGACTGCAACGTGTCAAAAACCCCCTCCGTCCTTGTCTTGAAACCCATCTCAGACACCAGCCGGCCTAATCTAATCCTTGTCTGGACTACCTAATCTCTATATCAACTATCTGTTAGCCTTTAGTATTCTTCTCGTGCCGTATCTTATCTTTTGGCCTTCGCTACTCTCTCCCTGTGTTTTCCTATTCCACAACCTTTCCTTTGAAGCACAAAAACATGTTCTACCATTGCTGATTGACCTGTGGGTGCTGTCATTGATTGACTTATGGGATTGGGCAAAAACACGACTCAAGGGGGACGTTCTGGTTACATGATGCCTTGTTTTGAATGTTTTCCTTATGGCTAATATTTGGCAGATTTTGTATATCCATATTGGCATTTTGCATGCTTGCATGAGCCAGGACTGCCCCTTTCTTTTATGCTGAGTTTGTAACCCTCATATATATAAGACCCCAGTGTACTGTACTCTTTGGACTGCCTCATTCAGTTGCTGCGGCTTCTGGGTGACGTAGTCACACTCATTTTGAGTTTAATAAAGATGTTCTTTTATATTTCAGTTTCTGTGCCAACTTCTTTTTTGTTAGTTTAATCCTGTTTTGAGTTTTGAGTTTCTTCAATTGGTGCCGAAACCCGGAATCATCAGGAGTGGCTATCTGAGGGAGCGATCTTGTCAGGAGACTGAAATCTACTGAGGAGGACAGGACAGGACTCTACTAAGAAGGTACTCTGTGCACGGAGATTCTGGGGATTCTTTGTCTCTGCAGTCCACCATATTTCTGATCTTCCTGATTTTGATCCTCCACATGATATCACTCCTGACTGAGAACTTCTTTTTTGGCGTGAGTATTCTAAAAAGAAGACCGTTAGGTCATTCAGAACTTGGCAGTTAGAATTTGGACAACCTTTTGATTGGTAAGAGTAAGGTAGTTTAGTAACGCTTACTGTAGCTTTGGAATTTTGGACTTTGTGTTGGCCAACTTTGGATTTGTATTGGATTTGATATGCAAATTGCAATTTGTGTAGGCAGGTAATGAGGAGATTTTTCTCTATCTGATTTTGTTGAACGGTGCAACGTACAGAGAGTACCTTAAGCACTACTTTAATTATAAATACTTGCATTTTCTGCAGTATTTTTTGGCATGCCTGTTTCAAGCTCACATCGAAGAATGTGTTGCTTTTTCTTTGGAGGTACCATAGTGTAATAAAGTAAATTAGCCGGCTCCCCTAGAGGTAATACCTAAATAGGTTTAGGTTTAAAAACATATTTCTTCCTTGGTGATTCTGTATCCCCAGGGAATTAAAATATGGACATAATACATACAAGGATCCTTTGTTCTGCGCAATCTAATTAATGGAGTGTATTTTGGCTTCTTGGACATATAGCAGTCTGTTGGGCTGTTTTTGCAGTCTTTTGGAACACTATTGAGAAGCGTTTCTTGTAAATATGACTTACAACTAGTATTTACAAATGGTTTGGTTTAAGTACAGTCTGTGGGCTGTCCTTTGTTTCTGTCCTAAGTGTTGATTTGTGGGTTAAATGTGTGTTTCTGTGGGTTAAATATATGTGTCCTGAGTGTTTGACCCCTTTCTGTTTATGTCTGAAATGAGCTCAATGTGTGTTTGTGGTTTTTCTTGATGTTTTCAGTCTGTTAAGCAAAATGTCAGTTAATTAATATTAAGTAGAAATTAAATAAAAATCCAGAAATGAACAATGTGATATGCTGAATAGCTATATGTTGCTATATAATTTATAGAGTAAGCAACTATGCACATGTACAAACTGTTAAATGCTTAAAAAAAAAAAAGATTCACATTCACTAGGAATACAATGGCCTCAAAAACGAAATTGTGTGTTTTGTAGAAAAATAAACTAATAGTATTTTTTGCTTACATACATTGTATTAGATATTAACAGGCAAACACTTCAGCTGAAGTAAATTTTAAACGCGACACGCATTGATATGCCCTTAGTTTGAAAAAGACTGACACCGTGCTCATGTTACAACACTGAGAGACAAGCTTTTATTGTCGCTAAGCAAGCAGCTCTAATAGACAGGAATGTTTACTGAGCCAGGACTTCGCCCTCAGTTGAACACGGGTGAAACTTTGCATTTCAAAATGTTGTTTTAAAAAGGTTCCAAAACTAACGTTCATTATTTTGTATTACAGGAAGACATTTCAATTAAGGGTTTTCCTCTCTTTAAGCATTTTTGTAAGCATATTCTTGGTTCTGTTGCTAAATAATAATTGTCCTTTTAAAAAAAAAGATATATATGAAAGTGGCGCAAAAATATGTCATGTTTCAAGTTACGCTTCTGTGCTTAAACTTAGAAATGAATGCATCTAAAATGATAGGTAAGGGATGCAGCTTGCTTTTATATGTGAAATTATCAAAAATGATTGGATTTATCAAAAGTAATTATTAATTATGAAAAATATTTATTAAAAATAAGTGCTTCTAAATTCGTTTTTTACTATTTATAAAGCTTAATACTCATACTGTGACCTCCTAGCATTATAATTTAATTTAAGTTGTGTTGTACTGCATAGTGAGGACATTTGTATATGGACTTTCACTTGGCGCAGGCTTAAAAAACTCATTTTTTTTCAAAGGATTTGCAAGAGATATGTCTAATATCCAACATCTGCAATCTGTAAAGTACATTCTGAGGATGATTAATATGTAGCACAATTATAGGATATTTATTTTTAAGTGCCCTAAATATCAAAGTCGAACATTGGGTAAAATAGACTATTTAACAGTATTCTTGCCCTTTACAATAGCTTTAAAGTGCCTTAGGCTTCAGTAAATGCATACATTTAGGTATAATACAAATTTGCAAGTTGTTCCCATTTGGGGTTGCTTTTAATGGCTCAGTGAGCCAATGTGCCCAGTGCAGAGGTTTGAGTATAATATCAGGGTTGAAGGTTCTAACTCTAGCTGGACCTACTGAGACGTTCATTCATTTAAAGTTGATGAACTGAGTACCGTTGCATAGGGTAGTAACAAACATTTGTTCTAAAGCTAGTATGTTATGTTATTATGTTCTATGAGTTATTCACCGTAAATGTTTTAATAATTTAAGAATAGAAACAAATTGTAGCCTCTAACAGAAGTAATATATATAACATGTGTTTTTAAATAGGGTTAATTATTGCAGGTTAAAAGGAGTTAGGAAGGTTTTTTGTCTTTGACAGCTTCAGGGTGAGGAGAGACACGCAAGGCAGATTTTGACCTCGAGGTCAGTAAGGTAGGAGTTAGGAGTGAGTGTAAACAGATGGAGAAATCACTGCTTAGAAAGCTTCTCTGACATGAAAATGTGTAACGCTTGCAGCAGGTGAGGTTTGGAAAGAGGTGGGGGCCAGGAGTGCTCGCAGTGGTTGGCTAACAGCCCAGAAAGTTCCGTGCTGAGGTGCTATTTTGAGCTTTTCTGATAAGATAGGATGGCCGAGAATCGAAACTTATGGAGCCCTGTCTGTTCCCATATTGTTCAAAACAAATTAAAAAAAAGGGTGCTGTGAAGAAAATGATACATTCATATTTCTGCTTTTGAAAAATAATGTCCACGTAGTTGCCTTCATTTAAAAAAATAAATAAAAAATAAATGTGGCATTAGCCTTAGACAAAAAGTAAGATGAAGCTCTTTCTTAGAATTTTGTCGGCTACATGCCTAGGTAAAAACGATCAGCAAATTAAGATTCATTTTTCACGGGAGGAATTGTGGCGCAAGGGAACACAGAGTGTCTGTGAAACTGTTTTCCTTTTAGACAGTTAAAATTAAGGTGGCTTAACATGCTTACATGTTTTAGTCATTGCAAAATTGACAAAATGGTTACAGTTAAGTACCACTAGGTTTGTATTTTCTATTTTGTGTTTTGTTAATGTGTGTTATGTTTTGTCTCCTGATTAAAAGTTACAGTTGATATTTTTGTGTGTTATGTGAAGTGTCTCTCTTTTGTGTGTTGTGTATTTTTTTTTTTTTTTTTTGCTTCTGCCCACAGATCATTCATGGATTGTTCTGGGTGGTTCTAGGGCTGACAAAACTACAGTTGGACACGTGAGTTGGTTTGACGAAGACGTCATAGTAGTGAAGGGATAATGGTGAAATGAGCGACCTGAATGGCTATAGGCAGGAAATCAGGGTGAGAGAAGACTAGAATGGATTGAGAATGTTACAGTAGGTGTGGAGGAGTAGTGAAAAAGCAGGGGTCAACAGCAAACGCAACAGCGATGGTCCATATCATGAGGTGGTGGAACGAGTGTTCCATATGTACCTGTGGGACCTAATCAATGTGCAAATTGCAAGAAGGAGGGTGCTGTCAGCTGTGTGTTGAAACAGATGTGTTGTTGCATAACTTCTTTGTTTTTGTGCGTTTTGGCTTTCTATGAATTGTTCCTGCTGGTCCTGTGTGTCAGAAGCGACACAGTAAGTTATATTTGACAGCAGGTCACCACTAACTGGTGACCAGGGTTAGGAAAGTTAAAAAAAAGTATAATTTTTCATTTTAAGCCCGACAAATTAAGCAGGCCCGAATATTGGGTTTTGGGCTGCAGGTTCATTGTGCATAAAGTGCATGACATAGTGTTGTGCGTCACCGCTCATTTACACATGATATTGAAATTTGTCTATACTTTCTGTGCTTGGAATACAGCAAGTATACCTGATGGCTTGGCATGTGTGTTTTTATTTTATGCACGTTTTTTGTTTTTGCGTTGTTTTTACACTTTTGCTTTTGATACTATTACAAGCTCCCCTGTGTTGTGAGGGGATGGTCATGACGATGCCCATCGCTACTCAACAGTTGGTTGGACTTGTTCTGGTTACTAAATTCCACAGATAATGATATTTCATGCTGTGAACATAAGAGACAACACTTCACCAGTGCATGTTTATTTGGCTATAATGGTATTGAAGGAAAATAAAAAGAGATATACAGGATCAAATTGTGTCACCTGCAGTTAGTCACGTTACTGGCCCCTTCCCTTAAGGAACAGGCAGCCCTAGATTTATGTATCCTGACTGGACGTAAGGATAAATTATAGATCTGTGACTCTTGTACATGGTGACCTAATTTCTATATTACATTAGTCAGTTTTGTTCTACTTCCTAAGTAGTGTATGGCTTTGTTCCTTAAAGGAAACCAGGTTTCATTTTTCCCTGAAGAAGGAACTGGAACATTAGCTGAGATTACCGTATATGGTGTAGGGGCCAGCGGTAGAGTTAAAATTTGTGTACTATTTTGACTTTTTCTTCCCTGATTGATGTTGCATTGTGCCTAGTTATTGGGGATTTTAGCTATGTCCTAGTCCCATTTCTCTTTTTCGAATTCCTTTCACCAGTCAGCCCTTTTATTATTATTGGTGTATTGTTCAGGTTCACATATCCAGACTGTAGTAATGTACCCCCATCCCCCCATATTATGTATAAATTCCCTTTTTGTATGACCAGACTGGTTTTTAAGAATTTTCTTTAGGCCTACTTCGATGTTTTCCAGTCTGACTGTCAGGGTAGTGATGGACTGGTTAACTGACTCAATACTATAGTAAGACAAGTTTTCCACCTCAATAGGAGATACCTTACATTTATTTTTTTGAACATGATAGAATTCCTGTGTAACTATCTACCCTTAGATGGCAGAGGATAATGAAGGGTACCCAAATTGAAGAGACTAGAAGTATTGCCTTTGAGAATGACAGTGTATTCTAGACCAGAGTTGTCCCATGGCGTATGGTCACTCCCTCGCAGATTGCAGGCCACCTGCTTGCAGTCCCATGGTAAAATACAATGAACTGTTTTTGTACTAAATTGAAGGAAACTAACAACTGTGTCACATTTCCTACGTCACTAGATTCTGCGGGTATCAAGTCATAATAACCTGCAGAACATTGATTTAAGCCTAATTCCCATCAGTGACAGCTACAGATGAAAGACGGACCTCTTGGCCCTACAGTCTCAGCACCCAGAAAGTAGCAAAGCTGGACAGCGATCGCCAGCGCGCCATCAATGGTATCGTACTTGCTCCATCAGACGGCGTTGGACATCACAAAACCAGAGTTTCAGTGTAAAAGAGCGAAAGAGAAGGATTCCTGTTGTTTATGGCAGAGCTGGTTTGAGGCTTCAGTTTTCTACCTGTCATGTGCTGGTAACCTCTGACAGTGTGCAGTCCCTTGAGCCCCTTGGCCTGAGTTTTTGCCACCCCCCCCCTTTTCTTTGCTCCAACGGAAGGGCAGTGCACCGGAGGATCTAAGGCACTACATGATGAAAGGAAAATTAAATGAAAGAGCAGCCCAAACATCCTCTGACACTGAATAGCGAGTGTTGGAGCCTGAAAGTGTTGCTGAGTGTGAAAGTCTGTTGCTCTTTCCCAATTAATAGTACTTGGGTCTGCATGAGATGATCTGTGCCTACGACCAATGAAGAGCACAATATCTGTAGTGTCTGCCGCAGAGGAGAGACACTGGTGCACTGCATTGAGACATTGAGACTTTCGAGTGAGCTGTGAGTGTTTGCCAGGAGGGCACTCCAACGGATACTGAGAAGCACTATTTTCATGGAAGGCCTGAATCAAGAGGCCCAATGCGACAATGGAAGCAGATATGATGGACGATAGAAGCCTACCAGAGAGGCTTAGAACGGACTTTAGGTATAGTTGTGGTTGTACAAGTGTTTCCAGTGCCACTGTGTGAAGTGGGTGTTGGATATGTTCATCCAAAATGGTCCTGAAGTAGTGTTCTGTCTGTACTCTGATAAAGGATATTCCCATTTTACCTAGCAATGAATTCACGTTGCATTAAGGGTGTGGCCCCAGAAGTGTCCACTTGATATACATGTTCATGTAGGACTTACAAATGATGTCTTGCGAATAAAAAAGAAACCCTCACACCAGAACCCTCATGCTGCATCCTACAGCAGAATTTGCACTGAGCACGTGGGCGCAGTGAGGTTCTTTAACTTTGACTCCATTTTACATTCACCGCCATTTTGTTTTGCCTTTACACAGGCTGCTCGATTCACAAAGTGCCTCTGCCCCTTGGACTGCAACGTGTCAAAAACCCCCTCCGTCCTTGTCTTAAAACCCATCTCAGACACCAGCCGGCCTAAACTAATCCTTGTCTGGACTACCTAATCTCTATATCAACTATCTGTTAGCCTTTAGTATTCTTCTTGTGCCGTATCTTATCTTTTGGCCTTCGCTATTCTCTCCCTGTGTTTTCCTATTCCACAACCTTTCCTTTGAAGCACACAAACATGTTCTGCCATTGCTGATTGACCTATGGGTGCTGTCATTGATTGACTTATGGGATTGGGCAAAAACACGACTCAAGGGGGACATTCTGGTTACATGATGCCTTGTTTTGAATGTTTTCCTTTTGGCTAATATTTGGCAGATTTTGTATATCCATATTGGCATTTTGCATGCTTGCATGAGCCAGGACTGCCCCTTTCTTTTATGCTGAGTTTGTAACCCTCGCATATGTAAGACCCCAGTGTACTGTACTCTTTGGACTGCCTCATTCAGCTGCTGCGGCTTCTGGGTGACGTAGTCACACTCATTTTGAGTGTAATAAAGATGTTCTTTTATATTTCAGTTTCTGTGCCAACTTCTTTTTTTTTTGTTAGTTTAATCCTGAGAAGGAGTTTTGAGTTTCTTCAGCAGGACGTATATGTCATGGTGGTGTAGTCCGGTATATATGTCAGACTTTTAAGTTTAATACGGCGAGTGCTCGGCAATTACAGTGTAATATTAAACATGTCAATGAACACAGTGACAGTGGCCAACGAAACATATTGGAAGACAATCAATCCAATGTACATACTTGGTCGGAACAACGTTATCCCCCCTTCCAAAGAAACATGGCCCAAGCCAATGATTATGCAGATGAAAGCAATGCTAGCGCCAAGTGGCAAATTGATCACTACTCGTAGTCACAGATACCAACAAATGACAACAATATATAAGCAGTGAAAATTAGTGAAAAGGTTCTTAACTATCAGTAGATGGTGCACTCCCAAAAGAGGGGAAGAAAAGGGTAGGTAGCCCGTGAAGGGCCCATAGTGAATCAGTGGGCCCCTTCCTTTCCTCCTGTGCAGAAAGAAAAGAGAAAAGACAATTAGGATTAAAAGTTACAGGTGACAATACAGGTGTATATTACAATGTGCACTTTAAAAACAATACAGTTTGCAACTCTTCATGGAGGAATTAGAACATAAACGAGGAGGAACAGTGCAATATGTGTAAGGTACGGTTACAATCCATTATTCCTCACTAAGATGTTTTACTAGTCCCTCATCAACATTATGTCCTTTGCGGTACCGGAGGAAAAGAAAGAGCCCCCTGAAACTAGAGTGATTCTCACATTTAATAGAGACTCACACAAAGTGCAGAAAATCCTTACAGAGAATTGGGACATCTTCAAGAGTGACAACATAGTGGGACCAACTGTCAGTGATAGACCAAATGTCACATATCGCAAGGGCCGCATCCTTAAGGATATATTAATGCATGGGGATATTACAGAACATCAGAATAGTGGCACACTTGAACTCAGTAGTTTTTAGCTCTATGGTCACTGCAAGGCGTGCCATACCAGCCACAGGGTGAAGGAGTTCAGTATACCTAATTCCAAGAAAAACAAAACTATAACACAGTTTCTTACCTGTGGCACAACACATGTTATTTACATTCTAGAATGCCCATGTAACAAAAGATATGTAGGAAGCACAACTCTGATTGCTAAAAAGCGGGTCATGGAACATCTCAGGGCTATTACCAACAAAGACCCGCACTATCCGGTTGCAAGACATTTTGCTGAGTACCATCTGTCTAACAGCTCACTTCGGCACTACTATGCATTGAACAGGTACGGGTGGGTCCGAGAGGAGGTAACAGAGAATTTAAACTGAGGAAAAAGGAATCCAAGTGGATCCTTGACCTCGAGACCCGGTACTTTAAAGGACATAATGTTGATGAGGAACAAGCATTACATCTTATTGAGGAATAATGGATTGTAACCGTACCTTACACATATTGCACTGTTCATCCTTGTTTATGTTCTAATTCCTCCATGAAGAGTTGCAAATTGGATTGCTTTTAAAGTGCACATTGTAATATACACCTGTATTGCCACCTGTAACTTTTAATCCTAATTGTCTTTTCTCTTTTCTTTCTTCACAGGAGGAAAGGAAGGGGCCCACTGATTCACTACGGGCACTTCACGGGCTACCTACCCTTTTCTTCCCCTCTTCTGGAAGTCCACCATCTACTGATGGTGAAGAACCTTTTCACTTATTTTGACTGCTTATATATTGTTGTCATTTGTTGGTATCTGTGACTATGAGTAGTGATCAATTTGCCACTTGGCGCTAGTATTGCTTTCATCTGCATAGTCATTTGCTTGGGCCAGGTTTCTTTGGAGGCGGGGGGATCACGTTGTTCCGACCAAGCATGTACATCGGATTGATTGTCTTCCAATGTGTTGCGTTGGCCACTGTCACTGTATTCAGTGACATGTTTAATATTGCACTGTATATATCGAGCACTCGCCGTATTAAACTAGAAGTCTGACATATATACCGGACTACACCACCATGACAAATACGTCCTGCGCACACGCGCTCAGTTCATATTCTGCTGTATGATGCAGTATGAGGTTTCTGGTGTGAGGATTTTCTTTTTATTCGCAAGGCATCATTTGTAAGTCCTACATGAACATGTATTTTACGCGGACCCTTCTGGGGCCACACCCTCGAGGCAACGGGAACCGGAACAGTGAGTTAGGTTTACATACTAGTTTCCCTGACTCATACTCTGGCTGACACATTGGAGTTAATTCTTATTCCTTTGCCTCCCCTCCTTTCTTTCCATGTTTTACATTATGCTTCAACTATACATGTTTATTGTGATTTAACAGTACACATTTTGTGCACTGGCAATGTATGCACAGTCATGATTCACTGTATGGACTGTCAATTTCAAAATGGCTGCCATATTTACCAGGCAGGGAATTACAACTTGTAATGTCAGTCTAGTTTCCATGTCTATGGTCACAGTACCCAGTCTATGTATTGCAAGCTGCTCACAGGGCTCATTATGTGATCAAGGAAGTTTTCTTTCAAAACGCGTAACTTTGAGCAATACAATTATCTTTTCTACGAATCCTGAGAGCGCAAGTTATTGGAATCTGGATGTGAATATTGATGCCGGTTCAGCTCTACCGGCATTTCGTGCCACCGAACCACGGGCGGATTTCCCAAGAGGAGCTCCCTGGATTGTGAATATATATATGATAGATTATATATATATGTGATCAAGGGCTCTGGGTAGCCTGAAATGCGTAATGGCGGCAAGAAGCAAAAAATAAATAAATAATGACATAGGTAAGGCATGTTGAAGGGTTAATGTAAGAAGGTGAATTATTAAATGGAGTGGATAGAAGTCCACCACAGGTAATAAAGTCAATACCCTGTTAGGTCAAGTCAAAAGATTCAGTGATTTAAACATGAGGTCAACACCCTGTATCTATGCCACAGAGCAGACAGGCTTATCTTAAATAAAATGTGTAAAGCATTCAGAAGTACCAAAACAGTTACAAGGTCACTAACACAACACAATAAAAACACCACTCCAATTTAGAAAACTAGAGTTACATTGATTAAAAAAAAATAATCCCAAAATGACAAACATCCAATATGGGGAACAGGAGATATGAATTATTTTTAAATTTAAAGAAAAATAGAGCCAAAAGCACTAAACACCAATGATAGTCTGAGGTTGGGGTAGACCGAAACCAAGGCGTAATTTCAAGACGGTTGCGATAAAGCATGGGTTAAATACACCAACCAGGTCCGTCATGGTTGGTGATTTTACCTTGGCATGTACTCCCTGAAATGGAAGTTGAAATCCTCCAGCAGGGCAAGGTTATAGGCTGTATCTGAGGAAGACCTCTCAAAGTTGGACAGTCATTGGACAAGGTCCAGCTGAAGCCATTTGTTTTGTAGAAAAAAACTCAGCAGGAAAATCAGCATTTCCCTCCCAGGGAAGTTCTCACATCGGCCACATACTTTTGTCGACTTTGCACAGTGAAGATTTCTACATTCGGAATTAGTCTTTTTTTTTTGGTTGTCAGAATCCTCTAGCGGGACTAAGTTGCAGGCTGTATCTGATAATGAGTTCCACGAGGAAGGATACCTTCTGACCGACGGCCAGCCAAAACTGATTTGCTGCGTAGAAGAAGCTTCAAGTGGAAGAAACCGGTTTCTTCAGCCCAGAGGATGCGTGGCAAGCGAAATGAGCTATCAGCAGACCCCTCATCTTCTGTCACTGCAAACTGGTTCTGGGGGTAGCTCTCCTCTAAGTGTGAATGGCACCAGCCTAGATTGGGGAACAAGGTTGCCTTCTCAAGGTTTCACCTTACATTTACTTGAGAAAGAGCAGGCCAGATAGAAGTTAATGAAACTAGTGGGACCATCATAACTGGTCTGCAAGGGGAGGATAAACACCACCCCACACCCAGGCCATTGTCTGTGCTCTGAGAACAGTTTTCACACCTCATTAAGGTCAGGCACTGGCTGTGCAGCTGCTGGAAAGTCAATGCAAGTTAGCCCCTAGGAGCTCCAGGCAGCGGAAATGTAACTTTAAAGAAATCCATTTTAATTTTCCCATATATTAGTTAAAATCCAATTGGGCTTTTAATGAATAGTAAAAATAGTGGTTGAACTATTTTTCTAGCTGTTCCCAAATCTGAGATAGCAGAATTAATATTTTAATGTGTACTCTAGTTTTCCTTATCCTTCCACATGAGCGACAATAATGTACCATTTATAAAACAACAGTTCTTTAAAACCTCCATGTTGTGCTTATCTTTTCCCTACAAGGAGCCAGTGTGTGGCACCCATAATTAGACTGTCCACAGCAGTGCTTAGATTGTTGACACCTTTTTGCTACAAGTAATCGGAAGCCCTTAATGCTTTTTGACCTAATGGTATAATTTAATTGCTCCCCCTGTTTCCTCAAAGTCTTGTTTAGTCATCTCAATCTGCTTCTGATATTCTTTCTATATTTACTAAGGGAAAAAGACTCTCCTAAAGGTCATATCATCTTGCTCCAGTTGTACCCGACAAATAAGGCCAAGAGTTTGTATATATTAGCCTTAAACAAACATCATTAAACTCTGGCATCTTTACTTTCTGTATGGGGGCATATCAGGAGGCATGGCCTGTTGCTTGTGGCGGGCTGGCAGTCGCACAGATTGTCATCGTTGTCTGGTGTAAGGCTGTTGGTGTGGGCAGAACGCAAGATATTCCATTCATCACTTGGTGGATTTCCTGCATGACTTTGGCTTAAATGTCTTTTCCGATCCTTTGGCACTCAGTGGTTGCTTTGTATGCATCTTGCTGAATAGTCCCATGCTACCTCATGTTTATGTGTAATTACTGTTGCTTTTCTCGTGGATAAACAACTTGCATTTCGCTGTCTTTCTTTGATTGCTATAAATTGCATATTTAGTTTACATTTGTCCAGGGGCATGGGAACGCCCTGCTTTAGCATCTTTAGCGGGGTGGGGTTATTTATGGGCGTCTTTTGTCTAAAACCCCGCAGACAAAAGCTGATAAATACTGCTCTAAATGAGTGCAGTTTCGATTGAAGAATAAACAGGAGCAAGGAAGAGCGAGCGATGGCTAAATAGAAGAGTGAAAGATGGAAGGAATAGTGAGTGGAAGGAAGGGTGAAAGGATGTATGGATGAGTGGGTGGATGAATAAGTGGGTAGATGGAAGAGTAGGTGAAAGAATGAGTGAATGGATAGGTGGATGGACAGGTAAAAGGACGGCAAGGTAAAAGGATGTATGGATGGATGAATAGGTAAAAAGACAAATTACTGGATGGCAGAGTGGATGGACAAATGGACGGCTGGGTGGATAACAGAGTGGATGAATGTAAGATTGGTGGATGGAAGAATGGATGGACAGCAGAATGGATGGATGGATGGCAGATTGGATGGATGGATGGATGGATGGTAGGCTGTATGAATGGATGGATGGATAGATGGATAGATGGATATTCAGAGTGGACGGATGGGTGGATGGCAGGGTGGATAGATGTAAGAATGGATGGCAGAGTGGCTGGATGGATAGTAGTAGATGGGTGGGTGGATGACAGAGGAAGGATGGGTGGATGGCAGAGTGGATTGATGGATGGATTGACCAGTGGATGGATGGATTGACCAGAGAGGATTGATGGATGGCAGAGTGGAAGAATGGATTGAATAGCGGAAGATTGAATGATGGATGAAAGAGTTAATGGATGTCAAAATATAAAGGTGAAATAGTGGATATCAGCAGGTGAATGGAAGGTTGAAAGGATGAATGGATAGATGCTTGGATGGAAGAGGCAAGGGAGCTCTTCTAGGGAGGATTAGGCTCACGTGCTCCACTTTCTTGACTCCATCAGAGGTTTAGTTCAAAGTAGGGGTATTCTAAATTTTTTGTTACTGCCTTGCATTTGCCAACATTTTGTCATCAGTATGCATCATTTTACTGCGTTCTAAATTAGTGTCTCTTAACCTTTTGCCTTCTTTTGACCCCCACTTAATCATTACTGGAACTTGGGGACGCTTACTGAATCACAATTGAAATCTGGGGACCACCATTGAGTTATTACTGGAAGCAGGGGACCCCAGCCCAAGCCATTTTGAGGATTTGAACCGCAAAACATGCTACAAAAAATTAGGACACACGCATTCATCAAACAAATACACAAATTATGAAATATTTTAGATAATTCACAAACAAATATGAAAAAAATCAACATTTTAATTTTAATGGGAAGGTTGGAGCCTTTATAAATTCAATGGAGGACACTCATCGTCCATGCTAGATTCTGCTTGATGCACTTGCACTGCTCCCATGAATCCATCTAGGGATAATAACTTAATTTTTTGTCTCCAATTTCAAATTCCTTCACATTTACAAAACGTTTTACAGTTTTACTTTGTGCTTTTTTATTTATATGCACGTTATTAATCTGTTAATTATTTTTTTAAGCAGTTGCAAATCTCCTGAATTGGTTTCTCTGACCCCCACAGGTCCCCAGATCACAGGTTAAGACTCACAATTCTAAGTGGATCTGAAACCCCACAATTGTTCAGCAACACTCAATGAACCTTGGCGATATTATACGTAAATTAAATCCATTGAAGAAGCAGTACACAAACGTGAAAAACTTCAAAAGTCTCTCTGTTTACAAACGGATGCATTAAATCATGTGTCTTGAGCATGGCATTTGAAGCTCAATTAACCACTTTGATATCACAGAATGTTTATCTGACCAGTCGCTTTGAACTGAGGCAGGGGAAAACACCTACCAAAATATATATGTGTTGATTTGGAAAGGCCTTTTATTTTTTTTCCAGTGCAAGTTGTGATGGTTTTTTTCTGTCGGTGTTTGTTTTTGTTTGAATAATCCTGCATGCAAACTGGAGATTGCACCTTCTATTGAGCTTTGTAATGAAAAATCAATCTGTTTAATGGTTGACAAACCTTGACATTCAAATACAAATGTTCCTGGTATTTTCATAAAGACCTGTAGGCAAAAACTAGATTTAGCAACTTTAATTTGTGCAACAGAAAATGTATGTGAAACCTTTGTACAAAGGACTGTATAATGAGGCAATAAATATGGAGCCGAAGAAAGAACACAGAGGCTCAAATTTTCAATCGTTATGAAATCAACTCATTCATGGTAAACTTTCAAATGAGAAGGTGACACTTGCTACTACTGCTCGAATCTCCTTATTCTACATTGATTCACCCTTCCTCATCCCAGCACTTACAGGTTGCAGTGAGCCCATCTGGCAGTACAAACACTATTTCAGGGGTGTAGCCAGCATCGATGAAGTATGCAGGGGTCAGCAGATTATAAAATATTGGCTGATAATATTTTGAGTGTGGATTGTCCGGGTGCCTAGTGAGGAAGTTTAGTACGAACTGGGGCAATGAAGGGAAAAATGTGTGTTTGTAAGCCCATTAAATTGGTCAGATTATAGTAAAATGTAAAGACTGATTTACAGAAGGTAGGGGCTTATTATCAAGGACGGCATTAAAAATTATAGTGGTTTAGCGGCAGAAAACTGCCGCTAAAGCGGCGATAATGGGCTTGATAATATGCCCTGTAGAATTCCAATAGAAGCCCATGTTCTGGTGTGAATATGGACTTCTATTGTAATTCTCCAGGGCATATTATCAAGCCCATTATAGCGGCAGTTTTCTGACGCTAAACCGGCGATAATTTTAACGCCGTCCTTGATAATATGCCCCTTAGTGGCTAACTTTTAGAGACTAACAGATGGCCCTTAGAAAGGCCATGAACCAGTCTGCAGACAATCCTCTCTGTAGTCAGAGAGGTTCAGAGAACCTTCAAGTCATCTCCAGCCATCTCTACATAGCCCTTAGAGAGCATCATTTAACCATTGTATGTCCTCAAACATCCCTAGATGAATTTCAACATCCCCAAAGACCCCTCAGAAACCCTTGCAACATCCTAAGATACCTCCATCATCTGAGAGGTATCTCAGCGACCCCCAGCAAGGGTTTACAGTCTGTCTTTCTTTGGACACTCACAGCCAATTCTCAGATACCTACAGTCTCCTTTTAGACACTATGGACCGTCTTTCAGAGATCCTCAGTATGAATTGGAGACCTAAAGGCTCAGCTGCTTTCAGGCAGCCCTATTTGGTCACAAGCAGTGTCTGTTCCAGTGCAACAGTGTTTTGGCTCCTATCTACTTATTTTTTAACAGCCCATTCATTTTTTATAAACAGTGCCGTGGCTCACTGCATTGGTTACTGAGCATGAACCAACTGTCTCTGCTGTCTGCCCAGCACACTCAGCATTATCCCTGGTTTGAAACTGAGTCGCTTGCTACGCATGAAAGGGTATCCGGTAAGGCACAGCCTTCCATAGCCCTCCTATTCCCCTCAGAAGTGTTACAAGGCCATGGCTGAAAATTTAGTTACCTCTTCTGGAGTGGGATCATATCTGAAGCACCAGGTAAGGCCACTCCTCTTGTCCTTCCTCTGAATCTACTTGTTCCCACCATATCACAGGCTAAGATGAGTCCAACAGACTTTTTCGACTGTGCCTCCTAGGCTGAGGTTGGATCATTGACTTCTTCACTGACCTCACGCCTGCTGTAATGTGGTGAGAAAGGTTTGAGTGGGAGAAACAGTCTCTAACTCCATCCTCATCCAAACCTGGAATCCGTGAACCAATGAGCACTGGGGGTGGACTTTTCATGCCTTGAAGTCCCTGGCCTGAGAGTCCAAGCCCTTTCCCAGCTCCTGCACCCACACTACTCTAACTCTACGGGTGATTTGTTTCCCTGTCGATTACCTGGAAGAGATGCTATCCTCATGAGCCATGAAGAGGCCTAGTATGTCATTGCCCTGCAGCTCCTTCCTACTGTCACCAGCAAGTACCCAGAAAGATCCTGGATTAAGAGGCAGGGATCTCCAATATATGATGGGATCACTTCTGCTCCGGGAGGTAAGTAATAGGAGTGTGGTGAGTGCCTAGATTTCAATGCTATTGTTCTTGCATGTCATTAAGTGTGTGTGTGTGAATGAATGAGCATGGATCTATGTGGTTGAACATTTGTACAACATGTTGACTCTGACTATGCCTGAGATGATGGTGGACCCTGTTTGATATAGTGGTGGCACTCCTTGTGTTATGCTATATATAGTTATCCCTGACAGGATGGCCCAGCCTGAGTGACCTAGTGGCAGCACTTTTTGTTTCAGACTAAGGGCTTGAGTTAAATTTTGGCAGACGGGTGACTCCATGACAATGATGATGGATATCCTTTCCGCTGAAATATAAATCCCATTGGATATTATGGGATTTATATTTTGGCAGATGGGATATCTGTCACCGTTGTGACGGAGCAACCTGTCCACCGAAATCAAGATCACGCCCAAAATTACTACTTTGCTGTAAATAAAAAAATATATATATATATATTCACTAACAAAAACATAGGTTTCAGGGATGTTATAGTTAGTTGAACATTTGACTCATATAAAACCAGAGAAATTCGCCTGTTATAGTTAGTTGAGCTAACTATAACTCGCGCGCCCGCAATACACTGCTGATGATGTCACATATTACATCACTCATGACATGGTCAGTGACATCACTGATGACATCACTGATGACATCACTCATGACATCTTCCAGTGAATGTGTGTTTCTATAAAATGTAAATATGTTTTATATATAAATGCCAAGGTGTATTGAAGAATGAATGCATTTACAAGTGCCTAAAGAAATTATTTCGTATGTATGTGACTGACTGTATAAGTGAGTGATTGAACGTGTCTTACTGAATGCATGGGTTAGCGACTAAACTGTGTAAAAGTCTGTATTAGTCTCTCCATTGGTGTGTAAGCAACTGCATGTGTTGCTGAATACCTACATGAGTGTCTATATAGGTTATTGATTTGTTGTCTGAGTATCTGTATGGGTCCCTGAGTGTCTGTGTGGGTGGGTGGGTTGGTAAATGAGTCTTTGCATAGATGTCCTAGTGAGTGATTCAGTGGTTTTATGGATTAAAAAGTGCATCTGGAAAGGGCTGTATGGGTGAGTTAGTTTGTCTATGGGTGTGTTGGTGAGTGAATAAATGTCTCAGTGGTATATCTGTGACTAACTACATATGTTTTAAGCCACTATATGTGAGTGTTGGAGTATATAAATGAGTGTATGTGAGACTAAGTTATTTCAAGAGTAGGTGTATAATTAAATGCCTGCTTCTATCAGTGATTGTATAAGACAGTAAATATGTGTTAGCATCTGTATAAATAAGTGATGTGGTATGGCTAAAAATAACGAAGTTGGTGTGTATAACTGTATACATGATTAAATGGGTATGTGATTCATTATTTGCATTACTGACTAGGCATGTGAGTAACTCTATGGATAAGTGGCAGCGTGTGACTGCATGTATAGATGTATAAGTGCATATTATAGTCCTCTATTGATGAGTAACTACATGTATAAGTGACTGGATGTTTGTGTAGACCTAGGAAATAGTGAGTGCTATGTAGTATATGGCATTGTTCTGTGTATGGTTTTGAAAATAGTAGTCCGCATTTTAGAATGGGTGTATCAAAGTTCATATTAGAGCATCAGTATGTGCATCAGATTATCACGTGAATGATGTCATTTGAGATGTCATCAGTGATGTCATCCGTGATGTCACTGACCATGTCATGAGTGATGTAATATGTGACATTGCTGGCGCGCGAGTTATAGTTAGCTCAACTAACTATAACAGGCAAATTTCTCTGGTTTTATACGAGTCAAATGTTCAACTAACTATAACACCCCTTTAACCTATGGTTTTTTTGTGAATTTCTAAGGTTTTTTAAATGCTAATTCCTAACTATAACGTCTGTAAAACCTATGGTTTTTTCAGTGAATTTCGAAGGTTTTTTAAATGTTAATTTCATATTTTAATGTTTATAAAACCTATATTTTTTCTATTATATTTTTTAATATTTTGGAACTCTATTATACTTCTTGTTTTTAACTTAAAAAATCATGTAATGTTTTATATCTTCCCCCAAAAATATGTATATTTGTTTTTGGGGGGAGAAAACTGCACTACCATACCGGTAGCGTACCAAGCTCCAGCACCACATGAATCCTATCCGCCATATTGCTAAACTCGTAAATTATGTGCATTTCGTATCCGACGAGTTTGTGGCACCGCATCCCGCGTAACATCATATACGCATGAAGTCACCCCAGGTACTACTTTGGTATCCGACGGGTACGCAGTACCAAGCCACATGTTATGTCATTTATGTATGGGGTTGCGCCTGCTGCTCGTTGCGTATTCGACAAGTACACGCTGCCAGCCCCTGTGTTACGTCACAGACGTATAGTATCGTGCCGGGTACGTCACTCCCTTTTTTTTCTTCTCTCAAAGTATATCTAAATAACTTTAAACAGTATATGAGAGCACGCAAAAATCGAAATTATTTTAAACATTTATATATTTCTAACTGTAATAAAATTATGATAAATATATTTTGTCAAAATTGCGTCGGGCGGCCACCTTGTGCGCTTGGTGCGCGATTGCCATGTGACCTTAAAATACGTATTTGATTGGTTCATAACATTTCCCATTGTAACAGTTGTACGACCCCACCCATTTTACTCATTCTCTCTACAGCGTTTGATGAGAGACACCTCTTCTGCTTAGAAAGCTTTTTTGAAAAGTGTTTTCCTGTATACACATATCTTATACTACACACAACATGCAACGATCATCTTGATCAATATTCATGCTCTGTACATTAGCCTTCCACGTGTGATTGCCATGCATCTCAAACGTTCCATCAAAAAACAATTATTGTTACACGATGCCCCTGGTGTGTGTGTCTGCACAGTATTGTGCTGCCTTTCGGCCTGGGTATTGCTGGCTCTAAGGAGCATCATCAGCCACGGGCAGACTGCACATCCTAGATCACATGCCATCTCATTAACGATAGTTTCCGCCCTCCCGACACATGCTACACTAATCTAAATTGCACACTCTGCAAGGTGAAAACTACAAAAGAAACACACATAAGTACACTTCCTGGCCAGGCAGGAACTGAACATCGGCCAAGTCCCCGGAATAATTATTCACACCCCGACGCTGGCCTGGCGTACACAAGCCCAGCCCACTTTGCGTACGTATAAATAGGATAACCATGACGCCACACGTCCCTCTTCTTCCACACTACCTCAAATGATTTGCCGCATCCACCTCGCATATCACAATGCGCAATAAAAAAAGAAATGGATCAATGAGGTGTACTCCATCCTGGCAATCAACACTGGCTCTAAATTGTGAGCCCTACTGCCCGTCGTCTACGAAAGGATCCATGAGGTGTACACTCTCCTGCAATCAACACTCCATCTGAATTATGAGCGCTGCTGCCCGTAGTGTTTGCTCACACAACAATGACAGCAGGTAAGCATAGCAGCCTGGGTGCACACGGCCTCCAATTGAGTGCGCTGCGGCGAGAGGGGTGGGTTGCACCAGCCTAGCTGCGCAGGTCCGAACAAATGATATTGCCATGTGTTATGATGTGATCTTTGACCTCATTCAGTCACATCTCTGTCTCATTTTAAAGACCTGCTGGACTGTACTGTAGGCCTGAGCCAGCGCACAGCGCTGCCCTACAGACACCTCTTTAGCACGGTGCTGCGGGAGAGATGGGATGCATCAGCCAGACTGCACACGTGCGAATAACCAATATTGCCATGTGTTATCATGTGATCTTTGACCTCATTCAGTCACATCTCTGTCTCATTTTAAAGTCCTGCTATACCATAAGGTAGGCCTGAACCTACGGGCAGCGCTGCCCTACAGACACCTGTTGAGGGCGGTTCTACAGGAGGGGTGGGGTGCATCACCCTGAGTGCGCACATGCAAAAAAGCGATGTTGCCGTGCGTAATGATGTGATCTCTGACCTCATTCAGTCACATCGGTCTAATTAAGGACCTGCTGGACCATACTGTAGGCCTGAGCCAGCAGGCAGCGCTGCCCTACAGACAAGTGGCGTTGGCTTTTAGGACACTGTAGTGAGCTCCTTACTAAGTGTACAAGCACACAGGCTCCCGCCACTGCATTACACCCGCACATTATGCTTCTAGCATGCGCTCTGTTCTTTTGTATGTGAACGTTGGCATAACATATTATTATTTAACCTTGTGTATTCTCGTGCACTCCAACAGAGTGGGAGCTAACCCCGCAATGATGCCCTGGCATTCTGACACCTTCCATCGTGGTATCAAGACACCGTCCCCGACCAGAGAACTGGTCTATCATACAAACATACCCCGGACTAGGAGCTTGCACCAACACGTCGTGGGTGGCAGGTGAGCAGTGAAGCCTCAGTGTGCAAGACCTACAATTGAGCACAGTGCGGGGGAAGGGGTTGGGGTGCAGCACCCTGGGTGCACAGGTGCATGCAAGCGATTTTCCCGTAGCTAATAATGTAGGACTATATTATCAAACAACAGCGATACCATTATCACCACTTTAGCGACAGGAAACTGCTGCTAAAGCGACGATAAGGGGTTGATAATATGCCCTTATACATTTCTATAGAAGCCCAGGTTCACACCAGAACGGGCTTCTAAGGGAATTCACAAGGGCATATTATCAACCCCTTATCGCCACTTTAGCGGCAGTTTCCTGCCGCTAAAGCGGCGATAATGTTATCACCCTTCCTTCATAATATTGGCCCATAATCTCTGGCCTCATGTATTTAATTTTAAGGACTTGCTGAACCACACTCTTTCTCGCAGATCCCAGCGTCCTAGACAAACGGGTGATGGAGGGTAAACACTAAGGGCTGGGTGCAATAGGCTGATGCACTGTCTCCTCCTCCCTCTCTTCTTTTGACTCTCCCTCCCCTTCTCCCTTCCACCCACTCCCCCTCCCTTCCATTCTCACTATGGTCCTTTCATTCGGACTACCTTTCTTTACCTCTTCCACATAGCACACATACTTATGTTTCATTTTTGTCTTGCAGGTTTCCTACGCTGCTTCCACTGGAGTCCAACACACGTTTTTTTTATTATACTGTTCTATTAAAGTTACATTTCTATTTATTTCTGTTTTAACAAAGGTTACTTATTTTTTCAAATAAATAACTGAGTGTATATGTCTTCTTTTTCTGATGACACTTGTCTATTGTTTATTGTGAAAATCATCTGTTTATAGGAGATTTTAAGGACAACATTATTTAATATTAGAGTGCACCTACCAAACATAATCTAACTGACTATTAGACAAATGAAGCATGGGTAATTGTACAACTGCAAGAGTTCTATGAGTGTATCACTTTATAACACCATAAGTACTGCCCGTGTGATTACAGAACAAATAAGGCACTGCCAAGGACCACCGAGGCTTCAGGGACTGCCGAGGCCTACCCTGCATATTTAAATAAAGACCCGGAGTGTGGCGATATTATCAAGCCCATTATCTCCGTTTTAGCGGCAGTTTTCTGCCGCTAAAGCGGCGATAATTTTATCGCTGTTCCTTGATAATATGCCCCTTAGATTCTAGTAGAATTACATACTAACATTCTACTATGACTTACAATGGAATACTACACAAAGCACATGACTTTACAGCAATGAGCTCATAGTTTCATCCACGAGTCTTGACACCGGTAGGGGTAAGACTTTCGCTTCCCTCTCCCTATATTGTATAAACGTAAACTAACACTTGTTCCACAAGTATGCTAAAGCACCCAGAGCACATCACTTTATAGCAATGAGCTCACAATTTAGGCTCACGGTTTAATCCCCGAGTCTTCACACCAGTAGGGATGACTAGTTCGCTTCCCACTCCCTATATACTATAAACGCATACTAACACTACCTACACACTTATACTACAGCGGCTAGTATCCTACACCGCCCAGAGCCCATCATTTTACAGCAATCAGCTCGTTTCATCCCCAAGTCTTCACACCGGTAGGCGTAACTACTTCACTTGCCGCTTTCGGTATACTATCAACACACAGTAGTGGTCAGTAGTTTGCTTCCCACTCCCTGTATGGTATAAATACCTACTAACACTACTTGCACACGTATGCTACAAAGACCAGACCACATCAATTTACAGCAATGATCTCACAGTTTAGACTCTCGGCTTCATACCCGAGTGTAGCACCATATCATATCACCACCATGCTATTCTGAGCAACACCGCACTTTCAGACCGTTAACAGTGATAACTACCTACTGGCGACCGCCAGTAGGTAATCAAGAACAAATTACAATAGTTCCTTGATTCTTTTAGCCTTAAAAAATTCTCTCTATTACTGTCTTTCTACTTTTCCAAATAAATAGTTTTTTTAATATTCAAGTACACATTGAAGTCAGAAATGCAATGTATTCCATCAACACACTTTCTAGAACATTCTACAACACATGGAGGTTAAAAGTTCAGCAATTTTTTTAAACCTAACAATATTTTTTTGCAACATTTTCTCAAACATTTAACGGCACGTGCAGGTTAAATGTTCACGATTGTTTTAAGTTCGAACAGTGCCTTCCAAATGCAAGAAGCAGGTGTGGTTGAGTTGAGCACATTTTATCCTATAATATGTACTATAATATGTATGTGCAAACTGCTTTTTCTTAACCAATCATAAACATACTTTTCCACAAAACGAATGTGCACCCTACTTTTAAAAAACAATGCTTTTCATCTCCCAATCAGGTACCGTTTTGTATGCGAAAAGAAACTCGTTCCCCATCTTTAAACATATCTCTTATTCTACGAAGGAATTGCATGAGCTACAGACATCTTTCCATACCTTCCAACCATATCTTCAAAATGTTAGTGTGGATCGTAGGACATAGCTATGTTTTCTGGTGCAAGAGGTATGCAGAACAGAGACGTATTGACTTAGACCTAGGTTTACAAAATGTGGACATTAAATGGTTTGGACAGAGAGGATTGAAGTGGCACCAATTGTTGCCTTTGGTTAAAACCTGTTTGCATCTCCAACACCCTCACCTCATGATTGTGCACTGTGGTGGAAACGACCTAGGCACATTGACTGGGGTAGATTTGGAAATGCTTATGAAGGACACCTTTGGACAATTGATGTTACTTTTACCTCAAACTGTCTTTGTATATTCCAATATATGCCAAAGACAGAAGTGGAAATGGTCCAAACAATTTTGTGCTCAGATTGAAAAATCTCGGAAAAAAGTAAACAAAGCTGTCTCTGCATACCTCAGAGACCACAAAATGGGGTCAATATACAACAGCAACATACGTTTTGATATGGCGGATATATACAGAAGTGATGGAGAACACTTCACAGATCAGGGAAACCGAGTTTTCCTGAATAACCTGAAGCTGTGCATCCGCACTTATATGTTGCTCCAACTAATGAACACAAGGGCTCTTTTTAGAGTCACCCTATAACTTACAACTTAGGCCCCCTATTTTAGGGCCATATATCGCCAACTTCCGCACCCTCGCCAAAATGTATTCTCCACACAGCTGTGGTGCAGAAGCCATACCATCTAACTTTGCAGCACAGACCCCTCGCTTTGATCCCCAGCTCTACTCACCAATATGGGTGAGTAGTTTGCGCTCTACAAATACCATATTGATTTACCTTTGCACTCCCTATACTACACCACATAAGCACCATACACAAGCTACAATGTTCTAAACAAATGTTCATTCAAGTACCTATAACTACATGCTGGCACTACTTGCACAGATGTGGCACAGCGGCCAGAGCACATGACTTCACAGCATATGACACACAGTTTGGGCTCACGCTTTAATCCCCGACTCCGGCAGCAGCTCAGCTTAGCAACATGAGACTCTAGACAATACCTCACATATATTCCGTACACCAGGACTTTCATACCAGTGTGGGTCAGTAGTTCGTCCTAGTAGTTATAAACACATCTGGACACTACTTCCACAACTGTAGTGCAGCGGCCACGGCACATGACTTCACAGCATAAGACACACAATTTGGGCTTACGCTTTAATCCCCGAGTCCCGCACCAGCTCACCTTACCCGCATCAGACTCTACCCAATACCTCACTTAATTTCCATAGCCCACCACTTACACACCAGTAGGGGTAAATACTTCGCTTTGCACCCCTCTATAGCACACCCTAAACACCCCACAGAGGTTACAGTGCTCCTACCTTCCTATTTCCCACTTTCCCCCCTTTTTTTCCCCATTTTTCACCTTACTCGCTTCAATGGAATCACAAAATGGCGGCCAACACTTCCTAGTTGCAACCGCTTGCACTGCTCGCAGCTAATCAGCAACAAGCTCTTGCTCGTAACGCCTCAGCCAATCAGATGGCAGAATTCCCGAATATCGATATCTGTAAATTTCGATATTTCTCAAAAACTACTGAACAAATTTACACCAAATAAACAAAAGTGTGCTTTCTAGACCAAGACCCTTCTCCCTGCCAAATTTGGGGTAATTCCGTTCACCCGTTCGACCTGTAGCCTTGTCTAAAGTTTCCTATGGAAATTAATATGGAGAAAACACGTTTTGGGACACCCCTTTTTTCTCGGCCCCCCCCTTTATCAATCACCCACAAACTTTCAACATAGGAGCTGATCTCAACAAAGAATTAGTTTTGAAAATTTTGCGAAGATTCGCCAAAGTTATTATGAATAGAATGTTGCCATTTTTCTATAGTAACTAGGTCCTAACTATAACTACCTACTGGCGACCGCCAGTAGGTAATATATATATATATCAGATCCTATATTGAGTTTGGGGGAATGTACTGCTGGTTTTAGTTTCTGATGCTGTCTGAACACTGAGCAATAAAACTAGGTGTAACCCATTTCCTAGCTGATCCTGAGATCTCTATATAATGCAGCAGTAGCTTGACCGTATTTGCCTGTAAGATGTATTTAGCTCAGCTGTCTGTAACCTGTGGTAATTGCATTTGGGTAACTTTTGATTTGCTCACCCTGCCCATTTCATATAGAATCTTAGTCATATGAGATATGACTGAGATTCTACTTGAACGGGGTGGGTGGAAAAATGAGGTGAAGAAAGATGTCAAAGAGATTTTGAAAATCGCAGGGTTAAGTAACTGGCATAACCAGATTTTATTAACTGTCAGTAATAAATGCAGTTATTTAATCAACTTTTAGCGAACATTATATTAAAATACTCCACTGTGTTGCCATAATTTTTAGGTCGAGCCTAAACAGCGCTTGCGCTGTAGGTGATCTGTTATTATCTACTTTGTGGGGTCTGACTCCTCCTTTGCTTAGGATTGGCTTTGATTGGCTTTTGTGTGTGTCATTTAAAATTAAAGTGTGCTAATTGGCTAAGGCTTGGAGCATGTCCCACCTTGTAAAAAAGGTTCCTCCCCTGGAGCATTGCTGCGGGCATGAGCAGGGACACACACGCAGTCCCTGCCTTTCCATTTCCAGCGCCACGTGGTCTTCTGCATTAAATGCACTTTACAGTGCCCCTGGGGTACAAGCAGGGACCTACTAGAGTGCTTCTCTATCAGAACGCACTCTGCGGTCCTCCCGGGGCACAAGCAGGCCTCCACTTCAGCGTGCCTTTCTTGCTGGGAAACCCTTGTACTAATTCCTTTCACAGAGACCGGAGTGTTTCCAAGGACTCGCACTACACAGATGGTGCGCGCTGAGTACTCCAAGTCGCCTGCTGACATCACTGGTGAATTTGGGAAAAGGTATTTTATCATTTCCTTTTATGTGCTTTCACATTGTGCTGCTCGTTTTTTTCTTCTTGTCCTGCAATAGCTTGTTTCCGTCTGGTGTTCTCCTGGTGTTTCTTGTTTACCCACTTCACTCTTCCCTTTTCTTGCTCGCCTTGCCTTTGTGTTATCTCTCCTTCTGCAGGTGCCCTTTCTCTTCCTTCCTTCTCACCTTTCCTTCCTAATCTGTTCCTTATCCATTTGCCCAGCTCCCTACCCTCTCTCGTATCTTTGCTGCTGCTCATTGGTTTCTTGCTGTCACCTTTCACGCGCTTACCGCTCATTGAATACAGACCACAAGGGCTTCAAAGGTATCCTGCCCTCGAGTCAGACAACGGCTGGTGACGACGACCTCTGCGCACTGTTGGGGTGTTAGGTTAAAGCACTGTTCAGTGACCTGTGTTCAGGAGCCGTTGGGCTCAAATGTGATCCTATATGGTTGAATAATAATCTAGTGGCAGTAGCTGCCTGTAGGGCACGCGCATTTTGTCTGCGCCAGCGGGATAAGTACTATCAGAGACCAGAGCTTCCCTGCCGCCAGCCTGCTGTGTCTAAACGCCTTGCCATCCCTGGCCCACGCAATATCGGACTGCAGATTTAGTGTGAACAGCACTCCCTTGAACACGGGGCCAAGTTAGGGACCCATCCTACGTGCTGCTGTAAAGACCCCTGTTACTTGAAAGACAATTTCATTCCCGAACCGGTGTAGCTCATTATTACCTAATTTACTTCATTGTCAGTGAAGCGTGTGTCTTTTAAAGTGTGTTTGTTTATGTGTGTGTGTGTGTTTTCTGTTTGCATTCATGTGTTTGCATGTACCATTGTGTGTGGTTTGTATGTCTAGTGTATCTGTGCATCTCTTTGTGGGCACACTCTTTTCTATGTTTTTCGATGTACTTACCTCTCCCTTCCCTTAGAAGATAGTAACCTGCCGTTTTAATAACAGGTGTTTCCAATGTCTTCCCCACACCTTCGCTCACGCATATTAAATTACACGATCGCATGCACATTTTTCCATGTATTCACAATCAGTTGTATGCAATTTTCAGGGTAAATTTTTTTCTAGTGAATCATTATTTTTATCACAAACAAAGATTGCTTACCACACACTCCTACTTTAAAATATAATATAACATTGTAAATATAAAAAATATAAAATGCTGGGTATGATCTCTCTTGTAGTTCCTCATATCACAGGTTGGTTTTGACTGTTAGGAGCAGTCGAAATGTCCAGATGAAAATAAAGAGGTTCGTAATGTTTCCACAGATCTTACAATCCAATGGGGCCTTAAGAGGCTACTCATAGGGGCGCGTAGCCAAGCAGCGGACCGCGATGGCCGCCTAACTCGTTCGCTCCGTGGTCCCTATCTCCCCTACGTCTATCCGTTGACACAATCTGAGTCTCAGGAGGAGCAAACTGTGACGGAAGGTGTGTGGAGCTGGTGTTGGGGGCTCCTGGGGTATGAGATTCGTGTCTGCCATCGCTGCGAGCCCCGTTCATCTTGGGCCTGTGCTGACGTAGGAGCCGGGACCTAAGGTGCTGCTTGCGGATGACGGAGAGACCGAAGGAGGCGGACCGCTGCGGCGGCGTGACCTTGAGCCGACTCTGCAGCCCGCAATGGACCCATCGCCAAGCAGAGTGACGCTCAACAGCATTCTCGCACAGTGTGACAACCGGTGGAGGGGCCCATCAATTGCAGAGACGTGGGACAGGAGGGGCGGGGCCTGTACAACATCGAGGCGGCGTGAGCACCTTCAAGCCACGTCGGAAGAGATGGTGAGGAGCAGTGGGATATAAGTGGTGGGACCCATCGGGGCCTATCAAGACTCCCCCAGCCCCCCCACTCCCCTCATGCTTCCATCCTTGTGGTTGGAGTGGTGAAGGGGTAAAATGAAGTGAAGGCAACCCTCCTATGCTGAAGCAGCCCTGCACTAACCCTGAAGGAGCCTCGAAGTGCTCGGTTGGAGCGGGACAGGGCCCAGAAGACTTCCTGAGCCACCTCAATTGTGCGCTAAAATATACTGTGATGCACTGACCTGTTTGCCCTCCACTCCCAGAAGACGCATGTGTGTAGAGTGAAGAAGTACACTCCACCGTCCTGGGAACCCCTTTGCTCAACAGACCAATCGACCTGTAGTGCCCAGAAATTGCTCCACAAACACCAGCTGCTGAGACCTGGAGGTGAATAGAGACTGAACTACGCTATCCTGGTCACGCATAGACTGCGCCATGGACAGGACCATAACTACAGGGTTCAAGGGTTCCAAAACCGTCCAGACCAACAAACTTGACCAGTACGCCTTCCCCAGGGACTCGCCACAGGAGCCTCACACCAGGAGTAAATCTATGAGCGACCCAGCAGGTGAAAATCCGGAGTTGACTCTCAAAGACGTCATGGAAGCCATAACTGGCATAAAGATCTCCCTGGAGCACAAGATGGACTCCCTTTCAAATGTCATAAACCTAATCCGTGCAGACCTCACCAAACTAGACGAGACGGTCAAACAGGTAGAACTCACAGCGACAAGCCTAGTTGGAGATGTCTCACAAATCCAGAGTGATGTTCAAGACTTGCAGTCTTTCCACAAATTTGCCGAATTCAAACTAGATGATTATAAAGGGTGGCTTTGGCGAAATAATTTACGCATACTGGGGGTGCCGGAGAAGTCGGAGGGGCAGGCACCGGACCTATTTGTGGAGGACCTTATCCTTAAACACATGCAGCCCAAAGGCCTAAGCAAATTTTTTGTCATCGAAAGGGCGCACAGAGTTCCAGGGGGACGCCTAAGGCCAAGAGCCCCCCCCGCGCCCAATGCTGGCGAGAGTCTTAAATTTCAGGGACAAGGATGTGATCCTCCAGACTGCCAGAACAGCACCTCCACTCCGCTTGGATAACGCAGTGACCTTTTTCCAGACTTCACGCAAATGGTACAGAAACAGACACGGTCCTTCCTGATGGTAAAGAAGAAACTCAGGGAGAGGGGTTTTAAATATGCAATGCTCTTCCCGGTACGCCTTCCTATAAGGCAAGCTATAAGGCGTTAGTGACTGACAAAGCCAAAACTTTGGGGAGAGAAACAATGGGCAGAATTTATGATCTGGGCGACAAGGCGGGTAAACTTATAGCCTGGCTTGATAAGAAGGAGTGAGCTAGTTGACTGGTCCCTGAGCTTCGAGATGCGGATATGACTCCTATAACGGACCCACAGGACGCCGCCAACCAGTTTGCCAGCCATTTTAACACCTTGTACACGTCCATTGCACCATACAATGAAGACGATTCTCACAAACTCTTGAGGGATAACTCTCTCCCCACACTTTCGGTTGACGACCGTAAGTTCCTTGACAGCGCCTTGACTGCAGACGAAATAGCACTTGCGATCCGATCATTAAACTCCGGTAAGGCTCTGGGTCCCAATGGCATTCCTATTGAACTTTACAAACTTAGGCCAGATAAACAGCTCCATATTTGAAGGCTATGTACGATGAGAGCCGGGAGTGGGGGTTATTGCCATAGGATCAAAGGGTAGCCACTATTGTCACCATTCAAAAAGAAAGTGAATCCAAAACCGACTGTGCTTCGTACCGCCCAATCTCGCTCCTTAACGCAGTGCCTAAAAATCTGGCCAAGCTACTGGCTAATCGTTTAGTAAAAATGATTGGGGGCCTAATACACCCGGATCAGTCAGGCTTCATGCCGAACAGAAATACAGCACTGAATTTACATAGTGTCCATGGAGTTCTGGGCAGAGCGACTACGATCCGAGAACAAGCTATAATTGTCCCCCTGGATGCCACTATGGCATTCGATACTGTTGAGTGGCCCTATCTCTTTGCAGTACTTACGAAGATGGGATTTGGTCTGGGTTTTATACAATGGATACGCCTCCTGCACTGCGAGTCCATGGCGCAAGTTGTGGTCAACAACAAAAAATAGGACACATTTCAGCTCAGTCGTGGGACCCGCCAGTGGTGCCCTCTCTCTCCCCTTCTATTTGCGTTGGCCTTGGAACCCCTTGCAGCATGGATCCGGAGGGATCCAGTGATATACGGACTGCGTTTGTCCCCTGATTGGGAAGACCGTATTTCCCTCTGTGCAGATGACATCCTGCTATACCTTGTCTCCCCCGGGAGGTCCCTGGTCGCGGTCCTTGACATCATGGCTATATTTGGCATGTATTCCGGGTTCCACGTCAACTGGCAAAAATCCCTTTTGTTCGCCCTAAGGGGAGAACCGCCTCCCCCACCGCGAAACTGCTCAATACAAATTAATACAGAGGGTTTCAAATATTTGGGAATATTCATCTCCCTAGATCAGACACTCCGTTATAAGCGTAATCTCATCCCACCACTGCAGCGGCTCAAATGAGATATAAGTAGCTGGAAAACACTTCCTCTCTCGCTGTTGGGCAAAGCGACTCTCTTTAAAATGATGTCGCTACCCCGGTTTTTATATGTGTTGCAGAACTCGTTTGATTCTATCCCGAATTCGTACTTTAGAGAAATTGAAGGGCTCCAGAGAGATCTATTGTGGGATGGAAAACCACGCATTGCACTGCACAAACTCACACTCAACTGGTATGATGGGGGCATCAGCCTACCAGACATCAAGAAATACTATGGGGCGGCACACCTTACGGCTATTAACCACGGCACATATGGACGACCCGATGACCCCGGTAATAACATGGATAGGTGGCTCCTCCCTGGGGGGACCTACAACCAGGTGCTCTATTCAAAACCTGGTTAATATCCACTGACGGGCCCTACTAAAGATTCAGTCGACGTATGGCATGCAGCCAACAGATCACTTGGATGGGGACAAAAACCCACGCTAGCAACTCAGGGGTGGGACTCCCAAATGCTGGGTGACCTATGGAGATCGAAAGGATTTGATAAATGGGAACTTATTCGGATTTCGCGAATTAGGGACCTCTGGGACAATGGCGGAGTGAAGCCCTTCACTACACTTCAACAACAACACGAATCAGCTGATTCAGAACGTTTTCGATACACTAAAGCCCGCCATGCACTTCAATCACTTTTTCCAAAGGGTTCCTCCCCTCCTGAGTCCTCCCCCTTGGAAGACAGGATACTTGATGGTCATATACCCGAAAAAAACATATCTTTAATCTATAAGAAACTGATAAACAACATGGAAAACCCCCTCCAAACACTGCAGGAAAAATGGGTAAGGGATGGTATTGAAATGGATAATGAAGAATGGCAGGAAGCAGTATCCTCCCCGAGAATAGTCGCAATCCCAGCACGCCTTAGACTAATACAGCTCAAAATCCTCCACAGAGTCTATGTTACAGGGCCTCAACTGCTGCATATGGGAGTGTCCGGGGGAGGGGACTGTAGAAGAGGGTGCACTCAGGCACATTTATCCATACAATCTGGGACTGCGAACATATCCAATCCTACTGGCGTAAGGTACATGAAGTAATCAGTGAAGTACTGACAATCGTCCTCCGTCTGGAGGCTCGTAGATGCCTCCTGAACATCTGGGAGCCCACAGACCTAAATAATTATCAAACGCAATGGGTTACACTTGGTCTAATGGTAGCTAAGAGGAACATTGCACAGCTCTGGGGAGCGACACACACACACCCATGATTGTAGATTGGAAAAAAGACCTCGATTGGAGCATGTACAGGGAAAAGACAGTTTACATGGCCGGAGGTTGTCCCAAAAAATGGTCCAAAATATGGAACCCCTGGAATTTTTATCGGAGTAATATATGTAGCCCGCCTCGATCACAATGATGCCCCTACTCCGTAGCGTCCACTAAAAAGTAATGTTGTATTTGTGACTGCTGCTTGTCTCCACTGTGTACAAACATGCTAAATCCTCTGTACTGTATGTTTTATGCTGATGAATGTTAATAAAAAGAATTATAAATAATTTTAAAAAGAGGCTACTCCTACTGAGGGCCGTAGTGACACCCAGGGTCCAACTCGTAATATGCCAGATTTTCCAAACCCCTAGAGTTACCGGGACCCGGGTATCAGAAACCTTGGTGCTAAGGAATATCCGGCCTGTTTCTGGGGCCCATCAAAGTCAGCTATCGCAGTTAATACGTGTAGCAGAAACACAATCACCCAGTTTGGACAGAAGCCCACATTTTTAAGTTCCGAGAAAACATGTTGCAAACAAATGACATCATTTCATTTGTTTGTATTTTTCCAACAAATTCTCAAGCTTCTGATTGCTTTGTTTACAGCTGCAGCCATGTGCTTTTTCATTGTACCACACTTAACAATCGGCTCTTACATTCCATTTCCACAAAGTCTCAGATGTGCTTGTTTACAGAACGTTTTGAACGTTTCCTAAAAAGCAACATCGCTGAATAAACAATCAGCGTAGAGCATTCCGAATTTCAAAGGCTTACGATGGCTCCACTTCATCAATAACTCATGCTTTTTGTCTTTAAATAATCACTTCACGTAAAAAAAAACAAACATAAAAAACATTGCCATTTACAATGCCAATAGCTCTAACTCCGACAAAGGCAAGACCTATTGCATTCCAAATGCTTGTTTCAATTATGTCTTGGGGTGGGTGAGTCCCAACACCCTTGGTGGAGGTAAGGCTTGCAGGCTCAACACAAAATATAGATTTTTTTTATTAATGCAGCTTCTGAATCTCTATTTTAAATCAATTTATTGCAAAATTATGCTTTAAAGTTAACTATTTAACACTTTGCTTCCATGGTCAGATTATAGGAAGGTATTTACATCTCATTGATTTCCAAGTTTGTTAGCCATCACTGTCACATAGTTGACACATGGAAGTGTTGGCAAATATGACATGCAACTTTGTATATTTTGTCAAAGAATGTATGAGCATATGTTTGAACAAGGCTGAAGATAAAATGAGTAATAAATCACTTAACCATTATTCAAAATGTTGTCAGAACAACAAGATGAAGTTTTCGCTCATACATCTGTTTGTTGAAGATCTATTCTTTCTAGGACTATATTACAAAGACTACAGAGGAGATTCTAATTCAAATTAAGACACTATTCTATGTGTGTGATATTTTCAATTTTTGTATTTTTCTTCTTAGGACAAATACAAATTATGATGTTTGCTACATTAAACAGTGCTTAAATTTCAAAAGAAACCCGTACTATATACTGTACAGTGCTCACCAGCACCCAATACCATCCCAATACTATTACTCTACACTTCTTTTTGTCACAGCCAATTATATTTCATGACAACAACAATCATTGTTCTCTTTTTGTCAACAAAGAGTAAACAAAGTACATGCAGTGATTCTTGTGCTGCAAAATAGCACTGACGTCTACAAAAATAAATGTAGCACAATAGCCCATTCTTACAGTATGCAGTGTAGAAAGCGCCTCTATGAAAATTAAAACCACCCGAAGAGTTAATTTGATTTGTAGAGGCGTCGCTTGGTCAGTAATACTAGTGGGGGTGTGTGCTTCAAATTTTCTGACAATCACGCTGGTATATCATGTTATTCATTATATGAGAATCAGTACATGAGAGGAGCTTAAGTGTCAGTTGAAGGGGCAAGGAGTGCGGATTGTGAGGGGTACTAAAAACACAGCAGTTTGTAAAATAGCCATTTTTTAAGACCTTCAAAACAGAGACAAGAGTGAGTGTGTATATTTTTGTCTGAGTGAGTATTTTAAAAACTCAGGTGAAGGGGGTATGGCTTAGGCATCACACAAGATGGCAGCCTAGTTGTGGGGCTTCGCACCTCACCGGGACTGCCAACGGATGTTTCTGCGGTTTTGGCCTGCATGATGATAGGCAACTTGTCGTTTCTGGTGCAGGAAATCATTGGGCTTCTATCAACACCTTACCTGCTAAAATCCTTGCATTTCTCTCTACAAGCAAGTAGATGGCACCACTTACTAAGTCGCGGCTGTCATTTTGTGCATTGCCGCACAACGGGAGAAATATGCAAGATGCTGTGGAAGACTATATTTTGCCTCAGTGAGTTTTTTCTTCTTTCTTGCTGGGTTGCCCTTTCTTTTTGCACGGGTGCTGCTCTTGCTTTATTCAGATTTGGTCCTCTATCTTACCGCTCATACCTTTTGCAAGTAAGGCTTATCAACAGAGATATTTATGAAAAATAAAGAAAATCACAGGCTTCAATATCCCTCGTCTCATAGTTAAATGTTTCAGTTGTTTGGAGAGTCTTTGTTTAAAATGTTGTCTCTTTTCCTCATAATCAAACGGCTGGCAGGTGGATGGCACCATTTGGTATGTCGTGGCATCCTTTTGATTAAATGAATTACGGTGCAGAGGTACCACTGGCAAGCTTTTTTGGTGGCATCATACAAAGATGTACAACTTGTATTGTCTTTGTTCCATTTGTTAATGAAGTACTTATTTGTACTTATTTGCTTAGCGAGTACATTTGCATGCAGCATTCCGTCTTAGTGGCACCTCTTACCTCATTTCTAGTAGCGCTTTTGACCTGCTTATCCATTACTTAGGTGTTAATTTTTCTTTTATGGGCAGAATTAAGTAAAGTGCATACTCCAGCAAGGGCCACCCTACTAAAATATCGGACTTTGGCCGATCTCTTGGAGACCCTTTCATGGGAGGTGCAGGCTCATCTTTTGACATGGCGCATTCTAGTAACTCTCGCTTCATTGCTAAAACCACTACCCCTTTGAAGACACTCTCTTCTTCCGCTGCTAATACGAGACGCAAACATGATCCTCCTTTTCCAGACAAGACTTCTTCTCCTATCTCTTTAGAGACCGTGCTAGAAAAGATTCGAGCTCTAAGACCAATTATTGCAGAAACAAATACACAGCTAAAGACCCTTGACAATAAATGGTCATCTATGGAATCTAGATTATTGTTAATGGAGCAATGGGTCAATGATCTCTAAAATGAAATTATTAAAATCTCAGCTTTGGAAAACGACATCATCAAGCTGAAAAAACAAGCAAAAGACCTTGAGAACAGAAACAAGAATAATGACTTATCTTTACATAGACATCCTGAAGGCATTGAAGGAGATGATCCTATTACCTTCTTTACTGCTGGAGATGCTGTCTGCCACTATCTTAAATATTCAGTGTGCACATAGACTGGGTCCTAGTGTATCCTCTTCATCAGCTCCTGTTAAAGCTTGTGGTGTGATTATCTTGTTTCTGGAGTTTACAGATCTTTTGAAAGATCTAACAGCAGCTATGGTCTGGTGCAGAGATATTTATCTCACAGGATGTATAGTCTGCTGCTGCTAATAGGAGGAGAGACTTACTTAATCTTCATCCGGCATTGCGAGCTATGGATGCTTGCTATGGCTTATTTCATCCCTGCACCTTCAAAGTTGCGTATCAGAATAAGACAACTTCATCTGAGGATGCAGCAAATCTCAGAAACGTTATGCATTGTCATTCAGCTAACTCAATGGATACATTGGGTCCTTCTCGTTGAGACTTCAAGCAATGTTTTAATGCTTTTCTAACTTACATTTTTTTTTCACAGGTTGTCATTTTGGGATGTTCATCTTTTTCTCATTCTTTTGCAGGCGATCAAGATTTCTTCTGTTCTTGTTACCCATCTTCATATGTAATGTCCCGGTGTGGTGTGTTGTCCCTACTTGGTCATGCCATTTCCATCCGTACAGTGGTCCCTATTCAGGAGGAATACAGTGTGATAGATAACCATACACTTATAATAGAATGTATGTCTTTTGTCCAGCCGGACAAGAATTTATTTTCATAATATTTTTCAAAAGTAGTATCAAATAAAACATTCAAATGACAAGTGGGCACAGCCGTGACCAACAGAACACAAGACAGAACAATGAACACAGAATTGGCCAAAGGGCAAGCCAAAATGGGTCTGTACAGTTGTTCTCAGTATAGACAGACACAAATTAATCATTTAACACCGTTGCACAATGTGTTATAGCTTGAGTCTAGTGCATAGGATGTTTGGGTGTCGATGACGTTTCGATGCCACATTGAATATAGGGCATCATCTTCAGGACAAACAAATAATGCACTGCTGTCTTGATAATATATCACACCTTTTTTTTACAATTCTAAGGTGGCAGAGAGTCGACGGTTCATTATAGGCGCAGGAGCGCTCAACATCTGGACTTTGGGGGTTGCTGACACCGGCGGGATCTGAATGAACAAAGGGCAGAGGTGGAGGTGTCTAAGTTTAAGAAGGGGTGGAGTTGACACGGAAATTGAGTGTAAAACAGAACAATTTAGTTACCAATTCTGTTTGCTTTATGGCAGAAAGTCCTGTTGGGTGCTGTGTGCCAGCTGTTGGAGAATGCACGATCGCATTACTTCAGTGAGCGTGGGCAGTATCGCTGCATCTGCTTCGGAGTTTCAATGGAGACTCACTGAAGTAATATTATTAAGACAGCAGTGCATTATTTGTTTGTCCTGAAGATGATGCCCTATACTCAATGTAGCATCGAAACGTCGTCGACAACCAAACACCCTATGCACTAGACTCAAGCTATAACACATTGTGCAACGGTGTTAAATGATTAATTTGTGTCTGTCTATACTGAGAACAACTGTACAGACCCATTTTGGCTTGCCCTTTGGCCAATTCTGTGTTCATTGTTCTGTCTTGTGTTCTGTTGGTCACGGCTGTGCCCACTTGTCATTTGAATGTTTTTTTTTATACTACTTTTGAAAAATATTATGAAAATAAATTCTTGTCCGGCTGGACAAAAGACATGCATTCTATTTTAAGTGTATGGTTATCTATCACACTGTATTCCTCCTGAATAGGGACCACTGTTCTCTATAACATGAAATTGCCCAAGGTCCCTGTCTTAATTCCTTTGGGTTCCCTTGTTCTGTAAAATAGTATTTTCATCCGTACGTCACCAGCCCATTATTCCTCTTGTTCATCACCATGGTGTGTGTTCTCAGTCATCAGTTTCTGACATATTGTTTATTTTATTGTTCTATCTTCTTATTCTTCCTTATATCTTGCTATTCTTTATACTATCTCCTTCATTTTCCTCTTTTGTTTTTTACCCATTTTATTTCTGTACCTTTTTCTTCTTTATACTTTATTTCTCTTTTTATTATTTCAGGCTCTAAGATTGTATATGTATTGATTGTTTATATGATTCAGAGTTGTCTTTTAGAATGTTAAAGAATTTGTTAATCCTAGAAAAAGGCAGATCGTTTTATCCCATTTAACTTTTTATAATCTAGACTTAGTCCTCCATCAAGAAACTCATCTTTTGGAATTGGAAGTCTTAAAACTCAAGGGTCATTGGCTAGGATCTGTATTTGTTTCACCTGCTCTCATTAAACAAAATGGAGTAATTCTCTAATGTCATAAGAAATTTAATTGCAATTTGGTTTCTCAAAAAAGTGATGCAGAAGGCAGAATGGATATTTATTAAGTTCCTTATTAATGATATTTTTTAACTGTTTGCAATGTGTAAGGGCTGACTCAACCTGACTACTTATTTTAGCCCAACATTTCCAAGAAATGTCTTCAATATACTGATGCTTTGTTGATATTAGGGGGTGATTGTAATCAGATTATAGATCCATATATAGATAGTTTCAAGTTTGATTTGTACACCATAAAACACATAAACAGTGTAACTCTACTATTTCCCATAACCACCTAGTGGATGCATGGAGATTGTGCAATCCTTCTATAAAATAGTTTTCTTTTTATTCCTCTTCCTATGGTACTCTCACTCGACTGGACCCCATATTTGTAAGCAAATCACTTTCACAAAACCTTGTTAGTTCTACTATTGAACCTAATGTTATTTTTTACCATCCCCCAGTGGTTGCAGATATGGACCTTCTCCGAGCACATCCCAAATCTGGTAGGTGGGGTTTAATAATTCTCTCTTACATAACCCAGTTTTTTCTACCTCTTTCACCTCTTTTGATGATAAATGTTTTGCGTTTAATGCAGAATCAGATACATGTCACCAATTGTTGTTATTTTTTCTTGTTTCTTTATTTTCATTTTATATTTTACTTTTGAGATACATTAGATACAGGGTAATTTACATGTAGCAGTTTCAACATATGGCATATATAATTTACATCATAACAGCTAAGGCACTACTATTCTGATACACTGTGGCTACCGGATATCAAGAGCATGTCAAAATCATCCTTCAAACAATCAATCAATCAATCAATCAATCAACAACATTTGTAAAGTGCGCTGCTCACCCGTGATGGTCTCAAGGCGCTGGGGGGTGCTGCTACTGCTCGAAGAGCCATGTCTTGAGCTGCTTCCTGAAGGAGAGATGGTCCTGGGTCATCCGTAGGTGGGTGGAGAGGGAGTTCCACGTCTTGGCCGCCAGGTAGGAGAAAGAACTTCCCCCGGTGGTGGTTCTGCGAATCCGTAGGACGGTGGCGAGGGCGAGACTGGCTATCCGGAGCTGGCGGGTGGGTGTGTAGAACGTGAGGCGGTTGTTGAGGTACTTGGGGCCCATGTCGTGGAGGGCCCTGTGTGCGTGGGTAAGGAGCCTGAACGTGATTCTCTTGCCGACGGGGAGCCAGTGCAGGCTTCTCAGGTGGGGAGTTATGTGGCTGTGGCGAGGGATGTCGAGGATGAGTCGTGCGGAGGCATTCTGTATGGGATGAAGTCGTTCCCGTAGTCCAGTCGGCCGGTGACAAGGGCCTGGGTGACCGTCTTTCTGGTTTCGGCGGGGATCCACCGGAAGATCTTTTGTAGCATGCGTAGGGTGTTGAAGCATGAAGAAGAGACGGCGTTGACTTGTTTGGTCATCGTGAGGGAGGAGTCCAGGATGAAGCCCAGGTTGCGTGCGTGGTCTGTGGGAATGGGGGCAGTGCCCAGTGCAGGGGGCCACCAGGAGTCGACCCAGGCGGAGGGGGATGGTCCGAGGATGAGGACTTCCGTCTTGTCCGAGTTCAGCTTCAGGCGTCTGAGCTTCATCCATTCCGCAACGTCTTTCATTCCTTCCTGTAGGCTGGCTCTGGCGGTGGCGGGGTCGTTGGTGAGGGAGAGGATCAGCTGGGTGTCATCGGCATAGGAGATGATGTTAATGTTGTGTTGGCGCGCGATGGCTGCGAGGGGGCTCATGTAGACGTTGAAGAGGGTGGGGCTGAGCGAGGAGCTTTGAGGAACGCCGCAGATGATCTTGGTGGCTGCAGAGCGGAAGGGGGAGGCGGAGTCTCTGAGTTCTGTCTGAAAGGAAGGAGGTGATCCATTCCAGAGCTTTTCCTTGGATCCCGGCGTGGTGAAGGCGGGCTGTTAGGGTGCGGAGGCAGAATGTGTCGAAAGCTGCGGAGAGGTCGAGGAGGATGAGGGCGGCAGTTTCCCCATTGTCGAGTAGGGACCTGATGTCGTTGGTGGCTGCGATGAGGGCGGTTTCGGTGCTGTGGTTTGCTCGGAAGCAGGACTGTGATAAGTCGAGGGAGCCGTTTGTCTCGAGGAGGGTGGTCAGTTGTTTGTTGACGGTTTTCTCGAGATGGGGCGGAAGTTCTTGAGGTCCGTGGGGTCCGCAGTGGGTTTCTTCAGGAGGGCGCTGATCTCCGCATGCTTCCAGGTCTCCGGGAAGGTGGCAGAGGCGAAGGAGTTGTTGATGATGTTCCGGATTGGGGTGCAATGATGGAGACGGCTTTGTTGAAAATGTGGTGTGGACAGGGGTCAGCTGGGGGTCCGGAGTGGATGGTGTTCATCATGAGGGTGGTGTCTTCGGTGCTGACGGGGGTCCAGGTGCAGAGGGTGGTGGTGGGGAGTGTTGGATCTGTCATCGGGTGCGTGGTTGGGTGCCTGGGGTGGGCGCCGAAGCTATTGTGTATGTTGGCGATCTTGTGGTGGAAGAACGTGGCGAGTGAGTCGCAGAGGTCTTGCGAGGACGTGATGTCGTTGCTGCTGGCGCTGGGGTTGGCGATCTCTTTAACGATGCTGAAGAGTTCCTTGCTGTTTTGGGTGTTGTTGTCTAGGCATTCTCTGAATGCTGTCCTTTTGGTGGAGCGGATTAGTTGGTGGTGTTTGCGGGTGGCGTTCTTGAGGGCTGTCATGTTTTCTGTTGACTGGTCGTGGCGCCAGGCTTTCTCGAGGGTGCGGCAGGATTTCTTGGAGTTTTTGAGGTCGTTGGTGAACCACGAGGCTTTCTTGCTGCCGGGTCTGTTTGGAGGATTCTTCAGTGGTGCGAGGGTGTCTGCACAGTTGGTGAGCCACTGTGTGAGGTTGCGGGCTGCTTCATTGGGGTCCGTGGTGTTGGTGGGAGGGTTCTGGCTCAGTGAGATGGTGAGTTGGTCGGTGGTGATCTTTCTCCAGCATCTTCGTGGTCCTTGTTGCGTGTGGTGGTGAGTCGTGGTTTTCCTGAAGTTGAAATGGACGCAGCTGTGATCTGTCCGGTGGAGTGGCTGAAGGCGATGTGGTCGCTGGAGGAGAAGACTGGGTCAAGCGTGTGGCCATCGTAGTGGGTGGGGGTGTTCACCAGTTGCTTGAGTCCGAGGTTGACGAGGTTGTCCAGCAGGGTGGTGGTGTTGCTGTCATTGTTGTTTTCCAGGTGGAAGTTGAGGTCCCCTAGGAGGATGTAGTCTGAGGAGGTGAGTGCGAGCGGGCTGATGAAGTCTGCGATGGCTTCGCTGAATTGTGTGCATGGTCCCGGGGGTCTGTAGATGAGGGTGCCTCTGAGGGTGGTCTTAGGGTCGGTGTGGATCTGGAAGTGAAGGTGCTCGGCGGCGGTGAGGTTGTCGTCGGAGTTGGTCGTGATGCGGATAGTGTTTCTGTGGACGATGGCGATGCCTCCTCCGGTTTGGTTTATGCGGTCCTTCCGGGTGATCTTGTAGCCATCCGGGATGGCTATGGCGATGTCGGGGGCTGAGGAGGCATTCATCCAGGTTTCTGTGAGGAAGGCGACGTCCGGTGCTGTTGTGTCGAGGAGGTTCCAGAGTTCGACGGCGTGCCTGTGGACGGAGCGGGTGTTGAGCAGGATGCACTTGAGGTGGTTGTTGCTGGTGCCTGGTCTGGCGGGTGTGGTGCAGGTGCGGAGGCAGGTGAATTTGAAGGCTTGGCAAGTGAAAGGTCCGTGGGTGCGTTTCGGGGTGGCTCGGTGGCAGGCGGGGGTCCGGCCGGTGTTGAGTGCGTGGAGGATGTTGGCATCGTACCTCAGTCGGGTGGGCTGGCAACGTTGACGGCCAGGGCTCCTGGCGCTGGGCGCGGTCTAGGCACGGACGGGCACTGACGGGCTTGCCTTAGGCGCGCCAGCGGCGCACCAGCGTCGCGGCCGCTGCGCGGCCTCCATCAGAGGGGGCGAGGGAGGGAGGAGCAGCTGGGAGGGGGAGCGGGCGGCCAATGGGTAGAGAGGGGGCGGGGCCACGTAGGAAGCGAGCGGCGGGAAACCAGGGCACAGAAGGCAAGAGGGGGCAGGGGGGAGAGAAATGCACAGCGGGCGCAAGAGGGAAACAGGGGCACAGCGGAGAAACACAATACAGTACAGTACAGTCACAATCCCATAGAGAGTCAAGGGGTACAGAAGGAAAAATGATTGGGCACAGCAAGAACAACGGGGGGCAGAGGCAGGAGAAAACGAGGGGTGCTGTAGGGAGAAAGCGAGGGGCGCAGAAGGAGGTCAGGGGGCCCAGAAGGGAAGCGAGGGGCCAGGAAGGAGAGAACGAGGGACACAAAGAGGAGATCAATGGGTACAGGAAGGAAAACAAAAGCGCGGGGCACAGAGGGGAATCAAGGGCACATAAGGGAATCAAGGGGTACCGAAAGAAAAACGCGGAGGCTACAGAGTAGTGAGTCGGAGAACACGACAGTTACCAGGGGGGCGGTCAGCACGAGGTTGACCAGTCTGCAGGGAGGCCGCAGATGACACGGGGGCAGCAGCAGAGGTAATCCGGGGGTCTGCACAGTGGCAGAGGGAGCGACCTGCCTGGTCTCAGGGTCAAGGGTCGCTCCTCTCACCACTGCGAGGCCTCCAAGGGTCTCAGGGTCAAGGGTCTATACACATATAGAATTGCCAACAGACTGCCGCCGAGTCGCGGTTGCTCTTGAAGTGCATCTCATGCATTCATGTGGTTTTGTTGCTAAGATATGGGAAATGCATTTCTAACACATAATTTCAAACAAAAACTTGACACAATAAAACATCTTTTTGCTAAGCTGTTGTGTTAATCCCTTCTCCTCCCATCGATGGCTCCTCTTCTCATATCCCCATGTCAATAATTTGAATTTGAATTTGTCTAGGCGTCAGACCCCTCCCAATTTATTCACTTGGTTTTATTTGTGTTGCCCTTGTACTGAATGTCTTCTATGATGTGAGCAGTTCTCAGTTAGTTCCTGTCACCCCTGGCGTCTCCATCCTGTGATATGTCCCTGTCCTGCTCTAGCCCCATGTGTTGCCACCATTATAGTGTCCCAGTTCTGTGCAATTGGATATTTGTGCATGCCGGCTACGTCTTCTTTGTATAAAACTGCGCTTTCCGCCTGAGCCCATACAGAAGCAACCATTTCCAGCACTCTCGTGAGGAAGGATGTTTGTTCTTCTATCTCCGGGTGACCAGTCTTTTAGTTACTATGAGGCCTAGATCTATAAATCTAGATGTGGTTTTGTGCTTTTTGGACCTGGGAACAACACCTTTTATGCACTCCTCCCATGTTTGTAAACATGAGCGGTCCGTGCATTCCGACAAACAAGACCCAACCTCCTGCCAGTATTAGTGTAGTACAGGGCACGGCCACAGAATATGTAGAAGATCCATTCCAACCTGGTCACGGGGGGGGCATGTTGCCGATGTTAATTGAAAGTATTTGTTTATCTTATCTGGTGATAAATATGCTCTATGGATGATAAAACTGAAGGATGCGGACTTTTGCATTTCACAGGATTTGCGTAGTGCTTGCTAATATTGTGTCCCATTCCTTATCCTCCCACGGCCTCCCTCTGTCTTCCTTCCAGGTTGTACGTAGTGACTCTAGATGTTTTAAGGTAGCAATAGTGCTTCTTTTAGCAAATACAAAGCAAATACAAATGCAGATGCTGGCCGCCTCCCGCCCTCCCAGAGTACTTAATCAGCTGTACAGCGCTTCAAGCTGACCTTTTTAGTTGTCTCTCCCCTGAGGCGGAAGCCGGGGGTTTTGCTCTGCTTGTATTTAATTTTAATTGTAAATAATTTTAAAACACTGTATCTGCATCCTGTGCATTGTTTGAAGAAGGGAAACCTACCTGCACGTCTCTTCGCTCTTCGAGCCCGATTCCCAGCGCGCGCTCCCAATTCCTGGCGCTTGGGGAGAAGGGGTTCGGCCATCTTGGGTGAGGGAGGGGTAGCGCTGCAGATGCTGGCCGCCTCCCGCCCTCCCAGAGTACTTAATCAGCTGTACAGCGCTTCACGCTGACCTTTTTAGTTGTCTCTCCCCTGAGGCGGAAGCCGGGGGTTTTGCTCTGCTTGTATTTAATTTTAATTGTAAATACTTTTAAAACACTGTATCTGCATCCTGTGCATTGTTTGAAGAAGGGAAACCTACCTGCACGTCTCTTCGCTCCTTGAGCCCGATTCCCAGCGCGCGCTCCCAGTTCCTGGCGCTTGGGCAGAAGGGGTTCGGCCATCTTGGGTGAGGGAGGGGTAGCGCTGCAGATGCTGGCCGCCTCCCGCCCTCCCAGAGTACTTAATCAGCTGTACAGCGCTTCGCGCTGACCTTTTTAGTTGTCTCTCCCCTGAGGCGGAAGCCGGGGGTTTTGCTCTGCTTGTATTTAATTTTAATTGTAAATACTTTTAAAACACTGTATCTGCATCCTGTGCATTGTTTGAAGAAGGGAAACCTACCTGCACGTCTCTTCGCTCCTCGAACCCGATTCCCAGCGCGCGCTCCCAGTTCCTGGCGCTTGGGGAGAAGGGGTTCGGCCATCTTGGGGGAGGGAGGGGTAGCGCTGCAGATGCTGGCCGCCTCCCACCCTCCTCACACCGGATATAAGGGCATGAACATCCGTCCGCGCAGCGGGCGCGCCGGCGGCGCGCCAAAGGCAAGCCCGTCTGCACCCGTCCTCGCCTGGCCCGCGCCCAGGGCCAAGAACCCTGCTCCAGCCCCCTCATATCCTAAGCTAGCTTATACACCTATGGCCTTGATGAAGCTCCAACCAACCCCTTCATCTCGATGCACCAAACACGACTTATCACAATCACCTATGGTCGCCAGCCTAATCTGCCCCCACTGTAACAGCACGATCTTCATTAACAATGCGAATTTCCAGCCTAAACTGAAAAACGATGTTAATGAGGTGGTTATTCTTATGGCCCTCATTAATGCACGGTCACTGGGCAAACACAGACAAGAAATAGCGGACCTTATTATTGACAACAACTTAGATGCCCTCTACATCACCGAAACGTGGACTGATGATGCCTCAGCCCCTGATCTAGTGGTAGCACTGCCTCCTGGCTATAAAGCCTATCGACAGGACAGGGTCGGTAAAAAGGGAGGGGGTCTGGCAATTATAACAAGAGACCAGTTCGACGTCCGGACTTCACCCATTCCCAGTACATCATGTGAAGCCATGCACTTCAACATAAAGTTCACAGCTCTTTTCAACTTTAAGGGAGTTCTCCTTTACCGCCCTCCTGGGTCGAGAGCAGCTTTCCTGACCAACTTACACGTGATAACTGAATTGATAGCCACGGACGATTCCACAACTACAATGGGCGACATGAATTTCCACTTAGAACTAGAAAATGACAGAGATACTGCCGCCCTTACATCAGACCTAGACACAATGGGCCTCAGACAACTGGTCACCTCTCCCACCCATCAGGCAGGACATACATTGGAAGGTATATTTTCCAACGTAGAGGACCTGCACATAATAAACATTCTTCCTATGTCATGGACTGATCACTTCGCCATATTTAGCGGCCTGACTATCAAGGAACAATGGAGGAAGAAGGCTACATCTATCACGCCAGACTCTTTTAAAGTATGGAAGAATCTAAACCAAACCGAACTAAAATTACTACTGGACAAAACATGCCCAGAGATATCTGATGATCCCAATACCGCCACCCGTCAATTTCATGAATGGATAGGTGCCGCCACTAACCAGCTAGTACCTACTAAACTCCATTCTAGAAACAGAAGCACACCAACCGCACCGTGGTACACAGAGGAATTACGAACTCAAAAACAACTGAGTCGGAACAGGGAAAGGCAATGGCGTAGAAACTACGATAATGAAAGCAAGATTAAATATAAAGAATCTTTATCCATTTATAAAACCATGATTACTGCTGCCAAAAATACCTTCTTTTCAGAAAAAATTGAAAAAGCCAAAAACTCCGGCAGGCAACTCTATGATATCACTAAAACCTTATCTGGCAATGTACCAGATTTAAATCCGTCCCCGTCTCAACCATTATGCGACGCATTGTCTGAATTCTTTTATTCCAAAGTCAACAATATATACCAAGCTTTCATCTCAACAACTATCACCTCCAGAGCCTCTACCTCTCAAACCACCTCAGGAAACACCTTGTCCAGTTTTCAGCCTCTCACCACTGAGCAAACAAAAACCATTATCATGTCTATTAAAACCGGATCGGCCCTGGACCCCTGCCCTTCCTCAGTGCTCTCCAATGTGATAGATGTAACTGCTCCAGTTCTTACTCATGTTTGTAATACAATCTTTAGTTCAGGGACTTACCCAGACTCCTTAAAAAACACACTGATTAAACCCTTGCTCAAGAAATCCAACTTAAATAAGGAGGAACTGAAGAATTACAGACCTATAGCAAGCCTCCCTTTCTTAGCTAAGGTGACGGAGAAAGCCATGAACCAGCAGCTTTCAGAGTACATAGAAGAACATCAGTTACTGGATGACACACAGTTTGGCTTCCGAAAGTATCACGGAATGGAAACCGCCCTCATTAAGGCAGCGGACGACATCAGAATTGTCCGTGACCAGGGAGGGACAGCATTACTTGTATTGTTAGACCTCTCGGCTGCTTTCGACACGGTCAACCATAAGATCTTAGTGGACCGTGTCGGAAGGATGGGGATTCTTCACATTGCGAGAGACCTGCTTTCCTCCTTTTTGGCCGACAGAACGCAAGTGGTTACACTGGGGCCATATCAATCGGCCAAGCGTTCACTTCCGTGTGGGGTTCCTCAAGGCTCCTCCCTCAGTCCGACACTTTTTAATATCTATGTGTCGGACCTTGCAGGTGTGATCAAAGCATTTGAGATGAGCCTAACCTCATATGCTGATGATACGCAACTGGTGTTGGCCATTAAAGGCGACGGACCGGAGGTGGCAGAGCGCTTTAAAAATGGAATGGTGGCAATCGGAGAGTGGATGACAGGTAACTGTCTGAAACTTAACTCCGATTAAACGGAGGTGGTCATTTTTGGTTCTCTTTCCCCGATCTGGCCTGTATCCTGGTGGCCACCAGCCTTTGGTACTCCCCCCAGCCCGACCCCCAATGTCAGGAATCTGGGAGTAATTTTTGACGATCACCTTAATTTCATGGCACACGTAAACAAAGTAGCAGCCACAGCCCATCATAAACTCAGAATGATGAGGAAAATCATTCCTTTTCTACCAGACACTGCCGCTAAAACACTGGTCAGTTCTCTAGTACTCTCATCATTAGATTACTGCAACTCACTTTTCTTAAATGCCCAAGCCAGGGTAACAAAAAGACTGCAGATAATACAAAATGCAGCAGCACGTCTCCTGTCCAGAACACCTAAGTTTGCACCCATCGCTGACACCATAAGAACATTCCACTGGTTGACTATCCAAAACAGGATTAAGTTCAAATCACTTTGAATAGTCTATAAGGCGCTTCACGATCAAGGACCACGCCCCCTTAAGGACAAGCTTATACTTTACAGACCGGCTAGACAGCTTTGTTCTACAACTCTGAACCATCTAGTGGTTCCTCGCTCCAAAACAGTGTCTTGGGGTGATCGTCGGTTTCTAGTCACAGCTCCGAAGATATGGAACACTCTACCTCAACATATTAGAACTTGCCCCTCACTTTTACAGTTTCGGAAGAAACTGAAAACTTGGTTGTTTAACCAGTGATAGTACCCATGTTCTCCCGATGTTACCCATACCTCGGGGAAAGACAGCTGCTAAGGTCTAGCGCCGAGACGCCTATGGGTATTCGTTCGCGCTTGACAAATGTCAGAAATAAATAAATACAATATATTGCTGCCTGTACCCATGGCGTGCAGGTATTGTAGTACCAAATGGTGATGGGGCCCGGTGCTCATGTCCCCCAGGTCTTTGTCAGCTCTGTTATTATGGTTTTATATGATTTTAATTGGCCTGGTGGAATACTGGTGTCTTGGGCTTACCTGTCGAATGGCAGCAGTGTCCTGTCTTCGTACAGATCACCCAGCATCTGCAATTCTGCGGTATGCCAAGATTCTAGTGCACCGTTTGTTGTGCCCACTCCATTCCTCGGGGTGCCAAGAAGGGGTAGAGCGGGTGCGTAGGGGGTCGTCTGTCTGGTGAGATATAGACTACGTCTGCAATAAGCCAGGGTCAGGGAGGTCCGCAACAGAGTAGAAGACCTATCCATAGGATGAAGCAGGTGGCAGACCCTAGATAGCGACCAGGGTGGTTGTACAGTAAGTGTATCAGATAATTGCATTCCTGCCAGCCATTTCGTTTTCCACTGTAATTGAGCAGGTAAGTAGTATAGTTCAATATTGGGGGCTGCCAGGCCTCCTCTCTCCATGGGCGCGTAGAACTTTCATTGAGCCACTCTGTGGCGTCCCTTGTTCCAGATAAAGTCTCAGAGCATTTGTTTCAGCACTCGGAACATTTTGGCCTGGACGTACATATGCAGATTTGTAAAGTAATATAGGAGTCATGGCAGTAGTACCATCTTAGACAAGGCTTATCTGCCCATAACATTTATCAGCAGTGTTTTCCAGAATTTTATTTGGGACTGGATGGATGAAATGTCCCTGGTAAGATTACCATCCACTATGCCTTTTGCTCTGTGATATACTTGTATGCCCAAATACCGGAAGGAAGAAGGCTGCCATTTAATGGGCATTTCGTTGACCACAAGCCTAGGTTCTTGTGCCTGACTTATTCCAGTTTACTTTTAGACCCGACAACCATGCAAATCACTGCAGGGTCTCTGCTATAGTGTCTGGCACATTATCAACATCCCTTATGTATAGTAATTGGTCATTTGCAAACAAGGACACCACGTAAAGCCCATCTCCGATGGGGATGCCCCAGTCGTTGCCCATCCTACGAAACTGTGCTGGCAGGGGTTCCGTAGCCAGTACAAATTATAAGGGAGGCAGAGGGCATCCCTGACTGGTTCCTCTGCCTATTGCTAAGCTCCCTGATATTAGTTTCCCTGTGCGGACATGAATGAGAGGCTGCGCATACAGTAGCCCAACCAGATTCAGAAAGGTTGCTCTGAAACCCAATTGGCAGAGAACTGCAAACAGATAGGACCATTCAAGCAAGTCATAAGCCTTCTCCAACTCCAGGCCCGAGCTGAGCCAGAGGTGCATTGCATATTCTTGAAGCTGAAAGAATCTCCGTATATTAAGGAAGGTGTTACGAGTTGGCACAAATCCATTCTGGTCAGGGTGTACCAGTGACTGTACCAACGGTGCTAATCTGGTGAGATTACAGAGGTTAATATTTTATAATCAGTGTTGAGGAGCGCTAGTGGTCTGTAGGAGCCCAACTGCGATGGATTCCTATATTGTTTAGGGAGAGATATTAATAACGCTTCATGCTGCATTGCCGTAAGTGTGGAGGCTGACAGTTCATATACTGTTTTTAATTGGGGTACCAGCAGCGTAGCATATGCTTTGTAGAATTTGGGTGGAAGACTGTCTGGGCCTGGGGATTTCCCTTTGGCCAGGGCACGTATGCTGGCTAGGATTTCTTCTGAGGTGACTGGTGCATCTAGCTCCAGCCGCTGCTCAGGAGTTAGGCTGGGGGGAGCAATTTCTGCGGGGAATTGGCGGATCTCTGCAGGTGGTGCTGCGGTGGTGGATCTGTACAGCTCTGTGTAATATTTTGTAAATTCATAGTGTATTTCTTGTTCTGTGTTAGGAGTGCTCCATGTGGAGCTCGGATCGCTGTTATAGGCGTCCGGGCATCTTCCTGTCTGATAAGCCAGGCAAGCAGGTGTACTGCTTTGACTGCGGTGCTGTGAGTACGTGCTGAGTGTGATGTATAGTTGAGGCCTCTTAATCGCTCCAGCAACCTATGATGTTCTGTTTTATTCTCCTGAAGTTGTGGTCTCAATATTGGGTCTTCAATTACTTAAGTTTCAAGGTAGAATAGCGCTTCCTCCAAACTTCTTAATGTCCGTCTCCATAACTTTACAGAAACCTATGTGCGTGTTTATGCAATGGCCCCGAATTCCAACTTTGAAAACATCCCACTGAATTAGGCACGTTGAGGCAGTGCGTGGGTTGTCGTTAAAGTAATTAATGATTCCTGTGCTGAGCGCTTCACAAAATTGGTTTATCTTCCAGCGTCTCAGGCGGAAAGCATCACCTTTGGATGACCGCTGGGGGATTATCCCATGACATTTGCAGAGTTTGGGGATTGAATGGGTCCTCCCCAGGTATTCAGTCTTAGTCACTGCCGTTACTATCACTTTTGTACTGAGCAGCCAGTACAACCGAACATGCAGACTGTGGGATCCCGAGTAGTAAGAATATATCTTGTCCGTGGGGTTTCTATGTCTCCAGACATCTACAAGTTGCCAGTGAGCCATCCAGGCATTTAATGCCCTCATGGCTATTGTCGTGCTTGTGCCAGGAAGGGGGGGAAGGACCGATCAAGAGATATATCCAATACACAGTTAAAGTCCCCACCTAGCAACCAGGGTATACCATGCCAAGCAGAGAGTTTGCCAGACAGCGTATCTAGATATGTTGACTGATCTCTGTTGGGTGCATATATTGAACCCAGTACGATATGTCTGCCATCCAGGTGACCCTTTATAAGAATGTACCGCCCCTCTGTGTCTATTGCTGATTCCTCAGCTTGGAAGGGGGTGCCAGGTCTAATCCAGACCATGGCTCCCCGATCAAAAGATGTATATCCAGTGGCGTAGAGTTGACCTCTTCACCTTCTCTGTAAGTTCTTTATTTCAGGAGCGGTAAGGTGTGTCTCCTGTAGGAGAACTATTTGGTCCTGATGCCTCTTAAGGTAGGAGTATATTGAATATCTACAAGAAGGTGTGTGAATTCCCCGGACATTCCTGGTGCATACCTTAGTGACTGTCATAATGGTGAGAGAGTAGGTTTCAGAAGGTGTCAAGTCGCAGGAGCGTGACTGTCTCGTGCGAACGGCGCCATGAAACAGGAGCCGAAGGGTATGGTATTTTTGGGATCCTCTGAGTGCATAATCGGGCTGATGTGTCATGGCTAACTAAACAAATGTGAACTAACGTGTTAAATACCAGATGGGCGATAGTGCAACATGCATCCATCTGAAATTTCAACCAGGGTGTCATGCCAACGTTGGCTACTGGGGTCGGGCTATGCATTTGCCGGATATTGGATTAGTTAGAAATAGGTTCCCCTAGTGTTAATAACATTAGCAGGAACCAGAGCTGCAATTGCTCTTATCTGGGTTGTGGTTTGAGCCTAAATTCACATACCAACTGACTGACCACATGCACTGTGTGTCCTCCCTGACTCTTACCATGCAAGTGTCTTATGCAACTCAATACCTTGTTTATGAGAGCAAGACATATGTGCAGATCTTAAACATGTCAACTCCTGGTATACTTGCATGGTCACAGTTGCTATGGTGGGCGATCAGAATGACAGAGAGTTCAGTGCATAACTATATGATGTCATCTGCTGTGTGTGCTGTGACCTCTGGGAAGGCGCTGGTGTCTTGCAAGTAAAAGGCCTCGTACACCGACTTCACATTGCTCCCGCTGTCCAGCAGACTTTCCTCTGACATCAAGTCATTTCGGTGGCCCCTGATTTCTGATGCTGCCTGTAGTACCTTACGCTGGTCTAGGATCATTTGCTCCACATTTGGTCTGTGGCAGGCAGATGTGGCTCACCTCTTGCGTCTCTACCCTTTGTGAAATCCTGGGGTGGCCCCTGGGTGTGACTTCCCCTGTGTGCCATTGTGGAGGTAATGCCCCCCAATTTGGCAGATTCCAGCCAATCCCAGGCAGCAGTGGGGGTGTCGAAGAAGTGCATCTTACCTTTTGCCACTACATGCAGGTGTGCAGGAAAAAACAGGGAGTATTTATGGTCTAAGCCTCGGAGACCGCGTTTTAGTTCTAAGAAAGAGTGGAATTGTTTTTGAACCGCTGTAGTCCGGGAAGAGCATTACTTGGCTATTTGCAACTTGTATTGTTTGCAGCTTCCGTGTCTCTTGTAGAGTCATGTCTCTATCTTTATAGTGTAGAACGTAGAACAGGAGGGGCCTAGGGACAGACCCCAGAGGGGGTGGCCTCGCTGGGAACCCTATGCACTCTTTCTACTGCAAAGTCTTTAGAAAGTGCACCTTCAGGCATTAATACCTGTATCCAGTTCTCCACGTATGTGGCTGCATCTTTACCTTCCTCGCCCTCGCACAAGCCAATCACTTGAACGTTGTTCCACCTGGACCGGCCTTCGGAGTCCTCTGCACTGTGTTCAAGGATCCACACCCGGGTCATCAGTTCCTTCCTGTACTTTTCCGCTTCTCGCTTCTTTGGAGACAGCTCTTCCATTGTGACCTCTAGTGTGTGGGTTTTATCTGCCAGCTTCCAGTGGTCAGCATGCAGGAGGTTTAGATCACTCACTACTGCATTAATCTTGTTTTCTAAGGAGGTGCGTGTTTTCTCCAAAGTGTACCCCAGTCTCTCCACTGCCGTTAATACAGCATCCAGTTTACTGGACATGGACTGGGTGGGCGTCTCCCTGGGCATCTTTTCCATCTGGATTTGGGGCAGGGGTGGATGGCCAGCAGAGCTGCCAGCGCCGGAGTGAAGCCAGCCCCTGTCCGACATGGGCCTCCTCACTGAACTTTGGTAGGCTTATATGCCTTAACACCTCAGTTGGTCATGCAGCCCTGAGGTAGTCGGACTTGTGATGGCAGCTCGGAGGTGCTGTCTTCACTTCTTTCTTTTGTTTCCCCAAGGTATATTTGGCACCTGCTTGTTCTGGATCCTCACTGCACTTCTGCTCCTTATCCGGCACCCCTACAACACTCAGCCCCACACCATGGTCATATAGAAATGCCCGGTGGTGCCTTGCTTCATAGCGTTGGGTTGATCTGCAGCTCTAGCTGCTGTTGGGGTTCACTGCTTCCTTATGACTGCATGCATTGAATATTCTTCACTGCCGCCACTTCACTGGCGCATGAGATCGGTCGGAGTGCCTGGAATTGTGCCCAACCCACAGCGCGGGTGGTCGTGTGGGCTTGTGTGTTGTGTTCCACCTCACAGTGACTGATTGGCAATGACCCTCCCAGCTCGGTGTTGCCACACTATGTGCAATCTCCAGCGTGTCTCCGCAGCCCTCTGTAGCATACAGTGTCCCATTAGATCTTGAGGCCGCAGCTCCATCTATCTCGTATCGGCTCAGATCAAGCATCAATGTGGCGTATGGCACAGGCCCCAGTCACTCCTGGTTTGGCGGGTGCTACAACCGGTTCCTGCAGATGATTGCTTCGGTTTGGAGCACTCCTCCTCCCTGTGACAGCCTCTCCCAGCAGCTCGCCGCTCACCTCAAGTTCAGTCCAGCAGGCATCTGATTTAAGCACAGCCAGGCCCCAAGGCGCTCCCCCCCTGCATCTTTAATGGTGTGGGTCCTTCAGAATCCCCTGTTCCCTGAATTCAGGGCTCTGCAACTCAGCACCGTTCAGGTCAGGCCCAGGCCTCCACAGCCATCAGGGCATTGCAGCGCAGCTTGGATTAGATCACCACCGCAGCCCTGGTTCCGAGCTCTCCTCACCTCCTCAGTTGCTTGCGCCAGCTGATTGTCCACAACGGGTCTGCGCAGGGGGTCATGGATATGTGCTCAACTCGACCTCCCAATGCGGCCTGCTTCACCTCTCGTGCAGCTGCAGGCTCGCCGGTTCCTTCCAGGCTCCTTCTCCGAGGCTCTGCGTCTCGGCTCTAGCCAGTCTGGAACTTGATTTCCGTGTGTAGATGAGTCACTGTCGCTCACCAGCCCACAGGGTGTTCTCTGCAGCTTCCTGGCCGTGCTGCAGCCTACGGTTCCGCTTTTGACTGGATACATTTAGGGATTAAGAGGGATGGATTTTGGAGCTCTAATAAAACATGTCTGCCATCTTAGCCAGCGTAGCCACAACCACGTCTCACTAATTATTATGGGATACTTTTAAAGCTTTAGCTTGAGGTTTAATAATTGATTTTCTTTCGAAGAGAAGGAAACTCTTTGCCAAACAACATAAGTCCTTATTATCTAATATTAAACATCTCGAACATCAATTCTACACTTCAGCTTCAGAGTCTAATTTACATGAACTTGTTCATGCTAAATTTCAGTTTAACAAAATAATTACAGACAATGCTTCCTCCATCCAACTTCGTAGTAGTGCTTGCTATTATGGAGGGCGTAACAAAGTAGGAAAGCTCTTAACTAATTATTTAAAAATCCGGAAACAACGTACCTTATATGATTCTATTCAGTCTTCTAGTGGTAAACAACTATCCGAAGATCAAGATATTTTGGAAGAGTTTATGAGATTTTATCAAAACCTATATACTCCAGAATCTTCTGCTAATCCTTCCCTTATTGAGGCAAATTAAAAAGATATCTCTCCTCCTGCTCACGATAATATTAACTTTGTATACCTTGAACATGACCTATCAATTTCAAAATTACTTACAGCTCTCAATTTGCTTAAAAAGGTAAAACCCAAGGGCCCAATGACTTTACAGTTGCCTTGTATCGACACTTTTCAAATATTCTTCTTCCTAAACCTTTACAGTTATTTCAGCTTTTCTATACGTCTGGTTCGGCTTGTGGTACATTCCAGGAGGCTACTATATGTCTATTCATAAAGATGGTCTGGTTCTTATGCATTGCAAAAAATCGGCCTACTTCACTTGCAAACATAGACTATAAAATCTTCGCAAAACTAATAGCTTTGCATCTGGAACCATTTTTACCTAAATTGATAGATAAGGAGCAATCTGGTTTTGTGAAAGGTAGACTGGCCTCAGATAATTCCATATTATATTTCAATGTATTAAATAAAGCTCATTCTCTTTCTTACCATTCGGCGTCTGTTACTATTGATTCAAAAAAGCATTTGACAGAGTGGACTGGACCTTTTTGCTTAAATCTCTTACTTGGCATGGTTTTGGCATTAATATTATCTCACTTATATCTCTTCTTTATAAGGAGCCTACGGCCTAAGTATTGGTTAATGGGCGAACTTCCCAATATTGTCCTTTAAAAAGATCAAAAGTGGCGTTTGGCAGGGCTGTCCCTTATCTTCACTCTTTGTTTTATCCCTTGAACCTTTTTGTCCAAAATGTGTAATATTAATTTAATAACAGGCTTCCAATATGGTGATAAACACTTGAAGCTCTCGGCATATAAGGATGACATTCTTCTTCTATTCCTTTCTAATAGTGATTGTACTATTCCTGCCTTACTTTAACAAATATCTCAATTCTCTTTAGTATCAGGATCCAAAATAAATTCAGATCAAAGAGAGGTTTTACCGATTACCAACTTTTGTCTTAAACATTCTTTTGATTCTACTGGCTTTCATCAGAACTTTTCTAAAATTAAATACTTGGGTATTTGGTTCACCAGATCTACTACAGATTCGGTTAACACAAACACGAAAAAAGGAATTAATAGAATTGATAAATTATTGTCTTCCTGTAATCCTTTATTCCTCTCGTGATGGGGTTGTCTTGATTCCATTAAAATGATGGTTTCACCTATATTGTTTTATACCTTGTCCATGATTCCAGTACACATTCCTCAATGGTTTCTCTCCTTTGTTCCTTTCTTTGTCATGAGAAAAAAGCTAGGATTTCCCTGTCATATCTTAAAAAAGCTAATATTGAGGGATGGACACATTTTCCTGATCTTTGTACTTGTCATAAAGCCTTTTGCTTAACACAGGCCTCGATATGGCTTCCTATGTTGCATTCCTCATTCAAGCCTTTGTGGTTTGATATCAAGCGAGTATTACTTGCACCTTTCTCTACTAGAGAAATTCTCTCTTTTTCTTCTAAGAGCGCTACTATCTCCTCACTTTTATTCAAACATACTCCTAATATCTTAAAACCTTATTGCCATTCTCTTTCTGTTTCTTGCAAGTCTTTTCTGCAATAACCCTTATGATATAATCAGCTTATTACCATAAAAAGCAAACACCCATATTGGAAATCCTGGAGGCAAAAAGGTATAATATGGGCTCACCACTAATTTAATGGTTCCAATCCTTGCTCCTTGCCTCAATTTCAAGTAGTTTTTCAGTTTGTTCTGTTTTGTTCTGGCATAAATGTACTATTCTCATAGATATCATTTTGGAAATTCTTCATTCACTACCTCAGATCTTTCCTTCTCTCCGCTGGATTCAACTTTAACCAGAATACTGGTTTCTACCTCTTAAGGCCTCTCTTATTCACAAACTATTTTCTTTACTTCATTTCTCTAGAGCTAAAACTAAGTTAGAGCTCCAGTGGGTATCCAATTTGGGATGTTCTTGGTCAATACCCATTGAAATAAAATGAAAAAGTTTTAAGGTCTCCAGAAATGCCACGACTACCCAATCGTTATTCGTTTTGCATCACAGAATGTATCATACTCCATCTTCTATCGCCAAATTCTCCAACACTAATAATAATGCTTGTTGGTCTTGTGGTCATCCTAATGCTGGTCTAATTCACCCTCTCTTTCTATGTCCCCTTACTGCATTATTTTGGGAGAAAGTCTGGTCACAGCTTACAACAATTTTTCATATACATTATACTCTGTCTCCAATTACACTTTATCTATGGAGTTTATATGAGTTTAATGCATCAAATGGTCAAAGGAATATTGTTTTAAACCTTATGTTAGCTTTAGCCTTTCAACAAGTTATTATCATAGATTAGGTACAGCTATTGCCCGCTCTTGTATGGCACAGCTAAAAAGAGAATTATATTAGTCTCCATTAACAAACTTTTTAGATAAAGTACATATGCAGAATACTAGTTCTATGCATTCTGAAAATTTTGAACCACCGTGAACTTATACTTTGCAAATTTACTCTATACTATTTTCAAATCTTTCCTTTTTTCTTGCCACACATTTCTTTTTAAAGCTTTATTCTCCGAATGAATCCTCTAATTCTGATATCGTTTTTTAATTACTGATTCCACTTTTTCTTTTTGCTCCTCTTTTCTTCTTTTTTCTTCCTTTCTTTACTGATAATCTTTTGCAAAATATAAATAGCTTTAGTACTATGTATTTGGTTTTACTCTTATTGGAGGCTTAATTTTATATTCTGCTGTTATAATATTAACTTGTATGTGCCTAATCTCTACATAAAGCTGATTAAACACAAAAAAGAAATAATAGGTGAAACCCCACAGATACCTTAACATACCCAACTGAAAGCTCCTGTATCCAACTATTTAATAAGCAATAAATTTATTAGAGGGTGTAACACCCCAAACATCCCCCCTGAAGCTACGCCCTTGCTAATTTGGCTTTGCACAATGATCAGCTCAGGGACATTACATAAACAAAGTGTTTCCGGAACACCGAACACCTTTGGAAGAAAGAGAGAGCACATTTTACACAACAAATCACACTGATGAGATTCTGTCAAATGAATAGCATTAACATCTCTAAAACAATGTCTCACTGAAGTTGTGAAACATTCTGACCTAAACTTTGAAATCAATTTTCATTGATCATTATAGGAAAGAAGTTTCCTTTATACATCTTGTGCGTGTCCTTAAACAATTCAACACAACAAGATGATGCATTGAGTGCTGAAACTTTTCAAACACTCACCTCCAATCACAAATCTGGGTTATCCCATTGTTCTTTTGCTCACCATGCCACCCCAGTTTGGACCCAGCTATATGCAAATCAGTCTTGACGCTGCTCCCCATGGGAACAGTCCAGCCCAAACTGCCCAACCATGTCCTCCCTGGACCAGAAACAAGCATCCTGAGACCTGGGTTTAAACACTTCTCCATCTTTTTATTTGGAGATGTTGCTCTGTGCACCCTAAGTGGCTAAAGGTATGCCCAGAAGTGGGCCCCTTGCTCGCTGCGCCACTTATTCAAGCTAGACTGGCTGATGATAGGTGATACCCTGAAACCGGTACCAGGATGCTTGTTTCCAGTCCAGGGAGGATAATTATCTTTAGTAGTAGAAATAAACCTGTGAAAGCACGTTTATCATTAATTGAATTTGATGTGCGCGTCACCATGCTTCGTTCAGCTTCCAGAAGATCAGCAGAATACTTTTAACAGAACTGTGCACCTCACCTTCAAGGACTATGACATCGTAAGGGTGTGCACACCACTGCGCTTCTTCTGATGTGTCAGGACAGGCTCCCGTCTTATAACTACCTGGCTGACTCACGCTGACAGTACGGTAAGCGCTTTTTAAATAAAGCGCTTTACGGGATGCCAGTACTGGTGAACCAATGTTTAAAAAATTGCACCAACAGGGGGGCGAGCCTAAGGTGCCGCGCAAGATGGCCGCCTAGGGATTCCGCTCCGCCACACCGGGTCCCTTTTATATAATGCCGACGTGGTTTCTCCTCAGCCTCTATTTATCAGCCGCCCGCATTCTGCCCCGGAATGCTTCGTGCCTCCGGTGAGATTACTTCTGGACTTTAACGCGCTGCGCTTCATCTTGTTTTCTTTACCGCGCTCGTTCCATGTGAGCGCCCAACATTTTGAATCAGCGCGCCTCATCATCGCAAACTGCCGCTTTTGGCAAGGTACTTCCTACGTGCTACCTTCTTCAATGACGCCTTGTTTCTCCTCTGATTAACTGTTTATGCGCTGCAACTAAGAAGAATATTCTTGCTTTTCTCGTCCCATGCTGCTTTTGTCACTGAGCTTGTCTCCTCACTTTGCCTGCCATTTTGTGAGTGATTCTCCTCAGATTCATGCCATGTGTATAGAATTGCTGCTTTTACCCCTTTGGGATTTCAGTTAACTTTGTATTTTTTCTGTTGCTGAGGATTATATGACTACTTTTTGTGTGACATTTATTTATCTCAACTGCCTTTTGCGCTACATAGGAGCTGCAGCATTGCCTGTGAGGGGTGTACTCCCTTGCCTGCCCAACCCTGCGTCCATGCTCTTCTTCATCAGCTGAGACGCCGTGCATTCGACGCCCTGAAGGCTAGATATTTATTTGTGGGAAAGCTGCGCAGTCCGAAGTTTGTTTTTATTCCTTCTAAGCGTGCTCCTTTGGCAACGTGTTCACCCTCCTCAGCTTCGGACTCTTCTTTTATCGCAGGCCAAATGGCTGGAGTTTCTTCCAACCGTCCTTCTTCGGCGCAACCCTCTGCAGGTAAATCCTCTTCACCTGCTGCATCCTCTAAACGCCTGAAACAGGATCCTCCCTCTACTTATAAAGCTGCATCTCCCATCTCTATGGAACTTCTTCTGGATGAGATACGCGCTTTGCGGCCGTTTGTAGAAGAAACCAATAACAAGATGCAATTTCTTGAGGAGAAATGGTCTGCTATGGAGAACAGAGTGTCGTCGGTGGAGCAGCAAGTCGCAGAGATACCAGCTAATTCACAACGAATTTCCTCTTTGGAAAAGTCGGTTCTCGCTCTTCAGCAACACACTGAGGATTTAGAAAATAGAAACAGGAGGAATAATCTTCGCGTTTATGGATTACCAGAATCCCTGGAAGGAGATGACCCTGTCTCATTCTTCACCTCCTTTCTTCCGAAAATTTTAGATATGCCATCTACCACTTCTCTCAGCATCCAAAGAGCTCACAGACTTGGTCCTCTTACATCCACCTCAACTAAGCCACGGGGAGTCATCATTCTTTTCCTCAAATTTACAGATCTTCTCTCAGTTCTCTCTGCAGCTAGATCTAAACGTCAGATCTCCTGGATGGGTCAGAAGGTGTTTCTTTCACAAGACGTCTCCAATGCTACTGCGACCAGAAGAAAAGAATTCCTGAACCTTCGTGCTCCTCTGCGATCTCTTGGTGCTAGATATGGTTTATTCCACCTATGCCTCTTCAAAGTCACATACCAAAACCAAACATGGACTTTTCAAAATCCTGCAGAACTTAAAAACTTTATTCATATTCAAACTTCCAATGGCATGGACACTTCCATTTAACATTCTTTTTTTCCTTACAGGTTTTGTGTTCCTATATTCGCACTTCTTGTTTCTTGTTACTCTGCAGTTTTGTCTTTTTGATGCTTTATAAACTGTTTTAGTGTAGTTCTCCTTTCATGTTTACTTCTTTTCATGTTTTGCTCTTTAGATATCATTGTTCTTAGGATTTGTTATATTTCGTGCTGCATGGGAGCTGGTTATTTATATCCTTTTACATTTTTCCTATGTTAATCGTTTTCTTTGTTTATCCATATAGATTGGTTGGTTTTATTTTTTGTGGCTCCTCTCCTGCGTTCTCCCGTCCTGGTCTGGTTTGGACTCCCAATCATGGGGGGCTCATCTTGTTGAGTGTCGCTATTGTTCTCTTTTCTCCTCTCCCCCTCAGGTATGTTGTCCTAAGTCATCCTTTTTGGATATGTACTGTCTCTTCTTGTACTTTCTTTTCTTTCTCCTTCCCCTTTTTTCCTTCTCTTTCCTTTTTACCTATTGGTTATACTTTTCTCTTTTCTTTTGTCCTAATCTATTTTTTCCCTCCATATGTATACTCTTTCCACTTTCTTTTCCTTGTGCTTTTTCAATTCTTTCTCTGAATTTCCTCTTTTTCCTCATCCTTTTTTTCTTTTACTTATTGACATTCTTCTCTTACTGTCGTCATGGCTTTTGTTTCTTTTACATTTTTACTGTCTTTACATTCAAAGTTATCTCCTGGAACGTAAAAGGTTTTATTAATCCTACTAAACGACAGAGAATACTTTCCCACCTGGCTTCTTATAACCCAGATTTAGTTCTTTTACAAGAGACTCATCTTACTGAGGCCGAATCGCTTAAGTTGAGGAGAAGCTGGGTGGGTACGGTCTTATTATCTACCAATAAAAAAAATGGTGTTGCTATTCTATGTCACAAGAGACTAAAATGTAAGGTTGTATTCCAAGAAACAGATACTTAAGGTCGATGGGTATTAGCTAAATTATTAATTAATTCTGTACCTTTAACTGTCTTTAATGTTTATGGTCCTACTCAACCTGATTGTTCCTTTTGGCCTTTAATTGCAACAAAATGTATTCAATACCGAGATGCCATGTTTATTTTAGGTGGTAATTGTAACCAGATTGTTGACCCGTTTCTTGATCGCAAGTCATCTGTCCGTTTTATACCTCATAAGACCCACAAACAATTCCTTGATACTATTTCCCAATCACATCTCATTGATGCATGGAGACTCTCACATCCTGATGCCCTTGATTACTCCTTTTTCTCTCCCCCTCATGCATCTCTATCAGATCTTGATTAAATTTTTCTCTCTCGATCCCTATCCCAAAATCTCTTATCCTCTTCTATCGAACCCATAGTTATTTCTGATCATGCTCCAATTGTAACAGACCTTGATCTACTCCCTCCATCCTAAGTCTTCACGCTGGCGGTTTAATAACTCTCTTCTTACTGATCCTCTTTTCTCTTCTTCTTTTCTTTCCTTTGCTAACAAATTCTTTTTGCTCAATACTGACCCTTCTTTGTCCCCTTATCTTCTTTGGGATTCCCTTAAAGCTACGGCAAGAGGGTTCATTATTGATTTTGTTTCTAAGAAAAAGAAACTCTTTCTTCAGAAACGGGAAGTTTTATTAGCTCATATTAAGTCTTTAGAGCATAAATTTTACACCTCTTCGCCTAATTCCATTTCACCAGATCTCATACGAGCTAAACTTGAATTTAACAAATCTACTACTGATAATGCTTCCTCAATACTCCTTCGTAGCAGCGCTCGTTATTATGGCGGTCGTAACAAGTCAGGGAAGCTCTTAGCTAATTATCTTAAATCGCGTAAAGAGCGTACTTTTATAGATTCTATCTACTCTCCCGATAATCTCCTTTTACACAAAGATCAGGAAATACTTGCTCAATTTCAACTTTCTTATCAGACTCTTTACACACCAGAATCTCCTCCTACCTCCTCTCTTATTCAAACCTATTTTGAGAAACTTCCCATTACCTCTACCTCTCATCTTAATTTTCTTGACCTTGAACATGATCTTTCACTTGCTGAACTCTTTAAAGCCTTGAACACTCTCACTAAAGGTAAATCACCTGGGCCCGATGTTTTTTCTGTTAAATTTTATATGCACTTTTCTGATCTTTTACTCCCTAGACTTTTAGTGCTCTTTCAATCATTCTTCCTATCTGGTAAGGCAGCAGGAACTTTCCAAGAGGCCAACATTTGCCTCATTCCCAAGGAAGGTCATGATCCCCAATTTTGTAAAAATTATCGGCCGATATCTTTAGTCAATGTGGATTATAAATTATTTGCTAAGCTCCTTGCTCTGCGCCTGGACCCCCTTATGCCCCATCTTATTGGTAAGGAGCAATGCGGCTTTGTTAAAGGTAGACTTACCTCTGATAACTCTCGTCTTTTCCTCAATGTTTTAAATAAAGCTTCATTCCTTTCCATTCCTCTAGCTGCTATTTCTGTTGATGCAGAGAAGGCATTTGACAGGGTGGATTGGTCTTTTTTGTTTGCTGCATTACGCTGGCATGGCTTTGGCCCTAAATTCATTTCTCTTATTTCCCTGCTATATTCTGCTCCTAAAGCTTCGGTTCTAGTTAACGGTCATGTTTCCTCTTATTTTTCTCTTCAGCGTGGTGTTCGTCAAGGATGTCCTTTATCCCCACTTCTCTTTGTTCTAGCCCTTGAACCCTTTTTGACCTCTATTCGTAACAATGTTTCCATCTCTGGTTTTCCTTATGGTGATAGTCAGTTGAAACTTTCTGCGTATGCAGATGATATTCTGTTATTTATTTCTGCCCCGAAACATCTTTTCATCCCTTATTACTTGAATTTAATTCCTTTTCACAGGTTTCCGGGTATAAAATTAATTCCGATAAGACAGAAATTCTTCCTCTTACAAAATTCTGCCTCCCTCATCTCTTCTCCTCCACTGGGTTTACCTGGAATTGTTCGAAAATCAAATATCTGGGTCTATGGTTCTCTAATTCCATTGCCTCTTCAATTCAACTAAATATGTCTTTTTTTTTTTGTTGCATATTTATATAGCGCGACCTCGAGGCTCGAACCCTGGTTTCCTGCACCAGAGGCGGCAGCGCAGCCGACGGACCACATCCTTTCCCGTATTGACAAGTCACTTTCCTCTTTGAATCCTCTCTTTCTTTCTTGGTGGGGTCGGCTGGACTCGATTAAGATGATGATAGCCCCTATTCTAATATATATATTTTCCATGCTTCCTGTTCATATCCCCGATATTCATTTTAAACGGCTAGACTCCTGTCTTTCAAGATTTCTTTGGAAAAATAAAAAATCTAGAATTGCTTTAGCCTCTCTTCGTAAACCGAAATCGAATGGTGGAGTCAATTTCCCAGATTTTCGTGTATATCATAAATCTTTCTCGTTACGTCAGGCCTCCAGATGGCTTGCATCAGAGCCTTCTCCTTTTGCTCCCCTTTGGCTCTCTTTAGAGCAAACGCTATTGTTACCTTTTTCTCTCAACGAGGTTGTACGTTTTTCCGGCAAATATCCTTATACTTCCCTCCGCTTATTAAGACATACATCTTCTCTCTTGAAACCTTTGGTCCACTCTACCCCTATTACTCGCGAATCCTTTTTAGAGACCCCCATTTGGCATAATTCGCTTATTCTCTTAAACAACAGACCCATTTGCTGGAATTCTTGGAGATCAAAAGGTCTCATGTGGGTTAATCAGCTCTTTGATGGACTCTCCCCTTGCTCATTTCCTCAATTTCAACTCTTATTTCATTGTCCTCGCTCCTTTTCACACAAATTCACCATTCTTATGGCAATTATTCTTGACGTTTACTATTCCCTTCCTTCCTCATCTTCCTCTATTTCTCAATCTCCTCTCCTTAAAACTCTTATTACCTCTCCTAAAGCTTCTCTTATTTATACATTTTTCTTATCCCCCTCTCCAGATCGTGTTAAGTCTAAACTAGAACTTGCTTGGGAGTTGGATTTGGGATGTGATTGGTCTGTTACTCTTTGGGATAAAATCTGGTCCAGATCTCTAAAAATTTTGTGTTCCGCCTCTCTTACCCAATCTTTGTTCTTGCTATATCATAGACTCTACCTCTCTCCAGTTTCTTTATTTCGTTTCTCTATTTCTCCTGATTCTAATTGTTGGACCTGTGGCTTTCCTGATGCTGATCTTCTTCATCTCTTCTTTCTATGTCCTCCTGTTGCTAAATTCTGGGATGAGGTTTGGTCATACATCTCTCGTCGCTTTACAATTTCTATTCCCTACTCTATACCTCTTCTCTTTACGGGCAGCCTTTCTGACTCCTTAGACCTTCCCACACATTGTCCTGGTTTATTTGACCTTATGCTTGCACTTGCATTCCAACACATATCTTTTAACTGGAAAACTCTCACTAAGCTTTCCATACAATGTTGGTGGAACTCCCTCTGTCATTTTCATAGACTTGATGTTGCATTTGCCTCTTCTTGTGCTCCCACTCTTAACAGAGATCTCTTCTGGTCATGAAGAACCGGGGTTTAACCCAGCGGCGTCAGGGGCACGCCTAAGATCTTCGAGTTCACCTGTCTTGGTATACAGAGACACAGAATACTTCTGGATGGCATCAGAGACCAAGTTTATTAGCTGCAGCTAGTAACAGTGATCCTAGAAATACATCACGGTGTAAATTCTCAGGAGACTGCTCATTTTACTAAGGCGAGACGTCTCCTTTTATACCCAATATTCACATTATTCACTGCACAAAATTCTAGCCAATAAGGTACATTTTCAAACAAAGTATCACATAACAAAAATTCAATTTACAGTATCCCAACCCAAAAGTTAATTATTAGGAATGTCCCAAATTCAATCTCCACAAGCCGGACAAACCTATAATTGAAAGCATAACCCATGTAATGAAGAAACATTAAAAAAAAACGGTAACAGATGCTGAACAAGATAAGGCATGTGCAAGGAAACTAAAAGTTAACGAGGTCCTGAACATTGATTGGCAATCTCAGACAAAGATCGATCAGGGAAATTGGCTTTGCGGGGTCAGTTTCAGTTGCAGAGGTCAGTTTCTTACAGTTCATTTCAGAGTCAAAAAGAAACCTAGTTAATGTATACATGAACTAAGAAGGCCAGGCCACTTTATTCACCAGGCTACCTTCACAGGCCTGCGTGAGGGCAACACAAAATGGTGGCACAGAACAAAATGGAGTCAGACTCGAGAATTACAGAACCTCAGTCACCCCTCACTACGTACCTGGATCGAATGGTCTTGAAGAAAAATTCACATATCACTTCCGAAAATTTTAAACCTCCTTGAATGATATTTGCTCTGTCCTCCTTTCCTCTTGTTTTTCATGCTCCTTATATTATGTCAGCTTTTTACTGAATAATATATTTTGATTTCCTTGTAGTTGCTTGCTAATATGCCTTATTTCATTCATATTTATATTGCAATGTTAACATTCCCTTTCCCCCCTTTTATTCATCCCTCTTTCTATTTCTGTTTCTTTCCTCTCCTTTCCTTTCCCTCTCATTTTCAAAATTTTACAAAATGCTTTTGCCTTTTTCTATATGGTATTAGCCTTACCTTTGTTTCATTTTCGTATTTGATTTTATTATTTGTAGTTGCTGATATGTTTCTGTATTATCAAATTGCCCAATAAAGCATTTTGATTTAAAAAAAACAAAAAACAAATTGCACCAACACCGAGGGTTTATCCCTTGAAATGCAAAACACACAAGATGATGGACGGAATGTTGCACATTGGCAAAACATTCACCCCCAGTCACAGATCTGGGTTTATTCCATCGTTAATTTGCTCACCACGCCAGCCCAGTTCAGACATGGCCATATGCAAATCAGTCTTGACCCTGTGCCTCATGGGAACAGTCCAGCCCGAACTGCCAAGCCATGTCTTCCCTGGACTGGAATCAAGCATCCTAGGACCGGTTTCGGGGTTCACTCCTCTTCAGCCAGGATAGCTTGACTCCAGTGGCGTAGTGAGCACGGGACCCACGTCTGGGCATACCCTTCCCACATAGGGCGAACAGCAAAACACAGAAGATTGTGGACGGAATGTTGCACATTGGCAAAACATTCACCCCCAGTCACAGATCTGGGTTTAATTCATCGTTATTTTGCTCACCACGCCACCCAAGTTCAGACATGGCCATGTGCAAACTAGTCTTGACCCTGTGGCTCATGAGAACAGTCCAGCCCGAACTGCCAAGCCATGTCTTCCCTGGACTGGAATCAAGCATCCTAGGACCGGTTTCGGGGTTTCACCCCTCTTCAGCCAGGATAGCTTGACTCCAGTGGCGGAGTGACAATGATGTTTTAAATTCTGAAATTGTGCTTTTCTAGACCAAGGACTCAAACTAGACTGCCTACCAGTGTAGATGACATGTGACTCCTATACCTTGTAGGCCTGTGTCTTATGTAACATTCCTATACACTAATTTACACATGTATGATTGTCACTGTGCCAATGTGTGTGTGATGTAAGCTGTGATACCTTACACTCGTATAAGTGGTGCTATAAAACTAAATCAGTCTGAGAGAGAGTGGTTGTAGAGACTTGAGGAGCACTTTTAAATGATGGTAGTGAGGGAATCCGTGGTAGATGAGATCATTGGGGGGGGCACCAACAAACATTGTTGCACAGGGCGCTACCTGTGTTAACGTGAGGGTACTTGTCCTCACCATCAATGTGACCCAGCAGGCTGATTGCAGGCTGACTAATTGTTGCCAAAATATTGTAAATTAATCGCCAGACAAGCAGTACATATGACTTGAGATAAAGCTTAAATCAGCCTGCCACAGCGTGACTTCCTCCTGCCAGCCCCAACGCTAAACTGACAATACCAGAATTCAAAGTATAACATTCTAAATGGAACCCGGGGACAAAGGTTCCAATTAAATCTTGAATACGACACACTCAGGTCCATATTCAGGAACCACCAAAACGTGCTCCAAGTCAGCTCTCGTGTGGATTGGAACTCCAATTGTTATTGGACAGCACATTACTGCCAATCAGTGCCAGTGTATTCAAATAGTTCAGTATCCCAAACAACCATTTTGGGATGGATATTCTCTCCACAGATGACTGTGTGTGAATTGCAATACTTGACCTGCTCCCAGAATGGGCTATGGGTGTTGGTATGCTGGAGCGGGTAATGCAAAAAATGTTATACCCACCCCATTTTGCATGTTGTTTTTACTAATTAGATTAATTAATTAGCCAGAAAAACTGCTCCAGCGTGGAGTGCAAAATCCCTCCCTCTATCACAGACCAAATATCTCACATACACACATTATCCATACATTCGCTGGTGGGGCCCATAATACCAACAGGTACCTATGTGACACTAGGCAGGTACACTTTCCAAGGGCCTGGTGGGAACATATCTCTATGCCATCCACACAGGACCTGGAAAGAAAGAAGATGGCACAGGAAGAAGTGGAAAAATTGGTCTATCCTACTTCCTATATGTGCTTCATTTTGACATCACCATTTTACTGTAATACATTCATTGAAGGGTATCTCTAATGACATTTGCACAAAGGGGATTGAGATCAACGTTCTGTCCATACTCTTTTTGATGCTTATAATCATTTATAAAACAAAAGTGCACTTAAGGTTTGTGAATATCACATTAGCTGCTCACGCTTTCAGTCCCAGTGTTGAGCCCTTTTTTGGATGTTTGGAGCACTTTGCGCTTAACGATTTAGAAAAAAAAAATCCACAATAGATATCCAGGGCCAACTCTGCGTAATTTTCTCCCCCTCATATTGGGAATTCTAAAGGTACCCAAGGTTTGTGGATTCCACCTTGGGGAACCATGAAAGTAGCAAAAAACAACAACAGTTTGGTACTTTTAAGAAAATGGGGGAAAAGTGCTGTGCAAAAAAGCATGTTTTTTCACAAAAATAAATGAGACCAACAAACTGTTTGCTGTGCTAACATCGCCATCTTTCCAGCTTTTAAGAACAGCCAGAGGTAACTATTATTGTATTGCAGTTTTGGCATTTTTGTAACATGTAATCCACTTTTCCTGCGAAGGCCAAACTAACTTCATATGTTCACAGTTTTCATCTGCTCCTGTTGCAGGCGCTAAGGCCAGGCACACGTCTGGTACCGTTTTTTATCGGGAGAAGTGTGGGAATGCTCGGTGATAGGAATTTTTTGGTAAACAACATTTACCACAAAACTTTTTGCCCACAGAAAATCACAACGCGGTCGTTACAACGACTGCGTTGTGATTCCGCATATCATTACTCCGAAAATCGGAACAACGACTTGCGGAGGGGGGGGGGGGAGGTGTTGGATTTAAAATCCAACACCTTCCCTACTGTCCGCACAGACTGGAGTTGGAATAGTAAATAATACTATTCCAACATCCAGCGCCCCCCCATTGTAATGACCGCGTTGTGATTCCCTACGGACAAAAAGAGTGCGGGATAACGACACATTCGAATTTTGTGAATCCCACAGATTCCACAACTTAACTCCATAGAAATATGAGGAAAACACATGATGTTAGCCAAAGTTTGATGTTTCTAGGGCATTCTGGGTAAGAAAATGTACAGGGATCCATGCAAATCATACCATCCAGGACTTTCTGGTTTTTAGAAAATGTCTTTGTTCAGTGGGTTTCCCTGGGTGGTGGCCGAGGCCAGGTCAAAATGCTGCTGATACCCTGATCATCAAGATGGGTTGATTTTGATGGTGAAGTCTGATGTTCCCGCATCCCATTTTGAGGCCATCCTGTCACTGGTGCTAGACCCTGCACACAAATGGAGTACCATTTTTATTGGGAGAAAACTGGGAATGTTGAGTGGTTAGAACTTTGTAAATCGTTGCAGATTTCCGAACCTTCCCTCACAGAAATGTGAGGAGAATGCATGCCTTTTGCAGGGCAGTCCACGCAATTCATCTCACCCTCTGTTCCCTTGGGTGCCTTCTTTTTAGAAATGTCAGAGTTTTGTAGGTTTCTCTGGTTGGTGGCTGACCCAGAGCTCGAAAAGTGCAGTCATTCACCAGGCAAGTGAGAGGCAATTGAGAGGTACCCCCACTTTGCTGCCCCACAAGTTAAAGCTACACCCACACGAATCCACATTTCCTCTTGTCTTCCTTTGGGATGGGCTTGCTTTGGTCTCCAGGGAACCAGAACGACTGATTGGGCTTTATGGGTTGGGATGCGGCCTGATATCAGGACAGGTCACCTCAATGCATCCAGTGCAGGTCAGATTGGGGGCAAATCCCCCAATCTGCACCTGGGGGTGAGGTGAGGGCAGAAAGACTGTAGTATCATTATGGGGTGGAGGCACGGTGCAAAATTTCTGGTAAAGTTTCCCATTTGTTCGCTACCTAAATTGCAATTGAATCACTATTTCATTTCTGATTTTACATTCTGAATATTTTAACAGTTGTTTTCCTTTTATTAGCTGAACTTTAGTTAAAAACTTTGGTATGCTAGTTGATACAATTGTTGCGTTCTTTTTTTTTAAATAGTTGCTGTTTGGGATAGTCTTTTTTGGGGCAAAGAACCTTGTATAAGTTGGGTAGTCTTTTCTCCACTTTAAGCACAGCAACCATTTGTTGAACTGCTGAATGCAATCTCTAGTTCTTTTGAGTGGAGAGCATATAGACATGCAGCTGTCCCTCTGCACAACGGATGCACCGAAGACAAGGCTGTCTGTTCCCAGACGTGACCAGCAGCCATTAATCCTGCTCCTCTCAAGCTACATCTCAGCGAAAATATAAGTAAACATTATAGAGGCTATTTCTATTCTGAGTGACGTCACTCTAATCCAATAATTCCCCCTTTGACTGTCGTAAATAAATTATTACGAGTTTCAGAATTTCTAGATATCAATACAATTATACATGAAGCAAAAGGCAGAGTCCGTGGTATCAGGTTCAAAAGGGCTTTATTCAAATAACTCGAGTTATAGGGAGAATAGTTCCATCACCACAAGGGATCAGGACCAGGGTTCTCAAAAAGGTATTCTCAAACTTTATTAACAGAGTACAGTATATATATGTTTGTAATAATATACGTAAGCAAGAGCGCTTCAGGCGGAGCAAGAGAGAATGAGATAAGAGCATGTGGGCGTGTAAGTAGGCGTGAAGGTGGGCGTCCACTTGATGATAATAGGTAAGTGTCATAGGTGGGTGGATGCCTAGAGGGGGTTGCGTGATCAGCTGGAACTTTCCTGGAACTTTGCCTTACTTGTGCTCAACTCGAGCATGACGTGTAACTGACGTGTAAAAGGGTTGCTATGCAACCGGGGAGTCTGTAGTCTAGAAGTGAGGCCTTCAGTGTCAGGGTGACCAGCACATCTCGTATTATCTAATATCTAAAGTTTGGAGCAGGGACTGATTCGTGACATAGGTTGCCCATCACCAAGGGCCAATGTGGCATTTATTTCTTCGTTTACTGCTGAAGTCTTGCACGGGGGCTATGGGCTTTTCACTAACGTGAGCTTTGTAATCACACAAAAAGAGACAGAAAGGCTAGGCTTCTCCTTTGCAGATGGGTCATGTTTATCCCTCCTTCTCCAGGCAGGAATGTGGTTTCGGTAGGAGTAAGCAGATAACCGTGCTCAATACTGTCTCGGACAGGGCCCCTTTGGCTGAGGCCCAAGTGTGCAAGGCCAAGGATACGCAGCTACAGCTTTCAGAGCGTTCTGAGGCCTGAAGCCTCTTTTCGGCTCTGGCTGGGCCACAATAATGGAAATGCGGGAAAACATGATGCAAAACGTGTAGGCCTCAGAGCAGATTTGTCGTTTCTCTCATGGGAGACTGGATTATGGCAGGCCACGTTATAGCATAAGCATCATGATAGACAGGCCATGGAGGGGAAATACGTAGGTGACATGTATGTGGGGGAACACACGGCGACACATAGGCCTCATGATATTTTATTTTCCTCATTCCCTCCTTGTCCCCTAGTGGACCCTTACGTCATATCTATTCTCATTAGTCAATCTGTTCTTGCAGCATTATTTTTCCATTTTCAATGCTTTGTAAATGGGGATGTGGGGCACATGCAGTAGCACACAGGCCGCAAATGGCCGGGCCACACTGCAGACATAGGCAACAACTGAATATCATCAGTAGTATTAGTCCACAGACCGTCAACACTTTCCATCCCCATGCTGATATTATTTCCCAGAGCCAACTGGACCAAGTCCACGTGCCTGGGTCTTGGTGTATGCTTTGGGCAATCTTGTGGAGTCTTGTTATTGCTTTGTATACAGACGGTGCGTTATTAGGTATGAAAACGCAGCAGCTGGAACCGATGACCCTACAGGCCCCGCCCCTATCCGCTAGGATGACGTCAAGAACAAGACGATTCTGAAGAACGACCATTCTCATTGCAGACTGTTCCTGGGTCAAGTTCCCCAGGGCTGATGCAGTCTCATTAGCAACTGTTTCTAGAATCCTTGTTAGTCTGCGGATAAGTTTACTATTCTGGACGGGACCTACGAAGAAAAAGAATCCTTTGTTGAAATCTGTATATTGTTCCCAAGCTGTTTCAGTCTGGTCAATGCCAGAGGCATCGAGCCCTCGTCTGTGCCTGATAAGTGCTAGTTGAAGATTTTGATGATAGTTCGATGGGGCCAAGAAAACGGGTGGTAGGAGATATGATATATAGCACGTCCCACCCCAGTCTAAGGGCAGTTGTACATAGGCTGTCTGGCCACAAATAAAGTAGGTGTGTCGTGATGCTCTGAAGTAAGACTTTCCTTTGTCTTTGAACACTAGTATAGTGTTACACTCGCTGTGCCCCAACTGTACAGAGCCTTCTTTTCTGACACACAAGTTCCCTTTTACTGGCAGGACTGTGATTGAGGATGGACCTAAATTGTGTATGGGCTTGACATTCAACACTATAAAGTCAAGGGTCGCATTTCCTTGCAGATACTCTTCATTTTCTAGATCGGTACCTTTCCTTTGGGGAAGACCTTCTTCATCTGGGAAACATGCTTTATTCATGACTTTGTTCAAGTTACCCCATACCCAGTCGCCCCTACATTCCTTATCTTGACATTCTTTGGCATCACCGTTGATGGATGTCATTAAGGCAAACCATGCTCCGCAAGAACCATTATGGGAGAATGGAAAAGGGGAAAAGAGGTAACACTCCCTTCACCTTCTGATACAGGGGAAGTCGGCCACAGACCCAGCAGTCTGTAGCATTGCTAGTCTGATGTGAATGGTGCAGCATCTGGATAAAAGTATTGTTGCGTAAGGCAAGTCGATACGATAGCTCATGGGATGGCAGATCACTGAATGTGTGCTTTATGGTATCATTGGTAGAGTGTAAGAGTGAGGCAATAGGAGGAAAAATAGCATGTAGTATTAAGCTGATACATATCATAGTGATGCACAGAAGAAATAAAAATATCAGAGTCACTATACATCTACCACGTAATATTTTACAGTATTTGGTTTTCATCTTGCTCTTTTTCTCATCTGCGATATCCAAGATCTTATGCGAGCCAGAATACATGTTCAACCGCTTCACTACCTAGTGGACTTAATTGATCAAACGGGTTCTGACTTGTTAGATCTAAGTTTGGTTTTGTAATTCTGCTGGGGAGTCTCCTCTAATAAAGGGGGCTCAAAGTCTGAAGTCTTTATGTCTTTTTTTAACGAATCGTTATTCCCAAAGTAGCGTTTACAATGATGTAGATGAACCCATCCTTTTCGTCCTTCGACTTTAACAGCGGTCCTCGAAGTTAATAATATTAGTTTAGGCGTCTTCCACCTTGGCTCAAGACGGCTCGTTCTGTCAAAGTTCCTTATGAGAACAAAGTCCCCAGGAGCGAGGGAATGTTCCTTGACCTGGGTGTCAGGGAAGGCGGCAGCAACCTGCGAACGACAAGAGAGTAGTGCAGACATCAAGGAAGCCAGGTAATCTGTCAGCATGTTACTATCAACATCAGTGATCTTTTTAGGCATTGGAGTGCTCCACATATTCGGTGGTCTACCAAAGACCACTTCATAGGGAGATAAGCCTGTTCTAGAATGGGCTACCATTTGCATGTAAAAGAGGGCAACCGGCAGGGCTACCATCCAATCCACACCTTTGTCTGCGCAAATCTTTGCTAGTTTTATTTTTAAGGTCTGATTATGTCTTTCTACAAGGCCTGCTGCCTCAGGATGTCGTACACAATGGAACTTCCAGGTATACCCTAACAGAAGGGACACTTGTTTCATGAGTTCAGAAGAGAAAGGCTGACCGTTGTCGGAATATATGACACGCGGTAATCCATAACGTGGGAAAAACTCTCGCACCAGTTGTCTGGCGGTAGTTACAGCAGTATAATCAGGGACTGGATAGGCCTCTGTCCATCTTGATAGGGAAGATACTACTACTAGGACATATTTGTAACCTCTGCATCTGTTCATTTGGATATAATCCATTTGAAGGACTTCAAAAGGATGGTCAGGTGGATGGAAGCCACCTTGTTCCATCGGAACGCCTTTACCTGGATTGAATTGGCAACAGATCATACATGTTCTGACTTTTTGTTTCGCTGCTGCATGCAGGTGTTTGTTGAACCATATGTTCTGTAAGCTGTCTAGCATTGCTCTCTCTCCTAAGTGTGCAGGACTATGTGCGGTATTTATAATCACTTGTACCATCGAATCAGGAAGAAACCATGTTTCTTTGCCCTTAGTCATCCAACCCTGATCAGTCAGTACCCCTCCTTGTTCCTACCATTTCCTTAAATTTGTCTAGAGTAGCATGTGTCTGTATATCTTGTAAATCCTTGGAAGGATCCCTCACTGTCATGGCTTTGGACCTTAATGGTACCTGTGATTTCGTCATGTCTAGTGGGGTCTGAGCTGTCTGTTTAGCTGTTCGGTCTGCCAGATCATTGCCTTGAGAAATGGTATCTGTGGCTTTAGTATGTGCTTTGCATTTCAGGATAGCTATGGCTGTTGGTAAATGTATCGCTTCCAGAAGGGCATGAATAAGGGGGCCATGCTGTATCTTGGCCCCGTGAGAAGTCAAGAAACCTCTTTCCCTCCATAGGACGCCGAAGTCATGCACTACCCCATATGCGTATTGTGAATCAGTGTAAATATTTACTCTCAGGTGCTTAGCTCTTATGCACGCTTGAGTCAGAGCGATGAGCTCTGCTGCTTGTGCTGACAGTATGTCTATTCTTTTAGTCTCTATGATTTCAGTAGCAGTGGTCACTGCATATGCTGCCACTAATTCTCCCGCCCCTGTCCTCATGCACGAGCCGTCAACATAGAGTGTTAGGTCAGGGTCTGGGAGTGCTACATCTGTCAAGTCTTGTCTTGGTTTAGTCACGGTATGTATTACTTCAACACAGTCATGTGGGGAAACGTTTTCTGTACTGGAGGGCAAAAGAGTAGCAGGATTCAATATGTTGCATCGTCTGATCTCTATGTGTGGTTGAAATAGCGTCAGCTCATAACCTGTCAGTCTCGCTACAGTCAGGTATTGTGTTTGTGTTCGGTTCAAGAGAACCTCTACTGCGTGTGGTACTTGTACTGTCAGGGGGTGGCCCAGCACTATCGAGTCACTTTGTCTTATGGCTAAGGCTGTTGCTGCAACAGATTTTAGGCACGCAGGCAAAGCCTGTGCTACTGGGTCCAATGTACTAGAAAAATAAGCGCAGGGCTTGTGTTTTCCTGCATGATCTTGTGTGAGGACAGATAGTGCTGTTCCATCCCGCTCTGTCACAAAAAGCATAAAAGATTTGTTGTAATCAGGGATTGCTAAAACTGGTGCTTGATATAAAGCTCTTTTTAATTCTTCAAATGCCACAGTGTGTTCTTGTGTCCAAGGGAGGACTTTAGTAGAAGCTACCTCCTGTGTCGTCAACTGTATTAGGGGCTTGGCTATGTAAGCATACTGGGGAATCCACTGCCTGCAATATGAAGTGAGGCCAATGAATGCACGTACCTCCTTTTGTGTCTTGGGCTGTGAAAGGCCAGAAATCAATTGAATACGTTCTGGTGTTAGTCGCCTACCCTCCTTGGATAGCAAGTGCCCAAGGTACGCCACTTGCTGTTCACAGAATTGTAACTTCGAAGGGGACACTTTGTGCCCCTTGTCAGCCAGGAAATGTAAAACAGTGAGTGATGCATTTTCACAGTCAGTTTCCGATCGTGCGGTAATGAGAATGTCATCTACATACTGTATCAGTGCTGTAGTGGTAGGCATATGAATACTGTCTAGTTGTCTTTTGAGCGCCTGACTGTAGATGCTAGGACTTTCTGTGAAGCCCTGTGGCGCTCTTGTGAATCTGAAGCTGCGACCTCTTAAACTGAAACCGAAAAGATATTGGCTGTCCGGATGTATTGGGATACTGAAAAAGGCGTTCTTTAGATCAATAACTGTAAAGAACGTAGCCTTCGCATCAATGGCAGTCAATAATGAAGAAATGTCCGGGACCACAGGGTACTGTGGCACCACACATTTGTTTAATTCTCGCAGGTCCACAACTAATCTATAGACAGGTGATGCATTGGGATCAGTTCTTTTAAGAATAGGAAGAACAGGTGAATTGCATATGTTTGACTCTGTCTCTATCACCACCCCTTGTGCAATCAGTTCATCGATAATTTTCAGCAACCCTACTTCAGCTTCAGGTGGAATTTTATATTGTCGAATCCGTTGCAGCACCACTCCTTCCTTGAGGGTGACCTGGTATGGTGTAATGTTCATGAAACCTACGTCAGTCGGGCCTTGTGCCCATAGGTGCTGCGGTACATTTTGAAGCCTGATGTCAACATCTTTCATAACAAAATGTCCCTTGAAATCACGTAAATACAGTCGCACTCCTTCTGGCGAGCAACAGATAACTGCTCCCAGTTCCTTTAATGTTTTTATGCCAAGTAAGTTTTCTGGACATGATTTAGTAAGCAGTAAGTCTGTTGTATGTATTAGTGGACCGACTCCTAAAGAGACTGGTTCTGAAACCTCATTGATAATAGGCTTTCCTGAAAAGCCCAGGGATATACTCTTTGAGCCCGAGAGGGGTGCCCCTGGAACCTCAGAATGACTGATGGTAGTTCTACTTGCCCCGGTGTCAATCAAAAACTTTTTATTCTGTCCTAGTAAACGTGCATGCACATAGGGACCCGCTTGGTCCACAGGAACTGGAATAAGGGGCAAGTCGAATTCCCTCTCTGGGCTTTTTCACGAATATGCTTGATATTCTGGATAGTTAGTCTGAGCGTGCTCATACATTTGAGCTGTGGGGTGGGCTGGTGCAGGTGCATGGACAGGCGGCGGCGGTGGTGGAAAGGTGTCTGATGTCTGATGTGTGTTATTTTCTTTGGGAGGATAAGATCGTGGCTTTGTTTTACCTATCGCTATATTGTGTTTCAGGACCGCACATTCATTTACGAAGTGACCTGGCTTCTTGCAATAATTACAGGTCCCAGTATTTTGTTTCGTGCTATTCTTGTTCGTGTTTGTGTTTGCCGGTGTTGATTGGGCCACCAGCATCTTCATCTTTGTGTCTCTCATGCGTCTCTTATCCTGTTCGTGTTCCTCTCTAATTCTGTTCTGGTGGTATTGTAACATCTGTAACATTTGTGAAGGGCTGTTTGCTTGCCAAGTACTCTCAACCTTTAGTACCCTATACTTCACCTCCGGTAGGGAATTTTCTACTAGTTTGCTCACGAAAAGATGGGGATATGAATCACTACCGGGCTTAAGACCACTATTGATAGTGAAACATTTCTCGCACCTAGAGTAAAAATCGCTAGTGTCTTCGTCTGGTTTCTGTTTACAGGCCGAAATAGCATCCCGGTCTTCCTTCTTGGTGATTAGTAATCTGGGCAAAACTTGTACAAGGAGTTCAGGTAGGTCTTTAGCTCGAGGACCCAGACCAACCCCCGGGCCTCTTCCTGCCTCCTCTCTTTCCAGTATATCCCAACTGAGTCTTTTGTCTCCCACCTCCCAGTCCTGTCCTTTCAATTTCTCATAAATACCAGCGGGCAATAGTACTTTTAATAACTTTAGAATGTCAGCATATGTATATTCTCCTAAGCGAAGAATGTCCTTTAGTTCTCCGTGAAAATCCCCCGGGTCTTTATCATGGGATGGTAACATTTTCTTCATTTCCAGTATCTCTAATTTTGACAAGGGGGTGTAGACATACACCCGTTGCAGGTCATTGTTTGCATCCTTTACAGGATGAACCTCTCGTAGGGGGTTCAGCTTGTCGTACGGCTGTTCCTTAACCTGGGGTGGAGCGGGAAGCAGGGATCTAGTCACGTATACTATATACTTGTGTCGCTGATCCAGAATGACATTAATCAGTTCAGTACCCATGTTCATCCACCTGTCTAGTATTATGTCGTCCAGCAACTTATACAACAGACCAGGACCAGAATATAGCGTGATCAAATGTTGGACCATGTAAACACCAGCTATGCGCTGTTCGTTTGGTGGGAGGCTCAAGAACGTTTGGGCTACGATATCATTATTATATGTATCATATTGGGATATCCACAGGGTGGCTGATCGTGCTAATTCATTTTCGGTCGGGGTGAGGGGCTGATCGTTACCCAGCCATTTATTCACCGCTTTTTCGGTGATCTGGAACAAACTTTCTAGGGAATATCTTTCCTTTATGGCAGTTCCCTGTTTACGGTGATTGAGGCCCTTGGGCCTTTCGAATCGCCGGGCACGGCCCACATAATGTATTCTGTCTTTGTCCCCTGCTTCGTCATCAGATGATAACTCAGCTGTTTCGTCCGGGCTTCCTTCATGTGATGCTATTATTGCCTTCCGGATTTTGGTCAACATGTTGTCTGTTTGGCCTGATTTATCATGCTGACCGGCATCTATGCGATCACTCCAACCAGTATAACAACGGTCTACATCACCATCACCTTCGTCTTTTTCTCTGATCAGACAATTAATTAGGAAGCGAAGGATATAGTTCTTAATAGTTACCTTTCTATTTTGTACGGCTTCTGCTATACACTCAGGACCTTACCCTGTTCTTATGAATGTGTACATTTTCTTTAGATGTCTATCCATATCTGGTAATTTTTCCAAATCTGCGACTGCTCGTCTAAGCCGTAATGAAAACACGAGCATTCTGCCCTTTCCTGGATCTGGGTCATATATACATTCGGAGATTGCTACTTTTACTGTCGGCCCCCCTCCTGTTGTTGCCCCAGATCCTCCCTCCCCGCCGTCCTCGAGCTCCTGGAGCTGCTCTTGCGTTGGGGGTGCAGGGAAAATTCCGTCCACGTATGATGGTGGGGGTTCCTCTAGGTAGTTGTTAATGAACCTGTCGGATGCTGTTTGTTTTATTTTTCGGGGTACTGGCGGTGGCACTCTAACTAATTTTTCTACTGGGGCCACTTTTGCTAGTTCCTCTGAAAGGACGGGATAAATACCAGCAATGGCAGTATTTCTTTCTCTTTCAGCCTGTTCTCTTTTTACCCGCTCCCCTTCTTCCTGTAATTTTTCTTCCTTTGCTTTTTCGGACTCCTGTCTACTTCTCTCTGCTTTGTGGAACTCTTTCTCTGTTCTTCTATGAGATTCCTTGCGCCATAACTCAATGGCATCTTTCTGAGCAGGTCTAGATTTTCTCTTCCATATCTCTTCCTTCATGATGCATTCCGCATCCCACGTTCCCGTAATGGGCCATTTATACTTTGACTCTAAATCCTTCGTGTAATCCACCCAAAGTTCTAAAAACAACACGGCATCTAAACCATGCTTACAGTACATGAAATGTCCAGGTGTGTCTCTAGGCGGAATGTTAACTGGTTCCTCTAGTACACCTTTCCTGGTACCTATCTTACGCAGTTTCGAAAATAACGGCATGTTGGAATGTAACCGAAAACAAAAAATCACAATGAACACAAAAAAAAACCCAAAAATCACAATGCAACGAACTTACACACAAACCTGACACATTCAAACCTAACTGAATCTAACTTAAGACGATAACATTCATACAGCTATATCGGTGCACCTGAAAACTTGGCCTCTAAATCTTGAAACATTAATTCTTGAATGCATGCTCTTGAACATACCGGTCTCACAAGTGAGACACGTCTTTACCGTGTTCATTAAATGAACCCGTCATGATTGCAACCCCCATGAGAAACTCACCGGGAGAACTTGAACTTGAAGGCCTCGGAAACTTGACGCTGCGCAGGGAATGGCGTATCTTAGGTGGATCTCTTGAAACCTCGGACACAGCTCTCTCGCAGGTGGGCTCTGGGTCGGAACGATCCGCAATCCTCACCGCCTCGTATGGATGCCTGGTCGCAGTCCGTCTCCTTCGTTGGCCTGAGGGAGTTGGCGGGAAAACCCGCGTCGTGTACACTCGAAGTCCGTCACGGCTGTGGAAGGGGGCAAAACTGGACCTTCATCTCCGGCGCATGGGGAAGGAGATTCGTCCCTGTTCGGGCGTCATTATGTCGTAAATAAATTATTACGAGTTTCAGAATTTCTAGATATCAATACAATTATACATGAAGCAAAAGGCTGAGTCCGTGGTATCAGGTTCAAAAGGGCTTTATTCAAATAACTCGAGTTATAGGGAGAATAGTTCCATCACCACAAGGGATCAGGACCAGGGTTCTCAAAAAGGTATTCTCAAACTTTATTAACAGAGTACAGTATATATATGTTTGTAATAATATACGTAAGCAAGAGCGCTTCAGGCGGAGCAAGAGAGAATGAGATAAGAGCATGTGGGCGTGTAAGTAGGCGTGAAGGTGGGCGTCCACTTGATGATAATAGGTAAGTGTCATAGGTGGGTGGATGCCTAGAGGGGGTTGCGTGATCAGCTGGAACTTTACTGGAACTTTGCCTTACTTGTGCTCAACTCGAGGATGACGTGTAACTGACGTGTAAAAGGGTTGCTATGCAACCGGGGAGTCTGTAGTCTAGAAGTGAGGCCTTCAGTGTCAGGGTGACCAGCACATCTCGTATTATCTGATATCTAAAGTTTGGAGCAGGGACTGATTCGTGACATAGGTTGCCCATCACCAAGGGCCAATGTGGCATTTATTTCTTCGTTTACTGCTGAAGTCTTGCACGGGGGCTATGGGCTTTTCACTGACGTGAGCTTTGTAATCACACAAAAAGAGACAGAAAGGCTAGGCTTCTCCTTTGCAGATGGGTCATGTTTATCCCTCCTTCTCCAGGCAGGAATGTGGTTTCGGTAGGAGTAAGCAGATAACCGTGCTCAATACTGTCTCGGACAGGGCCCCTTTGGCTGAGGCCCAAGTGTGCAAGGCCAAGGATACGCAGCTACAGCTTTCAGAGCGTTCTGAGGCCTGAAGCCTCTTTTCGGCTCTGGCTGGGCCACAATAATGGAAATGCGGGAAAACATGATGCAAAACGTGTAGGCCTCAGAGCAGATTTGTCGTTTCTCTCATGGGAGACTGGATTATGGCAGGCCACGTTATAGCATAAGCATCATGATAGACAGGCCATGGAGGGGAAATACGTAGGTGACATGTATGTGGGGGAACACACGGGGACACATAGGCCTCATGATATTTTATTTTCCTCAGCAGCAGCAGCAGTCAAACTCAAAGAGGAAGGTTTGCTATGGTATCATTCTCCCCAATTTACTCCATGCCCTCATACATAAAAAGATAACACATGTTTTAAGTCACTATTGTGTAATGTTTGGCCAGCTATAGCATACTGCCACTTTCATTATTGCTCTATGAACTGAAAACGATCTGGATTTGATCTGCTTGTCTGAAACCTGGTTTCAAGAATCATATGAGGAAGTAGTCCTGCCAGGGTACACAATCTTTAGATCGAACCAGCATGGGAGACATGGCCATTATAGCCCTCAATTTGTTTCAGATACCAATAGAAACAGTAACGTTTAACTGTACCTATGGATCACTTTAATTTAAAGTGTTTAAATAACACTATTATTGTGTTTATTTTAGCAGACATACCTCCCCAAATATCTTCATCTTTTGACAAAATGATCGAGGAAATTGGCAATGTAGCCTTGCAGCAATAAAATGTTACCATTCTTGCAATTTTAACCCATGTCTTGAATTCAGAAAAAGGGAAACATGATTGTCTGAGCTATTAGCCATATCACTAAAGAACTTGCAAATTACAGACTCTTTGACAGAAGAAAGCAGTGATCCAGATAAAATGGTGGAGTCTCTTTATATGCATTTTAATAAGCCCTTAGACTCTAGTACCCCTAAATGGTGAAGCCATCAAATGAACTTTCTGTAGGAAACCAATGGTTTACCCTGATTTGATTTCTATAAAAAAGATGCTGCCAGTATGAGTGGAAATGGCAGACAAATTATGAGGGGTAAAGCTAAGCCAAGTTTAAGGAATTTGCTCAAAGCTATAAACAAAACAGCATATCTGTAAAAGAAAGTATTTTGCAGAAAGAATTATGAATTCACCAAATCTTGTTAAGGAATTATTTAAAATTGTAGGCAAACTTAACTATATTCGTTCGCAAATCTATAATTTCCCTACAACACAGAATTGATTATTCCAATCCTTACTAATAGCCAAAAAAACAGAAGAGTACCCAACTCTTGGAAACAAGCTCTGGTTAAACTTTTATTTAAAAAAAATCTTATCTTGATGCTCAGCTATTGAGTAATTACAGGCAAATATGCTTTTTATGTTTTTCAGAATAGTTATAGGGAAATGGGTCTATTTAAACTGTTATTTGTCGAAAGCTACACATTGTTAAATCCACATTAGGATGAGTTAAGATCCACTTGAAACATAGAAACGATGGTAATGCCTTTGATGATCTTAGGCAATAGAAGGCTATCGGAGAGGTTGGTGTTCTCATCCTCTATTTCCCCCCAGCCTTTGATACCATCAACTATATTATTCTTCATTTACAGGCTAGAGGACATAGGTATTGGTGAATTCAATACATCCTCAATAAGAGAAATCAAACCGTTGCAAGTCTTCATTTTCATTCCAAGTTCAACACTCTTAATTTTGGTGTGCCTCAAGTTTCTATTCTTTCTCCATTATTGTTTGATATTTATCTGCATCCATTGGCATTGGCTCTCATTGATTTCGGAGCCAACTTCTATATATGTACTCAAATGATACTCAAGTTGTATTTTGTTTCAAGGAAACTTCAAGATCCAACTTTTGCATATCATGATCTTTCAAATGCTGTGTACCACATGAGATGGTGGATGTCAGTAAATTTTCTAAAACTGAATCCATCCAGTTATCTAGGCAGGCTGAATGTGATTCCTGCAAAATTAGTCATTGCAGGATTGAGATTGGGATTTGTCAATAAAAAAACAAGTAACATGTGTAACTGTCAGCTTCTTAGTGGGTTTAATACCAAAATCAATCACTGAGGGAATCTGTTCCAATATCTTTTTTTCGAAGTCCTTAAAAAAACAGAAAAAGAGAGAAAAAAAGTCTGGAGTCTCAAATTAATAAGCTTCGTCTTCCTTTTCCTTTCTTTAGGCCCTCAGGAAGTTCCTGTTCACCTGTAACCTCGAAAGGAAAGGAGAAGTCATACGTAACTGTTATAGGGGTGTTTGTATTTTTATTGTGAATGTTAGCTCAGTGTTCCTCTGTAGAATTTCTCCCAGGAAGTGGGGTTAATAGGAAAAGTGCTTCAAGCAAATAAGGTCAGGAAAGAAGATGCTCAATCCCAGACATATTCTGAGTGACAGGATAGTACTGTTTCCCTGCTCCTCTCGTCTTCTCAAAAGAAAATCATGCTCTCTTTCTATTCCTGCCCCCTCCTGCGTATGGCTTTCCCTCCCGTTTACCAGCTCTGTTCAGGATCCTTTTACACACCTGACTAAGCCACTTCCACTCTGTAATGTGGCTGGGGGCCGGACTCATCCGGCCATCCAAATCCGTCTCCCATTCTCCTGCTAAAACCAAGATCTTCTCGATACTCGCACAGGCCTCTTGTTCTTCCCATCTCCACTCCTCCGACTCCTCAGGCTCCGAGTCCGGATCTAGTAGCTTGGAGTCTCCTGACACAACCCTGCCTGGACAAACGTACAGTGGCTCTCTTCTCCACCCTGTGGTCGCCTCCTTTGCCGAGTCTGCTCGGCCTCTTCCTCTTGTTACGCGTGAGTCCCAAGGGAGTTTCGGTTTCCCCAGGGTTGTCTGACTTCCGGGCTCACTGTAATAGAAGAAGGGCACAGTCGGCTCCAGATATATAAATTGTCTCGACTTCAGCCCCCCAGGTTTGTGACAGTAACCAGAACTTGCTTTTGGAAATTATAATTTCATAAAGCTCTTCTTCCCTTCTTAAATGTGAATCACCATATTTTAGTTATAAATGCAATAATTTAGTCCAGACTGGATTATGGTAACTACAAATATTGCACATTTGATGGCTAAAGTTTAAAGGATAGCTCACGTCTCCAGTTCTTAGTAAGATACATTGGCTACTGACAAAAGACAGAATACATTTTAAAGCAGCTGTCCTGGTCCATCTCGCGTTGTACTTGGTCACTCCTGAGTTTTTGGCTACCAAATGTAAATGGTATGGCTCACCCCTCGACTCAAGGTCAAGTAAACAATAATTGGCTAATGTGCCCAAAACTAAAAAGGACAGGACAGGTGATAAGGCCTTATCATTGACAGTGGCCAAACTGTGAAATACCTATGCAATAAAGCTTTTTGTGGATCAAACCCTCTGAAATTGAGTAATATACTAAAAACATTTCTCTTTTAACTTAATCAATCAGCTTTCTATGTGCTTGTAGAAAAGTGCTGATATACCTCAGTGATTAAGCTCTACATTAGTAAGTATACATACTCTTATACATGTATAAGAGGATGTGATGTAGTGGTCAGCTGTGCCAAGAACGATTCCAGTCTACAGTGTTGAAGAGTTTCAGACTAAGTTCTGCATAGCAGGTAATTATACTGGACATCTGGGCTCTTTTAAGGATGGAAATAACAAGGTCCCTAACAATCGGTGATCAGGATTCTCAGTCTGCAACAGACTCACATAAGCCTCCTTGACTTTATTGGCAGAGGCTGGCAAATAGCCACGGCAAAACTCAAGGAAGTGTGTTGAGTGAGTAGAGATAAAGTACAACAGACTTATAATGACAATAAAGCATGAATAAAATACTGCATAGATGATAGGTGGGTTGCTTAAAGATGTCTCAGATACATACAATCATTCACATAGCATTTCAGTCCATTGTTTTTTTTGTTCACTGTCCCACTCCAGATTGGGAACAACTATACGCAAACCAGTATTGGTCTTGGTCCAAAATAAAAAATGTAGCCCGATTTCCAGGCCAAATCCACAAATTCCCTGCAGAATTGATGTTAACAAAACACTTTAATGATGTCTCAAACATACATTTTTAAGAAGGAACTAATCCAATGAATGGCAAGCACAGAGAACCTTACAAAACTCATTACACTTATGGAACAAAATACAGATATATTGAACCAGTAGTCACATATGGTTACTGGCCAGCAATTCTAGCTGCTACTCATCATATATTTAATGAAACTATACAATACTGGAAAGTTCAGAACACTTGTAGAATTTGAGAGTATATAAACAGAACAATGTTGTATTGGACTTGTAGTTTGATGATATAATGTTTGCAAACAGCTATTGTAACAAAAACTAAATAGACACAATAACACAATGAGCAACCAAAGTATACTCACAGAAAGATTGGTCACTTTGTATCCTAGGTAATTGTTATGAGAAAAAACATGTTCAGAAAAACCTGAGAAATATTTGACCCATGACAAACATTCCTTGGCTAGGAAAGTTACTTTATCAGGGCAAGGACAGCAGAAGCAAAAGAGTTCCCAAAGCTCTGTAGTCTGAACAATGGTCAGTGAACTGCAGGATAACTCCAACAGCCCTCAGAGACAAAACCCTGATACCACTGTCAACCACCACATGCTTGATCACTAACAAAGTGCGATTTTGAACATATCAGCCCAAACCTGGAACAACCTCTGTGCCTGTCTCTGTCTCTGCCTCTGCACATCAAATTAAAGGTTTGTTGTCTGCTGGAGAAGGACATCAGCATATTTGAACCTCATGTCTCCAGGCAAAATCCATACATCCAGTGACAGGCACACAAATCAAAGCGTCTCCTTTGCAAGAATATAAGTCCAAATAAATGTATGAGGAATGCACAACAAGGTTTGTCTTGGCATGTCTTGCCATGGAAGCAGGCCTCTAGAGAGTGAAACAGTCGGCCACCCCTTCAACTCAGACATCCCTTCTCTGTAGCACTTTAGGAAGTAGAAAAATACTCATTGTTTCACCTTGTTGCTGTCATCCGAAAACTCAATCTCCTTCTTTTAGTCCCCCAGCTACGGACTAACCCAACCCCAAAAATGCACTTGAAAAAGCAACTAGTTATAGTATAGAGAAGTCATTTTGAGGCGTCATTAGTAGTGCAAAGGAAAACATTTCTCCAAAGGGGCTCTATCACATGGCTACTGTAGTAGGTGAGCTTTTGTGATACGAACTGTGTTGCATTCAATGTGATCCTTTAACAAAAGACAAATTCAAAATCTAGAACAGATTCAATATTATGGTATTTTCCAATTCTCAAGACCAATAAAGTGATATTGAAAAGGTTTAAGTTACACTTCATGACACGTTCACCATCTTTGTGAACTTAGATGAAATTTGTTGCATTTACTTAATTGTAAAAGACACACAATTGATGGACGGAATGCAGAACAAATCATAACATTCACCCCAGTCACAGATCTGGGTTAAATCCATCATTCTTTTGCTCACCACGCCACCCCAGTTCAGACCTGGCCATATGCAAATCAGTCTTGACCCTGTGCCTCATGGGAACAGTCCAGCCCGAACTGCCAAGCCATGTCTTCCCTGGACCGCAATCAAGCATCCTAGGACCGGTTTCGGGGTTTCACCCCTCTTCAGCCAGGATAGCTTGACTCCAGTGGCGTAGTGAACACGGGACCCACGTCTGGGAATACCCTTCCCACATAGGGCGAACAGCAAAACACACAAGATGATGGACGGAATGTTGCACATTGGCAAAACATTCACCCCCAGTCACAGATCTGGGTTTAATCCATCGTTATTTTGCTCACCACGCCACCCCAGTTTAGACCTGGCCATATGCAAATCAGTCTTGACCCTGTGTTACGAACTGAGTCGCATTCAATATGATCCTTTAACAAAAGGCAAATTCTAAATCTAGAACAGGTTCAGTATTATGGTATTTTCCAATTCTCAAGATCAATAAATTGATATTGAAAAGGTTTAAGTTACACTTCATAGCACGTTCACCATCTTTGTGAACTTAGATGAAATGTGTTGCATTTACTTAATTGTAAACATGTTGCTAAGGGCATATATAATCTGTCCTTAATAAATGTTTACAGAGGGATGTTCAATCCCATCTACTTACATATTTTACCAAAATCCCTTAAGTTTTTCAATTTAACAATAAAGAAGTAATAGACATCTAATTGTAGAAATCATTTGATGGACATTACCCCTGTTTTTCACCCTAATGGTTAATCGGTATACATGCGTTTTATGAATACATCTTTAAAAGTTCACCTGTTAAAAGCACTTGAGAAGTACTATGATGTTATCAAGAAATTATGTGACGCACAAACAGAATAACTGCTTGTATAGATCATGGTAAAGAATCTGTTCACAGAGTTAAGTTCAATAATTGCAAGATATTTCAGGACCTGGAGGGCATTAGTCTGCAAAACGGGAAAAGAGCGTCAATTTAGGGACACTTAATCAATGGTGCATTGTTTTCAATCAATATTGTTTTCCTTTGTTAACTGTGACTATTAAAAAGGCAAAAAGAGTCTGAGTGTGGGGCTGGGGGGGGGAGGTCCTACTTCTAATATAAAAATCTCCAGCCCTGGCACCATATGGTCAGTTGAGCATTACTCCGCCATATCATCCAAAAATAATACATTTCAGCTCACCAATTTGTTTACAATTTTTGAATGTATTATGCCTGACCTCTACTCAAGTTTTATAGACTGCTGTTGCTTTGCTTCCATTTCAAAAGACACCGGCTCTGAGGTGATCAATCTTGTTTGCTGTGATGGAATTTATGATACATGTATTTGCTCACGCTGGCCTTGTTTTTAATGTGCCCATCAGTTCCGGAGATATGATAGGTTTTGGAATGCAAAATAGCTGGGTTTGTGATAGCTCTGGAACGATTAACATCTATCTGTTCATGACTGCCATATATTTAATTAGCATGTGGTAGGTATTGAGTCCTGTCAGCATTATACAACCTCTCAGGGTGTGATTGAAGAACAGGCCTGGAAGAAAGAAAAGTGTTTGCAAGGAAATCCAGTTTCTTTTGTGGCCTCCCATTTTTCTACTGTGGACCTCTGCTATAGTTTCCCTCTGCATAGCTTCACAGAGTATTTTATTTTATTTTATTTATTTTATTTTATTTTATTTAATGCGTTTCTATATAGTGCGGACTTTACCCGAAGGTGTCAGAGCGCTTCACAATAGGAGCAGTAATGATACATAAGGAGAAAAATTACAAGTGAGCATGTTACAAAATCAAACGTTACGTTCCATGAGGCAATAGTGGCATTTGTGCAAGTATCAGGAGCAAATAAAATACAAAAGGGAGCAAACGATACGTTACAAATGGAAAAAAGTGACGTGTGCAGGTTACAAGAGCATACAAAGTACACAGAGGTCAATAATTAGCAGACACTCAAAACACTAAAATAAAAGTTACGTTACATGAGGCAGTGGTGGCCGTTGTGCAAGTATCAAAAGCAAACAAAATACAAAAGGTAGCAAACGATACGTTACACCGGAAAGGAGTACAAGTAGAGGTATACTACTGTACTAAATGGCAGACACTCAACACACAAAAACACACTGGGAAGGCACTTCTATAGGCATGGAGAACAGAATTTCCTATAACGGCAGGACTTCCTTCAGAAAATAGAGGGCGTAAATTAAATTTGGAAGTGTCTTTGAAGGAGGAGAGCTTTGAGGTCAGATTTGAAGGCCTGAGAAGAGGTGGTGGTCCGGAGATGAGGCGGAAGTGAGTTCCAGATTCTCACCGCATTGCCTGAAAAGGATTGGGCCATCGATCTTTCCTTCTTGAAAGTGGGAGGTTCAAGCAATACATTTTCTGCATTACGTGAAGGTCTGGAGCCTCCGGAGAGTTTCAGTTTATTCGCCAGGTAGCGAGGGGAGGAGGAGTGCAAGGCTTTGTGGGTGATACAGGCAGCCTTGTAGATAGATCTTGCCTCTATGGGAAGCCAACGGAGGGTGGATAAAATGGGTGTGATGTGGTCGCTTCTTTTGGCCCCATAAATGAAACGAGCTGCTGAATGGAGAACAGACTTTAGGGGGGACAGGTGGGTTTTGGGGAGGCCAGTAAGAAGAGAATTGCAGTAGTCCAATCTGGAGAGAACCAGCGATTGGACCAGGGTTTTAAGGTCGTGCTCCGGGAAGAAGCGACGAATCCCCCAAAGAAGTCGCAGTTGGTATCGAGCAGACTTTGCAATGGAATTGATGTGGGAGCGTAGATTGAGTTTTTTGTCGAGTATGACACCAAGGGATTTTGCGCTCTCGACAATGATGGGTTTATTGTTCAGTAGATTAGTCTGATCCATCCATGATTGCACTGGGGGAGGAGAAAGTGATGAGGAGAGGAGGAGGAATTCAGTTTTGGAGGGATTCAGGATCAGTAGATGAGTTAACATCCAGTTTTGAATTGAGTCGAGAGTAGAGCTTAGGAAGGAGAGATCGTGAGTGGAGGCCACCTTAAGATAGATTTGAGTGTCGTCCGCATATAGATGATAATGGATCCCGGATTTACTCAGGAGATTTCCCAAAGGTTCTAAATAGAGATTGAATAGTGTGGGTGCAAGTATAGAGCCTTGAGGGACACCTTGGCTGACCGTTAAAGGAGATGAAAGGCTGTTCGCTATTTTGATCATTTGGGATCTATCAGAGAGGAAGGAGGCAAACCATTTGAGCACAGTGCCCTCTATGCCCATTCTCTGTTGAAGAGTGTTAAGGAGAGTGTTGTGATTGACTATGTCAAAGGCTGCAGAAAGGTCAAGAAGAATTAGAAGACAAGACTCCCCTGAATCGAGTATCCGCAGCGCGTCATCAATCACTAGCAGCAGGGTTGTTTCAGTGCTGCAGTTTTGAATGAAGCCGGACTGGAAAGTGTCAAGAAGATCATTGTCCTTGATATGGGGAGAGAGTTGTTTCGCTACACATTTTTCTGTGATTTTCGCAAGAAAGGGTAGGTTAGTGATGGGACGGTAGTTGTTGAGGTCGTTCGCATCAGCGGTGGGTTTTTTAAGCAGAGGGGTGACCTGTCCATTTTTGAAGGAAACAGGAAGGGAGCCTTGACTGAGGGAGAGGTTGACCAGAGTGGTCCAATAGGAAAGAGAATGGGTATAGAAGTCCATGGCAATGGCACTAGGGATGGGGTCAAGAGAGTGGTTAGAGGGCTTTGTATCGAGGATGCATTTAAGGAGGGCGTCATCAGAGATGGGGTCAAAGTTTTGCCAAATGGTTAAGGATTTGCGCTCCTCTGTAGGGGTAGGATGAATGACCTGATCTACAAGTGATTTCACCTTTTTGTCAAAGAATATAGCGAAATCCGCAGCTTTCTTTGTGGAGTCCTCCAATTTGGAGGTTGGGGGAGAGCTGTTATGGTTCTTGAGGAGGTCGAATCGTTTTTTGGGTCTATTTTTGGCTGAGTCAAGGAGGGATTTGAAGTGCGACGCTTTTCCAAGGAAAATGTGCTTGTGGTACTTGGATCTTACTGAACGCAGCGTTGCCAAGTTTTCGGTGGAGGGCGCTTGTCTCCATTGTTTCTCAAGGACTCTTAGGTACTTCCTTTCTTCATAGAGGGATTTGTTGAACCAAGGTGCTGAGGGAGTGGGTCTTTTCTTTTTGCTTTGCAGAGGAGCGACATTATTGATTTCGACTGCAAGGACTGTAAGGCATTGGGAGGTGAGTTCGTTCACATCTAGGTCCGGGTCAAGCCTTGGAAGTGATAGCAAGGCAGACTCACAGAGGGTATTGATGTCAATATTTTTAGTGTCACGGAACCAGGAAGTAGCCCTCTTAGGCTGGCCAAGAGTTATAGAGTGTGATAGGTGAAGAGAGAATGGGATGGGGAGGTGGTCAGACCAGTCTACATGAATAGGGGAAGCGATGGTCAGCAAGCCTGCTTTAGAGATAACCAGGTCCAGGGTTGAACCCTTAGAGTGTGTTGTTTCAGTGCAGTGTTGGATAAGATCGTTTGCAGAGAGGAAGGTGGCCAGCGCATTCGCATAGGTGTCTTGAGGCGAGCCACAGCGGACATTGAAGTCACCCACGAAGATCTGATTGTCACTTTGCGAGTATTGGTCACTGATGCAGTCCGTGAGTTCCTCCATAAACGAAGGGCTGCTACCAGGTGGGTGGTAGATAACATGGAATCTGAGAGGTGCGCGGTGGTGCAATTGAAGCTCAAGAGATAGGCATTCAAAAGTGTGGAAGGAGCTGTTGGGAAGAGCCTTAAGTTGAAGGGAGTTTCTAAAGATGACTGCAACACCTCCCCCAACTTTGTCAAGTCTGTCATTTCTAAGTATAGAATAGCCTGTTGGTACAAGGAGATCAAACATAGAATGAGAGGTATCATTGAACCAGGTCTCTGTGAGGAAGAGCATGTCAATATTGTGCAAGTTGATGGTATCGGAGATTTCAAGTTTGTGTTTTATTGCAGATCTGCAGTTGTGGAGCATACAGTGCAGCTCTGTCGAGACTGTTTTGGTGACGGGGGCACTTGGGCTATGAGGGGTGATGGGGATATTGATCTTATATGAGGGCGCTCGGGAGGGTTTAGGTGGATGAGTGTTTCTGACAGAGGAGATAGTCGGAATATTGTAGATAGCAGGGTTATTGGGAAGTGAAAGTGGAGGGAGGCGTTCGAATGCTTGTGTGAATTTGCAGACGCCAGGTTATGCTTAGCTATTATGGGTTGTGGGGGCGAGGTGCATCTCGTGGGAGGGTGAGTGTTTTCCAAAGGAATTGAGGTGTATGTAAAAGTCGAGATCTTGGAGCTTAAAAGTGAAATGGTAGCTTCAAGTTGGGAGATGGAGGTGATTAGAGTGCCTAGCTTATTTTCCAGAGAGAGGAAGGCAGAGCACGGCATGTTGGGTGACTCCATGGAAGCGGGAGGGGGTGCACTTGGCGGTGGCAGGCAGGGAGAGGTGAGGGAACGGGAGGGGAGTAGGGGAATAGGGTTCAGAGGTGGGGAGAGGTTATGGATGGGAGCAGGAGTAGGTGCACCGGGGGTGGGAGGAGAGTTGTCATTGTTGGCGTTGCAAGAAGGATAGGAGTTAAGGACAAAATTAGGGGGCGATAGGAGAGGAGTGAGGCGGTGGGGCGGGAGGAAAGGGGAGGAGTGTGTGGGGTCATAGGGATGAAGTAGGTTTGGGAGGACGAGAGGGGAGGGGGTTGGAGAGGACTTGGCAGCTAAGTGAGGTGGCTGTGAGGGAGCGGGTATCAGGCAGAGTGGGGGTGATTGGGAGATAGGGAAGTTGAAGAAAGGAAGTGGTTCTGCTATGCCCGAGGGAGGTAAAGGGTTACCAGGAGGGGAAGAGGGTAGCACAGCAATGCTGGAGGAGTGTGGGGAAGGAGAGAGATGGAATGTATTTGTGGGGAAATCGGGGTACATGGTGAGGGGAGGATGGGGAGGAAAAGCAAAGAGGAGGAGGGAATAAGAGGAACATAAGGAAAGTTAACTAGGGGAGAAGGCTGGAGGGGAGGTGGTCTAGGGAAGGGGGTGACTGGTAGGGATAGGGGGGAGGAGATGCGAATGGAGTGCCGGGACGGTGCAGAATCGACGAGGAGCGTGTTAGCTAGAGGTAAGGCAGAAGTGAAGAGGGGGGGCATACTGTGAGGGGGGAAGAATAGGAGGGGAGGACAGAGGGGAGAGAAGAGGGTCGACAGATATGAGAAGTAAGATCGAAGGATGTATATTTTCCTCATGCTTCCAAAGCATAACATAATTTAGATTGCATGCTTCCTGGAATATGCTGGATATTTCATGCCGACATAAAATATAACCAGACATTCCATTTATATTTTTTGTTTGTCAAATGCTATCTAACCCATATTTGCAGTAGACTGAAAGGACCAGTGATGAAGTTAAATTCGTGTTTCTAAATACCTGCATTGCAGTTATTGCAGCTATGGGATATAAGATATATTCTGAACATATCTGAAGTCCATTGAAATTTAATACAAATTTCTTTCTTTGATTGAATTCACCTCACAATGCTTGATGGCCGTGATCCTGACCTGCCTCTTCCAATGCCTGTCAAAACAATCCACAGGATGGGAGGCAACACGCCCCCAGAACCTGCCAAATGTAAGAGCTAGCACTGAACACAATTTGCTCAGCCTTTCCCCATTGATAACGGTGGCCGAGGAGACTCACAAACGCTCTGCATATATGCGAATAGGGTGTGGGAGAGTTCTGGGTAAAAGAGTACCTACAAAAAGGACAGAAACAAACTAAACTCGTCTATAGCCAGCCACACAGTCACATATATCAAACAGAGTTCTATTAGTTGACAATAATGTGCAGCGTAAGAATGCAGTGTATGTTCAAGTAATTTGTTAGAAACTCACAAGTGGCAGTGCAACATTTCTTTAATCATTATATTCAATTGTCCCAGTCTTTTTTCACCCTGTGGAACGACTGTAAAGGAAGGGATGCATCATGTACTCGCGTCGGGAGAGTCCTGCTTTATTTCTATGATTATGGAGTGGGTGACTTACCATTTGATTTCAAAGAACTACTTGCACATCAATGATTTTAAAAAAAACACCATGGTTGCATAGCAAGCAACCATGATAGCAAGGTATGTGGGACAAAGTATTGCAGCTCCACACCCTGTCGAGATAGCTAAGGACTGTGGTTCCGCAGACTGCTGCTGTCAAGCATTTTGATTTTGTGCGAGGGCCGGGAGGTCAGTCACAACAAACGACGCATTGAGGTGGGGGGTGGGGAGGGGGTGGCCGAGACGGCAGGTGATAGCGGGGGAGGCCGCCGCCCCCAAAACTCGTGCCGCTAGCTAGCTACGCCACTGCATTAAACCCACTGACGTGTGCTGGACTTCCGGCTCTCAATACATGACAAAACCGCACTTGTGGCCGTTACCACAGGAATGCTAACCGGAAAACCGACTCCCTGGGCTCGTATTGGAGGCTGAGAATGTAGAAACAGATGATTCCGATCAAATTAGACAACTACGTCATTGCTTGCTGACTAAAACTGAGTCATTCCAAGCCGGTTCACCTTTTCTACTATTTCAAAAATTCCAAGCGTTTTCCCAGTGTCACTGGCAGGCACCCGCAGTGACTGCCTATGTGCCATCTCCCTTTTTTTATTCTGAAAAGCGTATCACTAGGCCGTGCCTGTTTGATTACAAGGAGCCCATACCGATGTTCATCCGACAAGTGGTCTTATTTTTTTTAAATATATTTATTTTATTAAGTTTGCAGGCAAACAGTTAAAACAGCAATCGAACATTTCTTACTATTAATACTAAACAAGTATTACCCTTTTTGTCATTCATTTCAAAACAGTTCAAATTAAGTCAGGTTTGTCTAATTCATAAATGCATTTTGATCATCACAACGTATTTTTGTACAAATTCTATATCACGTTAATAAACGTAAAAATAACACTGGAAAAAAAATGTTAATTTAAATTCTTAATTTTCTATTCCACCTTCCCGCCTCTAAAGTAGTCTTTTATGAGTTCGAGTGGTTGGGCAGGAGAAACATCTCCAAAACAATGTCTTTAGCGCCATCTATTGGCTGTTAAATGGAAACAAACTCTTTAAAATAGGTAATGTATGACAGACATATTTATTCACCAAGAAATGTGAGCAATTGACCTAATAAACTATTTTCTGTGTGTTGTTGTATGACAGTTGCATTCAAGCATGGGAAAATATATATCGATATGTTTCGCTCGTACGTTTTTTGTAATATCACTAGAAAAAAGTGCGAAATCATTAACTGATCATTAATGTTTGGAAGTACACATTTTTATTTTGAAATTTTTACTTACGGATTATTTCTTTTGCAGCCATCCTTATTACAGCTTCCTACTGTATCAACGTGCAAACCTTAAAGTGTAAAAAACCCGGTCGAAGTGGGCCAACGATCTATGGGTTTATGTTAAAAATAAGGTTTACATGACCAATGTATCCTTTACGTGACAAGTAATGTTACCGAACGACAATCTATTACTTTAAGGCTCCAGCCTTACACAAATGATACTATTTTGCAAATGTCTTTCTTATGATAGTGTGTTAGTTGTTAGATTCATTGATAAAACAGACAAGTTCCTTTGGTGTTTTAGAGCCGCCGCTCCTTTTTCACAGTGTGCCCTATCGATTTGTTTAAATCTTTCCATATCATTATTCTTTTTAAAAAAACATTTATTTGATTGCATTTTAGTAAACATAGATCCTTTTGCCATGGACATTATCATACATTGTCGTATGGTCAGCAGAATAGGAACTGCTACACATCATTACCTCTACGTCCCTCGTCCTCGACCCAGTCATCACTAATGAGGTATTCCACAAGACAGGAAACAAAACAGGAAACGCTTTTTAGGCTCCACCCACCCTCCCGTCAGGGGCTATAAGAACCCAGCCAACCAAAAGCACATCCTGTTTTGTTTCCTGTCAGTGGACCTGACGGGGACGCTGGGGTAGGTGCCGGGCACTTACCTGCTACAAGTTGCTGTTGTCCTGTGGTCTCCTCCTCTGCTGGGCTTTGGGGGCGCTGCTGGACCTCCGTGGGACTTCTTGAGTCAGGCTGCTGGGCTTCCTGGACTCTTCAGGTTCCTGGTTGCTGATCCTGCTGGGCTGTGTTGGCTTCCTCTGGTTCCTGCTCCTGCTGCGCCGGATTTGACTCCAGGTTTGTTGTCCAGGGCGGGTCCTTTGTTGCCTTGGGCCCGCCTTCTGTTTTGAGCGCCCGGGTTGGGGTCCGGGCGCTCGTGTCTCTCTGGCCGCTTTCAGTCTCGGGCGCCCGGGTTGGGATCCGGGCGCTCGTGTAGGTCCTAAACCGGCTTCTGTTGGGCGCCCGGGTTGGCTCCGGGCGCTCGTGTTCTCTTGTGCCTGCCTTTGGTTGCGAGCGCCCGGGATGGGGTCCGGGCGCTCGTTTATTCTTGCGCCCGCTTTCTGTTACGAGCGCCCGGGATGGGGTCCGGACGCTCGTGCTTTCTGGGCCCGCCTTTTTCGTTTTGAGCGCCCGGGATGGGGTCCGGGCGCTCGGTGTTCTTCCGGACTTATTTTTTATTGGAGCGCTCAGGTTGGGGTCCGGGCGCTCGCTATTCCTGGGTCCGAATTCCCGTTTCTTGGACGATGTTGGTGACGACGGGTGGGCTCCGGTTGAGTTGCTGGCTTGTTCTGCCTTCGGCGGCCGAACTCAGCGTTGTTTTCTGTTCTCCTGTGCTAGCCACGCCCCCTTTACCTCTCTTTCGATTCTGCTGGGGGGGGCGGGGTTTGCCTTGGTCGTTTTCTTCAAAAGGAGTCCTTTCTCAATTTCTACACTACCGTGTTGGTCTTACCTTCGGTTACTGCTCCTGGTTTGCTGCTGATTGTAATGGGGAAACATCATAGAAAGCGGAGGCATGTGTCTCCTGTGTCCTCTTCTTCTTCTCCTCCGGATAGTGAGGATCCTGTGCCTGCGGTGAAGCGTCCCAGGTTGGATGAGGACCGGTTGAAGCTTCTGATACTGAAGACTTTGTCTGACATTCAATCCTCCAAACACTCAGCTGCCGGTCGTTCTGGTGGGGGTGTGGCCATTTATTCTGACATTTCATCTTCTGGGTCCTCTGATGATGCTTCTTTGAGTGCGGTGGATCTTAAGGGGAAGTATGTCTCCAGGGAGTTGTTGCCGGACCTGCTTTCTCATGTTCGTGAGAACATGGGGTTTCCAGAGGACGCTGTGGCCAGTACTTCGTCGGATGCTGTTCTGCCGCAGTTTCGGAAACCTGTTGCGACTTCACTTCCTATTCATCCATTTGTGATGGATGTGCTCTTGAATGAGTGGAAGGACCCTGATCATATTATGTTGCCGCGCTTCATGTCAAAGCTTTACCCGTTGCAGGGCATGGAGGATTCTTTTCCTGAGTCTGTGCAGGTGGACTCCATTGTCGCTAGTTTGGTTGGCCGTCCTTCCATGGCTGATGATAACATTCTTCGCGATGGGGTGGATAAGAAGATTGACTCTGCTTTGCGTAAATCCTATGCTGGTTCTCACCTTGCCATACGTTCCGGTATCTACGGTGCTTATGTGGCTCAATCGCTCCTGACTGACTTTAAGACTTTATTTTCAACTATGCAGGAGGGTGGCTGCTGTCCTGATTTGCTGGAATCTATGGAGCGTCAGACTGAATTCCTTTCGGATATTGCTTTTGATTCTGTGCGTGCTTCTGCTCTGTCTTGTGGTTCCTCTATCGCTGCCCGTAGGAATCTGCTGTTGAAGGGTTGGAATACTGATGCCGCCCAGAGGTCCATGGCCTTACGTTTACCTTTTACTGGCCCTCGTCTCTTTGGGGATGCCTTGGAAGACAAACTGCATAAAGTGTTTAAAGAACGTAAACATTCCTTTTCCTTCCGGAGGCAACCTTCCCGTAAAGATTTTTCCTCTTCACAGGCCAAGTCTTTTCGTCAACCTTCCCGGTTTCAGCAATCCTCCTTTAAGGGTTCTCGTGGAGCCGGTCGTGGTTTCCCTCGGAAGTTCCAGAAGAAGCCTCCTCGAGATGCTGGTCCTGGGCCGCAGCGTTCCTGACTATGCTCCTCCGTTCGTTGGATCCCACTGGAGTGTCGCCCGTGGTTGGTGGGAGATTGAGGTTGTTCCTTCCAGCCTGGCGTCTGTCAGCCTCGGATCAGTGGGTGCTGGATGTCCTGGACCGGGGGTATCGGATCGAGTTTCTGTCCCCTCCGCCTCCCTCAGGTGTAGTGCGGACTCCGACTCCCTTGTGCCACTCCCGTCGCCAGTCCTTGAGGGACGGTGTTCAGGCCCTGTTTTTCAAGAACGCTATTGTTCCCGTTCCCAGGTGGGAGTGGGGTCTGGGGACCTATTCGATTGTTTTCCTGGTGCCGAAGGTCACGGGGGGGTTCCGGCTTGTCATCAATCTCCGGAGTCTGAACCTATTTGTGAAGAAGATCCCGTTCAAAATGGAGACCTTGCAGCGAGTGGTCCCGCTGATTCAGGCCGGATGGGTGTTTACTACTCTGGATCTCCAGGACGCCTACCTTCATGTGCCGGTGGCCCGGGAGGATCAGATGTTCCTGCGTTTCTGCCTGGAGGGTCATCATTGGCAGTTCTGTGTCCTTCCGTTTGGTCTCCGGTCCGCTCCCCGTGTGTTCACCAAGGTGGTTGCTCCTTTGGTGGCCCTTCTTCACAGCCGGGGGGTGTCTGTGTTCCCCTACCTGGACGATTGGCTGCTCCAGGCTCCCTCCCCAGAGGTCATGTCTCAGCACCTTTCATTGACCATCCTTACGCTAGAAAGTCATGGTTTTCTGGTGAACTTTCCAAAGTGCCAGCTTCTTCCTGCCACTCGACGGACTTTCATTGGGGCCATCTTCGACTCCGTCCTGGGCAAGGTGTTCCTGCCGGATTCTCGGATTCAGCGTCTTCAGTCCCTGTTGCGGATCTTGTTGTCCCGGGCTGCGGCCCCCCTTCTTCAGTGGCTCGAGGTTCAGGGTCATATGGCCGCTACTGTCTTCACGGTGCCCTGGGCCAGGGTTCATCTGCGGCCTCTGCTGTGGCATGTTCAGCGTTGGGTGCCGTTTCCAGTTCGGGACTATGCTCTGTCTGTGCCTGTGTCCTTGGGGGTGGTGTCGGATCTCCAGTGGTGGCTGGATTCCGCGAATCTCTCGAAGGGGATGTGGATTCACCTGCCGCCCCCTTTGGTGTTGACGACGGATGCCAGTGCGGCCGGTTGGGGGGCCACGTTGGGACAGTGGTCTGTTCAGGCTCGCTGGCTCCGGATGGAGTCCCGTCGCTCGTCCAATTGGAGGGAACTGTCTGCTGTGGCCAGGGCTCTTCGTTTCTTCCATTCCCGTCTGCTGGGGTGCAATGTCCTGGTGAGGTCGGACAACACCGTGACTGTGGCTTACATCAACCACCAGGGCAGTACTCGCAGCCCTTCCTTGAATTTGGTGGCTTGTGCGATTGCAGGTTGGGCGGAGCATCATCTTCTGGCTCTCTCGGCTCAGCATATCCGGGGAGTGGACAATGTGGTGGCGGACGCCTTGAGTCGCAGGTTTCCATCTTCCCTCTCCCTGTGTCTCTCCCCCAGGGTGTTCCGGTTGATCTGTCGGAGGTTCGGGACTCCCCTGCTGGACTTGTTTGCCTCCCGGGCGAATGCTCAACTCCCCCTGTTTTGTTCTCGGGCCCCGGAGTTGGGTGCTTGGGGGGTGGAGGCGTTGTCTCTTCAGTGGCCCCCTTGGTTGCTGTACGCCTTCCCCCCCTTCCCCCTGATTCCTGCCTTCTTGCTGAAGGTCCAGCGGTTGGGTGCCCAGGTGGTAGCGGTTTTACCTCACTGGCCGCGGAGGTCCTGGTTCCCTTTGTTGTTGAGCCTGGCGGTGGGCCCTCCTTGGATTCTGCCACGTTATCCGTCTCCCCTGAGGTCCCCCTCCCCTTCCCTCCTGGTCCCTCTCACCTTGGCGGTTTGGAGGTTGAACGGCTGTCGCTTGGGGTCCGGGGTTTGCCTGATCACCTCATCACTGTGATGCAAGGGTCTCGTAGGGGTTCCACTTTGTCCTCCTACTCTAAACATTGGGCTTCTTTCTCCTCTTGGTGTGCGGGGCTTGGTCTCTCTCCTGTCTCTTGTCCTATCGCTTCCGTTCTGCAGTTTTTCTTGGATGGTTTTCAGAAGAAATATGCCTTGTCTACTCTGAGGGGCCAGTGGGCTGCTCTTCGGGCTTTCCGGGATCCGGCTTCTCTTCCTCCTGCGGATGGTTTGTTGGTTTCCCGTTTGTTCCGGAGTTTCTCTCTGTCATCTCCTTCTTCACGCTCTCCGGTTCCTCCTTGGGATCTCTCTTTGGTCTTGGGTGCTCTGCAGTCTGCTCCTTTTGAGCCATTGGAGTCGGTGGACCTTAAGTTTCTCTCTTTTAAAGTGGCGTTTTTGGTTGCTGTGACTTCTGCCAGGCGGTTGGGTGAACTCACTGCTTTGCGTTGTTCTCCTCCCTTTTTGCGTTTCTTGGATGACGCGGTGGTCCTTTCTTTGGATCCTGGTTTTGTTCCCAAGATTAGTTCTAAGTTTCATTGCTCTCAGGAGTTGATTCTTCCTTCTTTCTGTCCTTCTCCTTCTTCCCCTGCTGAGTTGTTGCTTCACTCTTTGGATGTGCGGCGTGCTTTATCCCTTTATGTTGCACGGTCTGCGGGGTTCCGTTCCTCGGACTCCCTTTTTGTGACTTTTGGTTTGGCTGGTCAGGGTAAAGCTGCGTCTCGGCTTCCTCTTGGTCGCTGGATCAAGTCTGTTATTTCTTTGGCTTATCAGGGATCTGGTTTGCCTTGCCCTTCTGGTGTTCAGGCCCGTTCCACTAGGGGTGTTTCTGCTTCCTGGGCTGCTTTTCATGGGGTTTCCCTTGATGAAATCTGTCGGGCTGGGACGTGGGCCTCTGAGTCTACTTTTGTGAGGCACTATCGATTGAATTGTGCTCTGTCTGACCGACCCAATTTCGGTTGTGGTGTGTTGCGTGCTGTGGAGGTTGTTCCGCCTCCCTGATTCTGTGTTTTTTCATTAAACTATTTTTTGCTGCACGCCTTTTTGTGTTCGGTCTCTGTTTTCTGTGTGGTTTGCCAAAGGCCTGTTGTTGGGGGTGCTTTGGTATGCCTCATTAGTGATGACTGGGTCGAGGACGAGGGACGTAGAGGTAATGCTATGATTACTTACCGGTAATCCCCATTACTCTTAGTCCTACTCGTCCTCGACCCAGTCATACTTCCCGCCCGCCCTCCCTGTCCAGGCCTTTGTGGCTTGGTATGTCAGGATGTGCTTTTGGTTGGCTGGGTTCTTATAGCCCCTGACGGGAGGGTGGGTGGAGCCTAAAAAGCGTTTCCTGTTTTGTTTCCTGTCTTGTGGAATACCTCATTAGTGATGACTGGGTCGAGGACGAGTAGGACTAAGAGTAATGGGGATTACCGGTAAGTAATCATAGCAGTTTAAGAAGTCACAGGCAGGGCTTTAAGTGGGATGAAAAAACTGGGGGGTGTCTCCCAAAGGGGCGTGGCCAATTTAATTAAGGGCTTGGCTTAAAAACACATAAACTAAAAATCTGTGTTTAGCATAGTGTGCTGCCCGATTTGGATTTTGCTGTTTATCATTGCATCCAGATATATGATACAAGTACCATCATACCTACAACAAGTCAGGAGTATTGGCTTTGTCAATGGTTGTTAGTTGCATAAGATAAATTAGCAGCGACTATGACTTGTATATAATATTGAAAAAGCTTCCATTTAACGCCCTAGGGAAACCACCACGATGTTTGATTTCCTGAGTTTCAAAAAGAGAAGGGAAATCCAGAGAGAAAATACCTCTCTTTAAAGGATTTCCCTTCCCCTACAACGCTCATGCCATTACTTCTGCACTAGTGAGAAGTGAGCAGTGTGAGCAGGTGCACATCGATGTGCCTGCTGACACTGCAGACCGGAAATAAACGGACCGCCTGTGCCAGGGCACAAAACAGAGCTCGATAGAGACCTGTTTCGAGGGCCCCTTTAAAAAACTGCCGGTGCTCAGCCCCGGTGAGACCTAGCCCACTTAAAAGCCTGGTCACAGGCATTGTGGGTTCCGCGATGAGCCATGGCCCAGACATGAATTCGTAGTGTTATAAATCACATATGGATTGAATAAAGGAAAAGCAAAAAGTAGAGTACAACATAACTACCCCCTAGCCAGTGTCGGCTCCCTGAGGGAGTGCTGCGGGGCGGGAGAGGGGCAGGGTGGGAGAGGGGCATAGTGGGGGGTAGTAAACTCCGGCATATGGCCGACGGGAGTTGAGTAAATAAATAAATAAAACAAATTACATTGCACGTGCTGCGATGCAACGCGCAATGTAATTAGTTCTTTTTTTTTTTTTTACTCATCTCCGGTCAGCCGTATGCCGGAGTTTACTACCCCTCAGCCAGCCACTCCCCCGCCCCGCCTCACCGCCTCGCAGCACTCCCGAGAGGAGCCGCCACTGCCCCTAGCATTGTCCACCATGTTAGTTTCACGTCCGCCATTCAATCAACTTAATGCAATCAGAGCGTGAGTTGTCCCTCCACACCAGATGTCACAGGAGTCAACGTACAACACGGATAATGGGTAGCAGAATAACTCAACAGGTAGAGATCTGCCGGTGCGTTCCAGTATCAGGCAGTATCCTCTTCTTGGACTTTAAATTGTTCTAACATGGCATCCCATACCATAGCTATTGGCTGTTTACGCAGCCCAGGGTATTCCTCCCTCCATAATGCATGACTCTCAGCCAGGGCTTTAAGTGAGATGAAAAAACTGTGGTGGGGGGATGGATGGGGGGTTCTCAAAGGAGTATGGTCGATGTTTTTAAGGGCGTGGCTTAAAACGTGTAGGCTAAAAATCTGTGCCTGGCATAGTGTGCTGCTTCTGTGATTGAATCCAGATTGTTATAAAATGAGTAAGATTACCATATTATATTGAAAATACTTCCGTTCTGAAATGATGAGACTGTAAAAGAACTATAACAAGTCTCTTTGAAGTTACCTCAGAGGCAGTGAAGGGAAGTACTGCTGCAGGGGTAAGATTTTTTTTTCATCCCGAAGGTGAGGGTAAAAATGGAGAGTCCGATAGAGACCTGTTTCGACACCTGCTTTTTAGAACTGCCGGTGCTGAGCACCAGCAAGACCAAGCCCACTTAAGGTCCTGCTCACAGCGGAATGCCAGCTCCAAACCTCCCCACTGCAGAACCAATACTAGGGATACTGTGGGGAACTTCCAACGGCGTGTTTTCTGTTGCTTGGCGAGAGGAAGAGCTAAGTCAATGAAGCAGGATATAAATGGAAGGGAACACGTCAGACTGAGACACCATATGACCTGTAAGATAGAATATGCAGTTTATGTTCTATTTATTCTGTGCCTGAAGATGTACATAGGTAGCACCTTACTTGCACACAAACACATATAACAACACTTTCGAGCCATTAAAAATGCAGATGAATCCAATCCGACAGCTCATCACTTTAGGTCGCCTCACCAGGCAGACCCTACCAAACTGACCTATAAGGTATTAGACTGCAATTGAGGAGACTGGAATCCAAACAAATTCTAAGGTTTGACTCAAGGAGCCAAAGGGCCTCGATATTGATGAGGAGCTTTACACCCATCTACGACTGACTTTTAATAGCAGAATTGTATTTTAATTTAGTATTTTTTAGTGAGTGTCTTTAATATATGTTATATTTTGTGTTTGCAATTACAGGAACACAGCTGCAGAAGGTGTAGGCAGCTCCAAGAAAGGTCGACTTTGCAATTACAGAAGATAATAAGAGAGGCGACTTGAAAGGGAAGTACCCATGTGGGCCACTTTATTTATGTTTTCAATTTTAATAATGGATTATTATATGAGATGCACGATTGAACCATTGCCCACTGGGGCTTAATTGTAGTAAATAATGCAAATGAATATGCTAAAAAAACAGGAGAAACAACTCCCTGCCGACAGGATGCTAGATGAGAGTTTATGTTATTTTGGATGCTGCAATTTATGGTTTGATTTATGATGCTACATACTGGCCAAGAAGGCATGCAGTGTGGTTCCAATAGATGAATAGTCAATGATGTTTCATAGGAGTGCTACTTATACAATTTGGGCAAAGAATACTAACTAAACGGGCATGTAGGCCATGTGGAGGAGAATAGAAGGAGTATTCGTGTATGACCCTGTTATGGTCCTTCCATACATTTACCAATGACCAGTTTGACACCCAGTGATAGAGGGCTTTGGCTTGCTTAATAGAGCCAGTATTCAGTAAGGGAGGATGTGAACGGTGAAGGCTTGTATCTAGAACTGCATGAAAATCATCCCCTAACAGCCAAGAGAGATGTGACCATTCTGCTAGGATTGAGGTCATGCTTTGCATAAACACATCTTTCTCAGTATTTGATGCATATATACAGTGGCGTCCGAAAGCTAACAAAAGTGATTTTGAGCAGACAGTGAGGGATAAGGCAAACATTTTGCATGAAGACTACACCAAGGGCTATCAGGTATATGTATATAGTTAGCATCTGGACAGTCTTGGGGTGATTCGTCATGTGGAGGGCCAAGAAGTAGGGGTGTCCCAAAACGTGTTTTTCCCATTCATTTTTCTATAGGAACTTTCAAACCACTAGAGCCGAAACCACTGAATGGATTTCCACCAAATGTGGCAGAAAGCTAGATCTTGGTTCAGAAAGAGTGCGTTTTGTAATTTGGTATAGATTGGTTCAGTAGTTTTTGAGCAATTAATGCTCACAAACGTTGACGCAGACCCGACAGATCTCCTGCTCAGATGATATTGACTGCCACCACATCAACAAAACCTAAAAGAAAGACAGACAGGGGCAGGGTAAGGTTGCCCTGACCCCCTAGTCTAGGTGGTGAATTCTGCCTGTGGCCAAAACCATTTTTTAAAATGTTGCAACAAATCTGCAGCAAAAAAAAAGAAAGCAGTATTTGATCCCTTGCTTCTTTTTTTTCAAAACCCCCTGTGGCGGACCAGGGCCCGAGGGGGACAACAGACATTTATTTTTATTGGGAAGGCAGTCCCCATCCCCCAAGACCCCAAGCCTGTGAGACCAAAGTGTGTTTTTAAGGGAGGTGTGTGGCCCCTCCTCCCTCCGCCATTTTCATCACTAGGAACCCCATCCCATGGGGTACCCTAAATGTTTTAATGGGCTAGGGCATGTGCCCCCCTGAGCCACTAAAAGCCCTGGGGACTGCATCACCCAGGGCCGGTAAGCTTCGCAAAATGGAGTTGGGCCGCGCATCCCCTTTAAAAAGAAAAGAGCCCTGGTGCCAATCAACCACCATGTACGGCCAAAGGCTGCCTTTGGGGGGTTGGCCAGGCCTTGTGGCCAACCCCCTACCATACATGACCAAATGCCATGAACTGCATGTGGTTATCAACATGTGGAGGAATTGGATGCAAGCCCTGGGGCCAACCCACCACCATGCTCAACTGAAGGCCCTGCACAGCGCGAGGTCTAAAAATCACAGAAATTCACCAGTTACAGTTACCTCAAGTAACTATGACTCTTGCCCTAAGGTAACTATAACTCACAATCTCCTCATGCACTGCTAATTACCCCACATATTTCATCACTCATGACATCTTTTATGACATCATTGATAATATCACTGCAACATTTGAAATTAAATTATTGATGAGAAAACTGTGCATGGCGGGAGCATAAGTAGTTACCATAGGTTACGAGTCATTGTTACTTGAGAGAACTATAACTAGTGAATTAATGTATTTTTAGAGTTTAAAACATTATGTTGTTACTGAACATTTCACCTAACTTTAACATCATTTTAACCACTTGAAAAAATACAAAGATTAAAGTACCATTAGAGATCGGTGAATTTCTCATTGGCAACAATAATGTTTTAAACCACAGAAATTCAGCAGTTATAGTTAGCAGCACTAACTATAACTTGTGCCCCGCCATGCACTGATTACAGCCTCACATATGACATCACTGTTGACTGGTGATTTTACAGTGAATTTCTAGGATTTTTGAAAGTTAATTAATTTGTGAGTGTATGTATAGTAGAATGACTTCATAATATACGTTGTGTTCAGACATTATTTTGGTAAACACATTTTTTTTTATTGTAACAAAACAGGATATGGTTCACAGTTTGCAAATTCTTTGTGTGGGAGCATTAAACAGATATATATTCAATAGAAATTGTATTTTTTCTACGTTATTGTGACTCTGATATCAAGACATGTCAGCACCAACCTTTTTTAAGCTGTCATAACTCTTGTGAGAGTATTGTGAGAAGCTTGCGGGACACTCACAAGATCATAATGTTCAAAATTTCATTGTTGTCTATTGTACATGGTTCTTTATCATGTTTTCAATTATTATATATTTAATCTTCTTTCTAAAGCTTTTATTCTAGCTTAATTATTAACATTCATAAACTCTGATTTATTTTTGTTGCTTTATGGTTGTTTTAACCAGTTAGTAATGCTTCTACTGTAGTAACATTCTTTTCTCTCCCTGTATATTCGAGCTCACAAGACTCTCGCGAGATCAAGCAAAGACCTCATGGCAGGGTCACTCAGTAAATTTCCATTCGAGTCTTGCGGGATCAAACAAAAATTTTAAAATAAGCCAATTGAAAAGCTAATACTGTTTATCAAGTAACTGTGCACCATTAAAACAGCAGTTGGTTACAACCTAGCTTACATAACTGCCCAAAATCTACCAATTACATTTATAATTTGCTCAACCTCCCATTTTTTCTCTCATCAGATAACTCCATACTGCTCCTGAAGCTTACTCATTCTGCTGATTACTCCTCTTGTGGCTGAGATCTCTATATTGCACCGTGGTTCGCCTCTGGATTTTGGGACACCGCTTCATCCACTGGGCTAGAGAATATGCCATTGATTGTTGTGGTGACAAGAATCTTGGATTGCCAAACTTGGGCATAACTTGGATTGGTTATAGAGATTTGAAGTGGCATCAATTATTACCAATCGTTGCAAGCATTTTGGATTGTGAACATCCTGGCTTGATGTTAGTGCACTGTGGTAGGAAAGACATAGGCGTAATCGCAGGTGTTGTACCTTTTCGCAAATTATGTCTTTATTTCCACCTACTGCCTTTGTATATTCTAATATATGTCAAAGGCAGAAATGGCAATGGTTGAAAGAGTTTTGTCTTAAAAGTGAGAAATCCCAGAAGCATGTCAATGAAACTGTTTAGGCATTTCTCCGTAACTATGGCTTGGGCTCTATATATCATAACAAAATACATTTCGATGTGCCAGGTGTTTATATGTGAGATGGAGTGCACTTCACAGCAGAAGGATACAGGATCTTCCTTAATAACATTAAGGAATGTATCCAGTTCTATGTGTAACTGAATTGCACACTATAAACAGAAAGGCTCTTGTCTGAGCCACCCTATTTCTGCATTATGTGACTATTTTATGTTAAAACTGCCCTTTATGTAGGATACTGGCACCAGCAAGAATCTCGCGAGAGCACCCAATTGACTGCTCCCACTTGTATATTTTTCTGACTCTCGCAAGTTTTGCATATATCTCATGGATAACAGTCCTGTATTCTTGGGTGTGGGTATTAGAGTGTGGAAAACCTCTCTGCTGAGACTTCTCTCTTCAGACAGATTTCCTCTACCCTCCCTATTATTTTAAGATCCCGTAAGACACACACGAGATCATAAATTGATTGCGGGCTAGAATTTACACTCTCTTTGATTACAATACTTGTACTTTATAGTTCCCCATACCAGGGTATAAGAGAAAGTGGGCTCTCCACTCAGAGATTTCTAGAGTATAACAGGAGTGTATAGTAGAGTGTAAGGAAAGACTGGCCTCTCTGCTGACACCTCACCTCAGGGTGACTAGTATGCATAGTAGTGTGTATGAGGAACTATCCTCACTACTGAGACTTTTCTCTCAGATGATGAGTGACGATAGAAGGGTGTGTGATATGACTGACCTCTCTGCTGAGACCCCTTTCTTGGATGATGGGTGTGTGTTGTAGAGTGTGGGGAGGGATTGCCTATCCTCAGAGACTTGTATGTCAGATGACATATATACATAGTAGGATGTGGAGAAGGACTGCCCTCTCTTTTGAAAGCTCTCTGTCAGGTGACCAGTTTGCATAGTAAGGAGTGTAAAGGGACTGGTTTCTCCACTGAGACATCCCTCTCACATAAAGGGTGTGCATAATAGGGTGAGGGGAGACACAAGCCTGCCCGCTAAGACATCTCTTTGGGCTGATAAGTGTGCATAGTAGGGTGTATGGAGGGACAATCCTCTCCACTGAAACCTCTCTGTTAGATGACAAATATGCATAGTAGGATTTGGAGAGGTACTAGCCTCTCCTTTGAGAGCTTTCTGTCAGATGAAAATTGTCCGTACTGGGGTGTGTAGAGGGACTGGTGTTGTGGGGTTCAACGGGGTCCATGCACAAAAGCATCTATTTTGACTTACATGTGTACACTTGACATCTTTTTAGACGGTGACTTTTACATGCTTCGCACATTCATGATAACACACTCAGAAAGTGTTCTGTTTGCAAACCCTTTTCTTGGTAAGCATTTTACCACAACACTTGTAAATTCTGTCCAAGGCTAAAGAAGACTGAGCACGTTGCCCTGGCATTTTGTTGTCCGGTTGGAGACAGCTCTGAATCAGAAGGACAAACAGTCACATCAGTATTGCACCTCCTACAAAGTGCGAATAGAACCAGACCTTGATTATACAAACTGCCCATGAGCTAAGTTCCTTAGAGGAGCACTTCTATGGATTATCTTCAAATGCTCGCCTATGGCTGAGATGCAGCCCTACTGACTTCAATCTCTACCCTGCAAAGGACGGCGGCCTGTTTTGCACCAGACTTGCTTCATGATACATCTTAAACAGGTATGGAGAGTTGGGTTGCCCCAAGCAATCTGGCAGAGCGCACTTTAATTATGCTTTCGACAGTATAGGTAGTGTTAGGTTGGAGTATCAGCATGACATATTCATGTAAGACATGTGCAAGGTTATAAACGTTTAACTATTTATCTTTTTCACCATTCTTGTAACACTACTAACAATGCTTTGTTCCTTCTGCTAATAATTGCAGCTCATGTTTTTTACACAAGAATGCAAGTACTTCAATAAATGTTTAAAATGTCAATTTGGGTATTTTGTATGTCTCCCTTTGGGCATGCCTGAGAAATAACGAAAGAGTAGATCTGTTTCCAAGATTTCCTTGGGGGAATTAGAGTGGTCATGTTCTGAGGATGCAGATACCATCTGGTGCCCTGAAAGGTTAGAGTTTCAAATGGTACACTGTGAGCTAGCCAGGAATTGGGCAAACATACTCTGATTATATGAGTGGACTCAGTCTCCATATTCTGATGTTTATGTTGTCCAGATGCACAGTCCTACTTGATTAGTAGGAACCATACTATACTGCGATATCGGCTAAGACCTCTCTCTGTAATGATGTGTGTGCGTGATAAGGTGAGTGGAGAGAATAGCCTCCCCAGTGAGAACTTTCTCTGGGCTGACAGGTATGCATAGGAGGGTGTATAAAGGGACTGGCCTCTATGGTGAGCCCTCTCATTGGGATAATGGGTGTACATAGTAGAGTGTGTGAATGGATTGACCTTCCCTTTCAGACCTTTCTCTCAAATGACGGGTCAGCATAGTAAGGTGTGTGCATGGACTATCATCTCCTTTGAGAAATCTCAGATGATAGATGTGTGTAGTAGTGTTTAGGGAGGAACTGCCCTCTCCTGTCAGATGTTGGGAGTGGCTAGACTGGCATTTCCTTATAGACTTCACTATCAGATGACAGATGTGCACAGTAGGGTGTGTGTATGGACTGCTCTTTTCTTTCAGACCTTCCTCTCTCAGATGACGGGTGGGCATAGTAGTGTATGGGGAGAGACTAGCCTCTCCTTACAGCCCTCTCTCTGGTGATGGGTGGGCATAGTAGGGTGTGTACAGAGAGACTGACCTCTCCGCTGTCACTGCTCTCTCAGATGGCATGTGTGTGTAGTAATGAGTGGAGAGGGTAATTCCTCCCTGCCAACACCCCTTTCTCTGATAATATGTGTGCTTAGTAGGGTGTGGGAAGAGACTGTACTCTACTCACAACTTTACAAAGCCAACGAGCATAAATAGTAGAATCTGTTAAACTCCATCTCCAGTAATACTCCTTCCCACAGCAGAAACTGTGCATACCACTGTGTATTCAAAGATCACTTACTCCTTTCTACTTTTCAAGCTCCGAAAAGAGTCTTGTAAGATCATAACTTAAAAAAAAATAAGAATTACCCATCTACTCAGCACAGTACTTATCTGTTACACCTCTCAAAAAGAGAGCCACAATATGTATTCCTACTAATAGAGTGTATTGAAAACTCATCCAATACTTTTTACTATTCAGATCCCGCAAAAGTCTAGCAAGATCGTAAAAGTTACTTAAAAACTATATACATTTATTGTCTTCATAGGAGTTATCCCTTAGACACCTACTCTCTAAATCCAGGGGGACAGCATGTCTTTCTGTTAATCCTTATATAGCTTTTTCACTTCACTCCAACAGCACCTCCAATTTTTTACAGTAAACAGTGATAGCGACCATTTCATTTCCAACATTCGAACAGCCAGCCAATCAGAGTGCTCGCTCTCGCAAGTCCTACAGGAGCATCTTGCTCCTGTGAGAGTGTAAAGGCTCATGGGAAAAACGGGCCTCTCATCCAATCATAGGGCTCCATTGGCCTCTCTTGAACCCAACTGCCAGAATATACAATTAATTTTCAACCTTCATTCCTTAAAAACTGCAGAAAAAATGTACACCAAATCAGAAAAAGTACAATCTGCGACCCAGATCTAGCTTCCTGCCAAATTTGGTGCAATTCCGTTCAACAGTTTTTGCTAAAACCTGTCTTGCGTTTGGGACCCCCTTTTTCCTCAGCCCCCGCCTGATAGATCACCTCAAAACTTTCCAGGAATGAGAAGAGGTGGATGACATTTGTCTATAGTTAGGCTCAAGTTTCACTCATACAAAACAAGAGAAATTCAGCAGTTATAGTTAGCTGAGCTAACTATAACTCACGCTCCTGCAATGCACTGCCTATACCCTCATATATTACATCATTGATGACATGGTCAGTGACATCACTGATGACATCTCTAAATACATCACTGATTACATCACACCTCTCTGCCAAGAGGCGCGTTTGCAGAGTGGTGGAGAAAAGGGGCATGGCCTCCGACCACCTCTCAGCAATCCCACTGTGTGGCGATTGCTGGAAGTAACAGGAGGTCTTGTTGGCCACTAAGAACCCTCAGCAGCCAAGGGGTATTTATCCGCATCCAGTAGCGCACAAGGAGGCGGGTTTGCCAAGTGGTGAGGAAAGGGGGCGGGGCCATCGGCAAGTTGCTGGACTTTTTTTTCCTTTTTTCTCCAAAGGAAGGGGGCCTCCGTGAGCTGATTTCAGCCCCGGGGACCCCATGCGCCAGGCATGTTAAGATTGGGGAGGGGGGCTGTGTGGCCCCCTCCCCTGGCCAATTTCAGCCCCGGGGACCCCATCACCCAGGGCCTGGCCTTTCTTTTTTTATTGTATTGTTTTTTAAATGAGGGAAGGGGCCACATGGTCCATCTTCCCTGGGCCGTTTTCAGTCCCGGGGACCCCATCCCTCAGGGCCTGACCTTTTCTTTTTTTTAAACATTTTATATTTAAAGGGAGGGGGGCTGAGGGACCCCCTCTTCTGGTTAATTTTCAGCCCCGGGAATCCATTCCCCTGGGCCTGCCCCTTTATTAATTTATATTTTTGTTTTAAAGGAGAGGGATGCACAGCCCCCCTCTTGGCTGATTTCCGCCCAGGTGACCCCATCCCCCAGGGCCCAGTCTGTTGTGTGGGTGCCTTGGTCTTACCCTGGGGATCCACTTTTTGAACATTGAGGGACCGTGGAGGACCCCGAATACCCCCGCGGTCCCTGCTGGTCACCCACCTCCTGCGGGAGCCAGCATTGCTTTGAGACCAAGGGGGCTGCTATCATGCATCTCCCTGGATCTCAAAGCAATTTGTATGTTTCCCTGCTCTTTTGACAGCGGGCAGGAAAACAGATATGCTCCACTTTCAGTAAGCAAGAGTATTTTCTGCTCTTGCTTGCTGAAAGGGAAGATCTGTTTGCTTTGGCTCGGTGGGAGCGGTGCTTCCACCAAGCCATAGCAAACTGCAATGTCTGGGGGTGGGCACCCTGGGACATTGCTGGAGCCAGCCCTGGGGGTGGTGGTCACCAGAGCCATCTAGGGCTCCAGGACAGGGGCCGTGCGGCTCCCATCCTTTCTTTGTTTAAGCCCTGACGAGGAGGGGGACCCCGGGGCTGCAGGGGGCCATGCGGCCCCCCCACTTTAAATTTTCTTAATTTGCCCCGGGGAGGTGGCAGTCCCCAGGGCTGTGGGGGGGGGGGCAGAACCCCCACAATAATATTTTATTTATCCCTAGGGAGGTGCTGGACCCTGGGGCTGAGGGGGGCCACTGTGCATTATTTAAAAACTTGCCCTGGGAAGGTGGCAGTCCCCTGGGTGCAGGGGTTGCCACAAGGGGGAGCTCCACATAAATAATGAAACGTGCCTTGGATCAGGGTCAGCCCCCAGGGCTTTAGGGATTCTAGAAGTAGGGTCCAGTGTGCCCCCTCCTACATATTAACATATGCCCCTGGGACCTGCCCACCCGGGTTCCGTTAATAAACAAAGCGCAGGAGCCCATGGTTCATTTTTTTAAACAATTTTAACACAGCAGCTGAACCAAAAAGGGGATTTTTTTTCAAACTTTCGTCAAGATTCATCAAGCGGTGCCAAAGTTAATGGCAAAACAAAAAAGGTTTCTCCTATGGAACACTTGGTCCTCAATATAACTATCTACTGGCAATTGCCCTTCTTCAATTTACGGCACTGCTGGTCAGCGCATGACCATTAGCACTACTATGAATGACGCCTTGCAGCAGGCGACTTTGAAATTCCAAAAAGGCCGTCAGGCACTCAGTATTCGTGTGAATATTTATTGCTTGTCATCAGCAATAATCATCACAGGACGTGTTTCAGCAACAAATTGCCTTTGTCAACATAGTCTGCGCTATTTTGCATACATGGTTTATAGTCTCGTGCCAAATATCACCATCAACATAAAAGTGAAAATATATACATATGTCAATAGGTACAAGTACAATCATAATGCAATATCACACTGTCACAGCACATATGCTTTCATTCAGCATACCTACGCATTCTGTGGCCTCGCATACAGTTCACAGTGATCGCAAGGCCACCCACAAAACAGAACGATATGGATGGATTCACGTGTTGTGCATATGTACATTGGTGCCCAAGTGGGCTCATACATAGGATGGTATGCAGCACTTCTTGTGTGTATTATTTCATTCAGTTCAGCGAATTGCATGATCTTGCACTGCTCCTTGTGGGGCAATACATCCTGCCTAATCATAGGATATTAGTGCAAACGTGTTCAGCAACGCAGGCCACCTCCCCAGGCCGATTTCTGCCCTGGGGATTCCACCTCTGGGGTGCACTGTTTTATTTAGTGGGTGAGGGGCATGCATCCCCCTTCCCGTGCTGATTTCAGCTCTGGGGACTCCATCCCTGGGTCCTGCTTCTTTTTCAGAGGTAGAGGGCATGCAGCCTCCCTCCCTGGGCTGTTTTCAGCCCTGGAAACCCTGTTCCCCAGGACCAGCATGTTTTTGAGTTGGAGGGTGTGTGCGGTCTCCTCCCTGGGCTGATTTTCACCCCTTGAACCCCATCCCCAAGGGCCCATTATATTTTTTAAAGGGATGGGGCATAGCCCCCTCCCTGAGCCTTGAAAGACCCAAGTGACCCCATCTCCTGGGGCTGCAACATTAAGGAAAAGAGAGGGGAGACAAGTGGCCCCCTCCCTAAGCCTTCTATGGCCCCAGGACCCCATTTCTTGGAGCTGGATTCATGCTATGTCCCAGGACACAGTGGTTTCCCTGCTTGCACCATTGTGATCAGGGAAACTTATGTTTGCTCCTGCTTGGTGGGAGGATTTTAAAAACTCCCACCAAGCGGGAGCAAACACAAAGTCTGCTCGCAGCCAGCGGGACCTTTGAAAATGTTCCCACCGTTTGGGAGCAGACTTTGTATCTGTTTCCCTATTTGCACTGATACGGGCACGGAAACAGATCATAATATTGCTCCTGTCCGGAGGGAGTAGCATAGTAGCTACTCCCACCATGAGGGAGCAATGCTGGCCCCTGCTGCATGCGGAGAGACGGCTGGGGTTGCGAGAGCCTTGGGGATTGCCCTGCGGACCAAACGAGAATACTGGGGGTGTCCAGGGTGGGCTCCAGGGTACCCAGCATTAAGAAGTTTAGGCCCCAGGGGGGATGGGTGCCCCTGGTAGGATAACAGCTCAGGGAGCGGTGCCCCATGGCTTTGCATTACTTTGTGTGAAGGTGGTATTACATAGGCGATACATAGGCATTAAACCAATCAAACGCACAAAAAGGATCTGAGGAGGTTTTAAGACAAGCAAGGGGGTACTCCCCTCTTTCACAACTAGAAAGCATAAAAAAGGCCCATGGGTCTTAATTCTGAAAAAGTGTTGTTCCCTCACCCACCCAAAGGTGGCATGCTTCATCATAGGGTAACCTCCTTGCATTGCGAACCTGGTCGCTATGAGGGCTACAACCCCCGCTCTGAGAGGGACGAGTTCAGGGATGCTTTATTTGTGAGAGAATAGAGGTATCCTTAAGAGTGTAGATGAGCAGGGTGTGGTAAAGGGAAGAAGGAGAAAGTGTATGTAAGCTAAAACTGACTTTAATGTATGTCAAAAAGCTTCATTGGGCACCCAGAGGTCAGGATTAAAAAATAAAGCTATGACAGGGGGGTTATACAACCTGTCAAAAAGCAGTGGGGGTTGACATGTTTCAGCCTCATACCCTCCGTAGAAGTGTGGCAGCTTTCTTCAGGACCGACTTGCGAAGAAAAAATATATGGGGTGAAATTTCCCATAAAAACCATAAGTGAAGAATATACAAAACCAGTGGTTGGAGTGGTTCGCGACACAAGAGCAAAATCCACTGGTCAGTGTACTGTCTGAAAGGAGACAATGTGTTAGGTTATTACACATAGTTATCATAACGCACTCAAAAAAAAAATAATCAAAAATCCACCAATAAGTGTTCATAACAAAGTCATTAGAATACCCTTCAACAACCAATGTAGGTAATTGATCAAAACAATAATAACACTCTGTGCAAACACTCGAGGTGGCATCCAAATCCTGTTGGGAAGCACAGGTGGAGTTTAGTGGCTTGACCGTTTTACACCATCATAAAACACAATGTAAGCAGTTGACTTAAATCATATAGGTAAAATCTAAACTTTAACCTGCACGGGAAACTGAACAATGCGTATTAACAAGAAAACAAAATTGGATGGTCATGCCTATTGTTGTCTTATTTAGCTGCTGCAATCCGGCTATTTCCAATACAAGAGGAGAGAGTTATATCTATTATCATGTTATATAGTTAACTTATAGTTAAGGTTGGGTGTAAGGAATCCCACCAGAACTTACCAGTGGGGATTGATGCATCGGGTGCAGATTCGTGCCTCGGCAGGGTGGCTGTAAGTGGAAGAGTACGAGCTTATCTCTTCCTGGTTCATGAAACAAGCTCCACCCACCTTCTGGTGATATAATGAGTCACTGCCAGTGAGAACAGACTGCTAATCACAGCAGGGATCACCTGCCTTATCACAGTTATTAAAGACACGCCGAAGGAAATCTGGGAGATGTGGTCACAGCAATCGTGTAAGCCTCTGTCACGGTGGGCTAAGGGGGGAAGGAAGAGGAAGGAAGATGGAAAAGGGTTGGGGGACTATTGGCTAGAGCACCATCTCTGCTAGGTACAGTGCTTGATGAGCCTGTTATCCCAAAACTTTATACGTTATTAGTGACAATGGTCCCAATCAAGGAAACATAAAGTCATACACACAGGACTGCAATCAGAGCTGTGTGGGTATGTATCCCAATGGAAACAATGTATTTATGTAAACATTCAATTAACACAAAGAGCATATAATATAATGTAGTGAGTAAGAGGTGGCAGAGTTTGGAAATCACCTGATTTCCAGATCTCAGGCATTTGCTTCCAAAGTGACTTTCCTTGATACAATTTTACATCAGTCACAATGAGGTAAACATCTTAGACTCCACATACAACATAAGCAAAAGGTTGGAGTAAAGATGTATTTGTTGACAATGTTTCGATCCCCAACTGTGGTCAGGGGATCATCATCAGGACAGAAAAATCTGAATGCTTAAGAGGTAGCCTGTGTAAGGCAGGGAAAAGGGAATAGAGGAACAAGGAACAAAAGGAGGGGCTAGGCATGTGAAAAAGGGGAAGAAGAAAAGGGAGGAAAAGGGAAGAAAATCAGTTTAGAAAGGCATGGATGGATAATAAACAATCCAAAGCATGCGATTAGTTAAAATTGGAGCGGGGGGGGCGGTATCCAAAACTTTATACTGCAAACAAAAGAAACGTAGGGATAATGACAGCACAGGTAACCTATCGTTGCTGAAAGCAAACTACATGAGTGCATAATCTATAGTCAGAAAACATTTTCAAAATTAAAGAAGAGGACAAGGTGAGGTGTGTTTTTTAAAACTTAAAGTGTGACAGATGCGCAGGGTTCTTGTAGGTGGGCTGTTGTACAGCTTTCAAAAACACATCGGCACAGGGTTCTTGTAGGCAGGCTGTTGTACGGCCTCAAAGAACACAGGTACCTCATCTAGCAATGCTCCGAAGTGTGAGTGATATAAGGCTCAGTGTAACGACTTGAGACCCTAACCCTCTTTCATATAGTCAAGAGTGCCCTGAAATATATTCCAGGCCAATGATCCTGGTATGATGTTCAACTCAGAAAAGCACAAGCGACGGAAATTGGTGAGGATCTCTTACTCAGGGTCGTGATAAACTGAACCAAGGGATCTCATCATTGAGACCTAGGCTAGCACTTTGTAGCCTAAACACCCAACGTTGCTCCTTCCTGAATAGATATTGTGACATATTTGTAATAGGTTGATACATAGGCATTCCCATGCACCGACCCTTGTTTTTTTACACAAAGCCCTATCTACTAACAACAGTAGACAAGGTTCAGCACATCAGTAGACAGACAGACAGACAGATAGACAGACAGACAGACAGACAGACAGACAGACAGATAGATAGATAGATAGATAGATAGATAGATAGATAGATAGATAGATAGATAGATAGATAGAATAAGTACTGGAAACCTATATCTTCTTATATCCCCTGTCCGGTCACATGCTGCATTGCACCTCTGTCGGCATAGAAAGGCTTCAACTGAGTTACTAATGATGTTACTAGTGGTATTGAGTTGCAGCAAACAAATTAATGATGGTCGGAATGCTCGATGCAGATGCGGCTAAGCCATTGATAATCAGACTTGTATAGTGCTGGGCTTATAGTATCTGTTTTACCATGTACTTTGATTTCAGCGTGGGCTGAGAGGTATCATACAGTGGCAACAGAGCCTGGGTATATCAAGAGTGGCATGAGTTGGTTTAGCACCAAACTGCAGAAAAATTGTGTAGTGGTAACACCACCCTGGGATGGCAACAAATGCTTCAGCAGCAAATATAATATGTGTATGAAGTGCCCATATCTTCAAATTGCATCCCTTTCCACTTACAACCCTTAATAGTTAATTTACATTACTTTGAACTATTTTGTAATACATAAAACAGAAAATATTTGCATCGGATGCTGCACGTACTAATAAGTTCAAGAAATAGCCACTCATTGCAGCTTCGTAATTAAAACTGACATTGATTTTCTTTGTGAACACATTATAAAATGAATACAAATAACTATTTCCTGAAAGGGGACATCAATTTAAGCAATCTGATATGGTATCGTTTTCCAATTTGCGCCATATTCCAAACCACTGCTTTTTGACAAGCTTTATTTGCAAATAACTGAAATAGGACCAAAGCTGTTGAACTGTAAAATGAGTTTATAGCACAAATGTTATGCAAGAAATCAATGAACTGTTAAAATGAGGTTATTAAATGCTAGCAAGGTTCTACAGACTGGAAATTATCAAATGTATTTCTAAGACTATGAAGGTGAAACAATGGTGAAGTTTTTACAAAGTTTTTGATACAACCATATGCCTTCTTGCGATAATTATTGATGCAAATTAGCAACAAACTTGCAAGAGTAAAATGTTGCAACTCGTCATCACTTCTTTGAAAGGCTCTGTCACAGTTTCCTAGTTTTGAAAGGCGCTTTAGATCACCAGAAATGAAAAACCACATGCCATGCCAAAGTTGGGCGACATAAGAATCATCGTACACAAGTCACTACATGTAAAGAAACAACGATGAGAAGAAGAGAAGGTTAAAAGACAAAGTTAGCAGTATCTATTCTACACTTCGAATAATCTGTTGCTAATTAGGACGGAAAATATCACTTGCAAAACTCAAAACGGATTTTCTGTCACTTGATTTAAAAGCGCCCTTACTGACTGGCGAAAAAAATATCAAATTGAGCCCCTGATTCTGGGAGTATCTCGCACTCATTGAGACTTATGACTGGCAGCGTTCCCATTCCTTCACATTGAGTTCACCGGCGTTGCAGACTGGGAGGCCCATCTAGACTGAAGACCCCAGATCCCTGGCCTTATGGCTTATTTGTGCGGAGCATAATGTCATGCTTTCTTGCTGACCTTCATGGATCACTGGGCATTTCACCTCCACATGGATCCCAGGTCATCGCCTTCACAGTCGTCTCCCCCTGTGAAGGACCATCAGCGGTTGGATATCCCTGCTTCGGTTTTGAGGGATGTTAGCGGAGACTATTGTACTGTTTAAATCCTCACTCTGAGCGATATTGATCAATGAGGAGATATGGGCCCATATGTACTGCTCCATTTTCCTACAGACATACAATGGGGAAAAACCATTTCATACATCAGGCCCACGATTTGCGGGCAATAGTTAACAAGCATTGGCATAGCCAATAGGTCTCGCCTTTGGGGCCCTATAAGTGTTTAGCCATCCAACAGTTGCATAACTAAATACTTATAAGGTCCCAAAAGCGAGACCTATTGGCTATGCCAAGCGGCCGTGCGGCCGCGAAAGTGAAAGTGATTGCGATCAAACATCACAGCGGCCGTGCGGCCGCGAAAGGGAAAGTAATCGCGGTAAAGCGCGGCGCGCGCGCCCGTGCACATGCACTGTATCTCGAGGCTGGCCTGGTAGCACTTTTTGGAGCCCTAACAAAATGTCTTGCCTGACCAGCGCATGCGCTGGGTCAGGCGAGACCTAAAAAGGCCGGAAGGTGGAACAGAATGAGAACTACACTCACTCTTTAGTCTCTTCTTTACACAATCTATTTGGAGTCCCTTATCGCTCTGTACCTCTCCTCCCTCCAAATGCCACTTCTGTGCTCCAGCCTCCTAAGTCCATCCTTTGGATTCTGCCACCCCTTCTCCTAGCGGTGCTAACCAGACTCCCAGAATGGACTGATTTAGGCACACTACAACTGTATCTCTGAGGGTTTTGACAGCTCTGAGTCTCCCGTGAACCCTGCTTGCTACATTAAGAGGTCCGACCCTGTCCCCATCTTCCAGCAGCTGTGGAAACTCTAGTGCCCTGTGACCACACTCACAGATCCTCTTTTCAGATTTGCTTCACTCTCAAAGTGAGTAGCCTACAGACAGATGAGCTGGGAGTAAGGTGGGTCACCCTCCCATAACTCACACAAATATTAGAATAATGTCAGTTGGAATTTCAAATATATTACACTGATAGCAACTTGATATTGAGTCTTGGAGCCATTATAACACTTCCAAAGTTCTTGTCAACGTATACCATATTATGAAACGAAGAAATCTTTGTTTTACAGAATCCTGAAATGCTGCCTTTCAGTTGTCTTACAAATATTAAAACCATTGTATTTGATTGGGTGATTGTATCTCATGCAGAGATTACATTTATTTAGAGTGGTCTTGCCAAGGGCTATGGCGAATGTTAACGGGAATGGTACATAGTGGAATGAGAGATTCAGGAAGGTATTGCACTAATCTAGGATCCAAAGAAGGAGACTTGTTTGTGCCTAGCTTGAGTGGTGGTTGCAAGTTTTGGGAAGCCTATTTTGGGGATCTGATCAGTGTGGAAGATCTGTGAAACGTGGTGGGATAAGATTTCCTATGACCATAATGAACATTGTAGGTCAAGTGGCGAGTTTTGAATTTGGTACAATGCATAATTTTGAACTAATTACTGTACTCCACGACTGTAGAATAAGGTGTAAATGTGCAAAAAATTAAATTAGCTGGTCAAATAAACTTTAACAATGGAAAACCCAAAATATGAAGCTTTTTCCTAAAAAACCTACACCTGATTTAACTATCATGGACATGTGGGACTTACCTCCAATTACAGGACATCATAAATGTGAGTATTTTATGGCATGTTAATATGTGATACTTCTGAGGCTTTGATTAGGAATGCCCCAGATTACTCTCTGATATTTCCCTCCCTAGAACTCCTGTTACAGGAGGTACCGCAAAAGGGAGGAAAAACAGTTTTTGACAAATGACATGTATGTATAGGTGTTACCACATTGATTCTTGTATGATTTCATCCCTGAATTTCATATGACTGGGTTCAAGCTGAGGTGGCATGGTGAGCAAAAGAACAATGTGTTGGATTGCTACCCGAGCTATTGCCAGTGGTTAGACTTATTTCAAGCAGCCTTCCATGACCTTTTGTGTGTTTTATGTACTGCTCTAAGTGGCATGAGCATGCCCAGATATGGGTATTGTGCTCACTATGTCACTGGAACCAAGCTATACCTGGCTGATGAGCCCATAACTAGGGCAAAACCAGCCCTGGGTTGCTTATGTTCCGATTCAGGTTGACCTGGCTTGGCAGTTCAGGCTGGACTGTTCCCATGGAGAACAGGGTCAAGACTGATTTGCATATAGTTGGGTCCAAACTAAGGTGGCATGGGTGAGCAAAGAAATTATGGGTTAAAGTGCTACCCAGAGCTATTGCCTATAGGTAGAGTTATTGCAAGCAGCCTCCCATCACCTTTTGTGTGTTTCTTCTTCCTCCAGTCTTTCAAATGGAGGTTTTAACTATTTTCAGCAGCCACAATCTCTACTTGAAAAGCATTTTTTGTAGGTACCTCTCATAATGAATGTTAGATCTGGGGGTCTCTAGTTGGCAGCGGTAAGTACCTTTGTCCAAATAGGGACCCTTACTTCTACTCAGGGTAAGGGGGAAACACACTGTTGATAACCCCTGCTCACTCCCTTGGTAGCTTGGCACGAGCAGACAGGCTTATCCCCAAGGCAATGTGTAAAGTATTTGTACCAACACTCACAGTAACATAATGAAACACCACAAATGGACGCTACACAAGTTATTTATAAAAATATAAATCACTTTATCTTGATTAGGCAGAGTCAAAACGACATACATCCAACATACAAAAATAGACTCTCTTCCAGTAATGGTTCTTTAGTAAAAGGTTCACTGTAGCAATGTTCTTTTATAAAAAGTTCACTTTAGCACTTTTCTTAGCAAAAACGGACTTGTAAAAGTAGAGGCACTAGCGTGTGAAAAGTCACCTCAAAAGATGTGCTCCTGCCAACATTGGGCACTTGCTCCTTGTGCTCGGGCCTCTCTCACCCTACGATCGGTTTGAGTTAATTACGGCATTCTTACTGAAAACAAAGGCTGCCGCAAGGGTTGTGGTTCTCACAACAATGCCCCCGCTGTACTTGTGGCAAAGAATGCAGTAATCTCTGTACTCACTCCACGTGAAAGCGTATCAAAAATAGCGCTACTCAGTCCTCCTTAGCACCCCAACTCTGTATCTGGTGTTAGGTGGCAGGGTTTACGAAATGCCCCCCTTAAGTCGTCCCCGTTACCTGGTGCATTCACAAGCCATCCGACACAAGTCCCAAATCAGCAGGACACGACCCGCCTGCAGCACTCCCCTCCGCAATAGTCTCGGGCGCCGGTTTTGATCGCTTGATCGGAACCGTTACCTGGGGTCACAAGGCTGGTGCTGTAGTCCTGTGCTGGCGGCTCGCAGGGAAGCTCTCTCTCCTTGCAGATCTCTCCCGGTCTCAGGCCCAGCTCCACTCTCGGCGATAGATGTCCCGCTGGGTGATTCTTCTTTGCCGACAACGCTTCACTTGGAGAAGCCCATGGTTGCTAGGCGACGCCTTGCGGCCGGGGTTTCCGCTCGGTTTCTCTTCTCCTTCCTCGTACCGGGCCGGCGGCGGTGATTTTGGCCCCTTTTGAAGGTCTCGGGTAGTGCACTGGCACGCACTCTCGAGCGCCGAGACGGTCGCGTTGGAGGCAAGGTAGACCTCACGATGAGCACCCGCTGCGTGCCAACAAGCATGCCTAGTCAGTAAAACACGGGCAGGCAGGGCAGAGTTCACGAGGCCCCAGTCAGTGCACAGAGACACGCACTCAGTACTGACAAGATGGTTTCTTTTTCCCAGAAACTTTTGTATCCCTGAGTTTCCAACAGGAGGCCAGATCTTCTCAGGCCCGTGGAGACAGGTATACTTCAGAGGGGGCAAAGCACACAGCACAGCTCCTCTTCAAGCAAGGGGGACACAGCACACAGCAGAAAGTCCCTTAGCCCTCTTCCTCAGCAATCACAGCAACTGCAGGTCAGCTCCCAGACACTCAGCAATGGCAGCACTTTTCTTCAGTCTTCCTGGCTGGTCTTCTTTGGCAGGGATTCATTCTTGATCACAAAGTGTTTCCTAATCTAAATTCTAGGGGTTTCAGCTCAGATATTAATACCCCAAAAGTCTTTGTTCTTCATGTATGAGGGGTCCTGGACCCAGTCCAAACCAGTTCTGGGTGCACTCTGCCAGTGCACATCTTCTTCTTTTGTGAGTGTGGGCCAGGGCCATCAGACTCACTGCAGGAGGTGGAGCCAGCATTGTGGAAGGCAGGCACAGCCCTATTCAGACCCAGGTGCTACTCCTCCCACCACTCTACGTGCAGATAGGTCTATTCAGCCTACTGCTGACTCACCCAGCTTCCTGGAGCCACCCCAGCCCCTGTCACTCACAAACCAGACAGTCAATCCACAAACAGGCAGAGGCACACAGAAAGGCTGAACAAGAAAATAGCCACTTTCTAAAAGTGCTATTTCCAAACTTAGAATTTAAAAACCATCATCACTAAAAGGGGTGTTATTAAATTCTAAGGCCAGGGATACCAGATTCCAACTTTCTATCTTGCTGCTATGGTAAAACATGCAGGTAAACATGTTACACAGCATTCCCCATGTTATCCTATGGGCAAGATAGCCTTTCAATAGTGAAAAAATAAATTGGCAGTATTTCACTATCAGGGCATGTTACGCACACTAGTACATGTCCAGGGGGGTACCTTGGGCCTACCATAGGAGTGTCCAATGTGTAAGAAAAGGGAAGGGTCAGGGCAATTAACAAACTGCGCGCAGGCACTGCAGTGGCAGGCCTGAGACACCTGGCCAGGACAACATGGCAGATAACAAACTGCGCGCAGGCACTGCAGTGGCAGGCCTGAGACACCATTTTAGGGCTACTCATGTGGGTGGCACAATCAGTGCTGCAGGCCCACTAGTAGCATTTGAATCACCAGACCTAGCACACTCAGTGCACTTTACTAGGGACCTACTGGTAAAACAAATATACCAATCATGGATAACCAATCTCAATAATAATGTAACCAGGGAGCACTTGCACTTTGGCACTGATCAGCAGTAGTGCCCAAAGCATCTAAACTAACAAAAACGAATTCCAGCATAGTGTCAAAAATACAGGTGGTAGAGGCAAAAAAGTCAGGGTAAACCACGCCAAGGATGCCAGGTCTAACAATGAGGATCTCAGATTTATACGTATTGGTTAATAACCACCTTTGTGGTCAGCATTTTATATTTATCTTATTGCAATGGATAACAATATTGAGGAAAGTCTTTTAAAAACTGCTTCCCTGCATATCTTGTAATTTTTCTAGTTGACATCCACATTAGAATAACATTCAATCCAGGTAAGTGTTATCATGCACTGCATTTACCATGATGCATTGGGGAAAATTCAGTGCTGGGATGTGAGGCAGTGTGCTCCTACCCTCCTCCTGTTTGAAAAGGCGCCTTTGAGCTAATGAGCTTTAAGCTTGTGTTGATGCACCTGCGCGAAGTGAATGATAAAGAGGCCTACGAAGACTTTGGGCAGCATTTCCAGCACCCCAAAAATGACCTGTTGCTCTCTACTTATGAAGGAATGAATCCAAAAACAAGTGTCTGCAGTTACACAGCACATGCTGCACCACCACCATGGGGAACAAATTAAAGACTAGTACTGAAGTAAGTGTTAGCATGCACTGCATTTACCATGACACACTAGGGTAAATTGAGTGCTGGGATGTGAGGCCGTGTGCTCCCACCCTTCTTCTCTTTGGGACAAGCCGTCTACCAGTACGAAAGGCTTTAAAGAGATGTGCGTCACTTTTAATCTCAAATCTGAACTGCCCATCCACTAAGCGGCGTCCCTTCATACCTGATCTAACTCTTGTGGGCTTTTATTTCCTTGTGTTTCAGGAGGTGCTTGGCACTCACTGGGTAGTCAAAATTAGAAGAAGTATTTATTTTATTTATAGATGTTTGATTTTACACTAATATTCGAATTATATTTTATTTTCCTTGTAGTGTGGGGAGGCAAAGATGCTTGGTTTCCTTGTGGTGTGTGGAGGCAAGGATGCTTGACCACAACCACACAGGAGCTGCTGGGGCCTAGTTTGTAATTTTCATACCCTTCATACCTTTATGCTTCCCATCCAACTGGCATGTCAGCGCTCTAGTTTCTTTTGGACAATGCCACTGCCAGGATGAAAGGCTTAAAAAAGCATGTGGCTGAGAATCTGTTTCCTGGGCCCGCCAAAATCAAGCTTATTTGTGTCTGTCCGCGACCAGCACCCCCTCCCCCCAACTGTTTTAAGCCCAAGGTCACTCATTACTCGGAGGAGCAGCTTCTTTCAGTGAGCCCCTGGGTAAGTGGATTATATCAAACAACACATCACAAGCATGCTGCCCCAACAGCTGCCTAATTTAGAATCCCCCCCCAACCCACTGTACAACTGGCTGTGATTCTTGATCTTCCGATCACTGCCAAAGATAAGCCTTTCACATTTTTCATAATGAACATTAGGTCTTTTCTCAAGCATAGATATAAGATTAATGATTTTATTAAAGACACTGAGCCAGAAGCCATGTTTCTCATTCAAACATGGCTAATGGAATACTCTGTGCCAAGCATCGCAGAAACCATTCCTACTTCCTTCTCTATTGTGAATCTCAATAGGGAGAAAAAAAAGGTAGGGGCCTGGCTATAATTTTTCAGCAAAGCTACTCATGTTTATTCACCCCCATAAACGACATTCCTAATGCTGAGGCCCTGATTTTTTCATTGAATGTGAACCAAATTGCACCGTAACTGGTGCATGCATACATAGACCACCTAGCCTTGCCTCAACATTTCCAAAGATGTAGTACATACACTATAGATGCGGACCCCGGCTGTTAATCGTAGGTCATTGAACAGAGGTGTAGCCAGTACATAAGTGTGACTACAGGCTACCCTCTCAACCAGAGGACCCATGATGCAAGATTTATGCATGATCTATAATTGCAAGCAGTAACACCAAGTAGGTGCTGTCCACATATATATATATTTCTTAGAATGCAGTGTGTGTGCAGCTAAAACAGTACAACAGTAGTGGCATCAGGGAGGTGGATCCTTGGTCCTGAAGAAAAGCCTTGCGGTACAGCTTGAAACAGGTTGTCCTTTTAGAAAGGCAGACACATCTTTACCTGTCTATTTCAACTCCCCCCTGTTTTTAACCATACCAACTGAAGGAGCCGAGTTCCCTCTTCTGATTTACTCTGGAACCCTCTTGGTCGATGGACCTTTTTGTCTGCTATAGAAGTGTAGAGGGGAAAAATAACTCATTCAGTTGGAATCACAAGCACAAAGAATCAGGACTCCTAAGAATCACAGACTCCAGGTTGTCAAATTTAGTGGGTTTATTACAAAGCGAAAAATAACTGGACATACAAACACCTCAAGACGAGGTAGCAGAAATACATTGGAACTAATACAAAGCCAAACTTACAACCAAAATTTAGCTTCCAGAACAGGAACAGAATGACCAATTCCAAGACCAGGATGCAGGTAATAAGTGCCCCCACGTCTTGATCGGTCTTCATTAGAGGTTCGTAAGTAAAAAGCATTAGTCTGCCCCTACCCTACCACTAACGTGACATCCCTACTTAGCATTCCCCAGGTAAGTCAGGAAAAAGGTGTCAGCGTATGAAGACTTCCTAAGAAGTACACTCACGTTGTATGGGTCGAGTAGCCTGAGGCTACAGAGCTCGTTCTAAGATGCTCCTTCTCTCCTCATCAATCTCATCTCCTCTCCTGACTCAACCCCCAGGGCACTGTCCCTAATTCAAACATCAAAATCTCTGATCACACCAACTGCTCATCTTCCAATCACCTCATCCAGCGGGGCACTCCTCATAGGTGAATTTCCAGTTAGTTTTGATACTCCCAGCTCTTTGCTCGATGGCCTTGATTCCCAGGCCTTCTCCAGTGAGAAAGAACACCATCCCACATTATCAGTGCTTTCTTGGGTAAATGTATTCTTTCCTCCTCTAAGCCTAGCTCCTTAAACAAAAGCGTTATTCTAACTAACAAAGACGGGTTTCTGCACCTGCAACAGAAACGTGAGAAAAGAACAAATCCAACATGCACATGAAATTCAAACCTCAACTCCATGATTAGCGACTACCAGGGAGACTACATTTCAGGCCTACAGAAATCGGCCAACATAAGAAAATAATACATAGGCCTCATGGAATTACATTTGAATGAGCTCTTTTACTGAGCATCTCTGAATCAGCAGGTTACATGGGCACATCGGATGTGTGAGTATGCGCAAGCTGCAAGCACAAATGTACACGTTATAATAATAATAATAATAATAATAATAAACAAGCTTATAAAGCGCATGGCTACACTAGCTAGTGTGTCCCCGCGCTGCGACAAGAACCAGATCCAGGCAGTGAGGTGAAGCAGAAGGGATCAAACATGAAGATTAACAGCTGGGAAGAGCCACGTCTTAAGCTTTCTCCGGAAAATAATCTCCGAGGATTCCAGCCGGAGCCCTATCAGGAGTTTATTCCATTGTGCGGCCGCTAAAAAGCAAAAGGAGCGCCCGCCAATCCTAGCTCTTCTGATGGTCGGAATGCTAACCTGACCCGTCCCACTTGATCTCAGACGGCGGATGGGAACATGCGGGGTAAGAAGGTCATGCAGATAGGAGGGCCCCTTCTTCTGCAGAATGTGGTGGCTGACACACATAGCTTTAAAAAGGACTCGTTCCCTCACAGGGAGCCAATGAAGGGAAGCCAGGGCCTTGTTGGATGAGGCTCTCCTCGGGAGCTTTAAAACGAGACGTGCAGCAGCATTCTGAATGCATTGGAGTCTCTGTACACATTTAATATTTGCTCCTAGGTAAAGAACATTCCCGTAGTCCAGACGTGATGTCACCAGAGCGTGGACCATCGTTTTCCTCGCTGAAAAAGGGAGTACATCTAAGGTCTTCCTGAGACTACGCAGGACCCCGAAACAGTTTCCCGCCACCCGTCCGGTGTGAGTTTCAAAAGATAGTTTGGTATTCAACCACATCCCCAGGTTTTTTACCTGATCCCTAGGGCAAGGGGTAGGTCCCAACGTCTGAGGCCACCATGCAGAGGACCAGATAGAGGGAGCCTTACCTATCCCTAGCACCTCTGTTTTATTGCATTGAGTTTAAGGCAATTATAAGCCATCCATGACGCCAGTTCTTGGAGTTACGTTGAAAAATTGGTGGCTGCCTCACTAGAATCTTGAGTTAATGTCACCACCAGTTGTGTGTCATCAGCGTATGACACCACACTGACACCAAACTTCCCTATAATCTCTGCCAGGGGGGTAACGTAGAGATTAACGAGGGTGGGGCTGAGTATGGAGCCTTGAGGGAGCCCTTGGTCCAGCTTGACGCTTTAACCATTCCATCGTCCTACCAGTCATACCTCCTTCCCTTAGGCGCTGAAGTAACGTATGATGGGCAACAGTGTCAAATGCGGCACTGAGATATAAAAGGACTAGAGCAACCGTCTATCCCTCGTCTACATGTCTACGGATGGTTTCAGTAGATAAAAGCAATGCCGATTCGGTAGAGTATGTGGCACGGAAACCCGATTGAGTAGGGTGGAGTAGGTTATGGTGACCGATGTGAGCTGCCAGTTGGATGTTTACCACCTTCTCCGCTAATTTAGCGAAGTAAGGCAGCAGTGAAATGGGGCGTCGATTTTCCAGCTGACTCATGCTAATATTCGGTTTCTTTTTTAGGGGAATGACGATCGCTTCTTTCATCTTTTCGGGACAGTTCCAGATGCGAACGAGAGCTCAAGAAGGTGTCTGATATAAGGCTCTAATACAGCTAGACTCCCTCTTAGGACCTTAGGGTTGGCCGGATCTCTAGGTGAGCCTGACTTAATGCTTAGGGCTACATCTTTAAGTACGTCCCCACTGGGGGCTACAAATTCACAGATCCGCACAACCATGTTGAGCTGAGTCAGGGAAGGTAGAATAGATCTTTTCCACCTTCTCCACGAAGAAGTCCGCTATCCTATTACAGGAGTCAGCAGAGCTAATGTCAGGAGCTGTCACTCTTGCTAGTGACGAGATCTCTTTGAAGATAGTAAAAAGTTCCTTCGAAGAGTTCTTGGCTGTCTCAATCCTGTCACTATAGTAAGTGGCCCGTGCTTTCCTGATCAGAGCATGATATTTTTTTGGACTAGATTTATATTCAGTTTTCCTAGTCTCATTGAAATTTCTCCTCCAAGCTCTTTCGAGGCGCTTACAGGCTAATTTAGCCATTCTAAGTTCATTGCTGAACCAGGGTGCTGTTTTAACCTGCCTACCCGATGCTCTCAACGTTAATGTTTTCAGTTAAACATACCTGTATTGCAACATTAACTTCGCCACGTTTATATGAAAAACATACCTAGCACATCACGTTTCACATTATTACAATACACATTCTACTGTCACAGGTTAACACGACAAAGAAATAAATGTAGATGCGAACTACTTATGATTAGAATGCACCCCTAAAATGAAAGAGCACCATCGCGCTCTATTGGTCCCCCCCCTCCGATGACAAGTGTCATCACAATCACCTATAACTCTCTGTTGAGAGAACCGACCTAAAAAGAAGTTGTAGCCAGCTATCCCTGATTGAACCTTTCTAGACTTTTGAGATTCTCGTAGTGACTGTCCTGCAGTCTCTCTGTCCTCCTTTATCGCTCCCTGAGGGATCTTTCAGCCTGTCCTTCCTTATGCCATTTATAGGCGGTTATCAATCCAAGCAACAGGATCAAACAAACCACCACTGTGATTATTGGCTTCAAACTATAGCCAAGAGTTATTTTCCCAAGATTTGCAAACCAATTTCCAACCTTTCCAACCTTGTCCCAAACTCCTTCTGTCGTGGACCTCATGATGAATCTCAGTGATGTTATTTATATATTTCCTCAGATCCATGCTATGGTCTGGGATATGAGTACAGCACTGTTGGACCCTCAACATTTTACTCCGCCCTCTTTTCCCAATAATACATCTAGAGCAAGGTGGTTCTGAATCACTATAGCTCTTATCAACACCATCTCTCCATCCACAAGAAACAAGGACTGTGCGGTATTCACTGACAACTTATCCACAATAGTTGACAACTTTTTAATCTTGATATAATTCAAAACCACTCCCAAACTTGGAATCATTGCTCCAAATACGTCTCCAACAATCTCTCCGGTGCTTGCACCTCGTTTTTCCCTATGGTGCAATCCACCTTCCAACGGGGCCAAATCCTCAACATGGTAGATCTTGGGGAACACAACAGCCACATAGCATGTACCCTTACCACTTCAGTGGCAACCACACATATGCATTCTTTCCACACACAAAATACACGTTAGGTACCATTTGCACTGCATCTTGCAAGAACTTCTCCGCAGTAGCTTAAATTGTGAAAATTTGATCACACACACTTTGTCCTACAAAGATCTTATCATAGTAGGTTTGTACCTGTCTAATGCAAAGTTTCACTGACTGTTCAAAATTTAAAGATCTTGGTCCGTAACTTCCTTTAACATTGTGGGCCAACTCCTCCTGGGTCCATGCAAACTTCCCTTCTCTACTATTCAGCTTGACAGCTAATTGTCTATGTATATCTTCTACTTGATCGATGAATTTCTTCGCTACATCCATTAGTAAACATGTCAAAATATGGCGATGAGCATAAGATGTATCTAATGTAACGGTAGGTATGAAATACTTCCCGACTCTCTCCTCCTACTTGTAATAATCATACTTATTCAGGTGCTTGTAAGCTGGGAGTTCAGAAAGCACCGCATAATAGTTGGAAAAATAATGTTTGTAGTGACCCTTACCGTAAAACATACTAAGCAACAAACTACATGAAATTCTATAAATCAGGGGCAGGTGATGGTAACGAATATCCTCCTCCACTGACGCAGGTAACTGCATACATACATAACAATCACTCACATCCATTGTAGTGATGTACTCATGTAGGAGCTTCGCATAGGCATTAAGCATGCAATCACCCTTAGACAAACTACATGTAACATGTGACTAGTTTGATCTAGCATAGCCTTTTCAGCTCCTATAATACTCGCTTTTGTGCTAGAAGTAACAAGTGTGGATGTTCCTTGTACTCCCTCAACTTCTGCACCATGTGAAATTTTTACAGAAACTATGACAACTGCTATTACTAATATCACTCCCACTATGAGTATGCCTATTACACACTTTGCTCTACAATTCGAATTTCCAGACTCCATTATCAGCTGAGTTCGGTTCAACACAGCAAGAGGATTAAACGCAAAGTCTCTTTCTCCTTTGATTGCTGCTCAACAGTTCATAGGGGTCCTGGAAACCAATTCACAGTTTGTTGTACATTTATTTACACAGCTCAAAAAGACTTCACTGGCCCTCTTTCTTCTTATACTGAAAGTCCCTAATTTTATTCATCTTCCACTCGGGCCAAGGTTATCTTCTTTTAAGCAAAGTAATTTACAGCCACAATCGAATTAACAATCTCTCACTAGCTCAAAGCCAATCTCAGTAATAACACGCTGCAGAATTTCAAAATGAACTGCTGCAACCTCTTGAGCTGGTGGCTGATATCCAAAGGTAGGAAAAGACAGATCTCGCAGAACTAAAGCTCTCACACCACTCAGTATCGGAGGCCTTGGTACATCCACCATCAACACTCCAATGGCCTCTAATCCAGGGACCAAGAGTTCGATTTTAATGATTAGTTTCAGAACTCTGCTGGCCACTCGTGAAGACCTCCGTCTCCCGGTCCCCGCTGCTCCCAACACCTGTAGCAAGATAGGTCCACTCTGGGGCAGCGTACCTCTGGCAAGGCACCCTCTCTCTTCTCGATCTCCTCAGACCCTCTTGTGTTTGTTCTGTCTCACTTAGCTCTGATTCAGACGTTTCAGACACAGGAGCAAGATCTCTCTCAGATGCCAAGCTCAGGTTCTGCCTCTTTTGTCGCAGGCCACGATTTTCTTGTAAACTCTGCTTTTCTTCTCAGCACTCGATCACCTTCCACATCCACTCTTTCAGCTGAGTCTGACTCTGTACCACTCGCAACGTTACCATCTCCCTCAGAGTCAATACCTGGACCTTGTGTAACGTGACCTCCCTCAGCTCGGTCTGGTGTGTGACCAGCCTCGTCAGCAACCCCCAAAGCTTGGCTTGTCCTCTCCAGAGGCCTTGTAACCATGGCTGGATTTCCTTCAGGGAGAGGAGCTGTTTCTTCCAGGGGTCCTGAAACTCTGCGGGTGTGGGAGGCATGTATCCAGTTCACCAAGCCTCCACACTTTACAGCCATATTTGTCCCCAGAATCACTTGATAGGGACCTCTCCAGCGAGTGTCAAGGCAGCTCTTTCTCACATGTTTCCAAACAAGTATCCAGTCACCTGGACACAGGTCGTGGTAGAGGTCTTTCGAGGTCAGGGCAGTCGCAGCTTCAACCTGTTGAGACACAGAATGTACCACGTCAGCCAGTCCTTTGCAATAATCAAGGATCAAATCATCTATAATGTTTATCAATGCTGTAGCTGGCACTGCTGGCAAGCGCATCTCCCTCCCCATTAGGATCTCATGGGGCGAGAGTCCTGTCCTCCTATCGGGAATGCTACGCACACTCATCAACACCAACGGCAATGCATCAGGCCATTTCAGAGACGTGGATGAACAGACCTTTGCCATTCACATCTCGAGAGCCCCATTAATCTGTTCCACCAGGCCAGATGCCTCAGGCCTGTAGCTACAATGCAATCTCTGATCAACTTGAAAATGCAGCACAAAGCAGCTTCATTATTTCACTGTGAAAGTTAGATCCTCTATCCGACTCCAATGAGGTTGGAAATACAAATCGTGGTATCAACTCTCAAAGTAGCAGCTTCGCCACTGTGAGACTATCACACCTTCTCGTTGGATATGCTTCCATCCACCATGAGAAAACACACACTACCACTAAGAAATACCCCAGTCCATTTCACTGAGGCATCTCTATGAAATCAAGCTGGATACTACTGAAGGAACTACCAGATCTCCCAATGTGACTCAATGCAACCACAGTCTTCTTCCCAGCATACATTTGCTGACACGTAACACATCTGTGACACACTGCTTCAGCAAACGCATAAAATCATGGATTGATTCACATCTGTCTGAATATTCGCACCATGGCATCCCTGCCAATATGAACTGCTCCATGAATCTGCCTCACCATAGGGCTCAATAAATCATCTGGCAACACTGCTTAACCATCAGGTGACAACCCAAATGCCATCATTTCTGTTCTCACAACCTGCTTTAATCCAACCAGCTTCCTCCTGTTCTGACACTTCTCCCTGCAGACGCTTGACCTCATCCCAAGTGTCCGCTATGGCTAGCATCATGCTGAGCTTGGTTCTCTGTGTGCTCTCTCCAGTATATTCTCCTGTCAAAATGCATCCTTGTTCAGCACAGAAACGTGCTACCTCATCGGCGTACCTGTTGCACAGTCGTTCCCCTTTCCATGTGCACCGCATTTTATCAATTCTATTTCCTTTGGATGTTGCAAAGCTTTCAACAGTTGTCTTACATATTCCCCGTTTCTGATGGGAGATCCTGATGACGTTAGGAACCCTCTCTGAGACGATAGCTGTCTGTAGTCATGAACCACACCAAACCCATACTGGCTGTTGATGTAGATGGTGACTCGGACCTAATCGGAAACCATTAATGCGCGTGTCAATGGAATGATTTCAGCTACTTGTGGGGAGTGTACTCCCTGTAAACAAGCAGCCTCCACAACTCTAGAAATTTTAGGGACAGCAAACACTGCTCTCAAATCATCCTCATTGTCTCTTAGGCATGAACCGTCTACAAAAAGGATTTCATCTGATACAGGCAGAGGTTCATCAACAATGTTGGGTCTTGGTTTGGTGCAAAGTTCAGTCACATTGAGACAGTCATGGTCTTCACAATCTTCATCATCAACATTTGGAATAGGCATCAAAGTAGCAGGATTCAATACAGAACATCTCTTCAGAGTCACATTCTCTGAGGCAAGTATTTGTCAAATGCTGTGTTTGGGTTCTCGTCATCAGGAGTTCGACTGAATGTGGAACATATAGAATAAGAGGATGACCCATCACAATGCTCTCACATCTTTCAATGCTGACACCTTTTGCAGCAACGGATTTGAGACATCCGGGCAATGCTGAAGCTACCGGGTCTAAGGTAGCTGAGAAATAGGCACCTGGTCTCCATGAGTCTGTATGAGTACTGACAGTGCGCACCCCTCTCTCTCACAACAAAATAACAAGAACGTTTTGTTGTAATCAGGTATTCCTAGAGCCGGAGCACGACACACGCTCTCTCTCAGCTCCAGAAAGGCAACCAAACAGTCATTATCCCATGGTACCAGATCACTTATATCCTTGTGTGGCAACTTTTGCAGAGGTTTTGCTTTCAATGAGAAGTTGGGGATCCACTGATGGCAATACCCAACCATTCCCTAATACATCCTGACTTCCTTTTGTGTGGTAGGCGCATTCATATTCATGATCACCTCGATGCAGTCCGGTGACACCCTCTCTTGCCTTTCTCAATCCGATGACCCAAAATTTCAGACTTCAGGCATACCATACTGAAGTTTGCTCTGGGACACCTTGTGTCCATTCTCTGCCAGGTGATTCAAAAGTGCAACAATATCAATCCTGCAAACGTCCTCTGTCTCTGATGCGATCAGGAGATCGTCGATGTAGTGCACAAGAACTGAATTTTGCGGCAGTACCAGACTCTCAAGATTCTTTTTCAAGATCTGATTGAAAATCGATGGACTCTCAATATACACTTGTGGGATACTACAACACGTTAACACATGATTTTCCAGACGGAAAGTAAAAAAGAATTGGCCTTCCTGTAGGGTACCGAAAAGAACACCTGCCACAGATCGATCACAGTAAACCATTCGGCTTCACAAGGTATCTAAAACAAGATCACTGATGGATCCGGTACAATCGTGTTGACCTTTCGCAGGTCTTGCACGATCCTGAACTTCCCACTTGGCTTCTGCAGTCCCATTATGGGGGAATTACATGGACTCCCCATTATTTCCTTCAGAATACGCTGTTCGATCATCGACTCAATCACAAGCTTGCTTCGCGCCACCGTTTCCGGCATCAGGATGTACTGGGGTGTTCTTGGAAATTCGGCATTTGGCTTGATCTGTACCTTAACTGGCTCAACCCCTCAGATCAACCCTATGTCTTCCCCCATGAAATCCTACACTTCTGGAGGAACTGAGTCCATCAGGTCGTATGGCAGATCTTCAATCGTCAAAAGGGGAAACATCTCCATAGAGAGATTCTGGTTCGCCAGTTTGAATGCATTGTCATCATCACTCATCTTCAACTCCACTCCTTTGGGTGTGTAATAAACGGTGCAATTCAATTTACACAGAAGGTCATGACCCATCAAACAGGCTGGACTCGAATCGCACACCACAAATTGGTGTCAGTCCTGAAAGGTTCCTATTCTCACAATTGGTGTCAATCCTGAAAGGTTCCTATTCTCACCGGTATCCTATCTGTCAAAGGATTGGTCATTCTCTTGTTAGCAATTCCTACAACTTGGATCAATTGCCTTGAGAGGGGTAGGTTTGGAACTACTGCAGATCTCACAGTAGAATGGGTAGCACCAGTATCAATCAAGAATGTAATGGGATGATCGTCAACATCTGCCGCTACATACGGTCCTCCCTGGCCTACCTCCAAGACTGCTCCAAAAGTACGGTCTTCCTCCCCCCTCAGGCACCGTCATTGTCTAGGTCGAATTCATCTGATGTTTTCGATAAAGGGCATATGCTGGTACATTCGATTTCCCTGTGGAATTCTCGGAGGCTGGGGTACTTGCACTTGTGAACCCAAACCCTCTCCCTGCACGGACCTGGGCCTTGCCATCGTATTCACGACCTCAGGTACCTGCACTACTTCCTCATCTTGGATCTGATTGGCTGGATTCTGTCTACACTCACCCTTCCAATGCCCGATTTAGTGACAATAATGACATGCAGTAGTTTTCTTCAGGGTACCAATGTCTAGCCCTGTCTTCGGATCTATGGGCTTCCCTCTTCCCTGACCCAGCACATTCTGAGCACCTCCATGATTGTTGCCCTGTCTTCGTCCCAGTGTCCCTCCACTCAACTGGACTTGGTCTACCCTGTCTGCATTCCTCATCTTGACTAACATCAGCTTATCCTTCAATTTTCTGTGATTTGAGTCCACTTCGTCACTACAATAGCTGGCATACCGTAGGATCTCATCCACTGACTTATTTTGCCAACAGATCATGTGCTGTTGGATCATGAAACTAATTTCAGGTCTTAATCCAAGCACAAATTTGGAACCAAACTGCCCCATGTCCTTAAAATCTAACATGTACAGCCCACTGTACTGCTTAAAGGCTTGCAAAAGCCGCTCATAATAAGCATGTAACGATTATTCAGGCTCCTGGATCGTTTGATCGATTTTAACCCAATCAATGTCTTGTGGTGAAATCTTGGACTGTAGCCATGGAATTACCTGCTGAAACGTTTTTCATAACTATGGGTAAAGGACCATTTGTTATGGGGTCTTGGTGGGGCTCGGAAGTTGGCCTTCAACCGCAATTTTACACGCAGACCACAAATCACTGGGTACCACAATGTCAAACAAAGTATTCAAATCAACGCACAGTACTTTTGAGATCTTGACAAAGCAACCAACCTGCTTTGATTGCTGTGTCAAGCACTCAACTGGTTTTTCCCTCAGCCAGAAAAATCATTTGTAAACGCTGCCAAGTCACCTCACCTCCAAGGCACATGCACATACCTCCCATTCTGTACCTTTCACAATGGGTAAGCCTCTACTCCTGCTGTCCCCCCTCCTGGAGGCAGCGTGTCTTCTATTCCCTTCTTAACACTCTTTTTCTTGGACCACCTTTCCTCTCACTTGTCAAGCATGCCCCATGCGTTTATCCCTACAATTAATTCTCGAATGTGGGGTTTCAATCCTATGACTCTCTTCTCTTTCAATTCTTGAGCACCGTAATTCAACCTATGACCTCCCTGTAACATTTTTGTTTTGGACAAATTCACATCATACCTCTGTGCTAATTCCGTCAGCTTTTTATGGGCCTTTCGTGCTTTTCAGATAACATCCTTCGCCACAAACAACAGCTCATCTTGTTCATAAAGTTAAATCCTTTCCAGGGGTAAGTATCTGCTTATTATCTCATCTAACTCTACCTTTAACCTCACCACATCTATCACCTTGGCCTTTATTGCAGCCCTGATTGTTCCCTGACTTGATGCACTGCTCAGTTCTTCACTGTCGCTACTCTGATTCCTGCAAGGATTTCCTTCCCTCAGGTTCCGTGAAACGTTCTGACTCCCAGAAGTTCCCTGATCATTTTCCATCTCCGGCACCCTCCCCTGGGACCCCTAACTGGAGGTTCCCACATCCTCAGATCAGAACGTGAGTCTGCCAATGACACTGACCTTACTGCATTCGACCCTACAAGCCCTCTTGAAGAGTCTGCAGTAGCTGGCAATGGAGAACTAACTTCTATACGCACCAGAAATGGGCTGTTCCTGCTCACAGTACTATTCCCTCCAGAATCAATTCTTTCCCCTACACCTGAATGTGACTGGGTGCTGGTTTCTCCCTGATTTGGATCATATACTGATACTATGGGTCCAATGGTGACCGGTACCATAAGGACTTCCGGCAACCGTGTAGGAACGTTAACTCCCTGCACCTCTGTTCTTCTCGGTACTGACGTCCCTGCTCCTTCCATTCCTGCTGACATCTTTCCCACTGCTCTTGCATTAGAACTCGCCTGTGGTTCCCCTGTCTTCTCTGTGTGTGCTCATTTGCCCTCTTCTGAGTCTGGATTATATGGGGGCGGACGTTCTGCTAACAACCTATTTAGCAAACTGTCATCTGTATCACTGCCGTCCTCTTCCTTCTTTTTGCAGGCATCTCCTGTTTTCACTAACAGTGGGAATAGCCTCTTTCCCTCAATGGTGTCCACTCTCCATTTCTTCAACTACGCATCCCATCGCACATCCTTAGGCTGATACACTTTCAGCGCTTTTTTCATCCTTTCCTGACTTTGCACCTCCTCTTTGCCTGTGCTTCTCTCATCCATGCATCTATTCATTCAAACTATGTTGGTCTAGGTGGAGGTAGTAATGAGGGCATCACTCCCCTCAAGTGATACAGCGCCTCTAACCTAAAAGAACCATAGCGTGGAAAAGCCAAATCTCCCTCCTTTTCGGGCATTTTTACCAATTTTGAAGCCAAACTATGGTATGGAGACCTACATTGGTGGCCATATAATGTGCTGGGTTATCCTCGGGTGGTGCTTCCTCACTCACTCGAGTCACTACTCCTCTATCTCCCCTACAAAGGTCTAGTAACACTCTAAAGCATCGCATGATTATATCAATTATTTTGCCCACAATAGGTTTTTGTTCCCACTTCCTGATGACAACCCACCAATCCCAGCGCAGCTTTACAGCAACCAACCTATCGCAGCGTGGAACACTCCGATGTCACTCCTCCTCCTTGCGCAGCAGTTCACCCTCCTTCACAATCTCACTTTACACATTCACGCACTCCACTTATAGAATCTGGTATGTCCATGAAACAACCGGACAGTTACACCTCTGACTATCTGTCCACGAAACAACCGCACAGTCTCAAGTAATTGTCTGCCTCACCTCTGGCAACTGTCTGTCCATGAAAGAACCGTATAGCTGCACCTCAGACCATCTGCCCACGCAACGACCAGACAGTCATAAACAAGGTCGATAGGCTCCAATCGCTCAAACCCACTCAAACACAGTGACCCACGGCCTGCGTTGGCCACTCGAATCGCTTTGGTCCGCCCTTGTGCACTAGCTTCCCACACGATTCTATCAAGCTCACTCACACACATTCCCTATCTCCAAACGGGTTGTGTATAGTGCTTCACGACTCCCACAATCACCGGTCAGACAATTACATCACTGGGTGTCTTCTACACCTCAAATCTATCCCTGGATCTTAGGCTACAAGTCGAGCCTGACATCAAAATCATCAAATCATATCACATGGACCGCGCGCGTTCGGCCCGAAACCACAATCACTAGACTGGCATCCCAACTCCGCAAGACATCACACAATCAAATCATCACCGCAATCTAACACACACATCCCTATTCATACTCACTCCACTGTGAACTGCTGTTTCCGCCGCACTGTCACTGTCCGTCGGTCCCTGCTAGGTCCCGTCGCTCTCCGTTCTTGATCCTCTGGGCTCTCATCTTTTGAGCTCTTTGGGGCTCTATCACTAACTTTCCCTACTCTTCTTGATTCTCCCCTCACTGCAAGATACAACCATCCGATAGTGCTACCAACTGTAGGAGCCAGGTTCCCTCTTCTGATTTACTCCGGAACCCTCTTGGTCGATGGACCTTTTTGTCTGCTTTAGAAGTGCAGAGGGGAAAAATTACTTATTCAGTTGGAATCATCAGCACAAAGAATCAGGACTCCTAAGAATCACAAACTCCAGGTTGTCAAATTTAGTGGGTTTATTACAAAGCCAAAAATAACTAAACATACAAACACCTCAAAACAAGGTTGTAGAAATACATTGGAATTAATACAAAGCCAAACCTATGACTGAAATTCAGCTTCTGGAACAGAAACAGAATGACAAATCCAAGACCAGAACGGAGGCATTAAGTGCCCCCACGTCTAGATCAGTCTTCATTGGAAGTTTGTAAGTAAAAAGCATTGTCTGTCCCTACCCTACCACAAACGTGACATCCCTACTTAGCATTCCCCAGGCAAGTCAGGTAAAAGGTGTCAGCACATTAAGACTTTCTAAGAAGTGCACTCACGTTGTATGGGTCAAGTAGCCAGAGACTACAGAGCTCGTTCTCAGATGCTCCTTCTCTCCTCATCAATATCATCTCCTCTCCTGACTCAACCCCCAGGGAACTATCCCTAATTCAAACACCAAAATCTCTGATCCCGCCCACTGCTCGTCTTCTGATCACCTCATCCAGCGGGGCACTCCTCATAGGTGAATTTCCAGTTAGTTTCGATACTCCAAGTTCCGTGCTTGATGACCTTGATTGCCAGGTCTTCTCCAGTGAGAAAGAATACTGTCCCACATTATCGGCTCTTTCTTGGGTAAATGTATTCTTTCCTCCCCTAAGCCTAGCTCCTTAAACAAAAGCCTTATTCTAACTAACAAAGATGGGCTTCTCCACCATCAACAGAAACGTGAGAAAAGAACAAATCCAACATGCACATGAAATTCAAACCTCAACTCCATGATTAACGAGCACCAGAGAGACTACATTTCAGTCCTACAGAAATCGGCCAACATAAAAAATAATACATAGGCCTCATGGAATTACATGTGAATGAGGTATTTTACTGAGCATATCTGAATCAGCAGGTTACATGGGCACATCAGATGTGTAGGTATGCGCAAGCAGCTAGCACAAATCTACACGTCAATGTTTTCAGTTAAACGCACGTATTGCAACATTAATTTCTCCACGTTTATATGAAAAATATACCTAGCACATCACATTTCACATTATTACAGTACACATTCTACTGTCACAGGTTAACACGACAAAGAAATAAATGTAGGTGCGAACTACTCATGATTATAATGCACCCCTACAATGAAAGAGCACCATTGCGCTCTCTCACAACTAGGTGCCAGAAAAAATAGCAAATTACCTGCTAGGCACGTATTTGTAATCTCACTTTTAATCTCAGATTCCCCCCTCTCCAATTTTTTATTCATTTTTACAAATTTAATATACACCAAAAAGTGTTCCATTTTAACAGGTAGGTCGCATCACACCTGTTCCTCAGTGGAACAAGATGGACCCGATGGTGAAGCATGCCGCTAAGGGGTAACCCTGGTGGGCGAGGGTTTTATAAGAAAACCGAGGGCCGTATTATCAAGGAACGGCGATAACATTATCGCCGCTTTAGCGGCAGGAAACTGCCGCTAAAGCGGTGATAATGGGCTTGATAATATGCCCTTGTGAATTGCCATAGAAGCCCAGGTTCTGGTGTGAACACGGGCTTCTATGGGAATTCACAAGGGCATATTATCAAGCCCATTATCGCCACTTTAGCGGCAGTTTCCTGCCGCTAAAGCGGCGATAATGTTATCGCCGTTCTTTGATTATATGGCCCTTGTGTTTTATTTTTTTCGTGGAGAGTAAATCCACACATACAGTTGGGCTCTCTTTGGTTTTGGTTGATACATTATCTCCATACTTTATCAGACCCCGCCCCCAACTTTACGACTCTCAGTGATTTTAGCTATCATATTGAAGATAACGCTGATCGTCTTGCGAACTGCTTTTCAGGTGAACTATCTACCCTGAATTTAACCCAAGTGGTTTCATATGCTACTCATGCTGCGGGATACGGGGTGGATCTCATCTTTAGTAAAGTAGAGAATCTCAACTGTGCAAGGCCCATATGTCTAGCCGGGAACGATCACCTTACAGTTCCCTTTTCTATCCTGAGTCTGGTTAGGAAATATAATCATATCCGGCGGAGCCGATCTACAGATCATGGCAGCAGCAAAATGAGATCCCTTCTTTAAGTCATACCAGGAGTAGCTCACCTCCATTCTAGATTCTCTAGCCCTTTCAAAAAAGAAAGGACTCTATCTAGGAGTAAAGTAGAGCTTGGTTCAATTCAGATCTTTTCGGCCTCAAAAGAAAGTGTCGCCAATTACAAAGAAAATGATGCAAAACGTTATATGATGCAGATGACATTCTGCACCGCGCAGCCATCCATGTACATCAATAAAAGGATGAAGGAAGCTAAAGCCACCTATTAGGCAATGAGGATCGAATCAGCAAAACCTTCCTCCAAAGAAATATCCTCAGTTGTGAGTTCCAAGATTCATCCTATTTCCGTGAATCAGGAGGTTTTCCACTCACAAGTCAGATGCCATCCAATAGCCCAGCTCCTGAAAAGTAAAACCGCACCAGGCCACCATGCAGAAACCCTGCGGGACTTCTGTTCGCCTGTGCTCTTCCCTGTCTGCACGCGCTCCATCGGGAATGACTAACCTTGAGCCGAGATGCACAGCAGGCTCCTCCGCGGCCCCTGTCCTCCTTGGGTCCTGAATCCTGGCAGGGTGACAATTGCTCCTGTGCTCTGTAATATTCAGAATTCTTGGACCATTTCTGCGACGCAAGTGCTGGCTGTACTGTCATAAAAACCTAAACACCAGATGAGCATGCTATAAGCATCCGAGAAGGCAATTTATGGAAGACACGACTGTGGGGAGAAGTAACATCTTTATTTTATGTAATATGAGAAAATGTTCATGTAAATGGAAAAGATGATACCCTTAGAACAAGCAATCCTAGAACAATATATGCACGGAATAATATTTTGCATATAGTAACCTACAAATGCCTTCATTTTTAGGTAATCTTTACATAGCTTACTCAAAATGCATAGCTTTTTATTGTGTTAGCTATGTACATATTTATCAATATTAAGGTTGCTGTTGTCTGTGTGCATTTGAGATCAGTTTTGTCACCTGGAATATCAGAAAAATGTGCGCCATGAATGAAATATAACATACATCTACCGTTAAAACCTTGGGGCAAAGGTGAGATGTACGTTTTACGTTATGAAAAGGTTTTGTTTACCTTTTCATAACAATACGTTTTATGGTGCACTTGATAATATCTTGTTAGCAATTCCTACAACTTGGATCAATTGCCTTGAGAGGGGTAGGTTTGGAACTACTGCAGATCTCACAGTAGAATGGGTAGCACCAGTATCAATCAAGAATGTAATGGGATGATCGTCAACATCTGCCGCTACATACGGTCCTCCCTGGCCTACCTCCAAGACTGCTCCAAAAGTACGGTCTTCCTCCCCCCTCAGGCACCGTCATTGTCTAGGTCGAATTCATCTGATGTTTTCGATAAAGGGCATATGCTGGTACATTCGATTTCCCTGTGGAATTCTCGGAGGCTGGGGTACTTGCACTTGTGAACCCAAACCCTCTCCCTGCAAGGACCTGGGCCTTGCCATCGTATTCACGACCTCAGGTACCTGCACTACTTCCTCATCTTGGATCTGATTGGCTGGATTCTGTCTACACTCACCCTTCCAATGCCCGATTTAGTGACAATAATGACATGCAGTAGTTTTCTTCAGGGTACCAATGTCTAGCCCTGTCTTCGGATCTATGGGCTTCCCTCTTCCCTGACCCAGCACATTCTGAGCACCTCCATGATTGTTGCCCTGTCTTCGTCCCAGTGTCCCTCCACTCAACTGCACTTGGTCTACCCTGTCTGCATTCCTCATCTTGACTAACATCAGCTTATCCTTCAATTTTCTGTGATTTGAGTCCACTTCGTCACTACAATAGCTGGCATACCGTAGGATCTCATCCACTGACTTATTTTGCCAACAGATCATGTGCTGTTGGATCATGAAACTAATTTCAGGTCTTAATCCAAGCACAAATTTGGAACCAAACTGCCCCATGTCCTTAAAATCTAACATGTACAGCCCACTGTACTGCTTAAAGGCTTGCAAAAGCCGCTCATAATAAGCATGTAACGATTATTCAGGCTCCTGGATCGTTTGATCGATTTTAACCCAATCAATGTCTTGTGGTGAAATCTTGGACTGTAGCCATGGAATTACCTGCTGAAACGTTTTTCATAACTATGGGTAAAGGACCATTTGTTATGGGGTCTTGGTGGGGCTCGGAAGTTGGCCTTCAACCGCAATTTTACACGCAGACCACAAATCACTGGGTACCACAATGTCAAACAAAGTATTCAAATCAACGCACAGTACTTTTGAGATCTTGACAAAGCAACCAACCTGCTTTGATTGCTGTGTCAAGCACTCAACTGGTTTTTCCCTCAGCCAGAAAAATCATTTGTAAACGCTGCCAAGTCACCTCACCTCCAAGGCACATGCACATACCTCCCATTCTGTACCTTTCACAATGGGTAAGCCTCTACTCCTGCTGTCCCCCCTCCTGGAGGCAGCGTGTCTTCTATTCCCTTCTTAACACTCTTTTTCTTGGACCACCTTTCCTCTCACTTGTCAAGCATGCCCCATGCGTTTATCCCTACAATTAATTCTCGAATGTGGGGTTTCAATCCTATGACTCTCTTCTCTTTCAATTCTTGAGCACCGTAATTCAACCTATGACCTCCCTGTAACATTTTTGTTTTGGACAAATTCACATCATACCTCTGTGCTAATTCCGTCAGCTTTTTATGGGCCTTTCGTGCTTTTCAGATAACATCCTTCGCCACAAACAACAGCTCATCTTGTTCATAAAGTTAAATCCTTTCCAGGGGTAAGTATCTGCTTATTATCTCATCTAACTCTACCTTTAACCTCACCACATCTATCACCTTGGCCTTTATTGCAGCCCTGATTGTTCCCTGACTTGATGCACTGCTCAGTTCTTCACTGTCGCTACTCTGATTCCTGCAAGGATTTCCTTCCCTCAGGTTCCGTGAAACGTTCTGACTCCCCGAAGTTCCCTGATCATTTTCCATCTCCGGCACCCTCCCCTGGGACCCCTAACTGGAGGTTCCCACATCCTCAGATCAGAACGTGAGTCTGCCAATGACACTGACCTTACTGCATTCGACCCTACAAGCCCTCTTGAAGAGTCTGCAGTAGCTGGCAATGGAGAACTAACTTCTATACGCACCAGAAATGGGCTGTTCCTGCTCACAGTACTATTCCCTCCAGAATCAATTCTTTCCCCTACACCTGAATGTGACTGGGTGCTGGTTTCTCCCTGATTTGGATCATATACTGATACTATGGGTCCAATGGTGACCGGTACCATAAGGACTTCCGGCAACCGTGTAGGAACGTTAACTCCCTGCACCTCTGTTCTTCTCGGTACTGACGTCCCTGCTCCTTCCATTCCTGCTGACATCTTTCCCACTGCTCTTGCATTAGAACTCGCCTGTGGTTCCCCTGTCTTCTCTGTGTGTGCTCATTTGCCCTCTTCTGAGTCTGGATTATATGGGGGCGGACGTTCTGCTAACAACCTATTTAGCAAACTGTCATCTGTATCACTGCCGTCCTCTTCCTTCCTTTTGCAGGCATCTCCTGTTTTCACTAACAGTGGGAATAGCCTCTTTCCCTCAATGGTGTCCACTCTCCATTTCTTCAACTACGCATCCCATCGCACATCCTTAGGCTGATACACTTTCAGCGCTTTTTTCATCCTTTCCTGACTTTGCACCTCCTCTTTGCCTGTGCTTCTCTCATCCATGCATCTATTCATTCAAACTATGTTGGTCTAGGTGGAGGTAGTAATGAGGGCATCACTCCCCTCAAGTGATACAGCGCCTCTAACCTAAAAGAACCATAGCGTGGAAAAGCCAAATCTCCCTCCTTTTTGGGCATTTTTACCAATTTTGAAGCCAAACTATGGTATGGAGACCTACATTGGTGGCCATATAATGTGCTGGGTTATCCTCGGGTGGTGCTTCCTCACTCACTCGAGTCACTACTCCTCTATCTCCCCTACAAAGGTCTAGTAACACTCTAAAGCATCGCATGATTATATCAATTATTTTGCCCACAATAGGTTTTTGTTTCCACTTCCTGATGACAACCCACCAATCCCAGCGCAGCTTTACAGCAACCAACCTATCGCAGCGTGGAACACTCCGATGTCACTCCTCCTCCTTGCGCAGCAGTTCACCCTCCTTCACAATCTCACTTTACACATTCACGCACTCCACTTATAGAATCTGGTATGTCCATGAAACAACCGGACAGTTACACCTCTGACTATCTGTCCACGAAACAACCGCACAGTCTCAAGTAATTGTCTGCCTCACCTCTGGCAACTGTCTGTCCATGAAAGAACCGTATAGCTGCACCTCAGACCATCTGCCCACGCAACGACCAGACAGTCATAAACAAGGTCGATAGGCTCCAATCGCTCAAACCCACTCAAACACAGTGACCCACGGCCTGCGTTGGCCACTCGAATCGCTTTGGTCCGCCCTTGTGCACTAGCTTCCCACACAATTCTATCAAGCTCACTCACACACATTCCCTATCTCCAAACGGGTTGTGTATAGTGCTTCACGACTCCCACAATCACCGGTCAGACAATTACATCACTGGGTGTCTTCTACACCTCAAATCTATCCCTGGATCTTAGGCTACAAGTCGAGCCTGACATCAAAATCATCAAATCATATCACATGGACCGCGCGCGTTCGGCCCGAAACCACAATCACTAGACTGGCATCCCAACTCCGCAAGACATCACACAATCAAATCATCACCGCAATCTAACACACACATCCCTATTCATACTCACTCCACTGTGAACTGCTGTTTCCGCCGCACTGTCACTGTCCGTCGGTCCCTGCTAGGTCCCGTCGCTCTCCGTTCTTGATCCTCTGGGCTCTCATCTTTTGAGCTCTTTGGGGCTCTATCACTAACTTTCCCTACTCTTCTTGATTCTCCCCTCACTGCAAGATACAACCATCCGATAGTGCTACCAACTGTAGGAGCCAGGTTCCCTCTTCTGATTTACTCCGGAACCCTCTTGGTCGATGGACCTTTTTGTCTGCTTTAGAAGTGCAGAGGGGAAAAATTACTTATTCAGTTGGAATCATCAGCACAAAGAATCAGGACTCCTAAGAATCACAAACTCCAGGTTGTCAAATTTAGTGGGTTTATTACAAAGCCAAAAATAACTAAACATACAAACACCTCAAAACAAGGTTGTAGAAATACATTGGAATTAATACAAAGCCAAACCTATGACTGAAATTCAGCTTCTGGAACAGAAACAGAATGACAAATCCAAGACCAGAACGGAGGCATTAAGTGCCCCCACGTCTAGATCAGTCTTCATTGGAAGTTTGTAAGTAAAAAGCATTGTCTGTCCCTACCCTACCACAAACGTGACATCCCTACTTAGCATTCCCCAGGCAAGTCAGGTAAAAGGTGTCAGCACATTAAGACTTTCTAAGAAGTGCACTCACGTTGTATGGGTCAAGTAGCCAGAGACTACAGAGCTCGTTCTCAGATGCTCCTTCTCTCCTCATCAATATCATCTCCTCTCCTGACTCAACCCCCAGGGAACTATCCCTAATTCAAACACCAAAATCTCTGATCCCGCCCACTGCTCGTCTTCTGATCACCTCATCCAGCGGGGCACTCCTCATAGGTGAATTTCCAGTTAGTTTCGATACTCCAAGTTCCGTGCTTGATGACCTTGATTGCCAGGTCTTCTCCAGTGAGAAAGAATACTGTCCCACATTATCGGCTCTTTCTTGGGTAAATGTATTCTTTCCTCCCCTAAGCCTAGCTCCTTAAACAAAAGCCTTATTCTAACTAACAAAGATGGGCTTCTCCACCATCAACAGAAACGTGAGAAAAGAACAAATCCAACATGCACATGAAATTCAAACCTCAACTCCATGATTAACGAGCACCAGAGAGACTACATTTCAGTCCTACAGAAATCGGCCAACATAAAAAATAATACATAGGCCTCATGGAATTACATGTGAATGAGGTATTTTACTGAGCATATCTGAATCAGCAGGTTACATGGGCACATCAGATGTGTAGGTATGCGCAAGCAGCTAGCACAAATCTACACGTCAATGTTTTCAGTTAAACGCACGTATTGCAACATTAATTTCTCCACGTTTATATGAAAAATATACCTAGCACATCACATTTCACATTATTACAGTACACATTCTACTGTCACAGGTTAACACGACAAAGAAATAAATGTAGGTGCGAACTACTCATGATTATAATGCACCCCTACAATGAAAGAGCACCATTGCGCTCTCTCACAACTAGGTGCCAGAAAAAATAGCAAATTACCTGCTAGGCACGTATTTGAAATCTCACTTTTAATCTCAGATTCCCCCCTCTCCAATTTTTTATTCATTTTTACACATTTAATATACACCAAAAAGTGTTCCATTTTAACAGGTAGGTCGCATCACATCTGTTCCTCAGTGGAACAAGATGGACCCGATGGTGAAGCATGCCGCTAAGGGGTAACCCTGGTGGGCGAGGGTTTTATAAGAAAACCGAGGGCCGTATTATCAAGGAACGGCGATAACATTATCGCCGCTTTAGCGGCAGGAAACTGCCGCTAAAGCGGTGATAATGGGCTTGATAATATGCCCTTGTGAATTGCCATAGAAGCCCAGGTTCTGGTGTGAACACGGGCTTCTATGGGAATTCACAAGGGCATATTATCAAGCCCATTATCGCCACTTTAGCGGCAGTTTCCTGCCGCTAAAGCGGCGATAATGTTATCGCCGTTCTTTGATTATATGGCCCTTGTGTTTTATTTTTTTCGTGGAGAGTAAATCCACACATACAGTTGGGCTCTCTTTGGTTTTGGTTGATACATTATCTCCATACTTTATCAGACCCCGCCCCCAACTTTACGACTCTCAGTGATTTTAGCTATCATATTGAAGATAACGCTGATCGTCTTGCGAACTGCTTTTCAGGTGAACTATCTACCCTGAATTTAACCCAAGTGGTTTCATATGCTACTCATGCTGCGGGATACGGGGTGGATCTCATCTTTAGTAAAGTAGAGAATCTCAACTGTGCAAGGCCCATATGTCTAGCCGGGAACGATCACCTTACAGTTCCCTTTTCTATCCTGAGTCTGGTTAGGAAATATAATCATATCCGGCGGAGCCGATCTACAGATCATGGCAGCAGCAAAATGAGATCCCTTCTTTAAGTCATACCAGGAGTAGCTCACCTCCATTCTAGATTCTCTAGCCCTTTCAAAAAAGAAAGGACTCTATCTAGGAGTAAAGTAGAGCTTGGTTCAATTCAGATCTTTTCGGCCTCAAAAGAAAGTGTCGCCAATTACAAAGAAAATGATGCAAAACGTTATATGATGCAGATGACATTCTGCACCGCGCAGCCATCCATGTACATCAATAAAAGGATGAAGGAAGCTAAAGCCACCTATTAGGCAATGAGGATCGAATCAGCAAAACCTTCCTCCAAAGAAATATCCTCAGTTGTGAGTTCCAAGATTCATCCTATTTCCGTGAATCAGGAGGTTTTCCACTCACAAGTCAGATGCCATCCAATAGCCCAGCTCCTGAAAAGTAAAACCGCACCAGGCCACCATGCAGAAACCCTGCGGGACTTCTGTTCGCCTGTGCTCTTCCCTGTCTGCACGCGCTCCATCGGGAATGACTAACCTTGAGCCGAGATGCACAGCAGGCTCCTCCGCGGCCCCTGTCCTCCTTGGGTCCTGAATCCTGGCAGGGTGACAATTGCTCCTGTGCTCTGTAATATTCAGAATTCTTGGACCATTTCTGCGACGCAAGTGCTGGCTGTACTGTCATAAAAACCTAAACACCAGATGAGCATGCTATAAGCATCCGAGAAGGCAATTTATGGAAGACACGACTGTGGGGAGAAGTAACATCTTTATTTTATGTAATATGAGAAAATGTTCATGTAAATGGAAAAGATGATACCCTTAGAACAAGCAATCCTAGAACAATATATGCTCGGAATAATATTTTGCATATAGTAACCTACAAATGCCTTCATTTTTAGGTAATCTTTACATAGCTTACTCAAAATGCATAGCTTTTTATTGTGTTAGCTATGTACATATTTATCAATATTAAGGTTGCTGTTGTCTGTGTGCATTTGAGATCAGTTTTGTCACCTGGAATATCAGAAAAATGTGCGCCATGAATGAAATATAACATACATCTACCGTTAAAACCTTGGGGCAAAGGTGAGATGTACGTTTTACGTTATGAAAAGGTTTTGTTTACCTTTTCATAACAATACGTTTTATGGTGCACTTGATAATATCTTGTTAGCAATTCCTACAACTTGGATCAATTGCCTTGAGAGGGGTAGGTTTGGAACTACTGCAGATCTCACAGTAGAATGGGTAGCACCAGTATCAATCAAGAATGTAATGGGATGATCGTCAACATCTGCCGCTACATACGGTCCTCCCTGGCCTACCTCCAAGACTGCTCCAAAAGTACGGTCTTCCTCCCCCCTCAGGCACCGTCATTGTCTAGGTCGAATTCATCTGATGTTTTCGATAAAGGGCATATGCTGGTACATTCGATTTCCCTGTGGAATTCTCGGAGGCTGGGGTACTTGCACTTGTGAACCCAAACCCTCTCCCTGCAAGGACCTGGGCCTTGCCATCGTATTCACGACCTCAGGTACCTGCACTACTTCCTCATCTTGGATCTGATTGGCTGGATTCTGTCTACACTCACCCTTCCAATGCCCGATTTAGTGACAATAATGACATGCAGTAGTTTTCTTCAGGGTACCAATGTCTAGCCCTGTCTTCGGATCTATGGGCTTCCCTCTTCCCTGACCCAGCACATTCTGAGCACCTCCATGATTGTTGCCCTGTCTTCGTCCCAGTGTCCCTCCACTCAACTGCACTTGGTCTACCCTGTCTGCATTCCTCATCTTGACTAACATCAGCTTATCCTTCAATTTTCTGTGATTTGAGTCCACTTCGTCACTACAATAGCTGGCATACCGTAGGATCTCATCCACTGACTTATTTTGCCAACAGATCATGTGCTGTTGGATCATGAAACTAATTTCAGGTCTTAATCCAAGCACAAATTTGGAACCAAACTGCCCCATGTCCTTAAAATCTAACATGTACAGCCCACTGTACTGCTTAAAGGCTTGCAAAAGCCGCTCATAATAAGCATGTAACGATTATTCAGGCTCCTGGATCGTTTGATCGATTTTAACCCAATCAATGTCTTGTGGTGAAATCTTGGACTGTAGCCATGGAATTACCTGCTGAAACGTTTTTCATAACTATGGGTAAAGGACCATTTGTTATGGGGTCTTGGTGGGGCTCGGAAGTTGGCCTTCAACCGCAATTTTACACGCAGACCACAAATCACTGGGTACCACAATGTCAAACAAAGTATTCAAATCAACGCACAGTACTTTTGAGATCTTGACAAAGCAACCAACCTGCTTTGATTGCTGTGTCAAGCACTCAACTGGTTTTTCCCTCAGCCAGAAAAATCATTTGTAAACGCTGCCAAGTCACCTCACCTCCAAGGCACATGCACATACCTCCCATTCTGTACCTTTCACAATGGGTAAGCCTCTACTCCTGCTGTCCCCCCTCCTGGAGGCAGCGTGTCTTCTATTCCCTTCTTAACACTCTTTTTCTTGGACCACCTTTCCTCTCACTTGTCAAGCATGCCCCATGCGTTTATCCCTACAATTAATTCTCGAATGTGGGGTTTCAATCCTATGACTCTCTTCTCTTTCAATTCTTGAGCACCGTAATTCAACCTATGACCTCCCTGTAACATTTTTGTTTTGGACAAATTCACATCATACCTCTGTGCTAATTCCGTCAGCTTTTTATGGGCCTTTCGTGCTTTTCAGATAACATCCTTCGCCACAAACAACAGCTCATCTTGTTCATAAAGTTAAATCCTTTCCAGGGGTAAGTATCTGCTTATTATCTCATCTAACTCTACCTTTAACCTCACCACATCTATCACCTTGGCCTTTATTGCAGCCCTGATTGTTCCCTGACTTGATGCACTGCTCAGTTCTTCACTGTCGCTACTCTGATTCCTGCAAGGATTTCCTTCCCTCAGGTTCCGTGAAACGTTCTGACTCCCAGAAGTTCCCTGATCATTTTCCATCTCCGGCACCCTCCCCTGGGACCCCTAACTGGAGGTTCCCACATCCTCAGATCAGAACGTGAGTCTGCCAATGACACTGACCTTACTGCATTCGACCCTACAAGCCCTCTTGAAGAGTCTGCAGTAGCTGGCAATGGAGAACTAACTTCTATACGCACCAGAAATGGGCTGTTCCTGCTCACAGTACTATTCCCTCCAGAATCAATTCTTTCCCCTACACCTGAATGTGACTGGGTGCTGGTTTCTCCCTGATTTGGATCATATACTGATACTATGGGTCCAATGGTGACCGGTACCATAAGGACTTCCGGCAACCGTGTAGGAACGTTAACTCCCTGCACCTCTGTTCTTCTCGGTACTGACGTCCCTGCTCCTTCCATTCCTGCTGACATCTTTCCCACTGCTCTTGCATTAGAACTCGCCTGTGGTTCCCCTGTCTTCTCTGTGTGTGCTCATTTGCCCTCTTCTGAGTCTGGATTATATGGGGGCGGACGTTCTGCTAACAACCTATTTAGCAAACTGTCATCTGTATCACTGCCGTCCTCTTCCTTCCTTTTGCAGGCATCTCCTGTTTTCACTAACAGTGGGAATAGCCTCTTTCCCTCAATGGTGTCCACTCTCCATTTCTTCAACTACGCATCCCATCGCACATCCTTAGGCTGATACACTTTCAGCGCTTTTTTCATCCTTTCCTGACTTTGCACCTCCTCTTTGCCTGTGCTTCTCTCATCCATGCATCTATTCATTCAAACTATGTTGGTCTAGGTGGAGGTAGTAATGAGGGCATCACTCCCCTCAAGTGATACAGCGCCTCTAACCTAAAAGAACCATAGCGTGGAAAAGCCAAATCTCCCTCCTTTTTGGGCATTTTTACCAATTTTGAAGCCAAACTATGGTATGGAGACCTACATTGGTGGCCATATAATGTGCTGGGTTATCCTCGGGTGGTGCTTCCTCACTCACTCGAGTCACTACTCCTCTATCTCCCCTACAAAGGTCTAGTAACACTCTAAAGCATCGCATGATTATATCAATTATTTTGCCCACAATAGGTTTTTGTTTCCACTTCCTGATGACAACCCACCAATCCCAGCGCAGCTTTACAGCAACCAACCTATCGCAGCGTGGAACACTCCGATGTCACTCCTCCTCCTTGCGCAGCAGTTCACCCTCCTTCACAATCTCACTTTACACATTCACGCACTCCACTTATAGAATCTGGTATGTCCATGAAACAACCGGACAGTTACACCTCTGACTATCTGTCCACGAAACAACCGCACAGTCTCAAGTAATTGTCTGCCTCACCTCTGGCAACTGTCTGTCCATGAAAGAACCGTATAGCTGCACCTCAGACCATCTGCCCACGCAACGACCAGACAGTCATAAACAAGGTCGATAGGCTCCAATCGCTCAAACCCACTCAAACACAGTGACCCACGGCCTGCGTTGGCCACTCGAATCGCTTTGGTCCGCCCTTGTGCACTAGCTTCCCACACGATTCTATCAAGCTCACTCACACACATTCCCTATCTCCAAACGGGTTGTGTATAGTGCTTCACGACTCCCACAATCACCGGTCAGACAATTACATCACTGGGTGTCTTCTACACCTCAAATCTATCCCTGGATCTTAGGCTACAAGTCGAGCCTGACATCAAAATCATCAAATCATATCACATGGACCGCGCGCGTTCGGCCCGAAACCACAATCACTAGACTGGCATCCCAACTCCGCAAGACATCACACAATCAAATCATCACCGCAATCTAACACACACATCCCTATTCATACTCACTCCACTGTGAACTGCTGTTTCCGCCGCACTGTCACTGTCCGTCGGTCCCTGCTAGGTCCCGTCGCTCTCCGTTCTTGATCCTCTGGGCTCTCATCTTTTGAGCTCTTTGGGGCTCTATCACTAACTTTCCCTACTCTTCTTGATTCTCCCCTCACTGCAAGATACAACCATCCGATAGTGCTACCAACTGTAGGAGCCAGGTTCCCTCTTCTGATTTACTCCGGAACCCTCTTGGTCGATGGACCTTTTTGTCTGCTTTAGAAGTGCAGAGGGGAAAAATTACTTATTCAGTTGGAATCATCAGCACAAAGAATCAGGACTCCTAAGAATCACAAACTCCAGGTTGTCAAATTTAGTGGGTTTATTACAAAGCCAAAAATAACTAAACATACAAACACCTCAAAACAAGGTTGTAGAAATACATTGGAATTAATACAAAGCCAAACCTATGACTGAAATTCAGCTTCTGGAACAGAAACAGAATGACAAATCCAAGACCAGAACGGAGGCATTAAGTGCCCCCACGTCTAGATCAGTCTTCATTGGAAGTTTGTAAGTAAAAAGCATTGTCTGTCCCTACCCTACCACAAACGTGACATCCCTACTTAGCATTCCCCAGGCAAGTCAGGTAAAAGGTGTCAGCACATTAAGACTTTCTAAGAAGTGCACTCACGTTGTATGGGTCAAGTAGCCTGAGACTACAGAGCTCGTTCTCAGATGCTCCTTCTCTCCTCATCAATATCATCTCCTCTCCTGACTCAACCCCCAGGGCACTATCCCTAATTCAAACACCAAAATCTCTGATCCCGCCCACTGCTCGTCTTCTGATCACCTCATCCAGCTGGGCACTCCTCAAAGGTGAATTTCCAGTTAGTTTCGATACTCCAAGTTCCGTGCTTGATGACCTTGATTGCCAGGCCTTCTCCAGTGAGAAAGAACACCGTCCCACATTATCGGCTCTTTCTTGGGTAAATGTATTCTTTCCTCCCCTAAGCCTAGCTCCTTAAACAAAAGCCTTATTCTAACTAACAAAGATGGGCTTCTCCACCATCAACAGAAACGTGAGAAAAGAACAAATCCAACATGCACATGAAATTCAAACCTCAACTCCATGATTACCGAGCACCAGAGAGACTACATTTCAGTCCTACAGAAATCGGCCAACATAAAAAATAATACATAGGCCTCATGGAATTACATGTGAATGAGCTCTTTTACTGAGCATATCTGAATCAGCAGGTTACATGGACACATCAGATGTGTAGGTATGCGCAAGCAGCTAGCACAAATCTACACGTCAATGTTTTCAGTTAAACACGCACGTATTGCAACATTAATTTCTCCACGTTTATATGAAAAATATACCTAGCACATCACATTTCACATTATTACAGTACACATTCTACTGTCACAGGTTAACACGACAAAGAAATAAATGTAGGTGCGAACTACTCATGATTATAATGCACCCCTACAATGAAAGAGCACCATTGCGCTCTCTGGGAATTCACAAGGGCATATTATCAAGCCCATTATCGCCACTTTAGCGGCAGTTTCCTGCCGCTAAAGCGGCGATAATGTTATCGCCGTTCTTTGATTATATGGCCCTTGTGTTTTATTTTTTTCGTGGAGAGTAAATCCACACATACAGTTGGGCTCTCTTTGGTTTTGGTTGATACATTATCTCCATACTTTATCAGACCCCGCCCCCAACTTTACGACTCTCAGTGATTTTAGCTATCATATTGAAGATAACGCTGATCGTCTTGCGAACTGCTTTCCAGGTGAACTATCTACCCTGAATTTAACCCAAGTGGTTTCATATGCTACTCATGCTGCGGGATACGGGGTGGATCTTATCTTTAGTAAAGTAGAGAATCTCAACTGTGCAAGGCCCATATGTCTAGCCGGGAACGATCACCTTACAGTTCCCTTTTCTATCCTGACTCGGGTTAGGAAATGTAATCATATCCTGCGGAGCCGATCTACAGATCATGGCAGCAGCCAAATGAGATCCCTTCTTTAAGTCATACCAGGAGTAGCTCACCTCCATTCTAGATTCCCTAGCCCTTTCAAAAAAGAAAGGACTCTAACTAGGAGTAAAGTAGAGCTTGGTTCAATTCAGATCTTTTCGGCCTCAGAAGAAAGTGTCGCGAATTAGAAAGAAAATAATGCAAAACGTTACATGATGCAGATGACATTCTGCACCGCGCAGCCATCCATGTACATCATTAAAAGGATGAAGGAAGCTAAAGCCACCTATGAGGCAATGAGGATCAAATCAGCAAAACCTTCCTCCAAAGAAATATCCTCAGTTGTGAGTTCCAAGATTCATCCTATTTCCGTGCATCAGGAGGTTTTCCACTCACAAGTCAGATGCCATCCAATAGCCCAGCTCCTGAAGAGTAAAACCGCACCAGGCCACCATCCAGAAACCCTGCGGGACTTGTGTTCGCCTGTGCTCTTCCCTGTCTGCACGCGCTCCATCGGGAATGACTAACCTTGAGCCGAGATGCACAGCAGGCTCCTCCGCGGCCCCCTGTCCTCCTTGGGTCCTGCATCCTGGCAGGGTGACAATAGCTCCTGTGCTCTGTAATATTCAGAATTCTTAGACCATTTCTGCGACGCAAGTGCTGGCTGTACTGTCATAAAAACCTAAACAGCAGATGAGCTTGCTATAAGCATCCGAGAAGGCAATTTATGGAAGACACGACTGTGGGGAGAAGTAACATCTTTATTTTATGTAATATGAGAAAATGTTCATGTAAATGGAAAAGATGATACCCTAAGAACAAGCAATCCTAGAACAATATATGCACGGAATAATATTTTGCATATAGTAACCTACAAATGCCTTCATTTTTAGGTAATCTTTACATAGCTTACTCAAAATGCATAGCTTTTTATTGTGTTAGCTATGTACATATTTATCAATATTAAGGTTGCTGTTGTCTGTGTGCATTTGAGATCAGTTTTGTCACCAGAATATCATAAAAATGTGCGCCATGAATGTCTGTTAAGAAATATAACATACATCTACCGTTAAAACCTTGGGGCAAATGTGAGATGTACGTTTTACGTTATGAAAAGGTTTTGTTTACCTTTTCATAACAACGTTTTATGGTGCACTTGATAATATCAGAGGGGTCCGGTAGTTCTTTACTAGAGCTACAATTTTTTTTTACATCTTTACATTGTTACTGATTCTTAAAACACCATTTTGAAAGCACGTGGAAGTGTTTTCAGGAGCAGCGAAGTGCAGAGACAGGAAGGTTCCATGTCAAATGACTGCTCTTTCCTTTACATTTTTGGAATGGTGTGGATTTAATAGGTCTGTTTTCATTGATGTGAGTTGTGTAACCTCTCATTCTCCACTCTCGTGATTTGTTTTAGCAGCACCGCCCCGTGTTAGTTTTTCGTAAAAAAATGCAAATTAACATTTAACATTCGCTTACCTGAGACATGCCTTGCAGTTGAATACTTTAAGTTACAGCTGCAGTAAGTTATCAGCGTGTTTAGCATTCTCTCTAAAGTGCAGCAATAACGAAATGATTTTCATTTTAGAAGAAAAATAACGAATTGAATACAAATGTTAAATTAAAATGTATTGATGATGAAAGAAAGAGTTCAGAACATGTGTATTTATATTTAGACATTTAACTTTGTATGCTTCTGTTTTAGCCCTTGTCAATGTATCGCCCAGTGTATTCATCTATTCTCGTCGCTCCTAAATTAAATCCTTGAAAACGTTAAAAATGCCGTGTTTGATCAGCAAGGACCTATGAGGACATCTAGTGGAAAAGAGGATCAACTGCACATTTCTTGCGCTGTTGATTTTGGGGTGGGTAATGAGCAACTCTGTAGATGTGGCGCCTTTTTCAAATAAAGCGTCTCTTGCGGATTTTCATGTGGTTATTAGCAGGAATCTAACCCATTATTTTAGCTACTACGTGGAAGAGACATAGATAAGATAATGATAATGAGACCTGATATTTGAAAAAGGAAATCACCTATATTATGCGTGCAACACCTGTGCATGTCAGCTCCTTTTTCACTCATGGACCTCTTACAGCCCATTCCTCTAAAATGCTTTTATTTTATCTGCCTGATGTTCGCTTTATTTTTATTTGTGGTCTGGAACATCGAAAATAGCCAGAACCAAGACACGTATATTAATAGCAAGGTGCACTTGTTGATTTGACGTTTATTTTGAGTTACTGTCAAGACGATGTTGTCGAAAATAACGTAGGGACGAGAAACCAATTGCTAATGAATACTAAAGCAGGCTAACCTAATACACAGAGAAACCACATAGGAGCACAAATACCCCAACTCAGAGATGGACTGTTCAGAGAGTACTGAAATAATACATTAACATGACTTTAAAAGTACACTGAGGGCCTAACCGGACACCTACTCTCTCCTCCGGTCAGCTCCAGTAAAATACAGCTAGCAATCGAACATGACAGTTTCACCTCCACCCTTCCATCCAATTCCACCCTAGAAAATATGGCACTCTTACAGACACTCACTCCATGCAATCACCAAGACAATGCCATTAACAATGCACTGGTAATAATAGTATGCACGCACTGAATACCAAACACATGCAGTCACCCACAAGTCCACCTGCCCATGCACATTTGTCAAACTAGCAACATTCCAGTCATTTGAGCTCACCACCTGCCACTTTCCACTCTTTTTTAAGTTTGAAAAGAGTAAAGTTTATTAAAGTAAAAGGGAATGGGAAAGAGAAAAGGGAATGCAATAATGATACATATGTATTATGCTATGAAAGCATAGATATACATGGAAGAGTGGTTGTTTAACAGTAGTAAAAAGATACATGAAAAAAACAAACAAATATGATCATTTATCTAAAACGTAACAACATAATCCTATTAAGTCTATACAGGTAATATTAAAAATAGAGAAAACACAGAGGTGCCAATCACGATCCTGTAAAAACCGGGTACGAACCGTCGGACGGAGCAAATTCTTCGTCCGACGCGTACCCGGTCGTCAAAATGTACAAACATGGAATTACGATTCGCACGGAAACACCATTTCCGTACGAATCGTACAAAACCCCGACCGACGAAAATAAACATACAAATGCGATCCGGGAAAGCGCCGACGTGACGTCGGGATGCACGCAGCCTGCCATTCACGAACGAGGAATTACGATTCGCACCGACGTCATCCCGCACGGTGAATATTTTCCGGCTGCCAAAAACTGCCGGGAAATCAGGACGACGCGAACAAGGAGGACCTGTACGCGACGGACAGACAGGACGACGCGAACAAGGAGTACCCGTACGCGACGGACAGACATGGACCCGAACCTACGTGTCATCCCGGCCCTCATAGCAGTCGACCTCCTCTACAGGTTCCGACGCAGACGCCGCAGAAGGTCAGAACAACAAAGGGATGGGGGAAAGGGGGGGGTGGCAGCAGCAGGGCAGGCCACAAAAGCCCCACCAAAGTCACACAGCACACATGCACTGGACATACCTGACCCTCAGGCCCTGGTCACTACGAGGGGGTGGGGGCATGTCCAGCTAAGCCAGCGACCGCCACAACGGAAGTTCTTGACGACGCGAACCGGCAACACAACCAGACAGGTACGTCCCGTACCCACGCCTTAAGAGCGTGGGTACGAGTCGTACCACGCCCACACCTACGTCACCCCAACAATGGCGGGACGGCTCGTACCCACGTGGCAAAGGCCTGGGTACGGCCCGCACAAACATCACATAGCGTGGGGACGGATATGTACGGACCGTACCCCCACCCCGTATGCATGGAGCGTACCCCCAACCCCAACAGTGTAAGTATGACACGTACCCCCACCCGCGTATGCAAGGAGCGTACCCCCCACCCCAACAGTGTAAGTACGACCCGTACCCTCACACGCGTACGCATGGAGCATACCCCCATGCCAACATTGTACGTACGACACGTCCCCCCACCCGCGTACGCATGGAGCGTACGTCCCACCCCAACAGTGTACGTACGACACGTACCCCCACCCGCGTATGCAAGGAGCGTACCCCCATGCCAACATTGTACGTACGACACGTCCCCCCACCCGCGTATGCATGGAGCGCACCCCCCACCCCAACAGTGTAAGTACGACCCGTACCCTCACCCGCGGACGTATGGAGCATACCCCCACCCCAACAGTGTAAGTACGACTCGTACCCTCACCCGCGTACGCATGGAGCGTACGTCCCACCCCAACAGTGTAAGTACGACCCGTACCCTCACCCGCGTACGCATGGAGCGTACGTCCCACCCCAACAGTGTAAGTACGACACGTACCCCCACCCGCGTATGCAAGGAGCGTACCCCCATGCCAACATTGTACGTACGACACGTCCCCCCACCCGCGTATGCATGGAGCGTACCCCCCACCCCAACAGTGTAAGTACGACCCGTACCCTCACCCGCGGACGTATGGAGCGTACCCCCACCCCAACAGTGTAAGTACGACTCGTACCCTCACCCGAGTACGCATGGAGCGTACGTCCCACCCCAACAGTGTAAGTACGACCCGTACCCTCACCCGCGTACGCATGGAGCGTACGTCCCACCCCAACAGTGTAAGTACGACACGTACCCCCACCCGCGTATGCAAGGAGTGTACCCCCATGCCAACATTGTACGTACGACACGTCCCCCCACCCGCGTATGCATGGAGCGTACCCCCACCCCAACAGTGTAAGTACGACCCGTACCCTCACCCGCGGACGTATGGAGCGTACCCCCACCCCAACAGTGTAAGTACGACCCGTACCCTCACCCGCGTACGCATGGAGCGTACGTCCCACCCCAACAGTGTAAGTACGACCCGTACCCTCACCCGCGTACGCATGGAGCGTACGTCCCACCCCAACAGTGTAAGTACGACACGTACCCCCACCCGCGTATGCAAGGAGCGTACCCCCATGCCAACATTGTACGTACGACACGTCCCCCCACCCGCGTATGCATGGAGCGTACCCCCCACCCCAACAGTGTAAGTACGACCCGTACCCCCATGGAGCGAACCCACACACGTGTATGGACAAAGCGTACATATTGTTAAATAGGAGGGGTGTGTGCCAATCACTCCCAGCAGTGCCCAGAGTCAGGAGGGGTGTGTGCCTATCACTCACAGCAGTGCCCAGAGGCAGGAGGGGTGTGTGCAAAGGCCTCCCACAAGTGCCCAGAGACAGGAAGGGTGGGTGCAGAGTCCTAACAGCAGTGCCCAGAGGCAGGAGGGGTGTGTGCAGAGTTCTCCCAGCAGTGCCCAGAGGCAGGAGGGGTGGGTGCAGAGTCCTCCCAGCAGTGCCCAGAGACAGGAGGGGTGGGTGCAGAGTCCTCCCAGCAGTGCCCAGACGCAGGAGGGGTGTGTGCCTATCACTCACAGCAGTGCCCAGAGACAGGAGGGGTGTGTGCAGAGGCCTCCCAGCAGTGCCCAGAGACAGGAGGGGTGGGTGCAGAGTCCTCCCAGCAGTGCCCAGAGTCAGGAGGGGTGTGTGCAGAGTCCTCCCAGCTGGGCCCAGAGACAGGAGGGGTGGGTGCAGAGTCCTCCCAGCAGTGCCCAGACGCAGGAGGGGTGTGTGCCTATCACTCCCAGCAGTGCCCAGACACAGGAGGGGTGTGTGCAGAGTCCTCCCAGAAGTGCCCAGAGACAGGAGGGGTGTGTGCAGAGTCCTCCCAGCAGTGCCCAGACACAGGAGGGGTGGGTGCCTAACACTTACAGCAGTTCCCATGTAACGCAAAGGGTGGAGTAGCCACAGATACCATGCCCACAAATGTCAGTCAGGTGCCCAAAGACCCTGCAGTACATGTAACCACATGTGTGTGAGGCTGGGAGTATACGCATGCATAGCGCAGAAAAGAAACATGTCCACATGAAGTCATGTCAATAGTCCACATACACAAGTACAATGACTATCAAGAATGCCACGAATGATGCAGGTGGAGACATCGCACAGCATGCATGTGCAAAGTAGAAGGAGTCCGTCACACACCCAGCTAATGTACACACAGCTCTGCGCTAAATATTGGGAACACCCTGCAGGGAAGATGTCAGGGTACACAGAGGAAGGGATACACCTTTGGACAATTTCACCATGCAGCAACTGCTTACATGAACACAGAAACCTAGCAAACACCGTGTGATGGCACACAGATCCCAGGGTCCCCCCTATGACCAGCACACTACTACATTTCCCACACAACCAACACATGATCACCACCCAAAATCATGTAGCAGCCCCACCAACAGCAATATCAGAAAAGCAGTAGTGTTCAAAGGAAACAAAAATGGCTTTAATCAGCATGATCAAAAATTGTATGTTCGTATAAGGTTCAATATTTACAAAGCCCATTGGGCAGTCCAGAAGTCACAGCTGGATGGGGGACACAGTGGGATGCGTGTCCCCTAGCTTGCCTGCACAGTTACATTCCGTCGTCTTCCACAGGGGTGAGGGCATCATGTGGGGGGGAAGAAACAGGCACCGCAGGGACAGGAGGGTGAAGGGTAGGCGTCGTGGGTGCAGGGATGGAGGACTCCACCACAGGGGGTGGGGCAGGGCCAAAGGCGGAGGCCAGGATCTCGCTGCACACCTTTGCAAGGTCCTCCAGGGAATCCCCTGCACCCGAAGGAACCACAGGCCCCAAGGAGGGGGGGGGGGTCAGAGGGATGGGTCGCAGCGCCACTGGGGGAGGGTGTAGACAGGGGGGGAATCAACCACTCTGACCGAGGACTTCCTTGACCGCTTCCGTGGTGGCGTCCCTGTGGGGCTCAGGGACAGAGCGGCCATGAAGGAGTCTTTGGGGGAGATGTGGCCAGGAGAGCTGAGGGGAGGGGATTTGGAGGGAGTGGATTGGGTGGAATGCGGACTCCCACTCTGGCTGCGTGTCACACGTTTGCCCCCCGACCCAGTGGGTGTGCCTACTTCACCCTGTGTGTGCGTGTCAGGAGGTGTGCGGTGGACCTTCCCTGCTGGTGTGGTGCCTGTGTGTGTTGTGGTGGGTGCATGCTGACGTCTGGGTGTACGTGGGACAGGCATGAGAGTGGGAAGTGTGGATGGGGCAGGGGTAGGGGGTGGGACGTAGCGCTGCAGGAGACCCACTGCTGCAGTCAGTGTCGAGTCTATCGACCTCAGCAAGCTGCGTTGGTCAGCCTGCGATGAATGAATGCCCTCCAAGTATGCCTCCATGTTGTGCAGCACTTGGCTGTGGCCATGGAGGACATTAAGGATCGCAGCCTGACCAACCTGCAACTGCCGCTGGATGTCCACAGACTCGGCATTGGCGGCAGCAGTGGAGACAGGGGCAGGGGGTGCGGTGCCTGGCAGGAAGGAGACATGTGGTGACCGGGCATGTTGGGAAGGGACACGAGCAAGTGGGAGGCTGCTGATGGCAATGGAGGGGGCGGGGCGAGATGTAGTGCCGCTGTCAGCTGCTGGTGCAGCCGCCGCTCACTCGGAGAGATCATCCTCGGACCCGTCAGCTTCATACTCTGTTGTGCCAGTCGACAGGTCCCCGGGTTCACTCTCCTCCACCTCAGTCCCACTTGATGTGCCAGCCCCGATGTCACCGCTGGCACTGGTGCTCGGTCCCTCTGCTCCGTCTGTGCCCATGTCTCCCTCCGTGTCCCCCGACGATGCTGTGGGCAGGGTGAAGAGACAGAAATTAATCATACACCTGTATACATATGTCACATGAGTCCAATCTACATAGGTCACAGTGCATAGCCTGAAACAAAAGAAGAGTTACATCTACAAAACAAGGTACATATGTAGGGCATGCAAGACACAGTTGTTTGACCCACCATGCCACCGAAAAACTATGGAGAGCATGACACAATAGCAAATGAGATGGAATGGAATTTTGAATGAGGAGCAAGGCCCTGGGGACAATCCAGCACTGCATCTGCACCACACAGCGTGGCAGGAAATAGGGATGAGCAGGGACCATATCCAGGAACAAGAGGCACATGCAGCATAGGTCATACTGAAAACATGCCCACCATGACTGGCCCACTGCACCTTGAGTGCATGTCCAGACAAACATCACACACTGGCCAGTCCTAGCAAGGAGATATCAGGTTGTGACATGAAGGCCATGCCCGCACCACCCACCCCCTACATGAGACTATTATTTGGAGACACAGGAAGCACATACATCCCTTAGTCTGGGTGAAATACACATGGGATGCAACAAATCAAGGTTGCACACAAAATACCCAAGGTGCGCCTGTCCAAATAATCATGTACAAATGGGCATCATCAGATGATTGTAACAAGACACACAGGCAATGTCCACCGTGAGTATGAACAAGGAAAATCAGGTCAGTCTGTACAGTGGACACTTGTACTACATTTCACGTCAATATACATTTGGCCAGGGGACAATGGCACAGAGCACAACCTATGCTGTAGACACAGAGATTGTCAACATATTCGGATTACACACATGATACCTAGGAAAATATGCCCCTGGGGACAGTAGTGGCCACACAACTCCATGCTCCTGAATGGGAATGACTGCAACACACGCTACCATCCCCGCACTATGCGTACCGCGCACTCATGCACATCATGTCACAGGCCACCACATAGGACATGCGTGCTGTAAGGCCTCACACTTGAGAGACTAACTCCCATGTCTGGACTCAGCATTAATGCCAACTGACATGGAACCCACAAGACCAGAACTGGACAGGGCACAGGCAAGGTCCCAAAACCTGTTACACACCACCCCCACACATGATGCTGCAGGCATTGTACACGTGGAGAAGGTGCCAGGCCACATAACCTTGTGACGGAGTGACTTCACACAGACCAGGGAACACATTGCAAGGAGGGGAAGGGAGGCAGGAGAGCACTGCAATACTGTGGGTAACAGGATCTGCACAGCACCATTAAACCCTGGCAGTGCATCCATGGAACAGTGCACTTACAAATGCTGGTGAAACACAACAAACACACATGTACCTACCCCCTTCCTGCTGCTGCATCTCCTGTAAGCGCCTGTCCATGTCTGGAAATACCACCGCCAGCACACGCTTGTGGATGTGGGAGAGACGGCGGCGCCCGCAGTTCTTATGGCTCTCAGGTGAGTCCCCCAGCAGGACCTGTGCGATCCTCCGCGTCCAGCACTGGATATCCTGCCAGCGTTTCCTCACCTGGGACAGGCTCCGCCTCCGACCATCCGCACTCCTCACGGCACTGACGGCGGTCAGCCAGATCTGCTCCTTGGCAGAGGCGCCTACCTGTGAGGATGAACAAGTGACACTACATCAATACACCTGCAACATGTCACAGAGACACATATGGGAACAAATTAGCTGGTTACAACAAGGCATGTCATGCAGCCAACGCATTGCACCTTTGCCATAGGGACATACTCCTCTGGGGAAGGGCAAAAGCAGTACGTGCCAGTGAAAGTACACAGGTGGAATGAGGGCAAAGACACAATCAATTATCAAGGCTCACACTGTGCATCACACCCACCCCTCCTGACTCTGGGCACTGCTAGGAGGACTCTGCACACACCCCTCCTGCCTCTGGGCACTGCTGGGAGTGATAGGCACCCACCCCTCCTGTCTCTGGGCACTGCTGGGAGTGATAGGCACCCACCCCTCCTGTCTCTGGGCACTGCTGGGAGTGATAGGCATGCACCCTTCCTGACTCTGGGCACTGCTGGGAGTGATAGGCACACACCCCTCCTGCGTCTGGGCACTGCTGGGAGGACTCTGCACCCACCCCTCCTGTCTCTGGGCCCAGCTGGGAGCACTCTGCACACACCCCTCCTGTGTCTGGGCACTGCTGGGAGTGATAGGCACCCACCCCTCCTGTCTCTGGGCACTGCTGGGAGTGATAGGCACACACCCCTCCTGCCTCTGGGCACTGCTGTGAGTGATAGACACCCACCCCTCCTGACTCTGGGCACTGCTGGGAGACATCAGGCATTCCCCCCCCCCCCCCGGGACCCCCCCTACAGTAGATAGCATGTGTGAGACACCTGGACACAATGCCAGAAGTCACAGTCACAAAAAAGGGACACAGTCTGTGCCAGTGGACTCTGCACTCACCTGATACCCTGATCGCCCATACAGCATGGGGTACTGTGGGAGGATCACATCCAGCAAAGCCATGTTCTCCTCCAGGGTGAAGGGCTGTGACCTCTCCACAGACCTTGACATGGTTCCAGGGAATCAGTAGCAGCAGCTGGGTCGTGGAATCCAGAGATGTGCAGGCAAGTGCTCCCTCATGGGACCTGGCTGCCTTATATCTGCCTTGCTGGCCTGTTTCATGCACAGGAGTACAGAGTGATTGGTCCCTCACCTTTGCATCCTATGTTTCCTCCAATCCCTTCAAACCTAGCACAGTCAGTGGGTTCTTATTGTGTTTTTTTCTTCAGCATGATGTCAACCCCACAAACACATTGCAACAAAGTAGATTCATTCCAACTGACTTCTGCTGTGCACCTTCCAGAACAAATTCAAACTTAAAACTTGGTCTCCATGACAACCAGCATGCATGTAGGCCTTAATACTTGTCCCTCATGTGTCCCCTATGTAAAATTGAGCTTCACCCACAGGTACGGTGCGTTCCGGGCCCCTAGGGCACCCCAAATGCATAGCAACGGCCCATACACGCGTGCGTATGTTCACTATCACCATGGGTGTCCTTGCGTATGCGTACTCGTACTGGTACGGCCCGTGCACACGCCTGTACGTTCACTATCACTATGGGTGTCCTTGCGTATGCGTACTCGTAGTGATAGTGAACGTACAGGCGTGTGTACGGGCCATACCAGTACGAGTACGCATACGCGAGGACACCCATAGTGGTACGGCCTGTACACACGCCTGTACGTTCACTATCACCATGGGTGTCCTCGCGTATGCGTACTCGTAGTGATAGTGAGCGTACAGGCGTGTGTACGGGCCGTACCAGTACGAGTACGCATACGCGAGGACACCCATGGTGATAGTGAACGTACAGGCGTGTGTACGGGCCGTACCACTATGGGTGTCCTCGCGTATGCGTACTCGTACTGGTACGGCCCGTACACACGCCTGTACGCTCACTATCACCATGGGTGTCCTCGCATATGCGTACTCGTACTGGTACGGCCCGTACACACGCCTGTACGCTCACTATCACTACGAGTACGCATACGCGAGGACACTCATAGTGATAGTGAACGTACAGGCGTGTGTACGGGCCGTACCAGTACGAGTACGCATACGCGAGGACACCCATAGTGATAGTGAACGTACAGGCGTGTGTACGGGCCGTACCACTATGGGTGTTCTCGCGTATGCGTACTTACTGACCGTATGCATGCCTGTACGCTCACCATCACTATGGGTACACATACGGCAGCACTCCCATAGTGATATGGAAACGTACACAGGCCCTCTTAGCAGCAGTACGGCGGTTTTCACACATCACAGTGGTGACAGGCAGCACACAGGAAGGAATAGGGCGGACATACTTGTCCATGGATGGACATCAAGGCATTGTCTGAGCAGTACTACATGTGTGGGGCACAGGTGTGACAGGCTGTGATGTGGCACATTACTCCTGAGTCGAGAAGGCACCAGATGTATTATGAGAGGTGTACAGATGTAATGTGTGACGGTGCAATGTGTGCCAGCCATGCCCTTGACTCCTTTGACATGTGTGCATGTCGTACTGCACACTTGGGATGACCGACACCAACACACGGAAGTGTCCCCTGATGCCCGGTACAGGGGTTACCACACCTGACTTGTCACTAACCATGGTGCTCGATGTGACTATGTCATGTATGTGTGGGGGTTTCCCATTAGGTTGATGTTGGAGCACCCTCAAAAGCTGCAGCTGTTGCAGCAACCAACATGTGTCTGTGTGTAGATTGACATTGCACACTGTTCCGCACACCATGCCACATGTGGTATCGGATGTGAGGTGCATATGTATGCATGGGACACGGAGTAGCGTAACTAGGACATGTCTGCATCCTCTCTATGAATGTGTGGTGAGTCATGACATGTGCACCTTCATGGCAAGGTGTGTGGGCTGTCCTAGTGTAATGTCATGTGACCTGTGGCTCTAGTGTTCCGCTACCAGTCCCTGCAATGGACATCCTACTTCTGCTGATGTGTGGGTGTATGTCACTCCTGTCTTGCGTCTGGCTGTTCACTTGCACTGGGACACAGCTAATCCCATTTCATGGCATGTGGAGGTTCTCAATCTCCGTGTGTAGCTGGGTCTTGGTAGGAGTGTCACCTGCCAGCCATACGTGTCCAGGGCATGTGGCACTTACCTGACTCCGTATGTAGCATATGTGTATAGACAGATTAACATGTGCTCAGTACAAATTATTTGTTGTTGTGGTGCACTCACTCTTCCTTGTCACTTCCAAATTACTGCAGAGCGCCGCCTCTTCCCCGAGCAATTCCGGACTTGGCTGCCATGCGGGAGAATGATCGTATGCAGTGCTACCGCTTCCCCCAACGGTTGATTCTGGAGTTGACGGCGAGACTGGCACCACACCTGCAACCGCTGCGCAGGTATCCTACGGCACTGACACCCAAGCTGAAGGTAATGGCAGCCCTACATTTTCTAGCCACGGGTACCTTTCAAAATACCATAGCTCATGTTGCTGGCATGTCCCAGAGCATGTTCTGCCGTGTGCTGCATGATTTCTTAGAGGCCATGTTGATTCACCTGGATGACTTCATACATTTTCCTACCCCAGAAATGTTGACTGGGATCAAGCGTGGATTCTATGCCCTGGGAGGGATGCCCCATGTCATTGGGTCCATAGATGGGACACATGTTGCTTTGGTACCACCACAGGCACAGGAGGTAGCGTACCGGAATCGCAAGCACTACCACTCCATCAATGCCCTTGTGGTGTGTCTGTCCAACATGGTGATTTCACATGTCTGTGCTCGTTTTCCAGGATCAGCACACAATGCCTACATCATGAGGCGTAGCAGGGTGCCTGAAATGATGACGCAGCTGCGCAACGAACGAGTATGTGTTGTTGGTGGGTACAGTCTGTATGTCCTGTATTTTGCGTAGACTACCAGCACGACCGCTTCTCCAGTTCTAACGATGTCCATGTGCTTCCCATGTAGGGGACGCTGGCTATCCCAACATGCCATGGCTGATCACACCTCTCCGCAACCCCATCACGCCGGCCCAGCTCCGCTACAACACCGCCCATGGCCGGACAAGGCGAGTGATAGAGAGGACGTTTGGCCTGCTGAAGAGCCGATTCAGGTGCCTACACAAGACCGGCGGCGCACTCCCATATGCCCCGGCGAAGGTCTGCAAAATCTTCATGGTCTGCTGCATGCTGCACAACATGGCAGTTGAGAAAGCTGTGCCACTCATCCTGGATCAAGATGACGAGGACCATCCACCCGTGGAGGACGAAGGGCTTGGCAATGGGGCTAGTGATGTGGAGGATGTGGAGCCGCAAGAGGACATCCGGACTCGGCTCATACACGACTTCTTTGCTTAGTGGTGAGTACCAGTGTCTGAGTGTGCACGCATTGGTCCCCGTGTGGCATGTGTTGTGATGTGTGTCTCCACCTGCATGTATGGCACGTGAGTCAGAGGTGTGTGTGGGTGTGTCACTGGAGTGATGGTGCCAGTGATGGTTGTATTTCCCCAGTCATAATTGTGACCTAGCATGTTGTCATCCATACATGTGTCGAGTACATGCACATGCAAGTGGCTGTGCTTTTTGTGGCTGACTTCTTGTGTGTCTCTCTTCCCCAGGTACTTGCGCATGCCGTCTGCTGGTTGCATTGTTGTGGCACTGCTATTCCTCATGGACACGTCATCGTGTGCTGACTCAGCGTTACAGGCACGGACACGTTTGGAAGTCTCCTTGGGGTAAGGGATGCATCAGGGGTGTATTGGGTGTGGCAGTTGTTCACGATGTATGCACACTGCCCCTGTCGATGTTTGGTTCCTCTGCAGACATGTTGCATCACCATGGTACACATGACATGCAGCTGTGTACACCTGAATAGATGGTCTGACTTGTTGACAGTCATCAGTGATGGGATAGTGGATTGTGATGATGGCATCAATGTGTGTAACACTGCCCTCGGACACATACAGTTTGCATTGGCTTGACATGGTGTGGGACTTCTACATCAGTGGATCAATGGTGTATGGCAGTCTCTCCGTGAGCAGCTGTGGGTGTTTAGCTGTTAGCCGACACTTGTGTGCCACTTCCATGGCTATCACGCATTTGTGCTGCAGAAGGGGGGTGCCAGTGTTGGACCCACATGTTACTCCACATGAAGTGTTCATGTGTACTTCAAGTTGCCTCTGCAATCCCGAAAACATGACTAATAAAGGTGTCCCTATGCCTCCAAGGTGCCTCTTCTCAGTCAATGCTGGTGTGTTGCCACGGTGCATCCAGCATGTCTGGCATGGTTTTCCCTGATAGTGGCTATGTGTCTATGTGTCGAGTAGCAAGATGCAAGCTGTGTGTGTGGGATGAGACTGTGTATTGTGCATGATGTCCATGACTGTGTGGGTATTGTGACATGTGCCATCCCCATGCATCCAACGTTGGCTAGGCCCCCATTCTCTGCATCCACCGGACTCAAGCTTGCAGGACATGGTTCTGCCACCTGTCTACACATACCTGGGTGCCCCCCAGGACACTGGACAGGATCCCTGACCTCTGCGCATGACTGTTGCTGTACTCAATGTGTCTGTCAGCACGGTTGTGCGGCCACCCCCTCAGCTGGTTGGGCCCATCACGGGTGTGTATGGTGCTCCATGTCTGTCTTGCCTAATACACTGTGACCCGTGTGTCCTGTGCCAGACTCAGGCCCCAGGGTGTGGATGGTTGAAGTCAAAAGAGAACTCAGGCATGTTGAGACTTTACAAGACACATGTAAGGTAATAATGCAACCAGCAGGCATCTTCTCTTCATGGTGTGACTTTTTATTTTAGTGGGGGGGGGGGGGATATGACATGAGGGGCTTTCCGGTTGTTTGGAATCCAAAGTTCAGTAGGGGAGTTGGTGTCCTTGACATTGGAAATCCTCAGAGTCCATGCCACAGTCTTTGTCAACATTGGTCAGACAGTGACCAGCAAGGCCATGTGGCAGAGAATGTCTTTTGATGCTGTGCTGCTGTTGCTCCAGTGGGCCAGGTGCCAGGCCAGGTGTCCTGGGAGATGGTGCTGTAGCGCTGACCCTGACGGTCCTTTCCGTGGACGACCCGGCCTCCTGCGGGGACCCTCAGAAGCAGGCCGTGACGATGTTTGGGATGCTCCATCGGATGTTTCCTCCTCCTCCTGATCCCTCCCTGTGGGTGGTGATGTTCTACGCCTTCTGGCACAGGGAAGGTTGCCCATGTTGTCGGCCATCCGACGGAGTGTATTGTGAATTCCCGTGAACACCGTCACAAGCTCAGCCTGTCTGTCCTCCATCCTCTGTTGGTGTTGCAGTAAACAGGCATGTTGCTGGGCCTGCTGGGTCTTGATCTCATCGAGGGTCCCCTTCATCTCATTGAGGGTGGACACAACCTGGGCCATGCCCGTGGTGTCCTGCCGGTATGTGTCCAGGATGTTACGGACATGGGAATATACCGGTTCCCCAGCCAACTGGTCAGGCTGGCGCCTCCGCCGTCCTCCACTCCCACCACCCCTGCCCACTTGCACCTGGCCTGCCCTTGTGGGCACATCGGGTCTCCGGGACCCCTGAGGGGTGGCATTGGCGTTGTCGCCTGGCTCCTCCTGGGTGACCGGGACACCGTGTTCCTCCTGGCCAGCCTGGCTGCTTTGTGGTGGTGGGGCAGGGATCCTGGGTGTCTCCTGGGATGTGGCAGGAGTGGGGGTGGTGGTTGGCCCCGTTGTACCTGATGCAGGTGCTGCAGGTCGTTGGACACCAGAGGGGCCAGGTTGGTCGGGGTCGTCCACAGAGTGGTGAGAGTCGTCGCTGCTGGTGGGATCGGCCTCCCGCAGAGCCGGGTCCTGTGAGTCTTCCCCCCCAGTGTTGGGGGGTGAACCACGAGGTTGACCTGTGTGTGAGAGAGACAATGTTAATTTTGGTCCATGCAACATCCATGTTTCATCAGTTTCAAAGTTGGAACATTGCCTCTGGGAATTAGGATCTGTCTTGCATTCCACTCACAGTGCACTTGTGCATGGGTGTGTCCCTTGGGCACCACTTTGGCGCCTTTAACTATGTGTGGCACAGTCTTACTTGCTGCGTCAAGTGTGACTGCAGTCAGCAGTGGAGTGGGCAGGTGTGGTGAGCCATGCATTGGCGCCTTCCGTGTTGCACTGTACGTGGGCATATGGAGTGGTTCCACACACTTAGATAATGCAGGTAGCTGTCGTTGTGCTCGTGCACAGGTTGTGACATGGCCCTGTGTTTTGCCATGGAGGAGAGGGGGGGTGCTGGCACTGGCCACCCTTGTCTACATGCACGCAGTCCACCTGCTGACGACCAGACATTCCCACACACCACAAGGCTGATTTGCTCTCCCTGTGTCTCCCTCCCTCTGTGTCCCCCTCTCCCTCCCTCTCTGTCCCCCTCTCCCTCCCTCTGTGTGTCAGCCTCCTCCCTCTGTCCGTCTTCCTGTGTCTCCCTCCCTCTGTGTCCCCCTCTCCCTCCCTCTGTGTCCCCCTCTCCTTCCCTCTGTGTGTCAGCCTCCTCCCTCTGTCCGTCTCCCTGGGTCTCCCTCCCTCTGTGTCCCCCTCTCCCTCCCTCTGTGTCCCCCTCTCCCTCCCTCTGTGTGTCAGCCTCCACCCTCTGTCCGTCTCCCTGTGTCTCCCTCCCTCTGTGTCCCCCTCTCCCTCCCTCTGTGTCCCCCTCTCCCTCCCTCTGTGTCCCCCTCTCCCTCCCTCTGTGTGTCAGCCTCCTCCCTCTGTCCGTCTTCCTGTGTCTCCCTCCCTCTGTGTCCCCCTCTCCCTCCCTCTCTGTCCCCCTCTCCCTCCCTCTGTGTGTCAGCCTCCTCCTTCTGTCCGTCTTCCTGTGTCTCCCTCCCTCTCTGTCCCCCTCTCCCTCCCTCTCTGTCCCCCTCTCCCTCCCTCTGTGTGGCGGCCTCCTCCCTCTGTCCGTCTTCCTGTGTCTCCCTCCCTCTCTGTCCCCCTCTCCCTCCCTCTGTGTGTCGGCCTCCTCCCTCTGTCCGTCTTCCTGTGTCTCCCTCCCTCTCTGTCCCCCTCTCTCTCCCTCTGTGTGTCAGCCTCCTCCCTCTGTCCGTCTTCCTGTGTCTCCCTCCCTCTCTGTCCCCCTCTCCCTCCCTCTGTGTGTCGGCCTCCTCCCTCTGTCCATCTCCCTGTGTCTCCCTCCCTCTCTGTCCCCCTCTCCCTCCCTCTGTGTGTCACCCTCTGTCACCTCAGCCCAGCTTCCTGGGCACACACTGTTAGCAGTTCTTTGAATGGCCCTTGGATTGTTGCTGTGAGTTTGTTTCTGATCTCCAGGCACCCATTGGGTGTAGTGTCTGCACTGCTGCTGTGGTGGTGTGTGCTGCCACTCTTTCACAGTGTTGGCTGTTCATTAGCTGCTGTCATGTGCAAAAACGTGCCTTCACCCCTATGTGTTAATGCAAGGCGTCCGCCATTTGCTGGCAAGTCTTTCCTGTGTGGGGACACACTGTTTGTCTGGCTGTGACCTAGGCCATATGGGCAGAGGGCATTGTTGTCTGCTTCTGAGTTGCACTATGTGATTTTTGGGGCCCACCCTCCCGCCATCCGGGTTACCGTGTCATGTGTTGGTGTCTTCTGTGGCCTGTGACTTGACATTGTCCAGCTGGGTGCATGGGGCATGGTGGCGCCAGTGACATGTGCGTGTTCATGGAGTGTGGTTGAGTCATGCGATAGCTTGGGGTGGTTGCGTGCCTGTTTGTGAGTTTGGTTGTGGATGACGTTCCCCCCATGTGAGGTGCGTTGTTTGTGTACTCACCCGGGTCTCGGAGTCCTCCTAATCCTTCGACTGCCTCCACCGGCAGTATGGCCATCACCCTCTCCTCCCAGGGATGGTAGTGTACGGGTCTGCGGGACGGCCCTCCTCCAGTGACGTTGGCCTGGTTGTGTTCATCCGTCATCTTGGCTCGGACCCTCCTCCGCAGATCGTACCACCTGGCTTGGCATTCCTGCTTGTTCCTTCTGGTGTCCGCAACAGCATTCACAGCATCGACGATGGTCTGCCACATGGCTGTTTTTTCTGACGTGCTGGTCTGTCTGACCAATGTTCCAAAGAGGTGTGGCTCGACTCTGAGGATTTCATCGACAAGGACCTCCAACTCTCGGTTACTGAACTTTGGATTCTTGTTAGTGGGCATGGTGAGGGGTGTGGGGGTGGATGGGGGGGTGTGTGGATGGTTGTGGGTGTGTGGGTGTGGTTGTGCAGGTGTGTGTGTGTGTGTGAATGTGATGAGGGGGTGTTTGTGAAGGTGGTTGTGTGAAGGTGTGCAAGTGTAGGGTGTGGTAAAGCTTGTAGTATGGTGCTGTAGGTTGTCTGTGGGGTCTGGCAGCAGTGAGTCTGTTGCAAAGGCTCATGGTTTGTGTGTGTGGGCCCTTTTTATTGGTCCATTGGTGGGTGTGGCTGTGTTTGAAGTTTGGGTGGGTGTGTTATAAGGAGTGGTGGTGTTTTGGGCCTCTGTTTGTTTTTGGCAGTTGCAGGTCAGTGAATGTGTTGTTTTAGTGGTTGTTGGACATGTTTAGTGGCTTTGTGCCATTCGAATGGTGTATTCTTGGGTTGTTTTGTCTTGTCCTGGTTGTGTACGTGCGTTTTTAGCGTGTGTACGGGGTGTACATGGGCCATTTGGTTGTACAGTGCTGTCCTTGTGTGTGGCTTGGTACGACTCGTACATGCGGTTGTGATGTTGGGGCCTGGGGTGCGCTCCGTACTTAGGAGGTTGTGGTGGGGGTGCGACTCTGACGTACACGGGTGTACATACACGGGTGGGGGTACGACTCTAATGTACAGGGGTGCACATACACGGGTGGGGGTACGACACGTACACGGGTGTACATACAGGGGGGGTACGACACGTACAGGGGTGTACATACACGGGGGGTCGACACGTACAGGGGTGTACATACACGGGGGTATGACACGTACAGGGGTGTACATACACGGGGGGTACGACACGTACAGGGGTGCACATACACGGGGGTACGACACGTACAGGGGTGTACATACACGGGGGTACGACACGTACAGGGGTGTACATACAGGGGTGGGTAGGACATGTACAGGGGTATACATACACGGGGGGTACGACACGTACAGGGGTGTACATACACGGGGGTACGACACGTACAGGGGTGTACATACACGGGGGGTATGACACGTACAGGGGTGTACATACAGGGGGGTAGGACACGTACAGGGGTGTACATACAGGGGGGGTACGACACGTACAGGGGTGTACATACACGGGGGGTACGACACGTACAGGGGTGTACATACACGGGGGTACGACACGTACAGGGGTGTACATACACGGGGGTACAACACGTACAGGGGTGTAAATACACGGGGGGTACGACACGTACAGGGGTGTACATACACAGGGGGGTACGACACGTACAGGGGTGTACATTCAGGGGGGTAGGACACGTACAGGGGTGTACATACACGAGGGGGTAGGACACGTACACGGGTGTACATACAGGGGGGGGTACGACACATACAGGGGTGTACATACACTGGGGGTACGACACGTACAGGGGTGTACATACAGGGGGGGGTACGATACGTACACGGGTGTACATACACGGGTGGGGGTGTACATACACGGGGGGTACGTCTCAGACGTTAGGGGGCTGGGGGGAGTGTTGGGCGCGTATGCGGGCACATGTCTCCATGGTTGCTATGGGTGTTCGGTGCGGACGGTGTTTTTTCCATACGGTTGTAACATCGGACGCACGGGATGGATCGTGATTCCTCGGTCGGACTTCACTTTTCACATTTGTACGGTAAATCGTCCGAGGACGTGTCGGACACATTTTCCGACCCGAGGACGTGTGGGGAATAATTCCCAATGCGATTCGTATGGTCTTTTTCCCATGCGAATCGTAATTGGCAGTTTGTACGGCACTTGTACGATTCGTACGGTAAAAAGACCGGATACGAGTTGTACGGGGAATTTTTTTACCGGATCGTGATCGGCACCCTAATGTCAAGGAGGTTTTAAATCCTCTTGCACCAAAACCTTGTGAGCATGTGAAATTTTAGCATGACAATCAATAAACGTCATAACTGGAGACCATATTTTCAAACGTTTTACAGCCAGAGACAATGTATATACATAAACAGTGTCCAATCTATGGTTATAACATACAGCATACCACCAGGCCTGAAAAGAGAGGTCAGACAATTTTTTTCAATGTTTCGTAATCTGTTGAAATGACACTCCCAAAAGTAAATATAAAATATGTATGTTTAAAGTACATCGAGGCCAATCATTGGAGGGAGAGCCCAAAAAACATTGGCAAAGGAGAAGGGCACCACATGATGGAAGATTCGGGTGATTTGTTTCCAGACACACTTCCAAAAGTTGTGAACAAATGAACAAGTAAAAAGCAAATGTTTTAAATCTGCATCCTTGGAGGCACATGACCAGCAAGTATCAGGCAGATCAGTGTTTATCTTATGGAGAAAGGCGGGGGAAAGAAGTAACCTGTTATAAATAAAAAAGAGCGTCTGCGTGGTGTTAGCCGCTCTAGATGTTTTCCTGATCTTAAGCCAAATTTTGTTCCATAAATGAGTGGACCAATCGACATCTAAATCCCGTTCCCAGTCCAATCCTATTTTGGTTTTATCTCATAAGGAAGGTCATTTACGTAAATAGGTATACATTTTTGATGCTTTGGGACCTGAGTTCAGAAGCTCATGAGAAATGTTAGAAGAAATATTGGACGGATCCGAAACTAGAACAGACTGGTTAACAGCTAAATTCAAAGCACATTGCAGCAAGTGATATCTATTAGAAAACGAGACAGGGAAATTAAAAATAGTTTTAGCTTGGTAAAAGGATAGAACTTTGTCATTTTGAATTAGCTGATGGACCCAAAGGAGAACCTTCTGTCTCCATGATTTCCAATAAATGGGTTTGGCTTTAATCGTTATACGATTATTATTTTGCCATATTGAGGAGTGTAAAAATGAATCCATGCTGGATCTAATAGAATCTATCTAATAGAAATGTATCCAGCAACTTGCATGTATGTTTAACAATAGGAGTGGATGACTTCTGAGGTTTTCGAGTAAAGGATAAGTATTCTTGTAAGGAAAAGGGGGCTAAATAGGAGTGTTTAAGGGTAATCCAAAGAGGAGAATTGGACAAGGAATCAATGGGCCAATGAGATGATTGACATAGATTAAAAGCTTTATGATAAGAGGGAAAATCTGGAAAGTTAACACCACCCTCTGATTTAGGTTGGATAAGTTTTATCAGTGACATATGTGCTCTTCTTTTATTCCAAAGAAGAGAAGATAATAAGGAATTCATTTTTTTTGAAAAACTTTTGGGGAATGGCAGCTGCAATGTTAGAAACAGTAAAAAGAAAAACCGGAGATAACATCATTTTTATTGTATCTAACCTTCCCCACCAGGATAAATATAAGGGATGCCACCTATCAATTAGGGAAGAGGTCTTTAGACAACATTTATCCAAATTAATGGAAATTGATGAGTTAATTGAAGTAGAGAAATATACACCAAAGTACTTTATATGGTTGGTGTTCCAATTGAAGTTAGTTGTTTAAAAATCATCTTTAAAGGTGAATTCAGTTAAAGGTAAAATTTTGCATTTGTCATTATTAAGTATTTAGCCAGATACAGAAGAATAAGCTTCAGTGTCAGAAAGAAAAGCTGGTAGAGAAGATTGAGGATTGGAGAGAAATAACAAAATATTATCTGCATATGCTGCTAGTTTAATATGCGTGGTCTCATGTTTAAAGCCGTGGAATTTTGGATTTTGATGAAGTCTAGATAGGAAGGGTTCGAGGGCTAGATTAAACAAAAAAGGGGATAAGGGACATCCTTGCCTAACACCTCTACCGAGATTAAAATATGATGAAGTAAGGCCGTTGCAAATATGGCTGGTTTAGGATTTGAATATAGGAGAGAGATTAAATGAACAATTTTAGGACCAAAACCGAACCACCTAAGTGTCAAAAAAATAAAAGGCCAGTAAACTCTATCAAAGACTTTTTCCATATCTAATGCTATAGCCGCTAGAGATTCGGAAGAATGAGAGATTTGGAGAGTATATAAAAAAATAAATGTGTTATCTGTGATAAAATGACCTTTCACAAAACCTGATTGTTCTTTACCTAAAAAGTTAGGGAGAAAAGACTCTAGGCGGAAGGTCAGAGATTTTTAGAACATTTTATAATCTATATTCACTAAGGAAATCGGTCTATAATTCTTACAAAAGCGTGGGTCTCTTTTTTCCTTGGGTATAAGGCAAATTAGGGCCTCTAAAAAGGAACCTTAAGAAGTTCCTGTTTGCAAAAAGGAAAAGAGAAGTTGATGTAATTTGGGAAGGGGAAGATGGGAAAAATGTGATAAAAATTCCGCTGTGAATCCATCTGGGTCTGGAGCTTTATCTTTTTTAAGAATGAATAAAGCAGAGTGTAATTCCGTCAATGAGACATCAGGTTCCAATGAATTAAAGTCTAAGTCTAAATGAGTATCAGGTGGTTTATCAATAGAAGAGAAATAGCCCATGATGAATTCATCTTTAGGTGTAGTTTCGGGTGTATACAGGGAATAATAAAATGAGTGGAATTCTTATAAAATCTCTGAACCTATGCACCCGGCTTTAAATTTGGGTGTTTGTTGATCATCAAGGATCGATTCAATGCTAAAATTTTGTATTTTAACTTTAAGGTAATTCGCCAATAATTTGCCTGATTTGCTTTGGCCACCATAAACATTTTGCACTAGTTTTGAGTAAATACAAAGAAGCATTTTCAGTTGACTCCTTATTAAATTGAAGTTTGGCAGCTATTAAATCTGTTAAACACTCTTGTGACTTAGTAATAAAGTAGGAATGTTCCAATCTCTTTATCTTGGCAAAAAGATCTGTGGCGGTCTTTCAGGCATTATGACTGTTGGACCTAACGTCCTAGAGGTAGCTTGGCTCAGGCCAACAGGCTTTTATCCCAACATGGCATATCGTGCTTGCATCACACTCAGCTCACACCTTAACGCAACACAACTTAAAAAGGACACTACACCGATTAATTTTAAAGTTTTCCAGAAGTCTTTATCTTGTCTTCTCAAACGGGGTTAATCAGCTTCACATTTCAGAATAAAGCATTTCATAGTATTCACCAATAGCACAATTTATTTCTTTACTTCAATATAGCAAATACATAAGCACCATTGGATATTTCACTCCAGCACCTTGATCCTGGAGCACCGGTTTGAAGTCCCCCAGATAATGCTCCACACAACAGTTACATAGTACTGGATTTCAAATGGTCATCTAGTCTACACAATGCTCTTTGGTCAGTTGGATACTCTAGGCGCTATACTTCAAAAATCTTATACTGTCGCATATTATCAATACTTTACATTTAGATGCTATTTTGGAACTGTTACTCTGCTGCTGTGAATCAGGTGGTTACAGCTAGGCAATATACAAGGAAATCCCACTTTCAATGGAAGGCAAGCTGTTACACATAAGCATCCTACATGAAACTTTCTCTGTTACTGGGAAGTAATCTATTATTTCTAGCGCTATTTTTGACAGTCTCAATGGGTAAACTACAGTCTCCTGAGTAAATACAACATCGTGCCAGAGTTTTGATCTTAAAACCTGGCTTCCCCTGTGTTAGAAATGGGGGTCTCTAGTTGGCAATGGCTGGCCACTGTCCAAGTAGGGACCCTTCTTCCTAAGTCAGAGTAAGCAGCCTACACCCTTTGACAGCCCCTGCTCAACCCTGTGGTAACGTAGCACGAGCAGCTAGGCTTATCTCAGAGGCAGTGTGTGAAGCATTTATGACCATACACAGTAATATAATGAGGAACACTACAAATGGACACCACTCAAGTAGTTATGAAAAATAGGTATTTTTATATAGACTTAATCACAAGACCAATAACAGTAAAAATCCACAATACTATAAAAATATAATTACTTTAGAAATGCTGCAAGGAAAAATAGTTCAGGATGCACAATATGATGTTTAGTACAAGGCAGGGGTCTCTGCGACCCTTTTACTCACAAAGTATCTGGTTCCTGGAGCAAAGCAACAAAAATGTCGCTAAGGAGCTGTAGCGAGAAATTTCCTCACGCTAACCAGCGATGTGTTGAATCCTTACCGCGAGGGAGGATGATGCGCTGGGTTGCGGGCAGGACAAAGCGACAAACTTCCTCACGCTAAGCCGGTGATGCGATGAAATCCTTGCCGCGAAGGGAGGATGATGCACCGAGCCTGTTGCGTGTGCGATCTTGCTGCGTTGACAAAGATGGCGCTCCGCGAGGGAGCGACGATCCGGATTCGATGCGGGGAAAATGGCGAACGCTCGGCGTCCGCGCTAGGATGATCCTGTTGCGATGATTTCAGATAGCGGGCGTTTTCAGGCCCGCAGACAGGTGCTGCGACGATCTTCGGATAGCGGGCGTTTTCAGGCCCGCAGACAGGTGCTGTGACGATCTTCGGGGTTAGCGAGCGCTCGGCGACAGCGGAGCGGCGATTTTTCTCACGCTCACCAGCTGCAGCGGCTCGCTAACGGAGGTTAGCGACGATTTTCAGCGCTCTCTTCTCAACAGTAGAAATAGAGGTCCTGGAACACACAGGAGCCTCACCTGCAGATAGTAATCCTCGCTGGGAGGAAACAGGAGGCTGATGGTGGAGTCTGATGTGCCTGAGACTCCAGCAGGAGGCTAGCTCTCTCCTAGCCCTCGGGTAGTTGCTGTAGCAAAAGAAATAAAAGTCCAATCAAAGTTCTTTTCCTCTTCTTGAAGTCCAGTAGTAGCAGCTGCAGGCCAGTCCCAGAAACAGCACTCAAGGCACAAGGACAGCCCTTCTCTTGCAGATTCCTGTAGCCACACGGACAGAGGTTCTTCTTGTTATCCAGGAGCAATACAAATTGTAGGGGTTTGTGCACAAATATTTATACCCCCAAAGTCTTTGTTCTTAGGGGTCCCAAGTCTCTGAACCCAGCCAGAACCAGTTCGGCCCAGCCCTGGAGCACTTTGTTGATCAGGCTGCATCCTTCCTTTCAGAAAGAGGGGGTCTGCCTCAGACGCACAGTGGGAGGTGGAGCCAGCATTCACCTTGCCAGGCACAGTCCTATTCAAGTGCAGGAGCTACCCCTCCCCTCACACCAAGGCAGGTCGCTCTATTCAACCCAGGTCTGACTCAGCTGCCCTGTCCCTCCAAAACCAGACTGCCAATACACATCAGAGCAGAGCAAACTGGAAGGCTTAGGCAAGAAAGTACCTATACTCTAAAAGTGGTAGTTTCAAACACAGAATATAAAAATAACCTTCACTAAAAGATGTATTTTAATATTCTGAGCTCAGGCATACTAGATTCGTTTTTCTACCATGTTCTGTGGGTCAGTTAGGACTAGAGAATGTAATAGCCCAGACCTCCCATTCTGGCCTATGGAGAACAGGTAGCCTTACAGTAGTGAAAAACGAAATGGGGTGTAATTCACTACTAGGACATGCTACATACATCAGGGCATGTCCTACCTTACACATACAATGCGCCCTATCATAAGGGGGGCTTACAGGATGCCAAGGGAAGGTTTAGGGGCTGGGAAGTGGGTGCACTTCACAGCCAAGGTGGCAGTTCTGGACTGCACGCAGACACTGCAGTGGCAGGTCTGAGGCACACTTTACAAGCTGCTTCTGTGGGTGGCACAATCCCGTGCTGCAGGCCCACCAGCAGCATTCGGTTTACCAGCCCTGGGCACACACAGGCCACGCTACTAGGGACTAACAGGTAAACCAAATAAGCCAATCATGGATGTACCAATTCATATGTCATCTTTACAAAGGGAGCATTCGCGCTGTGGCACTGAATGGCAGTGTCACCGCGCCCAGAGCATCTATAACCAGCAAAAACAGAGGAGACACAGCGGAAAAATGGAAGGGAGACTCACGCCAATGGTGCCAGGTCTAACACACGTCCCCTCCAGCTGAAATGTGGGGAGAACTACCCATCCCCTGGGAGGTTCTCATCACTAAGGCGGAAAAATCTGGACAGACCATCAGCATTGGCGTGTTCTGTACCAGGGCGGTGTTCCACCGTAAAGTCCATACCCTGTAGGGAAATGGACCACCTTAACAACTTGGGATTCTCACCCCTCATCTGCATTAACCACCTGAGGGGCCTGTGGTCGGTCTGAACCCGGAAGTGAGTCCCAAACAGGTATGGTCTCAGCTTCTTCAGCGCCCAGACCACAGCAAATGCCTCTCGCTCGATCGCACTCCACCTCTGTTCCCGTGGAAGTAACCTCCTACTGATGAAGGCTACAGGTTGGTCATTCATCTGTGACAGAACAGCCCCCACCCCATGCTCTGAAGCGTCTGTCTGGACAATAAATTCCTTAGCAAAGTTGGGCGCCTGGAGTACGGGTGCTGTACACATGGCAGTCTTGAGAGCATCAAAAGCTTTCTGACAGGTGTCAGTCCAGTTCACAATCTTGGGCTGCTTCTTGGAAGTCAGCTCAGTCAAGGGGGCAACAATGCTGCCATACCCCTTGACAAACCTCCTGTAATAACCCGTGAGTCCTAAGAAGGCCCTCACCTGGGTCTGGGTCCTTGGGGGCTCCCAAGCCAGGATGGTCTCAATCTTGGGCTGTAGAGGGGCCACCTGGCCACTCCCTACCTGGTGTCCTAAGTACACCACCGAACCCTGCCCAATCTGGCACTTACTGGCCTTGATTGTGAGGCCTGCTCTGCGCAGCGCCATCAACACTTCCCAGAGGTGGCGTAAGTGGTCCTCCCATGAGGAACTAAATACGGCAATGTCGTTCAGGTAGGCGGCACTGAAATCCTCCAGCCCAGCCAACACCTGGTTGACCAACCTCTGAAAGGTGGCAGGGGCATTCTTCATCCCAAAGGGCATCACACGGAACTGGTAGTGCCCATCTGGGGTGGAGAATGCGGACCTCTCCTTTGCCCCATCAGTTAAGGCGATCTGCCAGTACCCAGACGTTAGATCAAACGTGCTGAGGTACCGGGCAGCCCCCAACCGATCTATGAGCTCATCAGCTCTGGGGATGGGGTGCGCGTCGGTCCTCGTGACCGAATTGAGACCTCGGTAGTCCACACAGAACCTAAGTTCTGGAGTGTCACCAGGCGCTGCAGCCTTCGGTACCAAGACCACGGGGCTGGACCAAGGGCTGCTAGAGGACTCAATCACCCCCAGGGCAAACATTTTGGAGACCTCCTCCTTAATGCAGGCCCTTACCCTGTCGGTCACCCTGTAAGCCTTGTGCTTGACAGGAGGACTGTCCCCGGTGTCTACCTCATGGACGCACCAGTCAGTGACACCAGGTACCAGGGAAAATAAATCTGGGAATTGCCCCAACAGCTGGTGGCAATCTCTCTGCTGTTCTGGGGTCAGTGTGGTGAAGAGGACCACACCCTCCACTGACCCATCCTTCTCTCCTGCACACAGGAGGTCAGGAAGAGGCTCACTCTCCTCCTCCATCCCTGCATCTGTGGCAAGAAGCATGCCCACTTCCGACCTCGCAAAGTGGGGCTTTAGGCGATTCACATGCAGGACCCGCAGGGGGTTCCTGGGAGATTTAAAGTCCACCAAATAGGTAACTTGACTTTTTCGCTCCACCACCTCAAATGGACCGGTCCACTTATCTTGGAGCACACAGGGCTCCACTGGGGCCAGTACCCAAACCTTTTGACCAGGTTGAAACTCGACCAGAGTGGCATTCTGGTCGTGCCAACGTTTCATCTCCTCCTGGCTGGCTTCCAGATTTGCCTCAGCAATGTTCCTGAAACGCCGAGTTTGGTTCCTGAAGGCCAGGATGTAGCTAAACACATCCTGGAGAGGTTTCCTGGGAGATTGCTCCCAGCCTTCCTTGACCAAACTCAGAGGCCCTCTTACCGGATGGCCATAGAGCAGTTCAAAGGGGCTGAACCCTAAGGACTTCTGTGGCACTTCACGGTATGCAAACAACAGGCATGGCAAGAGGACGTCCCACTTACGCCTCAGGGGCTCCTCTAGGCCCATGATCATGCCCTTCAAGGTCCGGTTGAATCTCTCAACCAGACCGTTACCCTGGGGGTGGTAAGGAGTGGTGAACTTGTAAGTCACCCCACACTCCTTCCACAGAGACTTCATATACTGGGAGATGAAGTTGGTCCCCCTGTCGCTCACCACCTCTCTGGGGAACCCTACACGGGAGAAGATCCCCATCAGTGCACGTCCCACCACGGGGGCCGTCACTGTCCTGAGCGGGATGGCTTCAGGGTACCGGGTGGCATGGTCCACCAAGACCAGGATGTACCTGTTGCCCATGGCTGTCTTGGGGTCCAGAGGCCCCACAATGTCAATGCCCACTCGCTCGAATGGGGTGCTAACAACTGGGAAGGGTTGGAGTGGGGCTTTGATCTTCCCCCCACTCTTCCCACTTGCCTGGCAAGTCTCACAGGTCCTACAATACGTATCTGAACTCTTGCGCATCTGGGGCCAATAAAAGTGGGTGACCAGCCTTTCAAAGGTCTTGGTCTGCCCCAGATGTCCTGCCAATGGGATGTCATGAGCCAACCCCAGTAGGAAGGTTCTGAAGCACTCGGGTACCACCAGCACACGGGCTGACCCCGGCTCAGCAACCTTAGGCTCGCTATACAGGAGACTGTTCTCCCAATAAATCAGATGTGAACCGGACATATCACCTGCTGCCTGGGCTGCAGCCTGTTGCCGCATACCCTCAAGAGAGGGGCAAGTTCTCTGCTGTTCACAAAACTCCTCCCTGGTGGTCTCCCCTTCCTGCTGCCACTGGGTCAGCTCAGGCAGGTCCCCCAAGTCGGTACTCTGCTCCCCGGTAGGCTCCAGGGCATCCCCCTCAGGGTCTGCTCCCTCCTGGGCCGTGGAACCAAGAGGGCCGGTTTCCCACGCCCCCTGCCCTCTCCCTCTAAGGCAGGGACCTGGGCCATATTCTCAGGCTCCAGGTCTTTCTCAACACTCTCTTTGGCTGCCATGGACCGAGTGGTAGCACATGCCCACTCAGGCAGTCCCAACATTTGCAAGTGAGCTCTCCTCTCCACTGTAGCCCACGGTGAGTTCTCTAAATCATTGCCCAACAGACAGTCCACAGGCATGGCGGGCCTCACAGCCACCTGAAGAGTTCCTGAGACCCCCCCCCCCACTCAAAGGGAACCTGAGCCACCTCACATTGGCTCTCTGTGTTGTCTGCAGACACTACTGGGTAGAATGCGTGGGGCACAACCTGCTCTTTGGACACCAACCGGGAGCTGACAGCAGTTACACTGGCTCCTGTGTCCCTCAGAGCCTCCACTCTATGGCCATTGATGGTTACCCACTGCCTGTATTTTTTAGTGTTATCAGGCAGTGCAGGCTTAGGAACCATTTCAAAGTCTCCTAGTGAGACAAGGGTCAACTCTACGGGGTCCCAACCACCGGGGGCACCCATCTCCTCCTCCCCCAGGGCTACACTAGCAAGCTGGCGGGGCGGTGCACGGGGTGGTGCAGGCGTATCCTTTTGGGGACACTGGGGGTCAAAGTATCTGTGGCCCACCTGGCCACACTTAAAACAAGTAGGGGGCCTCCTTGGACAAGGATTACCTGTTGGAGGCACTGGCTTCTTATCTGGGGGAGGCTGGGATACCACTGCCTGGTTCCCTTGGGAATTATCTTGGGGCCCTCGGTGGAACTCCCTTGGTTTTCCCCTGTCCCCCCCACCTCTCTGCTGGGGACCCTGCCCACCTTTGGCGAAGTCTCCCACTGGACCCTTGCGAACCCGGGTGCTCACCCAGCGGTCCGCCTCCTCAGCAAGCTTCCTAGGGTTAGTCAGCTTGCAATCTATCAGATGCTGGCGTAGCTCAGGAAAACAGTTACTAGAAAAATGCTCCCATGCAATCAAGTCATACAGTTGCTCAAAAGTTTCTACTTTGCTGCCTTTTACCCAGCGCTCCATTGCTCTGCCAAAAAAAGACACATATTCTACCCATGTGGTACCCTCTATCTTCTTGCAGGTTCTAAATCTCTACCTGTACATTTCAGGGGTTAAACCATAGCGGGTAATCAAAGCTTCCTTCATGTGGGCGTAAATCATCCTACTTTCTGGGGGTAGGTCCAACAAGGTATCCCTCCCCTCACTCACAAACCGTCCCCACAACCCCGCTCCCCAATCCTTCTCAGGGACCCGGTGGGACACCATGGCTAATTCATAAGCGGCAAACCATTGCCCAATATCCTCACTTTTATGAAAATCCTTAATAACCTCTTTAGGTATATACACTCTACTCTCAGTATGCACTACTGGTATGCTGCCACCAGAGGGGGAGATCTCAATACTCTTGGCCTTAATCTCCAACTCCCTCAAAACTCTCTCATGTTCAAATTTCATCTTCATAATCTCAACTTCCAACTTCTTATTCTCTAGGTCTCTCTGACCATCCAATTTAAGCTTAGCCATCTCCATATTATGCCGCCTATCTCTCTCCCTGTCCTCCATCTCTTCTGGAGTCAGGCCCCTTGAGGACACACTAGTGCCCGGGCTGGAAACTGCTTTATCCCCTACCAAATCTATAATTTCGTCCTGCCGCTCTCCTGCATCCTCTCCATCCTCTCCCCCCTCCACAGGCTCTTCTACATTCTTTGGGGCATCCCTGGCTTCTAACCAGGCCTTCAGCGCCTTGTAATACTCTTCCCTTCTAGTGAGACCTGTGATAGGGACTGTGAAGCGTTTGCAAAAATATTTGAGCTGCTTGGCATTGTAGGTGTCTAATTTCTCTTCTTCCCAGGAGAGATCCTCAGAGGCATTGGATCTGGGCTTGGCCATTGTAATAATAACTGGTAATATCGATCAAAAATAGAATCAAAAATCTCAAAAACGTACGTGGTTATGTTATGGTCTGCACTCACTAGTAGTGTACACTATAATTACTGTATGCAATCATAAATGCAAGTCCAGATCCTCACCGCTGACCACCAATGTTAGAAATGGGGGTCTCTAGTTGGCAATGGCTGGCCACTGTCCAAGTAGGGACCCTTCTTCCTAAGTCAGAGTGAGCAGCCTACACCCTTTGACAGCCCCTGCTCAACCCTGTGGTAACGTAGTACGAGCAGCTAGGCTTATCTCAGAGGCAGTGTGTGAAGCATTTATGACCATACACAGTAATATAATGAGGAACACTACAAATGGACACCACTCAAGTAGTTATGAAAAATAGGTATTTTTATATAGACTTAATCACAAGACCAATAACAGTAAAAATCCACAATACTATAAAAATATAATTACTTTAGAAATGCTGCAAGGAAAAATAGTTCAGGATGCACAATATGATGTTTAGTTCAAGGCAGGGGTCTCTGCGACCCTTTTACTCACAAAGTATCTGGTTCCTGGAGCAAAGCAACAAAAATGTCGCTAAGGAGCTGTAGCGAGAAATTTCCTCACGCTAACCAGCGATGCGTTGAATCCTTACCGCGAGGGAGGATGATGCGCTGGGTTGCGGGCAGGACAAAGCGACAAACTTCCTCACGCTAAGCCGGTGATGCGATGAAATCCTTGCCGCGAAGGGAGGATGATGCACCGAGCCTGTTGCGTGTGCGATCTTGCTGCGTTGACAAAGATGGCGCTCCGCGAGGGAGCGACGATCCGGATTCGATGCGGGGAAAATGGCGAACGCTCGGCGTCCGCGCTGCGATGATCCTGTTGCGATGATTTCAGATAGCGGGCGTTTTCAGGCCAGCAGACAGGTGCTGGGATGATCTTCGGATAGCGGGCGTTTTCAGGCCCGCAGACAGGTGCTGCGACGATCTTCGGGGTTAGCGAGCGCTCGGCGACAGGGGAGCGGCGATTTTTCTCACGCTCACCAGCTGCAGCGGCTCGCTAACGGAGGTCAGCGCTCTCTTCTCAACAGTAGAAATAGAGGTCCTGGAACACACAGGAGCCTCACCTGCAGATAGTAATCCTCGCTGGGAGGAAACAGGAGGCTGATGGTGGAGTCTGATGTGCCTGAGACTCCAGCAGGAGGCTAGCTCTCTCCTAGCCCTTGGGTAGTTGCTGTAGCAAAAGAAATAAAAGTCCAATCAAAGTTCTTTTCCTCTTCTTGAAGTCCAGTAGTAGCTGCTGCAGGCCAGTCCCAGAAACAGCACTCAAGGCACAAGGACAGCCCTTCTCTTGCAGATTCCTGTAGCCACACGGACAGAGGTTCTTCTTGTTATCCAGGAGCAATACAAATTGTAGGGGTTTGTGCACAAATATTTATACCCCCAAAGTCTTTGTTCTTAGGGGTCCCAAGTCTCTGAACCCAGCCAGAACCAGTTCGGCCCAGCCCTGGAGCACTTTGTTGATCAGGCTGCATCCTTCCTTTCAGAAAGAGGGGGTCTGCCTCAGACGCACAGTGGGAGGTGGAGCCAGCATTCACCTTGCCAGGCACAGTCCTATTCAAGTGCAGGAGCTACCCCTCCCCTCACACCAAGGCAGGTCGCTCTATTCAACCCAGGTCTGACTCAGCCTGCCCTGTCCCTCCAAAACCAGACAGCCAATACACATCATAGCAGAGCAAACTGGAAGGCTTAGGCAAGTAAGTACCTATACTCTAAAAGTGGTAGTTTCAAACACAGAATATAAAAATAACCTTCACTAAAAGATGTATTTTAATATTCTGAGCTCAGGCATACTAGATTCGTTTTTCTACCATGTTCTGTGGGTCAGTTAGGACTAGAGAATGTAATAGCCCAGACCTCCCATTCTGGCCTATGGAGAACAGGTAGCCTTACAGTAGTGAAAAACGAAATGGGGTGTAATTCACTACTAGGACATGCTACATACATCAGGGCATGTCCTACCGTACACATACAATGCGCCCTATCATAAGGGGGGCTTACAGGATGCCAAGGGAAGGTTTAGGGGCTGGGAAGTGGGTGCACTTCACAGCCAAGGTGGCAGTTCTGGACTGCACGCAGACACTGCAGTGGCAGGTCTGAGACACACTTTACAAGCTGCTTCTGTGGGTGGCACAATCCCGTGCTGCAGGCCCACCAGCAGCATTCGGTTTACCAGCCCTGGGCACACACAGGCCACGCTACTAGGGACTAACAGGTAAACCAAATAAGCCAATCATGGATGTACCAATTCATATGTCATCTTTACAAAGGGAGCATTCGCGCTGTGGCACTGAATGGCAATGGCACCGCGCCCAGAGCATCTATAACCAGCAAAAACAGAGGAGACACAGCGGAAAAATGGAAGGGAGACTCACGCCAATGGTGCCAGGTCTAACACCCTGTGACCGGCACTCGGCTTTACCTGGACATCAGCTGGCCTTAAGTCCGTAGTATCCTGTGCTCTCCCCAATTTCTTATTATGCCCCGCTTACTGATTACGCATCGGTGTCCTCCTCTCTGGAAGTTCGGCGGAGCCTGGCGTGGAGTTCCCACTCCTTACGGGACAGACGGGGCTTCACACGCTGACAACGGAGATCTCCCCGAGGGCGAAATCAAGGCACAACCACCGACCACCTCCCCCAAGGGCTTCCCTGTAGTGTGGACTCCTTCGTTGGTGGGGGCCTCGCTCTAGCACTTCCTCACTGCTGCTGTCCCATTCTGCAACAGACTCCTAGGCCAGGCGCAGGCTACTACCACTCCGCTTCCTCAGGGAAAACGCGCCCGCAGCCACCCGTAGCAGCGCGGCTTGCAGGGGCGCAGCCTTCACCCGTGTATGACAGCAGTGGGGTGGCGCTTCGGCGTCAGCCCCCTCCTCACGTGACAGCAGCACGGCGGCTTCCAGGCCGAAGCTCGTCCCTTCTTCCGAAATACAAATCTCCTCAGCTTGGCAGCGGTGACGCTTGCTCACCAGTTACCCACATTAAGCCTCTCCACAGAACCCGCGGCAACAGTAGGCCACCTCCGGAGGACACCCGGCAACCTCCCGACCTCTGGGGGGCGGCAGTGATAGTTCCAGGTAGAGACTCGTGACAGGGGGGGGGCTGAACTTAAGGGGGCCAGGAGTTCTCCGATGCAGATGAAGGGGCTAAAAGAGCTCTTCTTATTCACTGGGCACAGATATCTTCCCTTTAGTCAGAGATCATGGGAAATCGCTAAGGCCAGTCTGAATCAACATCTCAGGCCCAACAGGGATGAGGGAAAGGAAGTCCCAGACGACGATTCTTCCCTTGGTCCTCCTTCAGGGATACTGACTACCTGGGAGCCCCCAGGGTAACGATGACCTTCAAAGTCATTGGCTGAGTCAAGGACCGGTCAGAAGGTTGAGGGTGGTGTCACTGGTGAGGAAAATCGCGCAGACCCTAAGATCTGTCCATTCCCTTCCTAGCGCAGCCACCTCCCCACTCAGGTGCCTTACTCCTGACTATCTCATCTCTCAGCTCCGTCCTAAAATGGCCGCCCTGCTCTCCCCTCTATTTATCACCTGGGGCCTGACTGTCCAGAGTGGTCCAGAAGGTTCTGGAACCTCTCATGGCAGTCTATGGCCCAGGTGCTGAGGTGACAGTTGGAAACACCATTTTGTGAGGCTACCCTCTCTCTTCCTGCTTCTTCATTGAAGCACCTTGCGCCTCTCCCTCAGATAGTAAGAAGAGGGCGCCCAGAGCCTCTACATCAACACCCAAAAAGTAGTTAGTGGACAGAAAAAAAATTAGAAGGAAAAGGGAAAAAGAATAAAATGAGGAGGGAACTGCCAAAGGGCTGACAGGTCTAACACGCGTCCCCCCCAGCGGAAAGTGGGGAGAGATACCCAATCCCTTGGGAGTTCTCTTCACTAAGGCGGAAATACCTGGAGAGACCGTCAGCATTGGCGTGGTCCACTCCTGGGCGATGTTCCACCCTAAAGTCCATTCCCTGTAGGGAGATGGACCACCTCAATAACTCGGGATTCTCGCCCCTCATTTGCATCAGCCACCTGAGGGGCCGGTGGTCGGTCTGAACCAGGAAGTGCGAGCCAAACAGGTATGGCCGCAACTTCTTCAGAGCCCACACCACCGCAAAAGCCTCCCTCTCAATCGCACTCCACCTCTGTTCCCGGGGGAGTAGTCTCCCAGACAGGAAAACCACCGGTTGGTCCAGACCCTCTTCATTGAGCTGCGACAGCACTGCCCCGATGCCATGCTCCGACGCATCCGTTTGGACGATGAACTCCTTGGAGAAATCAGGGGCCCTGAGGACAGGTGCCGCACACATTGCCTTCTTCAAGGTATCAAAGGCTTGTTGACACCCCTCGGTCCAGACTACCCGTTGAGGGTCCTTTTTAGAAGTGAGCTCAGTCAAGGGAGCCACGATGGTACCGTAACCCTTGACGAAGCGTCGGTAGTAGCCAGTGAGGCCCAGAAAGGCTCGAACCTCCGTCTGAGTCTTGGGGGGTTCCCAGGCCATGATGGTTTCAATCTTGGCCTGGAGGGGTTGCACCTTGCCCCGTCCCACCAAGAGACCGAGGTACACTACCGACCCCTGCCCGATCTGGCACTTACTGGCCTTGATCGTCAGACCTGCCTGCTGCAAGGCCTGAAGGACAGCCTGAAGGTGACACAAATGGTCCTCCCAGCTGCTGCTGAAGACAGCGATGTCATCCAGGTACGCAACCGAAAAGGCCTCCATCCCGGAGAGGACCTGGTTCACCAGCCGCTGGAAAGTGGCAGGGGCGTTCTTGAGCCCAAAGGGCATCACACAGAACTGGTAGTGACCCTCAGGTGTGGAGAAGGCTGACCTTTCCTTTGCTCCATCTGTCAGGGAGATCTGCCAGTACCCGGATGTAAGGTCAAAGGTACTCAGATATTGGGCAGCTCCCAACCGGTCAATGAGCTCATCCGCCCTCGGGATAGGATGAGCATCGGTCTTTGTCACAGAGTTCAGTCACCTGTAATCCACACAGAACCGGAGTTCTGGGGTAGTGCCCGGCGGGGCAGCTTTGGGTACCAGTACCACCGGACTGGACCAGGGACTGTTTGAAGGTTCAATCACTCCCAGCTCTAGCATCTTGGTGACTTCTCCATGGATGCTAGCCTTCACCTTATCTGACAACCGGTAAGACTTGGACTTCACAGGTGGGCTGTCCCCTGTGTCCACGTCATGGGTACACAGATGAGTCCTTCCCGGGATAAGTGAGAACAAGGAAGCAAACTGCTCCAAAACTTGGCGGCAGTCTCTCCGCTGTTCGGGAGTTAGGGATGGTGAGAGGATCACTCCCTCCACCGACCCATCCTTCTCTTGGGACGCAAAAGGATCAGGAAGAGGTTCACTTTCCTCTTCCTCTGACCCATCAGTCACCATCATCAAAGTGACCTCGGGTCTCTCCTGGTGAGGCTTGAGGCGGTTGACATGGAGCACCCGATGGGGCTGCCTGCGGGTCTTAAGATCCACCACATAAGTGACCTTGCCCTTCTTCTCAATCACCTCGAAGGGGCCTGACCAGCGGTCCTGGAGGGCGCTAAGCTATCCAGGTTCCATCACCCACACCTTCTGGCCAGGCTCCAGCTCCACCGGGTGAGCATTTCGGTCATACCATTCCTTCATGACCGTCTGGCTGGCTTCTAGGTTTTCAGAAGCTTGCTTCCACAACCTAGCCATTTATTATTATTATTATTATTATTTATTTTTATAAAGCGCATAGTCACCCGGAGGTATCCCAGTGCTAACAACCCTGATTCAACAAGTCTGAGGCCCGGGAGCTGAGAGCAAAAAGAGAGGAAGGGCGAGAAATCAAAGCAGGGAGGGGGCATGGAAGCTAGGGAAAGAGATGAGTTTTTAGCAGCTTCCTGAAGCGCAGATATTGTGGTTCAAGACGTAAGTCATGGGGGAGTGAGTTCCAAAGACGGGCAGCTTGTACCGAGAAGCGTCTTCCTCCTGATCGGGCTTTCCTGAATCTCGGAGTATTGATGAGGTTTTCTGCGTTAGAACGGAGGGATCTAGTGGTAGTGTAAGGGGTGACAAAATTGGTGAGGATTGGGGGGCCTTGGTTATGCAGTGTTTTGTGTACCAGGCACAGGGCCTTGAATTTGACTCTCTCCCTTATGGGGAGCCAATGAAGAAGTTTGAGAGCGGGTTTAGCAGATGATCTGGCCGGGGTGTTTGTGATGATCCGGGCAGCAGTGTTCTGAACTCTCTGCAATTTATTAAGGGTCGCTTCGGGAGCGCCCAGATAAATCACGTTACTGTAATCTAGTCTCGATATTATGAGACCTTGGATTAACAGTTGTTGGGGTTTAGGGGGAAGAAGGGGCAGGACTTTCCTCAAAGATTTTAGAAGACCGAAGCAGGTCCCTGCTACCTTCTTTGCTTGCGGAGTAAATGAGAGATCGGAGTCGAACCATACTCCCAAGCTTTTCACCTCTATTTTTGGGTCAGGGAGGGGACCTAGACAGGCTGGCCAACTATCCAGGGGGAGTGAGGTTCCTTTTGGGCCAAGTATAAGGACCTCCGTTTTTGTCCCGTTTAGTTTTAGGGCTGATCTATTCATCCAACGATGAACCTGCGTAAGACAGTTGAAGAGATCAGCTTTCTGTTGTTTCGGATGGGACAAAGACACCACTAGTTGTGTGTCGTCAGCATAGCTGACGACGCTCACTCCGAATGGGGTGATAACCTCCTCCAATGTGGACATATAGATATTAAATAATGTGGGGCTCAGGGAAGAGCCCTGAGGCACCCCACATTGGAGGGGCATTTCGGAGGAGCGGGCGTTCTTCTCCCAAATCTGATAGGACCGTTGGGCCAGGAAAGATGACAGCCAGGATAGGGCTGTACCTTCTACTCCAACCCTTGCCAGTCTTTCGATAAGGAGTTGATGGTCGACGGTATCGAACGCCGCGCTAAGGTCGAGGAGGATCACTGCCACTGATCCTCCCCCATCCAATAGCGCTCTGGCCTCCTCTACCGCTGCCAGGAGGGCGATGTCCGTGCCCTGCCCTGGTCGGAAGCCCGTCTGGGAACTTTTTAGTTTGTTATTGGCCTCTAGAAACTGCGAGAGTTTCCTGTTGACTAATTTTTCCGCGATCTTGCTGACTCCTGGGAGTAGGGAAATGGGCCTGTAGTTCGCCAGATTCTCAGGATCGAGAGAAGGTTTCTTCAGTAGGGCTTTCACCACAGCTTTCTTCCAGCTCGAGGGTACGACTCCTTGTTGGAGTGAGGTATTAATCAAATGAGTAAGGGAGGGGATGATAGTGGGGGCTACCTCCTTAAGGATCCGAAGAGGAGCAGGGTCCCTAGGGGAGCCGCTCTTCATGGAGTTGAGCGTATTTCTCACCTCGTCTATTGTGACCTGGCCCCATGTGGGCAGACAAGTGGACGATGTAGTGTTTTGGGAGACAGTTTCGTCCCCTGGGCTCGAGGAAGGAATTGAGTCCAGAATAAGTCGAATTTTGTCATGGAAGAAGTTAGCCAATTTTTGGCATTTCTCCTGGTCGGCTTTAGGATCGGAAGGAGGACCCAGTCCTTGTTCTGGGGGTTTTGAGAGCTCTTTAAGGATGGCGTATGCTTCCTTACTGGAGCATCCCGCTTTTTCTAATCTCTTCTGATAAAACGCGCTTTTGGTTTTGCGAATGGCGATTTTGTAGTTTAGAAGAGAAGTAGAGTAGGTGTTTTTATTGGTTCCTGATTTTTCACGTCTCCAAGCGCGTTCGGTTTTTTTACACTCTTGGCGCAGAGCTTTAAGCTCTGGAGTATACCATAAAGCGGGAGAAATTCTCTTGGGCTGTTTAAGGGTCGTGGTTTTCGGAAGCATCGTATCAAGGGACGAGGTGATCCAATCACAAAATTGTTTGTCAGCCGTGTTGGGGTCAAAGGAGAGCTCGGGAATGGAGTCTGCAAGAGAAGCAGCCCAATTCTCCGGAGACAATTTGCGCCATTGTCGGTCGGTAACCTGGGTTTTAGGGGTTAGGAGAGTAGGTTTGGGGATTTCCCAGGAAAAAGGGACCAGAAAATGGTCCGTCCATGGTAAAGTCACAGGTAGGTTGGTGGACACCGCTGCTATATTGGTGAGAATAGGGTCCAGTAGCTGGCCCTTCTCATGGGTAGGCTCGTTGTTCACTAGATGTATCTTTAAAGATGTTAAGTCGTGTCTGATATCCGAGGCTACTCGATCCGTGGGGTCTAGGAAGTGGAAATTCAGGTCACCTAGTATAAGGAAGTTGGAGGTGGAGGAAGCTAATTGTGATACAGATTCGAATATGGAATTGATAAAATTGCCTGGGGCTCCTGGGGGGCGATAGATCAATAGCCCTGCCAGGGAAAGGGATGAGGAGATTTGGATGGAGAATTGGCCGCTCTCGCAGTCCTCAATACCAGCGTTAGCCATCCTACAGGTGAGTTGTTCCCTGTGAATTATAGCTACCCCGCCTCCTCTCCCTTTAGGTCTATTTAAAGCTTGGCAGAAGTATCCAGTGGGTAGGGCCGTGATGACGTCAGGATCGGTGTTATCTGATAGCCATGTTTCCGTTAAAAACAGTAGGTCAAGATCCTGATTCTGAATCAAAAGGTTTACTTCGGTAGCATGTTTGGGGAGGGAACGGCAGTTGAGAAGTCCCAACTTCAAAGGGAGTGTGGAAGATTTCAGGGGGGGAGTCGGATTGCATCGAGGACAGAACGAGAAAGCATTACCTGCGGTGAGCGTGTGGTAGCAGGTAAGGAAGTTCTTAGGTTGAAGGGAGCGCAATGTATCTGCTGTATACGTCACTCGGTCCTGAGGGCCACCCGGCGGAGTAACGGGGCCTAGGGCCGTCCTGGGCCGGACGGGCCCAGACGGGCTTGCCTTTGGCGCGCCTTCGGCGTGCAAACGGCGCTCCCGCTGCGCTCGTCCGCTGCGCTTCCTGTACTGGCACATATCTAGGTAAGGAAGAGGGCGTGGCCTGAAAGGGGGCGGAGTCAGTGCGCACACCTGGGATGCTGGCGGCAGCTGAGAAGCGCGAGGAAGGGCGTGGCAGCTCTCAATCAGCTGTGCGCCGAAGGCAGAGGAAGCGCTTGAGTGCGTGTGATTTAAAAGAACACAAGACAATAGTGACGCCACACAAAAAGAACAAAGTTAGCAGTTTTTTTTTTTAAAAACAGAACTATCCAAGAGTACCTCCAGCTCCCGGCTTCCGCCTCAGGACTGGGTCATAGGTTTTGTCTGAGATCGCCAGGATCGGCGGTTTAAGTACAGGCAGCAGGGGGCGTGGCCTGAAAGGGGGCGGAGTCAGCGCGCACACCTGGGATGCTGGCGGCAGCTGAGAAGCGCGAGGAAGGGCGTGGCAGCTCTCAATCAGCTGTGCGCCAAAGGCAGAGGAAGCGCTTGAGTGCGTGTGATTTAAAAGAACACAAGACAATAGTGACACCACACAAAAAGAACGAAGTTAGCAGTTTTTTTTTTTAAAACAGAACTATCCAAGAGTACCTCCAGCTCCCGGCTTCCGCCTCAGGACTGGGTCATAGGTTTTGTCCATTTGGCTACGAAAGGCCAGCATGTAGCTCACCACATCCGGGGGAAGTTTTCTGGGAGTCTTTTCCCATCCATCCTTCACCAGGCTGAGGGGTCCACGCACAGGGTGTCCGTACAACAGCTCGAAGGGGCTGAAGCCCACTCCCTTCTGTGGTACCTCCCTGTAAGAAAACAGCAAACAAGGTAGGAGGACGTCCCATTTCCTCCGCAGGCTCTCGGGCAGACTCCTGATCATACCCTTTAAGGTTTTGTTAAACTTTTCCACCAGTCCATTGGTCTGGGGGTGATAAGGGGTGGAGAACCGGTAAGTGACTCCACACTCTTTCCACATAGCCCGCATATATGCCGACATGAAGTTGGTACCTCTGTCCGACACAACTTCCTTGGGGAATCCCATCCGGGTGAAAATTCCCATAAGAGCCCGTGCCACCGCAGGTGCAGTAATGGTCCTCAGAGGGATAGCCTCTGGGTACCGGGTGGCATGATCCACCAGAACCAGGATAAACCTGTGACCGGCAGACATTGGTGGATCCAATGGCCCAACAATGTCGATGCCCACCCTTTCAAAGGGGGTGCCAACGACAGGCAGTGGTTCCAGAGGAGCCTTCAGCTTCACCCCTGTTTTCCCACTAGCTTGGCAGGTTACACATGTCCTACAAAAAGTGTCGGACGTAATCCTCATCTGAGGCCAGTATAAATGAGGGACAAGTCGAGCAAAGGTCTTGTCTTGTCCCAAGTGTCCTGCCAAGGGTATTTCGTGAGCCAATCCCAAAAGGAAGGCTCGGTAACGCTGAGGAACTACCAAGGCCCGGGATGATCCATGCACCGGAGCCTTGGGTTCGCTATAAAGGAGACCATCTTCCCAGTATATGTGGAAGTTCCCTGAATCGTTACCCGCTGCCTGGGCTTCGGCCTGCCGCCGTAAACCCTCAAGGGTAGGGCACTCCTTTTGGGCCCGACAAAACTCCTCCCTAGTAGGTCCTCCCTCCACCTGCCAGTCTGCAGGGGTAGGTAAGCCCTCCAGGGAAGTCACATCCCCCTCTGTGGATTCCGGGACCACTTCAGTTGTCCCCTCCACCTTCTGAGGTGCAGATGTCAGGGCAGGCTTCCCCTGACCCCGCTTACCCTTTTTGGCAGCAGGTTGGGCCTTTGTCCCAGGCTCCAACCTCTGTGAACTCCCTCTTCGGGCAGTCCCGGACCGTGTGTTAGCACAAGTCCACTCGGGGGTCCCCAACATCTCCATGTGAGCCCTGAACTCGACCTCCTTCCACGCCGAATGTTCAAGGTCATTTCCCAACAGACAGTCGATCGGCATGGCAGGGCTTATCGCAACTCGTAGAGGACCCGCAAACCCTCCCCACTCAAAGGGAATCTGGGCCACCGGATAGTGACCCTCTCGGTTGTCAGCCATCACAACCGGGTGGACTACATTGGGAACCACCTGCTCTGGGGACACCAGCTGACTCCTTACCATAGTCATGCTGGCTCCTGTGTCCCTCAGAGGCTCCACCCTCTGGGCATTGATTGTGACCCATTGCCTATACTTATTAGTATTTGAGGGCTCCTGGGTCTTAGGAACCATCTCACAATCCCCTAGGGACACTAAGGTTAGCCCTACCCATTCACCGTCCTTGTCTAGGGGCAACTCCTCCCCGAGCACTACACTCGCCACCCCAGGGGTCTTTCCTCCAATGGGAGGGTGTGGTCTCTTGGGACACTTGGCATCCCCCTTATAGTGCCCAATCTCACCACACTCATAACAACGGACAACCCTAGGCTGCTGACCACGGTCAGGATAAGGGGGTTTGCCGGGGCCAACCTTAGGAGGGAATCCTAATCCCTTTCCTTGTGAACTCTTTTGGGGGCCTTTAGAGAACTCCTTCTTTTTCTCTCCCCCCTCTTTCTTCTGTGGGGCGCCCTGTCCAGCCCCTTGGAAACTCCCTCCAATCCCCTTTGAGGATACCCGGGTACTTGCCCAGATATCCGCCTCCTCTGCAAGCTTCCTGGGATTAGTTAGCTTGCTGTCCACCAGGTGTTGACGCAGCTCCGGAAAACTTTTCTCGAGGAGGTGCTCCTTTAAAATCAGATTATACAACCCCTCGTAGTCCTTTACCTCACTGCCCTGTACCCAGCCCTCCAAGGCCTTCTTGGCGTAGTCCAGGAAGTCTACCCAATTCTGGGTGGCCAGCTTTTGACTGCCCCGAAACCTCTGCCTGAATTTCTCAGGGGTCAACCCAAACAACCTAACTAGGGCGACCTTCATGGTGGGGTAATTGGTCTGATCTTGCTGCTCCAAAGCTAACAGGGCATCCCTCCCCACCGGAGGCATATACCTATACAGACCCCCACTGTGCTTCGGGGACCCCATGGGCTCGTAAGGAGACCTCATAGGCAGCCAACCATTTAGCAATGTCATCCCGGACACCATAGCTGGCGACTACATCTTTTGGCAGGTAGGGTCTGGGCTCCCTGGGGATCTCTTTAGATACGCTGCCACCAACGAGACTGCTGGGGGTTCCAAACTGTAGGGCCTTGAGTTCCAACTCCTTTAAATGGAGCTCATGGAGGAACCACCTCCCTTTCTTTCTCCAAGCGAGCCAGATCCCTTTTGAACTGCCTCTCCTCACTCAACCAGATCAGCTGATGACAGGCTCCCCCCCGAAGCGCTACTACCCGCTCTTGAAGGGGCACTAGGTCCTACGTCCATGTTGCCGCTCCCAGGGGGGAAAAGTAATTCTGTTTCTTCTGTGATGTCCGGTCCTGGTCCCACCTCCCGTTTCCCGCTAGGGTGGGCCATAACCCAGGCTCTCAAGATAGTTTGGAGTTCTATTTTCTTCGCCCCCTGCTTGAAAAATACCTCCCTCTCCTGGCAGAATTCCTTCAGTTGGGTCACAGTATATTCTTCCAGCCTACCCAACTCAAACTCCATCCTACCAGGAGGGACCCCACACTGCAGAAAAGAACTTTACAATAGGAGACCTTTCCTTTAAGAGGAAGTACACCACAGGACGGGACAATTTTGAAAAACTCCAATCAGGGAGACAACTTGGAGAAAAACTCCAATAAAAACAATCAGGTGTAGGGTGTGGCGCGCGCCAAACTGCTAATGAGTGGATGCAAGCACAGATTCAGGATCCCACCGCTGAACACCAACTAGTTGGACCTAACGTCCTAGAGGTAGCTTGGCTCAGGCCAACAGGCTTTTATCCCAACATGGCATATCGTGCTTGCATCACACTCAGCTCACAACTTAACGCAACACCACTTAAAAAGGACACTACACCGATTAATTTTAAAGTTTTCCAGAAGTCTTTATCTTGTCTTCTCAAACGGGGTTAATCAGCTTCACATTTCAGAATAAAGCATTTCATAGTATTCACCAATAGCACAATTTCTTTCTTTACTTCAATATAGCAAATACCTAAGCACCCTTGGATATTTCACTCCAGCACCTTGATCCTGGAGCACCGGTTTGAAGTCCCCCAGATAATGCTCCACACAACAGTTACATAGTACTGGATTTCAAATGGTCACCTAGTCTACACAATGCTCTTTGGTCAGTTGGATACTCTAGGCGCTATACTTCAAAAATCTTATACTGTCGCATATTATCAATACTTTACATTTAGATGCTATTTTGGAACTGTTACTCTGCTGCTGTGAATCAGGTGGTTACAGCTAGGCAATATACAAGGAAATCCCTCTTTCACTGGAAGGCAAGCTGTTACACATAAGCATCCTACATGAAACTTTCTCTGTTACTGGGGAGTGATCTATTATTTCTAGCGCTATTTTTGACAGTCTCAATGGGTAAACTACAGTCTCCTGAGTGAATACAACATCGTGCCGGAGTTTTGATCTTAAAACCTGGCTTCCCCTGTGACCGGCACTCGTCTTTACCCGGACATCAGCTGGCCTTAAGTCCGTAGTATCCTGTGCTCTCCCCCCTTCTTATTATGCCCCGCTTACTGATTACGCATCGGTGTCCTCCTCTCTGGCGTGGAGTTCCCACTCCTTACGGGACAGACGGGGCTTCACACGCTGACAACGGAGATCTCCCCGAGGGCGAAATCAGGGCACAACCACCGACCACCTCCCCCAAGGGCTTCCCCGTAGTGTGGACTCCTTCGTTGGTGGGGGCCTCGCTCTAGTACTTCCTCACTGCTGCTGTCCCATTCTGCAGCAGACTCCTAGGCCAGGCGCAGGCTACTACCACTCCGCTTCCTCAGGGAAAGCGCGCCCGCAGCCACCCGTAGCAGCGCGGCTTGCAGGGGCGCGGCCTTCACCCGTGTATGACAGCAGTGGGGCGGCGCTTCGGCGTCAGCCCCCTCCTCACGTGACAGCAGGACGGCGGCTTCCAGGCCGAAGCTCGTCCCTTCTTCCGAAATACAAATCTCCTCAGCTTGGCAGCGGTGACGCTTGCTCACCAGTTACCCACATTAAGCCTCTCCACAGAACCCGCGGCAACAGCGGGCCACCTCCGGAGGACACCCGGCAACCTCCCGACCTCTGGGGGGCGGCAGTGATAGTTCCAGGTAGAGACTCGTGACAGGGGGGGGCTGAACTTAAGGGGACCAGGAGTTCTCTGATGCAGATGAAGGGGCTAACAGAGCTCTTCTTATTCACTGGGCACAGATATCTTCCCTTTAGTCAGAGATCATGGGAAATCGCTAAGGCCAGTCTGAATCAACATCTCAGGCCCAACAGGGATGAGGGAAAGGGGGTCCCAGACGGCGATTCTTCCCTTGGTCCTCCTTCAGGGATACTGACTACCTGGGAGCCCCCAGGGTAACGATGACCTTCAAAGTCATTGGCTGAGTCAGGGACCGGTCAGAAGGTTGAGGGTGGTGTCACTGGTGAGGAAAATCGCGCAGACCCTAAGATCTGTCCATTCCCTTCCTAGCGCAGCCACCTCCCCACTCAGGTGCCTTACTCCTGACTATCTCATCTCTCAGCTCCGTCCTAAAATGGCCGCCCTGCTCTCCCCTCTATTTATGACCTGGGGCCTGACTGGCCAGAGTGGTCCAGAAGGTTCTGGAACCTCTCATGGCAGTCTATGGCCCAGGTGCTGAGGTGACAGTTGGAACCACCATTTTGTGAGGCTACCCTCTCTCTTCCTGCTTCTTCATTGAAGCACCTTGCGCCTCTCCCTCAGATAGTAAGAAGAGGGCGCCCAGAGCCTCTACATCAACACCCAAAAAGTAGTTAGTGGACAGAAAAAAAATTAGAAGGAAAAGGGAAAAAGAATAAAATTAGGAGGGAACTGCCAAAGGGCTGACAGGTCTAACAATGACTTTTCTTAGAAACGTAGTTAATGATAAAGTCACGGGCAGCGGTTTTAAAAGCGTCCCATATGACATGAAAAGGGAGGGTGTCTGAGTCATTAAAATGGAAATATTCTTTAAAAAAATAAGTTAATGAGGAAGTAAAAATAGGGTCAAGCAACAATGAATTATTAAAATGACAACGTCTAGGGGCAGAAGGCTTGTGAAGTATGTCTAGAAAAATGGATACCGGGGTACAATCAGAAATCAAAATAGAGCTAATGTCTGCAGATTTTATGGATTGAGAAATGTCATGAGAAATAAAAATATGATCAATGCGTGATTGTGTTCGATGGACTAGGGAGAAGTAAGTGTACTCTCTGAGGATGGGATTGCACAATCTCCATGCATCAAATAAATGTCTGTGTTGAAAGTAGTGTAGAAATGATTGATAAGCTTTAGAAGAAATAAAAGAAGATGAGGAATTGCGGTCTATGAAGGGATCGATAATTTGATTACAATCTCCAGCCAGAATCAGGTTGTCATGGGATAATTGCATCATTTTTTCTGCACGGTGAGACCAAAAAAGGTAATCACCTGTAGTAGGTGCATAAACATTAAACAAAGAGAGTGGAACCTTCCCAATCAATAACTCTGTGAGTAACCAACGTCCCACATCATATTTTTCTTGGGATATAAGCTTAACGTGGAGAGACTTGTGGCATAATGTAACAACACCATTACGCTTACCATCACCTGGAGAAAAGAAAACAATCCCAACCCAATCTCTTTTTAACTTTAAGGACTCAGATTCTGTAAGGTGAGATTCCTGAATCATCGCTATATCAGCTTTCAATTTAAACAGATGGCAAAGTACGCGCGGCCTTTTAATCGGTTGTAGGAGAGTAGGATCTGCACTTATGTTGCCCCACTTTTTTCTGTTGTTTACACTGGTTTCTGGATATAGTCTGGCTGGGACCCTGCTAATCAGGGCCCCAGCCTCTCTGTTCTCTCTAAACAACTTGGAGTGCATATTAGATGCACTAGTGATTGGATACTGTGGTACCTTATGAGCCTCTAGTATATGGTACCTTAGGTACCAAGGGCATAGGTACTTCACAGGCCTACCAGGGGCTGAAGCATGTATTATGATACCCCTGGGAAGCAGACTAAATCTGACACCACAGGCCTGCTACCGCAGCCTGGGTGAGGTAGTGTTAGCACTCCTCACTTAGATATAGGTTCCCTATATCTCTCCGTACACACACATATAAACCTATCAGTCACCCCTAAGGCAGGCCCTATCAATTCTGAGGGCAGGATGCTTGGTTTCCATGTGAGGGGTGCCTCTGCCTGAGCAGTGCCCCTCTGAAGCTCTCAGAGTCCATTCTCTGTAGCTGTTTGTGGATGCGGTTAAACCATATACTCTTATGTGCATTATAACCTAGCGGGAAATAATAACTTTGGGATGGCTGCATCAAAACATGTCGTGTTTGGTGTCAAACGCTTTGGAATCATACCCCCACACCAGTAACTGGTGCGGGAGTATGATCCCACCCTTCTAGAGGGATAAACATGTACCCACTGTGGAAACACAGTAGAATCCTGAAGAGCCCTGGCATCACAAAATGGATGCCACCAGTCACAGACACTGGGCTGCCCTCCTGCTGCTGACCGAAACTCGCAGTGGAGGAGGCCCAACAATAGGCATCCTGTCACAGGGAGGTGTGATCACCTCCCTGACAGGGTCTAGTGTATTGGGGCTAGGTGGGTGCACTCCTAGAGTGCTTTGAAGTCCTGCACTGGGGGAGAAGTAGGCTCCTCTGTGCATATGTCAGCTCAAACCGGTTAAGGGGCTACCAGCCCCTGCTCTGGCGTGAAACTGGACAAAGGGAAGTGTGTGTAGCCACCAACTCCCCTGACCCTCCCATAGGAGTGGTCATAGAGCTAGTCCCTCCCTTCCTTGTAGTATAAGTTAGGGAACCCTTGCCCTTGCAAACTAGATATTCCTGGACGACGCTCTCAAGAAGAAAACTGGACCTTCGATGTTCCACTACCTCTGGAAGACTGAAGAATCTCCCTTGGAGTCAAGGAGGGACTCCCCTGCTTGGCAGGCACCAAAACTTTGAATCAACAGTCGCAAACGTTCCCGCTCGCGCCAGAGTCTGAAGTCCCTGCAGCCCCAGAAGTAGATTTCCTGACTTTTCCAAGGCCAACGTGAGTCCCCAGTGGTGCTGAGGCAAGTGGACCCCACGAGTGACGAGGAACTGCAATACTTGGGTACCGAACACTATTTTCAAGTGCAACCCCTTTACAATGCTCTACAAACTTGTGCTTTAGACCATATATGGTCCTAGCCTTCAGCAGGATTTCCTCCAAAGATCAGAGACCTACCTTGTCCCGAGTGACCGTGGGCTCCTGGTGAGTGAATCCTCCTGAGGCATCTTTGCGATCCCTTGCCAGTTGGCTTGTGGGTCCCCAGAAGACTTTTCTACAGAACCAAAGGGATCTCCTGCTTGCTCCAGGCCTGCCCTGACTTACCTTTGCTGGGTGAGTCCCTCAGACCTTGCTGGTCTGCACCGCTGACTTTTTATACTTTCCACAAGACTTGCTGTTGCCAAGGCTTGTTAGCTCCAATCTGGTCGCCAACACCTCAGTATGCTGCAGACTTTGTGGGACATGCCAAATCCAGCTTCTGGTCATTGTTGACACCTCCTGGACATCGTGGCTGAAGAGTCAAGAAACCTGTGATCACCTGAAATCACCCGACGACTGTGGGCATCAAGCTTCCTTGCCCCGGGTCACTGCCAAGTGACTTTGAACACTGTCCCTTCTGCTTTCAGGTCTTCTTTCTTCTGAATCCAGCCTTGGATTCCACCGGACACTCCTCCTGTCTTCATAAGCAGCAAGTCTTCTTTGGCTCCCATTGAAAACGACGCCGCGACCCGACGCCAAAAGACACCTATGCACCCGGCTTCCCTGGGTGAGGTAACTCCAGCACTACAGTGCTCCTGTGGGTGTTGGCTCTAGAACTACTTACCCTGTAAGTAACTTGCTTGTAGACTCTCCCTAAGTACCCTAAAACTTTAAAATTCCAACCGCGACTTGCTCCATTGAAATCTATTGGGATCCGCAGCTGTGTTCTCACACTGCATGTGTCTCCTGTGGGTCCTTTACTTACCTGCCTTGGGTGGATTAGTGAGGCCCCAGCGCTTCTACAGGCCCTAGACCTTGTCCCCTCGCAAGTCGATCTTCCTAAGTATCTTTTTTAGTTTATGGTCTGGTACGCCCCTAGGGCCCCAGCCATAACTGTGCTTAACTTGTTGTGAATTGTTGATTTTTGCATATGTCCTTGACTTCTAATCTCATAAAGAGATTAGTAGAGTGTGTTAGAAATAAATACATATATATTTTATATATATACCTGTGTGGTGTCCTTTCATTTGGTAATTCAGGAGATTATAAGGTAAAACAAGCTGCTTTACATTCCTCTAAAGACTTAGCCTGAAGGCTGCTCTCCACAGCTACCACTAGGATAGCTTTCTTTAAAAGGTTGTCTTAAACCTATCTACCATAAGAGTCGAATTGTATTGGTGCAAGGTGGCCACTTTAACTAGTGACCAGCATATACCAGGCCAACTTCTCACATCGGTAAATGCAAACCTCGGACATTCCAGGTAACAATATTCAATGACATCTAATTCTAATAGCCATTAGGAGAACAAATTGAACTAGACCAGATATTATTAAAAAACTTGATATATGCTGAACCACAACAATATGAAAATGAAGGAAATATAACAATATATTAATGAGGAAAGAAGAAAATGATCAAAAACGAAAAATTAATAATAAACAGTTGAAGTAGAAATGTAGGATAGAAATAGATAAGGAAAAAGACTGAAAGTAAATTATAAGATTGATGCAGAAAAAACCACAACATCATGTAATTGAGGCAAAAGGTAGTATTAATTAACTTAGGAAGAGAGAAAAAAGTTCGCGAAGATGAAGAGATCGAGAAATAATAAATAAACAGAGAGGAGACCAGAAGAAGAAAGAAGGAAATAGTATACAGAAGAAGAATGACGCAAGATGAGAGAGAAAGACTGACACAAAATAAAAAAGAGTACACCTATAAAAAATTCAAAAATGAGGGTGAGGGAGGGTGAAACCACATGGAAAGACGGTGTATCCGGAACTCACGGAAGGGGGCACAGGGGCGACTGTATATATTACATGGTATGAGACAACAGGAAAAACATTCAGCAGGGTTGCCTATAAAAAGAAGTAAAAACCATTAGGTTACAAAAATATTACCAAACAGTTACAATATATGAACAACAACAACAAAGACAGAAAATACTTTAAAATGACAATCACAGTACAATCTAAGCAACCTGAAAATAGAAACGACCTGGGAAAGAAAAAAAAAGAATTAGAAAAAAGATAGATAAAAGGGACATATCTACAACATTAGAAAATATGCAAATTCTTAACCAAATTGAGGGGATGAAGTGCCAGACGTGTTCATAGAATCAATTCTACATGCATTGAGAAAACTTTTCAGTTTAACCGGTTCTTTGTAGGAGGTTGTCTTATTTTTATACGTGACCTTAAAAAGGCAAGGGTGGAAAAAGCCATATCTAGCAACAAGTGCGCGATGATCTGGTCTAATGTTTAAAAATTCTCTGCGTTGGTCAGCAGTACTCTTAGCATAATTCTGCGAGAAAAACAACGTGTGGCCCAACCAGGAAATGCGTGGTGATTTTTTAGATGCTGAGAGAACCTTAAGAAGATCCGCGTATTCCCAGAAAAATAGAATAACACCTCTTGGACGGGTAGAACCAGAGGTACTTGCATGCAAACGGCCCAATCTGTGTGCGCGTTGAATGTTTAAAACAGTATCTTCAGGCAAAGCAAAACCGTAGGTAGAAAGTCTTTGAAAAAAGTGAGAGGATCCCCTCTTGTGTTTTCTGGCAGACCATATATGTGCAAATTGTTTCTCCTGTTTCTGTTATCAAAATCCTCAACATGTTTCTCCAAGGAGGAGACCTGTGATTGTAGGAGGTTAACTTTGCCTTTAGTTGTGCTGTGTGAGGAGACGCTTCGTTCCACTGCAAGGAGACGTTCGTCCATTTGGGACCATCTGTCTAGAAATTAAAGTTTAGAATTTGTTTCCTCCATAAATGGTTTTAATGAGCGTATTTCTTCCAGTAATAGATCTAAGGAAACAGGAGGTGGTGATTTTGTAGGAATAGGAGGGTCCTTTTTCAGACGTTTGGGGTTGGTTTTGACAGAACTAGCCAAGGTGTTCATTGTTGATGGCCCAGATGGAGAAGCCCCGAATTTTGGTTGAGGGGCCGAAGTATATTCCATTGCAACAAACTTCGTAAAAACAGTAGAATATTTAATAAAACAATGTGTTGGAGAGGAAGTAGAAGAAGCAACCTTCTTTAACCTCCCCATAAGCTGTAAAGACAGAAGTGTTAACTGGCGACAAAGATTATGCCAATTGTGAAGAACACAGTTGTTAAGTAAAGGCTAAGAAAAAGGAACAATGGAAATAAGGCTCTTGCCAATGAAATAAACTCTCTCTTGACCAAATAAAATGTCCAAAAATAATGAAAAGTACGAAGAGATTTGCAAACTCCTTACTGACACAAAGGCTGTATTAATAAAGTGGTTTTTAATGAGTATCAAAACTCACTTTGGAGAAGTGCCATCATTTTGTAGAAGGTTGTGCAATGAGAAGAGAAAGTGGTATAGTCCCATTGGTGTAAGGGCAAAAGGCACAGTATCTTCATACAAAAGTAATGGTCAATTAGAATGTTTGAAAGTCTTATACTGTGAGCCGGAGTATGGTGAGCAGTAGAAGGAGATTTGAGGTGATTAACTGAGTTAGGTAACAATACGGTGGTGACAGCGCACAGGGAAAATAGGACACGCCCTAAAGCGCTTCACTTTAATGATAAAAACTTAGTAGAAAAAATAGCCACATTGTTGAAAGAGAAGGTAACAAGTGCCATGCAAAAATGTAAACATTTTTAATGCTTGAGGCAGGAATATGGCAAGTAATGACTGGAGCCTTGAAAAATGTAGATTGAATCTGGTCATAAAGCGTTGGTGAGCGCGCACATGTGAGTTGAAAGAAGCATGTAGCGCGTCACTTAAAAAATAGGAAGACGGGAAGTTGAGAGAATGAAGCGGCCACACACAAAATGGCGGCCGTGACTGAGAAGGATCAGCTGTGTAATACCTTGTATTCTTTGTTGCTGGTGTGCCGTCGACACCACCAGATGAATGCTGAGCAGCTCATGGTCCTGGAACCGCGTCTCAATTGATGAAAGGGTCGCGGGGCCCACAAAGAAAAGTCGCTAATCCGCGCCGACGCTCCGGAGCTCACGGAGCCGCTGCCATGTTCCGTGGGCGTCAAGCCACGCCCCCCCACTTTCCACTGTTAACATCCAAGACCACCACTATTAACATGTTCTTCAGGCCCCTTGTGTTAGTCAAGGACTTTTTCTGAGGAACCACACACGACCTTATAGATTCTACCTCTGTGCAACACATACCCTTAATAAACTTTGCATTCCACGTTAGACTATAGAGTTATTGATTTTCCAATCAATATAAAAATGTTCAAAACAAATGTACCTGGTTCTATGCATAGCTTAAGCCTATTACCACATTGCTGGAAGCAAGAAATGGAACCACCTGTTTCTGTTGCAATCTTAAATCAGCCTGCCATCAGGGAGCTTTTTGAGCACTAAGTCTCTGAGTCTCCTGTACTTGTCAATTGCTATAAACCCTTTGATAGTTTAGAGTTGATACTTGTCAAACAGAAAAAACTAAACTAAAACTAAAACAAAACATTTTTCAAAAACTAAAATAAAGCATTGTTATATAATTGTAATGACACCAGCAAACAAGGTTTTAAAAAAAGCCAAAAAGGATATTAGAAAACAAACAGGACGTTTTAAAATGAATGACGCCCTTTCAAAGAAATTGGGCCATTTTAAAACAAACAAAGCTATTCACCAAGAAATGGACCTTCACAATCAAGCAGGGCTTTTTCATAATAAGTATACCTTTTCGAAAAGTCATTACAACTGACAGTCTTTACAAACCAAATTGGGAACGCATCGTGATAAAAAAAAAACGCTGGTAAAAAAATGAAATTAGCAGGATATTCTACTGATGAAGAAACTCTACAGATAACAATCTGAAAAACAACAGCATGACATTGCGATTGAAAAGGAGCTGGGCATAGGACCCAAAACGAGGGAGATAGTGGGTCTAAGGTTACAATGAATGGAACGTATGGCATCCCCCAGTAACACTATTTATAAAACAGACTTGAAAAGGCAACCACAACACAGTAATAGGTTTGCATTATAACACCTCTAAATAGAGCCTACTCTTTGCTAAATGGCCTTTGTAAAATATAAGCACGCTGTCAGCTAATTACAACATCCAGAACATGACAAACACCTGCTTTACAGTTTCTTTTCGTTGTCTGGGTACTTTGCTTATGAGAAAAAACTCAAGCCGAATAATTCATTTTCATCTATGCAAATACCACCAACACCTTTCAACTACCCTTTAATATAAGTCAGAGACATGATCCCGAAATATTCCCCAGATATGAACAAATGTGGGATGCAGTAACAAAAGAGGAAACACACGTGACCTCTGACCGCTTTTTCAATGTGGCTTGCAATAGCAGGGGCGGGGATATCTCCCACACTGCACATGCATGAGAAAGAACAGTAGAAGATGAGGGGAGAAATGCAAGATGCCACAGAATTTTCAAAACACCAGAGCTCTGCCACAGGCAGTCAGTCATGAGTGATCACCAGAGAATCCAGCGTATGGAGTACTTATGAATACCTCTCTGTGCTAATCTAGGACCTACCCAAGGAAATATGAGGGTGCCGGAATTGCGTGACCACTAATGGTGATATAGTTGTTCTTGCCGAAGATGGATAGTTGCGTAGGAAACTCATTTAACCTAGTAGTAAAGCCCAGAAAGCAGCTCAATGTGAACACGGGATGGACAACTCAAAAGAAAATAAATTTCCCTTGAAGATGGCTTGTATGCAAGAAAGCTTGCTAAGCTGCAGCCAGAATAGTTCCAGAAACATGCAGTTATCTGTCATGTTGAGAGCAGTAGATAACTTGACTCAGGTGAGAGTTATTCTTCGTTTTATGTGTGGCCAGCAGCATGGATTAAGGACCATTATATGATGTCCATGTGCACAAGAAACTGCATGAAGCTTCACAAGGAGCAACATGAGTGGAGCGCTGTAACCAGCAGACCATGATGGGGGCTCACAATGAAATACACTGAATGTCTCTTTGTGGTGGGATGTGAAGAAAGTGGGAGGGGTGGCACATCAGTGGCAGCCAAGGGCAGTGTACAGAGCCTGAACACAATGCAAAGAAACAGGAAAAGACTGTGCTTAGATATCTTCTGTAGACCTTGCATTCATTAAGGCTCTTTCACGTACATGTCACAAAAAGAAAGAGATTTTATCCTGGAGAGGAAAGCTTACCTCAAGTTGATGCCCATTATTTGCTTTTTTATTGCTGGATAATCTAGTCAACCATGTGTTAATTTGGTCCTCCATTGCCACATAATGCAATGGAAATGTGTGTCTTTCTGTGATGCCAGTCCAAGAGGCAAGCAGGGATGGCTGGTGATAATGTGTGTGATGGGTGCTGCACTACCGCCCAGTGGGACAGGCACGAAGAGAAGAAACACTAAGCAGCGTGAACGAAATGACTACTTGCTAATTGGTGATAAAGTGAGTTGAAACTTTGCCTTTTACCTAAGGAGGAAGGGAGATAGATTTTGAGCATGTCCTTCTGGGCATTTGCTAGCCGGGGCAAGGTATTCTTTGACCTGCAGACACAAGTTGCAGCAGTAACATCATAGCAGAGGGTGTTTCTGCTTACAAGGGCATTTACGGGATTGTATTTGGGGTGCTTATTCAATATCCCTGGGAGGAGTTAACAGAGCTCCATTCACTTTAATGGCCGGGGGCGGGACAGGCTGACGAAGAGAATGAGAAAGTGGGTATAGTGTTGCGTGAGTTTGTAATGAAGAACCGTTGTGGCTCCTGATGGACTCCGTAGAACTGTGATGTAAGCATTAGAGCGTATTGAAGTGAATGCAGGTTTAGAACATTGAGGTTATGGTTACACGTAAAATAATAAAGACGTGTGATACTAAGCTCCGTGTGTGGTGTAGTCATTGGCTGGGGGAGGACGCTACAAATGGCGACGAGATAGGGGATAAGTAACCTGAATATCAACAGTGCTCTCCCAGAGAATTTCCTGTGGTACAGCAAATCCACTGTGTGTGCCACGTATGCCTCCATCAAAGTGCAGAATTGACACTTGGCATATGTGGAGTCAAAGTGCAGCCCCAGTTCAGTGTAAAGCATCTAAAGTCAATAATAGCTTGACTGAGAAGTCTACACATTAGTGGGCATCAACCTGCTGGGAAGGCCACACAAAGAGGGACTGCCCTCCTACGTAACTCAAAGCCATACATTCATACGGAGTGACAACACTGCGAGGCCGAGATCAACCAGGTGTCAGATGGCACAAATAACTGCTTCCAAGCAACACAATTCAAATACCAACATAGTCCTCTGCTTACCAGAGCTGAGTGAAGAAAGCCGTTGTCGCCTTACGCTGGGGGAGGCAACCCCGGAGAAAGCACCTGGGGTTGTGCTCACAAAGCTGTCCATCCCTGAAGTGGCGTACCACCAAAGCTGCTGGGTGGTGTCTCAGAACACCCCACTTGGTCTCCTAAAAGCCACAGGGCTCCCATGGAAACCAAGAGGGAAGTCAAGGTTCTACAGGCTGTCCAAGATGATCCAGAAGCCAGCACCGAACAGGGCTTTAGAAATGGTATGGATGAATTTGGCCCTAGCGGACAGCAGACACTGTGCGAAGGAACTACACCCTCAGTGTCAGCCAATTTCATAAATGGTTACAATGTTGCCACATTCTTGAAACCACCACCACCATTCGATACCACCAAAAAGTTGGATATTAGCGACAGATGGACTGCCTGGGTAGAGACCTTTGATGGTTTCATTGATGAGATTGAGGAAGCAGGTAAGAAATAGATTATCAAGTACCTTAAAAATCTTGCTGATGAAGGTGTAAAAGAAGTCATACAGAAAATGCTGTGAGCTGATGAAATGACATACAGTCAAATCAAAGCAGCCTTAAATCTCAAATTCAATCCCATGCCAAATGTAGATTATGAAAGGTACATCTTCAGTCGGGAATGACAGAAAGCTGGTGAGACCATTGACAAATTTGTTGAGAGACTGGATGCTCTCATCAAACACTGTAAGTTCAGTGGATTTAATGATGAGGAAACTATATGCCTCAGAGTGATTGACAAATGTTTGTCAGAATCGTTTAGACGAAGAATGCTGAGAGAAACTCTGAGTCTCCAGCAAGTTCTCATGGCTGCCAGAGCTGAAGAGCATGCTGATCGACAAGGTGCTGATTTGCATATGGCCATGTCTGAACTGGGGTGGCAGAGTGGGCTAAAAAACGGTGATGGATCAAACCCAGATCCCAGATCTGTTGACTGGGTGTGAGTGTTTGATTGGTTCTGATGCTCCGTCCATCACCACCCCCTTTTGTACCGCTTTGTTCGCCATAAGTTGGCAGGGTATGCTCAGACGTGAGTCTTTGCCACTGGATTCAAGCAAGCCTGGCTGAAGACGGCTGAAATGCCAGAAACCGGTCCCAGGATGCTTGTTTCCGGTCCAGGGAAGGCATGGCTTGGCAGTTCGGGCTGGACTGTTCCCATGAGGCACAGGGTCAGACTGATTTGCATATGGCCATGTCTGAACTGGGGTGGCAGAGTGGGCTAAAAAACGGTGATGGATCAAACCCAGATCTGTTGAGTGGGTGTGAGTGTTTGATTGGATCTGATGCTCCGTCCATCACCACCCCCTTTTGTACCGCTTTGATCGACAAGGTGCTGACATGGAGGCTGGAGGTGCTCAGAGTGAGTCAGTCATGAATGTGAGAAATAAGCACAAGGTCCAGAGACCCAGATTGAATTCTCCACAGAATAAGAAATTGTGTTTCAGGAGTAGATTTTCAAGTCCACATGTAGATAAATGTCCTGTCATTGTGCAGATCTGCGAAGGCTGTGGAAAAGAGAACCATTTTGTGATAGTGTGGAAGGCGAAGAAAAAAGGAAGTGCGTAATGGCGCATAGACAAAAGGGCTGCCTGAACGTTTCAGAAGTGACGTTCGACGCACGCACAAAAGCCCAAGCGACCAAATCAGGTGAGACAAATTGACACCGAACAAAGTCGATCACATGTAACTCTTCGTCAAGCTGTTCTTCTGTATCAATATCAAGTGAAATTGAAAAAGATGGTTGTGCCATGTCGATGTCTACCTCTGAGAAGCTTGCGTATGTTGGGGTGGCCGCCTGTGAGGAAAAACACTGGTCCAAGAGAAATCGAAATGACATAACACCAAAGTCATTCAGACATTGTCTGAAGATCACACTAAACGCCAATGGTTTGCCTGAGGGGAAATATAATGAATTTTCTCCATTGCCCCGATTCAGATATTCTAAAACTAAAGTGTATACGTGGGCAGCATCGACACCCCTGAAGAGACAAGGTTCTACGATGATGCATAAAAGAATAAAAGTACAAGCACCCATTCATGTACTTCGAGGTACGATGTAAAGCGCCTGTTTACTCAGCTTCAGCACAGCAGATGATATGAGACTGATATCTGTGAATTATAACATGAATGCTCATCACAAAATAGTAAGTCAGCTCCCTTTGTTGTTCCATGGGTTGAAAAAACTCATGACTATGAAAGTCCAATTACACATTATTGAGGACATTTGTCCTATTGCTTAAAGGCACAGATGAATTGCCTTTCACGTACCGGAAGCTGTTGAAAAAGAACTTGAATCCTTATTGAAACACAATATCAGTGACTGTTCCACTAGTCCAACTCCATAGGTTTCTTCCATAGTGTTAGTACCCAAAAAGGACAGTGAAGGAGCAGTATTCATCTGCGAACAATGCAATTGAAAGAGCGCGACATCTAGGTCCACGCATTGCTGACATGATAACACGATTGAATGGTGCATAGGTATTTTTTCACCTGGATTTGAATAAACAATATCATCAGATGGGACTCAAAGAGAATTGCAGGTACACTACAACCTTTTCTACACATGTTAGTCTGTTCCGTTACAAGCTACTATATTTTGGTGTGTCATCAGCTGCAGAGTTATTCCAAGATGTCATTCAAAATATCATACAGCCTGTCATTAATGCTTTCAATTACAGTGATGACATTTTGGTTTTCGGAGATACACAGAAGGAGCATGACAAAGCTCCCATTCAAGTGTGTTTGCTGCTCGCTGATGCTGGTTTAACTTTGAATGCACAGAAATGTGAGTTTCATAAGACAAAGTTAAAATTGATTAGCCTTATCTTTTCTGATGAGGGCATGACACTGATCCAGCTAAGTGCAAGCACTGTCAACTGATAGGCCCTCACAAGAGGTTTCCATGTTACGTTCATTCCTTGGGATGAACAGCTGTTGTTCTAAATACATACAATGCTATGCCACTGCGCCATTTAGAGACTTGACAAAAAAGAATGTTTCTTTTTTTGGTCACATGAATGCGAGCAAAGCTTCCAGAAAATCAAATCAGCTATGGAGAACAATGCTGAAATGGCATCTTTGATCCAAAGCTTCATACTGAGGTTGTTGTTGACGCTAGCCCTGTCGGGTTGGGTGCCATACTTGCGCAACACAGTCGACAATTAAATGCTCAAAAAAGTATTGTGGTGTATGCAAGCCGAAGTTTGTCCCAAACTAAACATGCTTATTCACAACCTGCAAAAGAAATCTGAGCAGTGGTGTGGGCTTGTTAACATTTCCATGTATTCTTTTTTGTATAGGAAGCCCTTAATGCTTGTGACCGATCATCCAACATTTTTGACTATATTTGGCAATCCAAAAGCAAAAATACCTCCTCGCATTGAACGCTGGGGTCTGCGATTATAACAGTACAATTACACCATCGTGCATCATGCAGGGAAAGATCAGAACCCTGTCAACTACTTATCACAAGTCCCTCTACAATGCCCTGGCACTCCTTCTGAGACGTCTGAAGCTCACATAACTTTCATAGTGATATCAAACACTCAGCTGCCATTTTGTCACTGCCACAATTCAAGAGAGTTCCATCCTGAAACTGAAAGACATTATTAAACATCAGCCTCGGTACCAGAACCCTTGACCTCTTACCAGTGACAGTGAATATCAAAAGTTTAAGAATGTCAAAGATGAACTGCCAGTTACTCAGAAAGGTATTATTCAAAGAGGTTTGAGAATTGTCATTCCAGAGAGTCTATGACAACAGATAATTAAAGTGGCCCATAAAGGACATCTGGAATTGTTGCTACAAAACAAGCTCTCTAACACTGAGTCTGTCTCCACATCTAGACAAGACAGTAGAAAGAGAATTAAAGGCCTGTCATCTACGTAACTGCTTGACATCAAAAACCATTCAACACCCATTAAACATGTCAGATTTGCCAATGTATGCATGGGAAAGATTTGCAGTGGACTTCTTTGATCCTCTAGACAACGGACATCACCTGATGGTGATCGTTGATGAATTTTCCCATTTTCCATTGATCGAAGATCTCCCATCTGCCACTCAAGAACGTGTCATTGAAAGATTAAACATATCTCCTGGAGAGGGGAGTGATTCAGTTATGGACTGTGGAGGCTGGAATCAGTATGTACAAAATCAAAATAGGAATGGTGCCTAACAGACCATCAATCAAAATTCACTTTCATAGTAGAAACCAAAAAGTTGTTTCTTCTATGGTCTTTGATTTAACCCACTATTATTTCAATCTTTCACCCAAGTTATACACTACAAGATTAGACATTATCTTCGCAACCTGGAGTGTTGCTGTGATCTTAAAATCTGACGACAGCCTACCAATCAACAGTCTAGAATTCAGAGACTTTCTAGATCATCTTAATGTGAAGCATCAGAAGAGCCCCCCACTTTGGCCACAGGCCAAGGGCCATGTTGAATGGTTCATGAGTACTCTTTTCCAGTACAGCGTGCTGTACTGGAAAAGCTTGATCTTAAAGTGGTCTTAAATTCCACTCTTTGAGCATACCAATCAACTCCCTACTCGACTAATGGGGAAAGCCCTTGAGCCTTGATGTTCGGGAGAGCCATGACGACCAAGTTACCTCAGTGCACCAACAGAAGAGCAAATGCAGAGGTAGAGACATGCATAAAAGACTTGGATCATGAGGAAAATGAAGGCCTGCAAAAGAGGTCACATTCGCTAGTGGTGATCGAGTGCTTGTTTGTCAGCATAGAAAATGAAAGTCTGATTCTCCTTTCGATGCTGAACCATTTTATGTTGAGGCCAGCAAAAGACACATGTTGATTGCCCAGCGTCCTGGGAAGTTCATTACTTGAAACTCCTCACTCTTCCGACATGTGGCTCGTCGCTTGTCAAGCACTGATGTCATTGTAGAGACGGCCTTAAAAAAAAGGTGAAGAACTCCTGACTGTTGCTGTTTCTCCATCACCAATGCCAGTCATGGACATTTCTACTGCCTGTCCCCAGTTTCCGAAGACATGGTGGGAACTTATGATTCAAGTGCCAAGAAGACTCATTGAAGGATTTGAATTGTACAGATTTGTAAAAAGAAAATCATTTTTTATTTAACAGAGAGGGAGATGTAATGTTGTGTGAGTTTGTAATGACGGAACCATTTTGGTTCCTGATGAACTCCATAGAACTGTGACGTAAGCATTAGAGCGTATTGAAATGAATACAAGTTTATAATGTTGAGTTTGTGGTTACACGTCGAAGAATAAAGACATGTTATACTAAGCTCCATGTGTGGTGTAGTCATTGGTGAGTACCCGGGCTGAGTAGGATGCTACAGTGGGTGGCAACAACTTGTCTGTAATAGAGGAATGGGAAAGAGTGCAGTGGGAACACGTGTGTTCAGCACTGCGTGTGTTTTCACTTCGTAACAGTTATGGAGCTGAGTCTGCCTCTCTCTGCTGGTTTGTTGCAGCAATAGCTACTAGAACACTAGGCCCAAGATAAGCAAGGAGCTCAGTGTGGACAATAAACATGTCTTTTTCTACAGTTGTGTATAGCGCAAACTCGATCTGAAGGTATTGGAGCACTTTACACAAAGTCACATACTGATCGCATGGAGGTAAAGTGGCAGGGTTGAATTTGTCTGAGACCAGCCCAGAACAGCTGTGCTCAATTTGTGGGGACAGGAATTTATTTGAATTATTAATTCTTTCTGTTAGCAGCTGTGCTTAATTATTCATCCTGCCTGCACTAGGTGGAGTCCCATAGGTGAAAACTCATGTTTTCACTGTTGTATGTTCCATCTGTAGACAATGAATATGGTGGCAGTGAGAATTGCTTTCCTTTGTTTTTCGGGGGAACCAGGATAGTGGACCAACTATATCCCTGCCCCTGGACTCTGCGAGTCTCCACGACTGACTGCCAAATGCACGGGTTATCTATAAATTATTGCTTGGCTGGCCCACTGTGGCTGTCTGAGTTGCTGACCCAATCAGGGGACTCGGACAAGAAATTCGACATTCCACTAGACCTGTAAAACTTTATAAATGATTATTCCGGTAGGAAGCAGGAGTATGGTTGGTGGAGGTCCAAATTATATACAGTTTTCGCTGTTGTCTCTAGTGAAATTCTGGCTACTTATCATTATAAACAGATGTTCAGATAAACATGTTGAGCACAATCTACATTTCAATTAAATAATGAGCAGTGCATGTTTGTTTAAGAAACCAACCAGTATTGTTAAAGTTAAAGAAGACAATGTGTATTTCTAAGTAATAATATGGTACAAAAAGTAAAATTGTAACAGTAAAATAAAACAGTACTTCTTTGACATGCTGTGCTAAAACAGGCAGCTGGAAAAGGCTTTCTCCTCAACTTGTTGGGTTCCTCTGTAATCAAACTCCTCATGCCATAGTCCATTCAGAGCGTATACATATAAAGGAAATTGTTGGACTTGGCCCTTTTGGGCAGGTTCATCCCTAAACTTTTTGCCTTTCCTGTGACCTGGTATTGGTAGTCCAGTGTAAAGTGCGTGTGCGCTCTGAGTGCGTGTGGTGAGATTGGCCTGCCCTCCCATAGGAATGCATGGGGGGATATGTGTGTCCATGGTAATTCCTGGTATGAGAGGAGTGCAGGGGTGAGTGACCCCATAAAGTTGTTCAGTTCTTGGTGTGCTGTTCCTGCTGGGGGCGTGCTGCTGCTGTGACCCATGGGGGGCTGCCATGAAGGCTTGCCTCCCTGGGCCCTGCCTTGCCCCTTGACCTGGAAGTTCTTTTATTTGGGACCCTCTTTGCTTTTCTTGATACCTAAGAACTTACTCTTCCACAAGCAGGACTCTTGCTTCTAGCGCCCTGGGAGTGCTATATTTTTAATTTGACCAAAGAAAAGGAGCCTAGGGGCTGCGCAGCGCTGAGATGCAGCCCTTGGTGAGGAAATCCTCATCGTAGGGATTCCCCTGTTATGCCTTAATGGCGGGTGCCCACCCCGCATTCTTTTGATGCTTTGCGGGTGCCTACCCCAGGTTTGGAGTTATTTGCGGGTGCCCACACCGCATTTCTGCCGAGTTTTGCTTTTAACATGGAGGCGGGTGCGCACCCCGCATTGTGGTGCCTTTCACGGGTGCCCACCCCGCTTCATGCTTTATTTTCATGGCGTGCCCACCCCGCTTCTGGCACCGAAAAGAAATCACCGCCACGGCCCGAGTGCAGAAGGAAATCTCCAGGCCTCTGCCAAGCGCGACCCGGAAGACAGGCATAGATGCCTGGTTGTGGTTGGGACTTCCTGCAGAGGGCCGGGGAAGGCGGAAGTCCGGAGATGCCCGGCGGGGCTCCCGTGAAGCTGAGGGAAGCCCCGCCGACACCGCCAGAAAAGAGGATGAAGACAGGCGGGAGCCCACCCCGCCTGCGTGGTAGCTGCAAAAGTGGCCGGATTCCCAGCGGAGCTCTCATCAGCGGAAAGAGCCCCGCGTGTTGCTGACCCAGTGAAGAGGAGACCGGGAAGAGAGGAGCAGAGTCCCCATGCAAGCCCCGGTGAGTAGGGGCTTCATCCATGTTGTGGTGCCTTGTGAGGCACAGTGTTGGGTCCCGTGTCCCGGCCTATTTCCTGAGCGGCCCCCGCCTGATAGGAGGCCGCTCCAACGATGGGGGATATTTGTTCTTTTCCCGTGTTGTGCCCAGTTTTGCTTAGAGCGCCAGTGCGCTCCAAAGTGGGCATGATTGTTTTAGAGCCCCGTGTGGCTCCAGCGTTGGGCATAGTTGTTTTCAAGAGGGCCCAGAGGGGCCCATGCTTTTCCCCTTTGTGTGGCCATTCCTCCACAGCTGCCCTGTTTCGCGAAAGGGCAGCTGCAACATTGTGGGGGGCTTCCAGATCGGAGCACATTGTCGGTGCTCGTGCCAATTCAGTCATATTTGTTTAGAGGGCACAGTGAGTGCCCAGGGCCCACATTTGGTCCTCACAGCTGCGCAGCACTTAGTGCCAGCTGCACCGTTTAGGCTATTCTTTCTTGGGGGCATGTCTTTTGAAGTTAGGAATGAGATACACTCCTTTGCCCCATACTTTCACAGTTGCGCAGCACTTAGTGCCAGCTGCAACATTTAGGTCTGCGCAATTGCGCACCCCTGACTTCTGCTGCATTGGCAGCGCGCCCTGACTTTTGGACAGTTGGCCAGGGGGACTGTTAGGTTTGTAGGGCGCCAGGCCCTAATGTGATTTATGTGGTGCTAGGAAATGTGATTCATGTAGTATGATTTACGCACCCTGTTTTATACCTCTAAATATGTTTTTTTTATATCAATTTTTATTGGGATTTTACGGGTGGTACAAAACAATCGTATAAAGCACTTGCATAGGTCTGGTATACTCTTAGGCGAGTACTGTAAGGGAGAAAAGACAGAAGAAAGACCAGTGGGAAGAAAGTAGAAAGGGGAGAAAAAAGAGAGAGAGGATAGTATGTCACAGGATACAGAGTACGGCTGAATTCAAGCTAGGCAACAGCACAAAAACAAAGCAAACATCACGGCCAACGCTGTAGCTTCCTTGGCCTGACTGACCGAGCGGGGAGAAGGCTCCCGGTAGGCCTACTGGTGCAGCCGATCATGGGGGTTTGTGGGGTGTGCGGAACCTGTCCAGTGTCTCCCACATCCCTCTGGAAGAGGCCTTCCACGGGAAGTACTGCAGTGCTAGAGTGTCCGCGCCTCTCAGGTAAGTAATCCAATTAAGCCAGGATTGGAAGGATGCTTTGCTAGAGTTTTTCCAGTTATTCAGGACTGTTTTGACCGCCAAGGTCAGCAGGAGGTCCATAAGATGCTTGTCGTGTCCGAGGCCAGGTCTGATCTTATACCCGCTGTGATGATGGAGATGAAGTCCCTGTTCGCCTTGTGTTTAAAGATCTCGTCTATAAAGTCAAACACCCTTCCCCAGAAGATTTTAAGTGTAGGGCAGTGGAAGATTAGGTGTGCTAAGTCCCCTTTGTGTGTATTGCAGTTCCAGCAGAGGTTGGTCTCTCTGATGCCCTGTGTGTGTAGGCGGTCCGGGGTCCAGTATGCCTTATGAAGGAGCCAAAACTTAGTTTGTGCTAGGACTGGAGTGATCTTATTTTGTGTGGCTGAGGACCATATCTTCCCCCACTCCAGCTCACTTAGCTGGCCCCTTATCTGTTCGTCCCAGTACCCGGTCAGTCTGGCGTTGAGTTTGGTGTTGTTCGGGCGCAGTAGGTTATAAATGCATGATACCTTGTGGCCTAGTTTGTTAATGCTCGCTACATATTGGAAGATCGAGGGTGTTGTGTAGTTTTGCCTTAAGCTGTCTTGATTTTTAGAAATCTGTATAGGTCTATGTCCTCTAGTTGGAAGCTATTTTTCAGGTCGGAGAACGTGATGGGGCCCTCACCTTTGTCTGATTGTTGCCGAAAGGAGATGCCTTTCTCTATCCATGTATCGAAGTTCAGGCTCTTTCCCCTATATTTGATTCTGCTGTTTGCCCATAGCCACTCAGATTTGGAGCCCCTGATACCGGTCCCCAGTTTTTTGTCTACTTTTTGCATAGCTAACTTGGTGTTTTTGAAAATCTGCTTTGACGCGGAGGGGTAGGTGTTTCGTTGTGAGCAGGGTTAGGGGGTGTCTATTGTTTAGTATGGCTCTCTCTACCTGAAGCCAAACTGGGGAGTAACCCTGTGTAGAGGACACCCAATGTGAGCCCTGATTTGCCAGGAACACTAGTTGGTAGGTTTGGAAGTCCGCGAGATTAAGGCCCCCCTGTTGTTTAGATAGTCTCAACTTCTTGATGCTGATCCTAGCCCTCTTGTCCTGCCATATGGATTTTGAGATCATGTTATCGATTTTCCGGTGGAAATCGTCTGTTAGTAGGAGCGGGAGCATGCTTAACAGATAGTTTACCATAGGGGTGATCATCATTTTTATAGCTTCTATTCTACCCCACCACGTGATAAATTTACGGCTCCATGTGTCTAAGAGTTTTTTAACCTTCTCTAGTAGTGCTTTTTCGATGGTGGAGGGAGCTATATAGGTCCGATCTGAACAGTATGCCTAGGTACTTAATGCTGCCTGTCTGCCAGGTCAACCCAGAGTCCCCCAGTGCATCACAGGTGCAGGGAATGTTTAAGGGTTTGCATTCAGATTTGTCATTGTTCAGCTTGTAGCCTGAAAGGTTGGAGTACTGAGCAATTGTGTCCGTGAGGGCCTTGATCGTCTTTTTAGGTTGTTTGGTTACTATTAGTATGTCGTCTGCGTACGCAGCTAGTTTTACCACTGTGTCCTTGATTCGAACCCCTGCAATGTCTTCGGTTAGTTTAATCCCCTGGATCAGGGGTTTCAGGGCCAAAAGGAACAGAGAGGGCGATAGAGGGCAGCCTTGTCTGGTCCCCTGCTTTAGTTTGAAAGAGCCCGAAATTGAGCCATTGATTGCTATGCTCGCTGAGGGTGATTGGTAGAGGGCCATTGTCATCTTTATGGAGGCCTCACCAAGGTTGAAGGCCCGCATGCACTGTTCCAGGAATGCCCACAAGACCTTGTCAAAAGCCTTCTCTGCATCAAGGGCAATTGCCACTGCTGGCTCTGTTTTAGTGGAGGTTTGTTCTAGGATGTGGCAGAAAAGGCGCGTATTGTCGCTAGCCAAGCGGTTGCGCATGAAACCGACTTGGGCGTTGCTGACGAGTTTGGGGAGGAGAGAGTTCAACCTAAATGCTAGGATCTTGGCATAGATTTTACAGTCCACATTTATTAGGGAAATGGGTCTCTAATTTTTTGGAAGTGTATGGTCCTTGCCCTCTTTGGGGATGACTATAATGTTTGCCTCCGCCATTGAGGGGTGGACTGTCCCTGACTTCGCTGTTTGCTTGAAAACCCTCTTCATAGTAGGTATTAGTTGTCTTTGGAACGTCTTGTAGAAGTCAGCCGAGTAGCCATCCGGACCGGGGGTCTTATTCCTTTTAAGAGAGAAGATGGCTCTCTCAATTTCGGGGTCGGTGATATTCTGGCCTAGCGTTGCTGCCTCTGAGGAGCCTAATTTGGGGAGATTTAAGCTTGCAAGGTATCTGGCGCATTCTACCTGGTTAAGGTTTTGGTCTGAGTTGTATAGGTCGGTGTAGAACTCTTGGAAAGTGTTGAGTATGTCTTTGTGTCTCGTGTGAGTTTTATTCCTAGGGTCTGTTATCGATGCAATCGTCCCCTGATTGCGTTTGTGCTTCAGGTACGATGCGAGTAGTTTCCCTGCTTTGTTAGCCTAACACAGGCTTCGTGCTTTGCATTTGTTGAACCAGAGCCCGCTCTTTCGCTCAGGATTTTATTGTAATCATATTTATTTTTAGTGAGAGCGTTGAGGAGAGTTCCGTTCTTTGGGTCTTGTGAGTGTTCTAGTTCTAGTTTTTTAATCTCCGCTTCTAGTTGGTCTATACGTATATTCGTCGTCTTATTTATTCTCACCTTGATACCTATTAGTTTGCCCCTGATTGTCACCTTCAAGGCCTCCCATAGGGCCTCTGTGCTGGTCTCCGGGATATCGTTGTGGCTTAAGTATTCTTGTATGGCCGCCTCTATTTCCTTTCTGTGCTCTGGGTTGAGGCTGGTTTATTTGTTAAAACGTCACCTTCTAGGGTGGTCTTCTTCGTGGTGCCCGCTTAATTTTAGACTAATGGCCGAGTGATCTGATACTAGTCTGGGGGCTATTTCTGAGTGTTCTATTAGGTGTGAGTAGGTCCCTGAAATCAAGATGTAGTCAGTTCTTGTGGTTTTGATGATTATGAGGTTGGTTTGCAGATTATGATTTATGCCTCTAAATGTGTTTTTATGATTATGAGGTTTTACCTACTATGTTATGTTTGAGTTATTCTCTACTGTGGTTTAGGTATGATTTATTCCCTACTGCGGTTTATGTTAGTAAAAGTATTTCCTAATGTGAATTATGCTTAGGAGGTTATGGTCTAATATGTTTAGGCTTATGAGGTTGGCGCAGAATATATTTCTCGCCTAATGTGATACTTTGCATAATATGATTTATGGTTACAGGATGATGCTGAGTACAGTGTTTGCCAGTAATTACTGGTTGTGCTCTACGTTTATTATATATCTACATTTATTATCTTTACTAAGTGATGATTCTGACAGTGGCCCACTTGGCCCTGTCATGTGTATATAATCCCCTGTAAATATTGCGACCTCTGACCCTGTTTACCAGGCAGGTCGCTCCCCTCACCGCCACGCAGCCCCCTGTGTGACCACTGACCGCTGCTGCATTATGTCTGCCTGCGTTAGAGTGACTGTGCCCTCCTTCTCTTCTGTACCCACAAGTGAGTGATTCTCCCCCACTGTACCTGTGTATTTTGCTGCCTTGATTGTCCCCCTCTCCTTTGGTGCCCAGATTGTGTCCCTTTTTTCTTCTGTCTTTCCCCGCGTCTCCCCCTCGCCGCCCGTTTCCCGCCGCCGCGTCCCGTAGCTCTGCCCCCCTCGCACCCTATTGGCCGCCCGCTCCCACCTCCCAGCTGCTCCTCCCTCCCTCTCCCACTCATATGGAGGCCGCGCAGCGGTAGAGAGAGCGACCTCTGACCCTGTTTACCAGGCAGGTCGCTCCCCTCACCGTCACGCAGCCCCCTGTGTGACCACTGACCGCTGCTGCATTGTGTCTGCCTGCATTAGAGTGACTGTGCCCTCCTTCTCTTCTGTACCCACGAGTGAGTGATTCTCCCCCACTGTACCTGTGTATTTTGCTGCCTTGATTGTCCCCCTCTCCTTTGGTGCCCAGATTGTGTCCCTTTTTTCTTCTGTCTTTCCCCGCGTCTCCCCCTCGCCGCCCGTTTCCTGCCGCCGCATCCCGTAACTCTGCCCCCCTCGCACCCTATTGGCCGCCGCGTCCCATAGCTCCGCCCCCCTCGCACCCTATTGGCCGCCCCGCTCCGACCTCCCAGCTGCTCCTCCCTCCCTCTCCCACTCATATTGAGGCCGCGCAGCGGCCGCACAGCGGCCGTGCGCCGCTGGCGCGCCAGAGGCGCGCCTAAGGCAAGCCCATCTGCGCCCGTCCGCGCCTGGCCCGCGCCCAGCGCCAGACCCCCTGGCCCCCGCAGATGCCAGCCCACCCGCAAGACCTACAACCCCGCCACTCTCATCGCACTCAACACCGGCCGGAGCCCCGGCTGCTGCAGAGCCACCCCAAGACGCACCCACGGACCCTTCACCTGCCAATCCTGCAAGTTCTCCTGCACCCGGACCCGTACCGCACCCGCCAAGCCAAGCACCAACAGCAACCACCTGAAGCACCTGAAGTGCATCCTGCTCAACACCTGCTCCGTCCACAGGCACGCAGTGGAACTCTGGAACCTGCTCGACGCCACATGCCCAGACGTGGCCTTCCTCACGGAAACCTGGATGAACGCCTCCTCAGCACCCGACATCGCCCTCGCCAGCCCGGACGGATACAAGATCACCCGGAGGGACCGCGCCAACCAGAATGGAGGAGGCATCGCCATCGTCCACAAGAACACCATCCGCATCACGACCAACTCCGAAGACACCCTCACAGCCGCCGAACACCTGCACTTCCAGATCCACACCGACCCCAAGACCACCCTCAGAGGCACCCTCATCTACAGACCCCCGGGACCTCGCACACAATTCAGTGAAGACATCGCCGACTTCATCAGCCTGCACGCCCTCCCCTCCGCTGACTACATCCTCCTCGGTGACCTCAACTTCCACCTGGAGAACAACAACGACCGCAACACCACCACCCTGCTGGACAACCTCACCAACCTCGGACTCAAGCAACTGGTGACCACCCCCACCCACTACGCCGGCCACACGCTTGACCCCGTTTTCTCCTCCAGCAAGGACATCACCTTCAGCCACGCCACCGGACTCCACTGGACAGACCACAGCTGTGTCCCCTTCAGCTTCAGAAGGACCACGACTCACCACCACCCGCAACTGGTCCCCCGCAGAAGCTGGAACAAGATCACTGCCGACCAGCTCACCACATCCCTGAGCCAGAACCCCCCCACCAGATCAGCGAACCCCAACCAAGCCGCCAACAACCTCACGAAATGGATCAGCAACTGCGCAGACGACCTCGCTCCACTGAAGACCCCCCCGCCAGACCCGGCACCAAGAAAGCATCTTGGTTTACCGACGAACTCAAGAGCTCCAAGAAGAACTGCCGGGCCCTCGAGAAAGCCTGGCGCAGAGACCCAAATACAGACAACATGACCACCCTCAAGCTCGCCACTCGAAGACATCACCAGCTGATCCACGCCACCAAGAAATCCGCATTCAAGGAACGACTGGACAACAACGCCCGCAACAGCAAGGAACTCTTCAACATCGTCAAAGAGCTCTCGAACCCCAGCGCCGGAAACAACGACATCACGCCCTCGCAAGACCTCTGCAACTCGCTCGCCTCGTTATTCCACAGAAAGATCGCAGACATACACAACAGTTTCAGCACACAGCCAACGCACCCTACGACCGGAACAACGCCCCCCACCACCACCCTCTGCGCCTGGACCCCAGTCAACACCGAAGACACCATCCGCACGATGAACTCCATCCACTCAGGATCTCCTACCGACCCCTGCCCTCACCACATCTTCAACAAGGCCGACTCCGTCATCGCACCCCACCTGCGGGACATCATCAACGCCTCCTTCGACACCGCCACCTTCCCAGAGAGCTGGAAGCACGCCAAACTCAGCGCCCTACTGAAGAAACCATCAGCGGACCCCACCGACCTCAAAAACTACCGCCCCATCTCGCTCCTTCCTTTTCCGGCCAAAGTCATCGAGAAAACCGTCAGCAGACAACTGGCCGCCTTCCTCGAGACAAACGGATCCCTTGACCACTCGCAGTCCGGCTTTCGGGCCAACCACAGCACCGAGACCGCCCTCATCGCAGCCACCGACGACATCCGAGCTTTGCTCGACAACGGGGAAACAACGGCCCTGATCCTCCTGGACCTCTCCGCGGCGTTCGACACGGTCTGCCACTGCACCCTAGTGCAGCGCCTCAACAACATCGGTATCCAGGAGAAGGCACTGGAATGGATCATCTCCTTCCTCGCCGGAAGAACACAGAGAGTCCGCCTACCCCCGTTCAGATCCGAGGCCACCGAAGTCATCTGCGGCGTACCACAAGGATCATCACTCAGCCCCACCCTCTTCAACGTCTACATGAGCCCCCTCGCAGCCATCGCACGCCAACACAACCTCAACATCATCTCCTACGCCGACGACACCCAGCTGATCCTCTCCCTCACCAACGACCCCGCCACCGCCAGAACCAACCTACACGAAGGGATGAAAGACGTAGCCGAGTGGATGATGAACAGCCGCCTGAAACTGAACTCAGATAAGACGGAAGTCCTCATCCTGGGATCATCACCCTCCGCCTGGGACGACTCCTGGTGGCCCCCTGCCCTTGGCAGCGCACCCAAACCAACAGACCACGCACGCAACCTGGGCTTCGTCCTGGACTCCTCCCTCTCCATGACCAGACAAGTCAACGCCGTCTCCGCATCATGCTTCAACATCCTACGCATGCTACGTAAGATCTTCCGGTGGATCCCCACCGAAACCAGGAAGACGGTCACCCAGGCCCTCGTCACCAGCCGACTGGACTACGGCAACTCCCTCTACGCCGGAACCACAGCCAAACTCCAGAAACGATTCCAGCACATCCAGAACGCCTCAGCACGCCTCATCCTGGACATTCCCCGACACAGCCACATCTCCGTACACCTGAGAAACCTGCACTGGCTCCCCGTCAGCAAGAGAATCACGTTCCGACTCCTCACCCACGCACACAAAGCTCTCCACAACCAAGGCCCAAGATACCTCAACGACCGCGTGACCTTCTACACTCCCACCCGCCAGCTTCGATCAACCAGCCACGCCCTCGCCACCGTCCCCCGCATCCGAAGAGCCACAACAGGAGGAAGATCCTTCTCCTACCTGGCTGCCAAGACGTGGAACTCCCTCCCCATCCACCTCCGCCTGACCCAAGACCACCTCTCCTTCAGGAAGCAACTCAAGTCCTGGCTGTTCGAGCAGTAGCGGACCCCCCTCCCCCAAGCGCCTTGAGACCCTCCGGGTGAGTAGCGCGCTATACAAATGCTTGATTGATTGATTGATTGATTGATTGATTGATTGCCCAGTGCCAGTTGGCACAGTGTATATTATGTGATTACTATTCTAATGTGTTTTATGATAATACAAAGGCTATTTTTGATATAACCTTGTGTGAGTTCCTTTTGTGGTGTGCCTAGTATGTTGTTGCTGTGTGTGTTGTGCAAATGCTTTACACATTGCCATTGGGATAAGCCTGACTGCTCGTGCCAAGCTACCAAGGGGGTGAGCAGGGGTTATCTTTGGCGTGTAACTCCCTTGCCCTGACTAGAGTGGTGGTCTCTGCCTGGCTTTGACGCAAGCCTTAGCCAACCAGAGATCCCATTTCTAACAGAAATCATCACAACACAAACTGTGTTTGTGTAGTAGACTCCTGAGAGGCCAACTTCAATGCTACTCCATAAGTAGGATTCTATAATAAACGACCCCGATTAAAAAGTCACTCCGGCCATTATACTAGCTTTTAAAAAAGGCGTGCCCCCTGAATATCGAAACCACAATATCGATGGAACACAATATCGAGGATAGAATATTGGAAATAAAATCCCTACAGGTAAGTCTAGATCTTTTTATACCTAACAATACATATAGGTACCTCCGTGGTACATACCTCTTTAAAGTATTTATATGTGGATTTAGGAATAGTAAATCTTTGCTTCCCTATATGCACTTGCCTTCAGGTATTTTGCCCCTCGGTACTTGTATCACAATATTGTTAGTGTTGCTGTTCAGTAGTACAATCTACAATGAAACATGTCAGACTCAGGTGGGGGATACTGTTAGGTATTTAGGGAAAGACATGTTTCTTGTCCTCCTAAAAGATCACGAAGCGGGGCAAGAAAACAACAGAGGAACAAAAAAAAGCATTCCTGCACAAAAAAAAAGAAAGAAATTCACTATCTGATACACACTCGATGTAATTGCTTAACTTCTTACCCAGGTGACCAAGGCTGTTCATTCATTCCCAAAAGGTGCAGTAGCTGCACCAGTAGTGGATGTAGGAGTGGCCTTTTAAGTTAATTCTGTGGTTTCTTTTATTACAGTGTGATAAAATATTGAGGGCATCATAACCTACTGGCACTATTGTGCCACCGGAACGTCACCTCTTTGATGTTACGGTGGCGCAATGAGCCACTGGCATATTTATAAGGCCACGTAACACCACGTTAGATTGCTATTCGTGGCCTTATAAACATGTGCCCCTTTCACGCAGAAAACTGCGTAAAAGGGGCGTTCCATGGGTTTTTGACACTGCCCAAGATTTATGAGAATTTGTAAGTCTGGGGCATCGCCAAAACTTACGCCACCCCAGGGGAGGCGTAAGGGAGGCACAACAAGCAGAAATATCGTTAAAAGAGGAAAAAGCCTCTTGTGATTGTTTTTGTGCAGGAAGGTTTACCTTCCTGCACAAAAATAATCATCTCTCCAACACAGGCACGCTTGCACCAAGGTGCAAAGGAGCTTGCGTTGGCAAACTGCAGCCCCATTTTGCACCAGGGGAAAAGGACAGGAATGTGCCATATCTAATAGATATGTGAAACTAAGCAACAGTATCTCAACTGGTATCAGTAGGAAAGACAGATACACATGTATGTACAATACATTACACGAATAGAAAACGGGAGACTCTGAGTAGTTTTTTAAAATGTGCACATGGCATCATATAATTAAGATCAAAATTGAAAAGGAAAAGGTACAGTTGTAACAGCACTGTATGTATGTATGTATGTATTTATTTCTTGTTAAGCGCAACTGTCACCCAAAGGGTATCCTGGCGCTGAGATCCAATCAAACCATTGCGGGAACAACCCGAATTGGACTTGGTGCTCAATTGTGTACGTGACACAAATAGTGGCGACGCAAGTGACAATGTTCAATCAGCGAAAAACGGCGCAAGGTGCAGATGTGAGCAAGTATATACAATGAAGATTGAGTTTCAATTCAATGATTTACAATGTTTTTAGAAGAAAATGACAAGAATTTCAGTTGAACCACAAGAGGTGCGCCTTTATTTGCGCTGGGGAGTCAACGACGTTTCGATCCTATAACTCAGGATCATCTTCAGGACCGGGTTGTCAGTTTAGGTGGTGCTGGAAGGACACGGTCCCGTGTCCAAGTGTGGCGTCGAGGGCCAGGAGTGTGAGAGAACGCTCTCCAGGAATTAACGGAGACCCTTAGTGCATCAAGTATCGCTGATTGCACATTGTCACTTGCGTCACCACTATTTGTGTCACGTACACAATTGAGCACCAAGTCCAATTCGGGTTGTTCCCGCAATTTCTTGCCCACAGTGCTGTTACAACTGTACCTTTTCCTTTTCAATTTTGATCTTAATTATATGATGCCATGTGCACATTTAAAAACAACTACACAAAGTCTCCTGTTTTTTTCCGTGTAATGTATTCTACATACATGTTTATCTGTTTTTCATAGTGATACCAGTTGAGATACTGTTGCTTAGTTTCACGTACCTACCCAAATCTCAACGTGGTTTATGGGTTATACTCCTGTTGTTAAATACAATATCTAATAGAAACAGCACATTCCTGCCCTTTTCTTTTGCCGTAGGGCAGGGCAAGGCCTGATACCCTGCCCTGCAGCAAAAAACCCATAAATGAGGCACAGAATACTTTTTAACAATGAATACTTCGACAAGTGATCTTTTGAAAAAATAAGTCTCTGGTCTTGTGGTGTTAGAGACAACTGCAACACAACAGCAACATCAGTAGCTTTTCAAAGACATCTAAGTGTGCAAGTTTATGGAAATATTTTTAATGTGAGTAGTGTGTGACATTAATGGACAACGAGAACCAACATACACAAAGCAAAAGGTGAATTAAAGGAAACTGATTACAACATCAGGCATTGCCCAGGTGGCTTTTGCAATAATGGAGAGCCATGGCACTTATATTGGCAATATTAGTAGGCACCTTGTATGTCGGAAAATGAATAGAGAGAATGGCACACTATATCAGGACAGCATTACGTAAGTTTTGCCGTAAGTATTGCTGGCAGTAAGCAGCCTCTCCAATTAGGCTGTCCACTTAGTATGAAGGAAGTTTGTTTGTCTGCTTCTTGCCTTAGTCTGTTTTGAGTAGCCAAAAGGCTGAAACTCGCAATCGAACTGTAAAAACCAATTGCTAGCACAATGTATTGTACACAAATGCACGTTTTGTACAGAGATCTCACTGCTCTTATGTCTGTGTATACTTATGTGTGCGGTTATGTCTGGGTGAAAACACAGCACACTGTGCTGTTGTTTCCTGCCTTACACTGATGTGCAAAGTTTTCCATGACTGACTGTATGCTATAATATTCACTATTTGAACCCATTTTTCAAAAACTGTTCTTGCGGTGGGAGAATCCCACGCACCCTCCTTTTTCAGTCCTCATTCGCTGTGCTAGCACATTATACTCCAGTATAACATTTCTTCCACCCACCACATTTAAAATCCACCAATCACCACTGGAGGAAAGGCCAGGAGGGGAAATCGTGTTGGCAGTCCCAGAGGAGTATGGTTAGAGGAAACTGGAGGTGGTGACATCTTTCTTTGGTCACAGTCAAGGTTGAACATATATTGAAAGCTTAAAAGATTGAACTCTCTTGTATGAAACCTTCAATATTAGAGGCACAGGAGACACTTTCAGAAGGGTCTTATTCTACACTGGGAACATAGGGCTTGAGGTTTGATCCCCTGAATTGCCCACTGCACTTGTTTACAAAAGGCTCATAGACTAAAAGCTTATAGATAAAGTCACCTGAGATGGGGGCTAAATGGTTTAAGGCTTCATCCAGTGGTGATTGTGATGGAGACTGAAGTACTGGAGTTTGCATTTGTGGGTACCAGTCCCATGGATCTCTGAGTTACTGATTGTACTAAGTCAGTCTTGCGTATTTTTCTATGTGTATTAGTGGATGTGAAATCAAGCTTCTTTGTAGCTTTAGCAATCTGTACAATTTAGTCTTGGTGAGTGTCATCATGAATTTGTGCTGGGGATGTTGATGGAATTAGACTTTGGTCGCACCTTGCAGCTTTATTATTTGCAAAGTAACCTTGAAAATTCTTCCTGTGTTAGGCTAGGTGGCACTCAGGTAGTTTGTAAGAGCCCTTGTGTTCTGCTTTTTGATCACATTGGACTTACTTTAGGCCTGAACAAATTTGGCTATGACAAAATATTAGACCCAGAAACTTAGCAGAAGCATTGGCAAACAACATCAAGATCTTAAACACTAGGAATCGAAACATCCAATTCACTCATCACATTAATACATTGGAAATATCTTTTTGGGATGTTTCAGTAATTCTATTGTCTTAGGAAATTAAAACTAGAGTATACAGAAAAACAACTGATAGAAATAATTGTTTACATTGCTAGAGTTTTCACACTGAATCTCTTAAAACATCACTTGTCTTTTTTCCCAGTAAATATAATTGAAAAGAATTCCTTCAGACGCAGATAATGTGACGGGTATCTTAGATGTGTATATGATGAGATTCCAGAATAGAGGATACCCTGTACCCATTTTGATGAATTCTATTGAGCAAGTTAACACAATGGACTGAAAAACATTTTTGCAAAAGGCTCATAAAGAAAACAACTCAACGATGGTTTTTGTTTTAAAATTTTCCACTAAGTATTTTGTAATTTAAAAAATTACTCACAAACTCTGGCAACTTTTTTAAACTGAGCTTGATTTTCATGGATTATTCTCTGGGAAACCTTTATTTGCATATAACTATTCCAATAACATTAAAGAGATTCTCACATTCAATAAAGACAAGCCCTCTATGAAATATTCAGGCATCAAGAAGTCCCAAAACTGTATTCATTGTAATAATGTGATATTTGGAAACACAGTCACTCGCAATCAAAAAGGCCTTAAGATTTCTCTTCGAGGATCCTGCAGTTTTTTTCAGAGACTGACATTCAAACCATTTGAGCAGTGCAAAACCGGACTCAATATCCCTGACAAGCTATTTAATAGTGCGTTATTGGGCATTGTTTCCCCTCCCAACAATTCAGGGGCCACCCGGCCCCTTACACCCTTTGAAACCTTAGTCTGCAACTTTGACGGTTCTCGAGGCCTTAGTTCCAAAATGTATGACGTGACGTCTTGCTGCAGTCCCACCGACTTCTTAGCCATCCATATCAAACCAAATGTGAGCTTGACAGTATTAAGGGCTTTTCTTGGAAACAGTGGGAGCTTCTGTGGCATGAAATCCTCAAAACCCACAATAGCATCTCCCAGCAAGAAACGGTATATTAGATTATACTACAATGGTACTACACTCCCGTACGTTCACATTCCATATACCCCACTTCTTTAGGAGATGCGGAACACAGGTGGGAGATTTCCAACATGTATGGTGGCTGTCCCCTTCCATCACTATCTTCTAGAAAGAAATCCCAGGCCATATCAAGAACACCCTGGGGTACCCAATTCCGATTAATTATTGCAGACTGGTACCCAGGGCTGGCTTTTGGGCGATGCAAGCGGTGCCACCGCACCGGGTGCCAAGGTCAGGGGGGACGCCATTTGTGCTTCGAAATAGGCGCCAGTCACATTTCCGAAAAGCCTGCACTGTTGAACACTGTTGTCCCTCTTTCTTTTCCACAATGTTAATCTTCGAAGAAATAGATGAGAGATATCAGTGTGAACAGATCAAGAGGCACACTTATGCCCGCCCATGCACAATGTTGCCAGATTGGGCTATTTCCCACACAAATTGGTGACATTTTTCCCATTTGTGGTAGAAATACCCAAATTGCGGCCGGCTACTTTTTGGGTGTTTATTAGCCCGTTGTGTACATTTATTAAGCTGGGGCAGTGCCACAGCAGTGTCTGCATCACCACAACACTATCATCATTAGCAGCCAGCTCTGAGCAAATGGACAATGAAGTGCGCAGCATGACTGCCCCTGATTGGCCAGTGTGTGTAAGTGCAATCTCACTGCACACACCACCTGAGGATGCAATACTAGCATCACCTGAGGATGCAAAGTAGCTTGTTTGGGTCCCAAGCCCGTCAATCAGGTAGCGCGCAAAAGCGCTACCAATGACGGCCCTGCAAACATTATTGTGCAAAGCCCGCCCGGCGGTAGTGAAAGTTGCGCTGACTCAGAGTGCTGTGGAATTCGAGAGGGAGAGGATTCGGTGTCAAGGGAGGGGCTGGTTGGCCTATCCTGCAGCCTGCTTCTGTTGCGCATGAGAGTCTATAGGTTCCCAGCAGGTTTATTAAGGTAAGATTAGTGGTTGAAGTGTCCATTTCTCCTGCTATGCCACTGTCAGCTGCCCCCCTCTTTCTTCCTCTTACTCTTTTATCTCTCTTTCTGTCTCTCTCTTGCTGTTCCTCACTTGCTGAGAACCCTGACTTCAATAAACATATATTACCCTCTGTTTCCTCTACTTTCCTTAATTTGTTCCCCTGTGAAATGGATCCAAAAAAGAAACAAACACTTTTGCTTAGTGTTTTGCAGACTGTTCACTTTTGTGACGCCAGGTGAAACACCCTCATGTGTGCTTAACCACCATAATATCACAGGCTCTGCATTCTAGGCACCTTGCACATGAACATTAAAAGTTCGCAAGGACTTTGCCCGAGTCCTGGTCCGGGTATTGGAGAATGTACGTTTTTTAACTTTTTGCTAATCGTGAGGCTTCCCGGTTGTATCCTGGTACCCTTGTTCTGCGTTGCCTATAACTCGACAGGCACAGCTTTGATTTGTGTTGTCGCCATCCACTGCCATTCGGCACCTGCTTCGTATCCGAGAAGCGCGATCTATGCATTTAAGGGCGTGGGTTAAAACAATAACTTAAATCCTTTGTTTCGCATGGTGTACTATTTGACCAGTCAGTATTTGAGTGCCTTTCTCTTGAGGTTTCTGCTACGGCATCCAAACATATCATACAACAATGAACATATGGCTAAAACAAGGCAGACCTAATGGGTTTGCTAATGCTTGTTAGTAGTATCAGATACATAACGGTTTCATTGTGAATAATCAGAATTGACAATGTTTCGATTCTGAAAATATGAGACGGAATTAAACATTATTAAGTCTGTGGAATGGTTAGTGGACACTTCGACGACTAATCCTACCTTAATACCCTGCTGGTGTGACTAAGCCACTGGGACGACCACTAACCATTCCACTTCTCCTGCTCTGCCACTGTCTGCTGCCCGCCCCCTCTTTCTTCCTCTCACTCTTTTCCCTCTCTCTCTGTCTCTCTCTTGCTGTTCCTCCCCTGCTGAAAACCGTGACTTCAATAAACGTCTCTTGCCCTCTGTGTCCTCTACTTTCCTTCATTTGTTCCCCTGTGAAATGGATCCAAAAAAAAAGAAATACTTTTGCTGGAAATGTCTTTTTCTGACATTTTTCTGTTCCAAAGTGCAGCCTAGGGACAAAGAGAAAAGAAGGTTCCAAATACAAAAAATAAATAAATAACTAAACAAAGCATGACAGAGCAGTCGCAGAGTGGCCAGATTGGTTTTATTCACCTCAAAACACATTAGAGCCCCTTTACAAAGTTTGCCAGCGAAGCGCTACTTTCGTTTTCTCGTCTTTCCTTGAACAGGATTGTTTTCCCCGGGTGGGGAAGTGCACCATTCCTGGAAGTACAGGTTGATGACTGGAGTGGTAAACGTTTAATGTGATCCTTATCAGCTGCTTTCCTTACTTTACTTTATAAAATGTGTACCGCGGCACTGTGTTCAGGGATGTGGTCTTTTTAAACCATACTGCTCATGTTTTGTGAGGCTATACGCACTGGACATTCAAACGGGTCCCTCCTGGGCCCTGTGGTCATGTCCTTAACTTTTCAGGTAAAAACACTCATTGATTTCTGAATAATGAGTGTAAAAGTGTTAAGGTAACCATGTTCTGCTTACGTTTCACATGCTTTACTTTATTCTTGCATTCTCTTTGAGGGTTTGCTTTTTCGAGGATGTTCCCTTTTTTTAGGTAGCATTTTACTATTGACTTGTGCATAACTTGAACTGAGTCGCATTCAGGTGTTTATAGCGAGGCACAATTGGGTTGTAGCTGAAGGCAGTGCAACTGAAGGTGTCATAATATCTGTTCCCCATCTAATCCTTATTTCATTTACATGATATTTGAGCATACATTTTATATACTCTAAAATGTATCTTGTATATATTTAATATGTGGTTGAGAAACCATACAACTCAACACAAAAATATTTGTTGGGGGGTTACACCAACAAAGATTGTCGCACAGGGCACCACAACCTCTAAAGCCGGCTCTGCTGGTACTTCATACAGCATATGATGGGAGCAGCAAAACAGCTCATAGCCTTAACCTGGTTCACACAGCACTGGCACACCGTATCCATGGAACAACTGTCCCCAAAGCTTTCACTCTCAGAGTAGAAATTTACATGCCTCTGGCAGCCTGTGATTGACTACATGTGCCAGATGGAATATGGCTGTTTCCTCCGGCCCAGACTTCGCGCTCTTCACTTGTTTGATTAAATGCTTCACATAGTAACACAGTGGCATCTCCGAACATTGGCGGACAGCACTGGGGGTGGCCGTCTGCATCTACAGTATTTCTCCGATTATCTAGAGCAAACGCCGGAAGACGCCATAGTGTATACGGGTAGAAGTAATTAAACAATCCTCCAATGTCTGCACTACCTGTCTAGCAATTGTGGGTTTTTAACTCCTTTGTTATTTTGCTTCACAGTTTTTAATAAAAAAAAATATTTTCCCTTTGCTGACACTTCAGATCATGCATGGGTATTTGATTTGAATTCATGAGTTGTATGTTCATTTATACTCAAATGATTTAGTCTTGTGTCCCGGTATTTGATTTGTGTTTGTTTCCAGGTGCATGGGGATACACTTTTGGATACAGAGCACACACGTAAGAACACCATTTAATTCGGGAGCGCGTCAGGCACTCACCGAGAGTTCCACCAAGCTTTTGGATTTTGGATTTGAGGGGTCTAGGTAATTCTTACTACCCTTCTAACATCACTGCTCTATCTCCATTGAATGTGACCAATGATTAACTGAGTGAGGGCGGAAGGACACTGAGTGATGATTGTTTATGTATGGCGGCTCATTTTAGACATGGCACAATTAGTGTTTCGCCCCGACACTTTGCTTATTTCACCGATATTTGTGATTTTTCAATCCGATTTTCTTGGTGAAGAGAACCTCTTGGTAACAAGAGCCTCTTTTCCTGGGTGTTGGTTGTTTATGCATGGTGATTTGATTTAGACATGGCACAATTTGCGTTTCACTTCACGCTTTGTCCGTTTAACTGAGATTTGGGATATTTAGAGCAGCATCCAGCTTACATTTGATATTGTTGAAGCTCTGGTGGAATTACTTTAAGCACGTTTGTCAGGCTAGAATTACCTCATTACATGCATCAAGGGGCTGCATGGTTAAAAAGTAGAGCATGCAGCTGTATACTGGGTTACATTGATTTAGTTTTCAGGGGGTGTTATGCACAGTTTCCCACTACAGTGCATTGTTTCACTGGTATTCTTACTTTTGTCCTTAGCTTCCCATGATGAAAGCTCATACTAACCAGAAATGTATTAGGATTAGGGTTTCTAAACAGTGGAATGTGTATCTTGTTATGGATACTTTGAACAACACATGTTCTACAAAGAATGATATTCTTTGAAGACTACTTATGGTATTTGCGCAATTCATCCATTGGTTTCAACCTTCGGGCTCTACTGAAATAGTGCTTTGGAGACTGGTCTACAGATCTCTGCTACTAGCAAATCATAAACTTAATTGGTGCCTCATTGACAGAGAACACACTAAGACAGCACGTTTACTTTGATCATATTTGATTGATATTCGGATTATACTAATTGAGAGCAACCGTCTGACATTATCTTCAAATATACTGACTCAACTATCAACTGAGATCCCCACACCTTTCCAGTTACCATTAAATGTCTGCCAATTTGTCTTTCCACACCCTATCTATCTGGAATGGCAAATGTTTTTAATATAATGTGGGAACCTCCAATGATTTCCATATTTAATCCACCATGCAGCACTGTTGGGAACCTGTATCTACCGCAAATTTTACAGTTAGATCACACTAAGTGGGTCTTGTGTAGCAACAGTTTGTCAGCGCAGTAATTTTTGCCGCTTCCATGACTGCTCCTCTCTCTATTTTATTTAACGATCCGTTGACATTGCATGATAGTAATTTGATCTTGGGCTGGTTATTGGTAGCCCAGAAATAACCACTAATGAGGGCGATCCAGTTAGACCGGGACGAACACTCGAATTCCCCTCCAACCCATATAAAACCTACGATTGCCCCTTGTGGGTGAGGAGTCTGGTGGTGGAACTAGAGGTACAGATGAGAGCCATTGTGAAAGAAGAACTAGCGCTCCATCTAGGGAATCGAACTAGTGGTCAGATATCTGCCCTGTGTGCACCAAACAATCCTTTGGCTAATACATTGTTGGCCCCAGCTGAGAAAAAAGATAGTAGTACACAGACGGATAATATAGAGCAAATTTTATTACCTAAAGGTGTATTCCTTCCTAGCTCATCACATCCATCTTCTATCAATGCTGATAACACCAGGGCCTGTAACACCAATATTAGCTCCAATAATTATATTGTGAGCTCCCACTCTGACCTGAACCAGGGAGGTCTATCCAGAGATGCACCTGCATTCACTGTCCAGATGGCAGACAGGGCAGTGCACACACTAGCACCTGGTGAGGGACCTGGACAGGACCCTTCGGGCTTGCCAGTAATTAATTTACCACCTGCCTCACACCCTTATGTTATAGTTTTGACTGGTGTACCCGAATTAAAATCAAGGTGGGAAGAGACACAGCTGGAACTAAGGAACAAGTGCCTTTTTTGGCTCACCAAACATGGCCAACTTCCCTATGATAGGGCGGGTGAGAAATTATTGGTCCGAAGAGTGAGTTGGGTTGGTAAGAACTCTAAGACAATCAATGGCAATTGCATAGTCATCAACTTTAGTAATCCTCGGACAGTTCAATATTTGGCTCACCAGGTTCCCAGTTTCCATGCACCACCTACATTGATACAATTGCACACACTGGACTATTTTTATGCCTGTAAATATCCACCATCATGGACCCCAGGCACAAGAGTTTCAACCCACTGGCTTCATCCCCGTCTTACATCTGGTCAATTTCCTCGCACCCAGTATAATGTTGCAGTAGCTAACAGGTATGGGGCTCTTGAAGAAGTGGAATGACTTTCGATCTCAATTGACAACTCTTCTAAACTGGGACTAGGGGACCCCTATAGAGAGGCCAATCCAAATACTAGTGGGCTACTGCCCACAGATATTTTTGGTGTGACCCATGATACAACTAAGGCATGCAAGTATGAATCTCAACTGGGAGCACAACGTTCCATTGACACACTTTCAACTACATCAAATAAACAAATCCCCTATATTATGAATAGTTCCTTACCACAAGCGGAAATCTCCAACACTCTTAACGAGCAAGAGCCCACGTTAGTCCTAAATACTGCAGGTTCCATCGTGCAAGACTCCACCACAAGTTTGGGCCTCCAGCTGAGGGTGCTGTCATGGAATATTGCCGGAATTAAAAATAAACTTCATAATCCTGACTGGATACAATTCTTACAAAATTATGATGTGTGCATGTTTCAGGAGACCTGGGACCAGAGATGTCATCGATATGAGGGGCTTTGCAAAATTTGATGTGTTAGCTACTATGGGGGGCAGAGGCAGACCATCGGGAGGGTTAGGCACGGGGGTCGCCACTCACCTGGATTGTACTGTTGAACTGCTGGCCACCTCCTCGGAGGATATCCAGTGTACTGTCCTCACCTTTAGCGCCTTAACTAAGATTGCCTTTATCAATATCTATTCCCGTCCTGTCACTATGGCCCAGGAATCTAAGACCATAGGTATGCTTTCCACATTTATTGACTTGGTTCCCCCAAACACCAGGATGGTAATAGGCGGTGATTTCAACTGCCAATTTGAACCACTGACCGTTCCTACTAATTCTCTGCTTACCGCAGAGGATTCTCTTTGGCTAATCCCTCCTCCACTTATTCCTTCAGTAAGAGCATGGACTCCTCTGGTCCTACAGATAAATGCAGTAACATTAACTCATGCACTGGGGGCTTGTAATGGGCGTACTAAGTCCGACCAACCAGGAGGGCATACCTTTAACAGACCGGGCCAAACATCTTTACTTGATTATATTCTAGTGGAGGCAAGCATCTGGCATTGGGTGATTGACTTCGCTGTCCTACAAAGGCAGGACAGCGACCACAATGCCTTGGTGCTTGAACTTCACCTCCCGGATCTTCATGGTCTTCCCATTCCAGGCCCATTTTCTGATTCCAGTCTGTCTCTAGACAATAATAGAAGGAGAATCAGATGGGATAATTTGAGGAAGTCACCAGATAAGGTAGCTGCACTCTATTCCTTAATTATCCCCCCTTTGCTGATGATGGAAACGGCACCGCAAACTTTTAGCGCTCCTGATACCACTACCCGAATTATGGCTGTACACTCGGATCTCACCGTTAGTCTAACTAATATCTTTAATCCTCTGATGCATACTAAGGGCAAAGGGTCTTCGAAATCCACCTGGTATAACAACGTTTGCCGAATGGCAAAGAGTTCCCTTATTGACGCCATAAAAACCAAAGATAGATTCTTGATAAAAACTAGGAGGGCTTTCTATAGGAATAGTATAAAGTCCGCTAAAGATGAGTGGGAGTCCAAAAGATGGGACGCGATTAAACAGGCACTTACTAATAGAGATATGAGGGAGTTTTGGTCCCTGATTAGAACTGCGAGCTCCTCCGGGAATTCGCCTATTGAGCTGAATGTATCTGCGGAAGGATGGAAACTTCGTTTCCAATCATTGTACTCCATCCAGGATGTTAAGAACCCCACAGAGGGCTCCCAGCTAATTGGCGTAGAGATCCCCCCTGAAGATGAGACTTGGTTCTCTCTGACTGAAGTGTTGAGTGCTATTGGGAACCTGCCTCTTGGAAAGGCCCCTGGACTGGATAAGATCCCCGGGGACTTATATCGGGAAGAACCCAATGCCTGGGGCACATATTTATGTGTAATATTTAATGCCATATTAAGCGGTATGGAAATCCCGGACACCTGGCTAGGGGCCAAAATTTTTCCAGTATATAAAAAGAGATCTCCTCTTATGCCCATAAATTATAGGCCAATAAGCCTGATTGATGTAACGCAAAAGTTGTTCGCCAGGATCATTCTAGATCGTCTCCAGATCTGGATGGAAGAGCATGAAACACTGAGTGCATACCAGGCAGGCTTCCGAAAAAATATTTCCACCATTGACCAAATCTTAAGGCTGCAATTACTATACTGGAAGACGGTGACGATAGAGGGTGGGAGCCTCTATCTGATCTTTGTTGACCTCAGATCAGCGTTCGATTTGGTACCTCGCCATAAACTTTGGGTAGTTTTGGAGGAACTGGGCATTCCACCTTATTTGCTCACCCTGATCAAGCGATTACATACTGGCACAGGTTAGATATGGGAAGCTCGGGGGAATTGACTTCACGCTTCCCAGTGAATAGGGGTGTAAGGCAGGGGTGTGTTTTGCCCCCCACACTGTTTTGTCTCTATATAAATGCTTTGGTGGAACAACTGAACCAAATCACCAATATTGATGCCCCAAAGCTTGCCCGTAAGAAGGTACCAGCAATGATGTTTGATGACGATACCTTGTTACTTTCTAAATCACCTATGGGCCTCCAAAGGATTCTTGACACCTTTTTTATATTTTGCAAAGACAGGGAGCTAGAGATTAACACAGCAAAAACCAAGTATATGGTATTTAATCCTAGCAGAACTTCTCGTCCCAACCCCACCCTAAATGGCACCCAGCTGGAGAGGGTGGCAGTCTTTGATTACCTGGGTGTCACGTTAACAGAAACCTTTGGGTGGGGCCCGCACCAAGAAAAGGCAGGCCTGAGGCTAGCTCAGATGACTGGGGGCCTAGCAAAATTATATAGGAACATAACATCAAGACAACTGAGCCCGTTAACAGAGATTTACAAAGTTCAAATTAGGAGCGCAATCATGTATGGGGCTGAAATTTGGGGACATCGCCCTGTAGGTGCAATGCTTAGAACTGAGAATAAGTTTATGAGACAACTCTTGGGCCTACCGTTAAGTACTCCTCTTATCCCCTTACGCCTGGACCTTGGCCTTGGACCCATAAATGAGGAAATTGAGTTGCGACCCTAGACCTTTTGGCGCCGACTATGGGCGACACCCGAACTACTAGTTTACCTGTCGGAACTCAAGGCGATCCTGGGGCTTCCAGGGGTGGGAAAAATTTCTTGGCTGGCACATATCAAAGACTTGTGCTTTGGACTGGGCTGGCCAAATTTATGGCCCCACCCGGAGGAAGCATCTCGGTCTATTTCACCCCTCAAGCTAGTTAAAGCTTACAGGCTTTTTAGATTGGGTGAACTCTTTAGGAATGCTAAAAATGGTTGTTTAACTTCTGATTTTTTTGATTTTAAAGACCAATATTTATTTGAGACTTTTCTTGATGACGTCTATCCACTTGTGGCAAGGAAACTTTACGTCCAGTTTAGATGGGGTTGTCTACCAGTTCATGCATTTACAAACAAATGGACCAAAGCCTCCCCATCTGCCTGTCCGGCCTGTGTGAATCAGGAAGAGTCCCTTACACATGTTTTCTTTTTTTGCACAGGTTATATTGCAGCTAGAAGGTACTGGCTCCTACCAATATGCAGGAACCTGGGGTTCAGACAGACAGGGGAGGCTTTTAGAGTCCTGCGAACTGGAATGCACCCCCCGATTGTTTTTGCAAGTTCTTAAATTCCACTAGTGCAGTCTAAACGTATCTTTTCCGTCTTCCATAGCTTTGAACTTATTAAATATGAACTCATTGTTTTAAATCTTTTTTAAATTTTAATAACTTTTTAACTTGTCATTAAGGTTGTATAATGAATTGTTATCGGTTATATCCTGTGACGCTTACATTTTAAAAAAAATGTATTATATGCTTTTTTTATCTTCTGCTTTTATGGTCTGTAATGATCGAAATAAAGCTTGGAAATTGGAACTTGGTAATTATTTGTTCAGACTTTTTTATCCTGGGTTACAGGGTTTCCTAGAATGTGCAGGGTGTTTGTCTGGCTGCACTGTCATAATGTCACTTTGAACATAGTGCAAGTATTTCCATCAACCAACTCCCCCTCTTTCCTTACCCCAACCTACATTTCTGAAACATAACGTTTCTGTTGAACATGAATTTCTTATCTAGTATGGGGTACTGAGCAATCCCATTCAACTACTAATAATAATGTATTTGGGGGTCCCTGTTTTGTCTCTCTTTCTTAAAAATGGTTTAAGTCAGCATCCAATTCCTAGGGTGTTGATCCCAACAAAGGGATTCTTCACAGCCTTTTAAAATTGTTGCTGTTGTCATTACTCTTTCACTCTATGCCTTTAGCTCTCGACATATTGATTCCAGATTTTGTTTCTCACTTGTTCTGCATTCAGAATGTTGTTCCTCTTTGGATGGTCATTAGTTGCCAAGCGTTCTGAGTCTGAGGTTGCCATCTTCCTTGCTGCGTCCCTTCTTGTTCTACTGATATTTATCTTTTATGTTTTATCTTTTCCTACATCTGTATCTTTTAGATGCACTTTCCCAGTATTGACTTGAGGTTGTCACCTGGGGCAGTCACATTGTTTCCACTTGGGGTTTTAGTGCTTTTTTTCCACCACCAAGTCCCAGATTGCTTCCAGGAAGTCGATGAAAGGTTTTGGATTTATGGATAACCTTTACTTTAGCTAGGCATAGTAGCATATAACAAACGTTCGTAGCTTTCAATTTGTGCTTGACTCTCTCATTTGACTTTCTTATTTGTTGTACCTCTCGCTTGTGGTCTGGGAAGATTAGGATCCTCTTAGAGTTGAATATCTTTGGTTATGTCATGTGTGATATTCTCAGGATTTCATCTCAATCTCAGTAATTAAGGATTTTGGCACTCATAAGCCGGGGTGGTATGCATGGTGATGGTTTCTGTTTGAGTGCTCTATGCACTTTGTTTATTTCAAAGCATGCTGAGAACTGGTCCTCTGGTAACAAGCCACATATCCATCCTTGAAGGAAATTTTCAGGTTGCGTATCTTCCACAGCTTTCAGAAATCCTATGAATCATAAATTGCTTGGCCTAGACCTGTCTTCAGCATCTTGTCCTCTTTCCACAGGTATTACGATGTGACCCTCAAAATAGTAATTTGGATCCTCTAGTTATGTGATTGGCCTTTCCACTTTTGTTACCTTTTCTGCCAAATTTCTAAAGTTTTTCCTCAATAGATTGATATCTTGGATCAGTTCTCTTATTGTGGTCTCTAGCACCGTGGATAGCATCTCGGAACAAGTTGGTGTGATCCAGTGGAGTAGTAGTGCTCATTTCCTTGCAACCTAGGGGCATCCTTTCTCTTTCTATGTAGTGACTTGGGGTTCACCCTTCACAAATTCATCTATATTACTTTGGTCAGCTCCTTGCCCTGTTTTATCTTTGCCCCTCTTTGTACCTCCCTTTGTGTCTGTTCCTTATGAGATATAACATAGTAGTTCCCCGTATTAAAAAAGGGAATTGGGGGATGGCTCTTCCTAAAATTATCCAAAGCATACAATCTGTCAATATGTCCCTCCTTTTGCACCAGCGCTCCTGCTTACGGTATTCCAATATCCCCTTCAGGAATTGTTGCATTAGGGTGCTTCCTTTTAATCTCCTTGCACTCTTGGTTCAGTATCAGTGGTACAAGTTTACTTGGCAACCTTTCCTAAGATAGTGTTTCATCCCTTATAACTTTCTTGATATAGCATACCCATAGGTCCCTTTTCCATTCTGATTGATCCTGATGGGAGGTCTCCCACAGCCATTCTCTTTAGTGTGGTCTCACTCCTGGTAACTCCTATGGTTCCTATTCTCTCCTGTGTGTTGCTGCAGGAGCTAGGGCTCTCCCACATGTTCTCCTGTGTGCCCGGCTTCATTCTCCCAGTCTGCTTTCATACTGGGTGCCACTTACCTCTCTTTTTCTCCAGGGCCTTCCTTTCAGCAGTGCTCAACCAGTGCGGCCCCCCTCAGCTACTCTAGGGATCTTGGTTTCCTGATTGTTGGTAAACTCCGTGCCTCCAACTAGGCACCATGCAGTCATCTTGTCCTCAACATAGATTAACAACTCTCCTCTAGCAGTTGCATCTCTTGCCTTTTGAGTCACACTCACAGCTGATGCCTTCTCATTGTCCTCTCTCCTCCTCATTATAAGTATCATATCAAAATGTCTAAATGGCACAGCTACTCCAAAGTGTGTCCTGGCACTAAAAACGCAGAAGCCCACAACACCATCAAAAAGAGAGGCAGGAGAAACCCTATTCAAAAGGCTAACTCAAAAAAAGACAAGGGCCTCATTTACAAAGAATTGTCAGAGAGTAGCGCTGCAAGTCTTTTTGCTGCGCTGCCCTATGCCAATGTGAAAGTGCAGGAATGCACCGTATTGAAGAAATACGGTCCATTCCTGTCCTTTCAGCCAGCGCTGATGCACAATTTGGTGCCTAGCACCAAAGCAGGCACCATGGTGCAAAGGTATCTGCGTTGTTGGCAGGATTGTTTTTGTGCAGGACAGAGGCGTGTTAGTCATTCTATGTGTGCTTCGAAATGCAGCACACATGGAAAGGGTAAAAAATGAGGAGAGATTACAACATTGCTCTGGGGAGGCGTAAGGTTTGTGTACTGCCCCAGGTTTACGTGATTTTGTAAATCTGGGGCAGTGTCAAAATCCTTGAGTGTTACGTGGTAACACACCTACTACAATGCCCATGGAACATCTCCTTGATGCAAAGTAAGGCAACGCAACACAGTGCTTTGCACTTCCTTGCCTTACTCCATACATTTGAGGCCATGCAAAGCCGCAGAGGGTGGCTTAGCTTCACCTCATAGATATGATTGAGAGGCCTGCGCCACCAAAGGGTAAAAAAAAAGCAGGCAAATAAGCCACCAGGTTTTGAGAAACTTCCAAAAATGAAATTCATTTTCAATCTTTTAGAGCTGTAGAGGGAGACAGCTCTAGGCATGAGCTTCCAAAAAAGAAAAAGAGAAGCCTCCCCTCATTTTGCGCTTAATCACCTAATTTTAGGAATAAAAAGCAATTCTGTCTCAGAGGATCGAAGGGCCCTAGCAGAGAGGTGAAGAATGAGCCTGCCGAAAAGATACTGTGGAGCAGCGCCATAAAAGGTTTTGTTTAACAGCACCAGAGTTTTAAATAGTATCCTCTCTTTGATCGGCAATGTTAGACCTGGCATCATTGTCGTGGGTTTCCCTTCCCCTCTCCTCTTCCTATTTTTTATGTTGGCTGGATTTAGATGCTCTGGGCGCCGTGCCACTGCTAATCAGTGCCACAGCGTGAATGCTCCCTGTATATAAATGACTGTATGACTTAGGATAACCTTAATGCCTAGATCTGTGTTGCATGTTCAATAGTGAGTTACCCTCCATGCCACTGTCGCTACTGTGACACGATCCGTTCTCATACGCCAGACTGGGCCGGTTGAGGATTACTTTCTATCATCGTATCTGGCCCCAGGCACCTGATAGGAACTTCGAGTTTGATATGTTTGTGACAGGACATTGAGAGACACCTATTAGTAAGGACAGTTTATATATCCCATGTTTAGAAATGCTTAAGCTTTACTGTAGGCTTTGCGAGTATGTGTATTGGCCGTCTGGTTTTGGAGCAGCAGGGCCAGCTGGGTCAGACCTGGCTGGAGAGAGAGATCGGTATTCAGAGCCTGGGGAGGGGTGACTCTTTGATCCGAGCAGGGCCGTGCCTGGCAAGGTGAATGATGCCTCCACCTCCCACTGGGCGTCTGATAGCAGACCCCCTCATTCTGAAAGGGCAGGATGTCACCTCGTAAACCAAGTGCTCCCCGACCCCAGCGAACTGGTTCTGACTGGAGTCAGTGATTTGCGATCTTAGAGATCAAAGACTTTTTAGGTATAAAATGCTGCGCTGGAACTTTGTTGGGGTGTGTTTCTTCTGGATGTCAAGACGAAACTCTGTCCAAGTGAACAGAGGAAAGGACTTTGAAACTTTCACCAAGCTTGCAGAAGAAACTACCCAAGGGCCTGAATCAAGAGCGCCTCCTGCAGAAGTCTCAGGGACATTAGACTTCACCCCGTCAGCCATCGGAATTCCTGTGCAAGGAATCCTGCTTGCAGGTGAGGCCTCCGTCGAGTAATCCGGAGCCTCTAGTTCTACTGGGAGGACCGCGGACTGGGCACCTTTGCAACTTTCGCTGAACCTGTGTGGGCTGCTGCAGCTAAGAGAGAGCTGCCGCCGCTGAGAGCCTGCCGGAATCTGAACCCTTGAACCTTTTGCTGGATCCATGTAGGCCGCTGCAGCTAAGAGAGAGCTGCTGCCGCTGAGACCCCGCCTGAGTCTGAACCCTTGAACCTTTCGCTGGATCTGTGTCGGCTGCTGCAGCTAAGAGAGAGCTGCCGCCGCTGAGATCCCGCCAGAATCTGAATCCTTGAACCTTTAGCTGGATCTGTGAGGGCCGCTGCAGCTTTGAGAGAGCTGCCGCTGCTGAGAGCCCACCTGAATCTGAACCCTTGAACCTTTCGCTGGATCCGTGTGGGCCGCTGCAGCTTTGAGAGAGCTGCCGCCGCTGAGAGCCCGCCTGAATCTGAACCCTTGAACCTTTCGCTGGACCCGTGTGGGCCGCTGCAGCTTTAAGAGAGCTGATGCCGCTGAGAGCCCGCCTGAGTCTGAACCCTTGAACCTTTCGCTGGATCTGTGTGGGCCACTGCAGCTAAGAGAGAGCTGCCGCCGCTGAGAGCCCACCTGAATCTGAACCCTTGAACCTTTCGCTGGATCTGTGTGTGCCGCTGCAGCTTTGAGAGAGCTGCCGCCGCTGAGAGCCCACCTGAATCTGAACCCTTTGCCACTGGACATCATCGTGATTTGCCCTGTGGGCTGCCACGGCTAAGGGAGAGCTGTGGCCGCTGAGTGCCCGCACCCTTTGCCACTGTGCATCATTGTGGTTCATCCTGTGGGCCACCACAGCTATGAGAATGCTGCTGCCGCTGAGTGCCCGCACCCTTTGCCACTGGGCATCATCATGATTCATCCTGTGGGCCGCCAAAGCTAAGAGAGAGCTGCTGCCGCTGAGTGCCCGCACCCTTTGGCACTTTGCACCATCGTGATTCATCCTGTGGGCAACCGTAGCTAAGAGAGAGCTGCTGCTGCTGAGTGCCCGCACCCTTGTCAACTTTTGCATCATTGTGATTTGTCCTGTGGGCCGCCGCAGCTAAGAGAGAGCTGTGGCCGCTGAGTGCCCGCACCTTTGTCAACTTTGCATCATTGGGATTTGTCCGGTGGGCCGCTGCAGCTAAGAGAGAGCTTCTGTCGCTGTGTGGCTGCACCTTGTTCACCCTTGTTGAGGATTGTTGCTATTGTCTCGTGGGCCACCACAGCTAGAGAGAGCTGCTGCCGCTGTGTGACCGCACCTTGTTCCCCATTATCGAGGATTTTTGCTATCGACTCGTGGGCTGCCCCAGCTTAGGGAGAGCTGCTGCCGCTGTGAGCCCACAACGGAGCTGCACGACGAGAGTCATCGCCACCACCAGCTGCCGCTGAGATCCCGCCTGTCCCCGAGTGCCTGAATCATTGAGGGTGCACGCTACGGACCTCTGCAGCCCGGACTTGTGGTCGCTGGAAGTCCGCCTGTCATCGTCTCCGCTTCTTCGAGAAGCTGTGTGCTGTGTCCCCTTTCATCGACAGGTATCTGGTGTGCAACGGGTCGCGTAGGCCCTGGCCTTGAACTCATTCCGTGTCACGTTCTGGTGAATACGTATTGCCTTTTGGAGTCCCTACTGGTTGACGTGAATTGTAGTTGTTGAAACGCTTTGATAATTTCGAGATAAACTTTAGATAAAGATATTATTTTTCTATACCTACCTGAGTTGTGTCCTTTTGTGGTGTCGTTACTGCTGTGTTGTACGTGGTCATAGATGCTTCACACACTGCCTCTGAGATAGGCCTAACTGCTCGTGCTACGTTACCACTGGGTTGAGCAGGGGTTGTCAAAGGGGATAGCCCACTTGCCCTGACTTAGGAAGAAGGGTCCCTATTTGGACTTTGGTGCCCGCCATTGCCAACTAGAGACCCCCATTTCTAACAGGCAACCAATGCAACTCCTTTGAATAAGAAGAGATTGAAGTGCAAGGTCCTTAATAATAGCCGAGATGCTGTATTCTGTACGACTTGCAGCCTCATAATCAGATGGCCGTGTAAACCGAGATACAAAGGAGTATATTTACAAGGACATTCCCCCACTGGAGAGTCACTTTTTAGGATGATCCAGTGGTGCAATGCCCTGCTCCATATTTACAAAATGGCATTAAACCACTTTATCAATATCGTACCCTTTCACGCAGAGTGAAAGGGGAATGCAATAGGTGTTGCTATGAGCCTTCCACCGCAACATCCATTGCTTTTTATTCAATATGAAAATGATAGCTGAGGAAACGGCGCCCACTAAATACTGGAACAATTGAACTCCACAAAGACCGCACACGACGGGAGTACTCTACCGATCGATTTGCGGAATGGCAAAATAGCTGCTTTACTCTTAAATATGCCCGGACCGATGTAACTATGATACTTGGATGCGTTGCAAGAAAGTATTATTATCTATTCTCAAACTGAAAAGGATGATAGAAAATACAGATTTGCCCTGATGAAGTCTAGTTGTATTTAACAGATGAAACATGTGTTGACAAGGAGCTGTAGTGATGTCAAGGAATGACATGTATGGTGAACTATAATTCCAAAGAAAGCCTGGATGTATGAACAACAGACATTGGATACTGCTACGTACAATCACACATGTTTCCTTGATTTTGAGTGCTTAGAGTCATTTTGAACATCCATTGCTTTTTGACGCTGCCCCAGATTTACAAGAATGTGTAAATCTTAGGCAGCGCCAAAAACTAAAGCCACTGAATAGCAGGCGTTAGATTGGCGCAACGAGGAGAAATAATTCTATTACACACCATTAAAGACTTATGTCACATATACGTAGGCATAGTGGTGCACCTAAGTACACTGTGCCCACTTGCATGTGTGACACTTTTTGATATTGCTTTGGGTCGCATACAGTAGGCTGCTTGCGTTTTTTGACGCATTGCTGTAGTTCCGTCAGTTTTATGACCAACTACAACGATGTGCCACTTTTGGAATGGATGCCTTCCAGCATTCTTCCCATGGATACGTCAGAATTTCTGACATCTTTGGAAACTTGTGCAATGGAGCTCTGTATTATAAACCCTTGGCTCGGACGGATTTTTCACGCAGGCTCAAGACATTTTTACGCATGGCTGCCTTGGCTCAATGATGCGCGATTTCCTGTAAATATGCCCGAAGTTTAGATTAAAGGTAATTTTTCTTAACCACAATGCAACTTCCGTAATTGAATGCTTGGTATGATTTGGCTTCTTACTTCTTAAGTAAATTATATGGACAAAATCCACTAGAGGGCGCTATTTGCTCACTTTTTTACAGTAAATAATATTAAAATAAAAATGTACCTACAGTAAAAGCAAAGTTCCATCAGCCTAGGCTAATTTTTCAATACTGACACTCCGAATTCACTGACGTCTGATTAAAACGAAAATGCATTCAACTTCCACATACTCCACTCCGCAGATTAAATGGGGGGAAAAGACCTTATTTAATTGAAAAGCCACGGGCAACAAAAATATTGTGCTTGAGTAGTTCCTGACTACATATTTGCGATCGTCACGTTGCAATATTTCCGAAAACACTGAGGAAAGTCTAGAGTTACGTTTTGTACAGATGAGTGGAGCTGTGATGATGTGATCTACTGTTTTTAAACAAAGATGCTGGCTTACACAATTCAATATGCAATAGAACGATACAACAACGTTTGAGTCATTCGAAGGAAGACCCCTACATTTAGCGAATCCCAGTATCATATCATGATCATCACAGCCTGTGGAAACAGTCAACGTGTATCACGATGTGGTTTCTCCATGATACTCAGGGCAAATCCAGCCATTTCCCCTAAATTTTAACAAATTTCCTAGGGCAACCCCTTGCTCTGTACACCAAGGGGCAGATTTACAATAAACTAATGCAGCACGGTGCAGCAAGTCATTTTGCTGCGCTGCGTTATTTTGGAAAGCACAGTGATGCGACATATTTACAACAATATGTCGCATCTCTGTGCGTCCCCCTGTGCTGGCGCACAAACTGCTGCCATGCGCCGACGCAGGCACCCTTGCACCATGGTGCAAGGATGCCTGCGTCGTGGGAATAATGTTTTTGTTCAGGAAGGATTCCCTTCCTGCACAAAAACAATCTGAACTGCCGTTTTTCAACTTATATGTGCGCTGCATCAGCACACATAAAAGGTGAAAAACAGCATTGTTTCAATGATTGTTTATGTGCAAGATGGGAACCCTTCCTGAAAAAAAACAATCATTAGAGGTGATTTCCTCTTTCTATGAGTTCTGCAGAATGCATCACGCATAGAAACAGGAAACAACAAGCATTTGTAATGCAATAGGTCTCGCATTTATACGAGTTTGAGCTATTGGCATTGTAAATGACAATGCCTTTTATTTATGTTTTAAAAACCCACACATAAATAAAAGGCATTGCCGTTTACAGTGCCAATAGCTCAAACTCTTAACAACTGCGAGACCTATTGCATTGCAAATGCTTGTTATGGTGAGTTCATGTTTACTATGCAAGCAAAATAGTGAGTAAATCATTCTGCACTTGCATTTTTACATGTAAATGTTTGTGTAAGCAAAATGTAAAATGAAAACTAGCAAAGGCATTGAATTAACTTTAGACGTTGTTTTAGAAAAAAAGAAAGGATAAAAAAAACAGTGTGCCACTAAGTCTGGAGTGGCCTAACAGTTTAAATTGTTTAGGAATCTGCTGTGAAAGGAAACAGCAATCCTACAATAAACTGAAAGTTAGCCTCCTAATTGAGATAGTTATCAGTGTTGCCGTGGCACCCTTTCAGCTGAATGTGTTTGAAAAGCTTTCACACCTCGGTTTCGGAAGAAGACCGAATGGTGCGCCAAGAAGTCTGGAGTGGTGTGAAACGTTTGAATAGTTTGTAGATGTGTTTGATGTGGAGTCTGCAGTGGTACAATACAGAGAAACGTCGCCTCTTGGTTAAGATCGTTATCACTGGCAGGAGCTGTATATGTGGCTTTCATCAACTTGTACATATTGATGGAAACAACAAGGTAGGGTAATGAAGGGGGGGGGGGGGTTAGCGTGTTCTTTCCTGCTCCAGATCCAATCTCTGTAGAGTGAAATGGAAGGGATCAGGTGGGGGAGGGACCTGGCATTTTAACAGAAATTACAGGGGATTTTAAGCCTCCCTGTTGCCTAAAAGGAGCCCGTAACCCATTAAAGCAGATTAGTATTATTTGAGCAGCTTTTTCATTTGAGCATACAGTGTCCTCGAGAGGTGGAAATGATTGTTAAAGTGACATAAAGACACCACTCAAAGCAGCTGACTATCTGCGGACCGGGTGAGGCGGATGGTAGAGCTTGGGAGCCAAGTTTTAGGAGGGCTGCTTGGAGCATGGACAGACCCCTGAAGGAGTGTTTTTGCTGCGTTTGTGCTGGGAGGGTGGGGGAGGGTTTATAACGCGAATGGAAGCAAAGTTCCAGAAGGCCTGTGCGGAGCATTGTTTGACCACCAGAGGGCTGTTTCTGCTGTATTACAGGCATTTCTTTGGTGGTGGGAGGGAAGGCACCCCACAGTGAGATGCAGTGTTGAAACTGCAAGTTAAAGATAAAAGCATGCCGCTTGTGAAGCGCCTACAACACACAGCAGTATTGTGGTGCTTTACAAATGAAGTGCGTACCTTAATCTCATACCAAACATGAGCAGTGTGCGGCCCCCGGGGGAAGAAAGGTCAACGGACTAGTCTTCCCCCGGGGATTTCGCGCAAGGGAAAGGACAGGGGAGGAAGGGGTGGGATTAGGGGTGGGGTCAGCGGGGAGAGGTTAAAGGGGCTGGGAGAGGAAGTCCTTCCTCTTCCTTCCCCAGCGCCTCAGGGAACAGTTAGGCGAGCTTTGGGTGTGGGCGATTGGAGACGGGCCTCTACGAGGTACGCGACGGCGGTGCGGGCGCTTTGTTGGGCTTGTTTGTCCCGTGAGCGGGGGGGCCCGATTGTCGGCGTTTGAGCGGCGGTTGGCGGCGGGCTGCGGGAGCGGAGCAGCGGACGCGTGGCGGCCTCGTCAGGCGACGTGTGGCGGCCCAGGTGCGGTGCGGTATCGGCGGAGGAGGAGCGGGCGTCGGCGGAGGCGGTCCGGAGGCTATGGAGGTAAAGGGGGGTCAGGTGCCTGATGACGCCGCGGTGCGCGCAGCGCTGCAGCTCCTTGGGCGCGCAGGGAGGGCTGATCTGTTGAGGCCGGGGGTCTTGGAGCAGGCGTGGGTGGGCATGGCCAGGACACCACGAGCGGCGTCGGCGGGGGTGGCGGTGGCAGTGGCAGCATATCAGGAGGAACCTCCTCCTAAGAGACTTGCGGCGACGGCGCGGGGGGGGCCAAGAGGGTGGGCTCAGGGGACAAGCTGGGGGATAGGCGTCTGAGCCTCCCTGCGCTGGGATCAGGGGGGGGCGCGGGGGGGGCGCTGTCGCAGGCTCGGTTGTGGCGGGAGGGTCCTCGGGGTCGGCCCTGGCGGGGGGACGGAGGGCCCGGGGGGGTCAGTGGCGACTGGGCAGGGGAGTGGGGCGGGCCTGGTGGTCTATAGTGATGACAGTGAGCTGGATGAGGATTTTGAGGGGCCGGTGGGGGAGGATTTTTCCCTGTACTTATCTGGGAGTGAGTCGGCTGGGGGGGAGGGAGGGGGGGAAGGGGAACAGCCCCCGGGTGGCTCGGTGGGGGTAAGGGGAAGGTTGGGGGTCGGGGGGGGCAAGGGCAAAGGCCCGGCGAAGGCGGTGGGGGGCCCCGGGGGGGTCGGGCGGCGCCAGGTGACTCTGGGGGTGTGGGGCGCGGTGGCGGGGCGAAGGCGGCGGGCAGGGGCGGTGTCCGGTGGGAGGACCGTTGGGATGGGATGTCTCTGGAGGAGCGCATTCGGGAACAGCGCAGATTGATTGAGGAGACGGAGCGTCGGTGGGAGGAGATGTGCGCGGCCAGGGATGGGGGGCACCCGGTGGGGGCGCGGGCATAGGACCGGGGTGCGGAGCGCGGTGGGGGTGCCGGGCCGGCGGCGGGACGCGGGCGGTGGATCTGAGTGGATGAGGCAGGGACTGACTTGACGTCTCAGAGACCTGGTGGCGCTGGGGCCCCCTCGGACTATGCCGGTCCTGGGGGGGGGGGATCCAAGCCAGCGCAGTTTGCTGGCAGAGGCCAGGGTGGGCCGGCGGGGCGCATGACGGCCTCCAGACGCCGGGGAGAAGCAGCAGGGGGGTCCGCGGCGGCCTGCCCTCCATCGAGGGAGCGGGCATCATCGGCGCCGGAGTATGAGTTTGTGCAGGGCGAGGAAGGCAAAGGATGGAGTCTGGTGCGGTTGACGTGGATGACGAGCTGGATTACGAGTCGGACAGTGAGGAGCTGGAAGAAGGCGAAGTGCGAGATGAGCGGGGGCTGGAGGCAACGCGGAGGTTTGGTGTTTTACAGGCACAAAAAGCCAGCTGCAGCACGACGCCAGTGGGGAAGACGAAAGCCCCGACTCCCGGCGGACGGGCCCAGGTGGTGCCACGCACTCTAACAGGTGAGGGAGCGTGGTGGGGGGTGTGGGATGGGGGGACAAAGGGGGGCGTAGGAGGTCCTGCAGGTCTGTTGGGGTTGGGGATGGGTCGGTGAGGGTGGAGGGAGAGGCTGCGAAGCCAACGGTTCCGGCTAGGACGGCGGCGCTGGAGGGGGAAGGGAAGAGACTCGTGGGGGCCGGTGTGCAGACGGACAAAGAGGGGGAGAAGGAGGGGAAGGATGAGGGGGGGAGAAACATAAGAAGAAGTTGCCCTATATGGGCCTGGCGATGCCTTTGGGGTCGCACTTGTCGGAGAAAACGAGGGCGAGGATCTGGAAGCATGAGTATGTGGATGTATTCAAGCTGTTGCACCGGGAGATACAGGCTAAGGAAGGGTCTAAGGAAGAGGAGTGGGAGTTGACGAGGCGGCCGCGGGTGCCTGTGAATATGGAGAATTGGACGTCGGCCTTTTTGATTTACGCGAGCATCTATTGTGAGAAACATCAGGATAGGGCGATTGCGTTGTTCAAATATATGGATATCATCCGCAAGGCGCAGATGCACTTTGGGGGTTTCGCGTGGCTCAGTTACGATGAGGAGTTTCGGGCGCGGATCAGCGTAAACCCTGACAAGCCCTGGGGTGAGGTAGACCAGGAGTTGTGGGTCCAGTGGATGTCTTCGACGCAGTCCTCCGAGTCCACGCACACGGCTAGCGGGCTCCCGGTGTCGTATCGGCCTTTTCAGTCCCGTCCCGCCTCGACAGGGGCGGGAGGTGGATCTAGTGGAGCCGGGGGAGCTGGCGGGCAGGCTGCCGCTGCAGGCGCACCAGGTCAGCCGGCCAAGAGCGGGGGAGCCACCACAGGGGCCTGCTGAAATTTTAACAAGGGTTTCTGTACCCGCCACCCGTGCAAGTTCAAGCACGAGTGTTCTAAGTGTGGTGGGCGGCACCCGGTCACAACCTGTTTTACCCTGGCCACTCCCTCCGAGCAGTAGCGGGTTACCAAGGGCAGAGGGCAGGCTGGGCCAAAGGGCTCCTACACCGGTTAGTGTGGAGGCCATGGGTCCGTGGCTCTCCCGCTATCCTGATCGGGAGGCGGCTTTGAAGCTGTTTTGGGGGTTCACGGAAGGGTTTCGGGTGGGGTACCAGGGACCGCGGGAGTGCAGATGGGCGGAGAATTTGAGGTCGGCGAAGGATTTGCCTGGGGTGGTTGAGGCGAAATTGCGGAAGGAGGTTCTGGAAGGCAGGATCGCCGGCCCGTTTGACACGTGGCCGTTGCCGGAGCTCATCATATCCCCTTTGGGGGTGGTGTCAAAAAAGGAACCAGGGGAATTTCGCTTGATCCACCACTTGTCGTGGCCCGAGGGGTCGTCGGTGATTGATTTCATCGCGGAGGAGGATTTTCGGGTGCTGTATGAGTCGGTGGATGATGAGATCGCGCTGGTGTGGGTGTGTTGGCGGGGGGCGGAACTGGCTAAGTGTGACATCAAGTCAGCGTTTCGCCTTCTGCCCATTCACCCGGCTGATTTTTCTCTGCTGGGGATGCAGTTTGGGGGGGCGATCTTTGTGGATAAGGTTTTGCCCATGGGTTGTGCGGTGTCCTGTGCGTTGTTCAAGACTTTCAGTTCTTTCCTGCAATGGGCCTTCACTGACAGGGCGGGGCACCGGCTGGTGTCCCACTATCTGGATGATTTCTTGTTCGTCGGGCGCGGACAGTCGGGGGAGTGCGGGGAGGCGTTGTGGCAGTTTCAGAGGATGGTGGGGGAGTTTGGGGTCCCATTGGCGCCGGAGAAGACGGCTGGGCCAAGCAGTTGTCTGGCGTTCTTGGGGGGATCGAATTGGACTCCGTCGCGTGGGTGGCACGCCTGCCCCAGCAGAAGGCGGAGGAGATGCAGGAATTTTTGGGCCAGGTGGTGTTGCAGAGCAAGATTGATTTGAGGTCCGTCCAGCGGTTGTTGGGCTTGCTGAATTTTGCGTGCCGAGTGGTGCGGGCTGGCAGAACTTTTTGCAGGTGCCTGGGGTTGGCTATGTCGGGGGCGGTGCTGCCCCACCACAGGGTGAGGATTTCCACGGGAGTCCGGGCGGATCTGCGGGTCTGGCGAGGGTTCTTGAGCGACTTCAACGGGGTTTCCTTGGATTTTGCGGATGACAACATGGTGTGGCAGGTGCAGATCTTTTCGGATGCGGCGGGGGCTCGCGGTTTTGGAGTGTTCTGGGACGGAAGGTGGTGTGCGGAGCAGTGGCCGGCGCACTGGTTGTCGCAGGGCAGGAGTATTGCGTTTTTGGAGTTCTTTCCGCTGGTGGTGGCACTGCAGGTGTGGGGACAGGAATTCCAGAACAGATCTGTGCTTTTCCATGTGGATAACCAAACAGTGGTTGACCTGGTGAATCATCAGAGGGCGAGGGACCTGCGGGTGCTGCGCTTGCTGCGAAGTTTCATGCTGCTGTGCTTGCGTCTTAATGTGCTGTTTCGCGCGAAGCATGTGCCGGGCGCTAGCAATGACATTGCGGATGCATTGTCTCGTTCGCAGTGGCAGCGTTTCCGAAGGTTGGCGCCCGGAGCAGAGGTTGTCAAGACCAAGGTGCCGGAGGGTATCTGGAGCTGGGGGGAGTGAGAGTGGTGAATTTGGTGGAGAAGTCTGTTGCTGAGTCCACGAGGCGGGCGTATCGGTTGGCTTGGGTGGAACTGGGTGCGTTTCTGGGGTGGTCGCGGGATGCTTGGCGTATGTCTCAGAAGGAGTGTGAGGAGGGGGTGATGCGGTATGTGTTGCATTGCATGGACAAGGGTTTGTCGCAGGTGACGATTGCGGGGAGATTGGCGGGGATTTCTTTCTATGGTATGGTTTATTTGGGTTTTGATCCAGCCAGGAGTGAGTTGCTGAGTCGGATGCTGAAGGGTTGGGGCAGGGAGCGGGGGGGGGGCGGGGGAGTGGGCCTGTGCGTGAGGCGATCACCTTTGAGTTGCTGGTTGATGTCGTGGCTGAACTGAGTGTTTGTTGTTACGACAGGGCCGAGGTAGCGTTGTTCCGGTTGTGCATGACTTGGATGTTTTTTGGGGTTTCCGGGTTTCGGAGTTGTTGGGGGGTAGGGGTGCGCCGGGGCTGAGGTTTGAAGATGTTCGTTTGGGAATCTGGCTGGGACGGTCAAAAACGGACCAGGCTGGAAGGGGAGCATGGGTGTGGTTGTGTGAGTCGGGGGGGGAGGGAGTTTGCCCGGTGCGTGAATGGGGCAGTTTTTGTGGGCAGGTTGGCCGGAGTGTGGGCGAGATTTTCTGTCATGCCTCCGGTAAGAGGGTCACGGCCTTCCAGCTGCTGGCGGTCTTGCGCATGGCATTGCGGCACCTCGGTAGGGACCCGGCTGGGTATGGGACGCACTCCTTCCGGATCGGCGCAGCGACGGCGGCGGCGCGGTTGGGGTGGTCCTGAGACAAGATCCGGCGGATAGGTAGATGGAGGTCGCGCTGTTGCGAGCGGTATGTCCGGAAGTAGGGCAGAGGGGGCGCGTTGGCTGTTGGAGCGTATCTGTTGTATTTCGTGTTCTAATTGCCTTTTTTCTTTGTAGGTTGTGTTGGGGGTCCGGGAGCCAAGACGTTTACCTGGATCGTTGGTCATTCGTTTGTTCATTGGGCATCCAAGTATTCCGACAGGCAGGTGTACGGTCGTAACCTGGGCCTGAGAAGCAGCAGTCACAAGGTATTTTGGTGGGGCAGGAGTGGGATGCGCTGGGGAGAGTTATTGCCCAGGCTGACCAAGAAGGTTTCACAGAGAGGCTGTCCGGACTTGCTCGTCATCCATTTGGGGGAGAATGACCTAGTGAAGTAATCGGTGGTGTCACTGCTCTACTTGATGCAACGGTACTTGGAGGCGATGAAACGCAATCTGGCTGGCGCCTGTATTGTGTGGACTGAGTTCATTCCTCGACGGATCTGGAGGGGGGCATTGAAGCCCGCAGCAGTGGAAAGCGCCCGGAGGAAGCTGAATAGGGCCATGCGGGTTTTCTGTGAGAACACTGGGGTCAAAGTGCTGGCGCACACCGGACTGCGGCTCGAAGAGCCTCTGCTTTTTAGGGACGATGGAGTGCACCTTTCGCACATAGGGAACGCGTACTATATGATGGAGTTGAGGGATTTCATCAGTGGTTTGTGGAATGAGTCGATTTGGTGTCGGAGAGAGTGAGGGCGAAAGGTGCACTTGTGAGGGGTGGGGCAGGTAACCGCCCTCCGGGGGTTCCCTGGTTGGCGAATTGGGGAGGGGGGAGGAGTCCATGACGGGCATACTCACCCTTCCGGGGAGGGGGATACTGGTGAAAGGTGGGGGTGAGTCAGATCAGTGTACGATGAATGGAGATGATGGAGAAGTTTGGAAGAGAAGTGAGGAAGCGAATGGGGATAGGTGAGGAGGTGCTGTGTGAAGTGGGGATGGAGCAATTGGAGTCTGGGAGAGTATGGTAAGTGAGAAGTTATGTTGTTGGGGATTGTTGGGGGGTTTGTGCTATGTTTGGTTATGATTGTCCAACCCTGTCCTAATAAAATGGCCTTTTACGCTAACGTACCTGGCGTGGACTGATTATTGCGCGATGCGGCCCCCGGGGGAAGAAAGGTCAACGGACTAGTCTTCCCCCGGGGATTTCGCGCAAGGGAAAGGACAGGGGAGGAAGGGGTGGGATTAGGGGTGGGGTCAGTGGGGAGAGGTTAAAGGGGCTGGGAGAGGAAGTCCTTCCTCTTCCTTCCCCAGCGCCTAAGGGAACAGTTAGGCGAGCTTTGGCCACCCGCCCACCCTACAGTTGTGGGACTTGATTTCGGGTTGGGGAGTTTTTCTCAGCGTGCCAGTATAGGACGGGTTGGGAGAGTGCGGAGCGAATTGGGGAGGGGGGAGGAGTCCATGACGGGCATACTCACCCTTCTGGGGAGGGGGATACTGGTGAAAGGTGGGGGTGCGTCAGATCAGTGTACGATGAATGGAGATGATGGAGAAGTTTGGAAGAGAAGTGAGGAAGCGAATGGGGATAGGTGAGGAGGTGCTGTGTGAAGTGGGGATGGAGCAATTGGAGTCTGGGAGAGTATGGTAAGTGAGAAGTTATGTTGTTGGGGATTTTTGGGGGGTTTGTGCTATGTTTGGTTATGGTTGTCCAACCCTGTCCTAATAAAATGGCCTTTTACGCTAACGTACCTGGCGTGGACTGATTATTGCGCGATTTCTAATCTAGTCATGTCCGCTTCCTTTCGCTATAAATCATCACAGAACAGAAATATCCAAGGCATTCGAGGGCTGTTATAGGACGTCACTGCTTGCACTTCTCTCACAAACACTGAAACACGATGTCACATTATCCGGTGGGTAAAATTAAAAATATAAGTATATTTATTCTGAGCTCCGAATTAATTAATAAAAAAAATTACCAACTGGAAATGCGGGGATTGAACCCGGGGCATCATTCATACAACGCATTGTTGGACCCGGCCTCGTGGCGTGGTCCTGACTTCCCTGGGGTTGGGCCCGTTCCCCGCCCTGGCCTCCACGGGCCACCCGTTCGAGCCGCACGAGGTCGCATACACCTCGGGGCTCCACCATTTTGTTCCCTGCCACGTGACCCTGCACACCAGTCCACCTGACTCCGCTCAACCCGGCCTCGGCCCCAGCGAGGCCCAGACATTGAGGCACCAAGAACTGGCCAGGGGGTATCACGTGAACACCTCATCGCCCTGGCAGAGGGCGGTATCGATGGGACCCCCAACCGTCCCCACACACCGAGGTGCGATCGGCCTCCATCTCTCCTGGGCCCGGCGCCTCTCCTGCTGGGCGTCTGGCCGCTCCCAACCCGGCCTCTCCGCCCCTCCGGGCGCAAGGGTCCGGACTTCAAAGGGCTCCAGGCCTATATCTGGGGTGACCCCACAACAGACCGGCAGTTGTATCCCGGAGTCGAGAGCCCTGCTGATTGAATCGCGGCCGACCCTACGGAGAAGAACTCTTGCTTGAAACTACCACGAGCCCTGCAGACTGCGTCGCGGCTCCTTCTTGCTGAAACCTTGAAGCCCCCCGGAACATCGGGGCCCTGCTGACGCTGTCGCGGCCCAAACCTCGCTGAAACCTCCCTCGGAGCCCTGCTGACGACGTCGCGGCTCGAGCTGAGCGGAAACCATCTTGAGAGCCCCGCTGACCTGGTCGCGGCTCTCCACGAACTGAACGCCAGAGCCCTGCTGACGCCGTCGTGGCTCGACCCCTCCGAGTTCCGGAGGCCCTCCAGCTGGAGGATAAGAACTGGGCCCCAGGTACCCTCGCACCAAGCTCCTGCCAAGGACTGTCCCGCTACCCCTTCCCTTCTAAAGAGACACTGAGACCTTTGTGGATCCCTGGATCCCCTTTCGTGTAAATATTGATCCCGTAACGTGCTGATAAAGAATTGCTCGTCTTGAGACAACCTCCTTGAGTCCTGTGTGGTGGTGTTACTGTGCTAGTACATAATAGGAGAAGGATCTCCCAGGAGGCTTCTCTGCAGCGCTCGGCTACTTTGTACAGTGTGGGGGCCCCTCTGGGTGGTCTCTCCGACTCCCCGAGGTCCGCCTTCCAACATTTCGTGGCCAGCGACGGGATCCGAGCCGAACGCAGTACGTACCAGCCAGTAACCCCTAGCTACCCATCCAGACAAACAGAAGTCATGAGCAACCAAGGAAACAACGCGACCACGGAGTTCCAGCCCGAACGGTTGGAGGAATACACGCACAAAGAATTGAAACAGTTCTGCAAGGACAAAGGCCTTGCAACCACCGGCCTAGGTACCAAAGAGGAGATGCAGAAAGCCCTAAGGACCTGGCTGGAGGCCGAGGCAGGCCACTCCCAGGAAGAAGGTCCCCTGCCCCTGACGGTGGCCACATCAACCGCACCGACTCCGGCAACCGGAGGAGGAAAGAGCCTAGAAACCGGCCTCTCCGAAGAGGAGATACGAGAGCGGGAGAAGGTCCGGAACCACGAACTAGAGCTCGCACGACTGCGGCTGGACGGCGAACTCCAGCTGGCGGAAAAGAAACTGGCCCTAGAGCAGCTACGGCTACAAGAGGAGATAGAAGAGAAGAGACGGCACCGAGAGTTGGAGGAAAAAAGACTGACCCTTGAGCACGAGCGAAGTCTCAAAGAGCTCGAAATCAAGGCAAAGAACGGGGGGACCGACACCCCCAGTAATAGAGACACCCTACCGCCTGTCGAGGCCAAGGTACATATCCCGAAAGATGTCGTCAGGGAGTACTATAAGAATGACGACATCCAACAATGGTTCAAGGCATACGAGGTGGCCATGACCTCCCATCGGGTGCCCCGAAAGGACTGGCGCGCCAGCCTGTGGGGTCGGTTCCTGAGTGAAGGTCGAGACACACTGCTTCAGCTACCAGAGGAGGTGATGACCTCCTACGACCACATGAAGGAGGCCCTGCTCACCCGCTACGGGCTAACCGCGGAAATGTACCGCCAGCGGTTCAGAGACTGCAAAAAGATCCCGGGTACTACCTGGGTGGAATACGTGGACTTTTTCAGCCGGGCCCTAGAAGGATGGATCAAGGGTAGCAAAGTCACCACCTACGGGCAGCTGGTCGACCTCATTGTTTGGGAACATCTCTCCAACAATTGCTTCGTGGAGCTAAGGCAACACCTCCTCGACAGCAAGATGACCGACCCACGAAAACTCGCCGTCGAGGCCGATCGATGGGTCAACACCTGAGTCCCCCGGAACTCGATGGGGGAGTACCAGAGGAACCCCACCGGACCTCCCCGACAACGCGGTGGAGGGGAAGGGCCGAACAGGAACCGGGACCCCCCCACCGGGGCCCCCAGGAGCCCACCTCGAGGGCCGCTGCAGCAACCCCTCTCCCCGAGCATAGCCCGAAGAGGGGCGACCCCAGCCAGAACCGGACCACGGCCCCCAGTAACATGCTACGGCTGCCAACAAACCGGACACTATGCCAGCGATCCAGTCTGCCCCCTGAACCAAAGAAGCGGGGCCGGCGGGCCCCCGCCCCGACAGCTGGCGGCCGCTGCCCTGGGGGAAGGAGAAGAAGAAGAAGAGACCCTCGACCGAGGAACCACCGAATGGGAACCGGCGGCCATGTCCCTGGTCTGCCTGGGCAGCCGAGAAATGGTGCCCCGCACCCCCATCCCAAGCAACACCCAGAAGTACCGGCAGCAGGTCACCGTCAATGGACAACGGGCCGAAGCCCTTCGTGACACCGGCGCCAGTGTCACCGCTGTCCGCTGCCACCTGGTGACCCCCGAACAGATCCTACCCAATGTGCTGTGCCCCGTCCGGACGGCCGACAACAGCGAAAGCCTGTGCCAGATGGCCCTGGTCCCCTTCGAGTGGGGAGGGGTGACAGGCCTACTAAAAGTGACTGTCCGCGACGATGCCCCAGTAGACTGCCTCCTGGGGAACGACCTGGAGAGTTCCCCCTGGGCTCAAGTGGAGCGACGAGAGCACCTCCAAATGCTGGGACTATCCGAATGGGCCTGCGCCATCACCTGGTCCATGACCGCCCAGGCTCCCCGCTCGTCCCTGGCCCCCGGTGCCGCCCAGCCCGAGGGGCTTGCACCACCCCCCGCCTGCAGCGAGGGGGAGGCGGACACCGACACTGGACCTACTGAACCCTCCCCCGAAGAGATTGCTTCCCTCGGCGCCCTACCAGAACTTGCACAATGGCGCCACAAAGGGGGCCCCACCCGTGAGCAGTTCCAGCAAGAACAGCAGTCCTGTCCCTCTCTCGAAGGGGTCCGACAACAAGTGTCCGCACAAGCCAACGGGGACCAGACCGGCACCCACTGGGTCTACTGGGCCGAGGGCCTGTTGTACAGTGAACAGAAAGTGGCAGAACTCGGGGCCAGCCGCGTGTTGGTGGTCCCCCTCCGCTTCCGGGAGTTCCTTCTCAACCTGGCACATGACGTGCCCCTCGCCGGACACCTAGGGCAAGACAAAACTTACAGCCGTCTGGTGACCCACTTCTACTGGCCCCGGATGCGGAGAGACGTGGACAACCACTGCCGGTCCTGCCGGACCTGCCAAGCCAGCGGGAAGACGGGGGGTCGGGTCAAGGCCCCCCTCCAGCCCTTTCCAGCCGTCAGCACCCCGTTCGAACGGGTCGGGATCGACATCGTGGGGCCCCTGGACCCTCGGACCGCCCTGGGCCACCGCTTCATCCTGGTCCTCGTGGACCACGCCACCAGGTACCCGGAGGCGGTCCCGCTAAGAACTGTAACGGCCCCCGTGGTAGGCCGGGCCTTGATGGGGATCTTCTCCCGAGTGGGATTCCCCCGCGAAGTGGTGAGCGACAGGGGCACAAACTTCATCTCCAAGTACATGCGGTCCCTGTGGCAGCAGTGCGGGGTCACGTACAAATTCACAACCCCCTATCACCCTCAGGGGAACGGGCTGGTCGAGCGCTTTAACAGAACCCTGAAGGGGATGATTCAGGGCTTGGAAGAGCCCCTCCGGCGGAAATGGGATGTCCTACTACCATGCCTCCTGTTCGCCTATCGGGAGGTCCCGCAGAAGTCCCTGGGGTTCAGCCCGTTTGAACTATTGTACGGACATCCGGTCCGCGGACCGCTCAGCCTGGTCAAAGAGGGTTGGGAGACGAAGCTCCAAGGCGCCCCTCCTGACGTCTACCGATACCTCCTGACCCTACGAAACCAGACCCGCAAGTTCCGAGCCATGGCCGAAGCCAACCTCGAGGCCAGCCAGGAGGACATGAAGCGGTGGTACGATCGGAACACCTCTACCATCGAGTTCGAGCCAGGCCAGCGAGTCTGGGTCATGGCCCCTGATGAGCCCTGCGCCCTCCAGGACAAGTGGACTGGGCCCTTCAAGGTGGTGGAAAAAAAGAGCCCCGTCACCTACCTAGTTGACCTAGAGTCCCCCCGGAACCCCCTCCGGGTTCTACATGCTAACAGGCTCAAGCCCTACTTCGCCCGGACCGAACTGAGCCTGCTGCTGGCGACCGACGAGGGGGGCGAGGACGACTCCGAGCCCCTACCCGACCTCTTGCAGAACGACGTCCACGACGGATCCATCAAAGGTGTCCAGCTCGCCTCCTCCCTGACCCCGGAACAGCGCATCGACTGTCAACAACTGCTGCAGGACTACGCAGCCCTCTTCTCCCTCACCCCGGGGGTGACCCACTGGTGCGTCCACGACGTCGACACCGGGGACAGCCCCCCCGTGTGACACCGAGCCTACAGGGTACCCGACCGAGTACGGGCATGCATCCAGGCCGAAGTAGCGAAGATGTTGGCCCTCGGGGTCATCGAGCCCTCTGACAGCCCGTGGGCCAGCCCTGTCGTCCTGGTACCAAAGGCCGCAGCACCCGGCCATCCCCCGGAGCTGCGATTTTGTGTAGACTACCGGGCCCTGAATGCTGTGACCAAGACGGACGCCCATCCTATACCCCGGGCCGACGAACTCATCGATCGCTTGGGGTCCGCCCGCTACCTGAGCACGCTGGACCTCACCGCCGGGTACTGGCAGATTCAGCTTACCCCCGGCGCCCGAGAAAGATCCGCCTTTTCTACCCCTGATGGGCATTACCACTTTCGGGTGATGCCCTTCGGCATGAAGAATGCCCCGGCCACTTTTCAGAGACTCGTAAACAAGGTCCTGGCCGGGCTCGAGGCCTTCAGCGCGGCCTATTTGGATGACATCGCCGTGTACAGCCACCACTGGGCTGAGCACCTAGTTCACCTCAAGGCCGTCCTGGCCGCCCCCCAGAGGGCTGGGCTCACGATTAAGGCCAGCAAATGCCAGGTCGGCCAAGGATCGGTGACCTACCTGGGCCATCAGGTGGGAAGCGGTCAGGTGGCCCCCCTCCAGCCAAAAGTCGATGCCATCCAGGCATGGGAACCTCCCACTACCCAGACCGCTGTGTGGGCCTTCCTTGGCCTCACCGGATACTACCGGCGGTTCATCCGGGACTATGGGAGCATTGTGGGGCCTCTCACGGAACTCACCTCGAAGAAGCAGCCCAAGAAGGTGCACTGGACTCCCCGCTGCCAATCAGCTTTCGAGACTCTCAAGGCCGCGATGTGCACTGCCCCTGTGCTCCAGGCCCCTGACTACAGTAAAGAGTTTATCGTACAGACAGACGCCTCCGAATATGGGATCGGGGCCGTCCTGTCTCAGGTCGATGAGAAGGGACTCGACCGCCCAGTGGCCTTCATCAGCCGACGGCTGCTGCCCCGGGAGCAACGATGGAGCACCATCGAGCGCGAGGCCTTCGCGGTAGTGTGGGCCCTTAAGAAGCTCCGGCCCTATCTCTTCGGTACCCACTTTCGGGTCCAGACCGACCACCGGCCCTTGCGGTGGTTAATGCAAATGAGAGGCGAGAATCCCAAGCTGCTGCGATGGTCCATTGCCCTGCAAGGGATGGACTTTTCGGTTGAGCACCGACCCGGCAATGACCACGCCAACGCTGACGGCCTGTCCCGCTTCTTCCGCCTTGACGAGGAGAATCCCCAAGAAGATGGGTGACTCTCCCTGCCTTCGGCTGGGGGGGACACCTGTTGGACCCGGCCTCGTGGCGTGGTCCTGACATCCCTGGGGTTGGGCCCGTTCCCCGCCCTGGCCTCCACGGGCCACCCGTTCGAGCCGCACGAGGTCGCATACACCTCGGGGCTCCACCATTTTGTTGCCTGCCACGTGACCCTGCACACCAGTCCACCTGACTCCGCTCAACCCGGCCTCGGCCCCAGCGAGGCCCAGACATTGAGGCACCAAGAACTGGCCAGGGGGTATCACGTGAACACCTCATCGCCCTGGCAGAGGGCGGTATCGATGGGACCCCCAACCGTCCCCACACACCGAGGTGCGATCGGCCTCCATCTCTCCTGGGCCCGGCGCCTCTCCTGCTGGGCGTCTGGCCGCTCCCAACCCGGCCTCTCCGCCCCTCCGGGCGCAAGGGTCCGGACTTCAAAGGGCTCCAGGCCTATATCTGGGGCGACCCCACAACAGACCGGCAGTTGTATCCCGGAGTTGAGAGCCCTGCTGATTGAATCGCGGCCGACTCTTGTTCGGAGAAGAACTCTTGCTTGAAACCACCACGAGCCCTGCAGACTGCGTCGCGGCTCCTTCTTGCTGAAACCTTGAAGCCCCCCGGAACATCGGGGCCCTGCTGACGCTGTCGCGGCACAAACCTCGCTGAAACCTCCCTCGGAGCCCTGCTGACGACGTCGCGGCTCGAGCTGAGCGGAAACCATCTTGAGAGCCCCGCTGACCTGGTCGCGGCTCTCCACGAACTGAACGCCAGAGCCCTGCTGACGCCGTCGCGGCTCGACCCCTCCGAGTTCCGGAGGCCCTCCAGCTGGAGGATAAGAACTGGGCCCCAGGTACCCTCGCACCAAGCTCCTGCCAAGGACTGTCCCGCTACCCCTTCCCTTCTAAAGAGACACTGAGACCTTTGTGGATCCCTGGATCCCCTTTCGTGTAAATATTGATCCCGTAACGTGCTGATAAAGAATTGCTCGTCTTGAGACAACCTCCTTGAGTCCTGTGTGGTGGTGTTACTGTGCTAGTACATAATAGGAGAAGGATCTCCCAGGAGGCTTCTCTGCAGCGCTCGGCTACTTTGTACAGTGTGGGGGCCCCTCTGGGTGGTCTCTCCGACTCCCCGAGGTCCGCCTTCCAACACGCATGCGCTCTAACACGGAGCTACGTCCCCTGGCTTACGAAACTCTCTCCTATAGGTTATGATATAGCAAACAAGCGCCCCGTGTTGGAACGGTACGACTCTCCCTTTAGGGTAGGTAACACAATTGCACGCTCCTTGCATTCAAAGTGAACAAAGTCCGACACTCCTGCCCCAACCCTTCTCACCAAGGAGCCCAAACTCACACTTCCAGTAACCGCAACAGAGTCTCGGCACCACGAATCCGCCTCCCAGTACCAGCTGCACACAGAAAGCTACTCATGTTATCACAGTGCAAGAAGGCCTACACTCCACTAGTAACTCCACCAACAATACGTGCTGGATTTATTGTACACGCAAGAGCATTTTGTCTCGTTCATATCACAAATAATTACCCTGACACTTCTGTCACAGGTCACGTCAAGATGCCTAACACGCAGCTTTCAGATTTCAGAATGAAACCACACGTTTGATTTGTTGTGTTTTAGTTAAAGGTGAGATATGTGGCGTAATAAACGTTCAAGGGTTCGATTCCTGGATATCTCTTTTTTTATTCTAGAGTGATCTTGGATTTTATTTTGTAATTTGGTTACAGTACGTAACCCACCTGGGCCTGCAGTCTTCACCTCGGGAATTAGAAAATATTTGCGTATCGGCTAATTTTCTTTCCCTTCCACAAAATGTAACTGTGATTGCTGCATCCTACATGAAGGGTCAAGGGGGTTGGCACGTGCGCCTCATTTAGTGCAGGTGATTGGCACGTGACGTACAAAATAACCTAGCGAGCTAATTTTGTAAGGGATGGAGTGACGCGAGAAATTAAAGCAAGGCTCCCATGGTCTTGTATGTGCAGTTGCGTTGGCGGTGGCCTAAAATGATAGAAAAATAAAACTGTGCAGTTAGCAATTAAACGATTTTCAGCGTGACAGCAGACTGTAACAAATTTACACCTGCACTAGCTTGTGGTTGCGCAAAATTGACAAAGTAGTCTAATTTCACGATAATAATGTTTAAAATGGCCAGATTTTAAGTGATGTTTTATACGGTGGTTGAAAATAAACACAGATGACGACATATGCTACTTTGCTAGTAGGGTTGAAATCGCAATAACGAGCTGGCTGGAATAGTTGTAAATACATCTTCTTGTTGTCTTCTGGGCTAGATATGTAGGAATGCTGAAAAGTAGTTGTGGAACAAGTGAAAAGCCCGCTGCGCTTATCTGTTATGGATAAGGATGCTTTTATTGCGTCCCGTCTTGTAAACGTCAAGGCACTCCAGGAAGCGGCGGACAGGCCCTGGTGCGGGGATATCTCGCTTTACATTGCCAAGAGGCGACAGCGGGGCTTTTAGCTCTCACTCGAGGCTGAGAGAACTTGGCAGGCCTGGGAGGGAGGGCGCGGAGGCAGTTACTAATGGAGGCGCTGCTAACTTACACCCCTCAGCGGGAGGCATTGGCCATATCGCACACAAGTGGAAAGTGACATTGCAGATAGCTGCCTGGCGTTTGACGTGTCTGGTAGGTGCTGCAGGCCAGGCGTAAGCGCTTCATGAAATCAGGTGTAAAAGTCATGCTGGGATCGTGAGCTCAAGTGGCAGAGAGGAGTGTCTTACATGTTAGGAACTGCTGCACGAAATATGTACTACAGACAGTGAACAAATCAGATGTCACACTGGATTTTACTATATAAAACAAATGACGGAACACGCATGATTTTACCGGAGCTCGCGGCACCATACAAAGTACTTCAGAAATATGCCAGCCGCGTTAAAGAGAGAGAAACGCTTTCCATTAAAACTGCAGCAATGGAGGCCTGTTTAGCATTTACAGAGGTTCATGCGATGAAGCCGAGAGGAAGGAGGCACTTTCCGTTTCGAGAGGCGTCTGCTAAATGTTTTGCCTCTTTATCTGCCGGTTTGATAATTGTGCGCTCTTCAGTGCCAACAGCTTTCTTTGCAGGTTTTTGAGAGAAGTAATGCTTCAGGGCGCTTGTGGGCGTCTCATGTACCAGAGCCCCATCTGACTGAACTGCAGATTTAGGTAACGGGGGTATCTACAGGGATATAACAGGGACGAAAAAACGAAGGGGAGGGCGTGTCTTTCGCGGGTGCTTTGATTCGCGGGCGCTTTGATGTTCGCAGTGGCCGCGCAGCTCACTGAGAACATCAAAGCGCCCGCGAAATGTAAGTGATCGCGATCGCGCTCACACTTCAAAGCGGCCGTGTGGGCCGCGAAAGTGAAAGCAAACGAGTGCTTTCAGGCCTCCAAATGGTGCGCGCGCCCGGACGGCGCACATGCACTGTATTTGGAGGCCTGAAAAGCCACTGTTTGCACTTCCAAAACTCGCTTACTATAAGTCTCGCCAGTGCAGCGCTAAAGCGCTGTCTCAGGCGAGACCTAAAAACGAGGAGGAATGAATACATTTCTCCTCGTTGCGCCTCCCTACGCCTCCCCTGGGGAGGCGTAGCAGTCACATGCATTTCCAGATTTACGATTCCTCGTAAATCTGGTAATGTGTCAGGTTCCATGGGTGTTGCGTGGGAACACCCACAGCAACACCCATGGAACGCCCCTTTCACGCAAAGTGCTGTGTGTAACGGGCCATATTTACAAGGACAGAAAAAGCCACGCAGGGTGGCTTTTCCTGTCTTTGTAAATATGGGGCAGGGAAATGCGCTGCCAGTGCGTCACAAAAAGTGACGTACTGGCAGCGCAAGGGGCTTGTAAATCTGACTCCAAGTGTTCAAGTGCAGAGCATCTGTCCAAGCTGTTTCCACTCTTTGAGAGTTTGGGGCCCTCTATCCTCCACCATTTCGATATGTCCCTCTTGGCGATTAGGGATTCCAGTCCAATGAGAGCGCGCATCACTCGAGTGCCCCCCTATTTTGTCCATGAGTCCCAAAAGGGCCACTTTGGGTGTCAACTCAACTGCCTGACCCGTTGTCCTAGTAGGAGGACGCAGTATCTTTGCCTAGTTAGTTTGTATATTAAGATAGCCCCATATCAAAAGAAACAGGGTGCCCCTCACTCCGCAACCTTTAGTACAATTCGGGAGATCCCAGGTTTGAAAATGGACAGCCTCTCAGTACAGTAAAGTCTGTGGGCCTATTTAGGAGTTTGGCGGTCCGGGGACCGCCAAACTCATGCTAGCACAGCGGTGGTGGTCTGGCCACCGCTGCACCAACGGTCTTATCGCGGATTATAACTTGGGCGGTCGGACTGCCATGGTACAGGCGCAACAGCCAGGGATCAGAGATTCCTAGATGTGGAGCGGTGGTCTGAGTGCTGCCATATGCCTGGTGGCCTCCTGTGGCAATGCCAGGAATATTACAACTTTCCTCAGTGCCAGCGGTCTCATGGAGGTTCTTACTCCACGAAAATGTTGGCAGTGAGGGAAGAAAGGGGGGCGCTACAGGGCTCCCTCTTGGCCTGTGCAGAGGGGCGCATGCAGGGAGGCACATGATGTGCCCCTCTGTGTGCATGCAGCCCATTACTGCATGGCAGGGACAGCACAGTCCATGCCATGCAGGAACGTGCACTGGCAGTCCTGCATGGTGCAGTTTAAGGCTCATGTCAACCTTTAAACTGCACCTCTGTGGGACAGCCATGCCACCCTTCCGCCAGGCCACGATAATAGTCATAATCTGGCAGGCAGGCGGCAGCACTTTTTGGTGGTGTAGGAGTGGGGTGGTGGTGTGGCGGCCCACTTCCACACCGCCAAACTGGTAACCGGGCCCTAAGTAACTAATGAAACTGAATAAGGTGAGAGGAGATGGCTATTGAATGCGATGCCATCTTATTCCAATCATCGTCCTCCAGCATAAAAGTGCCTTTATTGGCTTTCCACGTTCAATAAGCATTTGTTTTAAGATCATCTGTGTAGCATTTAAATGTCTGCTGACTCAATCTATATGGCTGACAAAATCGGCCATATCTGACACTGAAAAACATTTCAAAAGATCAAGGGGCATATTATCAAGGGCGGCGTTAAAAATTATCGCCGGTTTAGCGGCAGAAAACTGCTGCTAAAGCGGCGATAATGGGCTTGATAATATGCCGCAGAGAATTCCAATAGAAGTCCATGTGCTGGTGTGAACATGGGCTTCTATTGGAATTCTCCAGGGCATATTATCAAGCCCATTATCGCCGCTTTAGCAGCAGTTTTCTGCCGCCAAACCAGCGATAATTTTAACGCCGTCCTTGATAATTTGCCCCCAAGTCCTTTGTAATGTCTCAAATTCAGTCTTCCACTTTAGGTGATTGCCATTTTTGGGCCAAGCCTCTTGCATCTGGAATGCCTTAGCTTTGGGGAATCAGGCTCTCCACTCACTGACTTCTTTTAAGTTTTTTCATCGCAAACCCTTTGGTTTTGCAATTGCAAAATGGCTTAGAACATCTTGCCTCAAGTTCAATAATTGTGGTCTCTATAGTACCTCTCTGATAAAGACAACCCAATCACCAAATCTTTCTTCATGAGCCTCTTCTCACCAAGGTTAATTAGAAAGACTCTTCTGGTCAAGGATGCTCCTACATCCAGTTTTGACAGCAGACTGCTTTCACTGCCTAGGGTGATTACTGGAAATTGCTTTCTTGGTGGTATTATACCACAGTAGAGGTGACAGGTCTCTTCATATTGCACCTCCTTGGTAGCAATCAATACTTTCCAGGGGCTGGCTGCTCTTCTAACTGAGGAGTCATCACTGTGGAAGGGTTTGAAGATTCCATGGTGGGCCCTCTGGTTCCTATGGCTATGTGAATTATTTTAATCAGAGCGTGGTGGGGGACACAGCTAAAGAGGTGAATAGGTATGGGACATGGGATTGGAGTCAGATTTTCCAGAATGTCATCGCAGACTGTCACTAGCGCAGCTTAGGTACAGTGTCCGTGTCAAAGCGGGCACAATATTTCCTCTAATGGACAAGCTGCAGTTTCCCCATCCTATTTAAAGTTTCCTACCTCTTTGGCACTTTTTTTTATGGAACCGCAGAAAAAGTGTGCTGACTGGCCTCCCACCCTATGATCGCATGACGGGCAGTGCTTAATTGGTAAAAGAGTATGTGGCAGGGCCCTTTTCAGAAGGCCACTGCAACTGCACCACCGATTGCCTCTGCTAGTGCTGCCAATAACAGTGAATTGTCACACTCCTACAAGTGTGACAATTCAGGCTATTCCAGGCCACACAAAGCTATAAGAAAGGTGTGGGTGGAAAGAATGATTCATTTTTAATTTATATTGACTTGTTAAACACTTTTGTGGTGCTCATCTTAAAATTAGACAGACAACGCCACCATGTGGTGCACTATCATTAGTGCCAATGTTGGGAATTAAGTGCTGGTGCTCACCACCGGAAACCACTGGCCCAAGTTAAGAAGTGATGATGAGCTGGACAGCACCCTTTTAAAATTTTCAAAAAGCAAACCTCAAAAGCAGGGTTTTAGTTTTGATAAAGAAAAAAGAAATGTCCATGATGCATTTGACGTTTTCTTTTGTAGGGGGATAAAAACTGAATACTTTTTATGTCTGCAACCATCATGTTGCCCATGGTGATTCGGACAAGATGAGGGCTGACCAAGATCATATAATTGGGCAGCTCTTTCAACATCTCTCTAGCTACTAATTAGTCATTTTCTGAGTGTTAGATTTGGGGGTCTCTAGTTGGCACAGGTATGCACTTGTGACAAATAGGGACCCTTGCCTCTAGTAAGGGTAAGGGGGTACACTCCTAAAATAACCCCTGCTCACCCCCTTGGTAGCTTGGCACGAGCAGACAGGCTTATCTCAGAGGCAGTGTGTAAAGCATTTGTGACCACATACAGTAATCCAGTGACAACACTACAAATGGACACCACACAGGTTTTATATAAAAAATACGTATACTTTATATAGATCTACCACAAGACCATAAACGACAAAAATACACTATACTATTACTTTAAGATGGTAGTTTTTAGCTTAGTTCAGTTCTTAAGATGCGACACTTTGAGTCAATGTACCTTACGATGCGTTGCGCTTCCACGACAAGTAATGTCGCAGCGATGGAAATGCGGCAAAGTTCTTGTGCAAAGAAATAAAGACGTGAAGACCTTCCAGATGCGGCACGCTTCTCCGGGGATGCGAGAAGTTCTCGGTTCGATGTATGGACTGCAGCGGCGACACCCTTGTTCAGAAGTGCGACGGCAACAGCTCCAATTGCGACACTCTTCTCCCACAATGCGTGAAGCTTACGCGCGATGCGACAACTACAGCGGCGACATCCTTGTTCAGAAATGTGACGGCAGCAGCTCCGACGGCGGCGCGCTTCTCGGGGATGCGAGGCGCTTTCTCTGATGCGGTGCAATGCGACAGTTCCAGCGGCGACACCCTTGTTCAGAAGTGTGGCGGCAGCAACAGCTACGGCGACACGCTTCTTCCTCGTTGCGAGACTCTTCTCTCGATGCGGTGCAGTGCGACAACTTCAGCGGCGACACCCTTGTTCAGAAGTGCGACGGCAGGCAGCAGCGATGGCGACACGCTTCCTCTTAGTTGCAAGACGCTTCTCTCGATGCGGTGCAGTGCGACAACTCCAGCGGCGACACCCTTGTTCGGAAGTGCGACGGCAGCAGCAGCGACGGCGACACGCTTCGGCTTCGTTGAGTCGCGCTTCCAGCTCCTTGCGACACGCAGTCCCTCAGGAGGCCCAAAACAGCAGCAGGTACTTCCAAAGAACTCTGGGGAGCTGGGGGTTGAAGTCTGTTGTCCCTGAGACTTCAGCAGGAGGCAAGCTCTGTTCCAAGCCCTTGGAGATCCTTACAAGTTGAAATAAGCACACAAAGTCTTTTCTCCTTCCTTTGGCAGTCAGGCAAACCACTGCAGGCCAATCCCCCAAGCAGCACTTCAGCTTAGGGATAGTCTCTCCTCAATTTCTTCAGGTTCCGCTCCTCAGTAAAGGTTTCTTCTTGTTCCAAAAGTGATCTAAATTCTTGGGATCAGGGTCCCACTACTTATACCCCAAACTCCTTTGTCCTCTGAGGGGAGAGGGGCCTTTGCCCAGTCCAAACCAGTTCCTGAGCACTCTGTTTACCAGACTTCTCCTTTCCTTTCACAGTGTAAGGCAGAAACATCAGACGCCCCACATGAGGAGGAGCCAGCATTGTGGAGGGAAAGCCCAGCCCTGGAGCACTTTGTTGACATGATTCCTTCTCTCCTTTCACAGTGCAGGGCAGAGACATCAGACGCACCACAGGGAGTGGAGCCAGCACTGTGGAGGGAAAGCACAGCCCTATTCAGGTCCCAGGTGCAACTCCTCCCACTCATCTACATGGAGATCTCTCTATTCAGCCCTGTGCTGACTCACCCTGTCTCCGGGAATTTCCCAGCCCTGTCACTCAAACTCCAGACAGGGAATATACAGCCTAGCAGAGGCAGGTTTGAATGGTTAGACAAGAAAATACCTACTTTCTAAAAGTGGTATTTTCAAAAAGAGAATGTTAAAACCTACTTCACTAAAAGATGCATTTTATCATTCTGAGTTCAGGCATACTAAACTCGAATTTCTGCCATGTTCTCTGAGTCAGTTAAGATGATAAACATGTAATAATCTAACAGCCCATTCTGCCCTATGGAGAACAGGTAGCCTTGCAATAGTGAAAAACGAAAATGGCTGTAATTCACTATTAGGACATGCCACACACATCAGGGCATGTCCTACCTTATACTTACAATGCACCCTGCCCTTGGGCCTACCATAGGGATGTCTGATATGAAGAAAATGGAAGGTTTAAGGACTGGCAAGTGGGTGCATTTGCCCAGTCAGCATGACAGTACCAGACTGCACACAGGCTCTGCAATGGCAGGCCTTAGACACATTTTACAAGGCTGCTTCTGAGGGTGGCACAACCAGTGCTGCAAGCCCACCAGCAGCATTTGGATTTACAAGCCCTGGGCACACTCAGTGCACTGTACTAGGGTCTGACAAGTAAACCAAATCAGTCAATTATGGAATCACCAATTCATACATCAATTTACAATAGGGAGAGCATATGCACTTTAGCACTGATCAGCAGTGGTAAAGTGCCCAGAGTCATAAAACAGCCAACAACAGGTCAGAAAAAATAGAGGAGGAAGGCAAAAAGTTCAGGAATGACCCTGCAAAAAGGGCCAAGTCCAACACAACCACCTTCCAGCCAAAACGCAGGGTAGACCAATCACTACCTTGATGGGCTTCCCTGCTTTGGGCGATAGAACAAGGACCTGGCCCGCAACTGCAGGGTCAGACTCCAGTTCTACGCCAATCTGAACTTATTGGGATCCCTCTGTCCATACTCTCAGGGCTCACCAAGCCAATTCTTGGGGAACCCTTCTCCTCGCCTGTGGACACCACCTGTGAAGCACCTAACCGTAACTGGCTCACAGGTGTGTCCCAACAGACAGACAGCAAAATGCCACAGTGGCCACTGACAGTAGTCAGGGATGAGACCCAGGCCTTATGCCTCTCAGGGCTCTCAAACCTCTGTGGCGCCAGGGAGCGGGGAGCAGTAGCCCCAGGTGCTTGGCACCGTTTGTCCATTCTCCCTCCTGTCAGGTCAGGTATGACATCCTGGCACTGACCCACCAGCCCCAGGCCTGTACCCGGCGGCTGGACCAAAGACTGGGGTGGCCTCTCCCACACCCGCTCCTCCTCCTTGGGGCTCTGTACCCTCCCACTTGGAGTGGTACCCCCTTCCAGAATTGCCAGGGCACCTGTGGCAGGTGTCCTGCGCAATTCACCCACCAGTTCAGGGGTTCTATCCTGCAACTGGGCGTCCAGGTCAGGGGGGACACCCTGAACCTGGCCCTCCAACCTAGGGTCTAAACCCTTCAGTTGAGCCAGGGTCAGAGGCGAGGACTCCCTCGCTCTGCACCCCCTTCCAGAGTATGGCCCCGTCCCATCAGGAGCGGTACCCCCAGAAGACAAACCGGTCAGGACACTGTTTACAGATGTCCCACCCTCCAGGTCAGACAACACCTGAACCTGGCTTCCCAACCCTTGGACCAACCCATGCGGTTGAACGCTCGCCTGGCATACCAGGACTTCCCGGGGAGCACGCATGCCCCCCCTGAGGGTGACGCATAACTCATGTGTCGTGTGACAGTCTGCCTGGCGCAGATCTCCTGACCCCTGTCCATCTGACAGTGCGCAAAGATCCCCCAGAACTGAAGTGGTGTCACCATGGTCATTCACTGGTGACGCAGCCCTTCTGGCTGACCCCTGACCCACTGGTTGTTCCACTGGGGACTCTTTCTCCCTCTTACTCCTCAGTCTGGACCTCTGTACCCTGCCAACTGGAGTGGCACTGCCAGACACCAGAACTGATGGAGGTCTGATTACAGACACTCCCAGCTCACCAGACACTAGGGGATCCCGCGCAATGGGCAGCCCCTCAGTAGAGATTAGGCACCCCACCTGGTGTTCCCTTAAAGAACCATCCAGGTTCTGAGACTGAGGTTGGGCACTACCGGGACATAACCTATTCTCACTCCTTTCCCTTAAAGACAGGATGTGAGGCCCTACACCCCTCTCACTACTACAGGACCTAGCTGGGCTACTCTGAGCCACTTCCACCACACTGGGTTTGAAGATACCTGAACCACTCCTCTTGGGATCATTCCCCAACGCCTCTTCAGACCCTCTGGAATCCAACAAAAGGTCTGCCTCCAATGTGAGCTCCCTGGGGTCAGAGAACTCACTCTCCAACAGGTGTTGGCATAGCTCTGGAAAACAGGGACTTATAATATGCTCTCCCACCATTGGATCACAAAGCCCCCTAGCAGGGTTAACCAAACTATCCTTCACCTCTCCATCCAGTGCCTCGCACACGTACTCCACACCACTCTCCTGAGACTGGCAAGACAGTATCTAACTGTCTCTGTCACTCAACCCACACTCTCCTGGGTGGTCTTCACACTCACATACAAGGACTTCAACTTTGGGGGAACCCCTCTCCCTGCACATCCCATGTAGAGTCAGTAGAGTGCCCTTCCCACCACTAGGACCAGGAACCCCTGCGCCAGTTACCTTATTCCCCTCAGGGACACTGCGCACTACTGGAGCTACCTCATGTCCTTGAACCTCCTGGTGTATGTTAACCCCCTCCTTCAAGTCAGGTGCCATGTCTCTGGGTGTGTGTACTACTCTCCCAGCACTAGATAACTGAATATTGCTGCCACCATCTGAGCTGGATTCCACCTCCAACTCAGCAAAGCTCACTCTCTGAGCTACACACATTTCTTGTTGCTGGGCTGAGACACTCAGGGCCTCAAGCCTCTCGAGCTCCATATCAAACTTCCTCATTATCAAGTCATGCTCCATTTGCATTTTCTTTTCTTCTAGGGCCAATTTCCTATTCTCCAACTCCAGTTCCCCACTCCACTTGAGCTTGGCCAGCTCCATTTCATGCATCCTACATCTCTCTCTGTCCTCCCAATACAAATCAACAGATGCTATGGATGCTGCTTTAATCATGGTGGTTACTTGGCAGTTCTTGGCAAAAATAGAAAATCCCAAAAAGAAATCTACCAAAAAGCATGTGGTTGCGTTATGGTCTGCACTCACTAAGTAGTGTTCACCAATCACTGTACATAAGTCACAAATGCAAGTCCAGAATCCTCACCGCTGACCACCAATGTTAGATTTGGGGGTCTCTAGTTGGCACAGGTATGCACTTGTGACAAATAGGGACCTTTGCCTCTAGTCAGGGTAAGGGGGTACACTCCTAAAATAACCCCTGCTCACCCCCTTGGTAGCTTGGCATGAGCAGACAGGCTTATCTCAGAGGCAGTGTGTAAAGCATTTGTGACCACATACAGTAATCCAGTGACAACAGTACAAATGGACACCACACAGGTTTTATATCAAAAATACGTATACTTTATATAGATTTACCGGATGTATGATGGTACAACGCGTACCATCACAACGCGGTATGTTACATCGCGGTTTTGACAACGCAAGTCGTTACATCGACTTGCGTTGGAGGGCGCTGGATTTAGGAATAGTGTGAATTACTATTCCAACTCCAGTCTACATACAGTAAGGAAGGTGTTGGAATAGTAATTCACACTATTCCTTAGTCTAGAGCGCCCTCCAGTGCAAGTCGGTGTAACGACTTTCGTTGTAAAAACCACGATGTAACCATACCGCGTTGTAATGGTTGCGTGGTAAAGGATGTTTCCCAGATTTACCACAAGACCATAAACGACAAAAATACACAATACTATTACTTTAAGATGGTAGTTTTTAGCTTGGTTCAGTTCAGTTCTTAAGATGCGACACTTTGAGTCAATGTACCTTACGATGCGTTGCGCTTCCACGACAAGTAATGTCGCAGCGATGGAAATGCGGCAAAGTTCTGGTGCAAACAAATAAAGACGTGATGATCTTCCAGATGCGGCACGCTTCTCCGGATATGCGAGAAGTTCTCGGTTCGATGCGTGGACTGCAGCGGCGACACCCTTGTTCAGAAGTACGACGGCAACAGCTCCAACTGCGACTCTCTTCTCCCACGATGCGTGAAGCTTCCGCACGATGCGACAACTACAGCGGCGACATCCTTGTTCAGAAATGCGACGGCAGCAGCTGCGACGGCAGCGCGCTTCTCGGGGATGCGAGGCGCTTTCTCCGATGCGGTGCAATGCGACAGTTCCAGCGGCGACACCCTTGTTCAGAAGTGCGACGGCAGCAACAGCGACGGCAACGCACTTCTTCCTCGTTGCGAGACTCTTCTCTCGATGCGGTGCAGTGCGATAACTCCAGCGGTGACACCCTTGTTCAGAAGTGCGACGGCAGCAGCAGCAACGGCGACACGCTTCGGCTTCGTTGAGTCACGCTTCCAGCTCCTTGCAACACGCAGTCCCTCAGGAGGCCCAAAACAGCAGCAGGCACTTCCAAAGAACTCTCGGGAGCTGGGGGTTGAAGTCTGTTGTCCCTGAGACTTCAGCAGGAGGCAAGCTCTGTTCCAAGCCCTTGGAGATCCTTATAAGTTGAAATAAGCACACAAAGTCTCTTCTCCTTCCTTTGGCAGTCAGGCAAACCACTGCAGGCCAATCCCCCAAGCAGCACTTCAGCTTAGGGATAGTCTCTCCTCAGTTTCTTCAGGTTCCGCTCCTCAGTAAAGGTTTCTTCTTGTTCCAAAAGTGATCTAAATCCTAGGGATCAGGGCCCCACTATTTATACCCCAAAATGGGAGAGGGGCCTTTGCTCAGTCCAAACCAGTTCCTGAGCACTCTGTTTATCAGACTTCTCCTTTCCTTTCACAGTGTAGGGCAGAAACATCAGACGCCCCACATGAGAAGGAGCCAGCATTGTGGAGGGAAAGCCCAGCCCTGGAGCACTTTGTTGACATGATTCCTTCTCTCCTTTCACAGTGCAGAGCAGAGACATCAGACGCACCACAGGGGGTGGAGCCAGCACTGTGGAGGGAAAGCACAGCCCTATTCAGGTCCCAGGTGCAACTCCTCCCACTCATCTACATGGAGATCTCTCTATTCAGCCCTGTGCTGACTCACCCTGTCTCCGGGAATTTCCCAGCCCTGTCACTCAAACTCCAGACAGGGAATACACAGCCTAGCAGAGGCAGGTTTGAATGGTTAGACAAGAAAATACCTACTTTCTAAAAGTGGTATTTTCAAACACAGAATGTTAAAACCAACTTCACTAAAAGATGTATTTTTATCATTCTGAGTTCAGGCATACTAAACTCGAATTTCTACCATGTTCTCTGAGTTAGTTAAGATTATAAACATGTAGGGCCTTATGTAGGTAGCCTAACATTTACCACTTCATAAATACCGAATTTTACCGATTCGGTATTTATGAAGTGGTAAATGCTATGTAGGTAATCAGTCGGTAAAAATTACCGATTCGGAATTGGTCGGTAATTTAGAATCGGTATTTACCGATTCGGTAATGGTAACTGGCTTCCCATTGATTCCTATGGGCCAGGAGGCCCATAGGAATCAATGGGAAGCGAGTTACCATTACCGAATCGGTAAATACCGATTCGGTAATGGGGGGAGCACAATCAAGGGTGGCAGGGTGTCACAGTGACACTCTGTTGCACCCCTGATTCCTGCATGTGTGCACATGTGACACACATACATGCCCTAAGGGCATGTATGTCTGCCACATTGCACACTTCTAAGTGCCACAAAATGCTTTTTCTAAGCCATTCGTCATTTACCACCAACTTTTAGTTGGTGGTAAATAACAAATCCACACAACACCCACACACTCCCCGTACATCTCATTTCAGGATTCGGTATTTACCGAATCAGTAAAATTACCGAATCGGTAATTTTACCGATTCGGTAAATTACCGAATCCTGAAATGTCCCCCCTACATACCAAAAGCCTGAACACCGGTCGGTAACGGGATTTTTACCGAAAATCGGCCGTTACCGACCGGTATTAGGCTACCTACATATGGCCCGTAATAATCTAACAGCCCATTCTGGCCTATGGAGAACAGGTAGCCTTGCAATAGTGAAAAACGAAAATGGCTGTAATTCACTATTAGGACATGCCACACACATCTGGGCATGTCCTACCTTATACTTACAACGCACCCTGCCCTTGGGCCTACCATAGGGGTGTCTGATATGAAGAAAAGGGAAGGTTTAGGGACTGGCAAGTGGGTGCACATGCCCAGTCAGCATGACAGTACCAGACTGCACACAAGCTCTGCAATGGCTGACCTTAGACACATTTTACAAGGCTGCTTCTGTGGGTGGCACAACCAGTGCTGCAAGCCCACCAGCAGCATTTGGATTTAGAAGCCCTGGGCACACTCAGTGCACTGTACTAGGGTCTGACAAGTAAACCAAATCAGTCGATTATGGAATCACCAATTCATACATCAATTTACAATAGGGAGAGCATATGCACTTTAGCACTGATCAGCAGTGGTAAAGTGCCCAGAGTCATAAAACAGCCAACAACAGGTCAGAAAAAATAGAGGAGGAAGGCAAAAGGTTCAGGGATGACCCTGCAAAAAATGCCAAGTCCAACACTGAGAGAAACACAAGTAAGCTAAATGCCTGCACAACATTTTGTTAAAGAAACTCAGCTACAAAATAAAATTCACTAATATAGAGCCCAATGCAAATCATTAACATCCTGAACAATATGCACACCTGGTAGACCTACAAAGGCTCCTCTGCTTCTCCGGAGAAGTGAAATAAATCTCTCTTCAGTCTTGAGAGTACGTTTATCCGAGCATTCGGGGACTTTATGTGGATATATATATATATATATATATATATATATATATATATATATATATATATTCACTTAAAAAACCATAGGTTTCACACATTTTATAGTTAGGTGGATATTTCACTCGTAAAAAACCAATGAAATTCCCCCGTTATAGTTAGTTCAGATAACTATAACTCGCACGCCCGCAATCCACTGCTCATGATGTCACATATTACATCACTCATGACATGGTCAGTGGCATCACTCATGACATCACTGATGACATCATCCTTGTGATAGAGTGGCGGTCGCGCGAGTTATAGTTATCTGAACTAACTATAACGGGGGAATTTCATTGGTTTTTTACGAGTGAAATATCCACCTAACTATAACATGTGTGAAACCTATGGTTTTTTAAGTGAATTTGCAAGGTTTTTTAAATGCTAATTCCTAACTATAACGTGTGTGAAACCTATGGTTTTTTCAGTGAATTTGTATGTTTTTTTAAATGCTAATTTATTTATGTATTATTATTTTTTTTATATATTTATTTTACAATAAACTACGTATTCAATTTTTTGGGGGGCTTTTCACCATGCGCGCACGGTGCGCGCACCCCCGCGATTTAAATTATTTTTTTTTTTTAAATGTTCTGCCTTCGGGGTCCTTCAGGGACCCCCTGACAAAGGCTAGGGGGTCAGGAACTCTCTACCCTACCCCCTTTTCACGTTCGCCACCTTCCTTTTTCACTCTCGCACTGAAAACAAACAAAATGGCGGCCGACACTTCCTGATTTCGACCGATTCGAACGTTGACTAACATGTAACCACCAATCAGAATTACGCTCGCGCACGTTAGGGTGCTCGCACGGTGCGCGCACGGTGCGCGCACGTTGCACGCTTATAGATATTTATATGCTTTTAAATGCTATTTTCTCAGGAACTACTGAACAGATTGACACCAGACCTGCAAAAGGCACTTCCCTGACCTGAGGACTACCACTCTGCCAAATTTAAAGTAATTCTGTTCAGCCGTTCGGGCTGTACCTTCGACTAAAGGTCCTATGGAAAAATACATGGGGAAAACGCGTTTTGGGACCCCCCTTTTTTCTCGGCCCCCGCTTGACGGATCACCCCGATAATTGCAAGGTAGGAGCTGAACGGAGCACCCCATTAGTTTTGAAAATTTCGCGAGGATTCGTCAACCGGTGCCAAAGTTATTCAAAATAGAATTTTCAGATTTCCTATGGAAACTCGGTCCTAACTATAACTATCTACTGGCGACCGCCATTAGATAATATATATATATATATGTATATATATATATATATATATATATATATATATTCACTGAAAAAACCATAGGTTTCACACATGTTATAGTTAGCTGGACATTTCACTCGTGAAAAACCAATGAAATTCCCCCGTTATAGTTAGTTCAGCTAACTATAACTCGCGCCCCTGCAATGCACTGCTGATGACGTCACATATTACATCACTCATGACATGGTCAGTGACATCACTCATGACATCACTGATGACATATCAAATTACATCACTGATGACATCACTGATGACATCATCCAGTGAATGTGTGTTTTTTTGAAAATTAAATATGTTTTATATATGTATATCTCAAGGTCGATGGAAGAATAAATGGGTATATAAGTGTCTAAATGGATGATTTGTTTTTGAAAAATTGATTACGTGACTGATTAAGTGTATCATAGTGAATACATGGCTTTGTGATTAATGTTTAAATATGTAAATATCTGTATCAGTCTCTCACTTTGTGTATAAGTGGCTGCATGGGTGGGTGAGTAGCTACATGGGTGTCTATATAGGTTATTAGTTGTTTTTTTGAGTATCAGTCTGAGTGTCTGCATGGTTCGGTGGGGGGTATTACGTAGTGCATAGGTGCATGAATGAGTGACTCACTGTTTGTATGTGTTGAACACAGCATGTGTGCAGGACTGTATGGGTGGATGAGTGTGTGTATGGGTGTGTTAGTGAATGAATGACTGTCTCAATAGTGTCTCTATGAGTAACTTCATATGTTTTAAACTAGTATATGTGACTATTGGTGTATATAAGTGAGTATATGTGAGAGTGAGAGATTGAAAGAGTTCATGTATGAATAAGTATGTATTTCTATAAGTGATTGTTTAAAAGACTAAGTATGTGTAAGTTTCCGTAGAAGTAAGTGTGGTGGTGTGTGTATAACTGTATATGCAAGTAAATGTATGTTTGATTCTTTATTAGCATGAGTGACTATGTGTGTGAGTAACTCTATGGATGAGTGGCATTGTGTAACAGGATGTATAGGTGTATGAGTACATATGATGAGTGAGTACATGTATGAGTGACTGTATAGGACTGTTGGTGAATGAGTGGATTTGTATGTGGATCTTAGAATTACTGAAGAGGTTGTTGTAACTGGTATTGGTATGTCCATTGTTTTGAAAATTTTAGTCTCTATTTTTGAATGTGTGTATCAAAGGTTATATTAGGGTGAGAGGAGGTCTGCTACTCAATCACAAGGATGATGTCATCAGTGATGTCATCAGTGATGTCATTTGAGATGTCATCAGTGATTTCATGAATGATGTCACTGACCATGTCATGAGTGATGTAATATGTGACGTCATCAGCAGTGCATTGCAGGGGCGCGAGTTATAGTTAGCTGAACTAACTATAACGGGGGAATTTCATTGGTTTTTCACGAGTGAAATGTCCAGCTAACTATAACATGTGTGAAACCTTTGGTTTTTTCAGTGAATTTGTACGGTTTTTTAAATGCTAATTTTTGTATTATTTAATTAAAAAAAAATTTTTTTTATTAAAAATAAAATTCCTATGCATTCATTTATATATTATCTGTATCTTTTTTTTTTTTTTTTTAAATTTCAATTAGGATAAAGTTGAACAGTTTTTTTAATTTTTGCAATTCATTTTTCTCCACTTTTTTTTTTTATATATAAATTCTTGGGGTGCGCGCTCTGAGCGCGCTCCTAGTACAATTTCGTACGTTTTTTATGAATACCGTCGTACGTTATTTACGTACGCAAATATACGTCATAGTGCGCGCTGCGAGCGCGCACCCAGTACGTATGCGTACGTACGTACGCATGCGTGTGTGCGTCCTACGCGCTCCACGCGGTTTACTTCCGCATACGCTAAAATTACGCGCAATAACGGTCGCGTATACGCGTGTTCAATGTATGCGCGCTAGGTACGCGCATATGACGTATGCACATGCGCTCCTACGCGTTCGCGCATACGTAATCACGAGGTGCGCGCTCAGAGCTTGCGCAGTGCGCGCACCTCGGGTTTATGCATAATAAAACAGCACTTCTTATTGGTTATCATTACTTTCAGTTTCTAATTGTTTCAATACCACACCCAATCCCCTCATGGCAAGTCATGTGATCAAGAATCATCACTTTTGATTGGTTTGAAGTACTTTCAGTTCCAGATTCTTCCCAAACCACACCTACTCCCCTCATTATTAGTTCTGATTCCTTTGGAGAAGGAGCTATTCTGTTGTTGAGAGACAATGGCTGAACAGCAACCATCTTCAGACAGTGATCTGGACACTCTTGAGAGGCAGAGGAGCAGGAAGCAGAAAGACAGCTTTATATGGCAGTTTTTCACTTTTCCAGAGGGACAAAAAAAGGTAAATGCACCTAAAGTTACATGTGTACTTTGTGATAAAGTCTTATTCGTGGGAATCCTAACAAGAAATATTCTTTTAGCATTCACACTATGTTGAGACATGTTAACAAAATGCATCCAGTAACTTTTCGTCGAGCTTCTGGAGCAAACCCTCCACCTGCTCTACCGACGACATCTGCAGCAGCTCAGCCGAGCACATCTTCGGCAGCTCAGCCGAGCACTTCTTCTGCAGTGGTGCCTTTGCCTTCTTCCACACCTCGTTTTGGACCACCTTGTTTTGCTAGGTCGTCCACACGCTGCACTGATTGCGGTAAACTTATTTCTGTGTGTGAGACCAGTCTTGATCTCATTCAGAGAAAATTTGATGCCCATGAGTGCAGTAGGTCATAGATGTTTTTTCTTTTTTTTCGTTTTTCTCTTCCTGTTTCCCTCCATTAACTCAAGGGCTCTTTTAAGAGCCACTTATAAACTTAACCCCAATTTTCTTTGAGGGATTTTTTTTTATTTTTTTTTTGAGGTGCGCGCACCCTGCGCGCACCCAAGGTTTTTTTTTAAATTTTTTTTTTTTTTTTTAAATAAAATTTAATGTACAAAAAGAGGTTAAGAAATGGAAGCATGAAAGGGGAGGATTGACTAATACCAATATTTTTCACTTATTTTTTAAAAAAAATAAAAAAAAATCCCCAAAAATTTTTTTTAAAGTATTTTGCAAGGGAACAGATTTTTTTTTTAATTTTTTCTTTCCAGTTCTGCAAAAAAATAAAATAAGTATTAATATTCAATCATACATTACAAAAAGCATTACATGTTTTTACATATTTTACAAAGCAATTTTTTGCCCTTTTTTTGCTGTTTTCAGAATTTTTTAATTTTCACTTAAAATAGTGAAAACAATTGTATTCATCATTTAACAGCGGGCAAAAAAAAACCAATCTGAAAGATTGTTTAAAAAAAGCCCCGAAACTATCCTCACTAAAATATACCTTGTTAGAAATATTACATAAATATTACAACTACTTCTCTAGATTAATAAAAAATTTCTAGACAAACCGTCTTTAAACCTTGTCGCAAAAGCACACATGCCAAAATAATTTCTGTCAAAGGAGTCCACAATTGTTTTTATTACTTTTCCTTTAGGCCAAATAGTAATTTCAAAATCCTTTTTAAGTGATATCTTCAATTATAATCCTTTAAAATTACAAAAAATGCTTCCTTCAGATGCAGTTTTTAGTTTTCAAAATTTAGGTTTCAGAAAAATTAAGTAAGAATTGGGTAAATCATAAGGCAAACGTTGCTTGAAAATCAATTGGGAATCATTACACAGTGTCCAGCCTTTTTCACATTTAAGAAAAACTGTGTAATGTCCAGAAGTTACAGTAGGTCCTTCATGAAAAATTATTGCAACTGTAACAAAAGTTTTTCCAGAAATTGATAATTGCTGTCCTGTAAACTTCTTTATTAAAGTATCCAATTTTGAACCATCAGCTCTACAACGTTGCATCATTAAAATTACATACTGACCATATTTCTGTAAAAATAACGTGGAAAACATGTCAGATTTACATTCAGAACATTCCATGTTGTGATTGGCATCTTTAACTAATTTACTAAAAGTTACTGATTTACTTTGTGGTAATGGTAAAAATATGAACCTTTCTGAATCAACATTACTACTACATGTGTTCATACAGTTTTCACAGCAATGTTCCCATTTGTAAGAGACACCAAATAAGTTTTCTACTTCTACTCCTTCATCTTCTAGTACACTCCAAATATATATTAAGAATTCCTGTGCATCTTGCTGGACATTTTCTTTAAACTGTGTAGATCCAGAACATACATCTAAAAGATTTCTAACATCAGTAGCACTTTCTATTTCAGTTTTATCAGTACTCAGCTTCTCAAAAAGGAGACTCAGCAGAGAACACAATCTTTTTCCATGATTTACTATTATCTGTTCTAGCAACTTTTCAAGATAAAATACAACATTCAGCACTACATTTGCATAGCAGTTGACACCAGAGCTATTTTCAAAATGACAACCAACAACCTCTTCAACACTGTCCTTTTTCTTTTTCCTTGCTATCACATCACTGTCCTTTTCTTTTTTGTTCTGTTCATCCACATTACAGATATTCTCAAATCTCCTTTTCCGACAAACAACATGTTTTTCAATCACAGGATACTGACCTAAATGAGGAGCATAGGTTCTTCTTAATCTGTTATACTCCTTTACACAGTTTGTATCAGCACTAACTTTTGAGTCATCAAAGTCTATCATAAATAAACCAGATAATGTTTTCACTCTTGACAAAGCAACATATGCCATACCTTCTTTGAACACAGTAGAACCAATGTTTACAAAAGCACTATCTACAGTCAATCCTTGAGACTTGTGAATAGTTACAGCATATGCTAGAGAAAATGGAAACTGCTTCCTACGTACATATAAGTCTTTCACAAGCATGAAACGAACTGAACAACGACAAATGTCTTTAACTTCTTCTATCTGATCAAATTTTATTTTTAAACATTCAATTCCATCTTTTTTCTGGTAATTAATAAAACCCTCAACTCTTCCCATAGCTCCATTCACTAAACCTTTTTCTACATCCAAATTTCTCCTTAAAATCACTCGACAATTCATGCAAACATATAGATTTTTTTCTAATCCAGCTGTTTTGGAAATATTCTTCTCTAGTGAATCCAATTTATTTTTCAGTTTGCCTGTTAATGTAAAAGTAATTCTTTCATGCTGAATTTTGTCCTCTGCTTCCATTTTCTTAATCTCTTCGTTTTCCAATTTCAAAAGTTCCTCATTGAATATTGCGCACTCACGTAGTGTTGGCATTAAGCAGATTACAGTATTTTTTTCTGCAATGTTCTGGTATATTTTCTCTGCAACTATTTCTTCATTTGGAAATAAGTTATGTAGCAACCGACTCTGTAATGCTTTTTTGCCAACTTCTGTGAGTAGTCCAATTCTGATATCTTTCAGAATACTTGCATAATCTTCGTAGTTTGCTTGTCTCATATTGGTAGTGAGTTCTTTGTACTCAAAGAACGACCAAATATTCGCATTACCAATGCTTCCTAATGACTTCTTCGTGTCTTCATGTGTCACAGTATTAAACACTGGTTGTCCTTTAACTGGAGTGAGCTGCAGAAGATCCCCAAAAACTATGACGTGTTTACCTCCAAATAACACGTCATAGTCTCTCTTAAGTATTTGTTGCATTCTTAAATGCACAAAGGCAAGCATTAAATTTGAAACCATGCTCACCTCATCAATAATGAGAACTTGCATCTTCTTCAACACTCTTGAAACTTCGAGGCATGCTTCTCCAGTTAGCTTGTGGTATTCTATTTTGTTCTCATGCTTCACTGGTAACATTAGCAAGCGATGTAAGGTAATTCCTTTTATGTTATAGGCTGCTAACCCAGTTGGAGCAGTTACCACACAAGACAAATTTGAAGCTGTTTTTTGCTGTAGGTAGCTTCTGATGACTTTTATTAAGAAACTTTTACCAGTTCCAGCTTGTCCACTCACATACATCCTGATTGGTTCAAATGATGTGCATGAGCACTCTTTCTTTTCATATAGTAATCCATGATCAATTTTTTTGATGACTTCTTCATAAATTTCTTTTTGTTCTTCATTCAGTTGTTCTTCCAGATTTAGTAAGTCGATTGAATCTTCCTGTGCTTGATTCATAGCCGTTTCTACTTCAGTCATGGCTACTGCAGCTTCATTTTCTATGATCGGTTGTCCTAGGGGATCTTGACTAAGTGTTACTGAACTTTGGCTGTCTTGAGAACTGTCTCTAGCTACTTCAGCTGCAATTTTTGCTTCCTGTTCATTTTCTTCATTTAACATTTGGACATAAGTTGTGAAAGTACTGCATTCTATGCTGTCTTTGCTAGCATTAAAAGAATCTTCATAGTTTTGAAATTCTCCCAGTAGTTCGTCCTCTGAACGCCATGGTTTAAACAGCTGTAAAAGAGCCAAGTAGTAAAATTCCTTTTTGTCAGTAGTTTCGCAACTGAGCTTCCTGTGATTTATCAAACTTCCTTTTGTTTGCTTCACCAAACATCATTCCTCACCAATGACTTTATATTTTCCATTGTTGATGTCTTCTGTGGCTTTCCGTGAATAAATGTAGTTCTGCAGCACTTCATAGAGACACATGCTCTCAAGATGATGACTTCTCTTTGGGTAATATGTGTCCAACATGTTTGATTTCAAAATATCTGTACTTTCTGGGTCGTTCTCGGCCAAATATTCAATTTCTCCAACAGATTTCAGTACCCGATTTCTCATTCCTGCAAGGCCTAAGCTTACCCAAATTATTCTTCTGGATTTCGAGTAAAGACTTGCAGATGATAACCTATCTGAGCATTCGTAGGATCCAATTTCTCGATGCGATAACATCTTTAAACTGAAACTGTACAGCTTCTTACTGACAGTCTTCTCGTGAGAAATCTCTTCCCACATTTCCTTCAATTCTGTTTTCTCAGATTTAGTGATGTAAGATGTCACATACCGAGCAACAGCAATAGAATTGTCTGCCACATACTGAATATCCATGTTAGCATTCCACATGGATAAAATCACTGGGTTGAAGTCATTTATAAATTTTGACTCTTCATTTCTTTTTAGGTTGTAGGTATTTTTGGGAGATTTTCTGGTTATAGTATGTCGCACAGCTGACATAAAACTGTTGACTCTTCCTTTTGAAAGAACAGGTCTAGGAAATCCAATCGACACTTTGTGTAGAATTTATCTTTCGTCTTGTACTTCCATCAACAGTATTTTCCACACCGATGACTTTGGAAACGTAAAACTTGCTCTTTTAACTTTTTCTCTTCTGTGCTTTTAGGTATAGCACATGTTGCATATTCTTCAATGAAAGATAACACTGCTTCATCAGTATCTGTTCCAAACTTTGGGGCATCCTTGATCCACAACAGCATATGAATATGAGGAGCACCTCTTGCCTGGTACTCTTTTCTCCAAAAGAAATCCACTACTTCTCCAAGAGGTGGTTTTTTTATTGTAGATAAAGGACATCATAGCCTCAAATCTATGATTGAAATATCTGCAAATATTAACTGGATCCAAAGAGCACAATTCTCCAGCTGTCTTGTATTCAATGTTTTTAATGTTTGAATTTGCCTCTCTTAGAAAATCCAGTAAATCATCCCAAGCGTACTCGGCACAGCTTAGGGTAATGAACCATGTTGGAGTTCCTAAATTCCGTAACATGCATTTTAATTCACCATGGCGTCGGTACCAATATTCATTTGTCCCACGCTGACAAGCCATCAGATTGATCAGTTGTGTTTCCAAATGATCATCTCGGTGCTGCACTTTCTCCATAAAATCCTTAGCAGACACATTTTGTAAATGTACTCCACTTTTTAAAATGTGATTTACTGCATAAGATAATGCAGACAAGTCGCTTTCAAATAAAACATGGAACAAATAAGGAATACTTTGACGAAATCTTGGATCTTCTGCATATAGTCTTGTAGTCCGATACTCAGAAGCTGGAATCTGTTCTGGACGTTCATCGTATCGTCCTCCTTTTCCTGTAGGAAACAGCTGGGGAAAACATCGAGCTTCCAAGCTCTCCTCCCATACACTCACGGGAGTTCCTTTTGCTTTCTTCATCTGAAACAGATCAATAGTGTCTCCCATAACTTCTTTTGAATGAAGAGGATGTATGCTAAAATGTTCATACATTTCTTCTTCCTTTGACTTGTCCACTTTTTCAATTTGACCAGTTGGTGTTTCTGTGTCTTCTTGTAAATCTTCTTCTTCTTCTTCTATATAAATTGATTCATACCATTTATTATTTTTTTTCAAATACAAATTTGCTCTTTGTACTTTTCGTACATCCACCAGCTCTTGCCAAATCTTCTTATTCTTTGTAGGTACACCATTAACCAGAATTAATAATGGTTCAGCATCCAAAGTATCTGCATCAATAGTTTCCATATTTTTTTTCAAATCCAAGGGCAAATACACCACTCTTCCTTTTAAACCTCTCAGTAAATCAGAAGGAGGTAATTTACCAGTTTTGGGCTCCATACGTACTATGGTCTGGAACGGATGAACACATTGAATAAGTATAGACTCATATGTATTTAATTCAGAAAGTTCAGCAGGAATAGCATCCAATTCTAAATTATTATGTACAGCTCTGGTCGGCATTCTATTTTCTTCTAACTTATTATAACAGTATTTACAAATACGCTGATCTTCACCCAATTCAAAACAATTTTCAATAAATATATATGTTGCAAAATCCTTCCACTTATAATTATCTTCATTTTCACTTTTTTTATACAGATCAACACTCCTTGTTTGAATTTTATAATGACTTCTGCGGCCACAAATACAAGTAATATTTGGTGTTTCATTAGAGGTGATAGTAAATTTTGTCATTTCATCCTCAAAATATTTAGTAATAATGAGTTCTACATTCTGTTCCTCATTTTCCTCATTTACTGTGTCCTTTTCTGCACTTTCTTGTTCTGGACCAAAGTAACAAAACTGAATCTCATCAGTAACCTTCACTACATCTGATACAGATCCACGGAACAGAGCATTATTCAACTCATTCAACTTTACTGCTGGACTTTTAGCAAAATACAATGTTCTCACAAACTTTCTCATTTCAGTTTGATGAACAGCCAGCATCCTAAAATGATGAAAAACACTTTTACACACTTTTCTAGATAGACAAGCCAGAGAATGTCCCTGCAAACCAGTATTTTCTCTCACTCTGCATGGATCTAGTGTTTGAAGCACCTTCATCTTCTGTTTTACACTCTTTTTACTATATTCTCTTAGAAAGTCACGTAATTTATCAATAGATTCCTGACGCACAGTACAAATACTACTACAGTTCCAAGTGTACACTGGGGCTTTTGGACGTCTCCCCATAGCCTCAGCAGCCATTACTTCTTCCTCATTTCTAGGGACCATTTTCTCTTTTTGCATCACACAACCATCCTTAACTTCATATGCTCTACCATTAGTGTCACCTGCATGCAACAAACTATTACTTTGAAGATAACTCTCTTCATTAAAAAATGGTTCAGTACTTGAACTGTGTTTCCATTCTCCCAAGAACACTTTACAAAAGTTACTTTTTTTCACTTCTCTTTTCCTTTTGCTTTGTGACTTCATTGCATTCACTAATTTTTCTAATCTACGCATCCTATTCAAAATTAGAATAAAAAGTTTTCTTTTTATTTCCAAAGCCTTACTTGCAATATTTTCAATAAAAAAAAAAATTCTTAATAAATTTAGATTTTTTCTTATATTTTTTCCTTTAGCAAATTTAACATCACTCTTCTCTGAAACATTTTTCGACGAATGTTTTTAAAATCTAATTTTCGTGTTAAATCTGTTTGACATACTTCTGATTGTACATTAGCTTTTTTTTTTTGCTGTTGACGGTGTTGTTGCTTTGTACATAAAACTCTCTTTGTTTTACAGTTATTTTTGCCATTTTTTTAGTTTTTTGAAAATCTTTTTTAAGAAATCTCTGCTCTGCTTACCAGTAGACTTTTTCTTTTTGCCATCACTAGCTTCTCCTGCTATTTTTTTTTCCCCAGTTTTGTCCAGATATACTTGTTGTTACTTTTCTTTCCTTTTTCTTGTCCTTAAAGGCATTTTTCTTTTCACTGTTGCTCAGCAATACCCGCAAGGAACTAAAAAAAAATCCTTTTTGTAATTATAATTCATTTAAATATTTTTTTTTACTTTTCATTTATTTCAAATGTTTTTCCATTTGTCTCTCATTTGTGATTTACTAATTTGTGCACAGTACTAACCACCACAGTTGAAAAAAAACAAGCTGCCCCTTTCCTGCAAGTGCATTTTTTAACAGAACAACTGCAACACAAATTATATCTGTGGCCACAATTTCTGTGCACACACAGCCTCATGGTGTGCTTCTAAGCAGAAAACAGAATTTGATTTGCAAATTCAAAGCACATTTACTACTCTGGTAGATCAAGTGATAATTGCTATTACAGCCTTACACATTTTACCTGGAAAATCACAGAGGCAGAAAAGAGCACATTTCCTAACAGCTACTTCATACCATAAGTATCTGCAACCTGGCTGAGTGTTTAGAGTAGAGCAAAGAAAAAGAGGCCTTGGTGACGTTGAATGTGTTTGCATTACACACAGACCTGAGTAGTACGCATGGGAGTGTTGGAGAAGCTGCTGCGTGTGTCCCAAGAGTGTGTTTCTGCAGACTATGTATTGTCAGCTGCAAGAGACATGAGCAAGGAGATTTCCAGAACTGCATGAAGACTACAGGGATGTACGTAACAGTGCATGTGTGCTAAGGGATAATTTGTGTAAACACAACAGGCTGCCCCTTTCCAGGGACTGCATTTCTTACTGAACAACATCTTCACAAATTAATTCTCTGCCCACAATTCCTGTGTGCACACAGACTCATGCCATCTTTTTACGCACATAACACAGGCTGCCCCTTTCCTGGGACTGCATTTCTTACTGAACAACATCTTCACAAATTAAATCTCTGCCCACAATTCCTGTGCGCACACAGACTCATGCTATGTTTTTTGGAACAAAACAGTGTCCCTGAATAGTACCAAATTACTGTTACAGCCTGATACATTTCCCTTATCATTTACAGAAGCAGAAAACAGCACATGTCCTAACAGCTCCTTAAAACCATGTCCATGTGTTACAGGGTGAGTAATTAGACTAGATCAATTTAAATGAGGCCTTGCTGACGTTGAATGTGTTTGCATTACACAGTGCTATCTGAAACAGCACACAGAGCTGAGTACTACACATGAGAGTGTTGGAGAAGCTGCTGCGTGTGTGCCAAGAGTGTGTTTCTGAACACTGTGTATTGTCTGGTGCAAGACAGATGAGCAAAGAGACTTCCAGAACTGCATGAAGACTGCAGGGATGTACGTAACAGTGCATGTGTGCTAAGGGATAATTTGTGTAAACACAACAGGCTGCTCCTTTCCTGGGACTGCATTTCTTACTGAACAACATCTTCACAAATTAAATCTCTGCGCACAATTCCTGTGTGCACACAGACTCATGCCATCTTTTTACGCACATAACACAGGCTGCCCCTTTCCTGGGACTGCATTTCTTACTGAACAACATCTTCACAAATTAAATCTCTGCCCACAATTCCTGTGCGCACACAGACTCATGCTATGTTTTTTGGAACAAAACAGTGTCCCTGAATAGTACCAAATTACTGTTACAGCCTGATACATTTCCCTTATCATTTACAGAAGCAGAAAACAGCACATGTCCTAACAGCTCCTTAAGACCATGTCCATGTGTTACAGGGTGAGTGATTAGACTAGATCAATTTAAATGAGGCCTTGCTGACGTTGAATGTGTTTGCATTACACAGTGCTATCTGAAACAGCACACAGAGCTGAGTACTACACATGAGAGTGTTGGAGAAGCTGCTGCGTGTGTGCCAAGAGTGTGTTTCTGAACACTGTGTATTGTCTGGTGCAAGACAGATGAGCAAAGAGACTTCCAGAACTGCATGAAGACTGCAGGGATGTACGTAACAGTGCATGTGTGCTAAGGGATAATTTGTGTAAACACAACAGGCTGCCCCTTTCCTGGGACTGCATTTCTTACTGAACAACATCTTCACAAATTAAATCTCTGCCCACAATTCCTGTGTGCACACAGACTCATGCCATCTTTTTACGCACATAACACAGGCTGCCCCTTTCCTGGAACTGCATTTCTTACTGAACAACATCTTCACAAATTAAATCTCTGCCCACAATTCCTGTGTGCACACAGACTCATGTCATCATTTTAAGCACATAACACAGGCTGCCCCTTTCCTAGGACTGCATTTCTTACTGAACAACAACTTCACAAATTAAATCTCAGACAACAATTCCTATATACACACAGACTCATGCTGTGTTGGTAGGCACAAAGCACAGGCTGCCCCTTTCCTGGGTTATCAATTCTAACCGAACTAATGCTTTTTTCAAATGTGCTGCCATTTTCCTCTCTTTTCTTTCAAAGTGATTTCTGCTAAATGCTAACCATCACAATTAAAAAGAAGCTGTCCTTTTCTTTCAACTGCAAGTCTTACTTTTCAACAGCAACACAAATTAAATCTCTGTCAACAATTCTTCTCTGCACACAGACTCATGGTTTGATGGTAGGCACAAAACAGTATTCCTCATTGTTACCAGTACACATTAACTTATGGTGAAAACATACTCCATAATATTTTACATATTCAAAACAGTTAAATATCTTGCAAAACAGAAAATGTAAATCACAACTTTAAACAAATAATCATAATTCTTTTATTTATATCAAAATTAACCACAAACACCCCCTCTCAAACTCATAACTCACCTTTAAAATTAGTTAGTTGTGAAAGAAATGTGGCAGTCACACAGCAGTTTATCAGACCAGAATCTCTCAGCAGAACCAGTTAATGGCACAGTTTCCCTCTCTTTTTTCACACATATACATGTTAATTTCAAATCTCAGTGCTTCCCACATTTTTTCAAATGAAATCACACATTTCTATTGGTTGAAAACTTCAACCCCTTTCCAAATGTACCCTTTCCCCAACTTGACTTCTGCCTGCTACCATAGCAACAGGTCATGGAACACAGGTGTGAGCAGAGAGGTCAGAAGTTCAACAGACAATGTTTCATTTCCAAAGAGCAAGAGTGCTTGACTTTTCAAACCTAACAGCAAATCCAAACTAATGTTCTTTGTTCACACATTTTTCTGAACCAATACAATACATGCTTTTTAAAATTTAAACATACAGCCTAGTTTTTAGTGTAGAATGGTTTGAAACAGCCAATGAGTTCTTTTTATAAAAAAAGTATGTGTGCCCCCATTTTTCAACTGTCTTTCATTTCTTTTTGCCTGTCTACTGAAAGACACCTCCTGAGTGCATCCAGATCTCCTTTGAAGATGTTCACAGTGTGGATTGTAGGTCACAGCTATGTCTTCTGGAGTGACAAATTTGCAGAAAAAAGAGGCATGGTGAGAGACCTTGCTTTGCCAAATGTAGACATCAAATGGATTGGTCAGAGAGGGTTAAAGTGGCACCAATTAATGCCTTTGGTGAAAACCTTTCTACATCTCCCACAGCCTAACCTTATTATTGTGCACTGTGGTGGAAATGACCTAGGCACTTTAACTGGGGTAGGTCTGGAAATGCTTATTAAGGACACCTTTGTGCAATTGATGTCACTTTTTCCACAAACTGCCTTTGTATATTCTAACATATGCCAAAGGCAAAAGTGGAACTGGTCCAACCAATTTTGTCCGCAGATTGACAAAGCAAGGAAGCACGTCAACAAATCTATTTCTGCTTTCCTCAGAGACTATGGTATGGGTTCTATATACCACAACAACTTGCGTTACAACATGCAAGACATTTATAGAGGAGACGGTGTACACTTCACTGATGAAGGCAACAGAGACTTCCTCTTGAACTTTAGACTCTGCATCGGTACTTACTTGTAGGTACCAAAAAACAAACAATAAACACAAGGGCTCTTTTTAGAGCCACCTTATATCTAAACACTTAAGTGCGATTTTTTATTATTTTTTTTTTTAAAGTTTTTTTTCGGGTGCGCGCACTCGGCGATATTTTTTTTCAAAATATAAATCTTTTTTTTTGCCCTACAAGGTCCTACTGTGACCCCCTTACAATGCCTAGTGGGTCAATATCTCCCCACTCTGCTCCCTTTTCAAGTTCTCCCCCTTTGTTTATCACCCCCTCTTTATGCGAGAGACAAAATGGCGGCCGCCGCTTCCTGATTTCCACCGATTCGAATGTTTACTGACATCTAACAACCAATCAGAAGTGCGCTCGCGATCGGCAAGTTGCACGCACAGTACCTGCTCAGTGCGCGCACGGTGCGCGCGTACAGATATATATATAGATTTAAATGCTAATTTCTCAGGAAATACTGAACAGATTTACACCAAACCTGCAAAAGGCACTTCATGGACCTTATGGCTAACTCTCTGCCAAATTTCACATAATTCTGTTCAGCCGTTCGGGCTGTAGCTGCGACTAAAGTCCCGATGGAAAAATACATGGGGAAAACGCGTTTTGGGACCCCCCTTTTTTCTCAGCCCCTGCTTGACGAATCACCCCGAGACTTTCAGGGTAGGAGCTGAGCGGAGCGCCCCATTAGTTTTGAAAATTCCGCGAGGATTCGTCAACCGGCGCCAAAGTTATTCAAAATAGAATTTTGAGATTTCCTATGGAAACACGGTCCTAACTATAACTACCTACTGGCGACCGCCAGTAGGTAATATATGTATATATATATATATATTCTTTCACCGGAGTGCTGGATGTTTATTTCCTAGAAGGAATATACCCATAGTTGGATATATATATATCTATATATATATATATATATATATATATATATATATATATATATATATATATATATATATATATATATATATATATATATATATATATATATATATATATATATATATATTTACATATTCATATTTATACTATAACTACCTACTGGCAACCGCCAGTAGGTAATATATATATATTTATATATCTTCCTATTCCCCGGTTCTTAAACCTTATCAAAAAGTAAGAAGCAACATAACTGTTGATTAAGATGTAGAATTTAGTGTGTTTTGATACATTTCTCTCTCAAGAAGTCAATATATTTCTTGTACTCTCAGAATATATTTATTTATTTATTTATTTAATGGGTTATTGAATCTTGCAACTTCCCTGTTTAATTCCCTTATAATAATCAGGGTTATAAAGTTAACCCGGGTTTTTAAATTATGGTTTCTAATCACAATAAAAATAATTGTGATTATTTTGGCATTAATTTTTAGCACTTTAAAACACATTTATAATTCCATACTTTTTTGGGAAATCTTCCTGCAGGGGATTGACTCTCTATGACTCATCGCTGTAGATTTAAGGATAATAGGTATATTCCTCCTTTCCAATTTTATAAAATCTATGCCAATCAATGCCGTGCATAAAAAATGATGTTCTTGTTACATTGTGGTATTTGTACCTAAAAATGTCAACCATTCAATGACCATCTATTTGCACACTGCACTTTGCACTTTGTAATTTGTGATTTAAATTATTTATATAATTTATATAACAATTGTGGCATTTATCTGATATTATACATGCAGTCATTTGATTTAAAATAAGTGTATATGATCATAATGATTTTAGAAAAGTCACCCAGCAAAGAGTATTTCTTCTGTTTTCACTGCATCACATGACACAATGAGTAGTATCTGTGAAAGTACTATATATATTGAGGGGAATGAGAGTCTCGTCATGTGATCAAGCCCACCTGTTGGGCGAAACGCGTCATGCCGCCATGCCGAAGCGTCTGTCTACTTGATAAATAAAGAAAGAAAACCACGCACCTATTTTGGAGTCCGTGTCCCAATCTTTGTTTTCCAATCTGGGAAAATAAGACAGTGGGAACTCTGGTGTTTGTGTTTATATATATATATATATATATATATATATATATATATATATATATATATATATATATATATATATTATCTACTGGCGGTCGCCAGTAGATAGTTATAGTTAGGACCCTGTTTCCATAGGAAATCCGCAACATTCTATTTGGAATAACTTTGGCGCCGGTCGATGAATCCTCGCGAAATTTTCAAAATAGGTGGGGCGCTACGCTCCGCTCCTACCCTGAAAGTCTCGGGGGGATTCGTCAAGCGGGGGCTGAGAAAAAAGGGGGGTCCCAAAACGCGTTTTTCCCATGCATTTTTCCATAGGACCTTTAGACACAGCTACAGCCCGAACGGCTGAACAGAGTTACTTGAAATTTGGCAGAGAGGTAGTCCTCAGGTCAAGGAAGTGCCTTTTGTAGGTCTGGTGTAAATCTGTTCTGTAGTTCCTGAGAAAATAGCATTTAAATCAATATATATATGTGGGCAGAGCCTAACCACACATCTCATCCTGAGATCTGATTGGCTGTCAGCACTTCATCCAAGAAGTGTTGGCAGCCATCTTGGGACCAATATACATGATAGCACCTCATTAAAAAGCATTGCAGTTAATAGAAGATTTTAAGACTTTAGTTACATTATAAATCATTTGTTGATGGTACCATACTCATTTTAGGAATTGTGGTATGTTCTAAGGTGATTTCACCATGTGAAAAAGCCTTCTGCTGGGATATCATGATTGAGAGAAAAATATTTGCTCATGCTTTTACCACAGAGGTTTGGAAGGTGATCTATAAGCTAAACTGAGAGCTTATTTTCTGTAAATTCACATTATCTTTCTCAGTCATGTGAGAATGAAGTCTGACATTCTCAGTAAAACATGTACATCCAACAAGGGCAGAGACTGTCAGTTGATTCCTTTGTGTTCTACTGCAGCTTTCCAGAGTGTTCCAAAGAACTACTAGAGCGCTAACCGTCCTACTTATGATAAATGTATGGCACACCTGAAGCCATCTTGCTTGGATTAAAGTGGTAACTCTTAAAACATTTAATTTAAAAAGGAACAAAATGAGGGGGTTCATTTTTCCATAAAAAGTATGATTAGTGCTGCAGAAAGAATAATTAGGGCACATTTTGAGTGACTTCTCAAATCCTGACATGCAGACTGAAACATGCACTTTCAATACCAGCAGGAGTTTTCCCTGGTGAGCAGTAGCTTTACTACAGTGATCTAATGAGCAAAAAGAGTGCTAACATTCTGATTTTATGGCAAATGTGTGACACATTTGAATGCCTTCTTGATGGAATCAAAGTAAAAAACTGAAAGTATTTCCTACTGAGGAGACTGCAGTAAATGAGGAAATTAGGAAACTTCATAACAAATAAGTCTCCTAAGATGGCCACCAGAGACAGAAGAGCCCAAATGTAGCCCAAATATCACCCAGATGTAGCCCAAGTATAGCCCAATGACAGAATGTCCAAGAATGTTCTTAAAAACAACTAGAGCACTTACTGTCTTCATTATGACAAAAGTATGGCACACCTGAAGCCATCTTGATTGGAATAAACTGGTAACACTTAAAACATTTAATTTAAAAAGGAACACAATGAGGGGGTTCATTTTGCCATAGAAATTATGAATAATGCTGAAGAAAGAAAATGAGGGCACATTTTGAGTGACTTCTCAAATCCTCTTCTATTTCATTAAAAAATTCTGACATGCAGACTGAAACATGCACTTTTAATACCAGGAGCAGACTTCCATGGTGAACAGTAGTTTTACTACAGTGATCTAATGAGCAACTAGAGTGCTAACATTCAGAATTCATGGCAAATGTGTGACATATCTGAATACCTTCATGATTGAATCAAAGTAAAAAACTGAAAGCATTTCCGACTGAGGAGACTGCAGTACATGAGGAAATTAGGAAACTTCATAACAAATAAATCTCCCAAGATGGCCACCGGAGACAAAAGAGCCCAAATGTAGCCCAAAATCACCCAGATATAGCCCAAATATAGCCCAATGACAGAAGTGTGCAAAACACTTATTATTTTGTGTTTTTGCAGTGTTATATAGTGCAGACTTGTCAGGTATTGGAGTGCTTTACATGAGCATTGGTTACATCACACAAGAACAAATTCATTTTGGTTGTAGACATGGGGAGACTAAGTTATTTGACCAGAATCACAGAATGTCGAGCTGAAGCAGAAACTTCAACCTGGTTCCCCAGTTGCAAAGTCTGCAGTTCTGGAAGTAACACCACATCCTCTCCCCTAAGTGCAACATTTAATCAAGTTGTCAACTAGATAAAAAAACATAAAGATAACAAATAATTTAAAAGTGCTTTGTCGCTATTTGAAAACTCAGAAAATATGTCCTTATTTTAGTGTTTTAGAGCACTAACCATAATTTTGATGCCAATAAGACCCTCTCATATATGCAATTTCTAAAGGAATGCTCTAGGTATTACAGTTTTGATTACATCAAGATGATGTCAGGCGTTCCACACTTTTGTAATAAATATAGAATGTTAGCAATCTAGTTGTTCATTAGGATACTGTTGAGAGGCAGAGGCCAGGGGCACGGACTCTGAAAATTGAAGGCAGGTAGGAGGGTGCAAAGGCAACAATTTAACCACACTGAGCAGGCAGGAAGGGCCGTGGAAGCACAACAGACTATGGAGGGCAGTGGAAAGGGGGGCAGGGGCAACAAACCAACAATACAGGACTTGCAAGAGAGGCTGTTGGAGGGAAGATCTATTACGGGTCAAGGAAGCTAGGGGCGGTCCCCAGAGCCCCGGGAGCCACCACAGAACTGAGCAGGAGAGTGAGTCAGGGACAAAAGGGGCACCTTAATTTGAGCCGGGGTGCCTAGGAACGCTTGCTCCAAAAATGAAGAAAACAGACATATGAGACATGGAATTGGAGGCAGAATACAATGGCAGTTTAATGAGAAGATGCAACTTCAAAGAAACCGCAGAATAGAGACATAAAGTACAAAATACAGAATCCAGATAATCATACAGCTGTCATGATATTCTCTGTATCTCAATTAATGGACTGACAGAGAGAGAGAGAAAACATAAATGCATCATGAGAAACAAGTTACACCAAGGAAAATGTTACCTAGGGACACTCACATTTACTCTTAGAGCAAGCATTCCTGCAATTACAATACAACATCTTTTAAATGCAAAAGTAAAGAGAACAATGGTTAAACATAACATGACATTTCATATAGGTAAAATAGAATAAGATACTTCAAGCAAAGCAGAGCAAGACATTTTAAGCAAAGGAAGACAAGAGCTCCCAGTTCTTGGGGAAAACCTGCACAGCCTGTTAACCTACATACAGACGGCGAGGTTGTCCGTCGATATCTGTGGGTGCTCCCTTTTTATATCATTTTGTGGGCTCCTTTGCACGCTACATCTACCTACGTATGCTACCCAAAAGCTTCGTCTGCAGATTTTACCAGACATTTCGTCATTTACCCACTTAATGCTGACAATGGACTGGGTGAAAAGGTCAGTCTCTCAGGCCAATCGCTTATCGTAAGTTCCATAGAGCAAGCAGAAAATAATGGGTATTGTACAGGAATTCAATATATTCATGTATAAAATCTCCTCAGTTCTCCTAACTTGACGCTCTGCGGTTGCCACTTCCTTAAAAGCGGGAAACCTGCCCAGGAAGCAAGTACCAGTCCAGGATGCAGCCTACTGTATGTCGACAGCTTCAGGGGGATGTTGAACTTTGATACCGAGCACGGAGCACTCGGGTAGGGTGGGGGCTACTAGTTTGGAGCAGAAGGCCTCGCAGACCTGCCTTCAGACTGCTATACACTAAAATTGCAGAGCTATGGTCAATTTAACAAAGAGGCCTACATATTGAACAGAAGGGCCTACACAGGGGTTTTATGTTGGCTGAGTGGTAAGGATGTCTCAGGATAATTATATAGCAACACAGGACCCGCTGGTCAATTTAATACGGCCTACAAATGCGGCTGGCAGGGCAAGGACAAGGGTCTCATACTTCAGGTGTGGACAGAACGGGCCAGGGGCCCCCTGTGATACAAAATCTACCCTCCTTCAAGGCTGTGGCAATGTAATAGACCATTGTGGGCAGAAGGAAGAGGCAATGGTAGTACAACCATACATGCCAACAGACCCGATTCAGCCAGGAAACGTCCAATGTTTTTAAGCTCAAATGGGCTTTATTTGATCTGTCTCCTGTCTACAATATCCTCTTTTTCAATGTAACTCAAAGGGGAAAATCAATACCCCAGTTTTTTTTCAAAATCTCCCTCTTACCAAGTTCAAAATGTTCGCAAGTATGGTACATTGGATCATGGAAGGAAATGAGATAGGGACATGGACTTGGATAACAGAGGACAGGAGAGACATGGAGAGGTGCACCAAACTGACCCTGCAGGGCAGGCATCAGGGTTTGCAGCAGCACAATACACCACACAGGGCATGCAGGACGGGAGTGCAGCACAACAATCCATAGAAAGCAAGAGGGAGGGGACAGGACCATGCACATGGACAACAGAGAACAGAGGGGCAAGAGGCAATGGTAGCTAGCTGACCATAATGGACAGACAGGAGAGAAGGCTGCAGCATAACAGACCATAAAGGGCAGGAGGGACGGATCAGGGGCATTACAATGGAACAGACAAGCCAGGAGGGAGGGAGTAGGGGTCTGCACATGTAAACAGAGGGCTGGGGGCAAGGGGGCAGGGCAGGAGCAGCAAGATAGCCATGGAGGTCAGGCAGGATGGGCACTAGAAGCAAGACACAACATGAAGAGCAACAGTGAGACTGTGATGGCATACACACAGACCATGGAGGGAAGGTGGGAGGGGGTCAGGGGCAGCTAACTGACCACACAGGGAAGGTGGGAGGGGCCATGGCAGCACAGAAGACCATGCATGGCAAGGGGGAGGGTTAGTGGCAGCACAATGGCTATGATGGGCAAGAAGGAGGGTGCAGGGGCATGCACAAAGGACGATGGAGGATAGAAGGGAGGGTCAGGACCTGTGCACAGACAAGAAAGTTCAGGGGAAGGGGCCTCACAACAGACCGCACGGGGCAGGCAGGAGGAGCAGTTGCAGCACAACAGACCAGGGAGGGCAGAAGGGTGTGGCAGTACAATGGACCATGTAGGACAGGAGGAAGAGGATAGAGGCATGGCATGTGGACAGGCAGGGTGGAGGTGGCAGGGACAGGTTACAGTCATCTGACAATGCTAGGCAGGTGGGAGGGGAGTGGCAGCTCAACAGAACACTCAGAGTAGATAGGAGTGGCAGGTCCATGGGACATGGTGGGCAAAAAGGATGGAGCAGGGGCATGCACAAAGACATCGGAGGGCAGGGGGAAGGAGAATAGGGGCAGCAAGCTAAGCACAGAGTTTAAGCAGGAGGTCAATGATGGGGCATAGAATTGGGCAATGGAGGGCAGGAGGAGTGGACTGGTACATCATACTAAATTGAGGGCAGTGGCAGCACATCAGACCATGCATGGAAGGAGGGAGGAGGCTAGTCCATGGATTCACACAACAGAGGATAAGGAGGAGGGGGATGGGGCAGCAAGCTAACTGTTCAGAGAAGGCGGGTATTAGAAACTTTATTGTTTTTAAAACATTTTGTCTGTGCAAACTACTTAAAATATGAACAAGTATGCAGCATAATCTCACTTTTATTCAGGAAGAAGAAGACGTTAGTGACTGTGACTCCGGGCTCACTTGGCAAAAACACCCCCTGACCCTCCACCCCCTATCGCAAAATGTAATGCCCGTGAAAAGGGTAGGTGAACACAGTGTTATATAGAACATAGTCCTGAGAGCACGATTGAAAATGAAAACTAGATATAGTGTATGGTATAAACTATGCACCAAAAAGTGTGATATAAGATGAACCAGGCGTGAAATATAATATGCAATACATTGTGCGCAATGACAGATTCATTGGAGAGCGCGAGATAGCACAGGCACTAGCGCGTGCTATGCGATATGCGCCTTGGAGTGTAATATGCACAGGGCAGTGTTGTGTAACCTAACTAGTCTCTAAAGTTGTAATATAAAATATGTGCTGGGGAGTGTAACGTTGCATATGCACTGTGACAAAGATATGGATCCCAAATTGTAATATGTATGGCATAGCACTGTGCGTTATAACATAGGCATCGAGGAAGGCACGTTAGATGGGGCAATATAACCCGTGCGAAGACAAGTGTGGCATGACATTTTCACGGGGTGGTGTTACAGTGCACATGGGCTAGAGAGTGTCATAGCATATGCACTAGCTAGTGGAATACAATACAGAGGTGTGTGGCACTCGCCAGGCAATGGTGGGTGTAACACAGCATTGGGCTCTGTCAGGAGCGCGCTGTGACTCGCAAGTGATGTTCGTCCCCTTTCCAGAGAGTAAAATAAAAAGTATTACACATCCGGCAGTGGATGTGTGTTTTATTAACTGTGAGGGGGGTTTCTTGCATAGTTTTGGTCGAATTTTTGTCGAATCCCCTTTGAATGGCTTGGTGTGCATGTGTATTAAATGTGCCCGTCAATAGCTACCCATGTTTGTATAAATAAACGACAAGGGTGTCTACCGGGATTAGGCACGGTAGAGCATCAGACATGTCAGAGCTTCACTAGTGGTGTAAATACATTCCACGTGGATTAATTGCATGCATAGTCGCCTTTTAATGAATATCACGCAAATCGTCATGGTGATAGGTACGTACGGTTTGTCCAGCATGTCCTAGGTGTGTCTATAAATATATATTTTTTTAAAATAATAAAAAACAGTGGCCGGCCCTGGGGATTGGGGTCAAAAAAATATAATTAGGAGACAGGCCCTGGGGGATGGGGTCATCAGGGCCAATAAATTAGAATAAGAAGGGGAACCACACAGCCCCCCTTCTTAAAAAAATAAAATAAATAAAAGACTGGCATCGTGCCGGAGGCCATGCCCTCTCCATGCAGCACTCTGCAAACGCGCCCCCAACAGGCATCTCCAGTATGCGCCAGGGAGCTGCGCTGCAGACAGGTGTTCTGAGGCCAAGCCCCTTTTTACACCTCTCTGCAACGCAGCTCTGTGGCGCTTACTGGAGGTACCTAGTGGTCTAGTGTGACCCTAGGGACCCTTAGGATTCAAGGGGACTTAATCTCTCAACTTAGAACAGCCACAGGGCGCGTTTACACAGTGGTGAAGGGAGGGGACGGGGCCTGAGGTGACGTGTGCAAACACGCACCATGGCACGTTTTAAATTGGGGATATAATTTCCATTCAATACTGAGGGCCCCTGGGGGCTAACTAGCCCACCAAGTGCTTCCAGTAAGCGCCACTGAGCTGCATTGCAGAGAGGTGGTCCAGGCCGTGCCACTTTTTACACCTCTCTGCAACGCAGCTCTGTGGCACTTACTGGAGGTACCTAGTGGGCTAGTTGGACCCTAGGGACCCTCAGGACTCAAATGAACTTAATCTCCCAACTAAAAACGGACACAGGGCGTGTTTACACAATGGTGAAAGGAGGGGACGGGGCCTGAGTTAACGTGTGCAAAAACGCCCTGTGGCCTGTTTTAAGAGGTAGTTTTAATCCCCATGCCCTATTATATACTAGGGGCTTATAGAGGAGGTAAGGCTAATCACAGGGGGACCCCAACGCATAATGTTCCCTAGTGTATGTAGGTGTTTTCACTGTATTCTAAGTGTCTTTTAACATAGCACTGGCTCTAGGACTGGTTAGTCAGACTCAGTTACCACCAGTATCCATCTGAAAAAGTTGAGGGTACAGGATGATTTTGCAACAAGGCTTCTTTCTGCTCTTCTTTTTGTTCTTTCTGCACGTTATCCTTCTTCCTGCACTTATCTTCGTATTTGAGGACTTCTGTTGCTTCTTTCTGCACTTCTTTTGTTTCTTTCTGTGCATTTTTTCTTCTTTCTTCACATGTCCTATCTCTGTAGGCATAGTTAGAAATTAGCATTTAAAAAACCTTTGAAATTAACAGAAAAAACCATAGGTTTCAGGCACGTTATAGTTAGGAATTAGCATTTAAAAAACCTCAGAAATTCACTGAAAAAACCATAGGTTTCAGGGGTGTTATAGTTAGCTGGACTTTTCACTTGTACAAAACCATTGAAATTCCCCCGTTATAGTTAGTTCAGCTAACTATAACTCGCGCGCCCGCAATGCACTGCTGATGATGTCACATATTACATCACTCATGGCATGGTCAGTGACATCACTCATGACATCACTGATGACATCTCAAATGACATCACTGATGACATCACTGATGACATCATCCTTGTGATAGAGTGGCAGACCTCCTCTCACCCTAATATAACCTTTGATACACACATTCAAAAATAGAGACTAAAATTTTAAAAAACAATGGACATACCAATACCAGTTACAACAACCTCTTCAGTAATTCTAAGATCCACATACACATCCACTCATTCACCAACAGTCCAATACAGTCACTCATACATGTACTCACTCATCATATGTACTCATACACCTATACATCCTGTTACACAATGCCACTCATCCATAGAGTTACTCACACACATAGTCACTCATGCTAATAAAGAATCAAACATACATTTACTTGCATATACAGTTATACACACACCACCACACTTACTTCTACGGAAACTTACACATACTTAGTCTTTTAAACAATCACTTATAGAAACACATACTTATTCCTACAGGAACTCTTTCAATCTCTCACTCTCACATATACTCACATATATACACCAATAGTCACATATACTAGTTTGAAACATATGTAGTTACTCATAAAGACACTATTGAGACAGTCATTCACTCACTAACACACCCATACACACACTCATCCACCCATACAGTCCTGCACACATACTGTGTTCAACACATACAAACAGTGAGTCACTCATTCATGCACCTATGCACTACGTAATACCCCCACCGAACCATGCAGACACTCAGACTGATACTCAAAAAACCAACTAATAACCTATATAGACACCCATGTAGCTACTCACCAACCCATGCAGCCACTTATACACAAAGTGAGAGACTGATACAGATATTTACATATTTAAACATTACTCACTAAGCCATGTATTCACTATGATACACTTAATAAGTCAGTTACACAATCAATTTTTCAAAAACAAATCATCCATTTAGACACTTATATACCCATTTATTCTTCCATCGACCTTGAGATATACATATATAAAACATATTTAATTTTCAGAATAACACACATTCACTGGATGATGTCATCAGTGATGTCATCAGTGATGTCATTTGAGATGTCATCAGTGATGTCATGAGTGATGTCACTGACCATGTCATGAGTGATGTAATATGTGACGTCATCAGCAGTGCATTGCGGGCGCGCGAGTTATAGTTAGCTGAACTAACTATAACGGGGGAATTTCAATGGTTTTGTACAAGTGAAAAGTCCAGCTAACTATAACACCCCTGAAACCTATGGTTTTTTCAGTGAATATATATATATATATATATATATATATATTACCTACTGGCGATAGCCAGTAGGTAGTTATAGTTAGGACCACGTTTCCATAGGAAAACCTCAACATTCTATTTTGAATAACTTTGGCGCCGGTCGACGAATCCTCGCGAATTTCTCAAAATAGGTGGGGCGCTACGCTCCGCTCCTACCCTGAAAGTCTCGGGGGGATTCGTCAAGCGGGGGCTGAGATAAAAGGGGGGTCCCAAAACGCGTTTTTCCCATGCATTTTTCCATAGGACCTTTAGAACGAGCTACAGCCCGAATGGCTGAACAGAATTACTCAAAATTTGGCAGAGAGGTAGTCCCTAGGTCAAGGAAGTGCCTTTTGTAGGTTTGGTGTAAATCTGTTCAGTAGATTCTGAGAAAATAGCCTTTAAATCAATATATATATCTGAGCCAGCTTACGGTACGCTTACCGTACGCTTACGGTAAGCGTACGGTGGCGTGCGCGAGCGCGATTCTGATTGGCGCTTAGATCTTAGTAAACATTCGAATCGGCCGAAACCAGGAAGCGGCGGCCGCCATTTTGTCTCTCGCACTGAGAGAGATTTTTAAAATCGGAAGCCCAAAAACATGTAAAGGGGCTGTTTTGACAACTCCCTCCCACATAGTCATGTTGAGGGAGTCCCCAAACATCCCCCAAGTGCAAAAACGGTTTTATTTTTTTTTCGGCAATTTCGCGGGGTACGCTTACCGTACGCTTACGGTAAGCGTACGGTAAAAAAATAAAAATAAAAAAAACACTATCCACACTTACCCCACCCCCTGTGCTTTTGGTGGCCGAAGGCCACCAAATGTGCTGGGCTTATTACAATGGAAAAAAACACTATCCACACTTACCCCACCCCCTGTGCTTTTGGTGGCCGTAGGCCACCAAATGTACAGGGCTTATTATAAGGGAAAAAAACTTAAAATTTAAAAAACCGTACTAATTCACTGAAAAAACCATAGGTTTCACACACGTTATAGTTAGGAATTAGCATTTAAAAAACCTTGCAAATTCACTGAAAAAACCATAGGTTTCACACATGTTATAGTTAGTGGAAATTTTACTGATAAAAAACCAATGAAATTGCCCCGTTATAGTTAGCGCAGGCAACTATAACTCACGCGACCGCAATCCTCTGCTGATGACATATGTGTCTTTATGAAAAAAAAATATTTGTAATATATGTATAGCTAAAAATGTATGGAAGAAGACATGGGCAAATAAGTGTCTAAATACAGTATTAGCATCAGCAGAGGATTGCGGTCGCGTGAGTTATAGTTGCCTGCGCTAACTATAACGGGGCAATTTCATTGGTTTTTTATCAGTAAAATTTCCACTAACTATAACATGTGTGAAACCTATGGTTTTTTCAGTGAATATATATATATATATATATATATATATATATATATATATATATATATATATATATATATATATATATATATATATAGTCCCCTTGAATCCTGAGGGGCGTGGCCTCAGACTACCTCTCTGCAACGCAGCTCTGTGGTACTTACTGGAGGTACCTCGTGGGCTAGTTGGCCCCCATGGACCCTCAGGATTCAAGGGGACTTAATCATTTAACTTACAACGTGCCAAGGGGCGCGTTTGCACAGTGGTGCAGGGAGGGAGCGGGGCCTGATATAACCAGTTAGCAATCTTGCTGTGTGGGACTTACTGGTGGTAATAGGAGGGGTAGTTGGCCCCCAAGGTTGAAATTGGGGGCTAACTATCCCTCCTGTTACCTCTGCTAAATCCCACACAGTGGGATTGCTAAAATGTCTTTCTCCACCACTCTGCAAATGCGACCTCTATGTTATAGTTAGAAATTAGAAATTAGAATTTAAAAAACCTTAGAAATTCACTGAAAAACCGATAGGTTTCAGGCACGTTATAGTTAGAAATTAGCATTTAAAAAACCTTAGAAATTCAATGTATAAACCATAGTTTTCAGGGACGTTATGAAAAAGGTTTTGATAACTTGATACAAAAGTGTACCTTAGTAGGGTGGACACAGTGCTGTAATACCTCAAGTTTGCAAAATAAGTGTTTAATGTATGACATTTTAACATGAGCACGTTTTAGCAAGAGCAGATTTGCACAAGTTGATCTATGCATAATAGTGTTGTGTGCCTGTACGGTATGTTCTTATGATGTTTTTCAAAATAATCGCATCTATTTAGCTACTAAGTTGGATGAAAATGTATTTGCTTTTACAGTAAGCCTCATACACCACAACAATGTGTTAACTCTATGTAAACTGAAGCTTAACCACTTTTTTCTCATTTCATAATATTAGCTCTCGACCTACAGATAGCTCTAGCTGTCTGCTGTTGAAGACTTATTGTCTCCAATGTTATATACATAGATTAGGCTTTGGGTCAGCCCTTTGCACATAACTGGATGGATTTCTTGACTAAATCAGTTATCTGCTCCTCATTCAGTGGCTTTGTTCTCTATTCTGGTGGTTATCCCACATCTGGGGTATAGTTTCTTTACCATCATTTTGATTGGCCTACTAAGTGGCGGGCAGAATGTCTTGCTGGTGGCGGGTGCTGGTGCAGGGGGGAGGTGGTGAGAGTGGGAGGTACGCAATGTAAAAAATAAATACATTTAAAAAAATAAACACTTACCTTACTGCTGGGTCCAGCGTCTCTACTCCTGCTCTCCTCGTCGGACTCGAGGAACTGGTAGCACAGCCAGGCTCCCCTGAGCAATCACAGTGCTGCAATGCAGCGTTGTGATTTGTCTGAGTGTCCTGGTTCGACGCTCAGACAGGGAATGGGAGCCTGGGCATGTTTTTCACGCAGGTTGTAATGCAGCCTGCATGGAGAACAGGGAAAGTGCGCATGACTGTTTTGGGCGGCCCGAGAGAGCCAGCCAAATAGTTATGTGCACTTAGGAGTGGGGAAACCACTCCTCCACTGCCCTGCTCTGAGAGCAGAGCAGCCCACCCACCTGCAAAGCAGCACAGAAACATAAAATAATATTAACTCAAAGTTATTAGCATTTTATGTTTCCTTTACTTTGCACTGCTTAAAAGCAGTGGGGCGACGCTCCTCCGCAATAGCGGAGGAGCCTCCCTTGGGCCCGCTTGAATCCTTCCACTGCTGACCTCAGTGGACAACTTTTTATTTGGCTTGCTGCACTCCATGGGAGGTCATGGCTTTCCTGGTTCCCACCTCTGCACTCACTTTCTCTTTATTTCTTTTATTTTTTTGAGGGTCCCAGGCACTGTGCTGTGCTCCAGGGCTGCTTGCTTTGGGCTCTCACTACGCCTAACCTTCCCACACCCTGCACCCCCACTTTTTTTCTTTTCTAAATTATTTTTTACAAAGATCTGTCAGCTACATTCTGCTATTGGGTAGCATGCTTTTGGATCCCTGATCCTCAGGCCGTCATCTCTGCCACATCTCTGCCCACCCACTCCCCCATTTACTGCTTGTTTATGGCCTTTTTTAATATTTGTAAGTGTTTGGCAGCTGCACTCAGCTAATGGGACACTTCCTTCCCACATAGCACGGCAGTACACAGATAGTTGATTTTTTTTCTTTTATCCTTCTGAGATGGCTGTCATGGAATAGTAAATTATGTGCCTGTACAGTGCTGCCATATTCAACTGAATTTTCTTCGCTTCAAAGAATCACTCCAACATGGCTTCCTTTTGTATGTTTATTTTTAATTTACTATTCCAAGATGGTGGATGTCAGTCAGGGAATGGTAAAAAAGAAAACAAGCATTGGATTGGCCAAGCCAATAGGTTTTGCAGGCAAGACCAATTTGCCTTTGGCAGGGTTCTCCAAAGTTGATCCTGGAGGGCCGGATCCATGCCAGATTTTTAGCATATCCCCATTTAGATAAATGTAGTTCCCTTAACAATCTGGCATGGATTCGGCCTTCCAGCGCCGACTTTGGAGAACACTGGCCTTTGGTAATGATTGTTTTTAGAGTGGCTACCCAACAGACAAACATATCTGCCAGCCCATTGGGCAAATGCTCAGTTTCCTGATGCCCAATGGAGGACGAGACTGAAATCTGTCTTTAGTTCAAATACACAACCGAGCCCAAAACATTATCCCAATTCCATTACCATTCCCCTATACCCCATTAGTTCTTGTTTCTGCCCGTTGGATCTCTCAATGACTGACACACACACAGACACACACAGGCCCGCAGGTGTGCCCATACACACACACATACACACACACCTCTGATACAAAGGCCATAATTTCAAATCCTAGCAAATCTGACTCGACCTCGGATCCTTCTGGGGTCGGTACACCAAGTACCATCAAATTAGATTATAGTAATACCTTTTATTTATAGTGCTTAGAAATGGAAGGTGCGCATTATGAAAAGCTATGTAACCTATTATGATTAAGGCTCCCTGTTTTCCATTTTTTATGATTCTTACAGATAAATACAGACAGAATATTTTTTTTCTTATCTGTATTTATTTTTGAATGTGGATAAAATGGGTTGCTTTTGAGTAATTGTAAATACTGTCTGCCATGACTGCCAGGCCAATAGCTGTGTGGATTGATAGGTAAGGGGGCTAAAAAAGAAAGGAATTTTAGTAAAGAGGCTTTAACAGCAGTAGATATGTACAAGGTTGATACTTAAATTTGCATATTTTCTTGTAAGCGCATTGTTTATCTTCTGTGGGTGTTGACAGCATTGAAACCTGGTAGGCATTCAAGCCTGAGTGCATATTTACCGGTTAAATAAATGTGGAAATATACTAATTTCAGCTTCATGTTTCCAGAATACACAAAATAAATATGGATAAATACAGACAAAACTAGCAAAAAATAAATATGGATAAATACAGACAAAACTAGCAAAAAATAAATATGGATAAATACAGACAAAACTAGCAAAAAATAAATATGGAGAAATACAGACGGAAATGTCCATAAAATAAATGCCATAAACCGGGAGCCCTTATTATGATTATTGTTATTACATCTTCTAAGGTCTGTGAGGGGGTGAGTGGAGATCTTCCTCGTCTGACATATTACCATTATGGGGCAGATTTATAACAGACTTGCGCCACTTTTACGCCGCCGTTGCGTCACTTTTGTGACGCAGCGGCGGCGTAAACCCTGCGCCATGTTGCGCCCCATTTACAACGTGACGCATGTAGGGAGATGCGTCACGTTGTAATGCTTGCGCCACATGTGGGCGTACCTGCACAGGGGGGGGGCGTTCCGGCGCAGGAACGCCTCCGAAAAGTGGCTGAGTGAAATCTACAAGATTTCACTCAGTCACTTTTCCGGCCATGCTGCGTCAAAACCCTGCGCCTGCTTGAAGCAGGCGTAAGGATTGACGCAGCATTGTAACAATGGGCACCCCGAGCCTTGCTGGAGTTGCGTCGCGCTTGCGACGCAACTCCAGCAATGCGCCAACCTTCCGCCATCAGATGCGTCACGCATCTGTTTATCCTTGTGCCACGATGCGCTGCATTGTAAATGCGGCGCATCTATTGTGGCGCAAGGATAAACTTTCGTGACGCATCTTCCCTGGCGCATCCATGCTGATTTACAGGGATGCGCCAGGGAACATAAATCTGCCCCTTAGTACCCTAACAAGTATTCTGCGTCAGAAGGTACAGAACCTCTGACACATGTAATACCCGTGGTGTTGCATCTCTACTCAGCGCCTCGGGCCTACTACTCCGACTGAGCCATCCATGTATAAATACACCCTAACAACGGGCTTGCATTGTTCCTTTATTATGTCCATGTTTTCCCCCGATTAATACTTTTAGAACATCTCATTTTAGAGCGCTTGGTATTTTTCAATGGTTAAACCTATTTTTAAAACAAATTCAACAAAACATCGTACGTGTGCTTTTCAGTATAATGAACTCGTAAGTCGGCGCTATGACAAACGAAGCGCAGACAAAGGTGAATGAAAACACTGCCCAACCACAAGCAGACTGAAGTTTTAGAAGAATATGTGTCAAGCAGTCTGCAGAATTTTGTGTTTTCTTGTCCATTTCATGTAAAATTGATATTTTAACCCAGCTTGCTTATGAATATGTCATATTTTCTAATTAATTTGGTTTACCCACTAAATCGATAATTCAATGTATAGAGTCGATTGTGCCATGTTCTACTGTGCTAATGTTTAGGTTTCATTTAAAACACGGTGCGACATCAGATGTGGGTCATTGTTCAGCCAGAAATTACGCTGCGGAGCTTATTTTAGATACGGTCAGCCGTGACTGGCCTGCAGCATTCTTGTGCAGTTGTTGTGAAAGCTAAAGAACAGGGATGCAGGAGCCTTTCCTGTTTCTGGTGAGTGAGCACAGCGAGCAGACATGTCTAATTGCGGTGCAAAGTGTGCTGCCAGCCTGACTTGCTTCAGGGGCTGATCAGCGCAGGGCCACAGCCGACGGCAGTTCTGCTTTATCTTTGTGCCATGACATTTGCACAAAGTGTAAGCCTTCACAAAAAACATCTGTTCCTAAATTCCTCTAAACAACTGCAAGTAGTTTTGAGAGGACTAACCCCTTTGATACTTTTCTTTGGCAGCAGAAGAGCACTCTTATTGGATTACTCCTACCTAAACCTGAAAATGTGTCTCAGACAATCGTGTCTCACCATTGTGAAGCACTCTGCTCCTCACCCTGAAGGGCCACCTCAAAATATAATCACTGTATAACTTGGTCTTTTCAAAAAGAACAACAGTTTTCTTCACAGCTTTGCATATTTTCAGCATGGATCGTCATAGATATGCTGAAAATATTTACCAAAGGCCAGCTTCCATTACTTTATCTTTTTGTAGCCAGCCTCCAGACGTATTTTGTGGAAAGGCCTTTATAAAACGACTGCGGTAGAGTCGTGTAAGCAGTCGGTCACTAGAACCCTAAATCACTAGATCCAGTTAGACCCGCAGATTAAAGCAATGGGCAAAAATGTCCTGTTTTGGGTGATAAGCTGATTGTGTAAAGGACAAAGAGCATGGCTGGGTCTGGTAACTCAAGGGCAGCATGGTGCGAGACAAGCTCCCCCAGCAGGAGAGCATTAAGCACAACAAGAACAGGTGAGGAAGTTCTAACAAGCATTCGCAATGCAAATAAGTCTGGCTTTAAAGCAATGGTGGATGGGAATGTGAAGCATTACAAGTAGATAGCATGGGAATGGACATGTATTTGTGTCGAAGCAAAGAACTGTACAATAAAATTGGTGTAAGTTAAAAAGTCAGGTGACAATTGCACTGTCAATTTAAGGAAAATTAGATTACAGTCGCACTCCTATTTACTCTGGCTGTAACTGCTGTTAATTAACCTTACTTAATTTTTTGGGTGCCTGTGCCTGATCCAGAGGTGTATTGGTATATTGTTGAGAAGCGTTTTCCAAAAAGGCCAAAACGACCCCACTTGGCACTCCTGTGATTATTTATTTTATATAAATACATTTGTCCATCCAATTATACTTAGCTTGCACTATTCTTTTATTCTTTTGTTTGATCCTTAATTCCAAAATCGTAATGTTTTAATTCACACTACATTATTGGGTTTATTACAGTTGTTCACATGTTAGGAAACCCAATTCATTACCGGCAGGGCCCTTCATCAGGGGTTGGTTCCTAGAGAAAAAAAAACCCTAACATGTGAACAAGCTGTAAATAAACCCAATAATGTAGTGTGAATTGAATCATCACAATTTTGGAATTAAGAATAAAACAAAAGAATAAAAGAAAAGTGCAACCTAAGTAATTTATTTACAAAAAAAAATAATCACAGGAGTGCCAAGTGGGGTCGTTTTGCCAGCTCAGAACAATAACAACGCTGCATTGCAGCGTTGTGATTGGCTTAGGGGAGCCAATCACAACGCGGCATTACAGCGTTGTGATTGGTTCAGGGGAGCCTGAAAAAGGTGTCTCTGACTTTAACCTAATTCCCATCCAATTCATTGATGGCAATGAAACCGAAGTTAGTAGAGATAATATTTTTCAGGGTTAAGGCTTTCAAACTGTACTCTAATCACGAAGACCAGCATGGCATTGGCCATTTAAGATTAGGGTGTCTGTGTGCAGCTCATTCCACGTTTCCCTACCCCACAAGACAGATGCCCAGAGTTTCATACTGCAGCATCAGCAGGGAGGCAGCTGTATCCTCCCAAGATCCGTTGACAGGCAACGACTTACGTCGACAGGCTACGACTGGGAGCGCGCAACCGACCTGTTGGACACGCATGTGAATGAAGACATCTGTTGCTTCCCAGGTGATTCAGTAGTGCAAATGCTTTTTCAAACTTAGCAGATTGAAACGAATCTATTCCATAATCAATGGGAAAAACGGCCCTTGGTTGTCAAGGATATCATGTAAGTCTCTCTGGAGTTTTGAGGTCTTCTTAAATCTTTGATCCAAATGTTACAAAAAACCAGAATGTTGCGGTGACAGTTGTGTGACAGCCATTACTGCCTTAAGTAGGAAAGATCATGTCTCTGCTGCAGACTGCCTTTTTTAGACTTCCTAGGGCCAATAAGAAATGACCATGATCACCATTCTAGCATTTAAAAGCCTGATGGCCCTTTCCGGAGATAAAACCCTTTTGCAATGTCCACAAAATCAATATTACCACTATAGATGGTTGCCATTCCTCGGGTAATTCCTTTACATATGGAATGCCTTACCTCTTATCTTTATCAATTCATCTTTATTTGGTTTATAAATAAACAAACCATAGCAGAACAACAATAAAACAGATGATTAAAAGCAATTATCAATATCCATTTAAAACAATCAGTTAAACACATTTTCCAGAAACAACAATCAAAATGAGACGTCAACTGATTCGAAATTAATATTCTCCAAATGTGTTAAACATTTTCTAATTTGCAGTGAGTGCAGTACATAGGTTACTACAGCATTACATTAGGAATTAGCCCTTTCATCTGGAATGTCTCACCTCTGGAGATCAGGTTGCCCACCTCACTGACTTCCTTTAAGTCAAAGTCAGTTTGCAGACATACACCCTACGTTTTTACTATTGCAAAATGGTTTTGTAGGTCTGGCCTCAACTTCACAAATTGTGGTCTCCATAGTACCTATCTGAGCATGACAACCTAGCCCTAAATCTTTCTTCATGAGCCTCTTCTCACCAAGGTTACCTAGCAAGACTCATCTGGTCACAGACGCTTCTGCATCCAGTTTTATCAATCAAACAGTATTTGAATATAGCAGCACTGTCACCCATAAGGGTATCTGGGCACTGGGGTTGCTGTGTTTTATTGGAAAGCCGAGTCTTGAGTTTCTTTAGGAAGTCTGTCGGGACGGAGCTACTCGGAGATGAAGGGGAAGTTAGTTCCAGTTCTTGACGGCGATGTAGGAGAAGGAGTGGCCCCCGCTGCGATGGATTTGGGGGGTGTGCGGAGCTTAGGTGTCTTGCTGGGAGGTAGAAGCTCAGTCGATGGTTGATATAGGAAGGCCCTTGGTTGTGTAGAGCTTTTTATATGAGCGTGAGGATCTTGAACTGGCATGTCTTCTGGATGGGTAGGCAGTGGAAGTTTCTGAGATGTGGGGTGATGCTGGTCTGTGTTTGGAGGTTCAGGATGAGGCTGGCTGCAGTGTTCTGTATGGTCTGGATTCTTTTGAGGAGCTGGATGGAAATTCCATAGTTGAGGTGGCTGGTGATGAGGGGGTGCGTGATGGTCTTTTCTAGCATTAGTTGTGATCCATCCGAAGATTTGGCAGATCATGCGGAGGGTGTGGAAGCAGTAGGAGGCGACTGGATTGACTTGTATTTCATGATCAGTTGGCTGTCGAAAGTGATGCCGAGGTTGCGTGCTTGGTCTTTTGGAGTGAGTGTTGGTCTGAGTTCTGGTGGCCACCAGCTGTGGTCACATGTGAAGGAAGTTGTCCTAAAGATCAGTACTTCTGTCTTGTTGGAGTTTCGTTTCAGCCCAGCAGTCTCTCATCCATTTGGCTATGCCGGTCATGGCATTGCAGAAGTTGGTTTTGGTGTTGTGAGGGTCCTCAGTGAGTGCTAGGATCAGTCAAGTGTCATCAGTGTTAGAGATTATATTTAGTTTGTGGGATCTGAGGAGGTCTGCAAGGAGGGTCAAGTAGATGTTGAACAGGGTGGGGCTGAGTGATGACCCTAGAGGTATGCTGCATGTGATGTCCTTGGGTGCGGAGGTGGAGGGAGGCAGACGGATGCTTTATGTGCGTCCTGAGAGGAAAGAGGCGATCCACTTGAGGATGTTTAGCTGAATGCCGATGTTGTGGATTCTGATGGGAGACTGTATCGAACGCAGCAGAGAGGTTGAGGAGGATTAGGGCTACCGTTTCTCCACGGTCAAGGAGGGTCCTGATGCCGTCTGTGGTGGCAATCAATGCAGTCTCCATGCTGTGATTGGCAAGGAATCCTGATTGTGAGACCTGGAGGAGGTGGTTTAGTTCTAGGTATGCAGTAAGCTGTTGGTTGATGGCTTTCTCAAGTACTTTGGCTGGGTAGGGGAGCAGGGAGATCAGTCTGTATTTTTTAGGTTGCTGGGATCAGAAGAGGGCTTCTTTAGAAGGGGTCTGACCTCCACATGTTTCCATCCATCTAGGAAGATTGCCATGGAGATGGAGGTGTTGAGAATGTTGGTGATCTCTGTGCTGATAGGGTTGGATCAGGGGTTGAAGAGATGGTGGAGGCAGGGTTCAGTGGGTGCCCTGGAGCTGATGGATGACATGATTGTTGGGGTAGTCTGAGTGGTGATCACGGACCAGGCGGGTATCGTGCAACTTGTGTTTGCTAGTTGAGATAAGTTATTGAGGCTGATAGCGGTGGGTTGGGGGTCGAAGTTCTTGTAGATGGTGGTGATCTTGCTGTGGAAGTAGTCTGAGAGGATGGTACGAATTTCTTAGGAGGGGTGGATGGTGGTCTCTGTGGCAGTCAGGTTGGAGAATTCCTTGATGATTTTGAAGAGTTGTTTCATGTAGTTGGCCACGGCCTCAATGCGGACGGTGATTGCTGCTCTCTTAGCTTCCTTGATGTGGAGGGGGTAGTTGTTAAGGGTTGCTTTGTGGGCAGCTCTTTCGGGCGGTCCTTAGTCATGCACCACCATTTCTTGAGTCGGTAGCAGTTGTGTTTGGTAGTTATGAGCTATGAACTGTACTATCTGGCTTGTTTGGAGGTGTTGTTTGCTTTTGCTGGTTTCAATGGAGCAACTCTGTCAGCGCATTTGGTGATCCAGGATTTGAAATTCGGGACAGCGTGGTTGAGGTCTGCTGTGGGATCAGGTTGTGTGGTGCCGAGGGCCTGCAACCATTGGATCTCGGTAACCTTGCCATATCTTTGGTGGGTGGTGCTGTGGTGCTTGGAGATGGTAAAGTGGACAATAGCGTGGTCGATCCATGTGAGTTCTGTGACGTGGGTGAATTTGATCCTGTCACTGTAGGTGAAGATGGCGTTGTGAGTGTCCAGCTATGTGCTTAGGTTTGGTGACCAGTTGGGTGATGCTGATGTTGTTGAGATTCTCCAGGAGGGAGGTGGAGTTTGCATCATTTGGGTCATTGATATGGAAATTGAGATCGCCGAGTAGGACATACTAGAGGAAGTCAATGGCTAGGGGGGTGATGAGACTGGAGATGGTGTCACAGAAGGCAGTTCAGGGTCCCAGGGGTCTGAAAGTGAGGGTTTCTTATATTGTGGTTGCAGCATTGGTCTGTAGTCAGAAGTTGCAGTGTTCCTTAAAAGGCATTGGGTCATCATTTGTGACGGAGCATCGGATGGTTTCCTTAAAGATGATGGTGATGCCCCCGCCATGTTTGTTGGTGCGGTCTAATTTTCTAGCTGCTGGGGGTGGCAGTGGTGATGTCGGGATTCGAGGAGGGGTTGAGCCACTTTTCGGTGATGAAGACAACATCCGGGTGGTGGTGGTGTCCCAAATTTCCGAGACATGTTTGCAGCGGGAGCGGGTATTGAGCAGGATGCATTGGAGTGGTTCTGGCTTGTTCGTAATATTCTGTGTGAAGGTGGTGCGGGTGTCAGTGCAGGCAGGAGGTCCCATGTCGCAGGAGAAGCGGCAGTGGTGGCAGGTGAAGGGCCCTTTGGTTGGTCTTGGGGACAACATGAAGAAGTTGTTGTTGCTGTGTCCGGTGTCCAGGGTCAGTAGCTCTTCAGTGCTGTATCGGCGGAAGGTGGGAGGAGTAGGGGTCCTGGCGCTGGGCGCGTTCCATGCACAGACAGGTGCAGACGGGCTTCCCTTTGGCACACCTACGGCGTGCCAGAGGCTCGGCCGCGCTGCAGTTTCCAGCAAAAGTCCTGGGAGGTGTGAGATGGGAGGGGACGGCTGGAACATGGGACGGGCGGGAGCAGCAGTGGCAGGAAAGTATCATCCAGGCTCTTTCCACTGCCAAGAGTAATTCCTAGAACTTGTTTTCTTTGTGGTAGTATACCACTGTAGAGGTGCAAGGTCTCTTCAGATTGCACCTCCTAGATAGCAGTCAATACTTTCCAGGGGCGAGCTGCTCTCTTAACTTAGAAGTCATCACTGAGGAAGGATTTGTACATTCCATGATTTTATTCAGAGCGTGGTGAAGGAGTATGAGAAGGGAGAAGGATTGGAGTAAGATTGACCAAAATGTAATCATATACTGTGAGGGGGGTTTAGGAGGAGTGTCTCTGTCATAACCCCAATAAGCCGGGGTTGAGAATGGACAAGGCTTCTAAAAAGTGTTGAGGTTTGAGCACATCTTTTTGGCAAAGGTCTTGGAGGCTCTGAGGAGAGTATTAAAGGTGTTGTAGTCATGTGAAGGTTTGTTTAGGAAAAGGGTGAGAACAGAGTTCTTGAAGAGACTAACCTGCAGAATGTTCTCCTGTGAGAACTGTAAACTCTGCTTTTCTCTTGTTTTTAACATGATGTTGAATTTACATATTTTACTCGATCTGAAATCTAGGCTGGACACTGAATTTGATCCAGAACTTGGGCTGGTGCTAATTTGCTGCATTCGATCACATACCGTGTGTTGTATATTGCTACTTTTAATTTGTTGTGCGGTAAGTGCCGATTGTTTCAATCAGCAATCATTGTTTATATTTTGTCTTTGTAGACAAAATGATATTTGTATTTTATCTATGCAAAGGAAAACCAGCGAATGTTGCCTCTGAATTTGGACTCGTCGGTCTACGTTCTGATGTGTTACTTGCAAAGCGCAAAGGTGGCTTTTCATTTAGAGTAAGTAGACCCACGTGTAGCAGTCAGTAAGGTTACATGTCATCATGTTTCACAGCAGTGGAAACCTTGTTTAAGCTTCTGCTTTTATGGTTCAGGTAGTCTAACTGCATTCCTGTGCTGAATGGAGGAGCCGCTGCAGCTGCTCCCCCTTAGGGGATGGGGAAGAGTTTTTTTTAGTCTAAGTGCTCTTTTGTAGGTTGTTCTGCAAGGTGTTTGTCAGTTGTTTTAACAGCAACCAAAGGCACTTGTAAATTGACTGAAATTTAGACAGTATGGAGCATTTTTACAAGGAAATGTCCTAGCACAGAGCTGCAACAAATTTGGCAACGCCATGCTCCAACTTTTCCAAAACGCAGGGATGTGCCGTATTTACCCCTGTGTTTTCCCTAGTGCCGGTGTTGAAATTAGCTGCCTAGTGCCAGCGCCTGCCCCCGTGCACCATAGTGGAAGCATTGCAGGGAATGATTGTTTCTGTGCAGGAAGGTGCCCCTTCCTGCACATAAACAAACAATATTGGCCATTTGTTACTTCTATGTTTCCTGCATTCTGCAGCACTCATAGAAGTAGCAAACCATCGTTATTTAATGATTGATTATGTGTAAGAAGGGAGACCTTCCTGCACATAAACAATCAATAATGGCAATTTGTTACTATTATGTGTGCTGCATTCTGCAGCACACATTGAAGTAGCAAATAATCATTATTCAATGAATGTTTATGTACAAGAAAGGACACCTTCCTGCACATAAACAATCATTAATGTTTTTTTGCTCTTTCTATGTGTTCTACAGAATGCAGCACACATAGAAAAAGCAAAAACTAGGAAAAATAAAAGTATTTCTCCTCGTTGTGCCATTCTAACACTTGCTATTGCATGCCATTAGATTTTGGCGCTGCCACAGATTTACACATCCTTGTAAATCTAGGGTAGCGTCAAAATGCAATGGGGGTTGCGGTGAAAAGCACACTGCAACACCCATTGAATGCCCCTTTGAAACAAAGTGATGCGTGTAAAGGGGCGTATGTAGAAGGCGGCGCTAAGCTACTCAAATTGGCTTAGCGCCGCTTTGTAAATATGGTAAAGGGCATTGCTCCTCCAGAATGTCGCTAAAAGTGGCATTCTGAGGGCCCTATCCCTTTTTAAATATACCCCTATTTTTTCCACCTCTTATTATCTGAACATTATTAATTTGCACTGTGCAAAAATCCCACAATTTACATACTCCTCGAGTCTCTCGTAGCAATCAGGCTATACATTTGTTTATTCCATTCTGACAAAATCTTGTCACCAATATGTTTAGAGCCCTCATCAATTTTTGGTTTCTAAAGTAAACACATTTATAAGGAGGATAATAGCAGGTCATCCTTTGTAACCTATAATTTGCACTTAATGACAATGTTTTACTTGAAACACTTTCTCTTCCAACTCTACGCATAACTCTACTTTCTCTTACAACTCATCTTTTATCTGAAATACTCCAAGATCGTGGTCCTTACTGCGTGGAGTTACTGTACATAATTGAGTCTCTTCAGGTTACATTAGGGTTCGGTGTTATTTGCGTCACTTACCTGACGTGTTGCATACACACAATATTTCTAGTACACAGCAAGATACTGATTTATTTGAAAAAAGTAATTGTTTTGTCCAAAAGTTAAGAATAGTAATTACCACTGATGTACTGTTTTGACATGATTTCTTCAGGTCTCCAATTCTAACAGTTGTGTGATATGCTTTGTTGGTAACATACTAGGGTATATATTGGCTCTAATGTTTACACAAAATGTTCTTTACTTTATGACGTGTCCAAAGAGAAGTGGACTAGAGTGAAGGTCTCTGTAGCTGGTGGGCTGCTCTCATTGCGTTTAAAATTTTAGGCGGCTTTGTGCTGGGCTTAGTTTTCTGCCTCAGAGGCGATGTTATGAAATGAAACTGGATTAATTTTGCCTGGGTGGTGTTAAGCAGCAGACTCCAGCAGCTGTCTGGACACCAGTGGGAGCAGGGCTTTGTGGCCCATGGGATGAAAGAGACAATGCAAGCCCTAATGGTATACATTTTATTGGTGAAAAAAGATAGAATGTTAGATCAGAGCACGGTCGAAGGAGGAGCAATATATGGGCTAAAGTACACCCTCAGATACATTAAAAGTATATTGAGAGTCATCGAGAAGTTCCGTGACCAATCAGAGGAATGAGGTCAAAGACCACGTTAATTTGCAAGGCCATAGAACTTCAAGGTGGCTTCCAATATTCCCTTAATGTATGATAGGGGTACTTTATTCTTTCTAATCATGGCTCCTGAAATTATGCGATTCTTCAGCCATGGCGTTTTCTGCATAGTTATAGATGTGCCACAGTTGTCATAAAACCCATCATGTGCTGCATATTTTGCAGAATTTTAGCAAAAAAAATGCTTCTAGCTCGAACGGATCAAAAGTTACAAAAAATGTAGTGAGTGTTGCTGAGCATTGGCAGGCAATTTGGCTCTCCTCTGCCTTATGTTTCCAGTGGTCCTGCTTATAATACAAGATTGCATGATCAGCTTGCCCACAAACCACTTAATCATTGAGTGTTGCTCTTTCACATGAAAAAGATAGGATGTTTACAAATATGATGAATAAAAAGGAAAATTCCTGTTGCGAATCTGAACACACCAAAACAGTAGTTTTACATGCTGCAAAAAGAGATTAAAATCAGCTTAATACAAGTTAGATTATTAGAAAAAAACGCTGTAGTTCAAAATATGTAGAAACATGCAGAGAGTCTATCTTTATTATAATTGCCAAATGTGCAAAAAATTAACATGCTACTATAAATATTTCCTTTTTGCTTATCATTGTTGATCTTGAAAAACGGTACAGTAGGGAAAGCCATGGTTACTTTTAGTTTCTAAAGTGCGGCTTTAATGGTGCTCCGTGTCCTGCCTTTACCCTTGGCGACTGACTGTGGCATCAGGCATTGGGACCGCAGAACTTAACTACAATAAGTTATTACAGTTGAGCAGCGACTAATTCTTTTTTACAGGCGACTAGAGACGTCACAAGTCAGCTGTAATAAGGAAATAAGAGAGAGACTTTTGTACAGGGATTGCAGTGTCCCATAAATAGTAAATTGAATATAGCTTGGTTCATCTCATTCACGGCCTCTGCCTCACTCATAGAGCTATCCATGGTATATGTTCTACCTTCCTCCAGCCAAAGCCAAAAGAAAGAGCCTCCTTTCAAGAATGCCCCCTTCCTGCCCATCTCTCACGTGAATAAAATGTCCACAGATCTGCAGATACCTGAACTCTGTAATGTCCAGAACCATCCATGGCTGACATGAATTCAGGAAGGCCGTAAACACTTGGTTGTTCTGAGCAGATTACCAAAGTATACTCAGCTCGCCACAGAAGGTGTGGGTTCTCCACCCTTGTTCTACCCTATCCATCCTACATCCCTCCACCACACTCGATGCATAGGTGCACCTATAGGATTGAATGTCATGAATAGGGTCCAGCTTGGACCTATTTCTTTATGTGTATGGACTTACCCATGCATCGAATGACAGTAATATACAAAAAACTAACTCTATGTCCCTTACATGTCTCTGGGTTAATCTTTGCTTGTGACAGGCCATAAATTCATTGTGGCAAATTTGGAACACCACATCCAGACCTCACCTAGACCTCACACAAGACACAAATCTCTGCCCACTTAGACTGTTCTTTAAAACCCACACTCTCTCAACCACACAATGAATAAAGTAGCCTCTTGCAAAAAAAATAAGTACGCGCAAATGCACCTGTCTCTCTCGTACGCCTCTTTGCTACATGCCTAAGCACAGCTACAAGTTCATTGTCACATGTATGGAGCAGCAATCTGAACCTACCCCCTACCCCCTCCAGCTCCTTGAGACCCTTACGGGTGTATAGCACGCTTCACAATTCCCTGATTGATTGACTTCTGTGCAGAACTTTCACACTTTATACTGGACAGTACCAGCGATTTTCTGCAGGACTCTAATACATCAAATAAGACATCTACAGCACTTTTCTTGGGCTGGTATGCTTCAAATGGGACAATACCAGAACTTGGATGAATGGTTGCAGATATTTAGGGCAGTTTATCATTCTTTCAGGCAGTACAATGCAGCAAGCCACCTTGCTGCACTATGTGAAAGGAAAAGGGCGGCAATGCACTGTATTTACCATTAAACGACAATGCTTGGTCCCTTGCGTAATGATGCAAGGATGCCTCCATTGTAGACAGGATTGTTTTTGAGCATGAAGGGACACCTTCCTGCACAAAAACAATCCTGAGAGACAGTTTACTATTGTTATGTGTGCTGCAGAGTGCAGTACATGTAGAAAGAGAAAATAAAAGAGGAGAAAAAAGATTTTTCTCTTTGTAACACTTCTCCTGGGAAGGCGTAGCATATTGATGAATTCCCAAGTCTATCACTAATGGAAAATCTGGGAATGCGCCAAAATCTGTCGGTGGATGCGTGGGAACACCCACACTCACCCATGGAATGCCTCCCTTCCACAAAGTAACACAAGGAATAAATCCTAGATTTATCAAGCCATGCAGGCAAATGCAAGGTAGGTGTGACAGTGAAGAAAATTTACGTAGAACAGCAGGGCCATGCTTATGCAAATATTATACAGTTCTTTGAGGCCCAAATGAAGGAGATAAAAATGTAAGTTCTGAATCCACTGGCCCCCGCATGGCAAACCAGGGTTTGCCCTTGTTGAAAGTATTAAATCAAGAAATTAACCAATTAGTCCGAAAACAACATTTACAATACTCCATTGGCAAACAGCAGGAAATTATTTGCCTTAAGCGAGTAAGAAGTCGTTATAAACTTAGAGAAAAGAAAAGGGAGTTTGATGCCAAATGGATTGGTTTGAGGAAAGTCACAAGAGCCAAAGATTCAAAGAAGTACTGGCACCTGATTGCAGAATACTGTGATTCAAGACAGAGGGCTCTCCCTATTCCGATCCCAGAAAGGGAGTGGTTGGATTATATCTCACTATTATATCAAAACAACGGTTCAGTTTTTTGATGTCCACCATAGAGGAGTCTTCATTTCTGGAATAAGGATCTCCGTTAAGGGATGAAGTAGTGGGTCACATAAAGAATGCTAGAACTTCAGGCGCACAAGGGCCGGATGGAATCCCGATTGTGTTAATTAAAGAGGAGTCAGCTACATGGGGAGCCCTTTTGGCGCCATTGTTTAATTCCTGCTTTCGAACTAATAAATATTCCCTCCTCTTGGAAGGGGAGTATTATAGTTCCTTTGTATAAAAAGGACCCGAAAAGTGTACCTACTTGTTTCAGACAGATTGCACTGTTGGACGCTAATTGAAAATTATTTGCAAAAAGTATACTCTGTCACCTGCAGCAATGGGCCCATGACCAGAACATCTTACCACCAGAACAGGCTGGTTTTAGAAAGAATCCTGGAACCCTGGACAATATTGCGGCTGTCCAGACCATCGTAGAGAAATATGCTTTCTCACAAGCATGCCAGTTTATACGGCATTCATTGACTTCTCCACGACGTTTGATAAAGTGGATCGTCAAACGCTGTGGCGAAAGCTCTCCCATCTCAGTATGCCACACCATCTCTTGGGCCTCTAAATCGAATTACATATAGACACCTGGTGCCAAGTGATGATTGGAGGCTTGCAGGGTTTACCTTGTAGGATTAAGACTGATAATGGGCTTAAGCAGGTTTCTCTGTTCGCCCCTCTTTTGTTTTCTTTTTATATATATATATGATCTCCCTGGCACGTTAAACTCAGTGAGGGGGGATGCCCCTAGGATCGGTACAATGTCCATCGGTTCCTTACTATTTGCAGATGACGTTGCAATTTTCGATTTAACTCCTATTGGCTTGAAACGTCGTCTGGATGCCCTAACTAAATATGCGGAGGACCATTTTTTGAAAATCAATATTTCTAAAAGCAAAATTTTTGTCTTCCGCAAGAAAGGTCTTAGAATAAAGAAAGGGTATAAGTGGTCGTTGGGGCATGAAGAACTAGAATTGGTTGACTCGTATTTGTATCTGGGGAAGGTTTTTTAAAACAATGGGCGAGATTCAGAGCATATTAAACTGTGTGTTGGTAAGGCTGCATCCCAGGCTGGAGCTTTAAACAGATTTTATAAAACCAGTGGGAGACGCCATTTTAGTCATGTTTTTTCAGTATTCAAGGTTAAAATTCCTCCTTCATTAACTTATGCTGCAGAAGTATTGGATATGAACTATTGGCTCGCTTTTGAGAAGGCTGAAGGCCGGTTCTTCCGCCAAATTTGTAATTTAAACTCTGGCTGCCCCACACATTCTACGCTTGGAATTCCGTCTAGTCTCTTCATATATTTCATCTTTGTCAGCGGTCCTGAGGTGGGGGAATTCCCTCTTTTGGGGGGATGAGGGCTATCTTAGGGCCACCTTGAGAATGGAAATTTTTGACAAATTAAAGGATCAATCAGCATTCTTTAGATTACGCAAATTATTTATTTGGGCTCAGTTTAAATAGTGATTCACCTATGCCAAAACCTGCACTGAAGTTATTTTTAAAGATGTCCGCAAGTTCGATTAGCATAACAAGAGATACAGTATTAAGTCAATCTAAATCCCGCAGTGAGGTGGTCTGTGGGAGTGCTGTGGGGAATAGACCACAGCCATATTTAACATGGAATCTTCCATATGGGATTAGAAGGCTGATACTTCTTTTGAGAAATAACCTGTTGCCTTTAAGAGAAAATACTGGTATATGGGATAAGATTCCAAGAGAGGAGAGAATTTGCGAGTTGTGTTATTTACAAATTTAGGATCTCAATCATGTGCTATTTGTGTGCCCGGAACTACAAAGGGCTAGGCATATGTTTTTAAGATCATCATTTATTAAATTTAACATTGACTCTGCTCAGGAGGCCCGTAAACATTTGTCCTGTCCCTACCAAATGAAATGGTTTACCATAGGAATTTTCAATTTTTTAAAAAACATTTCTTACTATTTATTAGGAAATTTTTAAAGTTTAGTTTGTAGGTTGTATCGTTTGATGGTGGGACATTGAAGAATTTTGCACTGTATACAAAGTATGTCTCTCCTTCTTCCCTCTTTTTAATCTACTGGTGTATTTTTTTTAAAAAAATAAACATTTTTTGTACTGTATTTAAAATATGTCTTTTTTACTGAATTGGTGTATTTTTGTGGACCTCCGTAGGAATTCCATAACAAATAAAAATGTAATTGAATTGCACAAATGCCAACGCAAGGTGGCCTTGGGTGGCTTGAAAAATCTCACAGAGATTTTGCATCGCCCATGCACCCCCTTGCATGGCACAAGGGCAATGCAAAACCTTAATAAATATGGCCGGTAGGGCCTCATTTGCGAAAAATGACACAGCGCCGCAAGCCATTTTGCTGTGCCGAGCTGCATCATTTTAGAAGCACAGGGATGTGTTATATTAACAACAATACAACACAGCTGTGTGTTTTCCCCTGTGTTGGCGCACAATTGGCTGCCGTGCGCAGCGCTGGCACACTTGTGTCATGTTGGAAGGGTGCCTGTGTTGCGGGAATGATTGTTTTGCGCAGGAAGGGACACCCTCCTGCACAAAAACAATTATTGAGGGCATTTTACTCTTTGAAAGAGAAAATCATGAGGAGAAATAAAAGTATTTCTCCTCGTTGCACCACTCCAACGGCTCTCTTGGGGGGCGTTAGATTCTGACGCAGTACCATCTTTAAAAAACTTTGTAAATCTGGAAATGGAACTTGTGTGGGAACAACCACAGCAGCACCCATGGAATGCCACTTACACGCAGAGTAATGTGTGAAAGGGGCAAATATTTACAAGGCCATGAAAAGTCAAGCAGGTTGACTTCACCTGGCCTTGTAAATATGGGCATGCACACAGCGCCGCCGATGTCTCAAAAAAAGTCATGCACCCGGGGTGCAATGGCCTTGTAAATGAGGCCCTCAGTTTCTAGGGGCTGGTTCACAAAACTCCAGGCTGCAAATTCAGAAATGTACCCTAATAGACTTATGCATAAGGCTGCGCACTCTTTATGCTTTAATTCCAGTCCGCAGCACACCTGAGAATGTGTGGCTATCACTGCAGCCCAGGAGTAGACAAATACGTAAACACTTCGGAACACAGAAACATATCAAATTGACATTTACTTTAAAACATAGTAATGCAATTGTACGATTCAAAGTTGTTTTTGTTTCTCCACTGGAACTATATTTCCAAAGCACAACTCCCTTGCCTTACAGCTTCACTACTTTAGGGATGCTCCCCATTCCCATTTGGGATACAGACCCTCTCCTACCTGGGCAGGCTTAAATCTCTGACCAAACCGAGGATGGGACTGCACTTAACACATGATCTTGAGTAACCACAAAACTGTGAGTTCTGCCTTTTTGAATTAGTCATAAGTAATTGCATTTTCCCCCAAACTCAGCACACGGATTGGTCATGTCAAAACTGAACATATGAGAGCAGACATACATATTGTAGACCCCTCCCATTTTAAATTCATGGTACATTTGTTCATACTTCATACATCTTCTGACAAATATCAGACTACAGAACGTATGAGTCCATGCCCCTTCTTATACTCACTTTATTTACTTTAATACAATCAGATTAAGCTAGCAAAAAAGTAACATCCAATCATGTGCATGTATTAGTGCGATTATACACAGTTGCTAAACCCATACATGCCGGCATTTTGAAATGTCAAGGAGGGGGATGCAGAAACAAAATTTCCCCAGCGTCTCCCACTGAAGTGGAGGTTTTTCCATGGGGGTGTCGGCTGAAATAAAATAATTTTGGCTCCAAAAATCGTGAGTCTCCCGCATGACTCGTGAGTTTTGGTAGCTGTCTCTACAGTGCAGGCTCAGAGATGGTCACTCTGTTGTGCATCTGGCACTCTGATCAGGTGTGTATACGGTTCTTTACTCTTCAGACAAAAGGAAGTGCCACACTCGGCCTTACACGCACTTACATCGAGTGCAGGAGAGAAGAGCCCCAAGGAGGCTGTCACAGCAAACCCTACTACAGCTGGAAACTCATTCCTCAGTCCTGGCCTCAATGAATGCCAGAACGGAACGCCGTTCCTGGCAGAGGATTGCTGCTTAAATGGCGTCCCATGCCAGAGCAGAACATGGGTGGATCAGGTTAAGAAACAAAATGAACCCTGCTAAGATGTTTGGTTTGATAAAAACGAAATTGGAAAATTACTGGCAAAAATGTATGTTCATTATAAATAATGTAGTGTCAAGGCTTGTACTGGAGAGCTACAGGTGCACTAGTATAATGATAAGCACGTTTGAAGTGTTTGGAATGTAAATCGTTAGTGTGAATAAATACAAAACACACAGGGCTGGATACAATTCCAGGAGATTTGCTTAGGCGTGATTTAGAAGTATGGGGTCTTTAAGTTAACTTAATTAACAATTCAGTAGCATCAGGTGCACAGGTGCACTGGTCTCCCCTCCCCACTTGGAAGGCTGCCGAAATAATGCAGATATGCAAACAAGGGAGTAAACTCGATCCTGGGAACTACAGGCCAGTACGTCTATTAATCACAATGCAGACAGTTTATGCCAGGCAAGTTCTGGATATTGAATAATTGGATCTGTGGAAATAATGTACTGACAGTTTACCAGGCAGGCTTTAGATCTCGAACTAGCACAATTGATCAAGAATTTAGGTTAATGTGCATTTTATGGAAATATGTTCAAATAAGAGATGCCCATATTTACATTGTATTTGTAGACTTGAGGGCAGCGTTTGATCTTGTGCCAAGGGGGCTGCTCTGGGCACAGCAGAAAAATCAGGGAGTTCCAGACGACATCCTTACCCAGATAGTCAGGTTACAATAGGGTAACTATGCTATGGTCCGCTGGGGGGCGAATGGTGAACTAACTGAGCCAATCCTGATCAATAGGGGGAGTGAGACAGGGGTGCGTGCTCGCACCTACCTTGTTCTCACCCATCATCAGTAATATTGACGACCATCTCAACAAGCGCATTCATGACTCCCAGAAGCTCTGCGGGTCTCCGGTTCCAGCACTGCTTTTTGTTGATGAGACTATTCTGGCCTCACAGACGCCGAAGGGTTTCCAAATCCTCCTAGATACCTTTGAATGAATACTGCACTGGAAAGGGATTGGAAATAAACATAAGCAAGACGAAATGTATTTCCTTGAAACCTCATAGGTACTAAAAGAAAAACATCCATGTTGGTAAGGAAAATCTTGAAATGGTCTCACTTTTTAATTATCTGGGTATAACTATAGATTCTAGGGTGTTGGGAACCCCCAAATAAAGGATTCTTGCACATGGTGCAAGGGTAGTCTATAGAACATACCATAAGTCTAAAATAAAAGCTGTTACATCGGCTCTAGAGATGTAGAAGTATAAAGCCCAGACCACAGCATTGTATGGGACTGGCCTGTGGGGCATAGCAAATTTGAGGCAGCTTTCCATTGAGGAAAATAAACTCACGAGAGGGGGCCTACCGGTGGCTACACCATTAACGCCCCTTTTCCATTACCTTAATGTAAAACGTACCTTAATGTAAAACGGATTGAGCATACTGCACACTTGAGACCACTGCTCTTCTGGGGGAGGTTGTGGATGATATAGGAGTTGGATCAACATAGAGAAGGACTTAGAGCAAAACTAGCCTTAGATGAATTGCGAACTCTCCCCTGGCTGCGTTATGTGAAAGCATGGTTTGTAAAGCTTGGTTTAAGTGATTATTGAGACGAGCCACAAGCACTGTCCCAGAACTCCAAGAAACAGTTGAAGCAAATATATTGGGAGTACCAGCTGAACATACGGCATAGTAACCCAACATTAGGCAGATTAACCACACCATTTTTGGAAGTAAAGCCTTGTCCAGGGTTCGAGGAGTTGTTGGATGCTGTTCATCCTCCCCTGGCAAGAACAGTATATTTGAAAAAATTCATTATGGTTTCCTTCAAATGAAAGCCTATACAGTAGAATGGAATACGGATAATGGGCTAAATACCGAATCCTTCTGCACTTTATGCCCTTTAGCAAATGTAGAAAGTATTGCACATATTTTGTTTTTTAGCACATTCTATGACAAGATGTATTCACCCTCTCTGCCAAAAGTTGGGATATAGAAAGCACAAGGAAGCTTTGAGAGTTTTGAGGTAGGAAACACTGCCTTATGTTGTTTTTTAGCTTGAGCAGGTATTTATTAGCAGTTGCAATTGCACGGAAAAAAATAGGTCTTAAGTTTTAACACTATAGCTCTTTTTAAATAATTGGTTAACTGCTTATCTGAATCTGTTTTTATTTTATTTCCATGATTTTAAATGGAGAAATGTATTTTAATGTAACTTTTATGGTTAATAACCAAAATACAGTTTGAAAGACATGGCAATCACCGCCCACATATTAGTGCTGCTGCTCAGTGAGCCGTGACAATCACTCCCAAGGTGCAGATGTCTCTATTTGACTGGGTGATGAGTGATTGCCTTTTCTTAGAGAGATTTTACAAGGTGGTTACCTCACACTGCTGCATTCCTTGCAAGCACACATTAGCCATGCCCTTGGCAATGCCTCACAGTCGGTGTCCTCTGACGAACACTACCTTCACAGAGATGGCTGGAATGCAGGAAGACGATCTTGCTCAATTGTGTTGTCAACTTAAATTCCCATAAGGTGTGTAGATGTAGGTATTTATTCAATATCAGGGTTTGGCGAAGAGCCGAACACAACTTACTAGTCGTCAGAGATCAATAAATAAGGTTTAGCATAGAGAATAGGTGCACAAGTAAAGAGTTGCAATAAAAAGAAGATAAACCAACTGAGCAATTATATTGTGGGAAGGGACCAGGGAGTGCGCGTTCTGTAGTGAACTCAATTGCAGGCAGAGTTAGCCGATGTGCTGGCTACATACAAGGTCTTTCATATATACACATTATAGATTTTGCGCTGTAAGTCAAATAATTGATGATTTTGCAGTGTAGGTAAATTCATGATTAACAGGGAAGAGAAAGCAATGGCAGAACAGATAACACAGCAAAGTCTAGCTGTTGTGGAATAAAAGGACTAAGATATACAAACACACAATACATAAGTGGCCCCTATAAGCCCATAGTGTAATATACATCTTGTTCCAGAACTATAATTTAGCTCCACTAGTCAACACTGCACTCACTGCCTGGGTGAGAGAATGTCATGGAGCACATGTTATAGGTAAAAGGCCTCAAGGAGAGCAGTCTGTGGAGTGTCACTCACCAGAGTCTTTTCCGGCAAGACAACAGAAAAAGAAGAACCAGGAATGGAAGACCTTCCTTGTTGACATAGTTACATTACTGAAGCAGAGTGCTGGCTTTAAGACAGATAGTGATTCACGCAGGCACTTTCATGACTGATTTGCTGACTTAATTTCCAGATAATCACTGAATGCCAGCCTGGCTGACATGTTTAAAAACTGACATAAATATTCCTGGATTTCCTCAAAAAGCAGACCCTGCTGAGAATATTCAAGGGTATTGAGAATTATTTCACAATCTTATGGCGAGACTAGGGAGCAATTACATAATTCAACCATTGTTTTTTCTTAAAGCCCATGCAGTAAAGTGTGGTTATTTCATGACAAGGCCTACCTGAGAGGTCATAGTTAATTAACAAATAAACTCCTGCTATTGCCATATTCATGTTTTTATTATATCTAGGACAGAAAACACTAAACTGTACTCTGAATCCATTTGAATTCATGCACTTTTTCATCTCTCACCACAACCCCAAAAAAACACACACAATAATGTAAAGGCCCTGTCAGACCTGTCTTGCCCCAAACCTTTTGCCTGGTTGCCTCCAATTTTGCTGAATTTGTTTTTTTTTGCCCTAGGACTCTGTGCACTTTACCAGTGCTAACCAGTGCTAAAGTGATTTTTACTCACTTCCCTAAACATGGTTTGGTTTGCTTATCCAAAAAGGCCATATTTAATGTACCTATAGTTCCCTATTACACTGCACTAGATGTGGGCCTGTAATTTAAAAGCTACTGGTGGGATTGCAGCACTGATTGTGCAACCCACCTCAGTAGCGCTTTAAACATGTCTCTGGCCTGCCACTACAGAGCCTGTGTGTGCAATTTCCACTACCACGTCGACTTGGCATTTAAAACCCCCTGCCAAGCCTAAAAACTCCCTTTTATTACATGTAAGTCACCTCTAAGGTAGGCCCCAGGCAGCCCATAGGGCAGGGTGATGTGTAAGTAAAAGGCAGGACTTGTACTTTCAAGTTTTACATATCCTGGAAGTGAAAAATTCCAAACTCATTTTTCACTACTTTGAGGCCCACCACTCTCATAGGTTAACATTGGGGATTCCTTATTACATTTAATGAGCTGTAATTCCTAATTGAGAAGAGGTAGCTCTGTCATGTTTAGTACCTATGAAATTTGAATGACAAATCCTCTTTAATGCTAATGTCCAATTTATCATTACAAATTTGAAAATGCCACTTTTAGAAAATTATTTTTTTCTGTTCTTAGCCCTGTGTGCCTGCAGGCTTTCCATAATACACGTCTGGGAAGGTGACAGCTGGGCTTTGTGCATTTCTTCTATACAGCCACACACAATGGGAGCTTAGGTGTGACTTGATGGGCCATCCTGTGACGAAGGGAGGGATGAGCTGAGAACAGCCTCACACTTACACCTGAACAGGCTGTGTCCTGTCCCCACACAAGGGGCTGCATACCCCCCTGCAGTGAGTCTGGAGCCAGAGCAGGAAGGGAGGACCTCCGTGCACTTCAAAGACCCTTCTTGGAAGTCTCCCCACTGTAAAGGCACAACTGGGTATAAGATCTGGACTTCAGACCCTACTAACTGAGTACACCTCTGGACTTGTTGATACTCTGCAAGAAGAAGGACTGCTGTGCTGCTGAAGGACTGTTACTCTGCTGCTGGACTGCTGTTCTGGAAGAACTCCAGCTTTGCTGTGCTGACCTGCGGCCCTCTTACCTGAAGAAGAAGAACTGTACATGGAATCCATCTTGAATCCAGGACCCAAGAGTGACTCAAAAGGGCTAGTCTGCTGGCCTCCTGATCTGAGCCTCAGGGACATAACAGGCTACCCACAGCTCCTGGAACTGTCTTCAATGAACTCCTGACCCCCCCCCCCAAGAGGTGCCTCTCAGGTCCTGGGCCCTTGGAAGTGTTTTTTGGCTCCTTAAATCAAGCTTTTGTACTCTTTGTGAATACGAATGGGCCACCTCGCCCTGAACTGTGCTGCTTGCACAAAGCATTAGCGTGTTCCGCCACAAGTTTGTCTCTTTGCTCTGAAAGTACCACCACTTGCGACCCCGGGGCTCCAGCCCATCCATCCACAATGCCCTACGGCTCGTCATACCCCGCCAACCATCGCCAGCGACACTGTTCTTGCTCCTGGTGAGCTTGTTCCCCACGAACGGGACTCTAGGAAAAAAACAAGAGAAGTTATAATTTCAGCAGGACTTATCTGGGGCTGTATCCAGCCCATGCTTGAACCTTTGGAATTGACCCGGTCTAGCACAACCAGATATCGCTGGTTGGCGCGTTATGCTTTTAAGCACAACTTTACAGTTTGTTTTTTAATCCATAACTCCAGTTGTACTAATAGTTTTTTGTCATTTTGTTCATTAAATTGAGCTCTGTTTTTCTAACCTGGAATCCTTTTGTGTAGTTTTTTTTCACTGTTTTACTGTTTGAAGTGTTGCACAAATACTTTACACATTGCCTCTTAAGTTAAGCCTGGCTGCTCTGTGCCAAGCTACCAGAGGGTGAGCACAGGTTAATTTAGGGTGTGTTTTTGACTTACCCTGACTGTGATTATGGTTACTGCTTGACCAGAGCTTCCACCCCAGTCAACTAGGAACCCAATTTCTAACATGCCTGTAATAGAATAGGGAAGAGAGGAAGAGAGCATCGGATAAAAGAGTAAACCGATACACTAGACACCACCTCTCTCACTTGTCACTTCTGCTAAGCACTGACATCTGCAAGTCAAAGTAGATTTCTAAAGACAATAGAAGATATATTATGTAAACAGTTTATTAGACATCTCATTTTACACAAATTAATTATAAAAGCCGCTTAAATAAAAACCTTGTTATAAAATAATAAATAATATATTTGCACACGCTTACAAAAATTAGAATTACATTTAATTTACTAAAATTGCATAGAAAACTAAAGCTACTGCCACAGCAACTTTCCATGGTTGTAAAGTTAGTAAATAATCGGATGCCCTAAGCACCGTCCAAGGGCCACCTCCTTAACCCCTTCGCTGCGGCGGGAATTCCGCCGCAGCGCTGGGGGGGGTTGGGGGGCAGCGCGGTGGCGCTGTGCTCATGACAGAGCCACTCCGTCATGAGCCACGGTTGAGCTGTGCTCATGACGGAGGGGTTCCGTCATGACTCCGCCCAGTTGCATTGTCCCCCTGCACAGGCGGGGAAACAGCGCCGCGTGGGCGGAGTGGCCGCCAACGGTCGCGGCATGACGGAACCACTCCGTCATGAGCACACGGCAACCGTGGCTCATGACGGAATGGCTCCGTCATGAGCAGGGGAGGGGTTAAAAAAAAAGTTTGGGAACTATCTTCCACTCTTCCAATCCTAAAATGCATGAGAGTATTAGTGCATCAGATGAGTGAATTTGTGAAGACGGCATTGTGTACATTGTCAGTAACATTGACTAGTGCTGTTATTTAAATTGTTGTGATCATAAAATGCAAAACATCGAAAACGTAGCAGTTGGCGTCATAAATTTAGGTCAGAGACATTTAGTAAATAGTTTGAGTTTGCTGGTTGATGGGGTTATACCCAATAAACTATACATTGTATTGTAAATAGTCTGCCATCACATGTTTCAATTTGACATCATTATAAAAAGAGAAAGACGTTTTACTTTCTAAAACTGCTTATCTGTTTGAAATGACTATTCCATATTGAACTGTCTTATTTACGTGCAGAAAACAACCTACTTTTATTCCTTTAATATGCATGTTCGAATCCTAAAAAAAAATGATGATAATTCATTTTCTATTTCTGTGTCCGTAGTATTACTCTGTGACATGCTTTTCAAACACTTGGCTGCCAAGGTATGATTACCATTCATTGTCAGAGATGCCATAAAGTGTATGCATACAACATCGCTCTTTTGCTGCAGTTTGCTGTAGTTCTAAACATATATCTTCTATGCCTCATCCATATGCCAGCCGTAGGGAATGAGGCAACGCTCTAACTTCAAATTTCTTAAAATCACAAACTACATCCACAAGTAATCCTAGCAAACTATAAGGAATAATTGGTGCATTTTTAGCCTTTAGTTGTTGTGCTACAATAAACCCAGAGTATTACTGGTTGAAACAGAATAAGCCCACCATGGCTCCCTTTGCTCTAGCCAAAGGGTAATTAAAATGTTCCCTAATGCTCAGTTTCTTAATAAAAAAACAATGCCCCGGTGTTTATAGCTGTTAACTATCTCTAGCTTGGAAAACATTAAGACATAATCTGTTTTTGGAAGGGATGCCATGTACACCCCCCTTACAAATGGCAATCCCTGTTTTCTAAGCTCATTTAGCCATTCAGCAACTTGTTTCTGAATCGCTAAATAGGTTTCGTGTATTCGAAAAAACGCATTTTCTTGCTGCAAACCTTATGATTTAACTTTTGCAGGGTTTTTGACCAGAAAATATGATTGTGCGTCTGGGTTGCAGTTGTTTTTTTATGCCTTAAACCTAAGACACAAACTCTAACATGAGTGTGTGCTCAGGTTGTATGATAGAACAATGCATGCCTCAACAACGCATGCCTGAAACACGCAGTCTTAACCACAACTGCGTCTTTACCACGCATGCCTTTACCACGCAGGCCTTTACCACTCATGTCTTTCCCACACAATTTTGTGGTAAAGACATGATTGGCAAAGGGACATGTATGGTAAAGATCACACTCCCGCCCCTCTGCCCTGATTGCTAAAATTTGGCCCTCCTGCAGTCTATTCTACCCACCCCAGCCCTATAAACTACCCCGGCCCCCTATTCTGATCCTTAAAATCCGACCCCCTGGCCCCAAAAAACTACTCCGATCCCAGCCACCCCTCCTTGAGCCCTAAAACCAGTCACCCTTCCCTAAAGCCTAACTCCACCTCACCCCTGCCCCAGCTCAACTGCCCCCATGACATGAAAACTGCCCCTTTCCTGTCACCTGGACTGAGCCCTAAAACACAGCCCCCTAAAAACTACACCAACCCCAGCCCCTCTGCCCTGAGCCCTACATCTCAGCACCCTAAAACCTACTCTGACCAGAGCCTCCTTCCCTGAGCCCTAAAACCAGCCCCCACCCCCCTAAAACCTATCACCACCTTCCCCCTGCCCGAGCCCAACTGCGCCCTTGGCCTGAAAACCTCCCCTTTCCTGTCCCCTGTCCTGAGCCCTAAAACTACTGACCCCCAGCCCTGAAAAGGACCCAGGCCCCCCAGCCCTGAAAACTTCCCCCCAAACCCATACACACCACCCCCAAACCCCCACTTACCTCACCGCGTCACATTGCATTGCGTCCTCTCCTGAACCTTCCTCTTTCTGCTGCAGCCAGCCAGCCAGCGACCAGACCGTGCATATTCCTTAACAACGCTTATGCGTGGTTAAGGCATAGGTGTGGTTAAAGCAAGCGTGGTCACGCTTGCAATGTTGGAAAACACGTGTGGCTGAGGCTGCAGTGTTCCGACTATTTCCTGTGTGCTCATGTTGGTATACACTTGCTCCTGGCTTGTATGTAATATATATATATCTCACCAGGAAAGTCCTGCCCGCCCGACAGCACTCATGTGCCTGCTGAGCCTTAAGCGATACCTCCTTACATGCCTCCTGACAGCCTCTTGCATGAGTTGGACTGGTAAAGCTACCACCTTACCTGTCCTTCCCAAACCATGTCATCTTTTTCCAGTCACCCTCACACCATAGCGATAATACGAAAACATAATTCCTATAGTATGAGTCTTCATTCTATAAAAATAACAGTTTTTCTATTACGTCTACAGCTGTTGTTAGCAAAATAGAAAGACACTCATCTGTATTGCAGAACCCTGCTATAGGCATAATAGTCTTCGAATTAAGTGTATGGCAGAAGGTGGACATGGACAGCTGGCTGTACCTCCTCACGACAAAAATTATACCCTACATATGGCTGCTTCCTCTGCAGGTGTTAAAATAAAAAAACAACATTGCACTGCACTGTAGGGACCAGCCACACTATGCAGGTCAAATAAAATTGGAAAACGTTCTTCTCGATTTTCAGAACCCAAGATCTGTCAGACTTTGTTCCTAATAGCCTGAGACTGCAAACTGGATACTCATGCTAATGTGTGAATCATAGCAAGTTGAGTGTTGAGACCTGTCTTGAATGTTCCCGGGCACAGCATGGACTTTGGGTGCAGGGTCCAAGGTATTTGCTATTATTCTTTCCCCTTCTAAGTATTTATGAATGGGGTGAGAAGGCAAAGATTTTAATTAACACTCAGGCATGTTTTGAAAGGACTTCTTTACAATGCACAATTCATATCATATTTGTTAGCATGTCAATCTCTGAAAAAGCAATATTTGCCTCTGTTTGTAGCCTTTGATTAGTAGATACATCTTAGCTATTAGCAAAGTTAAGAACATGGGGGATCCTTTCACGGCTTTTGACACTGATTGTGGCACTTTGTGCCCACACCGTGGTTAATTGTAAGTTGAACCAATAAGACTTTTTCTACCCAAGGAGTCTTGTTTTTGAGGATTATATCAGGGTGCATTTTTGCACCTCTTCTTTTTAATCTTCATGCTCCAGACTTACTGGATGAACTAGCTACGGATAACTCTGATATGATTTGGATTTTTCTAGAGCATGCGAATACCCAAGGGTGTCTTGGCGTTAAAGATCTCAAGACAAACTAACCAAAAAGCTTATGGGGTTAAAATGATAGAGAAAGCAGCCAAGATTTTAGCGGTTTACAGAAACTAAAAAGATTTGACTGGCTTTTAGATGTAGTGACGTTTATTCCATAGCTGGCAGATGGCTGTCCCACAACATTTTCTTTATCTTGGTTACAGAGACTAAGTATAAGGCTGCAGGTCTCAGTCTTTTTGGTTAATGCCACCTAAGTTTCTTTGTAAGATAATCCGGTTTTGCACTATGCAAGGCCTTACGTGCCAAGCAAAGTGCCTTGATTGCTACCCTGTTTTTCACCAGGAGCCAATTAAGCTCCAACAGGGCATTAGACACTGAGTTGTGTTTAAGACTTTTTTTGAGGAGGTGTGTGGCTGCACTCTGCAGCATCTGAAGCTTTTTGAGTGCCACTTGTTTAATGCCAATATAAAGGGCATTACAATAATCAATCCAGGATAAGACAAGAGCAATAATCACCAATTTGTGAATCTGGAAAGGTATGAAAGGCAGCACCTTCCTCTGAGATCTCACCATAAAGAAACAAGAAGACGTCAATTTGTTAATCAGTTCCCTGAAGAACAATTTCACATCAAAGACTACTCCAAGATTCCTTACCTTGGAGACTGGCTCAGGGAGAGAGCCAAGGGCCTCCACAAATTATTTTAGAAGCTGGTCTCCTTCCTAAGGATCAGAACCTCTGTTTTGTCTGAGTTTAACTTCAGACAGTTAATTGTCATCCAGTTAACGATGCGCTTATTGAATCTATTGTTCACCTCTTCCATGTTGCTTGAGACTGATACCACAATCTGAGTGTCATCTTCATAAGCTACTGTAGAAACCCCATAAGAGTGGATCAGCTTAGCCAGAGGTGCCACATAGATGCAAAAAGCATGGGGCTAAACGATGACCCCTGAGGGGTCCCATAGGAAAGAGAGAAAGATTTAGAGTTAAACCCCCCCATGTACCACAGTCTGATCCCTTTCCCTCAGAAATGATGAGAGAAGATCATAAGCTGAGCCAGTAATTCCAATTTCTGACAAGCGCTCTAGCAGAACAATATGACTGACTGTATCAAAAGCTGCGGAAAGAGCCAAAAGGACCAACGCATCTCTCCCTCCATTATATTTAATGGGTCTGATCTCTTCCGAAACAGCTATCAAAGCTGTCTCAGTGCTATGGATGGATCTAAAGCCATACTGTCTATTGTCCAGAAATGTTTTCTCTTCTAGATAACCTGATTGTTTAATATTGAGATGTTTTTCAAGTAACTGTGAAATTGTATGAAAATATTGCTCCTCCCTTAGGGGCCTTTATCCAGTCTGAAGGAAAAATACCTGTTGTGATGATTACATTCAGCAGAGTCATCAAGACTGGGGCAAGACTATGTGCAAAGTCTTGTATTACCTTAGGCGGACAAGGATCCAAGGGGGTGCCTGACTTTATATGAGTATTAACTCAGACACGAGATTGATAGTCAGAAGTGGAAAATCGGAAGCTCAGGCTAACTTGGGGCCATAGCCAGGAATTATTGACTAGGATAGAATGGGGGGCGGGTGGAATCAAATTCCCTATATACGACCTCAACTTTATTTTTAAACAATTCAGCCCATTTATCTCAGAATGCCTGACTGGCGGGAAGGCTCAGAGGAAGACTGGGACTCGAAAGAGTCTGGACTACTTTAATGAGTTCCTTCGAAGAACTGGAGGCCAGTTTGATTTTTTCGGAATAAAATGTAATTTTGGTCATCCAAGATTAGTTTTTTATATTCACCAATAGCTTCTTTATATCTGCCTCTACCTATCTCATTGTAATCTCATCTCCAGGCTTTCTCAAGTCCACTGCATTTTTTGTTTCATGGGTCTAAGTGCGGGAGAGAACCAAAGGAAAGATGGGCATTTCAATATGATTGAACTTTTTTTCTCTGTACCTGTTTTAGGACTGCCTCATTTATCGAGTCATGATAAGTGACTGCCGCTGCGTTAGGCTCAATAGCTAAATCAGGCTTTGATAATTCTAGGCTCTCGGCCAAAGCCCCTGTGTTTATCTTATTCCATAAACAAATATATTTACTCCTTTCTGTCAATTTTGTGTCACAAATGAAGGTCATAATATTTATGGTGAACTGAACTACCCTATAAGCGGACCATATAATGGGTAATACAGCATCAACCCTTACTTTAAAATCATTTGAGGAAATATAGTGTAGGATATGGCCTGCTCTATGTGTTACAGTTTTCTCTCTCTGTTCCAACTTAAAACAATTCAGAGATTCCATTAGCAGGACTGAATCTTTATCATTAGGTTCATCCAAATAAAAGTTAAGATCCCCTAATGTAGTATAATTAAGATATTGAGTACAGCTGTCATTATAGTTACACACAGCATCTAGAAACTTAGCCTTAAGTCCAGGAGGCGTATAAATCAAAAGTCTATGAAAAGTACAGTTGTATGTAAGCTTACATCTAAAGGAAAAAGCCTCGCAGTCTGAGATGGTGGAAGGTTTGCATATTATATCCAACAAATCACGATAAACTATCGATGTGCCACCACCGCGTTTACCCACTCTAGCAAGTCTAATAATGGCATAGCCGGCAGCCATTGCCAAGATAACATGAGGGTCTGAGGTTTCATCCATCCAGGTTTCGGGTAAGAATACCAAATGAAGGGTATACGATTCTAAAAACTCGTCTATTTCATGTTTATGTTTAACAAGTGACCAGGTGTTTATAAAAAAAAAAAAGCAAGGAGCTTACTTTGTGCTCTAAGGGCTGATGTGCCTTTATCGAGGCCTCCAAGCCCTTCACACAAGGAATAAAATCACAATGATTACAGGTAAATAATCTAGCTTAGCTCCAGGATCTAAAAGAGTACAATCAGACTGCCTATCTGATGTTTTAAGGTCCAGCAACGCCTTCTTTGAGGAGCGATATGCACACTGCACACCAAGAAAGAAAGGTACACCAAAACACTCCTGTTTTTGCATTATTTGGACAGCATTCAATAGTGCTCTCAACCATATGCAAGGTGATTGAGTTAAACATTTAGATCGTGAAACACCTGATAATTAAAGTTGAACTTTTAATACCAGTTTGTGACTATTTAATAACCTCAGTTTGTGAAGTATAATCGAAACGTACCTATGTCAATCAATGTCCTCAATATGAGGCTTATCAGGCCAGGTGTTGTCATCAGTTAACACAATATGAATAAAAAATGTGGAGTCATTGGGGCTATTGATGGGACAGCACAAGCCGGAAATGAAATATGTACCAGATGCACGGTCCTGATAGAGCCGGACTCTTCAAAAGTATGCCATATGATATGCTTCTTATCTCATTAACCCCAGTGGAAGGGTATTTAGGGTCAAAAAGAAAAACTTAAGTAAAAGAAAATTGATCTCACCAAGTCAGAGAGTGGATATTAAAACAACACAAACAAATTGCTAAGTAGATATTGATACATCTCATCTATTGACTGATCTTCAGCACATGGTCGACGTACGCAACATTTAAAGATGATAATGAAGAAAACGACTGTGAAATAGGGAATCCGAAAGATATAAAAAGGACCTCATTAGGCTTGGGAAACATTTTAAAAAGTAACTTAATCACAAAACAAAATTCACCATTCACCATTAAAACATCGATTGTTGCACATGCATTAAAAGAGGGAAATAATTACAAGTTGGGGAACACGCCAAAAGGATTTATAACATGGGGAAAATATTGAAGAAAAAGCTTCAGAAAGGAACCAGAAACAAACTTGTAGGAACAGGTATGGAGACAAAAGTTCAAGTTAAAGAAGCAAAAGTCGATATAGGATGGGGAGGTGCCCTGGGGGAGTGGAACAGAAATTCAATCAGTGAACAGAGCTGAAAACTCAAAATAGCACATTTAGTACTCGGGAAGAAAGTGAAGAATAGATTAAAGTAGAACTGACATAAAACTTAATGCGAGTATGAGGAGGTAGGCAAAACTGAAAATTCCAAAAGGGACTTCTGTGCAAGCAGAAGTATAACTGTGAGTTTATTAAAATATATTAAAGAATTCAGAAGTGTGTAATCCACAGAAATGTATAACCAGACAGATGAGACAGAGTTTGCATAGGTGACACGGATTGCTTAAATGCGGACACAGGTTTAAGTAAATTAGTACAAATGGGGTGGGACGTGGCTTGGGCACGCATGGAGTGAGACGTGTGCCATCGAGTCTCCGCTCCGGTGCTTCCCGAATATGCTGTTTTCCCGGACACCGGGACCGTCATGTCTTCTGTGGAGCCCTGAGACCTCTGGGGATCTTTGCTGCCAGCATTTGCCACAGCAGAGGCTGCCTGGGAACCCTGTTTGGGGGTGATCTCGATCGGCGACGATTCGCCCTGCTCCCGCTGCCATTTTGCCTGCAAGCTGCGGTGGAGCCTCGGGCGACATCTGATGCCTTACCTTACCGCCCTGGTGTGGCTCTTGCGCTCTGGTTGGGTTTGGAGACTTCGGACCATTTCTGCTCCATCTGGGAGCTTGTGTGTAACCGTCTCTCCCCATCTGAGCCCTGACGCTTGCGGTGACGGCACCCGGGGCCTACTGAGCCTCGCCCCGAGGGTGAGCGGTGCCATCATCAGGCCCTGTGGAAGCAAAGGACATCGCTGTGCTGCTCTGAGAAAGGAGGTACCGGGACGGGGGGGTGCAGCATTGCAGGCGCGGGCGGCCTAGGAGGTTTCCTGTGTGTTCCCTGGCGCTGATGCCACCATCTTGCCTTTCTCTGCGGCCTGCACTCCCCCGGCCCTGACGCTGGTGCCCCTGGCTGCTGCCTGACCCTCGGCTGTGGAGGACGACTTGCCTGGGGACTCACGCTGTGGTTCCCTCCCCTCTGCTTACTCACCTTGGCCTCTCCTGCCTTCCGGGGCCCACTTTGCTACGTACCTGCTCCTTGTGGCCTTTGGGGACCCTCTGGTTCCTGCGGGGAACCACTCTGAGTCCAGTGAGACCGTGCCTTCTCCAAGTGACTTTTTCCTTGGCCCCTGCCTGGCCCGCCCAGCCTCATCTCAGCCTTATGATCTCCACACTGCTTTGGGCCTGCACCCTGCCTTGGGAGTGACCTCTATCTTGCTGATTCTGCTTGGCTGCTCCCTGGTCGCCTCACATTGGCCTCCGGGACCGCTGCTGCCTGTGCTTGTTTATCACCTTGCCCCCCCCCACGCACCTTTGAGCTACTGGCCCCTGATCTCACCCTGGGAACCGGGAACCATGCTGTCTCTGTGTCCTCACCCTCTACTACCTAGCTGGCCTCCCCCAGGTCCTCGCTTGCCTGCTCCCTGGCGCGACTGTGGTCCTCCCCCTGAGACAGGGCCCCCAGCATCTCCGTCCTTTGCAGATATGCCTCCTAAGCACAGGGGCGCTAAGGATCCTGACGCTGCAGTCTCCCAGGAGAACCCGGTGACCTCCTTGTGGTCTAAGACGCTTCCCAACAAGCAGGAGGATCCTGCTTCTTCATTGGCGTCCTCTGGGGTGTCTTCCTCCGGGGTGCCTATCACCCAGGCTTATATGTCATCATTTCTGCAGGAAATCAAGACTGAGATTGGCTCCCTCTGCCAGGACTTCGAGGCTGGGCTGCAGGACATTCGCAGAGAGGTTACTGAAATTGGCGATAGGGTTGATGGCCTCGAACGAACAATGGACGCTAGGACGGAGGACATAGATGGTCTCCGGAAGAAAGTGTCTGAACTTGAGGACCAGAATATCACCCTTTAGCTGAAGCAGGACGACCTGGAGAACCGCAGTAGGCGGAACAACCTCCGCATCCGAGGTGTTCCACTGGGAACCGAGGGGCCGAACATATTGTCATACACAGTGGGCCTCCTCCATGCCATTCGTGAAAGCAAGGGCTCTTCCCCGCCTATGCTCGATAGGGCCCATCGGCTATCTGGTCCAAGCAACCACCCTAACTTTGTCCCAGACATCATTACGCGGGTTCACTTCTTTGCTGACAAGGAAGCTATCCTCCGTAAAGTACAGGGAGTTCAAACTGTCTCCTACAATGGACTCTCAATCCAGATCTTCCACCTTCTACGCTTAGGTGGAGGAAGAGCTTCAAGCCCTTGATGGACAAACTATGAGATCTTGCGATTAAATATCAGTGGGGCCACCCTTTTGCTTTGATGTTCTCTTGGGAAGGTAGAAGGTGGAGTGTCCGCTCCCTGCAGGAGGCGCAGCATCTCCTCCATCTTCCAGTTGACCCTAACAGCGATGACCTTCCTCCACCTGGTACACGTCTTATGGGCCCCCTTCAGCTGGAGCGATCCACTGTTCCTCCTCCTCGCTCCCGGTGCCTCTCCAGAGATCTTGAATCTTCTCAAGCTAAGCAGGAGGCCATCAATCAAGTTCGTTCCCTGACAAACCAGCTGTCTTCGACATTGTGATGTGTCTGACTGTGCTTTCACCTTGTGCCTTACCCTCGGGGTCCCCTAACTGGGACCCAGTGGCTGGACTTCAGTGTGATTCTCTTCCATTCATGCATGGGATGCTGCCAGAGGAGGCTCTCTGCCTCGTGTGTGCCCGACACCCCCCCTCTTTGGAGTCCTATAGGAGAGTGACTTCTCCGAGATGGTCCGCCCTCGGGACCCCTGACTGTCCCGAATGGAATCTACATTGCATTGGCCCAGTTGGCCTGTTTATCTTTCATGTCTTTTCTTTTCTCTATTTCTTCTTTTTTGTTTTTCTTTTCTTCTGCTCTCTCCGGATGCGCCTTCCCTGTTGTCTGAACGGCAATATCGCGCTTGGATCGCAGGGAGGACCTATTGGCCACTGTGTGGGGTCGGTTGGGCCTTTGCCCCTACGCCTGCTTTGTGTTCGCTGCAGCTGCCCTCGTCACTCTGCCTCCACCCCTCTAATGCGTGACTCGGCGGGGCCATGGATCTCCCAGGTCTGGGGTCTATCTCCTTTAGTTCCTTGGGTCTGCCCCTGGCTGGTCTGAGGTCTCGCTCCTTCCTGCGCATTGTTGGTGCTGAAGCGTGCTGACCCCCTCTTACATTATGACCCACACCAACACTTTACTTTCCCTTAATGTAAAGGGCCTCAACTCTCCCTCTAAGCATTGCAGGTCTGGCGTTATCCCTCCCAGCATGATCCTGGTGTGGTTTTCTCCAGGAGACTCATTTGCTTTCCTCTGACACTCACCTAATGTCCCACCGCAAATATCCTACCCAGTTTTGGGCGAGTTCCCCTACCAAGGCTTGGGGGTGCCCCTTCTTTTTAAGCCTGGCTGGCAAGCGACCTTCTCCCAATGTGGGAGATTTCTCAAAATCGAAATGGTTTGGGGTCGGCGCTCTTGAACTTTTGTTAATATATATGCCCCGAATCAGAAACAGGATGTATATTTGCGACAGCAGTTAGGGACGTTATTACGTTCGGTCTGTACCCCTATTGTCCTTGGAGACGATTTTAATCTAGTCTGGGATCCTGCGTGGGACTGCACGGTGCAGGCGCACCATATCTCAGGGCCAATGTCGGCGCAATTGAAAAACGCCAATACTGACCTTGGCTTGGTTGATGCCTGGAGGTATCTTCACCCGGATTCCCAAGATGATTCCTTTTATTCCCATGTCCATTGTTCTTATTCACGGATTGATGACTTCTCCTCTCACTTCCCCTGGCTCGTGACCTTTGCACGGCAGATGTCTCGGGCATCTCTATCTCTGATCATGCGCACGTTTTGCTTACGCTTCAACTTCCGACACTTCGAGCTGACCCCCTTCCACAGTGGCGGTTGCCTCCCCAAGCTCTCCGCGACCCGGTAGATGTGGCGGACATCCATAAGGAGATCGAATCTTTCTTTGCGACTAATACTCTTGACGATGTGCCTGAGGATGTTCGCTGGGATGCCTTCAAGGCTACTGTTCGGGGGGTCATCACCTCTATATCTACTGCCCGGACCTGTGAGGCCCGTTTGGTTGAGACCACTCTATCCCGAGATATCAAAGATCTGGAACGTGCGGACCATGCCTATCCTTCTCTTGCTAATAAACGCCGACTGGCTGCCCTGCGCGGCCAACTATGCTTGCAACGTACTAACAAGGCTGAACGGCTCCTTGTCAATCTTAAACAGAAATTATCCGTTGGGGGCAATAAAGTTGGAGCGTGTTTAGCGCAACGCTTGCGAGCCGAGGTTGCTCGCTCTCACATCTCCAAGCTCAAGAGTCCTGATGGCTCTTGGGCCACCTCAGAGAAGGACAAGGGATGTACCCTCATGGCCTTCTATAAAGATCTTTATCATCATGCTCCTTGCCCCCCGGAGGCGGTTGAGAAGTTTCTTGATGCCTGCCCCTGGGGCCCTATTGACCCTTACTTCAAGGGGTTACTTGATGAACCTGTCACTCATGGGGAGCTTGCTAAGGCACTGAAGCAGCTCCCGACGGGCAAGACGCCTGGTCCTGATCGTCTTCCGCTTACTTTTTACCGGGTCTGTTACCCGCAACTACGGGACCATCTGCTCCATCTCTTCAAAAGTTTCATGGAGGGGGCTTGGCCAAGATGGCGGTGGAGTAGGACGTGTTTCCCTGTCCCTCCGGCGCCGTCTGACTTTAGCGTTGAACATCATCCCTCCTGGTGCCCATCGGAGCCGGACGCTGTGCCCTGATGTGCATGCTGGCCACCCTGGCACCGTCGGTGTGATTCTTTTTGCGCTGTGAGGTGGTTTGCTGAATCCTCGGAGTGGTCCGGCCCCAGCCTTGCTGAGGCCCGGCGGCCTGGGTGAATCGAGACCGCTGCAGTGATCCCCTGCCCTGCGGTGCACCGGCTGATTGTAGGGTGCCTGTCGACATAGTGGAGGTGGTGCCCGTGCGAGCTATATACCGGCAGCCACTATAGAACGGCGGAGGAGTGGAATCAGCAGTGGCCACGACCGCCATTTGCCCGCACAGAAGGTCCGGCCTGATTAGAGAGGGCGGACGCCAGGCGTACGGGGGGCACCGCGTCATCTTGCCTAGACGATCCTCGCTGTGGGGCGGCGGTGTTTGATCCCCCGGTGAGTGGGGGTGTGCCTCTGCGGCATAGCGGAGAGAGACCGAGGTGTGGGCGGCCCAGAGATCCCAAGGTGAGGAGCGCAGGGGCAGCAGGCACCGGGTGGCAGTTTTCGGTCCGCGAGTCGGCGGACGGCGTGCTGCGTGACTGGCGGAGGGAGCGCAGGGCCTTTCTGGATTTGCTGTTTGGGTGGGCCCTTGCACCTCCCCTGTTTGGCTGAGTCTGAGAAGCTGTAGCGGTAGTGGGCACCCCCGCCCCGTGAGGTCGTTCTCTGGGCCTTGCAGGGGTCTAAGGCCTGGGAGACCTGCACTGCTGTCCTCAGAGGACCTACCTTCGGCCAGCGAGTCGGTGGGTGGTGGGCGGTGGCTCCCCGCCTTGAGCTGTGTCTGAGGGCCTGACGGAGAGGTCTGCTTGAGCCTTTTGCCCTGAGTGGAGACCGTTTTCCATACGTGTGCAGCGGGGGGCGGCAGGCTATTGCGGAGGGGCTTCTGCCTCCCCGGTGGTGGTACTCGGACCGTGTATCAGCGGTTGGTGTTGTGGTGTGTGGCCCAGCAGGCGGGAGGAGGGGGCCCGCTGAGTGCTGTGGGGTGCTCCCTGGACGTGGGGTCACACTCCCCTCCCCCCTCCCGCTTTGGAGCTTCTGCTGGACTGGACGCTCCATCGGGATTTTCAACTGGCTGTAGGGTGACTTGTGCTTTGGGAGCAGTAGGGGCCTTTGGCGAGTTGGTGGGGGCCCGGACTGGGCTGTTCCCTGCGCACGTGGTGGGGTTGTGGCTGGGAGAGTCTCAAGAGCGGAGACAGGCGTGAGGGCTTCTCTCCCCCATTCTGGGTCGATACCCGTGCTGCGCATAGGGCTCTGACTCTCACATGTGGATTGCCTCGTGGGCCGGCTGGTTCTGAGCATTAGTAACTTGCTGATTTTCCTTGGCCCTGGATCTGGGTCCCGCTGGGGGTGGGCTTCGATATTGCTCCCTGGAGGGCTGTTCTCGCTTCTTGCTAAGCCACACATTCCTATACATAGGCCTTTGCCTTGGCCTACATGTCTTCCTCCAGGAACAGGAAAGACAAGCCTCTGAAAGATCTCCTGCAGAAATCGGCAGGTCAGTCCACCTCCCAATCAGGCGCTAAATCGCCGCAGCCTGAGGATAATGATCAGCCGGGACCAAAGCTTTTATGATCAAATTATTCTTGGCCATTAAAGAGGATATACTGGAGCTCCGCTCTCAGCTCTCCTCCGACCTGTGGGAGGTACGGCGCAACGTGGATACCATTGGGGAGCCAGTAGCCACCTTGGAGGAGCACGACTTGGGACGGGAGGACGATCTCCACCAGCTCCAGCAAGATGTCATTCACCTCACGGAGCAAAATCTGGATATTCAAGCCAGCACTGAGGACTTAGAAAACCGTTCCTGGCGTAACAATATAAGAATCCGGGTGGTGCCATGTCGGCGGGCTGTTTCGACAGATCCTGGGGGAAAGCGAGGAACAGGAAATACAGATGGACCGTGTCCACCGTGTTGGCTTGCCGAGAGGTGCTAAAGCTCCCCCGCCGGACATACTGGTGTGTGTCCATGATTTCCAACTTAAGGAGCGAATCCTTCGGAAGGCCTGCGACATCAACCCTGTGCAATTTCGGGGCCATCAACCCGCACTCTTCCAGGACTTAGCGGCCTCCACCCTCGTCAAACGCAGAGATTTTAAGCCCATCACTAACCATCTGCGTGAGCAAGGCATCCCCTATTCGTTGGGCCACCCGTTCCGACTTATCTTCAAACACCATGGCAAGCTCCTGCAGATCCGTTCTCTGGACGTCCCCTACGATGTCCTAGGGTTGGAGCGGTCTTCTTCTCAGTCTGGGAACACTGGAACCTCCCTGAGTCAGTGCAGGCGCTCCAATGACTGGCAGCGGGTCAGGAAATCCCCTCAGTCTTCGAAACCAGACATATCCACTAGTCTGATGGAGAGAGAGGCGGCTGTTACATCGGTGGCACAGGTGACGGATAATACCGGCGTCCCTTGAGCTACACACAGATGGCATCAGGTGGGCTCTTTCTCGGCGCCGGAGGTGGGAAATACTCTGTTGAGATTTGGTAACATCATCTGTCCCTTGTGTTTTGGATTTACACTGTATCAGGTGCGTTACGTAACTCAGAATGGCGCCATGTTCCCCTCACCGTTTGATCCACATGACAGACTGTTGTCCCTATAAGGGGCTTCTGAGTCCCATTCTTTCATGTGTTTTTTTTGTATTATGGGTTAGGGAAGGGGGTTATGTTGGGCTTATAGGGTTGCTTTGGGGCTCCGCATCAGTTCTCAAACAGGCATGGTGGATATATGGTCTGTCGTCACTGCATTCTTACCCGCCTCATACCTCTAGCACTGAGCGACTAGATAGCCGCTCCTTATTCCCTGAATACTATGGGCAGAGATTTAAAGGTTGTGAGCCTGAATGTCAGGGGATTGAATAGCCCTGTTAAGCGCTCTGCCATCCTGTCCCTCCTGGAAAACGCTGAGGGTGATGTGTGTCTGCTCCAGGAGACCCATTTCCTCTCTAAGGACACTAAATGGATGAGAGACAAGCGCTTCCCATTACAACTGTGGTTCTCAGGCCCGGCTAAGAAACATGGGGTGGCAATCCTCTTTAGCGTGCGTGCACACTGCAAAGTGCTTTCCCAGGCAGCTGATATTAAGGGTAGGTTCCTGGCTGTCCGCGTTCAATGTGGGGCACACAGCTGACGATAGGGTCGCTATATGCCCCGAACGAACAACAAGAACCCTTCCTGCGTGCGGCCCTCTCTGAGGTTCTGGCATCTCCGGATGCATCGATTCTGGTGGGTGGAGACTTGAATGTGGTGATGGATCCAAGAATGGATAGGTCTGAGCAACGGTCTCATCGAACTGACATGCTATCACAGGGGGGGAGGCAATGGATGATTGATGCCGGATTGAATGATGTCTGGCGAGTACAGCACCCCACTGAGCGAGATTACACCTACTACTTCGCAGCGCACAAAACCTATGCCCGGTTAGACCACTTTTTAGCCTCAACCTCTCTTCTGCCTTACTTATCTGCAGCGACTATCACCCCCATTCACTTTCGGACCATGCCCTCATCTCGGTTCAACTTACTTCCCACGGCAAGCGCCCACCACCCCCTGGCTGGCGCCTTCGCGATTCCCTGCTCCACTCGGAATCGGTTGTTACTCGATTAAGGGACACTATCACCACTAACCTCGCAGATAATGACCAGGGGAGTACGTCTTTAGCGGCAGTATGGGAAGCCCTGAAGTTAGTGGTGCGGGGGAAGTTCATCGCGCTGGCGGCAGTATTTACGCGAGTACGCAAAGCTAAGCGAGCGGAGCTGGAGGAGGAGGTGAGAGCTTTAGAGACTGTGCACAAACGGACTGGGGACCCAAGGGTTTGGAGGGAGCTGGAAACAAAGCGGCGCATGCTGAAACATTTAGACTTAGATAGATTTGAGCATGCCCTCCTGCGCCTTCGACATACATTTTACCTTAGTGGGGATAAAGGGGGGAAGATGTTAGCCCATAGGCTAAGAGCGTGAGCACAGAGTTCAGCTGTCCAGTCCATTAGGGACTCCCAGGCGGTTGAGCACACCACAGACACCCTTATTGTGGATTCCTTTCGTCACTTCTATCAGAGCTTATATAGTAGAGAGGCACAAAGCTCGAGAGGGATGGCGGAATACCTCACGTCCTGCCACATTACGCCGCTGTTTAAATCGTTGGCCGAGGCTTTGGATACTGCTATTCGCATAGAGGAGGTCATATCAGCGATAGCCAAATCCCCGGGGTCGGATGGCTTCTCAGCTCTGTTTTTTAAAACTTTTTGCGTAGAGATGGCTCTGCTTTTAACACGTCTTTTCAACTCTCTCCTTGATACTAGAGAAGTAACACCCTCCATGTCAGAGGCAGCGATTACGGTCATCCTTAAGCCTGGGAAAGACCCGAGAGACTGTGGCTCGTATCGGCCGATTTCCCTTTTAAACATCGACGCAAAGCTTGTTGCGGGTATGCTAGTGGCGCGACTTACCCCCCTGATGGACGGTATCATTGATCTGGACCAATCGACTTTATCCCAACGCGACAGGGTGGGGATAATACCAAACTAATTCTTCACCTTATCGACCTGGTCCATCGATCTCGAGCCCAGGCCTTTCTCCTTTCCAATGACGCAGAGAAGGCCTTTGACCAGGTGGACTGGGACTATCTGTTTACAGTCTTGCGGGCCTTTGGACTTGGTGAGAATTTTGTTTGATCGGTTCAATGTTTCTATGCGGCTCCTAAGGCGGCGGTGAGAGTGAACGGGTGTAAATCTCCCCTTTTCCCCATCTCCAGGGGGACGCGGCAGGGATGCCCCTTGTCCTCGCTACTTTTTGCGCTCTATATGGAGCCTTTTGCCCAACGCATACGCTCAAACCCGGATATAGTGGGAATTAAGTTTGGCACTGACACCCACAAAATGAGTCTGTATGCAGACGATGTTATTCTATCGCTTACCCAACCTCACTCCACACTGCGGTATCTGGCGGCGGATCTTCTTGAATTCGGGAGGGTGGCAGGGTTTAAAGTGAACTTTTCGAAATCACAAATTCTTAATATTTCTGTCCCTGACGACGAGGTCCAGGACCTGAAATGAGACTTTGACTTTCAGTGGGTGCACTCTGACATTACATACCTGGGCATCCGGCTGACTTCCTCGATCACTAAAACTGTCTCCCTCAATTATAATTTTTTGGTGGATCAAACTACCAAAGCGCTCTCCGACTGGTCCCGCCTCAATCTGGCCTGGTACGGGAACCTAGCAGCAGTAAAAATGACTGTGCTTCCACGTATCCTTTACCTGTTTCAGATGCTTCCAGTGCATCCTTCGCCGGGTACCCTTCGGAAATTGCAGGGGCTCCTTAATAAATTCTTGTGGAACAACAGGAGACTGAGGCTCGTACTATCGCTTGTTACCTCGCCGAAAGCTGTGGGGGAGCTGGGCTTCTCGCTATTGAGTGCTTATTATCAAGCGTCTTGTCTCCGCTACGTCACGGAGTGGAATAGGCCCCATCCAGCAAACACTGGAACTTTATGGACCAGACAGTAGCTGGCTGTAATGTCTGGCGTGAACTTTGGCTTCCACGCAAGCTCAGGGCGTGGGGTCTCTACTCGTCGCCGGTGACCTCGCCGACTCTCAAAGCGTGGGATCAGTTAGCGGGGCGCAAGGGTTGGACTACGTTTCCCTCCCCTATGACACCTATTGTGGACAACCCTGACTTTCCGCCAGGGTGCGTGTCCCTAGTCTTTCATCGCTGGAGGGAGGAGGGGTGTAAAAGGGTGGGCTCCCTCTTGGACCTGGATGGCTTGATCCCCTTCTCTCAATTGCGCAAAGACTATTTTAATTTGCTGGAGTCCGACGCCTTCCATTACTCGCAGCTGGCACACTGGGTGACCCAACCTTCCAATTTCGCTTTAATGTCTCGTCCCTTGACCACTTTCGAACGATGGTTAGGTTGCAAAAAGGATGACCGTAAGCTCATATCTGAATTGTATGCAATGATCGTGGCGCGTCCTAAGAAACAGCGATCAAAGGTGCAGGTTCGCTGGGAGACTGAATTAGGGCGCCCTCTGACGCACAAAGAATGGGAGCATATCTTCTACCGAGCCCATCACATTGCCTCCAATACCGCGGGTGCGGAATCTGCCTATAAAGTGGTCGCTTATTGGTACTATACGCCGGCGCGTATCAAGTCTTGGGACGGAGCTAAGTCAGGCCTCTGCTGGCAGGGTGTGGCTTTCCTGGCACCCTGATACACCTGCTGTGGCACTGCCCGAAACTGGTGCGGTATTGGGCAGCGGTTCTTGATGATCTTGACGAGGCATTCCAAATTACATTCCCCCGGGATCCTGAGCACACGTTGTTGGGACTCCCCCATCCCAAATCCTTTCCTTTGCGCTTGCTGAGGGGTAGACAGATTGCGTTAGCATTACTTGCAGCGCGGCAGGTTCTCCTTGTGCAATGGGGTTCCTCGGTCGCACCTGACCCGCGGGATTGGATCCAGAGACTCTGGCACCTCTTAGCAATAGAGAGCCTCTCGCTCAGCATTGATGGGAAAGGGTCAGAATATGCAAAGCTCTGGGGTCCATTCCCACAGCTCCTCTCCAATGAAATGAGGGAAGTAACATGCCCAAAATACTTACAAATTCTCCAGCTCATTCCTCTGGACCGGTGGGAGCCACAAACGTAGTCTGAATTATCCTGAGCTGTGACCGATGGCCACGGGAGACTAGGTTGGGGAGACAGAGACTGATGCAGAGGGGGTGGGGGGACTTGGGGGGTTGAGAGCTTGGGTGTTTGTCTATTTTCTTGTTCCTTTTCTTTTATAAAAGTGGTATCTGAGCAGTTGCCTTGTATGTATGCTATGAGCTGAAGCGTCTCTTCGAGGGGTCGCCCTCCGGGCTGTAGACCTGTACGCCGTGTACTGACCATAACATTACGCTCTGCCGGCCGATGGTTGTAGGCAGCTGAGCTGTGTACTCTGATCGTGCACCACGCAATAAAAATGATTGATTCTAAAAGTTTCACGGATAGTACGGGCCTCTCTCCTATGATGAATGAAGCGGAGATTGTCCTGGTCCCTAAGCCTGGAAAGGATCCGACCCTGGCGGCTTCCTTCCGCCCTATTGCCTTGTTAAATACTGACGCCAAACTCTACACAAAACTTTTTGCGAACCGGTTGGAACCCCACCTTCCAGGTCTTATTTCTATTTGTACTTATATAGCGCACTTCTACCCAGGGGTCTCGTAGCGCTGTATTCATACCGCTGTGGAACCCTTCCTGGTTTTCCTGTGAGATGTCCACTCCTGGGCACCCCCAAGGTGAAGCCAGGCATCCTAGCGCTGTGGGGGCCCGTGTGGAGATTAAGCAAGCTATTGCCCAGAGTTGCACAGTGGGACCCATGATTAGAATAGGCACCGAGGCGAGAATTATCAGGTCCGGGGAAATTGAATCCAAGAGCCGCCGAGGCGGGAATTGAACCCTGGTCCCGGGCCAGACCTCTGCATCAGGGTCTGCCGCTCTAACCATTGAGCCACACTTCTCCACTGATGGCCTCTTATGCCAAGCTTACTACTCGTATACATTTTAACGGCTCTACCACCGCCCCTATCTCTAGTTACCGGGGCACACGGCAGGAGTCCCCTTCTTTTGTGCTCGCTGTCGAGCCCCTGGCTATCGCCATGCGACATCATTGGGATATCCAAGGCATTCGTATGGGGGCATCAGAACATAATTTTCTTTTTGCTGATGACTTGTTGCTGTCTCTATCCTTTCCGTCGTCTTCCCTGCCTGCAGTGGCCGAGCTCTTGGACTCCTTTGAGGCTGCTTCGGGTTATCTCATTAATCTGGAGAAATCCCATGCTCTTAATCTCATGCTACCTGCACCAGAGGTCAAGCGCTTACGGGGCCTGCTCCCAGTGCAGTGAAATGATGAGTCGATTTGGTACCTGGGCTTAGACTTAACCCCTACACTCTCTTCTTGGACCTCCTTAAATTGGCCTTGATTCCGCAACTCTGTGCGTGAGGAAATGCGACGGTGGTAAGGTCTTCCTTTGGCATGGTTGGGCCGTCTTCATGCTGTTAAGATGTCCCTTCTCCCTAAAATCCTCTATTTGTTCCAGTCTCTCCCCACCCCTATCGCGCAGGCGGATATTCAAGCCCTGCAACGTGAATTTACTAAGTTCATTTGGGGGAAATCGCGTCCCCGCTTCTCCCACAGGATACTCCTACTTCCCAGATCTTGGGGGAATGGCCTGTCCTAATCTGCTGGAATATTAATGGGCCTGCCACCTCCGTTTTATATTGGAGTGGATCGTTCCTCAAAGTGAAAAGCATTGGTTCCATATGGACCATGCGGTGGCTTGTAGACCACTCTGGGATCTCTCCTGGCTTCTGCGTGAGGCACGCCCATGCAGGGCATACTTGGCGACGCCAACGAGAATGGTCTTTGAGATATGGGATAAGTTGGCACTCTCCCGAGGTCTCACAACTTTCCCCTCCCCCAACACCCCGTTCACACGCAATCCTGCATTCCCCCCTGCTCTTCAGCCTCGATCCTTTGAGGCTTGGACTATAGAGGGTCGCCGTGTCCGCCAGGACTTTTTAAAGGGCTCTGCTCTTCACTCTTTTGATCAATATAAACAGTTCTTCCGCCTAACTGACAAGGAGCGCTTACAGTACTGCCAAGTACGTCACTGGCTGTCTTCTCCCGTGTATTCCCGGGAAGTGACTTGGCAACTCACCCCTTTTGAATCCCTGGTGCGTAGATTCGACTGATCTAAAGGCCTCATTTTTATAACCCATTCGGTTCTTCAGCACTCTGGGCGTCTACCACTCCATGGTTATCAAACTCGCTGGGCAGCTGATTTGGCTGCTGATGTTTCCCCGGAGGAATGGGACCGCTTATGGAAGGACATTCCTAAGGTGTACCGTAGCATTCCTCAGCGCGAATCCGCCTATAAACTAATGACGCGGTGGTATTATAATCCTACTCGCCTTCACCAGATGTTCCCGGGCACTTCTCCGATCTGTTGGAGATGTCAGACTAATAGAGGGGATTTTTTTACATATTTGGTGGTCTTGCTCGGAGCTCACTGTGTTCTGGAAGGAGGTTCTCAGCCACATTAAGGAGGTGGTGGGTTTCCCGATCCCCACTGCCCCTTCCCTGGTGCTCCAGGGCATTCGACCCAACACGCTAAAAGCCATGACCTCAGCCCACAGCCACCTCATCCTTCACTTACTGGGCACTGCGCGACAGACCATTGCCCCCCGCCTATTGCTGCATGGTTTCTCCGACTATGGGACGTCCTCTCCCTAGAGTTGCTTACTGCTCGTCTTACCCATACTGACACACGCTTTGATCGCATATGGCGTCCTCTCGTGCACCGCCTTACTAAAACTAAACACTCCCATCTGATGCCTCCTAGACTGCGGGCTCTAAAATTGTGTGACGATCCTTAGGAACTTTATTCTAGAGGCAGGAAGCCAGACCCCTCAGAGTAATCCGCGGAGCCTGCTGGATGGGCCCCCTGAGCCCTGGGATCCCCGCCCTCCACTCTAGGACTTGGTCTCGGTCCCTCCCCTTCCACCCCGGCGCATCCGCTTCCCTTCGGCCCTCTCTTCCTTATCTTTGTCACCTTTTGTTTTCTTTCCTCTCTGTATTTGCCTTTTCTCTTCTGTCTCTTCTTAGTCTCCCTCTTTCTTTTCTTTCTATTTTCTGTTCTATAATGGTTCATATGTTGTTTGCCAAAAACTGTAATGGTGATTCTGCAATGTGACCTGTGCCTTACGAGTGGGTGGGGCCCCTGTTTTGCCTAACTGTTGTTAATTTTGAGTCCTTATTTGCTTCCCCACATACAGCTGGGACCCTTTCAGGATAGTCAAACTCTCCCTTACTGGACCTTGGCCCCTTGGTCCCCTCCACGGCCTCTCCCTGAGAACTGAAGGAGAACTCTCCCCATAAGACTGACTTTTAAATCCTGGACTCTTGCTTTGTCCCAATTCCATATATGATGTCACTTCTTGAATTTCCTAACCCCCTCCCTTATGTCGGACCTCAAATTGGGGGCCTCACTTTCCTTGATGTTTATTTGATATCCCACCACCCCTCCCCTTCGCTTCCTGTGGCATGTATTGTTTTCTGTTTGCTTCTGTTCAATAAACAGATATTAAACAAATTAGTACAAATGAAGTCACATAACGGCCAACTAGCATACTTGAGGACACAAAAATTAAGCCATGTCAACAGACAGAAATTAACAAAATGATACTTGCTCTGGAAGTGGTTTGGCAGGATAAACAATGGTGTTTTGTATGACTCTGTAAAGTGTTTAATGCAAACATTTGTAGTCTAAGTCATACAGGTACCAAGAAAGTGTTCCTCCATCACCCACTAATGGAGACAAGCACCCCAATCAAAAAGGGGTGCAAATGTATAGTGTATTACAGACGGTTTCCATATCAATCAGATTACTAAATTCTCACCTAGAATACAAGCAGGCGCATAGCCGAGCTCATGAGAGCTGGTAGATGGTCTTCATAACTAACAATACTGCAAACAAATTCGAATGAACAAGCTGGTTTGCAAAATCTATACCTTGAATGCCAAGAAGGGGAAAGTCAGGCTTTGACACGTGTTCCATACTGCAGTTTCTATTGCATGTCAGAAGTTAGAGGCTATATTTTGCACTTATGGGACACTGTTGCAGTACTTGTTCCCGAAGTTGCCACTTTTTATTTCACAGTATTGTACTTCCCGCCTTACTCCTTGGGTTTTATTGTATCGTATTTAACAAACCTTTCACGTGTCCTCGAGCTGCAGCTTGGATTCTCTGATTTTGTGCGTGTTTTTTATGGATTTACTTCATCTTATTTGCTGACCTCACCTCCAAAAATGTATTTCTTCCGTTTGTTTTCTCGTAGAGAGGAAAACGATGCGCATGTTGCAAAAAGAAGGCCGCTTTATGGAAAGGATGGCTTACTATTTGACTCAGACCTGTTTGGGTTTAAATGTCATGGGACACCAGTGTCCTCTCAGAAGAGTGTGGAGAACACTCGTCTACATAAAATGGATCATTCCTTGAGCTAGACCTGGCACTACAGCCCTAGGCAACAGCAGCACTTACTGTTATTTCGATAGGACAGGGTATGAGGATAGTTAATAAAATATGGAAAATTGACATTTTTCATACAATGTTTCTTGCTTCTGGTAAGAGGTAAATTGTGATTATTTGCTAAATCATTTACACAAGCTTTTTCTAACACTGATTCCTTTATTTTTGGAACATCATCTGCTGCTAGAGCCCAGTAAAAAGCATTCTTCCATACCTGCACTGGACGACAAGAGATGTTCCTCATAGCATGGCTGGAAATATCTACTCATGTTAGAAATGAATGCAATGAACATGTTAATAACCCCTTTCCAAAGAAAGTGTACTCTGTCTAAAGCTCAGGTGAGACCTTTGTAGATAATGTTCATGATCTTGAGCAAGGCCATGATGCTGAGGTTGCTGCTGGCATCTCAGGAGGTAGAGTTTATGAAGTTGAGCCTCCCTCCTGCCTACACAGTTCCATTGTAGGGACTGCCTGGTGTGTGGTACCTGCACTCATGAAGCGTTCAGTGTCCAGAATGCATTGCGGCGGAGCATCATGTGTCAGACACTGACAGGACCCCAGCCTCCTGGATTTACCTCATACTCCGGCTGCCTCTCCACATCAGATGGGGCTCTTGGGCTCCCAGCGATCAGGGGTACATGAGCCTCTTGATGGCAGGCAGGGTGCCCCTCATTAGTCCAATCCTTCCTTCACCGGCAATTTCATAGGTGGAAAAGCATGGCTTCAGCAGCTGACAGCTGTCAGCATCCTACCTCGTGGGTGGCCTTCTTTTCAGCACCAGGGCTATTGCTATCACTTGTACAACAAGTGCAGAGGCACCGGGGTCCAGAGGCGTGAAGGTTCCACGGAACTCTGATTATTGCTGTGTTTTAATACCTAACCAAAGTGCCTAATTTGAGCTGGTGGTTGCCGGTGGGGTCCACTAACACTCATTTTTGGGGACCAGCATTTAGTTTTCCTGATCAGACATTTCCTCAAGAGCAAGAGAAGGAAAAAACACACACGGGAAAAAGGAGGAAAAGAAATACAGGAAAACTGTCAGAAAGGGAGAAAGTAGGAACCAATAAAAGTGGGATAAAGAGACAGTCAGTGTCAGGTAGTGGATTAAAAAGGCTGAGGTGGATTGAAGGCGGCGCTGACTGTTAATTGAACCAGACGCGGGTTTCTGAGCAGACCTTTGGCCCCGGCAGTCATTCTTTTACAAATAAGGCACTATCTAACCAGTAGCCTTGGGGTCCATTTTCGTTGCCAGCTCTACGTCCCATGACACCTGTTATGCCTCCGTTCAGCACATGCCTTTAATGAGGTAACTCATGCAGTACATGGAGACTGAGCCCCCAGCAGTTCCTGAACCCGCGTCCTGACCGAACTCTGCAAACCTTGAGTCTCTCAGTTTCACTTTATAAAAGGTCATGTTTGTCGCCTGCGTTACCCAAGATGTAAAGGCTAGGGATGAAAATGTTCTGCTAATGGTGATAGAGAGCAGAGAAGAGTTGGTGAAAATGCGTGTGTCTTTAATCAATCATTAATAGGAAAACGAACTGAAAGTATTTGATCTCTTTCCCTGCTCGGTCCTACAGATTTGGCTATTTTAATGCCACACAAAAATTAAAAGGATTGAGATGCCCCTGGTGGGGTTCGTACCCAAGAGTCTCGCATACAGAGGTTGCAAGACCTTGCACTGCTGGCGTATCTTGGCATTCTCACCTATGTACAGTCTGGGATTTACCCCGTGTACGGTACACGCCTTGTTGACCATAGCTTTGGGTTTCTAAGCACTGCTGAAGCCTTGCAGAAGGCTAATACAACTATTTTACTGCTGTTAGACGGACCGGGAGGGTCGGCCGAGGACAAGGAGAGAGGTCTCCGGGGAGAGCCGTCTCCAGCGATCGTACAGATGAGTAACTTCCCCCCCACAGATATACACCACACAAGGATAGGATTTAACGTTCTTTATAGGCGATTTCTTGAGGTACGATGAAATGGTACAAGGAGGTCTGGACTCAGGGGTCCCCTCGATTCTAGTCTCTTGGTTTGGGAAAAGGGGGTAGCGGGACAGTCTGGTTACCAATCTGGTAGCTGAGATGGTATGGTGGGTAGCTCACAATCCTCGAGCTCGGTGTTCTAGCTTGGACGGGCCGCGGCAGCGCCAGCAGGTCCCGGTGAAGGTGGTCGTTACACGGTCCGCGGCAGCGCCAGCAGGTCCCGATGAAGGTGGTCGTTACACGGTCCGCGGCAGCGCCAGCAGGTCCCGATGAAGGTGGTCGTTACACGGTCCGCGGCAGCGCCAGCAGGTCCCGATGAAGGTGGTCGGTACAACGGTCCTCGGCAGCGCCAGCAGGTCCCGACGAGGATGGATGATGCAGAAGGCCGCGGCAGCGCCAGCAGGCAGGACGATAATTCACAAGGCAGGGCTACGGCAGCGCCAGTAGTCCGTCAAGGCTGAGTTCTTCTCGGTGTCTCTCGACTCCAGGATACAACTGCCTTCCTGCTCTGGAGCTGCCCTAGTTATAGGTCTGGCGCCCTTTGATGTCCGGACCCTCGCACTTGGAGGTCGGGGGGTCCGGGATGAGGGAGTCCAGACACCCAGCAGGGGGTGGAGCCAGCGCCCGGGGGAGCTGGAGGGCGATCGGCACCTGGCGGGGGAGAGCCATCGACACTTCTTTCTCCCATTGACCTGCCAAGTGGTCCGTTCACCTCCTGGGTGGATGGTGGTGCCGGGATGTCGGGGCCGGGCCAGGCCCAGGGTTAGGGTCGAGCTGAGGCCACGCGGCCTCGGGGCGCAGTGTCCAAGATGGCGGCTGATCCGGCCGGGGGAGCCGGTAGTGGTTCGGCCCCATGATACATGGATGTCCGGGGGCCAGAGTTCCGTCGGGAGACGGGGTGCGGGTTGCCCTTGTGGGTAACACCTGGGAGTCCGGGGCTTGGGCCTTGTCATGCGGGGAGGGAGCAAGCCCTTCATGTGGCCTGTCCAACATGCGTCCCCCCCAGCTGAAGGCGGGGAGAGTCACCCATCCTCTTGGGGACTCTCCTCGTTGAGGCGGAAAAAGCGTGACAGGCCATCTGCGTTGGCGTGGTCTTGGCCCAGTCGATGTTCCACAGTGAAGTCCATCCCCTGCAGGGAGATGGACCAGCGCAATAGTTTTGGGTTTTCCCCCCGCATCTGCATTAGCCACTGCAGGGGTCGATGATCGGTTTGCACCCGGAAGTGGGTACCGAAGAGATAGGGCCGGAGCTTTTTGAGGGCCCACACTACTGCGAAGGCCTCCCTCTCGATTGTGCTCCAGCGCTGTTCTCGGGCCAGGAGGCGTCTGCTGATGAAGGCCACCGGCTGGTCAAGACCCTCGGGGTTCAGCTGGGAGAGAACCGCCCCGATGCCGTGGTCGGAGGCGTCCGTTTGTACAATGAATTCCCGACTGTAATCGGGGGCCTGGAGCACCGGGGCGGTGCACAGGGCGGCTTTCAGCTTCTCGAAGGCCGCTTGACAGTCGGGGGTCCAGTTAATCTTCTTCGGGTGGTTTTTGGACGTGAGGGGCCCCACAATGCTGCCATAGTCCCTCACGAACCGCCGGTAGTAGCCGGTGAGTCCCAAGAAGGCTCGGACCTCGGTCTGCGTGACTGGGGGTTGCCAGGACTGGATGGCAGCGATTTTGAGTTGCAGAGGGGCCACCAGACCGCTTCCCACCTGGTGTCCGAGGTAGGTCACGGACGCCTGACCAATTTGGCACTTGCCGGCCTTGATTGTGAGGCCGGCCCGCTGGAGGGCTTGCAGGACCTCTCGGAGGTGGTGGAGGTGGTCGGACCAGTGGTGGCTGTATACAGCGATGTCGTCCAGGTAGGCGGCGCTGAACTCTTCGAGCCCCGCCAAGACCTGGTTCACTAGTCGCTGAAAAGTAGCTGGGGCATTCTTCATGCCGAAGGGCATGACCTTGAAGTGGTAGTGGCCATCGGGGGTAGAAAAGGCGGACCGTTCTTGGGCCCGGGGTGTGAGACCGATCTGCCAGTAGCCCGCTGTCAGGTCGAAGATGCTGAGGTAGCGGGCAGCCCCCATGCGGTCGATCAATTCATCCGCTCGGGGGATGGGATGAGCGTCGGTCCTGGTGACAGCATTCAAGCCCCGATAGTCGACGCAGAATCGGAGTTCAGGAGTGGTGCCGGGGGCAGCGGCTTTGGGGACCAGCACGACCGGGCTGGCCCAGGGGCTGTCCGAGGGCTCGATGACCCCGAGCGTGAGCATCTTGGACACTTCCTCTTGGATGCAGGCCCGCACCCGATCTGGTACGCGGTAGGCCCGGTGTCGGATAGGGGGACTGTCCCCAGTGTCCACGTCGTGCAAGCACCAGGGGGTGACCCCTGGGGTGAGGGAAAACAGAGTAGCAAACTGCAGCAGGAGGTCCCGGCAGCCTTGGCGTTGCTCTGGGGTGAGGGCATCGGAGAGCCGGACCCCGTCCACGGAACCGTCTTTCTCCTGAGTCTTCAGGAGATCAGGGAGAGGCTCGGAGTCTTCTTCCGCCCCACTGTCTGTAGCCATCAGGAGGCTGAGTTCCGAGCGCACAAAGTGGGGTTTGAGTCTGTTGGTGTGGAGGACCCGGAGGGGGTTCCGGGGAGACTCCATATCGATGAGATAGGTGACGGGGCTCTTGCGTTCGACCACTTTGAAGGGCCCCGTCCACTTGTCCTGCAAGGCACATGGTTCGGTGGGGGACATCACCCACACTTGTTGACCAGGTTCGAATTCGACGGAGGAGGCATTTTGATCGTACCATTTTTTCATGTCCTCCTGACTGGCCTCAAGATTCGCTTTTGCCATTTCCCTGAATCGCCGGGTCTGATTGCGTAGTGCCAGGAGGTACTTGAAGACGTCTGGAGGGGTCTTTAGGGGGGCCATCTCCCAACCTTCTTTGACTAGGCTGAGGGGCCCTCGCACAGGGTGCCCGTACAGGAGTTCGAAAGGGCTAAAACCGAGGGACTTCTGGGGAACTTCTCGATAGGCGAAGAGGAGGCACGGAAGTAGTACATCCCACTGGCGACGGAGGGGCTCTTCCAATCCCCCAATCATTCCCTTGAGTGTGCGGTTGAATCGCTCAACTAGTCCGTTCCCTTGAGGATGATAGGGGGTCGTGAATCGGTAGGTGACCCCGCACTGTTGCCAGAGGGACTTCATATATTTCGAGATAAAGTTTGTGCCTCGGTCGCTGACGACTTCTCGGGGGAAGCCCACCCGGGAGAAGATCCCCATTAAGGCCCGGCCGACCACCGGAGCTGTTACAGTTCGCAGGGGCACAGCCTCGGGGTAGCGGGTGGCGTGGTCCACCAGTACCAGGATGAACCGATGTCCTTGTGCTGTGCGGGGGTCCAGGGGCCCCACAATGTCTATTCCTACCCTCTCGAACGGGGTGGTGACAACTGGGAAGGGTTGCAGAGGTGCTTTGAGCTTGCGGCCGCTCTTCCCGCTGGCCTGGCACGTGGGGCAGGACCGGCAGTGGTTGAGGACGTCGTTTCGCATCCTCGGCCAGAAAAAGTGGGTCACCAGGCGACTGTAGGTTTTGTCCTGGCCCAGGTGTCCAGCCAGGGGGACATCGTGGGCCAAATTTAGCAGGAAGTCTCTGAAACGGAGGGGCACCACCAGCACTCGACTGGCCCCTAACTCCGCGATTCTCTGTTCACTGTATAACAGGTCGTTGTCCCAATAGACCCAATGGGCTCCGGTGGAGTCCCCTGCGCTCTGGGCGATGGCTTGCTGGCGGAGTCCCTCGAGGGAGGGACAGGTCTTCTGCTCCTGGCGGAACTGTTCCTGGGTGGGCCCCCCTTCTTGACGCCACTGAGCCAGGCCGGGAAGGTCCTGGGGCTGGGCGACCCCTTCGGGGGTTGGCTCTGGGGGGTCGGTATAGTCGGTGTCCTCTACTGGAGCGATCGGGGGAGGAGGTGCAGGCCATTCTGGTTCTTCTGGTTGGGGGATGGCACGGGCGGCCATGGACCAGGTGGTTACGCACGCCCAGTCCGGGAGGCCCAGCATCCCCAGGTGCTCTCTTCTTTCGACGGCGGCCCACGGGGAACTCTCAAGATCACTCCCCAGGAGACAGTCCACGGGGGCATCATCCCGGACCGTCACCTTCAACATGCCGGAGACCCCTCCCCATTCGAAGGGGACGCAGGCCATCCGACATAGACTCTCGGAATTGTCGGCTGAGCGGACGGGGCAGAGAATGTTCGGCAGGATCTGCTCTGGTTTTACCAGGTGACAGCGGACGGCCGTCACACTGGCCCCTGTGTCACGTAGGGCTTCGGCCAGGCGCCCATTAATGTTCACCCACTGGCTATATTTTCTGGTGTTGGCGGGTAGGGGAGCCCGCGGGACCATGTCTTTTCCCCCTAGGCATGCTAGAACCATGGCGGCCGGTTCCCACTCTTGTTGTGCCTGCTCATATTCTTCTTGTTCCTCGGAGATTTGTTCTCCCCCCAGGGCGGCGGCAGCTACCTGGCGGGGTTATGGCGTTTGGTTCTGCGGGCAGTTCGGGTCATTGGCGTAGTGGCCGACTCGCTGGCATCGGTGACACGTGACGTTGGCTCGGAACCCCGGGCGCATCGGGGGGTTGCCCCGGCCGGCCGGGGGCGGGGTGCTGGCAGCGGGAGTGGCCGGGACGGTGTCTCTCCCTCGCCCCTGGCCTCCTCCTCCTCCTCGGGGACGGTGCTGACCTTGGTTGTTCCGGTTTTGCTCGTGTGGCCCTCTCCGGCCTACTCGGGTGCTTTCCCACCGGTCAGCTTCGGCGGCGAGTTGCCGTGGGTCAGTCAATTTACTGTCGAGGAGGTGCTGCCTGAGCTCGACGAAGCAGTTGTTAGACAGGTGCTCCCACACCATGAGATTAAAAAGTTGCTCGTAGGTCATTACGTGGCTTCCCTTGATCCAACCCTCGAAGGCTCGGCTGAAATAGTTGACATATTCCACCCACGTTGTACCCGGAATCCGGGTGCAGTCCCGAAACCTCTGGCGGTACATTTCGGGTGTGAGCCCATATCGGGTGAGGAGGGCAGCCTTCATGTGGTCATAGGATGACATCTGATGGTCTGGGAGCTGCAGTAGGGCATCGCGGCCTTCGTTGACGAACCTCCCCCATAGGCCGGCTCCCCAGTCACTCCGATCGATCCGGTGGGAGGTCATGGCGATCTCGTAGGCCTTGAACCACTGTTGTATGTCGTCCTCTCGGACATACTCTCGGACAACATCCTTGGGGATGTGGACTTTCTTTTCTGTCGCTCCCGGGGTGCGCGGTCGCTCGGGCACCTCCGGTTCTTTGTTCTGCTTCCGTAGTTCTATTTCTGCCAGTTTGCGCTCGTGTTCGAATGTTAGTCTTTTTTCTTCGAGCTCTCTCTGCCTCTGTTTTTCTTCCCGTTCTTCACGGAGCCGCAGATGTTCTAGGTTCAGTTTTTGCTCGGCTAATTTTAGTTCACCGTCCATTTTGAGTTGTGCCATTTCCAACTCATGTAATCTGTTTTTTTCTCTTTCTTGGATCTCTTCCTGCGAGAGGCCCGTTCCTCGCTCCTCGGGAGCCGTGGCGTTCCTCTCCGATGCTGCACCGTTTTGGTCTGGGGATCCGGCGACCCCGGTTTCTGCCCACGACTCAATGGCGTGCTTAAAATCGTCTTTGGTACTCAGGCCGGTGGTAGCAATGCCTAGTTCCATGCAGAATTGTTTCAGTTCACGATGGCTATACTCTTCCAATTTATCCATCTGGAATTTCTCGGTGGATCCGCTCTCTTTGGTTGACATCGTGGTTTTGTCGTGGGGTGAGCTACTCTCTGTACGATTACGCGTTGATTCGGATCGCGCCGCTGGCCACCAATGTTAGACGGACCGGGAGGGTCGGCCGAGGACAAGGGGAGAGGTCTCCGGGGAGAGCCGTCTCCAGCGATCGTACAGATGAGTAACTTCCCCCCCACAGATATACACCACACAAGGATAGGATTTAACGTTCTTTATAGGCGATTTCTTGAGGTACGATGAAATGGTACAAGGAGGTCTGGACTCAGGGGTCCCCTCGATTCTAGTCTCTTGGTTTGGGAAAAGGGGGTAGCGGGACAGTCTGGTTACCAATCTGGTAGCTGAGATGGTATGGTGGGTAGCTCACAATCCTCGAGCTCGGTGTTCTAGCTTGGACGGGCCGTGGCAGCGCCAGCAGGTCCCGGTGAAGGTGGTCGTTACACGGTCCGCGGCAGCGCCAGCAGGTCCCGATGAAGGTGGTCGTTACACGGTCCGCGGCAGCGCCAGCAGGTCCCGATGAAGGTGGTCGTTACATGGTCCGCGGCAGCGCCAGCAGGTCCCGATGAAGGTGGTCGGTACAACGGTCCGCGGCAGCGCCAGCAGGTCCCGACGAGGATGGATGATGCAGAAGGCCGCGGCAGCGCCAGCAGGCAGGACGATAATTCACAAGGCAGGGCTACGGCAGCGCCAGTAGTCCGTCAAGGCTGAGTTCTTCTCGGTGTCTCTCGACTCCAGGATACAACTGCCTTCCTGCTCTGGAGCTGCCCTAGTTATAGGTCTGGCGCCCTTTGATGTCCGGACCCTCGCACTTGGAGGTCGGGGGGTCCGGGATGAGGGAGTCCAGACACCCAGCAGGGGGTGGAGCCAGCGCCCGGGGGAGCTGGAGGGCGATCGGCACCTGGCGGGGGAGAGCCATCGACACTTCTTTCTCCCATTGACCTGCCAAGTGGTCCGTTCACCTCCTGGGTGGATGGTGGTGCCGGGATGTCGGGGCCGGGCCAGGCCCAGGGTTAGGGTCGAGCTGAGGCCACGCGGCCTCGGGGCGCAGTGTCCAAGATGGCGGCTGATCCGGCCGGGGGAGCCGGTAGTGGTTCGGCCCCATGATACATGGATGTCCGGGGGCCGGAGTTCCGTCGGGAGACGGGGTGCGGGTTGCCCTTGTGGGTAACACCTGGGAGTCCGGGGCTTGGGCCTTGTCATGCGGGGAGGGAGCAAGCCCTTCATGTGGCCTGTCCAACAACTGCCTTTTTGCCAGCTCAGGCCCTTTGCCTTGTCAATTATTAACGTGGTGGAGGAAGGGGACACACTTCTGTAAATCTTATATTAATAATGAAGCAGAAATGGTAAATCCGTGTATTTTCCTAGTTCAGGGATCCAGCTATCCCCACGGGGATGTGGCAAAACAATTAAGAATGCCAGAGGTTGAAGCAACCTGGTGACCTGTGGTGCTACAGGTGGCCCTACAGGTGGTACATGCAAAGGAATCTTTGACAGAACACTGAAGGGAAGACGACGTGAATATTTGTTGCATTGCTGATCGGGAGGACTTGGTACACCTGGAAATTATTCATTATACCAATGTGTGCAGTACGGGAGCATAACTGCTCAATGGTCGCATGTCATTTGTGACCCCTTTAGCCACTGCTGGATTTAGGACTTTGCATTCTGGGACTGTTGGACCTATACTTATAATAGGGGGATATAAACTATGAGTCCCAGAATGCAAACTGCTGCTTGCTAAAAGCCAAAGCTCTTTGAAAGTTGCCTCATATGGCAGGGGGCCACTTGACACCCATCCATTGACACAGCGTGGAGTCTCTTTACCCAGCTAAGTATTATCGTTCAAGTCCATCGCACAAAGGATAGTTGAGTACGCTAGCCCATGGGAGCATGCTGAGTATGCCCTCAGCCGCCCTTTCACACCCACACCCAGGGTTCCACGCACATTTGACGTCCCTTAGAGTGCCTTCATAAATGATGTTTGGTCATGCGTATCCCATGTGAGTTAAAAACAGGAAAGAGATAATAAGAGGTTAGGACCTGGAATCTTTCAAAGTTACCTGCGTTTTTATTGTGAAGAGCTAATTATCTGAAATAAAATAATTACCGACTTAATAGCATGCAAATTATCGAAGGGTTCAGAGGCTATGTGAGGGTTTAAGTCTTGAATTACAGAGGTTGGAAGCAGCATGAGCTAGGCCTTTTGCCACTGCCTTTCTAGATAAACCTCTGGTGAGAAAAAAACAGCTGTGGACATTTCTGGGAAAGGCCACATTAGCACGATTTATGTATGCACGTGCTACCGAAGATTCTAGAATAAAACAATGGTGCAACCTTTTTATATGACGCACAATACACGTTCAATGATGTTCCATGACAAGTATTCTGCTGACTCTTGACAGTTCTGTATTTTTCTGTCGTGAATATTAAATCTTTTTGTGGTTGATGAAGCAACTAGAAGTTCTTGGCTTAGAACAGAACCTACCTCCCTGTTCCTAGGTTACTAGAATTGGAACATGGAACTTATAGAACATGGTGGGGGCTAGAATGTAAGCAACGGGTCAGTTGACGGTTGCAGGTGTTCATGCTGGATGGGGTCGTTACTGCTTGACTTCAATAAACCTACATTGAGTTCACCCAACTTTGCTGTTCATCTCTACTTCATACAAGAGGCTGATCTTACCTTTGGCGACGATTGGAACTACCTACGCGTTCAACATCAACCTCAACACATCAATCCTACCTTCTTCCATTTCCAGAGAAGAGGAGCCTTCTGATCTTCAGCATCTGTTCGCCGAGACCCACAAACTCATCTCTGTTGGTCAGGATGTTGCCTATTTGTCTTTTCGGGACTTTTCAGACTGTTTCTGAACATTTTGTAATAATGAAGGAAGGATTGGAGAAGGCAGGGCACATTGTTCTTATTCGCTCATTTAACAGTGAAAATTAGCCAAGCCGGATGTACAAGGTAGTGCCAAAGCACAGCTTGGAGCTCCAGAGGCTGTTCAAGGAGCACTCCCTCTAGGTTTGAACCAGGCCATCGCAAAACCTATCTGTACAGGATCTACGTGGAAAGGTGGAACAGTCTCTCAAATGGCAGTCAGTACCTGGTGAAGCCATGTGGAACACATATGGCCAAGCAAGAAAGGAAAAGAAATAACAAGCATTTGCAATGCAATAGGTCTCTCATTTACAAGAGTTTGATCTATTGACATTGTAAATTGCAATGCCATTTATTTATGTGTTGCTTTTAAAACAGATAAATAAACAGCATTGCCATTTACAATGCCAATAGCTTAAACTCTCGCAAATGCAAGACCTATTGCATTGCAAATGCTTTTTTTTTTTTAAAAAAGCCCTATGCCGCACTTTCTCTTTAATGCCAGCTGCGCCCCTTTCTTTAGACGAGCCGCGTCTAAAGAAATGGGTCTGGCCACCATTAAAGTGAAAGTGCGGTATGGTGCGCTTTTACACAAAAAAAGCATCTGTTTGTCAAATTGTTAAACAAATGCTTTTTTTTGTAAAAGCCCTTTATGCCGCTGTTTCACTTTAATAGTGGCCATGCCCCTTTCTTTAGACACGGCTCGTCTAAAGAAAGGGGTGCAGCCGTCAGTAATGTAAAAGCACAGCATGGGGCGCTTGGAAACAAAAAAAAGTGAATAAATATAAAAATAAAAACTTCCGGAAGTGTTCGGTGCCGCAAAAACCAAAGGCGCAGCCGTCACTGTATCAGCATGGCGTACCACGCTATAAAAAAAATAAAAAAAGCCTTGCGGGAGAGCGTGTTCTGCCTGCAACAGCAGGCAGTTGTAAACCATTTGACATAATAGTGCTCGGAGGCTGTAATTAAAGCCTTCCGAGTAACATGGGGTGTCCTCATGGGAGGTTACAAAATGAGGGACTACTAAGCTTATTCACTAATAAAAATCCACACTTTACAAAGGACGATGACACAAGCCAATGAAAAATATGGGCAGAGAGTGGGCGGAGCTTCAAGCATACCTGAATACAGCATGCCTCGTAGAGTACCGCATGCGCTCTCCAGCCTCGACCTAAAAACAGACTCCCCTCTTCCGTATGCTTAACCCAGTTCAAAGACGCTTTGTGCATGCATGGAGCCAGACTGAATTAACGTGTGATACTTCTGTTCATTAAAGAGTGTACTAACTTAGGTCAAGAAATAAATTCACGCAAAGCATTGTCCTTTGGTGGTAAAAGCACAGAGATCGAGACACTCATGCAGTGGCTGAATACCACCAGGCCTAACCAAGAAAATTGAGTTCATATCCTATCTTCCCCGCCTACCCAAATTGTGTGATCCTATGCAAGTCACTTTGAATCACATACCTCATTTTAATTCAGCATCAGAATCTGAGACCACATTAAATACATTTGTTTGTTTTTTTTAACACATTTTTCCTGATAAATTTCCCTTTTTTTGCAAGGACTGTTTATTTTGGATTGTTGCCTAGTTTTGATTAAAAGGGTTCTTTCATGTGTAGCCTTCCAACACCAATTTCAGGTTTTCCCGTTTAGTATTGTTTGATAAAAAGACGTTTTAGTATATGTAACATCAGCACTGTCCGGTCCTGAAATTGTCATGTGTTTTGCACTATGCTTCCTGATTCCTCCACTCCACTTCTTGACTGTAGCCTTCTGATCAGTCCCTGCTACCAAAGGACATTAAACTGCTCTTGCTGCACCACTGGTAGCTACGCCCATTGACTTTGAGTGACACATCTTCGGCCCAGACTGCTCATCTCGGCCCTGTGCCACTGCATCTGCTGCACCAACGATATCTACGCCCCTGACTGTGAGTGACGCACCTTCGATCCAAACAGACAACTCATCCTGGCCACTGCACTGGCAGCACCATTGATATCTACGCCCTGCCCCTCACTGTGAGTGACGCATCTTTGACCCAAACAGACAACTCATCCTGGCCCAGTGCCACTGCACCTGCTGCACCAATGATATCTGCGCCACCTGGCTGTAAGTGACACAGCTTCAACCGAAACAGACAACTCATTCTGGCCCGGTGCCACTGCCCTGCAGTACCATTGATATCTACGCCCCCTGACTGTGAGAGACACAGTTCCGGCCCAGACTGCTGATCGCTGCCCGGTGCCACTGCACCTGCTGCACCAATGATGCCTGCGCCCCCTGGCTGTAAGTGACACAGCTTCAACCCAAACAGACAACTCATACTGGCCCGGTGCCACTGCTCCTGTTGCACCAGTGATATCTACGCCCCCTAACTGTGAGAGACACATCTTTGGCCCAGACTGCTCATCTCGGCCTGGTGCCACTGCACCTGCAGTACCAATGATATCTACGCCCCCTGACTGTGAGAGACACATCTTTGGCCCAGACTGCTCATCTCGGCCTGGTGCCACTGCACCTGCTGCACAAATGATCTCTACACCCCGTGACTGTGAGTGACACATCTTAGGCCCAAACAGACCACTCATCTCGATACGGGTAACCTTGGCGGGGACAATGAAACTTCTTTTCACACCGGCCATTTGAGATGAGGAGCGCCCTTCTGAGCTCTTTCTGCACCCCTTTTGAGCCACTGTCACTGTGCTTTGTTTCCGAGTTTGTGGCATGTAACATGACAATGCTTACATCGTATGTCTGTGTGTCCTGCTGTGTTGCATGAAGTGACCCAGCTGCGAGCAGCATGTCAGAGCCAGTGTGAAATGGTCATCGTGAAGGTAAAGGGCTATATTTGATTAGAATTGTAGCGCTGCAAAGCCACCGTGTTTTAGGCGCTTAGACGCATATCTTATTAAACCTGATAACATTTCTACATGCCATCAGCACAATCCATAGAGTCCTTGTTTAACTCTGCATAAACGTTATCCCTGCTGCAGCAGAATTGTAATTCACAAAGAAACATGACTTTAAATTGCATTTGACATAGGTAGCTAATTCAAGCCAAACTCTTTCATACAGGAAATGGTGACTGACTCGACCATTGTCTAGTAGAGTTGCTGGGATTATTCTTTCTTTTCCACATCTCATCCTACATTCTTACAAATCACGCAGATTTCTTGCATTCAAAGCTTGAAGAAGTTATGAAACCTAGCGCCGCCCATGTCCTCAACCCCAACCTCCACACCTACTCCACAGCATCTAAAGCCCTGCCTGGATCCTCCCCTCAGTGTGCTGCTGTCTGTGTGGTCCTGTGGCTCTCAAGTGCAGCAGGCACGAAAAACGCAGTGATGGAAAGAACACCTGCCTGCTTAGGTCAGACTGCTCCCCTAAACAAAATGCGCCTGTACTCACATTCAACCTTGCAATATCTTCTATCCAACTCATCAGAATTTAGGTTGCTGGTGTGGATCGAGATTCCTAAAATGCATAATACTCTTCAGAAATACTTCAAATAAAACAAAATGCTGTTTCGATGTGCGAGCAACAGTCGATCTTGATCTTCTGTGTATTCAAATGCGCGTGTCGTGTTTCCAGCTAGTGAACCAGGTGACCTACGCTCGTCATATTGAGCGTTCACATCACATATCCCACAAACTGCGCTGCTGACTTTGACGCTTCTGTAACAGGTGTGACTATCACCGGACAGTTCCGTGGTCCTCACCTTGCCAACTCCAGAAGGTCGAGACGCTGGGTCTGCCCCAATGATGTTCATGCCTGTGATGTGCAGCCTTCCCAGAGATGTGTGTGCAGCAGAACGAACTCTCAATAATCTACAGGAACTCTGCTCGGAGGGGTGGGGCCGAGCTCGTCTGTGCTGCTGCTTGATCTTGTTCACACTCCCTCCATAAAAAGTGATATAATAAGGACACATCTGCACATCACATGTACACACACACTCTCACGGGACACACCGAGTCCAACACACACACATACACTCATACACACACCATTTCACGCACACACACACACACACACACACACACACACACACACACACACACACTATTGCACGCACACACACATCCTATATATATCTTAAAGATTTTTAAAAAGCTACGGGATAGGGCGTTATGTAATGTACTAATAAAAAAGATAATATAGCATGCTTACATTTAAAACAAGTTAATACTAGTCCACTGTTCCAGGCAGCACCATCTGTTACACGTAAAAAGTGCTGGCGTCTGTCCTGCTCGTCACAACCGTTCTGATAATGGGTCAGTATCAGCTCTAAAACCACAAACAACGACACTAGATAACACAGCACAATAACGGCCTGAAGGTCGAGCAATCCATCACCGCTCATGTGAAGGATTACAAAACTAGGGGGGAGCTGGTGTGAGGATAAAAGTAAGTAAAGTCGGGGTGGTGAGAGCTAAAGCAGCACACAAAGACGCAAGAAGCACACAAAAAGGAAGCAGGACAGAAGGCGGAGTGAGGAGTAGGCAATGGACATGTGGGGACAGGAGATGTGCATGTGTACGGAGTGCACATTTCCTGTCCCCTTCAGAGGAGACACCAGAGAGGAGACGCCATGCGCGTGCCCATCGCTTGTCCGTCCGCGCACATGGTTTGTCTCCCTTCCGAACCAAACCGACAACAATAGTCATGTCAAGGCGAAAGCAGCACATGCGCTGTGATCGCTAGGCGAGACCTAAAAATGCATATTAACATCTAGATTTGCTAAGATTTGAGCAACACAACGATGAATGGAAATCTACACAGTAGCTTTATGAGAAGAACAACAAATAGTGCATCACAGTGTTAATTAAGCCTCACTCGCCAATAATCAGCCTCAGTTGCACAAATGATACTGTATTTGCACTACAGTAAATATGATTTAGCTTTGCGTTACAAGCTGAGTTTTGTATGAGATTTGTATTCAAGGTGCACCCTCCAGTAGAATCTATGCACAAAGACAATTGTACAAATGTAGATTTTGTGGAAAATGGGGGGCATATTTACAAGGGCATTGTGCCACTGGAGCGTCACTTGCTCCGACACTCTGGTGGCGCAATGCCCTGCTCCATATTTACGAGGCAGAGCTGTGCCACTTTATGTTGCTTAACACCGCCTTGTAAATATGGCCCCTCTCGCAGCAGTTTTCTGTGGCAGAGGGGCATGTAATGGGTGTTGCTGTGGGCGTTCCCACCCAACACCCAATGCTTTTTCGCACTGCCCCAAATTTACAAGGATCAAAAGGAAGCATTAGAGTGGCGCACAGAGGAGAAATACTTTTATTTCTCCTAGGTTTTTTTGCTCTTCCTACAAAACGCCATTAATTATTGTTTTTGTGCAGGAAGGTATTTCTTCCTGCACAAACACAATCATCCCTGCAACGCAGGCACCCTTGTGCAAGTGGGAAAGGGTGCCTCCGCTGGTGTTAGGCAGCTTTTTTAGCGCCAGCGCAAGTTAGCACCAGCGTAAGGGAAAACACAGGGTTACGCCATATTCTTGTAAATATGGCACAACCCTGCATTTTTTAAATGACGCTGCGCAGCATAGCTAAATAGCATGCAGCACTGTGCTGCACTATTTAGTTGCAAATACGCCCCTAAATGGTTTAGGTGTAGGAAAATTATATGATTTTCCTTATCCCCTTTATTTGAACCGGTTTTCATTTGGTGGCAGGATTCCCCTAAAAGCCATGTCACACCACTTTACTTTGTGTTGATTTACTTGATATGCCTTTATTTATTTACACATTCTTATAGAGCGCTCTCCACCCAATGGGTATCATTATACTGTAGAGTAGAACAACACAATGCATGGTATCATTACATATAAAAAAAAAATAAGCACTCTTGTACCTGAAGCGATTGTGTACATTTAAGCCTCCAACAAAAACTAAATGACCAGCCAGGAGGGTGGCGATACAGGACACAAAACACCAGACTGTATGAAAGAAACTGGGCAGCAGAGAAGAGGTTGAAAGAAGACAATTTACATTAAAAGACAGAGCTAGAAGGAACAACCCATGCAGCCCTGCCATGTCACAGGTCCGTGCTTGACTTGCTGCTCCAGTCCAGGATTTCCCTTTGAGTTCTGGGACTTGTAGTCTTGTTTATTCCATTATAAATACCATAACTAAAAGTTCCAGAGGTCAAAGCTAAAAACCTGCATCACGCATGGGCCTGGGAGACTTGGCATTGATGTCTATAGCTAATGAGCACAACCACTACTCCAGATGTAGTTTGAAGAAGAATGTTTTCATTTTCTCTCGAAATGGAGTAGTGTATCTGGACATCTCAAATCAGCTGGTAGAGAGTTCCAGAGTGCTGGTGCAGCATCTGAAAATGACTGAGTGGCCACTTTTAAGTTCTGGATTTCTTAGCTTCTAAAATTAGGTTTTGGAGACTGCTCAGGTTTCTTATTTCCCAAGATAATTTGAGGGAAGAGTGATGGTGACTGGGTTGTTGGAGATGGGAAGCTTTATAAGTTATGCACTCTAACATAGGGAATCCAGAGTTTTTTAAACAGATCCCTTTGTGTTACACAAAAATTGCTTGAATTATTGTGGGTTTGAATCTATGTGATGTAAAGGCACTTAGCGCTCGATCAATCAATCAGTGGTTTTGTAGAGTGCACTACTCACCCTCGAGGGTCTCAACCTGCTGGGGGATGGGGGGGCAGCTCCGTTGGGGTCAATCGAAGAGCCAGGTCTTGAGGTCCGTTCTGAATTGGTGCAGTGTTGGGCTCCATCAGAGGTGAAAGGGGAGCTTGTTTACAGGTCTTGGCTGCGAGGTAGGAGAAGATCTTCCATCAGCTCTGGTCCTGTACAAGCGAGGGACAGTGGCTAGGGTGAGGTCGGTTAAGTAGAGGTTTCTCTTGGGGGCGTGTAAGGAGATTCTGTCGTAGAGTTATTGCGGTCAGGTGTGGTGGAGGGCTTGCGGAGTATGCAGAGGGTGTTGAAGCATGTGGAGGATACTGCGTTGAACTGGCGGTTCATGGTGAGTGAAGAGTCGAGTATGAGGCTGAGGTTGCGTGCGTTGTGGGTTGGGGTGGGAGTGTATCCAGTCTAAGGCCTATCCTTGGGCACCTGCGTTGTGGAGTCTGGTGGCTAGTGTGTGGTGGGAGACAATGTTGAAAGCTGCTGATAGGTCCAGGTGGATGAGGGCTGCCGTGTGGCCTTGGTCAAGGAGGGCACGGACGGTGAGGAAGGCAGTCTCGGTGCTGTAGTTGCTGTGGAACACGGACTGAGAGGTGTCTAAGATGCAGTGGGTTTCTATGAAGTGTGCTAGCTGGGTGTTAACAGCCTTTTCGACTTTGGCGGCTCTGCTCTGACCCATCTTCCGTGCCAAAAAAGTTTTGTAAGCTTGGCTTCATATTTTACAACTTAATGGTGTGGGGGCACATGTGCTGATCTATAGAAAGTCTTGGCCCATTTGTGAACTTTAATGTATGCCACTAAGGTCCTTATTATGAGTCTGGTGGAGATGAATTACTGCATGGAATTCCACTCTGCATGGTTCGGTGTGAGGCCGTGTTCCCATGCCTGGTTCCCGGGGCACTAGAACACCAGACTCAATTTTACTGGACAGTTAGTTCACCCCAAAAAACTTGCATGTGTCTTTGGTTGCAGTAGTAGCTAAGCTTCTTTTCCTGTTTTATTTTTACTGCAAGACGGAGCTGCCAGAACATAGGGGCATATTATCAAGCCTGACGATAAGATTATCGCCGCTTTAGCGGCAGAAAACTGCCGCTAAAACGGCGATAATGAGCTTGATAATATGCTCTATGGAATTCCAATTGAAGCTCAGGTTAGATGTCCTTCACATCTAACATGGGCTTCAATTGGAATTCCATAGAGCATATTATCAAGCTCATTATCGCAGTTTTAGCGGCAGTTTTCTGCCGCTAAAGCGGCGATAATTTTATCGCCTGGCTTGATAATATTCCCCTTAGATTCCTCCTTCCTTCGCCTGTTCTCACATCCATCTCTCTATGTCAACCCACACAGAGGGCACAGCATATATTTACATCCTGCTCAGAGCACGTGGCAAGTATATGCATTAAACCCCACAGAACTGGGAATTACATGTGGTTTTCTGACTGATAAATCCAGTCCCACATGATTATGCTCATTCCATGGGACTTTAGGAATAATTGCATATTAATGGTGCAGTGTTACTGCATAGTAATGTAAATTTTGCAGGTGGAGTTTGCACCTTGCCAGTACTGTGACTCATAATCAGACCCTAGGTCTGAAGGAAAAACAGAAGTGCAATGATCATTTTCACTGGGCTTTGTCTCCAGATGTAGCCCTTTTTAATCAAAATTGCACATACCCTGTGGTAATAGGGTTTTCATTTGAAAAAATGTGCTGGGGCCTACACGCACCTGTACATACTTCTCCCAAAGATAATACATAAAAGTACATATATGCCCGTATTTAAAATATGCAAAGTAGTAAGAGAAGTGAGTAAATCAATGACCTGGGAAGTGAATTCTTGTGCATTCGCTAGAGAACAGGGCAATCCTCAACATAAGAAACAGCAGTAGCATTAGAGCAAGAAGCAGGCCAGGTGAGTTGTTAACACTCTCTGGTAATTGAGTGTTTTTTTCTTACATTGGAAATCACACTGTATCCACGTGTGTATTCTGTGTTTCTATTTAAATAAATAAACAGGTAGCACGACATATTAAAGCATGAGTAATGCAATTCAAAGAACATTTGAGAAGGGAGTGGTTCCAGCCCACATAATAACTGTTGAAAAGGCATAATTACTGATTCCTATGATCTGAGAATATGTTAACAAAAACAAATAAGTGCAGCAGAGCAGGTTACACATGTAGTTAAGCAAGTCCAGAGATCTTCTTTGGCTAGGACACAACCAACTGTTTGTAGGTGTTGGCAGGAATTCAAAGATAATTTACCACAGCAGCAGAACTCACTGTAGACATGCAATGAAAGGTGTGGCACCTGACACCCTGGAAAATGACACCACAAAAGTAGAGGCAAGCACAACCAATTGATTCTGCTAACAAGTAGTGTTAAGGCCAATGGGTTTGGCCTAGTCTTGAAATTACAAGCCAGACCTATTGGCTTGTATTGCTCGAATATGAATTTACCTTGAAAAAACAAAAGGCAAGAGGCATTTGGCAAAACAGGAACAGTTGGTCTGAATCTTCAGCCAGGAGTACAGCTTACAGAAACGTGTCTGAGGACTGTCTCAAAGTACAATCAATCCGAGCAAGTTTTATATATGTTTTGGGAGTCATAAAAGTACATCCGGCGATACTTGTTTAGTAAAAGAATGAGGGCCTTGTTGGTGAAGTCGCAAATGAAAGGTCCCTGATAACAACTGCAGATGGGCCTCGACCTTGTGTGGACACAATGTGGGCCAGTGGATAATGTGTCCAGATGTCCGGCATTACGGTTGTGTGATCACTACGTGTACTGTGTATGCTGTGTCCTGGCTGGCTGCGTGAGCCTAACTCCATGTGGCATCGGACTTTATGGTGTTTTGGGACTGTGTGCACACCGCTAGCAATTTGTTCTTTATTGGTGCCAATTCCACTAGACCATTGTGGTGTTGCTTCGCTTATCTTGGGGATGAACATGAGTTTCCTGTTTGTGCATTTGTCTGCCGGCTATGTGCCAGGCCACCTGTGACCTGTCAATCAGTTACTGTGGACCTAGGTAGCAAAGCCTGCCTGATCACTTATTTATGAATCGGACTTGGTGGATGTTAGAAATGGGGGTCTCTAGTTGGCAGAGGTAGGTACCTTTGTCCAAATAGGGACCCTTGCTTCTAGTCAGGGTAAGGGGGATACACACTTTAGGTAACTCCTGCTCACCTCCTGGATAGCTTGGCACAAGCAGACAGGCTTTTCCCAGGGCAATGTGTAAAGTATTTGTACTCAACACACACGGTAATACAGTGATAACATCACAAATGGACACCACACCTGTTTAGAAAAATAAATTATATTTATCTACACTCAGCAAGACCAAAACGACAAAAATCCAACATACATATAATAAGAATGTGACTTATCAAAGTTTTCAAACAACTTCGTCCATAGAGAACTATGGATGGGTGATTTCTCACAAAGCACCTGTAAATGCATCAAAATTCACAAGGCCAAACAGCCGCAGAGATGCGAAGCGTCGAAAACGAAGAAATGCGTCCGTTCCTGAAACCTTGGGGAGGCGATGCGACAGTTCTGCTGCATGAAAGAAAAGTGGTGCGTCGAATCCAGTCTGTAGGGGGAAATGGTGCATCGATTCTGGTCCGCAGGTGATGCGTTGGGAAAACATGCTGCACAGGTGCGATGCGTGGAAATCCAGGATGCGATTGATGCAGCAGTGTTGAGTGGCGCTGAGTCGGTTTCTTCAGTCACGATCTCTCGATGCGTTGGTTCTTGTAGCCACGACAGGCAGTGCGTCGGTTTCGGCAGTGGTGCAGCGATGCGTGGAGATTCTTCTCACACGGCGATGCTGTGTTGGAAAAACAGCTGCAAGAAGAGCAATGAGTCGATTTCTTCAGTTCTTCTTTTCTACCTATTCCCAACAGCATGAACAACCTCCAGAGGCCAAAAACTGGAATAGGCACCTCCTGGCAGGTCAGAACTCTCAGCAACAGAGTTCAGGGGAGCTGGGGGTGAAGTATTTTCGACCCTTAGACTTCAGAACAGGTGGCCAGAATACACCGGCCCTTGGAGATCTTCTTAAAGCAGGTTCAAAGCAAAGTTCCGGTTTTGTCCTTTGCTTGGCAGAAACAGCAACTGCAGGCCAACCCCCCCAGAGCACTCAGCAAAGGGGCAGTACTCCTCCTAACAGCTCTTCAGCTGTCTTACTTGCCAAAGGTTTCTCTTGAGTCCAGAAGTAATCTAAAGTTCTGGGGTTTCAGTTGTAATACTTATACCCCAACATGTCTTTGTTCTCTTTGTGCAAGGGTCTCTGAGCACAGTCCAATTCAGTTCTGTACTCACTGGTGCAGTATGACCACAGGGGGTGGAGACAGTATTGTGCAAGGGAGACAGGCCCTATCCAGGTGCAAGGAAAACATCTCCCACTACTCTAAAGTCAGCCAAGGTCTATTCAGCTCATCTCTGAGTCATCCAGGAAGGGCCAGACACACCCAGTGGCTGTCTACAGTGAATGCACATCCCCAGCCCCTGTCACTCCAACACCTGACAGTCAATACACAGACAGGCAGAGGCACACAGAATGGTTAAACAAGAAAATGCCTACTTTCTGAACGTGGCATTTTCAAACACACAATTTAGAAACCATCTTTACTAAAAGATGTGTCATTAAACATTACATTCTGAGTTCAGAGAGCCTACACTTTATTTCTCTCCCTTGTCACAGTGGGAAGTTATACTTGTAAGATGTTACAAAGCATTTCCTATTCTAACCCATGGGACAGATAGCCTTTCAATAGTGAAAAATGAAATTGGAAGTATTCCATTATCAGGACATGTCTCACATACACCAGTAAATGTCCTACCTTTCACATACACTGCACCCTGCCCAGGGGGTACCTTCGGACTACCACAGGGGGCCTTACATGTAAGAAAAGTGAATGAAAGGGCCTGGCAAGTGGGTGCACTTGCCAGGTCGACATGGCAGTTAACAAACTGCACACAGACACTGTCATGGCATGTCTGGGAGACCCTTTCAGGGCTACTCATGTGGGTGGCATAATCAGTGCTACAGGCCCACTAGTAGCATTTGATTTACAGGCCCTGGCACACTCAGTGCACTTTACTAGGGGATTACCAGTAAATCAAATATGCCAATCAGGGAGAACAAATTGTAAACACAGTTTACCCGGGGAGCGCTTACACTTTGATTGCCCAAAGCATCTAAGCCAGCAAAAACTAAATCCAGGACATCATCAAAAATACAGGAGGTAAAGGCAAAAAGTGAGGGTAAACCATGCCAAAGATGGCAAGTCTAACAGTGGAGAGTTCATGACGGGTGAATTTGATAACACTGATGTAATTTTGTTTGTGTATGCGAGTGTAACATTATGAGCATTGGCCTTGCTTTTATCAGTATCAACATTCCCCCTAGTTGAATTTTCAGCTACATTATCTAACCCATACTTCATGACAGCCTCATTATTGGGGACATGATGTTCTTCGGTTTAGATTAATACTATTTTCATACTTATTTGCATTCTACCTATCTTGAGGACTGCTATTTTACAGCAGGAAATCCCCAAATGTTGCAAATCACAAAAGAACAATAAAAACATAAAAACTGGCAACAGTGACATACAAAGTCCGGTCAGCCACTGGGACAGCCAGGCATACCAGTTTAAATACCATGCTTGCCCAGGGCACCTCCCTCCTCAACATGTCTCTTTAAAATGGTGCAATGCTGGGATGGCAAAAGTCAGAGTTTCATTATCCAGGTTGTTACCTGGTATAAACATGCAGCAGGACGCACCAATCTTGGCATGCAGCCCTCCCTCCATTGCGATCATTAAGTCCAACACATATAGAAATAGCATCACCATGAGGCAGATGGCTCTCAGTTCTTCCTTGATTACATTAAGGCCAAGCTCAGTGCTGTTCATCATTTTGAGCTTCTCCCACCTGGTTATCGCTAACCAGCAAACGTTCACTTTTGTCTGCACTGTGAAGAGGGGTATGGACCCCCCACATTAATTTGTGTGTCAGAAACAGTATGAATTCACCCAGAATGTCCTTGCACTGTGCGCAGCCAAAATATTCAGTAGTTCTGTTCTCTTGAGCCTGATGCAACAGTTTTGCCTTTTTCCATAGCAGGTGTTGGTGCAACTCTTACAGATCCTCTCCGGCAATGACCAGGGTCCCGGTGTGTATGGCGACGAGGGAGCAGAGGCCGTGCCATCCAAAGATGAGCTGAGTGTAAGCAAACTCGCCGCATTGCCAGTAGGTATCCATCAGCGTGGTGGTGCCCCATTGCATGTCCGGAATGAACAGCACTGTACAAGAGTTCTCATCTGTTCCCAGTGGAATGATTCCTTTTCCTCTGAAACCCCAAGAATACAATGTAAGTTTCCGTACAATTAAGGGTTGCCCCTTCCCTTCTGGCCACATATATCTATTCACCTCATTATCCCAGATTTCCTGACATGGGGTATCTATGCTGTTGTATAAACCTCCCCTTCGAGACACATTTCCCTTTGCATCATCGAGGTGTATGGCCCTGCACTGCTACGCCATGTCTGGAGTCCATTTGTTATTAAATAAGACAGCCCAAGAAATGCTAAGGGCCATCATGGGACCACAGATGAAGGCAGGAGTGGATGTGTTTGTGCACTGGTCTGGCAGTTTAGCTACCTCCAAGAAGAACCTTTTTCTGGAAAGGCTCCGGGTCAAACAGTATTTTCCCCTATGGTGCCTCTTCTGCGCCTCCTTTCTAGCTCTGTTTGAATGTCGCTAGGCTTGGTGCAAAGGTAAAAATGCTGTGGGACTGGTCTCATATCGGGTCAGGTTCACTACTCCTCTATGGGGTTCTACCCTGTTGGGTTGTATCTTGGCCTTTATCTTACATAGATATAGGTGGAGAAGGCATTTTGCTTTTTTGGGGGCTACCTCTTAGGACAAGTAAAGCCTGTCTGTATCTACTGCCTGTGGTATCAGCAAACAAGCATAACATGACCCGGCTTTAGTCTTGGAGCCCACAGTGGTCACGTGCTTAGACCACATGTTGTGTAAGAGGATGCTATGTATTGCGTGTAGAATGCCAGTGTTGGGACAGTGTAGTTATACGTGATGTGTGAGAGGTCCCTATAAAAGTGCAGTGATAGCTTTGGGGTAGACTCCATCAGACTAGGCAGTGCTTTGATGATGAATGGATGCGGAAACACCCATAGCAAACAGAGGGCATATTACAGTGTCACAATACATAACTCAGGTAACATTGCAGGTCTTGGCACTGGATCCAGGGGAGGTGTTGGTGATCCTCTGGCAATTGGGAGTGTCTTTAATCAAAAAGTGTGATGCAAAAGTTCACTTTACAGTTCATAGTTCTTAATTCACATACTGCACATCCTGTTGGGGTGCTCATGTGGCCACTGTAAAGGTGGTGCACGTAGACGTTAAATTGCCAACCTATTGAATAAGAGCTGTGTTTGTTTTGCTAGTTCAAAAAACTGATTGCATGTGCCTTCATTTTCATTGTGTACCTGTGCTTCTTCTTTTGAGAGGTGTGCCTTCTCCCCATTCAGTCGCACCATTTTTAGTGGGGCAACGGAAGGTGGCCCCAGTCGGGGTATCTTACTTTGCAAAGTGCGTTATTTTCTAGGGGTTGTTGGGCTCTTTAATTTTTATGGGACGTTGGGCCTCCGAACTCTCAATGCCTAGCTAGCAATTAAGTTGGTGCAAGATTTTTACAGGGTAATCTTGTGAACATGGAGTGTCATCAATCTTAGCTAAGGTTCCATGGGCGTCGCCGGGCCCTCTCTCCAAGGTGTACGAGGGAGGTACTATTGGTGTGGGTGTTGGTTGTGATCTACACATGTTTGGGGCAGTATACAAGAGGGGGCGTGTCACAAATAAATGAATGCAGGTGGCAATCGCACAATGCCCTGAGGTCGCGTGGATGCCCCTCTAGTCCTGGCATGTGGTATGGAATGTGACCATCACAGTGGTGCCAGCTGCCTTGACTAAACCCCTTGTCTGGAAACTTCCTTTTGCCCTAGGTTTGGTCTTCTTTTTGTTGGTCTTTTGGGTGCTTCCCTAGCTCTCACCTGATTTGGCTATCCCATTTTATCAAGAGACAATGAAGGTGGTCGAAAAGCTGTCCTGTGGCCTCAGTGTGTTTCTGATATTGCAGTATCTGAGATTGGGCTTACTGTCTCTTTCCGATGGGGTGTGTAATGCCTGGTCAGTTTGCTGACTGCTAGGCCTGATAAGGAGGTGAGCACATTCACGAGTTCTAATCTGAAAAGGAGCTGTGATGGATCTTTGTGGACTCCCTGTTCCGTTCCTCGGCACCACCCTCCCCCTTTGACCCTTCTTTTCCTGAAAAGTTGGACTTGCTGTTCCCAGCTGTGGGCAGAGACCACTTAACCGGTGGCATGCTAATTTTGTTATTCTGGAGGAGCGCGACCTGGTGGGCAGTCTTTCGGATGCTTGGAAAATTTTGAGGGAGAAGGGAGGAGAAATCATTGCTGCATGGAGAACCTGGAATCTAAGGTCATGAATTCATCAAAATTCGTCCAATGAAGGTGATGGACCAGGACAGTTGGCTGTTTGGGCAGACTTCCCCTCCTGACTGAGTCGGCGCCGGGCCTCACAACTTGTCAGATCCCATGCTGAGGAGGTGATGGGGTCTTCACTATACCAAGCATATGGGAACCCTGGCTCCAGACACTGGAGGACAGCTTCGTTTTGGAATTTAAAGAGGGCCTCCATTGGCTGGAGGCTGCTAGCTTTTGGGGGCGTGGTTGGAACTTCACACCATGAAGAAATTTTGGTCCTGGGCTGAGGGCTCAAGAATGGGGTCCTTTCGATTTGGTTATTGGACCCCGTCCCAATTGACATGTGGGTGTGGGTGCTTGGGTGCCTACTTTTAAGTACTGGACGGGAGCTGCCCTGCCCACCCCAGGTCAGATTGCCCTCGCCTTGGGGCACGGCCATCCAGCCCCATCCTGGGGAATCAGCAGCAGAGTGGGCCTATGCTTTCCACGGGCATCTGGAAGGGTAAACTACAGTGAGGATACCTGATCGACCAACCACATCCAGCAGACCTGAATTTCCCAAAAGCAAGTAAAGGCTTTGATTTCTAATATTCTCTCATTGGTCCTTCTTTTGAATTTTGGTACACTGAATTTTGAGTTGTGCATGAAATGGATGGTTCGTTATCGGAGGATTTGACTTAGTGCATAATTGAGTTCTGCATTTGTGCGAAGGTTTTGCCTCCCCAGACAGTTACCCCTCCCTGCCGTGGTCATGGCCCGACCCTGCTGGGCTGAGTTCCCTGCCTGTTGTTGCAGTTGAAAGGCGTTTGCCCAACAACCTGATCCCTATTGCGGTGGTGCGGTAGCTGGCTGACTTCACTAAGGCTGTGTGTATGGTTCGTTCGGGTCTCCCTGTTTGGTTTTGTGGACGGGATTTTGCAGGTATATAGACTTGTGCGCATGATATGCAATTAGCCGGCATTGGTCGGCCATGTGGCCCATCCTGTGGCAACAGTACCATTCTCTCAGGTCTAGCTGCTGCCAACCTCCCTGACTCTTGCCACTATAGTTAGGTTGGAACCCTCTGGGTTTCATGTTGGAATCGCCTTCACGACTGGTGCCATTTGTATGCTTGCAGCCAACGCGGCCCCCTCTAGGGTGGTCTTTTTCAACTTGAGTTGGACCAACTTAGTGGTATCTCTCTGGGTTTGCTATTGTTTCTCCCTATCATTCTCTTGTTTCTTTTTGTAATAGAGCAATATGTGGGCCTGTATCTCCCACTAGGGTTTGGTATCTAACCCTACTACGTTGACCAAACCGTTCTGTATCTCGGTCAGTAGCCCCTTTTTAAGGGTGTTATAAAAGAACGCAACTTGTGTGCTTGTGTCAGTCCATGGCTGTCCTGTCTCTAGTCCCCATTGTACCCTCATTCTGTCTAAAAAATCAGTTATGATCTCCGTAAGTTTCGTAGTTTGCGCCATTAACCATTAACCATCTGGGCTTGCTCTTGTTTCTCCCTATCATTCTCTTGTTTCTTTTTGTAATAGAGCAACATGTGGGCCTGTATCTCCCACCAGGGTTTGGTATCTAACCCCACTACGCTGTCCAAACCGTTCTGTATCTCGGTGGGTAGCCCCTTTTTGAGGGTGTTATAAAAGAACGCGACTTGTGTGCCCGTGTCGGTCCATGGCTGTCCTGTCTTTAGTCCCCTTGGTACCCTCATTCTATCTAGAAATTCAGTTATGATCTCCCCAGGTTTTGTAGTTTGCGCCATTAACCACCCTACATCTGGGCAGTCAGGGAACATTTCGCTCAGGGCCATCCAGGTTTGGTGCCTGTATGAATTGAATGTGGCCCCATCATGCTCAGTGTTTGTCAGCGTGACTGCTGGGATACGAGCTCGGTGAACACCATGTTAGTTTGTTCTCTGATGAGGCTGCTTAGTAGACTTTTCACATTGCCTGACCTCATTTCCCGCTCCATCCAGAAAGGGTGGCAATTTGGTCCTTAACCCTTCTTTATCCATCTGAGCCCAGGGCACATAGATGGTCCCAGAAATGCCCTTCTACAGTAGTAGGTACATGTTGGCGTGGGGGAGCTTCCATGGTTTTTCCCTAACATAGTTTTCCCATCTTATTAGGCAATCCTGCATGTGGGGGAACTTCTCCTTGGGATCTCCCCCTCCGTGCCGGATGCAGTCTTTTGCAACAGGCATGTTCTCTGGTTAGAAGGATCCCTCCTCCAGCCCGGGCCTATCACATCGTGTGAAGATCTCACCCTCCTCTAAGGCCACGATCTCCCTTGCAGTCAGTCCCGTGCATTCAGGAGAAGCAGTGGACGTCTTTATCGCTGCTCAACTCATGCGCTTGCAAAGGTGCGATCCTACTCCTATGTCTTAGTTGAGTTTGCAGCAGCCTACCTTGGTCTCTCATTTCCTGGTCAGCCCCTCTCCTGTGCTGATGATCTGGTGAGTCTTGTGTCCCAGCCACAAGGCTCTTCTCAAGTTCTGCCTCGGACTCTTCCTCGAATAGTGCTCTGTGTCTACCCCTGCCCTCCTAAGGAGGAGGATGCACTGCTCTGCATTCTGCCTGAGCTTCTATGGCACAGACTCTCTCTCTCTCTCTCTCTCTCTCTCGTTCTCTCTCGCACTCACTCACTCTCTCATTGGTTCAAGCCTTTCCTCTAATTCTCACTTAGACTGCGTCATTCATTCCGAGCTATGAGCAGTTCTTTTTGGTCGGAACCTGCCTTCAGGCTCACTACCCATTGTTTCTTTGGCTACCTGAGAAAACCCTGTGGCTCCCACCTCGTCATCAGATCCTGGAGGACTGGGAACCCTTTCCTCACCCCTGCTAGTCCTATTGTTGTCCAACCACTTTGAATCTCTCTGTTACCTAAGTGTGTTCACTCATCCCGGTAGGAGTGTGCGTTCTTCACGCTGCCGGGGCTTGATGGACTGAATGCGATTGATAGGGGTGGGGCGTTTGAGCTTCGAGGAGCCCTAGCACTGCACTGGGGTGGTGCTTGGGCCTGCGTGCCATTTGTGGCAATATTTGTTCTTTTTTTTGCCCGTGTGGGGAACCTGTTTTGCATGTGTTTTAGTGGCAAATCCATTAGGTGTTGGGTACTTTTTAGGAGACAGACATACCCTAGATTTTCTGGAGTTTTGGGGGAATTTTTAAGTTCTTCTCTGGTCGTGGGGAAGATATTATACACTGGACCGCTGATCCTAACTACTTATTATGAGCACAACACTACGTACAAATGCAACAATATGTACATTCCCCAAATAAAAAACTAGCAATGCATATGTAGGGTCACAACCTGGGAGAAAGTGCAAATGTTAAAGCATCATGAAAATGGCAGCAAATAGCAAACTTTATTGTGATATGAAATAAGGATTGTGAAGATAGCAACACCTTCATATAGCACATTGAGACATTGACAAACTACAATAGTCAGACAAAATATCGTTGCAATAATCTACCAGCACTACAGTATCAAATCATCAGAACATCAAATACCTTGCATCAGTTTCAAAACCACAATAAGAAAAAACTGACAGAAAAAAAATTATGACTTTGTCAAAAATACCGTAGCCTGCTCCTAGCGCATGCTATCCGGTGAACAATGGAATCCCTGCGTGGTAAAGGGAGTAAGTGAGCCCGATAGTCTGTCAATGTCGACCCGGGACAAAGAAAACTATTTTTTCACAGAGAAAATGAATAACTCGAAGAACCACAGGCCATCTTGGCCAAACACAAGCTATTCCTGATCTCCCAGATCCCAATCTTTCCCTAACATCCAAATTGCACCCCGTTTCACACCCAGGGGCTAGCGTACTATCTGTGTCACGCCCAGTTGTCCAATTAAACAATACTTCTTACTTCTTTCTGGTACCAACAGCGTTTAAGAGACTGGTTGTACTGAAAAAACCCTATTTGACTAAAAAATAAGATAGAGGTGTTGGCCCTATATCACACCCAAAGCCCATGTACCATATATATCACACCCAGCCGGCCAAGAGGTTAGGCCTCAACCATGTATCACACCCAGGAACAAGCTCACCATCTGTGTCACACCATCGGTCCAAGTGTCAACCAATTCACCCTTCCTAGCATGCTATCGAAAAAAGGTGGCCTCCGCGGGAATGCCTCCAAGGCCGCCTTGCGACTTCTCAGTTCAGGCACATAAAATAGGTAACATGCCAGATTTCTGTTAGTGGCAGGGCACCCAGCTTAAATTGTTGTGCTTCTTTCTAGTTTGCCATGTGCCAAATGCAGGGGATTAAGGATCAGATGTGGCCTCTTATCCTCTGACGGCAGCTTCAGGAAGGACCTCCGCCCTGCAGTTTCAGTAGAACTTCGAATCAATTGTGGTGTCTGATCACCTTCCTTGCTGCGCAGATGTGAATCCAAGCGGGTGGGGTCCCTTTCCTTCAGCTGCAGTTGGGCTCGAGGTACCAATCTATCCTATCTGGCTCACCAAAATGTTGCTTGAATATGAGTTTACCTTGAAAAAACAAGACAAGAGGTGTTTGGAATAACATGCACACACCCCTCTGGCCATGTGTGCTTTATTGGGGCGAATTTTCCTGGCCCATTGTGGTGTTGCTGTGCTTATCTGGGGGATGGACTTGAGTTTAGTTTCCTGTTGTCATGTTTTTTCTGCCGGCTACATGCCACCTCACCTGTGACCTGTCAATCAGATACTGAGGGCCAAGGTTTCAGAGCCGGCATGATCACATATTTCTGAGTCTGGGTTGATGGAGAGTTCATGATGGGTAAATTTGAATAGTGATGCGATTTCCTTTGTGTATGCAAGTGTACCATTATAAGGACTGGCATTGGTTTTATCAATATCAAAACTTGCAACAAGCATTGACAAAGCCAATAGCCCTGATTTGTATGATATGTTAGACAGACCTATTGGCTTTTGCAATGGTTGCTGAAATGTGTTTGAAGGTCAGTTTTGAAAATGGATGGATTCGAAATGTACACAATTTCTATTATAGAAAGTGTCAGGAAGCACTCTGCATGAAGCTGAGGTCCTGAACATCAATGAAAGCAATAAAACAAATTAGTGAAGCAAAGAGGCTGCAGTCGGACATAATGGACGGCATAATGATAATGTAAATATTAATAGAGAACTGTGCAATAGGACACAAATTGATAAGGCCATTATTTGGGTACACAATGACAGGACACATAATAAAGGTGCACTAACTAACAGGAAGCAATTATAAAATAAAAAAATAATAGACTGCTCAGTTTTAGTGACACATTTATGCAACACAGAAATTAGGACAACTCCCACTTTCTTGTAGAAGGAACATTTAAGACTTTTCTTTTCTGCATTGAAGTAACCAAAGGCAATCACCACCTTATCTGTCTCCTTCTGAAGACATCCTGTGTGGTAGTAGGTAGGTTTGTGGAGGGAGGGTTCCCAGCACCGGCAGCAACAGGTAAGACGTGATGGATGAGCATGGCATCTTTGCATAACCTGTGTAGAAGAGATGTACTGCATGCGGCAAAGTAGAAATCACTATCTGGAGTCACATGGCTAATGGGCCTCTATGGTAGCCTGAGAGCGTGGAAGACCATGGGGCACCCGGGCCCAATGGTCTTCCAGGAGCAATCTTTAGAGAAGATCCAGTATATTGGGGAAAAATCTTATCCAATCTGTTTCTCGAATGTCGATTGAAAGCAAAGGTGCCCGATTCATGGCGAGGGTCATTTCTACATCCAATTTTCAAGAGAGGAGACAATACAGATCCAAAAAGTTATAGACTAATTGCCCTCTTGGACATTGAAGGGAAAGCCTATGCCAGCACCTTATTGAATTAATTAAATAGATGGATCAAAGAGAACAAAATCCTCCCCACCCCCCCTATCAAACTGGAGTTCGTAAAGGCTGCTCCACAATTGACAACATCGTGGCCATGTCTTATCTACGCCAGCAAGCAAACGGTAAAAACAATAAACCAGTTTTTGCATGCTTCATAGACTACTCAGCTGCCTTCGATGGGGTGCCACGATACAAGCTTTGGGCCAAACTGCGCAACTGGCATATCCCAGCTGGTTTTCTCAACGCCATTATCTCATTGTACAGGAACACCTGGATCAAAGAAAAGCTAGTAGATAACACCAATGAAGAAGTGCTTGACGAACCGTGGATTAAAACATGGATGTGCACTTGCCCCTACATTGTTTAACTTGATTTAACACTGATCTGGGGAAGAAGCTTCACAATGCCAGTCTTGTAACTCCGAAAATCGGAACTAACAAACTTCAAATATTACAATACGCAGATGATTTAGTGGTAATGGACCACACAAAAATCGGGCTACAAAGGGACCTAAACGCCCTCAACAATTACAACGAAAGAAACAAACTTATAATAAACGCTCAAAAAACCAAAGTAGTAATTTTCGGGCATTTTCCAAAAAAAGCACTATTGAAATGGCACGTGGGCAAAGAGATCATCTCCACTGCGAAATCCTACAATTACCTTGGGTGCTGGCTAAGTGAAACTGGTAAAGCAACGCTACATCTGCATAAAATGAAAGCCAAAGCACAGTCAACAACCTATGCCCTATGCAAACTACATGAGCAAATGCAAAGTCCAACGATAGTTCCCATCAGAAAAGTAATACAAGCCAAAATCAGGGCAACTGCAGGGTATGTACAGCAGGCATTCCCGGGTAAAATGGAATCAATGTTAGACAAAGCACAATGCCAGGCCTATAAACGCATTTTCAAATTACCAAAATACACTCGCAACAGCCTAATTCGCTTGGAATTTGGACTGAGACAACAAAATAGAGAATGTTTGGGAATGCATGCGAAATACTACTATCAAGTACTTACAGCCCAGCCGGAAGCTTAAAGAGCATGCTGAAGCTGATTTACGGGGGCTCAACTAACCCTTGGCAAAATTATATGGAGGAAGCAGTGAAAAAGTTGGGTCTAGCAATTCAAAACTGGGATCAAGGAGCGATAAACTATCTGTCCATTAAAAACTCAATTAATAAACAATGCTACCAACTGTCACATACAAATGACCTAGCCGTTTATGTAACAGGAAGAGGTCCACCTGGGCTGATAACATCATATGCAGGGCATAAAACCCAGCCCTATCTTAGCTAAGCACAGGGAAGGAAAGCACTAAAAAACATTTTATGTGCCATATTAGTGCCCCTCCCAATTAAAGAATTAAACCCAGGGTGGAAATCCCTTGAACACAAAATCAGATGCAGAATTTGCAACTTTAAATTTGAATCTCTGCTGCACTTGATTTGTTGTCCCGGCATGCTACAGCCCCTTCAGAATCTTTTAAAACAAATATGGCTCCGTAACGGGGTCCGGACAGTGAAAGAAGGAGCTTTGGTTCTTTTTTCCTGCACCTTACCGTCAGACTTGGCCAGACTTGGGAGATACATGGCTGAGCTGCATCTTAGGCTTATTGAAGAAGACGGGCCAGGCAATAAAAAAGCCAATCTTGTCTGTTAAATAATCAGTCTCCAGCAATTAGTTCGTGATGATACCATTTTAAAAACCAACCTTAGTACATGTATCAAATTTGTAATAAGGTTGAACTGGCAATCTCCCACCTTTTTTTAATGTATATAACATATCTTTTAATTGGTTCAGATAATGCCGTACGTGAACTCATTTTGTACGAATGTTTTTAAACAATTGTGATCCTAATTTTTTTTTAATGTATGTAAGTCATATTGCAAATGGTTTTAAGTAACTGTGCAATAAAAATAAAATTAATTCATGCATTCATTCTATATGGAGTTATGTATCTAGGCCCTCTATGGTAGCCTGAGAGCGACAACACAAACTCCCATTATGCCATTACTGCCACTACTTCTAGGTAAAGTTTTTGTTTTTAGTTTTTAATATCAAAGAATCTATTAAAATGACAATGCACATATTGCAATATACAAAAAGCAGGGCTGTCATTCCAGACTACAAGTGCTATATGGTCTACCATCAATATTAGATCGACTTTAGAAAAACACTGTTTTAGGGTTCATAACACATATTAATATGGAAAGATGTATTGAAGACATATACATTGGCTTAAATTATTCTACCAGGGAAAAATGTAATAGATACACAATTTCTTGTCACAAAATATCTAATAATGGATAGAAAGTAGGTACTTTTAACTATAACATCAGACCAAATGATCTAATTACACTGAAAACCATGAGTTTCATTCCAAAGTTTGGACAGAGTTCGCTCCTCAGTGAGGGTTAATTGTAACATTTTAGTAATCCAGGATTCTCGTCTCAAATGGCTGGTAGATTTCCAGTTTTTAATATTACTTAAGTTCACTATTAGGCTCCTGACGAGCCATAATTGGTAAGCTTTGCCAGATGTAGGCAATTATGAGACATCATTGAAGAGATGAGATTGAGAAACTGAATAACATATTTAAATAAAGGACCAGCAAGAGAAGTTGGCAATGTTTTTTTCCCAACTATTTCCACCTGCCAGTAAGTACAGTTTCCAAAAGCATGTGCTTCCTGGCAGTCGCATCTCCATCAGATGTCTCTTTCTATAGAACCTAGGTTGAACAGGTGTCTTGGTAGCCAATAGGTCTGCATTAAAATGTACTACAGGCTCTAAATGGTTTGCCTATTTATCCTAGTCTTCAGAGCAGACAACAGGAATTTGTACCAAAGATTTGAAGGAAAAGCATAGCCAGACTCATTTTATGAACCTTGTTTCTGTTTCTCCAAGAGTTGAAAAATGTCATTTGTTATGATTTCATAAATCATGGAGCCCAAGCGAAGGTTTGAGGGGTGGTAGATGGCATCCCAATATGATATAACTCGTTTTGTCTCAATGATGGTCTAGCACCCACAATTATAGCGCCAACAATTCAAGGTATTGAGAGTCCGGCATATGTTCATCAAGAGTATATAATGATGATATATCGAAATCTGTGACACACGAAGTCAATCACTGTATATGACGACAGTATGTCAGTTGGAAAAATATTCTTTATTAATTTTCTTCTTTCAGAAAAGCGTCATTAGAATAGTGATTGTTGGTAGCCATTCATAGTAGCCAACTACTAACTCGTTTTGTAATAATTGTCTTGAATCTGCCATATTTGGTAAAAATGCTGTAAGGCTTTGCTTGAGTAGATTGTAACTTGCCTTCTCTTTATACAGGGCAAATGTTTTCTTGTCATCCGGCAGCTGGTTGAACAAATCTATGTCTAGATGTATCCATTTAAACCAGTAAAAGATGTTGTTCTCAATTTGAATGTGATTGTTTTCCCATATTGGTGCACTGGAGGATACATATAGATTTTGGCTGTTCCCTTCAATCAGGGCGAAAAATGTAGATCTAGAGTAGAGCGTTGCATGTGTTTTGGTGAGTGTTGACTTAAGCAACAATTTTGAGGCACCTCTAGAAGTGTCTGGTTAAGTATTCAGTTACCTCTGCTGGGCTGTGTGTGTATGAATGCTTGGTGGTATATCTTCAGCTCGGGGAACAAAACCTCCTTTTGAAAATGAGATTTTCAACTTACCTATGCTGATTTGTTTTAGTAGACCATATGTATTCTTCCGTTATGTTGTTGAAATGCATGTATATATCAGATAGTTACATTTTGATGGATGTATAGTATCCTAGGCAGAGTGTTTATCTCTGTATGTATGTACATGGCATTCATATAGCATGAATGTAGCCAAAAGGCAGCTGCGCGAATTTTCATGGCACATGGTCAAAGACAAGCATCTTTTCTGCATTTATCCTGATTGTGGGGGTGGGGGTGGAGAGCTTTTGTGACACTGTCACATTTCTACTCGAAGGCTTCTAAGAGAAGTCACTGGCTGCCAAAGGCATCGCTTGCCGTAAACATAACAAGGGGCCACTTAGTGTTAAGAATCAGTTAAAACGAAGAGAGTGGCCCTTGCAGCCGTCCCATTTTAGGCATACTGCCCCTCTGATTTTGTGTTGTATGTGAAATAAAGTGTGATTTGTAACAACAATGTAAGCACAGCTACCTCCTTTAAAAAATGTTGCAAATCATGCATTTTTTTATACACTGTACAGAGTTTCTTTCCGATGGTGAAAATTATATTACATTAGAATATGTCACTCTCTAATTGTGTTTGCAAATTCTGCAATTATTTTGAGAAAACTACCTACCATTACTGATTTGTAGTCGCTGCTAGAATTACGTACATCTAATCCTGCCTCACTGGATGCATCTCAATCTCGCTCTCCAAGCAAGAGACAAAAAAGTGTGGTCCACAAGCATGTCAGAGAAGTTTTGGGACAAGCGGAGGACAGAATAAGAGTTAGGATCACAAAGCTGCAATAAAGCTGTGACAAAGATGGCAGGAGACATTAGAAGCTGGTTAACCATTAGGCATGGTAAAAATGATGGTGGGGTACAGCAGGAGCCGGGACCTCGTGGGACATCAGGGTGACCCCATTATGAGGTCAGGTCATCCTGATATCGCCAGTGTTAAGAAAACACACAAATATAGGTTCAAGTAGAGTTCTCTTTAATGCATCCACCACGAAAAGTGCACAGCCACCAGGGATCAACGCTCCAGCCCCATCTCCAAGTTGCCAAGTCACTATCACATTTCAAAGATGATGCACCCAGGACTCCAAAGTATTGCATCACGCAGAAGAGATATAAACACAAGAAATGTAATGAACAGGCCATTACAGAATCATTGTGAAAGTACATTTTGAGTGGGACTCTGCCTTCAATGTTGAATTAATATTGTGCTATGTATGTCCTCACCAACCTCCATAAGAAGTCTGGGATTGTTCATAATTACAAACATTGTAGTGCCGATTAGGATCCTGGAAAAATGTTCTCCGTACGACTCGTATCCGGTCTTTTTACCGTACGAATCTTACAAGTGCCGTACAAACTGCCAAGTACGATTCGCATGGGAAAAACTCCATACGAATCGCATTGGGAATAATTCCCCACACGTCCTCGGGTCGGAAAATGTGTCCGACACGTCCCCGGACGATTTACCGTACAAACGTGAAAAGTGAAGTCCGACCGCGCAAGTACGATCCATCCCGTGCGTCTGATGTCACAACCGTATGGAAAAAACACCGTCCGCACCGAACTCCCATAGCAACCATGGAGACATGTGCCCACATATGCGCCGAACACCCCCCCAGCCCCCGTATGTACGCGCCGAACCCCCCCGTGTATGTACACCCGTGTACGTACGAGTCGTACCCCCACCCGTGTATGTACACCCACCGCACCGTACATACACGGGTGGGGGTACGACTCGTATGTACACGGGTGTACATACACGGGTGGGGGTACGACTCGTACGTACACAGGTGTACATACACGGGTGGGGGCACGACTCGTACGTACATGGGTGGGGGTTCGACTCGTACGTACACGGGTGGGGGTTCGACTCGTACGTACACGGGTGTACATACACGGGTGGGGGTTCGACTCGTCCGTACACGGGTGTACATACACGGGTGGGGGTACGACTCGTACGTACACGGGTGTACATACACGGGTGGGGGTTCGACTCGTACGTACATGGGTGTACATACACGGGTGGGGGTTCGACTCGTACGTACACGGGTGGGGGTTCGACTTGTACGTACACGGGTGTACATACACGGGTGGGGGTAAGACTCGTACGTACACAGGTGTACACACACGGGGGTTCGGCGCATACTCACGGGGGCTGGGGGGGGTACGGCGCGTACCGGGCCCCCTAATCTGGTCGTTTCGCGGCGTACTTCGCTTTTCCGGCACTTTTTGGGTGCCGTAAAAATATTGCCGTCCAGACTGCTGTCGGTTCGATTCGTACTTCCTGGGTCGTGAAATGCTGCCTGAAAGCGTCCCGACGTCACGTCGGAGCATTCCCGGATCACATTTGTATGTATATTTTGGTCGGTCGGTGTTTTGTACGACTCGTACGGAAATGGTGTTTCCGTGCGAATCGTACTTCCATGTTTGTAACGTTTTTGTCCCGGGTACGAGTCGGACGGAGAAAACGCTCCGACCGACGGTTCGTACCCGTTTTTTCCAGGATCCTAATCGGCACCTGTGTGTTTGAGAAACTCTACTTTAGGGATGGGCAGAACTTATGAAATTTCACTCTGCGGAATTCCACGGAGTTACAAAAATACTCTGCAAGATTAGCGCATTCCACACTGAAAAATCTACTTGAATGGCAACATGCAGTTTGCAAATTGTATATCCATTCGAGTTGATTTTGCTGCTTCTCAAGCTGAAAATCTACAAATGCTGCAGCAGCTGGCATCGGGCCGGAAGGGTTCCTAGTGGCCGAAAATCACACTTGGGGATGCCAAATTTCGCTTGCACACACCAGCTCACTTGCTGGAGCTTCACATTGTTCGGCGTCAATTGGCAGAATTTGTCTGGAACTCCATGATAAAAGAGTCACGAAGGTTCCCAATTCCTCCAATTCTGCAGCCAGATTTAAAAATTCCGCCCGGCATACTCTACATCACACAGTGTTGACAAGGCACCAAAACTGACGAAGCAGCACTGGAATAGAAGTAACGTAAGAAACAAAGTAATTAGGCTAAGAGCTAGAGAAGGCCCACAAAGTCCAAAAAACATGCCAGAGGCAAAGGGCTACAGTTAGTAAGTTCAGGCAAACTCTAGGAGAGGCAACACAAAGGGTGACCAAGAAGAACCTACAGTGGACTCTTCCAGAGATGGGACTAAGGGGAAGAGAGTTAAGTGTAGTTAGAACCCTGGGCTAAGAGATCCAAACAATCCTTTATGAAGCTCTAATGGCACTTTTTCACTGCCGGAATGGCACTTTTTTGATGTTCTGGTGGTACAATGTATCACTGGCATAGTTATAATGCCACGTTACGCCACATTACAAGGCTTTTCATGGCCTTATATATCTGTGCCCCTTTTACGCAGAAAACTGCATGAAAGGGTCATTCCATGGGTGTTGCTGGGGGCATTCCCAGCAACATCCATGGCTTTGTGACACTGCCCGAGATTTACAAGAAATCGTAAGTCGTAGGCAGCGCCAAAAACTTACGCCTATCTAGGGGAGGCATAAGGGTGGCACAACGAGGAGAAATATATTTCTCCTCGTTTTTCCACTTTCTATGTCTGCAGCACACATAGAAAGAGGAAAAAGCCTCTTGAGATTGTTTCTGTGCAGGGAGATTTCCCATCCTGCACAAAAATATTCATCCCTGCAATGTAGGCACCCTTGCACCATGGTGCAAAGGTGCCTGCATTGGTGCACGGCAGCCCATTGTGTGCCAGTGCAGGGGAAAAGCACAGGAATGCGCCTTATCTAATAGGTACAGTTAATTCCTGCCCTTTTCTTTTGCCGTAGGCCTGTGCAGCAGCAAGACCTGCTGAGTTGCCCTACGACAAAAGACCCAGAAATGAGACCCTGAGTTTCACAGCTCACACACTCTGTGCCAGCCCTCACCTATGAAACCACAAACAACCTCACTTCACTCTGTATCAATTTATTGTTTAATATGAAGGAAAACATTTTGATGGATCCTCAGTTTGAGTGGGAGGGAAGAGGTGTGTTGCAACGGCCAGGGCGGCTGAGGCTGATTCCGGAACACGGGGGCTAACGGTTCGATACCCGGCGCCAGCAGCAGGTTAGCCCAGCACCATGTGACTCTGGGCAGTAGCTTGCTTAATCTTTCCGACAGCCCCCAGCGCCGGGACACCTCGCCTGAGGTAGCTGCATGCTTAGTGGTAGACTAGAAAATACTGAAGACCAGTTTGACATTACAAACATCAATAAAGGGCAAATGTTTTAGAGTTGATATATTGCTTATAATAAGTACAAGTATTATTGTCTAATTGCATTTTTTACATTTTGTTCATAAGGAGATGCAGCAAGATTTCAGTCTTCAACCTCAACTGCACTTGCCACTTGCCACTTGAGGAAAGAGGATCACAAGCCTTCAGTGGGAGCAGCACTTCTGCTGATGTGGATGATCCCATCAGGTTTGTGTGGTCAGCGGCTTTCCCTCAGAGCACAAGTACTAATACCTCCCACAGAATACTGTCCCTATTATGCACATCGACCCTATCAGCCCTCTGTAGTCACCACTGTCCTGGCTCCGGTAACAACCACAGCCATAACATCCAGTGTGCAGCCAGGAAACACTACACTTGTGGCCACCCACTCAAGGTCACAAGATGGTTTGGAAAGAACTGGGGCAGAACTTCTGTTGGTGCAGGTACACGGCAGGATAATCTGACAGGCTGCATTATTGAACTCTTAAGGGCCCAGAACAACCTTCCAGGGACCCAGAATGGTTTTCAGAGGGCCCAAAATGATCTCTTGGATCATCACCTGAGAGGCTACACTCTATATTGTGGAGTGGTTGGGGGATGGCTTCAGAGCATTCTCTACAGCAGTGTCTCATTCAGCGCAGCTTTCTAAATCAAGCCCCACCTGCTGCCAGCTAGGTCCAAAAACCATCTACAGCTGGCAGCTCTATGGAAACCAGGACATTGTTGCACATAGAGCCACCTGCCGCCACCCACTTTGTTGACACTCAGGCCATATCAGGGGCCCTTATGAGAGGTCATTGATCTGGCCCAGTTGAGGATAACATCTAAAAACCCACAATCAGAAGACTCAAAATGTGATGTCCTAATGTGAGCAACTGCAATATTTAACTTATCCATCTAATGTGCACCTATTTCCAATTCACGCATGGACTGTTTCCTGGAAAAGTACTCTAAGCAATGGTTGGCTCATCCTTAACTCCTCATCCAACACACAAGGTAAGTTATTTTTAGAGAGTCTAATTTATGAACTAATAAAATAATTAACAATGATGTGTTACGAAAACATGCATATTTCTCTATATATCTTACATATATGCCAACCATTTATTATATATACATAACACATTTCATTATAACATATATTTCTAATTGCTGTCATCTCATGGGCCCCATCCACAAAGATAACCTCAGATGTTAGTCTACGTTTACTACTTTCTAGTATTGACAAATGCACTCACAAGTAGTATCTTTATGACTGTGGAGTCTCCACACTCAGGGCGTAGCCTCCGTGCTCAGGGAGGCGTCTATGCACTCAGGGCAGAGGTTCCACACTTGGGGCGGAGCACTCCACACAGAAGTAATAGGACAGGCAGAAGTGCAAAACTGCAGATAGAACCTACATTAGACACCATATTCATGTATTAGATTTTGTAGTACTACAAACAGTAGGACGAAACATCAATCACAAACAATTTGCAGAGACTCAAGCCTCTGGCTGTCCTATATGTATATGGGTGAAATTCATTTAGGAAACAGCAGGGTGTGACAACATGTAACTAAACATTGGAGTTCACAATGAGGGAGGACACACGTAACTCGGGGGACAAAAGCCAACAACTGTGGATAAACTTGAGGGAAACAGGGAGGGGCAATGCGCTATATAGGAGTGTCTTGGATAGGTGTTTTGAGACGGCCATCACCCACCCCCAAAACAGTGTAGGAATCATTAGTAAAATACAATCATATTATGCTACAATAGGCAACAATAAAATTAAATGTTATTTTGCGACAACTTTTCAATTTTCAGTGTAAATATAATTATGATTCATCTGTCCTGTATTTTCTCTCAGTCTGTTTACATGTTAATGTTAGTCATAAGTCAAAATGTAATTTCACTTCCCAAACTCCTGTGAATGCGTTTACCATCCCCCCCACCCATCTCCACCAGAATGTCGGTAAGGCCAACAGCCAATCACAGACAGGCTAAATACATTAAAAAAGAGCACGCTGCAACAAACTCTTTCCGGATCTTCACCATGTCACTTAATGTGTTTGTGGGGTTTTCCCTTCATCATGCAAATGGATGATATGAGGCAGAGGATGAGGAGGAGAAAAGCTGAGAGGATTTTCAGGCAAAAGATTAACATCTAGGCTGTCCAGCCAAGATGCAACTCTTAGGTTCTGCTTTGCACCGGATGCCATCTTGAATATGGTTTCTGAGCCGGAGCAGGATCATAATTCTGAGACATGCCACTCCCAGGCCATCCCAGCTTATATGAATATCTTAGTGGCTCTACATTTTCTTGCCATTGGACCCTTTCAGAGGGTGTCCAGTCACATTGTTGGCATCTCACAGCCAAGCCAGCCCGATGCTTGCATCAGGCAGGCCTGAGATGCATAAATAGGAAAATAAATCTCTAAATTGGCATGCCACATACACTGCCAGAAAGATAAAGGGTTTCTAGGGATTTTTATGTAATTTCCCACTTCCCATGTGTGGTAGGTGCAATTGATTGCACATCCACTTCACCACACAGTACACATCTTCCGCAAAAGACAACATTGGCACTCCATCAAAGTGCAGGCTGTGTGTGGTGCTAATGTCTGCTTTACCGATGTGTATGCTGTGTTCCCAGGCAGTCCACACAACAGCTTAATTTTCCGCAGTTCACCTGTTGCATACTACTTGGTAGGGGGCGAATTTGGGCACATGCAGCTTCTGGGTAACTGCTCTCTCACCATACAGGTAAGATATGCATAAATGTTGGTCACTTTTCTACAACCATACCAAACGACTAACACTTAAACCACATACATGACCCTAAAAGACACAGCAAGTAACGTACCATACACAATGAGAGCCATTTACAATGTTTTATTATTTTTCCCTGCAGGTGATGCTGCGTTATGCACTCTACCCTCATCTGCTCACACTATACAGATGTGCTACCACTCTATCTCAACCAAGGTACAATAGGGCATGCCTTCATATAAAAGCCATAAAGTTGTGATCCAGATGTCTTGACCAAAAGGGGGGGGTGGCTGCTACTGTACTCCCCTGAAGTTGTGTGCAAGATAATTGTCGCCGCTTGTGTCTTCCACAACATTGCAATATGGCCAGGCTTACACTTACCTCGGTATTCACAGAAGGCATTTAGGAGTCCTAAAGTTAAGACTCCTAACTTTTGTGAATACCGAAGTGAGTAAGTGTCTTCTGTGAATACCAAAATGAGTAAGTGCCTAGGATTTTGACTTAAGTTAGTTCTGCTAATCGGGCCCATAGTTTTCAAGCAAAACAAGAATTAATAGTTGCAATTTACTTAGTGTAACACATCATTCTGCCTCAGGTAAATACACATGCACTGTAAATGTTTATTATATTAGGTAAGAAAATGTAAGGGCATTCGTCCAAATTCAACATTTCCCTTCCACATCCAAATCCCAATGTCCTGCTAGACTTGGGCATGCGCTGCACTGCTCAACTGTGTGTTGTGGCCCCCATACTGCTGATGGTACGTTGCATGTACCCCCTCATTTATAATGTTCAATTTACTCTCAGTGAACGGGGATGCCTTCTCATTAGATTCCTCAACCATTTTGGGGCAAGATAGATGCGCAGATTAGCAGGCTGGAAGAGGATGCTTCTCTGAGGAGAGAATGGCATAAAATGACCGATGATGTGGAAAATTAGTTTGTGAATTACAGAGTTACATTAAAGTCAATTTGCAGCTAATATTTGTTTTACAGCATGAAATTTCCATTAGTTAGGTCAAGGTACTACAATGAAAGCAATTAGTTTTTTGTTGTTTCTCTTTGTGCCTTAAGAGTTCACCACAGATGTATTTATTTATTTACACTTTTCAACGGACTATGCTGGCCAAGGTACATCAGAGAAGGACCAGGGGCAGAACAGAGGATCATTTAACATATCACTAGTTTCATTCATACATAGAAAGGCAAGTGATGGACTTGACAAATCATATCTTATGATTGTATAAAATTTCAGAACAAAATGAAACTCACTTCTTTTTACCATATTTACTTACCAGTTCTTGCTGATGGTTGCGGTTGACCTGGCCCTTAACGTCGACCTCCTGCAGGTGCATGGAAATCTGTCCCAGCTGAAGGCACATATCTATGCAGTAAAATATACAATGACGATATGATGGAAACACAAACGAATAAAATTCCATGAGCCAGTAACAATTCATATATCAAGTCATAGGTAGAAGATTGACAACAGTTACTCAAGATGAGAACATAACTTTGATTTTGCTTTATATAGGATTCTGGGACTTGTAGTGTAATTGAGAAAGTGAAACATATAGGAGTACAAATCATTATAAGTTATTGAACAATCATGGAGTACCTTCCATAGTCACAAATGCTAATATGAAAACAATAATTTTACATATAGAATAGATCCCTGTACTTATTTTATTACCTGGCAACCCAATACAGTTGTCTGTCACAGGCAGCCCATGCAGCTAGTGGGGGTGCATTGTGGAGAGGATGTCCTTCTCAAGTGGGGTGAGATGGAGAATGATTCCAGTTTGACCACAAGGAAGAGCTCTAGCCACATCTATCCAAACAAACTTCTCTTTCACCCTTCACCTCTCATCTTCCCACATTCTTTGATGCTGCACATGGTCCGGATATCCTCTCCCAATACAAAGATTCCTTCTGCCAACTGCTGCCAGACAACTGCCTTATATGCCACACTAGTTATATATGGGGACAGGCCAAAGAAGTTTTTGTAGTTTTTGCAATAACAATCTCACTATTGTTTCAGCTTCCTCCTCGGCAAAATTGTTCCTTGGATGTGGGCTGTCTTTATGTGGTTTGAATAGAATGAGTTTTAGGTGTCAATAATTGATTTCAGGTGTATGTACTTACTAGTTAGAGTTTGATAGCAAAGACATTCTAGACTTGACCTTTAGTGGAAGTAATGGATGTAGGGTAAACGTATAAGTGTATATAATCATATTTTAGAAACAAAGAATCTCCCACGTTAAAATTGCTCACCCATCATCTCACCGGGAGATCGCATAATGCATCTCTTCTGATCGCTGGAGACTTTAATACCACATTCAAGCCTATGCATGGCCTTGCCTCAGCCATTGAAATGGAAGATGAAGCCAGACCTCTTTAATCCTGTATGGTCTCGGCAATGCAGTTAATGTCCATTACTTTGATTCATGGCTTGTGAGCCTGCAGTAGGAGATTTAAATCTGACAGATCCCTAGCTTCTACTCTTGAAAGCGGTGGTAGCCAGAGTAGAATTGACTATGTTATCATTGATACTGATCTCTGGCATTTTTCACTAGACCTTGAAATCTTGCCCAGATCCGATAGTGATTATAATGACAAATAGTTTATGAATAGCAACATTTTTGGCACTGCTCAAAGATGGTGTTAACCTTAGGAAACAACAGGAAAACTGTTAAATTGTCAAAGCTATGTCTCAAAACTGACACACTACTACAAATTTACACCAAATGTAATAACATCTTAGATCCATCCATGAATTGTTCTCCTTATATGATTCCATTAATTGATCTGCCCAACAATTTTTTGCAGCCTTGCATTTATTATGCACTAAGGAAATCCAACGTAGTAAAAGAATAGATCACCAGTCTCTGTCTTGGTATCCCACTGAGTGAGGCCAAAGGAAAATTAATCAAACACAAGGAGATGATGGATGGAGCCCTGAAACCTTTCAGGCACTTACCCCCAGTCACAGATCTGGGTTGCATCCATCATCGTTCTTTAGTTCACTTCGCCACCCCAGTTCAGACCCAGGCATATACAAATCAGTCTTGACTCTGTTCTTCTTGCGAACAGTCCAGCCCGAACTGCCAAACCAGGTCTTCCCTGGACTGGAAACAAGCATCCTGGGACCAGTTTCGGGGCAACGCCCCTCAAAAGCAAGGCTAACTTGAATCCAGTGGCAAAGTAAGCAAGGGACCAACATCTGGGCATACCATGTCAACTTCGAGCGAACAAAGCAAATACAAGGAGATGATGGACGGAGCACTGAAACTTTTCAGACACTCACCCCCAGTCACAGATCTGGGCTGAATCCATCATTGTTCTTAATCTCACTTCACCACCCCAGTTCAGACCCAGCCATATACAAATCAGTCTTGATCATGTGCCTCAGGGGAACAGTGCAGCCCAAACTTCCAAGCTAGGTCTTACCTGGACCGGAAACAAGGAAAATGAATGCCATTAAACAGGGGGTTCGTGAGCTAATCAGAGTAGCTTGTGCACAATATAAGCAAATTACATCCTTTTACAAGCAGAGATGCATTGATCCAAACTGGTTGGCATTGGTTGAAGCTTCTAAGAGAAAAGCTTCTCAAACTGGTTGACATATCTTTGTATGTGGAAGTTAAAAAACTTGTAATTTCCTTAAATTCTCTGTGCAGTCTCAACAGTGGGTAGAACACTTTAAGGAAATGTTTGAACCAACTAGATCAGGGACTGTTACTACTGCAAAAATTCATTAGATGCTCAGGGTGTATCCAGTATTTAGAGGCTATCTTGTACATTTTGTGGAATCCATTTTGTATTTCTAGCAGCCATTTTGTTTGCCATGTGCTCACCATGTGCTTTTTCCTCCCTTAGTGTTGACTGCTCTTGTAATCTGCCTAGAAACAAACTATACTTAGTATCTTCTACCTTTGCACATGCCCAGTTGAGTTTGCAGCTGCTAGTAGTCTGTAACTGTCAGGATATGTTTATCAGTGTTAGCAAACTGTTAACTCCTCCCACTTGTCGACTGTGCAGTTTCTATATGACCGTATATGTGCATAACTCCTCTCAAGTATACTTGTACCGTCTTCTTTTAGCCCCTGCGTGGGTATAAAAGGACCATGGCCCTTCTGTTCAGTGTGCTACCTTCATTCAACACCACAGGGTGCTGGGTGAATGTGGTTCCACCTCATGAGGTTTATTAAACTCTGTATTTTCTATTCCAGTTTCTGTGCCAACTTCTTTCTAATAGTCTGAGGACTCTGTGCAGAGAAGGGCGAACCCCTTGCACTGGTAGGCCTAGCTGAGGCCTATTTTCTACAAAGGGAAGGAGAGTGTCATAGATCCCATACAATTTTCATTGGATGATACTCTCAGGGCTATTCAGTCCTTGCAAACCAAGAAGGCGCCAGGACAAGGTCCCAGGAGATCTGTTTCCTTCTGAGCCTGCTGTTTTGGGACCATAATTAAATGCATTGTCAAACAGGATTATCATTCCTTCTATCATCTTCATGGCCAAAGCATGTTGTCTTGCACTCTCTTCCCTATACGTTTTGATTTGGTCTTGGTGCATCCTTGACATGTCCTGGCAACATTTCACAGGGTTTTCCAAGGCACCAACCTTCACTTCAAACGTCTGAGGGGGTATTTGTTGTGAGTCTGAAATGTCAGACAGAGTAGCACAAATTCCCTGCACCACGTCGGTCTGTTGTTGGAAAGATTCTTCCTCCCACTGGCCAACATGAGCATCTGAAATTCCCCTCCACATGGAGGGGACGCCTAATAGGGATATGTATATTAAGTATGGTTTTTCTTCTATAATGTACAGCGCATTATGGAATAAATACACTTGTAAGGATCCTGAGTTGCGTTGGCCTTTGTATGGGTCATTTGATTTTCGGAAAATTGAGTATGTGGAACAATGTATGTTTAAGCAAAAGACTAGGCAAGAGATGTTTGATTGTGTACAAATGTGGGAGAAAAAGTACGTGAATGAATGAATGTGTTGCTTTCTTGGATGTACTATTTCTTTTGTATATAATTAGCTGGCTCCCCTAGAGGGGATACTTAACTAGGTTTAGGTATATAAAAGTATTTCTTCTTTGGTGACTAGTACCCCGAGGAACTAAATATGTACATAAAAGGATCCTGGTCTGTGCACTTAGTAACATTCATAAGTGATGAGATGCAGAGCGTTTTTTCTGGTGTTCTGCCAGCCAAATCTAGTGAATATGACGTGCAACAAGTATTTACAAATGGTTTGGTTTAAGTACAGTCTGTGGGCTGTCTTTTGTTTCTGTCTTAAGTGTTGATCTGTGGGTTAAATGTGTGTTTAAATGTTGTGGTGTGGTAAATTGTGTTTTGGATGTTGCTAGCACTGGAAAAAGCGTGTGATTGAATGACTGTGAATATGTGAAAGAATTCTGAGAAGTGAAATTGTTAAGGAGTAAATTTAATTTGGTCTCATCACCATCAATAAGTCGCAAAAGGAAATTGAGAGGGGTGTAGCTAGAGAAAGAGCAACCCCTGTGATTTGATGACACCCTTAATGTACAAAAGTATTAATGAAGAGTAATTAGGGACCGGTTAAAAGTTTAGCTTGAGAAAATTGTGGGTGTTTCTACTTTTCAAATTGTTCCTATGCAGCTTTGTGTTCTTGGTGGTTCAGTGAGCCAATGTGCTGGGTCCACAGGGTTGTAGGTTCTAATTTAAGATGAACCTGCTAATCTGAGAATTGAAAATAAACTTATGACCCATGAAAAGAAATTGTATATCAAAATAAATTTTTCCATAGGGCAAATTATTGCAGTTTAGATGAAATTAGGAAGGCTTTTTGTCTTTGACAGCTTCAGGGCTGTGCGAGGCAGATTTTGACCTTGCAGCCTGTACGGTGGGGGCTAGAAATAGGAGCGAGTAAACCAGGAGGTGAAATCACTGCTTAGAAAGCGTCTCTGACATGAAAATGTGTAATGCTTGCAGCAGGAGAGCCTTGGAGAGAGGTGGGGGCCAGGAGTGCTCGCTTGCGCTGAGGGGCTATTTTTAGCTTCTCTGATAAGACAGGGCAGCTGAGGAACCGAAACTCAAGGAGCCTTCCTTGTCCCTATTTTGAGCAAGAGCAGTTAGAATTTCCATAGAAAACTGTTTTTTTTTTTTTTTTAAACTGTTGCATTAATCCTAGACAAAAAGTAAAAAGAGGCTCTTGCTTGAAATTTTAAGGGCTATATGCCTATATAAAAACGATTTTCCAATTTAGAATTAATTTTCTTAGTGGAAATTGTGGCCCAAAGCTAACATGGAATATCAGATAAGTAATTTTACTTTTAGAAAGTTAAAATTAAGATGACCTGTGTGTCAGAAGTGACACAGTCAGTTCAGCTGACAGCTGGTCATCATAAAGATGACCTACTGTCAGATGGGGGTGAGTAAGGCAAGAAAATCAGTTATTGATTTTAAGCCTGACAAATTAAGCCGGCCAGAATATTCGACTCAGAGCTGTAGGTTCAGTAATTGCGCATCACTGCTCATTTATATATGCTATTGTAATTTGTCTATGCTTTCTGTGCTTGGTATACTGATTGGATATTATGTAACCATTATGATTTGTAGCCCCTGCAAAAAGGTGACCTGAATTTTTCTAAAATATCGCACTAGCTAAATCCTGTTCTGTTTCTTTGGAAGTGTATAAGTATGCCTTTGATCCCTTAAAGGAAATCAGGTTTCCTTTTTCATATTCTTTATATGGGGATAAAAGGCCTAAAAAAAAAAAAAAGAAAAAAAAACGAAATTGTGTGTTTTACAATAGATTAAATTCAGATACAAAATGTCACAGCATTTAATCTTTTGTATAGGGTATTCAAAGGCATTCACATTATACAGAACGACAGAGTTGTGTTGGCTTGAAAGGTTGACTTGAAAGGCGTGTGAATTCGACGCCTTTACGTGTCAAGCAGCTGTGACAGCACAAATTCTTCTATTTCTGACTCCGGCCACAGAAAACAGCTGAATTACTACCCTTTAAAAACACGGAGCAAACATCCTGCATTTCAGACTGCTGTTTTAAAGGTTAGAAATGTAGTATCATTATTTTCGATAAACAGAGGACAGATTGACAGTAGGGATTTCTTTTGTTAATGCCTTTTTACATAAGGATAAGAGTGGGTTTTGATGTTACATAATAAAAGTGGCACAGACTTAAAATGATTATATTAAAAATGTTATTTAACATAGGTGCATTAACTTCGTTTTTTTACTATTCATAATGCCTAAATCATGATGCTGTGACCTCCTAGCATCCAAATTGAATTTAAGCCGTGCTATACAGCAATAGGGGGTCAATTACATGTGAAAATGTCACTTTATCCAGGCGTACAAAACTTATTTTTATAAGGGCATACATTATACATTTCTGATGCCGCATCTCTGGGATATGTAGAGGACATTCTGGGGATGACTATTATGCAAAAACATTGTAGGATATTCATTTTTAAGTGCCCTACACATCAAAGTCGAAATTGAATAAAATTCATTATTTAAATGAGATTTCTCCAGTCAGAGCAGCTTTTAAACTGCCTTAGGCTACAGTAAATGCACATATGTAAGCATAGACTTAATAGCTGACATCTATACTGCTCAAGCACTCAGTACACTGCTTCCAAATATAACTATGTACAAAAACTGGCAGAAGTTATTATGCTTACCTCTGAATTGCTGGTAGACACGATTGGATTGGGTTTTGCTGTTTCGCCTTCGGTCTCTAGGGTCACTTTGACTTGGGAGCACCGCATGACAACCTTGCATACAAGATGGAACAGCTGCATAGGTTAAAGGCCGAACTCCTACATTTAGAAGCCTGGCAGGGCTCGGCTTCACATGAGCCTTGACATTTCGACATTTGAAAGACGAAATGGCAGGGCAGGGACAGAAAGAGGTTTTGCTTACCTTTTTTTTTGGCAAAAGCAAGTTTTTGTGCACTCAATGAACATAGTATAATGGTATATGTGACCTCTCTTTAAAAGACAATGTCTCTGCCATATATATAGTACAAATGCTTTTAGGGCTGAATTCAGGAAGCAATGGGATTTAGTTTGAATTCATGCGGCCTCATGTTGCACTACTACATTTGCTAAGGGAATATGTTCTTTAGCTAGCTTACTGTGCTATTTAGCTCCTCAGAGTTTGTTTAGGCCCAGTTGCTATACATTGAGGTTGATAGTGTTGACAGAATGAAACCTATTTTAGGTTTCCTACTGTCAAAAATGGGGGAGGAGGCTAGCTCCTCTACAAATTAAGGGTAGGCAAATTTATGTGTTCTCTCTCTTTTTCTAAACTGTCTGTGAAATAGCCATGAGACATTTAATTGGCTATTCAGTAATACTGTTTTAAACATTATTAGCATTAATAAAATGAATAAATATATTTTGCTATGTTACTACCCATCCTCTCTGATGGAATTATGAGAGATGAGTAGTCTAGATTGCTGCTTCCTTATTTGATCTTTAAGGGGAACTAGCTGTGGGTAGTTTTTGTTTGAAAATTCTCAGGTGACAACACCACTATTGTTTGTTATTCTCATGCTACATACAGTTTTGCGAGGGCATTGCTAGTTTTTATTAGCTAGTCTGTGTAAATAAACTGACAGTCCTTACTAGAACTGATGTTGCATAGTTTGGATTGTGAAAAAGTAGAATGCAGGGAAGATGTCTATGCGATCCTTAGCAAACATTTTTGAGGAAAATGTTGTTTTATAGGAGTCTGTTAGTCACAAGATGTTCCACTGGAGAACGTGTACCCATTATGTTGAAGTTTTTAGTTCTTTATGTAATAGGAATCCTTGTTAAATTAGCAGTGTTAGATTTTCCTGTTGCTCCTATAACATGAGAGCATGGTCCTGAGTATACAATGTAGATGCTTTTATTAAGAAAAATCATTTTAGAAGTGTCTGCAGTCCTGTACAAGTAATGCAAAGTTTATGAGTAAAAGTGTATAACATTTCCTTTTTCTTGAGGGTCTTTAGATGATTAAGATAGAAATATACATATGTAAAGATTTGGAGTATGTCTGTACTGTTTTTCTCTTTTCCTCAGAATTTGCTAAATGAACACAGACTTCCTTGTCTGCTTGGGATTGGGTGACGTATTACTCTTGTCAGTTCACTAAAGAGTTCCTTTTATACTTGCCAATAGGTTCAGGCTGTTGTTTTATTTACTCTCAAATATATGAAAGTGGTTCCAGGGTGCCTTGTTAATATATGGGGCGTCCCTAGACTAGGAAGTATTCTGAGATTATCCTCTCTGTTGATAGATTATTTCTGTGCCTTGTCTAAAGACCTTTTGTTCTGTCCACCAATAGATATTTGCTGCTTTACAACCATTGCCAGAGGGGTGCGGACAACAGATCCAGCTTGAGGAGTCAGCACCAGTCCAGTTTGAAGTCAAAGTGAAGGTAACCAGCACAGGCATTGCTGGCAACCAGGACCTCAGTGAAGGTATAAGGCCGGAAGCACTGGGATGAGTGTACCCCTGCTACTATCTTGGGCAAAAGACGGGGTCACAAATCAGAAAGGAAAAATCGTGGATCAAGCTTTTGATGCCCAGCCGAGAGTCACAGACCGACCAGGAAGGCGAGAAAGTTTTTGCTTGAGGTAACCCCCTTTGAAACAAGGGTTGCTTCAGAGATCCTAGCATCAGGCCTCTGAATCTTGGTCCTAAAGTGGCTGTAACGTTTTCACCTTTGTTGGTCAAGAGATACCTGGCCAAGCCAAATACAATCTATGGCCCCAAAGAAAGAGCAGTGTGCCAGCAGAGCAATACAGGAGTTAGGGAAGGACTTGAGTTCAGGGTACAGGTGCTGTGTCTCTGGTGCCTGTTAGATTGAAATGAAGAAAACTGGTGCACTGCCTGAGACACTGGACAGGATCGCTGAGCACATTTGCCCTGGTGGGTGATTGCCCTATCCTGAAAGAAGAAACTTTTCCCTTGAAACTAGGCCATGATTCCTGAGTTGCGAGTTGTGCAGCTCCACCGTGGGAACAACAGGAGCCTGCCTGTGAGGCTCAAACGGACACAGGGAGAAGACTCCCCTCTGGTTGGTTGTACAGCGGCTTTAATTTCCCAAGGACTTCTTTTTCTTTTTTTTTGTTGAGAATGTACCCCATTGATCGTCCCATTTTTGAGGAGGAGCAACCCTTTGCAGCTCTTCGTCCTAATTCTCATGGTCCTGTGTAGTCCTCCTGGTCCTCTGGATCCAGGATCATTTTTGTAAATAATATGTCTGACTGCTTTAATGTTTGTATTGGGTATAATGATAGATACTCTAGCCCTCATAAAGGAAACACTGGAAAAGTCTAGCGAAAATGTTTTTGAAGTTGAAATTGATGGTAACTGAAATGCATAGGAGCCTTGAAAATGTTTTTACTGGATGGTTCTAGGATTTGCTTAGGACTAGAAAGCTAATAATTCTGTTTCTGATAATAGTAATTACTCTCTCCTGCTATCTGTATGACCCAATTCTCTGTTCCCTCTGTATTTCTGTTTATACCTTCTACATACCCGCTTAACAATATTTAGAATGAGAAATGCCCACCTAGCAATGAATTAGGATATTTATGAAAAAAAAGTTTTAAAAAAAAATTAATATGCATATTTTTCATTTTCCTACTGGATTATGGCAGATGTCTTCAGCTAACGCTAAAAGGGTCATCTGTTGTAAATTGGATGCGATTAAATTAGCGTTAGCAGAATCCATCCGGTATTTAGAGGCTATCTTGTACATTTTGTGGAATCCATTTTGTATTTCTAGCAGCCATTTTGTTTGCCATGTGCTCACCATGTGCTCTGTCCTCCCTTAGTGTTGACTGCTCTTGTAATCTGCCTAGAAACAAACTATATTTAGTACCTTCTACCTTTGCACATGCCCAGTTGAGTTTGCAGCTGCTAGTAGTCTGTAACTGTCAGGATATGTTTACCAGTGTTAGCAAACTGTTAACTCCTCCCACTTGTCGACTGTGCAGTTTCTATATGACCGTATATGTGCATAACTCCTCTCAAGTATACTTGTACCGTCTTCTTTTAGCCCCTGCGTGGGTATAAAAGGACCATGGCCCTTCTGTTCAGTGTGCTACCTTCATTCAGCACCACAGGGTGCTGGGTGAATGTGGTTCCACCTCATGAGGTTTATTAAACTCTGTATTTTCTATTCCAGTTTCTGTGCCAACTTCTTTCTAATAGTCTGAGGACTCTGTGCAGAGAAGGGCGAACCCCTTGCACTGGTAGGCCTAGCTGAGGCCTATTTTCTACAAGGGGAAGGGGAGTGTCATAGATCCCATACAATTTTCATTGGATGATACTCTCAGGGCTATTCAGTCCTTGCAAACCAGGAAGGCTCCAGGCCAGGACAAGGTCCCAGGAGATCTGTTTCCTTCTGAGCCTGCTGTTTTGGGACCATAATTAAATGCATTGTCAAACAGGATTATCATTCCTTCTATCATCTTCATGGCCAAAGCATGTTGTCTTGCACTATCTTCCCTATATGTTTTGATTTGATCTTGGTGCATCCTTGACATGTCATGGCAACATTTCACAGGGTTTTCCAAGGCACCAACCTTCACTTCAAACGTCTGAGGGGGTATTTGTTGTGAGTCTGAAATGTCAGACAGAGTAGCACAAATTCCCTGCACCACGTCGGTCTGTTGTTGGAAAGATTCTTCCTCCCACTGGCCAACATGAGCATCTGAAATTCCCCTCCACATGGGATGCCCTCTGATATGGCCAGCAGGTTGACCAGCACAGGTGGCACAAGGGAGGTTGTGGGGAGGAGATTCCTACATAGGGGATACCTGCAGCTCACTATATGTGTTCCCTCCGTCAGATGTTTGAGAATTCCAGAGAATACTTGACTCATTGTGTGGGTCCGAAATAATGCCATTGTTTAAAAAAAGGCGATAGATATATTCCTAATAATTGCAGATCTATCAGTCTTACCGACAACCTACAGAAGGTGTTTTGGTGCTAATTTCTTGAGTGGTTAGAAAAGCTAAAATTCTCTCTCCCTTTCAAGCAGGTTTTCTCACCAGAGTGAGCACGATAGATCAGATCATATGACTCAACCTTATTGCTTGGAAATACTTAAAGCTTTACAAAGACAACGTTATTTCCAAAAATGCAGAATGTCATTACTTCATAATGCATCTGTAGAAAGCCACTACTCCTAAAACTGCCCCATTGGCTATTGAGGTATCCCAGGCAAAGGCACAGGCTGCAGCCCTCTATGGGGCTGATATCTGGACGGGTGGGAGATACTGGTGTTCTGACCTTGAAAATAAAACAGTTTAAGGTCTTTATTTAGTTTGCCCAAGAGTACCCCATCATTCCTTTATTCTTTAATACGGGGCTCAAATGGATTGGTCATTTACCTATTTTAAAACCTCTCCTCTCCTGGGTAAGATTGTGGTCAACCTCAGAACTATCCACTTATAGGCATGCCATGGAAGTAGTATTGAATTGGGGGGAATATAATCATAGTCTGTGGCTTTCACGCATCAAATCACATCTTAGTGGCCCAGATTTGAGCATTTACTGGAGCAAATCCCTCATTGATAAACAATAACACCAAAGCTGTTGTTAAAGTGGCATTTTGGAAGAGCATGACCAATTCATACCATTGTAATGCTAACTGCTAAGCCAGGAGCATTGGTGGATACGTTTTTATCAATTAAACCTGCACTTACTTGGAAAAATACAAGAATGCATATCTACCACCCAGGCCCATACATTGTTTATAAAATTCAGGTTAGGCACAGTGTAGGCCAAAAAGTTCACACGTAAGTGGAAATCAAATCTAACTAAATCTTTACATTGTGTTATTTTTTTAAATTGCTGTTTTAACTCTTTTCTGGTCTTGCGTGGTACAGTGCATGTTAGTGATCCAGCGCAAGACCGGGAATCGGGGCAAATTTACAAATATCCTCCCTGCTTCGCAGACCCGTCGTCACACTAACTCATTCACACACACAGTTATTGGTGGGGCCCATAACACCAACATTCATACGTCTTTTACACGAGTCTGCACACAGGAGGGATGAATGATTCAAGCGCTAGACATGTGGGGGAACACCTTATAACCTAAAGGGAAGAAAAGGTATTTTACAGAATATACATTAACATTCGTCACCTATAGATCCTTAATCTCAAACATCAAGGCACTCCACCCACTTGGTCGACGGACCAATTAGTTGAACCAGCTAAAACACATTTAAGACTTAGAATCCTTCACCTTCTTCTTTGAATGACCACAAACTCATATTTCTGTTAATCATTAATGGTTTATCTAAATAATAATTCATTAAGTCCCAACATTTGTATTTAATCAAAGTTTAAAAGTTTTAGTCAATTTATGAAAATTGCTGGACATTTATATTTACCTATTCTGGCTATCGGGATTTTCTCTAGTTCATTTGGCTCTGATTAACCAAACTTTAGCCGTTAAATTTTCCAAATAAACAGGCCAAAGTCAGAAAGTGCTCTGCTCAGCACGTTACAGTCCCAAAGATCGCCAAAGGACCAGAAGTCGTGCCAGCATCAGTCATCGCCTGTGGGGTCAAAGAGGGTGTGCAGTCATAGTAACCACCGAATGTTCCCGTCCCTCCCTATTCTACTACTCTTTTATAATACATTTCGGGATAACATGCAACAATTTTTAGGCGGAGAAAGTTCATGATTGGCTAATCCAGAACGTCCGATTTCAGTTTGTCTGTTTTCACATGGATTTTGTCGATTCACTTCCGGGGGTGGCGTAATCCTTCATGTTTCAAAATGTGGGTTTCTTACTTGTATGATTCAATTGTTCTTTTAAACCAGTTTTTACTGTCCCGGGTCTTGGCAGTCCACCAAGATCCTATCCTTGACCGGGAACAGTGTGGAATAGGTTATGTGGAGGTTCACGGAGCCATCCGAGTCTGCGCAGTAGAGTACGCGCTCACGAGACGGTAGCCACTTCTGAACTCCATGTCGTGCGCCATATTTGGGTAGGCCGCAATTGTCAACTTAAGCGAAACAAACACAAAAATATAATTAATACAAAGAAATAAAGATTCTAATGTTAATCCCTTTATGTATTAGTATCTACCTAGCATACAGCAACATTTAAAGCAATATATTTACCTTTACGGTCCTCCATGAAGATGAAAACATCACAAAAAGTAACATAAATCATGCAATATCTAATTACCACATATTCTACTATTAATATGCGTACGTATTTTAATTATTTAAGTTATTTCGCCATGCAAATTAGCAGTTCCCACATATGATTTGTGTATGCAAGGGTTATGTTATTTCCACAAGCAACCCATTAGTACAATTATAATTAGTAGATTATATAGTTAATCTTTTCATGTAAATAGAGGAGGTATACAAAATGTTGCTCTACCTGCTCCATCAATCCCCCCTTTGGTGATTTTCTAAACATCACCACACTACCTAAAATTTTGTAAAATTTTCTGTTAAAGAAATGAATTTGGTTCTCCCAAATTTTGTTATATCACATTACTGTTTCACCGGTCTCTTCTTCTCTTGCCTTTCTATACATATTCTCTTTCCACTCTTCTAATTCTACCTCTTCAAATTCTCTTTCTTTTCTTTCTTTTTCTCTTTTCTTAATAGTTTCTCCTTTCATGTTATTTTGTCTTTTCTTTCTTTTGCAACATAAACATCCTAGTCTCAGAATTAATACTAAAAATATCACACATTTTAATGGAAATAAGATTTTGCCTATAAATGTGCTACCTAGTTTTAATAGAAAGTCTTTAATAGAAGATAACTTCTTTCCAATCTTTTCCCACACACCGTCAACCTCCAGTGGTGCAATCTGTTCATGCAAATCAGTTATATTCTTTATGTAGGTCTTTAGGTCTAGACTTTCGACTGTAATGTAAGTACAACAATGTTGAACTTTCAGCATCCCACAGACTCTACCCTCTTTTGCTAAAATTATATCAAGGGCAAGTCGATTTTGCATTACCATAGCACGCATGGCAACCATTTCAGTATTTACCAATAAAAATCCTCCAGCAGTGCTTGTTGACAAGCGATCCACTACTGTTGATAACTTTCTAATTTTATGTGCATTTAGAGATATTCCAACTGCAGGTATCAGTGCTCCAAAATGTCTCCTACAATTTTGACCAAGATTCTCTTCTTCTACGTTTTAGATAACTACTTATCCCATGTGCACCATCCTGTCCTCTTCCCACATGAAATATCTTCGGGAAAACCAGGCCTAGATAACATGTGCCATACCAATGATCTGGTAGTCGATAATATGCTTTATTCCCGCAGATAAAATATAATCCAGGAAATACAGGATCATTTTCACCTTTAAATCCCCATCCACCCATGATTCTATAAGTATCATGGCAATCACGGTTACCTACAAAATAGTTGTCATATGCCGTTTGATTCCTTCTAATACACAACTTTCATTTCTGGAGCCAGTCCAAAGCCATTGTTGGACTAGCTTCTCCTTTCAAATGTTTTACTCTTTCAACATCCCAGACTGTCTTTTCTTCCATTGCCTCAGGTACCTTCTTCTGCATTTTCAATCTCCTTTCTTCTACCATATCTAAGAAAGACTTCTCTTCTCTTTTCAGACTACCAGTTAGGTTGTTTCTAAATATTGACTCTAATGTCAGTTCTTTGGTTTCTAAGAAAAATTCACCTAATACCTTAGCAGGTTTTACTTTATTCAATTTGCTAACTACAGGTACTTGTGAAAATATGTTATCTACATCATAAAAATAATATTCTAGTTTCCCTATCTTGTAAAACAAACTTGCTAATACACTACATGTTATTCCATATGTTACTGGGAGGTGATGGTATGTCACTCCCTCAGATACTGATGCAGGCAACTGCATGCAAACGTAGCCGTCCCTCACATCCATTGTCTTCACATATTCAAATAATAATTTTGAAAAAACATTGTTAGAAAAATCATTTATAGACCTATCTTTATGTAAATACTTTCTATCTATTTCAGTTGGGTTAACTCTTTGAATCTTTTCTACATTAGTCTTATTCTCACTATGTCCTTCTATTGTTTCTAATGTAACCTTAAACAAAATAATTAAAGCCAACGCACTCCACAGAAGCATTAGTAAACCTGTACAACAACAACACATTTTGAACCATCTTCTAAGGAACGTACATTTAGATTTTGTACTTTCTACATTTGCCATTTCATAAAATGATCTTTTGACTTAGCCTCTTCTACTTCACAACTAGTTTTGACTAACCAAAGGCTCTAAGCACCTACTTGGTTCTTTTCAGATTATGTCTTTTCCAGAATATTTTTGTTTTCCTCCCGCAGAGCACTTTGGGTTTCTTCAGTTTGGCATTTGATCGTCTTTCACTTTTCTTTCAGAATCTTGATACAGAATTTTCTGAACATCCATTTCTTCTCCAATGTCGGACAAGATAACTCTCAGGATTTCCGATTCTTCGTCTTCCTCAACCACTCTTGGTACAGTCACCTTTAGATCCCCTTGGCTACCAGCCTCTTCTTTTACTTCAGGCAGTGCCACATATGACCATTCCGGTGACTTATACTTCTGGTTAGTTTTTCTTGTCCTTTTACTTTCTTCTGCTGTTGTTTGCTCAATGTCTTTTGATTTCTCTTGACTGGATACCTCATTCACCTGTTCAGCTCTAGATGAATTTACTCGTGTCAATCTGTATCTTAATCTTTTTATCTTGTTTGGCCAAACTTCATCCCTTGCTGGCCTTTTCAGCTTACTTCCTTTTTCATTTTTCTCGGTTCCCCATGCTCTTTTCCTCAGGACTCGTCCTTCTGGTATTTCTTCATCACTGTCCTCTGATTCAGTTCCAACTTGACCTTTACTTTCAGTAGTCTTTCTTTCCACCACTTCCCTTTTATTACCTAAGTAACCGCGTGGTTCTTCCACACAATCTTCCTGCTGACTAACTTTCCCTTCTTCTATCCGGATGTGTGATTTCCCTACAACTCCTCGGGGGTCTTCCGCAAAAATCTTTCCCTCACTCTCTGGATCTGGTACCTTATCATCTAATTTGGTTACTTCAGGTGGAATTTCTTTTGAATTTTCACTCGGAACTTCTTTACCAAGGATTTCTTGGACAGTCTCTTCACCGTTTGTATTTCTACTCTTGTGTGCTTGTACTGGTTCAGTGTCTGATTCTGAGCTGGTACCAGAAATCTGCAATTTTCTTCTTAAAGGAAGATTTTCTGGAGCAATAACTGGACTTGGTTCTAGCTCCTCCCTTTCAGGGTTTTGTACTGCTCTTATGTCTTCAGTATCTGATTCAGAACTTGTATCTGATTCTTCAACGTATTCTCCTTCCTTGTTATCCACTGGATTTGGAATTCACAAGGTGTGACTAGCTTGAATCCAGTTCTTTACTCCTGCACATTTTACAGCTGTCGTTGTGGTCAGAATCACCCGACGAGGTTTTCCCCAAAGTGGGACCAAACAGTTTCGTCTTCTATGCACTTTTATTCTCACCCAATCACCTGGGCTTAGATCATGAGCTGACTTCTTTTCAAGGGTGGTGGCATCCGATCCAACCTGATGAAACACAGAATGAACGGAATCAGCCAACCCCTTACAGTAATCCAGCACCAAGTCATCAGATATAGGCAACAACTTGTTGACTGGTATGAATACATGTCTCATTGCTCTCCCCATTACTATCTCGTGGGGACTCAAACCTGTGTTCCTATCTGGAATAGATCTGATAGTCATGAGATGACTACCAGAGGCAAGACATCAGGCCATTTCAATCCTGTGGCTAAACACATTTTTCCCAGGCTATTATTAATAGTGCCATTCACTTGTTCCACCACAACAGAAGCCTCTGGGCGATAGGCACAATGTAGTTTTTGTTGTACATTTAATGCTTCACAGATTCATTTCATGATTTCATTATGAACATTTTTTCCTCTATCTGACTCAATCGTGACTGGAAAACCGAATCTAGGAATTAATTCTATTAATAGTAGTTTAGCTACGGTGATTCCATCACTTTGTCTAGTTGGGTATGCTTCCACCCATCGAGAAAACAAACAAACCATCCCTAAAAAATACCTCAACCTGTTGCAGGGGGGCATTTCAATGAAGTCAATCTGCATTCTGGTGAAATGCCCGCCTTCTCGTCCTATCGTTACCAGACTTACCACTGTTTTTCTTCCAGTATTGAATTGCTGACATGTAATGCAACTTTGGCAAAGACTTTCAGCTACAAGTCTGAATTTGGCATTGTACCATGTTTGTTTGAAAAGTCGGATCATGGCATCTCTCCCTACATGTGCTTGTCCATGATACATCCACGCCATGGCAGAGACCATGCTATCAGTCATGACTGGTCTTCCATCCCGATAAACCCACACATGATCTGTTTCCCTTGGTGCACATCCTGCTTTTACCTACTGTCTCATTTCCTCATCCCCTGCTTCTTCCTGCAACTGTCTCACCTCCTCCCATGTATTCACTGTGTTAGTAAACAATAAGGGACATGAATTCATTTCTCTTTCTCTTCCCCTATTTACAGAGTTCTGATTTTGTGCACAATATTGGGCCATGCCGTTGGCAAACTGGTTGCCAGCTGAAATGTAATCGTTAGACCTCGTGTGAACTGCACACTTCACAACAGCTAACTGTTTAGGCAGCTGTATCGCCTCAAGCAATTTTCCAACCACTTCAGCATTCCTTATAGGAGTTCCACTCGATGTCAAAAACCCTCTTTGGGACCAAATCTGCCCAAAGTCATGCACCACACCAAAGCCATATTGACTATCGGTTATCGCAGTCACTCTCACATTTTTTCCAAACTTGCATGCTCTGGTTAATGCAAAAAGCTCAGCAACCTGGGCTGATTTGACTCCTTTCAGACAAGATGCTTCCAGTACATCTGCTACCGTACATACTGCATATGCTGCACTCAGAGCTCCCTCATCTGTTCTCAAGCAGGATCCATCCACAAACATCACATAGTCACTTTCTGTCAAAGGTACATCCTTTATATCAGGACGTGGTTTGGTACAAAAATCAAGCACTTCCAAACAGTCATGATCCACATCGTCTCTGACTTCCACATTCTCAGCATCAGGCAACAACGTTGATGGATTTACATTCAGACATCTCACAAGGCTCACATTTGTTGCACCTAAGATGACTTTCTCATATTTAGTCAGACGACTATGCGTCATGAACTGAGTACGGCTCCTTGTTAAAAGGATTGCCACATCATGAGTTACAAACACTCGCACAGGATATCCCATCACAATTCCTTCACTCTGTTCCAAGCTCTTACAAGTAGCCGCCACAGCCTTCAGACAACCTGGCAATGCTACAGCTACAGGATTCAATATGGCTGAGAAATATGCGATTGGTCTGCGCAGTTTTCCATGTTTCTGTATTAACACAGAAAGTGCACATCCATTTCTTTCGCTGCAATAGAGCTCAAACTCTTTTTCATAGTCAGGCATACCAAGTGCTGGTGCTTCACACAAACTGTCTCTCAATTGTTTAAAAGCCATCAACTCTTCTTTATTCAATTCAATAGGATCTTTTACATCACTTCTTGTCAAGCGTACCAAAGATTTTGCAATCAGGGAAAAGTTACTTATCCACTGACGACAATATCCAACCATTCCAAGAAACATTCTCACTTCTCTTTGCGTCATTGGGGCGCTCATTCCTTTTATTTTCTTGATCCTTTCTGCAGTTACTTTTCTCAGTGCTTTTTCAATTTTGTGGCCTAAATATTGTACTTCTTTCTGACAGAATTGCAATTTCGACGGAGATACTTTAAGTCCTCCATCTGTCAAATGATTTAGCAATGCTATGGTATCTACTACACAAGCTTCTCGAGTTTTTGACGCCACAAGCAGGTCGTCAATGTATTGAACCAGTACTGAGCTTTCAGGCATTTTTTATATCTTCTAAGGACTTTTTCAATATCTGGTTAAATATTGAGGGGCTCTCTGTATACCCCTGTGGGATTCGGCATCATGCCAAATACGTTCGCCAAACTGGAACGCAAAAATCTGCTGACTGTCAGGATGCAATGGAATAGAAAAGAAAGCATGACACAGATTAATTACTGTGTACCATTCTGCGTCATGAGGGATCTGATACAAGATTACAGATGGATTTGGTACAATGGGACAGCATGATACAACGATTTTGTTTACTTTTCTCAGGTCTTGTACTATTCAAAAAGTTCCATTAGGCTTTTTCAGTCCCATAATTGGTGAATTACATGGACTACTCATTATTTCTCTCAAAATACCTCGCTTAATCATTTTCTCTATTATAGGTGTGACTCCGGTAATTATCTCGGGTGTCAATTTATACTGTGGAATATTTGGGTAACTCACTCCTTCCTTTACAGCAATTTTTACGGGATCTACATTTTTCATCAGACCCATATCTTCTCCTGTAAAATCCCATACTTCTGTTTTTACTGTCTTTTTCAATTCTTGAGGCAATTCCTCAGGGTCAAATACAGCAAATGCCTCAGTAACTTCAGTTTCCATGTTAGCCATTGTCATTTTATATAGTACATCCTCATCTGGAGTCTCAAAGGCTATACCATCTGGAGTACAAAATATTGTGCAGTTCATTTTGCACTGTAAATCTCTCGCTAACAAATGTACAGGGCTTGAATCGCACACAACAAAGCGGTGCATTTCAGAAAATGTCCTTATGTTAACTTTGACTGGTTCAGTGAGATACGTTTTTACCTGTCTGTTGGATACTCCAACCACTTGGATCGTTTCATCCGAGAGAGGAAGATTTTTAATATCAGCTGACCTAACAGTTGAACGAGTAGCACCAGTATCTACCAGGAAAGTAATGTTTTCGTCATTTACTTTTCCATCCACAAAAGGGCCTGTCTGGTCTACTTCTAGAGTTGCTCCAAGTACGCACTCCTCTTCCTCCCCATTGCACCATCAATAGCTTTCTTCTGACTCACTCTCATCGCGTTGTAACCAATACTGCGAAACAGCACTAGCGCGCGGCAGCTTAGTTACATCTTCTTCGTTGTAGAATCCTGTCTCATTACTGTATTTCTGAGGATTTACGCTCTGTGGAAAAGGTGGTTTTAGCGCCTGATTCTGTTGGGCAACAACCTGCTGCTGTCGCTGTGGTTGATAACTCACCTTATTCTGCACCTGTGAATTTAATGATGTATTATCACTATTAGCACTTGGGGGAAATTTACACTCGGTTTTCCAATGCCCTAATCTTCCGTAATTATGACATGGCCATTTCTTTTTAGCTTCATCTATATTAAACTGTCCTTTACCCTTCCCAAAATTGGGTTTCTGTCTCATGCTTGTTCCATTTGTTTGTTCCATTAATTGAGCTTCCTGTCTCTCTGCCACCTTTACTTGAGCCCACATGGCTTTTTCTTTTAATTTACGCTGTTTTGCTTCAATTTCATCGCTAAAATATTTTGCATATCTCAGTACTTCATGTATCTTTTTATTCTGCCAGTCCACTGTATGTTGTTTAATCATTTCACTCACTTCTGGTCGCAGCCCATTTACAAATCTATATAGAAAATGACTCAAATCTTTTTCACTCAAATTTTCATCACCACTAAACTGCTTAAACCAAGAATCAACCTTTCGTAATAGGCATGTACTGATTCCTTCGCTTCCTGATGAGTTCTATCAATTTTTACCCAATCAGTTTCTTTAGGAGGTACTTTGTTCTTTAGAAAGGTAATTACTTGTTCATATTTTCTCATTACTTCTGGATCAGGGGCAACTGTTTTTGGATCTCTAGGGTACTCTTGTGTAGGCCAACTTATAGTTATTTTACATTCTGCCCATAGATCTGCTGGTACAATTATGTCAAATAGACTATTTAAATCAATCCAGAATACTTTTGATAATTTTACAAATCTGTCTACCTGCCGGTACCACTCGACTGGCTTCTCACACAGTCAAGGGAAATCATAAGTAAATGATAATATATCTTGTATGGTCCAGGGAACATGTACATAGCCTCCGCCTGGAATCTCCCTCATGGGACATTCGGTTACCACCTTTTCTTTTTCTCTTACTGGGAAAGCTGCAAACGTCGTGTCTGTTGCATCGTCTCGTTTCCGAAACCACCTACTTTTCCATTTATCTACATCTCCCCATTTTCTTAATAAAATGATTAAATCTTTAATTTGAGTTGTTCGTCCTGCAGTATTCAGATTTTCAATATCCTTTTACAGAAAAATCTACTCGGTATGGTTTTTGTAAAGACTTTACCTTTTGAAAGTCTATACCCATTTCATTTGCTACTTCTTCTAGTCTTTCATGTAAATTATTTGCTCTCCATGTTATACTTTTGCATTAAAACAATAATTCTTCATCCTGATATGCTTTTAATTTTTCCGTGGGGATAGTCCCTACTATTATTTCTTCCAAGACAATTTTCAACTTGGCCACGTCTAAAGGTTGGGGTTCTGCATCTTTCCGCTGTAAGCTCCTCAACCATTCACTTCGTTCTTCTGAAGTAGGACCTACAGGATTTTTCTCATTCCTGGTTTGTTCTGAACCTTTTGGTGACCCTGGGACTGATTCTCTCGTCATTATTATTCTATCCACTAAACTCTGATTTACTGTCAAGTTTTTAGGCGTACTTTATTCTGAAATACCTACTGTTTGTCTCCATGGATTCTCGTCTGAACCCTTTCTTGTCATCTCGGTCTGTTTATTCCTGTTGTAAGGAATCGTCAGACAATGCTCACTATCCTTTTGTTTATCAAAAACAGGCATTACAGGTCCTATAGTTACAGGAACAGTTACGGCTTCCAAGTTTTTAGTTAATTATTGATACGGGGGTGGATTTTTATAAAACATGTCATCAAGAACATCATCCTCTGACTCATGCACACTGTACCCTCCTGATTCTGTATTATTTCTTTTTTCCATAAATTTTCTACTGCTCATCTCTCCACAATGTCTCATAGGAAACAAACCATCAGTCATATTTGCGCTTCGCCATCTCCTCATTCTGTCATCATGATTCTCCTGTCCATATGATCTACCAAACATATATTTATACCTTCCGCCACTCCTCTGCCGTTCTCTGTCATGCATCTCGTCTTCCCATTCTATCAATGCTTCAAACTGAGTTGGTCTAGGTCTCGGTTCTAGATTCATCATTCTTTCTCTCAAATTTCTCAAAACCGCTAAATTAAATTAACCATGTTCCGGAAATGCTAAGACTCCATCATCTTTTGTATATTTTGCACAATTGTCTAACTAGATACATGTATGATATCCATATTTCGCAACCATGAAGGATGCGGGCGATTTTGGTGGAGGAAGCAACAGTCCCTCTCTAGTCACAATCGGTTTGTCCTTTTTAAATAAACTCTTGATCTTTCCGAACCAGGACCTTTTCTCCTTTTCTGGTAGATCGTAATACATCATTTTGTCTTTTTAGTATCGCAAGATTTCCCTTACGACTATTCTGTTGGTTTAACCAATCGTAGCGCGTCTCACACCAACGCACCAATCCGGAGCGTCTATGTCACTTCTGTAATTCTCCGATCTCAGTGCGACTCACAACAACGCACCAATCCGGAGCGTCTACGTCACCCTGTAATTCTCCACTCCTAGCCCGGCATACACTAACGCACCAATCAGGAGCGTCTACGTTTCTGGCTGTCTGGCCAATCCCAGCGCGGTCTTTTCTGATGTCAGCTTTTCTCGCTACTCCTGCTTCTGTTGACCCCTCCTTTACAAAATTTATCGGCAAGCTTTCTTACATTCTTTCTGACTTATAAATCTGTTAGTAACAACATAAATAACGCCACCATTATCTGTTTCGCTAGCCGAAGTATAGTTAATGAGAGCAGCAAACAATCTGCCCTACTACGGAATCGTTACATCCGTTGATAAAGTAGCACTTCCCTCTACCTTACCCTTCTAACAAGCATTAGTTAATCGTTTCTCTAGAATTAAGACACCCGTTGGAGACGCTCTGCTCCTGAGAAATAAAACCAGAGTTTCACAATTAACCTGAATGCTATTTCATTCACGCACTTTCATACAGAAAATGTAGTTCATTCACACAGAATCCTGTCATTCTCGAGAGCAGCGAACAATCTGCCCTACTACAGAATTATTACACCCGTTAATAAAGTAGCACTTCCCTCTACTTTATCCTTCTATCAAGCTTAGGGAACACCTATTACCTTTCCAGTGATAAGCGTAATCAGAGTTCACGTGGACTCCTGGTACTTAAGACCAAAATTTCACAGGTGGCCTTCGCTACCCATACACCTCTTTCACACAGAAATGTCCCTAACTGTAACACACGACGATGTTACCAAATCGAACCCAGACAATGCGTCGTGCAACTCCAATCGTTACACGTTTTCCCAGTGTACCTACAGGGCAACAATAATTCCGTCTTTCCCGAGAGCAGCGAACAGTCTGCCCTACTACAGAATCATTACAAACTTCCGACTTCCTACATCCCAGAAGCCGTCAAACAACATAGAACTCAACGTGACTCAACATAGAGTGTTAATACATAAACCAATACTCATCCAAACATCCGCAATCAATAATCAATAAACAAAAGTGAGAAATCAATAAGCAATAATCAAATCTATAAGCAATGATCACCCAACCAAACCAATATACCCATCATTCTGCTACCAGAAAAACTGATCCAGCGCAAGACCGGGAAACAGGGCAAATTTACAAATATCCTCCCTGCTTCGCAGACCCGTCGGCACACTAACTCATTCATGCACACAGTCATTGGTGGGGCCAATAATACCAACATTCATACGTCTTTTCCACGAGTCTGCACACAGGAGGGATGAATGATTCAAGCGCTAGACATATGGGGGAACACCTTATAACCTAAAGGGAAGAAAAGTTATTTTACAGAATATACATTAACATTCGTCACCTATAGAGCCTTAATCTCAAACATCAAGGCACTCCACCCACTTGGTCGATGGACCAATTAGTTGGATTGGTTGATGGCGATTTAGAACAGCTAAAACACATTTAAGACTTAGAATCCTTCACCTTCTTCTTTGAATGACCACAAACTCATATTTCTGTTAATCATTAATGGTTTATCTAAATAATAATTCATTAAGTCCCAACATTTGTATTTAATCAAAATTTCAAAGTTTTTATCAATTTATGAAACTTGCTGGACATTTATATTTACCTATTCTGGCTATCGGGATTTTTTCTAGTTTATTTGGCTCTGCATAACCGAACTTTAGCCGTTAAATTGTCCACATGAACAGGCCAAAGCCCAAAGTCCGAAAGTCCTCTGCTCAGCACGTTACAGTCCCAAAGATCGCCAAAGGACCAGAAGTCGTGCCAGCATCAGCCATCGCCTGTGGGGTCAAAGAGGGTGTGCAGTCATAGTAACCACCGAATGTTCTCGTCCCTCCCTATTCTACTACTCTTTTCTAATACATTTTGGGATAACATGCAACAATTTTTAGGCGCAGAAAGTTCATGATTGGCTAATCCAGAACGTCCGATTCCAGTTTGTCGGTTTTCACATGGATTTTGTCGATTCACTTCCAGGGGTGGCGTAATCCTTCATGTTTCAAAATGTGGGTTTCTTACTTGTATGATTCAATTGTTCTTTTAAACCAGTTTTTACTGTCCGGGGTCTTGGCAGTCCACCAAGATCCTACCCTTGACCGGGAACAGTGTGGAATAGGTTATGTGGAGGTTCACAGAGCCATCCGAGTCTGCACAGTAGAGTACGTGCTCACGAGACGGTGGCCACTTCTGAACTCCATGTAGTGCGCCATATTTGGGTAGGCCGCAATTGTCAACTTAAGTGAAACAAACACAAAAATATAATTGATACAAAGCAATAAAGATTCTAATGTTAAACCCTCACTAATCCCTTTATGTATTAGTATCTACCTAGCATATAGCAACATTTAAAGCAATATATTTACCTTTACGGTCCTCTACGAAGATGAAAACATCACAAAAAGCAACATAAATCATGCAATATCTAATTACCACATATACTACTATTAATATGCTTACGTATTTTAATTATTTAAGTTATTTCGCCATGCAAATTAGCAGTTCCTACGTGTGATTTGTGTATGCAAGGGTTATGTTATTTCCACACAGCAAACCATTAGTAAAATTATAATTAGTAGATTATATAGTTAATCTTTTCATGCAAATAGAGGAGGTATACAAAATTTTGCTCTGCCTGCTCCATCATTAGCATGGAATTTTATTAAATACATTTAATGTGCACTGCTTTTCATGGATAACTTCATGAATAATTTTTCCTACGCATTATCTTGCATTTGATTCTAGTTGTTAGAATGTAATATATAACGTAATACTGTTTAGACAAACTTTGCTTGTCGAAAGCTCTTTAGCTAAATTGTTTTATGAATTGTTTTATGTATCCTACCTGTGTTTTATTTATTTAATTTGGTTGTATGACTTGTTTTATCGGCTAGTTCCCGAAATAAACATCTATTACCTACTTATTAGTTCAACTTGTAGTTCTCCCCTCCTCCGCCCTGAATGCAGAGATTCCATCCTGAGTGCAAAGACTCCTCAGTCATAAAGATACTACTTGTAAGTGCCTTTTTGAGTATCCAAAAGTAGCAAACATAGATTAAAGTTTACCTTTATAATTCCGGTCCCTTGTGTCGACTGCTACATCTATAGCCCAGAAAAGTTGAAGGATACATCCAAAATGTGTACAAACACTTATTTACATAGAACTTATGTAGAGAAGACAGAACATTAGGAAGTACAGAATCATCTAAAAAGCAATATGAGGAATAGTTACAAAACAAAATATGATTTTTAAAATGGAAGGTAGGTAATGATTTCACCTATTGTGAACACGTAAAGTCAGTGATATAATTTCTTAGCAACTGCCTCTGTATATACATTAGCAACAACAGCGGTAATCTTCAGTCACACATTGGTCTGCCCCCACATGTTATTATTGTGCTCAGATACTCTCATAAACGACACCAAATTTTAACAGACATGCTACAGTTGACATCAGCAAGTCCGAGTTCAAGACTTTCACACACACACACACACACACACGGCCCCTTGTCGACTGCTACATCTATAGTGGGTTGATTCATTTGCAGTTTAATATAAAAGGGTTACACATCCAAAAGCCAAGAAAAGTTGAAGGATACATCCAAAATGTGTACAAACACTTGTTTACATAGAACCTATGTAGAGAAGACAGAACATAAGGAAGTACAGGATCATCTAAAAAGCAATATGAGGCATAATTACAAATCAAAATATGATTTTTTAAATGGAAGTTAGGTATTGATTTCACCTATTGTGAACATGTAAAGTCAGTGATATGCTTTCTAGCAACTGCCTCTGTATATATATTAGCAACAACAGCGGTAGTCTTCAGTCACACATTGGTCTGCCCCCACATGTTATTATTGTGCTCAGATACTCTCATAACCTACACCAAATTTTAACAGAAATGCTACAGTTGACATCATCAAGTCCAAGTTCAAGACTTTCACACACACACGCACACACCCACACACCCACACACACACAATGTATCAGGTACCTTAGATGAAACTCATTCACACTGGCATCACTCCATGAGTAAAGGAAGTGTACCACTATTTTATTCATAGACATTCCACCAATGGTAAGACAACTTGAACTGCAAATTTCTTGATAACCAGTAGTTGTGCCACAGTAATGCTTGCTAAGAAATTAACACATGCATAATCATTTCTCAGTACGTTATCGTGTGAGTGCAAAGCATGTAAAAAGTCACAATTGGAAAAACAATGTCAAGTTAAAATGTGAAGCTAAAATGGAGACTGAGAGAGGGCCCTTTTGCACCCCATAAAAATGCAAACTTTCTAAAAGTGGTATTTTCAAAATTGTTATTTAAAATCCAATTTTAACATTAAAGAGCATTTTAAATTACAATTTCTCAGACACCAAACATGAAATCCTTACCTGCTCCCAATAAAAAGTTAGCATTTATTAAATGTAATAAGGCAACCTAATGTTATCTGATGGGAGAGGTAGGCCTCAAAGTAGCGAAACAAAAATGTATGGTATTTTCACTATCGGGATATGTAGAACTCGAAAGTATATGCCCAGACTTCCCTATGGTCTACCTAGGCACTACCTTCGGGTTGACTTATATGCAATAAAAGAGGAATTTAAGGCTTGGCCAGGTCGAATTGGCAGTTTAAAACTGCATGCAGGTTCTTATTGCTGGCCTGGACATGTTGTATGGGGCTACTTAAGTGGGTGGCACAATAAGTGCTGCAGGTTCACTAGTAGCATTTAGTTTATAAGCCCTGGGTATATCTTATACTACTTTGCTAGGAGCTTACAAGTAAATTAAATATGCCAATCACACGTAAGCCAATTTTACCATGTTTTCGGGAGTGAGCACAAGCACTTAGCACTGGTTAGCAGTCCTAAGGCAACAAAAAGGAATTCAGCAAAAAATAGGCGGGGTGAAGGTAAACCCTGCAGAGAGGACCAAGTCTAACAGCTATCTTTCAGTTTTTGGACAAGAGTGTCTGATGCTTAAACAAGCAAGGGCAAAGTCAATAGGGCAAAGGCATAAACAAATGCGTAAAAACTATTCTGTGCCTCCTATGTTTGTGACCAGCTCTTCAGGCTTGCACTTCTGCATGGGATGTATGATGTTACAACGCATGCTTTTACAACGCATGCTGTTATAACGAAATTTTTACAACGCAAATGCAGTGACAACGCAAGTCTTTACAACGCAAGTCTTTACATCGACTTGCACTAGATGGCGTGCTAACATTAAAAAAGTGTAATTTACTATTCTAACTCCAGTCCACGTAACAGTAGGGAAGGTGTTTGGATAGTAAACTACACTATTTTTAATGTTAGCACGCCATCTAGTGCAAGTCGATGTAAAGACTTGCGTTGTAATGGCATGCGTTGTCAATGCATTTGCGTTGTAACAGTTTCGTTGTAATGGCAGTGCGTTGTAAAAGTTGCGTTGTAAAGGTTGTTCCCCTTCTGCATGACACCAGCACTGTAAGCATTGGAGAAAATGCAATAATCCTGAGAAATTAACAAATAGGGCACAGACATAAGAGGCACAGAATGTGGCAAGTTGCAGTGATACATGACACAAATAGGATGTTCACAATGATGCCGCTATAACAGCAATATGGAAGAAAACAGATGTGTCTCCCTTGCAGTGAATGGATATTTCGCTTCATGGTCCAGGACCTGCAGAAGGAAGTACTCTTTAGGAAGATGGATTAACACATTTAAAAGCCATTAGCAAACAGTGAGGCTGAAATACTCCTCTGACCTGGTCCAACGTATGACTGCCACATACTCAACCAGTGGCTGAATGGGGCAGACCAAAACCAGCAAGTCACTGAAGGGGACTGACCAAAATTCCCATTCTGTTTCTGTATGTTGTGTTGATGACATGAGCTCTGGCAGCTGGATAAGGCTGTGTGTAGCCAGACCTAAAAATGAAAAGGCCCATTACTGGTATAGATAATATATTTGGCCCAACAAGACTGACTCTGACATTCTTTCAGATACTTATAAGAGAAGTGTCATTGGTACAAAACTACTTACTACCATCACTGGAGCTCTCTTATTTAAATATTTTGTCTGGTTTCTTTATGAATGGACCAAGACGGTATTTATAATTTTTTACTTTTCAAGAAAACATCTGAGAGGATTTTGCTCCCTACATTCAGTATTTAAATCAATGGAAGGTTTTGTCCAATCTTCAGGCCATCGCTGCCGCAAACCTTAAACCTTGACACCTGCACCCCGAATCCAAGAACTTAAACTTTGACACCTGCACCCGAAACCAAGAAATATAGGAGGATATCTATCTAGCCAGTCAAGAGGGGCAACTTTATGTATGAATATATCTTGATTCTAGAGAGCTTCATTGAAGACAATTGAGTGGCTCAGGACCAATAATGACTGTTTCTCCCTTTTTAATTCAGAACATTCAACCCCAGTTGGTAGAATGTACAAATAGCTTTGTAGCCTTTCTGCCTCACGCTATTATGACTGCTATCACCCTCGCCCTGATTATAGGCTCTCGCTTCCATAATTACTGTTCAAGGCCTTTAACAACTGATGTTGCCCTTGGCAGTGGGTTATAATGCCTCATTATTTGGAAGCCTCCTAATTAAAGACTGCTTTGAGAGAAACCAAAACCGTTTCATAACTTAATACATACATACATATTTCATCATGTATAGATACCTCTTAACACGTGAATGACATAAGTATAATTTCCACAAATTATGTAATTGTCTTCACCACAAAAAGGATAACTTTGGGTATTTTATCACAATGTGGTTAATTTCTAATTGTCAGGATTATTGTACTCAGCCTGTAGCTTTCACATGTGCCAGGATTTTCCTTCAGTTGTTTAATAGATATTGTCAACTTTTCAGCCCCATTGAGTTCATGCTGAATTCCTTCTGTGAAATGTAATGTTATAAATTATTATAATAATAAATAGTGGGATACATTCTCTTCCATGAGTCTTTCATTTCCATAGAACATGTAATATGTTGAATAGATAGGTTTTATTACTGCCAATGTGCTACAGATTTATCTATCACCCTGAGTGTCCTAACATTGAAAAATAAGTTTGGGTGACTTGTCACCTCCATGTGCTCATCGAGAACAATTGTCCCACTTCGAAAGTCTGAGATCATATTGATTACATATAATGCAGCTTTATTGCTTTATCTAATATCTATCTCTATCAGCCGTCCTTGTACCTGGAAACAAATATAATGTCTCATTACCCTCAGTGCTACTTGTCCTCTTCACAATCATTAGAATCCGCCCAGGAACCCTGCACTGCTGGTCTGTGATGCGCCTTCGTAAGTCAGGAAGAATGCTGGGTAAACTACCTTTATAGCATGCTATAAGATGCATAGCTCACAGCATGCTTCTAGGTCTGCTCCTATCTTGAGGAGGGAACACTTCAAAAGTAATGACTGCGACAAGGGTGAGGGATAATGACGGATAATATGATTGCCGATAACATATCAGGAGATACAAACAAACTTGAGTTCTGCTACAGTTGTCCAAACATTTCAATGGGCTCTAGAACGTTTCTTGGCGTTTCTTTGGAAACATGATTGGTCAAAGGTTTTCAGATCAGAGGACCATTGTTACATTTCCAGCTGAGACCCCTATCACTGATTTCGGGCACGGGTGTTTGGTTAGATAAATCTCTAATATTTATTTTTCTCAATACTCAGACCTGCTGTAGCCAAGAGTCCTTCGCAAATGGTGACTGACCAGCAAACTATGCGATAACAAGCAGCACAGTACTATGCAAAGCTCTATTAAAGTTTATATGAGTGTATCCTGATAATATTAATCACAGAGGAGCCCAGGGGCGACAGTACAAGTATAAACAACTTAATTATCTGTGCTTGCTCAACTGCGTTAGAAAGACAGGAAAATAATGTTAAAATATTCTGAAAACATAACTCAATTGAATACTAGCTGTAGCCCTTGAGTTTCTGTTTTGTGGTATAATTAATGCCATCGCGCTCAAGTTGTGCAACAAACGTTGTTGTCACATAGAGAGCCGCGCAGGGCACAACCATGCATCTTAGTTAATGAGCTTTCCTCCATCTTGTGGCGAGGAACCCTGAGATTCCAGCCATCAGGACTGGACTGGGAACCCCTGGCAAAGTTTGTCTGGCCCATACGTGCATAGCGAGCGAGCGCCATGAGCGAGCCTGAACCTGCAAGGGTGTTTAGGGGTTCTCCCCCAAGAACATTTGAGAAAATGGCAACAATAGTGCATTTTACAACCCATTTTTAATGATATATTCAAATTTTGTAACTTTGAAAGCATTGTAAATGATGATAGAATAAAGGATACACCCACACTAAGCTATTCACAGAAAGAGATGACTCAAAGTCTCTGTAAGGTGCTCTTTGCTCACCATTGAGTATCTGAGCAGGAGCTCAGTGTCAGCCTGCAAAAAGAACCAACATGCATGGATCCAATATGCACAGTGTAGATATCCTTGAGATAATGGCTTGATGGTACCGGAATGATAAAAAACATTGCTAGGCCATGCTGGTGGCCAATAGGTACTACACATATCTCTATAACATACAATAACAAGCTTTGGTAAAGACAATAAGTCTGGGTCCAATGTGCATGTGGCATTAGCACATCAGAACGAGTCACAGAAGGGGGAGTCAGCAGGAGTGACAGAGAGAGCTACATTTGTAAAGTAGCCCCCCAGGCAGTTTAATGCAAGCACTGCAAGCACCGGAGTGGAGGCAGAAGGAATGACCTAAGATGGCAAAACATAGAGAAACGTTGATACTCCACTGGGCTGAGCCAAGATGTGATTGACAAAAGTATCATGCCAATGGCTGGACGAAGTACGTCCAAGAAAGCCAAGGGTTAAAAGAGGTGAACCCAAATGACACTCTATATAAATAGTCTTAAATAAAGTCTAATATCCTAGCAAAATGTTAGAAGAAATGTCTGTTAATCGAAGTCTTTAGTATGATAAACTGTTGGACTGACCTATGCCCTGGGACCGAGACAGTGTAAGCAGAGGATGGGTAAACTAACCCCAAGTATTTCAAAACAGTTTTCCTGAAGAGCAAAGTTCTTTCAAGCAGAAACGAGCTGCGAGAGGAGACGCAACATTATGTCAAGTCAAGTCAAAGTATGCTTTATTCGAAGGATATTCATAAAAGCAAGATACAATATACAATAACAATTCATTAGATACATTAAAATACTATTAAATACAATACATTTCGATACTACATACTTTTACAAAATCTAGTTAAATTAGATCCATAAGGGAGACATTATTTCATTTGGCAGCGGTGCTGTTCAGATCAGATGCGGGTTGACATAATTAAAGCCCTGGATTAGACATTCCGCAATAATTACAGTGGATACTTTTTGTTAAAACAATGATATTTAAATAATTAAAAATTTTAAAAGAAATTACATACGATAAAATGCTAAACATTAGCAGGGGGGGGAATAGTAAAAAGACTAGCAGTCTCCCCCGGTTCCAGAGAATAGTCAATTGACTAGCAGTCTCAATCTAATCATCCACGCCCATCCTAGATACTTTGCAGTGGCAATTGAAATCCAAGGCAATGTGCTGGTGCATATAATGCGTAGAGCAACAGTGCCACTAGTAGTTCCTAGATTTTTGCACATTGGAGTAAGCCATATACGCCGTGGAGCAGCATAGATTTCACAAGAAAACAAGAAATGACCAATGGTTTCATTTTTTGTACCACAGGCAGGGCAAACAGCACTATTTCCCGCTTCCCATTTTGCTGTTAAAGATCTAAGGGGAAGTGCTCCAGCTCTTAGTTGGAAGAGAAGCTTGGCTTGGTTATGATATCCCAGTAAGGCTCAAGATGGGGGTACATCTTGGCCTCTAGGAACTCTCTAGTCATGTTACCAACACTTGGGCTACACCAGTTCCGCTGGGCAACCTTCTCCCAATAAATGATCTTGATCGTACTTTTAGAAGGGAAGGTTGCTCCTGCAGGATCTTCCCAAAGTGTGCTCAAGCCAAGCTCAAGCAAGGATGCCCTAAGCGCTTTTAGCCAGCCTATTTTATGATGGAGGTCAGTTCTTATGATGTCTAGAAAGCCCCCTGCGTAGTGGGAAAGCGCAGGCGTGGTCCATAACCTGCGCCAGTACAATATTGGGCGGAGCCGTGCCATATCTTCAATGGCTCTTCTGCCCAAGTCATACTTAAGGGGCAGCAGCGGGGTGCTTTTGGGAACGCCTGTAATGGCCCTAAGAAATATATTCTCTGCAAGTTGAAGAACCGGCATTTTTTCAAACCCCCACAACTCGGCACCATAAAGTACAGAACCCAGAGCTTTAGCTTCATAAACCTGTAAGACAGGTTTCACAGGTTTAGTGAATGATTTTCTGTGTTCTGAGCTGATTGCGCCTGCCAATTGCCTATGTTTGATTGTTGCAATTTCAATATGGTGCCGCCAAGCCTGCGCATTGGATATATGCATACCCAAATAAGTAAAATTATTAACTACCTCCAACGGACGGTTGTTTAAGGTAATTTTTGTCTTGAAGCTACGATGGGGATTAAAAGTCATCAACTTCGTTTTTGTAATGTTTACTTCTAGGCCATACTCTTTACAAAATTGGTCGAAGATTGACAAAGCACACTGCAATCCACTTGGCGTTTTAGCTAGGATGAGTGTGTCATCCGCGAACATTAAAATAGGAATTTTAATACCATCTAAAAAAGGGGCATCCACTTGGGCGGAAGTCATACGTGCTACCACATCATTGATGTAAAGTGTAAAAAGGACTGGGGCCATCGAACATCCCTGTCTAACGCCCCTCTCCACTGGAAAATCTGAGGTAACTGAGCCTAAGCCACCCCACTGTATTCTTGCATAATTTGATTCATGGAGTCTCATTATCATAGATAACAACTCGTTTGGGATGCCCTGCTTCTGTAAAACCGACCATAGCTTTAGTCGAGGGACCAGATCAAAAGCGGCCCTTAGATCGACAAAGGCCGCATACAGGCTTCCTTTGCCGAGGACCACCGTCCTCCATTGAATCATGGTAAAACGAAAGACCTGGTCCACCGTACTTGTGGATCGGCGAAAGCCAGCCTGGAAGGTTGATAGGGCCTTGGTCTCTTCCGCCCAATCCAGGAGCCTATTGACAATCACACGCCCCACTACCTTTTGGATGGTATCTATAAGGCTTATAGGGCGGTAATTACCTGGCAATGATTGATCTCCTTTCTTGAAAATGGGGATAATCACTGCACCCTTCCAGGATTTTGGTACTGATGCACCCAAGGCAATGGCATTAATAAGATGGTGGATGTATGAGCACCAGCGCTCTTTATCGTTAACAAATAGATCCGCTGGCACGCCATCAAGGCCAGGGGCTCGTCCGCAGGCAACTGCATCCAGAGCCGTCATAATTTCACTAGGGCAGAAAGGATTTTCTTTTGGGAGGTCTACACAGACTGTCTCATGCCGTTCGGTAGTATTAAAAACAGCATATTGGTTTTTAAAAAACTTTACCCATTCAGTTTCAGGGACATTGTTTTGAGGGGATTCTGGGCCACCTGATTTTCCCCATCTGACAATGTGCCAGAACTGTCGAGAATCCTTGCTATCGCTAGCTGCCTTCAGCTCAATCCAATGTTGCTCATCCCAGGCTTGTTTAGCCTTCACAATACTAGTTTTGTAATTTTTCCTGGCAACTTGGATTAAAGCTGTTTGCCCTCCCTTAATAGCATTACCCAATGCAAATCTACACTCCCTGCATTCATCGTTGTACCATTTAGCTGGCTTGGGGACCCTGTCACCTTTGTCCTTGGCAGGCTTAAGGAAGTATCCCTTGATTGCATCAAAAAGGGAATTATGAATTCCTTCAACCCTGTTCAGGCCATTGCTCAGTGTATTACAATCCTCAAGGTCTAATATGGCTTGATCAACACGGCTATTCATACTATCAATAGCCTGTTGGTTGATTGCAACCTTTTCCCAGCGTAACCTCCTCATGTTGTTGGTGGGAACTATCCGGGGTGGTACGAGCACAGGAAGTCCCACAGGCAAGCCAGTATGTGGCCACCACTTGTGTGACAGGCACAAAGGGTTATGGTCACTCTCCAACCTTCCATCCACATACATATTACAGATAGATGGCCATAGCTTTAGGCTGCATAGCAGATAGTCAATTCTGCTGTTGTGCCTACCGTTGTCAAATGTGCTTGCACCTTTTCTATCTCCACTAGTCCTGCCATTCAGTGCTCTTAGCCCCTTACCATAACATAGAGCATTTAAACCAATGATATCCGCGGACCATCGCACCATTGGAGGCAGCTCTAGTTTAGGCACGCCCCATAGTCGATCCTCCTCTTCTCCAAAGAGATCATCATTGCTAATCAAGGGTTCAAATGTACTATTAAAATCGCCCGCAATGATAATATTGTTGGTCGGCGAGTGTATGTCAATGAGGCTATCAAGATCTTCTAGTACCTCTGACCTCCCACTCTTCTTCCTCCGGACATAAACATTGTAAATGTCTACACTACCCAGCTTTTCTAAGTCTAATCTGATTAGTTGGATATCCCTGCTTCTTGTATCAACAACTTTAATGCCCAATTTTAAAGTTTGACGAACCCAAACTACTAGGCCCCCCATAGGTCTGCCCCTTGGGCCTTTTACCGCAGGGACAAAATAATTCAAGTAGCCCTGCATAAAACATGCTTCACAGGCCGCAACATTATTTATGGGCGCCCCCTTTTGACGGACAGAGAAAAGCAGCTGCACAGAAGTACACATTATCTTGCACAGAGCAGTACAGGAACAGATTATGCATCAGCGGTGCAAGCATCCCTCATGTACATACAACTGTACAGAGACATAAGCAGTGCACGCTTTGTTTAATACCTTTGGGATTTCACGCATATGTGTGTGTGTGTGTGAGAGAGAGAGATAACTTTAGGGTTTGGTGGTGATTTGTGTGTGATTGTAAGTTATGGCATGTGTTGGTGAGATGGTGCATGTCATCACATGTTTGTGTAATCGTTTGTTTGATGTGTGTGTAATAATGAGTGTGGGAGCCTGATAACCGTTGGTCCCTGATGATGGATGGTGTCATGGCATATATTGGCAGGATGGCTTTGGCTGTGTGCGAACGTGACAGCATGACGTGTGTGTGAAAGAGACAGATGCATGGAAACCAATCTTTAATAATCATACAAAAGAATGCCAACAACTAGGACCGAGAGCGGTGCAATTCCAGTGTGGATCCCCGATTGGACCCCTGACTTATACATACAAGTTCTATTCCAATAGTCGGGCTGTAGCATTCTCAAAGAATGACAGACACTGGTTAAAGTTTGAAGGTGTATATGAGACGATATTAGGCACAATATAGGAATTATGGCAACAATAAGTTTAGTAGCAAAGCATACAAATTATAAATACAAAGAACTTAGATAAGTTCTATAAAACATTTCTCATACATTCGTCTTATAAGAATGGGAAATGGGGGTTCCGGGATAGAGAAAAAAGTGAATCTTTTTATAGTACTTTTGACAATGTTTTTTTTTACATTACTACACAAGTACATGGTTCTCATGATATGAACCAATGAGGTACATTTTCACTACAGAACACATTTGAAGATTCTTTCGTAGTACTATTACATTGTGTTAAGTTATTCTCACAGTTTATTCAAGCATGATAGTTGATACATTGTACAAAGATAGTGTGGGACAGTTGGGAGGTACTTGGTTAGGTCTCCGGGAATGCTCTTTGTTTATTTGTATAAAGCTTGGAATTCTTTATTTAGAAAAAGAAACAACTGTGTGAGTTGTCACTTGGTGTATTATGCTATCAATTTAAGATGGAGGACACAGTTTAGGTTAGCATAAGCTGGGGTTATTTGTGTTTAAAGCAGATAAAAGGAAAACAGCTCTTACAACTCACCTCTGATGATTTCTAACTCATCATTCCACATCTTTATTACAGCACAGCATTCATCAACTTCGGGTTCTCCGCCTTCTATTCTCCTAACTCCTTCAAGGTGTCGTAGAGATCAGTTTGCATCTCTTCAACCTGCACGTCAAGTCCCTTTCTTGTTCTTCCTCTTGTTGCTGACAGCTACTTATACCCACAGTCCATACCATTGCTTGATGAAAATATCTTCCTAAATTTTAAGAAACTAAGCACACACACAATGCTAATTATTATAACAAAAACAGAAATTAAAAGCAATTTTATGGTTCAAATCTATTTTATTCATTTTTCTGGAGAAGCATTAAACAAACATTCTCACCTACATCAAATGGCCGTTGAATGTATCGTAAAGGAGCAGGGTTGAGAGGGGCCTTGGGGGAGACCAACAGGCCTATATGTCCAGTGGGGGATGGCTTAAGAGGGTGGTTGAGCCTGACTCTCAACATCGGTGTCATGATAGGGGGCATACAGTCTCATGATGTGTTGTACTTGGGGCTATTTCAGCTGGTGAAGGCTCTGGTTGATCGGTCTGCAGTAAGCTGTGAGGATTTGGGACTGAGTATGTGGTGGTATGCCGGGTAAGATAGTTCTCTGAAGTCCTGTAATAGAAAACAGATACATAGGCCTCTGGTATTGTCAAATTGCGATAACTTTTTGTCTATTGTGGTCGTCATTTTTTACATACCTAGGACCTACGCAGTTTAAGTAGCCAGTCTGCTGGAAGCAGTGTGGTGTCCGTGTCCCATTTAGATAGAATGGCCTGTTAAGCTACACCTAGCGCTAGGGTGATGCCTTTGTCCTTGTGAGAATGGAGAGGGTAGGTCAGGGCATTGGGGAGACCCAGGAGGACAAAGCTTGGGAGGCTGGTGATGGCCATTACATACATCTCGCTGATGTTGGATAACACTGTCTCCCAGTACCGTTTAAGTCTGGGGCAATGCCAGAGGAGGTGGATTAGAGTACCCATGTGGCCACAGTTGTGCTAGCAGCTATCACTAGTGTAACTTTCCATTTGACTATCCTGGTTGCTGTATAATGCCAGTAGTGAGTGAGTTTGCGCATCATTTCCTTACCAGCTGCACTGAAGGTGGAGGCATGTATTCTATAAAGAATATCAGCCCATTCTCTTGGGGATTTGTTTGGGTTGGATGGCTTGTTCAAAAAAGTATAGATATCAGATAGGAGGCCTTAATCCAAGGTGCTGCTGAAAAGCCATTTCTCAAAGGCGTTAAGGACTCAGGTGGCATGGGGTCATATTAAAGGGTGGGTGACCCAGTGCTTGATTGCAGTGTAATGCCAGTATTCGGTGGCTGCAATGCCGTAATTAGTTTGGATTTGTGCAACGTTCATGAGGCCTATGTGGTCAAAGAGATACCCCACTCGTTTGCAGTTGACTACCTACCATGGGAGGAATGTGGTTCCCTGCGCAGCTTGGGGGAAGTCAGGGTTTCCTATAATGGGCGTATATTATGGGGAGATGCATGTAGATAGTTGCTTTGTAAGTTTGATCTAGTCCCCAGTCCCTACCACCCTCTTGTGACTGGTGAAATATATATCTCAGGTAGGCAATGTTTCAGTGAGAGGTCTGTTTCACTCCACCATGTAGCGCAATTGAGCTGCTTGGTACCAATGGTTTAGATGGGGTATCCCTAGGCCCCATTCTGACACTGCCAGGTAGGTCTGTTTCCTGGCCATATCTGGTTTCTTGTTCTCCCAGATATAAGCCTCAGTAAGTTGCTGCATTTTCCCTAACAACTGAGGAGAGAGCTGTAACAGAAGGGTCTGCATCACGTAAAGGATCTTAGGGAGGAGGCTTGTTTGTATCACAGCGATTCTACCTAGCTAGAAGATGCTCCTGTGTCTCCAATTGCGGAGATCGGTGCAGGCCATGGACAGCAAGTCTTCATAGTTACACTATGCTGTTTTCACTAGTGAGGGTCACATTTTCATGCCCAGATATTGTACCCACTGTGTCACCCATGTGAAGGGAAATAGGTGCTCTAGATGCACCATTTCATGTAATTGGACTGAAAGGTTAACAACCTAACCAACAATTTCTGCTGGTTTACTTAAAACCCAGACACTGTATCAAAGGCCTCTAGCTTTTGAAAAAGTGGAGACAGGGATGTGCTGGTGCAAGCATCATATCTTCTGTGTACAAATCAATTTAGTGTTCTTGGTGCCTGAAGGGTATGCCCTTGATCTGTGTGGGTGTGCTCGTATACGCTCCGCTAATAGATCCATGTAAAGTGAAAATAACAGCGGGGACAGAGAGCAGCCCTGCCTTGTGCCCCTAGCTGCAGCAAATGGATGTGAGGCTTGCCCATTGACCGGCAAGTGAGCTGTGAGCATAGCATATTGTACCATACCCATTTCTGGAATCGGGGCCCCAGTCCCAGGTTGGTAAGCACTTGTGGGAGAAAGGGCAACTACATGCGATCAAACACCTTTTCTGCATCAATCAAAATGAGTAGCGCAAGGTGCGGGAGCGGGATACTTTATCTATGAGGCGTACCAGTTTTTTGGTACTCTCGCTACAGTTCCTCTTTGGTATAAATCCGGCATGGTCGGGATCGACTAGCCCCTGAATGCATGGGTTGAGACATGCTGCAAGTATGCCTGTGGAAAGGTTAGCTTCAGCATTGAGCAAGGAGATGGGACGGTAGGAGGAGCACAGCGTGGGATCTTTCCCCGGCTTGAGGATCATAGTGATGGCAGCCTCCATCACAGTATCTGTGAGGATACCTGTGTCCCCAAAGGAGTTAATGAAGTGGATGAGGAGGGGGCCAGCTGCTTGTCAAAGATCTTGTAGAAGACGGACGGGAATCCATTCTGCCCCAGCACCTTGCCCAGTTGCAGTCTGGATATGCCTGCAAGAACTTCGTTCTTTCTAATTTCTTTTCCCAGGAAAATTGCCTCCCTCTAAGGCAAGTAGGTGGAATTTCCCATGGACAGGTAAGTGTAGGCAGCCTCAGAGCTCAGCTTGGCAGCCATATACAAGAAAATATAGAATTGTTCGAATGCCTGCACTATATCTAAATCGGTATGCAAGATTCATCCTGATGGCCAGTAGATCTCAGTTATTTTACTTCTGTGAATTTGGACTATTAGTCGGGCAAGTAATCACTGTGCCTTATTGCCTTCACTGTAACATCCCTCATCAGCCAGGCTAGCTTGAATCCAGTGGCAAAGTGAGCAAGGGACCCACGAAACTGGTCCCAGGATGCTTGTTTCCGGTCCAGGGAAGACATGGCTTGGCAGTTCGGGCTGGACTGTTCCCATGAGGCACAGGATCAATACTGATTTGCATATAGCTGTGTCTGAACTGGGGTGGCAAATTGAGCCAAAGAATGATGATGAATTCAACCCAGATCTGTGACTGGGGGTGAGTGTTTGAAAAGTTTCAGCACTCCGTCCATCATCTCCTTGTGTTTGCTTCATAACTCTTTCTAAGGCATCTATAATAAATTGTTTTTGGTGTTTGTTGGGGGCATAGAGAGTAGCCGGTGTAAACGTGTATATTTGTATTGTGATCTGTGGTGAGAGGAGTCTTCCGGTTATCTCCTACTGCTTCCGTAGGACTTGGCTCCGGAAGATCATAGCGAATAGGATCCCCACCCCACCCAATTACCATGACCAGAGGCAAAGTATTGCTGAGCAAACCAGTGGGATTGCATATCTTTCCAATCTTTTTTGAGGAGGTGGGTCTCTTAGAGGCAGATGTTGCATTGCGATTCATGAAGCACAATTAAATGTGAAAGCGTCTTCGCTGGAACTTTGAGTCTATGGACTTCCAAGCTCATTATCTTAATCATGAGCCACAGAAGGGTGGGCATAGCTGAGGTGTACTGGGGAGAGCACCACACATGCAGCCGCCAGTGAGTGCCCTCTTGTGCCCCTATTTTCTAAAGTGTGTGTTGTCCAAGAGTCAGACTGTTGGGGGACGTGGAATCAAAGAACAAAGTTTCAACAAAAAAATCAACTACTCCCTTCATGGGAGACTTAAAAGTGATGGGTTGGGGTCCGTGAGGATGGGTGATAAATAAAGTTGGCAACGGAGTGGTGGGTGTGAGCTCCACTATCCCGTTGTTGGAGAGAGGCACGGTTTTGTTGTTGCCTTGCCCAATCATAACGGCCTGTCTCCTCCCACCGCCAAGGGGCTTGGAATGTTTGCCCTGGTACAGACATCTGGTGCAAGTTGGGTGGCGCTTGGAGGCATTACAAAGATTCATGTTCTTGTGGAGTTTCATGGGTCAAGACTCTTTGGAACAGGGCCGAGCATTTCCGTCGGCTTTCATCTGACGTTGGTCTATGTGTGGTGGTCTTGGCATGGTGTCATCCCCTTTTTCAGCTGTGGGGGTGTGTCGGTGAGGTGATCCCATATGTATGTGAGTCCTTTCTCATGCAAGAAAGGGATGGCCATCCCGAGAGATCACAAGCACTGCAGTACACTTTTGTCCCCCTCAAATGTAAGTGAGCTTTGGTCTCGCACTGCCAAGAGGATGGCCTCCTTCTACCTGTAGTGATGGATGCATGTCAGGATATCCTGCACCATTCCTGGTACGGTCGCAAGTCTACCGGCTCTATGTGTGCGGTCGAGGACGAGGTCTTTCTCTGCAAGGTCCGAGAGGAGATGTCGAAAAAGGCAAATGATATAGGCCTCTAGGTTGCCAGAGTCTCCTTGCAGAGCAACCCCTTTAATTCTGATGTTAAAGCGGTGTGATTTGTTCTTGAGATCACAACTGTGTGTGTCAAGTTCTTCCTCCCAGGCATTGTTAGTTTGTTCCATGGTGAACACCCGTTTGCCAATGTCCACCATGTCCCGTTAAATTTATTTGACATCTGTGGTGCCTTTTCCTGCAAAGCATCTACATATTCCCAAAGGGAGCTGAAAAGGCACTCCAGTAAGGTGCGGGTGAGTGGGGCTTCCACTTCGCCGGGTCCCACAGCTAGAGTCTATGAATTGTGGGGCGGCTGCATCATGGGCACAGTGTTCCAAGGTTGGATCAGGCCTCCTGGTGTGTGTCCTAGTGAGCATGTCTTTCAGCCTGGTTTCCTTCTTAGACCTGTGTGCTGCCATTGTTGTGGTACCTAGCCAAGGCACCATAGATTTGTAGTAGTGTTGTTAGGTAGTCGGTCTTGTGGCAGCACACTCTTGGTGAGTGGGGCAATAGATAGTCCAGCAACCTATCCTGCCCACTGCCCCCGGCGTCCCAATGGTGCTTGGTCCTAGAAGTCACTCCCAAGTCAGCAGCCCTCTAAAAGCATGGGAGAATGTTTCCTCACAGATGTGCATGCCCCTAGGATATTTAGAAATGGGGTGTATGCACCCCGCACTCATCACAGTGAGTGTTCAAGATTGCTGCCCTGTCATTGATCGGGATCCTCTCCGAGGTCCCCAAGAGCCCCGCACTTGATCCGGCACAAGGAGCATGAGGTCCTGCTGTAGGGTGGCTCAGGATTGAACGTACACTGTAACCCTCATGGTCTGGTGCATTCTCTGCTTGGGCTGTCTCCACAGGTACCCGTGAGGGTGCAGGTAGATCCTGTAATTTGTCACCAGATGCAAGCCACACTCTGCGGGGACAGGAGGTAGTGGCAGGTATGGGTGCCAAGATGGGTTTGCCAAGCCACAAGGACCACAGCTGCTGCCATTTTACATCACTGCCGCTGGTCACTGCCGGGTCAGCCCGTATCACCTCCAGATAGGGAGAGATTGTGTGGCGGGTTCTCTGCTGTCACCAGGAGTCTCCAGCAGCCACCAGGTCATGGCGCCAGTGTAGCTGTTTGGGGAGCTGGGGCCACTACTAATTGGAGACTGGGTGCGGAGCTCCGCAAAAAGATTCCTATACGGGCACCATCTTTGACACGCCCTCCAATTAAAAGCAATTTTAGAATTCCTCCACCTACAAGACCAAGCCACTCCCCTATCTTGGCCAAACCCCACCCAATAGACCCAAATATGGGACCTATTCCTACACAGGCACCTGATTCTTCCAGTTTGGTTAGTTCATGAGTTATGTTTATAGCATTAGTAACGTAGCGGGCAAGCTGCTTACCTATGTGCAGTATATAAGCACAGTATTATCGAGCATGAATGACTTTGCAAACTCTGTCCTCCTTTGCGAGCAGTAAATTCAATGCTATGTGGTTCTGCATAATTATAGCTCTCATAGTAAGTGGATAGTTTTTTAATGTTAACATTGTTCAGTGCAACTCCTATCGAAGGTATAAGTGCTCCAAAGATGTCACTAAAGATCTGTCCAATACTCCACTAACTACATTTTATATAGGGATCGAGAGAAAAATCTAGCTTGTTAGTGTGATATATTCTAGGAAAAACTAGGGCCACATAACAACTACCTACCCATTTGTGTTGCAACTGGAAAAGGGCTGACTTGCCACACACATAACAGATGTCCTTGATAATTACTTCTAATTCACTGAAGGTTCTGCCTCTAACTAAGTAATTTTACTCACATTTGTTCCACCCCAAAGTCTCATCTCTCTTGTTTCCTTTTTGTTTTATTATCATGCATAACGATCCCTTATTAGGTCGAGCTAGACAGCTGAGCTGTCTCTTTGAGACCTGCTGTAATCAGTCTGTGTGCATCAAGTCCATCCCCTTTTTTACCATTGCTTTTCATTTGTCTATGTCAGTATCCTTTAAAAATCCCTGCTTGATAGTGGTCTGTCCTTCCTCTTTGTCAATCCTTTCTCTGTTTTGTCCCTCCCACACAGCAGGGATTTAGTTCTTTATATGTTATTTGGGGGACTATTTTCTTTCTTGGTTTCCTGCTCAGTTACTGTTTGCCTGGATTCAGCTTTGGCTCCATAGCTCCTACATTTAACTATTGCATTTCTTCCTCCCACCTCCTCTTAATGCCACGGTTTGTGTTAGTTCTGCCTCTGCTGTGCCTCCCGCTCCATTTGTTGTTTTTTTGTTTTCAGGCTTTTTGAAAATGACTTTGTCAACTGGGAGAACACCGGCAGATTGACTTGTTTTGGAAGAATTTTTGGTTGGATTTAGGCTTCCTTTTGGGGAAGGTTGGCCTTCTGTGTCTCTTGTTTTGTTTGCAGCTTGAATGTTTACAAAGGGCACTTCTGTGGGTGCATTTTTATGTTTTCCTAATTCTTACGGTTAGCTTTGAAGTGCAGGAGCAGAGGAAGCATGTTCCAGACTGCAAGGCATGGTACGCATAGCTTGCTGCCCACAAACTGTTCACGTCTTGTCCGGGAGATGTCTGTTTAAGATGGGCAACATTTGGCTTCTAGTCTTCTGGTGTGAAACCAATAGGTTGGAGAGGTACGAGCCCGCTTCCGCGTTATCTGTGTGGTGCATTAAGGCCTAGGGTGGCTCCGGTTCATGAATTTAAGTTGTGTGAGGCTGCCGCCAGTGACAATGCCACTGCTGCTCGAAGCGCAATAAAATTTGCCTAAAACCATGAGAAGAATCCCCGCGAATGGACCCAACTCATGGACCATGGCAGGTACTTAGCCAAGAGCACACCACTGTGCAGCTTCTGCTAAGCCTGAGAGTCTGACTCATGCCCAGGTGGCCGACGTTTGTAAAGTAAGTGGGTTAGTGGCTACAGTGAGATATCTCTCACTCTGCTGATGCTTCTAATGACACTTTACTTTTTAAAATAAAACAACGATTTAACCCGTGGTCATTATCAGCTGCCACTGGCATCGGCCCCTGCCTCCGGTCCCATGGGATCTCCGGTGAGTGTGCACCCGGCTGGCCCCCCCCACACCCGCTTATGCCACATTAGTACTCTGTCACAGGGTTTCACAGGCAGGCAGCTCTATCTACTTGCAGCCACTTCTTGATATGCCTCCTTCACTGCACTGCATCTGGTGCAGATCGGCCTGCTGTTGAAGCTTGACGGTGGCCTGCTTCCTGGCTGGGGCCTCTCGCTTACAGCTTGGGAGACTCAGCCCAGGTCCATGTAAGACAGAAGGGTCCTGGGCTCCAGAGTGCACGGCGCAGCAGGATATGTTTATCCATGGTGCTTCAAGTCACATGGCTGAGTCCTGTGTCTGTCTAGTCTGAATAGCACGGGTGGGTTGAGACGCGCATAGAAGTCACACAGATTAAAGGCAGGTCATCAGCTGTCTGCCACCAGATAAGTTCCGGCCACAAAGTCAGGTGAGTGCACCAATAAAATAATCTGATTCCTCAATTAGTAATTATTATAACTGTAAAAAGTCATTTACAAGTTGGCAAATAATAAACTGTTATCAAACTGTATTGGTAATAATGTGCTTTCTAATTGCCACCTATGAGACGGCTTGTACATTAAGCATGAGCTGGGCCAAGGCCATAGAGAGGTGACAAGTTGCTATGGAAACCGGCCTGGGCTGAGTTGTTTTGTGTGTTTTTGGCTACAGTAACAAAGAGCTTTCTCCAGGTCCAGCCACCACTCGGATGTTTACTCCTCCTTGGCTGTTTACTCCTCCTGAAGTGAAAGGCTCTCCTTTACTTTTATCAGCTCTCAGCCCAGTGTAGAGGAATTGAGGCAAACCGCTTTCTGGGTAACATGTTATTACTGGGCTCACTTGTGCTGTGGTTCTCTCTACATTCTTGCATGCACCTCTGCTTCAGAAAAATATTCTGCACATCAGGTGAGCAAGCTTTGAATGTTACCATGAGGAAAATATGGTATTGCTATATTTGGTTGCATGCATTTATTGTTTTAGTTTTTTTATTAAAGCTCGAACTGAACTGGGGCGGAACCAAGCCCTACATTTAGCAAGGCGTGGATTTTGGAGGGGGCGTTAAGGGTGGCAGGAAATTTCGAACTTGTGTACAATAATAAGAGAAGTTGCGGACTGGTGGGTTAGTGTTAGGTCAGAAGCCGTGAAGTTGAAATGGGCTTTTCCATACATTGACTGCTCTTTGAAGTTTCAGAGTCATTGTGCGAGCCTGTGTGGAGGTATGCAATTTCCGTGCACAGAGGGGCCCTGATTTTCAAATATTAAGCAGTACATGCTGACTTTTATTATTCTTACATTCATTAAAAGCTGCTCCACTGGTGCCCTAAAGGGTCGGCAAAAAGCTGTAATTTATATACAATTCATTTGAACTGAAGTCTGTACTGTTTTGTGAAAATTATCTCTATACAGTGTGTATTGTAAACTTAAAGTAGTTTTTATATGTGTTTTAAATTTACAGCCCTGAAGAAGTCCTGTCTTTTAGGATGAAACGCGTTGGCTGTCTGTCTTTTAAAGAACTAAATAAAGAGAAAGAAAATAACCTGACCATTGTACTACAACCGTATGAATCCTTAGAGAATTATTATTCAAAGGACTTTATTGAATATTTCTGCTAAGTGATGCATCTCTGATTTTTGTTTTGATTTGGTTGCCCCGGGTAACAGGGGAATGCCCTTGGACAGGGGGCACTTTTGGGGGATTTGCACACAAACAATTCACGTTTGCATTTGAATATTTGGTGATTGTATTGGATTGGTGCCTGACTGGTTGCTTGTTTGGTCGACTGTCCTCTTTTGTGTGTTTTAATATATTTGGACCCATTGGCGCGATCCAGGCCATACATCATATACGGTTAATATATTGACAATTGCAACACCAGATAGGTGTGTGCTGTGTAAAGAAAAAGAAGATCCCATTGTGATTATAGTTTGTGAATAATATTGAAGTTTAATGACAAAAGGGAAGAATTGGCTTATGGCCTCTTCTCGACTATGAATTTGGGTAACACAAACACAATAAGGGACACCACAGGAGAAGGGTTACGATCAAAATTTCAGAGACTAGAAAGACTGAAACAGTAGGAAATGTCCCGTTGGTGGGATGGGGTTACACTACAGAAATACCTTGATAATGATAAAATCCCAAGAGGTCTGAGGATACTTATCTTTCATAGACCTAGATGAGGAGGTGCTCAAGGATTGGGAGGAGAATCTGCAACACGCATCAAGTATCATGATGCGCATTCTCATTAAACATGCAGAGAAGAAAGTAGCCAGTCTAAAGGAAGAAATTATAAATTTGGAAAGAGATATTGATACCTCAGACCTTAAAGAGGTCATTAAAAAGAATTACGAGTTCTATGACAGAGTGATAGAGACACACCAAATTTACCTGAGAGATAAAAAGTTAAGAAAAATAAAACGAGATGACAATGACTACAAAAACGGCAGAATTTACACCTTTGCCCATAAATTCGATAACATCAGACCAACAGGTGAGGGGAAAAGAGCAAGGGAGGAGTCAGCTGACTCAGCATCTGTCAGCAGTAGCTCTGTCTCCTCCATAGAGAGCAACATGTCACGGGAGGAGAGAGCAGCGCCCGGCCACCTCACCAGCTCAGCGGAATTTTTTTGTCGAGATGGAGAGAGTGAGATTGGGCAACAAACCCACAAACAAGATCTAAAACAAGGAGAGGGGGTAAGAGGTGGCAGAAAAAAAGAGAGAAAGAAAGAACAGACAGAGGGAATGTCGACACGGTCGAAGACGACTTAGTGTCGGGTCTACAAGGCAGTGTTGAAATGAATGAGCTCACAATTGTTAATTTGTCAGATCGTACCTTGACAGATGTTGAATGTAAGGTGTTACAAAAAGGTTTAAGTTGTTGCCCGTCCCAATAGGGTGATCCAGTGGAGATGATTATTGATTTGTACAAATTTGTAAGACTTCTGAAATTAAAATACTTCTTTCTTGCAAAACCTACAAATGCATGTCCAATGATTATGTCTGCACATACGGTAACACATATGGTTTCAGATTTATATAATCTACAGATGTTGCTGTCTATACCAGGTGATGAACAGTTTACCATTCAGGATCTGAGAGAGGATCTCAACACCAGAGAAAAAATGGAGGTCAGTAGTGGTCTGAAGCAGAGGTCAAAATTTGTCCCTGTTAACACACACTCTAACATTGACTTTTTTAGAGATAGGCTGGCCAAGGATTTATATGCCCTAATGGACGCCCCACAGGGGCAGACACATTTCAAACAAAACCTCACCAAGGCGGAGAGACTAGCACATGAATCCTTAAGCAATGATGACTCTGTTGTTATTAGCAAAGCAGGCAAGGAGGGCAATGTGGTACTTATGAATATTACAAACTACATGGATGAAATTGAAAGACAATTAAGTGACTCAAGTTGTTATCGCAGAATCACTTGTAATTAGGCCTGGGCCAAAATTCCGTTACGCTCGCGGAAATTGCGATAATTTGGCATTTTCGCGTTCTGTGGAAAGCGCAGAAATGTCAACATTTCTGCAATCCGCATCTTACCGGTAATTTTTTTCTTGCTCGGGCTGTATAAAAATACATTCTCGCGTGCACGCAATCGCCTTACCTGAATCCCCGCGTTCGCCGACAAGTTTTCTCGACCCGGTCGCGTTCTCCACGAGATGTTGGATTGTTGGTAGCCATTTTGCGCTGTCTCGCGACAGTTCGTGCCCGCATTAACGTCATTTGTCGCGCGATCAAGTCATTTGTCGCGCGATCACGTCTTTCTTCTGGCGATTATGCACCGCGAGAGTATGAGAAGATTGAGATCTCGAACACGTCATTCTCCACCGCGACCAAGAGCGTGAGGACACGGGCACGTCATATCGAATGCGAAAAGGAGAAAGAGACCCCGAGCACGTCATATCCAACGCGGCAGGGAGCGAGAGAACGTGATCAAGTCATTTTGGACACGCCATTGACATCCGGCGGAAGTAATGTAAGGATCGAGAACTCGAACATGTAAAATTTTCAATTTGGAGAAGAATATCAGCTCTAGCAGCATGAAAACTTCTGCAAATGATGATTTGGATGAAAACAACTCCTCAGATTGACATTTGGCTGTCCTTTTTTGTGCAAGGAGTCCTTTTTAAAAAAGGTGGGGAGAGGGAGGAAGTGCCACAGAATCTCCAACTTCCTGTTCCTGTCCAGCATGTTCCTCCCAGTGCTTTGTCCATCTCCTGCTCATTCTGCCTTTGGATTTTGAGCTGGGAAGATCACTCTTTTTGTCTGCTGCATCATTGCAATTGGATTTGAGGATTTTTTAATTGGATATTTTACAAGTAAGTGGTTGTTGTGTCTGTTTGATTGGGGGCATTGCAGTTGTTGTAACTACAATTTATTTTTGGTAACTATCATCATTCCTTTTTTTAAATATGTTGTGGGTAGTAGTAGTCAGTAGTAGGCCCGAGCTAGTCATGGCCTCATGGGTTTGTGCATGATGAAGCAACTGTTCCTTTGGTGTTTTTTGAATGTATTTCATTTTCAAGCATCATTTAGGGCTTGGATGGCATTGGATTTAGTTGGGAAATGTGTTTTTTTGGGGTGGGCTTTCTGTTGTTGGGCCTGGCCTTGTGGCTGGTGGCCATTTAGAAGCCTAGGCCTGCAAGCTTGTCTGGCCTTGTCTGCTAACAGGCCTGCTTTCATCCAGTAGGATCAGAGCAGGTAGCCACAGCTTTATTAATCCAGTGTTTCTGTGTGGTCTGTTGAATTTAGACATCATTTAGGGCATGGATGGCATTGGATTGAGTTGGGAAGTGTGTTTTTTGGGGTGGGCTTTCTGATGTTGTTGGGCCTGGCCATGTGGCTGGTGGCCATTTTGAAGCCTAGGCCTGCAAGCTTGTCTGGCCTTGTCTGCCAACAACAGGCCTGCTTTCATCCAGTAGGCTCAGAGGCTGAGCAGGTAGCCACAGCTGTATTAATCAAGTATTTCTGTGTGGTCTGTTGAATTTAGACATAATTTAGGGCATGGATGGCATTGGATTGAGTTGGGGAAGTGTGTTTTTTGGGAAGGGGCTTTCTGATGTTGGGCCTGGCCATGTGGCTGGTGGCCATTTTGAAGCGTAGGCCTGCAAGCTTGTCTGGCCTTGTCTGCCAACAACAGGCCTGCTTTCATCCAGTAGGCTCAAAGGCTGAGCAGGTAGCCACAGCTGTATTATTCAAGTGTTTGTGTGGTCTGTTGAATTGAGACATCATTTAGGGCATGGATGGCATTGGATTGAGTTGGGAAGTGTGTTTTTTTGGGGTGGGCTTTCTCATGTTGTTGGGCCTGGCCATGTGGCTGGTGGCCATTTTGAAGCCTAGGCCTGCAAGCTTGCCTGGCCTTGTCTGCCAACAACAGGCCTGCTTTCATCCAGTAGGCTCAGAGACTGGGCAGGTAGCCACAGCTGTATTAATCAAGTGTTTCTGTGTGGTCTGTTGTAATTAGACATCATTTAGGGAATGGATGGCATTGGATTGAGTTGGGGAAGTGTGTTTTTTTGCGGTGGGCTTTCTGATGTTGTTGTGCCTGGCCATGTGGCTGGTGGCCATTTTGAAGCCTAGGCTTGCAAGCTTGTCTGGCCTTGTATGCCAACAACAGGCCTGCTTTCATCCAGTAGGCTCAGAGGCTGAGCAGGTAGCCACAGCTGTATTAATCAAGTGTTTCTGTGTGGTCTGTTGAATCTAGACATCATTTAGGGCATGGATGGCATTGGATTGAGTTGGGAAGTGTGTTTTTTTGGGGTGGGCTTTCTGATGTTGTTGGGCCTGGTCATGTGGCTGGTGGCCATTTTGAAGCCTAGGTCTGCAAGCTTGCCTGGCATTGTCTGCCAACAACATGCCTGCTTTCATCCAGTAGGCTCAGAGGCTGAGCAGGTAGCCACAGCTGTATTAATCAAGTGTTTCTGTGTGGTCTGTTGAATTTAGACATCATTTAGGGCATGGATGGCATTGGATTGAATTGGCAAGTGTGTTTTTTTGGGGGTGGGTTTTCTGATGTTGTTGGGCCTGGCCATGTGGCTGGTGGCCATTTTGAAGCCTAGGCCTGCAAGCTTGCCTGGCCTTGTCTGCCAACAACAGGCCTGCTTTCATCCAGTAGGCTCAAAGGCTGAGCAGGTAGCCACAGCTGTATTAATCAAGTGTTTCTGTGTGGTCTGTTGAATTTAGACATCATTTAGGGCATGGATGGCATTAGATTGAGTTGGGGAAGTGTGTTTTTTTGGGGTGGGCTTTCTGATGTTGGGCCTGGCCATGTGGCTGGTGGCCATTTTGAAGCCTAGGCCTGCAAGCTTGCCTGGCCTTGTCTGCCAACAGGCCTGCTTTCATCCAGTAGGATCAGAGCAGGTAGCCACAGCTTTATTAATCAAGTGTTTCTGTGTGGTCTGTTGAATTTAGACATCATTTAGGGCAGGGATGGCATTGGATTGAGTTGGCAAGTGTGTTTTTTTGGGGTGGGCTTTCTGATGTTGTTGAGCCTGGCCATGTGGCTGGTGGCCATTTTGAAGCCTAGGCATGCAAGCTTGCCTGGCATTGTCTGCCAACAACAGGCCTGCTTTCATCCAGTAGGCTCAAAGGCTGAGCAGGTAGCCACAGCTGTATTAATCAAGTGTTTCTGTGTGGTCTGTTGAATTTAGACATCATTTAGGGCATGGATGGCATGTAAATAGTTGTTTAAAAACATATTTTAATGTGTTTACCCTGTTGGCGTGTTGTTATACCTATAAGTTATTAAAATGTTATAATTGTACTACTTTGTTGGAGTGTTGCATATATTTGCAATCTGGCAACGAGCACGAGGATGTTACTGCGCAACCGGAAAAATAACATAGCCCAATTGTGTGCAATCTAGCCCAGTTCGGTGACGTCGATAGTGGGTACCAGCAGGCTTCCGTTGGTGCAGGATTTTGTCGCGTTTACTAGGCGGGGTGGGCAGTAAGGCAGACATGTTTTAGGCAATGAGAGCGGCGGAGCCGAGCTACCTCGTGGGTACCTCGACCGTGGGCTTGGCTCCTCCTCCTAGTTTCATATTCCTCGTAAAGGGCTATTTCCTAGCGTTTCTTGTGTTTGTAGGGTCAAAAAGGGTCCCATCAGCGGTTCACTAGATTATTTTTGTTTCTTTATAGCGATTTTTATTCCCTAGCTTGCTGTAAGCTACAGCGACTAATCCATATTTAGTAAATATGTCCTTATTAGGGGTGTCTTCCAGTGGAGCTGGATGGTTCGTCTCTAATAAGCGGTCCGGGCAGAACCAACTACCAATCAGTGGGGAGAAGTTAGGCATGACGGGTTACAACGGGGACAAAAGTCAGCACTACCTATCTTTTCACTGCTTGCAAAGACTAGATAGAATATCTCTATTCCACGTTATTTGTAAGCAGAGAATACCTCCAAAGAACCAATATCGAACAACTAGTGTTCCGACAATCAATCAATCAATGGTGAGAAAGAGATAGGCACGACGGGTTACAATGGGGACAAAAGTCTGCGTTACCTACCCTTCACTATTTGCAAAGACTAGACAGAATATTTCTATTCTACGTTATTTGCAAACAGAGAATATCTCAAAGAGCACTATCCTTCAAAACAATCAATATTCGGACAATCAATCAGTGGGGAGATAAAAATAGGCACGACGGGTTACAATGGGGACAAAAGTCTGCGTTACCTACCCTTCACTATCTGCAAAGGAAGAGAGAGTATTTCTACTCCTCCCCGTTTGTAGACAGCGAATATCTCAAAGAGAACAATCAATAAGCAAATACTAGTATTTCAATCAATCAATCAATCGTTTCGCAATTTGTCGTGTTTCACGACCTTACCCGGACCACGTGGACAGTTTCTCGTCTTCCGCCTCCAGCGCCCGATCGTCCTCTACTCTCCGTTATTGCCGCGGCACTCCTGATGGTTCCCAGTCAGGACCGTAGATCACTCGAGAGAGGTCTGCTCGGAACCAGTGAAGTTCGGATGATCGGCTGCCAGACGAGGGTCTATCGGGCAGGAGCTCTCCCGATCGTTGCAGTCGTTCACTCTGTCGTCGGGACCTCTCCCACTGGATCCACATGTCGCTGATGGGCCCAACGTTGGGCGCCAATTGTTAAATGGTAGCGGCAGTCGTAGTCGATAACCTTTCAAGTATTGCCCGGCGGTAATCGCCTCTTATACCATTCGATGCTAAACCAACAAAGAGGCAGGCGCCGGAGACTGGAAGGCAGGAAACAAAGTTTTATTCTCTCCGGAGGAGAACACATCAGGTCAGACAGCAAGGTATCGTCGTGAGGTGCTCTAACTGCATCGCTGAGGCCTGGCCTCTTATACACAGGTTTATGACTTTATTGCAGGTTTATCATACATGGCACATTCTTGAGATCGCTTTGATACATGAAAGAACATCCTCGGAATCCCCACTTCAAGCTCGTTCCCACACATATCTACAGTGGAAGCCCCCACCCCACGCACAGTGGGAGATGGCTATCACACAGCTGGATATTCCGCCAATTCCCGGGGGTGTGTGCGACCGGTCGGGTCTCAGGGGGTGGGGGGGAACCTTGATCTGCTGTAATCCCTTTGATGTGGGGTGTTTCCTTTACAGTAGGGGCAATAAACTGCATCCCCAGGGCTAGGTGATGGCCTGGGATCGGTTCGGACAATCGGGCGCGGAGGAAGGGGGTTATCAGAAAGGATGTATGACCATGTATGGGATGAAAAGGAAGTGTTGGTCAGGCACGGGGTGCGATTCCATGACAGGGTTGCGCAGAAGGAGAGGTTTTACAGCCCATGTACGAGAGAGCGGGGGTGGCCAGCGCGCGGGGGATGTTCGCAGCGCCTGAGGGGCGCGCTGGTGATCGGCGATGAGCGGGGAGAGAGAGTGGGGTGCCTAAAATGGCTGTCGTATGTTTTCGGTGCGTGGCGCTGGGGAGAGGCAAGATGGCGCAGATAATGTTCATTTGCAAACTAAATTTCCACAGCAACAGTACTTCAATTTCAAGGCAGAGCGATGATCTTCTTCTGCTTGCCCACCCATGAGTAGTATATTTTAGAGGTGATTTTATTTAACAAAGGAACATATACCTCAGCATTAATTGCCGGCATTGATTGGATTTGTTGTCATTCCTCATACACAGCACTAACTGTTACGCTGTAGGCCTAGTCAAGTGACTCGACACAACTATAGTTTGTAACTCTGTCTAGTAGGCTATCCCAACCACCATTATGTTTTGTTGTAAAATATTTTAGCATATTATTGTTGCTCGGTAAGTTCTGTACTGTACTTCATTCTACTACTCCTCAAACAGTCTCTCAAAGGCGATTGACTGTCTCATTTTCTTTTTTTGCAAATGCTGCTGCCCTGCCAGTGTCTACTACTACTACTATATTACCACCACCACCCCAATCATGGCATGTTAGAAAAAGGAAACCATCTTCACCATGCAGTCATTGCTGTGCCTAAGTTAAACATCAAGCAAAGGTAAGAGAAGTTTGGGGGAGGCAGAATTAATAATGGACATGTTTTCAATGAATTCAATTTCACACAACCCTTTGAGTCCAGATAAAGAATGCATAGACTAGAAGAGAGACTGAAAGTACTAGTAGGACAAGTCAATCAGTGAGGGGTGTCGCATCTATCTGTTTGTGTCTTACACAGTCAGTCAATTATTTAAATCAAACACTGGCTATGGGCGGGCCTGCACCAGCAAGGAAACAGTGTGATGTAAAACAGTAACCCCACCTACAAAACATTAACAACATTGCATGTAATGTAGAAAAATAGATTTAATTGACCCTAACAAAAATAAACTAAAAACCCACAAGAGCTGACCCACCCCCCTCCCTAACCCCAACCAATGTCCGTAAGAAAGTCCAGAAAATAGTCAAAAACCCAATGCCCAAACCAGTTCCCACCCACTCAAACAAGAATTAAAAAAGAGGCAGAAGACAGGGACTAAGGTGTGGGGCGGGATTGCAGGAGGACACGCATCTGCTCCTCTAGATGGGCGAAGCGGCATCTGAGGGTGCGGCAGTTGCAGCCACAGTGGGGGGGGCACCAGAGATGGTATTGCGGTGGCAGCGGGCAGCTGCCAGACGGTGGTGCCGTACCGCTGGAGGGCGGTGGCTGAGGCCTGGATCACTGGAGGAGGCTTGAAGTGCTGCTGCAGTCTCCTCCTCCTCCTCTGCCAAGACCACCAGCCGCCGATATTCCTGCTAGATTGCCTCCAGCTTCCGGCGCCGTGCCTTGGCGGCCAACTCCTTCCGATTGACTTTGGAAGGAGTAGCTGTGTATCAAAAAGAGAAAAACAAGACAATTGTAAAATATACTCTTAGAAAACCAGTAAGACAAGTTAATTATACACATGGTGGCATGGTAGAGTAGCACTATAAAGCACAGTACATAACATTTTAAATCTCGCCCGTCCTTCTTCCTTCCACCCGTCTTTCACTTTTTAGTTGAACAGTGCACCAGGTGATCTGATCTGACTTTTAGTCTTCCCCATAAAACTTTCAAAGCGGAGTTGAAATCAGATAGATGAGGCCATTGGTTACTCGATACTCCCGCCCCTATGCCAATTAAAGGGTGTCTAGTCTAGTTCACTCTTCAAACGTTCACAACAACTCATACTTACTTGCACATCGGATGGCAGGCATACTTTGTCCGCCTGCCATCCTCACGCTAAAAAGGGTGGGGGTCCCGTGGGGACAATTAGGATGCGCCCGCCACAGTGGCGGGCGCATCCTGTTTTTTTTACATTCTGGTGGGCGGTGCCGAAAGCAATGCTAAAAATACATGTTGTGCTTTTCCAAGCACAACATGACAGGCCCCGCGCGGAGCCTGTCACGTTTTGCTTTGAAAGGCAGGGGGGTACCATAGCATAGGTACCCTCCATGGGGGCCACCAAGCAGACTCTGCATGCCTTTCCGTGGCGGCCGACAATGCCGCCACGTAAAGGCATTCCAAAATGCAGATTATATGCCTGGCAGTGTGTTCAGAGAGACACCACCACCATATTGAACCCTTTTCCGCCTGGTCGACATGTGGGGTGTCTGACTCTTTTCTACAGGAATGGCAGGAGGTTTGCCCCTACGGGGTCAGTGGTGACTACCGCGGGGTCGGCGGTGACTACCGCCGGCCCGGCGGGCGCAATCCGCCCGCCATCCTAATGGGGCCCTAAGTCTCAACAGTACAGTATACATACAGTACACCCTTGCAGTGAGTGTACTGTCAACAATATTTATGGATTATGAATCTAACTTACCACCGCCCGCCACTGGTGCTGGCACTCCCCCTACCGCTCCATCGTCGGTATCAGCAGCAACTGCCGCATCCTCTCCCTCCGCGTCGCCTTCGCTGGCCCCGGCAATGGTGGTCGGTAGTGCGCCTAGAAAACATTACACATTTATTAGGCATCATATACACCTCCCCCTATTGGTCAGTAGCAAGATTAAAAAATGACTTAATAGTATAACATACATCACTAGTACAAATCAGGTAGTAGTAGAGTAGACACTAATAGTTATTTATGGTCCCCCTAGGGTCATTCTAGCCTTTGCTTAGTTAGCCCGAGCCATGCAACCATTTTACCTTTGTGTCTTTTATTTTTGCACATGTGACGTTACCTTGCAGCTTGTTGTATAAGACACCGTTGAGCCCACATGACCTGCCTCACACTGCTACTGTCTATGCACTGCGTACAAGCGGTCAACAAAAACATTAACAAGCCACTTTTTTATGAAGTACTGGTGTACTGTTAGTCCATATTGCTTATCCATAAATGCTACACTTTTTGGCACGGCTGAGAAATACTTGCAAGTTGCAATATACTAACGCGCACCATTTCATTTTTCGCATTACAGATGGAAGGTGAGGGGTCCCTTCACTCAGAGATCTTCATTTATACATTTATATGAACTAAATTCCTAGGGGATGGTGGTGCTGCCTTCCACCACTGTTCAGTTATCATGATTTAATTCCCAACTGTAAGTAAGTGTAACAATGTTTATTGTTTTAATGTTATTGATTTTCCGGTTGGTGCTGCATTATATAATAGAACAATGTACAGAGCTTCTCAATTCAAAATAAACATTTACTTGGTGGTATTTGGTGTGGACTTACACGAGTGAGCAAATTAAAGGAAGGGTGTGCATGTGCATTGCTTCCACGACTGAGAGGTTGGGTGTGTTATGTTCTGGGTTGTCTACTTGTTGGGTATCTTGGGGGGAGGGTTCGGAGACCTAAAAGTTATGACAAGACACTACTATAGTCGGGCAGGGGATTGTGGTGGGTTCTGAATTTCTGATTGAGGTGTGTGAGGAAGGTCCAACCTACCATCACCAACATCCTATTTTCTTGTGCAAAGGTCTGTATGTGCAAGATCCCAACAGCAGTAGTAGTATGTCCTATAGGCTATCATATCAAAATAGTATTAAATCTGGTTGGGCATTTGTTGGTGTGAATTGTCAAAGCCTCAAGATTAACAAAGACTCATACACGGGTGGGGGTACGCGTCGTACATACACAGGTGGGGTACGCGCCGTACATACGGGGGTGGGGGTACGTGCCGTACATACACGGTTGGGGGTACGCGTCGTACATCTGCGGGGCTGGGGGGGGTACGGCGCGTACATACGGGGGTCTGGGGGGGTACGGCGCGTACATACGGGGGGCTGGGGGGGTACGGCACGTACATACGGGGGGCTGGGGGGTACGGCACGTACATACGGGGGGTTAGGGGGGGGGACGGCGCGTACATACGGGGGGCTGGGGTGGGACGGCGCGTACCGGACCCCCTATTCCGCTCGCATCACGGCGTACTTCGCTTTTCCGGCACTTTTTGGGTGCCGTAAAAATATTGCCGTCTGGACTGCTGTCGGTACGAATCGTACTAGCTGGGACGTAAAAACATGCCTAACTCCGTCCGGACGTCACGTCCGCGGTGTCCCGGATCACAATGGTATGTATTTTGCTGTCGGTCGGTGTTTTTTCCGACTCGTACGGAAATGGTGTTTCCGTACGAATCGTACTTGCAAGTTTGTATGGTGTTTTTACCGGGTACGAGTCAGACGGAGAAAACGCTCCGACCGAGGGTTCGTACCCGGTTTTTCCAGGATCGGAATCGGCACCTAAGTATGCATTACCACTTCTTTTAGTCCTCAACAATGCATATGGTCAAATGGAGAACACATGACTACATTTTTTGTATACACCAAATTTTGGGTTGATTGATTGATGCTGATGTTCTGCTAGTGCTAAGCCAATTACCACCACTCATTGAACAAACTAGAAAAGGTTCTAATAAAGACTGGCGTACTAGTAGCACGTGACGTAACTGAGGGGGCATCATGCATACCACTGAAAAATTACAAACTCATACAAAGTACCTAAACCTAAGTATCAATCCGCCCCTATCTCTTAGTGACAGGACAAAGTAAGGACTAGAGTCACTGTAGCATTACTTAACTTAATTTCTCTAAAATAAACTCTTACAGAATCACGCTAAGCGAGCGCAAACGCAAAGTTGCAAACAAGTAAGATTAGTAGTAGCGCAGAGGAGCACCTGTGTCATAACAATCACAGAAGACTTTTAAACGTAATTAACCTGGAATGTAAGCAGCAACATTCTAGCTAGTTGGAAGAAAAAAAAAAGATATTCGCAATATAACACAGAGCAGAAGAACAGACACAAAGTAGTAATAATTATATAGTTACTCACCAAGACCCGGGACCTCCACTCCTAGCAGGTCCAGCAGGTCCTGCTCACGGTCCAGGATGTCGGACCACCGGTGCGTCAACTGCGCCTAGGTGTGCCGGACCCCAGAGCAGCGCAACACTGCCTGGCGCACCTTCCCCCACCGCTGTCGACGCTACCGGAGGCCGCACCTGGACCCAGGCCTGCCACCTGCTGTCAGGGTTGAGGGGAGGTGGCGCTGCACAAAGAAAATGAGTGCAGCCAACTCCACCTCCCCAAATAAGGCATGTGCCTGCACCCCTTGTGGGCGCCACCTTCCACAAGGAAGGCGGTCGCGGCTCTGGCTGCGACGAGCCCTACCCTTTGACATGGTTCTGGGACGGGGCGGGAAAGAAAAGGTAATAAAATTAAAAAGGTAAGTAAAGCAAATAAATAGCAGGCAATAGAAAAAGTAGCTAAAAAACAAAAAAAGTAGACAAAACCCAAACATTTAGAAGCAGGAAAATAGTTAGAGAAATAATAAATAAAAAAGATTTTAAAAAAGTGGCCTCAAACAAAGGATTGAAAAGATGCAGGGAGGATTGAAAATCAGGCCCCAGAACCTTGCAATAGAGTGAAAAACAAGATGGCCTCGCAAGTTCTCGATATTTTCTCCCCGAGCAAGCAAAAAGCAACGCGAACAAGTAAAAGCGTTCGCGAACAGGAAATACGTACCGCGAAAGGGCGTGAGCATGCATTGCGCGACCCGGAACAGGAAGTAAGCATCGCGGGAGGGCGGGACAAGTGAAAACAAGATGGCCGTGCCCATGAGCAACCGCATGGGTAAGTTGGCGAGCCGCGATCACGCAAAAAATACAGCGAACAGGCGGGGAAAAAACTTCTGCGTCTTCGCCATATTTCCGGCGTGTTTGCGGAGATTTTCAACATTTTCGCGATAGTTTGCAAAAAGCGAATTTCGCAAATTCCGCCCACCCCTCCTTGTAATCCCATTGCCTCCCTTGTTACTCACATCAACATCAGATTACATGATTGGAGTGCAAAATGGCCTACTATCACAAGAAGAACATGGATATCTAATAGTCAATAAACCTATGGCCCCCTGTATCTATATCCTCCCAAAAATTCATAAGGGAGGAGTGTGAGAAAGTGGCTCTGTATATACTGTTCCCAAATAGGTACAGTGTGTACAGAGTCCACAGTCCCCAGAGGTTTGGCAGAGGTTAAAGTTAGATATAACCTTACTCTCTAAAGTGGTAGCTTGGTCGAGCAATAAGGCAGTATCAGAGGACAGTGTAAAGCATTTGTTGTACACACTCAGAGCAGATGGTCTCACACACTCAAGAACTGAACTCTAGGCCAATGGTTTGTATAAAAAAAATATATGGTTGTTTTATTTTAGAACCAACAATAGGTATCAAAATATACTTTCTCAGAATGAGAGGCTTTAATTAAATACTTTTACAATATGCAATTGACTTTTGTAGGTAATAGTTACAGGTTGTTGCAATAGGCAACACAATTTCAAACACAATAATACATTGAGCTCAATGTGAATTTTAAGTTATTTGCAATAGACTACTTTCAGGATTACTTTTCTAATTCCAGGACTGGATCCTAGATTCAGGGCCTGGGACAGGTCTTGGAAACAAGTGAGTACATTCGTTTTAGTTACTGTTGTGATTTTTAGGCAATATTTTGCTATTTTAAAAGTTGACACTTAGAAGAAATTTCATAGAAAAAACAGTCAATGATTCCCTATGGGAGAAAATTCAAATTACAGGTAAAGTATGTTCTCGTCACTTTTGTAATCCAGGGCTAGGCTCCTAGGCTCAGTACTGGGACCTCTATCTAAAACAGGTAAGTAATTACGTTTTCATAGTTGGTACAAGTTTTAAAGAATATTTGTAGTTTGCAAAAATCGACGCAAGAAATTTCACAGAAAAACAGTCAATGATTTCCTATGGAAGAAAATTGGGTTAGTGGTAAGTACGGTTGTGAATACTTTTCAGGGTCAGTGCTGGGCACCAAGATCCAGCACTGGGATCTCTCCTAATAGCAGGTGAGTATTTCCGTTTTCGTTATTCAGGTGATTTTAGGTGAATATTTAAAATTTTAGAAACTCCACAAAGAAGAAATTTCAGAAGAAACCAGTCAATATTACCCTATGGAAGAAAATTGGGTTATCGGCTCTTGGGTAAGTACTCGACTGGCAGAGTTAAGGTTGGTGGCTGCTGACTAGCAGGCCACGCGGCTGTGGGAGCTGGGCTCCTGGTCACTTGCTCAGGGCAAATGGGGAAGTAGGTAGGAGTAGAAGTTACACTGCCAGGGCCACTCGGGCGGCTGGGTGCAGGGTGCTTTTCAGCCTTCGGGCGCTCAATGGATTTCAGTGGGAAAGCTCCAGGACGTACAAAGACTGCAAGCTCGGGGACGAAGATTCTTCAGGTGCCACCACCATTTCGAGAGGTAAGTTGGGTAGTTGGAGGTTAGGTAGGTACCCAGGAGTCGGGCACAGGGGGCCGCAGGGCGCTGGGTGCAGGGGTGCCTTTTGGTGTCAGGAAATCTTACCCTCTGTTGATCGCGGTTGGGAGGGGGTCCCTGGTTCTGAGGCTGCAGGCCTCGTCAGGAGTGTCCAGGTGAGTCCTTGGGTGCCGGATTCGGGGTCACAGTCGTCAGGGGGACGTCCTCCGGGTCTTTGTCCACTCTGGTACAGGCCAGGCTTGGCGGGTGCAGAGTGTGCAGGGTTCGCGTTTCCGGGCTGATGCCAGGGGTTAGAAACTTGCTTTGAGCAGAGCCACTGCTCATTGGAGTCCCAGATGCTCAGAGTCACAAGGTAGCCAGGTCCTCCAGGGGTTGTGAGGTTGCTGGCCACAAGAGGTGCCGGGATTTAGCAGGAGCAGTTTCGAGGGTCGACAGGCCGGTAGGGCTGGGGCCAAAGCAGTTGGTGTCTTCCTCTTCTTAGCAGCTGCACGGCAGGCCTTCTTTCTTCTTGCTCTTCTTTGCTTTTTTGGAATCTGGAATCTGAAGAAGGAAGGTTCGGGATGCCTCTAAATACTAGATTTAGGGGCGTAACAGGTAGGTAAAGGGCAGGGACCAATGGGTCCCTGCCCTGGGGTGGGTACGCCCCCTATCCTGCCACTCTCCTGTGGGAGGGGGGCAGTAGCCTAGTCCTGATCGGGCAGGGCTTCCCATCTTGAAGATGGCGAGCACCCGGAGATGTGCTTCAACTCACCTCCCCCACCTGAGGGGTGGGGTTGGCAGGCTGGCACATCCCTGTCCTTACTTGGGGTTTCCGGACAGTCTTCCTGCCAGAGTGGGGGTCAGAACCGGTGGGGGCCAGTTTGCTGGGTACAGCAAGTGGCCTGGAGAAGCTCACAAAGGTGGCATGCCTTTGAAGCTTACCCCTGCCCATCCTGGTGGAGGAGACCTAGCACCTCGCCCAGGATGTGCATTGTTGCAGGCCAAGGAGAGCGGGGGCTCTCCACCCAGGGGTCCAGCAACATGTCTGCTGCGTGGCAGCCTAGGCAGCCTCCCAGACCAGACGTGGATTGTAGGTTAGGTTTCAGGGGGCATCTCTAAGATGCCCTCTGTAGTGCTTTGTACATTAAATCCCACACTGGCATCAGTGCGGGTTTAATGTGCTGAGAAGTTTGATACCAAACTTCTCAGTCTTCAGTGTTGCCATTATGGTGCTGTGGAGTTCGTGTTTGACGAGCTCCCAGCACCATATACTCTTAAATGGCAGCACTGCACTTACAGTGCCCAGGAATGGGCCTGTGCCCACACCACTGGCATAGGGCACCCAGCTAGAGGGGTGGCTGATGTATGCCAGGGCAGTGTAGGTGGTGTGCATGGCACACAGGAATGTGTGCCATGTTGACTCTTTGTTTTGTCTTGTACCCAGATACTCAGCCTGCAAGGGCAGTATGGTTGTGTTAGGGTACAAGGCCTCTAAGGGTGGCACAATAAGTGCTGCAGCCCTTGGAGGCCTTTCCTGGTCACAAGGCCCTGGGTACCTAGGGTACCATTTACCAGGGCTGACATGTGGCCAGGGTTTGCCAATTTGGGAGTTTAGGTTTTAGGGAAGGAACATAGGCCCTGGGCACCTGATTGGCAGGAGTCCAGGGCACACTCAGTCAAAGTACATTCAGCAATTCAGCAAAAAGTGGGGGCATACCATGCAAGAAAGATGGCACTTTCTCACAAGGAGTTTTTCTTCCAGGCTGCCCCATCATCGCTGGTATTGTTTCACTGACAGAACGCTTTTCTCAGTATGTAGACAAATTCCTTCAGCCTTTTGTCACCAATCTCCCATCTTATATTCAGGATTCTAGAGACATCTTACAGAAACTGGATGGGGTAGTGTGGGATGACGACTTAATGTTCGTAACGATGGACGTTACGGGCTATACACATGTATTCAGAAGGAATTTGGTATCCGAGCAGTTCATTCTTTTTTTAAAACACGCACTGCAGATCACATTGATCATAAAGAAATGCTCATGGAAATGACTGACATTCTATCCCCCCAAAAAATCCTACACGATGGGGCTTGGTACCATCAATTCCAGGGTACGGCCATGTGTTCCAGGTTTGCTCCCTCGTACGCCGGCCTTTTTATGGGCTGGTGGGAGAGGGAGCATGCCTTGGGTAGGTATGCCTCCCCCTGGATGGACATGATTGTGTTCTGGGGGAGGTATATCGACAACATTATTATACTATGGAAGGGTTCTGTCGAGCAGCTGACAGAGTATCATTCATTTCTATATAATAACCCTCATAATGTCCATCTAACTATGAAATATAGTTCAAACAGTATGGAATTTTTGGACCTCTTGTTTTATATTGAAAGTAACACCATTCAATGCACGATCTTCAGAAAATCCACTTCATGCAACAGCACATTACACGTGACCAGTGCCCATCCACAATCTGTAATCAAAAACATTCCATTTGGAGAAATGGTGCGGTCCGCAGGAACTACAACAATGATCAGAATTTCAGGAAAAACATCCAAGTTGTGAAAGATAGATTTAAGAACCGGGGGTACAATGAAGCAATATTGAAAAAAGCAGATGTAAAAGGTGAATCTTCTCAAGTTGATTGAATCAAGAAAGGTTTATTGAGAAACAGAGATAATAAACCCCATCCATCACCAACTCCTGCAACCGCCAATCTCCAGTTGCTTACATTCTACCCCACATGAAATTCTACTGATTCCATGTTCCAATTCCATTTGCTTAGCAACCTGGAACTAATACTCATACTAATGTAAGAACAGCATCACCTCCCTCCTTAACAAAGCATAAAGAAAGAATAACCAATAGATGTCCACAAAGAAAGAATAAAAATCAAACAAAGTGCCGAACAACCCTGCGAGGTCTTACAAATCTTTGAGGTGTAACACTTCTTTGAGATGAATCAACACCAGAATCCCTGATAACTCTCTGAGTTGACACTTTGCCACCCTGTTCAAATTCCATACTTTATGATTACTGATCTTCACTGCATTCTTGAAAACTTTGATTACTCTGAATGGGGCGCTAAACCTTGACTTAGACTTGCCTAAACGGGGAGATTTTATTTTCACCCAATCTCCCACAGAAACTTCTGTGTGCTTGACCGCTCTCCTTACATCATACCATTTCTTCCTCTTTTCCTTAATTTCACACTCTCTTTCTTTCCAGCCTGCCACACTATCAGCATTCTCATCAATTAATAGTCTCTTAGAAGACACCCATGAAAGACAAACTTCCATATTAGCTACTCTCCTCTTGAACAAGCGAAATGGTGAAACTCCTGTGGAGGAGTGCGGAGTGAATCTGTATTCCCTAACCTTTTTCATCATGGCTACCTCCCAGTCCATACCACTTGCCACTGCATGTTGTACCACCTCTTTTAACACTTTCACAAACCTCTCCACCACTCCGTTGCTCTCAGGATGATAAAGAGCTGCCTTCTTATGTTTGATGCCCCTGGAGACCAAATAGTCTTCAACTACCACTGAGTGAATTGTACACCATTATCAGAAAGTAGAGACATGGGAAATTCTTCCCTTTCAAATAAACCATCCAAAGACTCAATAACCACCGAAGATTCTACAGAACTGACTATCTTAATCTCAGGCCAGCGGGAATACATATCTAAACAGACCAGAACGTATACATCCTGTGACTTTAATCTAATAGGACCCAAAATATCAATAGCAATATCCATCCAAGGCCCATTTGATTGCTCCCTCACCACCATGGGTTGCGTTCTACATTTCAGAACCTTGTCACTGCAAGCACACTCTGAACAATTCGTCACTTCTCTTTCAATCCATACATCCATGGCAGGCCACCAATCTGCTTCTCTTAACCTCTCCTTAGTTTTTACTATTCCCATGTGACTGGCATGTGCACTTTTCAGTAACCTTTCCCATAAAATACGAGGAGGAATCAATCTACTACCTCTGAATAGAATACCATCCACCACAGATAAATCATCTTTAACTTGCCAAAACCCAGTTAGCTCTTCACTACACTCTTTCTTGTCACACCACCCCTTTGATACCATATTAATAACTTTTTGCAGAAGTTCATCCTCAACTAGAGCCTTTTTCCAATCATTCTCAGATACAATTCCATCGCTCAGCAAACAAACATCAACCTCTTCTTCAAATTCTTCCCCACCAAACTGATCATATTCTTGCGGTTCCTCAAGCACTGTACCCAGTCTTGACAGACAGTCTGCAAGTGTATTAGAGACTCCTGGCAGATAAGAGACACTGAAACTAAATTCTTGAAGTGCAACCACCCACTTGCGTATTCGATGAGACACAAAATCAATCCCTTTTTTTGTAAAAACCTCCTTCAAAGGTTTGTGGTCCGATAGAACTTCAAATTGGCTGCCCCAAAGGAATTTCCGTAAGTTGCGAATAGACCAATATATGGCCAGAGCCTCTCTTTCTACAACAGAGTAGTTTAACTCTGCTCCTCGCAAAGGTCTGGACATAAACAATACCACTTTTTCTTTGCCCTCTGATCTTTGGAATAAGACTACACCCAAACCTTTAGAGCTCGCATCAGTCATTAAATAAGAAATCTTTTTGGGATCAAAACTGCTAAGGTCTTGTGCATGATTTAAACAAGTCTTCAGATTTTTAAACTCTTCTTCACAAGCACTAGACCATATAAATTCGCACCCCTTTTTTAAAAGTTCACGTAAATGTCTGGTGACTACTGCAAAATTTGGAACAAATTTATGGTAAAATTCTGCCATTCCTAAGAATTTTACCAGTTCATCTTTACTCTGGGGAGACCTTAGCTTGGAAATTGCATCAACTAGAGATGCCTTGGGCTTAATTCCATTACCAAAGACTAGGTGACCTAAATATTCGATTTCAGCCACATCAAACTTGCATTTGTCCGCTCTTAACGTTAGTCCAGCCTCGCATAACTTTGTCAATACCGTTCTCATCCTACCCTCATGCTCTTCAGAATTGACCCCAAATACAAGAACATCATCCTGGTATATTTTGATCCCCACAATACCCTGCAAGACTCGTTCCATCAACCTTTGGAATACAGAAGCAGCAGAAATTAAGCCAAAGGGCATTCTCAAAAATGTAAACGTGCCAAAAGGCGTGACAAATGCAGTTACATCTTGAGAAGAGGGGTGCAATCTGACCTGATGGTACGCAGAAGATAGGTCAAGAGAAGAAAAATGCTTCGCCCTTCCAAGAGAGCACAGCATCTCATTAATATTTGGCAAAGGGTAATGATCCACAACCACTGCCTTATTAAGTTCCCTCAGGTCAACACAGAGCCTGGCCTCTCCATTAGCCTTTCGAGCCAAAACTATGGGAGAAAGCCACTCAGTTGCCTCTACCTCTTCTATGATCCCGTTGTTCTTTAGTTTGTCAAGTTCGACCTTCATAATTTCTTTTGCCACCAGTGGAACATTGCGAACTTTAGCCACCTTAGGCACGGAGCCAGCTTTTATTTTTATTTGGTGCATGTAATTTTTAAGACACCCTAATCTTTTGTCAAAAATTTCAGGAAATTCTTTGACCCATTTGTTACATCCTGCAGTAACCTGACCGACAGTAGGCATTTCCTTTAAACACACAGAAGGATTTTGATTAGGATCCAAAAGAACATACAGGTCACGTTGATGAAACCAACTCAAAAGTGAGTCTGCCTTCATTGAGACATAAACTTTCGCGGGGACAATTCTTCCTTTATAATCAATTGTCCCCCAAAACCATCCTAGGAGATCAATAATTTCTCCACTGTACCCCTTTGGTCTTATATCTGGTTTCATTAGAGAGACTTTACCCATCAAAAATTGATCAAAAAATTTCTTTGGAATTAAAGTCACCTTTGCCCCTGAATCAAACAACATTTTTATAGGTGCATCATTAATTAAAACAGAATCTATGGGTCCGCCAGACCCTTTGATTTGGCATATCACATTTTCATCAACCTCATCCTCAAATAAATATACCTCTCTAATTTTCTTTTGGTCTCTAGCAGACCTACAGCACTTTGTAAAATGACCTTTGCAACCACATGTTTTACAGATAGACTTCCACCCAGGACAGTCCTTAAAATTGGCAACATGACCTAAGTTGCCACATCTAAAACATTTAACTTGAAAATTCTTTGAGACATTAGGTTGATTATCAGGTCTAGATGAGTGTAAATTTGATTTACTCATAGGCTTTGAAACTTCATGCATGTTCTTGTCTTTAGTACTATCCACCTTCAATACAGCACTTTGCCCTTTGTTAATTGAGGAGTCCTTATCCTTTTGAATCGTTTCAAGACACACTTTCGAATGTTCGTATGTTTTGGCAATTGTGACCACATCATGCAAAGAAGGATTATCCTTCTGCCATAAGTTGTCCTTAGCTTTATCGACACTGCATCCAAGCATCATTTGGTCTCTGAGACGTTCCTCAAGTGAAGCTCCAAAGCTGCATGTAGAAGCCAACTTACGTAGTTTGGTAATATATTGTTCGACAGTCTCTTCAGGTTTTTGCATCCTTCTTCCAAAGTGGTATCTTTCTAGAACCATGCTCACTTTGGTGTAAATCAAGTTTTTTTATAGAGATTTCAAATTCATTGAGGCCTGATGCATCACCAGCTGATAAATCAGGAAGATGCTCAAACACTTCCTGCCCCTCAGGACCCAAACAATGCATCAACAGGGAGGTTTTCCTTTCTGCGCTGAGTGAGGTTCCACGAACACGAGCGTAATGACTGAAGACTTTCTTCCACTTCAACCAGGGTATTGCAGGTTCACCAGCAGGTGCAGATAAAAAAAATGTTGGAGCAGGTACGTTTTGCATTGTGAAAAGAAAAAAGCCACCAGCACGTTAGTGATAAATTGCGTAACGAAACAGGAATCCCACACTAGCACAGAGGTATATTTATTGTGTGCCTCAAGGATTATGCGCGTGTAGCAGAAAAGAAACTGTGAGGCACGTTGGTGTAGACAACCTGTTATCAGTCAAAAACGTTAATAATATATATATATATCTTTTTTTTTTATAAAGGTGTGCACATCACCGAATCAGTAATGCGCCAAGGAAACACATTAAGTGGAGCCTTTAATAAAGGTGTGCGCATCACCGAAGTAATGCGCTGAAGAAATACTTTAAGAGGAGCTTTTAATAAAGGTGTGCGCATCACCGAATCCGTAACGCGCTTAAATGGTACTTTAAAACAAATGTGAGCGCACCAGCGATTGACGCAACAATGTAACCAAGGAAACACGTAGTGATACAAATGCAAGATGGCTCCTCTCCGTAACGTAGTTATGTGATTGTGGTTACGGACGCTCTGGTTGCAGCGTCAGCGTCAGAGTCAACACGAGAATATGTGCGTGAGTGCAGGAGGCTTCAGGAGAAGTAGAAACGCGTCGCGAGGAGGGAGCGCGAGGGACTCGCGGGTTGAAATACATGCACGATATCCTCGCTCAGGGAGGCTTATGAAAAGTTTAAATGACTCACGTCAGTTTCAGAGACGTCCAGAAACGTGCCCCTCCTCAGGATGTTAGTGTAAAAATCCAGCGCGAAGAATGGCAGCACAAGTAAGATCTGAAGCTTAAATCTCCTTTCGATTGATGTGTTGAGGTTGTCCTTTAAAGCGTGGGAAGTTCCAAGCGTCGCCAAATGTAAAAGGTGAATCTTCTCAAGTTGATTGAATCAAGAAAGGTTTATTGAGAAACAGAGATAATAAACCCCATCCATCACCAACTCCTGCAACCGCCAATCTCCAGTTGCTTACATGCTACCCCACATGAAATTCTACTGATTCCATGTTCCAATTCCATTGGCTTAGCAACCTGGAACTAATACTTATACTAATGTAAGAACACTACAGCAGACTCGTGTATACAAAAGGTCACAAGAACGCACACATTAGCCCCTAAAGGGGGGAAGAGGCCGGATTGGAACTAGCAACCCGCATTTGGCTTTCATCACACAGTACACTAACAATAGTACTACCCTTTTAAACATCTTGCGAAAACATTGGGCCCTCTTGTATGACACGCCTAGCCTGAAAGAACATGTCTCATCTAGACCAAAGGTGACTTTCCGTAAGGGGAAGACATTGAGAAATCTACTTTGCCCCAGCTATCAGGAGTCCCAGTAACAGAACCTGGCTTCCCCAGACTCCCACTGGTTTTGTCACATGCCTTAATTGCAACATATGGGAAAAATAAAATCAAGGAGTTCTCCTACAACATGACCAAGAAATATGCAATCAGACACTTCATAAACTGCAACACAAAATATGTAGTTTACGTAATTGGTTGTGGATGCAATAAAATGTATGTGGGGAGTACAATTCGACCGCTCAAAACCCGCATACAGGAGCATGTTCGTTCTATCAGGTATAATGACCTCAAATATCCCATGACTTATCACATGAGGGAACATCATGCCAATGATGTGGTTTCACGGTATTGATCGCATTCCTATGCACCCAAGGGGAGGGGACCGAGAATTGGCATTGCGTCGCCATGAGGTGGTTTGGATTTGTCGTTTAAGTGGAACACAAATAGGGCATAACACAGAGGAGGAACTGCATTACCATCTTTAAATACCTCAGTGAACACATGATGAGATCCAATCCCTATATCATATCTTAAAGTTAGTACTTGGCTAGCCCTGGATGAAATGGGGCATAGTATACATACTCCAAATATAGGACTTGCCTCATTATCCTCTCTTTTTCCTTTCCCTCGGGACTAAGCATATGGGACAATAGGTTCATCTTAGTATGCATTACACCTTGGGGGGCCCACATGTCTTAGATATTTACAAGATTATGGATCACAATATGCTTGTACAAATAGAACTTAATCATAAATCCAGTCAGGTTTTGCCTAATAGGTGTTTTTTCTTTTATTCCCCTTTTCCGCTCCTTTCCATTAGTTTTGTAATGGTCCAATAGTGAGAGATCGGACATAAAGAATATTCTTCACACTTCATATATTCGCACCGTAACCCATTCCAATATGGCGGTGGGACTATAAGATCGAGCCGATATCCAAATTAATGATGACGTGATACTTGTGGGTTTACTCGTGACAGGACCGGGCAGGTTAAGCCCACCAGTCAAAGTATTTGTAGCGTCAGGAACTACTCATTGCGGGGTGCTCTTTTCAAATTGATACGATCCGGGTGTTGTTTGCTCTTTTCTTGCTCACTATTAGTGGCCATTATTACCATTGACGGCAATTAACAGTATCTGGATTAATAATCAGACCCGGTTGGTCATGTGACCAGATCTAGGACATCTGATCTTGGTCATGGTTATTCTCAACTGTTGATTATATAATTATTTCGGCCGTGTTTGTCTAAGGATATTTGTCCTTGTGGTCCAGTTATAGGTCCTAATTTACATTATTCTCGAGGGCCTCACCACCATTCCAAGATGGCGGAGTTTTTGTGGTATCGAAGCTGTCGCATTGCTCCGTGTTCATGCCATGGACAGGAGTCACGTGACCGGTCTAGGGGGTTTTAAGGTCCTCCATTCGTATTTTCGAATTGTTTGGCGGTAGAAACACGCTATTCAAGATGCGGCGCTGGATTACTCGATAGGAAGTAAGTGGGGGGCTTCTTTGGGTCTATATGGACGCCAGTGGCATTTGGAACTAGGTTTGCAATGGTTTTTTGTAACAGGTCTCTTCTCTTCCCATTTTGTTTGGGGACATTGTCAATATATGGGATGGCAGTAGTGTGGTTCAGCCTGACAGATCGGACGGTTGATGAAGAAGGGGAGAATGGAAAGGGGGGCGGGGGGTTTCCCTCAGTTGGTTATGCCGGCCTGTGTTGTAGAAACATGTCCATGTATTGTGCTCAATACATGAGAGCACATTCGGATTACGTTGTGTTGATGTATGTAAAGCCATATGTTCGCAAATCGTTACAATGGACTGAACATAAGTGCTATCATCAGTGAATGATTTTGAGACTCTCGTGGCTAGGCACAGCTCCTTTTTATTGAAAAGGGAGGCTCGACATAGTGTCTTTGGGAATTTTTTGTATTACCTGGGTGAAATCTTGTCCAAGTAAGGTATTGAGCAATATTGATATTATCAAAGGATAGGTGGTTTGGGTGCCAAATTGGTGAGTATCCTTATGTCGGATGCGGTTGGCTGAGAGCGAATTAAAACATGGAACACGGGTTTATAATAGGATAGACTCAAAGGAAATATGTTGGAGGTTATTATTATTAGTTTCATATTCCTTGAATGGTCTCTCTTTTCTTCACAGAGCTCTAGGCTATACTTCTGAAATGGCTTACGAAATACTAATCAATTTGTGATACTGTCTCGGTGGCTATTATACCACAAAAGTTGTTTTTTGGGCCACAAAACCAGTGAGAGATTTCAAGTAAAAGAAATACTACCTTTTGCTCTTAAGAATATTTGCCGCTTTGGTTGGACCGGTTATCGACTTGGACAGAAGAGGTATGCCCCGCGTACAAATAATTTACACATTATTGTTTGTGCAAATAGATGAGGTTTGTGATTGACACTCCTCCTCTCTCTCCTGCCTTACCCTTTATGTCTTTCTGTTCAGTTTAATCAATCACGCAACGGAACACAAGGGTCTGAAAATCATCCTAGTTGCAATACAGAATTCGGTCAAGGTTATCATGCCATGATTCGCTACTCATTACTTACATCGGTAGGTATCATTACTATCTCCTTTGACGCATATTTGTCATGAGTCTTTGACCCGGGGTACGATGAGGGTTATACATCATAAGGGCCCACATCATGCATTGGTACCAGAGGTCTCTTTACAAAAAAGTATGCACAAGGGGTTATCTGTACTTGCAGATTCTCTTTCTGAGAACATGTGTACTTTTTTGGTAGTCCCGCTAGTCGGTTGTCCCGTAGGCCGACTATGATATGGGATGTGAACTTGAGGTTTACGTTTTTGTGCTCTGCTTTTCAGTAACCCAACGATTTAATGTTTATATATGATCTTTAGGTGTTTCTATCGCTCGTATATTGATAGAATGTCTATGAATAAAAGGTCGTAAATTGGACATAATGATCAGGCCTATCTTAGTCACAGAATATGTTTTTCCTTCTCCTGTAACGTCAAAAGTACGATTAATGTTCAATGTTATTCGTGTTTTTATGTGTATTTTTATGTATTTTGATGTGGTTTCAAATGTTGAAGTCATTTTAACTGAAGTCTGTACTGTTTTGTGAAAATTATCTCTATGCAGTGTGTATTGTAAACTTAAAGTAGTTTTTATATGTGTTTTAAATTTACAGCCCTGAAGAAGTCCTGTCTTTTAGGACGAAACGCGTTGGCTGTCTGTCTTTTAAAGAACTAAATAAAGAGAAAGAAAATAATCTGACCATTGTACTACAACTGTATGGATCCTTAGAGAATTATTATTCAAAGGACTTTATTGAATATTGCTGCTAAGTGGTGCATCTCCGATTTTTGTTTTGATTCAGATGTTTACTCCTCCTTGGCTGTTTACTCCTCCTGAAGTGTATTAGCCTGACAGCCCTGTGATTTTAGACACACAAGCTCGCCTTTACTTTTATCAGCTCTCAGCCCAGTGTAGAGGAATTGAGGCAAAACGCTTTCTGGGTAACATGTTATTACTGGGCTCACTTGTGCTCTGGTTCGCTCTACATTCTTGCATGCACCTCTGCTTCAGAAAAATATTCTGCACATCATGTGAGCAAGCTTTAATGTTAGCATGATGAAAATATGGTATTACTATGGTTGCATGCATTTACTGTTTTAGTTTTTTTATTAAAGCTCGGACTGGACTGGGGCGGAACCAAGCCCTACACTTAGCAAGGCGTAGACTTTGGAGGGGGCGTTAAGGGTGGCAGGAAATTTCGAACTTGTGTACAATAATAAGAGAAGTGGCGGACTGGTGGGTTATTGTTAGGTCAGAAGCTGTGAAGTTGAAATGGGCTTTTCCATAGCTTAACTGCTCTTTGAAGTTTCAGAGTCATTGTGCGAGCCTGTGTGGAGGTATGCAATTTCCATGCACAGAGGGGCCCTGGTTTTCTAATATTAAGCAGTACATGCTGACTTTTATTATTCTTACATTCATTAAAATCTGCTCCACTGGTGCCAAAAAGGGTCAGCAAAAAGCTGTAATTTATATACAATTCAGATCCTAACTGCACTTTTACATGGATGCATCTTCTAAATACCAGGTGACTTTCACAAAGCCACCTGCACTGGAGATGAAACTGACCAGGACTAGTGTTCCCAATTTAGCACTTGGTACAGTTTCTGGTTTTGAATATGCCTATGCTTGCAACTTCTTCAGTTCTGCTATTATCTCACATCTCCACAAGCATTATTGTATGGTTTCAGCCATGCATACAGCTGATTTCAGAAGTATAATCATTTTGTTTTCGTTTCCCCCTAAACTGTGGAACGTATAATGCATGAACATTTAGAGCATGAAATTCAGAATTTAGATGAAAACAAGTTAATGCACAGCTGTATTTCAATTTCACTTTGGTGATGGGAGCTGGTGAGCTATTGTCTTTTCTGATTTAGCTAGCTTTTTAGAGCTCTTCTGTGACAGTGCATGTGTTGCCTGATGTGAGACATTTTGTCACCTTACAGTGCGCATAGAGCACGCCCACTACTAACCATTGCTTGGCTTCATCATTGCTCTCATTCGCTCGCTTCTAATTCATCAGCTTCTACAGGTTTTCCTTCCTCTTATTGTATTTGGTCCTCCGCTGGAACATAGATGCATTACTGTGAACTTCCACTACTTTTTCCTTTTTATTCAAACACTCTACAATGCAATAGGTCTCACACACGCGCCCATAAATCCTTTAAACAACTCCAGCATCAGGGATACCCATGGGAGACTGACAACCAACCCTCGATTTTACACAGGAACTCGGGTCCCATCCCCTCTTCAACTAAGCCTACTGCTACAGTAAAGAGACCTGATATAGCCCTGAGGGGTCCCCAGGCCAGACCTAGTTGTGGAGGGACAAAAGATTCACCAGCCAACTCTGATCATTCTCAGCCCCAGCACCCTTGTCAACCACATAGGCGTCAAGTCTTACACTTGCTGCCAGAGTGTTGCCCCTATGTGGCAGTTATGGTGGGGGTACCTCCTGTCTTAGCGCACACAGTTGAGAATTATGAGGCTCCAAAAAATAAAGTTTGCCACAGGCTAGGGAGAAACTCTGCACTGACTAATTGGAGTTTGATGAAATCCTCATGGTGTGGAGAATCGGTTGGATCGGGCCTTCTCCAAAGACATTAGAAGGGGACTGTATCGTGGTCAGCAGCAGTTTCCCAGAGGTGGTGCATCATCTGATCAAATTTGGTACTAAGAGTGAGGTTAGGGGTACTCCTGATCTGCTCTCTGTTGTCCCTCTGGGTTACTTCATCGAGAATTTGCACCGGAAGGAGTACAGAGGGAAAGGGTGGTCTCCTTGCACGCCCATGTGTAGACTCTTGGAGAGATCCCCACATATCACAGCTTCCAGATACTTTCAGATTTGGACACAAATGATTGACTTGATCCTTATGCTTCCCATACAAAGGAACAATGCCATGCCCCTGGACAAAAGACTAAGCCAACCATAGCGCTCTCACCCAAGAGAAACAGTTGCCATGTCACTGAGGGCAGGTCAGGGTCACCTCGGCATTGATGATTTCTTCAAACAAAGCCCCCCATTGGTCGCCATTCCCACTGAAGATAGCCCTCCCACACAGTGATAAAGGGATTGCGGATTCTCTCTTGGAATGTGGCAGGTATCTGCCAAAAGATTTCCAACAATGATTGGTTACATTTTGTCTAAACCTTTGACAAGGGCCATTAAACCTATTACAATCAATGGGTTCAGGTGATTATGTTCACCTGCTGTTCCTTAATCTGCTGGCAGGGAGAAGGGTGGCCTCCTAATCTTTGTATCAACCGCAGTGGGGAATATTCAAGTAAATGAGTTGTTTTTTAATACTCATTTGCAATTGGAGAAGATTTCGTATCCCAAAGAGTTTGAAATAATCCTAATTAGGAGGAGTTGGAGCAGGATAAAATAGATAAAGAAAGGAAGGATGTTTCTCTATTATGGGTGGGCTATTTTAATATAACGAAATTTCTCTGCAGCGGAAACCTTGTGTGTGGAATTATTAATGGGCTGGACGAGCCGGCTGGTCACTTTAAGCACTCAGCATATGGGGAAGCATTAACAAGGCTAATATTAGTTAATAACCCGACATTTGCAATGGATTTAATGTAGGAAAACCAGATAGATAATCCAACCTTTGGGAGAAGAAGCAAAGAAATTACCATTGACCATATTCTAGTGTCAGATACATTGGCTCAGCTGATAAAAAACTGCAAGGTCTGACCCTCCCGTTCTAGTGATCTTTAACCCATCAATGTAATGCTTGCCTGCATTCCCTTAGCTCCCCCTACATCTGGCAAAGCACAGCCAATGTCCTATACCAAAAATAAGGGGGTGAACAGAAAATGGAAACACGTTGATCCTAGTAAAAGCCTCATAGAAGTGGTAAGCAAAAAGCATTTGAAAATTCTAAATTGCTTGGGAGAAAACTGCGAACCAGCTACTGTGTGTGAAAACTTCACAAGGATTTATAATTCAATTTCTGATTCAATACTGATTAAGAAGCCTGTGGCACATGGTTTAATGCCGAATGTATAAACACCTATAGAGCGGTAAAAAATGCAACTCACAAAATCCTAGCAGATGCAGTGGAGGTGAGGGAAACCAGAAGGAATTCCACAAAAGCTATCGAAAAAAGAAAGACTGAAATAAGAACCAAGGCCTGGGATGACCTGGAACAGGCAGCAGTCCTGAAAGACAATGGAGCCTTTGGGAAAATAGTGAATAGGCCCTTTTTCACCAAAAGCCAGAGTCAAGTATTGACTGCCATGTACTGGAGCACGAATGGGTTGCTCATTTTACAAAAATATATAAGCCAGAAATGCCTGAAAAAAATCCAAGGCTCCTTGCTGAGCCCGAAGCAACCAGCGCTGCACTGGTTAATTTGAGCAAATCCATTTATGTGGGGGAAGGACACACAGCCATACTCTGCTCAGCATCAGGAAAAACAGCAGGTCCAGATGGGGTACCAGTAGAGTTTTTTAAACACAATTTAGACCTCTGGGCCCCGCTACTCACAAATGTTTTTAGGTCTATAATAGTCAAGGAGTAAATTAAGTCATGGAGGCAGTCAGTCACAGTTCATATATCTAAACAAGCATTTGCAATGCAAAAGGTCTTGCATTTGCAAGAGTTCAAGCTATTAGCATTGTAAATGACAATGCCTTTAATTTATATGTTTTGATAATTAATACATATATAAAAGGCATTGTCATGTACAATGCCAACAGCTCAAACTCTTGTAAATGCGAGACCTATTCAAAGAAGCGGACGCCACTGTCCCAGGCTGCTTAGAAAGTGAAAGCGCGCATGGCGCGCTGAATGTTGCAGGAAAGCATGTTGTGCCTGCAGTAGGAGTAACTATTTATAGAAAATAGTGCTTACAGACTAAAAAAGACTCACTGTGTAACAAGTGAAGTAAAAGGGCCAGTCCTCATTGGAGGTTACGAATGAAGACAACTCGGTACTAAGGTGAGACTAACAAGAATCTTAACGAATGAGAAGCCAGCATTTACAAAGGACAATCGCCTGTTATACCCAGGTACCGCCTTGTTAGAATGGGCCGATACCAAAGGGGATGATGGACGGAGAGTTTGAGCAAATCAAACACTCACCCCCAGTCAACTGATCTGGGTTTAATCCATCATCATTCTTTAGCTCACTCCACCACCACAGTTCAGACATGGCCATATGCAAATCAGTCTGACCCTGTGCCTCATGGGAACAGTCCAGCCCGAACTGCCAAGCCATGTCTTCCCTGGACCGGAAACAAGCATCCTGGTACCGGTTTCGGGTTCATAACCCTCATCAGCCAGGCTATCTTGAATCCAGTGGCAAACTGAGCAAGGGACCCACGTCTGGGCATGCCCTGCCAACTTAGGGCAAACAACAGGTCCTCGAACAACTTAGGAGGACCTGGCCTGGCAGTTCGGGCTGGACTGTTCCCATTGGGCACAGGGTCAAGACTGATTTGCATATGGCTGGGTCCAAATTGGAATGGCATGGTGAGCAAAAAAACGATGGATTTAGGCCCAGATCTCTGTACTGGGGTGAATGTATGACATTGTTCTGCATTTTGTCCAGCAATAGTTCTTTTTGCACTTGTTAGAATGGGAGGCAGCTCCCTCTCTGTCAGAGCGGCCATGTCTTGGAATGCCGGGCCCTTCGAGCTTCGGAACATCGTCGACCTCAGGCTGTTTAAAAAACAACAAAAAACTTTGCTATTCAAGTAACCAGCTAGCCTGGTCGGCGCCCCTCTGTCTTCCTTATTTGGCTTCCGCGCCGGGACACTTCCGAGTATTCATGCGCGTTATAAATGGAGATTACCATAACATAACATAGCAATGACACAAGCCAATGTCAATTATGGGCAAAGAGTGGGCGGGGCTTCAACTACATACTCCAATACAGCATGGCTCCCAGAGCCGTGAATGCGCTTCCCAGGTTCGACCTAAGAAACAGTGTAGTTTAATCTGCAGCTTCTGCACTTTTAACCTGACAAGTACCTTGTCCTTAATCTTTTGCTCTGTGAATGTAAGTTCCATTTTGTTTTATATAGTCTATCACATTTCCTTCAGTTATGTGTTGCAATGTGGTCTTAATGCAATAAAGTATAACGTTTTTCTTCTTAGGAAAAATGCAGTAAAAGCTGGCCTGTCTTGCCAAATATGGCAGTATCACCAGACCATAAACACTGATATTTAGGAAAAAGGTTGCAGGGTACAGGCACAAATGCAGGAATATGCTATGCTTATGACTATCAGTGAGAGTCCTACGATGCAGAACCTCTGTTTTGCCCTGCCACACCTTTGCCTCGGCATCTTCTCTCCACTTCCTTCTGCCATGCTGTGTTCAAGGAGTGAGGAACAAATGGGTAATAATGAGTGGCATAATAGTTTGTGCATTTTGGACGCAGGAACAAGGTGATGCTAATGATGCAGAGAGATGGCAAGTGACGTGTAAAGAGACATTTTAAGCTGCAAGAGAGGGGACTGCCAAGAGTGTGGAACAATTTACCAAACAAGAAGTGGTATTTATAACTCTTGAATTTCAGATTGCGAGCCAACCAGGTTAATGTCCAAGTGAAGGAGCCTGACAGGCTGAACAGGACCGGAGTGGTAAAGTTGAGGACTTCCTTAGTGGAAGAGAAGCAGAGATGAATTAAGCTTTAGCCATAGAGAACATTTCATAGTACATGTGACTGTCAGCCTACTGAACTGCCCTAGAGCCAACCATGGTGGCAGCACTGAATTATAAGCAGCAGGAGAGGCCTTTTTCCTGCTGCCAGTGGAGGGTGAGTACCTTAACGACCTCCCCTGAGTAAACTGTCTGTTTAATGTTTGGCAACCAAGTCTTTCACAGCATCCCATGTGTGTGGACACTGCAAAGGTGTGGGGAAATATGAGCAGAGTAGAATGCACCATGAAAGTTTATCTCATTGACATCCATGAGCCCAATGGAATCCATAATGAGATCTCTGGGGTGGAGTATAAAATGGAGGTTGAAGGTAGCCAACCAGACGAGCAATTGGCAGCATTCCTGAAGCTTTTGTGTTCAGCAAGATTCAAGTGTGTGAAACGACTGAAGGCAGTGGTTTCTTGAGAAGGACAAGTATAACACGTTTTCCCATTTCCTGTTAAGGCTGCCTTTCCTTTTGTTACCATGTTCTGGGTCTGTCTCAGCAGGAGATCCCCACATCAACTCTCACATACGAACACGTAAAGACAATGACTATCGATAGAAACCACAAGTAGAATTGACAAATCCTATCTGGATACAAAGTATAAGAAGGGGACTGAAACCATAAGTTTGAGGTCACAAACTTCTCACTGACCAGAGCTATTCATCAACCCACCGGGTGCCCCGGGAGAAATGGCTGGGTTGCCAGAGAAGATTGTTCGGCAAACATCTACAGCAGAGAGCCCTGTTGAAGGGAAGACGATCTGTGTTTGAGGGCCACCCATCGCTTCCCGAAGCGCTGTGCACCACTTCGAACTGAACCACAACTGGCTGGGTCCACGCTCAGTGCTTCACCTGTGCCAGCAGATTTAAGTGTGTCTCATGACCTTTGACACCCACTATGGAGACTGTGACCCCAAGAGACTCTGGAGTGTAAGCTCTAGGAGCATCTTCAGTCCCCCATTGGAATCACGCCTCACCAATACTGAAGACTCCTGGGGTGAGCTCTTGTTCCGTTTGGGTGGCAAATTTGTTTCGGCCCGTTGCAGCTGCTCGACTGCACGTGATCTGCAATTTTGAGAGTTGTCTGGGAAGAGGCTGCCTAGCAGTGGCTGTCTTTCCTAGTCTAAAGACACCAGTGTTGCAGCGTGGAACATAAAATTCCCCCTTCGTCACAGACCAAATACCACAATAGCAAATTCACTCAATTACATTCATTGGTGGGGCCCATAACACCAACACACATTCTTTATTGATCTGCTTCCCTAGAGGAATAAGTCTCTAAACGCTGACATGAAAGGAACATCTTTACCTAAACCTTAAATGTATTGAATACTTTATTAACTCCAACCTTGTGATATTCCCCTCATTGAATGATGAATCAATTTTGGGGCATATGCATCAACCAAACTAATACCGATTCCTTAATAGCGAAAAATAAGGAATCGCCATTAAGGAATCGGTAATTGGCATGCATCAACAGATTCGGTGAAATTTAGCGATTCCTTAAAAATCGCTAAATTTACCGATTCCTTAATAGCGGGGCACGCAAACGGCCTCACTAGCAAATAGCGAGTTCGGTAATACCGATTTGGCTAATAGCGAGTTCGGTAATACCGAATTAGCTATTACCGAATCGGTAATAGCGAAATCGCAAATTGCCGCGTCGCTCCGGGAACAGGCTGATGACATCACCAACCAGGAAATACTGCTGCCCCACCCACATAGCCTCGACAGAGGAGCAGACAGGAGCTGGAAAGAAGGACAGGCTGTGCAGAGTGAGGCCACACAGATTCTGCCATTCACATCACACATCCATCATGTCGCAGGAAGTGCCATCCAGCGCAGAATCTGCACGCAAGCGCAAGAAGAAGTTTTCGGACAGGGAGCTGGAGTACCTCATCGAGGGAGTGTCCAGCAAACACGACCGCCTCTTTGGCAAGCTGTCCCTCAAGGTGCCTGAGACCGAGAAGCGGCGCATCTGGCAGCGCATCCGTGAGAGGGTCAATGCGGTTGGCGTCACTAGCCGCAGCATCGACGACCTTAAAAAACGGTGGTATGACCTGCGGAAGCGCGCAAAAGAGAGGATTGCTGAGAGGCTCAGGGAGGCAAGAAGGACTGGAGGCGGAACAACCACTGCACCATCCAACACAGCCCTGGAGGACCTTGTGGAAGGGACGATAGAGCGGGAAGCCGTCGTGGGGGTGATCCAGATGGACACGTCCGGCGCAGCCACAAGTGCCCAAGGTAAGATGCATGCCTGTGCCACACCCAGCATAGCGTAAATCCATACCCATGCCCCCAGCCCAATCTCACTGTGTCTGCAGCTCTGGCACAGACAGCTCCACACATGACACTACTGCATCTTGGGAGTTGTAGTCTAGTCAGCCCAGAGTGCAGGTACAGGCGTAAATCCTCTGAGCACACACCACATATTTTGTACATGGCTGTAGACTGTTCATTTGTTGGACCACAGAGGGACATTAATGGGTACAACACTATGTAGGTGTAATCATCCCACTAATCATGCACTGTTTCACACACAGATGCATCACCTGGGGACTCTGACGACAGCGACCAGCTGATCATTTCTGAGACACCCGTGGAGTCAGACCAGGAGACTGCGCAGGATGCGCACGCACCGCCAACACCTGCCACCCCACCAGCACCACCACCACCAGCGCCACAATCAACGGCACCAGCACCAGTGCCACAAGCCAAGGCACCAGCACCTGCGCCACAAGCCAAGGCACCAGCACCTGCGCCACAAGCAACGGCACCAGCAAGACAGCCTGCAGCTAGTACAGCCACAATACCGCAGAGGCACAGGCACCAAGTTGCGCCCTTGCAGGAGATGGCAACCCCCCCCCCGCAATTGGCACCCACGCAGCGCACATCCACACCACCTGCTGCACCACCTGGAGGCTCAAGACACGCACGGCGTCACAGGGCCCGTCGCAGTTCCGTCTCCTCAGCAGACCAGGATGTCCCAACAACCTCTGCAATCGAGGAGAGGATGCTGCGTACACAGAACCTGCAGGGAAGACATGTGGCTAGCATCAGCTGCAATATCGTGCGCCTAGCGAGGGAGATGCGCGCCATGACTGCAGCAGTCACCGACATGGGCTCCGCGGTCAGGGACATGGGCACGGCGGTCAGGGACCAGACCACTGCGGTTGCTGATGGCAATGCTCAGCTCAGGGAGGAGGTACGTGAGCTCACCCGTGCCATCAGGGAGGGCCATGAGTCCCAGAGGAGGAGTAACCGGCAGCTAATGTTGCGTTCTGCCGCCGCTACCAAGGCCATACAACGGCACAGCAACTGCACCGCTGTGTTGGCACGCCGCACAGTCTCCCTGCAGGTGGACCTTGGGCACTTCTGCGGTGATGTGGCCAAGTCACTGGGACACATCACCACTGCTGTGGAACAACTTCAGAGCAGCACATGCAGTGCTGCAGCATTGGGAGGGGATGACACCAGTGAGGCTGCCTCCAGTGTCAGCAGCGTGTCACTGGCAGAGGCCAGCACCAGGCGCCGAAGTTCGCGTGCCTCCACGGGGACAGGCCGTGGTGAGGCTTTGGATGCACCTGAGCGGAGGCTTGGTGTACGTGGCAAGCGCCACTAGAAATTTGGACATGCTGCAGGTCCATGGTGGAGCAACCATGGCCATCCAATTATTGTGTTTGCACAGGCCTGACTTTAAGGAACCTTTTATTTACATTTATGCAATCGGAGCATGATTCCCAATGCTAGTTCTGTTGCACAATCCTCAGTGCTACTGTGCATTAAACAGTTGCACCCAACACCAACTTGTAATGTCTCATTTTACCCAGGGTCAAAAATGATTTTGCATTATGTCTGTCCGCCTCCTATGGCCCTCTGCTGTGTTTGGGATGTGTGCCGGTCGTCGTTGGGCGGGTGGTTGGTCAGCCTGGGGGTCGTCATCCCTGTCCACCTCCATGGGTATCCCCCTTCTGGTGGCAATGTTGTGCAGCATTGCACATACAGCAATTATTCGACAGCATGTGTCTGGTTGGTATAGCATGGCGCCGCCAGTCTTGTGGAGGATACGGAAGCGGCTCTTGAGAATCCCAAAAGTCCGCTCTATCACATTCCTCGTGCTGATGTGTGCAGCGTTGTAGCGATGTTCCTGCGGGGTTGCTGGATTTAGGTATGGGGTGAGTATGTATTCCCGCAGGGCGTAAGCACTGTCACCTAGAAGATAGAAGCATAGACTTAGCATTGGTGATGTACATACATGTGTGGTGTTGGTGTGGGGAAGCGTAGTTCTACGTACCTAACAGGAGTCCCTCTCCAAATTCTCCATTGAGTAGTCGCCTGTGCATTCCACTGTTGCGGAAGATGTATGAGTCGTGTGTGCTCCCTGGGAATTGTGCCACTAGGTCCGTTATGATGTTGTTGGCATCGCACACAACCTGCACGTTGATCGAGTGGTATGACTTGCGGTTCCTGAAAAGGTACTCATTTGCTGACGGAGGACATATGGGGATATGCGTGCAGTCGATGCATCCAATCACATGTGGAAATTGTGCCACCTGGTAGAATGCCTGTTTGGTGCGGTCCAACTGCTGTGGGGTTGTGGGGAAGCTGATGTGTGTGTGGAGCATTGTCAGCATGGCATCTAGGAATTTCTTGAAGAAGCGTGACAGTGCGCTTTGCGAAACACCTCCGGCAACCGCAATTACCCCCTGGAAACTCCCTGAGGCCAGTAGGTGCAGGCTGCATAGGACCTGAACGTGCGCAGGGATAGCATTTGTCCTGTGTGTCTGGTGCTGCAGTAATGGTTCCAGGTCTGCAATCAGGCGCATGATCATAGCGCGATTGAGGCGATACTTCTGGTACACCTCGTCCTCATTCTGGCCGAGCAAGGTTATGCGCAGTCTGAACACTCGCTCCTGGACCCTTCTCCTGCGCTGTCCTGCTGCATTGATCCGCATCCTCCTTGCAAGCACGTAGAGGGCAGCCATTTTGTGGGAGCCAACAGGGTCTCCTGGGCCACATTTAAGGGTTTAGTGATTGCCTCAATCATTTGCACATGTAGGAAGATTTTGTTTTGTTTTTTTTGTTTTTTTTGTAACTTTACCTCCAGGTTTTGATTCCCCTTATTTAGCTCTGGCAAAATAGCGATTTTTGGGATTTTCGTTATTAGCGAGTTTTGTTGCATTGGGGTGCGATTCGTTATTTGCTATTGGCAATTTCCGGGAGCTAATAGTGATTTCGGTAATTGCGAATTCGGTATATAGCGATTCGGTAAATTAGCATTTTGGGTATTAGCGATTCGGTATGTTCGAGGTTATTTATTTAGCGATTCGTTATTTGCTCGGGTTTTGGGTTGATGCATTGGGATTGGGTATTTTTCACACAATACCGGGAGCTATTAACGAATCGGTATTTTACCGACTGGATTTTGGCTTGATGCATAAGGGTGTTAGTTGTTATATATGGTTTTAGTGATCAAATTAATTTATCTATATTCTTCTTATTATCCTAGTTTCTGCAATAATCGACACAACACATTTATCAATTAATCAAATATCGTTTATCTAATAAAATGCAAATTGTTAGAAATCATCATCCATACCGCAGAACATCATATTTACCTAATGTGGCTAATAGTCGTCCTCTAAGTCAGTCAAGTCGAGGAAAATCTTTATTTCATCAAAGTTAGGCCGCAATTCAGTCTCTCAAAGATTCAGGATAACAGCTGTCCAGCAGTGTCACCGTCCTCTCCGTCAGCATAACGTCAGGAAATCAAGTTCGTCAAAGAAGAGAGAGTATTTGTTTTTAGTTCACTTCCCTACCTACTTTTATAATGAAAATAATGTCAAAAAGTATCAAGATTTTAGGTTTCGACAATCCCCATTGGTGGACATGGGGTCAAATGGTAAAGTTCTCACATAGTCCGCAAAATGAAGTCATCGCACTCGCTGGTTCCGGTTTTAAAGACAGTCCATTGTATTTCCTTTGGCGAAGCACCCAGAGTGTCCTTGGTAGGAACATCAGCTCCTGGGGTCAGGATGAGGCCATTGTTGCTGGCGGTGACGCATGCGCACTTCACCCAGAACCTCGTGTCTCAACGGCAGTCACGTTATACATCTTGGTCAGCCATATTGGAATAGGCCGAAATGGTCAACTTAAGCAAAACAAACACAAAAACGTAATTAAAATATAGAATTGGCTAATAAAATGTTAAACCCTCACTAATTCCCTTATGTGTAAGCAATTATCTAGCAGAATAGCAACATTCAAAGCGTTTATACTCACTCAATGATGCGCAATTTACAATTACATCACAAAGCAACATATATCATGCAATATTCTAATTTTCTACTATTAGTATGCGTACATATGTTAATATACAATTAGTTTAGCCATGCAAAGTGCAATCCCACGTGTAATTATTTTGTTAATATAATTGGTAAGTCTTTCACTTCAAACAAATCAATAAGATTACTATTAGTTGATTATTCAAATTAATATAAACATGCAGAATGGGGGGGGGGTATACAAAATGTTGTACTACCCGCTCCAGCACCAGCACAGCATAACATAGCATAACGTGTATTTGTAAAGCGCATGTTCATCCAAGTGTATCTGAATAAGAGACTTTTATTGTTACCCATCCCAATGATACTCATTTTATCGACCTCAGAAGGATGAAAGGCTGAGTGGACTTGCCGGAATTTTAACCTGTGATCATGAGGTCGAACACAGGCCCCCTATAGGGGACGCATTAGTCCACTAAGCTCCTGGCAGACAGCCACAGCAGTGCATAACTAATGACTACATAATATGTTAACGAGTTCTGAGTCTCTAATCTCACAGCACCTTCTTGAGTAAGGGAACACCAGAGGTAAACTGACACAAAAACGTGATTGAGGTCAATTATTACCCACCAGATAGTTAGGCAGTTAGGGGTCAGCTTCTAGAGAGAGCGGGTCGTTGCAGGAAAATAGTATTTGCATTTTCTCCTCAAAGAGGTATTAAGAGAACTAAAGAAAGATACTAGGGTAAGTGCTGGAGAGCAATAGGGTGGGATCTAAGAACGCAGCCTTGCAAGAGGCATGGAGACGAGAGCTGGTACCACCAGGTGACACTAGGTGGGGGCCACTGAGGCAGGTGCTCTGCCAGGGATGTTTGGGAGTACAAGTGATTGAGCAGTATGCGGCTATGTCAAAGACGGCGGAGTACACCAGCAGACGAACGGAGTAGTGCTGTGGTGAGCGCTTACGAGAAAGTTAAAGGCGTGGATGAGAACAGTTTTGGAAAGGTGTTGGTGGCAAAGCCTGGCTCGAGAAGGTATATGAGGTGAGATAAAGCTTAGCCTATGCAAAGCGAGAAGCGTGAGGATCACATTGTGTTTTCAGGGAGAGGGATCTACTGATTGGAAAGTGAATACAATGGCAAAGAAGTAGATTTGGAAAACAGAGATGGAATAGCAATTGAGATTTCAAAAGCTTTGGAAAATAGCATTTTGAAGCAATTATGTTTGTATTTCTATGTTTAAATTGTATCTGTTTCAATTAACATCCACTGCACTGGGCAGAAGAAAATAAACGTTTTTCAAAACCACCGACAAACACCTGTGCAACGAACCATTGTCCAGCAAGCATCATTCAGATTTTTTCCCCCCAAGTACGATTCCTGTTTCAGAACCACTCCTATGGACAACTTCCATCCTCGAGCGTTTCTTCTTCTGATATTAGAGTTGTTGCCACAACAGTTTCAATGAGGACATGATTGTGCTGTCACCGGCAGCTTGCGCTGAGTGTGTGTCAGTGAGGCCCACCTGGCAGTGAGGCCCACGTGCCACATGCACCCAGAGGGCCCGGTGAACGTTAGCTGACTTTCTCCTATATATACTTCATTAGAAATGCAAGTGAACACTTCCTCTTTTAAACTTTCATCTTTTTCATTAAAGAAAAAAGATACAAACGACACAGAGTGGCCTCCTTCCTGCCACAAAAGAAGCATGCTGCATGTATTAATTAATATCAGAATCTTCACTCACTGTTTTTATTAAGCAGTACTGTCATTGGCTCTCATCTAAAATTCATTTTATGGAGTATTTTCGACTAATGTTTAAATATCATAAAAGTAACTCAGTGCCACATTATGTACAGTGGCATATGGCGTCATTTCCTTTCAAAAAGCCCATCCGTCTAACCTGACCCCTGACGGGTGAGATCCCCTGTTAAACTCCACTCAGGTGCTGGCAACAGAACTTTCATCTGCTGAGAGTCCCTTTTTACACTCTCGTTCTCCTGAACTGGAACTGACGTCAGTGGGACTGGAACATTCTTAGGGTCCCTGAAAGGAGACTTGTCACGCGCCTCAGCTTTTATGTAATTGTAGGCCTGCCTGCACTCCTCTGGCCCAGACCTGATCCTTGACAGTGCCTAGGGGCTGTAGTTTCAGTATAATATCTGACCCTCCCAGCCCATGTAATATTGAGCATGGGGATATGGGACAGTTGTGAAAGGTGCACTTTCTATGCTTTTGTGCTCCACTCTGTGTACAGAAAATGTAAACCAAAACCACTGACATTTACTCTGAATATTTTAGCACACTTGTATACCTCTCAGGGGCGGATCCTCCATTAGGGCGGAGGAGCGTCGCCCCACTGCTTTCTCTCAGTGCGAGAAGCAGAAACATAAAATGGTATTTTAAATACCTTTTTATGGTATTGCTTCTCGCACTGCGAGAAAGCTGAAGGCAAGGTATGCCTGGTTGGGGCGGACGGGGGGGTAGGCCTGGTTGGGGGCGGGCAGGTGGGCGGGTCCAGGAGCAGTGGCTTGCCCAATGTTGTGGGCCCTGACTGTTTGGCCGGCCCTCTGGGGCCGACCAAACCAGTCATGCGCACTCTACATTTTTTCTATGTAGGATGCATGCAGAGAAAATGGCCTCCCGGCAGGCAACAGGCTTGGCGCTGTCTGCACCAATCAAAACGCTGCCATTTCAGCGTTGTGATTGGCTTAGGGGAGGGAGAATGCATGCTTCCTGTTACTGCTGAATGCGGGACCCGGCCAGGAGCACTGGCGGCGCGGGACCCGGTAAGGTACGTTTTTGTATTAGTTTTTCTTAACTGCCCCACCCGCGGGAACCCCGTGCGACCCCCTACCGGACCCACCACCCACGAGTCATGCGGGCCACGACTGCTCCTTAATCAAGAAACGTACCAACAGCATAATTACATTTCATTTTCTGCTCAGCGGGTCGAAGTTTGCCAACAGGAACTGGATGTGTCATCCAAATCCCGAAGTGGTGCCCGCCTCACTCCTCACTGAAAGGGCTGAGGGCTGGGCTGCCAAGAGAGAACTTCCACAGGCTGAAAGGAGGGCTGGGTGAGAAGCATTCATTAGGGAAAAAAATGAACCCACACGGCAGCGTCCCATGAATTTGAGCACAAGGGCTGGAGGGTGGGGAGGAAGCGCTTCCGTTTCAATGCCAGCCTGGTTGTCTGCAGCAACAATATTAGGAGCGTATGCAAATTTAGGGACCAATTAACAGAAAACAAAACAAGCACTGACGACCAGAAGCCAAGGCACAAAGTAAACATTTAAAAAAAAAAAAATGAATAAAACAAGCAAGTGACGGCACAAATTAAACATTTTTTTTAAAAAGAATAAAACAAGCACTGAGAGCGCCAGCGACGGCGCAAAGTAAACATTTAAAAGAGTTTTTCCACACAACAGTTGAAGAACCAATGCACAGCGAAACTGTACTTTACCGGTGCACAACAGCCTTGACGGGAAGTGACGTATTGACAAAGCCAACCAGTTAGGAGGCAGCAAAGAAGGACAGTGGAGTGAACCAATGGTAAGTATGTGGTAAGTAGCAGGCGGGAAAAAAGTTGCATGACAGCAGGTCTTGCAGACAGCGCATGCGCTGTAGCTCGCCCTAAAAAAGTGATACGAATATTTCATCTAACTGCCGCCCGAATGCACTGCTTGACTCTTCGGTAAAAGTCTTTGGCAGGGCCATTTTAGGGAGTTGGAAGCTTGGGCGAGTAAAAAACTCTTTTTTTACCAATGTGCAATTTGAGTTTCGCCCAGGAATTGGGACCACAGAGCAAGCCTTAAATCTCTCCCTAATCCTGGGTAAATATGTCAAGGCCAGGAGGGGGGCCTTTATGGACCTCTCCTGTGCCTTTGACTTAGTGGATAGAAATAAATTGTGGGACATCATGGGACTCGAAGGGTAAATTCATCCTTTTTGCATGTGCTAAAAAGTCTTCACCACAATACAAATATGAGAGTACGCTACTCCCAGTGAGACGACCAGACTTCCCCCTATCCAAGTTACCTGTGGAGTGAGACAAGGATATATCCTGGTGCTCTTTTTTTTTTTTATATTAATGCCCTTGACTCCTTTTTAACAGACTGAACCCCTGACGTCTCGAAAATTAGTTTGCACCTAGTCCCGGTTTTATATTACACGGACAATGCTGTCCTCCTGGCAAATGATCGGCAAGCTCTTTTAGATGGGTTTTAGAGTTTTATGATGGGCTTAACCATTAATGTAAATAATAAAAAATCCTACAATTTAACATGCGGGCCAAACACCACCCGCTCAAAGTTTTATTTTAGCGCTCGTACAATGATAAAGAAAACAATCGATTTTAGTTACCTGGGCATTCTATTTAGCGCAAATTTGAAATGGGACCACCTGATTCTTCAAAAATCCCAGTTGATGAAGGCGGCCTGTGAATCTCTGCTTAGATTCCCCAAAAACGTAGGTCACAATCCCCCCAAAGAACTGATAATATTATACAGAAGTAAATGTATGTCGGTGGTTACATATGGTGCGGCAATCTGGGGACATGCACCTGTAAAAGACCCTCCAGGTTGCAGAAAATATGTTTTTAGCAAGGCTTTTAGGAAATCCCAGATCCACATCAAGTTTTATTACTCATATAGAAATGAGCCTTGCTTATATAAATGACATGGTGGGCTTGGCACCTATCTTGTTGTCGGTTAAAATTTTGGTCCACTCCGGAGCAAAGCTTCACTTGGGGAATAGTAGAGGATTGAGTGAAACAGACTAATGTGCTAGACATCCCATGGGTCAAGTACATAAAAAATACTCTTCGTGACTTGAGATTAACTAGTGTTTTTGAGAATACTAGTAAGATTGGCTCCCACACGAAGGCTTTGATAAAGGACACATACCATGCCCACAGAGATGAGATGAGATGAGACTCGAGAAGGCTCTCAACATGGTAACCGTCCTTGCGTATATCACTTTGTCAACTTGTGACGTATGGAGCCTTATCTTTTATGGATAAAGGCACCAGAACATAGATTTTATTTAACCTGCCTTCGAATAAATATGATTCATATCCTGGTGACTTTTCCCTTCACTGGAATGTGGTTCACTTCATTACCCCGCTGACCATGTGATACAGTGTCCATACAGTCCACTAAGCACTTTATTTTATTCTGCACTTTATTTAAAGCTTTTGAAATATATTTTACGCCCATTTTTAGGAGGGAAACGTTTTAAAACACGTTTACTGTTTTTACAACGCTATGGTGCCGATTCCGATCCTGTAAAACCCGGGTACGAACCGTCGGACGGAGCGTTTTCTCCGTCCGACTCGTACCCGGGAAAAACACCTTACAAACCCGCAAGTACGATTCGTACACAAACACCATTTCCGTACGAATCGTCAAAAACACCGACCGGCAAAAAAATACATGCAAATCGGATCCGGGACACCGCGGACGTGACGTCCGGACGGAGTCAGGCAGCGTTTCCCGAACCAGCAAGTACGATCCGTGCCCACGTCACTCCGCACGGATGATATTTTACGGCAGCCAAACACTGCTGGGACATCAGGACGACGCGCAGAAGGAGCACCTGTACGCGACGGACAGCCATGGACCCCAACCTACGTGTCATCCCGGCCCTCATAGCAGTCCACCTGGTGTACAGGAACCGCCGCAGATGCCGCAGAAGGTCAGAACAACACCCAGGGGCAAAGGGGGGGCAGGGGCAGGAAACATAACCCCCACCCAAGTTAAAAATCATACATGCCCTGTACATACCTGACCCCCAGGGCCTGGTCACTTCGGGGGGCGGCGGCGTCTCCACCAAGGCCTGCGTCCGCCACAACGGAAGTCGACATGGACGCGAACCGGCAACACAACAATTGTGGTACGCACCGTACCCACGCTCTTAAGGCGTAGGCGTAAGTCGTACCACGCCCACCCCTACGTCACCCCAACAATGGCGGTACAGCCCGTACCCACGTCCCAAAGGCATGGGTATGGGTCGTACCATGCCCATCCCTACGTCACCCCAACAATGGCGGTACGGCCCATACCCACGTCCCAAAGGCATCTGTACGGGTCGTACCACGCCCACCCCCGTATGTACTGTGCGTACCACGACCCCCCTGTATGTACGGTGCATACCACCACCCCCCCGTATGTACGGTGCGTACCACCACCCCCCGTATGTACAGTGCGTACCCCCGTAGGTACGCGCAGTACCCCCAGCCCCCGTTTGTACGCGCCGTACACCCAGCCCCCCGTATGTACGTGCCGTACCCCCAGCCCCCCTATGGACGGTGCGTACCCCCTCCCCGTAGGTATGGTGCGTACCCCCACCCCCGTAGGTACGCTGCAGACCCCCAGCGCTACGCGCTGGGGGTCCGCACCGTACATACGGGGGTGGGGGTACGCTCCGTACCTACACGGGGTGGGGGTACGCTCCGTACCTACACGGGGTGGGGGTACGCTCCGTCCTACGGGTTGGGGATACGCTCCGTGCCTACGGGGATGGGGTGGGGGTACGGCGCGTACGGGGGGCTGGGGGTATGGCGCGTACATACGGGGGCTGGGGGTACTGCGCGTACCTACGGGGGGTACGCACCGTAGATACGGGGGGTGGTGGTACGCACCATGCATACGGGGGGGGTGGTGGTACGTTCCGTACATACGGGGGGTGGTGGTATGCCCCGTACATAGGGGGGGTGGTACGCACCATACATACAGGGGGTGGTGGTACGTACCGTACATACAGGGGGTACGCACCATACATACGGGGGGTGGTGGTATGCACCGTACATACGGGGGTGGTGGTACGCCCCATACATACGGGGGTGGGGTGGGGGTACGGCGCATACAGGGGGGGCTGGGGGTACGGCTCGTACATGGGGGGCTGGGGGTACGGCGCGTACTTGGGGGCGTGGGCTGGGGGGGTGTTCGGCACGTATGCGGGCACATGTTTGGACGTCTCCATGCTTGCCATGGGAGTTCGCTCCGTACAGTGTTTTTTCCATACGGTTGTGCATTCGGACTTCAGTTTCCTGATTCGTACGTAAAACTGTCCGGGGACGTGTCGAACACTTTTTCCGACCCGAGGACGTGTCGGGGAATTTTCCCAATGCGATTCGTATGGATTTTTTAACATACGAATCGTACTTGCCAGTTTGTACGGGACTTGTACGATTCGTACGTAAAAAAATCCGGATACGATTCGTACGGGGAATATTTTTAACGGATCGGAATCGGCACCTATGTGTCTCCAACAATCTGTTACGCAGTATTGAACTTTATTACTCAGGCGAGGTGCTTAAGGAAAAGGTATGCAGTGTGACTCAGTCATGATGTCATGGAAAGGCAATGATGATATGCAACTTAGTATTTTATCTTTGTGACTTTATTGTGTGTGATCGAATTGTAAACTGTTTTTTTATCTTGCACTTTTATGGTCTTTTGACGGAATAAAGATTATTTGATGATGATGGTGATGAGCTACTGAAACTGGCATTTCTGCTCCTGGCTCGCGGGGAATGTTCGGGTATTGTAAGGCTTCAACAGGTGACATTTGAGAAGATGCTTCTGAGCACTTTCGCACCCTGTGTTTTGTATTGTTCGGTATGTGCACACCTTGGGGAGGCGTGTTGCAAACAAGTGATGAGATTTTAAGGCCAGCCTGAGGTGCACACCTGACTCGCATAAACTAGACACCTGTTCACACATTGCTACGGGGGTAATGGGTATCCATGAAATTAAGGGAAAGCTGGGAAAACTACAAACCTGCCAACAGTATTAGGGATTCAGCCATGAAACACAAAGCTATCCATAAATAAGCACAGTTACAAATCAAGATACTAAGAATGTTTTCAGTTAAGTAACACAAGCCTAAATCAACTGTGGATTAGAGCGAAGGTGGGGCCCGTCAGCAAGACACAATGTGGCAGTTATCTTGCAATCTGGGCTGCATTCCATTAATACACCTGAACACAACACTTTAACACATTTATTTTGTTGTACTTCCTTTATTTCGTATTTGCTTAGGTGACGAGGACTCCTTTAACATAATCTGCAGGTGGCTGTTTGCAGACAGGCTCTGGCTTAGTTTGCAGTTTGTCTACAGCGTGCAGAGAAAGAAAGCTGTCTCAGCAGATACCCCTGGAGTGGGTGGGGTTTTTGTTCTCATGCAGTTTGAAAAATTGTGTTAGTATCCCAATCGAGCACACTAGAAGAAATAATAGTAACTTGTGGTTACATACCGCGCTTGCCACCAGAGGCCAGATCATGATGGACATCACTGGCTTAGTGCAGAGCCGAGGGACTGCTTCTATGCGCCTCCAGGGAGTACATTCAATGAATCTAATATTTCTTTGAGGCCCCCAGAGGCTGTGTCATGAGGAGCTGCACTGGCTCAGCACAGAATCAGGTGTCTCTTTTCTACATTTGAGGTGTCCAAATTTCATACATACAGCTAGGAAGTCCATGCTTGAAATGCAGACATCACACATGGGAAACACTGAGCAAGGGTTGCTTCTCACTGTTTCCTACTTGAGCTGACAAAACGCTGGTGCTGGCATGTTGGAGTTAATCCTTCGTTAGCAGGTGCCTGTGGCAAAATACTGACACTGGCGGGCTAGAGGTAATTCTTGGCATAAGGGGCAGCTGTGGAAAATGTTGATGCTGACATACAGGAGGACATTTTTGGTGTATGGGGCACGCATGGCAAAAATGCTGCCTCTGGCACATTGGTGGTTGCTCTTGCATATAGGAGGACAACTATTGCATATTGGAGGGAGGGAACCATAAGTAAAGGCTGCCTTTGCTATACTACAGGTACTTTTTGACATAAGGGTCAGCCATAATATTTGGACCGATTCAATGGTAATATTCTGGCCAAATGGAGGTAATGCTTGATATATGGGTGCATACCTGCTAACTTACAAAATAACTTCACTGTGTGTGGAGGGGGTGGGGCTTTGGAGAGGGCGGGTCTGGTGCCAAGAGCTATCTAAGAGGCACTGGGTGATATGGAGAGAGGAGGCTGCAGATAAACTCTCTTGTGGGCCCTGCAGGCCGCCTCCGCCCATGCCGCTTTAGCTGTGCTTTTTGTATTAAACAAGGACAGTGATGTGAGAACTCTAAATAGAAGTCGTTTTTGTTCCTTTTCCGAAAAAAATCTGCTCTTGGGGAGCAGTTTGAGGCGGAGCATCTGAAAAGGAAATTCTTCTCTCTAGATTTCATAGGCACAGCATTAGTTCCCGTTTTCTTTTCTGAGAAGACAAATACAAGCCAGAACGAACATTGAAACAACAGGATCAAAACAGTCAGACCTTTGTTTTCGTCCCTAAAATATCACTTTAGAAAGACGGACACTTTTTCTGGCCGGCAACTGTGATCTGGGCACTGCCACTTGGATGTCACTAATCAGCTGCAAAAAGTAAGTAGTATGGCTCTGGGCTCCCTTAGGAGTTTTTCATGAGTCCTGCGTCTAGGTCTATGCCTGGTTGTGACTACAAATACATTTATTTAAATGAAGACTGCGGGCCTGTGCTCAAGATAGAGAAGTGGGACTAGCAGAGGTTCTGAGCTACTAAAAGGCAGGACAAATGAGCACAGACAAATGCTTCCTGGTCTAGATCAGTCCACTTTCACTTTCAGAAAGGTCAAGTGGCGTAATGCTTCCTCTCTGGGGCCCCCAAAAAACGAAGCAATCCAGATTGTCCATGCCCAGGTGCCTTCATCGAAGAGCAGGAAGAGACAAGAGCCATGTGTTGCGCCGGTAAGGCCAGATAAGTGAGATGCCGAAAATCCCTGCTTTTAGCACATCACATCAAAGAACACTTCACCCAAGACTGAATGCATCCAGTGCCTCGTTGTGCACCATCCCCACCATTTCATTCTCATGCAACGATACAACAACTCACCCCACTGCATGAAACATGACACACAGACAGATACAGATGCTATTCTAGTTGTATTATTGTTGTATTTTCTATTACACTGGTCCTCTTCTTCTTAGGGAGCTTGTCTCCATTCATGCAGGCCCTGTGCTGATCGGCTCCATGGTTCCTTTCTGCTTCCCTCGCTCTTGGTCACCTGCGTGGGACAGGCAGAGGTGCCCCCATGTCTTAGCTGTTGACTTGGGAGGTGCCCCTGTTGTGACATAACATCATCACACAAATGCAACCCAAAGCAACAACGTTCCCCACCTTCCCTCACTTAAAAGCAATGACAGAGAATGCACGTTTGCTTCAAATTGATCAAAGTTCACTCCAGAGTCAATCACCCAACAGACATTTCAGGCCTAAACCCCACACATAACCTGGATGCCATTTTATTGCACTCTCATTCATGTCTTGTCGGCAGGTTCAGATCATTGAGTCAATCTTTACAAAGATCCAGAGCTTTGCACCCCAAATCTCACAGTAACACATCTTCTTCCAATGGTTTAAGGTTAGTTCCTGCTTTTGGGGTGAATAGCAACACAGCGGTTCTTTCTTCTCATAGCATGTGAGAGGTCAAGTATCAGCTATTCAAACAGGCATTGGCATAGCCAATAGGTCTCACCTTTGGGACCTTATAAGTCTTTAGCCATGCAACAGTTGATGTTGTTGCACCAAGGATATTGTGCTGCATAACTAAACACTTATAAGGTCCCAAAGGGGAGACCTATTGGCTATGCCAGTGCTTGTTTTATTTGTGACCCCTGACCCTTAATAGAAAAAGTGAGGTTTTCTAGCTCACTGGAATTCAGGCCAATATTACACCAAACCATCTGCTGCCACTGGCTGTAAGGCAAGCCATTTCTATACCAGTTTATGATCATGGTAATATTTGTCAAAAACAACTTTCGTTATTGAATCACATTTTTAAAACGTATTGAAAAATGTATTTATCACTTTAATATTTTCCCAGACTTAGAAATGGAAAGTGTGTGTATTCATATTTAGGTCTACCCATGGAAAATGCAACTTTACCTACATAGTGGAAATAGCTTTTGGATAATGTTTCACCATGAGGGTATACTATTCCCAAAGTATATTATGCCACCTTTTTATATATTAATCACCTAGCTCTGTGTACTTAGAAGCCACACATTAGGTGCTCCATGAAGCCACATATTTTTGTCGGCTCTGATGGTGCTGTAAAGGTACATTGCAGGCCATTCTAACCTACTGGTGCATTTCTGCACTATTTACTGTGGCCTTAAAGGAAAGTTTAATAAGCTAATAAGATTAAACCAATGGATAGTACACGTTTTAAGGGGAAAGCACAATGCTGTACCACTGGTTAGTGGTGGCAAGCTGTTCAAAGTCCTGAAGTCAGAAAAAACATAAAGGAAAAAGTGGGGGAACCATGACAAAATTAATTTTCCTTCTTACACCAGCTGTCACGAACAAAGAGGTGAGGCACAGAGGTGCAGCACAAACAAGGTTGCTTACACGCTCCCTTTAAGTAGCATGTCTTCGGAGATAGTTTTTTTTTAATTTCTGTCTTTTACCCTCTCATCCCTAAATTGTAATTCTAAAATGCATAGACATTGCTGTACAGTGGAGGGCTAGAATGAGACAGAACCTGACCAGAACAACCCAGATGTCATAATCAGGTAGATTGCATTCAATTGTGGGTTTCACTCTCGGTAGACTAAGTTCCAGTCTAAGTGCCGGTTCCTGTTATTCAGTGGAATAATCTCCCCACACGGCCGGGTGTAGTTATTCCGATTAGAATACCAGGACATTCAGACTAATATTTCCTGCATTATGAACCCCTACCCACTTTGATCTCAATAGCGGGTGTGCATGGCTTTTTTCAGCGATGTGCTTCAGGTCGACCATTCCTTGCCGTGTCCAAGAAAAGTCACCGCCAAACAGCAAGCAGGGGAAGCAGAACAGAGAATTTCTTATAGGGCACCCTGTAAGCCAATCAGCTTTTGTGTACCAGGCATTTGAGAATGTACGTTTTGACATTTTTCCTCTGTCCTGGTTAGTTTGCTGTAGGTTTATTTCAGGCTGATGAGGTCCCAATTGTTTTAACTGTAGTTTTTGTTCAAGTGGCCGTGACTGGAATGACTTTGTAATCAGCTCTTGTACTGTATTCATGATGGGGTGTCGGGTGTTGCTGGCCTTACCAATATATATATATACATATATATTAAAGAAACCTGTCAATAATCAAAGTACAACGTATAAGGTGCAGGGCAATAATATCAAATTTCAGTATAAATACATTATACATATATCTTGTGCATTATGCTAATACATCTCAAATGACTGCTAAAAATAGAGCCGTACTGCCTCCTGCCTCTCTGTGCCATAGTGGTTGCTGGAGGCACTGAAAGACACTGCTTGAGGGACTTGAGAGTGACCACATACATAGCTCTAACTACGATGTAAAAAAATATATAGCATCAGTTTCCTTACCTTTAACACTGGTGTTTGCTGGGTTGTAGCCGGGGTCGGGTGAGAGAGCAGCAAAGGAGGTTGGGGTCCTCTTGTTTGCTGGAAAATTGCCCCAAAATGCGGTAATGTTTCAGGTTGTCAGGTGCTGAAAATGAAAAGATAACAATTTATTTTTGAAACAGTAGGGTAATGAAACAAAGACTGTGGGGAAAAAACACAGAGCAGTCATTTTTCACTTCACAAACAGTGCAGAAGAAACCAAACCAGACGCTAAGCCCGCGCCACACACGCATGCAACCCAACTTGCGAGTCATTGCAGCTCAAAGACCCATGCTGAAGCAGAAGCTAAAAATATAAAGCATTTTGTTTTACCTGGGACTCTCACCTAAGTGTGGCGTGTTCTGCTTGATGGTCATTTAGCCGCCAGTTGCAAAATGAAACAGAATCAAAGTGATATATATTAGCGCGAAGACAGCCTGTGTCTCACGGTGCAGCGGTGCAAATGTGGCATGGCTTCCGAAAGGGAGTTTAACTCAAGAAAGAAACGTTAAACAAAGTGAAAAGGGGATGGAAGAGTGTTAGTCTAAGGTACAGAGTATGGCACAGGAAATCATTTAAGTTTAGACTTACTTGCGACTCTGGGAAAAAATAATGTATGTCATCAGCAACCGAGCGATCTGTTTCACAATATGCCCTTAATGACACTGCAGGAGTGACATCACATGACCATCTGCCTCTGTTATATCACAAAAGGTTGCCATGAGGCTTACAGTCAATTAGCCTCACAGGCAAGACACCACATTCGATCATGATGGACATCACTGGCTTAGTGCAGAGCCGAGGGACTGCTTCTATGCGCCTCCAGGGAGTACATTCAATGAATCTAATATTTCTTTGAGGCCCTCAGAGGCTGTGTCATGAGGAGCTGCACTGGCTCAGCACAGAATCAGGTGTCTCTTTTCTACATTTGAGGTGTCCAAATTTCATACATACAGCTAGGAAGTCCATGCTTGAAATGCAGACATCACACATGGGAAACACTGAGCAAGGGTTGCTTCTCACTGTTTCCTACTTGAGCTGACAAAACGCTGGTGCTGGCATGTTGGAGTTAATCCTTCGTTAGCAGGTGCCTGTGGCAAAATACTGACACTGGCGGGCTAGAGGTAATTCTTGGCATAAGGGGCAGCTGTGGAAAATGTTGATGCTGACATACAGGAGGACATTTTTGGTGTATGGGGCACGCATGGCAAAAATGCTGCCTTTGGCACATTGGAGGTTGCTCTTGCATATAGGAGGACAACTATTGCATATTGGAGGGAGGGAACCATAAGTAAAGACTGCCTTTGCTATACTACAGGTACTTTTTGACATAAGGGTCAGCCATAATATTTGGACCGATTCAATGGTAATATTCTGGCCAAATGGAGGTAATGCTTGATATATGGGTGCATACCTGCTAACTTACAAAATAACTTCACTGTGTGTGGAGGGGGTGGGGCTTTGGAGAGGGCGGGTCTGGTGCCAAGAGCTATCTAAGAGGCACTGGGTGATATGGAGAGAGGAGGCTGCAGATAAACTCTCTTGTGGGCCCTGCAGGCCGCCTCCGCCCATGCCGCTTTAGCTGTGCTTTTTGTATTAAACAAGGACAGTGATGTGAGAACTCTAAATAGAAGTCGTTTTTGTTCCTTTTCCGAAAAAAATCTGCTCTTGGGGAGCAGTTTGAGGCGGAGCATCTGAAAAGGAAATTCTTCTCTCTAGATTTCATAGGCACAGCATTAGTTCCCGTTTTCTTTTCTGAGAAGACAAATACAAGCCAGAACGAACATTGAAACAACAGGATCAAAACAGTCAGACCTTTGTTTTCGTCCCTAAAATATCACTTTAGAAAGACGGACACTTTTTCTGGCCGGCAACTGTGATCTGGGCACTGCCACTTGGATGTCACTAATCAGCTGCAAAAAGTAAGTAGTATGGCTCTGGGCTCCCTTAGGAGTTTTTCATGAGTCCTGCGTCTAGGTCTATGCCTGGTTGTGACTACAAATACATTTATTTAAATGAAGACTGCGGGCCTGTGCTCAAGATAGAGAAGTGGGACTAGCAGAGGTTCTGAGCTACTAAAAGGCAGGACAAATGAGCACAGACAAATGCTTCCTGGTCTAGATCAGTCCACTTTCACTTTCACTTTCAGAAAGGTCAAGTGGCGTAATGCTTCCTCTCTGGGGCCCCCAAAAAACGAAACAATCCAGATTGTCCATGCCCAGGTGCCTTCATCGAAGAGCAGGAAGAGACAAGAGCCATGTGTTGCGCCGGTAAGGCCAGATAAGTGAGATGCCGAAAATCCCTGCTTTTAGCACATCACATCAAAGAACACTTCACCCAAGACTGAATGCATCCAGTGCCTCGTTGTGCACCATCCCCACCATTTCATTCTCATGCAACGATACAACAACTCACCCCACTGCATGAAACATGACACACAGACAGATACAGATGCTATTCTAGTTGTATTATTGTTGTATTTTCTATTACACTGGTCCTCTTCTTCTTAGGGAGCTTGTCTCCATTCATGCAGGCCCTGTGCTGATCGGCTCCATGGTTCCTTTCTGCTTCCCTCGCTCTTGGTCACCTGCGTGGGACAGGCAGAGGTGCCCCCATGTCTTAGCTGTTGACTTGGGAGGTGCCCCTGTTGTGACATAACATCATCACACAAATGCAACCCAAAGCAACAACGTTCCCCACCTTCCCTCACTTAAAAGCAATGACAGAGAATGCACGTTTGCTTCAAATTGATCAAAGTTCACTCCAGAGTCAATAACCCAACAGACATTTCAGGCCTAAACCCCACACATAACCTGGATGCCATTTTATTGCACTCTCATGTCTTGTCGGCAGGTTCAGATCATTGAGTCAATCTTTACAAAGATCCAGAGCTTTGAACCCCAAATCTCACAGTAACACATCTTCTTCCAATGGTTTAAGGTTAGTTCCTGCTTTTGGGGTGAATAGCAACACAGCGGTTCTTTCTTCTCATAGCATGTGGGAGGTCAAGTATCAGCTATTCAAACAAGCATTGGCATAGCCAATAGGTCTCACCTTTGGGACCTTATAAGTCTTTAGCCATGCAACAGTTGATGTTGTTGCACCAAGGATATTGTGCTGCATAACTAAACACTTATAAGGTCCCAAAGGGGAGACCTATTGGCTATGCCAGTGCTTGTTTTATTTGTGACCCCTGACCCTTAATAGAAAAAGTGAGGTTTTCTAGCTCACTGGAATTCAGGCCAATATTACACCAAACCATCTGCTGCCACTGGCTGTAAGGCAAGCCATTTCTATACCAGTTTATGATCATGGTAATATTTGCCAAAAACAACTTTCGTTATTGAATCACATTTTTAAAACGTATTGAAAAATGTATTTATCACTTTAATATTTTCCCATACTTAGAAATGGAAAGTGTGTGTATTCATATTTAGGTCTACCCATGGAAAATGCAACTTTACCTACATAGTGGAAATAGCTTTTGGATAATGTTTCACCATGAGGGTATACTATTCCCAAAGTATATTATGCCACCTTTTTATATATTAATCACCTAGCTCTGTGTACTTAGAAGCCACACATTAGGTGCTCCATGAAGCCACATATTTTTGTCGGCTCTGATGGTGCTGTAAAGGTACATTGCAGGCCATTCTAACCTACTGGTGCATTTCTGCACTATTTACTGTGGCCTTAAAGGAAAGTTTAATAAGCTAATAAGATTAAACCAATGGATAGTACACGTTTTAAGGGGAAAGCACAATGCTGTACCACTGGTTAGTGGTGGCAAGCTGTTCAAAGTCCTGAAGTCAGAAAAAACATAAAGGAAAAAGTGGGGGAACCATGACAAAATTAATTTTCCTTCTTACACCAGCTGTCACGAACAAAGAGGTGAGGCACAGAGGTGCAGCACAAACAAGGTTGCTTACACGCTCCCTTTAAGTAGCATGTCTTCGGAGATAGTTTTTTTTTAATTTCTGTCTTTTACCCTCTCATCCCTAAATTGTAATTCTAAAATGCATAGACATTGCTGTACAGTGGAGGGCTAGAATGAGACAGAACCTGACCAGAACAACCCAGATGTCATAATCAGGTAGATTGCATTCAATTGTGAGTTTCACTCTCGGTAGACTAAGTTCCAGTCTAAGTGCCGGTTCCTGTTATTCAGTGGAATAATCTCCCCACACGGCCGGGTGTAGTTATTCCGATTAGAATACCAGGACATTCAGACTAATATTTCCTGCATTATGAACCCCTACCCACTTTGATCTCAATAGCGGGTGTGCATGGCTTTTTTCAGCGATGTGCTTCAGGTCGACCATTCCTTGCCGTGTCCAAGAAAAGTCACCGCCAAACAGCAAGCAGGGGAAGCAGAACAGAGAATTTCTTATAGGGCACCCTGTAAGCCAATCAGCTTTTGTGTACCAGGCATTTGAGAATGTACGTTTTGACATTTTTCCTCTTTCCTGGTTAGTTTGCTGTACGTTTATTTCAGGCTGATGAGGTCCCAATTGTTTTAACTGTAGTTTTTGTTCAAGTGGCCGTGACTGGAATGACTTTGTAATCAGCTCTTGTACTGTATTCATGATGGGGTGTCGGGTGTTGCTGGCCTTACCAATATATATATGTATATATATATATATATATATTAAAGAAACCTGTCAATAATCAAAGTACAACGTATAAGGTGCAGTGCAATAATATCAAATTTCAGTATAAATACATTATACATATATCTTGTGCATTATCCTAATACATCTCAAATGACTGCTAAAAATAGAGCCGTACTGCCTCCTGCCTCTCTGTGCCATAGTGGTTGCTGGAGGCACTGAAAGACACTGCTTGAGGGCCTTGAGAGTGACCACATACATAGCTCTAACTACGATGTAAAAAAATATATAGCATCAGTTTCCTTACCTTTAACACTGGTGTTTGCTGGGTTGTAGCCGGGGTCGGGTGAGAGAGCAGCAAAGGAGGTTGGGGTCCTCTTGTTGTTTGCTGGAAATTTGCCCCAAAATGCGGTAATGTTTCAGGTTGTCAGGTGCTGAAAATGAAAAGATAACAATTTATTTTTGAAACAGTAGGGTAATGAAACAAAGACTGTGGGGAAAAAACACAGAGCAGTCATTTTTCACTTCACAAACAGTGCAGAAGAAACCAAACCAGACGCTAAGCCCGCGCCACACACGCATGCAACCCAACTTGCGAGTCATTGCAGCTCAAAGACCCATGCTGAAGCAGAAGCTAAAAATATAAAGCATTTTGTTTTACCTGGGACTCTAACCTAAGTGTGGCGTGTTCTGCTTGATGGTCATTTAGCCGCCAGTTGCAAAATGAAACAGAATCAAAGTGATATATATTAGCGCGAAGACAGCCTGTGTCTCACGGTGCAGTGGTGCAAAGACACTGCTTGAGGGCCTTGAGAGTGACCACATACATAGCTCTAACTACGATGTAAAAAAATATATAGCATCAGTTTCCTTACCTTTAACACTGGTGTTTGCTGGGTTGTAGCCGGGGTCGGATGAGAGAGCAGCAAAGGAGGTTGGGGTCCTCTTGTTGTTTGCTGGAAAATTGCCCCAAAATGCGGTAATGTTTCAGGTTGTCAGGTGCTGAAAATGAAAAGATAACAATTTATTTTTGAAACAGTAGGGTAATGAAACAAAGACTGTGGGGAAAAAACACAGAGCAGTCATTTTTCACTTCACAAACAGTGCAGAAGAAACCAAACCAGACGCTAAGCCCGCGCCACACACGCATGCAACCCAACTTGCGAGTCATTGCAGCTCAAAGACCCATGCTGAAGCAGAAGCTAAAAATATAAAGCATTTTGTTTTACCTGGGACTCTAACCTAAGTGTGGTGTGTTCTGCTTGATGGTCATTTAGCCGCCAGTTGCAAAATGAAACTGAATCAAAGTGATATATGTTAGCGCGAAGACAGCCTGTGTCTCACGGTGCAGCGGAGCAAAGACACTGCTTGAGGGCCTTGAGAGTGACCACATACATAGCTCTAACTACGATGTAAAAAAATATATAGCATCAGTTTCCTTACCTTTAACACTGGTGTTTGCTGGGTTGTAGCCGGGGTCGGGTGAGAGAGCAGCAAAGGAGGTTGGGGTCCTCTTGTTGTTTGCTGGAAAATTGCCCCAAAATGCGGTAATGTTTCAGGTTGTCAGGTGCTGAAAATGAAAAGATAACAATTTATTTTTGAAACAGTAGGGTAATGAAACAAAGACTGTGGGGAAAAAACACAGAGCAGTCATTTTTCACTTCACAAACAGTGCAAAAGAAACCAAACCAGACGCTAAGCCCGCGCCACACACGCATGCAACCCAACTTGCGAGTCATTGCAGCTCAAAGACCCATGCTGAAGCAGAAGCTAAAAATATAAAGCATTTTGTTTTACCTGGGACTCTAACCTAAGTGTGGCGTGTTCTGCTTGATGGTCATTTAGCCGCCAGTTGCAAAATGAAACAGAATCAAAGTGATATATATTAGCGCGAAGACAGCCTGTGTCTCACGGTGCAGCGGTGCAAATGTGGCATGGCTTCCGAAAGGGAGTTTAACTCAAGAAAGAAACGTTAAGCAAAGTGAAAAGGGGATGGAAGAGTGTTAGTCTAAGGTACAGAGTATGGCACAGGAAATCATTTACGTTTAGACTTACTTGCGACTCTGGGAAAAAATAATGTATGTCATCAGCAACCGAGCGATCTGTTTCACAATATGCCCTTAATGACACTGCAGGAGTGACATCACATGACCATCTGCCTCTGTTATATCACAAAAGGTTGCCATGAGGCTTACAGTCAATTAGCCTCACAGGCAAGACACCACATTCGATGAGAAAAGGGGCACATATGAAGATGAAGGTTTATAAATTCACAATTAGGAACGCATCAGAGACTTACCTCTAGATATGAAGAGATTAAGGGCATATTGTAAACTTTAGCAGAAGTAACCTATTGATTTATAGAAAGTTGTCAAGCTTAATAGTGGTTATGTCTTACAATATAGGGGATTAATATCTGACAAGAATAGTCTGAACCTGCTCACAGTAGATGGTACCATGGTGGCATGAAAGAATGAGGACGGTATTAACCCTCAGCACCTTTCCACCTAACATTTCAATCAAGCTGTATACTAGAAATCACCTGTCCTTAACCCACACTTCAAGATGGTATTGGTTACTGATGGATATAACAGAAGAAAAATGTACGCTACCAGGCGAGCTGTGGAAGTATACTGGCTGTTAAATGAATTACGGCAAGTATCAATGAGCATGTTATATTGTCAAACCTGCTTGTTTAAGGAGAGACCATCTCTTTCCCTGCACAGAGCATACTGGACGCCCTATAGGATATCGAAGATGGGAAAAAGGATACCAGCTAAATGTATAAAATGTGGGCTAGAGAAGGCCAGTGATGGTCACATGTTTATGGAATGTCCTGGGATCTACAGCTTCTGGCAAAATGTGGGTAAGGCCTCGAAGAACATTTTTGGGATAAGCATTAAGGTAAGCCTCTCCCTCATTATATTTGGGATCCCAGAGGGCCCAGTAAAGCTGAGTAAAGATAAAACAAAGCTACTATTCTACTTAATAATTTTAGCATGTAGAGAGATTTGCAGGAAAGGGTCATAGACTTCCCACCCAAGTATACTGAATGGCTCTTCTTGTTAAGATACATATTAAGAATGGATGCCGCACATCTGGCTTCTAAAAGACATACTTTTTGGTTACCACTAACGAGTTGGTTGGAACAAGGTAATGTTGGTGAGTGAATGGTTCATAACTTTTTCTTTTGATTACATCCATCCTTTTCTCTGTATCTCGATACTCGGTTATATGCTGATGCACGCCGAGAGAGAAAGCAAACTGCCCCTCAGGCATGGCTACCTTGGAAAGACAAGTGCAAAATCTCGGGGTATGGACCTGGGATGAATGAGGACAACAAAAACACTGAGCAAGGAATACACAGCTCTACACACAGCAGTCAGTAAGAAACAAACAGCCCACAATCAATACCGATCCAGACACAGATTGCACTGCACAGCAGGAGGATCCAACCCACAGTCCTAAACCCAGCACGGCTCCAACCAAACAGATGTACACGGAGCTACAAACTCGGACTGCTACATACAGTTCTAAGTGTAAAATGTAATTACGCATATAAACACATTGGGTAACAATATACTGACACACACACCTCAATGCACAGCAGTTCAGCCACTTGCAAAGCAGTGGGCACACATAAGAGAACAATGCACAACTATGTGTACATGCTGTACATAAAGACATTTCAGGAAACCAAAAATACACACTTTTCACAACAATTCAAAGAGCAGAATATAAAAAGTAACAGTCAAACACACAACGAACAACACGGTACACCGCTTACAATACACAGCAATACAATCACAACACATTCAAAACACGCATATAACTTGCACACAAAACACGTATAGTTGACAGTAGGCTCCAGTGAATGGACATGCATGCACTGCACACAGAGCGCACTCTAGCTCGCAGACATACAAGATGGAACCGAATCATTGTGTGTGAGCCGCAATGCATGGATTATTTTTGGGGGCACCCGGGTACCGATAAGGGTGCATGCTTGCTTGGTGTGTTTCCTGGGTGCATCCGGAAGTGCAAGTGGAGGTCAGAGTGCACAGGAGAGCCTTCAGACGGTGCTTTGACCACGAGGGTGTTGGATTTTGTCATAGGTTTGTTGGATAGTGGAGGGGTGACGCGCGTAAGTGTGGTAGGAGAGAGAGGTGGACTGCGCAGGGTCATCACAGCATAGCGTGAGTGCGCCAGGAGTCACAGGGGCGTGTGTGTTTGTAGTGTCAAAGAGCGCTGCGCGTGTAATGTCACCTGTTTGTGGAGAGGTTGTGACCCCCACAGCTGCGTGGCTTCGCTCTGGGGTTACTATTTAAGGGGGCAGCAGCTAATGTCGAACATGGGTGGCCTCGCTGAAGTCAGAAACAGGCGAGGAACCCCCACTTCGATACATATTTTAGATCACTAAAAGAACATTAATGTGAACTGGGGACAGTGGAGGGGCAGTACTGATATGCCAACAGCCAAAACTGACCCCTGGACCATGAAACCCCGTGGACAGAGGCAGCGGGCGAAATAAAAAGAGAAAAGCGCGGAGAAAATGAACAAAACCGTCCTTAAATCATGAGGGATCAATGATTACCCTAAATGGTCTCATCTCCGGTATGTTTGTAGGCCGTGATTGGGTGGTATTTACTGATTGCATTAATCTCATTTAAAAATCAATCAATAGCAACAATGAACGGCGGCAGATAAATCTAGTCTAATGCAGCATGATTACAGGGAGCTTCCAGAAATATCAAAACCGCATCTTATTAAACAGACCGACCGCAGCAGTGACTTACTTACCTTCGCTTGCTGGCAGAATCGAAGGACTTCAATCCACGAGGCGACTCAGGCGAGGAGTGAACCCGACCGTTACCAGGCTGTAACCAGGCAGAACCGGATCCCAACAGCGCCGCGCGCCGCAAATGGCCAATCACTGCATGACTACATTAAGTCAGAGACAGTGATTGGCCATTGTGCAGGGTGGCTGAACCACCCACGCTCGGCATCCAATATGGATTGCCCCTGCTGTGCTGCGCGGTGACCGGCCAATCCTGGTGCTGCATGCAGCGCCGGGATTGGCTTGTAGGGCACACCAACTGCTCGCCCTGTCGCCCTTTTGCTGCCAGGCCAGGGTGCCGCCAGCATAACCACCCCCCCCCCCCTACTAGCTACGCCCTGGGGACTTTATTGCGCATGCTCGGGCAAGTTGCTGCCCGAAGCATACATGCGGAAACCGGGAAGGAAAACAACTACCGCCCCCCCTGCGCACTCCCGAGTCCCGAATCAGTCGGGTGATGCCCGGATAAATATCGCGCTAAGCACGCATATTTTGGCTGCATTTATTTTTATTTTGACATGATTTATTTTAATTATTTTGGCAGCCGCGGGTCCAGCAGGGCTGGTGGGGCTACGCCCCTACGCCCCAATGGACGCACCGCGGCTGGCTGGAGAAAACGTTTTCTGGGAAGTGAAAAATATTTACACAATAGGATAAAATGTAATGTGGCCTGAGGAGATCGAAGATCGCAGCCACAGGAACCTCGGTGATCTTGTGAGGGGATAAACCCACCGGGGATGCTAAAATGTGGTGAAACTGATTAAATCTAAAACACATGACCAAAAATCTGTTGTGAGCACTAGTTAAGGCCAGGAGGTACGGTTCCATACCCGATACTGATTTTAACATTACATATGCCCTGACTGAAGGTTTGCTGAGCTCCAGGTTTTCACGGTTCGAGCTTAATAATTTGGGGTGTAAATCTTTTGTAATGTTTTGTAATTCCCCCTTATTTAAATTGTCATGTGCAAAGAAAATATCCGACCTACCAATCGTCTGAAAGGACTCCCTTATATGATGTATCCAAGGTATTTTATTACCGTGCTCCAATTTCAAGCAGTCCAATACAATCATACGATTTAAGTGCTTGTGCTCGGAGGTCCAAATCTTTATCCAGCACACTAGGGGTTTGGTTGCCACTTGGTCTGCCAGAAAACCCATCCCTAGTTCTTCATGTACAGTCCAATCTGGCGTACCCGGGGTACTCGTAAAATCCGTCGCAGAAATTTGTTTTCCGCCATCTGTAGCCTATGTGTGGGCACGTACTCCCAAATTTCACTCCCATATATTACTCTTGAGATGCCCTTGAATTGATAAAATTTAAGGATCACCTCCGGGGCCCCTGAGCCTAATCTATTCGCAAAACTAGTAATAGTTCCTAAAGATTTATTCAGCTCATTCAGCTTCCCTTCTAAGAGGGCTTCCCACTTAAGCTTATCATCGAATAACACTCCCAGATAGGGTAGGGACAGTACCCTACCAAGAGTATGGTTCCCGGCTTTAAAGCTTTTTTGCCGGATCCCCCATGAGCCCACCACCATTACATATGACTTGGTAAAGTTGATTGACAGATCCAGCCCATCCATGAATGCCACAAAACCATCTATTAGGGCCTGCAGGCCCCGGCCCGTACAGGCTATGAGCACCACATCGTCCGCATAGAGTAGACATAGCAAAACTCTCGTGCCTGCTCTAGGGGAGTCTGACTGAAGGCCCAGGAGTGCCGCCTTGAGGCTGTTAAACTGAGAATAAAAAATGGCTAAGATGCACCCTTGACGCACCGCCCGTGTACAATTAAATTGTTTGGTGAGGGCACCCTCATGTGAAACTCTCACTGCTGCCGATGTATTGGCATTGAGTGATGTGAGAAGGTGTACAATATGGGGATCTACTCCCAATCGAATGCGGACGTAAGGTCCATAAAGGCCAGATACATGTTGTGGAAAACTAGCTGCAATAGCTGTTAGCATCTGCTGAAGCCATTTTGTTTGTGGCAGCCATTTTAGTTGGCCATGTGCTCGCCATGTGCTTTCTCCCTCTTCACTGTTGACTGCCCTTGTATTCTGCTTGTGTCATGTGATATAGTTAACTCCTTCAGCACTGAGCCAGAACCTTGCACATGCTCAGAAAGGCCTAGCTTCTAGAATGCACCTGCTCTTAGAGTAACTGTCAAGCTATTTTAACTGATGTCAGCAACTCTGTTACTCCTCCTACTTTGTCGACTAAGTATTTTCTGTTAGTCCTTATATGTAACTAGCTATTCATGTGCACACTTGTACTGCCTCTTTTTGAGTCTTCATGCTCACTCAGCATTAAACTAGCTATAAAAGGCCCCTGTTCTCTGCACTCCTTAGGCTGTCTCCTACAGTGGCCTGAGGGTATTATATGACACAGTCTCCCTCATGTGAGGTTAATAAATGCTTCTTTTTGATAGTACAGCTTCCGTGCCAATCTCTTCTTTGTTGGGTTAAAGGACCAGGTGTATCAGTAAACCCCTAAAAAGGTTTTTATTTCTTCAAATGGCGCCCAAACGTGGACCTCATCGGAGAAGCGGCTATCCAAGGGAGTGGTCTTGACAGGACACAGGAATCTACTGAGGAGGACAGGAATCTACTGAGGAGGTACCCTGTGCACGGAGATTCTTTGTTTTTGCAGACCCATGTGGTTCTGGTTTCCCTGATCTGGTCCTCCAGGTGTTAGCCGCTCCCGACTGAGACCTTCTTTGGCGTCAGTATTCTAAAACGACCGTTAGGTCACTCAGAACTTGGCAGTGAGAGGCTGGAGATTTGTGCTTGGTAAGGTTGTCGACATTTGTTTGCTTGTTTGGCCAAAATAAGTTGATTTACGTGATTTGTCTGGATATATGCAAATTGCGCAATTTGTGTAGGCAGGTAATGAGGAGATCTTTCTCTAAATTGTGAGAACTTGAGCGGCACACTTTGAGCTAAGTGCCACTTCATATATAATATTGTATATGCTACAATATTCTTGGCATGCCTGTTTCAAGCGCACTTCGTAGAATGTGCTGCTTTCTTGGAGGTACCAATGTGAATCTTGAAAGTACTCAGCTGACTCCCCTCAGAGGGGATACCTAAATAGGTTTAGGTATATTAAAACATTGTATTTCTTCTCTGGTGACTAGTACACCATGGAACCAAATATATCTATACAAAGGATCCGGATCTGCACACTTAGTAAAATTCATAAGTGGTGATATGGAGTGTTCTGTCAGCCAAACTGGTAATTTGGTGTATTTGGCTTCTTGAACATGGAACGGTTTTTGGGCTGTTTTGGTGCAGTCTTTTGAACTACTTTTGAGAGCTTTTTTTGTAAATATGACGTGCAATTGGTATTTACAAATGGTCTGGTTCGAGTACAGTCTGTGGGCTGTCTCTTGCTTTGTCCTAAGTGTTGATTTGTGGGTTAATTGTTTTTTTTTGTTGTAGGTGGTTGTGGACTGACATGCTTGAAAGTACTTGTTTCAGTAAGCAGACTATGTTTTTGTGTGAGAATGGCTTGCTTTAAACAAGCAGTGTTGTGTGTTTTGAGTGTATGACCCCCTTGTTGAAAATGTTTGGAATAAGCTCAATTAGGTTTTTGTTGTCATTCTGTTATGCAAATGTCATTGAAAGAATTACATTTTAAAATTCAAGAAATGTATTATGTAACATATGCTAAATAGCACATTGGAAGCAAAATAGTAAAAAAGTCTGGATGTGCAAATTGCCACAATGGTAAAGATAAATTAGAATTCACAATCAATAGGCATAAAATTGGGGGGAACTACCTTTACAACGCAACTTTTACAACGCTATGCTATTACAACGCATTTTTTACAACGCAAAAACTTTTACAACGCATGCTTTTACAACGCATGCTATTATATGGTTAGTACTTTTACAACGCATATACCTTTACAACGCATTCTTTGAAAATGCCTTTACAACGCATGCATTTACAACGCATGCATTTACAACGCATGATGTTATATGGTAAGTACTTTTACAACGCATATACTATTACAACGCATTTTTTAATGTTGGTATTTTATTTTAAATAAATATGTATATGTATATGTAAAATATAATTTTTGAAAAGTGAGTAGTTTTACAAAATATTAATTCTTGAGTATTTTGTCTAATAGAAATGTTTTTTTGGATAGTTAAATTAATACTAGAGTATTTCTCTAAATAGAAAGAGTATTTTTAATTTTAATTTGAAACATATTAGAGTTAATAGTGAGTTTGTAAAAAGTTAAATTAATACTTGAGAATTATTCTAAATAGAAAAAGTATTTAATATTTAAAATAAAAAAAAGAGTGAGTAACTAAATATTAATACTTGAAAAGTGAGTAGTTGTTCAAAATATTAATACTTGAGTATTTTGACTAATAGAAATGTTTTTTAGGATAGTTAAATTAATACTTGAGTATTTCTGTAAATAGTAAGAGTATTTTTAAATTTAATTTGAAACATATTAGAGTTAATAGTGAGTTTGTAAAAAGTTAAATTAATACTTGAGAATTATTCTATATAGAAAGAGTATTTAATATTTAAATTAAAAAAAATGAGTGAGTAACTAAATATTAATACTTGAGTATTTTTAAAATTTTAAAGTGTATTTTTTACATTATTTTATTGCTTGTGTTTTTTTTTGAAAAACAAAATATATTATAAATTTAATAAAATAAAAAATTAAGAGTACTTAATAAGTAATAAGAATGATTAATACTAGAGTATTTTTAAGTTTCTAAAATAAAGTTTAATTATTTTCAATAAAATGGAAGAGTACTTTTTGACTTTTTTTAAAAATATTAAGAGAAATGTTTAAAAATTTTTTAACATATATTATTTTTTTTTTAATATTTAAAGAGTAATAAAAAATACATTTTAAAAATAATATTATATTAAAAAAAAGAGAAGGAAAAAAAGTACTTACTTTTAAAAAACAATTCCCACGGTTTTGCATTGAAGTCTATGAGCTTATTTGTCCTTCATTTATTTTGGCAGCTTCAGAATATACAACCCGCGGAACATGAAAAGAAGGATCAGAAAGAGAAGAAAGAGGAAGTTTTGAAGGGAAAAGACAAAAGAGTCGAGGTAAGGAACATATTTAGTAAATTTACATTTAAATAGTTACAATTGTGAAGTTTAAAACACTTTTTAATAAATAATAACAGTAAATAATTATTGTTTTGAAAATATTTATTTATACAAAAAAATGAAAAAAAAAACCATATTTTTATTTAATTTTGCAATGTAAGTAACATTTTCCAAAAAACATATTAATATTTTATTTACATTTATAAACATTTATTAACAGATTAGTTAAATAAAGTAGTCCGTTGAATATTTTGATGCACGCGATGACGTAATGACGTGAGCGTCGACGTAATGCGCCATTTTGCAGAGCATCGGAGGAGGAAGCAGCAGGAAGCTGATCTGCGGTCAGGTAGGAAATACTTTCATTTGATATTATAGATTAAACCTTTAAAAGGGATACATATATAGTGAGGCAAGAATAAGGAGAGGTTGCGGGAAAACTAATTGATGTCTTAAATGTTTTTAAACATGTCCACATTAATGTCATTAATGTATGCCTAAGTCGGGTCGCGAAAAGTTATTTTTTTATTTAAAAAAAGTTTGTAACTGTTAAAGAATTTAAAGTTACTGTTCAGAAAGTTGATTTCTTTACTTAGGAAGTAACAAAAGTAATGTCGATCTTCATTTCAAATTGAAAAAAGTAGCGCACTTGTAAAATTTGGAAATTAAAGATTGATTAAAAAATGGTGAATAAGCAGCAAAGTGCATTTTGGACTATGGTTTGACGTGTAGAATTTAGATATGTTTGAGTTTTGGTGATTTTTTAGGACGGAAATTATAATGGAAGTTATCGGTAATTATATTAATGGCGTTCCGATTTAGAAAAATTGTTCAAATACTATGGGACAGTAAATTTGAACACATTGGTAGTTTTTGCTTGAAATGAAGATTTGTTAAAAAATAAAGGACCCGACTTGTTTGTTTGTAAAAGTTTTTAGAAAAAAAAATTGTATGCCAATTGTAATTTGAAAAATATTAAATTTTGAAGCAAAGCAGGAAAGTAAGTTAATACATTATTTTAGAAAGAAAGAATGTTAGAAAGATTTTCTAGGTAGTCTATAGCCACACACAACGAAAATTGTTGTAGAATTGCCAATAGTCTCTCAGACATTTCCCTTGTTTTGACTGTTACTCGTGGGTTTAGACTACCTGCGAGTGTTTGGGCTATTCTCATTTCCTGAAAACTTTGCTCCTTCTTCAAAGTTTCCAAAAAAGAGTAGAAGTTTGGATGTGGTTTGCCAATTGTGTGGTTGAAGGAGTTATGCCATCCCTCAATGGCATTGTTTGTTTTTGCTTCTCCCTCTAAACAACTCGTGTAGCAGTTCCACCACTCCACTTGGAATCGTGGCTTCCTCCTGCGACCCGATCTGCTTAGGTGTCCAATCCATGTGTCCTCAAAATAATTTAGAATGGGTGCCAATTTTTCTTCGTTACTCGTATAATAAACAGATTCTATAATTGCAGTGTAGTACTCGTCCACACTATCGGGAGGAACAAAACAAAGTGCAGTTAATTTTTTTAGTTCAAATTGTAGTTTGCTATCCCGAGAATATTCTGCAACTAGGGATGTTTTCTGTAATTTACGCCAAAATGCCTGCGAAAAATGAAAAAAACATCCCTGAATTTGGGTATCCGTGTACGTTTTAGTGATCACATTGATCATGCTCAATTCAAAATCAATAATTATTTTTCGAGGACTTGAAGATGTTTTACTTTTAATCACTGATAAAAGTTCAGTGTATGTTGCAGAAGTCTTATCAGGTAGCAAACTATAAACTAAGGGAATAACACTATTGTTAATTTTAGCATGTATAGTGTAAATTTGAGTGAAAGGATGGGGTGTACTTTTAAACGTCCCATCCATCATCCAAATTTCACTACTTTCTAACTTAGCAAGGTTACGTGGGGTACTAAAAATGAGAATTCGTTTCTGAGGGTTTTCGTTGTCATGCAGAAGGAAAGGTTCATCAGAAAAAGAAATAGAAAGATCATGAGGAATTCTAATGTCAGAGAAAGAATGTGGTGTAGATAATTGAATGTTACTTGCCTGCTTTTGTCTCTGAATAATTCTTCTCAAATTAGGAATTATAGGCATGTTACTAGCAACATGACTGGGGACATGCTGTGCAACCTCTCTTAAAATGGATCCTGTAGAATCATTGGAGGTGCTTGCAATAGCTTTCATTTCGTTTATTGTTTCTCTAATTTCTACCTCCATTGCAGAGGCAGAGTGGTTATGTTCTGTAGTTTTCACAACTAAATTATCAACAGTAACCGCTCTGCCACTGCAATGGGTAGTGTAGTATTGCACACACCTCCAATGATTTCTAGTTAAACTTATTCTTTCCTTACTATATATGTATCCACCATGGTTTAATAAATTTTTGCCCTTCTTGGATTTAATAAACTTTGCAGCTTCCAGACTAGACATTATCTGAAAAGAGAAGAGAAGAAATAAAAATTAGCCTGACAAAATAAATGAAATACCAAAAACATAACATTTACACCACCCAACACTTTCACTACTGTTGCACCTTCCTGGAGTTAGAATAGTAAATTGCACCCCTACACCATCCATCACTTTCCCTACTGCTGCACCTTCCTGGAGTTAGAATAGTAAATTGCACCCCTACACCATCCAACACTTTCCCTACTGCTGCACCTTCCTTGAGTTGGAATAGTAATTTGCACCCCTACACCATCCATCACTTTCCCTACTGCTGCACCTTCCTGGAGTTGGAATAGTAAATTGCACCCCTACACCATCCATCACTTTCCCTACAGCTGCACCACCCTGGAGTTGGAATAGTAATTTGCATCCCTACACCATCCATCACTTTCCCTACTGCTGCACCTTCCTGGAGTTAGAATAGTAAATTGCACCCCTACACCATCCAACACTTTCCCTACTGCTGCACCTTCCTGGAGTTGGAATAGTAAATTGCACCCCTACACCATCCATCACTTTCTCTACTGCTGCACCTTATAATGTTGTTTAAAAATACCTTGTTTTTTTGAAATTGGTTTTCTTGCTGAGTCTTCTTAAGTGGGAATGGTCTGTAGGCTGGAGTAGACACTTATGTATTGATTGGAATTGTAAAACAAAAACAATTGTCTGCAAAAGTGATAAAAGGAAAAAATGAGAAAAATGAACGTTGTAGAGTAATGCAAATTTACAATAACTTTTTGCAAAAATTTAAATTCATTTTAACATATAGTACATAACACTTTCCCTACTGCTGCACCTTCCTGGAGTTGGAATAGTAATTTGCACCCCTACACCATCCATCACTTTCCCTACTGCTGCACCTTCCTGGAGTTGGAATAGTAAATTGCACCCCTACACCATCCAACACTTTCCCTACTGCTGCACCTTCTTGGAGTTGGAATAGTAAATTGCACCCCTACACCATCCAACACTTTCCCTACTGCTGCACCTTCCTGGAGTTGGAATAGTAAATTGCACCCCTACACCATCCAACACGTTCCCTACTGCTGCACCTTCCTGGAGTTAGAATAGTAAATTGCACCCCTAAACCATCCAACACTTTCCCTACTGCTGCACCTTCCAGGAGTTGGAATAGTAAATTGCACCCCTACACCATCCATCACTTTCCCTACTGCTGCACCTTCCTGGAGTTGGAATAGTAAATTGCACCCCTACACCATCCATCACTTTGTCTACTGCTGCACTTTATAATGTTGTTTAAAAATACCTTGTTTTTTTGAAATTGGTTTTCTTGCTGAGTCTTCTTAAGTGGGAATGGTCTGTAGGCTGGAGTAGACACTTATGTATTGATTGGAATTGTAAAACAAAAACAATTGTCTGCAAAAGTGATAAAAGGAAAAAATGAGAAAAATGAACGTTGTAGAGAAATGCAAATTTACAATAACTTTTTGCAAAAATTTAAATTCATTTTAACATATAGTACATAACACTTTCCCTACTGCTGCACCTTCCTGGAGTTGGAATAGTAAATTGCACCCCTACACCATCCAACACTTTCCCTAATGCTGCACCTTCCTGGAGTTGGAATAGTAAATTGCACCCCTACACCATCCATCACTTTCCCTAATGCTGCACCTTCCTGGAGTTGGAATAGTAAATTGCACCCCTACACCATCCAACACTTTCCCTAATGCTGCACCTTCCTGGAGTTGGAATAGTAAATTGCACCCCTACACCATCCAACACTTTCCCTACTGCTGCACCTTCCTGGAGTTGGAATAGTAAATTGCACCCCTACACCATCCATCACTTTCCCTACTGCTGCACCTTCCTGGAGTTGGAATAGTAATTTGCACCCCTACACCATCCATTACTTTCCCTACTGCTGCACCTTCCTGGAGTTGGAATAGTAAATTGTACCCCTACACTATCCATCAGTTATCCTATTTCTGCACTTTAGTGGAGTAACAATAGCAAAAGGAATGACTATTAAATTGTGGAAATTTTTTACACTCATAATGTAAAATACCTTTTTCAGTTGTTTTTTGTTCTCGTGCCTTTAAGGTAATGCTTGCTGCAGGATAAAGTTATATTTTTTGTAACCGATTTACTGTTGAAAAATTTTTTTTTTTTAAAAATTAATGTTACTTAGCCAACGTTGGTTTAATAAAAAACTCATTTTTGAAAAGAATGATATTTGACAAATGAGTATGAGTAAAAATTGTTTAAGCACAACATAATACATATTGAATGCATTTTAAAATAAGAGTAATAATGGATACACCTACACTATCACTCAATTACTCTACTGCTGAACATTCTGGGACTTAGAATACTAATAGTTACCTCAGTAACTTGAAACGCTTTTTCAGGTGTTGTACCTAACTGAAGTCTTATTAGTAATTGTTACCCCTGCACCATGGTATAATTTCGTTTATGATGTAGTGAGAATGAGGAAAGAAAAAAAATCACCTTTGCCATTACAACACTTTAGCTAATGCTAAAAATATATTTTTAAACTAAAATAATTTAATTTAAATTACATTTACCTTCACAATACTAAAGGTGAGTCGTTTATGTGGAGGTGATGCAAAATTAGGTACACCAATTTTTGATTCTCAATGTATTGCAAGTTTCTGTTTTTGGAAAAGAAAGTAGTTGTTTTTAGTTGGTATATATTTTTAGTCATAACAAATTAGAAACAGTACATTTTAAAAGTTAATATTAAAAATTTAAAAATATATTTTGTATGGAAAGTAGACATATTTTACGCAAAACCATGGTTTAAAAATATTTTAGTGACTTACTAGTAGTTGTCTACTAATAATGGTTTTCCGAAGGAATTCAGTGCTCTCTCTGAGGAGGTCGCAGTGGAGGTGACAGAGGGTCAGGTTTTGACGTCTGGTCTCTCTGGTAGTTGATAATAAACTGATTGCAAAATGGTGTCTTCCTGGTATTTATAAGTTTTACTCTGTGTCAGTATTAATTTTTTTAAAAACTGCGTTCGATGTGTTTTTTTTTATACTTTATTTTACTGTGGAAAATGATAATTTAAAAATGCATTTTAAAATGTATTGTTTTCACTCATTTGCTCCGTTTTGGCATCCATTTTGGAACATGTCTTTTGGTATTGTTTTCATAGAAAGTGTTGTAGGACAAGTTTTACAAGTGAGATGGTTAAAATGGCGCCTATGTGTATGTGTCTTCTGTTTTACTCTGTTTACTTACTTTCCGATTTAATCACGATACAAATGTGTAAGCACTGTTGTTAATTCTATCGTTCTTTTTGTTAAACTTTGAAATGTGTGAAAACGGAATTTTATTGGGGATTTTGAGTATTAATTTTAATACTCGAGTATTAATTTTAATACTCGAGTATTAATTTGGTTATGCATTTCAGTAGATTTACGGTCAGTTTTTCTCCACATTTTAATACACTTCCCCACCCTAAAACCCCTAATTTCCCTGCATCCCGTGCCAGATTTTATTGTACTTTTAATTAAAAAAAAAAAAAACGCGTTGTAATGGTATGCGTTGTAATAGATTTCGTTGTAACAGCACTTTTCAGTATTTTAATAGGTTTTGCGTTGTAAAAGTGTTCGTTGTAAAGTAATGCGTTGTAGTAGTACTTGCGTTGTAAAAAATGCGTTGTAAAGGTATGCGTTGTAATAGCATGCGTTGTAACGTCATACATCCTAAAATTGGCCTCATAGAAAGGAAGAAAAAATGAAATTGTGTGTTTTACACACCTAGGACTCAATATAAAATGTTACAGCATTCTCCTTAGATACATTGTATTAGATATTAAAAAGAATTCACATTATCTGAGTAATTAGTTGCTGGTTAAATAAAAGCGACTCTTTTGTACAACATTCAGAACGATAGATTTTGACTGGCTTGCAATGCCTGACTTTTAAATAGATTGAACCGTGCTCAAATTTCCTGCACCAGAAAAAGAGCTTTCAAACAGCTGTGTTTAAGCTGTCTCACTGAGAAGAAGCTGTCTGACACAACAAAAGGAGATTAAACTTTTCCAGTACATTTTAATACAGCAAAGGGTTTTTCTCCTGAGAAAGGCATAGAAGTTGACGCTTGCTGGTCAGAGCATAGCTGAGTAAATAACACATGGCTATTTCTAGCCACTAAGTTACAGATTAAGCCATGGGAAGCATTGTATGAAGGCACGTGCGTTAACAACTACTGATTATAAAAAAAAAAGAAAAGACAGTTTCAATATTTTGGATAACAGTGAAAGGATTAAAAGTAGGGATTTTCTTTCTTGTTGCTTTTTACATAAATACATCTGTGGATCTGATAGTAAAATAATCACTGTTCTTTAAAAAGTGGTGCAAGCTATTTTAGGTTTAAGTAAAGCTTCTGTGCTTAGTGTTATAAATAAATGCATTTAAAGGCAAAAGGAAAGGAATGAGGCTTGCTTTTCATATGTGGAAACATCAAAAGGGTTGGTGGTAATTTTTTTTTTTATAGTGATTTTATGAAAAATATTTTTTATTAAAAATAATTGCACTAAAATCGGTTTTTGATCTTTGTAATGTCTAATAATCATACTGTGAAAAATATATAGCTCCTAGCATCAAAGTGTAAATTTGAGAAGTGCTTTACCAAAATGGGGGGAGTAAAATGTGAAATTTCACTTTACCCAGGCGCATAAAAACTCATTTTTTAAGGGTGTACATTATACAGTTCTGATCCCCCACCCCTGGGATATCTAAAGAAGACCCTGGGGGTCCGTAATATGCCACAACATTAAAGGTTATCCATTTTTAAGTGCCCCTACCACCAAAGTCGAATTTGGGCACAATTTACTTTTTAAAAGCTGTCATGCCACACAAGAACTGTTTTCAAACTGATCTCAGGCTTAAGTAATGCACACATGCAAGTATAGAACAAGCAGCTGACCTCTAAACTGCTAGAAAGCACACCACACACTGCACGAGGTATAAAGAAACCAGCAGAAATTATCCTACCTTTAAAACTGTTAGACCACAGGTACGGACCAGGACTGCCTTTCAGATGTGATTCTTCAGAGTTACTTTGAATTGGAAAGACCGCATGGAATAGCCTTACTGACAGGGGACAACAGGTTTAAGGGTCAAAGGCCAAGGTCTGTTTTTAGAACTGACCAGCCCTACTGAATGTGAAATTTCCACGCAGGGAGCCACTGTGACAGTCCTGATTCTCACATTGTAGGGTAAAGCACTACAGATCTGTTTTTGGTAACATTAGCCACAGGAAATATTGCATATTCTCTTAGGAGCACATGGGGATATCACTGTTTTCTTGAGACATAATACAAGTGTAGGAGATATGCAGGCGGGGTTTATCCTATTGAATAAAATTATCAAGGGATAGCAGCATTTGTAGGTCATATGCAGAGAATAGCTCTGCCATGTATATAGCACTAATGCTTTTAGTTTAAAGATTACTGTGCAAGGGCTGAGATAAGGAAGCAATGGGATTCAGTTTGCATTCATGCGCCCTCATGTTACACTAGTACAATTGCTAAAGGAATTGGTAGTTGGTTATTAATGTTTTCTAGCTAGCTCAATGTGCTATTTACCTCCTACAAGTTTGTTTGTGCTCAGCTGCAAAAAATAGGGATAGATAGTGTCGACAGAAGTTCACCTGTTTCAGGTTTCTTACTGTCGAAAAGGGGGAAAGGAGGTTAGCTCCTGGGCAAATTAAGGGTAAGCCAATTTATGTTTTCTCTCTCTTTTTCTCACACTCTTTTGAGCCTGTCTAAGCTGTCTACGAAATGGCCATGAGACATTTAATTGGCTATTCAGTAATACTGTTTTAAAATTGTTAGAATTAATAAAATGAATTAAAAATACGTCATGTTACTGCCCATCCTGTCTGATGAAATTATGAAAGGATGAGTAGTCTAGATTGCTGTTCCCTTATTGGACCTTTAAGGAGAAACTATATGTTATTCTCATGCTACATACAGTTTTGCAAGGGCATTGCTAGTCTTTTATTAGTTACTCTGTGTAAATAAGCTGACATCCCTTATTAGAGCTGGTGAATAGGGTTTTTCTTTGGAAATTATGTTGCATAGTCTGGATCGTGAAAAGTAGAATGTAGGAAAGACGCCCATGTGATCCTCAGCAAACATTTTTGGAGGAAAATATTGTTTTATAGAAGTTTGTTTGTTACAACATGTTCTGCTGGAGAAATTTATGTACCCACTACGTTGAGTTTGTTATGTAAAAAGAATCCCTGTTAAATTAGCAGTTTTAGATTTTCCCGCTGCGCCTATAACATGAGAGCATGGTCCTAAGTGTACAATGTTAGATAGATGAAGTGGTTCTTTGGTGCCTTGCTATAGTATGGGGTGCCCCAAGACTGAGAAAGTATTCTGAGACTATCCTCTCTGTTGATAGATTAATTGTATGCCTTGTCTAAAGACCTTTTGTTCTGTCCACCAATAGATATTTGCTGCCCTACAACCATTGCCAGAGGGGCCCGGACATCAGATCCAGCCTGAGGAGTCAACACCAGTCCAGCTTGAAGCCAAGGTGAAGGTAACCAGCACAGGCATTGCTGGCAACTAGGACCCCAGTGAAGGTAGAAGGCAGGAAGCACTGGGATGTGAAGTGTGTACCCCTGCCACTGTCTTGGGCGAAAGACGGGGTCACAAATCAGAATGGAGAAATTGTGAAAGCAGTTTTTGATGCCCAGATGAGAGAGTCACAGAAAAACTAGGACGGCAAGAATACTTTTACTTGAGGTGACCCCCTTTGAAATAAGGGTTGCTTCAGGTACTTCAGCATCACGCCCCTGAATCCTGATCCTAGTGTGAATGCAAGTCTGCACCTTTGTTTGTTGATCAAGAGATACCTGGGCATACTGGATACAATCTGTGGCCCCAACGAAAGAGCAGTGCATCAGCAGAGCAACACAGGAGTTAGGGAAGGACTTGAGTTCAGGGTAAAAGTGCTGTGCCTTTGGTGTCTGTTAGATTAAAGTGAAGAAAACTGGTGCACTGCCTGAGACACTGGACAGGATCGCTGAGGGCATTTGCCCCGGAGGGTGATTGCCCTATCCTGAAAGAAGAAACTTTTCCCTTGAAACTGGGCCATAATTGTTTTCTTGAGTTCAAGTTGTGCAGCTCCACCGTGGGAACAACAAGAGCCTGCCTGTGAGGCTCAGACGGACAAAGGGAGAAGCCTCCCCTCTGGCTGGTTGTACAGCGGCTTTAATTTCTCAAGGACTTCTTATTGATAGCAATGTACCCCTTTGGTCGTTCCATTTTTGAGGAGGAGCAGCCCTTTGCGGCTCCTCGTCCTAATTCCCATGGCCCCATTTGGTCCTCCTGGTCCCCTGCAGCCAGGATAGTTTTTGTAATGATCCCTGTATTTTCTCTAATATTTGCATTAGTAATGTTTATTCTGCAAGAGAAACATTTTGCTAAACAATCAATACAATTTTCTTTGCCCTCTTCCTAAGTATATTAATTGATACTCTAGCCCTCACGAAAAGAACATTGGAAAAGTCTATTAAAAATGTTTTTTATTAGATATATGTTCTCCTGATACCTGTGTGTTAATTATGACCCAATGCTCTGTTCCCTTTGTACTTCTGCTTATACCTTATATATACCTGCTTAATGAAATGTTTAGGAATGAAAATGCCCACCTAGCAATGGATCAGAATATTAATGAATTTATGAGAATAAATGTGCAAAATATTTCCTATATTCCTTCTAGATCATAGCGGATGTCTTCAGCTGATGCTAAAACGGCCATCTGTGGAAAACTAGCTGCAATAGCTGTTAGCATCTGCTGAAGCCATTTAGGGGCATATTATCAAGAAACGGCGTTAAAATTATCGCCGCTTTAGCAGCAGAAAACTGCTGCTAAAGCGGCGATAATGGGCTTGATAATATGCCCTTGAGAATTCCAATAGAAGTCCATGTTCTGGTGTCAACATGGGCTTCTATTGAAATTCTCTGCTGCATATTATTAAGCCCATTATCGCCGCTTTAGCGGCAGTTTTCTGACGCTAAAGCGGCGATAATTTTAACGCCGTGCTTGATAATATGCCCCTTAGTTTGTGGCAGCCATTTTAATTGGCCATGTGCTCGCCATGTGATTTCTACCTCATCACTGTTGACTGCCCTTGCATTCTGCTTGTTTCATGTGATATAGTTAACTCCTTCAGCACTGAGCCAGAGGCTTGCACATGCTCAGAAAGGCCTAGCTTCTAGAATGCACCTGCTCTTAGAGTAACTGTCAGGCTATTTTAACTGATGTCAGCAACTCTGTTACTCCTCCTACTTTGTCGACTAAGTATTTTCTGTTACTCCTTATATGTAACTGGCTATTAATGTGCACACTTGTACTGCCTCTTTTTGAGTCTTCATGCTCACTCAGCAATAAACTGCCCATAAAAGGCCCCTGTACTCTGCACTCCTTAGGCTGTCTCCTACAGTGGCCTGAGGGTACTGTATGACGCAGTCTCCCTCATGTGAGGTTAATAAATGCTTCTTTTTGATATTACCGCTTCGGTGCCAATCTCTTCTTTGTTGGGTTAAAGGACCAGGTGTATCAGTGAACCCCTTAAAAGGGTTTTATTTCTTCAATGGCTCCCGGTTGGGCCACAGTATACTTTGAAATTAGAAGATACAGATTAAGACATTGGACTGAGGTTGATAGACCTTCCTGAAAGCCTTCCGATAGGATCTGATTATCTATGGCCCACGTAGACAATCTAGAAAGAAGAACCCGGCCCAAAACCTTGACTGCAACTTCAATCAGGGAAATTGGGCGATAGGATTGTTGCTTGTCCTCATCCCCCTTCTTAAAAATGGGCACTGTCGTGGCGGTGGACCAGGAGAGCAATGTCCCTTTCAAGGCTGCTGCATTTAGGACTTGGGTTAATAGGGGGGCCCAGACCTCTAGGTTGTCGCGAAAGAGATCTGGCGGGATACCATCGGGGCCAGGGACCTTATTTGGGGCCAAAAGCTGAATACTAAGGGTTACCTCTTCCTGAGTGAAACTTATCGGGGGAGCCACCACGCAAAGGGGGATGTCAACATTGCGCTCTCTAATGCAGTCTTCACCGTAGACTCTTGCGTAATGGGACACCCATTGTTCTGCTGTAATATGGTGACATAGTGACGGGGTAGATGCCTCTGCAAAACAGGGACTATTAACAATTTTCCAAAATAAGGAAGAATCCCTCAGTTCACACACTTTGGCTAGGTCCTCCCATGCCTGCTTTTGCAGATGACGCCTGCGCTCTCTTGTCGCTTCTTTATACAAGCAACGGCACGAGGACACCCTAGCTTGAACCCGTGGCACCTGTTTCAAAGCTGCTTTTAACCTCCTTAAAGCCTGCGAGCATTTGTGGTCAAACCATGAGGGAACAGCCTGAGCCCGCACCCCTACCTGTGTAGTTAAAACTCTCTGGGCAATGGAGGAAAACACGCTTAAAATATCCTCGCTCAGGGTGCTTGGGTTGAGGTGATAGAGCTAGATTTCTCAAGATGAAGCATGGCTCTGTTTTGTGTTTCAGACAGACTGCATTTAAAAATGGTACGTAGATTTTGGTGCAAGTAAAACACATGGCTCATGAAAAATGAAATGAGACCTAGTCAAATGCTTATTAAAAGGGGCACTTTAGGTGCTTGCAGAGTGAAAGACAAAAAAAAATTAGGCCTGGTCAAAATGCTTACCGTCTGAAATGCTTGAACTGAATTAACATATGTTTTTGCAGTGTAGAGAAACTCGTGATTGCAGTTTCCTTTTTTTTTGCTTTAAAGATAAAATGGAATGTGTTCTCTCCTCCCAGCTCATTTCCCTTATAATCTACACTCCCTGTTCCTGTCTCAAGAGACTTTGGCTTTGTTGCATATTTAGTCAATACATATTCAGTTCATAACACATCTTTTTATAATGTGTGTTAATTAATGCACCAACACTACACGTGGGGCAAAAGCATTTCGCATGAAAAGCTATCTAAAACATTAGAACATGTTGATGTATTTACTGTTTGCGCTTTGAAAATTTGCACTGGTGCATGTTTTATGCTATGTTGTACATTGCACATTTTTGCATGTTGTGCACAAATAATAGAAAAGCTGCTTCTAATTAATAGCTTTTGCTAGGTAATAGATAATAATGGATTTTATTTCATAAATTATGACTTTTTTTGTGTTTGTTTTGTTTTTGGCCTACCATAAAATGGCTGCCTGGGAATCCAGCATGGCTGAGAATTGTGCTGAATGAGAAACGCATGTGCAGAACCAGCTACATACTGCCAAGTGCCTCAAGTGAAGACAGAATGGGTCAAGGCCACAGTGAACTGTAAATTCTTGTTATCGTGCCAATGTACCAGTGGTTGTGGGATGTGAAAGGAAGGAAGAAATGGACTGATACATTTTTCTTCCTTAATGTTGCACATTTGTATAATTATTGATGGTGAAATATATGATTGTAGTAATCATTAACGCTTCCTTAGTTAAAACTGGTTTTGTAATGAGAACAGGATGGTGAGACCGTCATGTCATCTATGCTAACCAATCACAGTGTGAGTTTTTTAGGAAACTGCAACATTATTAGTGTAGTCAGCCAAGAATTAGAGTATAAATAATGATCTCTTTGGAGGCGTGTTAGCTTTAGAAGCTTTAGGGGGCGTGTGAGATTTTTGGGACTAAAAGAGATAGGAGGAGAGTGGAGAGGGGGCAGATGAGGCCAGGCATCAAATGGGTTTGAGACAGAGGCAGGTGGGGGCCTTTGCTCATATTTTTTCAGAGAGTCCTTGCACGTCATATTTTTGGCAAGGCAGATCACATTCCTCTGTGGTCTTGTGAAGGGCGGGCTGTCTCTGTGAAGCACAGAGACGCAGATGAACAGACCAGGGCAGAGAGTGCAGCTGATAGGAAAGGTTTAGATTTAAATGCTAAAACTCTAAGTTTATGCTTTGACTAATTAACTAGTTTTGAAAAGATTTATTTGTCTTATGCATTTATTTCTCTTTATGGGAGATTTTTGCCAATTATTAATTATTGATTAGCCCTGCAAACTCACTCTTGAATTATATTTTTCCTGAAATTCTTTAAAGAGTTCTGACTGACATAGAATAAGGTTTTTTTTCCTCCTTTGTGCAACCTACAATATGTTTGTATTAATTCTATTTTTCCTATTTTTAATCTGTAACCTGATTGATATTTGACCAATGAATAAAGAGAACTTTTACTTTTAAATAGAAAATAAAACTCTTTAAAAATACTCTCTTTATTGGCTTAAATATTAATAGCATTTTTGATTTTTCATGTTTATGTAAAGTCTGCTGAAGGTAATATACAGTGGCAAGGGTCCAGTACCTTTACGGCGGTAAATTAGAGGTAAATGAGGTTTTGCATTGAGAAATTACCATGAAATTACCACTGTATCACATGCAAGCACCTATCTCGATCTGGCATGAGGAGAAAAGGGTACTATTGAAAGCCTTTGCGTCTATGCTTGCCCATCTAAGTCGCCGATCCTGATCAGTGGGAGTTAGGGATATCTACGGCTGACCAGGACCTGACGGGGGATAACCCAGTCCCGTCAGTACCAGTGTCAGTGGGTTGTGGTCGCTGAAGGCACTGTCTTCTATGTTGAATGATCCAGGGGCCACCCCAATGAGGCTGTTACAAATATAAAATCTATAATGGTTGCCGCTCCCCTACCTTTATAGGATGGGGTCAAGTTGGAAATGGGCCTGGGGGGCCAAAGATCTAGGGTATTCACCAGATTCTGGGTCAGGAACAGGTTATTTAGAGCCTTCCCGTGTGTGTTCCATATGGAGCTTCTCCGAAATTGGGCATGGCTGTACTTTCCCCTGGTTCTTTACAAAAGATGGACACAAATGGCAGTTGAAATCATCCACTAGAATACAATTCATAAGCCTGCGCCCCTCCTCTTTTAATTTATCAATCGCACAATTTAAAGCGTTAAAATTAGTGGGTCCCCCCTCACCCTTCTTGGCATTATAAAAGTCGGTAATCACACAGGTGAGAGTTCTCCCCAAGTGAACCTCTATGCCCTGGAATATCTGGGAGGTCCTTTTTAATATCTTTAGATCTTTACAAAATTCTAAGGCCACAAATATAATAAGACCTCCACTGGCTCGACTCATTGTCGAATTTAATGCGGGGCAAAAGATGGTCTTATACCCATCCAGGAAAAAATGTTCTTGGTTTCCCATGTCTCCTGTAAACATATAATTTTGTAAGCCCTCACATACAGTAGCCAGCATTCATCAGCAAACTTAGAAGACAACCCCGCCACCTTCCAGGATACAAGGCTAAAATCTCTGCCAGTAGAGTGTGTGGCACTAGTCGATTGTGGGGATGTAAAGGTTGGTGACTCGGGCCTTGCTTGGGGCATTTGGCTAATCGCGGCGGACTCATGAGATGAAGGAGCAGCCAAGGTCTCCTTCGGGATGCATATTGATACGGGGCCAACTTCCTCTACATTCTCTCTCAAGGAATCGTTCTGCCGGGAGGAACGGGTATACTGCTCCTCAACCACCTGGAGTCATTCCAGTTTGTGTCTTTAATTTGCATGGTCCTGTCTTGGGTATACATGCCCTTTGCGTCCTATACAACTTGAGGATGTGTTTCAAATTTACTATAAAGTCATGTAGCTCACTCCAACAGCCACAGATACACAGACACAAAGATAGCTTCCTAAAGGTGCATTAACAACTTTCAGGGAAAACCCTAGAAAGAAAATAGTACTTTGTAGACTGGGGAGGTACTGTCTGTCTTTTAACCCATTGCTTCTACTTAAGCATTTAAATCTCGAATATGAGGAAACACCATTTATGTGGCATTTGTATAGTGTGAGTCTAGCCAAAAGGTGGCAGAGCGCTTTGCAGGGTCAAAGCCAAAGGTCTAGTAAAGGAGTAATTGGAGTGATAGCGGGGCTTGGAGGGAAGAACTGGCCTGTCATGGCATTGTGATGTGCCCTTTAAAAAAGTGCATCTAGAGCTATTCTATATATTGGAGTAGGGCTGGCTGGGCATGATGGACACAGGGAGAATATTGCAAATTTCTACAGGCCAACCCCTTTAATTGTCAGCATCAGCTCCTTAAAGAGCACATAAAACAGGTTGATAGTGGCAGGTTGGCACAAGACCCCAAAGCACTTTATAAGGCTGGTGGCTGAGACCCCAGTGGGTCACCTTGGAGGGGACAAGGTGTCGACCACCATCTGCATTTTTGCGACTCTGTGACTAACGATCCTGGTGCTGTTTTGGGGGGAAGGGTGAACACTTGGTAATCACTTGGAACATATGAGAGTGGGGGTGGGATGTCAAAGTCAGAGAACACGCTTCAGTGGGAGAAAGCCTTGCGACATATTAGGAAGTGGCAATGACCGAGTCACTGGCGGAGGGGTCCTCTGCAAGAGGGGCCAGTACTCCATTTAGGAGCGAGAGGGGGCACAAATTAGTTAGTACACCCGGGGCTTTAAGTGAGAGGTAAAAACTGGGGGTTCTCTAAAAGGTGCGTGGTTGATTTAAGTTTGAGCGTGGCTTCAAAACACCTAAGCTTAACAATCTGTGTTTAGCGTAGTGTGCCTCCCCACTGGTGCCTCTGTTATTGTATCCAGACATATAACACAACTAGTGACATTACACCAAAAGCAAGCCAGGACTATTGGTTTTGTCAATGGTTATTAGTTGTATAAGATGAATAAGCAACAACTATGGCCAGGATTGTCTGGGACATCACGGGTGCAGTGAATGGAAAATGATAGCACCCACCCTCATCCCCTCCCCCACGGACTGCCCACTGAAACTCTGTGTTCCCCCCTCTCATTAAAGAGATTATCGCCCTACGCGATCCATTCCCTGCCCAAATGTTGCCTCCACACCTTGGAGATTTAAGATACCCTAACAGATTCGGACATTCACTCCCTCCTTCTTACTTGCAACTCCACTCACACAATCAATTTGGGTAAACAACTCTATATTCTGTCTATCCCCCTAATCCTCTCAGAATTCCCAAATACAACCCTAATACTATAAACACCTCCAACCTCAAACAAGTTCTCATCAGACAATCTACCTCATCTGACTCAACTAGCCACTTGAAATGCATACTTATCAATTGTAGATCTGCTGTGAAACACGCCGCGGATATTCCTAATATTATCCTGGCGCAGGACCTTGACCTTCTCATACTTACAGAAACTTGGCTTAAGGAGTCATCAGGGACAGTCCTGGACATCCTAGTCCCTCCTAGCCATAACATCATCAGACTTGACAGATCATTAAAACCCGGTGGAGGGATCGCATGTATATTTTTGAACAGTCTTACTGTGAAACAGTCACTCACTGCTACTCTCCCATCTTGCGAATACATGTGCATAGACATCTCAAGCAACTGCAGGCCTCTATGCGCCTTGCACCCATTCTACCATCCGCCGGGTGATATCTTACCATTTGTGAACAAATTATGGAAATCATCTCCTCAAATGTGGATCAGCACTGTCCACAAATCTTCCTTGGTGACTTCAATCTTCACTGGAATGACGTTAATGACCCTGCAGTGAATAGCCTCAAAACTTTCCTAGTTGACCTTAACATGATTCAAATATGTGACATCTCCACTCACAATCTGGCACGATCCTGGACCTTATTATCGCTAAACCCAACTTCATTCAACTTGACTCCATTGTCCCGTGTGACTGGACTGATCACCACTACATCTCCTTCCGCATCATGGAACCGTGGACTGAGTTAAAATCTCAGCCTAAGAAACCTAGGCACTGGAAATGATCCATCCAAAATGCAAACCTGGATGAAGTTATATCCCTTAGCAACATGACCTTACCTCCTCTCACTCAAATGTCTGGGGTTCATGACCTCACTGAACACTACAACAACTCCATATCGAGCATTCAGGACGCTATCGCCCCCTTGCAACTAAAAAGAAGGTCCACCAAAGACTCCAAACCTTGGTTCAGCGAGGAGTTAAATACAGACAGACGCAATCTAAGACTAGCCGAACGATCCTGGAGAGGCTCACCATCTCTTGAACAGCTTGTGCTCCTGAGTGCTAGGAGGAGCACGTACAATAAACACATTAAGAGCGCTAAATCGATCTGCAGAAATCAACTTGGTAAAGCCAGAAACAGGCCAAAAAAGCTTTTTGAATTAATTAAACTACAATCCAACAATCTTCCCATTATTTCGCCAATGGCCTCAGTTACACAGCCAAACTGTGATGATTTCTCTGACTTCTTCCTTGGATAGATGGATAAGATTAAAACTGATCTCCAAACATCGATGAACCAGCTGACAGACCCTTCCCCTCCCTCCACCCAGTCACCCCCTGTTCTAGGGTACACTCCCAAAAATAGCACCTCCTGGAGCCTTTTCACACCCTTTGATGAAATCTCTATACTTAACATACTTACTACACTTAAACCCTCCAACCATTTCAATGACCCGCTACCACCCAGTTTCTTCAATGAAATGAAGAGGTCCCTAGTTCCAATGTGGACCAAGATTGTAAATGCTTCCTTACAGTAAGGTGTGATTCCTGACTGTCTAAAGGCTGGCCAGGTTATGGCAATTCTTAAAAAACCCTCTGCTGAGCAAGACGACCTTAATAACTTCCGCCCAATCACTACCATTCCTACGCTATCGAAGCTGCTAGAGAAATACGTTCATGTCCAACTTTGTAGCCGTATTAATCAATTCCAGCTTCTTGATCAATTACAATCGGGCTTTCGCCAGGGTCATAGCACCGAAACAGCCAATACCCACATCATGGATGATGCCCTAAAAGTGCTGGATCGGAACGAAGCTTGCCTTCCAATCCTCCTTGAACTCTCGTCAGCTTTTGATATGGTCAAGCACAACCTCTTGGATATACTGGAATGGAGGATGGGTCTCTCAGGATCAATTCTGAACTGGTTTGCCTCATTTCTTCATAACAGATCGCAAAGAATTAAAATCAATCACTCCCCCTCCAACTCTTCTCCGATCACTCTGGGGGTCCCTCAAGGGTCCTCGCTCTCACCAACACTCCTCAACATGGTCATGGAGCCCTTAACGCAAATGCTCAAATCATCCAATATACTGTATCACATGTACGTGGACGATACCCAATTGTTAGACCTGGCGATTTCCGGTTGGCTAAAGCTTGCGCCAAAGTCAGGCAGAAACCACCAGTCTAGTCAGGGCAAGGAAGTTACACGCCAAAGATAACCCCTGCTCACCCCCTTGGTAGCTTGGCACGAGCAGTCAGGCTTATCTCTGAGGCGATGTGTAAAGCGTTTGCGCGCGCACCCAGCAACAACACCCAAGGTCCACCACAAAGGAAACTCCACACAAGGTATTCTATAAAAATAACCTTTGTATTATACACAACACATTAGATAAGAACACACACTTTACAATGTGCCAACAGGCACGGGCAGAATTTACAAGGGATTATGTACAAGACAGGGCCACCTGGACCACTGTCAGGAAATAGCACTTTTAGATATTTAGCACATAAAATATATAAAATCACTGTAGCACAAAAAATAATAAGTATAGCACACAACCAGTACTTACTGGTATCGGGGAAGTACCGCCTACGTGACCCTAACTACTTTAGGAGACTGTCACGCAGGGACCTAGAACCTCACTAGCACCACCTGTACTAGGAGAAAGCAACAACCACCTACGTATCACAATACCTGTAGGGGTAATAGAACGTTACACATGATGCATCACATTCAGAGGTGTATGGAAGGGAAAACACATGATGCCTAGAAACATTCAGAGGTGTAAAAGCAATGGCACATGACGCATCAAAACACATTCAGAGGTGCAAGTAAGGAACACACATGATGCATAAAACATTCAGAGGTGTAAAAAGCAATGGCACATGATGCATCCACACGCATTCAGAGGTGCAAGGAAGGAACACAATTGCGCAAAACTCCTATGCCACCACCTGTGGCAGTCCCTGGGCCAACTGGCCTGGAAGGGGCTAGGACGCCCTGCGTTCAACAAAGTTAAGCTGCGCCAGCTGCGCAGACTAGAACAAGAATGGTCCCCCACCTAAACGTGGCAGCTGCCCACTAAGTGCTGGGCAGCTGGAAAACGGACTTCAGGCACTCTGCGTGCCTCTGGAGCCCTCTCTGGGCTCTGACCATGTAAAATATGCCCCCTAGAGCCTTCGTGGCTCTAAACAAGAAATGCCCCCGTCGTTGGAGCCTCACGGGGCTCGGAAAGAATGGGGCCCTTCACGCTGGAGCAGCCCACTGCCTTCTGGGGCCGCTCCGGTGGCCACTACTCGGCCAGGCAACGTTGGAGCCTTCACGGGCTCAAGAAAACACAATGCCCACGTTGGAGCGCTCGGAGCGCTCTGAACACCCAGCTGTGTTCACGTTGGAGCGCCTCGCGCTCTCGCTCTTATGCCCCTTCTGGAGCCTCACGGGGCTCGACACACTGACTGTGGCAACCTTTGGAGCCCCCGCACCCCCAGCACTTGCGCGGAGTCCCCCAGCCCTTTGTACTCACCGGGCTGCTCTCCGGGGACTCCCGCGTCGTCTCCTCTCCCGGCGGTGATGGACTCTGGAGCTTCCTCTGCAACGCGGAGGGGCAGGCACCGACAATGTGCCTCGCGCCCCCTCCGCCCCAGCTCCGGCCGCCCTTCTCCTCTCTCTCGGCTCCGGGAAGCGCGGGGTAGGCTCCCGTCCGCTTCCCTCTACCTCGCGGCTTCCTCCTGGCGGCCCCGATCACGTGGGCCACACCCCCTCCCGCTGGTCCAATCACAGCGCGGCAGGGGGATGACGCGTCCGGGAACTCCGGGCTGCAGCGGTGATCGTTTCCGCGATAAGAGGGGTAGGCTCCCTCGATAAAGGCAATCTTTGGCGGGGTAAAGGCCGGGTGGGCACCGGCCCTCGAAATACGGAAACAAGCGGGGTGGCACCCGCCCGCCCTGGCAGATACCGGCGGAATCGCGGGGTGGGCACCCGCTATCAGGATCCCAGCGCACACAGCGCTATAAAGTAAACCAGCGCTCCCAGCGCTATCAACAAAGGAAGGTCCAGCAAAAACAGCGCGCCCAGCGCTAGGAAGTCCAAAAAGCGCTCCCAGGCGCTGCAAGCAGGGTTCAGCAACAAAGAGGTCCTTCAGAGAGGAGGGGGCAAAGGCTGGGCCCAGAGCCAGCTCACAGGGCCCTCCAGCAGGGAGGCAGTCCCCAGTGGCGGTCTCTCCTGGCGCCCAGCAGCAGCAGGCCCCCCCTCAAGTGGATCCTGCAAGAGAACACCTCTGTGGGGACACAGCCCCTTTTTATACATTACAAGGCTTTGTCTAAGGTGCAGGGAAGGGGCGAACCAGTTCCAGCAGGTTCCTGAGCACTTTGTTTTGCTCAGCCCCTCTCCCTATTCACTGGCAGGGCTAGGGTCATTAGACGCACCACAGGGGCCGGCGCCAGCATTGTGTGGGGGAGCCCTGTCCTATTCAGGACCCAGGTACACTCCTCCCCAGCCATCTACATGCTAATTCCCCATTCACCACTGGGTGACTCCTCCTGACTCTGGGGAATTCCCTAGTCCGTCACCTGACCTCACCAGCCAATCGCCAGACAAGCCACACATTTCAGACTGCACACTGAAGTGCCCACTTCTAGAAGTGGCACTTCCACACCAGGTACATGCACGCTGCACACATCAACGCGCAGCATCCACTCCCACGAGTCCGCACATACCAAACACGGGCCTGCACACCCCACGCATCAGGAACTACCGGGACACATACATTCCCCCATGCATTCCTATGGGAGGGCAGGCCAACCTCACAACACGCACGCACTTTACCCTGGGACACAGCGGTAAAGTGCGCAGAAGTCACTAAAATCACTAAACCAAGTCACCATATTACGCAAAAAGTTTCGGGGTGAACCGGCCAGAAGGGCCAAGTCCAACACCAATTATACCTGAAAATCTCCTCCCCCGAAGACATCAATTCACTCAATTCGACCCTACTCAAAACCCAACACTGGTTGACTTCCAATCATCTAAAATTAAACTCCATCAAAACGGAATTCCTCCTTATTTCCCCTCCCATACAGACCTCTACAATCACTGAATACATGAAGCAGCTTACGGCTCTCAACTGTGTTCCGCACTTCATTGACTCTACCAAATCTCTCGGAATAATACTTGATAAGGCCCTGAGCATGCAGGAATACATCAGCACCACCACCAAAGAAGCTAACTTCCAAATGAGCATACTAAGAAAGTTAAAACCCTTCCATCCTCCGGAATAGTTGAAGTCTGCTGTTCAAGCACTAGTCATATCCAGATTGGAGTATGGGAGCTCAATTCTCTGTGGGCTTCCGAGCTACAAGTTGGCCCCACTGAGGGCCTCTCTGAACTCAGCGGTTAGGCTCATCACAGGATCCATAAGAAATAACCACATCACGCCTGATTTGAAATCTCTAAACTGGCATCCTATTGAGGCTATGATTCATCTTAAAATTGCTTTCATGGCGCACAAAGTCCTTCAACTTAACACTCCTCTGTCCCTGGCCCGATACTTTAACTCTCGGGTGGTTGCAGATCTTTGAGGACTCGAACAATTTACTGCTGAAACCAAAAAACCTATGACCGAGCCTTCTCCGGTATCGCCCCAAGAATATGGAACGCCCTGCCTCCGGAAATCAGACTGAATTCCTCAACGTCTTCTTTCAAAAAAGAAGTCAAAGCACTTCTTATGCATACGTTCTGAACCTGTATTGTAACTACTCCCCGTGGAAACAATGCGCTGAGACCCCCTCATAACACGTCTGCTCCTTTACTGTATTTACTGTATTTTTGTGTCTTTTTGTTACTGCAGTACTCTTGTTTATCTGTTTATCCTGCCCTGTCGAATTGTTGTTTCCTCATTATGTGAAGTGCTCTGATACCCAGTTGGGGCACGTTTGCGCTATATAAAACTATATCCACATTTATTTACGCTTAAGGAGGGCTGAACGGAGCTTGCGTAGTGGTGGTCACCCCCTTGCCCTTCACGTCTGCTGCTGCCATTCCTTCATCTCGCAGGCGGGAGGGCGGCCACACACAGGAGTGTCGGTCAGCAGACGTTGGGGTCCCTTAAATCCCTTTTAAAGAAGGTTCCACAAACTCCTAGTGGGCCAGGAAGAGGCTTCATTCTCCGGGTGGCAGCGTTGTCTGTTAGAAAAAGCAGTGTGAAACAAGAAAGGCACACCAGAGTGGATGCCTGCTTGTGCCCGGCGGGGATCGTAGACATAGTGCTAATACAGGAGCACTGTAGTCGGTCCCTGCTTGTGCCCCAGGGGCACTGTAAACTGCACGCTACATAACAGCAATGCTGAAGACATGCACTGCGTTGAAAATGGAAAGGCAGGGATTGCTTGCACATTGCTGCTCGTTCCCACGGCAACACTCCAGGGGAGTCAACTTTAAAAAAAAGTTGGGTCATGCACCAATCATTAGCCGATTGTAGGCTACGATTTTTAAATGACACATAAAAAAAGGCCAAACTAAATCGTGGCAGGAGCCAGACTCCACAAAACAGATACAATAGATCACCTAACAGGGCAAGCGCTGTATAGGCTCGACCTAACAAGTGTAAAAATGACAAAATGAAGTAATAATATCACAAAATGTGCCACATTACACCGCATAATTTGAATTTCTTGCCACATAATTTACTCAACCCTGCCACATAATTTGTCCCTATCCTGTTGCATAATGCCAGTGGCCCTGAATATAGTACATCCTGTATATTTAGGGGAGCCATACATCTGTCTATGTAACTGATGATTGCAGTCATGTTTCGCCTTCAGTGGTGTTCTCCTCTTTGTATCAGAGTTGATTTTGTAGCCCTGCTTTACTTCACTATTGTAAACTCCTTGAGTATCAACACTGTATCACTTTATTATTCCTAGGAAAATTGCACTGCTTCTTGATAGCTGAAGTAGATTTCTGTTTTAAGTTAAGAGGAAATGTCAGTGTCACAAATATGCCTCCCTGTAGAAGTTACAAGGGCTAAACGTTGGTGCTCGTTCCCACGGCAATACTCCAGTGCAGACAACTTTAAAAAAAAAGTTGGGTCATGCACCAATCATTAGCCAATTGTAGTCTACGATTTTTAAATAACACATAAAAAAAGGCCAATCTAAAGAGTGGCAGGAGCCAGACTCCACAAAGTAGAAACAATAGATCACCTAACAGCGCAAGCGCTGTATAGGCTCGACCTAACAAGTGTAAAAATTACAAAATGAAGTAATATTATCACAAAATGTGCCACATTACACCGCATAATTTTGCTTTCCTTGCCACATAATTTCCTCAACCCAGCCGCATAATTTGTCCCTATCCTGTCGCATAATGTCAGTGGCCCTGAATATAGTACATCCTGTTTATTTAGGGGAGCCTTACATCTGTCTATATAAATGAAGATTGTAGTCCTGTTTCGCTGTCAGTGGTGTTTTCCTCTTTGTATGAGGGTTGATTTTGTAGCCCTGCTTTACTTCACTATTGTATACTCCTTGAGTATCAACACTGTATCACTTTGCTTTTCCTAGGAAAATTGCACTGCTCCTTGATATCTTAAGTAGATTTCTGTTTTAAGTTAAGAGTAAATGTCACTGACACAAATATGCCTCCCTTTAGAAGTGTCAGGTGCGCGGGTCTCGAGCGCGCTTGTTAAACCCGATGTTAGGATGCTGGATTCCATTCCTGCCCACGGCGCTAAGAATGTGAAAGCGCAGCCGCGAACTACACCTCCCATGAAGCTCAGCGACATGGCGCTTGACGCAGCGCAGAACCGCCCATATAGGAAGTGGCGGCACCCGCTAGAGCGTCGGAAATTCTTCGTCCTTGCTCTTGCAGCGTTTCTAGGAACCGTAGCGGTACGGTAAGGGTGCTGTGTACCAACTGCATTTCATTCAGTGCCAGTACCCTCTCACAGGATCTGTTCTGCCTTACTATGTTGGAGAGCCTCTCTGGGCTCATGCAGAGTGAGGACTCTTTGTGGTTTGATGATTCAAACCAGCTTATCACGGCAGGCTAGACACCTGCATTATGCACCCAAGCGGTGGCTTCCTTACAGTCACACAGAGATTCAAGGCTCTGATTCAGGACTCTCCACACTTGGCTCATTGTTTCTTCCTTTCGCTCCAAGTGCTATCTACTGAGTATTTTCTTTATGCTTATTTGAACTTGGATATGTTGGTGACGTAACCTATCTTTGGTTGAATCTAAGAACTGTTTGATAAACCTGACACATTATCAGTACGTGTTGCTGAAGTTTGGCCTTATGTGCTGCTTGTGTTTTCTGGCTCTATGTAACAGGTGTACACTGAGTGGTATGGGACTACGCTCTATCCCTGTGACGTATAGTGGAGTCTAAGCAAGGGTAGGTTCAGGAAACATACTTTGTTGTGCATACAAAGAGGTGGTTGCTTTGGTATTCTTATCTCATGTGTGCAATGATTGGTTTTCTCTATGTTTCCCTCACTACAGCCTTAAGTGATCAACTGGTACTCATACAGCTCAGCACGTACTAGATAGGTCCTCAATTCAAACGTGTCCTTTTTATTTGTTACAGGTATTTGGAATGTACATTGATGTTATCAGCAATATTGGTTAACTAGATAGAGAACCCGAGACGGTATTTACTATTGTTGATGTCATTTCAGATCTCCTTCCTTGTTGTTCCCATCCTTTCCTTCCCTCACTTGATCCTCCCTTTGACCTTGGCCATTACGGCTATCAAGGCTAGGGTATATCAAGGGGTGGACCCTTCTGAGCATCAAACCGATCCTGAGGACAGACCGATCTGACAAGAAGTTACAAAGGCTAAACAAGGCTCTTACATTGGTTGCAATCCTCCAAGTGGCTTATATATTTCCTTCTAGCAATGGCACGTGTATCTTCAAGGTACTGTGTCTGCAGGTACAGTGAATCAGAGCTTCCCAAGGTTGCTATTGCAAGTCAAAACTGAAATAGCTTCAATCCTTTGTGTTTTGTCTTGCAAGGCCATATTCCAAGTTTATTAGCACCTTTTACTGATTCATATTTGCATTCTGTAACAGGTACACATTGTTAGTATGTGTCAGTTGGTGTAGACAAGTGTCTTCTTAACCTCATAATTATTATTCTCATCTGCGCCATGGCAATACTCCATGTGGTGGGAGCGCTTATGGAGAAAATCTTCATCCAGACCATCATGTCATGATGATCCAGAAAGAAACACCCTAAAATCATTGTTTCTCAAACACAAAAAAATATTTCTTTCTGTCAGGAATGTCTCAAGAAAATCTATTCCAAGGTGGTGTTCTGATATGTGCTGCCTAGGCTTTCTTTGATGTTCAACACTAGGCGCACAGTCAAATAGAGGAAAACAAGGTGTTAACGGTGGGAAGTACCACAGAACACTAAGTAGTACAGTTTGAACTACGAATCCCATAATGCCCCACTCTAGAGAATCCTTGTGTGCCTTCCCAGACTGCAATGAGAGAAGAAGAGCTGACACACCGTTTAAAAGCCTTCAGCAACCAGTCCCAGGTGCTTGGCTTTGATTCAGTTTTATAGGTCGGCACGAGCCCTCACTCACAGACAGATGCGTTGGGTCTCCTTTTTTTCTGAATATGATTTTATAATTACCTATCGTCCAGGCTCAAAACAAGGAAAGGCAGACGCTCTATCCCGTCTAGGCGAAAAACAAATATACTGAAGAGCACCCTGTTCCCATCATTCCAGCTAATAGGATTGTAGCTTCTACCACCAAGAGGCCTTCGTTTGTGGATCAACTAATGTCTGCTTACGCTAATCTCAATAGAGAGGAATGGCTAGCCAATCCACAAAACACATTAGTGGGGGACATGTTCTATCATGACCAGCGATTGTTCATTCCTTCAAAAGAAACCCGAGACTTGATTATTACATGGTGTCATGCATTACCCCTAGCTGGACATCCCGGAGGGGAGAAAACAATAGCAACCTATCAACGCTGGTTTTGGTGGCACGGTATGTCTCAGGATATCGAAGAATTTATCAAAGCTTGTCCTACATGCGCACGTCAAAAGTCATCACACAGTGCTCCTGCTGGGCTACTGCAGCCTTTACCTATCCCTGATACACCTTGGTCGTCCATTAGCATGGACTTTATTACTGATCTCCCACCTATACAGGGTTACACCACTATGTTAGTGGTAGTTGATATGTTGTCAAAAATGGCCCATTTCATCCCCCTTAATAAAGTACCCACTGCCTTGAGCCTGACTACAGTGTTTATTGACAACATAGTCAAGTTACATGGGTTATCGTCTCATTTTTTAGATAGGGGTCCCCAATTCGTTTCCAAATTCTGGCTAGGGTTATGTAAGGCGCACCAAGTAGACCATCGCCTCTCTTCAGCATACCACCCACAAACGGATGGGCAAACGGAGAGAACTAATCAGACGTTAGAACAATACCTCCGTTGTCTAATAAGCACTACTTCGAAAGACTGGCTTCAAGTCCTCCCTCTGGCAGAATTTGCGTATAACAACGCCACGCATTCTGCCTCCAAGGTTTCCCCCTTCTTCTTTACTACAGGTTACCATCCCAAATGTTTGCCTCCCTCTATACCTCAGGGGAATGTCCCTGCAGTAACAGACCATCATGCTCACCTTAGCTCCATTTGGGAACAAGCAAAAATCCATCTGAGAGAGGCCAAACAATCCATGAAAATACAGGCCGACAAACACAGACGCCCGTCTCCAGAGTACATTGAGGGAGCTCAAGTGTGGTTGTCCACAAGAAATCTCCAGTTACCAGGGCCCTATAAACTGCAACCCAGGTACATAGGACCATTTTCCATTTCCCGAGTGATCAACCCTGTTACCTGTAAGTTAAGTCTTCCACCTGACATGCAGATTCATCCTGTCTTTCATACTTCCCTTCTCAAACCCTATGTCGCCCCTTCCTTCCCTGAACCTCCACCCCCTCCCGTATTGGTAGAAGGGCAATTGGAGTATGAAGTCAAAAGTATTCTAGATTCAAGACGCATCAGAGGCAAGCTACAATATCTTATTGATTGGGTAGGGTATACCCCTGATGATAGGACCTGGGAACCAGCTGAAAACATACACGCCCCTACATTAATACGAAGATTCCATGCAAGACATCCTTCCAAACCCCGACCTAGGAGGGGCCATTAGGGGGGAGAACTGTTAACGGTGGGAAGTACCACAGAACACTAAGTAGTACAGTTTGAACTACGAATCCCATAATGCCCCACTCTAGAGAATCCTTGTGTGCCTTCCCAGACTGCAATGAGAGAAGAACAGCTGACACACCGTTTAAAAGCCTTCAGCAACCAGTCCCAGGTGCTTGGTTTTGATTCCTGTCGGAGCCCCGCCCTTTTCCTGTGCTAAGGCCACCTGACCGCTTCACATCGGACAGACGCTTGCTTGATGGACGTTGGTTCCCTCGAGTACCTGACTACAGCGTAGTCTCTGGGATCTTTCTCTACCTTTCCTAACTCGCTGGGATGCGAGTAGACCTATCTCTTCCTCCCCCTCCCCCGTTTGCGAGGGCGTGACGAACCACTGTTGCTTATCTCAATTCATTCTCTACGGCAGCGGAGGACAACAGTGTGCAAGGACCCCGGCTCTCTCTTGGGGTGCGAGACCAGGATATTCCCGTACTACAGCTGGGAGAAAGTGACTTCCACGAAAAGGCACGCTGTGCCTTTAACCATAACGGAAAACCCCTTGTCGGATGCAATTTTTTTTATTTTATTGACTTTCTTGTGGAGAACACGGATTCGCGTCCTTTCGAAATCGGCAGAGACAACGCCCTGCCTTTGCTGAGAAGAACGAATGAGACGGATATCTACTTCCCGCTTCAGCTTTCAATCAGGATGAATGTGGAGAGCTTCCGCCATTGGTAATGGATTCTTTGTTACGCTCAGAGCTGCGCCTCAGAGACTGTAAGTCCGTTCCAATTTTATATAAGCTCAAGACTTTGCTGTGTGAGCACTACGTGCATATTTTCCTTTATTTTACTTTGGGCATTATTACTGGAACTCCGAACACCGACGTCTTGGGGATCTTGTTTTCATTATACTACTTCTGGGGAATCTTGAGAAAACAAAGACACTAGCCAACCCCCTTAGTGGACCTATCAGATATAATACTCGCCCCACCTCCTGGTCTTCGAGTAAGTGTGTGGGGGTACACAAGGCCTAAAAAACTTCAGAGAAACACTATATTGTTTGTTTGTGTACAAGTTAGGGGTGAGTGCTAATCCGTTCCTCTCCACCTTCTTTCGTTACTGCAGGTATCTGTTGCCTACGGACGCTACCTGACTCCCTGCCAATCCTCTCCTGATGCTCCCTGGTGGCGCTTCTAGGTCTCTTCTCTCCTTATAGATATTCCCCTCCTTCTGGGTATCTTCCATGGCCTAAGGGGGTATTATCTTGGGGTAGAGGAAAGACACAGGCTTCGCTTCTGTGGATTTCGGCATCTTCTGTTCTTGTCGCCCAAGGCGCCGACAGAAGGGAACAAAACAAGGCACAGAAGAGGGACGATTCCAAATAGTTTCAGGGGTTTCATGATTCAAAGTTGCTGGTACAATAGTAACTGCTGGGTTACACAGTTGTTCAGCAATACCACTCACAATCTTACAAACTGAAAGTAGCTGACCGGTCTGATATCACTAGAGTCCTATACTGTAGGGACCTCAATGGACAATAACTCAGGACCACTGAAAAGGAACCTTACTGGCTTTTCAACAGAGGCATGGCACCCTCAGCACCCAGATACTCTTATGGGTGACAGTGCTGTGCTTTACAAATACCGATTGACTCGCAATGTTGCCAGGCAAGATATTGAAATCCTACTGGCATTAAACGTGATTCTTCCTAAATTCTCCCAGAAATAGAACCAACCAACAGGAAATATTTTCAATGAAGGAATATGTTTATCCAATGAGCCCAATGTTCACTTTTGCATACCATCATGGTCGCTTGTGTTACTGTTTAGGTATACCCTCTTCTCTTTTTTTACTTTCAAGGAGGCTACCCAGCATGGAGGTTCCCGCAGCTGCAATGTAAAGAAACTAACGCCAAATTCTCCATATCTCCAGAGACGCCTCAACCTGGCAAGTTCCAAGTACAGAATGCAGTGAGGTTCTCACTCTCCAATACCAAAACTCCCACACTCTAATACACTTAAAATACAAAGATAGGGAACATGGCATGTCCAATGGGGAGACTAGAGAAAATGTTGGAAAACACTTCGCTGCCATTAACGCTGGACTTCAGTGCAGAGGGAATCACAACAGGAAGTCACTCAAAAGTTCAGGGAAACATATAGGGAAGACAGTAACTATCTAGGAAGAGAAGGTAAGAGAACAATGTCAAATTATCACTCAGTACATATTTAATGTACTAACAGCGATAAGAGGACTTCAAAGTACAACGTACAAAGAGTTTGTTTTGTGTCAATTGTTTAACATTGGTACAAGCACATTCACAGTAATTCAGATTATAAAATACAATCAGACCAAATGCGTTTAATCAAAAATCCCCAACATGGTGCAAATCAGTATAAGCTGCTTCTAATCACATAAATACTAAAAGTCAAATTGGTTGACACATTTCCTGAAGCGTGCCAAGTACATGGGGACAGATGTGGTCATGCAAACTTCAAGCCCCTCAGTGCAGGTATGAACCCCATTCCTTTAATAAAGTCGTGCAGTTAGAAATTCCGGACAGCAGCATAACAGGTGCAACATTGACTCTCTCCTTTAGTACAGAAATCCTGTAGTACAGAAACAACAGGGGATAATTCCAACACCAGGTGTGCAGTCAGAGCGGTACTCATTAATCAGTACCCCCATGAGACGCATACTCAGTATGCAGCACCCTGTTTACTTTCTTAAGGCTGACATTAATTATGATTGTGGTTTGATTTCGGAGTATGATTTCAAAATTGGGATGACGTAATTGATTGGTTGGGCGGTTGCCAAGTCGGCCTCCAAATTGTAGAAGATTGCACTTCTGAAAGAAGTCTTGCTGGTAATATTCTTACCAAGACCCTTAATAATGGGTGGATTAGCAGGAGCCTAACTTTCACCCCAAGAAGATTAGAGCCCTCTGCAGTGAGGAGTGTAAATGGGTAAATTTAAGGGTAAGCATACATGCAGCCTAAACCCCAAATAATCTCTGAACAAATTGAACCCCAGGACAATAAAAAGAAGGATTTGTAGGAGGTGCCAAAGAACTTCAATGGCAAGTATTGAAACAATCTATAGTTGCTAATGTTCAAGTTCTCATTGACACCTTTAAGATACTCATAAGGACTGCCTATAGCTGAGCCCTTGGCATTTACATTAACCCGTCTGTTGGGAAATTGACTGTGAAATTCTCAAACTAACCGTGAATCATGGACTTTTTTTAATTTTATTTATTTAAAGAGTTTTATATAGTGCTGTCAAGACCCCAAGGGTACCAGAGAACTTTACAGATGTAGTCAAGGCAGTGTCGGAGGACATTGATTACAAAATACAAAACTCGTTGATGGCTGGATCAAAGCAATTGTTAGAGAGGAAAAAACATATAGTAAATAATACGAGGAAGATTGTTCAGTTGTATGCTAGGTGTTAGAGTTCGAAGGGTTGAGGTGTTGATTGATGAGAAGATCTTTTAATTGTGTTTTGAAGCTCATGAAGGAGCAGTTCGCCCTGGGATGAACTGGGAGGGAGTTCTAGATTTTTGGGGCATTGCCCGAAAAGGAGCACCTTTTTCTTTGTGTTTTTTGGGTGGGATGAGAAAAGGAGTGTTGGAGCTTCCGTGATTTCTCATCTGGCCTGCCTTTGTGAGTTTGAATGCAAGGTCGGGTGGTTTACTGGTGTGAAGGACTTTGACAGTGAGGCAGGCAATTTTGAAGCAGCAATGAGCTTTGATCGGGAGCCACTTAAGATTTGTCAGGGAGTGGGAGATGTGATTGTGTCTTTTCACTCCAGTGACCATACTTGCTGATGCATTTAGTGGGACTCTTAGGGGGGCTAGATGCGAGTTTGCGGTTCCTGTAAGGGTGGTGCTCCCGTAGTCCAGTCTAGACAGTATCATTGCTTGTGTAGTGGTTTTTAAATTATGTGAGGAGAGGAGGGGCTTGATTTTGTATAGGAGTTTTAGGTTGTACAATGCATGCACTCGTCGCTGTATTCTTTATCTGTAGGATCATGCTCAGATTTGGGTCTAGGATGAACCCCAAAGATATGACAGATTCAGCCAGTGTCAGGAGAAGAATGCGCCTAAGATCTTTCTGAAACATCAGAGCCTTTACAGTCAACTAAATACTGTATCTACCGTCTCCTAAATCTGGAGTTAAGACTGCTTTTTTACTTCATATGGTGGTAACATGTGGAGGGTTTCCTCTAATATACAAAGTGGAAACTTTACCCTCTAAATTAGAGGAACCTAACCCTGACTTTACCCTTGAGGTATGTACCACTCAATGATTTTTCTATGTTCTTCTAAGCTCAAGCTTTAATGCTTCTTTTCTCAGAGACTGTGGAATAAAATAAATGCTCTAATCACCTGGAAAATAAAAGTACTTTGACTTTATCCCTCATTTCATCCCTCACTTTATACTCCGAAGAGGGTTGCCTATGCTTATCTGGAAATTGTTTATAGTTCAGTTTTGCCTGAACTGGAAACTGTACTACTATTTAAGGTCTTGGGTGAAACTTGGCAGCCAAGTCATTAATAGGAGGGACTGCAGACAAGTTAAAGGTATTCAGGTGTATCTCATAGGTACAAAAAAAATGAGAAAATCCAAATGCAGACAGCAAAGAATTGTTCTGCGCAAATTCTGTAATAGGAATACCTTTTTCCTATTCATGTGGGCCTTTCATAAGAAAGCATCAGAGATATTGTTCTAGAGCTTGATTAATGCGCTCTGACTCCCATCAGTTTGAGGCAGACTTATGGTTTAGTGTCCCTATAGACACTTTGGTTTATGGTTCATACTTATGATTTACTGTCCCTAAATAAATCAAAAATGTATTCCAAAACCGAGAAATGAATTGAGACCCTCTGGTGGTAACAATTATGTCAGGCAAACCGTGCAAATTTACTACCTCCTAAATAACAAGCTGTGGGTAGATTTTTAGGAAGAACAAAATAGCTAATTTAGAAAGTATATCAATTACAACAAATAATGTATTGTGTCCTTCAGACTAAGGAATTTCTACTAATTCATGATGAGCTAGCGCCAAGGTTACTTAGAAACTGGGAAAGTTTGTAACAAACTGTCTGGAGGTCTTCGCTTTACCCGAGCCTGGGCACAAACTATGCAATTATTAATAAAATAGAGCAATGTCTTGCTCTCAATCGAATCGAATTAAAAAAACCTTTATTTGGATTTATATACAAATCCATAAAAGAACAAAAATACAGTGATAAAATAGAATAAAAATATAATAAACAGTATGACCTAGGTCAGACTGATCAAAGTTATGCTAGTCGGGTAATTAAAAAGGAGTAAAAATTGATTTACATGAAATGTCCACACATTATCACGTGAAACCAAATGTACTAAGCTGTGTGTTATGAGATTAGATAAACAAACAATATACGCTAAGACATATAATTTACAAATTGAATAAGTCTGGTCATAGTTTTTAATTCAAAAGACAAATAACTGGACTTTAATGTGCTAGCAATAATATATCAGATCTGATTCAAGTATCTTCATAGTGTAAACCATCTAGATGGATTCATTATTTACATCTACAAAGAACTTTCTTAATGAAAGCAAGAACCGTGCAACACACATGCATATTTGACACATTTTTCAAAAAGATGAGGGCTTCCTGGTGACACCCTGCAATTGAAAGAGGGGACGTAGTGTAGAAAACCCGACATCAAGTGGGTTGTCAACTGTTTTGTCTTTCCATCACACGGGCATCTTGGTAAGCATTGGAGCCATAAATTTGATTAGGGAAGACCACAAAGTAATGGATCAGCTCTAGGCGGAACCTGGTCAGTAGTAATCTATCGTAAGTGTTTTTCACACTTAGCAGGTAGCCTAGGATCCCCAACTGAGACCTGCCTTTACAATACCTTTCAATCGTGTTTTTTTTCCCTGAGGTTCTCTGCTCATATCCCTTCAACCCAACATGATAGATTTTATTTATTTTATACTAAATTGAAGGATACTTTCTGGTTCCAAAGGGTTACACTTTTCCTCTAGTTCATGGAGGAGGGTTGTTACATACTGAATCCATGGTATTTTATCAAAAGATCCAAACCCAGGCAGTCGGGCTCTCACTTGGCATCGCCAAAAGCCTACGTAGAAAGATGCTTTCTTGCATGTGTAGCGAGTTACACTTTTCCCTCCCCCATACAGGAGAACCATATAAAGCTACAGGGAGGTATTTTTCTCTGTATAATGTAATAATTTCTTTAATAGGCTTACTTCCAATTTTTTTTAGCGGAGTTAAATATGGCTGCAGTAGCCCTTATAAATTTTAATTTGGCAGTTTCCAAGTGAGATGACCAGTCCTCTTTCTGTGAGAAAACAATGCCCAGATAACTAAAATATTTTAATTCAACTTGTTTTTTGCCCTGGGCAAAATGACTCTTCCCCTGACTTATCTTTTTACTGTGGACCAAGGCATGGGTCTTAGTTAAATTCAGTTGTAATTCTTGATTCTCCACGAATGCAAAGTTATCTATTAATCGCTGTAGTCCAATTGCAGTTTGGGATTTGAGCACCACATCATCTGCATAAAGCAGGATAAGAGTGATATGGGAACCCACCTAGGGTGCATCAGCCTTTACAGTGTGCAATAGGCTCTCCACTCTATTTATATAGAGAACAACTGGGGTGCCAGCATGCATCCCTGCCTTATCCTTCAGGTCACCCAAAATGTCTCCGTACACTCCCCATTACTACCGTAACGCAGGTTGTCAAGTATGCATTCAGCTGGGAAAGGTGGCATACAATATCATGGGGGTGCCCATCTCTATTAGGTCCTGCCATAGTTTTGCATGATTTAAAAGATCAACAGTGCAAAACATAGGTAGATGTGCCCCTCCCTTTCCAACACATATTTACTGATAATAAGATGCAGATTTATTCCTTGTTCCACAGTGCCAATATCCGTCCTAAACCCAAATTGTGATTCAGTTAGAATATCTTTTTCCTGAACCCAGGATTCCAACTTTGCCAGGATCACTCTTCATATGTTTTTTATAGAATAGTCTAGGAGCGATATAGGCTGATAGCACCTATCATAGTTTGGGTCCCCTTATTAAAAAATGAGTACAATCACACTGTCAGACCAGGTTTTTGGAAAGTGGGCATTAGCCGCTGCATTAACAATCTGGGTTAAGATCGGGACCCATAGGGAGGGATATGACTTAAAAACATCCACAGGAACCCCATCGGGTCCTGGGGCTTTACCTTGGGCACTGCTCTTTAGAGCTACACTGACATCCTTCGTGGTGATTGGCTCCAGAGGCCTATAGTTTACAATGCTTCAAATGGGGCGGTAATGTCCTCAACATCCAGGTTACAAATGGCTCCAAAATATCCGGTTCAGGCGTCTGGTAAGATGGAGACCTCAAGAGTAGGCAAAGAGCTCTCTCTAAGAAAGGGTGAGTTGATAATTTTCCAGAATCAAGTATTTTCACATGTTTCTGATGCCTGGTCCAAATCTGCCCAAGCCTGCTCCTGCAGTTCCTTCTTTCTAATTGCGAACACTGTCTTGTAATTTGTCCTTAGGGCTTTCATTTTTACCCTATTTCTTGGAGTTTCTTCTAAGGCCTTTCTTAGGGCCTGACTAGCACTAATACAGTAGGAATTAAACCACCCTGGGTCGTTTTTTCTCTTCTCTACGTTTTTGGCTGGCCTGTGTAAATTATTTGAAATGACTGTTGTTATATTACAAAAGGCTTCCACCAGCTTGTCATGGTCCTCCTCCCATTCAGTGCAGGTAACGAAGGAGTCCCATTCCCCACGATGATCGTTTCAAGGAATTTGGATTCATTTACACCAGCCCTTTTTATCGTAACCTCTGTTTCCCCTGAGGTTTCAATGGGTGGTCCTGATCCCAAAACCTCTACTCTTTTGTAGAGAAATTTTAAAAACAAGGCTAACACAGCATGATAGCTGAACATTGTACATATTATCTTAAGAAGGTTGACTAATTTACATCTCTTGCTGAGATAATCATATGATCAATATTAGAAGTGCTCCTGGTACAATAGAAGGTGGGCAGCACAAGGCCATTTTATCCCCACTCCTGATCAATTATTTCGTGATTATATTTATATAGCAGCTCATTTAATGAATTCCCAAAGGGATCATGTGGAAAATGACATTGATCAGACCCAGTACAATCTAGATGGCCGCACGCTGAGCTACTTTTGTTTTTGCATCTAGTTATATTAAAATCCCCCACCCACAAGCACAAAAGGTTTGGTCCCATTTTATTCAAGAAGGTAGCCAAGTCCTTTCCTAGATCCATAACAGCACTGCTGCGTGTATTGTTAAAGATATTATTATAAACATTGATTAACATGAGCTCATGCCTTTGGTCAATTATTAAATAAGCCAATTGGTAGGAGGGGGATTTTGTCCAGCTTTTCTTAACAATAATGGGCAATATATTTGAGGTAAGTATAGCAAATCACCCTCTCGCTCGCTCATTTAACGACAGTGTGGCTGGGGTTTGAATGGAGAAAAACCCAGTTATGTGGAAGTCATACATAGCACAAGTTTCCTGAATACATATTATACGGGCAGTTTTTATAATATTTAGCCAGCCTGAGTTGCGTAATTTTGATTTTACTCCTGCAACGGTCCAACTCATGATTTTTAGAAGATCTGTTAGAGTTCTTGTAATGCTTTCTCCCTCCTGGCTAGTCTTCGTTTGATTTTTGAGGCCTGTATCCCTGATCCCTTATTAGCACTAACAGATCCCGAGGGCTGATCATGCCAATCCTGATTATCTAACTGTGAAAGTGGAGCAAATCTATTTGCTGTGACACTAAAGGGAGGTGGAATTCCATATGAGGCCCGTTGACTGCCCTGGGGTCTTTCTTGTGGAGGTTCAGTGCAAGACAAGACATTGCGGAGTCATGAATTAGGAGGAATTAATTTACTAAATCTAGTAAGTCTGTAAAAGTACCCTATGTGGAGGGCTTCAATTTTACTTGTGGAAGAGGGTCTTTGGGAAAGGTGCTGCAGTAATTGCCCAACAATATGTGGCTTTCGGAAATTCACAATAATACAATCCCCTGAGATCTCTTTGGGATGAGATCCAACTCATGGTCTTCTCTTTACATGTACCACTTCTCGGGACAAATCCCCTGCCCACCCAGAATTTGATTTCATCAAATGCACCGACTTGCTATGCAAAGCTCTATAATTCTCACTATCTTGTTCCAGGAGCACTGGCATGCCCTTCAATATAATGGTGTTTGAAGTACACTCAAGGGGGAATCGGGGTAACCCTTAGGAAATGACAGGAGAGGATCAATTTGAATATGTCTCTAGACACAGTGGTGTAGAAAGGGGGCGCTCCGCTCCGGGCATCACGGGTTTTAAGTAAGAGTGGTGGCCTCCCCCCCGCGCTCACCTGTGGCTGTCGTGAGGCAGCTGCTAAGGAATTCGCCAGCACGCCCCCGCTCTTACACCCGCCATCAGGACGGCAAATGCAGGGGGCCACTATGGGCCAGAGGTCTAGCTACACCACTGTCTAAACACCTCTTTGCTGTTCTCTATAGATGAATCCAATGGGACTTGGGTGAGAGGGGGAAAATCCCGGTCCTCAGAGATAAGGTTCGATGTAGATTGGCAAACTACAGTACTAGAAAACTCCAGCCCCCTAGCTTCTACCATAATTTGGCACTGCTGGTTGGCGTTATGTGATCTGGTAGATTTAGACTTGGCTTTTCTCTAGTGATTTTCCTATCCATTTTGCTTCTAGGTGGACTTAAATCTGTCTGAGTCCTGGGTTCTTGTACCCTCCAACATTTTCGGGGTGGTAGATGAATCCCTCATCAGGGCATGTGGAATTAGCGGGGCATTGGACATGGCCGGTCCAAGGCCCAGAGAAAGCCTTGTTTCTGTCCAATCTATCTCAGTGTTTACCACCCTGATCGTTCTCTCCAACATGCGATCAATCACAGCGTTTTTAACAATGGGACTCTGAAAATGCTTCTTTTCCCCATTATATTCTATCAGCTTTTAAGTCGGCTGTACCTAGAACAAAAAGCACTTCTCTCTACTTACAGGGAGATGAACCTTCAATGGGATCTAATAGAAACAATTACATAATCTTACACCAGAAGTGAAATATCGGAGGGGGGGCCCAGCCCATCCTTGTACAGTTGTGGACAGGCACAGGTCGGTCCGCCCTTGACCTGAGCTTTGCGTGTCCTGCGCTGCGGGACAGCAGCGTGCCTTTAGAAGTGCCGGGTAATTGGCTTCGGGTGTTCTCAGCCCAGGGGGTTGTGGGATATGCAGTCCCCAGCAGTGGAGGGGAGAACCACGGTGACTCACCCCCAGGAATGTCTGTGATGGTGTATTGAGCTGAGGCTGAAACTGGTAGGTCTAAGTTCCTTTGGTATCCAGGAGTGAGTGTCAAATGGTTCATGGGATCCTCTGATGCAAACAGGTTCAGTGCAGCCCCCCAATAAATATAACAGAGTTCCAGATGGTAAAGGACAGAGGCTGCGTCTTCCTGGTCTTAAAAGGCGTAGTAATGATCTTCTCTATCCTCTACAGGATTCCTGAGGTGGAGTGCTGCTGCCAATATCCTCAAGACAAACAGGGACAATGCGGTGAGTATTATATCCTGTTATACTAATCTTTTCTCCCTTCACCAGATCACCAGTGGTGTAGTACAGTGTGCTCTTGTTTTCTTTTCTTCCTCGTATGAGTAACGTGTATAACTGGAGAGAGTGCCCACGGCAATTAGAGAAGCTCTCAGGTAAGTAAAGAGGAGAAGAAAAAAAAATGTGGCTATTGGTCATGGTGACCAACAGAAGGGAGGCTTTGGGAAGGTACTCCCCACGCCTGTGAATGGCCAGTTTCCCTGACATAAGCGCACCTCAAGTTTTCCTCTCCCTATGTTCAAGCACGTGCTCCCACTGCCTGTGAGAGAACTCCCCACCCTGCTCCAGTTACTCACCACACTGGCCACAGCTCTACTGGGCTGTGGCGGGCTGCAGCGACGTCCCTGGCGGTGTCTACCACTCAGTATCAGCCCAGACCTCGGGTGACTCCTCTGCTTCACTGCTGGATGGGGGCTTTGTCTCCCCTTCTTCCTTGACCTTTGCGCTGCATCGGGCATTCTTCTTCATACAAGAGCAGGTCCTGGGACACCGATACCCCACGGGATGCTGCTCTGCTGCTCGGTGGCCATGTTGTGCTGCGACCCACTCACTTCCACTGTTCCTGTCCCAGAGTCAGTCTTCAGCCAGGGCCGCGGCTGCCTCACAGCTCCTCCCTGCTCCAATTAGGCCTCAGACTTCACGGGAACTGACCGTCCATCTATCCAGCACCACTGTTCTCTGTACTTACAGGAGACGAAATGCTGCACCCAATCATTTTGTGGATTACGTCTTAACCAGGAATACAAAGAACTATGGCAAAGGCATGTGCATCTATCTGACCAAAGACTACTTGCTGAACATCCCCCCATTAGTGTTATTACACTAGATTATTCTTATACGTTCTGCTCAACCAGTGTGGTGTGGAATGTTGGTGTGTGGTGATGCTGTGGTATGTTGGATGAGTGAGAGTGTCAGTTGGTGTATGCGCTGAGCAGCAGGAAGGCTGCTCCTTGTGGGGCTCTCTGTGCTTCTACTCTTGATCTTGCCATCTTAATAAATACTACTTTAGCTACACTGGAAGTTGGAACCTCATTCATTTGCAACAGTTATGTTTCTAATGTGATGTAACTAGAGGTAACGGTATGCCCTAAATGCCCAAAACTATTACACTTTGTTTTTTGAACAAAATGAAATCTGTCTGGCTTGTTGAAAGTCATTATCCATAAAACACCCAGAAGCTCCACTGTGAACTAGAGCTGAGGCCGACACTGACCCAGGCCTGTGCTAATGTCATCCTAAGAAATGTGTGGTTGATCTTTGGTGAAGAGACAATGTACAAAAAGATCCCAACCAAGCTTTTCCTGATTGTCACAGAAAAAATAAAAATTGCACCATCTGCTAAAAATAGAGCAGGCAGTTGGGCTGTTGGAGGTAGCTTTCCATCAATGGATCGAACAAGGCTTCACTAACAGAAGGCTTACAGTCCACCTGTTGCTAAATGAGGTGGATGGACCCTTAATTTGGCATACAGGGTACTCCGGCACATTTCCAATGGAGTACCCCTGCTCGCCAAACTCTACAGCCCGTAAATCATGCATGCCATGCTACAAAGTAAGGGGACCCATATGAGCTGATCAAGCTGTATACCTCCATGCAAACACAGAACGAAATGGAAGAGAAACTGGTCATAATTAGTTAACAGTGGTTAATGATTCAAAATAAGTGGTGCTTCCCTGGCCAAGGTGTCTTCAATTAAATAAGATTGCATGAATGTCACCTTTGCCATATTGAAAACAAAATATTCTGGAGGATTCAAGAACTGTAGCTGGCAAAGAGCCATAAAGGTAAAAAATGATTGAAAGTCACCTAAGAATTTCTCACTGGATGCCATGAAAACCCTTGCATCTGTATTGAGAGTAAAAGCAGCAAACGTAGCAGCAAAAATCAACCATCCTGCCAGTTCCTAAGAAATGCACAAAGCAAAAGGAGATGATACTGAAGAACTGTTCTGTAATTGATTCTACCCAAACAAGATACTTTGGCCTCTCGTTAATTTCTTCCATTGCTTGGACCAATGCAGCGAGCAGGCCACGAGACAGATCCATGTCAGCAAAGACTTTAAGCCTACAGGCGGTTACTTTGTGCTGGTAGTTTTGGGTGGGCACCATTGGCACTTTTATCTGGGGGACCTGGACTCTGCCACTGTCTGCACTGTTCTGCTCCTGGTCTGAGCAGAAAAGACAGCAGATTAGTCCATCTTTTATTTACAACAGCCTTAGAAGTAGATGAAGGATAGCTAATACAGTGATCTGTCACCATTCAATTGTATTGACAGCTCTTCTTCTATTTCCATGTACCACACTGGAAAATAAAGGAACGACTGTCTCCCAGCTGAGTAAGCAGCATCCACAGGCGGTCCATAGACTCGAAATGGAACTACTGCTGCAGCTGCAGGCAAGGTCTGCCTCCCCGCTGAGTTACAATGCCTCCTAAGTAAAGTTTTCGGCACTGGGCATATACTTCTTTACAAATAAAGCACTGGCTTGCAAACTGTACAGGATTGCTTCCAGAAAGTTGATCCCAAGATGTCTTTGTATATATGCACCGCCAAGATCCAGTGCTAGGCCCATCGTCTTAATACTTTCCTTAATGTTCAACACTAGACACAGAGTGCTGAAACACAATGAAATAGAGAAAAGAAGGGGTCTAAAACAAAGGAATGAATGAGAATCATTAGCAACAGCAGAGTACTCCACCAACTCACAATGTTGCCATGCAAGGTCATGACATTCTACTAGCCTAAAATATCTCTCTGCATATATTTCTCCAGAAGTAAAGACAAGCAGCAGGAAGTATTTTTAGTGGGAGAATGTGCTTTCCAAAAGTGCCCATTGCTCACTTTTCCAAACCATCATGCCTGCTATGCAAGTTATGTTGCTGTTTGGTCTCTTTTCTTTATGTTATTGAGATGGCTGCTCCGTTTGGAGGATGCTGCTGCAATGCGAAACCTATGGTATCCCCCCTGTGCTATCCAGAGACGCCACAGCCTCAACCACTGTAGGCTCCACAAATGCTGCGGCAGATTTGCAACCTTCTCCTACCATAAGACTCTGAAATCCTGACAAGTTCTCTCCCAGTATGTAGTTCATGGTAGTATACAGGGTTTAGTCTGCGTCAGAATCTCAATATGATGCATGGGTCAATTTAGCTTAATTATTGCATTCTGCAAATGTGAAGACAAGCTGCATTAGATCAGAGTATCTTAAACATGCAGCCATTTCTAGCATTAATGTTAGCAAGGAGTTTCAAAGAAAGCTAAAGATATTTCTGGAATTTCCCTTTCCTAGTTAGTTGATCAAGGTTGAGTACATTTCTGTGGGTACGGGGCACCTTGACATGTATGAGCACATACATCATTGATATGTGCAGAATCCATTGCATGTTTGCAACATACAGCCGACTCCCAGGGCCAAGAGGAGAAGATAAACATCTGCTTTCCATGGACATAACGCTACGACACTAGAGTTTGAAGAAACCGAGAATGAAACCATCAACGTCTACTCAGTGGATAGATGTGGATGATTACCAACCCACTAGTTATAAAAGACTGTAACACCAGACATCTGTGAGACTGCACGCAGAGTAGTGCATGCTGCTGCATGTGGCCAAGCTGTCCATCCCTCTGTCTTGTATTGCTATTGATCGTGAGCGCCCACAAAAGTCTCAGGCATCACTTCACAAGGACTTCATAGTCTGCACTCTTCTATTATTCTTTGAATTTATGTAACTCTTATGGGATATCCTCTGTGCTCTGATAATTATGCTGCTTTTCCATGACTGATTGCTACTATCAATAAATTTACATTACAACTGCATTAGGTGTGGGTGGTTTCAGCAGTTTCCTTCTGTTGCTCCCACTTGCCCACATTCAAAAAGCACATGTGGGTTTAGGTGTTGCTATGTGCGCACACCTGTCCAAGACAGGCATTCTATTGTGTTCTTCTTGGCTAGAAATATCAGTGGCAGAAGGCCTGCACTACAGAGGCCATAGAGATGGAGGCTGTCTGGCAGCTAGTCTTCAGCAAGTTGTTTCCACCAATCGGGTCCAGTTGAGTCTTCGCCTCCAGTAAGAAACGTAACTAATTCCCTACGTCTGGTTGAGGAGGAGAAAAAAAAAGAGGTGGGCACCCAGGAAATCTGAGGATTTTTGATAGGCTTTCTGTTACCACCCACCTTGAATTAAGAACCTAATCACTAGCAGTTATCTATAAGTGCTGGTAATACAAGCATAAAAACATAGTGCTTGAAGGATCGATGGGGTTTTATACTCATTGCTGTGCTCTGATGTGGGAGAAATATGTTTAATAATTTACTAAAGGTATTTATAAGATTAGAATGTGCAGTGAGTATAACAATCATTTCTGTGATCTGTGAATGAAATGCACTTCACAGATGTAAATCGTGGCACTTTCTAATCTTCGTAAGTTTGAATCCTTGAATGATGAACTTAGCATTTCAACCCTCCACATTCATAACATGTGTGCCTTTGTTGAGTTTAACTGAAAAAGGTGAGTGTGGCTAGAGTGTGCCTGCCTGAGCTCTGGGTTTGTTCTACTTTCCCAAGGGAGCGTGCCGTTCACTACTTGACCGATTTCTTCTGCTTGGCTCATGATTATCCCAAATCACTGTTGGTTCCTCAGCTCTAAAAATAATGTTGTGTCTCTCCGGACCAGCAAATGTGTAAAGATGTCAATGTTGTGGTGTCTCAGTTAATTTGCCTATGTAGCTGATCCAACAGTAGACGTTTATACAAACTCATCGCAAATAGTTTACCAGAGCAGTATAAAATCCTATGATTCTACAGAATCTACTGGTGATATAATTTCAGACCCCATTTGTACAAACAGCAGGTCCAAATAGGGTGTAACAGGACTGTAGTGTCCTGATGATACATAATGGAGCAGCCCACTCTCAGAGGTAAGTCTCTTACTTCACTTGCCACCCATCTCTACACATGCATCACCGGGTCAGGTGACCCAGATAATAAAAGGGGTCTCGGAGCATGTGCACGCGCTTTTTTCCAGGACTACTAACTCCATGTCATCCTTTCACCACCATGCTGCTCTAAGGCCCACAACATCGCAAGGACAACTATGTCTTCACCCAAGCCACCTTCTTTTAGCCTGCCCAATATGAGAGAGACTTCCACTGTCGATTAAGATTCCGTGAATTCCAGATGTACACTTTTTTTTGCCATTTTTGTGTTAGTTTTGTAACGCAAACTAGAAGCACAGTGGTATGCTGAGATTCACTATCTAACACAAGACAGGATTTGTGTTTTATAGTTTCCCAAAGTAAAGCAAAGTTGTGCTAAGCGCTGCTTTGCATTACATTGTGTCAAGGGTCCATTCCATGGGTAGTAACTGTGTGCTCCCATGCAACCACCCATGGGTTTTGATGGTAATCCCCAGCTACAAACCTTCATAGACAGGGAGTTGTGCCAAAATCCTATGCCTCCTCGAGACACGTATAAGGAGAAATGTTTTATTTTCTTCTTGTTTTCCCTACTTTTCATGCCTCCTGCATTGAACAGTCCAACTCCAAAGCAGGGATAGAGTTACAGGATAGTTTTTGGACTGAAAGGGTCCCCTTCCAGTACAAATTATATTCCGGACAGAATGCACACACTCTTGCAATATGGTGCAAGGGTGTGCTCTTTGGCACATGGCAGCCTAAAATGTGGCAACTCAGGGAGAGAGGAAAACAGCACAATATCTTAGTAGATAGGGTGCTGCTCTGCCCTCTCCCTTTCATGCAACGGAGCACAGCAACGTTTCTCGAATTTAGTGACCTCCCACCTTTTTCTAAAACACACTGGAATTGGAGTATGCCTCTGCTGGATGTCATGGGAAAGCTGCACTGGAATCAATTATTCTACTAAATAAATTGTATGCTTTGCCAGCAAGTAGAGTCTCTGTGCATCTTGACATTCAGCAAATCTAAGATTCAGCCATTATACCCACTTATGCCACAATGCCACTTTATGTTGATGAAACAGTGGCCAAGACTCAATTGTAGCCATTCGTTTCTGAACCACATTGCCCTAAAAAATCCCAAACAACCAGGACTTCAAAAGGCAAAAAATGTTTCCAAACGCCATGTTAGTCTTGGGCTAATTTTTAAGCAATTACATGCCACAGGCACAGTCTGATAGTCTCACCAATAAACAAAAGTTGAAACAGTTCACATACTAGACATATAATATGCAGAGGCAGGCGAGACACTTTTACTGCAAGATTATAAATACTTCTCTGCATTTAAGGCAAGATTTACTAAGGCTTTGTCCCGCCACAAAGCTACACTGAGGGGCGTATTCACAAGGGAAGTGGTGGAGTGAGGCGTTAGCCTTCCTGGTTTAATGTCTCACTTCACCACTTCAGAAAAGCAGGGCTGCACCATATTTTATTAGAACATGGTACAGCCCTGTGTTTCCCCCTGCACTGGCGCTACACTTAGCAGCTCAGTGCCAATGCACCATAGTGCAAGAGTGTCTGCGTGCAAGGGAAGATTGTTTATGTACAGGAAGGTCCGTCTTCCTTCACATAAACAATACTGTTTTGTAACTTCTATGTGTGCTGCTTAACACAGTGAACATGGAAGTTGCAAAACAGCATTCTTTTAAAATGATTGTTTATGTGCTGGAAGGGGGACCTTCATGCACATAAGCAAATCATTGCATTTTTGCTGGAACGAGGAGAAATGAAACATTTCTCCTCATTGCGCCAGGGTAAGACCAGGCTTTCCCAGGTCTTAATTCTGTTGCTGCCTCCTATTTACACCTCCCTTGTAAAAGGGGGGCAGTGTCAGAATCAATGGGTGTTGTAGTGGAACACCCACTGCAACACCCATTTGAACGCCCCTTTCATGCTAATCATAGTATGAATGGGGGGCTTATTTACAAGGTAGCGTTAAGCCATATTAAGTGGCTTAACACTGCCTTGTAAATAAGGCGAAGCCCCTATCACCAAAGGAACGCTGTAAAAAGTGACATTCCTGGTGCGATTGGGGCTTGTAAATATGCCCCAAAGTTTCACAGGACTATTTACTTTCCAGCACCAAAAGGTATTTTGTACTAGATTTATCCCTTTTTTAGTGCAAAAAGCACTTTGCACTGCTTTGCGTGGTGGTGCGCGAAGGGGACTTTACTGAGGTGTTACTTGGGTGGATCAGTGCTATCACTCATACGTTTTGAAACATGAGCATGGCCACATCGATCTATGCACCAAAATGTAATGCCTGCTTGAGTTCGCACAAATAAGGAGATGTGTTTTGATTTCTCCAAAAATCCATGGATTGCATGTATTTTGCAATGCACAGCACACATCCAATGCATAGATTTCAACAGTATTGGTCTAGGCATAGGAATTTGTACTGGAAGTTGTATGCTAGGCAGCACATTATCGGTTCTGCAAGGCTGTGTTTCACACAAAGCAACTTTTAAGAGTGCCTGCGCAGGGGAGGAGAGCAGCAGCAGTCTGTAGTATCTTGTGTTATACCGATGGGTGGGCTCTTTTGGTTCCTGATGGACTCCGTAGAACTATGACGTAAGTGTTGGAGTGTGGGGGATTGAGTTCACAGTAACAAGCTGAGGCATAAAGACATGTAATATTAAGCTCTGTGTGTGGCGTATTCATTTATGGGTACCCAGCCTGGGGAGGACGCTACAACTGGTGATATAGGGGACGGGTAATCCAAGGATCGACAGTACTCTTTTAGAGAGTTTGCCGTGGTCCAGCAAACTGCTCGTGCATGCCGCATGTGCCTCAGTCGAAGTGAAGATCGACGTTCGGCCTATGTGGATTCCAAGCACCACTCCAGCCACTGTGAAGCATTTGACGATAACAAAAGCCTCACCGAGAAGTATACTCATCATTGACCAGAAATCTGCTACTAAGGCTGTGAAAAAGGTACTGCATTACTACTCAACACGGATACAAACTTTCTGTTCTTCAGAGGTGCTTGTCATTAGGCACTCTGACAGTGACTTTTATTTGGATAAAAGATACCTACACTCTAGAGGTCTTTCTAGATGAAGTACAGCCTGCTTTAGTTAGAAAACATTATACACAATTCAGACATGGGTCGCTCACTCTGTACTAATTTGCCAACAATTGGGGTGGTGTCTTTGCCCAACCTATAACAAATAGAGATCTAAATGGCTGACACAATTGTGTAGGAATCTATGAACTCCACACTGTCAAGAGGCATTGAGGATCTTGAAATGTGATGTGCATCAGGCCATTGTCTTTGCTATTTCTAGATATTTGTTTATAATGCGATGTACACATAAGCGGTTTTTATGATTACATCCATGTACTTAAGGACCAGGTCTAAATTTTACACCTTGAACCTGTATTGAAAAGGTAGGAAGTTTGTAGGATATGCATTTGTTAAGTTGCCGAAGGGCTCGTGGCTCTTAGGAATTTGCTGTAGTATGGTTGTACTTATTTGGGTTGCAATGAGACCATTTGCATGCGTTTGCTGCTGATAGCTATTGCACTTTATGAATTATGCTGCTAGAGGTTAAATACTCTGTTTTGAAATTTTTTTTTTTTAATTCAATGTCTTTTTAAAATGAATATTTTATATTTGTATGTATTTATCATGCTCTTCTATGGCAATTTGCCAAAATAAAGATGATGACATTTGTATGCATGGGCTGCATCTACACCTTTAAAGGGTCAAGGTTCAAATGTAGCAACCCTGAAACACAAAACGGCAAAAGTACAAGCACCCATTCATGTACTTCAAGGTACTGCATCAAGTGCCTTTTTACTTAGTTTCAATACAGCTGCTGATATAGGACTGATATCTTTGAAAGTGCAACTGCATATCAATGAGGAAATCCGCCATGTTCCTCAAAGAAATCAGTGAATTATATTTCATCCACAAGAAGCTGTTGAGAAAGAGCGTGGGACATTACTAAAGCATGATATAATTGAGTGATCTACTGGTTAAACTCTGTGGGTTTCGTCCATAGTGGTAGTGCCCAAAAAGAACTGTGAAGGAGCTCTACACATCTGTGTTGATATGCGTCAAGCCAACAAGGTAATTTAAAGAGAATGGGACATGACATGATCACACAGCTAAATGGTGCCAAGGTCTTCTTTCGCCTTGATCTGAACAAAGGGTATCAGCAAATGGAACTCGAAGTAAAATGCAGATACATTACCACCTTTTCTACCCATATTGGTTTGTTCATATATAAAAGTTTCAGTGTATCATCAGCTGCTGAATGTTTCAAGATGTCCTTTGACGTATCATACAACCTGTCATGAATGCCTTTAATTACTGGGATGACGGATTATTCTTCGGAGCTACTCAACAGTTTCATCGTTACCTTCATTCCTTAGCAGGGCCAGTTACTGTTCCAGATGCATAGGTGACTTTGCTACAGTAAGTGCTCCTTTAAGAGACTTAACAAAAAGTAAAACTTCATTTTACTGGTCACATGGAAGTAAACAAAGTTTTAAGAAAATCAAGTATGCAATTGAGAATGCCACGGAAATGGCCTATTTTGATCCAAAGCTCCATGCCGAGGTTGTTGTTGATGGCAGCCTGGTTGGGTAGGCACAATCGTTGCCCAACATAGTGGACACCTAAATGCTCTAATGCATATTGTGGCATACGCAAGCAGAAGTTTGTCACAAACTGAATGCACCTATTTGCATCCGGAGAAAGAAAGCTTAGCACTGATGTGGGCTTGTGAATATTTCCACATATTCCTATAAGGAAAGCCTTTCACTCTTGTATCAGATGATCAAGCATTGCTTGCCATCTTTGGCAACCCAAAAGCCAAGATGTTTCAGAGAATTGAACGTTGGGGTTAGCGATTACAGGAATATGGCTACATTATCGTGCAACGACCAGGGAAAGATCAAAACCCTGCTGATTACATTTAATGAGTGCTGGTACAGTGCCCTGGTACCCCTTCCAAACTGGTTGAAACCTACATTAACTTCATTGCAAGGTCCAATACACCTGTCACAATTTCATGAGATCAAATCCTTGTTGCAATGAGCAAAGATAGTGACATGTTGATGCTAAAATACATTATTGCACATCAATCCTGGAAACAGCACACTTGACCCCTCACACACGACAACGAATGTCAAAAGTTAAAAAATGCAAAAGATGAACTGTCAGTTACTCAAGGAGGTATTGTCTTACAATGTTAAAGAATTGTCATACTGGAGAGTTTGCGACAGTAATTGAAGTGGCCATGAAGGACATCTTGGGATTGTTGCCGCTAAACAAGCGCTCTGAGATCGAGTTTGGTTTCCTTATCTTGACGAGATAGTTGAAATAGAGTTAAAAGCCTGCCATTTGTGCAATTGCTTATCTCCCAAAACCACTCAGTATGCCTTGAGTATGTCTGATTTGCCAAAACATGTATAGAAGAGAATCACTGTTGATTTCTTTGGTCTTCTTGGCAATGGACATCACCTGATGGTGGCTATTTTATTTTATTTTGAGATATAGCGCTGGCTAGACCCGGAAGTATCAGAGCCCTTTACATAAGGTTCCACAGAAATTACAAAATTACATCAGTTACTAGAAAAACATTTCAAGAGAATTGAAGACGAAATAAATGGAGCTTAGAAGGGTAAGGGGGAGGGGAAAAGGGGTAGGAGGTAGATAGGATGGAGAGACGAAGGAGAGTCTGCCCAAAGTCCGGCTGGTTAGGTGACGGCCAAGAGGGAAGTCCACAGCCCATCTCCGCTTTAGATATCGTGTAGCTCCACCGGGCATCAGTCAAACAGCTAGGTCTCAACGGGAAAACAGTTAAAGAGCAAAGAGGAGGGATAAATAGAGCGTAAAGGAGAAAGGGAGTGGAGTAAAGGGGTAGGAGGGAGAATACAATGGAGAGACGAAGTAAGTTCTGTCCAAAGACCGGCGGGGTAGGTGGCGGCTGAAGGGGTAGTCTACAGCCAATCTCCTCTTTAGCTATCAAGTAGCTCCACCAGGGCATCGGTCAAAAAGTTAGGTCTCCACGGTCAGAGGTAGGTTCACAGATTCCGTATCCTGATGGGTAGGTCGGATGGGAGACGTGTTCGAGGACTGGCCGATGTGCGTTTATTCTAAGAGTAGTAGCACAACGTGGTAGGGACCACTGTGGCTGGGCCCCTCTTATCTTTGCGGGTCCCCTTTTCGTGCTGCGGGAAAGGACGTGTCCGTAGAGAGCTGTCCCTGATATGTGCCCAGGACCTTCTAAGCCCCTGAAATGGTGGGTCTCCTCGAGATGACGCATAGCGGCCATCTTAGGGTCAGGCATGGGCTGGGTGTTTCCGTGTCTCACTGTGCCTGGACCATCTGTTCCTCGTCTTAAGCCCTGTCAAGGTGCCTCAATGACTCTCTCCAGTCTCCCCCCCCCCTGCTGCAGGGGTGCCACCTGCGTGATCCCTCGTTAGGGGGTCCCGGCCGCCATATTGAAGTCAGGCAGTCCGAGACAGGAGCTTCCCCCCCTCCCGGTGGTCGTTTTCCTTGCCCCCTTTCACTTGGTAAAACTAATGAATCATAATAAAATTAAAAAAATACCTGGAGGGTATTCTGGAGCATATCCTGGATCAGCTCTCTGCCCTATCGCTACTGCGCTTTCTGTCTCTGATGGGAGCAAGTGAGGACACTGTCGCCGGCCCTTCAGGTCACCACCGTCCCCCCCCCCCATGGGGCTGCAGCCTCACTCCTGCTAACACTGGATGGTAGAGCCGGCCGCCATCTTGAGGTCAGGCACCAGAGCTCCAATTGCCCCCACGGTGTCTCCACTCATCTTTGGAGCTTTATAGGTGGCAATCTCGATATGCAAATGGGCTCAACAGGCCCCCAGTTGTTCCCAGTCTCCAGGGGTGGGTGCCTCCTACCTGCAGCTCGCACGAAGCTCCAAGTGCAGGTAGCTCCCGACTCCCGGGCCACCTGTCACCTGCCCAAGTAGGCATACTCGCCGTCTCTGCTCATCAACTGGGGGGTCCTCGGTGCCCCCGACGCTCACTGTGCACTTCCTTGCTGTCGAGTGGACAGCCCCTCTAGGAGCCACTCCGACACTAGGCGAAGGCTCCGATGTGCGTCACCATCTTGGAAGCGGGCTGCGAGTATTGATGAATACTCCCATTTTCCATTAAAATAAGATCTCTCATCAACCACTCAAGAAAGGTACATCGAGAGGTTAGATGGCATTTTTGCAACATGGGGTGTTTATTCAAATCTAAAGTCTGACAATGGCCCAGAATTCCACAGTTGGGAATTCAGAGACTTTCTTACTCATCTCAATGTGAAGCATCAGAAACGCACACCTCTGGCCACAACAAATGATGTTGTTGAACACTTTATGAACACACTTAAAAAGACCTAACAAAAAAATTAATGTGTCCTTCTGTAACGAAACTGGTGCTCATGTAAAGCGCTCTGATACCCAAATTCTCTGGTCTAGTTTGCGCTATATAAAACTAAAAAAAAGCATAAATAGCATATTATCATTTAACAGATTTTCACAAACAATATACTGTTCATATCAACACTCGGGAACTAAATTATAGTGGCTTCTCGCCCTCTATAAGTTCACTGTCCCTTTAAATATCCGTGTTTGCAATTCACTTTGTGCTGAAAGATAAGCTTCGATATGCTTGGCATTAACTATCTTTGCTTCAGTTCATTTAAATTCAGCCATGTAAAATGCACTTCTATGTTGAAATACACCCGAAAACACCACAAAAATAATTGTAGTTCATTGATGCTGAGGTATTCAGGTCAAGGACTCTGATGCTAACCCCTCTCTTTCCCCTTTCAGTCGATTGAGATCTGTAACAAATGCCAGAAACTGAAAAGACTGTAAAAGAGAAAAGGAGGAAGGGAGCTAATGAGAAAAAAAAACGCTCCATAACTGCTGACATCTGGAGCATAGAATGGTAGAAGACATGTGGCTAGGACCCTCGGTCTACAATGGATTGGCTGGTAACCCTATAAACCTATAGGACACGGTACCTTTATTCTGGAGATAATTATCAGTAGAAAATCATACCAGGATTTACAAGCAGAGAGGTGGTGACTAGCACTAAGACGACGAGGATGCAATCTGTGAACACAATACAAAGGTTCTGCCACCAAAGGTGGCGGTGTGAGGCTCCAGGATGGCCTGAGGACTTCATAGTTTGAGAAAACAATCTTGAATGGTGGCAAGCAATGCTCTGAATCTGTAGAAGAAAGGGTAAACCTGAGCAGCCCTATCCAGCCAAGGGACCTGAGGGGGAGCAAAGCATAAAATACAAAGGGCACAGCAACAATGCAAAGTGGATCCCTGGAACAGAGAATACACCAGGCAAAGAGTAATAGTGTGACTGTATGATATAGACATGTCCTGAATGTCTACTGTGCAACCCATTGAGTGCTGCCACTCCTCCCTTGGGGCACTTCCCAACTAACCCCAAAAGTGGATGGCACTGGAACCTGTCAGCATGAATGTGCTTGCAGGCGCATTGGACACTTTTGCTTCTAACATGTCTGCAAACATGATCTCTGTAGAGGGAGATCTGCTCAACAAGCAAAAAGACAGACCATAGCTGAAAGGTAAATGTTTCTCTGTTTTTCCTGTGCCCCCCCCCCTCCCAATGTGGATTGATGCTGATGGATCACAGGTAGGACCGCAATTCCTCAGCAGGAATCCACTCCAGAACACGAGGAATTTTTGCAGAAAGCAAGCAGTCCATGACAGATGGTTACTCCCCTTGGACGTAATTGTTTTACAAACACAAACAAATGTCATTATTTTGGCCATGTAGAAACGTATCAACTGATACATATCATGTTACTGAGCCCCTAAACATTGAAACATTGTCCCATTTTGAACTAAAGCTACTTTATTTTTCATTACTCTCTGCCATATATATTATGTGGTAAATTTTAGGCCTGGAATCCTTAGTGTGGTTTCCCATAACTTTTTGCCTTCAGAACTCCTGTTTTTGCTGGCCGTAGGCTCTCTGCTCATTACCACTGCTAACCAATGCTGAAGTGCTTGTGCTCTCTCCTTAAAACCTGATAGATTTGGCTTATTCCCAATTGGCATATTTATTTAGTTATAACTCTCTAGTAAAGTGCGCTACCTGTGCCCTGGGCCTATGAAATAAATGCTATCATTGTGCCTGCAGCACTGATTGTGCCACCTACTTGAGTAGATCTTTAAACATGTCTCAGCCTCGGCAGTTTAAACTGCCATGTCGACCTGGCAAAGTAAACCTTTTGCAAGGCCCAAACCTTCCTTTTTAGTACATTTAAGTCGTCACCTGTAGGGTAGACAGACCCTGGACAGCCCAGAGGGCAGGGTGCAATGTATTTAAAAAGTTGGACAAGTACTTTCAAGTTTTACATGTCCTGGTAGTGAAAAACTCTTACATTCGTTTGTCACTACTGCAAGGCCTATCCCTCCCATAGGATAAAATAGGGATTAGCTTATTACATTTTAAAACTTTAATTGTAAATGGGAAGATATAACTGGTTCATACCGGATGTCTCTGAAATCCTAATTTAATATCTAAATTTATGGCAAAGCCGGATTTTAAATTACAATTCTGAAAATACCATTTTAGAAAGTTGGCATTTTCTTGCCTTAGCCATTTGGGGGCTACATCATGTCTGTGGACACATGACTGGGTGTAGTTTGCAGTTGAGCTGTCTGTAATCCCTCTAGACAGCCACACACAATGGGAGCTTAGGTATGACTGTATGGGCCATCGTTGGCAGGATGGGAGGAAGGAGCCAGGGTATCCAACCGTGGTATCAACTTCAGGCGAGGGAACATGAAGGCCATGTGGAAGGAGTGTGGGGTGACCTATAAGTTCTCCACTCCTTACCACCCACAAACTGAGGGGCTTGTTGAAAGGTTCAACAAGACCCTAAAAGGCATGATACAGCCTCGTAGGATCCCATGAGGGGGAAGTGGGACGGACTCCACATCACAACCTCTCAATTTCTCGGAATCGACGCATCGCCAACTGCGCACCGCATCCCCGATGTCAGGACTTCACATCGCAAGCCCCCTCAACGGGCTGTTCGACGTCGACGCAACAAGACTTTGCACGGCAGCCTCACTACATCTCAGAACCAATGCATTGCTTCGGCTGCGCAACACATCTTCGTCATGGATCCTTGCAACACTGTGCAGCCAGCATTTAAGGTACTTTATTCAGCGGGCCTAACTGGATCCCTGTATCCAGCCTGCACTCCATCACGGTCGGCCTGAACTTGTGACTTTGAACCAGTCCGGCGTGATCAGATATCCCTTCTTGACACTTTGTGCTTGTTGGCGCTATTTTGACTTAAAACTTTAAAATAAATAGCTCTGGTTTTACTAATTGTATTTTCGTCATTTTGGTCTTGTTTTATCAATTAAAAATAACTCTAGTTTTCTAAACCTGGTGTGGGGTTTTTTGTGTTGCGTTTTTAATGTTTTACAGTTTGATGTGTTGCACAAATATTTTACATATTGCCTTCGAGTTAAGCCTGACTGCTCAGTGTCAAGTTACTAGAGACTGAGCACACGTTAATTTAGGGTTTGCTTGTGCCTTACCCTGACTAGGATTGTGGTTGCTGCTTGACCAGGGCTCACACCCCAATCAACAATTAACCCAATGTCTAACAGTAAATATAACTTTTTGCCTCAGGTTCCCCATTTTCTTCCCTGGATATTTAAAATAGCGTAACTTTAAATAATATAAACAAGGTAATATGTGTCTGAAGCTTGGGCACACACTTCAAAGGTCTGTATTTAAAAGTGCACCAATTTAACCTTAATACTATTTGTCTATCTTTCGTTAGAACAAAGCTGCAAACTTCAAATTTGCAGCATATAGTAAAATAAGTATGACAAAATCAAGAGAACTTTGAATGTTCATTATCAACAACCATTTTCTCTGTATTACATATTGTTTGCTTGAACTTAGCAATACTGTTAGCAATGGGCTAAACAGCTTCCCTGGCTGAACCTCCTAATTTTCACAGCTAATGGACCACTTCACACCTGATCTCCCTCAAATGCCTGGCTTCAATGACAATTAGCAGCAGGGTCACTTCCAACACTCTCCATTCCATGCCAATGTTTGTCATACCTGTAAGCTTCTTTGTGAAGAAAGGATTCCTGACAAGAGCATACCCCTTTCCAGCACTAGATTAGCAACTGGGATCTGGAAGAAAGGAGATTTTGGGGCATATTTACAAGGAAATGACAGCGCGCTGCTTTAGCCTTCCTGGATTAACACCGATCTCTGCCACTTCTGAAACGCAGTGCTGCACCGTATTTACATCAATACGGTGCAGCCCTGCGTTTCCCTATGCACTGGCTCTCATCTTAGCTGCCTAGTGCCAATGCAGGAACCCTTGCAAGGGTGCCTGCATTGTGGGGAATTATTGTTTATGTGCAGGAGGGTGTCCATTCCTGCACATAAAATATCTTAAATGGCGATTTGTAACTTCTATGTGTGCATACATAGAAGTTGCAACTCGTCATTTTTAATATGATTGTTTATGTGCAGGAAGGGACACCTTCCTCCACATAAACAATCATGTATGGTGTTTTGCTGTTTTCATGTGTGCTGCACAATGCAGCACACAAAAAAACAGCAAAAACAAGGAGAAATAAAGCATTTCTCCTCGTTGCGTCCAGTTAAGACCAGGTTTACCGTGGTCTTAATTTTGGCGCTGCCCCATATTTAAGCCACACTTGTAAATATGGGGCAGCGTCAAAATTGATGGGTGTTGCTGCGGAAGACCACCACAACACCCATTGCCCACCCTTTTCATGCTAAGTATAGCGTGAAAGGGTACCTTATTTGCAAGGTAGCGCTAAGCCACATTAAGTGGCTTAACGCTACCTTGTAAATAAGGCATAGCCCGTATCGCCACCACAACCTCAAAAAAAGTGACGTTCTGGTGGCGATAGGGGCACGTAAATATGCCCCTCTTTTTGGTCCATGGTAGGGAAGACTGGGGGGGCCTTGGTTAACTTGTAGAGATACATTGTGGTGGGACAGAAGAAAATCAGGATGCTGCCACCTTTGTTTACAGTGGTACAAAACTCTCTGGGATAGCTGTTGCAGTAAATCACCTTTCAGAAACAGGAAATGATCCCTACTATTGTAAATCATAGACGTGGAAACTGCAGTAACTTTAGATTGATTTACTGAAGGTATGTCAGCAATTAGAGAGTGAGGTTGTCTTTCAATGAACCCTGACTGAACATTCCCAGAGAGAGAGCTAGAGCAAAAGAAGAGGATAACAATGCCTGCTGCGTGCTAAAAATTACCCGTTGCTTGATGACGTGCTGTGAGAGAATTTTGGGTCCAATCTAAAGTTTAACAGATGGTACTTCGCTTGTCAATGTGCCACACTAATGGACTACCATCTGCCAAATGTAGAGCTCACCGCTGGCACAGCACAGATCTGTGCACCTTGACACAACACACAATCAGGGTGGTTCCTGTCGAGGTAGATAATGTTTCGTGGATGTCCACCATTGTTTTTTATTGCCCTCTACTAACCTTTTAACACTTTTTTCTTTTAAAAAACAAACTCCCAATGTGGGAACTTGTTACTAAGGGGCTCATTATGATGGCGGAAGGACTGCCACATCTGGGCCGGTGGTGGCGGTCATCATAAAGAAAATTCCTACCGCCAAATTAGGATGGCGGTGGGAATCACAAAGGTTCCGCGGTGGATGGAAAGTCAGTCCACCATGGTTCCGCAAGGCGGTCCTTTTCTGGCCACCTTGCAAGACCCGGAACCAGGGCAACATTGCGTCGGTGCTGTGCAGGCACCGCTGTAGGGATTACGGTATCCCTTTCCGCCTGTCTTTTTTGCGGCGGATATCCAGCTGCAAAAAGACAGGCAGAGACTGGCTTTGGGGGCCCGCTGTGGGCCCCCTCTGAGTGTGGGGGGGTGCACTGGGGGTACCCATGGTACCCCTCTGCAGTTCCATACACCAAGTGGCAGGCACCACGTGGTGCCTGCCATGTGGTGCAGGGAAATGCGGTGCAAGCACCTTTGGCATTGCGGACTGTGCTGCAGCCAGCAGCACTGCCCGCAATGTTTTTTTTTTTTTTTTTTTTTTTTGAAAAACCTTTATTTGTGCATATTAAAAGAACAAATACGGGCCTACAACCATCAGGCCGGCCACAAAACAGTGAAGCACTAAGACAAACATTACATCCCCTGTGCATCAATGGTCAAGATTAGCAACGAGTCAGGAGTTATACACTGGAGAGATCCTTGACACCAGGGGAAGGAGAAGTGGAGGTTAATTTTAAGGTTTTCAAAATAATTTTATCGAGAAAAAAGTCAGTAGAGGATAGAACCAAGGAGATTCGAGTCCGCAAGATGGCTTCATCACACAGGAGAGCAGCAGCATCATTAAAACGGCCATAGAAAATCTCAGACAGTGAGGCGATGCAGTTATATAACAGGATAGTCACAGGAGTAAATACGCACCCCTCCAAAGACGCCCCCACTCAATCCACCCCACACCCGGACCCCGAATCGGAAACAAGGACAGCGCAGAGACATAGAAGAAAAAGGCCCATAGAACTTAAAAAGAAACAGTAAATTACCCCCCCACCCTACACCAATGCGGAGGCTACGGCCTGCCCCCCCCCCAGCATAGTGCCTGTCGCCCAATGAACCCGAAATATAGACAAGAGAGAAAGTAGGAATAAAGGAAAGAAAATAAGAAAACAAAGAAGAAAGCGGGGAGGAGCCCACGTAATCTCGGAGCGCCTGAAACCACCGGCCAACTACGTCTCCACACACTGAGAACCCACTACGCCCGAAGGCGATCGTGTAAAGATAACGTGTCACAACAATATAATGGAGGCAGACAAATCGCGACGAGTGCGCACAACATGTGCAGACAGTTCCAGTCCCAGGCCAGCCCATCCGTGAATCCATGGTGATAGAAATCAATCTAGCCCTGGCCCGATCGCGGGCGTAAGATTAGACCAGCCACCACATGAAGGCCCCGCAGCCCGTGCAGACAAAGACAATATGGCCGCTTGGGAGGAGATGGAGAAGTAGAGTCACAAAATGGCCGCCGATCATCTATTAAGGTCTCCTTGTGCCCCATATAAAATCCAGACCTGGCCTGTAAAGTACAGGAGTTCCACATAAAAGAAGCCGTAGGCCACCGTGAACGGTTCCTCGAGGACGTCAGGTGTCGCTCGGCTGGATAATCTTGCGGGCGCACTGCCCGCAATGTTAAAGGCCCAAGTTGGCCAGCCAGTATGGCGGGCTCATCCTAATTGCAGTGGTAGGACCGCCGCATATCTGGCAGGCGGTCCCAATCACCGCTACACCCACCATCGTAATAACCCCCTAAAAAATCAAAATCAAATGACTCTCACACCTTGAGAGTTTTCTCCCAGGGTTTGTGAGTCATTTTTTTTCAGTCCCTCACCTCTAGGATTTTTTAGCACTGATGGAGAAAAAAAATCATTCACATTGTCAACTCTAAATAGAGTGGGTGGTGTGATAGCTTTACTCCAACGACCCCTACTCCATCAGGACGTTGGCGGTAGTTTTCTATCAATGGAGCCAACAGGGGTTCCACCTACCGAAAGTTGACAGTCCACCCTTCTCTAAATGAGGCAGGTGGACCATCAGTTCGGCGGACAGGGTAGTCTGCCACGTTTAAAAGAGATTACGTTGTCCACCAAACTCTGAATAAAGCCATTTGTCTTCAGCTCTATTTTGAATCTCTAGGACTGTAAAGCTGCTGTAAGAGGAAGGGAATATGGCCTCTAGCCAACCCACAAGGGGAAAAGGGTCCAGTTGCTTCCCAGCTGAGCCCCCTTGCTTGTGGAATTATCTTGTCAAGGTGGAGAGTTCAGAAAAATCTGGGGAGAAAGTAACCTGTATTCACCTGGAATAGAGACTGTAGAGCAGTGGTCACTGAAAAATTCTTCATCAGTTTAAGTGAAACATCTCTCCTTTATCTCCAGAATGGAGAAGAGTCTGCATACTGAAGGAGTTTAGGTTGTTGCAGGGGGCAGTTGCAGCTGGTTGTTTTGCATTGGACCAACACTGGAGTTGTGCACAGACTTTTTACAACATGAATATTTAGAGTAGTGTCAGAGAAACATTCCTGAAAATTTTAGTACCAAGAAATACGACACAGAACCTTTTCAAAAAGCTTAGACTGAAATATCTTTCCTCACTGGAGGATGGAAACATAATACTAGGCCTATACAAAAACACATAACCTCACCAACTACATTTTGTGGCATTTTAAACTATTCATTTGTGGCTGTGACCTCAGGACCGCATAAAAGTTTCTAACCTCATAAAGTCCTGTATGGCTATGTCTCACACTTTGCTCTACTGTAGATTTTTGACTTCCAAAACAAGATAAATCAACATTTATTAGGATCAAACCAAAAACTCTAACCAGAGTGAAACACCAACTTCTGTCTGACCGTGTACGGCTATGGATGATGGTTTGGTTCCTTTCCATCACACTCTGTTAACTTGCAATGATTTTTGAGATCCCATTGTCTCTTATGGAATTGTTTTTTTTATTTTCAATAACATCTTTTCTCTCCATCTGATGTTCTTCATCTGTGTTCCATTTTAGTCATTACATTTATATCCCTGGAACTAAATGTGTTTGGAAGTTTCAAATCATTCATGCCCAGATTTACAGAGATTTTGCATCAGTTTTGCATTACTTTTTTAATGCACATCTGAAGCAAAATCACAAATGAACAGATAAGAGGACACTTGCTTTATCTGGTACTTAATAACCCTAATTAAATAGTTAGTTCCTTTAAATGCCTAAAATGTGTTATAATGGTAATCAGTTGGTCTTCCTTGGTGACACAGAAAAATGCAATTTCATTCAAATACGCCCCAATGAATTTGTCCATTACAGCCAGGACCTGGATAACCAACATCTGCTAGATAGCTGCTGCATTCTTGCCTTCAAAGGACCTGTCTTTAAACTAAAAGTGATACTCTGAGGTGGATAATGCTGTCCTCTCCTTGGCATCATCAGCTAGGGAATTCCGAGATAATTGCAAAGCAACTGACAGCTCCTTAATTATCCATAAGCACCTCAGCTCTGAACATATGTTGAGTAGCTCAACGTTAAGCCCTGGGTAGTCCGTGATCTTAAGAACTTTTTTAATTGATATAGTGAGCCGGACCATGCTGTCAGACCTTGTTCTTGATACTCTCCTTCACCAACTTTCTGTGTTTGACACCCATTCTTTTGGATTACCCTGTACTGACAGAACTTATTGTGAAGATGTTTTGCATTGAAAGGATTTATCAACAACTAGATGGCGACTCCTATTGGAGAGGAAAACCCAGGGAAATCCCATGGCATATAGATTGTGTTTCCCTGCTATTGCCTATCTCAGAGGAATATATATCCCGACTCACTGGGGAACAGTAGCACATTTTCATTTTATAATATATGTCTATTGCAAAAAGATATAGAAAAGGGAAAATTATACTTTTTATCCTAATATCACATCATGTTAAAACATTGGTGCAGATAACCACTACCGAAAATAGTTATTGAAATATGTTCTTAACTCGCTTTAAACGTTAGATCGGGCAAAGGTATGTATATCCATTAGGAATCATCTTTCACCCCTGAGACAAAGGCCTTTTCTGGGCCACACTCATTTTATCAGCTGGTCAGGTCCGCAGGTTCCTGGATTGTCGCAGGTGATGAGACCTCCCGAGGCCCCCTTAGATCTACAGCCACCCTCAATGAGTACAGGGGTGCTGGATAGCCTTGGGGGATAGGGGGAAATGGGAAAAGAGGAGACTGGTCACAACCTGCCCCGAACGCTTAGTTTCATGAATTTGTAAGATGTCAGCTGAAAGAGAATAAACGACTTACATAGACTAGTTCTATGTTACTTAGATCAACTCTTCCCCGAACCTTGCTCCCCCACTAAGCGCCCGGAGTCTTCAATGAACAGGCCAAACAAGCCAAACATCTGACCTTGCTCAGTACTTTTCAAACAGTCCCCGTGTCTGTCCTTGTCTGATTTTTATCTTAAAAGTCCAGTGCCTGTTTTTGCCTGATGCTTCTCAAGCACTTCCCAGTGCTTGTTCGATCCTAATATTTCCCAATGAAATGCCCACTGCCAGTTTCTCAGTAAAGTCTGTGAGATCCAAGCTGTAAAAGTGCTCAATCTGCAATAGCTTTAGCAGGTCTTTTCTGGGGATCATTCAGTAAAATGTTTTCCACATACATTAGCTCTTTAATTGTTGTCGGTGTTGCTGGTTCTGCCAATTGTGAGCTGCCCACGGTGGATATCCAAGGTACAAGGATACATCTCCCATGATGCTGAGCGGGGTCTCCGTCATGATTCAGGCAAGAGCTCTGCTACTAACTTGTGGCTGAGCCCCATTGTTGAGTGCCAGTTCAATTGTTGGCAGGTATTAAATAGAGTGAGTGTGCTCCATCCTTAAACATCTGTTGTATTCCAGTCCTGTGACTGCACAATCAGACCTAGAAGTGCAGGGTGTTTTGCTGACTTCTGCTTCTCAGCCCTGTGACCGCCCTTCCAGATCCCAGTAGTGTTCCATTGTTGATATAAACACAGCCACAAATTGTGCAATATCCACTAGCATGCCCCAGACACCTGGTTTACAACTCACAGAGTAGTTCTCGCTCTATGAGGTGATATTCTCTAACAATGGCTGTGGTGGCTGAGAGCAATTTTTTCAGTAACCCTCCTAAAAAAGTGTGTCTGTAATTTGGCTGATAGTGTTATACACAACACAAAAGCACATACTGCTTTGGAAAAATACTAGCCTTGTACATGAAAGAACATCCAGTATCGAAGTTACAGTCAAGCAGATCACTTGGAGCATTGCATTACAAAGAGAAACCTGCTCAACAGAGGGTAGGTGTGCTTGCAGGGAGTGAATCTGAATTTTAGTTTACTATCTGCGTCGCTCAGACACTTTATTTCAATGGGACAGGAGTCGTCCAATATTTATGATTTTTTTTCTCACAACATACCCTTAGATGAACTATTGAGATCAGTGGTCGAAGTGGGGAAAAAAAATTAGGGGAACTGTGGGCGGAGAATCAGAGGGCGGGAATAACCCGAGGATTGGGTCAGTGGGCGGAGTCAGAGGTGTGGCCTGAAAGAGCAAAACATCCCAATTTTTAGTATTGGTTTGGCATTTCACTGACCATTTACTGCTCACTGTGTCATTTAATTCAACCAATGAATACACATGTTTAGTTGAGGTTTAATATGGGTTATTGACATTAAAATACATTAACAAAGTGGGGTATGTTCCCAATCACAGAATGTCCCAAATACCCTTAAAAGTGGAATCACAAGCCATTTGTCTCTGAGCCATGGAGTGTCTGTCATCAGCACTTCTCCCTTTTTCCACAAGAGCAGTTCAAACATGAATGGCAAAATATCCTAATTTGCAAATGTTTTCCACGTAATTATGGCTCTGCCATATTTGCCACATAATACATCATCTGCTGCACAATCTGACGATTTTAACTAATAAATTGTTTGCAGCTCAAATGGATCAAAAGTTGCTAAAAAATGTGACTTGTATTGCTGCGAAGTCTACGGCCCTTTGCAAAGGTTTACTGGACACTTTTCTCACTGCTGCATTTCTATGTTAAACTGGCACTAATAAGGCAAAATCTTTGCAGAGACAGTATGTGTAAAATGTCAAAATAATAAAATATCAGGAAATATACTGCATTACGCTGCAGCCTTTTGTATGCTGCATAATTTATTTAGTCAACACCGCAGCATAATTTTGTCCTCCATTGCTGCATAATTCCAATTCGCCCAAAGCAGGTATAACATGTAAACGTGCTTGTGCATGAAGCAGAGAGACCTTGAATTTCAAAAACTTAGTTTGGTGTGTGCAAATGCTACATTGCTGATCCCAGGTGAGTAGCACTACTACTGTGAAACAAGGCCAATGGAGGTACCAAAGGATTAGGCGGACTGGCCTCAATGGTCCTGTGACCTCAGTGACAGAGTCATGGCCCCTCTGGGTTGTGCTGCTTCGTAGGCCTGCCCCCAAAACTAGAGGTTAAATTTAGTATGGACTGTGGTGGACAGGCCTTCAAGGTTAATCCACACTTGCCACCACTAGGGGCTAGGATCCACCTGCTGGTGCTAAAGTACCAGGTCTTCTAAGACTTAGCAAGGCCTTCTAAGATCTAGCATGGGAATGTGCTGTCTCAGGAGAGTGGTCTGATGGACTGGTCATGAAGGCTGAACCTGGTTCCCCACTTCAAAATTCGGCAGCTCTGGCCACAGTACAACATCCTCTCCCACAGTGAACACATTACGGCCCCACTGAGAGAAACCCACACTGCCTTCAGCACAGCTACAACCTAATTGTGCCCGCTATAAAAACCTGTATGCGACTCAATTCAAATTATGCACTAGACAAGAGTAATATGCTGCCTGAAAAAAAAAAGTAAAAACATCCTGGAAAAAGCAAATATTCACAGGGAATGCAAAATTAGGTAAAGTATGTGAAATGTAAGCAGGAACAACAAACAACATGGTTACCTTAAAGGTTTTACACTAATTCAGAAATCAGTGAGTGCTTTTGCGTGAAAAGTTAAGGACATGGCTACAGGGCCCAGAAGGGACCAGTTTCAATGTCCATTCCTTATGTCCCTACAAAATGTAAGCAGTATGATTTAAAAAGAACGCTTCCGTGAACACAGGGGCGCAGCACACATTTTGTTTTCCAATCCGCCTATCAACCAGGTATTGCAGTACCTCCAAGAATGGTTAACTTCCCCACCCGGGTAAAACAATGCTGTTCTGGCCACTTTGCAACCACTCTGTCTTGCTTTAATTATTTATTTTTCATATATTAAACCTTTTATTTCTCTTTCTCCCGAGGCTGCACTTTATAATAGAAAGACATTTCAAGTAAAAGTGTTTTCTGTTTTTGAATCCATTTCACAGAGGAACAACTAATCGAAAGGAGAGGAAAAAGAGGGTAAGAAGAGTTTCTAAAAGTCACAGTTTTCAGCAAGTGAGGAGGAGCAAGACAGAAAGAGAGGGATTAAGAGGAATAAAGAGGGGGCAGCTGCCAGCAGCAGAGCAGGAGAATTGCCCTTGTCTCCTCTGGTCAAGAAGGGAAAGACAGAGGGTCCAATTCACAGAACTAATGTAAGACACAATCCTAAATTTACCACCATTTTGGTATTCACAGAAGGCACTTACTCATTTCGGTATTCACAGAAGTTAGGAGTCCTAACTTTAGGACTCCTAAATGCCTTCTGTGAATACCGAAAGTCTTAAAGTTAGGATTTTTCTCAGTTTAGGAGTGGTAAAGTTAGGTCTCCTAACTTTATGACTCCTAAATGCCTTCTGTGAATACTGAAAGTCTTAAAGTTAGGATTTTTCTCCGTTTAGGAGTAGTAAAGTTAGGAGTTCTCCCCCGCGGCCCGCGCTGTGCGGGTCCCCGAGCTACAGGGGGCACCCTCAGAACACAGTACACTGGCCTGAGAGCTCCGGATTAAATCCAGAGGGGTGAGCCCTCCATGAACCTTGTAGGGGTCCCCCTCAACTTTTGTTATGCTAGTGACTCATCCATACCTGTATAATTCTCAGACAACTCATTATGCTTATCTACCTTTAACTTCTTCCCTCCTCCAATCAATCAATCAATGATATAATCTTATAAAGTGACATAGACCAAAAAGAGACAACTAAGTGCTGAGATATAAATGCATCTTTATGGCTTTTCCTGAAGGGAAGTAACTGATCAATCTGCCATGGATATTCAGAGAGAGAATTTCATGAGTCACTTACAATGATGCAAAATGCTTTGTGGAGGAGCTATTGGGCCTTTATCAACTGGCCTCAAAGTTCTCCTAAGATGGTAGGATGAGAAGGATTGCACCAGTTATTCAGGTGCATTACCAAAAACGTATCCTAGTTTAGCTAACTTCGAATTTACATGGTAATCCAGATTTTTGTGTGGCCAAGGTGCAGGCAATCATGTAATACCACTGAGGCCTGGCACAAATAAACATATGGAGACCTTGAGCAGGCCTTTTTGGTCTGGAGAGGAACATCAAGGGTTCCCTCCTTACTACTTAGGACTACTGTCCATGTACGCTTTGTGAAGGTGGCAGCATACTGTTTTAATCAGCGTTGCCATTTTTTTCTGCATCTAGTAACAAGTGAGTAGCCTACTGACTTTGCACTGCAAAGTTCCCCTTAGGTGCTATAGCTGGGGCCTTGCGCTGAAAATTCTGTTTGCATGGTCAATGAGTTTTAAGAGCTTGAGGAGACTAGTGGCAAAGAACTGTATGGCAGATGAGTGAATTGGATGAGAACAGTGGGAACCATCTTGGATTGCCCTTGATAAAGCAGTGGAACTCCAATTGGATAGTGGAACGTCGCACAGCCGTGTGTGAATGATGTTGCGTTTATTTAGGGTGCCTGGTAAAGACCCTCCTGAGCCAGGAGGTGAAAATGACAAATGTGAATGTGTTATCTCCCGTGGGAGTAACGTCCTTTACTCAGCACTCCGGTGTTGTCAAAATTCAAATAAGGTGATCCAAGGGGTGATAGATTATTTCACAATAATTTCTTTAATTCGTAATTTTACTTCCAATTCATACTATTTCTCACATAGTATTGCGTGTTTCTTCTCAACAATTTCAATATTTCAGCCCTATGCATTTCGGGCGAACCCTTCTTCAGGGGACTTACATTCTGAAAACAGAAAACATTTTGTTCGAGTGACAGGATCCAACATCCAATATTATACATTGTTCAAAGAATTACATTCTAGTCAGCATATTGATAGTTTGTGAAAGTCGGAGTTGGCCGTGAGCGGAAGAGTGCCGGATTATCGGGGTGTCAGGTTCATGCACTGGAAGGATAGATGTTACACACTTAGTTGGTGTAAAAGACCGTTACAATGTGTCTAAAAGTTTGACGGCAGGGGCGTGACAGAAAGATTCAGAGCGATAGTTCGAAATGTGCACAAGCGAAAAATCGTGAAGAAAAGACCGTGATAAAATGTAAACCAAATTGTGATTAATTTTTTCTAACCTTTCCAAATGTGAGCGTCAAAGTTCTAACAAACAATCGTGGAAACCCACGACATTGTAATTTGTACACGAAGTTTGTCTGCAATGAAATGTACATAATGCTTTTCAGTAAACAATGGTTACAAAAAAGGATAATAGATACTAGGTTTACCGTGAAAAGACGGCAGTCTGAATGCGCTCTTACCGCGTCGTGAATTCAGATGAGTTGCAGTGTGGACCCGTTCGTTTGTGTTTGGGAAAGTAGCTTCCTTTGGTTAAGAATCAGAAGACTCATGTATCACGTGATGATGAAAAGTGCATCACGTGATGATGAAAAGTGAAAAAAAGACTCCGATTTCGTAATTACAATAATACGGGTTTGATGACAAATAAAGTCGAGGCTGTACTAAGTATATTGTGGCTATGAAAGTGCTCACCAGATCAGAAATGGATCAAAAATGGAACAAAAGTAAAACCAATGATTTAAAGGACAAACGGTCACATATGTCAGCGGAGTGTTGTCGTGACACTTATGTTCAATAAAGTTTGAGAGTGAAATTCAAAAAGATTCTTGCGCTGGAAGATGTAGTGTACATCTGCTGCACGGAATCCGAAGGGAAAAATATAAAAAAGGAATAAAAAGGTGTAAACAAAGGGAATCATCGACCGTATATCAATGTGCCATCCGAGTGCAACATGCGAAAGAATTACTTCACAATAGAAAGCGTGAATTGAAAAGATGATGTAGGATAATATGACGGTGTGATATTGTGGGCTGAAAACCGGTGCAGTGGTGTTTAAAAAGGTGTCATGAAAGGGAAAATGACGTAAGATGAAAGTAATAGGACGGTAACAATAAAGTTGTCATTACATTTCAAACCATTTAAGTCCATATAATGAACATCACAGGTTTATAAACTTAGATAGCTTGCTGTTTAGCGATTTTACAAAAAGCAATGTAGTTCGAAACGTTCATTTAATCCTTTCGGCTGAAGTGTATTCAAGTGGGTAATCCAAAAGATTTCTCTTCTTAATAGATGTTGAGAATTGTCTCTTCCCGGTATCATCGGTACTTGTTCCAATATACAAAAGCGTAATTGGCTGGGGTTATGGTGGTGATCGTTGAAATGTAAACCGACCGTAGATTTAATATTCTTAAGTCTGATGTTACTTTTATGTTCGATGATTCGAGTTTTTAGTTTCCTCTGAGTTTTTCCCACATAGGGAAGACCACACGGGCATTTCAACATGTATACCACGTTACTGCTGTCGCATGTACCTGATACTCGTAGTTTGATTCTCGTGCCTTTTGATGGATGCAATATTTCACTACCCTTAATTATGGCATTACAGTTGCTGCAGTTATGACAAGGTATAGTTCCTCTGTGCTTGACATTGGTGGCATCTTCTTTTGGTTTGAGCATTTCCTTTATGTTACGAGTACGTTTGTACGCGAATCTTGGGATGTTATGAAAAATTCCTTTGAACTCTTCTTCCTGCGCAAGTAGTGGCCAGTGTTTTAAAATGGTTCTCTTGATATTGAAACTTCTGGTAGAATATTTAGAAATAAATACTGGTCTTTGTGTATCATTTTTCTGTTGTACTGTCAGTAGCTGAGTTCTTTCGAATTTCCGGACTCTTTCCTGTGCTTCATTCAAGGTGGTTTCTGGATATCCTCTCTGTCTGAATTTTTGGATAGTGACAGTTTTAGATTGATTGTAATAGTCCGAGTTGGACGAGATTCTCTTTCAGCGCAATAGTTGTGAAAATGGTAAGTGATGTTTCAATGAAGGCTGATGAAAACTTGTAAAATGTAAAAAGTTGTTCCTGTCGGTTGGTTTGATAAACACTTTGGTATCAAGATTGCCTTCGTTGTTAATAACCAAAACATCTAGGAAAGGTATTTCTCTTTTGTTAATGTTGTACGTCCTTCCAGTGCATGAACCTGACACCCCGATAATCCGGCACTCTTCCGCTCACGGCCAACTCCGACTTTCACAAACTATCAATATGCTGACTAGAATGTAATTCTTTGAACAATGTATAATATTGGATGTTGGATCCTGTCACTCGAACAAAATGTTTTCTGTTTTCAGAATGTAAGTCCCCTGAAGAAGGGTTCTCCCGAAATGCATAGGGCTGAAATATTGAAATTGTTGAGAAGAAACACGCAATACTATGTGAGAAATAGTATGAATTGGAAGTAAAATTACGAATTAAAGAAATTATTGTGAAATAATCTATCACCCCTTGGATCACCTTATTTGAATTTTGACAACACCGGAGTGCTGAGTAAAGGACGTTACTCCCACGGGAGATAACGCATTCACATTTGCCTTGATAAAGCAGGTCACAAGATAGAAGGTGGGTCACAGCCTCCCAGACTAGCAAAGTGTTTTGCTGGTATTCCTGAGCCTTTGAGGTGCATTAGACTTGGCATGCAGGGGCTGTTCATTCAAAGAAGCATGGGGCGTTGACCTCCTAACTTTCGCATCATACCCCACTACACACATACACAGTACACATTTTCCCTCTCACGTTTTCCACTCTCACCTGTTTAGGGGGCAGGGTCATGGCGGAGCTCCCTCTCCCAGCATCACAGCAGCATTTCAGGCTGTGTTAGCTGAATTGCACATATCAGATTGCCTGACGTTTTTACTGTGGCCAGCCTGACGTGCAGTTTGGGCTTCTGCAATCAACAACTGAAGCACAGCTCCATAGGTGTCCAATGGAGTGCTGTGTTTGCCTGCTCCAGCCAATCATAGTCCTGCTCTTTTCTGTTTAGCATTGTAAATAGCAAGATAGCAGTGCTTGGATTGGCTTGAAGCTTTTGTCCAGCAAGCAGCGTGAGGCAGGAGGAACTTCGGGAGTGTTTGCAGTTGAAAGTGTTCTGCAGAAGATCTTCAAGAGAGGTTTGTTTCTAATGTTAGGGGTTTGAAAGTAATCTATGTGCCTCGCCACTTTCTAAGGGAGCAGCCGCAAATGTTGGCATGGCATGATTCTTAGCTTGCCTACCTTTATTTTAAATGAGACATAAATAAGGAAGTGGTCTGACCAATCAGCTGGCTTAATTATGATTGGACCAATGCCAACCCCTATGGTAAGCATTTCTAAAATATGCTGTTTATTATGGGTGCCCACAAGATGCTTCCAACCCTCTAATATAGGTTCCAAAGTATCCACTCTACAGAAAATACCTTTCACCCAGGCCCCAACTTCATCTTCTTCACTCATCACAATCATTTGTTTTCCATCCATCTCCTTGACTTTTCTGCTGCGTTTAGTATAGTTCACCTTGACTGGCCACCATTTCCATCATTGGGTTCTTTAGCATAGGGGTTGCCTTGGTCTCTTCGTAGTACTCTGGCTACTACTTCACAGTCTCAAGGTGTTACATAGGCTCTCTCTACCCTCTTTGAGTGTACCCTGAATCTTGGGCTTTTACCCTCTCCGAAAACCAGCTCATGACATCGTCTTATCATTTGGTTTCTCCTACTATGTAGGTGCCTATGACAGATATTCTTCTCCTTTCCTACTTTCACCCACACCTGAATCATCACATTATGGATTGCCGAACAGCGGTCAAGCGCTCAGTGACTCTTTACTCGCTCATGTTATGTTATGTGTATTTGTAAAGCATACTATCGCCCGCTAGGGTATCCTGGTGCTGAGCAGGTGTGTGTTTGCCGACGTTGATGAATATTTTTATCAAGGACCCTCATATTAATGCCTCACACCTACTATCAAGGACACCCATATTAATGCCTCACACCTACAAAGAAAACTTTGTGTGCACTTTAAACTGTTCATCAGATGAAGAATCAAAGAACATCTATTCTTCAGTGAGCTAAAACCTCTCTCCTGGCTCTGCTGGTTTTGCCACTGCCTGGATTACTATAATTTATTGAACAGAAGTTCAGGTGAAACTACTCTGTTTTCGTTTCTAATGGGTGCCATAAAAGAAGAAAAGGTTCTAAGTAATCAATTCTGAAAATTATAAAAGGAGGCAAGCAGGCATGGGTTTACGGCAGTGTCTTGTAAACCAGAGTAGGAAACCTGGAAGGGTTTTTGGAAACACTTTAGATCTTGTATCCATGGCGGAGTTAGACCTCTGTCACATGATGATCATTTTTAGGTCTCACCTAGAGTTGCAGCACGCATGCGCTGCTCGCTCAGCGAGAAATATGTGGATAAGGGGATTTTAGAAGGGGACTTGAAGCCCCACCCATCATTTTCATTGGGTTGCGTCAGCATTTATGCTAAACGCTGGCTTCCCATTAAAAAGGATGCTTTTTGGCCACTGCCCTTTCTCCCTTTTTGTCAGGCCCATCCGGACTGGTTCGTCAGCTTCACGGCTGTCATGAAGCAATTTCTTATCTCTTGGAGGCGTGTAGTGACAGATCATGTTTCCGAAGTCATGATCCGTCATTACACGCCTCCTAAAGATAACAAATACCCTCACGACAGCCGTGAAGCAAATGATCCAGTCCAGATCATGGGCCATCCAAAAGGAGACAGGGTTGCCCCGCGAATTGCTTTCACCGCGTGCCTACTTCTTTGTACGAGCTGTGGTCTGCATTATCTGTGGTATCCTCTCGGGTGGCATTAGAAGATTTTACCCCCACCTACAAAGGAAAGGAAGAGTGGATGTGATTCCTGTAGAACAAGACGGAGAGAAATATTTTTAAGTGGGTGGGTATCTGTCGACTTACGAATCATGCAGCATTAGCTCTTTTAAAGGATACTGTGAAAACGATTTTGGGGCCCATGTTTAACTGTTGAACCATATGACTGATCTGCATTAAATCTGGCCAGCGCAAATATATACTTTTTGTACATTTTGTATCCCCAAGGTTGCTGCAGATTGGTTGGGGGCGTATGGGGGCGTTGTTGGGTCGCGTCAGCTGAAATCAAAACAATGCCTGGCAGCCAATCGCGTCACAGGAGCTCCCAACTGTAGCCCGAAGGGTCATGCCTACAAGCAGTTGCGATGACTGGCTGAAAATGCAAATGTGCTCGCTCACCTCCAAACAGTCCGAATGATTGGTCGTGCCTCGGTCAGAAATCAAATAGCGTGAAATGAAATGAGGAAACATCCACTCCGCTTTGTGTCGGCAACCCGTTACGAGCCTCTACTCCTTGGCTAACTTCTACGACACAACCATACGTGTCAGCGATCCTTGGGCAGCAACAAACCCTATCGAGATGCTAAGCTTTGGCCAACTGATAAAACAGTTGACTTTGTGTTGGATCCTTGACAGTAGCCACACTGTTGTCGGTTACTGCGAATGGGCTCTCAAAATGGGCAACCAACCATCTCGTCGCCAATACGTTGTGGGTAAGAACTTGTAGTATTGAGGGACAAGTCCCAAAAATTATGCAATGCCGGGGAGCAGAGGCTGCAGCCGGCTTGCGTGTCCTAATGAGGTGAAAACTTGTGTTTTTCCAGCACGGTGAATTGTCAGCAGACAGCAGGTCAAAGCTTGGCCAGTTTTGCATGTGCCCCAGAACGTCAGTTTTGCGTTTATCGGCGCTAAAGTGGCATTAACGACCGCCTAATGGGCCTCGACCGATTTGAGGCCTTCAGGCCCTGAAAGCCTCGGCATCGCAGTGGTATCCGCCCGACCCGCCCATTACCTCAGTATGGCTGCTGAGACGAGATTAGTGCAAGCCTCGGGCCTGTGGATTAAACAAAAAGGGGAAATTGTAACAAGGATGACGTCAAACACATCCTTCTCTCGAGTAAACTGGGACACTAGTGCCCAGCCCAGCGATTTTCCACTTTGCACATATTCAGCCTTCACCAGACTAGGCATTCAAAGGGGCCTGGGGCCTCATACCTTTTCTTGCAACAGATTTAAACATCTGAAGTCACAGCTCACATCTTTATTTAGAGCTCTAAAGTTTCCTAAATCCATGCGTGCGTAGATTATAACGTCCAGATTCTTTACTTTGCATACTGGGAGTTGCAGTTCTAAATTTATATCGGGATAAACATGACAACAAGTGCCAGAATGCCAAGGACAAACGGGTTGATATAAGTTACTCACTCATGGACCAGGAAACCCAGGAGCTCTGTTGTAAGAGCTGCTACAACGCCTCTTTGGGTGACACTAATGTGAAAACGAACCCGTTTGCACCTTAAGTGTTTCAGAAGTAAAGAGGCATATTTGTTAGAAATCTTGAGCGGACATTTGAAAACTTTTACTAAATTGGCTAATAACAAACAGTTGCGCATGCACAAGGTTCTCATGTCCGTTCATGACTGGTTGGTCTAGCCCAGTTTTTTTTTCTTTGCACTCAGCTAGGTGTAGTCCAGATTTTATACCAAAATAAACCAGACTACGAGTCCCAAAATGCCAGAGGCATCTGGAAAATTTGAGAAGACAGAAACTGTGGAGATTTAACAGATGCATTCTATATCCTGACAAGCAGCGCTGGACGTACACACTACTATCAGTGACTTCGGAGCTCCTAAATCTCATAATTCCATGTGCGAGAAGTTCATTCAAGGAGATCTGTTTCTTTGCATTCTGGGACTTTTAGTCCGGAATTCATTACGGTTAAATAGTACTCCACGAATCACAATGCAAAAAAAATCCCCCAAAAAATCTGGACACCATAAACTACTCACACTTGGAATCGGGAAACACACAGGCCTGGGACATCTACAAACCAGCTAGGAAATGTTACTGGGATAACAACAAGAGACACCCCATGTGTCCTGCACATTTAGGATTACCCATAGCTCTGTCTGATTGGCACATGCAGCCCTGATTATGTGTTTGTCTGATTCCAGGTGCTAATTTTTGCAAACTCAAGCGATTGCAAATGCCTTATATAAATGATAAGATTTGCCCCGGATAACGTGAGGGGAGCCCCTGGCAGGGAGGCATTGGCACTGCCCACCTGGGCATAGCACTCAAGGCGCTCTCCAGTGAGTCACCACAGGGCTCTGCACCCCAACACATTCATTTTTTTTTTTTTACTTTATTAAGCGCGGCGCCGTCTTCACGGACACCGCGCTATGCAATGCAATAGGTGTTGCTTTTGGTATTGTAAATAACAATGCCTTTAAATTTTTTTAAAGGCATTGCCATTTACAATGTTAATAGCTCAAAATAATGTCATTGCTAGACCTATTGCATTGTAAATGCTTGTTTAATGATGTCTCAAAGTATAAATCACTTGAGTTTGTGAGTGGCATGGTCAAACACCGGGAACAACTTATATATCGATGAAATGGAAAGGGAGGAGTTATCTTAAAGTACAAAACGGGATTCATGACCTTGCACAGGTCCCTACAATGGAAAAGATCACTTTCTCTAGCAGAAATAATGAAATATTTCATTATTCATTTAGGTCAAATGTCTAGACTTGTTTGGCTGCCTTACTGGAGCTTTCTGCTATGTAAAGAAATGTTAGGTAGAATTCTTCATATTTTTTAACATAGCAGTCCAGATTAAATTAAACAGTTTTCAGAACACATTGTATGGCTTCTTAGAATACTTAAACTATTGTAAACTCATTTTTGCCAGGGCTTTGAGTACTGAAATACAAAAAAGTGTTTAATATATAATAAAAGAAAACACCATACTTCATACGAATGAGAAACTATCCATACACAGTACAATGTGTATGCATAGTGTAAAAAGCGTATACAAACGCTTTCTTATATTTTTCAAAAATTAGAATCACATGCAGCAGAAAAGTGATTTGCCTTGTTCAAATACACTTTCGAATATAGCTAGAATTGTGTTAATCATTCTCTGGCTGTGTGCCGAATTTGCCAGTCATAAAACTAAGATGTAGTATTAAAGTACTCTGTTTCTTTTTAGGTCTCGCCTGAGCCAGCGCTTTAGCGCTGCTCTAGCGAGAGCTTTTGTAAATGGGGGATCTGGAAGTGCAAACGAGTGCTTTCAGGCCTCCAAATACAGTGCATGTGCGCCGGGCGCGCGCACCATTTGGCAGCCTGCACACCATTTGCTTTCACTTTCGAGGCCGCACGGCCGCTTTGATGTTTGATCGCGATCACTTTCACTTTTGCGGCCGCACGACCGCTTCTTTTGTCTTCCTTACTTATTTTCCTTCCTCCAAGCCTTTACCCATGTCTTGCTTACTTTCCACCCTCATTCCCTCTATCTCACCTACATTTCATTTACTTCCTCTATGTCTCTGACCCCCCCTTGCTTTCCTTCCTCACCCATGAATCTCTCTTTTTTACTTTATCTCCTTCTCCATGGCTCTTTCTCTCTTTTGCTTCCTTTCCTCCCTCATGACTCTATCCCTCCCTTGCTTCCCTTCCTCCCTCCATGAGTGCCTCTCCTTTACTTTCTTTCCTTCCTCCATGCCTCTATCCTGTCCTATCATGTCCTAATCTGCTGCCCAGTAACATCCTGCCTACGCTTCCCTTACCCCCACCCTTTCCAGCAGCTCGGGTTCTGCTCCCGGGGGGGTGGCCTCCGCTAAGGCCCCCGGTCCAGCCACAATCCCCTCCCTTTAGGGTGAGGGGGCCAAACCAAGGGGCAAAGCACTTATATTCCTTCTGCCTGTCTTCGCCATCCCGGCGTCACCTCCTGCCAGAGTGGGTCAGGCTGTTGCCTGTCCCCTGCCCTTATTTGCAGTGATATTGCAAGCACCCATTACTCTACTCCTCTGCATCTTCTCTAAAATAGACGCACTGAGTATTATTATTATTTCAGGGAAACATATATTACATATTGCTTTCCTTGATGCAGCTACAGACGTTAGGTCAGGATGGGCTTTAGAGTCAGAAGCGCCTGGTGCGACAATTTTTTTTTTCGCTTTCTTTAAGGATGTTGTTGTTATTGTCATATCCCAAATCACATGTGCCGATAACTCCTTCAGTGCTATTTGTAGATATTTCTAAATTTGTGAACTTTGATTCAGCTGCATTTCTATATATTGACCCATCCTCTGCAAACCAGTGACCTTTAGAACTAGCGATTAGAGCGCGGAATTGGATGCAGGGTCGTTCATAGAACTCAAAGATAACACTTAGAAATATAGTGCATATATTATTTAACGAAAAGTTAAGCAAGTGAAGGCATACAGTAAACACCCCCTAGGCTCGCAGAAGTGCCGATCACAAAAACAGGAAAGACTGCACTGTACGCAGCACAAGGAACACAGGCTGCACCCTTTGCTTGTCCTGTAATGTTGCCCCGTCTCTGCGTGGGCGCTGCGTCCAATGGGTACACGGGTCTGGAGAATTCATTCAAATGAGAAGGAGCCATTTATGTAGTTGGTGGTTCTAAAAATGTGGCATCGATCGAGTCTTCTTAGGCAAATGCGGCACACCCCTGCTCTAGGTCACACCTCAGACCTCTGTGTTCTTGTCCAGCTGAATCGGGTCTTTAAACAAACACGCTGCATGATAACCTCACCACACGGCTGCTTTGATGCACTCGAGGGAGATTAATCAAATTCAACCACTCATCTAACCAATCAGAACACCCAGTCACTAATCCACCCGCTCATCTATCTACACATGCACCTACCAATCTCTCATTCATCCACCCATCTGCCCACTCGACCATTCCTCCACCCGCTCTTCCAGCCACCCACTCATCTATCAAAGCAGGCGCCCGCTGATCTCGTCATCCATCTGCTCCCTTGTCCCTCCCTCTAGCCGCCCACCTACTCATCCACCCACTCAGCCATCGTCTCATCCTTCCTGCCACTCATCCATCCACTTATCCTTCCTTCCACTCATCTATCAAAGCATGCACCCGCCGTTCATCCATCCATTCATTCATCAGCTCACGTGTCCATCCCTCCGCCCGCCCATGTTGTGTGCCTGTGGGAAGAGTCCAGGAACGCGCATGTTCACCGTTCCCCGTTCCTCGTGCGCAGCTCCCCCTCTGTTTTTTCTCTTCACGCGCGGTGGGTGGCTCCAGGTCCTCTCACTAATTTGCTGTTTGGGCTGAGAGCGCCAGGAGTAATGAGGGGGCGTGAGAGGCAGCGGCGGCATGGCCCCTTCATTACTGGGAGTCCCTTGTGTACTACAGCAGTGCCCTGGAAGCACGTACGTAGACCCCCACCCAGCACTGTGTGCAAGACGGCCCCTGGTGTGAGCAGCATCTAGGCACAGTCCTAAAACTCCGAGCCTCAGAATGGAAAGTGTTGGGGCAGGACATTCAGAACTGCTCGAAGTTCACACATGTGATAGATATGGCGAGTGGACAGGTATGTGGGAAGCATGGGTGAAGTAATCACAGACATGTCAAACTGTGGGAGATCATGTGCTTCATCTGCCTATAAATACAGTTCTCATATTTCCATGGAATTAGCCATTCATTAGAGTTTTTTTACTCAACAACATGTCCGAGACGTTTCGCACAGACCATCAGTATGTCTTTAAGGTTGTGTGAATGCACGTTCTGTAACTTTTGAAAGTTTACTGTGCATACGGAAACATCCCTGAGCTCCCTGACCTCGGCAGGGTGGTGGATTTCCCCTCCTGGACAGTGGCGTTACTGTGTGACCTTCTGGCACGCATCTGTAGAATGGCTGGACCCCCAATGTACAGGGTTTGAAGATGACCACTGTGTCTGTGTGTGTAGACATCGACTGTATTAAATACCCCTCTGTTTAGCCCCCCGTGTATCTCTAGATTGGTTCTGGCTGTTGGGGGCCATTGGTGAACCCCTCTCACCAACAGCTTCAGAAGCATAAACAAGCATTTGCAATGCAATAGGTTTCGCATTTGCGAGAGTTTAAGCTACTAGCATTGCAAATAACAATGCCTTTTATTTGTTTTAAAAACCAAAACATAAATAAAAGACATTGTAATTTACAATGCGAATAGCTCAAACTCCTGTAAATGCGAGACCTATTGCATTGCAAATGCTTGTTTCCTTTTGAGACATGGCAAATGACCCAGGGGCATGTTAACAAGGGCTTTATCTCTGCTTTCTTGCCTTAAAATAAAAAGTCAAAAAAGCGGAGATAAAACTATCATCCTATTTACAAGAGGGTGCTAACATGCATAATCGCATGTTAGCACCCTTTTTTCCGACGCCTCCCTTTGCATCTCTAATGAGATGCAAAGTGGGCGTCACTGGGCGTACCCCGGATGGACTACCTTGCAAGTATCGCTGATGTTTACATCGGGATATTTACAAGGCTGCCCCAGCATTTTAGCACAGGTTAGTTTTTGGAGAAAACCGCTGTTTTCTCCAAAAACTAACGTCTGCTAAAATGCAGGCTTACCTATCCCTGACATTGGGGTGGATTATGCTGATACTACCCTGTGGGTCGTATCAGCAAGGTTATCGCCGTTTTGCAGGGAACATCGCTGGAAAACCAGCGGTTTTCCCTGCAAAAGGGCGATAACCTCGCTATCTCTGGAATTTTTATCGCCCTGGAGTAACGTGTTGTTAATAACGCGCTACCAGGGCGATAAATTCCAGAGATGGCCTGCGATAATAAAAATGGCCAGAGATAATTATCGCTGGCAGTTGACAACATGCCCCCAAATCTCTTAGCACTAGCTTTCTGAAAGAGCTGGTTTACTTTGCTGTCTTTACAATGATTAATGATTTCCTGCTTACTTCATTCTCTTACCCTTTTTTAATTTTCTCTATTATAGCTGCAGATGTTTTTACTCAGCTTTTGCACTGAATCTTCATCTTTTTCATAGGGCAATTCAGAGGATACATCACATACACCATCCTCTCTAAGTATTTATAATAAGACATTTAATACTGCATCTTATTAGGCCCAGGCGAAATTTCAATTACGTTGACATAATTTGCATTATTTCAGAAGCTTTGAGTTATGTTTATTAAGCCAAATTCTTACAATTTCACCATTATGCCACACTGCATAATTACACAACATTCACGTCAAAATAATAGCATAGTATAATATGAATAACCAGAAGGCGACTGGCTGTCGTTCATGTTACTTGTGTTTCTGCCTCTATTATTTCGGCGCAAAATCAGTCCTCATGATCAAAATGGACAAAAGGCAATATTTCTTGCTAAAATATAGCACTAAATGGCATATTTTAATTTGCATTTCACGTTATGTTTCCTGAAATTTTTCAATTACGCAAAATGTTTGCTAAACTACTAATAGAGCAAACATTTTTCCTCATGGTCTATGATGGTGGGTGTATAGACATATAATGTTGGGTGTGTTTGTGTGTTCTTGTGTGTGTGTTGACGTATGATGGTGGGTCTGTGGATGTATGATGGTTGATGTGTTGACACATGATGTGGTTGTGTTGATGTATGATGATGGTTGTGTGAACAATATGATGTTGGTTATGTGGATTATGTTATGTTATGTTATGTTATTTCAACTTATAACACGCGCAGCTACTCCAAGGAGTGTCCCGGCGCGACTCAAGGTAAGACAGATCTTAACCAGACTTTAGGTAAAAAGGTGAGTTTTTAACAGTTTTTTTAAAAACCGCGATATCTTCCACACAGCGCAGTGCCAGGGGAAGAGCATTCCACGCACGGGCCGCAAGGACGACCAGGGAGGCGCCCCCCAGGCGGTGCCGCTGGAAACCAGGGATCTTCATCAGCCTAAGAGATGAAGAGAGCAAAGATCTCCCCGTAACATAAAAGGAGAAGCGTTTCATCAGGTAGCCAGGGCCAAGTCCATGTAGAGCCTGATGTGCGATGGTGAGAGATTTAAACACCACACGCGCCTTGACTGGAAGCCAGTGCAGGGAACGAAGGTAGCCCCGCACACTCTCCGGCAGGGCGATCCCACCCAGGAGACGGGCAGCCGCATTCTGGATAACTTGCAGTTTGTTAAGGGAGTAGGCTGGACATGATGGTGTATTGTCATGTTGGTGTGTGCTATTGGTAGTGTGGACATATAAAGGTGGGACTAATGGTGTGTGATGGTGGAGAGGAGAAGCACCACTTACATGTGTCCCAGCACTTTCTTCACAATTGAGACCAGAGCACTGGTTCAGATGTCAGATGCTGTGTTCTTAATTGCGAACATAGAAATTGGTCTACTGTATGCTGTACTGTTACTTCAAGGGAGGGGTGGTTTTTGTTGCACTGCCACCTAGCCCAAAGGTTGGTGTGTGTAAGAAAAGGGCTTTTTGTTTTCCTTTTTTTAATCTATCCTCATGCCCATAAAAATTGTGCCAGATTTTAACCAATAACAAAATAGTGTCCTTGTTTTCTTTTTACTGTTCACCGCACCTTCCTAAGGACAGAGGAAAGTTAGTATTAAAAATTATCTTTCCATTGCCCAAAGGCAGGAAGTATGTTGCCCACCACACAACAACATTGAGTGCATAAAAAAATCACTCTCCCCTTTTGTAAAGTAAGTGCTTGTGTGAGAAACACGCTCTAGTCCGTAGACATTGTTGGGGAGGGGTTAAAACTTGACCCCCTGACCTTGAGCAAAATGGGAGGGTTTTAGTGTGAAGGGGCAGTGCCAGCTATTCCTTCCCAGGTGCTTTGCAAACCCGGGAGGGTATTTTTATGTTTTTTTAAATCAAAACTGTCTGGCAGTAATGTGTGTTTGTGTGTGTAGCCCTCCTGGCCCTGTGGATTGCAGGGAGAAAAGGGGTGAAGGCCCTTTTTTCTTTTCGGTCTCTCAGACAGGCCAACTAGAAATATACTTAAGTGGGAGGCCACAGCCTGCCAACATTTGCATAATGCAGCATTGTCTCTCTCTCTCTGAATTGCTTCACATTTTTTTGTTTTCCACTGAATATGTGAACATTTGTATGATAAGTCTTGGTGAGAGTCCAGTTTGCATGCTCATACTCATGCACTAAGTAATTTTTTAGGACGAGCGGACAGTGCTTGCGCTGTTGCTTAGCGACCTGTCGCGTATGCTTTAGGAGGCGAACTCCGTCCATTGCTTGCTGATGGCTTTTTATTTGTCTCTGTTACTGTCTTTACAAATAATTGTTTGGCAATGGTTAATCCTCCATGTATGTCTCTCTTTTTGGTTTCCTTCTTGTTCAGGTGCAGCACGGCCCAAGTACTATATTGTTACGCCTTAGGTGTTTATATCTTATTTTCTGGATTACTTTTCTTGTTCATCTCTTTCTCTGCCTCAGCGCCACACATGCTTTACATCCAGTGTGCTTTCCATGAACAAACTATTTTGAAAATAACCAAACCTCTTCCTTATTAGGCATATACAACATAGATAAATCACAAGGAATTAAGTGCATTGATTTGGATGACAACAGCGCAGCGCACCCTTATGGTCGCTACTTTGAAAGTTCAGTCTAGAGGCCATTGCTTTAATGTTGTGGGCGTAGCCTGTGTGACATTCAGGTGACGTCACAATTGAAGACAGTTGGCTGGCCGCTGGTACAGGGGAGAGACGCCATTGCTGTTTGTTAATCATAATGAAAGTTACTCTGGGCAGCGGTGGCCTACGTGAGTGTGTCTCTCCTAACCCCTCCCTCGACTGCCTTCATGCATTTTCCTGTTCTCTCGTTGCACAGTCAATAAATAAAGAGGGTGTCTAACACCCTCTGGAAAAGTTTGCACTATACAAAAATGCATAAACAATAAATGAATAAATAAATACATTTGAGTTATGGGGCTTAGCTGTGGCAGTGACCTGTCGCTCATTACAGGCTGCATGGGCTTCTGTTGCAACCCTGTAGATGTTCATAACACAGTTTAGCAACAAAGCTGGTGTGCGGCTGGGTGTTCTACAGAGGAGCTGTTTAGTATTATTTACAACTTCTGGTGCTGTGCCCTAAAGTCCCCGGCCTACCCCAATATAATGCAGGAACAAAGCTTAGCGGGTGGAAGCAATACTAATTACATTATCAGCATGCAGCTGCCTGTATACGGCACTTACGTTTTTGCTTCTCTGTGTGGCTGTCAGTATAAACAAAGGGGCAGATTTATAAGCCCCTTGCGCCACTTTTGCGTCACTTTTCCCATGTTAAAAGTGGTGCAAAAGTGGTGCAAGGGGCTTGTAAATCTGCCCCAAAGTATTTAAAGATGGGAACCGCATCATTAAATATAACTTTGCTGTGTAATAATTGGCTTTCAACTTATAATCGTCCAAGTTTCTTGTTTTAACTGCGTGCCAAGGTTTAAGGGTTTTAAACGTTGTCTTACCCTTTTTTGGTTTCCCGGACCAACTACTCTTTTTCTATGTCTTTCGTTTGTGTGTGTTCATGTTACATAAGTTCAAACACAACCAGATGATTTTTACAGGAGGCAAGATTTGGGCATCTCATTTAGCCTGCCTTAGGATCCGTCTTCCCCAATCCCACACGAGAAAGGTTTTGTTTATGTACTGTCGCTTCATAGTGGTACATTATGCATGTGTCTCCATAGCACAGTAGAAAGTTTGCAAAATAGCCCTCAGAATCCCACATAGATTCAGCATGGCTTGCAATATTTTATACCATATAAATGGCCCAAATGTGTATCACTCATCTGAATTGCCATGCAGGTTTGTCATTTGTAGGGCCACTAGAATTATGCTATTCGGCGGTGATGTTTGCATACATTTGCCACATTTGCCACGTAATCGATCATCTGCTGAACAAACTGCTGATTTGAACAAAAAAATAAATAATTCTAGTTCAAACAGACAAACATTTTTAAAAAATATAGCAACCTGGATTCCTGCGCAGCGGAACGCTTTTCGCTCAATTTGACTGGTCATCTTTAAGTTGTTTATTGCTGTATTTGGGAGTTAAATTGTAACTAATAAGGTGCACTCTATTCCCAGACACTATTACCAGGTATAAAACTGACAAAATAATAAAGTAACACTATCATAAAACATGCGACATTATAAAGCATAAATTGCCGTTTCTTGCTGCATAATATGTTCAACCCTGCCACATAATTTGCTCCTCCGCCGCTTAATTGAAAACATTTCAAAATTTTTGACCAGTTGCTGAATGGAGCTAAAAGGCAACCTAATCTAAAGAAGTCTGCCTTCTCGGGATTATCGTTAAAAATTGTAGTTTTCATTTCCTCCATTCTAAATAGCAAGGATTTCAAACAGAAATTGGGTTACCATGGTCGTCTGTCTTTTTCTTTTGTTGACACTTGGCTATTTCTTTTTCTTAAAAGAAACTATGCTATGCAATTTTTTGTATTCCCTCCCATCAATGTGGCTTTCTCCATTGCCTTCTACAGGCACGGTCTTCCCGTTTCTTCATGTTCATTGGTTCATACTTTGAACAGCAAAGCCTTCCTGTATTTTCGTGCTCAGTTTTTAGGTCGAGCACGCGAGACCTCTTGTATATACTTTAGTATATACTTATTATATGCTTATATGTGTATGTACTTTGAGAGCTTTATAGATCAGCCCTAGGACTTGTCTGCTTCTGTTTAGGGACTGTTTTTTCCGTTCAACTGCCTTTATTTATCTGTCTTGATAGAAAATGACCAGCAGAGGTCAGTAAAATACCAGAATTGCTTTCTGCTGAGAGACTTTCTTTTTTTATTTTTCTGGCAACTGCCTCTATTTAACTTTCATGATAGAAAACGACCATGACCACCAAAGGCCCTGATTTTATATTAAAAACAGAGCTTTGGACTATACCATTTTGTTGTAATAAATACTCCACATCAAAATGGTCAGGAGATGAATGTTTATTCATGCGGATCCTTCAGCCTCTCGCTGTGAGATGCCAACATTCTAACAGGAGCTTCAGCCCCAACATTCTAAGGATGGGCAGACCCAATAGGCGAAGGAAAGGAGGGGGGGAAGGGATAGGGGAACAAGACCAGATTATAACACATCTCCCTGCGGAGCAGAGAAAAATATACAAAACGAATTAAGCTCCTCAGATAAACATTACCCAAGGTCTAAGGGCAGATGGAGAATTATCAACATACATTTTTTTTCAGCAGACATGAACACATGGAATAAACGTTTCCCCAAGACTAAAGTTGAATAGAGAAGTACAAAAATGCAATCCCCCAACAATTCCCTACGCTAGAAAGACTGTCTAAAACAAGAGAAAAGGGAGAATGAGACAAGATGGAAAGATTAAGATCCCATTTTGTAGTCGGATTGCCAACTTGGGGGTTTACGTACTCTAGCCACCTTGAGTTCACCACTACTGGGCGTTTCAAGACTTAGATCTTTCTCATAAGTGGGTTTGGAACCAGTAGTGCTTGGACAACTAGCTATGTTGTCCATACTCCACGTGCCACCGTCTTCCAGCACAACTGAATTGTTGTTAACTCGAGTTATCCTCAGTGGTTTGGAAAATGAGGAGATCTTGGATTTGGACAGGAACGGCCTCTTAACAACCACCCACTGGCCTTCTCTCCACCTTTTTTTTGATGATCCCCAACGACTGTCGTACCTGAGCTTGTACTCTTGTTGATGTTTCTGAGTTTTCTCCAACACAACGTCTCTGTCCACCCACACCGGAGTTCCTCCATTTAGCCAGTTAGGAGTAAGTTTGGAACCCGGGTTCCTGCCTTTGAGAGAAACAAATGGTGACACTCCAGAGACAGCATTGGGCGATGTATGATATGACCACAGCATTTTCCTTATGGCTTCCTCCACCGGAACCTGGGAGCTCAATGCAAGCTGGATGGTGTCCTTTAACATCCTGTTCGCCCTTTCCACCAGACCATTGGCTTTGGGACAGTAAAGTGGGGATTTGAGATGCGTGATGGACAGCGTGGACATAAACTGCTTCATTTCCTCTGAAGCGAATTGAACTCCGTTGTCAGTTATTATGACACCTGGAATACCCTCCTTAGAAAAAGTGTCTCTCAAGAAATTCAATAGCGACGCGGTAGTGATGGAAGATACCATTCTCGTTACAATCCAATGAGAGTGGTAGTCTATAAGAACAAACATGAACCTATGAGATTGGTTTAGTAGGTTTGGGGACCAATTATGTCCAATCCCAACTTCTCCCAGGGTACGGTGGGGACCTCCACCGGGAATAGCGGTGACTTACGGACAACTTTGGTTTTGTCGCAGGAGCCGCAGGCTGCGCAATTCTTTACTTGATCCTCCACTCGCGAATCCATCTCGGGGAACCAATAGTGTTGCCTGATTTTGCTTTTCGTCATGCTCCTCCCCGGGTGGCCCTCATGGGCAATCTGTATTATTCTTTCGTACATGTTTTTCGGAGGAATGATCTTACTTCCTCTACAAATTTGGTTCTCAACGATGGATAATTCATCTTGCACCGGCCAAAAATGCCGAATAGAATCCGGCACCTCCTGCTTGTTAACAGTCCAACCACTGCGAATCATATTCCTTAATGTAGCTAAATCACTATCATCACTTATGGATTTCTCCCACTCCTCACGATTGATGGCCGGAATTTCAACCAAAAGAATCGTCTCCTCCGGTGGGTTTTGCATCGGGTTCTCATTGGTCATTGGTAGTCTGGAGAGACAGTCCGCTACCCTATTCTCACTTCCTGGGACGTTATCATGGTGTAGTTGAACCCTTGCAGACTCAGCACCCATTTAGATATTCGTGGAGTGGTATTTTCCAGGCGTTTAGTGGAGAATAACGGTAGTAAGGGTTTGTGGTCCGTTCTCAGCACAAACGGGATGCCCCACAAGAAATACTTAAAGTGGTTTATGGCCCAGTAGCATGCCAAAGCTTCTTTTTCTATCGTCGAGTAGTTCAGCTCGGCATCTCTCAAAGTTCTAGAAGCGAAGGCAATCACTGTTTCTTGACCTTTCGTCCTCTGCGTAAGTGAAGCTCCCAACCCCTTTGCGCTAGCGTCTGTGGTGAGGGTGGTTTTAGCATTGGGATCGAAAGCACTCAGGATAGGTGCATCAACGATGGCCTCCTTGATGAGTTGGAAAGCTGATTGGTGATCTTGCTTCCAAGCAAATTCAGACCCCTTCTTCAGCAACTCTCTGAGGGGACACACCTGATCCGCAAAGTTTTTGACGAACTTGGACATGTATTCCGCCAGCCCCAGGAACGATTTGAGTTCATCCTTGTTGGTGGGTGCAGGGGCTAGTTTAACGGAGTCCACCAGACTGGATTTGGGTTTGATTCCCTCACTTGAGATGGTGTGACCGAGATAGACTACAGATTCCACCCCAATTTTGCATTTGTCTTTCTGAGTGGTGAAACCTGCCTTACTAAGTCTGGTCAACACTGCTTCCAGAGTCTTATTGTGTTCTTCAGCTGATGAACCGTGAATCAGGATGTCGTCCTGGAACCAGAGAACTTTTCCCAGACCTTGCAGTATATGTTGCATGACGCGTTGAAACACTGCCGCAGCAGATGCCAGGCCGAAAGGCAATCTGGAAAACTGATAAGCCCCATGCGGGGTTATAAAAGAAGTGAGGGGCTTGGAATCCGGGTGGAGAGCGACTTGGTGGTAAGCCGAGGATAGGTCTAGAACAGTAAAGACTTTAGCTCCATGGATGGCAGACAGCATTTCATTAATGTTGGGGAGGGGGTGTCGGTCCACCCAAATGTTAGAGTTCAAATCCCTAAGGTCAACACATAGACGGATCCCCTTGTTTCCACCTTTGGCTGCTACGACGATGGGCGCCAACCATTCAGAGCTCTCAATCCTCTCTATGAACTTGCACTCTTCCAATCTGTCCAGCTCCTTCTTAAGCGGTTCCCTCGTCAACAGTGGGATAGACCTTGGTTTGTGGATGATAGGTCTGGCATTGGCTTTAAGTTTGATTTTGTGGAGGAAGCCTTTTAGGAGTCCGAGTTTGTCTGTAAACACCTCTGGGAAACGATTGCAGATTTCCATCCCAATATTGGCCCTGTCGATCAGGTACACAGGTTCCGGCGCGTTGGGGTCTAGTTTGATTCCTAAATCCTTTTGGTGTTTCCACCCTAGTAGGTTGGAACCATTCCTTGTGATGTAGACTTTTCCCACGGTCGATCTATCCTTAAAGTTAATGTTCATGAGTAGCATTCCTACCAGTGGTATGGGATCTTGATTATAACCCCCTGGTTTGACGTCTGGAGGTAAGAGACTATACACCCTTGTCCCCGAATTAGCCAGAAACGTAGCTTCATTCACGAGTGTATATGGGGAACAGGAATCTGTGTAGACCTAATACTTAACATTGTCCAAAAATATTTCACACTTGGGGTAAGTAGTGCTGTTGCATTCCGAAAAGTTGGATACTTGGAAAACTATATCCTCTCTAGGGAGTTGTGGATCCAGATCCCCGACTATCATGTGGGTGACACTGTTTTTTGCATTGTGGCATACTTTAGAGAAATGGCCCCTTTTCTTACACTTGCTGCAGACAACGCCCCTTGCAGGACAGCTTACACTGTTGGCCAGATGATTAGGATTTCCGCACCTGTAACATTTAGGTTTGTTCCCTGATGCAGTAAGTACTTCAGGACTGGAAGGTGAAGGTTTGTGGTTGTAGTCTTTACTGGAGATCTTGTGTACACTGTTCTCCGCAACTTGTTTTAACTCCACGGCTTCCTTCATTTCATTCATACAATAAGCTGTATGCTCTATGCTCTATGCTCTTAGCAATATCAATAGCACGTTTTAAATCAGGGGCTTCTGCAAGAAGTCTTTCTTGGATCTTCTTGTTATAGGTACATCTTACTAGCTGATCTCTAATTAGTGACTCAGTTAACATACCAAACTCACACGTAGAGGCTAAACCTCTCAGAACAGCAATGTAATTTATCACTTTTTCATTTTTCCCTTGAATGCGCAAAAAAAATTTGTGGCGTTCTAACACAATATTAATTTTGTCACCAAATTGAGCTTCCAGTTTCAATAACGTTAACTGATACACATCATATTGGACATCCCCCTCGCCCCCAGCTCCCTCATTTGCATTTTCAACAATAGAATCAGGCAGGTCATCAAAAATATCCCTCCCTTGCTTTCCCAGATTATGCAGTAGGACATGTTGTTTACGCACCACAGAAAATCTGTCACCCCCAATGGCAATAAGGTAAGATTCAAACAGGTTTACCCATTTTTTCCATGGGATCACCGGATCCCTACTCTCGTCCAGGAATGGAGGGGGTTGAGACATTGCGAATGCGGACATGGTGGAGAATAGTCGAAGAAGAAAAATGCAGAAACAGGGAAGGAAAGTGGCAAAAGAAAGAAGATAGGGTAAGATAAGGTGAGGAATAGAAAGAAACGAGTGGCAAGGCTAGCAATGGAAAACAACAGAAGAATTAAGTAGAAATAAATAGTAAAACACCAGTAATCCAACTCACAGTGTAATGGAAACAGAACAAAAGGGAAAGTACTGAATATAGACACTAAACTTGCGTGAGCTGAGCTTGTCAGCGATAATTTCGAAGCAGGCTGGATGAGGAAAGTTAGAGTGCAATGTTGTTATTTCCCCAGCAGGAGGAGCAGTGCCAGAGAAAACAGAGAGCAGTGTCTTACTACGGAGCGTCCTCTGTGGAGTTCAGTCAGAAAAGAGGCGGAAACACCAGGAATCAGAATGTCTATGAAGAGGAAACGATGTCGCCTCAGCGCTGACAGGATGCGTAGCTCTCACACTTGAAAGCCAACACACGCGAAGAGCAGCACAAGCGTCCCTGGCCCTCTGGTACACAGCTTCATGAAGCAGCACACAATCTTGGGAGATAGATATTCAGCGGCCAGCATGCGACCTCACGGGAGCAAAAGCAGGCGTCTCCGTGACAGCCAGGACAGACAGTAGGTTCGGGGAACAGCGCCGGGCAGCAAAACAGCAGGGACTCACCAGCACGGAATAGATAGCGAATCGCCAGAGTACAACCTCATCAGAGGGAGCATAAAGCAGGCGTTCCCGCAACCAGCAACGGCAGGCAGCGAACTCAGGGAACAGCGCCGAGGAGCCAAACAGCCGGGGACTCTCAAACACGGAGTCAGCAGCGTTGCGAAGAGATGAAAGAACGATCCCCTTCACAAACGACCACTAACTGAATGACGGCAAGATGGGAGACAGCACTGCCAGGAAGGTACAACGAAAGGCGGAAAGGCACTGGGGGAAGGATCCAGACCGTCCCCAGCACGGTAAGATAAGTTGTCGCCAAATTAATGTTGTAATAAATACTCCACATCAAAATGGTCAGGAGATGGAGGTTTATTCATGCGGATCCTTCAGCCTCTCGCTGTGAGATGCCAACATTCTAACAGGAGCTTCAGCCCCAACATTCTAAGGCTAGGCAGACCCAATAGGCGAAGGAAAGGAGGAGGGGAAAGGGATAGGGGAACAAGACCAGATTATAACACATTTCCTGCTGAAAGGCAATATTTATCTCCATGTGTTCCCATACCTGGCGTGTCACACAGTTTGGTGCTTACTTTCCCTCCATGTTAAAGAACAGTAGAAGTTTCAGCACCCAGGCTAATGTGCTGCATAGCGAAATACATATAAAGTCCCAAAGGGGAGACTGATTGCATTGAAATGCTTGTTCATTATTTATTTGAACACGTGCCTGCTAGAGAAATTGACTCTTCATGTTGCCCAGATAAGCACCCCTTATTTTATCGAACCCAGTGTGAGAAGTTGGCCTGATGTATGATGTCACTAGTTATAGTGTACACCTTATATCAGTCCAAATACCCTTATGGTGATTGGTTGTAAAGTCAACCTTATAGACCAGCTATCCTAGTGGTAGCATGGACAAGAGCAGTCTTAGGCTAAACTCTGAATGGCATGTGAAGCCAGCTGTGATACCATATATAATCCCTTGAATACCAAATGAAAGGACACCACAACAGATATATATATAAAATAAAGTGTATTTATTCTAAGCAAACCCTCAGCACTCTTTATGAGTTTAGAGGTAAGTACAACACAGTCTTATTAATGCATACAGTAAGTCACACAGGTAAGTAATACAGTTAGGCCCTAGGGGCCACGCAAACCATATACTAAGTAAGTGGTATAAGAACCACTGTCACGGAAATAGAATAGGCCTAGGCCTAGGGAATCGCTGGGGCTACACTACACTAGCGTTAGTTAGGAAGTGGGAGGCCCACGGGATTCGTGTGCAGAGTGGAAACACTCACGCGTAATGCGTTAAAGTCAATAGCAATGTTACAGTTTAGAAATAGATAGATTTAGGACACTTCCGGAGTAGCTAGGAAGTTGAGACTTGAAAACTAGACACTAGGATAGTCACTATCCTGATGAGCACCGGAGTACCCAAGTTACCTAGCCCACAGGCTGCGGGTGCATAGGGGTGAAGATGCGTCGTTTTCGTCGTCGACTCCTATGGAGGCCTGAAGAAAGATGCTGACAGGCAGTCAGTGAAGAGTGTCCGGTGGATCCCAAGGCTGGGATCAAGAAGAGAAGAAACCTGCAAGCAGAAGGGACAGAGTCAAGGTCACTAGCCAGTGACCACGTGGAACCAGGAAGGAACCAGGCGATGTCGTGAAGAGTTGCAGGTGAAGGTGAAGCTTGTCGCTGCAGCCAGGAGGACCAGGAAGCGTCGAGGACGACCAGGACCACGAGGCGAGCTGTCCCACGAAGGCTCTTGCTGTCGGCGGCGTCGAAGTTGGACTAGGACTCACCAAGCCTTGGCAAGCGGAACCCACGAAGAACAAGGGACTTGCTTCTGGTGCAGACCAGGAAGGTCTGGGGTGCTTCTTCTTTGCAGAGAAGCGGGAGCCAGTCTGGAGGAGCCAAACCAGCGCAGAAGATTTCAGGGAGCGTCGTCACAGAGGCCACTAGCCAGCGGGCAAGCAACCGGACAGACGCGGCAAGCAGGAAAATGCTGAAGGGCCCCACGCAGGACTCGTGGAGTGTGGGGGGCTGATCTTCAGTGCAGTTGGTGCTTGGGGTTGGGGCTTCTCAATCCCCGGTGCACAACTTCGAGGGTACCTCAGAAGCTGCGCTGTAAGTTACTAGCCACTTTTCCCAGGTAGCCGGTCCCACGTCGCTCGTCGCCTCCACGGATCTCAGCTCTGCTGCAGATGTGGATGAGGGTCGGAGAAGTCTGGAAGTCAAGGCTCTGGTCGGGCTCTGCAGTCGGTTCCTTGTAGAACGGTCGCAAAGCAAAGGGTAGTCTCTTGATGGTGCCTGTTTGCACAGGGTAGCCACTCCTTGGCTACAAGGGAGATTCTTCAGTCTTCTTCTTTCGTCGAATGTCGAAGGTCCAGAGTTTCTGTTCAGTTTTGCAGGTTCAGGATAATCTAAAGTCTTGAGGCCCAACTCCCACTCTTATACTAATCTGGGGGGCTGGGATACCTGCTAGGTCACGCCTTATGGGTGGGACCTGGGAGGGGGTGGTTACACCCACTTCCCTTTGTCCAGTTTCGCGCCAGAGCTGGGGCTGGAGTGCCCCAGCGCCGGTTTGAACTGGACTATGCAAGGAACACCTTGTGTGCCCCAGGCATGTCTCATTCCTTTCAGCCCACCCTGCCCCAATACACTAAAGGCTGTCTGGGGAGGTGCTAGCACCTCCCCAAGCAGGAAACCTATTGTCCAGGCCTCCCTGGCTGGGATCACTCCCAGCTGCAGGAGGTCAGACTTGTGTCGTGGCAGCAGCATCCATTTTGTGATGCTGAGGCTTTGGTCAGAGGCTAACAGTTGAAGTATGATTTTAACATGTCTTTCCCTCTAGAAGGGGGGAATAATATTCTCATGTCCAGAAATGGCATGGGGGTATTATTCCCGAGTGTTAGACACCTTACACGACATGTTTTGATAAAGCCAAACCATAGTTACCATAACCGTCTAAGATTATAAGGCACTTTAAGAGTATATGGTAGGCTATATCATAGAACAGCTATAAGGACAAGGTTCCGAAAGCTGCAGACAGGCTCAGCTCATGCTAGAGCACCATCTCACATGTTACCAAGCACTCTGCCTCCAGGATTGTCAAGGCCTGCCATAGGAGTGACTGATAGGTACACATGTGTCTATATGTAAGTTAGGTATAGGAATACTACACCTAAGCAAGGGGTGATTACACGACCTTGCCCCAGCTGAGTGATCAGCCAGTTGTGTCAAAATGGAAGGCCAGGCCAGGGGTGGCACAATACATGCTGCAGCCCCTGGTAGGCCTAGGGTACACCTATGCCCTGGGTACCTAGGGTACACTGTACAGGGGCCAATAAGGTGATCCTATCCAAATGGGTTATGCACCTAAAGTACATAGTATTAATTTAGAGAGAGAACAGCAGGGCTGTGGGTCTGGTTAGCAGGCCCACAGCCACATCTAAGTCGAAAACCAGTAAAGCAAAAGCAAAAAGTGGGGGTGAACATAGAAAGCAGACCCTACTCTCCTACACAACCCCCCCCCAAACTTAGGGACATTAAACTAACCTTGACCAGTTGAGTCTTCATGTTCTAAGTGGAAATATCTGGAGAGTCCATCTGCATTGGCATGGTCAGTCCCAGGTCTATGTTCCACTGTGAAGTCCATCCCCTGTAGGGAAATGGACCACCTAAGAAGTTTGGGATTTTCACCCTTCATCTGATTTAGCCACAAGAGGGGCTTATGGTCTGTCTGAATCTTGAAGTGAGTGCCAAACAAGTATGGCCTCAGCTTCTTCAGGGCCCAAACCACAGCAAAGGCCTCCCTCTCAATAGCTGACCAACGTTTCTCTCTAGGGGTCAGCCTTCTACTTATAAAAGCAATGGGCTGGTCTTGACCATCTACATTCAGTTGTGAAAGAACAGCTCCCACACCTAACTCAGAAGCATCTGTCTGGACAATGAACTCTTTGGAGTAGTCTGGACTTTTCAGAATAGGTGCACTGCACATGGCCTGCTTCAGGTCATCAAATGCTTTTTGACAGCTTACTGTCCACTGAACTTTCTTTGGCATCTTCTTGGAGGTCAAGTCATTAAGTGGTGTCACTATGGACCCATAGTTCTTAACAAACTTTCTGTAGTACCCAGACAGGCCCAAGAAAGCTCTGACCTGAGTCTGGGTAGTTGGAGGAGCCCAGTCCTTTATGGTCTGGATCTTGCTCTCCAGTGGTGGAACCTGACCCCCACCAACTAGGTGGCCCAGGTATGCAACCTTGCTCTGCCCTATCTGGCACTTAGTGGCCTTGATAGTGAGGCCTGCCTTTTGCAGGGCCTCTAAAACATTCCTCAGGTGGACCAGGTGATCCTCCCAGGTGGAGCTAAAGACAGCAATATCATCAAGATAAGCTGCACAATAATCATCCAACCCAGTAAGGACTTGATTCACCAGCCTTTGGAAAGTGGCAGGTGCATTCTTCAGACCAAAGGGCATTACCACAAATTGATAATGTCCTCCTGGGGTCGAGAAAGCAGTTTTGGCCTTTGCACTCTCAGCTAGTCTGATTTGCCGGTAGCCTGCTGTTAGGTCAAATGTGCTCAAAAACTTAGCAGCTGCCAGTCTGTCAATGAGCTCATATGCCCTAGGTATTGGGTGGGCATCTGTCATAGTGACAGCATTGAGACCTCTGTAATCCACGCAAAACCTCATCTCTCTCTTACCATCTTGGGTGTGAGGTTTTGGCACAAGGACTACAGGACTAGCCCAAGGGCTCTCTGAAGGTTCAATGACTCCCAGCTCCAACATCTTTTGTACCTCAACTTTTATGCAGTCCCTGACATGGTCAGGTTGCCTGTAGATTTTACTCTTCACAGGCAGACTGTCACCAGTGTCCACCTCATGGGTGCACCAGTTTGTCTGACTTGGGGTCAGAGAGAACATATGTCTGTAGGCCTGCAGAACTTGTCTGCAGTCCTGTTGCTGATGGACAGTGAGGCTGTCAGAAAAGACCACACCATCAACTGAGCCATCATCAGGGTTCTGAGTCAACAGGTCTGGGAGAGGGTCACTCTCTTCCTCCTGCCCCTCATCTGTAGCCATGAGTAGCCCCATGTCTGCCCTGTCAACATATGCCTTCAATCTGTTGACATGAAGCACCCTGTGGGGGCTTCTGGGAGTCCCAAGGTCCACCAAGTAGGTGACTTCTCCCTTTTTCTCAACAATAGTGTGGGGTCCAGACCATTTGTCTTGGAGTGCTGCTGGGGCCACTGGCTCCAACACCCACACTTTCTGTCCTGGCTGGTAAACAGTCAGTACAGCCTTTTGGTCATGCCAAGCTTTTTGGAGTGCTTGGCTTGCCTCAAGGTTTTTAGAAGCCTTCTTCATATACTCTGCCATCCTGGAGCGGAGACCAAGTACATAATCCACTATGTCTAGTTTGGGTTGTCTGAGAGGTCTCTCCCATCCTTCCTTCACCAAACACAGGGGTCCTCTTACAGGATGCCCAAACAAAAGCTCAAAAGGGCTGTAGCCAACCCCCTTTTGTGGGACCTCTCTGTAAGCAAACAGAAGGCAGGGTAAAAGGATGTCCCATCTTCGCCTAAGCTTGTCTGGTAATCCTTTTATCATTCCCTTTAGGGTCTTGTTGAATCTCTCAACAAGCCCATTGCACTGTGGGTGATAGGGTGTGGTGAACTTATAGTTAACACCACACTCCTTCCACATTGCAGTCAAGTATCCTGACATAAAGTTGGCACCTCTGTCAGAAATGACCTCCTTTGGAAAGCCCACTCTGGAGAATACTCCAAGCAGGGCCCTTGCCACAACAGGAGCTGTTGTGGTCCTCAGGGGAATTGCTTCTGGGTACCTGGTGGCATGGTCCACTATCACCAGTATGAATCTGTGCCCAGATGCTGTTTGTGGGTCCATTGGTCCTACAATATCTATGCCCACTCTTTCAAAGGGGACCCCCACCACAGGTAGTGGTATGAGGGGGGCCTTTGTGGTGCCACCTGATTTGCCACTGGCTTGGCAGGTGACACAGGAGCGACAAAACTCCTTAGTATCTTCTGACATATGGGGCCAGTGAAAGTGAGGGACAAGCCTGTCCCAAGTCTTGTTCTGGCCTAAATGTCCTGCAAGGGGAATATCATGGGCCAAGGTTAGAAGGAAGCCTCTGAACTTCAGTGGTATGGCCAACCTCCTGGATGCACCAGGCTTGGGGTCTCTAGCCTCTGAGTACAGTAGCCCTTCATCCCAATACACTCTATGGGTACCTTGAGCATTCCCTGCAGCCTCAGCAGCAGCCAGCTGTCTGAGGGGTTCAAGAGAGGGGCAGTCTAATTGAGCCTGCCTCAGATCTGCCCTGGAAGGTCCCCCTGTCCCAAGAAACTCAACCTGATCAGGTTCAAGTTCTTCTAGGACAGTTCCTTCAGGGCTCTCAGAATCATCCTCCTGGGAGGGCTGATCCACCACCTGAGGCAGGGGGGAAGGCACAGCCTTAACCCTACTGCTCTTTCTCTTGGATTGTGACTGGTCCATAGTTTCAGGATCCAGCACTTGTTCAGTGTTGCACTTTTTGGCCTGTGACCTGGTCACAGCAGGGACATGTGCATCTATCCCCAGCATTTCTGCATGGGTCCTATACTCCACTTCAGACAAAACTGAAGTTTCAAGATCATTGCCCAGTAAACACTCTACAGGAAGGTCTGAACTAACAACAACTTTCTTGAGGCCAGTTACCCCTCCCCAGGAGAAGTTAACAATAGCCACACTATGGGAGGTAGTGGCATTGCTAGCGTTGGTCACTAGGTAATTCTCACCTAGTATGATCTGTCCAGGGTCCACAAAAGCAGGTGTCACCATTGTGACACTAGCTCCAGTGTCCCTGTAGGCCTGAGCCATTCTTTGGTTGATAAAAGGTGTCTGTCTGTACTTGCCCAGGTTACTGGGGCTAATGACTGAGGATTGCATCGAGTGACAGAAAGAGTGATTGTGTGCTTTTACTTTCGTTTAAACTGCAGGGCTTCGTGTGGTGCTGTTCATTTCTGCTCCACTCGTGCCTGTTAAATTGTTTTAAAATTGCAAGTGTTTTTATACTTTGTGATATATATCGCCTGCCTCACTTACCCGCACTTTAAATGAATTTTACACACGCTGCTTTAGCGTGACGACTCCCTGTTCGCTCCGGCACCGCCATCTTGGGCGTGTAAACCGGCTTTGGTGCCACTATCAGCCGCCATCTTAGAAGGCGCTCTAGCGGTTGGGGTAGTCAGCGGTCACCTATTTAAGTCACCCAATGCAAGCGCGCAGCGCGCGCGCGCAGCGGGCGCGCCGATGGCGCGCCGGAGGCGCGCCAGAGGCAAGCCCGTCTGCGCCCGTCCGCGCCGCGGCAGCCCCCAGCGCCAGCAATGCTGCTCGGCCGAAGTGCCAGCCAGAACGAGTGACATACAGCAGAGCTCAACTTGTACAGTTAAATCCATCAAGGGGACGTAAGTCAGCAAGTGCTAGTCTCTCCTGCGGCTTAATAAACAGCCACTCGCTTGTGAAACATTCCTCTGAAGTATTCAGCCTCCTAGAAGATTTGGATTTAGATGCTCTTTTTATAACAGAAACATGGGCCACTACTGAGTCCACTGTTAGCCTGAGTGGGGCCTGTCCTAGTGGATTTAAAATCCTTCATAAACCTCGTAGCTCGGGCAGAGGGGGAGGAGTGGGCCTGATTTTCAGGGATACCTTGGATTTCAGACCATATCAGATTGATGAGGTTGGCGGGATAGAAATTATGGGTTTTTCTCTTCAATCTCCTAGTGGGAACCTACTCACGGGGATGCTCTGTTACAGGCCACCGGGCGCAGCCACACAATTTCACCTTCTAGCTGATACTATCACCAATCTAAAGATGACTCATACCAACATGGCTGTATTAGGCGATTTTAACCTTAGTGAGGACGGAGGCCTCTGCAGTCAACTGAGGGACCTCCTGTACACCTGTTCCAACTTGAACCTCCATCAATTGGTGGCTAGCCCCACCCATCAGAAGGGACGCATTCTAGATCTGATCTTTGCTAATCCAGCTACAACAGAAGTATTTAATATAATGCCCCTGAATTGGACTGATCATTTTTTAATCCACCTGAGTATGGCGTTGCCTTATCAGAAAAATCTGCCTAGTCAGCAGAGCCTTTACAGGATGGATAGAGAATGGGCCAAACTGGCAAAAGCCGATCTTCCAACTATTTATTCTGTCACCAGTTCTTTCTCTCCTAACAAGTCCGTGGAGGAAAATTATAGGTCCCTTACGGAACACATAACTAAGCAACTGGATTGCACCATTCCCATAAAGCCACTAAAGAAGATCAGCAAAAGATCAGCGCCATGGTACAACGAGAAGTTGCATCAACTCAAACTCTCTCGCAGACAAGCGGAGAGGAAATGGAGGAGACACTACTCTGAGGAAGACAAAGAAGCACTAAGACAGATACAACTGGAATACAAAACCCTCATTTTAAGATCCAAGGCAGATTTCTATGCTAACTCTATTGCACAGGCTCCCAATGGCTCCAAAGCTCTTTTTAAGATCGTCCGTGACCTTTCTAACCCGGAGTGCATGAGCAATAGAGTAGCCGCGTCACAAACTCTATGTAATGAAATCGCCTCCTTCTTTCAGGAGAAAATTTCTAACATTGTAAATAATCTGCAGGTCAGTATCCAGGAGGGTCTTGAGGAAATAATTAGCCCGAATGACGGGGATCTGCAAACGACCGCTGTTTTGGACAGCTTTCAGCCACTTTCCCAGGAAGCTTTTGATAACCTGACGGAAAGTGTGTCGTCTGGCTCCCCCCTAGACCCTTTTCCCCATAGAATATGGAAGCGCTATGGCCGAGACACCTTTCCTTTGTTAAGGATGATCTGCAACCAGTCCCTGACGACGGGATCTGTCCCAGACTGTTGGAAATTGGCAGTTGTCACCCCTCTGATAAAAAAGCCAAATTTGAACCCTTCGGTGCCAGCTAACTTCAGGCCCATCTCTCTTTTGCCTTACCCGGTGAAAATACTTGAAAAAACTGTTAGCAAGGCTCTGTCCCAGTTTTTGGAGGAGAACTCCTTGCTTGATAGGGACCAGTTCGGATTCCGTCCTGGCCACGGAACTGAAACAGCTCTTACTACCATGCTGGACCACCTTCGTCTGCGTGCAGACAACGGGAATGCCATGATTTTAGTGCTTCTCGATATGTCGGCAGCTTTTGACACGGTGAGCCACCCGGTCCTGTTAGAAAGGCTGAGGCAAATAGGAGTAAAAGGCAAAGTGCTGCAGTGGTTTCAATCCTACCTTGAAGGTAGGCAACAGGTAGTCACTATGGCGCCCTTCTCCTCCTGCAGGTCCCAAGTTGCGCACGGGGTGCCACAGGGATCTGCAATAAGCCCTATTCTTTTTAATATCTACCTGCGTCCCCTGTTCCCGTTAATTAAATCCTTTGGCGTCAGCTTGGTGAACTACGCTGACGACACGCAGCTGGCCTTCTCACTAGAAGGAGATGAAGCTCTCTCCATGGACCGTTTCCATCAATGCATGCGCCAGACTTCGGAGTGGCTCAGAAGGAACTCCCTCCAGTTTAACAGCGGTAAAACTGAGGTGGTCTTCTGTTCGCCATTTAGGATTCTCAAACATCTGCCCTCCGAATTCTGCCTTGCACCGGAGGAAGCACCAATTGCTCCGGTCAGGAAGGTTCGCAATCTTGGGGTGATTATCGATGATGACCTCCAGATGGTATCTCAGGCTAGTAAGACCGCCAATGTCTGCTTTGCCCTGTTGCGACTGCTTCGTGGTATTCTACCTCTGCTCCCTAGGGAGTCACGAGCTACAGTGGTACGCAACACGGTATTAAGCAGGCTCGACTACTGCAATTCCCTCTATCTGGGGGCCCCGCAGTATATCCTCCAAGGACTGCAGAGGATTCAGTCAGCCGCAGCCAAATTAGTGCTTGACAGGCGGCGATGTGCCTCGGCCACCAAAGCACTGCGGGATCTGCACTGGCTTCCAATGAGAGAAAGGGTCGTCTTCAAGTCCCTTTGCATAACTTTCAGAGCAGTACACGGACTGGGACCTGTCCCCTTGCAGGATAAGTTTGTACGCCACCTACCAAGTAGGCAACTCCGCTCTTCAACAGCTGGTCTACTAGTGGTTCCGAGATTCAGGCGCGCCAGGGTAGGAGGAAGAGCCTTCAGCATAGTAGTACCTGGCATGTGGAACAAGCTCCCTGCAAACTTGAGACACTGCAGTTCCTTATTGGAATTTCGCAAGGGACTTAAGACATGGCTATATCCTACAGTTTGACCCAGGTTGGCCCCATGATTCTCTTCTGTCACCTTCTCTATCGCTAATCTTTAGTCATAAGCGCCAGGATGCCCGTAGGGCGACAGCCGCGCTATATAAGTTTCACATCAATCAATCATCAATCAATCTACAGTAGAGGACAAAGCTAAGTCCCCATCACAGATCAGGACAGCCTGAGTAGGTACTCTGACTAGGCCAGAATCCTCCTCAGTTCCCAGGGTTAACCCTACTACACCCTTTTGCTGGGAACCACCACTTACAGCTGAACTAGGGGGTACAGTTGCCTTAGGGGCAATGGTGGTTGGGGGCTTATCCTTTTTGGTGCACTCACTAAACCAATGTGAGGTAGACTTACAATAGTTGCACCATGGTTTCTTTTGGCCTTCTTTCTTCTTATCCTTTTTGGAACCACCCTCCCCCTGAGCCTTTTGGGGGCCTGGTGAAGACTTCTGGTCTTTTTGTTTCTGCTCATTACCCTTCTGGTCTGCCTTTTTCTGATCACCGCCCTGGTTCTGGTTTTTCTGCTTAACTCTAGTCCTGACCCATCTATCTGCCTTCTTTCCCAATTCTTGGGGAGAAGTCAGATCAGAATCAATCAGGTGTTGATGCAATAGCTGGTTTTGACAGTTGTTAAGTATTTGTTCTCTCATGATCAAATTATACAATCCTGTATAGTCCTTAACCTTACTTCCCATTAGCCAGCCTTCCAGAGCCTTAGTGGCACAATCTACAAAGTCAGTCCAGTCCTGAGTCTGTGTCTTCTGGGTATCCCTGAACAACAACCTGTATTGTTCAGTGGTTAGGCCAAACCCATCAATCAGAGCACTCTTCAGGACAGTGTAATTATCTGCATCCTCATCACTAACTGTGAGGAGCTTGTCTCTTCCTTTCTCAGAGAAGGAGAGCCACAAGATAGCTGCCCACTGACTTTGGGGTACCTGCTGTACTTTGCAAGCTCTCTCCAAAGCAGTTATCCATTTGTGGATGTCATCCCCACACTTGTAGGGAGGGACAATCTTGCTCAGGTTTCTATTATCATAGTGCCTGTCTCTATCTCTAGGAATGTTGCTGCCACCAGTGGGTTCTAACCCACTTAACTTTTGTTCTCTAGCCAGAGCAAGCTTCTCTTTGGCAAGGGCAAGTTCTTCCCTCTGAATCCTCAGATTAGCCTCCCTCATTCTGGCTGCATGCTCCTTTCTCTCAGGTGAAGTCATTCCCCTGTGAGAGGAAGCATTAGAGATGTTAGAGACATGGGAGTGGATGGATTCCCTTGAAGGGGATCTGTCCCTCCTGCTTCTCTGTGAATGTCTACTTGTGGGTCTGTATGGGGGGATCCCATGCAAACTCCCATGTAAACTTAAGTTAGCCTGGCTAAGTCTCCTTACTTGGCTCTGGCTGTCTACCTCCCCATCTGAAGCCCCATCTGACTCCTCTGTGGTGGGTAGACCCTCCTCTGCGCCTAGGGCACCTTCCTGAGATGCCCTCTGAGCATCATACTCCTCTAGGAGTTGTCTTAACTGAAGGAGGGTAGGGTTTGCACCCTGTTTTATTCCTCTGGAGGTACACAATTGTCTCATCTCCTGGAATGTTAAGGTATCATACCTAGAGGGGGTCTTCTGCAGACCAGTCCCCTCCTGAGAGAGCATCTACTTGATCTCCTCCCAGAGGCATGATCTAGTGAGGGTATGGTGTGTGCACCTACCTACACTAGTTGTTTCTACTAAACCTCTCTAGTAGTTGTAGTCAGGGTGTGTTACTCCCTTCAACCTACAACCACTAAGTCCAGTAGGACTTAAGTATTATAAACTATGTTATATGTACCTAGACAATATCTGTGTGATCTTTCAATTTAGTATCTCAAGATTACAATGGTATTACAACAGCAAGCTCAGATCCCAACCGCTGCTCACCAATGTGAGAAGTTGGCCTGATGTATGATGTCACTAGTTATAGTGTACACCTTATATCAGTCCAAATACCCTTATGGTGATTGGTTGTAAAGTCAACCTTATAGACCAGCTATCCTAGTGGTAGCATGGACAAGAGCAGTCTTAGGCTAAACTCTGAATGGCATGTGAAGCCAGCTGTGATACCATATATAATCCCTTGAATACCAAATGAAAGGACACCACAACAGATATATATATAAAATAAAGTGTATTTATTCTAAGCAAACCCTCAGCACTCTTTATGAGTTTAGAGGTAAGTACAACACAGTCTTATTAATGCATACAGTAAGTCACACAGGTAAGTAATACAGTTAGGCCCTAGGGGCCACGCAAACCATATACTAAGTAAGTGGTATAAGAACCACTGTCACGGAAATAGAATAGGCCTAGGCCTAGGGAATCGCTGGGGCTACACTACACTAGCGTTAGTTAGGAAGTGGGAGGCCCACGGGATTCGTGTGCAGAGTGGAAACACTCACGCGTAATGCGTAAAAGTCAATAGCAATGTTACAGTTTAGAAATAGATAGATTTAGGACACTTCCGGAGTAGCTAGGAAGTTGAGACTTGAAAACTAGACACTAGGATAGTCACTATCCTGATGAGCACCGGAGTACCCAAGTTACCTAGCCCACAGGCTGCGGGTGCATAGGGGTGAAGATGCGTCGTTTTCGTCGTCGACTCCTATGGAGGCCTGAAGAAAGATGCTGACAGGCAGTCAGTGAAGAGTGTCCGGTGGATCCCAAGGCTGGGATCAAGAAGAGAAGAAACCTGCAAGCAGAAGGGACAGAGTCAAGGTCACTAGCCAGTGACCACGTGGAACCAGGAAGGAACCAGGCGATGTCGTGAAGAGTTGCAGGTGAAGGTGAAGCTTGTCGCTGCAGCCAGGAGGACCAGGAAGCGTCGAGGACGACCAGGACCAGGAGGCGAGCTGTCCCACGAAGGCTCTTGCTGTCGGCGGCGTCGAAGTTGGACTAGGACTCACCAAGCCTTGGCAAGCGGAACCCACGAAGAACAAGGGACTTGCTTCTGGTGCAGACCAGGAAGGTCTGGGGTGCTTCTTCTTTGCAGAGAAGCGGGAGCCAGTCTGGAGGAGCCAAACCAGCGCAGAAGATTTCAGGGAGCGTCGTCACAGAGGCCACTAGCCAGCGGGCAAGCAACCGGACAGACGCGGCAAGCAGGAAAATGCTGAAGGGCCCCACGCAGGACTCGTGGAGTGTGGGGGGCTGATCTTCGGTGCAGTTGGTGCTTGGGGTTGGGGCTTCTCAATCCCCGGTGCACAACTTCGAGGGTACCTCAGAAGCTGCGCTGTAAGTTACTAGCCACTTTTCCCAGGTAGCCGGTCCCACGTCGCTCGTCGCCTCCACGGATCTCAGCTCTGCTGCAGATGTGGATGAGGGTCGGAGAAGTCTGGAAGTCAAGGCTCTGGTCGGGCTCTGCAGTCGGTTCCTCGTAGAACGGTCGCAAAGCAAAGGGTAGTCTCTTGATGGTGCCTGTTTGCACAGGGTAGCCACTCCTTGGCTACAAGGGAGATTCTTCAGTCTTCTTCTTTCGTCGAATGTCGAAGGTCCAGAGTTTCTGTTCAGTTTTGCAGGTTCAGGATAATCTAAAGTCTTGAGGCCCAACTCCCACTCTTATACTAATCTGGGGGGCTGGGATACCTGCTAGGTCACGCCTTATGGGTGGGACCTGGGAGGGGGTGGTTACACCCACTTCCCTTTGTCCAGTTTCGTGCCAGAGCTGGGGCTGGAGTGCCCCAGCGCCGGTTTGAACTGGACTATGCAAGGAACACCTTGTGTGCCCCAGGCATGTCTCATTCCTTTCAGCCCACCCTGCCCCAATACACTAAAGGCTGTCTGGGGAGGTGCTAGCACCTCCCCAAGCAGGAAACCTATTGTCCAGGCCTCCCTGGCTGGGATCACTCCCAGCTGCAGGAGGTCAGACTTGTGTCGTGGCAGCAGCATCCATTTTGTGATGCTGAGGCTTTGGTCAGAGGCTAACAGTTGAAGTATGATTTTAACATGTCTTTCCCTCTAGAAGGGGGGAATAATATTCTCATGCCCAGAAATGGCATGGGGGTATTATTCCCGAGTGTTAGACACCTTACACGACATGTTTTGATAAAGCCAAACCATAGTTACCATAACCGTCTAAGATTATAAGGCACTTTAAGAGTATATGGTAGGCTATATCATAGAACAGCTATAAGGACAAGGTTCCGAAAGCTGCAGACAGGCTCAGCTCATGCTAGAGCACCATCTCACATGTTACCAAGCACTCTGCCTCCAGGATTGTCAAGGCCTGCCATAGGAGTGACTGATAGGTACACATGTGTCTATATGTAAGTTAGGTATAGGAATACTACACCTAAGCAAGGGGTGATTACACGACCTTGCCCCAGCTGAGTGATCAGCCAGTTGTGTCAAAATGGAAGGCCAGGCCAGGGGTGGCACAATACATGCTGCAGCCCCTGGTAGGCCTAGGGTACACCTATGCCCTGGGTACCTAGGGTACACTGTACAGGGGCCAATAAGGTGATCCTATCCAAATGGGTTATGCACCTAAAGTACATAGTATTAATTTAGAGAGAGAACAGCAGGGCTGTGGGTCTGGTTAGCAGGCCCACAGCCACATCTAAGTCGAAAACCAGTAAAGCAAAAGCAAAAAGTGGGGGTGAACATAGAAAGCAGACCCTACTCTCCTACACCCAGGTGGATGAAAAAGTTGGACTGCTGCATCGGAATGTCTGGCACTCTTCTTTGGTAGCACTCTGTAGCGATTGTGTATCGCTTTAAGTGGGTTCTTGTTCCATGACTAGAACCTGAATATGGATTGGAATGTTGTTACTTGAACTGGGAGTTCGGGAGGACATATTCCGTTGTACTTTGAGAGCTGCTTGTCCTTGATGTACTTAGCTCCCTTGGAATAAACACCTGAGTTAGACTTTACTCGTGTTTCCACTTCATCTTTTCTCGTGACAACTTGGAGGTTCCTACACACTCCTGTTAACGCACTCTGCTATCTTATTGCATTTCCAACGTGTTAAAAATCGCACTAAATAACTTATCTTTCAAGTGTGTAGTGTTTGAAAGCACTTTTAATTGTGAAGTTCTTTTCACACTTCCCACCACAATCTAGCAGATCCATAGCATGTAAAAACAAGTTTTGCTGTTACACAATTCATGGCACCTATTTTATTGGCTTTAGAACTAAGGATAAATGCTGGTACTGGGAATTCAGCCCAATGCTTTCAAGTTACACACAGACCCGGTCCTTTGAGATTATGCAGAGATCGGAGAAGAGAGCATTAAAGCTCTGGCACACATTCCATTTTGTGTTTACCAGTTTTACTTGTGGCATGTGGCAAACATTTCTAAAGGCAGTGGCTCTCGCTCCTGTCTGCAGGTACCTGGAGCCGTGTCAATACTCCCCTGGTCACTGTGCCTGGGATAGACAACAGCTTTGTCTGTCAAAAGCCAGGACCTCTGAGTTAGCAGCCCAGGGGTGGTTGGCTCCTCATGTAGGACTCCATTCAGCACCCTGGTCATATCACCCATTCAATCGGCGGCATACTGCTATTTCAATTGGGGAAATTTGTGATTTCCCCCCTCCCCAAATATCACTGACTAAGATACACCATTCCTCAAATCCCCGCGCTCTCCATGCTGCTTCTGATTTCCTCTCCACCCCCTAGTTCATCCATTATATCGCCCAGCAGGCTTTCTTTTAAATTCTTACTCTTCTCCCATCACGCCCACTTGCTAATCTGTTGATCGGATACCTTCCCGCTTAGTCATATTTTGTTTTAAAAATCACACTTTTCTTTTTCTATTTGCTGTGTGCATATGTTTTATTTTATTCACCACTCCAAGATAGGCATCTGCTATCTTGGAATTGTATGCATTGTGACACATATGCGCATATATTTCATCACATTACAACAGCTTGTTTCATAAGCTGTTCAATACTCTTGTGATGCAGACAGTCACACACAAAATGTTCTAATGCTGTTCACTTGCCTCGAGGCACTTTCCTTTCTTTGTGTTAAAAAGCCTTGGAATGTGTCCATAAATGTTTCCTGAGGCAATCATATATTCCTAAATCAGACTGCATGACCCAGTCTATAGTAGTTGTATAGCTGTTCAATCCCTAGGTAAGGGCTGTTTTGAAACAGACTGCTCTGAAAGAGCAAGCTGAACAGATTTCAAAGGCATACAGTCCTTAAATCTGATAGGAGGTAATTCCGTAGTCTAGAACTCATCACAAAGATTGTACAGCTTCATTACATATTGATTTAAAAATGGCCCCTTCCGTATCGTTCACCTTTACAAATTGGGGTCTGCAAATATGAGTTCTGTTTTTGCTAATGTACAGAGATGTATCCATTGAGATCTCACCATCGCCTATGACTAATAGCACCTGACTATACAGTGTCACTCACGTCAGACATATATAGGACTAGCTTCCTTCCAACTCTATAAAGGACCATGAATGTGCTAACGAACACTTGTGACCCGTGCTCCAAACACAGCACATACATACAATCCACACGACGTGATTCCACAACAAAACACAAACTGAAACAAAGCCACATAATTAACCCCTTGAGTGGCCGCCCCTTTCCCCGCCCTGTGCCGGGCGTTTCATTAGCGGGCGGGGTTTATGACGAGCTGGTCTCGTCATGGGCACAGCGCAACCGCGGCCCATGACGAGACCAGCTCGTCATGGGCACTCAAGAGGTTAAACTCCACTACCTAACACTCCATAACACAAACTACAATACCACAAAATTACTCTCTATAACACAGAATCCCACTCCACATAATTCCCATACAATAAATACCACGTATTTTTGATCCACATAATTCCACTACACTACACACGACATACATCCACTCTAAAACACCTAAGTAAAAAACTTTTACAACGCTAATAGCTCTAACTCTCGCAAATGCGAGACCCATTGATTGAAAATGGTTGTTTGCTGCTTGCAATCCAATATCAGAAGATCTCAAAGAATTAGTTAAACATACACTCTTAGACATGCTCAGTGGACACCCACATTTTGGTGTATAACTTAAAAATTTATAAACACATTTTCACAAAATCAAGAAAAGAGAAAGAATGACAGACAGGTCCCTGCGCTATAGACATTTTGTGACCATTCATTCAGTCAGTGGTATTGGAGTAATGCGAACAGAAAAGAATTATACAGGAAACCCTCTTTTGTTTACCACAGGCTGCCAGTTTTGGTGTTATCTTATAACTTTGGAACTGTCTGAATAAATACCACATCTGGCATTCTGTGCTAAATGCTGTGTCCCCTAAGTTTGATGCAACCTGCTCAAGGAAGGGGACAAAATAGGTTTTCCTGAGAGGGGGGTATCAGCTTAGCAACTGAGGTGTAACTGAGCTTCTGCAATATGAACCTCCAGTCAGAGCAGGGTGCATTGCAAAATGTTCAGAGTTTCTGTTGCTATCAAAATATTCTCAAATACTTTCTTGTATTTTACTTAATGCCTTTTAATACCATCGTATGCCTTGCTATGTTATGCTATTTTGAGTTATATCACAACCCCTTATCTTGTGCTATATGATTATACGTGTATTTGTACAGCTCACAGCTGCCATTTGTATGGCCTCAATGGCATGCTGAATGATACTGAATATGCTGGTGAAACCACAGCAGAAACTTCCCAATTTGCCATGACAATAGAAGTTAATTGAAGGCCATTGCAGAGCTCTGGTTGAAGCCAGAACAGAATGCTACATCATGAGAGTCCCAAATTGGACCATCTGTTTGCAAGACGGGAGGCTACCCTAGCAGACAAGGACAAGGAGCCTTACCAGCTCCCATCAGACATCCTGGTGGTTCTGAAATACCTAAGGAGACCCAGGCGACGGTGTAAATACTGTGACCATCCTCCTAATTGCAATGCGGTAGCGATGCTGGGCGTCCCTAGTCCACGAGCAGTCTCCGTGAGTCCTAGTGTGGTCTGTGGCAGCTTCAAGAGAGATAAGATTCTTTGGTGCCAGACCACAGGCTCTGTAAGTCGCATCCACAGTTGAGTGCGGATCCGCACCTCCCATAGCCTGTCCATGGAGCACCCATGGATGGTGCAGTAATACTGCGCTTGCCTGGAGTGCTGAGGTTCAGGGAGCAGCAGCAGGCAGACCTGGGGCCCTGATGCCAAGGAGGCAACCGCACCCCTGATGCCACATCCTTGTTTGTTGCATTATGTTCTGAAAAATCCTGCATGCCCTGGAAGCGGAACTGCAATAACATTTTTCTTTTAACCTTGATTTCAATAAACGATGTAGCCCCCCACAAGCTAAATAATAATGTTTTCACCATAGGAGGCTACAGTGTTGCAAGACTTTAAGCTGAAACTTTACCGACTCCTCCATTTGGTCCCGTGCGTAGATGAGTAGAAACTGTGTTCGGTCTGTGTTAAACGCTTCAGTAAAGCTCTGGCGCTTATTGACGTCAACGCACTGGATTATTTTCAAATATTACTGCCATGCTTAGATGCCGCAATTATCAGTCCTCTCATCCTGGTGTTTGAGGCTTGCTGCACTCATTTGCATCATGTTCAGCTGTGATGTCATTTGTTGAAGATTTTATGCATTGACGCCTCCGGCTATAGCAGGGCGTTGTCTGCATATTTTGTAATAAACACTCAACTGCTATGAGGAGGTCGTTCAAGGAATTCACAAAGGCTCTGGAAAAGCTTAGCACGTGACGAGCTTTGCAGATCACAGGAGTGGCCATGCTGTGCCGAGGTATGAAAGGAAACTGGGGACTCTCACGCACAGTCCCTGGGGCGCCTCCCACCGGCAGTGGAATGCAGGCCCCTGCAACCCCTGCGCTGCAGTGGGGTCTCCAACACTAGAAGACACCCCCAACCTTACAATCTCCCCCCCCCCCCACCACCCCCTCCCATTCTGCCCAAGGCCAATGTTAGTCTGTGAGATATGGGCAACTCGGCCTCTCATGGCATTCTGCAGGGCCTGGAGGCCCCACCCTTTAGTATTACGTCCCTGCCTCCTGCTGCAAGCAGCACGTTACCGACCAGTACATAACTCTGGAGTCTGGAAAAATCACACCATTGTAAGTTGCACCGCGAGGGTGCAATACAAAATGGAGGATAGATCACCTTATTGGGCCCACGGATTGCCGCAGCTCATAATGGGGCCTGGACGCTCAACGCAGGAGACGCCATATGCCTCAGCACTTGTGTCCGTCTCCGAGATCAGGAGGTATCATCAAACAACCCTTGCTCCTGCAAGGTTAGCTTTGCTTTGATGAGTTGTTCCCTCTTTATGAAGCTGGCCAAAAGCTGAACAGCGTTTTTTATACGTGACCTTTGCTGGGAGGTTTCATAAACACCTCTGCAAAAAAACCAAAACAGAGAGTAAAGGAGCGCTTCTCCCGTGTGAGATTTTTGGCAATTAGAAGTAGATCAGTATTGTTTGCCTGAATTCGAATGCAGTAAATGATACATGCATTTGAGAACACGCATTGGCAAAGGTCTGGCCTTCGACAGCTGGTGTGATTTCTTTCGTTTTTTATTGTTTGCATATGCCACCAAAATAAAAAAAAAAGGAAAACATGAAATGTCACATAAACGTGACCGCCTTCTGCTTATGATAAAAATGTTAAATAAAAAAAAAAATCACCAATGCGGCTGATATTATAGTGATGTTTTTAAAACAACAAGCCTTTCAGTTGTGGCGTGCATTTTTATTTTTATTTGTGAAGGAGCAAGGAGAAAATAGCCCCTGATCAAGCTTTCCAGTCACAGGCAGCTACCATGTTGCAATCTCACAAATACTTTGTAACATACACTTTAACAAGGAGCGTAAGCAAAATAAATAGTTCGTATTTAGAGTTAAAAATCGATAAAGTAAAGTATGCTCTAAACCAGCTTTGCAACTGAAGAGAAAGGAATGTGCACTTTGTGCAGAGGCTCTGTGCAGTCACTCAAAATAAAGGCAGCCAATGTGTAGAGTGAGCTGAGCCACTGCGACATGTTGCTATGGCGGGCGTGAGCAAAATGCCAGTGGCAATTTAACATACCCAGGAATAAAGCCTGCTGGCCAAAAGACCCTCTCTGTTTCTATCTTATGTATTATTGTTTGTGAAAACAATAGTCTGGCAAAGCAGTTAAAGCTGTTTCATAAGCCAGACCCAAAAACGGGTTTCTGCAAGATATGCCATGTAGTAGGTAGTTTGCAAACCATAGATCCGGGAGACCTGGGGCCTCATCAAAGACTGTGTGCCTACGCAAATCGTATTGCCATACTAAATATCAATACCACAAATGTTGTGACATAGAAAAATCGAAGACAAAATATTGATACCCCAACAATTAACAACCCTATAGTTAAGATTAAAATACCCAAAATATTGAATCTTAAATATCGTTATACAAAAATATATACATTAAAAAATATAAAAACCTAAAATATAGTTACAGTAATATAGACTTTTCAAATAAACAATAAAAAAATAAAATATAAATTTAAAAAAGAATATATTTTCAAAATATTGAAAAAAAATGTGTTATTAAAATTAAAAAAAATTGATAAACAAATTTTATTAATTTTGCAAAGGAATACACCAGCATTACATCATAGACCCATGAAAGTTTTGGATTGCATATAATACTCTGCACAACCCATCATACAGATACCATTAAATACAGTTATGTGACAAATAGATAGTTCCCCAACGATCAACCCACCTCCCCCAACCATTTCCCCCACTCTTTGTGATATTTCTTGGGGCACTCACGTGCTTCGTACATAACCTTCTCCTGCGTGGCGCACCAGTCCACCCCAGCCCGCCATCTTCCGATAAAAGGGGGCTCCAGGAGGCCGCAATGTCCCTCTTAGCGACCACCAATGCCGTAGTTAGAAATACTTTCTCGTTCCTAGACCCGTCCAACCTGTCAGTAATACCCAGGAGTGTGTGCTTAGGGTCGTGTGGAACCTCCCACCCCAAGATTTCAGTAAGCTCTTCCTCTATTTCCTTCCAGAACCGCGCCAGGTCGGGACAGGCCAATACCATGTGAAGGAAGTCCACTGGGTTGTGACCGCATCTAGTACAGGCAGGGGTCGGACTAAACCCAGCCCGATGGAGGCGCGCCGGGGTGAGATAAGCTGCATCTAAATAGTAGAGCTGGACCAGGCGCAGCCTAGCGGATGCGGTGACTGTTCTTTGGGCCATAAGGGCATCACGCCAGTCCTCCTCCTCAAGGGGGCCAACCCAGTCCTCCCACTGAGCCCGCAGTCGGTCCAAGGAGGTGGGAGTATTATTAATCAGTGTACGATAGATGTTTGAGATGCCACCGTAATTAAAATAAATTTTAAGATCATCAAATTTACAACCATATTTACCCCAAAAATATCATTATACCATTAAAATAAATTCACATTGTAAATATTATATAAATGATACACACAAATTGCGAAATAAATATCTTTAAATGTATAAAATATATATTACATAGAATATTTTTAAAAAAATCAATGTACATAAAACAAAATATACCCCACAGTTTTACTTAAATATTAAAAATGAAAATAATTGTATTAAAAAAAAAATATATATATATATATATATATATATTCACTGAAAAAACCATAGGTTTCAGGCACGTTATAGTTAGGAATTAGCATTTAAAAAACCTTGCAAATTCACTTAAAAAACCATAGGTTTCACACATGTTATAGTTAGCTGGACATTTCACTCGTAAAAAACCATTGAAATTCCCCCGTTATAGTTAGTGCAGGCAACTATAACTCACGCGACCGCAATCCTCTGCTGATGACGCCAGATATTACATCACTGTATTTAGACACCTATTTACCCATGTCTTCTTCCATTAATCTTTAGCTATATATATATTCCTATTATTTATTTTTCAGAAAGACACATATGTCATCAGTGATGTAATATCTGAAGTCATCAGCAGAGGATTGCGGTCGCGTGAGTTATAGTTGCCTGCACTAACTATAACGGGGGAATTTCAATGGTTTTTTACGAGTGAAATGTCCAGCTAACTATAACATGTGTGAAACCTATGGTTTTTTAAGTGAATTTGCAAGGTTTTTTAAATGCTAATTCCTAACTACAACGTGCCTGAAACCTATGGTTTTTTCAGTGAATTTCAAAGGTTTTTTAAATGCTAATTTATGTATGTATTTTTAGCTTGCGCGCAGGTTGCGCGAACTTCGCGGAATTTTTTCCGTTTCTACCGTGCGCGCAGGGTGCGCGCACTCCGTGAATTTTTCGAAAAATAAATAAAATCTTTTTTTGGCCCTTGAGGGTCCTTCTGGGACCCCCTGACAAAGGCTAGGGGGTCAGGAACTGTCCACCCTGCCCCCATTTCACGTTCTCCACCTTTGTTTTTCACCCCCTCAGACTGCGAGAGACAAAATGTCGACCGTCACTTCCTGGTTTCGACCGATTCGAATGTTTACCGCCATCTAACAACCAATCAGAATTGCGCTCGCGCACGGCAGGGTGCGCGCACAGTGCGCGCACGCTGCGCGCGTATACATATTGATATGCTTTTAAATGCTATTTTCTCAGGAAATACTGAACAGATTTACACCAGACCTGCAAAAGGCACTTCCTTGACCTTATGGCTACCTCTCTGCCAAATTTCAAGTAATTCTGTACAGCCGTTCGGGCTGTAACTGCGACTAAAGGTTCTATGGAAAAATGCATGGGGAAAACGCGTTTTGGGACCCCCCCATTTTCTCGGCCCCGGCTTGACGAATCACCCCGAGACTTTCAGGGTAGGAGCTGAACGGAGCGCCCCATTAGTTTTGAAAATTTCGCGAGGATTCGTCAACCGGCGCCAAAGTTATTCAAAATAGAATTTTCAGATTTCCTATGGAAACACGGTCCTAACTATAACTATCTACTGGCGACCGCCAGTAGATAATATATATATATATATAAATATTCCAATCGAAGCTGCTCGCTATATGGAAACACCTCACACAACGTTGTGATTCACCTCTATTTATTGGCAGGCTGCAGCAAACTTGAAAGAGCCCTCACAGCAAGAGTTCAACGCCATTCTCACCATACGCGTTTCGGAAACTGCTTTCCTTCATCATTGGCTTGGCTAAAGGGGGAAGGCCACAGCGTACATTGTTGTTCAGTGTTTTTATATGGCATTAATCCCCACCCCACTGGGCATGAGTTCGCTGTGTATTCTGGTTGTGGAAGTCCCAAAATTATAATTCCTTCGTGTTTGCCGCTTTGCCTTTTCCTCCGCAAATAACTCCCATCGGGTCGCTGATACAAGCAAGTCCAGCTTGCTGCATTATTCATGCCTCACCAACAGGCACATTTTTCCGTTTTCGTGCCCCAAAGTCAGAGCACACGGACCTGCGAGTCTTGCAGTGGGGTTGTTTCCGTGGCCTGAGCGGGCCACCACATATTCCAATCGAAGCTGCTCGCTATATGGAAACCCCTCACACAACGTTGTGATTCACCTCTATTTATTGGCAGGCTGCAGCAAACTTGGAAGAGCCCTCACAGCAAGAGTTCAATGCCATTCTCACCATACGCGTTTCGGAAACTGCTTTTCTTCATCATTGGCTTGGCTAAAGGGGGAAGGCCACAGCGTACATTGTTGTTTAGTGTTTTTATATGGTATTAATCCCCACCCCACTGGGCGTGAGTTCACTGTGTATTCTGGTTGTGGAAGTCCCAAAATTATAACTCCTTCGTGGATGCCGCTTTGCCTTTTCCTCCGCAAATAATATATATATATATATATATATATATATATATATATATATATATATATATATATATATATATATATATATATATATATATATATATGTATGCATACACACACCAAAGTTTAAAGAGACATTAGTAGTAAATGGAAATGTCAGTTAAAATATATCATTTCAAATTAACAAAAGCATCGTGGGCGGCAAAGTTACAGACTTCTGGTGACCTGACCATTCCCGAGGCTTCGAGGTGGACGGCAACCCGGAAGTCAACCGAACGTATCCGGTAGCGGAAACACGGAGCCCCCTGTGTACTAACAGCGGTTGGAAAATCGGCCTGATACAAGCGGGACACAGCCGAGTGAAACCGGAGGTCTCAAGTGGATCGTTCGTCCAGCGAGGAGGTGACAACGGCGTGTGCTGCCAAACGGATCAGGTACGGAACCGCGTTAAAATCGAACACAGGCGGGGAGGCGTGCACCTGAGGGGCTTGCTTTTGACTTAAACCTCAAGAGGGCAGGTCCCGTTACGGGTCACAATACAACAAAAAAACACGCATTGCAAGCACACCATGTCTACCGCAGCGCTACGCAGTAGGGAATCGGCTGCAGAAGGGATGTTCACTGATACACCCTCGACATCACAGCCCCAAACAAACAGGGGGACTAACAAGCAAACAACTAATGAACAAGGAATAAGGGATAAATATCGTGTCCTGGAGAAACTCATGCGGCAGGAACAGTCAAAATGGTGGGAATCAAAATCCCTGCAGGGATATTTGGACGTGGGGAGAATACCGAGGGGACTGCGAATTATGATAGCCCCTAGTTATGACACCCCGAATCCCCTAATGATGGCTGAGTGGGCAGAAACCAACCTGGAATCATCAAGAAGGTTGGTCCAGATATTGGTCAAATATGCTGCCATAGACCGCGATGCTCTACAACTAAAAATAGATGCCCTGGAAGCTGAAATAAAGGCATTGGATGATCCCCAACAAAATAAACTGCATGAGGAGATGGTCAACCGACTATTCAAAGAGGAAGAAAAAATCAAACATCGTAAGGCTTTCAAATTTCAAAGGGATAAAGAGGATTATGCGAGTGGGCAGATCTTTACTTTCTCCCGCAAATTCGATGTGTACAGATCAAAGGCTGGAGGCCAACAAGGGCAATTACACAAAAATGCCCCTGCACCTAATGTGCAAGATGAAACAGCTTCTGATTTGAGCTCAGCATTGGAAAGCGAGTCAGAAGCGGAAGGAAGAACAGATCGTATGCAATTGAATACCATTAAACCAACTCTGGGGGAGGAACTTGATTATATGAGAAGGAGTAGACGTGAAACATTAAGACCTCGCAGTCAACCGGCAAAAAACGACGAACAATATCCAGAAGGCAAAGGAGAAAAGCAAGGCAACGCCGCCTACAACAAGCATCCAAACAGGGGGAGAGGACGGCGAGGAATATGGAGGAACAGGCAGTAAATAATTCCCCTCCTACCTCATCAACAGCCAAAACTATAATCAATCTGGCAGATATCAACTTAACCCAGGCAGAAAAACAGTTACTATCCCTAGGGTTATCTTATTGTCCGCAATCTGATTTTGATTACCCGACGACTCGCGTGGATGTGTATAAATTCATTCGGAAGTTGAAACTTAAAAAATTCCATGAACTCAAATCCCGGTCCAGAACGGAAACCACAGATGTGACATTCGACACTAACGAAACTTGTGGACTCTTGGTCGCAGACTTGGAGACCCTTGAAAATCTGAGGGATTTGGCAAAGGAATCGAACATATCTGCGGGCACATCAAGCCAAAGTATTTCGGCTGAACACTACGAAATGGATCGATCATTGGAAACCGACACAAATTTGAAACCTACTACTCCTTTCAAAGTAAAGTCAAAATTCATGCCCATTATGTCTCGTGATTCCATTGACGTCTTTAATGAACAAGTCGTGGCTCAAATCAAGAAACTGAACATTGACATCAATAAGCAAAAAAGGAAAATGACCAACCATGAACGGCAATACAACAAACTTATGACAAAACTAAAAAAAGAAAATAAAATAGTTATCAGAAACTCCGATAAAGGGGGAAATATTGTACTTTGGCCTATGGATAAATATTTGGAAGAAGCCTATTTTCAGTTGAATGATGTGCAATGTTATCGCAGAAGTACAACGGCGAAATATAAGGCCATGATAAATCAACTTCATTCAAAGCTATTGGCCTGGAAAAGTGTGGGACTGCTATCCATGGATGAGTTTAAATATTTAAAGACAGAACACCCACAGACTCCATCCATGTATTTTATCCCCAAGTCCATAAGAATATTCCGAAGCCCCCCGGAAGACCGATAATATCAGCTATCAATGGGCCACTCGAACATATGTCCCGCTATATTGACTTTTTTCTCCAAGACCATGTGAAGACACTAAAATCATTTGTGCAGGACACTGGGGATTTTATCAAGAAAATCGCTAACATCCAATGGCAGGAAGGGTATTTTCTTTTGGCCTTAGACGTATCCTCATTGTATACATGCATTAGGAATCAGGATGGGCTAAAAGCAGTTGATCATTTTTTGACAAACAGACCATTGCATTATGTACAACACAATAAGATGATAATGGATATGTTGGGGTTCTGCCTAGAGAATAATTTTTTCATGTTTAAACATCAAATGTTCCAGCAAATTCAAGGTGTAGCTATGGGGGCCAGCTTCTCCCCTAGCTACGCATGCCTGTTCATGGGCTGGTGGGAGGAGCTGGTCCTCATGAAAACATATGAGCAGACTTATAAAGAAAATATCGTATGCTGGTTACGTTATATAGATGATCTCTTTATTGTTTGGAAGGGAACCCAAGACATAGCAACTGAATTTGTTAAGTCATTAAATGACAACGATGTAAATTTGCAGTTTACATCTACTATAAGTAACAAAAACATAACTTTCCTAGATGTTCAAGTGAATATAACAAACAACTGTATGAACACTTCACTACATCGTAAGGAAACAGCAGGGAATACTCTGCTTCATGCTTCCAGCGCCCATCCCCCGCATCTAATACACAGCATTCCCTACGGGGAAATGCTTCGAATACAGAGAATTTGTAGTGAGAAAGAAGACTGCTACATTAAGCAACAGGAATGCAGACAGCGATTCCTCGATAGAGGATACACGAATACATCAATTAAAAATGCGATTGATAAAACTAACAGGCTTGCTAGATATGAGCTCACACAAAACGTGAAAGCAAGCAAGAAAGAGGAACAGACGCATACTGAACCCACTAGACTTATTCTAACTTATTCAAAGCAGGAGCAGCAAATAAGAACAATAATAAGAAGGAATTGGCCAATAGTTCACGATGACCCCATAATTGGTACACTATTGCCTAAACAGCCGGCCATTACATATAGAAGAGCGGCTACAATGGCCAATGTTCTAGTTAAGAAAAACCCTGAGGAAAGTGAGAAAGTGGGATGGTTGGTGGCAAGGAAGGGCTTTTTTAAATGTTCTGTATGCAAAGCATGTAACTATGCTTTAAATAGAACCACCTATCAGACAGCATTTAGTGGTGCGACAAGAGCGATCAGACAACATTTGACTTGTCGCACTGAGTTTGCAGTATATGTGTTACAGTGCACCTGCAACCTACTATATATAGGTAGCACGAAGTTACAAGTCCACAAGCGCATATTGCAGCACATTAGAGCCATCACCAACAGTGACACGAGCTACCCTGTAGCTAGACATTTCAAGGCGCATCATGAAAACAACTTAAAACATCTTCAATATTTTGTGATAGATGCGATACCCCCACTCGGCAGAGGGGGGGATCGGGAACAAAAACTCAGGCGCCTTGAAACACGCTATATTTTGGAGCTAGATACCAAATTTCCAGGGGGTCTGAATACTAGTGAGGATCTACACACATACCTTGACTAGAAAGTGCGCATTATTCAGATATTGGTGCTCTAGTTGCTTCTGCAGGTAATATTAAGAAATGAATATTAACTAGTGGGTAGGTGGTGACATTTGTTAGAATATGGAATTGTAGGTATGAACCATTGATTTTATACATCATGATTGTGTAGTAATTGGTAATTAATATTTAATATTTAACATTTAATATTTAATATTTATTGTATTTTATTTAATATTTAATATTTATATGAAAGATACTCTTTTTAAATACCTACATTTTATGTTCTGCATATTTTACCACCAGCACATGAATCTATGTCTCTCCTTTTTACCTCATTGATTTTAGAGTTTATGTCTTATTGTTGGTTGATTCATTTAAATCGGTACAGACAACAATGATGGATTGGCAATGCTGGTATTTTACCTATTATGCAAGGAGAAGGTGTGTTTTTTTTAAACGGATCACATGTTTATATTTTGGAATTTATTTATTTATTATATTCTTATTTAATTATGTATATACTTGTATATTTCTAAATTCCACACATGTGTGATTTTGACTGCTCTTTGGCAAAGTATACCCAAACAGAGATCTGATGCATTTGGCAGTCATTTAATCTCCCGCATTACATACGTTGTCTGTCCATAATACCACACCGGTCTCAACTAGCAAACGCATGGCACATGAATATCTCCAGTCCATGATACATTCTATCAGAAGATCCAGCTCAGACATTGAATAGTCTGGGACATAAGTAAATAATCCTTGTTATCGTTATTACAATTAAAGACTGAGGGAGGTCATATAGTTTCACAGCCCCTCAGCACAAGTTTTTTAGCACTTTTTGCACATATTTGCACTTAAATTATTTCTTTTATACACCGGTTCCTTCACTAATATTTTTAAAATAATCATTACACGGGTTTATTTTAGTTTCACACAGGTCCCATGTAAAACAATCTAAGCAAACAATCGGAAAACATACAGTCACTAGGCATTTAAGCCATTATTTAACTGTTTGATATGACTCTATGAACACAAAGTTGTATGAGTTTATCAATAATTGACATGTCAAAAACGTATTCTTACAAAAGTTTTGACAGTGATAGAAATTGTGAAACCTATAGGTCTGTCTTTTAAATTAGACATTGCAGTAACGTTTCAATGTTTTCCATGTTTACTCACCATGTGACCATGTAATTTCACTTTAAAAACGTATCCTCCCCGTGTAAGCGCTGTCATGTGATCAAGGCAGAGGAGCTGCCGAAACGCGTCATGGTGGAAGGTGTGCTTGTGCTTGCGAAATAAAATCTAATAAGCACCAAATTGGGTCCATTCTCGCTTTTTCCAGCAGTCCAGCAAGGAGAAGTGGAGCGAGCGTTCTGCTGATATATATATATATATATATATATATATGTATGCATACACACACCAAAGTTTAAAGAGACATTAGTAGTAAATGGAAATGTCAGTTAAAATATATCATTTCAAATTAACAAAAGCATTGAAATTCACTATCTCAAGCAACTATAGTCCATGCCCTAAAGTAGCTAAAACATGCTCCCCCGCCATGCAACGTTGTTATCAATTATGTCATTTCAGATGTTACAGTGATGTTAATAATGGTGTCATAGTGATGTCATGTGCAAGGTAATTAGCAGTGTATGGCGAGGACACGAGTTGTAGTTCATTTAGGGCAAGAGTTATAGTTACTTGAGATAACTATCTCAGTGATCTACCATCCCGTTAACCATTGTTTTCTCAGTGAATTTCTATTTTTTTAAATTTAAAGTAACACATTATTACAATTCCTAATCTATAAGGTCACTTTCACCTTTGTTTTTTTAGAGAATGTACATATTTTTTTTACGTACAGTAAGATGTTACTCACCATGCGCGATGTGGGGTTGGGCACAGGGCCTAGCCTGTGGCCAGGCCCTGTACCTAACCACCACATGGGTGCCCAACCCCCACCGCAGACCAGGCCCTGCACCCCAAACACCTGTGAGTGTCCAACCACTTGCTGGCACGCACAGCTGAATGTCTCATGTAACCATACAAAGGGTGTCATTTTACATAGGGCAGACCTACTGGCTTTGTCAAAGTGTAAACATATAAAATGGTGGGCCTATTGCCATTATCAATGGGTCACCACACCAACATATAAAAAGCAAACCTATTGGTTTTGTCAAAAAGTCACTAATAGCTATAATCATGTGTATATTTCATAAATTCGTATATTGCAAAGTTAAATAACAATGATTGTCTCAAATTATTTTTAATAAAGGATTTTTCATTAAAAAAAAATTAAACAAGGGTTTAAGTCTGTTTTTTAAACATTTTTCAAGCTGCAAAGTGCAGCCTTAGAACTAATCCTAAGGGGGTTGTTTACTACAGCTGAAGGCCATGCAGCTCCAGCTGTGAGTGCTTTACAAATATGTTAAGCTCGACTGGGGTCATGAATTCAATGACCCAGGAGACTTACTGTGTGTGTGTGTGTTTTGAACATTGTTGTTGAGGAGCTTTTTCTTTAAAACAAAGTGGTTGGCCAGGTGCCCACTTGGGGCACCCAAATACCAAAATTTTGTTGGGGGCCACACCAGTGCCCCCGCAGCCCCAGCCTACTCACGTTGTTTCTACCCAGGCAGGAGCAGCATTTTCCACTGCTTCCAGCCGGGCAGGGACTAAGCTGTGTTTTCTGCCCAGGAGAGTGCTGGCAGGGCATGCTCTCACTCTCCCAGGCAGAAAAATGAGTGTCCTGAGAAATCGGAACACCGGAACATTGCTTGGATGTGGCCCTGGGGATTTAGTCCCTGGGTTCTCATAATGCATGGCAGTGGGCATTTCATTCCTTATAATACATGGTAACAGCATCATATTTCACCAAACTCCTTAAATTCATGGTGGCTTGCTCTTTCATATGAAAGAGACAGTATAGCTGCAGATATGAAGAATAAAAGCACAATCTTGTGTGCGATTAAGCACACCAAGAAGCAGTTATTAACTGGGGGTGTTGACAAGATGGTCGCTGCGACAGATGCGCTTCATTGAGCTACAGGCAGGGCTGCAAGAGTACTGCTATCCTACTATGTGCCAGTGGCAGAACCCACTTAATACAGAGACCTGGAGCTTGGCCAACTTAAGGAGAGCAATGCAGGCCCACCTTCCCTCTCTGGTGCTGGGAGGCACACCCAGAATTGCCAGCCCATGTTGTTGGATGAGGCGGGGTGGATCCTGAGATTCTCCCAGACCGCGCCTGCTTCCCACATGGTGTTGTGGTGACTGTGGTGGCCACATGGAGGTGGGCTGCATAGAGGGGACCACGCCAGGGGCACTGGATGTAGCCTAGAGACTTTAGGATAATCTCAAGCATGGGGTCCGGACTGGGCCATCCTCTGCTGTGCCTTTCAAGTGGGAGGGCCTTGTTCCTACCCGGTTTCCTATGCGTGCTGGACTAGGATTGAGTCAATGGAGTACTGCATCAGATGGGGCATCTGTAGCTATGATGATCGAGCAGTTTACATAAACTGCATAGTGGGTCAGTGCTCCTCCTGGCTATTTCACAGATGCATTAGGGGAGCCCCCTATCACTTGAACGATCCATGTGGAATCTAAGCTGGGAGCGCATACAGGGAAGTTTACTACAATCCTACAGGTGATGCTGGACCCAAAAATTACTTTGGAAATAAAGATTGATGCAGTTACGATCAAAGTGAATCTGCTCAGAACTAACCATAAAAAGTTGGCAGAGCATGTCAACAACACTGAATCTTTCATCTCCATGTGCTCTAGGCTTAAGGAAGTGCAGGCCCGGCTGCAGTCTTTGAGCACGGAGGTGAAGGAGCTTAAGCTGTGAGTGGAGGGTTGCTCTATGCATAATAATATCCGCTCGCTTGAGCCTCCAGAAGCCAGTGGGCCCGACCATTGAGCTGTTTCTGAAGGAGTGGCTGCTGTCCACGGTGTTTCTGGGCCGGCACCCCAAGTTTTTTTCAATACTGAGTACACCCACCTCCTCCTGGGGCAGCACCGCATGCAATGGTCGATTGAATTATCAATTGTAAAGACAGGGACCAACTGTTGCAGCCCTCCAGAACAAGGGGACCATGGCTGTACAACAGCAATATTATCAGCGTCTCCTTGGACTAAACTTCAGGTGTACAACTACAATGACAAGATTATCAGCGCCAGCCCAGACTACACTGCAGACATAAAAGTAAGAAGTAGCCCCTTCATAGCTGTTAAAAGACAACTGCACTCAATGGGTGTTGAACATCGCCCTTCTTAGCGAAATTCCCTAAAACGTTTTGCTTTTTGTCCTCCTGGTTTTTCCCGACTCTCTTTTCATGGCTTTAGTGCTATGCGCACTTTCCCATTGTACTGCAGCAGGAAAGAGAATGTGCGTCCTTCCTACACATGCCAGGAAGGGGTGCTTACTTGATTGGTTTAGGTTTCATACCTGTGAGTGTCATTCAAAAAGGTAAACCACATTCCCAGGACGGGTGCTGCACTGGCTAGTAGTGGGACGCAGCACTGATTGTGTCACCCACCGGAATAGTCTGTCAAACATGTTTTATGCTCAGGTTGCCCTTTCGCACTCATTAGTCAAGACAGAGGAGGCCTTTCACTACCACCAGAGCACCCCTAGGGTATGTCCTGATGGGTGACATTCAGGTTGGTGAGCGGCCAGGTAGCTACATGTGCGTGTTCTCTAGCCGGGTAATGAAAAACCCCCATGTGGGTTTTCCCTACCTAGGGGGTTAGCTCTTCCCATGGGACACCTCCTGGGATTTGCTGAATCGCTTGATGTGGCTTTAGGACCTGGGCACTTTCCCACTGTAAATGCAGTGTGAAGGTGTGCGCACCCTTCATAACCATGTTAGGAAGTGGTGCTTAGATGATGTTCTTAAACATGTCACAAGCCTGCCGTTGCAGGCAGGTGTGCGCTCTTGTTCCAATGATGTCCTTAAACATGTGTTCATCCTGCCTTTGCAGGTTGGTGTGAAGGCAATTGCGTTTATGCTCAGGCTGGCCTTTCTAATTCACTATCCAATCCTGAGAGTACCATTCACCACCACTAGAGCATCCCTGGGGTACATATTAAGGGGTGGAGCAAATGGTAGTTAAAAGGTCCCACCTATGAGGTTAGCTCTTCCCATAGTTTAGCTTAGGAAAATGGTGGAAATTACTTCAGGCTGCAATAATGTTTTGCTGTTGGGTGGCCTCTCGATGCCCTGGGCCACAGCACTGTGGTGTCTCATCTCTTCCTCTTGGCCACAGAAGCCTGCGAGGCACCAGCTTCCATGATCCGGTCGACCACGCCCACAACCAGGCTCAGCCTTTGCCTGGCTTCCGGCGACTCCGTCTCCTGCTTACCGACTGGGACTTTGTCCAAATGCAGGGCGACTGGCGAAAGGCAAATGGATCTCAGGAAGATTAGAGAGAAGGAGAGCACTTCTGGTCTCAGCTCCCCTCTCCCTTTGCGGACACACACCAGGCATGAGCAGCATTGCATGCGCTAACCACAAGGCTACCCCCTTCTTTACGGAGCTCCACCCACAACCAGGCAACAGCCGCCTGGCTTCCTGATCACAGCTCTCATTACGGCAAAGTTGCAGCCCCCCCCCCCCTCCGGGCTTATGAAAAGTAATTTCAGAAAAGCGCCTATCACGTGCTTTAGATGAGTGGCACATCGCTGAGGTTCATAGCCATGGAAAAAGGTGATCTTCATGCTCCAGGCTTCAGGACACACAGGGCAGAGCTGGGCACAGGCAGTCCAGCACATAGGGACCCCCAGAAGACACAAGCTGGGTCCCACAGCAGTTCCTCCTAACGCCCAGCAGTCCTTCAGCTCCACGTATGTACAAAGTTTAGCCCAGACATGGGGTCAGCATTTATTACCACTATTCCAAACATACCACGCTACTTCTCTATTGTCAGGAAACACCACTGTAACACATATCAGGGAATCCCCAATGTGTTCCTATGAGAGGGCAGCCTCACAGTAGTGAGAAACCAAATAGGCTGTTTGTCACTACCAGGACATGCCACATAGTTAAGGCCCATGTCCTACCTTTTACCTACAGCGCACCCTGCCCATAGGGCTAGCTAGGGCCTACCTTAGGGGTGACTGAGAGGTAGTAAAAGGGGAGCCACAGTCATGGCACCCACTTTATGTGCAACATCATAGTGGCAGTGAACCACGCGCAGGCCCTGCAATGGCAGAGGCCTGCGACAGGTTTGAAAGGCTACTTTGGTGGGTGGCGCAAGCAGAGCTGCAAGTCCACCAGTAGCATTTAATTTACTGGCCCCGGGAATATGAGATACCACTTTACAAGAGACTGATAGGTAAATTAAATATACCAAACAGGTGTAGACCAATCTTACCAAGTTTACCATAGAGAGCACATGCACTTTAACACTGAACCGCAGTGATAAAGTGCCAGAGTCCTAAAACCACCAACACCATGTGAGAAAAATTACCAGGAGGAAGGCAAAAAGTTTGGGGATGACCCTGCAAAAAGGGCCAAGTCTAACACTGTGTATGTTGAATGCATACGTTATTTAGATACATCATGTGTGAAGTCTCCTTTGTGACGCTTAGTGTATTTAGTGTGAGTGAGTGCTGTGCCGATGCTTTACAAATTGCCTCTGTGATAAGCCTGACTGCTCAGTGCCAAGCTACCCAAGGGTAAGTACAGGCTATACCTTGAGTGTAATCACCCACCCCTGATGGGAGTGGTAGGTTCTGTCTGGCTAGGCCCTCGCCTCAGCCAACCAGAAAGTGGCAGTTCGAACAATGGGCATGAAGTACGCTGTCTTATTCCCTGCCAAATTGAAGGTGGTGGAGAATGATACAACGCACTTCTTCCCATCCCCTAAAGAAGTTTGGACCTGGCTGCAAACCAAAGAGGTGGGGTGAGGATTTTGGAGCAGGGTGGGAGGTTTTGCCAGGCTGATAGGATAGGGTGTGCGCACCCAGTCTACCATTGAACAGGAGGCCTTGGAAATTATGCAAGTGGTTGCCAATGTCCTAAAACACACCAGAAGTCCATTTGAGGTTCTGGCACCCTACATAGATCAAAATCTGAGACTGGGTTCACTGGCACAAGAGATTCAGATATTGAGCTGTCACTGAGTCCTAACCTGATGCCCAGGGCATCTGATAAGATGATTTGTTGAGTCTCTTAAAACCTAGGGCTCATCGCCCAGAACTCTACCACATATGGACACATCATAGGTTTTGATACTAGACAACGGCGCTCCCATCTACCTACCACTGTGGCTTCAATGGAGCCACACACAGAGGAGCCTGAGCCACGCTCTCAATGTCCAAATGGACCAAGATTATTAGTGTCATTTATGTACTCATCTGGTTATACCTACATTTTTGTTATGACAATGACTATGTTCTCTTTTTTGCCGTGGGTGTGATGTTGGGATTGTTGCTCGTGTTTACACTTTTTATAGTATCCAGGCAGGCACATGTTTTGGCCTTGGGTGAGTCATATTGAGGAGAGGTATGTGTGATGTATGTTGGGGCAGTGAGGCTGGTGTTGTCAGGGTGACATCACAAAATTCCTACAGGAAAGTCACTGGCACTAGCCTTAATATGTTACCTTGAAACATATACAGCAAGGTCAGTTCCAGCAAATGTCACCGAATCCATACATACCTCAGGCGCAGACACATACATATAGCATATCAAAAGGAGACTCATCTCATAGGCTCTGAGCTTCAGACGGTGGCTGGCTGCATGAGGGGGCAGATTTAGGGAACCACGTATACCGCATTTGGGCATGGGGCCCTGGTGTGGATTGTACCTAGGGTCCCTTTTGTGAGCCATAATACTTGCCTAGACAATGAGTGAAGGTTGGTGGCTATTTAGGCGACACTGGACGGGGATTTGATAACACTGGTAGTAGTATATGCCCCTAACAGTAATCTCTATGCATTCCTGGACTCCCTTAATCCATGACTACTCCAGGGACTGCATGCCCTAAGCTTTTGGGTGGTGATTATATCTGTGTACACAATACTCACATGGACAGGTCCCCGCTCCCCTCCCACCCCTCCCAGGTACTTCGGGCAAGACACAATATCCAGCGACGGACAAGTATGAGTTAGCTACACAATGCTTGCCGCCTTATGGACCCCGAGGCCAGGGAATACTCATTTTATTCACCAATACATCAGCTATGCATAAACTTAGATTACTGTTTTGCAATGACACACACGATATGGCCTAGGTACTTACTAAGATTTGTGGATAGTGAGTACATAGGCCATACCTTGTCTAATCATTGCACTCTTCATCTGGTGGGGCAGGGGGCAAGCACCTGTACCCAGGTGGAGGCTGCGCACAGAGGCGTTGCTCGATGCCCTCTTTCGGGATACTATAGATATCTGCATCCAGTGCTACTTTGTTGAAAACGAAGATACTGCCTCAAGTAAAGCCGTTGAATGGAATGCCTTCAGGGTGGCTGTGCATGACCGTTGTGTACCCACTGCCTGGAGAAGCAGATTAGTGTTGTACATGAGCATTCTGGAGATGAAAGGAAAGTTTTGTGAAGCTGAAAAGCTGGTGGGCACAGCATGGGGGGCTGAACTTTAGGTTAGGGGCATGCAGAAAATACATGAGAAACAGGTGCAGCACTTAGGGCCTATGGACTATAGCGCATACATGTCCCTGCGGCATGTGGAGGGACATAGAGCAAGGCATATATTGGCCTGGTAGCTGAGATACGCTTTGGACTGTGATAGGTGCTATTAAGGACCAAGGAGCAGTGATTCCCCTTCCTTGAATAGACCCGCTACAGTTCAAGAACCATGGGCCAGATTCGCAAAAGTTATCTGAGACAAAATCATTTAGGAGTGGTAAAGTTAGGATTCCTAACTTTACTACTCCTAAACTGAGACAAAATCCTAACTTTATGACTTTCGGTATTCACCAATGGCATTTAGTAGTAGTAAAGTTAATCCTAACTTTACTACTACTAAATGCTTTTTGTGAATATCGAAATGGCATTTAGGAGTAGTAAAGTTAATCCTATCATATAGCGTATCAGAAGCAGTTTCACATAACATCATAAAAGTCTGACTTCACAGTACCTGAAGTGAGGAAATAGTTCTGAAATGGTGCCCAGATATCCTGCAGCCGAGAAGATGCAGGCAATAAGGCACTGTACAGTTCCGTTTTTTGACTACAATACATAAGTTCCTGCAGTCATTGTTCTTTCATTGGAGCTTTGTCATGGCCCCAGTGCTTCACCACTAATCCCTTATCCAACAACAGAGCGAGAGCTAAACATTTGCGATCATGAGGAATCTTTTGGACCCACCACAGTGCAATAAATGGGGTTATTCGCACCCTAAGATCAACCATCACCCGTACTCTGTGACCAGAAGTGTTAGATCGGTCCACATCGGCATGCCAAGTAAATAAAGTCTGCCTCCCCCGAGCCACATCAAGTACACTTAGAATTGTCACTCAAACCCTAATTGTACATTTTCCAAGGGGTGCAGTAGAGATGATGGAGAAAGCGGAAGTGTACATGACGTAATCTACTACTGATGGGTTAGGATTTAGGGGGATGGAGCCAACAGTAGGCAAAATGCGCTTGAGCACTAAGGTAATAGAGTTCCATAACTAGCACGGCGAATTCTCCCAGATGATATAGCAATGTCAATGTAGACCAGGCCATTTGTGGCTGTTTTCCTGCCCTGGCGCAGCACACTAGCAGCGTGTTGAGGGTTTGGAAAAATATTTTGTCAGAGTAATCGGTATATTCACAAAATAATAAAGAAACAGAGGCAAAACCACAATTTTTGTCAAACCAATACGCCCTGCCATTGACAATGGCAACCTAAGCCATTCAGTGATTTTGTCCCCCAGTCTAGTGATAGCCCTGCCATAAATTAAGGTCAATTCTTCCTCCTTATCTACACTCATCCAGACTCCCAAGTACTTGTAGGAGAGCACCCATATTAACGGGTTTTCCAGTTCAAAATTGGTATGCGCAAGGTGTGAGGGGAAAGACGTACGATTTTGCCCAGTTTTTGGAGAGTCCGGACCACTACCCACAGGGAATAAATTCTCTGGTGATGGAGTGAAGACCACTCTGCGGTTTAGGTACGTACAATGTAATATCTTCTGCATAGAGTGAATTTAAAAGGAGTCTACCTCCTAATCACAGGAAGTATACGCTACATTTTTGGTGCAATATTGCCACAAGGGGCTCCAGTGCTATTGCAAAAAAATAATTCAAAAAATTGCAGATAGAGGGCACCCCGGCCGGGTCCCGCCGTGCACCTCTATAGGCGCTGAGAACTGCCCATTCAGATACAATCTGGCAATTGGCTTTGAATAAAGCAGTTTAATCATCTGCCCAAAGTAGCGGGGAATACCCATACATTGTAGGGTAGTGAACAGGAAATTCTATTCAGGGGAATCAAATGCCTTTAGTGGCATTGAGGAAGATCACCGTAGCCTCCATAGTGTGAGTGATGCTTGCTAGTTCCTTTTATTCTATCTGGAGGGTTCTATTTAGGAATGTGTCAACTGTAGAACTCCACTTGTATTTGCCAAAACTCTTAGTCACTCAGGCCACACCGCCTATAAGGTTTCTTAGTGATGTTCTTTAGAACACTCCCCACTGTAAGTCACCCTTCTCTTTTCATCCATCTTAAATCCATTTTAAGATGTTCTTTATTAGAGAATCGGCCTTGTGAAATTTAATAAGATGTTTTTCACGATTTGATTTTTTTTTTTTGCAGCATAAAATCTGAACAAGCAGACAGAGTATGCACAAACTCCTCGGCCAAGATATGATTAGACTCAACAAACCATGAGCTAGCCGTTTTTCAGGCGTAGGTCAGAACAAATGCCAAAAGAAATAGAAGACTTTCTAATGTATATAATAAGTTTCCCCTTTCACATGGTTACATCTTTTGAGGTTCTCCTTCTGTTCCTCTATCCTTCAGTGACACTATCTATGCAGAATCCTCTTTCTCTATCACTTTTACCCCACTTGAGTTTATTGTAATGCTTACTAGCATGTACATCTCTCGGTGGAATTGTGCTTTAAGCGTGAACTACTGCCTCTCCACATTAGTCCCAATTCAATAAATTCTTCTTCCAATTTAGTGTCTCTTCTACCTCACTTTAAGTATGTTTCCTCAGCTGTACCCCGTCTGTTCCTCTACATCTGTTGACCACCCCCTTTTTACCAGCATACTGAGACTCATCCAGTTTATGACTTTTTTCCAATTGGCCAATGTTGTTGCTAATTTGATAGCTTTCTCCTTCATCCTGCTCCTACTGAGCAATGGAGAATCGGACAGTGTGCAAGCCTTCACTTTTATGGCTTTTCCCTCAGTCCTGCATTTGTCGCTAATTTATCTATCCTAGGAGAATCCAATTTGGAAATTAAGCCTTAGCCTAGTCCTTACCACATCTGTGTGCATAACCGTACATATTTGTGATTTTGTCCCTCCTGTCATGATGTCATCGCTATAATGTTCAATGTCACAGAGCATTTCGGGCACTTCAGGAATGTGTCCAATGTCTACTTTTGCTCCTTTAAGTATTGGTCCCTATATTAAACATTGAGGCTTCGATATGTTCTATGACAGTTGTGTGTATTTATAATGTATTTGTCCTTCAAGAATAGGCCCCCATCAGTCAGCAGCCTCACCCTGCCCAAATCATCAAGTCCATATTTTTTTAAGGTTTTCTGGTGCTGAGGCAGGCCTCGTGTGCGCATACGGAGATTGTTTTAATTGTCATTGGGAGTTGCATCTCCTGGTATTATGCCTGTCTGGTCAAATACAATAGACTTCTGCTTGATCCAAATAGAGGTAGTAGAGAACTGACTAGGTCCATTGTATTAAGCCATCAAGTTACTTTCCGTACCTCACTTTTCTTCATACAAGCCGGCAGTAAACTGCAACAGCGCCACCAGGTAATAGCCTTCCAAATCAATCATGATTCCTCAGCTCCAAATTTAATTGTTTCCAATTTGGCCCTACACTGCATTCCTCTGAAAAGCAATCAGGACAGCAGCTTATCCAGTTCCCTGAACAATTGCCTGAGGTACAGATGCTTTCAACCCTCAAGCACATATAGGCATCATGGCGGTACCACTATTTTGGTCAATGCTGTATGGGCCTAATACGCAGGCCCCTATAAGGTACAGTGCTGATTTATCCCAGTTAATTTTTAGTCAATATATTGTGCTAAAACGATCTACCTCATTTCAAACAATTATCCACTGTTTTATCAGACTCAGATGTTTAAAGAACGTCATCCCCATTGAGAGATAGTATGTGTTCTTTATCGCCCACATGGATTCTCTTACTTTACTTCATCTTAGGTAGCCTGTTCACAAGCAGTTTCACCAACCATAATTAACAGCAAGGGTGAAAACAGGCAACTCTGGGGTATATTCACAAGAACGTGTGCTAAACATCACCAAAGAATGTTAAAGCAACTTTACACATCGCAGCCTATCGCGGGAAAATAACCCTGTGTCAAAGTGGAATTCACAACAAGGCGGTACCATGCGATAGTCTGCCGAAACCGCGGACAATGTCCGTGATACAACCACCTCAATGGAGATAAAAACACAAACCACAACACCTAAAAACCTGCGATGGGCCAAAGCATGGTGAGGAAATCAGTGATAAGCAGTGCCAGGCTTGCAACACACACCAGGCCGGAGGGAAAAATCACCATAAAAGTAGAAAGAACACCCAAACACAAACTGACCAACACCCAATCACCATGAAGGCAGCCGGAGCAGTCGCAGAGGACGAGCGCAACCCCACAAGCACCTTGGACGACCAGCCAGGGACCTCGGGGACAGGGAAGGACAAGGCTAAGAAGAAGAGGAAGACGAAGTTCAGTCCGCAGACAAACAGGATCATAGTCACGGAGGTGATGGAACACCATCAACAACTGTTCGTCACCTCCGACATGTCATTGGGCACCAAAACTGGAATATGGCGGGACATCGTGGACAAGGTGAATGCCGTTGGAGAGCACAAGAGGACGAGGTCAAGAGGCAATGGAATGACATAAAGCGGAAGACCAGGGAGAAACTCGCAGCCAACCAGAAGGCAGCAATGTAGACTGTAGGTGGGGGCCCAGCGCCACAACTCGAGCTGGATGACATGGAGGAGCTGGTGTCGACAGTCATCAGTGTGGATACTGTGGCCAGAGTTGGGGGACCGGACACTGCTCAACAGGACACAACACAACCGCAACAGGGTGAGTGACCACCAGGTACTGGGGGGACGGGTGAAGATGGCTACGATGGCACACATGCACAATCATGCAGAGCACAGTGCACACCCTCAATGACTCTGGGTCATCGCCCAGATCCATAGACTTTCACAATGTACAATGCCATGCTGTCTGTATGTCAACATGTCCCATGCGGCTACATACATGTGGGCACATTGCAATACACCATCTCCTTCACATTGCAGGGCCAGCATCAAAACCCCCTGCAGAGCAGTCCCAGCCACTCTTCACTGATGACGAGGAGGACAACCCCAGCATCGACACCCAAGCCCTCCTAGACATCAATGACATCATCCGCGACTCACCTCCAGGATCAGGGCTGACCAGCTGCATCAAGGAGACCCCACCACCACCCAAACCACCCAGTAGGAGGCACCCACAGCCCTACCAGTCTCCCGAGACCACCAGGAACAACACATGGCCTTCCAACGCCGTGTGCTGGAGGCCCAAATGGAGACGAATGAGCAGGTGCGGGTGGGGTTCGACCTTATGGCTACCAAACTGGATGCCATCCATGGGTGTCTAGACCGGCTGCATGGCCTCCAACTAGCCCTGACTGACATCGCTGGAGTCCTGACGTGGAGAGCAGAACACCTGTCCGCTCAGAGTGGCTCCAGCGATAGCAGCCGTAAGCTGGCACACATGAGGAGGCTCATGGAGGACATGGTACGTATGGAGGTGGAAAGGATGGCAGCCACCGCTGTACATCAGCAAAATGTAGCTGGGATCTACCATGCCCTGCAGATCATCATCATAGCATTGCTGCCACAAGGCGTGGTGCAGATGAATGCTGCTGACCCCACACCATCCAGATCTCTGCCCCCTGGTGTGTCAGTACCCCACAGTGCGGCAGGCGTATCCATTCCAGCACCTGATGTGTCACTGCCACACAGTGCCCCAGCCGGTACTGCAACACCCACAGGTGGGGCAAAGCACACATCTGGGGATGAGGACGTGGATGGGTTTGTAATCAGGAGGCACTAGCTTTCATTTCCGACACCTGGCCTGTTCCTGCTTGGTGCCGCACATCGCCACATGACCCCTGATACACTCCAATGCACTCACCTTGGACAGCGACATGGACTGTCATATCCTCTTTGATGACCAATGACACGGCGACCAGACTGCGGACTGTACCCTTCCTCTTCCGCAGTACTTGTCATCCCCGAATGTACTCTGGCTGGCCCTCCACTCATATTGTGTAGTGTGCTCGGCATTGCCCTGTTCCTCTCCAGCTGCAGGACTGCACTGGATGTGCAATAAACATCCAGTGACGCACTGCTGTGTTATGTCTTTTTTCATCATCCATGTATGATTGTGTTGGTGAATGTAGGGACAGTGATGTCCCTTTCGTCAATGATACTCTTCCTGTGGGATGCTAGTCAGAGGGTGTTACTTTGCATGTTGTGTACCAGATCCCGTGAACACTACAACAGGGACACACGCATCAGTCACTTCCATGTCCGGAAATGGACTGAACCACACCCAGATCCCACGAGTCATTGTTGCAAGCCCTACGCTGGTCCGGCGTACAGCAGGCCAGACCACTCCTCTTACGCTCCAAGGGGGGGCCCTCATTACCACCTATCGCAGGCGTACTCGCTGGTGGTGTGCAGGTCACTGGTCTAGTTGTCAGCATGTCACAGCCACTCCGAAGGCAGGTTTGCACGCACACCACACCCATCCAGCACAGGCGTCACAAGCCATGTGACTCTGCCAACATAAGGGGCCGACGACGTCACATTCCTCTCTGCCGGTCGAGACTGGATGACGGACGCTCCACGGTTCTCAATCATAAAGGGCCAATGAGTTGTTGCGCACAGGGTTAGTGGCACCCAAGTCCTTGAGGCCGTCACGGGCCTGCCACCACGTGGCGCTGACTGGGGTTTCACAGGGTTAGTGGCACCCAAGTCGTTGTGGCCGTTACGAGCCTACCACCACGTGAAACTGACTGGGGTTGCACAGGGTTAGTGGCACCTGGAGCATTGCGGCCAGCACAGGCACCCCGCCACGGGACGGTGACTTTGAGTGCACTGAGTTAGGGGCACCTTGAGCTGCTGAGCAGGTGTGCAGCCTGCGATGATGCCCCGTCCAGGCGGTCCGGACAGCTCAGGTTTTGTGGGCCCTGTTGGACCACAGTGTAGGCCAGAGCCAGTGGGCAGCGCCGGCCTACCACCAAGTGGTGTTGCTTCCGGGATCACAGAGTTGGTGGCACCTATTGGGCTGAGCGGGTGTGCAGCCTGCGATGAGGCCAGGTGCACTGGTATGTCCTCTGCCATAGAGTAATCAAGACCCAGCACCAAAAGTGGGACCTGGTGGCCTGCGTAGCGGGGTGGCATGGTGTGGAGTGTGCCATGTCTGTGGGCCCCGGGCTTGTGGCTTGCAACGGCACGTGGTGGGACCTCCTGTCTGCATTCTGGTGGTGGAAGGTGAGCAGTGCGGCCTGGGTGTGCATGGGCAGGCATGCTCCAATGGGGGACGGGAGGTGCTGGGGTGCCTCTGTCTGGGTATGCAGGGGCGGGCAGGCGATGTTGTCTTGTGCAATTCTGTGTACTGTGCCAATCATGTATCTAGACTCTCTTTCAGATAATGGGCCTGTCTCAGATGTGTGACCTAATGAACTGCACTACATGCCGGCAAGTTGTTAGAGACACACTGCTGGCAGCAGGTGAGCAGTGTGGCCTCTCCCCCCCTCTTCTTCTCTCTCTCTCTCTCTCTCTCCCTCTCTTCTTCTCTCTCTCTCTCCTCCTCTCTACTTCTCTCTCTCTCTCTCTCCCTCTCTTCCTCTCTCTACCCTTCGCACTCTCTTGGTCCTTTGATGTGCGCAGGACACACCTTCTCATCATGATTTTTGTTTTGCAGGCTGTGCCTACGGATTGGCCCGAGGGGAGCCGCAATGTGTCTTCATTTCATTTCAGTGTTCATTTTAATAAAGTTTGATTTGTTGCTTCGGAAATTAATGCGTGATGCTCATTTTTGTGACGACACATGCATGTTACCAGTTGTGATTCTGCGTCATCATGCAGATAATTTTGTACGTGTTTGGGTGTAGCTGATGTGGCATGTCTTTGGTCGGAGGGGTGCTAGGGAGGGGGTGTCCTGGGGGTGGTTGCGGCGGGTGTTGTTTCCCTTTCGGCCCTCCGGGCTGCATGTTCAGCTGCCCGGGTGCATCTGTTGTTCTTCAGGTGTGGCTCTGGGCTGGTTTCCCTTTTGTAGGCCAGGCTGTGGTCCGACTTAGCACCAGGTCGGAGCAGGTGATATTTTCCCGGTGCTAACGCGCCTTATCGCCTGTTTTATGTTCTAATCGCAGTTCTGGCTGTTCGTTGTGAATGTTGTGGAGTGGTGTTGTCGCGGCTTTTGGCACGGGAACGCCTACTCTGCATCTCATTAGTGATAGTTGCGGGGGTCATCCGCGGCGATGATTTTTGCGGCTGCTATCGCGGGTAAACTGGTGCTGTGGGCTGTTAACACCAGCTTGTGAATAGGGCGATCGATTTATCGCAACTTTGGCTGCGATAAAGTGCCGTTGACTCGGCGATAGATCCTTGTGAATATGGCCCTCTGTTTTCTCCCTCTATCGAGGTCCAACAAGGTCAGATTAGTGAATACTCTATCTGTGGATTTGATATATGATGACTTCACCCTCCCCCCACTTCCATTTTGACAAAACTCCATTTCTTCTAGCACCTGTACCAGATATTGGCAACCTACGAAATCAAATGCCTTTTTGGCACATTTATTCTGTTCTTCCAGTTCCTCCTTCATCGCATGAACTACCGTTCTTAGTATAAGTGCTGTTCATCTGTCCGGAAGGAATCCAAGGATCCACATTTATACTTTGAATTAACTGTTACACCAGTTTCCGTAAACGTTCCATATCCATATTGATCATGGACAATGTTCTGTAATTTTTTACATCTAATGGTGGTTCTTTATTTGGTTTAACTATGATTGCTACTCTGGGACTATCCCAATCCCTGTATTTTCTTCTCACCAGTTAATAAATAAATAATATTCTTTCCTTCAGCATCTCGTCTATGAACAGTAAATTAAGTGCATTTGGCATTGTGCACAGCCCTTTTTGAAAATAATGTATGCCTTGTGTATGCATCAATATTCTATTCTCATATTTTATGGTCATGTACAAGAGTTCAGTAGTTTGAATTTGACATGGGTGCGATGGATTCCTTCTTCAATAACCAGACCAATAGTTTACCCAATTAAGGCAATTCTCTGTGTAGTAAGCGTCTCTATGAGCTCTTCTGAAACTTTTCTAACTTGCCCTGGAGTACTCCCAGTCTTCCTTTCATCGTTAATTGTGTGAATGGTGGCAGCAGATTGTGCATTTGTTTCCCTAATGTAGATACACCCTTCTAAGATATTTTGATAACCCTTTCCAAAGTTTAATTGTGCTAGTAATAATTCCCTTTTGTGAAAACCCTCAGAACTGCTTTCAATGCACTCCATTCCACTCCCCTACTAGAGTTCAAGCCTGCAAGTATTTCTGAGGAAAGCCTCAGCCTCCGGGGGCTAGGGGGGAGGCTTATGTCGTCTTTTACATTTTAAGTACAGTCATGAGTGGTCAGAGATAGTTGTTTATTCATTTTCAAACTTGTAAACAATATTGCATGATCACTTGTTTATCCTCTTTTGCAATTTATGTATGTAAGAGTAGAGAGAAAATGTGTTAGTGTAGTGTCCTTTTTCTACCCACCAATCACATCTTGTTCACACCCTGTTAAATGTATTCACCGTTTGTGACGGCTTCCCACTACTCGGAGGGTTGCTATCCATTTGACCATCTAGAATGCAGTTCTGGTCTCTACTCCAAACCATTGTTTCACTTATACATTTGCCACATTTATCTTGTAATGCCAGATAGAACAACCTGTCTGCATCTCATGCATAAAATATTAAACAATGCAAACTCTAATACATCTAACCTCCCCATAATCCCTACTTATCTGCTGTATTGGTTCACCTCCTCGTGCTAGTCCAAGAAAGGTCACCACATGCCTACTCCTCTTGAATGTGAGGATTGGAACCAAGGAACCACCCTTTCCATATTTTCTTAACTTTTTATCGTTCCTCAAATGTTAAACTCTTCCAGCAGGAACCCTATATTCACCCTATTCCTTTCTCCCTCTTTGGAAAGAATCATTAAGATACCGCACATTTTGGCTTAGTATTTGTGTGCCCTAAGATTTGAATTTGACTTAATATTCACTCTCAGATTGCTCTCAATTATTTCATCATCCTGGGGAAATTTAAAAACCTCATAATTCTTCAGTTTTCCGTAGCAGATAATGAAATCAGACAGCAGGAAAGCATACCTCTCCAGAAGGAAACTGATATGCTCAATTTCGAAAATCTTTTTTATTGATGAAAAACACATCAAAGGACACCACAAAAATCAAAACAAATACAAAACAAACCATCAAACTGCACAATAAGTCATTAAAATATGAAGTGGTCCAATAAAATAATTGGGGACATTACCTAAAACATACCAGAATGGAGCCCAAGTGGAGAAGTCGTATTCATAACTAATTCCAATGAAGCACAATTACAAAGATTTGTTATCAATCGCAAACGGGGAGTTGACATTAAAGGGGGGGCACAGCCAACCTCTGTTATTGTTCCAGGGGGCCCAAATTCGCATCCATTTACTTGGGCAACCTCTACTCTCGTATACCACTCTCTCAACATGCATGCACCAGTCCATATTGGACTCCCAATCAACGCATTTCAAATCAACCCCTCCTTTCCAAGTTCTAACGATGTTCCGCTTAGCCACCATGCATCCTAAAGTGACCCACAATTGCTCCGGTCTGGACAGATCAGTGGCATCCCAAATGTTCAAGAGACACAACCTCGGGGTAGCCTCCACTTCTTTACAGTTAGTCTGAGATAAAACAGAGATGACCTCCCCCCAATATCTTTGAAGAGTCGGACAGTCCCACCATTGATGCAAATAAGTACCTACTTGGCCGCAAAACACGGGGACACAACGAAGAGTCTAAAAGACCCATTTTAACCAATCCGGTGCTGGTGTAATAGGACCTATGCAATACTTTAAGTTAAATCAATTTAAACCGGGATCTAATCGCAACCTCACGGGGTGAGGCCAGGGCCTCCTTCCATTCCTCGTCGGAGAGCTCACCCACGTCAGAGCACCATTTTGCACAGACTTTATCAAGGGGGTCAGGTGAGTTATTGAGGAGTTTGCGATATGTGAGAGATATGTCTTTGTTAGGGAGATAGTCGTCCAATAACCTATCCTTAAAAGGGGAAGACACCGGCAAGTCCTTGCCTCTAGAAAGCACCTTGGTCAGTACGCTGCATACCTGAAGATAGCAGAACGTTTCCCCCTCATGTAGTTGGAATTGTTGCTGCAAATCACTGAACGGCACCATACCGCCTCTAACCCACAGGTCGCCCACCCTAGACAGGCCAATCAAATCCCATTTATCAAACCCGGGTTGCCGCCCAAGCGTACCCAGGTGACAAGAGTCAAACAATGGAGTCGCCTGCATAATTTTGCCCTTCCAGCCCAAGGCTGAGTTTGCAAGGTGCCAGATGGAGACTGTCATGGAGGTCGGGGTGAACTTGGGCTCCTGTTTTGACCCACCATACAAGGCCCTTAAGTAAGTGCCAGGTAGCATATTGTGTCTATCCATCCGATAGGCCGGATCATCAATTGGTCGATGCATCCAGTGGTTAAGGACAATAAGTTGTGAGGCCCAGTAATATGATCTGATGGACGGCAAAGCTGTTCCGCCATCATACCAGCTCCTAATAAGTTTGGTGAAGGCGATTCGGCGTGTGCCACCATTCCACAAGAGGCTGCGGAATTCGGACTCGATAGAAGTGAAATACTGAGTTGGGACTAAGTGTGGTGTATTCTGCAACGCATAGAGGAAGCGAGGGAGCGCCTTCATTTCATACAGCGCCGCTCTCCCCAAGAGTGTAAGAGGAAGAGCCCTCAAATGTACATCTGCCTTAAAACGTTGAAGGGGGGGCAGTAAATTGCGCTGATAAAAGACCGCCTTGTCTGTCGTGATGTAGATTCCTAAGAATTGGAAGCCATCAGTAACAATTTTAGCACCACAACTCGACGGGAGAAGGGGAGGGTGTCCACTCAGGATATATATCAGGGATTTATCCCAGTTAATAGTATAGCCGGAGTACTTTTGAAATAGGGTGAATACATGGAGTACTTCATGGATCGAAGATCATGGCTTGGCAAGATAAAGCAAAATATCATCTGCGTAAAGGGTCCACTCAGGTGACCACTTTAGTCCCCGAATCCAGGGGTCCCCCCTGAGCTGTATAGCAAGAGGTTCAAGCGCTAAGGCAAAGAACAAAGGGGACAGTGGGCATCCCTATTGTGAGCCGCGCCCCAACTCAAAAATGACCGACCTTCTTCCGTTCACCGCAATTCTCGCCAAGGGTTTTGAGTAGAGGAGACAAACCCACAACATAAATCGGCCACCAAAACCATATCTTTCCAGCTTTGCAAAAAGAAAAGGCCATTCGATCATGTTGAACGCCATTTTGGTGTCCAAGGACAAAATGACCGAGTCCTCTTGGATAGTGGAGGCCCATCCCAAATAAGCGATGCAGATTAAGTGCTGTGTTCTTGGTCGGCATAAAGCCGGACTGATCCAGATGAATACATTTGTGAAGGAGGAGTGAGATGCGCAGAGCCAGTACCTTAGCCAAGATTTTGACCTCAGGGTCAAGGAGGGAAATGGGCTGGTAGGAAGAGCATTGGTCTGGAGGATTGCGTTGCTTATGAATGACGACTATATTACCAAAAATCAACAAGAGAGAGAGAGGGAATCAAAAGGAGCACTCTTGATCCCCCAGTTCATATAGTCAAAACAACGAAAGAGTGTGCCTTCTCAGGAGAAGAGCGAGCATAAAGAATCAGACTTGATTCTTTAAAAAGCCCTCACTCACCAACCTAGTTGGTGACATGCTTCATCATAGGGCCCCACCAGGAAGGCCGAGTGCCTCCCCGGTGTGCTTCAATGCCAGAATTACTGCGGGGCAGGTTCGTGTTGTCTGAGTGACAAGTGAAAGTGATTGTGAGGTGGTTTTAAAAACTTCAAGATTATGTCCAAAAATAATTGTATTCGTTGGCCAACTAGACACAAATAAAAACAAAGTGAGAGATGTATGAGCTGGATAGATTGATCAGCTATGTCTCACTGTGCGTGGTCAACATGTTTCTGCCTATATGATGCTAGTGGCTAGGCATTCGTCAGGACCAAAGTGTGAACCTCGGTGGTATGGGCACTCTAAGGCCCACCCTAACCACGAGGTCCAGAGTGTGAAAAGAAACAAAAATTATAGTAACCTGCTGTTACTGAGGAATCCTTCCTCTTTGGAGGAACCTAAAATAGCTGTAACGAAAGACACACACAAACAAACATACAAAAAAAAAACAGTAATTGTACAGATTGCAGTAATCGTGCGTTAGCCATTTGAGTTTCATCATGCACTTGTGCTCTTCTCGAAGTGCACTATAACCTTACCTATGGATGCTAGAGTGTACTATAGTGGGTAAAGATGTGCACATATTTTCTCACATTATCGCTAATAGTAGTGGCTCAGCCAGCTCATAATGTGAAGGTACCTTGTTATAAGCACTATTTCACCTGCACGCCAGCTAGGGCATTAACGGTATCGGTGGGTCTGGGGAAAAACGCTATCTTAAAAGAACATGCCGGTGTAATTTGGGCTAGTGAAAAGAAACGCATTTACGAAGATATCTTACATGTGGTGTAATGACTGATCTTGGTACGCGGTGGTGGCTAGTAGGCTAGTAGGCACACCCTGTGGGTAAAGAAGCGAGGGAAAAGTTTTAATCTGATGTCCAGCGGCAAGTGCATTTACTTATCTCGTAATGTAGCAGTGTCTCACTCACGCCGTCAAAGCCAAGCACCCGCTCGGTACCTGCTGCAGCCCTTACTGACCGGACCCCGTTATTGGGTAATCCGATGTGCAAAGTGTTGTTTTAAAGGACTGGGGAATCAAGCAAACGCCGCCCGGACGGGGGCGTGGGCATCGCTGTAAGCATCATTGCGTGTGCGTCATCAAATGTGCGTCTATGACGCTGGGTCATTTCTACCAATCCTGGCAGTGGACACTGATCAGGTGCCCAGGGGCACGTTATAAACTGCTGCACTGCTAACTTGGTAGGTGCTGGTCCTCAACCAACTTTATTGGTATCGACAAGGCACGATGCCGATAGTTTTTTTAAACGTCCTCTTGCACACTTGCATCGTACACTCTCAGCAGATAAGGGATAATAAGGGAAGTCACGGTCTTATACAGTTCAATCGGGATTCCACAAGGGCCTATGGCCTTCCCGGACTGTAGGGAGGAGATGGCGTTAGTGGTTTCATCAGTCGTTAGCGACTTATCTGGTTCTGCGACCTCTTGGGAGTCAAGACACGGTAGTGGCAACTTAGCGAGTAGCACTGCCGCCTCCTCCTGAGTAGTGGAGGACATGGGGGAGTAAACCCTGGCAAAATAAGTGGCAAAGGCGTCTGCGATACCTATTCTATCATGATGACGAACAACAGTATCATCCACAATTTCAGCTACCCATCTATTCGCTAGCTCCCTCTTATCAAGCCAGGCCAACAACTTACTAGGCTTATCGCCATCAATTTCAATCTAACTGAGAATCTTCTATTCCATGCCAAATGTCAGTGAATTACTTTCAAAAGTAGGATTCAAGCCAAAGTGATTAAATTACACATGGAAAAAAAATTAACGAAAAAGATAATTGTTTTCTTCTTCATTTTTCCTCTGCGATTCATTACATTCAAACACGTTCTCTAATCTGAGTGTAGTTTCTTGTACTCGGAGGAAAATTAATCCTTGTGGGATGACTAACGTTCTTTTTGCTCATAACATAAATCCTTCAACTATACTTGTAAAGTTGTATCAATACGTAGAAAACACCAAAGGCAGGAATGGGTGATATTTTATACTCCTTTAGTCAAAGGAGAAAACTCCAGCCACAGTACAATGCAGTTCCAGATCCAACGTCCCAAGCCAAGCAGTTCAAACTCCCAGTTCATAAACATTCCATTAGAACATGCCATGTAAATGAAAGGCAGGGAAAGAGAGAAAGAATATAAACAATACTACACACACGGCCTTCCCTAACACAACCTAAATAACAGGAATGATATAAAACCAGAAATTAATATACATTAGCACAAAAACATATCAAGGACTACTATTTCTATAATGTATTCCTTATATTAGGAAACAAAATATGTAACAGATTAATTTCTTGATACAACTACTACTCGGTTGAAGTTCCAGAGCCTTCCATCATCTACTTTAACCCACCCCTTAAAAACCTTGGTCACCTTACAGGCATTACTAAAATGTGAAGAAGTAACACCAGAACTTCTTGGGTGTTTCACTCTCACCATGTCCCCTACCCCATGTCCATATATTTGACAGCTTTACAGAGATCATACCTCCTTTCCTTCCATCCTGAAGATGAGCCTCTCTCAACTTTCCTCTTTCAATCTGGTCTACCACATGAGTTAGTTCTTTGCAATAGACACTCACCCACGGAGGACACACTTTGGTATGAGGATTGAACTTCCTAAACAGAACAGACTAGTCCCTGCAGGTGTACATCTATATTCTTCCACTCTACACTTCACCATGTCCACCCAATTTGCACCTCTCTGTTTAGCTATTTGAATCGTTTCCTTCGGCATTCTGTTAATTCTCCCAACCATGCCACTGGTTACTGAATGGTGCATGGAACATTTCTTAGGCATATTGCCTCTTCTTTCCAAGAACTCTCCCATGACCTTTGAGGTCAACTGCACCCCATTGTCCATCAAAATGCTCTTGAGATTTCCCTTTAAAGGCAAACACCTACGACAGTAGCTTAAGAACAGCTGCTGTGGTAATTTATGTGGTAACCACTACCTCTGGCCACCTGGAGACATTAGCCATCGATACCTAAAGGTTCTTGTGGTCAACCCACCTCTAATGGGCCCTACTGTATCAAAAGCAACACCATCCCACACTTCCTTAGTAATCTCACAGCTGATTATTGGTGAAGTCCTCACCTTAAGTGTTTTATCCTCCAATTTACAGTCACAACAATCTCTAACCTTTCTCTCCACAACCAAATCCATTCCAGGCCACCAATAAACAGTCCTCAACCTTTTCTAAGTTTTACAAATGCCTTGATGCCCCTCATGGGCTCAGCACACAAGATGCTCTCTAGCACCTGCATGCGAAACTAACCTGCTACCTCTCAACATAATACTATTGTTGACAGCTTGTTCACAAGACACCTTGGCATATCCAGTAAATTTCTCATTGCTTGACCAAATGTAATTTTCAGCTCATATACCATTGCATACACTTTCATTGCTACATCACTCTCTAAGTCAGACAACCATTCACTTTCAGAAATATAACTTGATGTAATGTCACACACCTTGACATCTTCCATCCACCATGTCCCTTTGTCAACTCTTATTTCTAGTGCACCATTTCTCAACCTTGATAAGTAATCTGCCGATTTATTTTCAACCCGAAGTATATACTTAACCATAAATTAAAAAGCCTGCAAACCAACAATTCATTTACATATGCATGAAGAAACACTGTCTAAACTTTTCTTCCCAAAGATTTTTCAATGGTTTGTGATCGGATTGCACAACTAAATTAACACCCCACAAAAACTGTTTACATTTTTTCAGTGCCCTAAACACTGCTAACTCTTCTTTTTCAATTGTAGAATATCGTGATTCTGCCCCTTTTAGCGATCTTGATGCAAATGCTATTGTGACCTCTTTGCCATTTTGCATTTGCTTAAGAATTATACCAAGGCCTTTGTCACTGACATCAGTAACTACACAACATGGTAAACCAGGTTTAAAACTCTTAAGAGAATATGCTGACACCAATACTGATTTGATATCCTCAAACTCTCTTTGACATTCGTTTGACCAGACAAACTGGACTACCTTCTTGAGTAATTCCTCAATGTAACATGAATGCTTAGCAAAATTAGGAATGTTTCTGGCATACAACTCAGCTATTCCTGGGAAGCCTTGTACATCTTCTTTTTTGGTGGGTTGCATGAGTTTATTTTAATGGAATCAACCAATTCTTCCTTAGGTTTGACCCCTTCCTCTGTGTTCACATCCCCGATAAATGTTATTTTTGGACAGCAGAATTTACACTTCTAACTTTTAATAGTGATATACTTAGAGCAAAAAATATTCAAAACCTCTCTGACCTTGTCCATATGGTCCTTGAGAGATTCTCTGAAAAACAGAAGCCACAAAGCACAGGACAAATGGCATCCTATTAAACCTAAAAACTCCAAAAGAGGTTATAATTGCAGTAAGACCCTTGGATTCATCACACAGTTTAACTTGGTGGTAAGCAGAACTTAGGTCTAGAGTGGCAAAATATTTTGGATTGCTCAGCAAACATATAATCTCCATAATGTTGGGTAAAGGGAAATTATCTTCTATAACCTCTTTATTAAGATGTCTAAGATCTACACAAGGCCTAATATCTCCTGAGCTCTTTGTGGCAACCAGAACTGATGTAACCCATTGGGAAGCCTCTACTGGTTCAAAGAAACCTCTGTCTGGAGTCTACTTAATGCTGTCACCACAGCCCCCTATAAACTGAATGGTATGCTCCTGACCTTACATGCAACAGGTTTTGCCCTCACTTTTAAGCAGATGCGGTGTTTGTACCCTTTGACGCACCCAATCTTTGCAAAAAACATCAGGAAATTCATTCCAAACAATTTCATTTATAGTATCCATCTTCCTGATCTGAACTTGGGGATATATAATGGGAGTGAGAAACATTTCCAAACGTTATTGAATGGGCCAACTTAACACATATCTCCCTTCACCGAAACATACATTTTGGCAAACGCTTAATTTCCTCAAAATTGTATATTTGCCTCAAAATTCAACCTACTAATTCAATGGGTTTGCCCCAGTAACAATAAGGGGTGACATCACGATCACATAACTTGACCTTTCCATCAAAATATTTAGAATAATGAGCATCTGAAACTAAGGATAGTCTAGCCCCTGAGTCCATCATCATACACACACTGATACCATTAAGTTCAACAGTATCGGACGGGTGTTCCAAATGAACACTTGTAATACAATTCACTTCACTCTGTTTTCATCTCCGGTGCCTGCCTCTGATGTGGGTGTCCCTCAGGGCTCCATTCTCAGCCCTACCCTCTTTAATATCTATCCATCCCCCCTTGCATCCATGGTACAGGAAGAGGGTGCCAAGATTGTCTCCTCTGCTGATGACACACAGCTGATTTTCACCTGTGATAGAGGCTTAGACTTTGATGGGGCAAGAATCAAGGACTGTCTCACAAAGGTGTTCAACTGGCTGAAGATTAATCAGTTTAAGTGTAATCCAGACAAAACGTAAGTGGTCTTCTTTGGAAACCCAGAAGTTTCAGAATGGCGCTCCTGGAGACCCGAATATCTTCCACCTCCACCCGTAGAAAAGTAGAAAGCTAAAGATTTAGGGATTGTGATTTATAAATCACTCTCCATGCATTCTCAGATTCATAATCTCACTGGCCCTTGTTTTGGCATACTCCGTATGCTATAAAGATTCCTGCCGCTACTTTCACTGGAGAGCAGAAAGATAGTGATGCAGGTGATGGTAACCTCAAAGCTTGATTATGTCAACTGCCTGTACCTTGGCCTTCCTAAATCTCTGATCCAGCATTTACAAGTGGTTCAGAACGCGGCAGCCAGAGCCATCATTAAACCCAAACCTAGATCTAATATGACTCCGATTCTTGCATCCTTACACTGGCTCCGCATAAAAGAACGGATAGATTTTAAAGCCCTGACCATCTTTTTCAAAGCGTTTCACAAAGTAGGAGCCGGCTACCTAATTAAACAGGTTAGTCACTACACTACCTCTAGACCTCTGCGCTCTTCCAATGCTAACCTGGCCTGCATCCCGAGGATACGTCTGGCACTCATGGGAGGCAGACGTTTGGCTGTGGCTTCCTGGGTGAGAAAATGTGGAACAGCCGCCCGGAAGCCTTGAGGTTAAACACAAACCTTCTGTCCTTCAGGAAGAACCTAAAAACTTGGCTTTTTAATCACTAACTGGGTCTTTCTCACTCTTTATCCCACTGCTGTCAAGGCACCAGGACACTCTGGCTTGAGTGGTTGTGTGCTCAAATAAATACCATATTTCATTTCATTTCATTTCATTAATTGTTTGGAGAATGACATCCTATTCATTGCTTATTCACACTCCACTAACTTTCTCTACAGATTTGCAGCATTAGGCATAATGTCCTTTCCTCCCACACAAGCTACAAACACTGCATAACGCCAGACATTCTTTAGAATTAGCCAAATGTTTAGGTGAAGCATACCTAAAACATAACAGCTCACCTTTACCATTACTTAAAGATTTGTTTTTTAGTTTTACAGCAATAGAATGTCTGGAAGACATTGTTTCTTTGGAGTTTTGCAACTAACAAATGCAAGACATGGAGTGTTTCACCAGTTTAGCATAATTAGTACCTCAGTGAACTTAGGATCATTTTTAGATCATAGTTGTTCCCTAATTTTGTCACAATTGTACACTAGCATTAACTGGTCCTCGATACTTTCTACAATAATATCTCAAAAATTGCAGGTGGAGGCAAGTTTACGGAGTGCACTAACAAAATCCTCAACTGACTCATTGTCTCCTTGTTTACATTTAGTAAAGTAATCCCTGTGTAAAATATTCTAAACCTTAGGTGAGAAATGCTTTTCTAATTTCTTAATTGTGGACTCAAACTCATTAAGGGAAGCATTCACTTCACCATCAGTATCTACATCAGGCAGTTTTTCAAGAATTACTTGTCCCTCCGTGCCTCAATAGTGCAATAATAATGTGTTTTTCCAGGAGACACATTTGCACCACAAACACGTAAGTAGTTTATAAAAACCTTTTTCCATTTTGCCCGTAGACGAAGAGGGTCACTAGGAGTCGTTATTAAAAATGGTGAATGAGCGATGTTTTGCATGGTTATACATCTATACAGAAAAAATAGGAGAGAAGAGAAAAGCAGAACACAGAAAACACAGAAAATGAATTAACTTGAATTAAAGATAAAGACAATTTACCAGTACTTGAAGAAGTACCTGAAATCCACCTAGAGGGATAAAATAATTTGAGAGATATCATTGGTTATAGGTGAAGCAATAATGCAGTAGATTCATCATAGTTTACTAATCAAATTTTATAACAGGAAACTCTGACCAGGATTTAAAAAGTCCGTTGCATGTGATCCATTTAAAAAATAACACAGAGGACTACTTGCAGAAACCTTCAAAAAGCACGCAACTGTCTGGGGAAGTGTCAGAACGTATATAAAAATGCTTGGCATTTACTTTCCACAGGACTACAAATTGGAACCAATGTTCCAGTAATTTGGTGCTGTGCAACCGACTGGGGAGCAGATTTATGGGCTCCAGGAGAAAAGACACCTCCTGTGTCAAATGCAGGCCATAAATGCCTCCTCTTTGTGCCATGGCCTGGAATTTCATGCAACATATGTAAGGCAGGAGATAAAGGAAAACCAGCCTGATAAGTCTGTTCTTTAATTTAGCCTGGCAAACAGAGATGTGAGGGGTGAAGCACCACATGGGCGGAGCGCAAGAAAACACACACTCTGGGGCATATTTACTAAGAAGTACCGGAGTGCGGAATTAGCTTTCCTGGCTTAATACTGCACTCCGCCACTTCTGAAACGCAGGGCTGCACCATATACCCAACAATATGGTGCAGCCCTGCATTTTCCCCATAGCTATCTCTAAATGTAGCTGCCTAGCGCCAAATCTAGCTGCCTAGTGCCAACGCAGACACCCTTGCACATGAGTGCAAGGGTGTCTGCATTGAGGGGAAGATTACTTATGTGCAGGAAGGTCTCCCTTCCTGCACATAAACAATCAATGGCGTTTTGCTGTTTCTATGTGTGCTTCACAACGCAGCACACATGGAAACAGCAAAAACGGGGAGAAAATATTTCTCTTTGCTTCAGGTTTCCCTGGTCTTAATTTTGGCACTGCCTTCTATTTACGCCACACACTCATACACCCACTCAGAAATTAACTGACAGACAAATACACACACTCACACAACCAGTTACTCACCTATACATTCACTGAGACACCTAATCACTCACTTATACAGTCAGTCACGCACCAACTCAGTCATCCATACAGTCATTTATAAACCCACTGATTCACCAATATACCTAGGTATATAGATTTAACACTCATAAACTTTTTGAAAACCTATGGGTTTTTCAGTGAATATATATATATCACTTACCTTATTTATACTTACCTTCCTGGTAAAAAATGCATGGTAAAGGCATGCGTGGTAAACGCCTGCGTTGCAACGTCGTACAACCTATCTTGGGTATGAATGGTTCCTCCAGAATATATTAGTGAATCACAAAATGTTTTGTTTGTGAGTAGAAATCTCTTAGTCTTGGAAACTCATGATTTTGTCTCTTCTAAGCCTGGAGTTAGACAACTCAATTTGAATCAGACCTGCATATTAGGTAGGGGTGGGCCGAATTTGCGAAATTCACTTTTGCAAATTATCGTGAAAATGTTAAAAATCTCCGCAAACACGCGGAAATATCGCGAAGATGCGGAGGTTTTTTCCCGCCCGTTCGCGGTATTTTCTGCGTGGTCGCGGCTCGCCAACTTACCCATGCGGTTGCTCGCGGGCGCGGCCATCTTGTTTTCACTTGTCTCGCGGTGCATGATCGCGAGAAGAAAGACGTGATCGCTCGACGAATGACGTTACTGCGGGCGCGAACTGTCGCGAGACAGCGCAAATGGCTACCAACAATCCAACATCTCGTGGAGAACGCGACCGGATCGGGAAAACTTGCCGGCGAACGCGGGGATTCAGGTAAGGCGATCGCACGCACGCGAGAATGTATTATTTTACAGCTCGAGCAAGCAAAAAATTTCCGGTAAAATGTGGATTGCGGAAATTTTGACATTTTCGCGCTCTCAAGTGGGACGCGAAAATGTCAAATTATCGCAATTTCCGCGAGCGGAACGGAATTTTAGCCCAGGCCTAATATTTGGGTGAAATTCATATGCTATGCAGACGAATGATACAACTGCACATAGAAACAGTTTTGTTACCTGAACCCTATACTTTGGCCACTTCACATCCATTCATGAGGCACCCCTTGGGTTTTGAATAAGTATCAAACTGATACAAAGCAGAATAAAGTATACAAGGTGTAGAGCGCTTTATTATATTGCGGACTGTGGTTTATCCATTTGTTGTGTTGGTTCTGAATGGAATAAGCAAGGAAGGCTTTCAATTTACCCTGAGAAGATACTTAAGGACGTCTAGTAGAGCGCCAAAGCAAAGATACTGTGATCATGTTTATTAAGGGTTCCTAGAAACACATTGGCATCAGGAGCCAACATCAGTGTCATGGTCTAAATTTAATATGATGAATCCAGATCCGCGCAGCTCACTCCCAGTGATAAATGACGTTCACAGTCAGAGGTAAAATGTGACAGAATGCGGTAAATGAGGTCATGGTGTTGGGTGCGCACTTTCACGCTCACTTTTGAAACCACATACTGTCCTTACATAACAGGGCCTCCGCCTACATGTATTAATCAGAGAGCACGTGCATTTCTGAAAACAGGAAAGCACAAGTGGGGCACTGATGCGAAGACGATGGGTCTCTACATGTGAGAGTTTTGAGTTTGCACAGATCGGAGATTTTCAAAACCCTCCACTGCTTACATAAACAACAAAAATAAATGTGCTATGTCACTGAGTCTTTTTATTTCATTTTAAGAGCAGGTCACATTTATGAGAGCCAGAAATAACATCTGGCCATTCTTGAAACAAAGACACGAAATTCAGAATCCTTGGTAATTAAATAAAAAGATGCACTCTCCCTCTACTCGATCAAAATACAATCATCGATATTCACTGTACAAAAAGACTGTCAATGTATCATAGCGACAATGGTATTGAAGGAAAAGAGAGGGATATCAAAACTATAAATATTTATTCATAAAATAAAGTCACAGCATTTCATTTCACGTTCAGCTGCCGTATTGTTCTTGAATGGTATAACCACCGACACCCTGATTGCATGCAAGCAATGTCTGTGCCCTGCTGTTTCTCTGCCGCCATATTGTTAACGGCTGTTGCATAGCAACACTGGCACACGGGGATCAACAGTATTGAATGCATCGGATAACATTCCTTTTCGCTAATCCTATTCAGAGGTGTGACGTATCTTGGCAAAAACGACTCCGATATGCCCGATAAGCTACACAATTGGTAATGTTCATGCTTGGTTACAGTTCAAATTTCCCGAAGGTGGCAAACATTTACAGTTCTTGCCCCCAATCTCGCTTCTTATCCCGGACTTGGCCAAGTTTTCCCATTGCAATTTTTGTTCAAACAAGTATAAAACACATCAGTGAATAAAAAAAAAAAATGCATCATCCCAAATGCAAAAATCGCAATTTAAGTAATCTCTAAATTGCGATTACTTAAATTGCGATTGCATTTAAGGAATCTCAAATTGAGATTCCTTAAATGCAATGCATTAAAGTACAAATATTAGCGATTTCGCTAATAGGGGGAGCAAATTACCATGAAGTTGAACTTCATGGTAATTTGCAATAACGTTCAAAAATGCACTAAAGTGCACTTTTCAAAGTTCCATTTTACACACACACATGCCCTTGGGGCATGTGTGTGTGCAAGATGTACTCATATGCAGATTTCAGGGGTGCAACAGGGTGTCCTTTTGACACCCTGGCACCCTTGAAATTGCATGAGCAATTTGCGATTCTCTAATTGAGAATCGCAAATTGAGAAAGTCTTCCCATTCATTCCTATCGGCCTCTAGGCCCATAGGAATAAATGGGGAGGTATTCCTTAATTGCGACTCGCAATTTGCGAGTCGCAATTAAGGAATGTTTAGAAATCGCTTATTTGTAAGCGATTTCTACATGCATAGCCTTTTGCTATTCCTTATTAGCGAATCCTTATTTTTTCGCTAATAAGGAATCGCAAATGGCATTGTTGATGCATGTGCCAGCTTCTTCTTTATTTGCGAATTTTATAAAGTGCTGTGTCTTTCTTTTTGATCACTTCAGAGCACTAAAATGCTTGGAGCTAAAGGTGAAGAGAAGATAAGACACCGGTACGTTCAAGACTGCTTTATTCAGTCCCCGTCCGGCAGTAACTGTCGATCCCCGAACCCCCGCTACCTCCCCGTTCTATCCTGAGTTCCACGCAGGGAACTCACCCAACATTCTACCTCAACACCCCCCCCCCCCTTCCGATCGTACAAAATGATAAAATGATAAAATATTTATAAATGAATGAATGAGACAGTGGAAAACAAAACACATGACATATTCATGAAGAACAATAGCAAGGAAATTAACTAAAAGGGTATAATAGGAAAACAGATTAACACATTTCATAATCGCTAAACTTCGTGGGGCATACCTTTGCCCTGACAGATGCTCTCAAGGGAAGTACCCCTCCCCCCCTTGTCATACGCTCTCAAGACAGCATTACTCCTGGTCAGGATAGGTCTTGAAGGATGTGCCATAAGTCTGCCAGATGCTCTCCCCGCAGCAGAGCCATTGGACTGGGTACAGTCACCCTTGACAAGAGAGGAACCAACATGCACCCCATCTTCCTCCCTACATACTCAGCTTTTGATCTGGGTACAACAGAAATAAAACACTTGTTCCATGTCTTTCCATTTTCTAATACCATAACATGTTCCTTCACCTCCATCACCCGAACAGGTGCAGAAAAACGTGACCAACCCTTGTGGACAAAACCCGGTCTCTTAATTCTAACCCAGTCACCCACCTGGACAGTTAGAACATGATGATGTTCATTCGTGGAACCATACTTCTCCTGCACGGAAGTCCTCACATCTGCTACCTTAGCCATTTTCGATGCATCAACGGTTTTCCTTTCAAACCACTCTTTATTGAGCTTTGTCCCCGCAACTCTCCCCCTCATCAAAGTAAAAAGAAACATCCCTGTGCCTATATGAGGAGTAGTTCTCATGGCCCACAACATATCATTCACTGCTTCATTCCAATGTAACCCATTGATGAGTGCAAGCTGCAATTGAACTTTGATGCAACAATTAACCCTCTCCACGAGATCATTGCTGCGGGAATGATAGAGAGAAGTTAAAATGTGCTTTATACCAGAATCAACAATAAAAAATTTCCTAAATGTTAACTGGGTTGTGTTGTCAGTTGTTGTTAACAGAGTGTGTGTTAGAGTCACTCAGGTCCCAGGGTGATGGTGTGAAAACAATCAGGTTGATCGGAGTAGAAGGTACTCCTTCTGGAAAAGAAGACCCTCACACACCCAACAAGCGGGTGTCTTGCTTCATCACCGGGTCTTTGCTCCTTATCGGGCCGGCAGTGCAATGCCCGATCAGGCACCCCGAGGGGGCCTTCCTGTCGGAGATCTTTATTTCCAAACGCCGGTGAGTGAGGTGTGTGGGGAGAACAGTTAATTATGATAAATGGTGTAGGTGCAAGTGAAGTGAAAGATAAGTGTACTAAAACAGGGGAAGGTGATCCACTTCAAACAATTTTAATAAAGTATGGTCACCACCCTGATTAAAAACAATCCGCACATCTCTCACCATTAGGTATGTGAGTAATATGTGCTAAAGGGATAAAAAAGGTCGACATGTTTCTTGCCTAGGATTATATTGGTGGTGGCCACAACCTCTAAGAGGTGTCAATGGTGGCCACACGTACAGCACCCTAAAAACGTGTGGTACCGTGAATACCAAGAACACACAACCTGTGAAAAAAACACAAAGTTAAAATCATTGTCATATTAAACGATTCGAGGCATCAGGTTTACTTGAGACAACAAGTGATGTCAGACATAAAACCGTGGCATGCGTCGATTGTGAGCAGATATTAATACCAACTCTTCTGGAAACCCTTCCCTAGAAAAAACGTCTTTGAAGAACTTAATGATGGTATCCAAATTCATACTGTCCACAAATTTCACCTCGGGCCACTTAGACATATAGTTTATCATGGCCAATGCATACTTGGGTGTACTGCTCCCAACACCAAAAGGATCAGCCACATAAAACGTCAATTTACTCCATGGGGATTTCTTAACCACAATAGGATTGAAAGGTGACGGGCAAGTCACTTGCAACTTGTCACTGAGGACATACGTACAACAATTCCTAACATAGTGTTTAATAGCCCTGTCAACACCAGGCCACCAGAAATCCTCCCTTATCCTCGAATTCATGGCCTAGATCCCAATATGACCTTCATGGGCCAGAACCAGCACTGTCTCCCGAAGGCACTCTGGGACAACCAACTGCCCACCCCTATTCAGAATGCTCCAGACAATGGATAACTCTTCCCCTACTCTCCTGAAAGGGACCAATGCTTCAAGGGTATTCCCAGGAGTAGGCCAACCATCTACCACACACTTCATCAACTCTTGAAGGGTTCAATCATTCGATGCCGCATCTAACCATTAATGTTCAGACAATGCTCCTTTCGTAGTATCACCAATCGAACTCACCACACACAAAATTTCTAAATCATCAATATCCTCCTGAACTTCATCATTGTTCTTCCATCCAGGAAGGCCAGGGTAGGGATCCCTCTTCTAGGAAAACAAAGGTAATTAGAGCCTGGAATAAGGTAGGAGAGAAAGAACTTACTGAGCTGCTACTTTCAACCCAGGTTTCTCTGCCCTTGGAGGTGGAGGAAGCTTCCGTTGTGTACACTGCTTGGATAGAGGATGCCTGTCACATCTTAGCTCCTAAGAAAGTAATTACTCCCAAAAGGACACAGCCCATGGCTCCTTGGTACTCTCAGGAACTTAGGACCCAAAAATTGAAATGTAAACAACTGGAACGGTCCTGGAGGAAGGACTATCATCCAACGGATAGAGCTTTATATAAACAAGGCTTCCTATATTATAAACAGATGCTTTTTGAAACTAAACGCAAGTTTTTTGCCGGACAGATTAAATTAGCTAGCAACTCTTCTAAGGAGCTATATAAATTTGTTACCAGGCTTGCACATCCACCGCCTGCAATTATTTCAACCAGCCAGGCACTCTGTGAAGAAATGGCTACGTTTTTTCAATCTAAAGTAGAAGCTATTTATAGCACTTTTAAGGACCCTGTCAGCAGTATATCAGCGGATTCGTCCCATGACGTTGAGGCAGGGCCTGGACGAAAATTTAGCATGGATAGTTTTCCTCCAATATCCTACCTAGACACACTTAAGCTTCTCGTGTCTGCCAGATCAGGCTCACCCCACGATCCGTGTCCAGTAGCAATTGCAAAATTGGCCTCTGAACCTTTAGCCGGGACTCTTACACCCCTTTTAAATGCTATGTTCTCCGAAGGGCTTTTCCCTACACTGTGGAAAACTGCTTCTGTCATGCCGCTTTTAAAAAAAACCTAGCCTAGATAGTAAAGACCCAAGCAGCTTCCGCCCCATTTCACGCCTCCCTCTGCCCTCCAAATTGGTGGAGAAATACATGAACATTAAATTGAGCTCTTACTTATGTGAAGCTAAGGTTTTGGATCCCAGCCAATTTGGGTTTAGAGAAGGACACAGTACTGAAACTGCCCTTCTTAAATCCACGGAAGAGATTAGGAGAGGGCTGGACCAGGGAGGAATGGCGGTGTTGATCTTGCTTGATCTCTCCGCTGCCTTCGATACGGTCCATCATGGTGTATTGATGGATCGTTTAGGGGATTGCGGAGTGAGAGATAAAGCCTGGTCTCTCCTTAAATCCTTCCTCTCAGACAGATGCCAGACTGTCTCATTGGGTGAGTTTGTTTCCAAACCTTTTTCCCTTCCCTGTGGGGTTCCTCAGGGGTCTTCCCTGAGCCCTACGCTCTTTAATGTTTGTGTTTCCTCTTTGGCCCCTCTGATTGAATCCTTCGGCTGTTGCTTAACATCTTATGCCGATGATACCCAATTTTGATCTCCTTGCAACCAGGTCAGGAGAGGGCAACGGGTGAGAGGCTTCATGACTGTATGGGGGCAGTGGGAGGCTGGATGTTGCAAAACTGCTTAAAGTTGAATGCTGGGAAAACAGAGGTGATTCGGTTTGGGAACAACGTTAATCTCTGGACTCCTAGTTGGTGGCCAGAGGCCATGGGGACTCTTCCAGTACCCTCCAGAAAAGTTAAGAACCTGGGGGTTGTGCTGGATGAACATCTTGACATGCGTGATCAAGTAAATGCCGTGGTCTCTGCTACCTCTTACACCCTCAGGACCATGAGGAAAATGTTGCGCCTTCTGCCGGTTGACTGCAAGTGTACAGTGGTTACGGCCTTGATTATGTAAAGACTTGACTATTGTAACAGTCTTTACTTAAGTATCCATGAGCGCAGTTTACAAAAACTTCAGATGCTCCAGAATTCAGCTGCCAGGCTTCTCACGGGAACTCCGAAATTTGCTTCCATCTCGAGCTCAATAAAAAAACTTCACTGGCTGCCTGTAAAAAAGCGAATACTTTTTAAATCCCTTTGTTTGGTTTTTCGAGCACTTCAGGATACAGGCCCATTTTATCTGAAGCAACAACTCCAGTGGTATGTGCCCGGAAGATCGTTACGTTCATTAGGAGCAAAACTCACTGTAGTACCCACCACTAAGAGAGCTAGATGGGGAGGCAGAAGTTTTTCCGTTGGGGCAGCCAAGGCCTGGAATGAACTTCCTTTTAGCTTAAGAAATTGCAATGACCTATTTGCTTTTAGGAAAGTGCTCAAAACATGGCTGTTTTAATTCCATTGGTCGGAACCTCAGTTAGGAGGACTGTAGCAAGCGCCGGGACACCTTTGGGTAGTTGTGCGCTATATACGTTTTACTAACATAACATAACATAACAAGGGCAACCTTGAAAGGCAATCGGCAACATAATTTTTGACATCAGGCACATACTCCAACCTATACTGATTAGTGTCATCCCGCTTCCCTTGATGATGTCAAGAACAGTCCTCAGTCTGCTGTCATGTTCTGCCAAGGATTCCCCAAAAACTATGATGTCATCTTGGGAGAACGTGACCCTTTTGATGTCACTGCACAGATTATTCATCAACCGCTGGAATACAGCAAATGCTGAAGCTAATCCGAATGGCATTCGGATATATCAAAATGCTCCTTCAGGCGTAACAAATGACGATAGATGCCTAGAGTCCCTACTTGACTCAATCTGATTATACGCCGAAGATACATCAAGGGAGGTCAAATATTTGCCATTGCCCAAGGTTGATAACATTTCATTTATGTTGGGTAACGGTTGCCGATCCACCCAGATGTTAGAATTGAGATCTCTAAGATCCACACAAAGTCTCATAGACTTGTCAGCCATATGCGCATGAACGATGGGTGCCAACCATTCAGAACCTTCGATGGGTTTTATTATTCCGGTAGTACACAACTTATCCAGTTCCATTTTTAATTCTCCACGTAAGCTTAGAGGTACTTTGCGCACTTTGTGAGCTACAGCCTTTGGGTTGTGTCTGAAAACTATGCAGTACTGAAAACCCTTAAGCTTTCATAGCCGTTCACAAAAGACATTGGGGTAACATCTGGCCCATTTCTCAACTCCAATCTGGATGACTAAATTGGAGTTAGAAGCACTTGTTAAAGGACATGTGCTAGATATGTTGTCAACATTTTGTTCAGACAGTACCATGTGGGGATGATTGGGGTCTAAAATAATCCCAAGTTCACCTTGTTCATGCCAACCTAACAAATTACTACCCTCCTTGATGATGTACACAGATCCTATAGCATGTTTACTATCAAATCGCAAATCTGCATCAAATTTTCCCACAACTTCCACTCTTTTGCACCCATAAGCAAATATTTTGGTACAAGATTCATGCACAACAGTGGTCTCGATCTCACCAAAATCTTTTACGCTTAGCAAAGTAAACGGAGAACCCGAATCTGCCAAGAGTTCTATGTCATTCCTGTTCACAGAAATAGGACAAGACGGGAGCTTCCTTTTCCGTAAGACTGTGATGGGCGATATCTCTAACACAGTGCTCTCCCTTTGATCCGTTGAGGACAGCATCAAAAGAGTGTTGTTCTCGTCATCTGAGTCACCAAAATCTTCCCCAATGTTGAGTAATGTTTGCTTTGCACACTTGTGCAAAATGGCCTCTCATTCCACACTTGAAACACACTTGATTCAATGCTGAGCAATATCTGGCATTGCCCAGATGGGATCTGCTTCCACAGCGGAAACATGTGTTTTTGTTCTTTTCATTTTTGTCAGTCCTGGGTTTGGGAGAATGACCTTCAACATTTCGGAAAAGACTTGAATTGGTTCCTTTACTGGATTGCTCAGCGCTGGACTTGGTGTTAAGGTGTTTCACCTCCCCAGGTTTGGTACCTTCGTTCATTTCCTTCATGCATACTTGTGAATATTCAATACTTCTCTCTATCTTTAATGCATACTCTAGATCAGGATCTTCAGTTGATAAAAGTTTCTCTTGGATGTTTTCTATTGTTGGTCCTTTCTATCAATTGGTGCCTGATAATTTCATCCTTGAACTCTTTATAGTTGTATGTTGCAACCAGTGTTCTGAGACTTGCAATAAAGTAGTCATTAGACTCTCCTGGAAGTGGAGAACGTTGAAGAAACTTGTGGGTTCAAGCACAAAGTTTTTCTTTGGATTGAAGCGCTTGTCTAGGGTACTAATAATGGAGGCATACTCATCAATAGTTGTTGAAGAATCGCCATCCTCTCCACCCAATGTGAAAACGCTTACAATCTCCAATGGTAATATTTTCAAAATATTCTCACCCTCAGTACCCAGATTGTAAACTAAGAGTGCTTTTTTTCCCTTGGAAGTGAAAGTGTCACAATCAATTGCTTCTAAGTAGGCTTCAAAAGTTTCTTTCCATTGTTGTCAATATAACGGGGGAGTGCCTGGTGTTTGTAGAAAAGCTGCTGGTGCCACAATTCTCTCCATGGGGTAAATGCTATGGTAAGATTGTGAGAATTGTAGTAGATGCTGTTGTAAGAGTAATCATACAGGTAAATGGACTGTTTGCTCAGTTTTATTTGTTTAAAAAAAAAATATATATATATAATTATTATTATTAAAATAATAATATTGGAAATGCTTTTACAAAATAATAATATTTTTGTTGAGTTGCTCTTGAGATTGTATTCAAAACATGCACCAAAGCAGGCGAAGTTCAAATTAATTCTTTCTGGTGTGCTTGTCACCCATGACAGAACAGCTAAAAGAAGAATTCAGGCTAAACAGGTGATTTATCCAAACCCAAGATGGCTGTCACATTGAACACATGTGCGTGTGTTTCTAGAGGAATTTGTGCTTGTTTCCTTTCAACTTGCCCCAAACAGAGAAGATGGCCGCTGGACATGCAGAATGCAGCTCCCGCGACATGTGCGATGTCCAGATGCGACCTTACATTCACCAAATGCCAGTTGCCGGTAATCAGTGCAATGCACCGACAGTTTGCAAGGACAGCCTCACCGCTGCAGTCCAGCACTAGGCAGTGCAGCGCAAGACCGCATGTGCCTCTCCAGGGACACTGCGAGAGACCCACCTGGAGTGTGGTGAACAAGGCAATAGAACACCAGCAAACAGCGGGACGGGGTAAAGATGCCGGGAGGCCATCGCGCAGGACCGGAACTCCAGTCGTCGGCACTGAAGAGAAGCCAAGACACCGGCCAAGACACCGTTACGTTCGAGGCTGCTTTATTTTATTCCCCGTCTGGCAGTAACTGCCGTTCCCCGCACCCCTGCTACCTACCCGTTCTTTCCCAAGTTCCGCGCAGGGAACTCACCCAACATTGTACCCAAACAAAAGGTCATCTGAAGTGACTTAACAGGGTTGATAGAGAGGAATTGGTAATGTAGTGCTTAATTTGAGCCTTTGGCTGCCGGTGGGGGCCACCAGCACTTATTTTCTCAGACCGGCACTTTTTTTCGCACATCAGGCAGAAGGAAAAACACACATATGGGAAAGAAGGATGGAGATAAGGACGGCAAAGCAGTCACCAAAGGAGAAAGCAGGAACCTGCAATAGTGAGATAAGGGGGCAGGGATTCAAGAGGTCTGAGGTGGATTCAGGACTAGACAACCTTGGTATTCTGCCCATTTATATTTAATAACGCCAGCCGCGGGATTCTGAGCAGCGCTTTGGGCACTTACACTCATTATTTTATAAATTAAGCACTGGAAATGTGAACATTGTCTGATGCGTGACACCAGGAAGCGTACAATTCAGCTTTAGGCAACTTTGAATTGCTCCTTTTTTAGCATTTTTTGGTACTGCATGTAGTTTGATGTGACTTTGAAATTTATGTGTATAGTATTATAAGATTTAAGGCCCTGGGCACCCTGGAACCAGCCTCTATTTGAAGCCATTTGAAGGGTCATTGGATGAAGAGGTGAGCCATTGCTGAGCGGCGATTCTTGGTTGGTAAATAAATGAGGTAATACAAGTTTTTGGGCCACCTAAGTTAAAAATGTAGGACCTGATGAGAGTAAGTATGACCATCTCACTGAGGGGACAGTGCTAAATCTAGATCTGATGCAACACCTTCACTGTGCAATTAACATTAAGAATGGTTTTCCCTGATTAGATAGAATGTGGATTCACGTTCAACTGGGGTCACCTGTGGGACTCCTGGATGAAAATGCACGTGTTGCTTCAAAAAAAGAGTGACATTGATTTTGCTTTAGGTAATAATATTTCATACGCTCCTAGTCCCTAATAATGAGGTAAGCAGAGCATAATTACCGTCCGGATATCCACTCCACCTTATTCAGTGTGGGTCAATGTTCCTACACCTGACTTTCTCAGGTGTTGGAACACCAGACCTACTTTTATTAGGAGGCAATCACACCTGGTAAAATCTCATGAGACTTTGGCTGCAACAGCAGCATTGCCTCGTCTCCTGATTGTTCTTCCTGGCAGGATGAAGCATTCAGTGCTCCTACTGCCAGACTTTATCTGCCCTTTCCCAGTCCTGCTCCTCTCACCTCACACCCCCACTCCACCCTGTTCAGACACATATATTTACCCCCTTCTCAGAACTGGTGCTAAATGTATGTATTAAACCGCAAGGAACTGGAAATTCCATGTGGATTTATGACTGGTAAATCTGTCCCCAAACTAGTGGCGTAACGAAACTTGAGGGAGCCCCCCTGCAAAGTATATGGAGGGCCCCCTTCCGGACTCACTCAAGAGCTCTTAGCCCAGGGTACTGTGCTGAGGACACCCCGCACTGCAGGGGCGTTTGGTACACCACAGCCCCAAACAGTAATAATTTTCTCTTCAATGGGGCTCAACTTATAGTTGCATGGTACTTGTGCAGATTTAGTGCAGGAAGAATGGTAAATTAGCACTTTAATTTACCACTCCACCAGTATGTGCAACTCAGAATCAGGGCCCTGGAGGTTATCTGAGTTCTCATTTGTGTTGTCACTGTAATTAAGTGCATTGAAAGACTCAACCAGAAACTGTGGTAACATACGTGGATTGAGCACATGCTCTCCTGCACCCCATTTATTATCTCCTGAGACCACACCTGGCCTCAGGATGCGCGCATGCATCTGTGTGTGACACTTTTGCCAGGTGGCATACTATATTCACTTCAAATTAACAATTTTTTTAACTGAACCTAAGCAAGTAAAAGTCAATAGTCTCATAGGCCAGCCGACAGGGCTCCCAGATAAAGTCTCCTATCTGTCAAAAGAACAGTTGCAGGTTTGACCTGAACTAGTGCTACATCCTACCATCCAGCTTATTTAACTTTCATTGGCTTGAAAACTGGTGGGTTATCCATTAAGCCCAGGTTCCTCTGTGGTGGGGACGGGTTAGGTGCTTCAAGGCATCTCTCAGGCTTATCATTCAAAACACAACCTTCCCGTGATTCTATTTCAAATTCAAGTATTTGGTACATTTTAATTGTGGTGATATGGGTGTTATTTATTAAAGAATGAGAGGCTCCAGGTGATTATTCATATATTCGTCATCATTGTCACTGTTTATAGACAGAATGTTGAGAATTCAGGATGTAACAGAATCCTGAAATTTGCTCCCCTTGGCAGTTTTTCAGCAGGACCGTGTGCCCAACTTAGGACACGATTCTGATGTGGTTTGGAAAGCTTCCCACCGAATGGGTTTGGGAATGGTTTCCAACCAAATCGGATTCGGAGAGTCCAACCAACCAATACGATGCATCTGGATGCTTTCAGATACGATTTGGTTGGACTCCCATTGACAAAAGGAGTGGCTGGGGAAAATCGGGCCTGCCACTGTGTGCATGGCTGGTAAAGGAAGACCCGTGGGTACCCCCACGGGCCCGATTGGGAAGGTTCCAGGTGCAGGGGGCCCGCAACAGAACCCCAAAGTCTGATTTCGACTGCTGATTCGAGTTGCACAGCACGATTCGGAAAAGCTGTCCAAATCCAGCATTGTACTCGGTCATTTGTAAACGTGGCCCGTAGAAACATACAATTCTGCTCTGTACAGCTCGGTCATCCCAAATGCCTTGGGTTTGGATTGGGATATTCCTAACGCCTAACTCGCATCATACTTGGTCGGTTGGAAACCTTTCCAAGTTGGTTGGAAAGACACATTCCCAATCCGATTTGGACAGAGCAAATGCTGTTAGGAGGCCTTCCTAACCGCATCAGAATCAGGCCCAAAGATGGAGCTTCCTTTGGCTCACGGGGCTCGGCTAGCAGCTTTGTTGTTTGACTCTCACCTTCTTTGACTCTGCTCCGGGTCTGGGAGTAGTGGAGCCCACGGTGGTGTGTTAAAAGTGGCATTCTTTACCAGCCGCTGGACACATGAGCTCTGCTGGAGAGTGCAGGATAGGGCAGAGAGGTGTGGTTTGATATGGTCAGAGGAATTGGTGGATCACACTATTTCTTTTCCTGTCTTCTACGCAGATGTAGATTATCTTGTTTAACACCCTCATCATATGCTATGCTTTGCTATAGGGCATGGGAGCAACTGAGAGTTATTTTCCAGAGGTGAATTCCTAATGATTGCATTTATGGCTGAATCTCAGGTCCTACATATTGAAGTGGGTGATCTGGGGTGGCTGCTCCTTGGAACCACCAACATTTTCTTAGCACCTGATCTACCATGGTGTTTATCCTTGGAGAACACACTTGTCACACAGTCTTGCTTTGGTCCTCACTGTAACCGGATGTCCTTGATCTGCAAGTTGTGTTACATGAAGACAGAGCGCTCGTGGGATCACTAATTTGTTGGTTCTCTGTTTTGAGGCATGGGGAGGCACAATAAATAGTCAACTGGGTCGTTGCACCCTAGACAGTATATCATATCAATGAGAATTGATATCTTTCTAATAAGAGTAACAATGTCTCTATTTAAGTTGGTGGGTGTGGAGCTGTCCCATTAAATACTGGCAGAAGAGACTTGTGGTTAGTGACAACTTTAAAGACTCTGCACTAAAGGAGAAAGTGCGTGCACCCCCACCAAATGGCCAAAGCTACCTTTTCGATCTGAGAATAGCATTGCTCAACGCTCAAAGGGGGTCTGTTCACAAATGTGATCAGCTTCCAAGTGTCCATTCCCCGGAATGCATCAGGATGGCTCCCAGGACTGTGAGGTTCATGTCCACCACTAGCTCTGAATCTCTTGATAATTTAAAGTAACTCTTGGGGTGTCATGCAGGATGGACTCTTTGATGTCGTTAGAGGTGTGTTCTTACTCACTTTCACACTTCCATGATGATAACATTTTTGTGAGTCCTCTTAGTGGTTCTGGCACTGATCAGGTCATCTACGGTTGAAGTGGTGTATCTCTCGCTTAATATTGCTTTGATTCAAAGCCTCATATGAATATAAAGGCAAATAGAGCCTGGCTGCTTTAGCTTGTTGGCAATGACCACCACGGGGACCCATGAGGTGGGTCCAGATACTATCGCAATTACACCCAGTGCTTCCAATTTTCATAGTATCTACAGCTGCTGGCCAGAGACAGTGGTGCTGGAACAATTTTCAGAGTCGGGGTGTTGCCATCAGTGTTCAATCACTGAAGTCACTGCGATTGGGAAAAATCCAAGCATCGAACAACGAACAAGTTATGGAAAAGAGCCATGCCCATTCAGCAGGATAGTGATAAGGGTGTGGAATGTAGCCCATGTACATTTTGGAGCACGCTACTGCATATATATTCCTAAAGTTTAGTATGGTAGAGCACTGTCATTTACAGACAGAACATTTTCCATTGAAATGGCCACTTTATTTCCACAGATGTAGTTTTATTTATAACACTGTAGAGCGCTCAAATTGTGTGACAATCGTGTTTCAGTGAATTTTTATAATTTGCGACTCAACAAGTAAAATGTCTTGATTTGCTTTGATCCTATTAAAATATTCGTTTTCATCACACTTCAGAAGTACAAAAGAAAGTGCTTAATTTGTGCTTTCCTAACTGCTTCCGTCTTTCTTTTTTTCGAAGATTGTTATTTTATTCATTTGACCCTTTCTTCTTTCTCCTTAGTACCTGTGTCCTAGAGTTATTTACCTGGACTTCTTATTGTACAGTTATTCATCAGGCCTCCTATATTTAATTGACCTTAGGATAGTGTGTATCTTAACATTAGTTGAACAATATAGCTCTTCTCACTCCATATCGGTGAATTATGGTTAAGTTAAATAGTATGCCAACCGATTTAGGATGGAGACTAGATACGCTAACCTGACGACGTGACATGCTGCTTTGCACGGTGAGTAAACGGGTGGGAGCAATATAATATGTGTGAAATAATGCTTAGTACCACCTTAACAAAACACCCAAGGAAGGTATATGACATATGGTAAATGCTTTAAGAAGAAATTAAGGGAAATTTTTGTGGCAACAGAAAACAAACCTCAAAAACAGACAGAATATAGGGGCCGATTAAAATGGCGGACGGACTGGAGTCCGTCCACCATTGTGGTGGTGACCAGGACCGTCCGCAATACATGCGGCAGTTCTGCACACCAAATTAGGATGCGCCCGCCACCATGGCAGTCACATCTTGCATTTTGACATTGCGACGGGTGCTGCAGTCAGCAGCACCCGCCGCGATATTAAAAGTGCATGTTGCGCATTTCACTGTACTACGTGGCAGGCACCATACGGTGCCTGCCACTTGGTGTACTGAAATGTAGGGGGATACCATGGGTACCCCCCCGGTGCACCCACATCTCCCCCCAACACAAGGGGGGCCCGCAATGGGCCCCCAAAACAAATCTCCGCCAGCCTTTCAATGGCGGTTTACCCGCCACAGAAAGGCTGGCTGAAGCCCGCATTCTTATTTGGCGGACGATGCCTGTTAAACTGTTGGAATCCAACATTGGAATCCCTCAGGTGGAAACAGCCACCATTGGGATTACAGGAGGCTTTCCGAATGGCAGATGGGCTCCTAGCCCGTCAGAAACCATTCGGAAATCCAGTTTGGATTCATCCCCGACCAACTCTATCCAAATTGGTCAGTTTGAAATGAATCCAAACTGCTGATTACAATGCCATAGGAATGGCTCCGACCGAGGGTCGGAGACATTTCCTACGGCATCGTAATCGGCCCCATAGGATGATATGCACTGCAAAAGAATGAAAATAAAAGGCCAGCATTACTGAATAGGAACTCTGTAGGGCAACTGGGAACCATTAAATCTGATATGAGAAAAGACCGTGGGAGAATATGAAAACAATCCCAATAATTGAAGGTATTTGACTGGTGGGGAGACCATATAAAGTTATGAGAGATAACTGTGGAGTACTATATGATTTTATTTATGTTTTAAAAGAATGTATTTTAAACATAGACTTTTATTTATTTTCCAGTCTACATTGGATCAGAATTGACCAGTGATAATAGGATTAAAAGAACTATAATTAATATGACTCTTTACTTGGAACCTTTCTGAAAACAATCTCCTTTGGCCGGGCTTTGCTCCGCTACCCCCCTGTGTGTTTTCTTTGTGGCTGGGCTACGCTTCGCTGTCCCTCCCTGCCAGTTCCTCCTTGTGGCCGGGCTTTGCTCCGCTGCTTGCTGAGACCAGGACTTCATCCCCCAGCAGCCCCGCTATCACCGAGGACGCCGACAACGCTGTTAACGAGCGCCAGGAAGCGCATAAAGACCTGGGCGGGGCCGAGGCCCTTGTGGAACCTTTCTGAAAACAATCTCCTTTGGCCGGGCTTTGCTCCGCTACCGCCCCTGTGTGTTTTCTTTGTGGCTGGGCTACGCTTCGTTGTCCCTCCCTGCGCGTTCCTCCTTGTGGCCGGGCTTTGCTCCGCTGCTTGCTGAGACCAGGACTTCATCCCCCAGCAGCCCCGCTATCACCGAGGATGCCGACAACGCTGTTAACGAGCGCCAGGAGGCGCATAAAGACCTGGGCGGGGCTGAGGCCCTTGTCGAACCTTTCTGAAAACAATCTCCTTTGGCCGGGCTTTGCTCCGCTACCCCCCTGTGTGTTTTCTTTGTGGCTGGGCTACGCTTCGCTGTCCCTCCCTGCGAGTTCCTCCTTGTGGCCGGGCTTTGCTCCGCTGCTTGCTGAGACCAGGCCTTCATCCCCCAGCAGCCCCGCTATCACCGAGGGCGCCGACGACGCTGTTAACGAGCGCCAGGAGGTGCATAAAGACCTGGGCGGAACCTCCTCCCGCGGGACGTGCGCGGGGTGCGCCGGGAGAAGCCCGGGACAAGGGCGGGACCGTCTGTGGCCATCAGGGGCCGAAGGAGGCCGGGCAGGGCCACGTCCCTTGAATTTGTGTTCAGGTCCCAGGGCCTAGTGGTGATTCCAGGTTATATTGGCTAGTTATTGGGGAACTGATAGTCTGTGCTGTGGCCCCTGTAAAAGTTAAGTTGACCTAATAGGGAAGATTAATACTTAAAGTATATTGTTTTGTTGTTGATTTAATTGTGAGTGTTCCTCGCCATTTAGTTCCCGCTGCTAGGTATTATAACCTCTAAGCTCTAAGCCACTATAGCTGGTCGGGCCCTTGGCAGAGGTAGCTAGTACTGTGTAGCTCGCTGTATTGTGATTTGACTATGGTTAAACCTAAGAATTCCCAGTCCAGGGTGGGGGGAGGGGTAAAGGGCACCCTAGACGCTTTTATCACAAGAGCAGAGTCTCTGCTCACGCATGAGATACAGCTGACTGAAGAGAGATTGTCACTAGATTCCCTCATAGCAAGAAAACGGTCTTCCTTGGGTAAAATAGCGTTATGTCCCACGCCTCGAGGAGCAGCTCAACCAGCCCAAGTCAATCTAGTATACATTATTCAGCCTGGCCCCATTGACATATTAGCACTGGTTAACACAATCCCTCAGGGGGACCTTGAGACAGCTAACACAAGTGGGCTGGGTCACACCAGTCTGAATGTAGATGAGCCAGTTTCCAGCAATGAAGACGGTCCAGAGGTTAATGTGTACGGAACAGTGCAACGGGACGGCTTGGGTGTGGGGTCTAGTGTTCAATTAACTGAGCCCGAATTAGACCCCCTACGGAGCACAGTTAGGGAAGTAGTTACACGCTCTAAAAGGTCTTTATTGGTGTCGGCCACTCCCCCCTTAGCCATCCTGCCTGAAATAATTTGTGCTAGGGATAGGGGGCTTCCAGATACTAGCGGGTCGCATATAATAAACCCTGCTACTAAGTCTAGCCGTAGAGGGCTTGTTAAACCTAATAAAGGAGCAAGAAAGAAAGCCGAGAGTATAGTGTGTCAAAACTGCCAAAAAGGGAGTGGGGAGGAAGGGCCCCAGGGAATTATTAAGGCATTAGAGACAAAAATAGAACAGCTCCTACTCCTATATCTGGGGCCGGTAATGGCAGAAATTACTAGATTGGAAGGGAGAATAAGTAGGCTGCTAGATCAAGACAGGGGACAGTTACCTGGGAATACTCAACAAGGGAGGGAGGAGGGGACAGTAGGTGCTAATAGTGGGTTAGAGGCTGAAACTACTAAAGACCCTAGGCCTATGGATCGGAGAGAAATAGCCTTGGAGGCATCAAGGAGTAGTAATAGGAGTTTGTGCTGTAAGGGCCCGGGTATAATGCTGGCCCCTCCTAATCCTACGGACCATTGTGTAGGAAATAAGGAGTCTGAGAAGGCCTTTAATAGTAACAGCATTGATTGTGTTCAGAGCACATCGGGGCTCCAGACACTGGATTTACCGCCTGCATCTTGCCCGTATACGGTAGTGCTAGTAGGTGTTCCTGGACTTAGTCATGACAGGAAAGAATCAACTAGAACCCTGATAAATAAGGCCTCTCATTGGATACACAACAACACGAAAGTAAGGAGTTTTCAGCATAGGCATATCCTCATGGCCAGGAGGGTGGCTTGGATTGGTGATAGTAAGAGAAAGTTTGCAGGTGATTGTGTTATTGTAAATTTTAGGCATCCTGAGCTGGTAAGAGACTTGCTTGACACCCGTTATGGGGATAGGGCAAGCGGGTCTTGCATAAGAATGCTGCCCCTGTACTTCTTTTATAGGGACAAAGTTAATGAGTCAGGTCAGGTTACTCAGCGGTACCGGGTTAATGAGAAAGGCGGGGAGGACAGGCCTGGCCTTGTAACAAATAGATTTGCCCCACTCTCCAGCACATCCGCTCTGGACGAATTGGACTGACTGGATAGGGCAGGGAGTGGGGAGATCGAGAGAGAACAGGAGAGTCAACCTAAATCTGATGACATAAGTCCGCCAGGGGAATGCGATCTTGGAATTGCATCCCGTACTTTAGAGCGATATGAGAGGGCTGGGGAAGGTACGATTATAGAAGCAAGTAGACCAGAAATGTGTTCCCCCCCAGAGAAGATGAGTGGAGGAAAAAGTGGGTCTGAATTAACTTCCAAGGAGATTAGGGTGGTCTCCTGGAACATTGCAGGAATTGCAGCCAAAATTTAAAACAAGGAATGGTTAGACGACATTAGACAATAACACATCATTTGTCTCCAGGAAACCTGGGAAATTAACAGTAGTGCCCCACTCTTGGAGGGCTATAAAGTGTTTTTTGTCCCGGCCTGTAAAACAAATATGGGCCGTGCCAAGGGAGGTCTAATAATCTACGTGGCCCTGACGATTCAAGGGACTTGGCAGGATCTGGGGTGGGGCTCGGATTCTCTCCAGGGTATTAGATACCGCAAGAAGGGTTCAAAACTCATTTTTATAAATTTCTATAATGCGGGACAATCTATGTTGAGACTGGCCAAGCTTGAGGAGAGACTGGCTCGATTACAAGATATAGGGGATACAAGTACCCAGTTGGTTTTAATTGGGGATTTCAATTGTCATCAGTGCCCTTATTTGAAATGGGGAAGAGAAAATTGGGATTCATGCCCTTCTACCAAGGATTGGCATCTAGAGCACTCCAGAGAGGGCATGGAATTACGTAAGATCCTGGGTACGCATGACTTAACCCATACGATGGATCTGATTGATAGTGGGTCGTCTAATATAATAAACCCCTCCTTTAAGGGTAGGGGAAGAGACTCGATTATCGATTATATCTTCGTAACAAACTCGCTAAAATGTAGGGTTAGAAATTTTAATATAATGGTTAGTGCCTTCAGTGATCACAACCCCTTGGTATTGTCTCTGAGGGATGACAGCTTAACTGCTAAGTTGGACAAAAGGACCACCGTGGGCCTTTTTAAAGCAACAGATCAGGGCAGGAGAATCAGATGGAGCAACATTGATGGGGAAGCATTCCATAGAGCGCTTCTCGTCAATACTGATAGCCAGACATGGAGGTGCCTAGATCCAACTGTGGAGGGGAGAGATTTGATTAGAGCTTTTGAGGGCACTGCCCAGCACATTGACAGTCTCTTGAGGGGTAAAATGAAGACGCAGGCTGACAATCACCCCAGATGGTTTGATCGTGATTGCTCAAGGGTTCATAGGGACCTGAAGTTGGCACTTAAATCAGTCCCAAAGGATAGGGGCACGGTCATTGCCTGTAGGATTCGTCATAAAAGGGCCATTAAACAGCGAAATATTTCCCTACAAATTCAGGCATGGGAGTCACTGAGAGAGGCTGCCGAGCGCAGGGACATGAACAGCTTTTGGAGGGTAATTAATGATCCTTGCTTTCAGACATCAAACAAACCGAAAGTGGCGTGTCATATCTTGACAGAAGCTTGGGTGTCCCACTTTACCAGCTTAGATAATCATGGTGGCTCAGAGGATCAATTAACTCCAGTTACAGGATTCCCAGTGTGCTCATGGATGTGTTTTACGGTAGCCGAGATCAAATTAGGAATAGATGGCCTGGCAGTAAGAAAGGCTCCAGGACCGGACGGGATTCTACCAGACCTATTCAAAAATCAGGTAGACCTCTGGGCTCCCCTACTTACTAGGGTATTCAATACAGTTACAGAAGTAGGTATGCCCAGTTCATGGTCCACGGCTGCTATTGTACCCGTGTTTAAAAAGGGAAATAGGAATGACCCGCAATGTTATCGTCCGATATCCCTTATTGATGTCACGACGAAAGTTTTTGGTAGGGTCATCCTAAATCGTTTAATGGTCTGGGCAGACGAAAATAACATTATTACAGACATTCAGTATGGGTTTCGCAATGGTCGCTCAACGACAGATCAGTGCCTTAATCTTTATCATCTGCTGGCTAAGTATACCCAGGCTAGGGAGAGCACAGTGTACCTGGCTTTTATGGACCTCTCAGCAGCATTTGACTGTGTAAATAGAAGTAAGTTGTGGGAAATTTTAGGGGTTATAGGCGTGGACCCAGGGCTGATATATGTTTTACGAATGCTTCACCAGAACACAACGGCACAGGTCAGGTTTAGCGACGAGGGGGACCTATCGGAAGACTTCCCATGCGTGGGGGGGTGAGGCAAGGTTGTATCCTGGCGCCTTTTCTATTCATGCTTTATATAAGCGGTTTAGATAAGGCTCTCGGAGCCTTGGGGGCAGACTGCCCTTGCATTGGGAGGAGAAGTATACCTGTCCTCCTATATGCTGACGACGCGGTCCTCCTGGCACGTACGGGAAGGGGTCTACAGGCTCTTATTAACGGATTTGTCAGCTTTATGGCGGACCTAGACTTAGTTCCTAACCTCTCCAAATCATATGTCATGGAAGCAGGTTAAACCCCTTCTAAGAAATTTATTTTTACAATTGGGGCACATAAATTAGAAAAAGTAAAAGTTTTAACTACCTGGGGATTTTATTTGATAAGGATCTTAACTTTAAACCACTGGTCACGGACAAATGTAGTCAACAAACCAGTTCGGTGGGCTCACTTATGAACTATGCTACTAGACTTGGTCGTTGGTCACCTAATGAAATAGTGCAATTATATAGCGCGGTATGCTGTGCCAAGACCTTGTATGGGAGCGAGGTATGTGGTTTTACATATATATCAAAAATTCAAACAGAGGAAAACAAGTTTCTAAGAAGGCTTTTGCAAGTGCCCCAAAGTACGCCTTCCTTTATAGCTCATGAGGAGCTTGGTATTACTTACTCTAGTGAGAGGGCAAGTCTTAAACCCATCATTTGCTGGATAAAAATTTGGACGAACCCAGAGGCAAGTCTAAGTAGACATATTCTCGAGGACTGCATTGTGGGGGACAAAGGTCACCGGATACCCTGGCTTAAATATGTAAGGGACACCTTGAGCCGGTTGGGTTATGCTCATTTTTTCGACGAACCACTCACATTATCCCCCAGAGATAAGGGTGAAATAAAGGCAGAATTCTCGCGGAGCATAGCCAGGGAAAGAGAGGACAGAGAAGGGCGGAAGGTTACAGTAAGAGCCTACCTGTTAACAAAATCACGACCGGGTATGGAATTTTCTCTCTCTAATATATATAATAGACAGGATAGATTTTTAATGACTAGATTCAGGTTAAATCTTCTGCACCACATTTTATCGGTTCCGGCTGGGTTTGTAACAGACTTAAACATAAAAGGGCGTTGCGGCTGCGATCTCCGCAAGATACTCTTCATTTTGTTCTAATTTGTCCTTTTTATGCACGTCCCAGGTCTTTGTTTTTAAAAACCATTTTAAGATGCTCCAAAATTAGACAGGCTAATGTGGCTCTCCTATTTTTAAAACTCTCCTCCGACACTTTTACTTTGTTTAGTACTGTACATTTTTTAAGACTGGCGGTAAAAATAAGGAATACCAGAGGAGAGGACTAGCTCCTTGGGTCTATCGAGCCTATATAGGACACTATATAGGCTAGACCCTCGGTTTCTCTCTTGAGTTACGCGTATGATGAATGGCTTTGTCCTCTTATTTTAATGGTGAAACTTTATGCTGCTGGATTAGCTTGGGTTAGCACATAGTGTCTCGTTCTTAAATTGTTAATACTTTGTATTTTTTATTATTTTGTGTAGTAACCGGGTATATTTTAACGTTTGTATCTATGTGTATATCAGTTTAACTTATTATGGAATTCTGATTGTTTATGTCATGCTCTTTTATGGATATTTTTATACCCGAATAAAGATCATTGATTGATTGATTGATTGACTCTTTACTCATTGAAAGGTCCAGGCATGAACGTATACATAGCGATAATATCATCACTGGAAATAAACGGGTAAGCATTAATGTACCAATACCATACAGACCGGTGACCCTGGGTAGGAATAAAATAATAAGATCGGTAATCAAAAGGTATATTGATATTATAGAATACAGAAATGCCCGAAAAGAAACCGTAACGAACCAATGATTATGTTTGGGAGAATTACCAGTATATATTTACCTGAAAAAATTTAAGTGAGTAAGCGACTGCAAAAGAGTATTTATTTTTGTGGGATATCTTCTATGGTAAGGGAATTAGATTAAACTGAATCAGATAAAACTAATATATATATATATATATATATCACCGTACCAAGATTAAGGTACAATATACCTATCTGCATCTATGGACTTAAGAATAGATCATAATTAAGTCGTAACTAATAAAAGGACAATGATTTTTAGAGATGAACTGAATATTCAAAGCCAACTGGTCCCTGAATTTATCATTAATTATGGGAAGGCTATTCCAACAGTGATCCCATTATTTGAGTTTGCATAAATGAATGATACCATGAACTTAAAAAATGTGAAATGTGTTTTATCTACAGCCAGTAGTTTGCACCATACGATGAGATATAATATGGTTTAAAATGTTATTTTGATTGGGTTTTTTATGTTTTTGTCACCTAGAAAATACAGTTTTTTAGATAAAAAGTGTATAAATATATGATTGTCATGAAGAAGGCGGGGATCAACTACTGCAACTGCTAACACGCTGCGTCAACAGAAAATGTTTTACAGTAAAATTCTTAACATAAAGATTAAAAATTGAATGTTATCACTCATTACATTTTTTTAACTGAAAGATTAATGATTGTATTATCAACATTTTTGTAAGAACGATTATTAGGATATCCATGAATTTGATGATTAATGTATGAAGAATACAAGAATGGTACAATGTCAATTTTGGACAGATTTCAGTCTGAATATTGAACACCACTTTATATGTGACCGGGGCCATTTCTATGCAAGAGTAATGTTTATGACCCCAGAAAAGAATGTATATCCTGGCTCTTTCTATTCACTGCCAGCCAACATCTAAGACGGTATGAAACTGCATTAAATTTGTATTGCCTTCCTTATTTTGGCATCTCTGGGTGGGCGAGGTGATTTGTTGAATCAATGTTATAATCCATTATGCAACCGAAATCACCAGCCACTATTATCTTCCCCGGCCAGGCAACCAACTCTAAACCAAGTGTGTAAAATATGTGTGGGTCGCCTGTGTTAGGTCCATAGACAAAGATACACTATATATCATGAGCATACTCTGATTGAGAAATAGCCTATCAACTGCTGTCCTACCAACTTTAACTATACCCAGTTTGTGCCCCAGACTATCAACCCCTCAAATAGATACTTTTTGAGCAGAACAGATGATTGAATCAAGGCCTAACTGCTGAAGTAAAGCCCGAACATTTAAGGCTATGTGAGTTTCCACAAGGAACAAAATATTAGGCTTGAGCGTTCGTACTTCCTCTTTGACTAATCGACGTTTAACTTAGCTATCTAAAGTCCATACATTCCAGCACATCAATATTATAAATCTTATTTGCTTGGAAGTCTGGGATGCCCAGTCCCCCGTCCTCTATCAGTACCTTCATAACTGTCAGACCCATCCTGTGTCTTACTGCTCCCATATAAAGTTTTGAAGCGGTCTATTAAAGCTGAGCCACAGAAGCTTTTAGAGGTTCCATCTTTAGCCACAGCTGCCATCTTTGTTCAATGGTCCAGTGGCAAAAATCATATTAGACAAAAATGGGAGTAGTACCAACCAGAAAAGATGTAGTAGGAAAGTAAGATATCACTTATTATTACAAACAGATTCCTAGATAGATTTTTTTTAAATGCCTAAGTATGCTGTTGAAAAATACATGGGATTGGGGATTGAGACATATTAACTGTCTATGGACATGTTTTTTTTATTGTGTGGTTAGCAACATACAAGTAAGAATACATCCATCTCTGCATGGTTTGCTGGAGATACATTACTTTGAATGCAACATAACAATCGACCAGGGTACATTTTGATCATAGTGCATGAACTAATAATGCCATGCCAGGTGTATAAAATCTGCCCCTGGAGACCCACATTGTTTGCATTCGTCAGATTCTCTGAGCCCATACCTTTGTAACCATGCAGGCGTATAATAAACTTGATGTAGATATTTAAAGTGTATAATGCTTAAGTTATTGTTTGAAGACAGGGTCTCAGTGATCCAGCAACAATATTCCCAATATTTCCGGGTGATTTGGATCTAGAGTGTGCCGCTCCAGTGGGCCAGGCTGGTGTCTGGGCCTGGAGGGATTTCCTCCCGTATTGCTCGGTATAATTTGGTGACTAGTTTGTGTCTTGTTGGACTTGCTAGTAATGTCTGCAGTGCATGCAGTGTCGGTGGCTCCTCCAGGAAGGTGTGACAATGTGCCTTGACACTGTCTTATTCTGTAGTGATGATCGTTATCTACCTATGTACAACACTATGTTAGCATAACCGCGTTAGATGTTAGAAAGCCATCTTGCCGCTTTTGCTGCTTTTGCACCCGACACTGTAGTCACATGTTATTAGAATTGAGAAATGCTTACTCGACTTTGCTTCACATGAGAACTGTCTGTTGTTAACATCTTAAACAGTGAATGGCGACCTTGGTCTGTACACAGTGTAACAGAAGCAGTCTGGATCGCTAGACGGTGCATGTTGTTGAGTTCAGGTTGATCGGCCCACTAGTTTAGCCATAACACGCACGCAGCTGCAAATACCTGAAAGTCGAATGCTTTTAATATGGCAGTGTTGCATGTTTTTCAAGACATTCGGAAGAAGAGCGTTCCTAGGAGCAGAGCATAGCTGATCCTGTGATGTGAATACTCTGAGCTGATCTATTCGGTATGGGGTTCCCCATTCAAGCCTAGAGACCTTTTATTAGTCTAATAATACTATAATAATACTATTAGTGTGTTAGAGAAAGGAAGGTGGCCTAGAGCCACTGTCATTTTATTATGATTGCTCCTTTCATTTTCTATGGTATTGTAACTATGCTGATGGTTTTGATTTTAATCGTTTGTCTGCTAATGTTAGCCAAACTGCTGCATATTAGGACACGAGGTTTATAAAATAAACTCTTTAAACTATTCCCGTGTCTCTGTTTATTCTGTTGTGGACTGGTACGAGAATAATTACGAAAAGGTGTTTCTGATTCCCACCATTCCTGAGAAATATACTAAGTCGCTTGTTCTGGGTTGTTTATACATTGGGACCGCCGAGCTAAATCTCGGATAACGAATGGAACACTGATGCTGGCCGGATAGGGGTTCTGGGTTCTGAGGTGAGTTTTTGGTACACCGCAATTCACTGAGGGCCTGGGTTCCTGCGCATAGTTCTGCGCATAAGCAGAATCCATGCAACATGGCGCACCTAACGTTTGGTCTATTGATTTGAGACGCCTTAATAGTGCTTGTATTAGTCCACAACACCCTCACTCTGGTTTCCGGATAACGGGAGTGAAGGTTTAACCTACCGATGTTTCGACTAAATAGGTTCCTTCAAGCTTGATCATTAAAAAGGTTATTTAATCTGAACCCTAGTGCTACTGATTTATTGTAGATTTACTGTTGGAGTCCTAATGGCGGTCGACATACCGGCTCATAGCCGGGCACCCCTGAAACGTCATCTGGCGAACTATGGTATGGCTGTAATTTTTGTAGTAGGTGCCGATGCGTTGTTCCCGCTTGAGTTGTTCTACTCTTGGGTTACTCTGCCGGCGGTGAGTGAGGATGATGATACATACCACAGTTACACTCCCATGGCACTACCAGCCAACTATACGCCGTATAGGACTCAGGAAATTCCTATTTCTGCCTGGCAGTATAACATTTGGTTTAATGGCGCCCTTCCCCATGCGGTTACTCCGGCGAGAATGGGCCCTTTGTCAATCCCTGGGGCCACATGGCCGGTGTTGGCCGGATATACGCCTCATCCCCGCTACCTGCAGGTAACGGTGGATCAGTTGCGTGTACTGCACACGGCCCTTATTACAGTACATAGGGCTCTAGTGCAGTACGTGTCGCGCAACATACAGGTGGTCGCTACTGCTGTTGCGGGACAACCGACGGACCACCACGCGGTGGTTATTAGTCCTGTTATGGTCAATTCGGTGGTGGGCAAGCGACCCCAAAATCGGGATGATTTCCCTTATTGGCTTGCTGAGAAATTTGATCAAATAGAAGCGGTTTATCCGCGTACATCTCCTGTGGAGAAACACAGGATCCTTACCATTGCTTTGCCTAAAGACTTAGTCCCAGATATGGCGGATTGCGAAAACTGGGGTAAGGTCTTTGCAGCGACATACGCGAAGTGCTTTGGCACTCCGTCTCTGTCGGTACTGCCCTCCGTGATTAAACGTGTTCAAGAGAATCATGGTGCGGAGGCTGCTATTGAATTGGGAATGCAGCTTGTCGGTGTGTTCGATGTGGTTGCTACCATGATTATGGGTAACCTCAAAGGAGATGCTATGCAATTCCAAGTGCTTAATAAATTAGACGCAGTGAACGAAGACGACAAGCCGAGGGAATTCGCGAAAATTATCGCGAACGCCTATAGACAGGTTGGTCGTAGCGCCTTAGGTGTTAAACCAACTGTGAAGAATCCTGATTCGATACAGCAGACGAAGGCAAACTCGTCTGGTAAGGACGATCGCCCTAATTTTCCAAAACAAAGTTGGAGGGCGAAAAAGCAGGAAAAGCAGCAACAGAAACAGGGGTCCCGTCCTGCCTCTCCAGTTCAGTCAAGTAGTGAGCGCACTTATGATCTGCGTGATTGTGCTACTATAAAGTCACCTGATCGATTTCAGGTTTCTGACCAACGTTCTCCTCGTTCTTCACAGGAAACATCGGCTTCACAGTCCGGTGGCGGAAGCGCTGGCAAAAGTCGGAGTACGTCACAGCAACATGAGCAGTCCCGACCGGCTGACGGCAAAGGCAAGCAAGAAGACTCTGCACGTCAACGACCCCCGTTTCAGAAGAAGAAAGTTGCTGCACTGACAGCGAGGTATGCCTCAGATGGTATGGACGCAGCTTCAGAACCTAACATGGGCGCTAACGCTGCTGGACAGCGCGGCGGAAGTTACAGTAGTGCGACAAGCACTGCGTCCATATCTGGTGGCGACAGCAACTGATATATTTGTGAATATTGAAACTGCTGACACTCATGTGTCTCCTCCTGACAGACTGTATAATATAATCCTACATATTGAGGGTGATATACAACGCACAATACAAGGGGTTTTTTGGGATAATCTGACCACTACCTATGATATTCTGTTGGTGGAGGCAGATTGGCCCCCGGCTTTCGTGTTAGCTGCTCCTAGAGGAGAGGAGGTAATCCTCCCGTCCTTTGCGTACACAGTGCCTAAGGTCCTAGCTGATAAGTATGCCGGGGAATGGGCTCAGGTGCAAGCGCCTGCGTTATATCGGACTCAAGTGGGCTGGGATAAATTGTCCCCGGGCCATGAGATTCCGTTGCGGACTATGCCCCAGCCACAACCCCAATACCCCATGCGTCGTGAAGCTAGATCTCACGTAGCGTCGATCCTTGAACAATTGGAATATCAGGGAGTAATCGAAACATGTGTGTCACCTATGAATAATCCCTTATTTACTGTAACGAAGCCTGACGGGTCGTACCGCCTGGTTTTGGATTACCGGCACCTTAACTCTCATTGCCGGACCTGTGCAGTACAGAATACCCACAGTTCGGCTCTCGTCGATAGTCTCGTGAGAAAAAGGTTCAAAACCACACTTGACATTTCCAACGGCATTTACAGCCATAACCTTTCCTCTCTTAGTAGTGAGTGGACGGCTTTCACCTCTGGTGGCAAACAAAAACAATTCAAAAGATTACCAATGGGCTATAAGAACAGCCCGGGAGTCTTTGCCGCTCGCGTGGTCTCCCTCTTAGAGGGTATAGACCCAGATGCGTACTCGTACGTGGATGACATTTATCTCACGGATGACGAGTTAGACCCGCATCTCCGACGCGTTGACCGCATTATTGTTTTGTTTGCAGACTTCGGGTACAAATTCAATTTTGCGAAGTCGCACATTGCAGAGTATACAGTGTTGTTCTTGGGGTACGAACTCAACCATGAAGGTCGAGGATTGGCTCCGCACTTTCTAGAGAAGTGCGCATGCCTCCGTGCTCCTACTTCACTAAAGAAATTACAATCCCTGCTGGGTTTTCTGAATTTCGGTCGAATTTACATCCCGGATTATGCCCAGCGTATCAATCCGCTTTACGCCTTGGTACAACCTACTTTTTCCAAATCCTGTTGGCTGCCTGAGCATTAAGCTATCTTGCAGTTATTGCAAGCTGATCTTCTTGCTTCTAAGTACTTACTGACACGTGATAACCACACTAACCTGGTCATAAGAATAGTGCCCGGCGCAGTTGGTTTCACATACTTAACGTTCAATGAGGGCGACACCGTCCCCATTGCTTACAAATCTCACTTGTACACTTCAGCTGAACTGTGTTTTTCCGCTGTCGAGAAGGTTCTGACAGCAGTACAGATGGCGATTCTGAAAGAACGAGCGCTGTCGCAAGGGAAACGCATGTTGGTGGTGACACCCTATCCTGCCCTAGAGGCAGTGACGAAAGCGAGTGTACCGAATTCTAAAGCTTTGCATCCAAGGTGGATACAATGGGCTACTTCCTTGACAGCGCCGGACGTCACTTTTATCTTTGACGCGGCACTTCAGACTCAGGAGTTTTTGCAGTATGAATTCGTTCATCCGGCTCCTCTGTCCTTGCGCCCGCTCGAGGATTACCATTGTGTCATATACACTGACGGGTCTGCGCAACCCGCAACTGGGTCAAAGCACGCCTATTCAGCGGCTTGCGCAATTGTAGTCGGTACTTTCGTAAATGGTGAATTCCTGTCCGATGTCGTGCACACGCAGTCATTGGGTGATTGTACCGCTCAGTTGGCGGAGCTTCGTGCTCTAGTGCTTGCGCTGGAGTTTGCTGATCCCCGGGACTCTACTCTTGTTGTTAGTTACTCCTTTTACTGTGTTACAATGACAATCTGCATTTTTGGTCTCAGAATGACTATCGTGATTCCAAGGGCAGCACTATTAAGCATAAACTGCTTTGGGTTCGAGTGGCAGATCTTAAAGACCGTCTGCCTCTCGTGAATGTTATTCACACTCTTGGTCACCAACGCGTTGGTGTCCATGCTGTCGGCAACAGCTTAGCTGATGAGGCAGCAAAAACAGCAGTGGCAACATACTTAGTAGCAGCAGTTACAGGGTCCAAAAGTAAGATTGATGATGACATCTTGGCAGCTATTGCTGCCACAGAGCAGGGCACAAAGCCGTCGAAAGGTTTCCCTGCTCGTTACCATTATCACTTAAGTCCTGATAAAGTCCCATTAGTGAGGATTAATGACGTTGGTGACAGATTGATTCCCAACGCGGACTGCAGACCTTCTTTGATATCAGCAGCCCACGAGGGCATGGCGTCCGCGCATTCCGGCGTTGCGGCTACTGTATCTTTGCTACAACAACGTTACTGGTGGTGCGGTTTGTACAAACAAGCCAGAGCTTATGTTCTTCATTGTGACATTTGCCAGCAGATTAAACCTTCTTCTGCGGCGCGTCCACCACAAACTCAGTTGTACATATCTAGTAAACCATTGGGTTGTGTTTATTTAGATCACTGCGGTCCTTTTACCTCTGATACTGCTTTCAAATACATCTTGGTTGCAGTGGATTCGTGCACACGTTTTCTGTGGGTGTGGCCCCAAAGGAGTGCTGATTCTCGCACTGTCATAAAGGATTTGCGTGTCTTTGTTGGAAGTTTTGCGTGTGGTACCTTTCATTCTGATCAGGGCACGGCGTTCGCCTCTAAGGCGTACAAAGAGGCCATGAGAAATTTGGGTGTCCAAGTCAAGTTTTCGTCTCCATACCGGCCTGAGGGCAATAGTGTGGTGGAACGAATGAACCGTGACTTAAAGCAATCTTTGACAGCCCGAGTTTTGGGTACTGGCCGGAACTGGCTTGCCCACTTATATGACGTGCAACGTGCACTTAATAATCTCCCTAGAAGGTCTCTGGGTGGGCGGACCCCATACATGATGCTCTTTGGTGTTCGAATGTTTGTTCCAGACCTTGATGGTCTAGACATGGCGGCGTCAGCCGCACCCTTTGACGTAGATGAACACTGTGCTGTATTGCAGACTCTACAAGAAGCCAGAAACAGTCTAGCGAAGGAACACGTACCCTCCTCATCTGAAGCTGAAGTTCAGATTCCGGTAGTCGGCCGGCTACCCCGGGTTGGTGATCTGGTCCGTGAGAAGGTGGAGAACAAGAAGGAGTTTGGCCCCTCTTATCGTGCACCGGTTCCAGTGCTTGGCGTGCAGGGTACAAGAACTGTCATTTTACCTCCTCTTCCTGGTCGAAAGGATAACAGGTACATTTCGATTGACAATGTCAAACTATAACGAGTGGCCGATTCTTCTTAGTATGACTCCGGCGGTTTCCTGCCCTTCGATGCTGAGAAATTCTGTTGTGGCCCGAGCTTCTGACATAGTGCCTGATGTTACCATCGAGATGCATGCCGTTACTGGTCCCATGTTGCCACAAACACCTAGTGGCGTGCTTGAAGATGTTGAGTATGCTTATCCTGCGGATGTTACCTTGCCTGTTTTACAATCCACCACAGTTGCCCTCTCACATTACTCTTTTGATTCTCATTCAATGACTTCCATTGTCCCTTCCAAAGTTTCGATTCTTGTGGCTTGGTTCAAAAGACATTTTTTAATACCACCTTGGACTTACATTTGGCTGGTGCTCATATATGTTTTTTTGTTTATGTCCATTGGCTTTGTGGTAGTGTTTTTTAGACTTATTAATGGACACTACCTGAATGAACGGTCTACAATTCGACTAATTGATGGAACTTTGGCCCCCCACTCCTCATCACACATAATGAAGAGGGACCAGACTTTTGTGAACATTACAGCCTGGCCTGTTTGTGATGGGATCGCTTGGGACGCCGTTAAATTTCAAATTCATGGCCCACTGAAGTGATTAATGTGCCAAATGTATTTCGTGTTTCTATGGGTGATGTCGTGAAGCAGAACATTCACTCGGATGATTGGGATGTTCAAGCCATAGAAGCGCTGTTTTCTGATTTAAAATATTATGCTGCTTTTGATGCTGAGGATTTGTATTTAGATACTGCTAATTATGATGAACAATTTTTGTTATCAACATTATGGCACACATTTCCTGCACAAGCAAATACGTTTAGAAATTTTGTAAATTATACACAATGGGAACATTGCCAAGCCCCTAGGATGGGCAGTTCTGCCAAGTTAGTGGAAAAATTCACTTATTTTTCTAACTTTAGTGTGGCCCATCCGGCCTCCTTTTATTTTAAGGTTGCGCCTGAGGCTGCTTCTAAAGTTAGACTGACACACACCAAATTGTTGTATTCCAAGTCCTTTATGGACGAGTTGGCAATTGGCGGGTATGATCTGTGGAAAGCTACAGTCGATCTTAAATCGGTTTGGGGCTCCAAACGATGGCAAGTACAGGGAACAGAGGCTTTGCATCGTGCCTGCCTCATCCCAAATCATATGTTATTTTTAAATTCCTCGATTTTTCAGACAACCTGTTTTGGATTGGCTACATCTAAAAAGTTAAATTTTCCATTCGTGCCAGATCTGGGTGCTTATCCCAATTGGGGTAATCATACAGATCTTTCACTTGACATGTTGCAACACAGGTTTCCAACACATCCTTCAATATTTCTAAATTGAATCCGAAGGGGTGGTTGGTGTGGCAAACGAGTTTGGACTCCTGTCAACACAGGTTTCTGGATTTGAAGCAGGGGTATACACAGGTTCGTGTGGACCCCCGTTTTGAATCCTCTCACACAGTAACTACCTACTCAGTAGGGAAGTTATGCCAGTCTTGGCTGCAAGATTCCACTTTAGCGTCTGTTAAACTACATTTAGCTCGATTAAATGGCAAAATAGATTTGAATGATTTTGTTAAGGGTCCTGCTGTTGGCAGACCCAAGCGATGGGTGTATGCTGTTTATAACGAGGTTTGGAAGTTGTCCCAAATTGAGGCTGCTTCCAGATTACGTGCAATTGATCAAGCCAATATGGAAAAAGTATTGGCTGTTATAGATAATAGCATTAACACCCTGTCTTCCAGAATCTATACTTTAGATAATATTGTTTCATCTGTGGTAGACATTGTGCAGGATGATTTGTCTGTATTGTATCATGGTCAGAACCAATTGCGGTCTATTATGCAGTTTGCATGGACATTGCAAACATTGAAGGCAGGGAAAGTCCCTTGGGATTATATGAATACTTCATCTTCATTCCTTCCCTTTAATTTAACTGCGAAACAGCAATTCATGTCCATGAAAGATGCTACATATTCATTGCTACACATTGAAAAGTTAGAACCTTTGCCTTTCTCTGTTGCCGAATTAAATTCTGCCATGTGGCTTGTCCATGGGTTGATCACGTTACCGTTCCCCCTGTTCAAGTTTAGTTCGTGCATGAAACATTATGCTCTAGGCAGATACGAACAGTTGGGTACTGCCTTCCTGCATGAAGTTTGGTCGCTCCCTTTCACATACAGATGTCTGAGGGACGGCAAGGAGGTTTACTTGAAAGGTGAAGAGTGCACTTCCGCACCGGATCACTCTGTTGTGTGTAGGCACATTCAATTGCATGGTGCATGTAATGTGCACACCCCAAATTTAGCTTGCGTCCTGAAAGGGATTCCTGTGCCAGTTATTACTCCATCTTTTACGCTGCTTGCTAACGGTAGTTATTTGCTTTTAAATAATGAAGCTTGCTGTGGGATGTTAGTGGGAATTCCCTACATCGTGACTGTATCATAGAGGGTAGTTTGCTGTAATAACGTCCTTTTCCCACCCCCGCATGGCCGGCTGGATATATCCATATGGCCTTCAATTCCAACCTTGAAAGCAGAGTTCAACAAGATGAGCAGAATAAGGGCCCTATTGTCTCAAAAAGAAGTCGCTTTAACTTTGTCCCGGGAAACATTTGTCCTTCACGTAGCTAACACGCGCACTGAGGTGCAAGCGCTTTTGAATACTGATCTCCCACTCCATTTTGGGACCTTGATTAATACCTCATCCACAAGTGGCATAGCTCATTTTTTTTAAATCGTGGGCTCCGGCCTCGTGACCTCTTTTCAAACTATTTTTGGAGTGATCCCGGCATTTTTTCATTCTATTTTTTCCAGTGTCTTCGGAGGTCTGCCTTTACTTCTTGCCCTCGTAGCTGGAATACTATTTTTGATCTGTGCCTTGCGCTATGGATGCACAACTTGCGTGGCACGACAACATGTCGCGGCTGCACCATCTTCGTAACCAGATGATTGAATTCTATGGCGCCCTGCCGCTGGCGACTCTGAGCGCAGCCTATGGATTGTCTTTTTGGTTTGCCTACTTTACTTGTGTGCAGCCTGTCTTTCATTGCCTAGATTGTCCGTTCCAATGGGCTCTGGATTTGAGTCTGTCAAACTCGGTGTCTCCTGATCCGGATTATGTTCGGTTTATGAGCCCCTTAGTGGCCCACGAGTTAGACTGTTCTGGGGTCGGGATTATGGCCTGTGCTGCAGCGCATGGAGTTCTTGGTAATTGGGACATCGGAGCGGCGGTGATTGACTTCTTAACGAACAGTTACCTTGAGGTACACCCCGGTTGTCCTCGCCAGGTGCTGGAGGCTCCGGTGGTTGAAGAACATGTCTGTTCTTTCCCCGTCCTGAACTGGATGGCAGATACTTTTGCGGAACGTTCCAATGATTTCCTCTTGGAAGCAGTAGCAACGTATTGTGCATACACTTTGATGGATTGACTTTTGAACTTCCTTTCGGTCCTCAGTCCATCATCGATTTTTATTTAACTACATGGTTTTTTTTCTCTCTCTACGTTTTACCTTTTTCCATGGATTTTTTTTTCTTCGAACTTTTTCACTTCCTTATATGGACTTATAGTTCATGCCCTTGGTTCCGTTCTATCGAACTTGAACTCTGCGTTCTTGCTAGTGCGCCCCTAGTGGTTAGTGGTCCGATCATGAGGGGGTGTAGTGATGATCGTTTTCTACCTATGTACAACGCTAAGTTAGCCTAACCGCGTTAGATGTTAGAAAGCCATCTTGCCGCTTTTGCTGCTTTTGCACCCGACACTGTAGTCACATGTTATTAGAATTGAGAAATGCTTACTCGACTTTGCTTCACATGAGAACTGTCTGTTATTAACATCTTAAACAGTGAATAGCGACCTTGGTCTGTACACAGTGTAACAGAAACAGTCTGCATCGCTAGACGGTGCATGTTGTTGAGTTCAGGTTGATCGGCCCACTAGTTTAGCCATAACACGCAAGCAGCTGCAAATACCTGAAAGTCGAATGCTTTTAATATGGCAGTGTTGCATGTTTTTCAAGACATTCGGAAGGAGAGCGTTCCTAGGAGCAGAGCATAGCTGATCCTGTGATGTGAATACTCTGAGCTGATCTATACGGTATGGGGTTCCCCATTCAAGCCTAGAGACCTTTTATTAGTCTAATAATACCATAATAATACTGTTAGTGTGTTAGAGAAAGGAAGGTGGCCTAGAGCCACTGTCATTTTATTATGATTGCTCCTTTAATTTTCTATGGTATTGTAACTATGCTGATGGTTTTGATTTTAATCGTTTGTCTGCTAATGTTAGCCAAACTGCTGCATATTAGGACACAGCATATTCTGTTGTGGACTGGTACGAGAATAATTACGAAAAGGTGTTTCTGATTCCCACCATTCCTGAGAAATATACTAAGTTGCTTGTTCTGGGTTGTTTATACATTGGGACCGCCGAGCTAAATCTCGGATAACGAATGGAACACTGATGCTGGCCGGATAGGGGTTCTGGGTTCTGAGGTGAGTTTTTGGTACACTGCAATTCACTGAGGGCCTGGGTTCCTGCGCATAGTTCTGCGCATAAGCAGAATCCCTGCAACAATTCTGTATATATTGCAGCTCCTCCGGGAACAGAACAGAGCGGTTCTGGGCTAGGTCTTGTATATTATCTATGCCCGCTAGCCTGAGTGACAGCACGGCTCCCGCTTCTTGTGTGACCGAAAGCACGGCGTGTTGTGCGATGGGGAGCAGCGGGCATATATCTGGAGCTTTGACGTCAGGTGGCCTATCGCTTGCCAGGCTGATATGGTGCAGTCAATAGTGTTAATCTCGTGTTTGGGGGTATTACATTTGGAATGTGTTAAAATGCTGTGCAGAGGTACTGGATGGGCATCTACGTCCTCCACAGCTATATGTGGGAGGAACATATGATGATTATACCAATAGTGGGCGTTTTGGGCTTGAGCACAGAGAGAACACAGTAATAGGTCAGGGACTCCAAAGACGCTTCTCCTGTAGTCCTGAGCAAGTGTATGACAGCTTACCAGGGGGTTGTTTGCCGCCCCAGACCAGTTTTAGCAATTGTGAGCATAGATTTTTTTTAAATTGGCTGGGAAGCCTGATGGGTAATTACTAAAAAGGTATACTAAGCATGGCAGCACTATCATTTTAATAAGAGCCATTCGGTCCGCAAGCGAGAGCGAGAACGCAACCCATCTCGCTACCTGCTGTTCTAGTCTGTAATATGCCCTGCCATAATGATCTCTCACCACTACTTCTGGATTGCGTTGTACCATGATGTCTAGATACTTGACAGGGTCAACGGCCCACTCAAGGGGAAAATCTAACTCGTATGGGGCCGTGCATTCAGTTGAGGGCACTGCGATTGACTTGGCCCAATTGATAGTAAGGCCAGAGAACCACCCAAAGCGGATATATTCCCGTAATATTGGTCCTAAGTATTTCTGTGGTTCTCTGACATACAGTACCATGTCGTACGCATTCAGCAAAATGTTGACTGGTCCCAATGTGAACCGCAGTGCAGACTCTTTGTGTCTTTGTCTAATAATGCATACTAAGGGTTCCAATAGGATTGAAAAAAGGAGTGGCGACAGAGAACACCCCTGCCTTGTCCCTCTGTGAATTTTGATAGGTTCCGATTTCAGGCCCTCTATCCGCAAACTCACTATTGGTTCAGTGTTTAAGAGTCCCACCCACCTGTGGAAAAATACAGGTAACCCCATTCTTTCTAGTATGTAAAACATATATCCCTATTCTATAGAATCAAAGGCCTTATTTGTGCGTAGATTATGCGCCATAGATCTCTCCGGTATAAAACCAGACTGATTGGGTAAAACCATAGTCGGGATTAGGGGTTGGAGTCTGGTGGCGAGTATTTTAGCCAGAATTTTAGTGTCTGTATTGATGAGAGAAAGAGGACGATATGATTCACATTGTGACGGGGAATTGTCTTTTTTTTAACAAGGCAATGGTCTGCCACTTTCATAGGCCTCCTCATACATAGCTAGTAGGTGAATTCCTTGTAGAATTTGCTTGGGAGTCTGTTGGGCCCCAGCTCCTTCCTGTTTGTCAGAGCCCAAATCGTTTCCCTGTTTTCCTCTGCTTCTATCAGTCGAGACAGGTACTCCCGATGTGCGTTAGACAGCCAGACAAGAGCAATATCAGCGAGGTATTCATTCAGCTCCTCTGAGTCCACCCCACCTTTTGATGTGTAAAGATCAGCATAGAAGGTCTGAAACTGGGCCGTGATATCTCATGTTGTGAAATGATCTTCCACCATATCATCCGTGATGTGAGTAATGGTGTGATGGTCCTGCCTTCGCTTAACTTTGACAGCTAGGTTGTGCCCTGGCCGGCCGCCCTCACCATATGCCCTCGCCACATGCCTCCTTGATAGATACTTTCCCTCATCAACCGCCAGCTCATTGTATTCTAGCACCAGTTCTTTGATTTTGCCCAGATTGGTCGAAGTCGGGGTCGTATCTTGCGTGCTTTCGAGTACTTTCAACACAGTTTCCAACCTTGCGAGTCGTCCCCGTTATGTCTCTTAATATGCCTGTGTTTGTGCTAATACAGGTTCCTCTGATTGTGGGCTTGAAGGCCCCCTCACTAACTGTCCCCATATTAAGAGTAAAGTATTGATGAATAGCTTCTCTGATCATGGCCGTATACGTCGGGTCCAGCAACGCCTCTGCTCTAAATCTCCAAGTGAATTGACGGGGTGTCATGGTCGGAATATGTATTATTAGTTTGACTGGGTTGTGCTCCGACAGGGTTCTGGGCAGCTTAGCTATGTCGGATACCCACACATTGGTTCCCTCACTGAGGAGCCAATAGTCTAGCCGTGACCAACTCCTGTGTGCATTGGACATGCATGTCCCTTCTAGTGCATCTGCATTGCGTGTTCTCCACGTGTCTATAAGCCCAAGTTCCTCCATTCCCGCTAGGATAACTTTGGCCGCCCTGGGAGAGTGCCCTCTCTGCTGACTCGATTTGTCTTTAGATGGGTCCAAATGTATATTGAGGTACCCACCCCATATTATTTCTGAGTCTGGCCAACCCCGCAATACTGTCATCAATCCCTCGTAGAACTTTGGTTCATCCTTGTTGGGCCCATAAGTGTTCACTAGTGTGATGTGCTTGCCATGTAACTTGCCATGGATAATGGCATATCTCCAGTTGTCATCTGTGACTGAATTGAGCTCTGCCAAGGGAGTGCCCTTTTTGACAAGAATGGCTACCCCTCTTGCAAAGGAGGAGTATGAGGAGAAGATGCAATATCCCACCCACTGCGCTCCCATCCTGGTTTTGTTATGTCTAGTGAGGTGTGTCTCCTGGAGGAGAACTACATTGATGTGGTGTCTGTCGAGGTGCGCTATCACCTGTCTTATTTTCTTAGGACAGTTCAGCCCCCGCACATTCCACGTCACACGTGCAATTGAAACGTTATCTATCTGTGTAGCTCCAGCCATCTAGCATAACCAGGACATGTAGGTCTTTTATATGCGTCCAGATGCCAAATATAGAGATGTCGATGCAGCAGCATGCCATGAAGAGCAAACCCACACCAGTGAAACCGATACATCCCCTCCCCCCAGCCCATCCCACCCACAACAGCATCCCAATTATGCTCTGGACAATACACAACAAAAACCCACCTCACCCCCACCCATAAACAACCTGCTTAAGGTGAAAAGTGAAAAAACAGGAAAGCGGGGAACGCCAACTGGAGGGACATTAGGAGCCCGAACAGCCTCTGATAGGGAGGTGGCCAGGCAATGCAGATTACAGTCCACATCACAGTTACCCCTTTGCGTGTTTGCAATATATTTACGTGCTTAGTGATGATTCAATTTTATCGATCTGCCCAAAGTCTCAGTCTGAGTCCATTGATTCCTGCGAGCGTTGGGTGCACGCCTTTTTTTCATGGACTTGAGGAACTCCTGCACTGCCTTAGGGGAGTTAAACATTTTCTGCTGGCCCTCGTAGTCAATCCGAAGCCTCACCGGATATAGCTTGACATATGTAATGTGCGCTTTTTGTAGCTGTTTCTTGACCGCGGTAAACTCTCTCCTTGCAGCTTGAACCGTGGCCGTGAAGTCCGGATAGAAGGCTACCTGGAATCCGCGGTAATTTATGTCAGCTTTCTCGCGGGCCAGGCGCAGGATTGCATCACGATCACGTTAATTTAGAAATTTGGCTATTACAGGCCTGGAGGGAGCACCAGGGTGGCAGTCTCGCTGCTAGAGATCTGTGGGCGCGCTCTACCACTAACATTGTTGACAGGCTTTCTCGGCTCAACAGGTCAGCAAGTATCTGCTCTACGTATTCCTCCATCTTTCCGGTGTTAGTGGACTCCGGAATCGCAATAATGCGAACATTGCTGCGGCGCAAACACACCTCTAAATCTTCATTTTTGGCCTAAATTATGGAGAGGAGCTTCGCCATGTCAGTGCATTTGGTCGCTGTGGCCTGGAGCCCATCTTCTACATTGGAGATTCTTTGCTCCGCTTCGGTGATTCTTGAGGTGTGCTTGTCAAGATTTGCTGACATGGAGTCCATCCGTTGGTTCAGGGAGTCCATTTGTTGTCTATGGACATGAGGCTCTGCTGCATTGCCTGAAGCATCACTGCAAGTTGAGCAGTGTCTGGCGCGGCCGAAGGCTGTTCCTGCAAATCCTGCTTGCCCAGCTCAGTTTGCACCGTTTTGAGTGACTTTTTTGCTTCCACGGTGAGGCGAGGCTGTCCCTTATCCGGTTTGCCCATTTTGGAGATGAGCACAAAATGGCGGCTATCCTCCCAGTCGGTTAGGGTATGCAGTTGTATGCATCAGAGTGCTCTCGTCTGCCCGTTTCAGTAATGTTGAAATGGCCTAACTTCACTGCGCTTCGCTTCCCCAGGCAATCGGTCTAGTTCCAGTGTCCTTCAAGTGTGTGGCCAGCTGCTTCACGCTCAAATCCCCAGCGCAGAGCACCCCCCAGCTACCACAGTGCAGCAGCTGTGTGCAGGGGACAGTTTCTTTGGTCTTGGGGATTAAATATGAATGGGTGACTTTCCCCCTGCGCATGAGTTACACTGCTACTGGTGCTATATGGGCCCAATGTCCAGCTTACTTGTGGGGGGAGCTGCAGCTCTCCCGATGCAGCGTGGCAGTCTTCAACTGGGGGAGGGGGAGCACACCACTTGGCAGATTGCTGTCGTCCCCTCGTTGCAGCCTGTCTCTAGGCAGGTCAAAATGGTGCCGCTGCCGCTCCACCGTGCCCACAGGAGGCCCCCCAAAACCGCTGATCAGCCAGCAGGTGACCCCGCAGCCGGCAGCGGCATCCGACGCACAGATCCCAGCAGGCCGTGCCCCAGCCCGCTCCGGAGCATGTCCCCAGGCCAAGTGCAGCAGACAGGTCAGAGGCCCTCACCGCAGCGGCTTCACAGTTTAGAGCGCTCCTGCGGTCCCCCCCGCCACAGCAGCAATTCAGCTCGACGGCACCGGTCCCGTGAGTACCTATCTACGCCACAGTTACTGATGAGGCTGGTTGGCCGCAGGGCAGAGCAGCAAAGTTGCGGCCAGCCTCTATGCTATCACGGCTTACCACAGGCCGCACTGGAGCCCGGGCCCATCCGCGCCCGGTCTCGCACCTCTCGTGTCCATAGCACCTACACACACCCAGGCAGGATTACAGGGCAGAAAAGTACAGCAGCAACCGTTCTGCGTCCATTCCATAACTTTGTGATCCTTGAGTGCTGGATGACAGGATATTGGGAAAATTGGGTTAGCCTGGCCGGCGGAGCTGCCCTAATGTGCGCCCATCTTACTTTGGGCTCTCTAGCGCCCCACATCTATGGACATGTTTAAATTTCCTTTCGAAGTCCCGATCGCCCAGATCAGGATATGCTTTCTGAAACAAATTGACAATACTGTCAAGGATCGCTCTATTCCAATCCTTCTGAGATACCAAACATTCTAAGATTATTCTGCTTTTGCTGAATTTCAAGTTCTTCCACTCTCCACTTAATACCCTGAATTTGTTTTGTATGCATGTAAGTGCAGCCTCAACCTCAGTATCCAAGCTTGACAATCTTTTCTATCAAGGCACGATTATTTCCAGCCACATCTGTGATGGAGTGTTGTATTTTCAAATTGTCTGACTTAAATTGCAAATAATGAACTTGGGTTTCATCTCCATGAGTTTGTACAAGTTGAAACATTCCTCTCAGCGTTGGTTCTTCAATTTGGTTCGTATCTCACATACTCTTAGAACTCTGACACTCCCAAAATAGGAACACAGTCATTTGTGTCTGAGCCTGTTGGGATTCCATAATCAGTAGTGCCAAGCACTCTGCTTGGTTAACATTCATCTATAAACATAAATCCTGGCTGTCCCTATTTGGAATCGCTGCATGCCTTCTGTCTAGTTGAAGCGGTTTTATCCTGTTGTCTTGGACTATTTCATATGCCATTAGAAGGAATTTGGCTCCTTTTCTTTTTTACCAATTTGATTGCTCATTTTCCAATCAATGTGCTCTTAGAGCGTAAACACAGTATTTCTAAATGTACTCTCATCTTTGTCAGTAAACCTGTAGGAGGGACCGGCCTCCTGCTCCAGATGTTAAGCATGGTAGGCTTTTTGGGTCATTTGCAGTTATTTCCACCCCTGAAGTGACCCATAAGCCGACATTCGACATCCGTAAATGATTCACATCCTCTTTTTGTTATCAAGTGATTAGTCCTGTCCTATGTTAAAAAGGTAGTACTTTTGTTACTCTTTCAAATATTAGTGCTGGTTGTAAAGTCTGGAAGGCTTAAGTTAACAGATAGACTCCTCTCTATATCAGCATCCTTGTTTCCCTTACTTTCCTTTTCCTAAGTAAGACTGGTTGAATTAGCATGAGCTGATGCCAATATCAGAACCCCCACACTGACAGGCAAGAAAGAGGCAGCTTTCATGTCATTGGTCCTAAAACTAAATCCAACAACATTGTTACTTTATATGTTCTCCTGCTCATCCAAGTTACTGCAGGAGGAAGTGCTTTTGTTTCTCTCAGCAACTCTCCGTGATTTCGGGCTCGGAATCCAACTGGGAGCCAGTGCAGGGAGGGAGTCAGGCAACCCCGATAAGTTTACTTGCATGAACGTTCATAAACAATCAGCTACAAAGGACTCCCTCACCCGATCAGCTCCAGACCACGCTGAAAATACTCGAGAACCAGCTGTCCAATTCTTGTGGTATGAATCTTTATTTTTTTTCCACGTCAATGTTCTTTTGAGCTTCCCCAAGGAGGCGTTCATCGCTTGGCATCTGACCACTATGACTAGGGCTGTGGGGGGAAAAGATGGAGATGAGATGAAGCTGCTCTAGAAGCTGTTACCTCTCCCAAATTGCCTCATATGGTAAATCGCTGTGTGTTAGATTGGCAGCTTATCCTTTTTCTCCACTGGGGCTGATGAAGTGGCATTACTTGCTTTGGATTGCAGTGAGAGTACAGTTTTATGGTCCCCTGTGCAAGTCAAGTACTAGCACCACACAATCACAAAAGACATGGGTTTTTGCATTCAAGATCTGCACATCCACAAGCACAGTAAAAAACACACATATGTACATGTATATTTTGAGTCGCATATAGAGGTGCTATCACGGTGTCAACAATACCCACCCATCAGGGTATAAACAACCATGGGACGAATCCCAAGGCAACATACAAAGTCAAATTACACCTGAGCACACCCAAGGAGAGTCACTGTAATCCAAAGGTTTAGTCGAAACCTAAGCAACATGAACAATAGTCAATTGTTAGAGTGTCCTTTTTCGCAATCGGATATAAAGAAGTTTCCCAATCAGGTCCTGTTGCAGATTATTTTATTCATCAAACAACAACGCAGAGCAGCAACAGCCGACGCGCGTTTCGCCCACTGGGCTTTTTCAAGGCTAGCAGATCATAATAACGTCTCCTAAGTTGATTAAAGTCGTGCATTGTATATCCATCTCTTTCTGGATTGATTCCTGTTTAATCCGTGTCCACGTTAATCTTCTTGTCGAGTATTTAAAAGGCAACCTGGGACACGTAGTGATCGAGCCGTATAACGTGTTGTGATTAGGGTTCCCCTTCAGGTCTAGGAACCAGGTATCGGACCTTGATAAGCCCTGATTACGGCAGCAGAATCCTGTCAAAGACGCGTGGCAACTCGGCGTGTCTGTGTACTAGCACCACACCAGGTGTGATTTTTCTTTCCTTTTGTTAGCAATGAAATAATAATTAAGACTGTTGCATAAAAGTTGCGAAGTAGTTTTGGGGTGGCGCAATGATTTAAATAAGATCTGGGACTTAAAGAGTGTAAAATGATTGGGCATCAAAACGTTACTTCTCATATCATCTGACTAGGTGATATCTACTGCACTCTCAGGATTGTTACTATAAATGCCTTCTTACTGATTAATAAAAGGTAGGCGTTTGAAATGGACATGTTGAATTCCACGATCATATTTTATGAACAAACATATGACATCAAAAACATTCTAAAATTTAGCTTCTTTTTACATGCAGATAAAGAAGACTAAACGGACAAAAACATACTAGTGCCCAGGTATATTAACTAGCGTAAACACTTGAAGAGAAAGATGTAATAACTTAAAATAGAGGGAGCCCTTATGATTTACGTTCTTTTTTACTAAATGCACTTTTATTTATCCTAATTTCAGAAACCCTCATTGCTGCAAAAGTTCAAGAGCCCTGATGAGAGTCCGTATATTGAGTATTAGTGACTTGAAACATGTTGGCTTTAATTATGATTCATGATAAAAACATGGAGGAATTCTGAATCGATTTTTTCTGTCAGGACATAATGGACTTGATATTAATATTTTCCCCATGTTTTTCTTTCTTGCTATGTTTCTTCTAAATGAAATGTTGACACATATAGCATTATTTGGAAATTGCTGAAATAATATTGATATTTGAAATATGACTTTGATACAATATTTTCAAGATATTAGGATATTTGAATTTTAACTTTTCACATCACTGTTAATTTAGATTGTATATTTAAAATTTAAATTTGTTGTTTAATTTGTTGCAAATCACATGTATACAAGCATCCTCTGTATACAGACATTACTGTATTTTTCTGCTTTTTATATGGAACAAAGACCCCCCCAAAAAAGTTTAAAACAAAGGTATAAATAAAGTACCAGATCAAATAAGAAGAATACGTTTGGTCTAGCGTTAATTCAATACGCAGAAATAAAACAGGTCTGGCCCACCTTCTTGTTACATATAAACGGCCCATCCAGAACCTGGCCCATAGGGCCTAACTCCCCCCTTTTTTTACACATTCTTACTGATTACAGCACTGCTAATGAAAATGCTCTGTCTATTTACATCCATTTGAACTTGCTTGGTGCAATTACTAAACCATTATTTTTTGAAGTGCAACTCTGATAGAATACTTGACTGTTCAACTAAAACCTTGCACAGCGCTCAGCTGGTCACTTATCAGAATTCCGATTCATTACCTCTGACATATACAAGAATTCATCTCTGCCAAAGACTATGTCCCACTCATTGACACATACTTTCATTGTAACCCAAAGTACCAAAATCAAGGGCCACCTTAGTCTGTCAAATATATTTATAATACATGGGATTCTGTAATCCCTGTATAAACAGCAGTCTCTAATTTCTTTATATTCAGTGACTTGTGGCACATCTATTTGCCAATCAGAAAGAAAAGATGTCAGAGTAAGACTATTATAAGTTATTACAGTTGAGTTTTGATGTCATAATGCCTGCCACCAGACCCAGCAGCCTAGGTGGAAGGGAGGTCAGGTCATGTAGCATAACTGGAGCAGCTCTTTAAAACATTGAAAACAAATGTTGCTTTTCCTTCTTATGCTCTGTTTTAATAGCTTACAATGACAAGTGTAGAACATGTTTATTTTTTGCACTTCTTGGATAGAGAAAATCTAGAATCTTTCTGCATGTTTCTGCACATTCCGAGCTACTACTGCTTTTTTTTTTTTCTTTTAAACTGACTTGTACTGCCTTGTTTCTAATATCTGTTTGCAACAACTATCTTACAGGTTTTTGATGTGTTTAATTTTGCACTAGAGATTTTATTTTTATTGTTCTTTTTTGCAAACATGCTCACTCTTGCATGTGAAAGAGATATGCACCAAGGTTTTAAGTGGTTTGTGGGAAAAGTGATGGTGTGACCATGCATTACATGGGATAAAGTACCCCTGGTGCACATGGTAAGGAGATTGCAAGTCATCTTGGAGTTCCATAAACTTATAAAGGAACTCAGACTTCACCCTCATTCCTCTATATGGTTATGGTACTCCTCGGAGATATCTTTATAATGTATGGCAGGGGGTTTTATCCCTTATATAATATTGGAACGGTATATTCTGAGTACTTTTTCCCTCTGACATTAACAACATGGTCAGCACAGCTTCCAGGAGGCTCACAGTGGGTATCTTATCAATACTGGTCAGTTAGTGAGTGAGGGGTGTCTAAGTTGCCGGTAGTGGTAGAATGAGAATGTATTAACCTGCATTCATTCCAAAGATCTGTGAACGACCTGATCTGATTAAAGGAATTTACTTCCCCCAGAGTGGATGTCCCAAGTCAGTCCCACCTCCATCACCAGAAGTTTTGATTGATGCAGATTATCAGAGGTCCCTACCTAAACAAGTTCACGATGGTGGGAGATTTGCAAAAGCAAGATCATTTCTGAATCTCCTTCAGTTTATTATTGGTTCAAATGTAATAGCCCTTTATAAGTTTTCCATTAGGGGCATCTTCCCTGTCTCTTGTTGCAGGTGTTCCCTCAGATTGGAGTACTCAGATATGTTCTTTCTTTTTTCACTCAAATTTGCTAAAGGAAAATTAAGTTAAAGCAGACACTGCTAGCTTTAAGAGTGTCTGCGATAGTTTCTCTACAAGTAAGAAACATTTGAGCAATGTTGCAGCTTCTTTTCAATATCTGAGTATGGGGGTTCTGAAGAATGAGTATTAATTCAGTTACACACGTGAGATGACAAAGATCTGAGTGAAAGCTATTTAGGCCTGGAAAATCTATTCCTCCTTTCCTAAAAACGATTCTTAATTTCATCGAAGATTACAGTTTACATTGCTCCCAAAGTTTAGAACTCCAAATTGTACACTTCTGTCAACCATCGTTGTCATTTCAAGCAGGATATGCAGAGCCAATATCAAGTCACATCTTCGTCCGACGTCACATTGAATAAGATCATATAACTATAAAATAGTGATTTTAGGATTTACACTTCGACTCTTCAATGATATACGGGTCAATATTTTGTTTGCTCCTTCCGATTTCCCCTTTTGCAAGAAAATCAAAACTAATTTCTTCCAGATGCATCCAATTCCTGGTACATTCTTCTATCTCCACCTCTCACCTTTATCACCATTTCCATATGTACTGCTACACTAATCCAATCCAATAATACTTTATTCGGTTTCAATGAACCATAGAAGGACATACATGATCACAAGAAAAACAACCATTTCATAATAATTTAGCCTTAAAAAACATACTCTATTGCAGTATACACATCTAGAACATTCAAACACTTATAAAATACATAATATGTATATCCTGAATAAAAATTTAAAAAATCCAACATAAATGCTCGTCCCGCCTTGTAACTCAGTAGTGCAATAACAGAGGATGTAGTAAATTAAAAATAATCTAGTTGAAGCCTTTCCTAATTTGAACAAAAAAACTAGCTACAGAGCTACATGTAACACTTGTATGAAGTTGCTGTAGATAAAGGAGTGCAACTCTGCATTGCACAAAATGTAAATGTTTGACTACTGGAATAATCAGCTCTCCTAGGTTTCAGATAAAACCTACAAAAAAAACACAAATGTAAAGTGCTTTGATCTGAGAAATTATCTCAAGGACAAGGCGGAAGGGACCAACCCAGTCCCATCTGATTCAGTAAAAGCAAATAACTGATGTATGCTATTCAAACCAAATCTGGATAATAAACACCTATCATCTGCATTTGTGACCCTTGTAATATAGTATAGGGCTGAATGCCTGGCTATGCAAGTTAAAAAGGCGAGGACGGATGCACTTGCTTTTTTTAATTCCTCAGTCTCCTTCCTGATCACATCGAGAAGATTGTTTTTTAATCCCGCATGCTCACTTCAGTAATTGCTTCTGGGACCAGGAAACATTTGCTCTTGCCAATTTCTCCAAGCATAATCCTGATGTATCTGAGCCACTGAATTTTATCCGCCCCATCTAAGGCCAATCAATCCCGAATATTTAACCTATGCAGAGAAGCCGCAGGCTTACTCCAACTGCACGCCACCGCAAGATGGATCCTAACCTCGAGATATGGGATGCCTAATTCTTCATAGCATATAAAATGAGCACAGCTAGGTGGAACTGCCAGCATCCGTCTCAAACAGGTATTCTCTATATTTTGGAGACTTTTTACATATGCCCATCCCTATAATCCCACCCCATACTGCTACACTAATCTTTTAGGGTCTGCCACTGTTCTTATCTTTGTTGTAAAGCTCTGTGCTTCAACTGTTACCAATGTCCATTTTAAAATAAAACATATATAAATAAAATAGTTTGCGGAGGGGTAGAAAATATGATTACTTCATATCGACTTCGATTATGGTGATGAACATGTCTTCATTGAGCTTTACCAATGTACGTATTCCAAACTTAGAAAGGTTCCCAGACTAAAGTTGGAATTTTGGACAAAGAGAGTTGCTCCTTTGTGTATGACTTATTTAGAATTCACAAAGAATTCCCAGAGTAGTCTTGGGAATCATCAACAGTTATACATTTTCAGGAGTTTCCAAGCATATAAGTATTTCTGTTTGTTCAAAAGTTACAAGTAGATGGTCACATATCCCATTGCAGAGTCTGAAGTCCTTATCTTTAAAAACGATTGGAAGATCCCATGGTTGCCGAACAAAATAGTTTCTGTGCCTTCTTTTAGGTTGCCCCAGGATAATTCCAATGTCCGGATCATGCCCATATCGCAAGTGTCTCTTTTAGAATCAATGAAAAATAGAAAAGTCTAAAAGAATTGTCACATCATACTCTGCCAATTAGACCCACCATGTGATTTTATTCCACGTTAGAACATTGGAGTGTTGGGAGCTCCATTGAAGACAATGGAGTGCTCCCTGCTTCTACGGGCCGGTAAAGGCACGCAAAGCAACATTCCAATATTGTTTTCAAAGGCCTCTCGGAGCCCGAGGGAATTTAAACCTCTCGAACTCCGAGAGGCCTTTGTTTTATTTTTTGGAACATTCTGCCCTCTAGTGGCAGAATGTTCTAATAGCCTTATAGCCCTTTGTAGCTTGGCTATACCGGCTATTAAAGTCTTGCTCCCTTGTTAAAGTCCCTCGCCTTCGGCTCGGGCCTTTAACGCTGGAGCGGGCCTTTAATAGCCAGTATAGCCCACTACGGCGGGCTATAAGGCTATATTATGTTCTAACATCATGTTATGATCTATCCTGGTATGTGACAGCTGAACAGCAGAAAAATATGTATAGTCTCAGGCCCCAGTTAAGCATACTTTATGTATAGGACCAGGTCTTTTAGATTCCATGTCACCACAGTGGATGGTCAGTCTAGTATTGCATCTCTCCGAGAAAATCTCAAAATAGCTTCTTGTCATCCATTATCTGCACAGTTATGACCCAGATGCCTGTTCAGTAACTGCCAGATCATTAAAGTTTAATCCATAAATGTTAACTAAGAAAGCTTGACTTTTTCCCGAGTAAGAAGGCAATATCGCCCACCTACCCACTTCCTCTAAATTGTGGCAGTGAATAAGCACAGGATGGTTTTTACTTATTAAAATTATAATGCCAAAGGTAACCTGCGTAAGAATGACAAAACAAATGGCTCAAAACTTGTCTTATAATTTCTCATGTTCGAATCTCTTTATATTTGTTTTAAAATGTATTTGAGCTTATTAAATTGCCATCTCCACTTTCCAACCCCAATCTAGCAAAATATTCTTCAAAGTAACCAAAACCACCAACTCACATGGTCATACATAGATCAATGACCAAAACTAACAATTCTAAGATGCGTCACCGCAGGGCAAGCGCTGATGAACTGTATGCACCGGTGTTTATTGCACAGTGATATGTCCGTTGTGTTTTTAAGTTCTGAACTCTTTCCCCAGTGCCTGAGTACCTTTAATTTTTTACATTTGTTTTCTTGTTGTTTTGGAAGAGCAGACTCATGTGGCTGGTATGGACAGACTGTGACTCCGATGTGAACCCAGTTTGAGCACTCTGACCTTTTCTTTATTTATGGGGTGGTGCCACCCTACTCCTACAGATATTTTTTTATGGAAGGTGCTTCCCACAATCTTGCTTTTTGCCTCTAGCCCTTACATTTCCTACCCTGCAACTTCTGCATTGTTTCTTACCGTGGTGCAGTGTTGGCGGCCAAATGTCATTTGCAAAAGTAGCAGATAGGTTGCATACCCAAACTAACCACATGCTATTTTGTGTGTATAGTAACACCGCCAAAACATTTGAAGGAGAGAGGTGGCTGCCCCACACCTAGGGAAGAGCAGTTCAGAGGCCTCATATTCCTGTCAGTAGAAAACTTACTTTTATCCTTCTGGTCAATACTCGAGGTATTCCAGCACCCACATGTGTGCTCCAAATAGCGCCTTCCAGTCTTCAAGCTCAATCATGCTGGATTCTCCGTTCTCGTAAATGTTTCTTAACCACATTATCTTCCTTCTTGGCATTTCACAGATTTGGTGAGGAATAACGGAAAATGCAATGTATTTCCCTCCTTAGTGACTTCTGTGTTCGGGGCAGACACAAGCAAGCCACCTTGTCTCAGATGTATAAGATGTGTCTCATTAAAGTTGTTGCCAGAGGGCCTGGCGTTCTGTGGTTGATTCCAGTGAATCATCTTCAGGCATCAATTTATGCTTCAAAACTTTTATATAGATTTCATGGTTCTGATTCAGAACATTCCCCGAGGCTCAGCATTCTGACATTGCTTCACTTGAGTTTATCTTGTAACAAAGGGAACAGAAAGCAAGGAGGAGGAGAACCGGCAAGAAGTAGATAGAGACCGGAAGTGTAGGGCGGTGAAAGACGGATGCTTGAGGTGGACTTGTCTGTCCTAGTATTCGGGATCCCGGGATGCAACAGCGCGCTGCGAGCATCTAAGAACAAGCATTGACATAGCCAATAGGTCTCGCTTTCGGGACCTTATAAGTATTTAGTTATGCAGCACAATATCCTTGGTGCAACAACATCAACTGTTGCATAGCTAAACATTTATAAGGTCCCAAAGGCGAAACCTATTGGCTATGCCAATGCTTAAAGACCAGACAAGCACAGGAAATGCCTTGGACCAACTTGAATACAGCTGGGCTGCTCAAGTCAATGAAATGTGCAATTTTGAGTACTAAGAAAGGAGTGTAACAATTAACTTAATGCTGCAGAAACGTTTTCTCACCACCACAACGTTGCAGGTTTACCTTGCTGATCAGTCAGCTGGCCCTTGTGGTTCACGTTCACCAATGCCATTTTTGCTAAGGGCAAAAGAATTTTTATTAGTTCGCCTGTAAAGTGGCGTAAAAATAGACAGTGACTGACACCGAACATAAACATACTTGAAACATAGGTAGAACATTTGAGTTAGAAGGAGATATTTCCCCCTAGGGCAGGGAAGCATTTCTCAAGTTTGAAACTTGGCCTTTTGCAAAAGGAAACTTGGTGAGAAAAATTCCGTTTTATGTTTTGAATTGCTGTTCCTTACTCTGGTTTCCCAACAAGATATTCGTACTTTAAAAGGTTTGCATTATTCTCTCTAAACCAACTGCTTTTACTGACAGCAGATATCAGACTGAGTGAGTCTTTGTTTCCTCAAACGCTTGAATGTGGATTTGGAGAATTTACAATTATGAACAAAATATGCCGACAACAGATCACCAGACAGCCACGTGGCACAGAACAAACATTTCATGCAACTTTCTTTCCAAGTGGTAAGAATGTCTCGCTCTGAAAATATGCAAATTGGCAGGTGGAACTGAATGCTTAAATTAAACACATTTTTGACGACTGACTGCTGCGTTCCATCCGTTCCCTGTAAGAAATACGTTCTGTTATGCACAGCTCTGCATCCGGCGATGGAGGGGACAAACCTCGCTTCAAACCCCTACTGTAAGACTTTAGCAAGCCACAATGAAAGAGTAGCGACAGAATGACTGAAGGATGAATGTGTTAATTGAAGGATTAATACGTGTATTAACAGGCAACTCTACGAGCCACTAGACCAAATAAAATGCATAAAATATTAAGGCATCCACACCACTAATAGCCCTACTGAAACAGAAAACAGACTGGACTGTAATGGAGCCCTAGAGACCTGGGCTTGAAGAAAACTAACACAGCGAAGTGGCAATATAACAGGATACCAAACTCTGCCAACTTAACGAATGCATACTTTATGATGCTTGGCAGATGCAACGAGTATGCGGCAGAAACTACACATGGCTGGTTCCCACTACAGGCACTTTTCAGGGTTGTAATTAGGAGAGTAGGAGAGTAGGGGGGGTATATTCAGATTTCATGCTTTTATCCGGGATTTTATTTTATTAACAGGAGAATCGCAGCAAGTCAAAAGAGGTGAAGCTTAACTCGCACCAGTCACATGAGCTTTCCTACCATTCCTACCATCCCCAAGGACTAACAGATTATATTTGCACAGGTAGATAATGCTGCTGCTCATTATTTTGACAGAAAGGGTGCACTTTTAAGTCATTCAACAAACAGCTGATCCAACCAGAGTAAAAGCTAGAGGCAGTCGGAACCTGTGGGTGGAAAAAACTGAATATCTGTAGAAATGTTTCTCTAAAAAATGCCAGAAAAGGGGATACAATCTGCAGATGAAATCTGAGACAGACTGAAAAAACAACTGTTTTTTTAGGTCAATGCCAATAATAAAACAAGCATTGGTCGCGCAGAAAAGTAAGGCCGAGCGGCCCTGGTTGGGGTTGTACAACTAAGCACAAATTTAAAAGGCAGAAAGAAATAGCACAGGCGACTTACTTGAGATATATAAGTTGAGGCCCGGGATAAATCCGTCCATAGTCACCGGCTTTGGAGAGACCACATTGCGTAAAGAGCGTCAGCTCAGTAGAAATGGAGGAGGTCAGAGGTCTGAAGGCGGCCTTTGTGAGAGCAAGGCATCCGCCATTTTAGAGTGGACCCCAGCCATTGGGATAGACTGGAGAGAGATTATAGAGAACAGTAACGTTGAAAAAGAGATCAAAAAGATCATAGAAACCGTAACAAAATTGTGAGCGTGTGTGTGCAGATTCCGTTACAGAATGTGAGCAACTTTGATATGGGAAAACGAATAATATTCATAGCGATTGAAGGAAACAGCGTAAATGCCCTGTCTAAATGGGTGAAACCAGAGCTAGTGAATGATCGCGAGGGATGCAAAAGTGAAAGCAGAAAGCAGGGGTGCGCGCGCGCGACAGCAAGCATGGCAGCTGTGCACGTCGCGCGTGGTTGTACGCGTAATAGCAAGCTGGTGGCAGGCAAGGTAGCACTTTTAAAGCAGCTACTAAATGTCTCGCCAGCGTAGCGTATGCGCTGGCTCAGGCGAGACCTAAAAAAAAAACTGCACTATTTTTTTTTCTTTTTTGTAAATTAGGTACAGGGTGGAAAGCCTAGCGACTTCAGAAAGTTCGTGGCAGAAGTCTCCATACTATAGTCCTCTACCTCATCATGTGGACGATTTTAGATGCAGAAACTTTTAGTGCTGTGAAAGAATAATGCAGTGGAAAAACAATTAAAGTTAAAACGCAATAATCTCGCGCAAAAAATACTATGAACCTTCCATTAGAATTCTGGCAAATCATTTTCAAATCACCCAGATATAATTGCTTGAACGTGCAGGAAGCATTTATAGGATGCCTTCATGTTTTATTTGATAAAAAGCACCCAGCTCGTACCGGTGACAATCCGTGCTGTCTGCTTGCACCCGCTTGCAGTGAACAGCAATCTTCAGTCTACCTTCAGTGAGGGGGGTTGCATCCTCGCCTCTACTAACCAATTACAGCTGAAAGACAGAATTTCGTAAGACTTGCAGTAAGGAGCACCTCCCTCACTAACCCCCCACCCACGCCCCGGGCAGTTTCTAACACACAATGAATTTCAGTGCAGGAATGCGCGCGCTCGCTACGTTCTCAAATTCTCAGTTTAAATAGGTTAAACGGGCTCTTTTCTTGCTTCTTTCGAAGAGATAAAGTCGCTCAAAATACACGTGCAAACCCATTAAACAATGTAGCTTATTCCCCTTTTACTAAAGTCTGACAATATTTGGGCATTACAAGTAATGCAAAGGATGGACTGAGCGCTGAAGTCTTTTTCATATTTTTCATATTTCGACCAATGTCGGTGAGTCGCAATTTCTCTTTGTGCACGCCTGCACTGGAGAGAACCTTGTTCACCGTCAGAAGGAGGTAAGTCTCACCTATCGCTGTGGATGGGGCTGTAAGCACTCGTGCCTTCATTTGAATTCGAGCAGGTGGTGTGTACTGGCCTCTGCTTTATGGCCTGGTCATCTGGCGTGGAGTCAGGAGGCTCCCAACAGGGAATTGTCGAGCAGGTTTCACTGCTTCGAAAGCGGGGTGTGGTTGTACAGTCTAACCACCTACCAAGTCATTTTCATCCATGGGCATCTGTGCAGTTTTGTACTTGTGCCTCGCGCTGTGAAGGGCACGCCCTTATTTCAGCCGGAAGCATCCATATGCAAATGAGGTATGTGTGATCAGTCAAGAAAAGAGGCGTATCACGATCGGGTGCGTTGGCTCAGTGCAGACACGATTGCCTGTGTTTTTTTTTGCCTCAGAGGCACAATTAATACAAATTTAGTGCTTCAAAGGGAAAAAATATGTGCATTTACTCATTAAATTAAGTGAGTTGGGGGCGTGGCTTTTGGGCAGGGTTAGAGATGGGATGAGACATGATAATAGAAAACACTTCTGTAGTTCGTTTGGCCCTTGCATTGCCCTTGATAGTCGTCTCAAACTTTCCATGTGTGCAGATTAGCAGCTACTACTGCTAATAAAGGGTGGTGTGAAGACCTTGTCGGAACAATGGAAGGAGCTTCTAACCCCGGAATGCAGCCAAGCCATCAACAGTTCTATTAACACTTTCAGGTTAATAATCAATGTGCTCCAGGACAGAGAGACTGGCATAGCATCATTAATATAGCCTTATAGCACGACCAGCTATTGAAGGCCCGAGTCGAAGACAGGGACTTTAACAAAGCAGCGGGACTTTAATAGCCGGTATAGCCCTGCTACCAAGGGCTATAAGGCTATTAGAACATTCTCCTACTAGAGGGCAGAATGTTCTAACAAATAAAACAAAGCCTTCAGGGAGCGCCAGGGGATTCAAATCCCCTCAGGCTCCCTGAAGCCTTTGTTCACAGCCAGAGCTGTGAACAAAGAAACATTGGAATGTTGGAGCTCCGGGCTTATACCAGCCATTATAAGCCCGGAGCACTCCATTATTTTCAATGGAGCTTCCAACATTCCAAAGTTCTAATAAGAATTACACACATTTCTTTTCAATACCTCCTGAGTGTCCTGATTCTCTTCCTCTCTGATTTAGTTTCTCTCTCATACACAAGCAGGGTAGAGGTCAGGGGGAGAACAATACTGACCTCGGATGGGTAGGTCAGTAGACCTCATCTCATTTCACCTGGGGTCCAGTGAGGCCACTTAGGCCATCTCTGCCACCTTATCCCCACCAATGTCCCAGCAGGTGGGCGGAGTGGGGGTGGATTTACAGCGGCAAGTGAGTCAGGACTCAGTGGGAGGCCAAGCGGTAAAAATGGCCCTCCCTACCTGGGTCCTACATGGCTACTCATACCCAGTCTGCACACATCACTGTGCCTTGGGAAGCCAATGTCTAATACACTAACAAGACGAGCCAATGGAGGCCCAGCAGGGGGCTGTTGAAGAAAATGAGAGCTTCCATCTGGGTACGGAGGGAGCAGAGGCCCACTTGCCACTGCGTCAGGCATCCAGCAAGTCATGCAGCTGAATGATACAGACAGACGCCAAAACGCCTAACATGCTGCCAAAAAAAGGGCAACAGCTGGCCCCCAGGCTTCGGCCTAGTGCCCACCTTATCAACCCGAACTCGAATACCAGTACTCTCCTTGGCATTGGAGAAGTGCTGGTGCTCAGCTTGGTAAAAATAAGAAGTGCCGGTACTCAGTACCTGTGAGTACCGGCCTATTTAAAGCACTGTACAAATGTGTTATGTTATGTTAGTTTATTAAGCGCATAGATACTCTAAGGTTTCCCAGCGCTGCATGAGTAATGACGTGCACCTCTAATGCCTCACACTATACCAGGCAGCTTTAAGTGAGCCCAAATACAAAGAATTCCCGTAGACCATATGGGAAAGAATGACTACAATTCTCCTGGAACGTGCAGGTAGTAAGTCTAGGATTTTGTGTAAAGTTCTCAGAACAGCAAAACATAATGTGGTCACTTTTTTATGCTTGGATTTCCATGGGTAGGGAACTGTCCAGCCACATGCCCAGACTTTTTATTAGTGAGAAAGGGGAGGGTGGGATACCCAGACAGTTGGGCCAATCTACAATTGTCTGTGGGGTTACATTATTTTCCACAAACATCAATTCGGTTTTCTCTCCTTTTAGTTTTAGCCAGCAAGGCGCCATACAGTAGGCTACTTTCTCAATGCAAGGGGCCAGTTGATGCTGAGATCCCACCCTTAGGAAAGGGAGACAACCAACTGCATGTCATCGGCTAGGAGACGATTGACACTCCGAATTGTCTAACAATACTCGCCAGTGGCGGCACAGAAATGTTAAAGAGAGTAGGGCTAAGCGCCGATCCCTGCGAGACCCCACACTTTAAAGGAACAGCCTCTGAATTGAAAGTGGGGTCACAGATCTGAAAAGACCTGTCTGTTAAAAATGTTGAGAGCCAATTTAAGATTCTCTTTGGAAAAGGTTTACATGTATAAAGCTGAAGGCAACTCAGAATAAGAAGATGAATAAAAGAGGATCAAGAAGTTGGCGTAAAGACACAGACAAATGGACTTCCAACTCTGTTGAGTGGAGTGATTCGAATGATTCAGACTCAGATCGTACACCACAAAACTTTGGTAGAAGAGGTAGAGGACGTGGTAATATACATCCTTTACCACAACCATGGTCTTATCCACCACATCCTTTTAACTCCTGCCCCCAGTTTGGAGGCCCGAGCTATCAACCTGTTTTTGGGCAGGACAGAGGAAGAAGAGGACGCAGGAGAGACAACAACAGGGCTTGTGCAACAGGGAACCAACAAGTGAGCTGGGACCCAGCAATAGAACGCAGGGTGACCAAGAGCATGACCGCGTCAACACGCGACCAGCCGATCTAATTGTCAACCTTAGTGTTAAGAATCTCACCACTTTACAATATAGTGTGTTGTCTAAAGGCCGGGGATTTGTTCCTACCAAGCAAGGGGATGACTTTATGATCCATAAAGAATTGGCTGAATTTTATAGGAAGGTACGACTACATTTTTTTCTTTGCCAATTTTGAAAAAGAAAATGACAATGCCGGACATAATACCGGTCTTAAGAATAAATCCGCCTTCCTACAATGATTACAAGTTCCCTCTGAAGTGAATACTTTAAAAAAAGCCGTGATTAAGAAATACAAGTCTAGGTTGGAGTCTCCTAAAAAACCCTTCTGCAACATTTCTAATGCTGAGAGGAAATGTATTGAAGATCTAGGAAAGGACACCAGCATTACTATTAAACCGGCTGAAAAAGGTGGGGCTACGGTCATTCTGGATACTGAGGTTTACCGGAATTAATGTTTGAAACAACTGAATGACACTAGATTCTATACACGTATCCTACAGGACCCTACTCCTAGGCTACAACAACAGATTAAATCCCTGGTTGATGAGGGAAGAGAAGCGGAGTGGATTACTAAGAGTAAGGCAGAATTTTTGATTCAAAAACATCCAAAGGTTTCAGCGTTTTATATTCTTCCCAAAATCCACAAAGAAAGAAGACCTCCACCTGGCAGACCAATCATGTCAGGAATTGGTTTGATTTTAGAACCTCACTCAAAATTTTCTTCGACCTATAGTGGCGAAGATGCCTTCGTACTTGCAGGACACCAAACATGTCCTTTCTCTGCTAGAAACCGTGACTTTTGACCCTACGGTGAACAATATGGTGACATATGACGTTGAGTCATTGTACACCAATATTCCGCAGGATGACACTCTCGAAACCATAGAACATCTACTTGAGTGTCATCCACGCGATGATCAAACACCAAATTCATTTGTCATGCGATGCGCCAGTTTGACCTTAAAATAGAACTGCTTCAGTTGTGAAGGTAATCTGTTTTGGCAAACTACTGGAACTTTGATGGGCATGACCTGTGCCCCCAGTATGGCTAATTTGTATATGCATGGGTCTGAAACCAAGTTTATATACTCTAGTGCAAACCCGTTTCAACCTCAACTCAAATTGTGGAGACGCTATATGGATGATATTCTGGTCATCTGGGAAGGTGACCAGATGTCTCTTGATGCTTTCTCCCATTGGTTGAATTGTTGTGATATCAACTTGAAGTTTACTGGGGAAGCAAGTACCACGGCAGTATCCTACTTGGATCTCAGGTTATATCCCAAGAATGGAAAGATCTATACAGAATTATATCAAAAGCCCATGGCAAGGAACTCACTACTTCGCAATCACAGCTTTCATCCAAGTACTTTATTGACCAATCTTCCGATAGGTCAATTTTTAAGACTTCGTAGGAATTGCAGTGAGATTACCAGATATAAACATCATGCCAAGAATCTGAGTGACAAATTACTGGCAAGGAACTACCCTAAGCACCTGGTACATGGAGCAGCAAAGAGAGCACTTAACAACCATAGAGAAGCGTCCTTGAGTCTGTTGATAAACCAGAAAACAAGAGAATGGTCTGTGTCACTACTTTTAGTAATTTGACAGACAATATTAAAAAGGCCATCAACAAATCCTGGCATATTCTGAACAGAGGGGCACTGACTTTGGAGAGACCATTATTTGCCCTGAAAAGGAGTAGTAATCTTCGAGATTTACTAGTACACATGAGACCTAGACTGATGCAGCATTTGGAGAGACAAAGCACTTTGTGGGGTGCTTTACCAGTGACAGGACACTTCCCATGAGGTACTTGTTCCGTCTGCCCCTTTACTACACATGTGACTCACTTAGATATGGGTTTGAAAACACCTTGGGTACTGAATTCACATACTAATTGTAATACAAGCGGAGTAATCTACATGATTTCTTGCCCGTGTTCATTAGTATATATTGGGATGACTACCCGTAAAGTAAAGCATGGAATGGTGGAACACCGTAGTGCCTTCAGGTGCAAAAAATCCAACACACTGCACTATATCGAAAAGGGTCATACAGAAGATGATTTCTCATGGGTCATTTTTGATAAACCCAGATATGAAACTAATATGGGACCACTTGACCGAGTGCTTTTCCAGCGTGAACAGAGATGGGTATTCCGTACAAAAAGTCATGTAGCAGGACTTAATGAGGATATCAATGGTGTTCATTATAATACACTATACACAGAGAAGATGTCCTAATATACAGTAGATTGTTCTAGAGTTGTCCCAATATTACCATAATGTAAATGAATTTCTCATCAGTACATTCATTGGATACTGACATGTATGTAGATCCTGTATATGCTTTTGATAAGGTGGTTATGTAGCTGCACACGCTTGACAGGTTTTAGAATTATATTTGTATATTTACTTATCTGCCTGTCTCCAAACTACAATTCCCAGTCCTTTTGTAGTTTTCGCATAACCCTATTGAACTACAATTCCCATTATTCTTGTAGTCCTCGGAACAAAGTAAGGGAGATCCACTATACACTCTCCTGTGTCATATGAGTTTTCTAAATTTGATCTGTCTCAGTATGAACTTAGTTATGTGGTATTTGGGTTCACATGTACACTAGTGGTGATATTCAGTTGACAAAGAGCCCGTTAATGTATTTGAGTATTCCGGAAGTATTTTCTCCCGACAAGCCCGATCTGTAACAGAGTCCATGTTACACTATAGGTGAAGCGGAAGTGATTTTGTACGTCCGGTACACGACGCAAAGCAGTTATGGTGGTAATGGCGGTGACGCTCGATCTCCTGCTCCCTTCTGGCTTTGTGATTGTATGTTTCAGCTGATTGAGTCGGGAAAGTAGGTAAGAGCGCTGCCGCGCACCGACAACATGTAAACAAGGCTCTTTACAGTATGTATTTTGGAATGCTCAGGTTTACTGTGGGGTGACGTGTTGTTCCTCCGTTTTTCATTGTCCCCGTATATATTTAGAAGAGATCTGGTTGATTATGGGTACTCTGCATTACTGACCACCACTGCTGTGCGATGAGGACGTTACCATCACTGTTCATATAATCTTTCAGAAGGTTGTTGTAGGATATGGGCTCCAAGATCTATTAAGAGATACACAGGCTACAATTATGTAAAGAAGAGAAGAAGTAAATAAGACATGGTTTTGAGACTAATTGACATGGGTGTTTTTTAACTTTTCTAAATATTTGGGATCGCCACATTTTAGATTCTTGTGACTCAAGCATGTAGGACCATCGTAAGGAAGAAGTAGACGATCGATCAGAGACTGGTGAGGGGATATAAAAACAATATATTCCTTCTCCCACGTCTGCAATATGGTGGATGATGCACTGGTTTTATAAACACTGGGTTGTTATATGGGTTGTTTATTAGGTTTTGTTGGTGAATGTATAATGTTTATATGCACAGATTATATACCAGACTGCAGCTGGTTTAAAGATTCTCCATATAAATCAAGCATGATACATTTATTTGTTTTCACATTGACAGCAGAGTGACATGATGTCGGTCCTGAAGAATGCCAAGAACCTATGGTCTTCAAGGCAGAAACATGTTGACCTAGTCTAGTAGGGAACATCTATATCCCTATTCCTCACACTGTCTTAATTCTATCCGCTTGGGACAACCATTCAAATAATTTTTTGTCCCCCTGTGGAAATTTAGCTCGCAAACTGAACATTATCTGCGCCATCTTGCCCCTCCCCAGCACCACGCGCAGCGAATGCACAGCCGCCATTTTAGGCACCCCACTCTCTCCCCGCTCACTCTCGACCGCCAGCGCTTTCCCCTGGCGCTGCAAGCATCCCCCCCCGCGCGCCGGCCACCCCCGCTCTCTCATACAGGCCATAAACCCTCTCCTTCTGCGCGACCCTGCTACGGAACCACTTCCAACCGACAACCCATACATGGTCATGCCTCTCCTTTGATAACCCCCTTCCTCTGCGCCCCATTGTCTGAACTGGTCCCAGGCCATCACCTAGCCCTGCGGATGCAGTTTACTGCCCCTACTGTAAGGGAAACACCCCACTTCAAAGGGATTACAGTAGATCAAAGCCCCTACCCCCTGAGACCCGGCCAGTTGCACACACCCCCGGGAATTAGCGGAATTCCCTGCTGCGCGATAGCCATCTCCCACTGCGGGTAGGGTGGGAACTTCTACTGTATCTATGTGTGGGATCGGATCTGAGCCGGGGCTTCAGGGGATGTTCTTTCAGGCATCAAGGGAATCTCAAGAATGTACTATATGTAATAAAGCAATAAACCAGTGTATAAGAGACCAGGTCTCAGAGATGCAGTTAGAGCACCTCGTGACGATACCTTGCTGTCTGATCTGATGTGTTCTGCTCCGACGGAATAAAACTTTGTTTCCTGCCTTCCAGTCTCCGGCGCCTGCCTCTTTTATTGGTAAATTATCGAGTGGTATGAGAGGCGATTACCGCCGGGCAAATACGTGAAAGATTATCAACTGAAACTGCCGCTACCATTTAACACCCCGAGGAGATAGTTTTAATTCACTGCTCATTTCATAATTTTTTTTTGCACTCTGCCCCTCACTCATTTCTACATTGGATGATAAAAACACCTCACGCTCCTCTCCTGAGGGAGAGTTGTAGCCCACACTGCGTACCTTGCGGTCGCAGTTTGCAAGAGGGAACCCAATGATGAAGCATGTCACCTCTGGGTGAGTGAGGGTTCTCATCTTTACGAATATAATTGTCTTCCCATTTTCCAATCAATTTTTCACCTTGTTTTTTCACGTACATTTAGGTATAGTTGACACACCATCCGGTTACTTTTTGTGAGTTTTTTAGCCGCTTTAAGGCACCATTCCAGATCCCTGTTTTCCTCAACCTGAGTACCAGGATCTCGTGATTGACCATATCGAACGCTGCACTCAGGTAGAGGTGAATGACTGCTGCAGCCCCTCCCCTATCTAGAAGCCATTTGACTTCCTCTGTGACTACGAGTAGCGCTGATTCTGTACTATGTTTAGGACGGAAACTAGCCTGGTTGGAATCAAGGAGGGAGTTCTCTTCTAGATGCACTAACAGATGTTTATTGATGTGTATTACTAACACTTTCCCCAATCCTGGAAACAAAGATATGGGTCTATAGATCCCTGGACAAACAGGGTCAAGATTCAGCGTTTTAACAGTGGCTTGACCACAGCATGTTTCCATTCTCTGGGAACTATTCCTGTGAAAATTGAGATTCAGAAGTTCCTGGAGAATAGGAAAGATTTCTCTGCTTCAGTGTAGCAGGATGTGGGGCGGGGCCACATCTAGTGGGGAAGCTGATTTAACTTTACCAAATAGGATAGGGAGTACATCTTCAGTAATCAGGGGAAAGTTGGAAAAACAAACTGCTTCCCCAGACATGGACAGCATTTTAGGTCCATCGGGTAATGCTTCCCTTGTCTTTTGTAGCTCACAATAGATTGCAGATACGTCCTCTTGAAAGTAGGCTGCAAGTTCGATGCAGCGAACTTCAGAGGCAATGGGCAGTGAATTTTCAGGTTTAAGGGAGGTGAGGGACTTCACTATCCGAAATAGCTCCCCTGGGGCATTGGATGCCTTGACCATTAAATCTTCATAATAGGAAGCTTGTACCTTTTTAATTTTAGATCATACCGTCGGGTAGCTAGCCAATAGGCAATTTTCGCATTTCCATTGTTTTTTAGTCTCCACGTTCGTTCTAATTTTTTACATCCTTTTTTAAGGGAGACTAAATTTGCAATAAACCACGTGATGTTTTTTTCCTTATTTCCATCTTTTAGAGTGGAGATGGGAATAATATAATCCAATGATTCATTAATCCATTATTTAGAGTGACATTTGCTGCCAAGGAATCAGTCCCTAAAGCAGGTCTAATAGTTGCCAAAGTGGAAAGCCAGATATTTTTATTTAACTTTGACCAGCTCTGACCTTGACTAGTTGGGTTCTTAATATCCAGCAATTGAGAAGGACTCGATAGGGTAAATAAAATAAGGGATTGATCAGTCCAGGTCATAGGAAAAGTGCCCCTGATTTTTAAGTTAGACTCATTCCTAATGACTAACAAATGACCTTTGTCATGGGTGGACCCTTCTACCCGTTGTGTTAGTGACAAACATTCTAGATCTTGCAAAATGCTGGAAACCATGGGATTGTTAGTCTCTTCAAATAGACACTACAATCCTCTAACAGGGTGAAGTTAGTTTTATCCATGGAGTAGCAAGCCACCATCGGAGGCAAGACCTACTTAAACCTAATACAAGGACCTGAGGGTCGTATACTCAAATTCCAGTGAAGGAAAAGGTTGAAGAGAAATTTATAGTGAAACCCAGATTCTCACACTTTGATATAGGAACATTTAACAACATCTTTTAGTATGATGGCAATCCCCCACCACTTTTATGTGTGTGATCTTTCCTGCAAATATAGTATCCAAGAGAGAGTACTTAAATAATGTCAGGCATAGAGAAGTTAGAAACAGGGCATCAAACTGCTTTTCCTCTATCAGTGTATAGAGCTCGAGGTTGTGGCATTGAAGAGATCTACAGTTAATGAGACCAATATTCCATTTTGTTGACCTGGGTGCATTGATCCTACCATCCTCTGTTCCAACCAAAGATAAATGACATAGGGCACAACATTGTTCCCACTCTGAGACCATGCATGAGAGAATGCTTTAGGTCTAAATGAAAGTAAAGATTCAGCTGAGTATCCTACAGTTTTTTTCAAGACTGGGCCAGGGATTCTGGCCACTGGACCAGTTTGAACGTGGACGGGCGCAGACAGGCTTGCTCTTGGTGCACCTTGGAGCACCAGAGGTTTGCCCGCTGCCCACGTCCCAGCTGCCATTTTCAGGCAAATGACGAAAATGACTAGAGCGCTAATCTCACTGGCGTCTCTATGGTACTAACAGTAAAGTGCAATGCACTAAAATAACTCTCTCTCTGAGTCAATGAAGGAACTTTAGACAGGACAAGTTTGAAAGTAGAGAGAGTTAAGATGACTTAATTTTTTTTTATATTGTCACATTTGCTGTACATTGAAAGACAGAGGTCAAATATCAGGCTAGTCCTCTGACAAATTGCTGCTTATTCTTTTAACATGGAGATTGGTGTTTACTTTTCTTTCTAAGACTGCAAATTGAGAGGATTTCTTAAAGTAAATTATGTGATAATCTTGCTAGAGTATTGTAAGGGAGTGCGAAAGGAAAGGCTGTAAAATGTCATGTTCTTCTAATGCACAACAACATATAAATACCTACAAAATGAACTGTACAGATGTTTCAAAATAATCAGCAGTCAGGAAATCCCGAATTATGCAGATTTGTTTTTTAATAAATCTAAAGTGTGATGGAAACAAGAATTTATTAGGATCAAACCAAATCAAGATACTTTGCCTGGTGATGCCCAAATGGCAAATATTCATTTAAACCTGATTTCCACACTTTACTGTTTGTGTGCTATATAGATTTTTATCTCTAAATCTATATATCTGTGAAAATGTAGTGCTCGAATTTGCTGTCTGTAAATGACAATGACAGTGTGCAACCATACCATGCTTTAGTAATATACTTGTGACGGTGTGCTCCAAAATGCAACACTAGATATATACCACACACTTAACACTCTCCTGCTGAATGAGCATGATTCATTTGCTAAACTTGTTCTTTGTGTGATGCTTGCATTTTCCTTAATCCCTACAATTTCTCCACTTACCTTCACTAATACAGTCTCAGAAGCATTGAGCTGATTCATTAGTACACTTTTAAGTGAGATTACGTCATTTATGAAACACTTGTGATCTATGAAGGCAGTACTTCACATTCACAGACACATACACATATGCAAAGACACACAAAGACACACACACAACTAAATGCACACTCAAAGAGACATGTGCAGTCATACATATCCATCACCACATTCAACTTTTATTTTTAATGTTATCCAATAACGTTTCCCACTCAGGCTGTTTTTTATATTGTGCACCTATGTTCGTCTCCTGGTACTGCTTGGTTCCTAGTAATGCCACAGAGCAGGCCCTGCATCATGCTTACAGTAAGTGTGACATGAGATTTGTACTTTGTCTACTTGAAAGGATTGTATGGAAAGCCTTCCTTGTACTTGTATCACAATATCATCGGATTGTATCTTGTCTTACTCAAGAAAATACTTTGAAAACAAAAATAAAATGTACAATGCTGAAAGAGTCCTAGTGCCTCCAGTAGGTTCTTTATGGTTATGCTGGGCATATAACAGCGATCCACGTCGTGGATTGGGAACATACTTTCTCCCTGGGTCAGCGCGGAGCAATGCTTCCGTTCGGGGCCGCCTGTGAGAGTGCTGGTGGATGGCAGGCACCTTGGGAGTCCCGGACCGCAAGTACCTTTCTCGGGAGATTGCAGCGGTGTCGTCAGCCTTGGGATCGGGACCCGCATTGCTAGAGTCTCCCTTTGCTGCATGCGATACGGTGATTGGAGTCACAGAGGTAAGGCGCCTGTCTTTCCTTGATGCATGCAGAATGCGCCGGGTCATGCTGGACTGCTTATGGGTGCTGTGGCTTTGGCGGAGTCCACAAACATGATGGTCTGCACTCGAGCAGGCAGACATGGCCGTTTTTGATCAATGCACCACGTTGATGCATGTGGATGCCCAAATGTGGCTGCCAACACTTTGCGAAGGCAGAGGACTGGTTGAGGGCAAGTCAGGCAGAGTCAGACTTCAGATTAGCAGAGTCTAGCAACAGTCGTTTGTAAAAATTAAATCTTTAGCGGCCCTGAGATTTCCTGAACAGTGAGCAAGCCAGCAAGCCCTTGGAGTTACTTAGGTTGCAAAAGGTTGTAGAGAACAAGTCCAGTCCTTCTCACTGCCCAGGTGAGAGGCAGCAGGCCAACATAGCAGAGCAGGTAGCAAAGTGGCAGTCCCACCTATAAAGCCCAGCAATCAGCAGACAACAGACCAACACAACAAAGCAGTTAGCAAAGTGGCAGTCCCTCCTGTAGCACAGCTCCTCTTCTTGGTAGAGTCTCCTTAGGGCCCCAAAGTAAACTAGTGAGAGGGGGGTCATAGACCCAATACTTATACCCAAATGTGTCCCTGAAGTGGAGATGACTACAAAGCAAAGTCTTTGTGGTGCACAAGTCTCCTTTCAGCCAAGCTTTGTCTGCCAGCCTATCTGTGGGGGATAATTCAGTGGTTTGTGTGAGGCCAGGCCACTACCTATTCAGGTGTACATGTCAGCTCCTCTCCTCCTTTTGCTTAGGAAGACCTATCAGTATGCCGATTAATGCAAACCCTGGTTACAGTACCTTGGAGTTGATGACAAAACAAAGTTGTTGCGTGGTGCCGGGAAGGTGAGGCGTTGTTGAGGCCAGTGCGGTGTCTGATCCTTACTGTGGTTGGAGGTCATTGGCAAGTCGGTGTATAGGACGATGCGCTTTACAATGGAGGGGAGGCATCACTGAAGCAAGTGAGGCATTGGTTCCTGGAGGTGGTGCAGAGTCGTTGAGACTTTGACGCTAGGGACGTTTCAAGGCATGGGGTTAATGCAGCGTTTGTGGCGAGGCGTTGGTTCTGATGGTGGTGCTGGGTCGATGAAGTGTCGAGGGTCAAGCCATGAGGCGTCAACTTCGCGGTGTCGATGTCATTCTACAGGGCCACAAGTGCTGCAGTGGAATCACTGGTCATGGATTTCGGTGCCACAGTGCTTGGAGAATCACGGTGTGGCGGATCTTCAGCGGTGCTGCGATGGAGTCAGTGCATGTGTTGTAAGTCGTGGTCGTTGTGTTGAGTGGGTACCACAGCTCCGGTGCAGGCAGCGGCATGGTGTCAAAGAGAGGTGCGGGCTCCGAAGTCACACTCAATGTCGATGTACTGGTTTCTTCTTGTTTGGTGCAGCAAACTCACTTAAAAGGGCCCAGGAACTGGATTTGGCACCACTTGGCAGAGTAGGGCCCTCAGCAGAAAAGCGCAGGCACTGCGGGTGAAGTCTTTGATGGCCTTGAGACTTCCAACAGGAGACAAGCTCAACTCAAGTCCTTGGAGAACCTTAGAAAGCAGGATGCAGAGAGCAAAGCCCAGTCCTCTCACTTCCAAGACAGGCCAACACAGGAAAGCGGCAGTCACACCTAGATGCCCACAGCTCTTCTTCTTGGCAGAATGTCCTCAGTCCAGAAGTGTTCTGAGTATACAGTATAAGTGTCCAGTACTTATACCCATTTTAGCCCTTGAAGTAGGGAGACTTCAAAGAAAGGTCTTTCTAGTGCACAAAACCCTGACCTTCTTGGCCCTGGATCCAGACACATTCAGGGGGGTATGCAGATCTTTGTGAGGGGACAGGCAAAGATCTATGCAGGTGCAAGTGTCAACTCCTCCCATCACTCTAGTTCAGGAAGGCCCATCAGTCTGGTGATGGGCTATCAGGATATGCAGTTCACAACACAGCTCCCTTTGTGTGTGACTGTCTAGAGTGAATTCACAAAGCCCAACTGTCATCCGACGCAGACATGTATTCTAGGTACAGGCAGAGGCACAGAATGGTTAAATAAGAAAATGCCAACTTTTAAAAGTGGTATTTTCAGACCTGCAATTTTAAAACCAACTTCACTAAAAGATGTGTGTTTTAAATTGTGAGTCCAGAGACACCAAACTCCAATTTTCTACCTGTTCGCAATTTGAATATATACTTGTAAGGCGCTACAAGGCAGCTCTACTGCTAACCTATAGGAGAGATGGGGGCTTGCTCTCGTGGAAAACAAATGTAATAGTTTTCACTACCAGGACACGGAAAACTTAAAACCACATGTCCTACCTTTTAAATACACTTCACCCTGTCCATGGGGCTACCAAGGACCTACCTCAGAGGTGCCTTACATGTAATAAGAGGGAAGCTTTGAGTCTGGCAAGTAGGTGTACTTGCCAGATCGACATGGCAGTTAAAAACTGCACACACAGGCTCTGAAATTGCAGGCCTGAGATATGTTTGTACGTGCTACTTATGTGGGTGGCACAATCAGTGCTACAGGCCCACTAGTAGCATTTGATTTATAGGCCCTGGGCACACACAGTGCACTGTACTAGGGGCTTATTAGTAAATCAAACATGCCAATCATGGAGAAACCAAATGCCATCACATCTTAGACACAGAGCACTTGTACTTTAGCACTGATCAGCAGTGGTAAAGTGCCCAGAGTCCTAAAACCAGCAAAAATCAAGTTAAGCATACAGTCAAAAACAAGAGGCCAGAAGCAAAAAGACGAGAGAAACCATGCAAAAAGATGTCAGCTCTAACAATGGACCATGGCCCACTACTGCAGGGGCATTTGCCAGTTCTGCGCCTCTCTGAAACCAGATGGATCCCTCTTTCTAAACTTTCAGGGTCAAATAAAATGACCCATGGAGAACCCTTCTCCTCACCTGTGGACCCCATCTGTGAAGCTCCTAACCATACTTTGCTCACAGATGCATCCCAATAGGCGGACAGTAACACCATGGCCAACACAGGGATGTGGCCCATTCCAGTCCGTGGGTCTGACCTCTGCCCCAAACCCATGGAAAATTCTGTCTACAAGGACATCAACCAACAGAGGTCACTAAAAGCTGTCAGTGTCAACACCCAAGCCCCAGGACATCCAGGGGTCTCTGAATTCTGTGGTTTCTCAGAGTGGAGGGCAGCAGCCCCAGATGCCTTGCATGCTTTTACCTCTCTACCTCCAACCAGTTCAGGGGTGGTATCCTGAAACTGGTCCTTCAACCCAGGGTCTGTACCCTGAGGTTGAACAGGCGACGGGGGTGGTTCTCACTCAACCTGAAAAAGAGAAAGAAGAAGGCAAAATGTTTGGGGTAACCCTGCAAAATGGGCCATTTCCAACAGCCCCCCTCTTTAATGGGCCACCAGTTCATTGACACTCTAAGCAAAACAAACTGTGCATATCCGAAAAATTGCCTGTGGACGTCAAGCTCTGGAACATGTATACTTTTTTGCCGTTGTAAGCCTGAGGGTCCGAAGCCGCCCATTCGATCATCAGCATAATGGGGCAAATATTCAACTGTGGTACCACCCTCATGTTCGCATGTGAAGCAGAAGCTATTTTGCAGATTAATAAATATACTATTCCCTTTGCATAGACATATTTGAATGTTGGCCTCCAAAGTTCAGGAAATGAGTACAAACCAGTAGGCCTGCAGATCTGGTATGTATTATTGAGCCAGATCCAGGATTCTGGCTTGCCCCAGTGAATTATGCTGAATTTGTCCTGGAGTAAATTTCAGAAACTGGGACATATTCAGCCCACATCACTGCTTTCCGTTTGGAGCAGCAACCTGCAGGCATTGAGTGGGGGCCTTTTTTATTTTCACATCCAGCTGATGCTATTTAGAAGAAGTGCAACTTCTGAATTGCAAGTAACAAAAAAAATATGTGACAAAAAAGCAGTAACCAACTGAGCTATCTGCATATCTATGCTACTTTGAGTCCAAACTGTTTCTAGATAAAAACAAAAAACACAGGTCTCTCCAGCAAGTGTATTAACCATCAGGGTATTATAGCCCCCTCCAAATTGCTGGGCACCAAAAGATCTCTATACTAGGTGCCTCGACCTCTGAAATATTTTGAGAACAGATTTACTGTCACATTTGTCTTTGTTGCCAATTTCTTTGTGGCAGAGTTTTCCAAACATAAATGTATAAGTTGACTGTCAAGGTCTGCTTTTCAGAACTTCTCTCGAGACCCCACACCCTTTTCGCAGCCATACGTAGCCCCCAATTTATCGGTTCCTGGAGTCCTTTTTTCCAATTTACAGCACTTGACAGCACCACACCTGTAGGAAAGTAGGATCTGCTTCTATGGTTACCCCCACTTTTTGCCTGGTGCTAAACTGTATTTGACTAGTCTCACTGGGATTATGCTAATCAGGACCCTAGTACATCTGCTTTCTCCCTAAATTGTTATGTCAGTACCTAGGAACATCCCCAGATTGATTACTGGGGTATCCTTATAAATCCTTAGAATATGATACAAATGAACCCAGGGCATAAGTACCCCAGAGGTCTCCCATGGGCTAAAGCGTGTATTGTGACACCTATGAGAGACCATTGAAAAGGAACCACAGGCCTGCAATTGCAGCCTGTGTAAGTTGGTGCTTGCGCCACTAATTAAAGATATAGGTTTCCTCTCTAGGGTCACTGCACTTAAAAACTATAAGTCACTCCTATAGCAGACCTTTACAATCCTGAAGGCAGGGTGCTTGGTTCTAAGTGAGAGGGGGCCCCTGCATGAGCAGGACACCCCTGCAGCCTACGGAGTCCATTCTCCCGGGTTGTCAGTGAAGCAGCCATATACTATATAGAGGGGCACCGCGTAATTACGCGATGACTATCTCGAAAACGGCTGCAACTAATCCTATTATGTTTGGTGTCAAACATGTTAGAATCATACCCTCACACTGTAAACTGTGTGGGAGGTATGATTCCAAGCACTGGAAGAGCCCTCCGTTAGGCTCTCAGTGTTACCGGTACCAGCCTTCTTGACCCGGGCAGCACAAAATGGTTTCTGCCGACCAGAGACACGATTCTGCCTTCCTGCTGCTGAGCTCAAGCAGGAAAAGGCAGAACAATAGGCATCCTGTCACAGGGAGGTGTGACCACCTCCCAGACAGGATTTAGTGAATTTGGGTAGGGTGGGTGCGCTTGCCAGTACCATTCAGTTTGCATGAGGGGCACTTTGGTGTCCCTGTGCCAGTCCAGTTCAAACCAGTCCTGGCAGCTGTTGGCTCCCGCTATGGCGTGAAACTGAACAAGGACATAAGAGTAACCACCTCCCTGTCCATATCCTCCCTTGGGAGGGTCCCCTGAATCTTCCCAATCCTTTCCCTAAGGCACTAAAGGGCTTACCTAGATTCATCGTGGGATAAGATTCAGATCCGACACCACTTCTACTTCTACCGTTTGGGCACTCTAGACTTCGCTGGACTTCGTTTGGGCCTGACTTTGTCTCCCTTCCAGTCTGCTGCATCATCTGTGCATCATACAGGAACCTTCCAAGGCCTGTGGAGCAACAAAGACACTTGCAGGAATCTCCCTTGGAGTGAAGGAGTGACTCCCCTGCATTCGCAGGCACCGCAACTAAGTTAACCAGGCTGCTGATCCTGAGCTCCTCTGGACTCCAAAGGCTCTGTAATACAGGTGGTGATTTTCCACAGCTCCCAAGGCCTGCCCTGCCCTCTCACCAAGTTTGAGGCCAGCATCTATCGTGGGGTTGCAATAACTGAACCCCTGTGCACTGCGTCAACTTGCAGTTGCAAAGGCTTGTTGACTTCTTTCCAAGGAGATCTGTGGGCTCCAAGTAGCCCCAACCTTGAGCACCTCCAGTGACCAGAATCTTCAGGCATGCATCTTTTGGTGATCTGCTTGTGAGCCTCTCGCGACTCCAGTGCCTCCAGCCTGCGGGTCCACTTGAGGGTCACACTTGTTTATTTTGGGCTCTCCTGGTTGCTCAGAGCCTTCCCTGACTCCCCTGCTTTTGGTGAGTCCCCTGGACCTTGCTGGCCCTGACATTGCTCCTTCTTTGGTTCCCTGAGTTGTTTGCATTTGCCAAGGCTTGTTGGTGCTCCCGCCAGACACTGATCCCTCAGCACTTGACATCCTTTGTGGGGCAGCTCGTGCACAGCTCCTGGTACTCCTCATTGTTGCCTGGTCCTCACAGCTACAGAGTCAAGGTCATCATCATCCATACTGCAACACCCGACACCGGAGGGCATTCGTCTTCCAAGTATCCTGGTCACCCCTGAGTGACATGGACTCTGTCCCCTCTGCTTGCAGGTACTTCTCATCTAGAATACACCTTTGGATTTCACCAGACACTTTCTCCTTCTTCAACAACTACACTTTCCGGAACTCCTCCAATGGGTTCGACTGCAGTTTCCGACACCACTTCACTCGTATGCTCCCCGCTTCACTGGTGTAGGTAACGAGGGTACTAGGGCATCCACGGGTGGGGTGGTTCTCCAACCTTCTGTCTTCTACAGGGTTTCTTCAGGGTCCACTGTGAAGGGTCCTTAATCTTTATAAATCCAACTGTGACTCGCACATAGAATTGTACGGAGCACGTGGTCATGTTTCCACACTGCACACGCTCTCCATGGGGTCTCTATCTATTCACCATGGGTGCTTCCTTGGGGTACCTGCACTTCTACATCCTCTTGACCCTGTCTTGATCCGAGTTGTGGTTCTTATACCACTTTCTTTTCTACTGTGTATTTCGTACTATTTACTGTGTTTCTTTGCTAAAGTATTGTGTGCATTGTGTTTATCTCAGGGTAGGAGATATTTGAACGTACTAGAGAGTATCATATAATAAATACATATTTTTATAAATATTTGGTGTGGTTCTTTTCACTTATTCTGTGCTATAAGATTGCATTCTGGTAAAACAAGCTGCTTTACTCCTTCAGGACTAAGGCTGGAGGCTGCTCTCCACAGCTACCACTTAGAGAGCTTTCTAAGGTTGTCTAAGACCTCTCAAATCACCATAAGGGGTGTCTTGACTGGTGCAAGGTGCCCACTTACATTAGTGGAGATCATATACCAGGCCAGCTTCCCACAGCCCCCATCCCAGAGACCTACATCAGAGCACTTGTAACATTCCTGTGTCTGTGGCATGATTGTCACCATTAGTCTTCTTCATTACTATTAAATCTGAGCAAAATAAACGTCATAATCCCGGTGAAAAAAATTCTCAACACATCTCCAACTGTTGGTATAATATTTACATAAATGTGACTGTAACCAGGTGTTTGTTTAACTACATTTACGACCTCAAATACGTGTAAAATAATCATGATGCTGTAAAAAAAAAACTGGCACTTTAGAAATACGAAGGGGCAGCTTTGCAAGCCCCTTGCGCCAAATTTACGCCGCCGTTGCGTCACTTCTGTGACGTAGTGGCATCGTAAACAATGTGCCACAATGCGACATATTTACAACGTGACACATCTAGGGAGATGCATCACGTTGTAAAGCCTGCGCTACATTATATCTGTGTCAGGTATAATGTATGCAGGGTGGGCGTTCCGTCGCAAGGAAGCCTCATAAAAGTGACTCAGTAAAATCTACAAGAGTTCACTGTGTGACTTTTACGACACCACTGCATCAAAACCTTGCGCCTGCTTGATGCAGGCGTAAGGAGTGACGCAGCGTGGTCGGAATAGGCATTCCTAACCATTGCTGGAGTTGCGTCATGCTTATGACGCGACTCTAGCAATGCGTTGCCTTTCCGACAAAAGATGCGTCACGCATCTGTCTGCCCTTGAACCACGGTGCGTAAATGCAGTTCATCCATGGTGGCGCAAGGGTATTTTTCCATCACGCAAATGAACTGGCGCATCTCCGCCAATATTTAGAGATGCGTCAGTTCTTGTTATTCTGCCCCGAAGTTTGGATACACCCTCCCCATCACATTAAAATCAATATGCACCATTTCTTCTTCTGCACATCATGTTCCAGGTGTTGCTTAAAAATACATTTTTCGATCTGAACCTCTCCACTGCGCTCCTGGGAGGTACCATGAAATTAAGTACATGCCAAAAAATATACCTAGAGCAGCGTCGGCAGAGAAAAAATAGATTGGCCTTATATGTCCATCTATATCTATCCTCGTGCAATGCACGTCTTCTGATTCAAACCAATGTGAGTGTATTAAGGAGGCCGCCAGTTCCTTTGAACTTGTTTGTCATGCAAATACCCCGGTGTATGGAATGTCCCACGACGAGTCTTTGCTATGATGATCAACAGCATTTCACACATACCTGGGTCACCACACACTGTCCAGGTATCTTTACGTCTAGTTTGCATCGCGTGACAGCCGTGAAAACGTCCAACTGGACATGTTAAAGGTCAAGAGGTGGAATGCCCCCACCCTGCTCTTGTCGGTTCATCTCAGTGTGAACTGGATGGGCCTGCCCGGACAATGTCACGGCTCATAGAGCACCGGTTTTACCAGTGTTTGCTGCCTTTAACGTCACCGTCTGCTGTGCGCGTACTCTGTTATTACGTGAATTCGACCTTCACTGTTGTCTGCTATTGATGGACTGTGCATCCACCTCATGACCCCTAAGCACCCCTGCGGTTATTGAAAGGTGACTGGTGGTTTCACTGGCTCTAAATCACTTTTTCTTGAAGGTCGAGAAAAATGCTGAGGATCAACGTCCAAAGATTGTTCGGTTAAAACCAGACCACGTCATCTGTCCATTCATTGGCCTATGTACTAAAATTCAGGGCTTGTACCCCAAGAGTTGAACAGTTGTGGTAGATTTTTCGAGGCGTCTCCCGAAAGATTTGGATAGGGTGTTGTGCAATGCTTCTCGAATTTTCAATGCCATCTGTCCAAGTTCTGTACACATTTTATGAAGATTTCAGCACCTAAGCCCGATCACATGTTGGGTAGAGTGGTGTCTCTGGGTGGGATACCGCTCCGACTGGTTGTAACTGGCCAGGTGTCCCGAGTGTCTGAACACTGGGCTCGATTTGTACCAGCCGGAAACCCCTTCTGGTAAGATTGCATAAGTCTCTAGCCGAATAAGGAGCCAGGCCCCCGCCCCTCACCTACTCCCTGTTGTGTCACAGGGAGATCGCAACCCTTCCTCCTTCAAGCCCATATGCCCTTATGCCCTTATGTCCTCCAAACCCTTTGTCTCCTTCCATGCGCACTGTACAGCTCTCCCCCAGTGCCCATATACCACCAGCACTAAGTAGGTGGTAAATTACAGCATTAATTCCCACAGAATTGTGAATTCCAGGCAGAATTTCACCCACACACTTTAAGTAACGAATTAATAAAATAATAGGGCAGTTATCCTAGAGAACAACACACAGGGGAAATACTAATTGCTACCAGTGGTAAAGGGCAAAAGGCCAGTCAAGTTGGAAAGAAGCAAGAAAAAGAGGAACTGTAGTAAGGTTTTATAGAAAGTGAATAGAAAATTGTCCCTTTGTGTTTTTTAAGGACAATGATCAGATAACTGCGGTTTACAGTATCGAAGGCAGCTGATACGTCTTGAAGCACAAGTAGGCATGAGTTTCCACAGTTAAGGAAGTGGAGTGCATCCTTTGTAACTTGTACAAGAGCCGTGCCTGCACCGCAAAGCCTGTCACAATCCTACGTGATGATTTTCTAGAACATTCTTAGCCTGTATAGTTTAAGGCCACACAACCTTCCATCACCTTTCCTAGGAAAAGTAGTCCTGAAACGGGTGGAAAGTTATTAAGGTCATTAGCATTCTCCGAGGTTTTCTTCAGAAATGGTGAAACGTGTCAAATTTCCATATAGTCAAGAAAAAGCACCTTGCACACCGTGCCAGCTTTAGGGTGGTGCGACCGGTGCCACTGCACCGGGTGCCATGGTCAGGGCGCGCCATCTGACCAAAATGAACGCCATTGTCCATATTTCATTTCCACAGCATCCTGAAAGTAGAAGATGGACAAATGCGCTGACATGGTTACGGATGGATGTACTAGGCCAAGAGCTATGAGGCTCCCGAGTAAGCCTTCTGCTGCTGCACTTGCGGCCAGCGCTGCTGCTGGGCCCAGGGTCCACGCTCTACCAGGGAATGTGCTGTGCAACAACAACTAGTCTGAGCAGCCGTGACCCCTCTGGCTTCTGAAAATAAGACCGAGGGCCCTTGGGTATAGGAGAGACGCACTGGACTTCACCCGAGAGTTTATTAAAGGAAATAGAGGCACAGCACCCTGACTAAAAACAAAGCTCCTGTCTCGGTATGTACAAGCCTTCAGTGAGTTGGCGTAACAGGTCCCGCTTGTGAACAATTTTTTATGCCTCTCCGTTTTATTGTGAACAGTCTGCTCATCTATGTTTTAACTATACAGCCGGCCAGTCGCGGCTCCTCGAGGGAGTGCTGCCGGTTGGTGGGCGGGTGAGGGGCCGGGTTGGGGTAGTAAACTCCGGCATCAAGTACATAAATAAATAAATAAAAATGTTGCAGCGCGTGCAATGTAATTCGTTTTATTTATTTATTTAAGTACTTAACTCCAGGCGGCCCTATGCCGGAGTTTACTACCCCACACCCTGCCACTCCCCCACCGCCACCCCCCCCCCACCGCCCCGCAGCACTCCCTCGAGGAGCCGTGACTGCAGCCGGCCCCTTTACACTGCTGTCCTTATCCTTATTGTCTTACTTTACAGTGGTGCACATTTGCCTGTGTCACTTTACACTGTTCTCCTGCTGCCAGAGGCCTAGCCAGTATGCCATGGGCCCCAGTGTGAGAACGAAAATGGGCCCTTCAGGCCACTGGTCCCCACTGACACTGGGTGCTGTGTACAGGATGCCCTCCACTCTCTTTACACTAATCTTCTGGTGTACAGCCTACTTGTGTGTCCACACTGGTATCCCGTTATATGCAGTCTACTTTTTGACCCTCTTTACACTGCTGTGGCTTGTCTCCATTTAGACGGGTGCTCTGAGGTATACAGTCTGCTTCTTACCAGCTTTCCGCTTCTGCCGAGTTGCGTACAGTCTCTTCTGGCCTTTTTTTACAACACTGTCTATGCATTTACAGTCTGCCACCCGATGAATAAGTGGGTAATATGGGAGGTGGTCACAGTGGGACAATTCCGAGTGCTCAGACTTTCCCTCGCCGGCCATGACCTCTGTTTTACAATCCAGGCTTTCTAGCTCCGACTACTAGTCGCACCACCCAGGCGTCGTCTAAGTAGGCTGACTGTTTCCTACCTTTTAGGCAAAATGTTACTGCTAAGAAATCATAGCAACCAACATATCCTCCCAGTCAAGAAGGCACTCTCCATTCATATCCCTTTTGGACACTTTTGCTCCATTTCTCTGTGAAGGTCTGATACACAAGGGCCGAACCTCCTAATACTTTATCTTCGTGCCTTCTAAAGCATCAAATGTCACCTTTTTGCATTTCATTCTATAAGCCTTCTTTGTTTAAGCACCGTGCACAGGCTGGGCTTCACATAGCCTTGCATCTGTCACTGTGTGCCGCTCAATGCCGTGCAGCAGTGTGCGCAAATTGCACTAGGGCACCTCTTTCTAGTCCTTTACTTTGTGTGCCTCAAGTCCAAATGCCTTTCTTGTTTTAAGGAATTCAATAAAGACTCAATTTTACATCTTGTGTGCTCAGAGCGCCATTATCTGGGTCCACAAATAAGCATTACCTCAGTAGTGTTTTCCTGCATAATCTCAACACAAAACATTTGTTGGGGGCGCCGAACAAGATTGTTGCACAGGACGCCACCAACTCTAAAGTCGGCCCTGCTTGTACAAACGAACAATTCACCAGAGTGATCTAATGGGATAGGATGTGTTTTGCTAGTTCCTTTCAAAAGATTCCAGGCACCACCTCAGTAAAGTGTTTTGGCTATAAGTTTGAGTAACTCACACTCCAAAATTTCAGTAAAATGAGACCATATTATCAGAGCTTTATGATTCTGTTTGCAATTAAAGAGTAAGTCAGAGATTTGACCAAGTGGGAGTGCAATGTACTTTTCACTCTAAGGGAAGAAATTAACAAAATGTTCACTTTTTGGTTCAGGGCTTGTTAGAAATGGGGTCTCTAGCTGGCAGAGGTATGCACCCTGTCCAAGTAGGGACCACCACCCTAGTATGGGTAAGTCAAATACACACCGTACAGTAACCTGTTTTCACCCTCTGTTGCTTGGCACAGAGCAGTCAGGCTTAACTTAAGAGGCAATGTGTAAAGCATTTGTGCAACACATTAATTACAGTAACACAGAAAAAAGAACACTCCAAAAAGACTCCACACCAGATTAGGAAAATAAAAAATATTTATCTGATTAAAACAAAACCAGAACAACAGCAGTCCGAATTTTTAAAGATTGAATCCCAACACAGTGCTTAGAAGTCAATTGCACTAAAAGGTTACTTGAGGTTGCACTAGTCAGAGAAGAGCAGGACTCACAGATGGCAGAGTCCAGCAGCACCAGCAGAGTTGCAGGAAGTGTTTTGTGACCCTGAGGCTTCAGAAAGCAGGAGGCAAGTCGGCAAGCCCTTGGAGAATCTTGGGTTCAAGGATGTAGAGAGCAGGTCCAGTCCCTCTCACTTCCAGGCAAGGAGCAGCACACAGTAGAGCAAGTTGCAAAGTGGCAGTCCCTCCTACAGCACAACAATCAGCAGACAGCAGGCCAAAAAAGCAGAGCAAGTAGCAAAATGGGAGTCCCTCCTGCAGCACAGCTGCTCTTCTTCCAGGCAGAATGTCCATAGTTCCAGTAGATTTCTCATTTGGTTGTGTCAGAGGTCCAGTACTTATACCCAAATGCGCCTTTGAAGTGGGGGAGACATCAAAGAAGCCTATGGAGATCAAAAGGTCCCTGCCTCTCCTCCCCTGGCTCCAGACTCACTACAGGGGAGAGGTATGCAGATCTTAATGCAGGCACAGCCCTATTCTTCAGCAAGTGTCAGCTCCTCCCTACCAATCTACCTCAGGAAGGCCCATCAGCCTGGTGATGGGCCATTAGGATTGAAATGCCACACCCCTTCTCCCTTTGTGTGACTGTCTAGAGGGAATGCACAAAGCCCAACTGTCACCCAACCAGATGTGTATTCAGAGAGCGAAAGAGGCACAGATTGGTTAAAGTAAGAAAATTACAACTCTCTAAATGTTTTGTACACCAACAAGATCTAGCTATAATATTTAAACAACTTCTTTTTTAAACTCAAGGACCAGAAAAATAATTAATCTTGATCTGTGAATTTCATCATAAACCTTTCGTTATCATTTCAACACATATGATAGACTTTAAACATGTCATGAAAAGGGACCACTTAAACATTTAACAAGTACATGATTTAACTCCACAGCCCTGGGCAAGACTGCTCAATACTGAGCCGTGACCCAAAATAGAAAAAATGTATCATTAGACTTGAAAAAACAAACATGTGCTTGCTTTAAAGAAACATATTAGTGTATATAAAAATGGCAGTCAATACATTTTGACATGTACAGATGTATACATCACTGTCAATGTCCTCCTTTTGTACCTCTATTTACTAATGTCTCTAATACTAATGTCTCTAATACTAATGTCTCTAATACTTATGCCTGGTCCTGAGTATCTGCACTTCTTTAATTTAAAAGTGAGGGTCTCAGCACTATTATACACATATAATGGGAGAGTTCCAGCACTTCACAGGAGCAAGCAGGTACACTAAATAGTGAGTACCTCCACTTCATTATTTCCATTTAAAGCTCTGATAAAATACATATGGACAGTTTGTGTGAAAGATGAGCTCCAATCCTCCCATCTTTAATATTACACGTATCATGGAAAGTCCGCATTCATTGATGGATATCTTGGCCTGAAGAACGGATGTTTATTTTTACCCAACTCCGTGATACTCGTTTCATCAATATTGGGAGGATGAAAGGCTGAAAGGACCCACCCGGATTTAAACAATGGACCATGGGGTCAAACAGATCACGCATTATTCAACGGAGATGCCAAAGCTGGCATATTTCATGAAAGTGTACAAAGAAACGTTTCTCAACGGAAACTCCTGTGTAGAAAAAAAGAAATTATACAAATACTATTCTACACTAAACATACACAGGTGTAATTTACATGGCAGAAAAAAATGTGTGTGGGGAAAGATTAGGGTTTGCAAGTATACTCTTGCAAATACACACCTGACACAGATTTCCAAGATCTATTCCTGATACAAGTGTGTGAATACCAAAAAAGCAAACACAAATCTCCTCTTATTGAACACCTGTTCGCACAACCTTTTGCACATATGAGTATCACATTGTCATAGTCTATTGGAAGGTTATGATAAAAATGGCACTTTCCATGGTGAAAATCTTGCAATAAGGTGGATTTGATACCTTTCTCCATTATTGACGTGTAGTTTCAGGGCAGAAGCCATGCCTTGATTACCGACACACTCATAAGTGTTTAGGTATTTGCTGATATTTTGTAGGCACTTTTCCACTGGGAAGAAGATGAAAATGTTGGGTGTAAAATGTGAAAGTGCCCTTCGAAAGTAGGAAAGGAAAGGGAAGCGAACACCCCACTTTTCATTGTGAAACAGGGGAAATATAAAAAAAAGGTTCTCAGTGGAGAAAAAAATGATGCGTGTGCAAATGCACATGTCCACATCCAAGTAAGTATCGTAATTATGTTTCTGACCTAGGTCTCTTCATGGATCGCCGGTCCAAGAAAAAAATCAGCATCAGATCACTTGTCGACAATCCCCACAACATATGCTGTGAGCTGAGTATTCCTGGAATAGACTTTCAAATTATGAGCTTGTCTGTCTCTGGAGCTAACATGAATGACAACACCTGTCACCTCAGGTGAGCCCTCAAAAGCCATCCATTCTTGGTATAAGTAAGCAGCTGTCTTTGCTCCATGTTCTTACTGTGTCACTCTGTCTTGGTGAAAAGAGTCTGAGTGATCTGGCACACCGCAAATCTCCTACTCAACATCATACAAAAGTTGTTACAACAGTCTTTCTACAGGAACTCTTAACTTGCCATTTTACTCCATAACAAATTGCAGTGTGGTTTCCCACCTGACTCCATAGCTAGTTGCCAATGATCTCATTGTTTCTCTTTCTTCTAATCAATTTTCAAGCCTACCAATAAAATATAATAGGTGTAGTCTGAAGGTCTCTAAATCTAATGTTAAAATTGGAAGATGACAGGTCGCTTTTGAGTTATAGGGCAAGGAAAAATGAAAAGCATAATTATCTGACAATCCTTTATCCAATTGCTCCTAATTCTCCTACTTTGCTAAAGCTGTTACACAAGGTTGCATGGTTAATAAGCATTTGCAATGCAATAGGTCTCGCAGTTACACGAGTTAAAGCTATTGGCATTGTAAATGACAATGCCAATAGGCATTGTTATTTGCAATGTCAATAGCTCAAACTCGCGTAAATGCGAGACCTAATGCATTACAAATGCTTTTTTTTCCTGCTTCCTCCCCTGCTCCCCGAAGCCACGTGGAGACGTGGTCGCTGCCGAAAGTAATTAGAACCAAAAAGGGAAGGGAAAAAATTCAGGGAGGGGTCTGGACATGGACTTATTACTTTTTTTCCCTCTGCGGCCAGTGCGCCCTCCGCCGGTAGGCGAGGGATTTTTTTTTTATCTTGATTTTTGGTGATATTCCATAGCCCAAGCATGGCTTGAGGGCATCAGAGCGCTTTTCAATTAGTCATTTCTTTTTTCAACAGTCGCCGAGACGGATGTCGAACTAGCAGGCATACTCAATCGTCGTATTTTTTTTTCACTGAAGAATCATGGTATGAAAATACACATTTATTCTGTAGTAGAATATCCGTTTTGCACTTATGCAGCCCAAAGAGGAGAAGCATCAGTAGGTAGAGTTAGTAGGCGCTTCATCAAGGTTCCCGAACAGTCAAATAAGACGGATAACCGTGAGGATAGTTCACTCGGTCAAAGACCCTGCTGCAGATATCGGAGTGAAGCCTGCAAGCCACTCGTATCGGTCCCTGTATCATAATTTGGATGGTTAATGTATCTGTTGTAGGACGCTAACTCAGTGCAACGAGCAGGCAACATATGTCAGCCTAATCTAGCCGCTGGTGAATGCTGCTAGTTTTGTGCGGCCCACTCATTCAGTTCTAGCTTTGTAACTCAACGCACAATGCATGCTGGGGTTTTATAACCCCTTAAAGCTGGAGCCCACAAGTCACACAGTGCAACCAATGATTGGCTATAAAGTTGACTGATTGACGTGTCACACAAAAGAGGCAGCTCTGTCAGGGCAGGACACTCCGGAGATCTGGTTGAGATCAACAAAAACATTTTCTCTTTTTTATTGTTTTTTTTTTTTTTTAATGGAACTCTGATCGAGACTTCACAACTTCCAAAGTGTTTGCTTGAACATGTTAGTAAAGCCTCACTCCACGGATCCATTATCATGATTTTACTAGCTCTAAAAAGAAACAAATACCGTGGCAGCAGGTGCTATGCAAAAAAAGGCATCGTTATTCTTGAACAAAAGAAGCTATCCGCAGTCATAGGAGCAAAAAATGATTTATGCTATTTTGATTTTTTTAGGAATGGGTGGGTCAAAAACTAGAGGACAAAGAGAGATGGGAGGAGACAGGATATAAGAGGCGGGAAGAGGGAGGTGAAATCGAGGGAAGTGGTCAGTGAAGGGAAAAATGGATTTAGAATGAGAAAAAAAGGAAGGAGCACGGAGTCAGCAGGAAGTGGGAAAGGGGTGGAAAGCCTTGCAGAAAATAAACAAGATGTTACAGCTAATCCAGGTGCACATTTGTTATACGAATTGGACGCTAAATTCAAGACGAGCCTTGGAAATATTAGTTACAAAGTAGATGGCCAAAGTGGTGTGCTTGAGGCAAAATCTATCAGGTAAACATTTATAAACGGTCTGTCTCGCGGAGAGACTATCCCTTTTGTCGGGAGCCAGGTTGTTTAAATCACACCTCGGGTGCCTTTCGCGCATAAAGAAGCAAACAGGGTCGGTTTGTGCCAAATAAAAAAGCGATCAATTAGCCGGGAACTATGTGGCGGAACCGGGTTCGAGTCTCGGCGTCAGCTGGAGAGCGTGTGGTTCTGAACAAATCACTGTATCTCCGTGCCGTGCCCCACCCCCCACCAAATGAATGCGTCCTTGTGTAATGTAACGGGTTCTCACGTAAAGCATTCCAGTACCTTCGGGTCGAGTTCGCGCCATATAAAAACTGCAAAAAAATAAAAAGAATGAACTGCAGAAGAGAGAAACCCGTGCTGCAGCAACATGTTCAATTCAGGAGTGAGAAATAACAAGCTGTCGCCATTGTGAGGGAAGTGGGATAAGGGAGGGGGTGGCAAATGGTGAGCACTTTCCGGCCGCTTTGATGTTCTCATCAAAGCGGCCGCGAAATGAGCTTTTGTAAATGGGGGATTTGAAAGTGCAAACTAGTGCTTTCAGGCTGCCAAATGGTGCGCGCGCCCGGGCGCACATGCACTGTATTTGGAGGCCTGAAAAGCACTAGTTTGCACTTCCAGATCCCCCTTTTACAAAAGCTCTCGCGAGAGCAGCGCTAAAGCGCTGGCTCAGACGAGACCTAAAATGTACTGAAGGTCAGTGAAAAAAATCAAATTCCTTGAAATCGACTGCTATGGATGTGCATGCCTGGCAGCTCATTAGCACATTGTCTCATACATTATTTTTTAGGATTTAGGTCGGCTGATTGAAAGTTTCCAATGTGCCCATGCCTGAATATTTTCCCAATTATTTCACGGAACTGTAAATTCCTACTGTTCAAGCATGCTTTTTCTGTCTACAGGCCCTTATACTTCTGTAATTCTTCACTTTGGGCCTTGCAATCTTTTATGGGAATACAAAGTAAATGAAAAGCAGAAAGATTGCTATGCATTGTTCACACATCTGTGCCGAGATGTGTGCCAAGAGCAGTGCCGAGAACATCATCAATAGCTAATCATAGACTTCATATTTTCAAAAGAGAACAGAGCGCTCCATGTGCTGCCCACCAGCACATTGTCGCTGCTTAGATTGTTCTGCCCATGAGTGCCCCTAGAAAAGAATTTCGCGTTAAGGACCAGACCGGAAACCCAAAGCAGCCCAGGCAATGTTATCGGACCAGCTCTTTCCAGGGGGTAAGGGTGAAGTACTCTTGCTTTTGTTACTGGAGGCCCATATTACAGGACCGCTGCAAAACCTGCCCCCAGTAACAAAACCAGTCCCCCACTGCTGCAAATCTGTCCCCCACCCCTTCCAGCCTCCTGGGGAAACGCCTGATGCCCGAAACAGCCAGTCCGGCCCTGTCCACGCAGTGAATTCCAGGAAAGGGGTGTGGATAAACCATATACACTGTCCTTTCCTAGATGGTGGAGTGTCCATCGGATGTTTTTCAAGGGGCTCAATCCAAGATAGAGTAGTGTGTTTTCGAGTGAGGTCAATCTTGTTTGTAGCATATATAAAGGTGGCAATGACAAGGGAAGATTTCCGTCATGCACTTCACTTGTTACAACTTTTGGTCCTTTATTTTTTTTATCTTCTAGCTGTTGAAAAGTCTTTTGAATTCTACTTCTAGATTTATACCGGGTCTCTCCGTCTCCCTTGAACCATGGGGAGTATACTGCCTTACCTATCACTTCAATGTTTATCTTCAATCAAGAGACAAGATTGGCAACAAGGTGTATTGCTCCTTCCTCCTAACTGTGACCTTCTTAAGGAGACGTGACACATTTCATGCATATTATTCTATGCAGGGTGGAATCCGAGCTTCTGGTGGCGTCCCCCTTCCCTCAGGCAATCAAGACGGACTGAATAGAACTTCTCAGGGTCCAGTCATTGACATACATGGGTGGAAACCGATGCTGAACGGAAGGGGTGAGTGTGTAGGAGAGTAGTGAAAAGCCATACAAAGGGGGTAAGATGAAAACGTGTTAAAAGACATACCATTAAACGTATCGCATTCATAGTTGTGAAGCATATAACTAGATATACATTCAGTTCGTAATGGTGGATTACAAATGGCTCTCCCAGATATAACTGATTTGACAAAGCCTTTTACTGATGCCGAAGCACATTTTTACTTCCTGTTATTGTTAATTCTTGAAGTCAGGAGCCATACTATTTTTGAGGCAAACATGTCTCCCCTGCCTGAGGATGACTTGTTACGAAAATTCCAATTTACTTTTTAGACTCTTACAGCAACAGTGCTATCGAGGAGACATAATGTGCTCTCGAAAACAAGTCTTTAAACCACGATGGACACGTGTTTACAGACTGGTTTTGTTCAGTATCGTCAAAAGAGCTCCTTTACTTCTTAGAGTTCCAAGACGCAACCATTCCATTTAATGTTGTAACTATCATGTCTTTCATCTTCTCAGCTCATATATCGTGTTTTAACAAAACACGGAGAGCCAGCCCTGCCACCCACTTTGGCTAATTTTCCTCCTTGTCTCAGAAGTTGGTGGTTTCGAAACTCGGGCCAGGGAAGGAACAGCTGGACCCATTGGAGGCCCGGGACAAACGCCACCCGGAGGCGGGAAGCCTACCCACCTGTCACGGAAGTCCACAAAAAAGGGAGGTGACCAGGATTAGTCGCCCAAGGGCAGCCGACGCCCCCCCCCCCAATCAGGGGGCGAGGCGGAAGCAACTGGGGGAGTTTTATATGGGCACAAGACCCAGAGCTAGGAAACAACCCCCCACACATGCAAGAGGAACACAAATTCACCACCGAGAGGAGGAACAAGGCAGAGCAGAGGGCGGCATCGAGCAGCGGGAGCTTGGCCCGCACTCGGCGGCCTGCAGAAGAAGCGGGGACACACCAGCACCAGGAGCCATGGGTCAGGTTTCCCAGGGACACCTCGAGCATCCGGGTGGTGATGGACTAGGTGCAAGATAATTCATCCATAGAGATCCTGCCTCGTGGTAGGATGGCCGGCTGCCTAGACCGCGCACCATAGAAGGGGTCTGAGTGGGCGGTGGTGCCCCCGAAGTGAAGGCCTCACGTGAGAGGTGAGCATGGGTCTCAAAGGAGTGGGGCAGTTGCTAGTAGGGGCGGGGGTACTTTACCGCCCCTGTTTTATTTCCGCACTGGAGGGCTAGGTCGATAAGGTAGCAGCTCGGTGCTTAGTTGCGGCCAAATACTGATCTTGACTGATCTGCTGCACAGGTCTGAGTGCACCTTACCTTCATTCGCAAGGCCGCCATTTTACTCCCTTAGGATTCACACAAAGCACCGCGGTCGCCCGCCTGTTAAGCCAGTGCTGAGTGAGGACTGCCAATGATGGTGATGATGAAGTACACCATATTCTTGAGGCCCTTCCAAAATATTCAAACGTTGAGAAAGCTATTTAAATGTATAATTGCTCTCTCACACTGAAGCCTTTTGGCACAAAGCAAATATAACACGGCAATCCTGATACAGTAGGCCTCCTATCGAGTAAATGCTGTTACCATAGTCTTAGGTTGAACTGTATATGTACAGTCACAACCAGATGGGGCTTCAGGGAAGGCAGAATTCCACATAGAGCATTAATATGATAGTACCAGGTGCTGGTCACTTCTGCAATCTGTTTATTCAGACAGCCTGTTGCTCTGCTCCAACTCATCAGTAATGAGTACTAGAACGCCACGCCATGGAGCGAGCACACATGCATCTTAGCCGGGAGCTACAGCTCAGTGGGGTAAACCCTTGCCTGTGGCTTTAGAAACCCTTATGGGCCAAAGGTTCGAATCTGGCTGGGGTTGAGCGGAAGCCAGACCATAAATAATTTCCCCATCCTCCAGTACAGTAACAGATTTCAGTCCGACCTCTTGTACAATAGGAGTAGATGTATAGCAGCTAAGTCACATCTCCACATGATCAGGATCTGGTTATGACAGGCCTGGCCCAGATCAATCACCGCTACTGACGTGATGGCTGGTGGTGCGGTAAAATCATTGTCAAAGCTTTATGAGCGCAGGTTTCATGCTTATCTCGCTATGATCCCGTCTGGTTAGAACCTTACAGCACCAGATAGGTGAGCTAAGAGTTGCGCTTACAAGGTTCGAGGGGAATAACATTGTTTCCGAGTTCTAGAGGGCCTGTGACAGACTGGTTACGCCACTAAAACCACATAAGTATAAAGGAGAAGTTCAAAGGTGTTACGGAAATTGAGGTGATGCCCCGCAGGGCGCCAGAGTAGAAAACAGAGGAAAGGGGAGACAGTTAACAGGTGTGGAATTTAATAAAATATCTACTTGTCCATGGGGCAGGTTGGTTCATAAATCTACTTGTCCTGTAACAAAATCCACTTGTCCCTTTGGGGCCATGTAGTGCGGTGACATATTATGGCAGCAATCTCATTATATAAGAGCTCTGATTATGCCAGGGTTCATACTATAGTAGTGTTTAAATAGGTGCAATCCCCTTGTGTTGCCGTATTTCTGCAGATCTACATACTGGGCCTGAAGGAAGTGGTAAGCAATAGTTCCAGGGTTAGAATGGCCTTTTGAGTCTGTGCAAACCAACTAACTTGCATGTTTTAGTGGTTTTCAACAACTCTTCTATAATCTTTTCCCATACTGAGAAATGTTTGAAATTTACTCCTAACAATGGCATAGGTAAACCTTCTTCCAGAGTTGGGAAAAAAGTTGTTGGAAGGAATGTGAACTTGCAAACACTCAGATCTTCGCATGAGCAAATCTACACACGCATATTTGCTCATGCTAAAATGCGGTTCACAAATATTTTACAGGAGTACTATTTCCTGTCCTACTTCTGTAAATTCTTGGGAATCTACGTAGTTGCACTAAATGCAAGGACATATACCATGGGTGCACTTTTGAGACTTTCTTTAATGATTGGGCCCCTTATTTGGTCTGGCGTTGACTATGACCTTTTGAGTTTATTTAAATTCTGTCTCTCTCTCTCTCACTCACTGTGAGTGACAGCATCCTGCTCTTTCACGCGGAGCATATCGGCACACAAAGTAGTTTTGTTTAGTGCCAGTAACTACTGTGGCAGTGTGTGCTTTTTGAGACCAAAAGCAATGTTTGCTTTTGCCAATGTTTGTTATAATGGTGAAGGCCCTGCAGCTCCCACACAATAAGGTTTTTCAAAAACCATGCCAAAACAAGTCACGCATTGACAAAAATGAAATGCTGAGCACCAATTTTAGACCTACTGGCTTTGGCAATGCTTGTGTATTTGTGTTTCCCATAATCTTATTGAAACTGGTTACACTGATTTTCCAATATGAATATTTTAGGCAATACTTGCATGCATCAACACATGTTACTAAATGAAGCTGCAAAGGGTACCTGAAATTTTACAGGAGTTTAGTGAAATGTTTTTTTTTTATTTTCCCTGCTTTCATTTTTACGAACATTTTATTTTGGAAGCAAAGAATCATCAATTTTGCTTTCAAGCTTCTACAAATATTTGCATCAAATCAGAGAGCATTCTGGAAGCATTATACATAGCGTCATATTGCTAAACCTTTTAAAGTGTGTATGCATTTTTATACTGGAACCACTGGCAGTAGGATAGTCAGAGCTTACAACATTTACTTAGAGCGCTCACCCTAATAGTAAAGGTTTTCAATTAATGAACCATAATACCAGTTGGAACAGCATTAACATATGGTTAAAACTATTACCTTAACTGCAGACTGTGCCCGTACCCTGATCCATAATGTGGCACTGCAAACTGGCACCCAAAGGGTTTGTGCAGCAGGGGGTTGGGCCTACTTGTCCCAAGGACAAAATGCACATGAAAACTTGTTGCCCTTGACCCCAACAGTATGTGCTGGGCATCGGGCTATAGGAATCCCACATCCCTGAGTTAAACAAATTCAGCCAAGACAGTACCAGTTCCGCAGCGGTGGCGCACGGGTAAGGTCTTGAGCATGCACGCGGCGAAATGCAAGGAATTCCCCAAGTCTTTAATTATGCCATCGCTGCAGAAGGGGGAACTGGGGTAGGAACCACAGTCCAACGTGGTATGTTTGAGTCCTAGAGCAGAAGGGTTTCTCTTGAAGCAGAATGGGAAGGGAGAGCAGGGGGGAGCTCCCTCCCACCGTCAAACCGTAGGTGGCGCGGCGGAAGAAACCCAGGAAAAATATACAAAAGAGAGAAAAATTACTGTAGATGGAAGGCTCACACAGTGTCCTCGGGATGCCTCACAGCAGGGGCACTGAGGGAGCTGAGGACGGCATACAGCCACAGGCAGAGTAGATGGTGCTCCCACAGGGCCTTGGGATGCCTCACGGCAGGGGTACTGAGGGAGCTAAAGAGGAGTACACAGCCACAGGCAGCATAGATTAAATTGTCACACAGGGTCCTTGGCATGCCACACGGCAGGGGCCCTGAAGAGCAGGCGAGTGGCCAACAAAGGTTCCAGGGCAAGTGGAACAGCTCTTGCAGCTTGGGCAGGTCCTGATGGACGCTCACAAAATTCGGTAGCAAGGTGAAGCCTGGAACCGCAGACACAAAGGCCCAGCAGAAGGGGCACCTCGAAAAATATATTGTCTGTGAGCGAACAATGACAACGAAGGTACAGAGAAATGAAAAGTATGCAGAACATAGATGTTTTTGTAGGACCAAATGAATTGCGAAATGTACAACCATTTTATGTTTGAATAAACTGCAACCTTTTAAGGCACCAAATCACGTTGTCAGTGATGTAATTAAAAGGTGAAAGGGACGCAGTTATATGAGCAGGGGGGTGAGGAGGACTCGCCCCTGGGAGGGGTTTAAAGGACACACACCCTGTTGAAACCAAGGTATTTCTGAGGTGCAGGCGCCCCTTTATTAGCACCGAGGTGGCAACCAGCTCTCGAACTCACTTCTAATTAAACTGTAGCCTTTTTTGAATATGTAGTCCTTCTTTTCAAAGGGACATGCAATTCTGATTTGGGAGCTGCAGGAGGTTGCTTCGCAATCCGGATCAGAACTGATATACTAATTCAACACTTTTTTTTGCACAATTTTTGCCACGTAAAATTTAGCAGAATTTATACCAGAAGTAGACAGCACAATCAAATTGTTGTACCTTGGAATGTGGGAACATATGCAATATTTTCATGTTAAGCACATTCTGAGGTGCCAGCCCTAGCGTTATCTCTATTAACCGGGTGTGGTATTACCACCCCAAATTCCACCGTCCATCCCATGGAACCCGAGGAAAAACACTGTAAACCACATATGATCACACTCTATTTGTTTTGCTCATTGTCAACAATATATATTTTGTTGTTTTAAATTCAGTCTTGCATTCATATTGTCATTTTCACTTTGAAATTCTCTCTGAAGTTGACAACCTGGTTTGCACTTAGTATTAAACTAAATCCCTAACTACGTCATAACTAATTATTTCTATAAGAATATTAAGAGAAAGAAAGTACCTAAAAAACCCATCAATTTGCAGTTGACATAAAAAAAAGATATGTTTAATATGGGAAAGGTGACAAGTGGGAATGTATAATGCCTAAGTGCACCAATATGACACCTCTACACTTCAAAGGCCTGGACATTGCATAGTCCGGCATCCAGGTTGGCAGAGTGTAGCATACGATGGGTGGCGTGCCTGTTTGTGGATTCAGAGGCATCACGCCTGCGGTGCCCTCCATTTTCTCAAAGTTATCTGGCTGTATCTCTAGAGGTGGAACAAGAGCGCTTTTGGGTCTGTTTTACCAGTACTGGAATCGGCAGTGGCATTACAGACGCTCCAAAAAGCCGTAATTACTTGTTATTCCTGCACGGCTCTGCCACAGCAGGTGGCAGCTGTTCCTAAAACAATGGCATGGGGTTCTGGCTGACAAACCGCCAGGTAAACACTGACTTTTATTTGTCCTTGAGAGACAGAGTTACTGATAAGCTGACATTAAATATACATCTGAAGATTAGCTGCATCTGTGTGTATTCATCAGCCTCCCAAATGGAATTACTTTTAGCTTTGCAGCTACTCTTTACACAAGGTATGACATGCATAAGGTTTGAAGGGCTCATTATTCATTATACCATCGTCGTAAATATCAATTATGTTAGGTACGTATGCATCAACCAGACAGAAAACTAAAGCACCCGTCTGGCCACCAAATCCCCTTTTCGTTTTAGTACCACATTCCAGCTCTCTGTCACAGACAGCATCATAGCCAGCGCTTACGCATACACTTAGAATCAGGTTTTTACATGCCGTTCATGTTTATTTTGATTGCTGCTGCTGCTGATTGGATGACTATATGTTATGCTATGGGTATTTGTATGATGGTCATCTTGGTGGGGAGGAGGGCATCCTGGCTCCCATAGAAGGAAGGGGGAGCCCTACCTGGGATCTATTGGAACAGCCAGGTTTTCAGTTTTTGCCGGAGACAAGGGCTGAGCTGGTGGTTCTGATGTACAGGGGGAGGTCGTTCCAGGCGTTGGGAGCCAGGTATAAGAAGGAGCGCCCGCAACTCTGGTTCATCAGATGTAGGGGAAGTGGGCGAGTAGGAGGCCGGCCGAGCAGAGGTTTCTGGTCAGGGTGTGGAATTTGATGCAGCTGTTCAGGTAACTGGGCTTAGGTTGTGTATGACTTTGCATGTGTCTGTGAGGAGTTTAAAGAGTGCAAGCTTGTGAACTGGGAGCCAGTGGAGGTCTTTTAGGTGTGAAGCTTTGGGTGTGAGGTAGGGGTTTGGGCATGAGTCAGGCTGCAGTGCTTTGAATGACCTGGAGTCTCTTTGTGAGATGTGAGTGCTGCCGACATAGAATGTGTTCTCATAGTCCAGCTTGCAAGACAGCAAGGACTGTGTGACAATTTTGCAGGTGTTGAGCAAGAGCCATTTGCAGATTTTCCTGAGGACCGTGAGGATGAAGAAGCAGGAGTAGATGGCAGTGTTGATCTGGCTGCTCATTGAAAGCTGGTTGTACACTAGTATCCGGACTTTCCCGGCTTGATTAGACAGGTTGGGTGCTGGTCCTAGTTCGGCAAGCCACCAGGTTTGTCTCCCTAACGAGGTGTCCTTTCTGAGGAGTGCCACCTCTGTCATGCAGGATTTGAGCTTTAGGCACTTGGGGGCATATGTATCAACAACACCATTTGCGATTCTCAAATAGCGATTTTTAAAGAATCGCTATTTGAGAATTGCAAAACGGGATGTATTTAAAAAATTGCAAACTTTTTGCGATTTCTTAAAATTCCTTAATTGCGATTAGCAAATTGCGAAATCGCAATTAAGGAATACCTGCCCATTCATTTCTATGGGCCAGGAGACCCATAGGAATGAATGGGAAGTAATTCTCAAATAGCGAATCGCAATTTGCTAATCGCAATTTGGGAATAATTTCAAAGGTGCAAGGGTGTCATGATGACACCCTGATGCACCCCTGAAATGAGCATGTGTGTGCATATGGCGCACATACATGCCCTAAGGGCATGTATGAGCGCCACGTGGCACTTTGTAAAATTAAAAAAAGTGCATTTTGAAAGGAAATCGCAAATTACCATCAACTGGAAGTTGGTGGTAATTTGCGATTTCTTAAGGATAATTTGCACAACTTGGGTGCTTTTTACATCTCATTTAAGAAATCGCAATTTGCGATTTCTTAAATGCTTCCGCAAAATTAAGAAATCGCTAAATTAGCAATTCCTTAATTTTGCGATGGGATTTGTCTCATACATCCCGATTACCGATTTTTTAATCGCAAATGCTGTTATTTTGCGAATCGCAGCGTTTGCGACTAAAAAATCGTTTGATACATATGCCCCTAGGTCTTCATAAATTTGGTGACTTCAGACATGCAGGTGGTAAACTTCATCTTAGTGTTGGGCTCCCTATTGATGTGTTTGTCCCGTTCCTAGACTCTGCTCAAAGGTATTAGCATCAAGGATTACCAATATGCCAACAAGGCACACACATTACCAGAACAATTAAGACAGACTGGTACTTTTCTAAAGAAGGTGAAACCTTTTCTTCCAGAAAGTGATTTAAAACCTCAGTTCAAGCCCTCGCTCATATCGCGTGAGATTCCACACTGGCACATCTTAAGGGCATCTGGGCGAATTGTGTGCTGGTATGCCAGGGAGTGTGTTCCCTTCCCACTTTTCTGATTGGCTCCTTTTAGCTTTTGAGCAGGCAAGCTCAGTGGGATGCATGAGCACTCTGGGAGCTGAAGAGATACCTGAGAAGACTTTTCGCAGTAATGCTGGGCTACCCAATTCAACATGTTGCTTTCTACTGAAGAAGGACAAATATCCTGAAACACGTCTAGAAATACCCAACACTGGCTGCACAAACAGCAGAGAATACGAAAAACTCTCAAAAAAATTAAGTGTTACCATGCATTGCATTTACCACAATGCGTCAGGGCAAAGCGTCTGTTGGTATACCAGGCAGTGTGCTCCCTCTTCCGTTTTGTGGCTGGCTTCTTTAAGTTATTGGTCTGACAAGCTCTTTGGGATGCACCTGCACTCTGGTAGTGGTACAGAAATCTGAGAATACATTGAGCAGCATTGCTAGCAGCCCTAATTTCAAGGTGTTACTAGATACCGAACAAGGAAAAATATCCAGAAACACATGTCTAGAGATGCCCAGCACTGGCTGCATCAACAGTGGTGAACACTAAAGACTTTCAACTAAAGTGAGCATTACTGTGCACTGCATTTACTACAATGCATCTGGGCGAATAGTGTGCTGGCACACCAGGGAGTGTTCTCTCCCCCTCCTTTTGTGATTGGCTCCTTTGAGTAACTGGACTGACAAGCTCATTTGGATGCATCTGCACTCTTCGAGTGGTACAGAAACCTGAGAAGACTGTGAGCAGTGTTGCCAGCACCCCAAATTTAAGTTATTACTCTGTACTTAAGAAGGGCAAATATCCTCAAAAATCAATCAATCAGTTACATTTATAAAGTGCGCTACTCACCCGTAAGGGTCTCAAGGCGCTGGGGGGGAGGGGAGGGGGGTCAGTGCTCGTAGAGCCAGGTCTTGAGCTGCCTTCTGAAGGAGAGGTGGTCCTGTATGGCGCGAAGGTGGCTGGGAAGGGAGTTCCAGGTCTTCGCTGCCAGAAAAGAGAAAGAACTTCCTCCGGCAGTGGCTTTGCGGATGCGGGGTACGGCTGCCAGGGCTTGTCCGGTCGAGCGTAGGGTGCGCGGAGGAGTGTAGAAGGAGACGCGGTGGTTGATGAGTTTTGGTCCGAGGTTGTGCAGGGCTTTGTGTGCGTGGGTGAGGAGTCTGAAGGTGATCCTCTTGTTGACTGGGAGCCAGTGAAGTTTCTTCAGGTGTCCGGAGATGTGGTGGTGGCGGGGTATGTTCAGGATGAGTCGTGCGGCAGCGTTCTGGATTCATTGCAGTTTCCTCTGCAGCTTGATGGTGATGCCGGCGTACAGAGTGTTCCCATAGTCCAAGCGACTGGTGACGAGGGCGTGGGTGACGGTCTTCCTGGTGTCGGTGGGGATCCAGCATAAGATCTTGCGGAGCATGCGGAGGGTGTTGAAGCATGCCGAGGTCACCGAGTTGACCTGTCTGGTCATGGAGAGGGATGAGTCCAGGATGAAGCCGAGGTGGCGTGCGTGGTCGGTGGGTTGGGGAGTGCTGCCCAGGGCGGGAGGCCACCAGGAGTCGTCCCAGGCGGAGGGTGTAGGGCCGAGTATGAGGACCTCCGTCTTCTCTGTGTTCAGTTTAAGCCGGCTGTCTGTCATCCAGTTCGCTACTTCCTTCATGCCTTCGTGTAGTCTGGTTCTAGCTGAGGTGGGGTTGTTGGTGAGGGATAAGATGAGCTGGGTGTCGTCGGCGTAGGATATGAGGTCGAGTCCGTGTTTTCGTGCGATGTTCGCCAGGGGGGTCATGTAGATGTTGAAGAGGGTGGGGCTGAGGGAGGATCCTTGGGGGACGCCGCAGATGATCTCTGTGGCTGTGGATCTGAAGGGGGGGAAGGCGGACTCTCTGGGTTCTTCCGGAGAGGAAGGAGATGATCCATTCCAGGGCCTTGCCTCTGATGCCGGCGTTGCTGAGGCGACGTATCAGGGTATGGTGGCATACCGTGTCGAAAGCTGCAGAGAGGTCCAGGAGTATGAGGGCCACGGTTTCTCCTTTGTCGGTCAGGGATCTGATGTCGTCCGTGGCTGCGATGAGGGCGGTCTCGGTGCTGTGGTTAGCTCTGAAGCCGAACTGTGAGGGGTCGAGTGAGTCGTTGATTTCCAGGGTGGTGGTGAGTTGAGCGTTGACGATTTTCTCAATCACTTTGGCGGGGAACGGTAGGAGCGAGATGGGCTGGAAGTTTTTGAGTTTGGTGGGGTCTGCTGTTGGTTTCTTTAGGAGGGCGTTGAGTTCGGCGTGTTTCCATTTCTCCGGGAAGGTGGCGGTGGTGAAAGACACGTTGATGATGTCTCGGAGGTGGGGTGCGATGATGTTGTCGGCTTTGTTGAAGATGTGGTGCGGGCAGGGGTCGGATGGTGAAGCTGTTGTAGATGTCGGTGATCTTGTGGTGGAAGAAGGCTGCGAGGGAGTCGCAGAGGTCCTGTGAGGGAGGGATGGAGTTGTTTTCTGCGTCGGGGTTGGAGAGTTCTTTGACGATGCCAAATAGTTCCTTGCTGTTGTGGGCGTTGTTGTCTAGTCTGTTCTGGAAGGCTGATTTTCGTGCGGCGCGGAGGCGTTGGTGGTGTTGGCGGGTGGCGTTCTTGAGAGCAGACATGTTCTCCTCGGTCTGGTTGAGGCGCCAAGTCTTTTCGAGGGTTCGGCATTCTTTTTTGGAGTCCTTGAAGTCGGGGGTGAACCAGGACTTTTTCTTGTGGTTGTTGGTGTTTGCTTGGGTCTTCAGGGGGGCCAGGAGGTTGGTGCAGTCGGAGATCCAGCTCGTGAGGTTGTTGGTGGCTTCGTTGGGGTCTGTGGTGCTGGTGGGTTGCTTCTGAGAGAGGGTTGATGTGAGTTGTTCCGTGGTGATTCGATTCCACTGTCTTCTTGGTGGTTGCTGGGTGTGGTGGTGCACGGTGGTCTTCTTGAAGCTGAAGTGGACACAGCTGTGGTCCGACCAGGCGAGTTCGGTGGTGTGGCTGAAAGAGATGTGTTTGCTGGAGGAGAAGATGGGGTCGAGCGTGTGTCCGGCGTAGTGGGTGGGGGTGTTGACTAGCTGTTTCAGTCCCAGGTTGGCGAGGTTGTCCAGTAAGGCGGTGGTGTTGTTGTCGGTGTGGTTCTCCAGGTGGAAGTTGAGGTCCCCTAGGAGGATGTAGTCGGTGGACGGGAGTGCGTGTGGGCTGACAAAGTCTGCGATATCTTCGCTGAACTTAGTGCATGGTCCTGGTGGTCTGTACATGAGGGTGCCTCTGAGGGCGGTCTTGGGGTCGCTGTGGATCGCGAAGTGGAGGTGTTCGGCGTCAGGGAGTGAGTTGTCGACGTGGGTCGAGATGCGGATGGAGCTTTTGTGTGCGATGGCGATGCCTCCTCCGGTGCGGTTGGTGCGGTCTTTCCGGATGAAACACATGCTTAGAGGTACAAAGCACTAGCTGCACCATCAATGGCTAATACTAAAGACTCTCAAATAAAGTGAGTGCTAAATGTGCACTGCATTTGCAACAATGCATCTGGGCTAATTGTGTACTGGTATGCCATGCAGGGTATTCCCTCTCTCCTTTTATAACCCATATTTACTCCAGCATTGCAGGGATAGGAAAGTTTAGATATGGAGCGAGTGTGACTGCCATATATAAAGTAGAGAATACAATTTTCCAACAATGCAAGGAAGAGTTTGCGCTCACGGAGAATGAAAAACTAACATACACTCAGGTTAGGCATTGAGCCATGTCTCTTGATATAAAGCCTATGGCAGCAAGAGATCTTTCTGACTATGAGACATGTATTAAATGATGTTCAAGCACTAAGGGCTACAATACAACTTATATTGCTTATTGAAGGAAGAAAAAACGAAGTTTAAATGGAAATTCCATAAACAATGGCGAGAACTCTACACAAAACCGTAGATGAAAAAGAATGGGAAAACCTGGAGGGTGATATTGTTTCAAACCACAAAAATGGTAAACATAGAGAACAAACTAAATTATCATGTATCTCAATCCACAATGTTTAAAAGAAATATACCCCATTGCTAAAGGTTAGTGTTGCCAATGTGGGGATCCTGAATAATCAATCATGCACATCTGGTGGTCATGCACCAAACGGACCATTTTTGGAAAGAGGTGCTCAACAAAATTAAGCTAATAGAGGACTTTCCTAAACAAGAGGTTCCAGATGTGATCTTAGTTGGAACACAAGACAAGAGGGTGATACCTATGTATAAGGTGCAAAGAATACTTATCAGTCATTTACTGACTGCAGACAAACAATTTATAGCTCCTAATTCGAAATGGACAGAGCCACCTTCAATGCTTGGATGGTACACTAAACTGTGGATTGTTGTAGAAGTAGAAAAGATAATGTATTATTTAACCCAAAAACGCAAACATTTTCAATCAATATGGCAACCATTGAAAGATCATCTTATAAATATTGAATGCATCCCAAATAGACCTAAGCAATTAAGGGCGCTGGACCTCATTTGCTATTGTGCGACTAATTCTCAAGGTTTGGCCAACAGAGGGAAGACGTCTTGCACTCACATGTTGGTCACTTTGGAAAATATTGGTGGTTGGTAGGGGTGGGCGGAATTTGCGAAATTCACTTTCGCAAACTATCGCGAAAATGTTAAAAATCTCCGCAAACACGCAGAAATATCGAGAAGACGCAGAAGTTTGTTTACCGCCCGTTCACGGTATTTTCTGCGTGATCGCGGCTCGCCAACTTACCCATGCGGTTGATCACGGGTGCGAGATCTCAATCATCTCATACTCTCGCGGTGCATGATCACGAGAAGAAAAACGTGATCGTGCGACGAATGACGTGATCGCGTGACAAATGACGGTAATGCGGGCGCGAAATGTCGCGAGACAGCGCAAATGGCTACCAACAATCCAACATCTCGCGGAGAACGCGACCGGATCGGGAAAACTTGTCGGCGAACGCGGGGATTCAGGTATGGCGATCGCGCGCACGCGTTCATGGATTTTTTTACAGCGCGAGCAAGAAATTTTTTTCCAGTAAGATGCGGATTGCGGAAATTTTGACATTTTCGCGCTCTCCGCGGAACGCAAAAATGTCAAATTGTCGCAATTTCCATGAGCGGAACGGAATTTTATCCCAGGCCTAGTGGTTGGGGGCATGAAAACCGGAGAGGGTGATAAAGTTAAATGAGTCAGGACGTAACATGAAAGATGATGAAATATGTGATGTGTTTGTTATGTTAAGTCACTATTTTAGCTGGACAAAAAGAGTTTTTAAAACTAAAAGCATCACCATAAAGAAAAACCTACTTCTAGTTATTAGCTATTTACTCCTAAAGAGTGCCCTGAAAGCCCACCAGGCTGGTGTTTTTAAAATACAAAAGTGGGAAATGCTAGATATTTTTGAAAACTATGCACTAAAGTGGGTAGGTAAAACTTCAAGTTCCATGAACATGCCTAGTTATTAATCAAAGTTGTCTCAAATTTTACAAGCACACCAAATCAATTATTTCATCATTTGCCTTAAAGTATTCATAATAATATAGTTAATACACAAAAACTATCACAGAGTGCGCTTTCTGACTTTCAATTCTTCAAAATTGGACAATAACAGCAGTTGATACAAAACAGGGGAGCCGACGTGTATCTTGCCTAGGAAGATTTATCTAGGCTGAAAAGCAGAGACAAAAATAATTAAAAAAAGAAAGCACATGAAAAGTAAATTCCCTAAGGACATAACATGTCTTGTGAAAAATCTTTGTGCAATCAGGTGGAAGTATCACAAAAACCTGCATTGATTGACAAGTGAGACATTGCACCCATACACATACATAATAAAATAGAAATATGTCAGAAATTGGTCTTTCAGTGTTGATTATATTATTACACTAGTATAGTTCAAGAGACCATCGATGTTGGAGATTAACTCAAAAGGCCAAGGCCATCATGCTTGGAAAGAAATAAGTGCACATTGAAAGGGGAAAAAATGTGAAACTCTGAAAAAGATATGTCAAGGAATATCCCGGCTACGAAAAAGGAAGAGAGAAAAGTTTAGAAAGTAGAGATGGTGTATAAAACAAACTGATATCAAGTAATTAAACTGGACTGATGTGAAAACGCAATATAATATTTACTTAAAGCCATATCAGTGTCACTTGGAAGAAAAGGACCTGGTTTATATGATGGTAGTCCAGGTGTTTATGATAAATTGTTCCTGAAATGCTGGAAAAAGTGGTGGGAAAATTGATCTTTTGCAAATTACAGATCTAATTAAGTTACATCAAATCATTTTGTGGAGCAATGTTAATGTAAACCAATGGTTCACCTGTCTAGAAACCAAAAAAGGGGGAGCCCATTAAACAAAGTGGAGCACTAAGAGGTGAACAAATACACCATAAGGTTATGGATACATGGTAACACCCTGGCCCGTATCTGTGAGGTCGATACAAAAAGTATTTACAACAATGTGGACTGTAGCTGGCCACGGGGAGGTAGGTGAGGGAGACCCAACTTACCAGGCAAAGTAGAAAACCACAAACATAGATTATGCACTTTCCTGCTTGTTAGATGGGTGCCATGCTTGATGCAAAGAAAATACTAAGTTTTGGGAACATGAAAAACAAGATAGGACAAGAGACACTGATGCCTGTCTTAGAATTGTAACACCAAATTAGGAGTGTATTGTGGCCATATTGACTTTAGAATCAAACATGCAAGGACCAGAGAAGGAATGCCTTGCTAGACACAATCAGCCTCATGCATCAAGCCAAAATCCAGTCGGTAAAATACTGATTCTTTATTAGCTCCCGGTAGCGAGTCCCAAATACCCAATCCCAATGCATCAACCCAAAACGTGAGCAAATAACGAATCGCTAAAGAAATATCCGCTAACATACCGAATCGGTAATACCAAAAATGCTAAGTTACCGAATCGCTAAACACCGAATTAGCAATGACCGAAATCACTATTAGCTCCCGGAAAGTGACAATAGCAAATAACGAATCGCACCCCAATGCAACAAAACTCGCTAATAACGAAAATCCCAAAAATCGCTATTTTGCAAGAGCTAAATAAGGGGAATCAAAACCTGGAGGTAAAGTTACAACAAAAAAAAAGAGATAATGCAAAAAAAATTTCAACATGTGCAAATGATTGAGGCAATCACTAAACCCTTAAATGTGGCCCAGGAGACCCCGTTGGCTCCCACAAAATGGCTGCCCTCTACGTCATTGCAAGGAGGATGCGGATCAATGCAGCAGGACAGCGCAGGAGAAGGGTCCAGGAGCGAGTTTTCAGACTGCGCATAACCTTGCTCGGGCAGAATGAGGACGAGGTGTACCAGAAGTATCGCCTCAATCGCGCTATGATCATGCGCCTGATTGCAGACCTGGAACCATTACTGCAGCACCAGACACACCGGACAAATGCAATCCCTGCGCACGTTCAGGTCCTATGCAGCCTGCACCTACTGGCCTCAGGGAGTTTCCAGGGGGTAATTGCGGTGGCCGGAGGTGTTTCGCAAAGCGCACTGTCACGCTTCTTCAAGAAATTCCTAGATGCCATGCTGACAATGCTCCACACACACATCAGCTTCCCCACAACCCCACAGCAGTTGGACCGCACCAAACAGGCTTTCTACCAGGTGGCACAATTCCCACATGTGATTGGATGCATCGACTGCACGCATATCCCCATATGTCCTCCCGCAGCAAATGAGTACTTATTCCGGAACCGCAAGTCATACCACTCGATCAACGTGCAGGTTGTGTGCGATGCCAATAACATCATAACGGACCTAGTGGCACAATTCCCAGGGAGCACACACGACTCATACATCTTCCGCAACAGTGGAATGCACAGGCGACTAATCAACGGAGAATTTGGAGAGGGACTCCTGCTAGGTACGTAGAAATACGCTTCCCCACACCAACACCACACATGTATGTACATCACCAATGCTAAGTCTATGCTTCTATCTTCTAGGTGACAGTGCTTACGCCCTGCGGGAATACATACTCACCCCATACCTAAATCCAGCAACCCCGCAGGAACATCGCTACAACGCTGCACACATCAGCACGAGGAATGTGATAGAGAGGACTTTTGGGATTCTCAAGAGCCGCTTCCGTATCCTCCACAAGACTGGCGGCGCCATGCTATACCAACCAGAAACATGCTGTCAGATAATTGCTGTATGTGCAATGCTGCACAACATTGCCACCAGAAGGGGGATACCCATAGAGGTAGACAGGGATGACGACCACCGGGCTGACCAACCACCCGCCCAACAACGACAGGCACACATCCCAAACACAGCAGAGGGCCATAGGAGGTGGACATACATAATGCAAAATCATTTTTGATACTTGGTAAAATGAGACATTACAAGTTGGTTTGGGGTGCAACTGTTTAATGCACAGTAGCACTGAGGATTGTGCAACAAAACTAGCATTGTAAATCATGCTCCAATTGCATTATTGTAAATAAAAGGTGCCTTAAAGTCACGCCTGTGCATACACAGTGATTGGATGGCCATGGTTGCCCCACCATGGTCCTGCATGCATGTCCAACTGTCTAGTGGCGCTTCCCACGTACCCCAAGCCTCCGCTCAGGTGTATCCAAAGCCTCACCACAGCCTGTCCCCGCCGAGGCACGCGAACTGCGGCGCCTGGTGCTGGCCTCTGCCTGTGACACGCTGCTGACACTGGAGGCAGCCTCACTTGTGTCATCCCCTCCCAATGCTGCTCTGAAGGTGTTCCACAGCAGTGGTGATGTGTCCTAGTGACTTTGCGACATCCCCGCAGAAGTGCCCAAGGTCCACCTGCAGGGCGACTGAGCGGCGTGCCAACACAGCGGTGCTGTTGCTGTGCCGTGTGATGGCCTTGGTAGCGGCGGCGGAACGCAACATTTGCTGCCGGTGACTCCTCTTATGGCACTCAAGGCCCTCCCTCGTGGCACGGGTGAGCTCATGTACCTCCTCCCTGAGCTGAGCATTGCCCTCTGCAACCGCTGTGGTCATGTCCCTGACCGCCTTGCTCATGTCCGTGACTGCTGCAGTCATGGCGCGCATCTCCCTAGCAAGGCGCACGATATTGCAGCTAATGTTAGCCACATGTCGCCCCTGCATGCGCTGTGTACGCAGCATCCTCTCCTCGATTGCAGAGGTTGTTGGGACATCCTGTTCGGCTGAGGAGACGGAACTGCGACGAGCCCTGTGCCGCCGTGCGCGTCTAGCACCTCCAGGTGGTGCATCAGGTGGTGTGTATGTGCGCTGGCTGGGGGCCAATTGCGAGGTGGGTGTTTCCATCTCCTGCAAGGGTGCAACTTTGGACCTGCGCCTCTGCACTATTGTGGCTGTAGTAGCTGCAGCCTGTTTGGCTGGTGCCGTAGCTTGTGGCGCTGGTGCTGGTGCCATAGCTTGTGGCGCTGGTGGAGGTGCCGTAGCTTGTGGCGCTGGTGGAGGTGGTGCTGTTGGGGTGGCAGGTGTTGGCGATGCATGCACGTCCTGCGCTGTCTCCTGGTCTGACTCGACGGGTGTTTCCGAGATGATCAGCTGGCTGCTGTCGTCCGAATCCCCAGGTGATGCATCTGTGTGTGAAACAGTGCATGGTTAGTGAGATAATTACAACTACATAGTGTTGTACACATGAATGTCCCTCTGTGGTCCACTAAATGAACAGTCTCCATCCATGTTCAATGGATGTGGTGTATGGTAATTGGATATACGCCTGTACATGCACACTGGGCTGACTAGACTACAACTCCCAAGATGCACTGGTGTCATGTGTAAAGCTGTCTGTGCCAGAGCTGCAGACACACTGAGATCGGGCTGGGGGCATGGGAATGGATTTACGCAATGCTGGGTGTGGGCACAGGCATGCATCTTACCTTGGGCACTTGTGGCTGCGCCGGACGTGTCCATCTGGGTCACCCCCACGACGGCTTCCCGCTCTATCGTCCCCTCCACAAGGTCCTCCAGGGCTGTGTTGGCTGGTGCTGTGGATAGTCCGCCTCCAGTCCTGCTCGCCTCCCGGAGCCTCTCCGCAATCCTCTCTTTGGCACGCTTCCGCAGGTCGTACCACCTTTTTTTGAGGTCGTCGATGCTGCGGGTCGTGACGCCAACTGCATTCACCCTCTCACGGATGCGCAGCCATATGCGCCGCTTCTCCTGCTCAGGCACCTTAAGGGACAGCTTGCCAAAGAGGCGGTCGTGTTTGCTGGAGACTCCCTCGATAAGGTACTCGAGCTCCCTGTCAGAAAATTTTCGCTTTCGCTTGCGTGCTGACTCTGCGCTGGATGGCACTTCCTGCGCCATAATGTGTGTGTCTTTGGTTTTGCAGAGTCGGTGTGGCCTCACTCTGCACAGGCAGTCTTCCTTCCCAGCTCCTGTCTGCTCCTCTGTCGAGGCAATGTGGGTGGGGCAGCAGTATTTCCTGGTTGGTGATGTCATCTGCACGTTCCCGGAGCGACGCGGCAAATTGCGATTTCGCTAATACCGATTCGGTAATAGCTAACTCGGTATTACCGAACTCGCTATTAGCTAATTCGGTATTACCGAACTCGCTTTTTGCTAATGGGAGTTTGCATGCCCTGCTATGTAGAAATCGGTAAATTTAGCGATTTTTAAGGAATCGCTAAATTTTACCGAATCTGTTGATGCATGCCATATACCGATTCCTTAATGGCGAATCCTTATTTTTCGCTATTAAGGAATCGGTATTCGTTTGGTTGATGCATATGCCCCAATATGAATTAGAGATTTTCCAAACATAGACTAGACTAAAATTAACGTAGGAAAAAGGTATACAGTAATATCTGTCTTAACCAGCTATTGTTAAATAATGAATATGTAGTCATATTATGTGTAAAGTCTTTTGGACGATAATAAAGAAACTATTAGGATGTGATTGGAGGACACTGGAACACTTACCCACAATCCACTTCCTGAAGTAAAGGTAAGTGTTTACTGAAGGCACAATGTGTTAGGCAAGTGCCCTTGAGAAGATATCACCTTCTCAGGAGGAAACAGCCAAAGGTTTAAAAAACTACCCTGCTGGATGAAGTCTTCAAAGGACTGAAGAAAACCAGGATTCAGGAACCAAACAGTAGAATTATTGTGGAGCAAAGAGTCAGGATCAGCCAGTGGACGGATCCAGGAAACAACAGAAGGAAAATGGCTTTGTTGCGGCTCACCCTTCAAACAGACTGAAGCATTTATATAGCAAAAAAACAGGGAAAGGAAATAACATCAAACATTACATGACAGGAATCATAATGGATTGGGCAAAACAGGAAGAAACAATGGAAGAGACAGTCACGATGGAAAAGGAAAGGAATAGAGAGTGAGAACCTACACTAGACAAGACAACAGAGGAGCTTTTGAAAGGTGTCTGCAGACTCTCAGACAAGTGATTGCCATTATGGAGATGAAGAGGTGAAGAGCAGTGACTAGTAGCACAAGACAGAGCAGCTCCAGGTGAGTAAGACTAGCAACCTGCAGCTATGGGCCTTTTGTGGCATTTTATTATATGTGAACCACACAACTATGCAAGGTACCTATGTTCTTGAAATCCCAGAAGGCTGAGGTGCAGCAGCCACAACAGAAGCTCCCATCCCAAGGCCCCAGGTATGCCAGGAAAGGACAGAACAAATTGGCAAACCAATCGAGGGGCATTCACTCACAGATTCAGGAACTGAAGAACAATGTGTCATAACACCAAATGATGGCACCCCCTGCAGAACATGATGAAGGGTCACTGAGCCTACTATGTCTTAGAGCTATTAATTGGACTTTGGCTGAATAGGCGGCCCCTGGAGGATCAGGGGCTGCAGGGGCCTGTGTTACACCCATGGAAGAACATTCACTGCTAGGATATCCATTCTAGTTTATGAATAGCTGTAATTCACCACTGAACATTTGGGAATTTGTGTACTCTGGTTTCCCCATCCACCATAAGAGGAGGAGAACTATAATGAAAAAGATCAGGCCCATAAGGCTTCACCCGGGATACATGAAAGTGGGATGAATCTTCCAATAATTAGGAAGACAGAGCCTAAAGACAACAGGGTTAATCTATTTGGGTTTCACAAAGGGACAAAAGTATTGAGGCCGAAACCAGACTGGTAAATTTCAAGTAGATAAGAACCTGGAAGACACCCAAACTTTATCTCCCAGAAGGCCTTAAAGCTTGAGGCTGATCGTCTTAATTTATTGGTGCTAGTCATTATAGTAGCTATGGGATCTTGTAAATTCCGGGTAATTGCTTGTCAAATAAAATCAAGCCTTTCTAGAAAGTTAGCGGCTGTAGGCATAAAAGGAGTGGACAGAGGGGAAGCGGGAAAGGAATGAGGATGGAAATCTTGGCTGCAGTAAAATGGTGGACCTTTGGTAGCAGAGTGAATAGTTTTTATAAGAAAATTCTGCCAAAAAGCTAAATATTTTGACCATTTGTTTTGAGTGACATTACAAAAACACCTCAGGTACTGTTCAAGAGTCTAGTTGACCATTTAAGTTTGGGCAATTGGGCTGCGTAGGGTAACCTGAGGACTTTTCCTTATTCCTAAAGTCGTTTTTCACTACTGTAAAGCCTGTAGGAAAATACTGGTTTACCTTATTTCAATTAATAAGTGCTAATCTTGGATTGGAAGCAGATAGAAATATGCTGTTTAGAGCTGAATTGTAATTAAAAATCCTCTGTAATATGAAAGCCGGATTTTAAGTCGATAATAAAGAAATTATTAGGATGTGATTGGAGTACGCTGGAACACTTACCCACAATCCAGATCTGGGTCTTCCACTTCCTGAAGTAAAAGGACAGGAGACTCAGAATATGCAACCATAATGTCTTGTCTAGACATGTCAGCAGCAAGAATGCTCATGCTCTGAGTGCCAGGGGTGTGAGTGATATACAAATCATACTGATAGAAGAAGTAGGCACAGCAAGCTTGTCTGCTGTATATTGCATGCTCTGCAGAATTTGGAGATTTTGATGGTCCGTCGGGCCTTCAAAGTTTTTACTGTTCCCATTAAAAGATGCTGCCATTCTATACATGTATGCTTGAGAGGCAAGAGTTTGCGCTTAGAAACTGAATACTTTTGCTCGCTTCTGATAAGGACACAGGAAATATAAAAATTAGATGATCCAAGTTGTCATCCTCCTGGACTAGAAGCAGAACCTCTCCTAGCATCATTAACTACAATGAATGGATCGGGATAGGAGGGAATAGGAGCTTGGGTAAAAGCTTTAGGAGTCCAAAAAACCCTTTAGTCAGTGTCTCTTTTTTAAGGTGACAGATGTGTTGCTACTGTCTACGCAGCTTTCAATGAACTATCTATAAAAAGGAGTCAGTCCCAAGATGCTTGGGGTCTCCTTAATGGAGTTAGGAGCAGACAGGTCCAGGATGGTAGAGATCTTAAGAGGGTCCATTGACAATCCACTCTCAGTGAAACAATACCACAGATTTTCCACTTCTGTTTACTCAAACTTTCACTTCTCTACTTTACAGAACAGGAACATTAGATGTTAAAGAGCAGAACAAACATTGACTCAGTGCTCAGGATGGAAAGTAGAGAAGATCCGGATGTCATCAAAGTACCCCACAAGAAACTGGTTCAGGTCGTCATAGAATATACTGTTAATAAGTCTCTGAAAGACTGCTGTAAATTGGTTAGGCCAGAGGGCATGATCAGGTACTCATAATGCCCAAAGGGTGTGCGAAAGACTATCTTAAACTCACCACACTTCTTTGTCCGGAGTACATGGTAAGCTCCACAGAGGTCTAACTTAGTAAAGGTTTCAGCTTCCTCTATGGACTCAAGAACATCTTTGATGCATGAAAGCGAGTAACAGTCCTTTGTGGTGAATTTATTCAGCCCACAATAGTCAATACATGTTCTTAGCGCCTTTAAGTTTTTGGTACAAGCAAGAGAGCATCCCCAGCATGGGAAGTAGCCTGGGGAATAAGGTCATTAGGAAGATTTTCATCTAAATATTTCCTCAGAACCTGTTTATTGTGCTGGGAAAGAGAAAATATCCTTTCATAAGAGTTTATGTCTTCAGGTATTGTTGGTATGGCACAGGCCAAATCTCTTTGAGAAGGCAGTGACATAAAGGTAGTCTTCTGAATTTTTTAAAGGTATTCCTGATAAGCTAGAGGAATGGGCAAGGTCTGAGCAATAGTAGAATGAGACTGGTCTTCAGAAAGGTCTTGTATAACAGGAGCTCAGTAGCTCCAATCAGAAGATCAATTGTCTCTACAGAACATAAAGGAAACAGAAACACCTTGGTTTCTTACTTAGGTAGGGATTGTGTCATTCCAGTCAAAGTATCCCTGGCACAATGACATCAATAGGAGATCTTTATGATTGCTTAAGGAAACTAGGTGAGGACCAGTATTGGGAATCACAAGAACCAATGTCAAAAGAGATCCATCAACCTTAATATTTATTAAAAATGTGTCTTTGCCATTGACTTAAATTTTGAACAACTATTAAAATAGTTGTTTGTTTTCTAGCTTGTCCCATTCCTGAGACACATTATTTTAAACTGAACTCTGGTTTTCTCCACAGGACAGCTGGCATGCCACAGGGAAAACAGCTTGTTGTCACTGTAGGAGCAAGGTGATATTAATTTTCGACATGTCCCACTTTTAAATATCATGTGCGGTACCTTGTGGGATACAAGGCTTACATAGGGTGACTGAATAATATTGAAAACTAAGACTTTTACCTGTCAAAAAGGGTCATTTTGACAAGTCGGATGGCAGATTGAAAACCAAGACTTTTACCTGTCAAAAAGGGTCATTTTGACAAGTCTGATGACAGGTTTTACGCAGCCACAGTCAGGCTACACTGATTAAGCCTGAAGCCATGTTTCCATTGCGACTATAGTGAATTGAACAATCATTCCTGGGGCCACTAGTGGATTTTAACTTTCAGGCCCTGCATACACTTTGTGCACCATATACTAGAGACTTATAGGCAAGTTAAATATACCAATCAGCAATAAGCCAATTTAAACTTGGTTAAAGGGAGAGCACTGGCACTTTACTACTGGTTAGCAGGGGTAATGTTCAGAGAATTCTAAAGGCAGAAAAATATAGGGCCCAGCAAAAGGTGAAAAATCTGGGATCAGCATGCAACATTGGTGGCGGTTGTATAAAGAGGCTTACCATAATATTGTCAATAAGGACTTTCATAATATGGAAGTTTGAACCGAAAAGTAGGTGTACCCTGTACAATAATTCTTAAAGAGTGGGGCTGATAGCAGTAAGACAGCTGGAAGTTTCGAGGTTCATCATCTCTTATGTACCCACCTTCCACCGTTTTGCGGAATGTAATCTTGTATATTTCTGGGGCCCATTGTTGTATATATTCAGTCCCTTCATCCTCTGCAGCAGAGATGGTGTCTGCTAATACTGCTGCTGAGACCATCTATTTTTGGTGTAGGCCCTGCTAGCCTTCTTCTCTGTGGTTGGTTCTCACTGTAGAGAAAGAGAAATAAAAGGCCATCGAAAGTAATATAAACATGTATGCATAAACGTTAAACTAAGGAAACACTGTTTGAACACGATGTCCCATTTTGTATGGACACAACACACCAACATGTACGTTTCAGAGTTTATAACAAAGGGGGATGACACATATGCCCCGCTGCCACAGGGGCTATGACTTCTAATGAATCAAGTATTTCTCCTTCAACTTTTACATCTGCGGCTCCTATCATTGACGAAGTGAGCACCAGACTCTGAAGTCACAAATATAATACAGAGATAGACCATTTGGCAAAAATATTTTGTGAATGTTGCACACATAATTGATTGTCTGAGAAGTGACATCTCATATCAGCATACATATGTGCATATGTTGTTCCACACCCAATGATTCTTATGCCTACTCTCCATACAACCTGTCCATCAAATGAACAATTTATGTTATTTCATTAATTAGAATGTTGTAAGGACCTTTGGATATAGAGACCGGGATCTTCTGCGATTGTTGCTGTTTGTTGCTACGTGACTTTGAGTGGAAATGCACCTGTGTGTATGGTGAGCACATGGCAAGAACCCTACACCAACTCCTTGCATGACATTTACTAACTGCATCGCAGACATGAATTGTCAGAAATTAGGTTATTAATTTGGGAGTGCTTTCCCCTGCACAGACAAATAAACACAGTCTAGTTAGGACAAAACACAGTTCTCAGTACATCTCTGCTGGACCGCTGACAGCTGTTGTACAGGCAGCCAGCAATTTCCTAGAGAAATGTTTACTTTATCTGCGTAATATTAGATGACATTATAGTTAAGAAACACAACAATGAAATTGCCAAACTAATTTAGAAAAATGCAAGAAAAATGAAATGAGCAAAAAGACAGAATAATGGTTAAAAATGGATTCCCTTGTCTGGATATCAAGAATTTGACATTGTTCTACAAAATTTCAAAACCTAAATATCAGATACCAAAATATAATCAGGTTTGTGCAGGCAAATATAGACTTACTTTTCTTAAATTCAGAAATATATATACAAAGGGTTATATTTATGTACAAGTAACGCAGTGCAGCAAGTCACCTTGCTGTGCTACAGTGCGTGACAGGTAAAGGGCAGGGAAGTGCTGTATTTAACACAATTCAGCACATTCCTGCCTTTTCCCAGTGTAAGTGCCCAATATGCTGGCTGGTGCCAAAGCATGCACTCTTGCACTATGGTGCAAGGAGGCCCACATTGTAAGCAGGGACATCTTCCTGTACAAAAATTGTCCTGAGAGGCATTTTCCTCTTTCTGTGTGTACTGCAGAATGCAGCACAAATAAAAAGAGGAAAAAACGAGGAGTAATAAGTATACTTCTGCTCATTATGCTGCCCCTGGGAAGTTGTAGCATTTTGGCGTATTCCCAGTACGGATAAATATGGGAATGTGTCAAAACCCATGGGTGTTGCGTGGGAGCACCCACACACCACCCATAGATTGCCTCCCTGGGGAAGAGTAAAGCAACACAGCTATTTGTACTGCATTGTGTTACTTTGAATTTATCAAGCCATGCAAGGCCATGCAAGGGCGTTTTGAGTGGCTTGATAAATGGCATCTTAGGGGTGGTGTCACTTTTACACCACTTTGAATGGTGCAAAAGCCATGCAGCCCCCTGAATAATATGGCCTACAATTTCAGGATATTTTGGTAGCTGATATTCAAGTTACAATATTTTTGCATCGCAAAATGGAAAACTTGATAGGCTGGTAGAATAGCAATTTGATAGGAGCAACCAGAGATATAGATTTTTAAAGTGTTGAGGCAAAGAGCACCACAAGAATACAAGGGTCTGATCAGAGTCAATATCCATGCTGGACTGGGACATAGGACATGCACACACAATGAGGCGCTCAAAAAACATGGGCTAATGGGCACTCACTACTATGGCCCTCGTTATGATGTTGGGTGAAAAGCCATCCGACAGCTCGTTGGAGGCTTTCCGCCCGACATCATGTGTTTCCATCCGACCACCACATTATGATACTGGCAGTAGGAAGGAGGGAAACCCGCAGCAGAATTCCGCTGTGCTTCCGACGGGCTTAGAGAGCCCGTCAGGGTGGCGGGTAGAACTGTAATTCCAAAATGGCAGTGGAGACAGCCTTGGCTCCGCCATCAGTATTACAGTGTCGCTTTCCGCCTGCCCTTTCATGGTGGTCTGCCTGCCATTAAAAGGCAGGTGGAAAGTGACTTTGGGGGCCCTGCCCCGTCTCTCCACTATGGGGCCCTGGGGGCACCTGTGGTGCCCCCTCAAACTTCCCTGCACTGTGTGGCAGGCCCCATGCGGGGCTTGCCACAATGTTCAGGAGTGTTTTAAAACATCAATTTTCCTATTGCAGCTTGCGCTGCAGCCCTTTTCCGGCTGCCACACAAGCTGCAATAAAAAAATGTATGTTTCCAACTTCCATAGGGCGGTCGCATCCTACTACTGCAGGTAGAACTGCCGACTAATAGTCAGGCGGATTCCATACCACTATGGTGTCAGGTCAGCCGCTCGTCCTACCGACATCGTAATAGGGCCCTATGTGTTTGTGTGTTTATCATATGAATGTAAAATTTGAGGGGTTTCTGGCATAAATACTAAGGGAGTGAGGTGATTGGATGCATGAACTTGCAATGTGATAATGCTGGAGCAGAGTAATAGAGGCAGATCGTGTGATAAACTGGGCACATGAACAGATATTCAGGAGAATGGGGAATAATGCATATTGGCTAACTTGAAAAATAATGCAGTTTTAATGTGACTTAAGCTGATGTTTTAGATTCTTTCAAGAGTTACCATTAAAATCTGCTGGTAAAACCTAAGGCATTGTTTAAAATTTAAAGGTATACACCAGTTTGCCTTTTCTTCGAAATGCTATTGAAATTGAACACAATGAAATCCTAATCAAACTTCTAGAAAGAGGCATTAGTGAAATTATTTTGAACCTTCAGAATAACTGAAATTTGATACACAGGCCCTCATTACCAGTGTCCACTTAATTCCTATGGGGCTGCTAACAGCCATAACAGCCCATGGGAATTCTGAGATCCACAGGAACACTATTGTTTCACCCCGAGACATCATCTATTAAAAGCAGCTGACATCTCAGGGTGATGAGTTGGGGGAAAAGGATTTACCAAGGGAATCATACTGGGAATTACTGGTTCTCATTTCTTAGTGGGCCTAATGGTTTGTTAAAGTAATAAGCCCAATTCTTTCCAACCAGAACGATTACTGTTCCCCCAGTAATAGGAACTTTGGTGGTGGGAAATTTCCCAGGCCACTTGTATCAAGATGAAAATGAACCTCATTGAAGTGTATACATGCACTGGCATTGGCATTGTCATATATATGGTGGGGATAGTGTTACCTTGCCCTTAGAGGTATTTTCATGCACTCATATATGAGTGGAAATGCTGCTGGTTTGTTTTTCCTACATGTAAAGCTAAGACCAGGGCTATATCATAATCCCATGTTCTGTGAAGTGCTGATGTAGAAGGGGTCTCTACATTTCATTTTCCCGTAGTCGTTGAATACATTAACTCTAAAAATTCCCAAGTTGGGTTGCAGACAACAGAGGTGAGGAACACAGGTCAATTTCAGAGCTCTGTAGTCTGTAGCCCATGCACTAACTCAGAGATTTTTCAAATTAATGTATGCATTGTGGATGGATAAAGGATACATGTAAACCCTTTTTGCATTGTAGCAGGACAAAGAATGGGATCATGATATGGACTCTGACGATCAAGAGTAGGACAAGAATTACTTTACAAAGTACTGCTGTCTGCACAGAAAAGGCTAAACTTTGGTATTTTGGGATTACAATGTGGTCATGGACCTCCGATCAGAAACTGCATCTGGGCCAATAGATCTCTAGTTTCATCTTGAGGAAGGAAAATATTCAAGTTACAGACTTGACTAACTTGATTAGTCCATGTAGGGTGTGTGTGGTGCTTGCTGAGTGGTTACAGAAACTCTCCTTGCTACTGGACATTGCTATTGGAGCAGAGAGCTGGGCTGATGTGGTGCTGAGGCTATCTAGGCATTGCCAGGTGCCCACCCACACCTAGCTTACTCTATAACATTGGGAAGGTGAGGGTTCTAGTAATTCAGTGAGTCTCTAGCTTTTAACATATGGTCTGATTCACTCAACTGAATGTCCTCTTCAGAACCATTCTGGAATCATAGACCCCTTCCACATTGGTGTCCTCTTCAATGGTGGGTCCACCATCAAGCAAGACAGTGATCTGTGTGATGCTATTGTCAAAACAATTTACTTGCAGTCACTGAAACATGTTTCACTAAATTGACAACTCACACCCTTTCCCATATCCTTTCAAAAGGTTATGTTATGTTATGTTATTTTGATTTGTAGCGTGCGCGGATACTCACGAGTGTCCCGGCGCGATGCCAGAAAGGGTGAGGGTGTCTGTTTAAGCGAAAATATGTGTTTTCAAGTTTTTCTTAAATACTGCTGGGTCCTGAATGATGCGTAAGGCAATGAGCAGTGCGTTCCAAGCAATACCGGCCTTCCTTGCCAACGAACTGCCTCCTAGCCTCTGGTATTTGAATCGGGGAACCTGAGCAAGGCGAAGGGACATAGAGCGCAACTGTCTAGATGGAACATAGAAAGAGAACCATTTTTGTAGATAGAATGGGCCGGGCCATGAAGAGCGCAGTGGGCCAAAACCAACGATTTGTACTTCATCCGTTCTGCCACGGGGAGCCAGTGTAGTGAGTGCAGGTGATGTTGCATGCTGTTCCTGGCGGAGATACCCAAAAGAAGTCTGGCTGCTGCATTTTGGACCACCTGGAGCTTTTTCAGCGAGAAGCCCGGAATGCCAATGTAGAGAGCATTAGCATAATCTAGGCGGGACAGAATGAGTGCACAGGTGACCGTTTCTCTCGCTGCCTGGGGAAGGAGAGGGAAGAACTTCCTCATAGTCTTGAGGAGACCAAAACAATTGCCGGCCAGCTTCTTGATATGGATTGAGAAGGAGAGGCTCATGTTAAACCACACCCCCAAATTCTTGGCAGGCTTCCCTACAGAGGTGGGCAAGGGAAACTCAGGAGGCCAAAGAGATTTCCGGAAGATAGGAGGGAATTTTCTAAAGAGGAGAATCTCTGACTTCTCCTCATTACACTTTAATAACGCAGCCGCTATCCATTTAAAAATGGAGGAGAGACAGTGGTGAACCGAGGAGACTGATTCGTCGTTATCGTCCCAAGTAAAGAGCAGCTGGGTGTCATTGGCGTAGGCCATCACCTTGGCCCCCAGGCGTTCGGCCAGATAGACTAAAGGTGTCACATAAATGTTAAAGAAAAGGGGACTAAGGGAAGACCCCTGGGAAACTTTCGTGGTCACAGACTGTAGAGAGGAGGTGGACAGAGGAATCCAAATCTGGTGGGCCCGACCTTCTACGAAGGGCCTAAGCCACTTCCAGGCAGTACCCCACACACCGACCCTGGTAAGTCGCGAAAGGAGAATAGAGTGCGGGACCATGTTGAACGCCGCCGAGAGGTCAAGCAGATTCGGTGCTGTGGGAAGCCCGGAACCATGACTTTGCTGTATGCAGAATGCCCTCTCTCTCAACGAACGCGGTGAGTTGTTTGTTGACAACCTTCTCGCACACCTTGGCCAGGTAAGAGGGAAATGGGCCGGTAGTTCCCTGGATTGAGAGGGTCTGGTGACAGCTTTTTTAAAAGTGGCAGAATCTTGGCCTGCTTCCAGACCACTGGTACACTGGCTGTCTGGAGAGACAGATTGATAATGCTGTTCACCTCTACGTTAATCGTCTCTGCTGCTGCTGCTAGCAGTCTAGCAGGGCAAGGGTCAGAGCGTGAGCCAGATTTTAAACTCTTAAGAATTTTAAGAGAGTCAGGCAAGTCCACCGGCTTAAAGGCATCCAAGAGATGTTCAACACCAACAGGTGAAGGTAAAACAGTTGTCTGGGTCCCATTGTCACCGGGCGAGAAAACCGCCTGAATAGTGCCGATGTTATCCAAGAAGAAATGCGAGAGAGTGTCGCATCAGGTGACTGAGGAAGATGACGAGCTGGCTTGACCCGAAAGAGACGTAAAGCTCTGAACAATCGCAAACATTTCTTTAACATTGTTTTTAGTAGAGTCAATACGGTTTGAGTAAAATTGCCTTTTAGCTTTCTGTTTGATTCTGAGCTTCAGCTTGGCTGCGGGACAGTAATCACTGCGACGCCAAGCTCGCTCAAGAATCTTACATTTGTGTTTGAGTGCTTTAAGCTCAGGGCTGAACAAAGGTTTAGAAGGAGATTCCCTAGACAACCTAGGACAGCAGTGGGGGGCGAGTATGTCAACTGCTCTAGAGACCAGCTGGTAAAACCATCAAGTCGGTCCTCAAGGTCACCCGAGAGGATAGGTCTAGAGGTTTCCAGGACTTGGTTGAACGCAAAAGCGGCAAATTTGCCAAAGGCAGGTTTGCGAAATTAACACGTTAAGGGCTCGGCATTCGTCACTTCCCACGTGAAGTATGCCACGAAGTGGTCATACCTAGAAACCGGGCATGGGTCTCTGATCAAAATGGGGCAGTTGGTGCAAATTGGGTCCAGTATATGGCCAGCCTGATGGGTAGGGAGACTAACCCGCTGGTCCAGTTGTGCCAAATGTAGAATATCCAGGACATCACACGAGTCCTTAGCCTCAGCCTGATCATTATGAATATTGAGATCCCCTAAAACAATGTAGTTGGAGAATCTCAGCGCCCTGGGAGCTATGGCATCACCACAGGCCTGTATGAAAGGTCCCACCGGACCAGGGGGCCTGTAGATCAAGGAGACTCCCAAAGTAATGTGGTCCGAGAAGCGAATGCTAAAATAGAGGACCTCACCGCCTCCCTAGAAGGTAATATCCCCTCTTCATAGCTCCCACTTGTTCTTATAAAAAATGGCCACGCCACCCCCCCCCTCCCTTCTGGATAGTCGGCTCAAACAATCTTGTATCCCTCAGGCGTGGCAAGGGTAACGACGGGGTCTGACGTAGAATTGAGCCAGGACTCCGTAATGAACAGTAGGTCTCAAGATCCGTCATCAAGGAGATCAAAAACCTCTGTGTGATGTTTCCTGAGAGATCGAACATTAATCAAAGCTGCAACAATGGGGGGCCTCGTTGGTCGATGAGAAGGTGTGCTAACTTGGGCAGAGGTAACAAGTCCCAAACCCAGCATAAAGCCACAAGTCAGGCACACATTGTTGCTGCTAACAAGAACATCCCAATCACCTTGAGAGAAACCGGTGTTAGAATCAAGGGCCCGTAAAGCATCCCCAGTGTAGCATAATCTGACCTCCTGTCCTGGGACCTGGCAAGCAGCGTGGCTGGCCGTTTCTGGGACGCTGACGGGCGCAGACAGGCATTCGCATCCGCACAACGCGTGTTGAAATAGCCCCGGCTGCCAGTAAACTAGAGAGCGCACTACCAAAAGAAATGGCGTCTCTCAATGGCAGCACGGGGAATCAGGAAGTGGATTAGTGGCAATGGTAAAATTCAACAATATCGGCACATACAGTACAATAGATACAAGTTTAAAAAGGTTGGTGAGTTAAAAATGGTTAAAAGGTTTCTGAGGGGTTAAAATATTGTGCAAACATGCACAACAGTGCAAATAATGAAATAATGCTATGCGAGGTCAGCAGAGTTGTGCAAAACCCCTTAAGGCGTCCGCGCAGCACGCATTGCAATAGGCGCGAACGCCAGAAAACTGGAGAGCGCACAACCCAAAAAAAATTAAAATGGCAGCTCTTTATGGTTACATATTTCTCCTTATGAAACAAGCATCAGTGTTAGCTAGCGGGGCATATTGAGCAATCAGTCCCAGATTACCTGCAAAGAACTGATGGGCTCTTAGTTCAACTCACTTACTTGTGAAATATTGGCTGGAGCTACACCTTATTGCGCACGCATGCAATGATAAGCCTCCCATCAAAACAAATGTGTGTACTGTTTCCAAGGATCTGTAGGAATTAGCACATTTGCAATGTCTTCTGCAAAGTTCTTCTTCATTCTTGGGGATTTCAACATTGGGCGTATGAACCTCAAGAAAACTAAGTTCCAGGAATTTCAGAAGACATGGACAACATGGTATTTATCCAACTGCCTCACATTTCGACCCATGTAGCCTGGATGTACCTCATTCCTAGGTCTACAAATTTGGCATTAGTGGGTACCAGCCCCTTCCTTAGTCTAATCACACTCTGATCAGTTTCACCATGATCATAAACTGTACCATAAAATCAGTAGCCAAGCCACATAACTCCATAGTATCATGGGTCACACCCCTCAATAACCTAAAAGCAAATGACCTCCTCCTTGCCTTTCAGACCCAGTTCTCTCTGCTTCATGTAGCCTTCAGAAATCCCTGAGAAGGGCTGGAGAAAATTTGTCTGGTGAATATATACTGCACACATGACCATTGCTACAAATTACCCAGCTTCAGAGCAAAAAGCACTTACTTCCATCTTGGATTATTAATTGACAAAACTCATACCAAGTCTTTTCTGGGTCTATTGGGAAGTGATTTACCTTACCACCAAGAGCAACCCGACTGACTCACTTTATATGGCAATTTGATGTCTGTTGTTAGTGACAAAATCACCATGCTTTGAGCTAATCGTCTGCAAGCCTTCACAACTCGACAGGCCCTCACCACTTCAATTCACAATCGATGAATATTAAGTAAGTTCTACCATCATCTGAAGATCAGTTCCTTTTGACCATCATCTACTTAAATTCCTCTGCCTTGATTTGGGATACCTACAGCACTTTGGGGCATATGTATCAACATCTCCATTTGCGATTCTCAAATAGCGATGTTTAAAGAATCGCTATTTGAGAATTGCAAAACGGGATGTATTTAAACAATCGCAAAACTTTTGCGATTTCTTAAAATTCCTTAATTGCGATTAGCAAATTGCGAAATCGCAATTAAGGAATACCTTCCCATTCATTCCTATGGGCCAGGAGACCCATAGGAATGAATGTGAAGTAATTCTCAAATTGCGATTCGCAATTTGCTAATCGCAATTTGAGAATAATTTCAAAGGTGCAAGGGTGTCAGGATGACACCCTGATGCACCCCTGAAATGAGCATGTGTGTGCATATGGCGCACATACATGCCCTAAGGGCATGTATGTGCGCCACGTGGCACTTTGTAAAATTAAAAAAAGTGCATTTTGAAAGGAAATCGCAAATTACCACCAACTAGAAGTTGGTGGTAATTTGCGATTTCTTAAGGATGATTCACACAACTTGGGTGCGTGTTACATATCATTTAAGAAATCGCGTTTTGCGATTTCTTAAATGCTTACGCAAAATTAAGAAATCGCTAAATTAGCAATTCCTTAATTTTGCGATGAGATATTGGCTCATACATCCCGATTAGCGATTTTTTAATCGCAAACGCTGTTATATTGCGAATCGCAGCATTTGCGATTAAAAAATCGTTTAATACATATGCCCCTAAAACTCAAACTTTGCTAGCAAGTCACTACATGATAATCACGATGTTTGCAAATTCCTTCTTTATTTCTAGGGAAAAATAAAACATTGTGACCCTGGTTCTAGAAAAAAACTCCAACAGATTAGTAGTAATCCTTGCACTCTACTACCCTAGCTCACACCTGCTAACAACTGCAAAGATTCTTTACCTTACAATGTCCTGCTTTCTGGGAACCTAACAACCTCGTAAGTGGTTTACAGTTTGTGTACAAGCCACATAGAGGTAGTGAAACAACTTTAATGAACAATATGGAAGAACAGTTTACTGCAAGAGAACCAGGAAAGGTTTGATTGAGCATTAATCTATTTTGAACTCTCTGCAGGTTATGATATGGTAGACCGCAATCTATTCTTTATTCAGCTGTTGACCTCTGATCTTTGCGAATATTCCTACTGAACTGCACCCAGTAGGTGAGAGTGAGTCCTTTCTGCTTAAAAGCTGGTAAAGTGGCATCCAGCGTGGCTCACATCTTTACCTCTGGTCTTATTCAACACATATGACACCTCAGCGACCGTAAGATTTGCCTACATAACATGTGTAATTGTAAAGTGCCCGTTTACCCTGTCGGGTCTCTTGGCGCTGAATAACAGATGTTTATTGTTACCCAACTCAATGGTACTCATTTTATCGACCTCAGATGGATGAAAGACTCAGTGGACCCACCAGGATTTGAACCTGTGACCATGAGGTCGAACACAGGCCCCTGCAGTAGATGCATTAGTCCACTGAGTCACCAAAACCAGATACATTTGCATGCCAATATTACCCAAATCAACATCAAAATACTGGAGGATACAGGAAAACATGGCTTTATTAAAATGCCTCTTACAAGGGGAAGATGGAATTGGCCTACTCTGGTTCTGGCTCCTGGATCAAAAGCAAAGATATTCATTCATGGCACAGGAGCCCATTTGATTAAACCACCAACACTACTGGTAGCCCATTGAAACACTCATCAATGGTCCAATACATGGCAGACATTTCAACTCAGAGTTGTGATAAATCCTTAAATTAACTATGCTACCAAACTTGTGCTTGACCCTCTCTATTGCCTTTATAGAACTCTCCCATTATTTGTGGCACATCCCCAGCTGTCCTAATGCTTGTATGTGCTCTGCTATGCCCATCAAAAAGTTGCACAAGGTTCAAAGAGCCTAAAGCGCTGCTGCCCGCTCAATCAACTGCTTAAGAAAAGAGATCACCGCTCACATGCTCTGTTTTCACTCCTCTGGCTACTGATCAAGCAAAGGGTTGAACTCAAAATCCTTTGTTTATTGAATAAGGTGCTGTGGAACTCCCCAAACAGATGCTCTATTACTGTCCAATAAAGCACATAAGTTCAACCTCCCAAAACCATCTCTCACTATTCTCAACCAGATACAAACAGTGTGGAGGATGCTCTCACTCTCTGCTCTTGCCATGCTCATCCCGGGGAGCTCTCTGCCAGGACTTCTTTGTTTTGAAGAGCACTTCAGAAAGTTTGGTAAACATATGAAGACCTACCATTTCTAGCATCCTTGAAGATTTGACACAGCTAGATCTGTATCTTCATGCCGCAATTGACTTCTCCTCCTACCTTAGCACTCAAATATGATCATCACACAATGTCCTCAAAAGCACTGTTTATCTGGTTTCAAACAAGATAAGAAATATTGCATTGAACACCAACAAATAGGATCTTACCATCTCAAAGTGCCATAAACTACCCACATTTGAGCAAATGGAGAATGCCTATTAAGTAGTCCGCAGGAGAAACTCATGGCACACAAGTACTTTGGCAACCTGTGACCCCGTGTTTCACTGATGCTAAGAATTCTTTAACAGCATCAGGGTGAAGACCTGCACTGTATTTTCCATCTCTACACTCAATCTGTCTGGGTGCCAGAGTGATGCCGTCAAGCCCAGTAAAATTAGTTAATATTCTGAATCCATTGATCCTACCTCCTCTTCTCTGTCACACAAGGCAAATCGAGGAAAATGTGTACCCTCTAGTTCCCCAACACAGCCCTTTACATTTCCCGGCCACATTGATCAGTTTCTCCATTTGCCTGATGACTTCCAACCTCTGGTTAGAAGAATGACTGCCCTCTGAACTTCAATCAGGAAAGGGGGAGAACTCATTATTGAAGAACACAATAAAGAGAGATTTTGTGCCTTCATCAGTTAAGTTGGTGGGATCCTCAACAGTCTCACTTTATGCTCCCTCACCTTCGGACCAAGGCCCAGATGTACGACCATTTTGCGAGTGCAAAATCAGTCGCAAAATGATTTGCGCATGCAAAAATGGTCATACGCAATGTACGAAAGGCACTCGCAAATTACAAAATTGTGATGCGAATGAATAGCGACTCACAAGAAATGCGACCAGTTTTTGCATTCTGAAAATAGCGACTCACAATTTGCGAGTCGCTAATGACAATGTAAAGACCATTCGCAAATAGCAAACAGGCGCAAAAAGGCCCATTTGCGCATGCAATTTACCACTTACCAGAACCAGGTGGTAACCAGGCCCAACTTATGAAAACTGGCCCAGAATGCATCTGAAATCTTTCCACAATGGATGCCCTGTACGTGATAGTGAGGGGGATGTGGATACTGGCTGCTCAGCAGAGGAGGTGGAGATAGGGGAGAATATTCTGAGTCAGGCTAACATTGCTTGAGAAGACAGAGGAAGAGATTTATGACCCGTATAGGCTGAGTAGTACTTTCACCATAGACCTAATGGACACCTTGAAGCCACATTGGAAAGCAGAACCCTGCGCAGCAATGCAGTTCCCACACATGTGCAGGTGTTGTGCTCCCTCCACCTGTTGGCCACTGGTAGCTACCAAGATGTCATTGCAGTGCCTGGGGGAGTGTCGCAGAATGCGCTTTCACATTTCTTTCACAATTTCCTAGATGTCATGCCACACCACATCCATCAACACATCTACCTATCCATGAATGGTAAGGAACTTGCAAATTCAAAACTGCAGTTTTACAGAATAGCAAGGTTTCCACAGGTCATCGGGGCGAAAGATGGAACCCATGTGCCCATATGTCCCCCATCACACATGGAATACATATTCCATAATAGGAAAAGCACTCGTTCCCTCAACATCCAAGTTGTCTGTGATGCAAACATCATGACAGACATTGTTGCCAAATATCCTGGAAGCACCCATGACTCATACATCTTCAGACACAGTGGCATATACCAGAAATTAGAAAGAGGTGACTTTGATGAAGGATACCTGCTAGGTACTGAATTTTCATGTCCACAGTGAAATGTATTTATGATTTAATGTCTGTCTGCATGTTGTCTCACCATCATATGTCTCTCACAAGGTGACAGTGCGTATGCCCTGCAGCCATGGATTCTCACACCGTACCTGTCTCCCAACAACGCACATGAAAGGCGGTACAACAAGGCACGTAGGCGCACCAGGACTGTGATCAAGCGCATATTTGGCATCCTAAAATCGCGATTCAGGTGCCTCCACAAGATTGGCGGAGCCATGCAGTGTGCACCTGAGACTGTCTGCAAAATAGTGGCAACATGTTCCATGCTCCACACATGGCTTGCAAGGGTGGATTGCCCATGGATGAGTCTGAATCCAAATAGGAGAATGAGGAGCCAGGACCACTTGCCCTACAGCAGAGGGACAGTAGCTCTGCAGCAGAGGGGAGAAGGCGTAGGGACCGGATAGCTGACAATTATTTTTAGAGGTACGTCCAAAGTAATGACACACTACCCTCTAAATAAGACAGTACAAATTGTGAATTCAACTTTGAATTGGTGCTTTATTGTGCAATCTTGCACAAACAAAATCAGGACAACCTGTCCGTCACAAAACGCATAATAAAACAAATGCGTAACTTTATTGTGGTTACATCAGCACAAATTTTAACTTAGATGTGGGACAATGACGGTGCAGTTACCCTACACACTTCACTTCCTGCCTCTTCGTCCAGGCTGCTTACAGCTGCCACTTGAAATCCCAGCCTGGCGGCTGCTACTCATACACATAATTGGTGTTTCCGCAGCAGAGACACAACTGCTGCAGGATACCTCACTGTCAGCACCCTCTGTAGCACCTCCTCAGCCAATTCTTTGCACAGATAGCTAATGGCACCTGTGGGGGCATCAAATTTAGCTTCCAGGCGGCACTGGTTATCAGTCATCTTTTGTGTGAAGTTCCTCAATCCCTGGGTCAGCCTAAGGTTCATCTTTCTCTGTTGTTGTTGTTGCAGGCGCTGGATGCTTAGCATCGCCTGTTCCAGGACGCAAAACAACACCTGATTGGGTGCTCCAGCAGGGGGCAGAGTGTGCCAACTGGCATGCATACGCAGTACGGACAGATGGGTTGGACGCATTGGCCTGACCCTGGTGAGAGGAGTGCGTCTTGATGCTGCTGTCTGCCCTGATGCTGGTGTCCCACTTGCTGTAGCCTGTGATGAGGTCGCTGCAGCAGTGTCTGGGACTTCATGACAACTTGGCTCACTTGATGCTCTCCCATTCTGCCCTTCGTCCATCTGGGCCTGATCCAGGCTTCCCTCAGTGTCATCTGCACTGTGCTCTCCTCCCAGTAGTGTTACTATGTGGCAAAAGATGTAAGGAGAAAATAAAAATTGTGAGTCACTATCTCGGTTGTGTTGCAATATTTCTCAGATCATGTCATTCAGTAACTACACTGTATATATTACTGTCTACATTTCCCACAATGCACCCTTTGGATTTATTTTGTGTGCCAATTGAATTTTGGGTGTATATGATTAGTATGCATGTGCAGAACAGGCCCTCCCACACAGCTCCTCATGATAATTGCAGCATTCCTCTATTATCATCTCAATATCTCCGTTTCCGAGAAGTTGAGCTTCCTCAGCGGCTCCTTTCCACTCTTGTCACCGGCCTTGCTTCTCATGGTTTCTCAAAGAGCCTTCCTGCAGTGTTAAACTCATGTGCTTGAGAATCTGCTCAGTAATCTCCTTGAACACCACTTCCTGTTTTGGGGTCCTTCAGCACAACCAGGAAGCGTTTTTTCATGTTTTTCTCGCATTCGCAATTAGGGTGTGCAAAAATTGGCTTATTTCTGCTATGCATGCTATTTGCGCAAACAAAATGGCCCTTTCTGAGGATGATGCTATTTGGGAGCTCTTACCGACTCGCAAATAACTGCGACATAAAATAGCGATTCGAGTCATTGGCGACTCGCAACCATGGTACCTCTTTTGTAAGTAGGTATCGTTTTACAACTCGCAAATTGCAAGTCACAATTTGGTGCAATTTGCAAGTTGCATTATTACCGGTCATACATATGGCCCCAGATGTACTAAAAACTTGTCATATAAAACTGTGGTTTCCAATCAAAAGTTTCCAATCAGACGTACCTAAGTGCTTTCCAATCAGACGTACCTAATGAATATTAATGAGGTAGGCTGCAAATTGCGACTTACTCTAATAGGTGGTCATCACAGGAATGGTGGCCTGCTAGGTTCAGTAGACCACCATGTGTGTGATAGTATTTTAATAATGTATATGTTTTCTTATTGAATGTAGGCAATTTTCCTTAAAGGAAACAGTTCTACAGTTAAAAATAAAAGTTTACTTTATTAAAGTTTGTTTTAGGTTTGGCTGGACCATTGCCTTCTCGCCAACAGACGTTTTTACATTCACAAAGGGTAAAGGAACCGAGGGGAAAGCCTTGTATTTTTTACGAAATGGTTTACCAACCTTACTTTGGGAGACTGTCAATCTTCAAAGTTGTACGGCCAGATTTCAGTTACAAAACATGGATACATCTCATACTGAACTGCTATTCGGAATAGACTTCTGCAGTACACTCCTTGCTAATAATGATTTGCTAAAAATGGCAAACCACATTTAAGACTCCCAAAATGCCATTGCTACATTCTAAAAGAATGTTTTGCAGTTGCAAACAGGGGTACAAATTGTTTGTGACAATAAAAAGGTTTAGTACGTGTGGTCCCATGTTCTATAAATCGTCTATCTTGAACTTAAATTTAGTCATAACAGTCCATCACAGTCACTCAACATTTTCAGTTTTTGAATGTCAGATTAATGTGCCTGAAGCTATGAGTTCATAGAAGCCGCCTTTCTTTAGACATGCTTGGTGCCATCAACAATGGCAGGAATCTTTGTGTCAGAGTCATGTACTGAAGAAACGTTACCTGCAATCTCCTTTGAGGCAAAATCATGATCACAATGCAGGAGCACCTCCAATAGGCATTTTGCCTGTTCTGCTATGGCCCAGAGCCTTTCAATATATGGTCTATACTCTTCCCAGTGCCAGTAAGGAAAATGTATTCTCTTGATCATATACAAACTAGTTAGGTAGGAGTTGTAAGGGTGTCTTCAAGGACAGATGAGATAGGACAAATGGAGGTTGGGTGTCTGCCATTCCATAGCAAGGCAGGGTTGAGTCTGTACTCCAGGACTGAAACCTGGAGTTGTATGTTGGTAATATTGTGGCACTGTGGATTCATCTGGGGCATCTGCAGGGTGGTTGTGAGGAGTAGGAGAGTCCTGCATTGTTGGGGCATGCACCGGGTCCATACACATTGGAGCAACCCCCAGAATGGGAGACTGGTGTACCAATTGTTGTTGTTGGTGGGAAGGGTATGCCCAGACGTGGGTCCCTGCTCTCCATGCCACTGGAATCAGGCTATCCTGGCTGAAGAGGGGTGAAACCCCGAAACTGGTCCTAGGATCCTTGTTTCCGGTCCAGGGAGGACCTGGCTTGGCAGTTCGGGCTGGACTGTTCCCATGAGGCACAGGGTCAAGACTGATTTGCATATGGCCAGGTCTAAACTGGGGTGGCATGGTAAGCAAAAGAATGATGGATTTAACCCAGATCTCTTGACTGGGAGTGAATGTTTTGATTTGTTCTGCATTCTGTCCATCAATTGTGTGTCTTTTGCTTTCTCACTCTAAGTGCGCCAGGTATGCCCAGACGTGGGTCCTGGGCTCACTGTGCCACTGGAATCAAGCTATCCTGGCTGAAGAGGGGTGAAACCCTGAAACCGGTCCTAGGATGCTTGTTTCCGGTCCAGAAAGGACCTGGCTTGGCAGTTCGGACTGGACTGTTCCTATGAGGCACAGGGTCAAGACTGATTTGCATATGGCCAGGTCTAAACTGGGGTGGCACGGTGAGCAAAAGAATGATGGATTTAACCCAGATCTCTTGACTGGGGGTGAATGTTTTGATTTGTTCTGCATTCCGTCCATCAATTGTGTGTCTTTTGCTTTCTCGCTCTAAGTGCGCCAGGTATGCCCAGACGTGGGTCCTGGGCTCACTGTGCCACTGGAATCAAGCTATCCCGGCTGAAGAGGGGTGAAACCCCGAAACCAGTCCTAGGATGCTTGTTTCCGGTCCAGGGAGGACCTGGCTTGGCAGTTCGGGCTGGACTGTTCCCATGAGGCACAGGGTCAAGACTGATTTGCATATGGCCAGGTCTAAACTGGGGTGGCATGGTGAGCAAAAGAATGATGGATTTAACCCAGATCTCTTGACTGGGGGTGAATGTATTGATTTGTTCTGCATTCCGTCCATCAATTGTGGGTCTTTTGCATATTTACTTAATCATTTATTCAACTCTTTTTAAACAACCCATTATAACTTCTACATTTTTTTTGTTTTAAAAAATTGTTCATTACATTTCATTTCACTAAATATAGTTTTAAACGAAATATAGTTTTAAACGCTGTAAGCTGTTTAACATTGACTTCCACAGCCTTTATTCTGTTTCTCTTAGCTTCAATATTTAGTTACTACATTAAATTATAATTTTTACAGATGTGTTAAGGTTTGAATATAAGTATCAGTATCTTACATTTCTACTTTGTCCGCTCCACTTACCAACATTACAGTGCACCCACCCAAAGAATTTATGTGTACTCCTGGTGACCCTCCTGTCCCATGGATACAATGGAAGGAATATTTTATTAATTATCTTTTGACCATAGACCACGCTAATAAATTGTCTAATGAAAGAAAAAAAACTTTGTTAATGCACAGTTTAGGTCCTGAAGGGTTAAGAATTTTCAACAAATTTAATAAAGATAGTGCTGGTGGTGATGATAATGTTTTTAAGCAAGCGATTAAGCACTTAGATAATTATTTTTCACCGAAAGTGTGCATTGAAGTTACACGCTTCAATTTTTTCAGAGAAAACAACTTAAAAGTGAGTCTATTGATGATTTTGCTATGGCTCTTCAAAAACTTGCCATTGACTGTAGATTAGGTGCAATTGAAGAGGAATTGATAAGGAACCAAATAGTCATGCATGCTTATGATTCGTCAATTCAGGACAGCTTATGGGTAAATGGAGATAACCCACTTAAGGATGTTCTTGCTGTCGCACGTAAAGGTGAATTATCTGGTAGATGTGCTAAGGCCCTCAAGAGCCCTGAGGTTTCTCAACAAGATACTATTGCCAGAGAAACTGTTGCCAGAATCTTGTCTAACAAACCCAAAGTCACCCCTTCTAATAGAGTTAGTAATAAAAGAGAGAATAATTTTGTAAGAAAAGACTTGAGATGTTATAGATGCGACAGTAAAAATCCTCTAGCTAATGACAAAAAATGTCCTGCTGTTAAAACTCGTTGTACACATTGCGGTAAAATGGGCCATTTCAGCAAGCGTTGTCATGATAAAAAACCTAAGAGTCAAATGTATTGAAGAAGGTGTATTCACTTCCGCTAATGAAGACAGTGATGAGGAAGATTGTGATGTTCCAAGATCTGGCAGTAAAGTTGTCCTAAATATTTCTAGTGATAAAGATTCTAACAAACCTATGTGTTCAATGTTCATGGGTGGTGTGAGTATTTACATAGCAGCAGACTCAGGGTCTCCTTTCACAATTATAAATGAGTCTGTATGAATGGACAAATGTATCAATAAAATTGGTTCAGACTTGTTACCACTAGATATCTCTCCTGAGAGTTATACGGGAGATCCTATTGAATTACTTGGTTTCAAAAAGCTTTTATTTAGATTCAAGCATGGGAAGAATATAATTACTATGGATGCCAGTGCCACCAGCCTTGGGGCCGTTCTATAAGTAGATAAGAATGGATTTGAGTACATTGTAGCGTATGCCTCAAGATCGTTATCCCCTGCAGAGTGTAAATATGCAGTAATTGAGCGTGAAGCACTTGCGTGTTCTTGGTCTTTAGAGCATTTTAGAACGTTTGTTTGGGGAAAAGAGGTAACTAAGAAGTACGATCATAAACCCCTTGTTAAAGTGCTATATCCGATGTTGGCATTATAAATGTTACTGCTAGATTAGCGAGGATTTCTACGAGACTTTTGGATTATATTTATAAAGTTGTATACATTCCTGGCAAAAAGAATGCTGTTGCTGATTTTCTCTCACAATTTTCCACTCAATTAATAGAAAATCAGGATGATCTTATGGATGATGTTCAGGTCGCATGGTTGTGGTACCATGGGGTAGATTCTATAAAAAAAATTGAATGGACAGAAGCCCTAGATAAAGATGAAAATTTGAAGAGAGTGTTGGAATTTGTGAAATCTGGTTGGCCACGTGAAATGGAGATTAAGGATTTGAAGGCTTTTTGGGAAATTAGAAACAAGTTTGCTTCACTTGATGGTAATCTCGTCAGGGGTGATAAGCTGGTTGCACCTTTTAGCCTTAGAAGCAAGATCATAGCCTTGTGTCATGTGGGCCATTTAGGTATATATAAAACCAAATCAATTATTAAGAGGAGATTTTGGTGGCCTGGTTTAGATATTGAGGTGGAGAGAGCTGTAAGGGAGTGTGCACTTAGTACTTCAGCTGATAAATCACTTAAAACTTTGAGACCATCTATGAGTGATTTTATGTGTCCAGAGTATCCTTGGGAGAGTGTTGCTGTTGATATAATGGGCCCTGTTGGCAGTTCTGGCAAATATATTATTTCCATGATGGATGTATTTTCAAAGTGGCTAGTGATCAAAATTATTTAAAAATTAGACATGAACACTGTACAAAAAATTTTGATGAGATTTTTCTTAGTGAAGGAAATCCTGCGTTAATCATTAGTGATAATGGGGTGCAATTTACATCTGAAGTCATGACTCAATATTTATCTAAATGTGGTATTATACATAAGACTACCTTGTTGTACAATCCAAGTGGAAATGGTTTAATTGAAAGGTATAATGGAGTTTTAAAAGGAGCAATTCAATTAGCTTTCAAAAACAATGATCCTTGGGAAACCCAAATATTTAAAACCCTTTGGTCGTATAGAGTTTCCGTTACTGATTCCACTACATTTTCCCCTTTTGAGCTTATGAGGGGGAGAAAAGCCAGAGCTAAATGGTTTCCAGGTTGGATCAAGGGTTTTGGGGATGCAGGTTGGTCCTCTGCTGATGTCATTAAAAGTTTGCATATGAAGCATCATAAATACAGAGATTTTTATAACAAAAAACACAGTACCCAAGATGTAAAATTATCAGTTGGTCAGGGGGTTAGAATTAAAAAACCTGGATTCATTTCTAAGAATGAAAGTACATTTTTTGAACCTCAACTTATTGCTCAATTAAAAAAAAATGCTGTCATTTTGGAGGATGGCAAATGTTGGAATCTTAAAAGAGTAGCATTGTGTAAACAACGTGTTTTTGATGCTCCTGTAGTTTGTGATCCAGTGGATGATATTCCATCTAATCTGGATGATTTTTCTGATTCTCAACAAAGCACCGAGAGTTTCAAAAATATTTCTCACAAGGAGGATACCAAAGATTCCTAACAGAGTGTGGATTGTGGCAGCAAAGAGGCCATTCCTGAGAACGTTCCTCACAAGGGAGTCATCAACGATCTGGATACTCTTGGAAAAATGATCATCAAGCATCCAGTTATTTTGAAGGACTATATTTGTACTTGATGTATTTTGCTTTGTTTTGTTTATAAGAATGGGGGGATGTGTGGTGATGTGTAGTATTTCCTTCCTTTCCTTTCCTCGTGAGTATTCCTTTCAGCCCTCACGAGGAATGGAAAGAATGAAAAGAATGCTTTCTTTTGAATCTTTGTGCGTGTGCTGCATAGTTGTATTGGTTTGTATTGGTTTAAATGATTTACTTACAGCGACTGTTGTGGTCGTTGAGGGACGAAAGTTTCTGCTTGGACTTGTTCCTGAAGGCTGCTTTATCGGCTGCTGTCTTAACGTCTGGTCTTTTCCTGGAATAAATCTTCACTTAAACTTCTTTCGTGTATGTCTTCACTACAGGAGCACATTCGAAAAGCCCACCAGAATCCGTTGGTAAGACTGAAAGGAGAAATACTGCCTCGTGCCATAACTCGGAGACAGCAGTATCCATACATAGAAAACGCTAAAGGAAGTTATAACCAGTTACAAAAGTGCAAACGTACTTTCCAGCAAGGGAACTGCCACATGACCTCGAATCAAGTGTGACAACCAGGCCTGGTTGAGCCGCGATGCATGCACAGTGGCAAGTGGCACTGAAGCCTTCGGAATAGTGACATTTTTCAATGGCTGCAGAAAAAAGCACGAAGTACGGTGCAAACACATTCCTGAAACCACCACCGGCATTTGACACAACAAAGAAACAGAATATTGGCACCAGGTGGACTGCATGGATCGAGACGGTCAATGATTTCATAGGCACACTGGAAGAAGTAGACAAAGAGAAAATCATTAAGTACTTAGCCTTGCTGATGATGGAATCAAAAATGGGATAAATGAAATATCACATATAAGTCAGGTTGCATCCTATGCCGTATGTCAATCAATCAATCAATCAGGGGAATTGTAAGCGCGCTACTCACCCGAGAGGGTCTCAAAGTGCAGGCGGGGTGGAGGCAGCTTCGGTCAGTCGAAGAGCCAGGTCTTGAGTGTCTTCCTGAAGATATGCAGGGTGGGGGCGCATCTGATGTTGATCGTCAGCTCGTTCCAGGCCTTGGCGCAATGTAGGAGAAGGTTCTTCCACCCGGTCTTGCTCTGAAAATATGTGGGGGGGCGGCAAGGGCAATTTCAGCGGATCGGAGGTTCCTCTTGGGTACGTGGAAGGAGATTTTGGCATTGAGGTATTGGTGTTGTGGAGGCATTTGTAGGCGTGAGTGAGTATCTTGAAAGTTACTGTTTTCTCGACGGGGAGCCAGGGAAGGTTGGTAAGGTGCTGGGTAATTTGTTTGTGTCTGGGGATGCCAAGGATGAGTCTGGCTGGTGTTCTGTATGGTCTGGAGTTTGCAGAGCAGACACTTGTTGATCCCGGCGTAGAGCGCGTTTCCATAGTCCAGTCTCTTGGTTATGAGTGCGTGGTTGACAGTCTTCCTTGATTCTGCGGGGATCCATTTGAAGGTCTTTTGGAGGATGCGGAGGGTGTTGAAGCAAGTGGAGGCAATGGCGTTGACCTGTCAGGCCATGGAGAGGGAGGAGTCGAGTACGATGCTGAGGTTTCAGGCGTGGTCTGTGGGGGTGGGGGCTTACGAGAGCAGTGGGCAACCAGGAGTTGTCCCAGCAAAGGAAGGAGCAGAGCCAGCCGAGGGCAGTTCCCTGTATGCCTGCTTCGTGGAGTCTGGCTGTGAGTGTGCAGTGGGCGATGGTTTTGAAGGCTGCAGAGAGGGCGAGTAGGTTTAGGGCTGTGGTTTGTCTTTGGTTGAGGAGGGTGCGGATGTCATCTGTTGCAGCTAGTAGAGTGGTCTCAGTGCTGTGGTTTCTGTGGAATCTGAATTGGGAGTGGTCGAGGATGGAGTTATCTTCGATGAATTTCGTTGGTTGGATGTTGATGGTCTTCTCTGTGACTTTTGCCATGAAGGGGAGGCGGGAGATGGGTTAGTAGTTCTTGACGTCCATGGGATCTGCTGAGGGCTTCTTGAGTAGGGGTCTGAATTCTGTGCGTTTCCAGTAGTCAGGAAAGATTCTAGTTTTGAAGGTGGCATTGATGGTGCATCGTAGTTCCGGAGCGATGGCGGCGGCGGCTCTGTGGTAGCTGTGCGGGGTAAGGGGTTCATGGGGGCTCCTGAGTAGATGCCCGTCATGGTTGATGCGGTGTCTTCGGTGGTGATTGGGATCCAAGCAGAGATGGTGGGTTGGTTGGCATTGTTATAGGGTGGAGTGGTTTTGGAGTCGGGTGTCTGGTTGTTGAAGTTGTCATAGAGGCCCTTGACCTTCAGATAGAAGTAGGGTCCGAGCTTGTTGCAGAGGTCCTGGGAGGGGGTGATGTCCGTGGTTTCGCTGGGGGGGATTTGGTGAATTCCTGGATGATGCTGAAGAGTTCCTTGGAGTTGCTGGAGTTGGCGATGATCTTGTTCTGGATGAAGGTCCTTTTGGGGGATCTGATGCGATGGTGGTATTCTGTCATGGCATTGTTGTTGGCGGTGCGGTCCTCCAAGGATTTGCTGTTTCTCCAATTCTTCTCGAGACATCTGCAGGTGCGTCTGGATTCTTGGAATTTGGCGGTGTACCAGGAGGCCTTCCTGGGGCTCTGTCTGTTGGGGTTACATAGGGATGTGAGCTTGTCTATGCTGTTGGAGATCCATCTGTGGAGTTCTTTGGCTGCGAGGTTGGCGTCGGCCAAAGTGGCAGGGGCATCGCGGTTGAGGGTGGAGTTGAGTTGCTCCTTGGTGATCTTGCTCCAGGTTCTTGATGGGGGGCGGGGTGCAGGTTTGGACGCCTTTGGGTTTGTCGACGTGGAAGTGTATGCAGTGGTGGTCTGTCCAGGGGGGTTGTGTGGTGTGGCTGAAGTGGATGTTGTGCAGGTTTGGACGCCTTTGGGTTTGTCGACGTGGAAGTGTATGCAGTGGTGGTCTGTCCAGGGGGGTTGTGTGGTGTGGCTGAAGTGGATGTTGTTACCTCCCGTAAAGATGGGGTCGAGGGTGTGTCCTGCTTTGTGGGTGGGGGTTGTGATAAGTTGTTTCAGTCCGAGGTTGGTGAGGTTGTCCAGGAGGGCGGCGGAGTTGGGGTCGCTAAGGTTGTCGAGGTGGAAGTTGAGGTCTCCGATGAGTATGTAGTCCATGAAGGTGATGGTGTGGTGCGAGATGAGGTCGGCGATTTTGGTGGTGAACTTAGTTCGAGGTCTGGAAGGTCTGTAGCCGGGGGTGCCTCTGAGGGTAGTCTGGGGCTTGTCTGGATCAGGAAATGAAGGTGTTCGGTGATGGGCAGGTTGTCGCTCGAGCTGGAAGTCGTGAGTCAAAGGGAGCTCTTTTGTGCGATGACAAGTCCTCCTCCTGGGTGGTTGGGGCGGTCCTTCCTCTGGATCTTGTATCCAGAAGGGATGGTGGTGGTGATGTCGGGGTGGAGGTGGAGTTGGTCCAAGTTTCTGTGAAGAAGGCTACATCTGGTGAGATGGTGTCAAGGATGTCCCAGATCTCCACTGCGTTTCTGTGCAGGGAGCGCACGTTTAGTAGGATGTATCTCAGGGCTTCGGAGGTGTTGGCGTTCGGCGTGGATGCGGCGGTCGTGGGGGTGTGGGCAGTGGTAAAGGCCTGGCGGCAATGATGGCAGGAGAACTGGCTGTGGGTGCTCTTTAGCATGGACAGCTGGCAGTTGTTGTTCCTCCCAGGGTTGAGTGCGAGGAGGGCGGCAGAGTCATAGCGGCGTGTGATCAGAGATCCAGGGTCCCCTGCGCTAGTCGTGGTCGGGTTGCGGACGGGCGCAGACGGGCTTTCCTTTAGCGCGCCTTCGGTGCGGCCACCATTAAATAGGGGAGGGGGAGGGAAGCGCAGCTGGGAGGTGGGAGCGGGAAACGGCAGGGGGGAGGGGCCACAGGGGCAGCAGCGGTGGGAAAAAGGGTGGCGAAGGGGGCAGGAGAACTAGAGTATAACAATACAAAAGGCAAAATACACAAGGCAACAATAAAAAAAAAGAATAACTGAGCTGGAAAGAAGGCAAAATACAGAAGGCAACACGATACCCAGAGCAGACCGGACTCGAACCCTGCTTGACCAGAGTAGCGGCACAGCAGCAGCGGCACAACAGCTGAGCTGCTGGGAGAGAGGGCAGTATGTCGACGAATAAAGGTACATTTTCAATCGAGCACAACAGCAAGCCTTTGAAATGATGGGATGAGTTTGTTGAAAGACTTGACATGCTTATCGAACACTGTAAGATTATTGAATTTAATGATGAAGAAGCCATATGCCTCTGAGTCATCGATGGCTGATTTCAGACTGTCAGAAGATGCATGTTGAGAGAGACACCTAGTTTAGAAAATAAGCTGTTAAAGCAAAAAAGTATTCAGCTTTGGTCATGAAAAGTAAGCACAAGTACAAGGTAAATGCAAGTCTCCAAAGAAGAAAAAGTTGCGTTTCCGAGGTGGGTATTTGTTTCCCCATGATGTCCAGCCATACGGCAAACGTGCAAAGGTTGCAGGAAAGAAAACCACTTCATAAGGGTTTGCAAAGTGAAAGAGAAACCAACTACATCACAGCGAGAAGAGAAACCGGAAATCAGAAGGTTTCAAAAGCATTCTCACCATGCCCAGAAAGACCAAAATCAACATCAGTTACGACAAGTAGAAACTAGACAAAGTCGATCATCGTCAAGTTCATCCTACAAAGGCTTGTCAACGTCATTATCGAGCACCAGTGAAGAAGATGGATTTGCGATGATAGTATTGACAAAGAAACAACAGGCTCATACAGGTTTGGCTGCTTGCATGGAAAAACAAATGACAAAGACAACCCGCCAAACAAAAAAACAGATTTCATTTAGACATTGCTCCAAGATCACAATAAAGGTAATTGGTTGCCTGATAATCTTTACCATGCACAGTGGTGCATCGATTAACATAATGTCAGTTGAAAAGTTCAAGAGCACATCTGCTGTTCAACGCCTCAACCAGTCAAACATGAAAGTATACACATGGGCTGCTTCTAAACCATTGCAGAGTCAAGGGTCATTCACAGCAACATTAAGATATAGACATAAAGCAGTACATGTGCAAGCGCCAATTCACTTTTTTCAGGTAACTTCGTCCAGTGCATGTCTACTCAATTTTGCCATTGCTGCAGACATGGGACTGATATCTCTCAATTACACCCTCCACACTCAATCTGAAGTTGTGAGTCAGTTTCCATTGTTTCATGCCCTAGGCAGGTTCAAGACAATGAAAGTGTGACTTCACATTATTAAGGACATCTGCCTTGTTGCCTAGCAGTATTGCAGAGTTGCTTTCCACTTGCAAAAAGCTGTTAGGAAAGAACTAGATAAGCTGTTGAAGCATGACATCATAGAGCGATCCACCGGTCCCACGCCATGGGACTTGCCCATAGTGGTGGTGCCAAAAAAGGACAGTGTAAGTGTAGTATGCATCTGTGTTGATATGCGCCAGGCCAAGAAAGCAATCAAGAGAGAAAGACATCCTGGTCCACACATAGCAGACATGATCATACAACTGAACGATGCCAAAGTCTTCTCCCGTCTTGACCTGAACAAGGTATACCATCAACTTGATTTGAAAGAGAACTTCAGGTACATCACTACTTTTTCATCTCATATACAGATACAAAAGGTTGATTTTTGGAGTGTCGTCAGCATGTTATACATCGCAGAATTCAACCGGTTATACATGCTTTAAATTACAGTGATGACATGCTGGTATTTGGAGCAACGCAAAAGGAGCATGACAAGGCTCTTACACAAGTGTGACAGTTACTTGCTGATGCAGGTCTCACTCTGAATGCAGCAAAGTGTGAGTTTTACAAGACCAATCTTAAATTCTTTGAACCCATATTTTCTGATGGGGGAATGACTCCTGACCCTGATAAAGTGAAAGCACTGTCAGCTACTTGCCCCCCCCCCCCCCCCACAAGATGTCACCATGCTGCGAACCTTCTTAGGTATGACCAGTTATTGCTTAAGGTACATTCATGACTTTGCTACCATGAGTGACTTGACAAACAGTCGTGTCGTTCCTAAAAATACATAGGATCTGCGCAGTTAGACTAAGGGATTGGTGTCTAGACTGATTCTAAACACCCTCAAAGGATATGTTAGTATTTAGACCAGCTAGCTCACAGTGCCACCATGAGCCTCCTAACCTTACGAAGGAGCAAATAATTTCTGGCAACTATCGAACATGGCAACCCTTGATCTTTCAGGGATCATGGAAACAGTGCAGTACTTTTCGCTCAGTCAATCGTACTCACTTGTAGGCACATGCATCAAGCCAAAATGTGCTCGCAAAATTAGCGATTAGCAATTTGCGAGTGCATTTTAGCGTTTCCCTATGCATCAACCAAATAACCAATAATCGCAAAAATACCGACTCGCAAATCCCGGGAATCCAGAAATAGCGAATACTTATTAGCGAAAAATGGAAATGCGGGAGCAAATAACGATTCGCAGTAATTAATCGCTAATGGATGCATCAAAAATCGCTAATAGCCATTTTCCCAAAAATCGCATTTTAGCAAGTGCAGATTAAGGGGAATCATAAGCAGGTGGTAAAAAATATTTTTGACATTTTTATTTAAGTACAACTGATGAGCTGGTGAGGGGTATTGCAACTGACCAATGAGTCCATAGAGGACGTACACAAAGGCGGCACACTACTTGTTTGTGAGGAAAATGAGGATCCATGTAGCAGGCCAGGGCAGAAGGAGATTCCAGGAGAGGGCATTCTGCCTGCGCATCACTCAGTTGTGACAAACTGATGAGGACATATATAATTAGTACAGGATCAAAGCTGCCATGTAACTTAACCTCATAGCTGAATTCGAAACACCAGCAGCGCAAGACACGTAAGACCCATGCCATCCCTCCCCATGTCCAGGTTTAATATTGCCTGCAGCTACTTGCATCAGGAGGTGTCCAGGGGGTAGTGGCATTAGCAGGAGGGGTATCACAAGGCTCCCACTCACGTGTCTAGAGAACCTTCCTGGCTACCATGATGACTCAGACCCACAACCATATCAGCCTCCCCAAAACCCAAATGGAATTGAACCCACCCAAACTCCATTCATATTGAATGGCACTGTTCCCTAATGTGATATGAATGCATAGATTGCACCCACGAGCCATATGTCCACCATCAGTCAATGAGTAGATCTTCCGTAACCGGAAATGTTATCACTCCCTCAACGTCCAACCAATGTGCAATGTGAATGACAGCATGACCGACATCGTCGCGCAATATCCTGGGAGCATCCATGATTCAAACAACTTCCGATACATTGGCATACACACACGCCAGCTCCCACGAGACGCATACCCATAGATGCCTACGGCACTGCAGACAACCAGCCCCCTGTACACCCACCACACCCGCATCCTGCAAGCTCAGCGGTGAGGCAGTTGATACGTGCCCACATCACCCAACATCACTTCAAAGGTACGTAATCATGAGACAGAAACTATCAATCTTTACATGCAAGGTTTTTATTTGCACGTGAACATGGACTGTTGTGTGTCTAAACATACACGTAGCCTAAGGTTACATTCACGGCATGTACCAAGGCACCATTGTAAATAAGGATTGGGACTTCATTAGCAGTCCCTCTGTATGTCCTGACCATGGTTACGCCACCATGGCTAATTGTCCTGAAGGATGTGTGTGCTCAGCGCTTCCTCCCACGCACACCGAGGCGTCTTTCTCCTGCATCGGCATCCCCACCCATTGGTGCAATTGTAGGTGTAGAACGGCGTGTACTACACCTCCTGCCAGTGCTGACTGGCGCAGACATGCTGCTCACGCTGGATGCCCCCTCACTCCCCTCATCTCCAGTGGCATTGCTTAGGCCACCTGCACCAGCCTGGAGCTGTTCGACAGCTGTGGTAACTTGGCCAAGGGCCCTGGCCACGTCCCCACAACAATGCCCCATGTCAATCTGCATTGCCACCGACCTCCGCGACAGCAGTGCAGTGGCGTTGCACAACTTATTGTTGGATCGTGTATATCCAGCCAGGCGCGCCATGAATTGTCGATGCCTCCTCCGCTCGGTGTTCTGTCCCTCCTGCATCACACGCACAAGCTCATGCAATGTGGCGTTGGTGTGCCTGTTGCCCTCCACAACTGCTTGAGTGAGTTCACTCATGCGATCTGCCATTGTGGAGAAGTTCTTGTTTAATTTGGCCATTTGCAGGCTGATGGCTCCCATGTGTCGTGACTGCTGGCGCTGCACCCTCGTCATCTGCATCTCAACACCTCCCCAGACATTTGGAGTCGATGCCTCCTGTGCTGATGTGTGGCCCCTTGCCCTGCGTCTTCGCGTCATCTGGACCGGTGTCTGCGGGGTGGTGGTGGTGGATCTGACACTAGGCTGGCTTTGTGCAGTTGCCCTTTCAGGTTCCGGAATGCACTCCATTGGCTGAAGGGGAGGGAGTGTAGCCCTGCATCGTGTGGGTGCCTGGAATGTGCTGGGAGGTGTGACTGGTCTGGCAACGGCAGTCTCTGCAGTGGACTGTGTGCTCTCCCTGCATTCGCTCTCATCACTGTCTCCTTCCTCAGCACCTGTGGTGTGAAACAGTGCAGGATTAATATTTGTTTGGGCTAATGTTTAGCAACATGGTGATTTAGTCTGCTCTTACGTTCCCACTCTCTGTAATCACTGTCTGTAAAGCATATTTGGCACAATGGTCACACAAAGTGCAATGTGACTCACTTATTGGTTCAGGGGCTACGAATCCCATGATGCATTAGTAGCTGTATAGACTGTGGCCTGGGGTTGATTACAGCTGCTTGCCTTCTTATTACTGTATGGACGCTATTTTAATTTACATTGAGGGGTATATTATAGTGCCTCTTACCTTGTGTACTGCAGGCTGCGCTGGATGTATCCATCTGCGTCACTCCCACTGCAGCTTCTGGCAGGATTGTGCCCTCCACCAGGTCCTCCAGGGCTGTGTTGTCCGGGACTGTCGAGGGTCCTCCTCCAGTGCTCTTTGCCTCCCTCAGCCTCTGGGCAGTTCGCTCCTTGGCACGGCTCCGCAGATCATACCAGCGTTTCTTTAACTCTTCAATGCTGCGGTGTGTCTTGACTTTTCATTTGATCCTGTTCCAGATGCGTCTTTTCTCAGCCTCTGGGACTTTTAGGGAGAGCTTCCCAAAGAGCTTGTCATGGCTCTTTACAACCTCTTCAATGAGGTACTCGAGTTCCCTCTCACTGAATTTTATCTTTCTTTTTCTGGCACCTGCCCCCTCCTCTGCTGATGTGTTAGCCATTTCCTGTGTTTGCAGTAGTCTGGATGCCAAGTCTTCCTTTCCACAGCTCTCCACAGGCACTCTGCTTCCTGCTCTGGCTGCCTATGGGCACAGACTGCAACATGGGAAGAGTTACTTCCTGGTTGTGAGGTCATCAGGCTGCTCCCAATGCAACTCATTAAAAATGCGAACTCGCAATTAGCGATTTCGCTAATTGCGATCTCGCTAATTGCGATCTCGCTATTTGCGAGATCGCAATTTGTGAGTTTTCAGCGATTAGCGATTTTTGGGGTTTTTTCGGTAACGCGCTTTGCGATTTTTAGCGAATCGGTAATTTTTCGGAATCGGCGTCATGCATAGGAGATACCGAATCCTTATTTGCGAATCCTTAAAAAATCGCAATTAAGGACTCGCTATTTCTTAGCTTGATGCATGTGCCTGTTAGTCTCAGAGGGATACAAAAACAAACGTTGGGGACATTTTCAATAAGTATTTATTGAACCAGCGTCATTCTAGTATAAAATATGTGTGCTGCGACAATCATTAGACAGAAGCTAATGTAAAAGATTGCAAGCACCAACAGAGTAAATAAAAGATAGCATCCCACCATGGTGCTAAAATAGTGAATATATGCATGCATATAAATTTGACAGTAAACATGCGCACTGTTGAGATGCTAAACCTACCTATATGCACTTAGGATGTATGTATGTTTAAAGCCAAGAATCCCCTAGGAAAGAGCCAACCCCCGTTACGTGATGGGACAGAATGAAGGACCCTGTCTTGGTCACGAGCTTGACACCCCGCAAGGGATGTCAGACCACTGCGTGCTGGAGTTTCTGCATACAGGGACCTCAGTGTCAGCGTGGAAGCATCTCCTCTGTCTTTCTAATGAAAGCATGGTTCTTTTTTACCATAAAGACAGCCTCTGGGTTACAACCACAATCGATATGTTGTGAGTATGATTGTGTAAATGAGCCAAACTCAATACCTGCAACTATGCAAAGTAGTTATTTTGCCCTAGGGTGAAGATGACCATGACTTTTATACAGAGTATGTTAATCCTGTTATGTACGTCATGTGCAGGGGACTTTTCTAAGAATCCTGATGCATAATAAATTAGGCTAGTTTCGAAGAAACAGATCGACATTTATTCAGCTCATAACTGGGTAAAAGGCCAGTGCTAGAACCGTTATGCAGAGCAAGGTAGGACAAATGTAGGTGAAAGGTCGTTTGCTACTTAGGCCTTGTTTGAAATACATAACAAAATGTCCTGACCCAATAGTTTGCCGAGTCTGATCAAAGATTCAAAAGAATAAAACATGCAATTGAGAAAGTGGCTGAGATGGCCTATTTTAACACCAAATTAAAAGACTGAGATCACAGGAGCAACCTGTTTCTTGTTTCTTGGAAAACTTGTCCTTGGACTGCTCCCACTTTATTTGGCATGCACAGGAGACACATAAAGGCAGGCCTTTTATCTCTCGTAGTTGTCAATAACTAACTCGAGCACAATTTCTGCATCCCACTTTGTAAAGTTCCTCATGGCCCTTAGTGGGATTGTCTGCTCTTTCCATAGTCTTTGGTTACAAACTGTTAAGTGACAAAATGGGGTAAGGGTAGGACAATTAGGGTTGAGTAGGTTTCTATTCAGTTAAGATATTATTTCATCATTTTAGTAAGCAGTTGCTGACGTGCACCATTGTATATAAGAACCCTTAACAGTTATGAACATGAGCCAATAAGTAGACCAAGGCTGTGAGTAGCTTGTATGTAAATGCTGGTACATGCCAAGGCAGAGGTAGCTTAGTTATGGGTTGTTGTTTATCGTTTTCACGCCCTTTTGACGACAACCACCCTTTTGATGACAACCATGTTAGCTGTGTTATACGTTTTAGGAGTCCTGCTGTGCTGATTATGTTACGTTTAATTGATTGTGTAAGTCTGTCTTCTCCTAATTCTGATTATTGTAAACATTGCATATTAGTGGAATATTAAGTCACCTTCAGTTAAATCCATTGTTCTCAGTCACTTGTAGCAATTAGTACTGGATATGAACTACGAGGTTTGGTTAGCCTGGGTTATCCTTTGTTCTTTTTTCTATTTTATTTACTATTCCTTCTTTTCAGTATTTATTAATTCTTTACCCAAGATTTAATAATTGACCACTTGGTTTATATTTTTTTGTTGTGAGTCATGGAACGAGCAACTCCAATTAAGACTTTTATTTCTAAATCTAACTTCTACAGGCCTCCTCAGTGTTATGTCTTCAACTGCTGTGTAGACAAAACATTCTGTTAGATAGTAGCAACATGAACCAACCAAGGATGCTATCATTACCTGTGCTATAGAAAAGAGTTGGCCAAGGTGGGCAGAGCAGTCGAGAGAGCTGAAATCATCAAGAAATTTAGCAAGACCAACATGTAAGCTCCTGGCCACAGGAAATATGGCTATTGAGCACTAATATCATAGCACACGAGGCCATCAGCTGGTAGCCGCCATTGATGACACTGGGGAAAAGGTAATTTGGACTTAACATTTTCTTGAATTAGTGTAGCCATTTCCTTTCCAAGCTTTTGAATACATATTGAATATATTTTAAATGGCATGGTATGGAGATGCACAGCTAAATTTAGGGAAATACTTCCTCCTGATTATAGGGATGGGGGGGGTGCTTTTTAGGTCTCGCCTGAGCCAGCACCTGCTGCGTGCTACATTGCCGGCCACCAGCTTGCTATTACGCGCACAACTGCACGCGACATGCACAGCTGCCGTGCTTGCCGTCACGCGCGCGCACACCCCTGCTTTCTGCTTTCACTTTTGCCTTCACGCTCTGCACCCTTACGGCGCACCTCACTCCACCCCTCCCCCACCACAGTCCGCGTCCCCACGATCATTCACTAGCTCTGGTTTCACCTATTTAGACAGGGCATTTACGCTGTTTCCTTCAATCGCTATGAATATCATTCGTTTTACCATATCAAAGTTGTGCACATTCTGTAACGGAATCTGCACATACGCACTCACAATTTTGTTACGGTTTCTATGATCTTTTTGATCTCTTTTTCAACGTTACTGTTCTCCATAATCTCTCTCCAGTCTATCCCAATGGCTGGGGTCTACTCCAAAATGGCGGATACCTTGCTCTCTCACAAAGGCCGCCTTCAGACCGTGACCTCCTCCATTTCTACTGACCTGACGCTGTTTACGCAATGTGGTCTCTCCAAAGCCGGTGACTATGGACGGATTTATCCCGGCACTCAATTTACATATCTCGAGTAAGTCGCCCATGCTGTATTGCTTTCTGCCTTTTAAATTTGTGCTAAATTGTACAACCCCAATCAGCGCCGCGCGGCGTTACTTTTCCGCGCGGCCAATGCTTGTTTTATTATTGGCATTGACCTAAGAAACCAGTTGTTTTTTCAGTCTGTCTCAGATTTCATCTGCAGATTGTATCCCCTTTTCTGGCATTTTTTAGAAAAACATTTCTACAGATATTCAGTTTTTTCCACCCACAGGTTCCGACTGCCTCTAGCTTTTACTCTGGTTGGATCAGCGGTTTGTTGAATGCCTTCAAAGTGCACCCTTTCTGTCAAAATAATGAGCAGCAGCATTATGTACCTGTGCAAATATAATCTGTTAGTCCTTGGGGATGGTAGGAAAGCTCATGTGACTGGCGCGAGTTAAGCTTCACCTCTGTTGACTTGCTGCGATTCTCCTGTTAATAAAATAAAATCCCGGATAAAAGCCTGAAATCTGAATATACCCCCCTACTCTCCTAATTACAACCCTGAAAAGTGCCTGTAGTGGGAACCAGCCGTGTGTAGTTTCTGCCGCATACTCGTTGCTTCTGCCAAGCATCATAAAGTATGTATTCGTTAAGTTGGCAGAGTTTGGTATCCTGTTATATTGCCACTTCGCTGTGTTAGTTTTCTTCAAGCCCAGGTCTCTAGGGCTCCATCACAGTCCAGTCTGTTTTCTGTTTCAGTAGGGCTATTAGTAGTGTGGATGCCTTAATATTTTATGCATTTTATTTGGTCAAGTGGCTCGTAGAGCTGCCTGTTAATACACGTATTAATCCATCAATTCACACATTCATCCTTCAGTCATTCTGTCGCTACTCTTTCATTGTGGCTTGCTAAAGTCTTACAGTAGGGGTTTGAAGCGAGGTTTGTCCCCTCCATCGCCGGATGCAGAGCTGTGCATAACAAAACGTATTTCTTACAGGGAACGGATGGAACGCAGCAGTCAGTCGTCAAAAATGTGTTTAATTTAAGCATTCAGTTCCACCTGCCAATTTGCATATTTTCAGAGCGAGACATTCTTACCACTTGGAAAGAAAGTTGCATGAAATGTTTGTTCTGTGCCACGTGGCTGTCTGGGGATCTGTTGTCGGCATATTTTGTTCATAATTGTGAATTCTCCAAATCCACATTCAAGCGTTTGAGGAAACAAAGACTCACTCAGTCTGATATCTGCTGTCAGTAAAAGCAGTTGGTTTAGAGAGAATAATGCAAACCTTTTAAAGTACGAATATCTTGTTGGGAAACCAGAGTAAGGAACAGCAATTCAAAACATAAAACGGAATTTTTTTCACCAAGTTTCCTTTTGCAAAAGGCCAAGTTTCAAACTTGAGAAATGGTTCCCTGCCCTAGGTGGAAATATCTCCTTCTAACTCAAATGCTCCAGGTAAAGTAAACTCTTCTTCCATACACAACCCTGTGTACTAAGCATAGAATTTTCAACAGTACTCTCGCTTTCACAGGAAACCTTCTACTGGCCCCAAACTTGGGTAATAAAAATAAGTTTTTATCATGCCCGAGTCCAAACCAACTTAGGCATTCTGAACCACTTGGAATCTTGGCAAAAACTGTCTTAGGGAGACCTAGTTAAATGGTATTGACACAGCTCAACCAGGCTTCCACAAGCCCAACCTTTGCCATTCTATTGCAAGGCATGAAAGGGTGCAGAACGTTTAGGCTATAAACACATGTGCCTGCATGGGCTTGTGGCTCCAAAATAGATGATCATCTGGCAGAAGCCTCCAGTTCTGAAGTTTGCCACCTGAAAGGGCAGAGGCAAATAATCGGAGGTCAGGAGTTATTAGCCAACATATTACTTTGGCTCCTATCATCATAACCATAATCTTATTTGCATTCAATTTCTGATGATATTTGCTAACAATTCGCTTACTGCTACCAAGCACATTTGGGATATAGAATGCCACCTCTGACACTGAAATCTACAAGAATAGGAAAACAGGAGCAGTGTGAAAGTGGTAGTTTTTTAATAATTGAAAATGATGACAAACCCTGGTACAGCACTGTGAATGTGAAGGGAAGGTGTTCGGCTCACAAACTCCGCCACCACACCATGCAACAGACAGTGGGGCATAAGGCATTCTGAAACTACTAGATCACACAGCAGCTCTTACCTTAATAGTATATGCATAAGTGTGTTTAGAATGCCAACCAAATGAGTCACCACTCAACAATGTCATGTTTTGAGTTGAAAACTCTGCAGTTCGTCCTATCACAGGCATTCGTTTAAGTTTTGTTGATGCATTAAGAACTGCAACAGGTTTCAGTAGAATTTATTGCACCACTTTTTTTATTCTTCTGACTAATGTCTCCTATTTAGGTTTGGAAAGGTCCACGTCGAAGTGAAGACATGAGCTGCAATGTTCTCTGGGGGATATTCTCAAGAACGTGTGATAATTATCGCAAAAATAGCTTAACGCAACTCTGCACATTGCAGTCTATCGCGAGAAAATAAGGCCGTGTTAAAGTTGTATTCTCAACCCGGCGGCACCATGTGATAGTCTCACGATAACGCGCCAAATGACCACGTTAAAATTAACGCGATGCTGAAAAACCACAAAACACGAATGCGAAATAAGATGCAATGTGGCCAATCGCGATACAAAAATCAGTGATAACCAGCGACAGGCCTGCAATTCCCACACATCATGCGGGAAAATGCACTATAAAAGCAGAACAAAAAAAAGGCAAAAAACTACGTAGCACCATGGATGCACCCGGACCGAGTGCAGAGGACAATGCGAACTCCACAAGCCCCACAGATGACCAGCAATGGAACCACGGGGTCGGGGAAGGCCAAGGGGAAGAGGAAGACGCGGTTCAGTCCGCAAGAAAACAGGACCATCATTACGGAGGTGATAGAACACTACCAACAACTGTTTGGCACCTCCAACGTGTCACTGGCAACAAAGACGAAAATATGGCAGACAATCTTGGACCATGTGAATGCCGTTGCAGCGTTGAGGAGGACAATGGAAGAGGTCAAGAGGTGCTGGAATAATGTGAAGGGCAAAACCAAGAAGAAACTCGATGCCAACATGAAAGCAGCAACACTTATTGGAGGTGGGGGTCCAGCGGCACACCAGGAGCTGGATGACATGGAGAAAATGGTGGCCACAGTCATCAGTCGGGATACGGTGCCAGGACTTCAGGATTCAGACACTTCTCAACATGACCTGACACAACATCAACAGGGTGAGTACCAACCAGGGGACTGGGAGGACGGGGGGAGATGGGCACAATGGCACACATGCACAATTAAGTAGAGCACACTGCACACCCAAAATGACTCTGGATCATGTCCCTGATCCCCATGGCACACTGCAGCACACATACAAACACCAAGTAGGCCCTCGTACCCCATGTCCCCAAAGGGGTCCCACACCACACATCACCAATCTAACCACCATATGCCAAACCCAGCAAAGATGCGTATTTGTGAGCCACACTGACAATGCAAGTGACACTACATGACGATTAGCATGGCTGCAGTCCAATCATCATGACATTGTGCACGCCATGACATTGAGGTGGCTGAGTGTGGACCACATCCGTCAAGGAGCAGGTCACACTCTGACACATCCACGTGCACAAACAACCCCTGACATCAACAACACATCTGCGGACAAACTATGCCCGAGTCACAACTCGACCAAGAGCCCAATTCACCCAAGTCTGCTACATCTCAGCACTGTAGTAGCACAGAAGTCAAAGGCACACCACCTGAAAGGGATAAGGGACTGCCAAATCAGAGCTGCAGGGGCGACTCACCCACAATGCAGCGAACACACACATATGAATTAGAGCACCTCAACATTGACAACAATGTGGTACAAACTGCAACACTTTCACAACAGAACACAGGACACAACTGGTGCCTTATGTGTGTCCAAAATGGCCAATCACATGTGGCATAGCAGGAAACTGTGAGATGACAAGGTACAAGTACAACCTCACATCCCTGATGTGGTACAAATGTCCACTGTCCCGCATCAAATAGGCATCTCCCCACAAACAGTCACAATGTACATTGTCATGCAGTCTGTATGTGAACTTCACCAATGCTTCAACTCACATGGAACACACCGTGAAACTGCATCTCCCCTTTCCATGGCAGAGGGACAATCCACACCTCCTGCAGAGCAGACCCTACATCACATCAGTGATGATCGAGACGACCCTCAGGACATCGACTTAGACGAACTCCAACTGTTCATGGATACCCTCCGCAACCCACCTTCAGTAGCAGGTCAGCCCAGCACCATCGAGATGAGCCCACCCCCTGCACAAACCACACAGCAGGAAGCACCCACCACCACATCTGGCTCCCAGCACCTCACCGAAGAACACATTGCATTCCAATGCTGTGTGTTAGACTGCCAGAAGGAGCTGGCTGAGCAGGTGCGGGTGGGGTTCGAGCTCATGGCACCCAAACTAGATGCCATAGGTGGGTGTCTAAATCCTATCAGGGACCACTTACACTCCCTAACGGACACCCACAGTCTGCCCCATGCCCTCAAACAATCCATGGCTGGCGTCGCTGGAATCATGACTCGGAGATAACAACAACTGTCCAGTCAGAGTGGCTACAGCGATGTCATCCGTGATTAGGGAAACATAAGGAGGGTCAAGGAGAACATGGAGAGGATGCAGGCGCAAAGAATGGCTACCACGGCTGCACACAAAAAAGCTGTAGATATTGCATGCTTTGCAGATCCTCATCATGGGAGTGATGCCACAAGACATTGCGCAGCTGAATGCTGCTGCTACTTCTACATCCACATCTCCGGCTCCTGATGTGTCAGTGTCACACAGTGCACCAGACCAGACACCACCACCCACATGTGAGACACATGAAACGTCAGAGGCCAAAGATGAGGATGAATCTGCCTTAGTGGTAAGTAGGAAGCAGTAGCATTCATCTCCACCATATGGCTTCTTTCTGCTTGGTTCTGCCCTCTGCTTCATGCCCTTTAATAACACCCTCCACTGTCCCCCGATACACTCAGCGAAACTAACCTTGCACGTCGACATGGACTGCCATATATTGTTTGAAAAACAATGACACAGCAATCAGCCTGCGGACTGGACTCTTTCCCTTCTGAGTAACTTGTCAATCCCTCAAAGACTCTGGCTGGCCCTCCACGGGGCAACATTGTAAAGTGTTGTCTACATGGCCCAGTACTAAGACAGCTTCAACACTCCACTGAACGTGAATAATACATTCCAATACACACAGATGTGTCATGTCCAGGATTAATCAAGTATGAAAGCATGGACGAATGTAGGGGCAGTGATTCCTCCTTACGTCCATGTTGCTCATGTTGTGGGACTTGAGTCACAGGGTGCATCCTTGTATCATGGTAGTACATATCGAACCCCAAAAAAAGCCCTGTTGTCAATTGTAGGTCACAAATGACAGCCTATATGCAATGAATTGGGACACGTGAGATTCTGATGAGTGGGATTCCATACCATCTTTGACACACAGAAATGGCATTTCGAATATGTGACACCCCAAAAAGCCTCTCTGTACAGAGGTGACACACCTACCATCTATTTCAAAGTTATGAGATTGTTAGCACTACATGTTGCACTTACACTTGTCAGAGTGATGTGCTTGTACAGAGGAGTGACATGCGCTCAGGAAACATGTGTTTGAATGATTTTATTTGCACTTGCTGAGCCTGTGGTTATTTTGTACTGTCCCATGATTGCTAAGGACTGTGACAATGTGACATGCTCATGTGAAGAAATTGTCAATGATAGTGTTCCTACAGGCTATTCCTGCTGCAGCTGCAGTGGGGTGTGGTCCACCTGCCTCATCTTCCTCATCATCGTCCGGTGCATCTGGCACTTGTAGCCATGGGGTATTGGTGCGTGCACATATGTTGTGCAACACACAACATGCAACAATCATCTTGCACACGATGTCTGGACTGTACAGGTACCCTTCCACCTGTGATCTCCAGGCACCTAAAACGTGACTTTAACACGCCAAATGTGTGTTCCACGATGCCCCAGGTGTGTTTGTGGGCCGCATTTTACTGCCGCTGGGCCTGTGTGTTCGGGGCTCGGAGGGGTGTCATCATTCAAGGGCAGAGTACATATCCTTGGTCACCTGTGACAGTGCAGAGAGACATGAGTCAATAGTCGGTTCTGCATGATGTGTTGGCAGGCTCACTTGATCATTGGTGTGTGATATGTGTGACTTAACGATTCCTGTTTCACATGTACTGCTTGTAGCAAATGAGCGGCATCAATGTGTATTACGTAGCCTCACTGCTGCTCCTCCCTTCCCCCGAACCTATTTACTAGTGTGCGCAGCGCAGTTGCATCACTTGCACTCCTAAGGCACACCATTGTAATGCCTGTCTGCGCATGTCCACAAGCCTGACAACGACACTGTGATGTTGTGCGTTGGAGGTGGGCGGCCACGTGTGTGTAGGCTTATGGTAAGGCTAGGGCGGACACAGATGTAGAGTTCATGGCTGGCTGAACTCGCGATGCGGTTGAGGGTAGACCGTTGGCTTATGCTGCGGTAATAGCGACACACACAACAGTTGGCATGTATGATCCCGGACCCCGAGCGGGCTTGCGCTCCCTCATTTACCCCTTCTGCCGAGCCCGCAATCCGGGGGCATGCTACATTGCAACATTGGCCATTGCGGGATGGGTGGCGCCGACACTACAACAGAGACACACGCATTAGTTACTTCCTTTGCAAGGCCAAAACTTCACCACACCCAGAGCCCCAGGTTGATTAACCACACCCCTACGCTGGACTGTCGTACGTCAGTCCACTCCGCTTACGCTTACAGGGGGGTACGACACAGCTACATGTCCCAGGTCTACCCCACTGCCTGAGGTGACATGGTTGCGTTTGCTGTACACAGCACAATGTTATGTGGTAGGGCCCAGGGCCTTCATGCATACATAATGACCACATGGACACACTTAGATAGTTTGTGGAACTGGCTACGGGCACATGCGCCTGGCCTCTTTTATTGCCAGGGTCACATGTACAGTGACGCCTGTGCTGGATGGGTGTGGGGTGAATGTAAGCCAGCCCTCAGAGAGTGGTTGGTGCTGGCAACAACTACAATAGTGATCAGACAATCAGAAGTTCAAGGTTCAAACACCAAGGGTCCATGACTTAGTAGCCCCGGATACACTGCGGCTGGCACAGGCACACTGCCACGGGATGGTGACTTGCGGTGCACTGAGGTAGGGCCACGAGAGCTGAGCGGGTCCTCGTCGATGTCGAAGGTGAATGTCGCGGAGTGTTTCGGGGGACAGTGGAAGATGTTCTTCCAGGGCATGATGCAGAGGGCAGAACCAAGCAGAAAAAGGCAATATGGAGGAGATGAATGCTACAGACTCGTTCTTAACACCAAGTCAGTATCAGCTAAATGATGATGAAGACAACCCCCAGGCCATATACTCAGAGGCCACCAAAGTTCAACCAGAGAGTGTCCATGAATTTCAGGGCACAGAGTTAGTGGCACCAGAGCTGAAAGGGGATGCAGTCTGCAATGAGGCCTGTGCAATGATATAAACTCTGCCATAAATATATCAAGGCTCAGTTCCAAATGAGTGACATACTTGACCGCAGTGTAGGCCAAAGGCAGTAGTCAGCAAGGGACCACAGACACGTGTCATTGGAATGCTATGCACAGAGTTGGTGGCACCACATCGAAGGGAGTACAGTGATATTAAACGTCCCATTAACATATGAACGCAGCCATCATGATATCAAGACTCAGTTCCAAATGTGTGACATACTAGACCACAGTGTAGGCCGGAGGCAGCAGTGGAGTACGTCAACGAGAAAGGAGTGCTGCGGGCCTGTCTCGCAGAGGCCAGCGATGGTCTGGGGAGGATGCCAAGGTCGCAGGCCTCGGGCTTGGAGCTTGCACCGGCAAGTTGTGGGCCCTCTTTGACACATGCCTGTGTCGGCAGGTGAGCAGTGAGGCCTGGGTGCGCAGGGGTGGCCAAGATGGGTCTGGAGACCAGCGGCCTGGGGTGCAGCAGGTGCACAGGATCGCCGGCACCACCGCTCACGGCGTCAGCCTTGTGGCGGGGTGAGAGGCGCCGCCCTGGCAGACACGTTGGCCATTTCGGAAGAGGACCACGCCCAGAGTAACGTGTTTTTTATTCACACCCCTACGCTAGCCTGGCATATACCGGGCCAACCTACTCCGCTCACGCTTGCAGGAGGGACGTAATAAGCTACAAGCTGGGGGTGGTGACGGTGGGTGTTGTGGCTCTCTTGCGGCCCTGAGCTGCATGATGAGTAGCTCCATGGCATCTGTTGTTCTTCAGGTGTGGCTCTGGCCTGGGCTCCCTTTTATGGTGCAGGTTGTCGCCCGACTTAACACCAGGTAAGAGCAGGTGTTAAATCTCTGTTGCTAACGCGCCTTATCGCATGTTTTGTGATCTTATCGCCAATCTGTTTGGTCGTTGAGAACTTTGCGAAGTGGTGCTGTCGCGGCTTTTTGCATGGGAATGCCTACTCTGCATATCATTAGCGTTAGTTGCCAGTGTTATCTGAGGTGATGTTTTTTGTGCCTGCTATCGCAGGTAAAATGGTGATATCGACTGTTAGCACCAACTTGTGAATAGGGCAATATATTTATCTCCACTTTGGCTGCGATAAAGAGCCGCTAACTCGGCGATAAGTCCTTGAGGATATCCCCCTCTATGATTTCACCCGCTTCGCACGTTCTGACTAAGCTGGGGGTAGTGCGCTAAAGCAGTAAGTTGCAGAGATGTTTACGGAAAAACTGTTGGTAAACCGATTACATCAAAATTAGCATGTGAATGGGAGCTTGTAAAGTATAATCCATAGATAAGGACGTGATAACTAGAGAACGTTCAAGGACACTTGTTAATTAACTAATAATATTGATAGGTATTACCGTCTAACAAGAGAGACAGCCTTACAGTGCACTGAAGCCTCAAGTCATATGATGTTGAAGGCAGTGATGTTGTATAGCTGCACGTGGGCCGCATTGTACTGCCGCTGGGCCTGTGTGTTCGGGGCTCGGAGGGGTGTCATCATTCAAGGGCAGAGTACATATCCTTGGTCACCTGTGACAGTGCAGAGAGACATGAGTCAATAGTCGGTTCTGCATGATGTGTTGGCAGGCTCACTTGATCATTGGTGTGTGATATGTGTGACTTAACGATTCCTGTTTCACATGTACTGCTTGTAGCAAATGAGCGGCATCAATGTGTATTACGTAGCCTCACTGCTGCTCCTCCCTTCCCCCGAACCTATTTACTAGTGTGCGCAGCGCAGTTGCATCACTTGCACTCCTAAGGCACACCATTGTAATGCCTGTCTGCGCATGTCCACAAGCCTGACAACGACACTGCGATGTTGTGCGTTGGAGGTGGGCGGCCACGTGTGTGTAGGCCTATGGTAAGGCTAGGGCGGACACAGATGTAGAGTTCATGGCTGGCTGAACTCGCGATGCGGTTGAGGGTAGACCGTTGGCTTATGCTGCGGTAATAGCGACACACACAACAGTTGGCATGTATGATCCCGGACCCCGAGCGGGCTTGCGCTCCCTCATTTACCCCTTCTGCCGAGCCCGCAATCCGGGGGCATGCTACATTGCAACATTGGCCATTGCGGGATGGGTGGCGCTGACACTACAACAGAGACACACACATTAGTTACTTCCTTTGCAAGGCCAAAACTTCACCACACCCAGAGCCCCGGGTTGATTAACCACACCCCTACGCTGGACTGTCGTACGTCAGTCCACTCCGCTTACGCTTACAGGGGGGTACGACACAGCTACATGTCCCAGGTCTACCCCTCTGCCTGAGGTGACATGGTTGCGTTTGCTGTACACAGCACAATGTTATGTGGTAGGGCCCAGGGCCTTCATGCATACATAATGACCACATGGACACACTTAGATAGTTTGTGGAACTGGCTACGGGCACATGCGCCTGGCCTCTTTTATTGCCAGGGTCACATGTACAGTGACGCCTGTGCTGGATGGGTGTGGGGTGAATGTAAGCCAGCCCTCAGGGAGTGGTTGGTGCTGGCAACAACTACAATAGTGATCAGACAATCAGAAGTTCAAGGTTCAAACACCAAGGGTCCATGACTTAGTAGCCCCGGATACACTGCGGCTGGCACAGGCACACTGCCACGGGATGGTGACTTGCGGTGCACTGAGGTAGGGCCACGAGAGCTGAGCGGGTCCTCGTCGATGTCGAAGGTGAATGTCGCGGAGTGTTTCGGGGGACAGTGGAAGATGTTCTTCCAGGGCATGATGCAGAGGGCAGAACCAAGCAGAAAAAGGCAATATGGAGGAGATGAATGCTACAGACTCGTTCTTAACACCAAGTCAGTATCAGCTAAATGATGATGAAGACAACCCCCAGGCCATATACTCAGAGGCCACCAAAGTTCAACCAGAGAATGTCCATGAATTTCAGGGCACAGAGTTAGTGGCACCAGAGCTGAAAGGGGATGCAGTCTGCAATGAGGCCTGTGCAATGATATAAACTCTGCCATAAATATATCAAGGCTCAGTTCCAAATGAGTGACATACTTGACCGCAGTGTAGGCCAAAGGCAGTAGTCAGCAAGGGACCACAGACACGTGTCATTGGAATGCTATGCACAGAGTTGGTGGCACCACATCGAAGGGAGTACAGTGATATTAAACGTCCCATTAACATATGAACGCAGCCATCATGATATCAAGACTCAGTTCCAAATGTGTGACATACTAGACCGCAGTGTAGGCCGGAGGCAGCAGTGGAGTACGTCAACGAGAAAGGAGTGCTGCGGGCCTGTCTCGCAGAGGCCAGCGATGGTCTGGGGAGGACGCCAAGGTCGCAGGCCTCGGGCTTGGAGCTTGCACCGGCAAGTTGTGGGCCCTCTTTGACACATGCCTGTGTCGGCAGGTGAGCAGTGAGGCCTGGGTGCGCAGGGGTGGCCAAGATGGGTCTGGAGACCAGCGGCCTGGGGTGCAGCAGGTGCACAGGATCGCCGGCACCACCGCTCACGGCGTCAGCCTTGTGGCGGGGTGAGAGGCGCCGCCATGGCAGACACGTTGGCCATTTCGGAAGAGTACCACGCCCAGAGTAACGTGTTTTTTATTCACACCCCTACGCTAGCCTGGCATATGCCGGGCCAACCTACTCCGCTCACGCTTGCAGGGGGGACGTAACAAGCTACAAGCTGGGGGTGGTGACGGTGGGTGTTGTGGCTCTCTTGCGGCCCTGAGCTGCATGATGAGTAGCTCCATGGCATCTGTTGTTCTTCAGGTGTGGCTCTGGCCTGGGCTCCCTTTTATGGTGCAGGTTGTCGCCCGACTTAACACCAGGTAAGAGCAGGTGTTAAATCTCTGTTGCTAACGCGCCTTATCGCATGTTTTGTGATCTTATCGCCAATCTGTTTGGTCGTTGAGAACTTTGCGAAGTGGTGCTGTCGCGGCTTTTTGCATGGGAATGCCTACTCTGCATATCATTAGCGTTAGTTGCCAGTGTTATCTGAGGTGATGTTTTTTGTGCCTGCTATCGCAGGTAAAATGGTGATATCGACTGTTAGCACCAACTTGTGAATAGGGCAATATATTTATCTCCACTTTGGCTGCGATAAAGAGCCGCTAACTCAGCGATAAGTCCTTGAGGATATCCCCCTCTATGATTTCACCCGCTTCGCACGTTCTGACCAAGCTGGGGGTAGTGCGCTAAAGCAGTAAGTTGCAGAGATGTTTACGGAAAAACTGTTGGTAAACCGATTACATCAAAATTAGCATGTGAATGGGAGCTTGTAAAGTATAATCCATAGATAAGGACGTGATAACTAGAGAACGTTCAAGGACACTTGTTAATTAACTAATAATATTGATAGGTATTACCGTCTAACAAGAGAGACAGCCTTACAGTGCACTGAAGCCTCAAGTCATATGATGTTGAAGGCAGTGATGTTGTATAGCTGCACGTTAAGATCGAAAACATGAGCCTCCTTTTAGAAAATTTAAGTTAATAAATATTATTTTGAAATATATGTAATCTCAAGAAATTTTAAATATCATCATGGTAACGCTAATTCAGAATCAGCTTTAAAGTAACATTTTAAAATATAGCTCTTTATGGGAAAAAACTGTCAACATGCTCAAATGATGGCTAGAGAACAATAATGAATATAAATAAAGTTGCCACTCAAAAAATTAAATCTAAACCGGCCATGTTTGTCATTCTCCACGTAACTGAATATTTCGTTTTCTTTTTGATCACATTGAATTTGCCAGTTTGCAATATTAGCACCTTGTATGACTCTGAACGTGCTTTTGTAGTCAGCAACCCTTTTTTCTCTCAACCAAAAACACACAGAATTAAACAAATGCACTCAGTGCAACAGTAGCCCCATTCAGTGCTAATACTGGGAGATGTGTCATTACATGTCATTCTATGCCCCTGCAGTCTGCCTGTTGGCAGTGTAACTATCCTCTCTGTGTTATTTAAACCCACTGTGCTTCTGCTGGGTGCCTTTCAAAGCATTCCTCTCTAAATGAGGTATTGTCCATTACCCTTGAGGACAGGACATTCATGTATTTATTAAATTACTGTTGATGTAGGATTCTAACCTCACTGTGCTTTTGCATATTTCAGAACTGAACACGATTCAAAAGAACTTTGCTTTTGTTTCTATTATTTTTGCACGCAACATGTTTTTTAAAATGTTAATGTGTCGCGTTCGAACACAACTGAAATATTGTCAACACGCCTTATACAACACGCTGCCAACTGGTTGTTTAGTTTGCAAAATGTGCACACTATTTTCTTCTTCTGTTTCTTGAAAGATGTCATTAATTTCGTAATACAATAGAGTGAATATCAATGTGAGGTGAGTCTGTGGCAGCATATAACAGAATATGTCTTATAAATGTTATTTTATGTTATTAGCGCAAAGCTGCCCCTGTAACGGGGCTTCCCGGCGCTAGTCCCAAAATCTAAACATGCTGCAACAATGGCCAGGGAGGCAGAAATCCAAAGGAAAATCCTAGGCAGAGAAAAGCGAGTTGTTCAGAAGTTTCCTTCAGGCCTAGTGAATGTGGATGTTCCTGATTGGGAGAGGAAGCGCGGTCCAGAGAACTGTGGCTTTTGCACGAAACAAGCGGTCCGTGTCCCACTCTTACTCTCTTAACATGAGGAACAATGTGCAGCTAAAGGTTGGCCGAGCACAGGGGTCGTGAAGGTTGATACAGGGATAGCAAACTGGACAGAATGGGGGGCTCCTGGGAGATTCATATCTTATGGGCGGTACACAAGGTCTTGGGGTGCTGATGCTTCTCCACAGGGATTCAACGCAGTTTGAAAAGAAGGCAAGAAGCTGGGCAAAGTTTCGAAAGGGATTACAGCCGCCTAGCCACATCGTTTTGAGCCCACTGGAGTCTTTTTTACTCCTAGATATACAATGTTGTAGTGTCTAGCTGGGATAGGAATGCGGCCTGAATGATGGTCTGTTTAGTGCAAGGATCAAAAAATCCAAGAATGGGTTTGAGACCTCGCAGGAGTCCGAAACATGTATCTGCCACCGATTTTCCCTGCACTTCAAAGTTTAAGGTGCTGTCCTCCCAGACGCCTAGAATTTTTACAGTGGTCTTGGGTTGGGGGGAGGCCCAAGGAAAGAGGGCCACCAATGATCGCCCAAAGAGTGAGTGTCTTTTCCTAATAGGAGAATTTCTGTTTTGCTCATGTTAAGTTGTAAACAGTTGGTGTCCATCCACTCTGCGACAGCGAGCATTCCCCTTTGAAAACTGGCCAGGTCTGACATGGAGTTGTTGAAAAAGGAGAGCACGAACTGGGTGTTGCCAACATAGGACATCAGCGCAAGCCCCAAAGATTTCAAAACCTTGTCCAGAGATTGAAGGTAAATTTTGAACAACGTAGGGCTCAGAGAAGAGCTCTTGGGCCTGCCATGGCACAAAGCATGCAATTTGAAGCTGTGGGGGAGGGGGGGGGGGGGGTGGAATGACCTGAAAAGATTGCTCTGAAAAATAGGAAGTGAACTAGGACTGAGCAAATCCACCCATGCTGATGTCCTGTAGGTGCTGGAGCAGGATTTTATGGGAAACTCTGTCAAACGCGGCACTTAAATCAAGCAGGATCAAAGCTGCAGGTTTGCCTTCATCTAAAGTGTAGCGAAGTTGCTCCATAACCACAAGAAGTGCAGATTCCGTGCTATGCGCCAGCCTGAAGCTGTTCTGAGAGGTGTCCAAAATCTGGTTTGCTTCTAAAAACTTAGTTAAAATGGCATTGACATGTCTCTCTGTTACCATAGCAAGAAAAGGCAGGAGAGAAATGAGGCGAAAATGTACAGGTTTAGAAGCCTCCAACGAAGGTTTCTCTAGGAGGGGGATGACCTTGCCATCCTTCCAGGGACCTGGTACAGATGCTAATGACAGAGAGAGATTAATCATTTCTTGGCAGGGTGGAAGGAGAGAGTCCTGGAGTTTAGGGAACACATCTGGCTTGAAAGGGTCAGCAGGTGAGCCTGATTTCACTTGGCTGCAAAGAGTGTTTAACTCCGACAGACATAAAGGAGACAGAGAATTGAGCAAGGGCAGGGCAGTGCTAGTGGAGCCATCCGGCGTTTTGGCAGTACCTTCTGGGGTAAAGTTCACATAAATATAATCTATCTTGCTAATAAAAAAACTCGGCTAACTTCTCGCAGTGAGCATTGGAAAATTCTGGGGAATCCACTGAAAGCACTGTTTACGTTAGACTGATTGAAAGGTAAACAAGCATTGGCATAGCCAATAGGTCTCGCCTTTGGGACGTTACAAGTGTTTACTTATAAGGTCCCAAAAGCGAGACCTATTGGCTATGCTAAGCGGGCGCGAAAGTGATCGCGCTCGCGATCAAATATCAAAGTAATTGCTGTAAAGCGCGGCGCATGCGCCCGTGCACATGCACTGTAGCTCTAGGCTGGCCTGGTAGCACCTTTTGGAGCCCTCTTAATAAGTCTCGCCAGAATATATAGTGAATGTTTAGATCACAAGAGAATGGGTGTATCTAAACATGTAATAAAATGCTGACATACATAACACAATGACATCAATTAATTCACAGTCAACGAAACAAATTGTCACAGCCAAACGAGTAGCATCCTGTTATTAATTCAGGCATAAAGTTCCATAAATCACACTGAATTAAAGTAAACAAGTTGTCTTTGTATTTTAATTTGAAATGTGATTACTGTCTGGACACTGCTAATAATGTATTCGACATGAGCTATGTTTCGCCATCTCTACGGTAGTGCAATCATCTTTCTTCATTGTAGCTGAACAGTGTCAACATATCACTGTTGTACAGTATTACTATACATTCAAGACTTTTAGACTTCTCACTGCAAAATCAAGTGTTACTTATTTTAAAAAAATGCAAGTCTCCTCTTTTGTGGTATTGTTTACACAGGTGTATTCCTTCACGAGGAATGCGCCATTATTTTGGAATTATTTCTCAATTGTATGGCATTCAGGAAAGCATTCAAGCAATAATTATAGAAGCCAAGTGCAACTTTTGTTTAAATGAAGAGTAAACGATGAAGTATATAACATAATTATCATATGAAGTATTTCATTCGAATGTGCCTTTGTAATTCAAAATGATGTTCCTTTCCCTTCAATAATTTCCACGTATATGGTAACAAAACCCTTTCAAAAACATTGCCTTCCATATTTGAGCTTGATGCAAGTTAAACAATATCTTGTTGAACTTTCTCTTTTTCCACGGGGTGTGCAAAACAAAAAACCCATCACCTGCCCGGGAGGGCAGTGAATGACCCACTGGGTAGATACACCTGAGCGGAGGAGGGATTACATAAGGGGGTCCAAGTTAGACTCAGGCATGTAGGAAACAGCCCCAGAAGCCCCTTCGCCCCTACCAACACAATCCCTCCAAGTACTCCGCAGGAGCACTAGATAGACTAACCCTGTTCATAAGAGGCTACCGATATGGAGTCACTCTGGCGAAGAGGCATCTTGGTCCATTCCCCAAGGACGATCGGGGTCGTCCAGATCCCGGACACTGCCATTTCTCAGGAAGACCCAATGGTGGGGATCATAGGTTGTGTTAAAAAGTAGAGCACCAGGGACCAGTCTTCTTTTAAACTGTTGTGACTTTTGCTGAGTTTGTAATATTGATTTGGTGTTCAGAGCTGGAGGTGGTAGATGCAGAAGTCTCATTTGAAAATGGATGGCCCCAAGCACTGACGGTCTTGTCCTTCCATCCACTGGAGGTGACGGGCGGGGGATTCAACAAGGACATTTTCATTTGGGTGGGAACCTCTCGCAGTCACTATTGGGAGGGCACCTGGTAGGTGGTAGACACTGCTTGGCGGTGGGATGACCTGTTGCTGGGCGATATGCACTGTCCACTTATATGTTAAAGTATAAATAATTGAGGTATTTAGTCATACATCTCACTTGACAAGTATTACTTTATGGCTTGCAATGTTTGGCCCGGTGATCTGCAAGATTATGCTGCATTCTATCAATGATTGCAAAACAGCATTTGACATCCAGAAGCTATAAAACAACTAAACACAAAGAGTGCAATTGTGGGAGAGTAGGATCTGGCTCTTATGGTTACCCCCACTTTTTGCTGATGTATCACTGTTTTTGACTTAGACTGACTGGGATCCTGCTATTCAGGACCCCAGTCAATCTGCTTTCTCCTCTAAATTGATTGCATGTACTTTAGGTACACTCCAGATTGGATTCAGGGGTACCTTTATCAGTCCCTAGTATATGGTACACCATGTACCCAGGACATAGGTACCCCAGAGGCCTCCCAGGGCCTGAAGCATGTATTGTGCCACCCCTGAGAGGCCATTCAAAATGACACCCCAGGTCTGTTACTGCAGCCTGTGTAAGGCTGTGCATGCACCCTTATTTAGATATACGGAGGACGGGTACAGTGTGGGAACACAGACGCGTCTGTGTTCCCACACTGTACCCGTCCTCCGTAGGCTCCCTATGTCACTCCTTTGGGTGGTTCTTTGGGGTCCCAGTGATTCTACAGGCTCTAGGACCTGTGTCTATAGAAGTCGTTGTTGTTAAACCATTTTTTTAGTATATGGTTTGGTCTCCCCCGGAGCCCACTGTGTATTGTGCTATTTACTGCCGTTCTATTGATTAAGTATTGTGTGCTTTATGTTCTAATCTCGTATAGAGATTAGTAGAGAGTGTTTAGTAATAAATACATATTTTTTATATAACACTTGTGTGGTTCTCTTTTCATTTGATCACTCAGGAGGTTCTGGTCTGGTAAAACAAGCTGCTTTACATTCCTTCAAGACTTAGCCTGAAGACTGCTCTCCATAGCTACCACTAGGATAGGTTTCTATAAAGGTTCTCTTTGACCTAATCACAATAGGGGTCGTTCGGACTGGTGCAAGGTGCCCACTTTAATTAGTGGATAGCATATACCAGGCCAACTTCTCACAGTGATTGCAATTGATCAGCTGATAAAAACAAGAGTCATACTAGCTGAAAAGTAATGCATCTTTTCCAGTTCGGAGTTTGAATGTTGTTACTGAATTAGTCAGCTTCGCAAGTATACCTCGGAAAAAAGGAAAGAGGAAGTATTAATGCTTGTGCTGCAGGACCTGGCACAGGGTGTATTTTTAAAATTATTGAAACAAGTCACCAACTTACTTCACCATAGCAAAGGCCAGCTAAATACTTCTTCTAAGCACATAGATAGCAACGTTTATTTGACTCAAGAAAATAAGTTTAAAACAATCCATATAAAGAAAATCCCTGGATTGAGTTTAATAATCCATATACCATTCTTAAATTCGGTTTCTTGCAGTTACCAGTTATTTTGGAACTACCCCATATCCTACAACATAATTCTATTGTCCAGTCCAGACAACCTATTTCTTGCAAATATGTGCTATCAATCCCCGTTGGTTCAACATGCTCACATTTTGGGGCATATTTACAACTAAGTGGCGGAGCGTGGCCTTAGCCTCCTTGGCTTAACGTCTCTCTCTGCAACTTCTGAAATGCAGGGCTGCACCATATATACAACAATACAGTGCGGCCCTGTGTTCCCATCTGCGTTGGTGCTAAATTTAGCAGTCTAGCGCCAACGCAGGCACCTTTGCACCATAGTGCAAGGGTGCCTGTGTTGAGGGGAAGATTGTTTATGTGCAGGAAGGATGTCCCTTCCTGCTCATAAAAAATCTTTAAATGGTGTTTGTCACTTCTATGTGTGCTGCTTAATGCAGCACACATAGAAGTTACAAAATGTCATTTTTTTCAAAAGATTGTTTATGTGCAGGTAGGGTCACCTTCCTGCACATAAACCATCGATGGGCTTTTGCTGTTTCTATGTCTGCTGCACCTCGCAGCACACATGGAAACAGCAAAAACGAGGGGAAATAAAGCATTTGTCCTTGTTTTGCCTGTTTAAGACCACGTTTTCCCTGGTCTTAATTTTGGCACTGCCTCCTATTTACGATGCCCTTGTAAACAGGGGGCAGCGTCAAAATCAATGGGTGTTGCGATGGAACGCCCACCACAACACCCATTGCCCTCCCTTTTCATGTTAAGTACAATGTGAAATTGTGCCTTATTTACAAGGCATCGTTAAACCACATTAAGTTTCTTAACGCTGCCTTGAATATAAGGTGAAGCACATATCGCCACAGGAGCGCCACTAAAAGTGAGGTTCCTGTGGCAATAGGAGCTTGTAAATATGCCCCTTTGTTTGTTACAAAATATATCAGGTCTAGCTCTAAACATTTATCACATAAGCTGCGTTAGATTTTCTCACATATATCCTTATCTTCCCTTTCTAGGGAAAGGTATAGAAAGGAATTCTTCCAGAATCACAGACACACCTCTCCATCAACAGTATTCTCCATTCTAGCAGGCAGGATTGCATATTCTGGTCAGGTGGAGTCTATCACCATGAGACATCAAAAGGTTCCTAAGGACAGTTTCACAGACTTGGAGAGAGTCTGCGTGACCTTGATGCTAACAATCTGCATCCCTTCCCTATTGCAAATAATATACTTCATTTTAAACTTGCTTGTCTTCCCACTTACAATATCCCTCCTGACCCCGATACGCTTCTCATGCTAACTAATGGCAACTTTGTATGTGGTTTAGGAGGAGAGAACGCGATGACCTTCAGAGATAAAAGGCCTGCTTTATTTGATCCCCAAGTCGTATTTTGCTTGCTTATAGAATTTGAGAGGTGCAGTCATAGCTCTCCACATCTTCATCCATTACATTGGATTCCAATACAAAATAAAAACACTGCCTCTTCAGACTCAAAAGTCTTTTGACATTTTGCCTACTCGAGAAGATGACTTTTTAACTCCTGAATCATTTCAGTGTTATGTACTCACATCTTTCACAAGCAAAGGTAGGGAACAAGGACATTTAATTCCTGAATCATTTCAGTGTAACGCACTCACATCTTTCACAAGCAAACGTAGGGAACAAGGACTTTTAACTCCTGAATCATTTCAGTGTAACGCACTCACATCTTTCACAAGCAAACATAGGGAACAAGGACATTTAACTCCTGAATCATTTCAGTGTTATGTACTCACATCTTTCACAAGCAAAGGTAGGGAACAAGGACATTTAACTCCTGAATAATTTCAGTGTAACGCACTCACATCTTTCACAAGCAAACGTAGGGAACAAGGACATTTAACTCCTGAATCATTTCAGTGTTATGTACTCACATCTTTCACAAGCAAACGTAGGGAACAAGGACATTTAACTCCTGAATCATTTCAGTGTTATGTACTCACATCTTTCACAAGCAAATGTAGGGAACAAGGACATTTAACCCCTGAATCATTTCAGTGTTATGTACTCCCATCTTTCACAAGCAAAGGTAGGGAACAAGGACATTTAACTCCTGAATCATTTCAGTGTAACGCACTCACATCTTTCACAAGCAAACGTAGGGAACAAGGACATTTAACTCCTGAATCATTTCAGTGTTATGTACTCACATCTTTCACAAGCAAACGTAGGGAACAAGGACATTTAACTCCTGAATCATTTCAGTGTAACGCACTCACATCTTTCACAAGCAAACGTAGGGAACAAGGACATTTAACTCCTGAATCATTTCAGTGTAACGCACTCACATCTTTCACAAGCAAACGTAGGGAACAAGGACATTTAACTCCTGAATCATTTCAGTGTTATGTACTCACATCTTTCACAAGCAAAGGTAGGGAACAAGGACATTTAACTCCTGAATCATTTCAGTGTAACGCACTCACATCTTTCACAAGCAAACGTAGGGAACAAGGACATTTACCTCCTGAATCATTTCAGTGTAACGCACTCACATCTTTCACAAGCAAACGTAGGGAACAAGGACATTTAACTCCTGAATCATTTCAGTGTTATGTACTCGCATCTTTCACAAGCAAAGGTAGGGAACAAGGACATTTAACTCCTGAATCATTTCAGTGTTCTGTACTCACATCTTTCACAAGCAAACGTAGGGAACAAGGACATTTAACTCCTGAAACATCTCAATGTTATGTACTCACATCTTACACAAGCAAACGTAGGGAACAAGGACATTTAACTCCTGAATCATTTCAGTGTAACGCACTCACATCTTTCACAAGCAAACGTAGGGAACAAGGACATTTAACTCCTGAATCATTTCAGTGTAACGCACTCACATCTTTCACAAGCAAACGTAGGGAACAAGGACATTTAACTCCTGAATCATTTCAGTGTTATGTACTCGCATCTTTCACAAGCAAAGGTAGGGAACAAGGACATTTAACTCCTGAATCATTTCAGTGTTCTGTACTCACATCTTTCACAAGCAAACGTAGGGAACAAGGACATTTAACTCCTGAATCATTTCAGTGTTATGTACTCACATCTTTCATAAGCAAACGTAGGGAACAAGGACATTTAACTCCTGAATCATTTCAGTGTAACGCACTCACATCTTTCACAAGCAAACGTAGGGAACAAGGACATTTAACTCCTGAATCATTTCAGTGTAACGCACTCACATCTTTCACAAGCAAACGTAGGGAACAAGGACATTTAACTCCTGAATCATTTCAGTGTTATGTACTCACATCTTTCACAAGCAAAGGTAGGGAACAAGGACATTTAACTCCTGAATCATTTCAGTGTAACGCACTCACATCTTTCACAAGCAAACGTAGGGAACAAGGACATTTAACTCCTGAATCATTTCAGTGTTATGTACTCACATCTTTCACAAGCAAACGTAGGGAACAAGGACATTTAACCCCTGAATCATTTCAGTGTTATGTACTCCCATCTTTCACAAGCAAAGGTAGGGAACAAGGACATTTAACTCCTGAATCATTTCAGTGTAACGCATTCACATCTTTCACAAGCAAACGTAGGGAACAAGGACATTTAACTCCTGAAACATTTCAGTGTTATGTACTCACATCTTACACAAGCAAACGTAGGGAACAAGGACATTTAACTCCTGAATCATTTCAGTGTAACGCACTCACATCTTTCACAAGCAAACGTAGGGAACAAGGACATTTAACTCCTGAATCATTTCAGTGTAACGCACTCACATCTTTCACAAGCAAACATAGGGAACAAGGACATTTAACTCCTGAATCATTTCAGTGTTATGTACTCACATCTTTCACAAGCAAAGGTAGGGAACAAGGACATTTAACTCCTGAATCCTTTCAGTGTAACGCACTCACATCTTTCACAAGCAAACGTAGGGAACAAGGACATTTAATTCCTGAATCATTTCAGTGTAACACACTCACATCTTTCACAAGCAAACGTAGGGAACAAGGACATTTAACTCCTGAATCATTTCAGTGTTATGTACTCGCATCTTTCACAAGCAAAGGTAGGGAACAAGGACATTTAACTCCTGAATCATTTCAGTGTTCTGTACTCACATCTTTCACAAGCAAACGTAGGGAACAAGGACATTTAACTCCTGAATCATTTCAGTGTTATGTACTCACATCTTTCACAAGCAAACGTAGGGAACAAGGACATTTAACTCCTGAATCATTTCAGTGTAACGCACTCACATCTTTCACAAGCAAACGTAGGAAACAAGGACATTTAACTCCTGAATCATTTCAGTGTAACGCACTCACATCTTTCACAAGCAAACGTAGGGAACAAGGACATTTAACTCCCGAATCATTTCAGTGTTATGTACTCACATCTTTCACAAGCAAAGGTAGGGAACAAGGACATTTAACTCCTGAATCATTTCAGTGTAACGCACTCACATCTTTCACAAGCAAACGTAGGGAACAAGGACATTTAACTCCTGAATCATTTCAGTGTTATGTACTCCCATCTTTCACAAGCAAAGGTAGGGAACAAGGACATTTAACTCCTGAATCATTTCAGTGTAACACATTCACATCTTTCACAAGCAAACGTAGGGAACAAGGACATTTAACTCCTGAAACATTTCAGTGTTATGTACTCACATCTTACACAAGCAAACGTAGGGAACAAGGACATTTAACTCCTGAATCATTTCAGTGTAACGCACTCACATCTTTCACAAGCAAACGTAGGGAACAAGGACATTTAACTCCTGAATCATTTCAGTGTAACGCACTCACATCTTTCACAAGCAAACGTAGGGAACAAGGACATTTAACTCCTGAATCATTTCAGTGTTATGTACTCACATCTTTCACAAGCAAAGGTAGGGAACAAGGACATTTAACTCCTGAATCCTTTCAGTGTAACACACTCACATCTTTCACAAGCAAACGTAGGGAACAAGGACATTTAACTCCTGAATCATTTCAGTGTAACGCACTCACATCTTTCACAAGCAAACGTAGGAAACAAGGACATTTAACTCCTGAATCATTTCAGTGTAACGCACTCACATCTTTCACAAGCAAACGTAGGGAACAAGGACATTTAACTCCCGAATCATTTCAGTGTTATGTACTCACATCTTTCACAAGCAAAGGTAGGGAACAAGGACATTTAACTCCTGAATCATTTCAGTGTAACGCACTCACATCTTTCACAAGCAAACGTAGGGAACAAGGACATTTAACTCCTGAATCATTTCAGTGTTATGTACTCCCATCTTTCACAAGCAAAGGTAGGGAACAAGGACATTTAACTCCTGAATCATTTCAGTGTAACACATTCACATCTTTCACAAGCAAACGTAGGGAACAAGGACATTTAACTCCTGAAACATTTCAGTGTTATGTACTCACATCTTACACAAGCAAACGTAGGGAACAAGGACATTTAACTCCTGAATCATTTCAGTGTAACGCACTCACATCTTTCACAAGCAAACGTAGGGAACAAGGACATTTAACTCCTGAATCATTTCAGTGTAACGCACTCACATCTTTCACAAGCAAACGTAGGGAACAAGGACATTTAACTCCTGAATCATTTCAGTGTTATGTACTCACATCTTTCACAAGCAAAGGTAGGGAACAAGGACATTTAACTCCTGAATCCTTTCAGTGTAACACACTCACATCTTTCACAAGCAAACGTAGGGAACAAGGACATTTAAGTCCTGAATCATTTCAGTGTAACACACTCACATCTTTCACAAGCAAACGTAGGGAACAAGGACATTTAACTCCTGAATCATTTCAGTGTTATGTACTCGCATCTTTCACAAGCAAAGGTAGGGAACAAGGACATTTAACTCCTGAATCATTTCAGTGTTCTGTACTCGCATCTTTCACAAGCAAACGTAGGGAACAAGGACATTTAACTCCTGAATCATTTCAGTGTTACGTACTCCCATCTTTCACAAGCAAACGTAGGGAACAAGGACATTTAACTCCTGAATCATTTCAGTGTTATGTACTCACATCTTTCACAAGCAAAGGTAGGGAACAAGGACATTTAACTCCTGAATCATTTCAGTGTAACGTACTCACATCTTTCACAAGCAAACGTAGGGAACAAGGACATTTAACTCCTGAATCATTTCAGTGTTATGTACTCACAACTTTCACAAGCAAACATAGGGAACAAGGACATTTAACTCCTGAATCATTTCAGTGTTATGTACTCACATCTTTCACAAGCAAAGGTAGGGAACAAGGACATTTAACTCCTGAATCATTTCAGTGCAACGCACTCACATCTTTCACAAGCAAACGTAGGGAACAAGGACATTTAACTCCTGAATCATTTCAGTGTTATGTACTCACATCTTTCACAAGCAAATGTAGGGAAAAAGGACATTTAACTCCTGAATCATTTCAGTGTTATGTACTCCCATCTTTCACAAGCAAACGTAGGGAACAAGGACATTTAACTCCTAAATCATTTCAGTGTTATGTACTCACATCGTTCACAAGCAAAGGTAGGGAACAAGGACATTTAACTCCTGAATCATTTCAGTGTAACGTACTCACATCTTTCACAAGCAAACGTAGGGAACAAGGACATTTAACTCCTGAATCATTTCAGTGTTATGTACTCCCATCTTTCACAAGCAAACGTAGGGAACAAGGACATTTAACTCCTGAATAATTTCAGTGTTATGTACTCACATCTTTCACAAGCAAACGTAGGGAACAAGGACATTTAACTCCTGAATCATTTCAGTGTTATGTACTCACAACTTTCACAAGCAAAGGTAGGGAACAAGGACATTTAACTCCTGAATCATTTCAGTGTAACGTACTCACATCTTTCACAAGCAAACGTAGGGAACAAGGACATTTAACTCCTGAATCATTTCAGTGTAACGCACTCACATCTTTCACAAGCAAACGTAGGGAACAAGGACATTTAACTCCTGAATCATTTCAGTGTAACGCACTCACATCTTTCACAAGCAAACGTAGGGAACAAGGACATTTAACTCCTGAATCATTTCAGTGTTATGTACTCACATCTTTCACAAGCAAAGGTAGGGAACAAGGACATTTAACTCCTGAATCCTTTCAGTGTAACGCACTCACATCTTTCACAAGCAAACGTAGGGAACAAGGACTTTTAACTCCTGAATCATTTCAGTGTTATGTACTCACAACTTTCACAAGCAAAGGTAGGGAACAAGGACATTTAACTCCTGAATCATTTCAGTGTTATGTACTCACATCTTTCACAAGCAAACGTAGGGAACAAGTACATTTAACTCCTGAATGATTTCAGTGTTATGTACTCCCATCTTTCACAAGCAAACGTAGGGAACAAGGGGGCATATTAACAAGCCAGGCGATAAAATTATCGCCACTTTAGCGGCAGAAAACAGCCGCTAAAACGGCGATAATGGGCTTGATAATATGCTCTATGGAATTCCAATTGAAGCCCATGTTAAATGTGAAGGACGTCTAACATGGGCTTCAATTGGAATTCCATAGAGCATATTATCAAGCCCATTATTTCAGTGTTATGTACTCCCATCTTTCACAAGCAAACGTAGGGAACAAGGACATTTAACTCCTGAATCATTTCAGTGTAACGCACTCACATCTTTCACAAGCAAACGTAGGGAACAAAGACATTTAACTCCTGAATCATTTCAGTGTAACGCACTCACATCTTTCACAAGCAAACATAAGGAACAAGGACTTTTAACTCCTGAATCATTTCTGTGTTATGTACTCACATCTTTCACAAGCAAACGTAGGGAACAAGGACATTTAACTCCTGAATCATTTCAGTGTTATGTACTCCCATCTTTCACAAGCAAACGTAGGGAACAAGGACATTTAACTCCTGAATCATTTCAGTGTTATGTACTCACATCTTTCACAAGCAAAGGTAGGGAACAAGGACATTTAACTCCTGAATCATTTCAGTGTTAAGTACTCACAACTTTCACAAGCAAACATAGGGAACAAGGACATTTAACTCCTGAATCATTTCAGTGTTATGTACTCACATCTTTCACAAGCAAAGGTAGGGAACAAGGACATTTAACTCCTGAATCATTTCAGTGTAACGCACTCACATCTTTCACAAGCAAAAGTAGGGAACAAGGACATTTAACTCCTGAATCATTTCAGTGTTATGTACTCACAACTTTCACAGGCAAACATAGGGAACAAGGACATTTAACTCCTGAATCATTTCAGTGTTATGTACTCACATCTTTCACAAGCAAAGGTAGGGAACAAGGACATTTAACTCCTGAATCATTTCAGTGTTATGTACTCACAACTTTCACAAGCAAACATAGGTAACAAGGACATTTAACTTCTGAATCATTTCAGTGTTATGTACTCACATCTTTCACAAGCAAAGGTAGGGAACAAGGACATTTAACTCCTGAATCATTTCAGTGTAACGCACTCACATCTTTCACAAGCAAACGTAGGGAACAAGGACATTTAACTCCTGAATCATTTCAGTGTTATGTACTCACATCTTTCACAAGCAAACCTAAGGGACAAGGACTATGTCCTGAAGTCAAATGCATTGAATACATAAGTGTGCTTGGTGCAATGAGAGAAACAAGGGGAATCATTTTTTAATCTAAGTCTGCCATACAACTTGTGAATAAACTATTTGGTTCAGATTGTGAAGCACAACGTACTTTCTGTGTGCTTCTAAGTGGCTGCTCAAAAGGTATAATACTATCTCCCTATTATATCTCACTAGTCAGTTCTCACATATGTTGTAAGGACAAAATGTCAATCAGAATAGAGATGTTTTGACGGGCCGTTTCATGAAATGGTTAAAGTCTTTTAGTGTACTTGAATCAAATTTAATATCAAGAATGGGTGAATATCTACAATAAGTGTAATGGTATTTATCTAGGGCAATCTTTCTCAGGCGTATACAGTGATTGGCAGTATTGACACTAGCTGTATGCTAAGGGGATCCATTTTCGAATGGGAAGGTGGTGGCTTTTTGTGACTTTGGTGATTGCTGTGAATCCAGTTGATACACTACTATGGTTTCTGCTGGAAGTCAGCTGCTGATAGGAGCAATGGGAAATGTCTGAGAGAGAGGGAGAGAGGCTGTGACAAGATGCAGTCTGTCATACCTCTGATAAGTAGTGCAGACCTGGAACTTAAGTTGGGTTATCACATTTACAGGCTTGTCTGTCATTTAAATAAATAACTGCAAGTTTAGAGAACGAGTTTTCAAAAGCCCGATCTGTTTTTATTTTAATAATTGTTAGTGGTAGTTTTATATAGTGAATACCATGTGGGCCGCCTGCATGAATAGACAAAGATGAGTAAATAGATTTTAAAAATAGCAAAGTGTTTAATATCGTTTGCAAAAATATAGTTGTTAAAAATATATTTTTTATTATTGTTATGTATTTTAGTATATATTTTATATGTATGTTTTTTGTATAAGAATTGTTTATAATTTTAATATATGTGTCAGATTTTTAGTAGTTATTAATTTTTGTTGTTGTTGAATTTTGCGCTTTTAGTTCCGTAGCAGATTGTGGGTTTATAGGGAAATAGGGTGGGAAGTAATTTAATTATATTAAATGTATTTTTATTTTTTATTTGAATTTTGCGCATTTCGTTCCGTAGCAGTTTGTGGGTATACAGGGGGAAAGGGAGGAAAGTAATTTAATTATATTAAATGTATTTGTTTTTATGTATTTGAATTTTGCGTTTTTAGCTCTGTAGTGGGTTGTGGGTTTATAGGGGAATAGGGTGGGAAGTAATGTAATTATATTACATTTATTGATTAATTTTTATTTATTGATATTTGTATAATTGAGTTGTTATAGTGTTAAATGTGTAAAGTAATTTATTATTAATTAATTAATAAATGGTTATTAATTAGTTCAAATTAATTCATTGGTTTTTCATTTTGGTAATTGAGTAATTAATTTTAGGTATATAGTGTGGTGTTTATAGGTGTAAAGGGTGGGAAGTAATTTATTTTTAGATTATGAATTAATTATTAATAGTTAATTAATTTAAATGTATTTATTTGTAATTAATTTTGGTAATTGTGTAATTAATTTGAGGTATGCGCTGTTGTGTTTATAGGTGTAAAGGGTGGGAAGTATTTTGTTTTAAATTGATGAATTAATAATTGGTTGTTAATTTCAATTAATTAATTCGTAATTAATTATGGTACTTGTGTAATTAATTTTAGGCGTGTGTTGTGGTGTTTATAGGAGTAAAGGGTGGGAAGTAATTTGTGTTTAATTAATTAATACACAGTTGTTAATTAATGTTAATTAGTTGATATTTATTTGGGGTAATTGTTTTTGTGTGTGTTGTTTTTACTTTTAAAGGGGTAAATGGTGGGTATTAAACAAATTAATTATTTAATTATTGGTTGTTAATAGTAATAGTTTTTCATTTTAAAATAAGTTTTAATTGTGTTTTATTATTTTTATAGTTGAATTTAGGTGTGTGTTGTGGATATTATAGTGTTAAAGTTTATGTAGTCAATTAATGATTTTATTAATATTTTTAATTGATTATTAATTATGTTAATTATGTAAATAGTTTTAATCAAAAATGTTGAAGCGTTTTGTTATTGGTGTGGTGTTATAGGGTGGGAAATAAAATAAATACATTTATGTTTTAATTAATGTTTTTGCTTGTAAATATTTTGTAGTTTAACCCCTTCGCTGCCAGGTCTTTTCCCCTCCTGTGCCACGCCCTTTTTTGGCTATTTGGGGTAGTGCGCGCTGAGGCCCCTGTAACTTTTTGACCACATAAGGTATCCACGCCAAATTTGCATCCTTTTCTTCCAACATCATGGGGATTCTGAAGGTACTCAGGGTTTGTGGATTCCCCTGGAGGGGTCACAGAAATGAGCCAAAATACAGCAACATTTTGGTTTTTTTTTGGTAAAATGGGAAAAACGGGCTGCAAATGAAAGCTTCTGAGTTTTTCCCTGCAAGTGTTATCAAAAAAGGGTTTGTGGGGCTGAAATCCCCATTTCCCCAGCTTTTAGGGGATATCAGACTTTTGTCAGAAGCCCAAAAGTTTTTACACAGTTTTGGCATTTTTCTGGGACATAGCCTATTTTTGCAATTTTTTGTGCTTTCGACCTCCTTCCAGTTAATGGTAGAAATGGGTACAAAAGCAATAATGGATCCTGGAAAGTTATACATTTTAGAGAAGTAGACAAAATCGTGAATTCAGCAAGGGGTCATTTGTGTAGATCCATCAAGGTTTTTTTATAGAAACTAACAGTTAAATATAGGATAAATTGAAAATATGTTGAATAAAAAAGACCTTTGTGTCAACGTTTTCACCTGTAACTTCTTCTAATTATGACAGCTCTTTGAAAGCAATATACCGTTACATCCGCTGAACATTACTGGTTGTGGGGATATATAGGATTTGTAGGTTCACCAAGAACCCGACGAACCCAGATCCAAAAACTGAGCAGCAACTTGCAATGGTTTTTTATTATGTACCGGGTATATAGTAATTATTCTGTAAAAATGTGTACATGGAAAAATCGATATGAAAGACACCTATGTTTTCCTGAAATGGGAACAAAATATAGAGTTTAGAAACAGTAGATATTTGCACATTTCCGAAATTGGGAATACTCATACTAGCATGAGAATTATCAGTCATTTTTTAGAATGACTTCTTTTTTACACAATGTCTTTCATTTGGAAGGCAGAAATGCATCGAAAGTCAATAGGTAATAACAGTTCCTTTACAAATCTGAATTACCCTAAGTCTCCCGATAAAAATGGTACCTTACTTGTAGGGGTAGGCATAGTGCCCACGACAGGAAATGGCTCAAAACCCAATGTGAACACACCACATTTTCACAATGCAAAATTACCCTTTTTTAGCAAAGTGCCCAGCTGTAGTTTTTTTAACCCTAGCTCTGCCAGCACTTAGAGAAACCTAGCAAACCTATACATTTTTGAAAACTAGACACCCAGGGGAATCTAAGATGGGGTGACTTGACTGCCTCCCACCAGGTTCTGTTACCCAGAATCCCTTTCAAACCTAAACAATTGCCAAAAAGACACTTTTTCCCGATATTTATCTGGTGGAAAGTTCTGGAATCTGCGTGGATCCATAAATTTCCACCCACCCCGCGTTCCCCAAAGTCTTCCGACACAAATGGTACCTCACTTGTGTGGGTCAGCCTAGTGCCCGCGACAGGAAACGGCGCAAAACGTAACATGGACACACCTCAATTTCGTAGCGAAAAATGACCCTCTTTTGGCAAAGTGCCTAGCTGTAGTTTTTGAACCATAGCTTTGCCGGCACCTAGGGAAACCTAGCAAATCTATATATTTTTGAAAACTAGACACCCAGGGGAATCCAGTATGGGGTGACTTGACTGCCTTCCACCAGGTTCTGTTACCCAGAATCCCTTTCAAACCTAACAAATTGCCAAAAAAAACACATTTTCCCCACATTTCTCTGGTGGAAAGTTCTGGAATCTGCGTGGATCCACAAATTTCCACCCACCCTGCGTTCCCCAAAGTCTTTTGAGAAAAATGGTACCTCACTTGTGTGGGTCGGCCTAGTGCCCGCGACAGGAAACGGCGCAAAACGCAACGTGGACACACCTCAATTTTGCTGTGAAAAATTACCCTTTTTTGGCAAAGTGCCTAGCTGTAGTTTTTTAACCATAGCTCTGCCGGCACCTAGGGAAACCTAGCAAACCTATACATTTTTGAAAACTAGACACCCAGGGGAATCCAGGATGGGGTGACTTGAGTGCCTCCCACCAGGTTCTGTTACCCAGAATCCCTTGCAAACCTAAAAAATTGCCCAAAAACCGCATTTTACCTACATTCCTCTGGTGGAAAGATCTGGAATCTGCGGGGGCGCTAGGTGGCGCACGAGCAGAATGGCCGCACTGCTGTGAGGCTCCTGCAGCCCAGCGCATTTCTCTGATTAATTATCCTTCTTAGAGATTGTGAAACAGGACAAAAAGATGGCTATGGGGTGCGCGACCGCTACTGCGGCCTCGGTGAAGAATGTGGCTTGATTGGAGCAGTGCTGCACAAGATATGCCGAAGTGAACTTGGAGCCGGACTGGAGAGTGCAACGGTGCGGAGCCCTCCCTCAGCCTGCGGGAGCACGCGAGACCGGTGCTGTGCGTGAGGCGCTTGGGCCTGGGAGTGCGCGCCGTGAGGCGGGATCGACGCGGATGGACCCGGTCACTGCTCCCTGGAAAAGCATGTGCTGTGTCGCTGCCTGCCGGGACTCTGGACGGGGGATAGAGGTGGAAGCGGTGAAAATACGGTGGTAGCGGGAGGAACTTGGGGCGAAGACCTGATCCTGCTGCCCTGAGCGCGAAGGCTCGGAAGTCACCGCGTGCCCCCTGGATCCTGGGGCTGCGACCTGTGAGGCGCGGCGACGGCGGAAGCCCCCCCCGGCTCTCGGTGAGTGTTGTCTGAGGGGGCACTATTGGCCTGCCCCCTGATTGCGACATAACTGCCCTCCATCGACAGGCCGGCGGCGGCGATGATGGAGATGGTTGTGGGGAGAGGTGATGCCCTGCGGGCGCAGTACCAGCGGAGGCGATACCTATGGAGAGTGCAAGTGGCACAGTGAGGTGTGCTGGGGAGCGGAGCAGTTGCTGCAGCCTGCGGGAATGGACTTTGGCTGGTCTGCCTGGAGCACTGCCTGGACCTGCTTGGCGTTGTGGGGGCTGAGGGGCCTGAAAACGGATCTGAGAGGGTCCCGGATTGCTCGTCTGGGTGGCTCCTATCTGTGGTACATGCCTGCGGGTTCCCTACCTGGTGCAGGGTGAGTCCTGGGCCTCTCCGGGACGTTGGAGAGGCGGAAGGCGCCGTGGATACTGAGACGCTGCTGGGCCCCCTGCAACGCCCTTGCGCTTATTGCTTCGAGTGGCTCTGAAGGACCGGAGAGAGACACAGCGGGCTGCGAGGGGTTCGAAGTGGCCTTCCTCCTGGGTGGCTTTTGACATGCTATTTGTGGGCCGCGTCCTGGCTCCCTAGTACGGCCCCGACGGTGGCTGGGACGGCTTGGGCGAGAAAACTACATCGTGGCGACGTCATGGGGAAGTCGGATGCTAGACAGCCTAAACTGAATTTTGCGGCGACCAAGAAGAACATGCGCGCCTTGCAGGATAATCAGGAGCTGGGCGCTGAGGGGGGGCCCAGAGTGAGGGGCCTGCGACGACTGCTGATGTACAGAGCATACTGCGGGAGGTCCGGCAGGGATTCGCTAGTATAGCGGACAAGATGGACGGGATGTCATCGCGTATTGAGGCTATCACACACAAATTGGACGGCCACGAAGATCGTCTCAAGGAGGCTGAGAGACGTATCTCGGAAACTGAGGACACTACTGCACGGGTCACCACGCAGGTCAATCACATGGAAAAATTGCAGAAGTTGGTGGCTGCGAAGAATGAGGACTTGGAGGCGCGTAGTCGGCGCAACAATATCCGCGTCGTAGGTATTCCAGAATCCACCAACACGGGGAGGATGGAGGACTATGTGGAGAAGATGTTGTTGACCTCCATCGGGGCGGATGCTCTCTCAGGGCAATTCATAGTCGAGAGGGCACACCGTGCCCTGGGCCCGCGGCCGCCTCCCGGGAGCGCGCCTCGCCCCATCATAGCGCGACTCTTAAATTACCGGGACTGTGATGCTACTTTACGGATAGCGAGAACCAAAAAGCAACTGTCATATGACAGCAACACTTTTACTGTTTACCCGGATTTTACTCCACTGGTTCAGGAGGAACGTCGCAAGTTCACGGCGGTCAAGTCCAAACTGCGGCAGGCTCAAATAGAATATGCGCTATTGTACCCTGCGCGCCTTCGGGTGACTCACCAGGGCCAGCAGCGGTTCTTTACATCACCACAGCAGGTGGAGGATTTTCTTAAGCATCTGAAGCGAACTGTCCGCGGAGCGGACACTGCTGCTGCATCGCGGCCCTCCTCACCATCGGGGCGGATGCTGGCACACAGTAACTATAGTATTGCTTCCTTTCTTTTACTAATTACTGAGTTTTCTGTTTCAGGAGCTACTTGAATCGGACTATGTTGCGGACAGTGTGATACTAGTATTGATACGATGGGTGGATATTTGTTGAGTGGCTTATTTACTGTCCGCCTACTTGATCGCTCTAAAGAATGGTATTTGACAAGCTGGGCACTCTCGGCTCTGCCTGCGTCTGGGCCTTACCATACGCGGTGGACCGGCGGAGCAGGGAGCGATAGTGTGGCCACCTAGGCGATCCCCCATGGGTAATCCCCTGCAGTGGCACACTGCATGGGCTGGGCCATGCGGGTTGGTCATTGCTTTACTGAATTTTTCTTTTGGGGTTGTTGACTTTCTTTTTTGTTGTTATGTATATTGTTGGGGAGGGGAAGGAGGGTGGGTGAATATTTCTGGCAAGTTGGGGATGCTTCAGTGGGGGGGGGGGTTGTTCACAGGGCGATTATCAGAATTGCTTGTTCTTTCCAGTAGGGAACAGATTGCGTTCAGTTGTGTAATTAATTTTAGGTGTGTGTTGTGGTGTTTATAGGAGTAAAGGGTGGGAAGTAATTTGTGTTTAATTAATTAATACACAGTTGTTAATTAATGTTAATTAGTTGATATTTATTTGGGGTAATTGTTTTTGTGTGTGTTGTTTTTACTTTTAAAGGGGTAAATGGTGGGTATTAAACAAAATAATTATGTAATTATTGGTTGTTAATAGTAATAGTTTTTAATTTTAAAATAAGTTTTAATTGTGTTTTATTATTTTTATAGTTGAATTTAGGTGTGTGTTGTGGATATTATAGTGTTAAAGTTTATGTAGTCAATTAATGATTTTATAAATATTTTTAATTGATTATTAATTATGTTAATTATGTAAATAGTTTTAATCAAAAATGTTGAAGCGTTTTGTTATTGGCGTGGTGTTATAGGGTGGGAAATAAAATAAATACATTTATGTTTTAATTAATGTTTTTGCTTGTAAATATTTTGTAGTTTAACCCCTTCGCTGCCAGGTCTTTTCCCCTCCTGTGCCACGCCCTTTTTTGGCTATTTGGGGTAGTGCGCGCTGAGGCCCCTGTAACGTTTTGACCACATAAGGTATCCACGCAAAATTTGCGTCCTTTTCTTCCAACATCATGGGGATTCTGAAGGTACTCAGGGTTTGTGGATTCCCCTGGAGGGGTCACAGAAATGAGCCAAAATACAGCAAACATTTTTTTTTTTTTGGTAAAATGGGAAAAACGGGCTGCAAATGAAAGCTTCTGATTTTTTCCCTGCAAGTGTTATCATAAAAGGGTTTGTGGGGCTGAAATCCCCATTTCCCCAGCTTTTAGGGGATATCAGACTTTTGTCAGAAGCCCAAAAGTTTTTACACAGTTTTGGCATTTTTCCGGGACGTAGCCTATTTTTGCTATTTTTTGTGCTTTCGACCTCCTTCCAGTTAATGGTAGAAATGGGTACAAAAGCATTAATGGATCCTGGAAAGTTATACATTTTAGAGAAGTAGACAAAACTGTGAATTCAGCAAGGGGTCATTTGTGTAGATCCATCAATATTGTTTTATAGAAACTAACAGTTAAATATAGGATAAATTGAAAATTTGTTGAATAAAAAATACTTTTGTGTCAACGTTTTCCCCTGTAACTTCTTCTAATTATGACAGCTCTTTGAAAGCAATATACCGTTACATCCGCTGGACATTACTGGTTGTGGGGATATATAGGATTTGTAGGTTCACCAAGAACCCGACGAACCCAGATCCAAAAACTGAGTAGCAACTTGCAATGGTTTTTATTATGTACCGGGTATATAGTAATTATTCTGTAAACATGTGTACATGGAAAAATCGGTATGAAAGACACCTATGTATTCCTGAAATGGGAACAAAATATAGAATTTAATAACAGTAGATATTTGCAAATTTCCGAAATTGGGAATACTAGCATGAGAATTATCAGTCATTTTTTAGAATGACTTCTTTTTTACACAATGTCTTTCATTTGGAAAGCAGAAATGCATCGAAAGTCAATAGGTAATAACAGTTCCTTTACAAATCTGAATTACCCTAAGTCTCCCGATAAAAATGGTTCCTTAATTGTAGGGGTAGGCATAGTGCCCACGACAGGAAATGGCTCAAAACCCAACGTGAACACACCACATTTTCACAATGCAAAATTACCCTTTTTTAGCAAAGTGCCTAGCTGTAGTTTTTTAACCCTAGCTCTGCCGGCACCTAGGGAAACCTAGCAAACCTATACATTTTTGAAAACTAGACACCCAGGGGAATCTAAGATGGGGTGACTTGACTGCCTCCCACCAGGTTCTGTTACCCAGAATCCCTTGCAAACCTAAAAAATTGCCAAAAAGACACTTTTTCCCGATATTTATCTGGTGGAAAGTTCTGGAATTTGCGTGGATCCATAAATTTACACCCACCCGCGTTCCCCAAAGTCTTCTGAGAAAAATGGTACCTCACTTGTGTAGGTCAGCCTAGTGCCCGCGACAGGAAACGGCGCAAAACGTAACATGGACACACCTCAAATTCGTAGCGAAAAATGACCCTTTTTTGGCAAAGTGCCAAGCTGTAGTTTTTGAACCATAGCTTTGCCGGCACCTAGGGAAACCTAGCAAATCTATATATTTTTGAAAACTAGACACCCAGGGGAATCCAGGATGGGGTGACTTGACTGCCTCCCACCAGATTCTGTTACCCAGAATCCCTTGCAAACCTCAAAAATTGCCAAAAAAACACATTTTCCCCATATTTCTGTGGTGGAAAGTTCTGGAATCTACTTGGATCCCCAAATTTCCACCCACCCAGTGTTCCCCAAAGTCTTCTGAGAAAAATGGTAACTCACTTGTGTGGGTCGGCCTAGTGCCCGCGACAAGAAACGGCGCAAAACGTAACGTGGACACACCTCAATTTCACAGCGAAAAATGACCCTTTTTTGGCAAAGTGCCTAGCTGTAGTTTTTGAACCATAGCTCTGCCGGCACCTAGGGAAACCTAGCAAACCTATACATTTTTGAAAACTAGACACCCAGGGGAATCCAGGATGGGGTGACTTGACTGCCTCCCACCAGGTTCTGTTACCCAGAATCCCTTTCAAACCTAACAAATTGCCAAAAAAAACACATTTTCCCCACATTTCTCTGGTGGAAAGTTCTGGAATCTGTGTGGATCCACAAATTTCCACCCACCCCGCGTTCCCCAAAGTCTTTTGAGAAAAATGGTATCTCACTTGTGTGGGTCGGCCTAGTGCCCGCGACAGGAAACGGCGCAAAACGCAACGTGGACACACCTCAATTTTGCTGTGAAAAATTACCCTTTTTGGCAAAGTGCCTAGCTGTAGTTTTTGAACCATAGCTCTGCCGGCACCTAGGGAAACCTAGCAAACCTATACATTTTTTAAAACTAGACACCCAGGGGACGCCAGGATGGGGTGACTTGAGTGCCTCCCACCAGGTTCTGTTACCCAGAATCCCTTGCAAACCTAAAAAATTGCCCAAAAAACGCATTTTCCCTACATTTCTCTGGTGGAAAGTTCTGGAATCTGCGGGGGAGCTAGGTGGCGCACGAGCAGAATGGCCGCACTGCTGTGAGGCTCCTGCAGCCCAGTGCATTTCTCTGATTAATTATCCTTCTTAGAGATTGTGAAACAGGACAAAAAGATGGCTATGGGGTGCGCGACCGCTACTGCGGCCTCGGTGAAGAATGTGGCTTGATTGGAGCAGTGCTGCACAAGATATGCCGAAGTGAACTTGGAGCCGGACTGGAGAGTGCAACGGTGCGGAGCCCTCCCTCAGCCTGCGGGAGCACGCGAGACCGGTGCTGTGTGCGAGGCGCTTGGGCCTGGGAGTGTGCGCCGTGAGGCGGGATCGACGCGGATGGACCCGGTCACTGCTCCCTGGAAAAGCGTGTGCTGTGTCGCTGCCTGCCGGGACTCTGGACGGGGAATAGAGGTGGAAGCGGTGAAAATACGGTGGTAGCGGGAGGAACTTGGGGCGACGACCTGATCCTGCTGCCCTGAGCGCGAAGGCTCGGAAGTCACCGCGCGCCTCCTGGATCCTGGGGCTGCGACCTGTGAGGCGCGGCGACGGCGGAAGCCCCCCCCGGCTCTCGGTGAGTGTTATCTGAGGGGGCACTATTGGCCTGCCCCCTGATTGCGACATAACTGCCTTCCATCGACAGGCCGGCGGCGGCGATGGCGGAGATGGTTGTGGGGAGAGGTGATGTCCTACGGGCGCAGTACCAGCGGAGGCGATACCTATGGAGAGTGCAAGTGGCACAGTGAGGTGTGCTGGGGAGCGGAGCAGTTGCTGCAGCCTGCGGGAATGGACTTTGGCTGGTCTGCCTGGAGCACTGCCTGGACCTGCTTGGTGTTGTGGGGGCTGAGGGGCCTGAAAACGGATCTGAGAGGGTCCCGGATTGCTCGTCTGGGTGGCTCCTGTCTGTGGTGCATGCCTGCAGGTTCCCTACCTGGTGCAGGGTGAGTCCTGGGCCTCTCCGGGACGTTGGAGAGGCAGAAGGCTATTTGTGGGGCGCTGTGTTGGCGGTTGCGCCGTGGATACTGAGACGCTGCTGGGCCCCCTGCGACGCCCTTGCGCTTATTGCTTCGAGTGGCCCTGAAGGACCGGGGAGAGACACAGCGGGCTGCGAGGGGTTCGAAGTGGCCTTCCTCCTGGGTGGCTTTTGACATGCTATTTGTGGGCCGCGTCCTGGCTCCCTAGTACGGCCCCGACGGTGGCTGGGACGGCTTGGGCGAGAAAACTACATCGTGGTGACTTCATGGGGAAGTCGGATGCTAGACAGCCTAAACTGAATTTTGCGGCGACCAAGAAGAACATGCGCGCCTTGCAGGATGATCAGGAGCTGGGCGCTGAGGGGGGGGGCCCAGAGTGAGGGGCCCGCGACGACTGCTGATGTACAGAGCATACTGCGGGAGGTCCGGCAGGGATTCGCTAGTATAGCGGACAAGATGGACGGGATGTCCGCGCGTATTGAGGCTATCACACACAAATTGGACGGCCACGAAGATCGTCTCAAGGAGGCTGAGAGACGTATCTCGGACACTGAGGACACTACTGCACGGGTCACCACGCAGGTCAATCACATGGAAAAATTGCAGAAGTTTGTGGCTGCGAAGAATGAGGACTTGGAGGCGCGTAGTCGGCGCAACAATATCCGCGTCGTAGGTATTCCAGAATCCACCAACACGGGGAGGATGGAGGACTATGTGGAGAAGATGTTGTTGACCTCCATCGGGGCGGATGCTCTCTCAGGGCAATTCATAGTCGAGAGGGCACACCGTGCCCTGGGCCCGCGGCCGCCTCCCGGGAGCGCGCCTCGCCCCATCATAGCGCGACTCTTAAATTACCGGGACTGTGATGCTACTTTACGGATAGCGAGAACCAAAAAGCAACTGTCATATGACAGCAACACTTTTACTGTTTACCCGGATTTTACTCCACTGGTTCAGGAGGAACGTCGCAAGTTCACGGCGGTCAAGTCCAAACTGCGGCAGGCTCAAATAGAATATGCGCTGTTGTACCCTGCGCGCCTTCGGGTGACTCACCAGGGCCAGCAGCGGTTCTTTACATCGCCACAGCAGGTGGAGGATTTTCTTAAGCATCTGAAGCGAACTGTCCGCGGAGCGGACACTGCCGCTGCATCGCGGCCCTCTTCACCATCGGGGTGGATGCTGGCACACAGTAACTATAGTATTGCTTCCTTTCTTTTACTAATTACTGAGTTTTCTGTTTCAGGAGTTACTTGAATCGGACTATGTTGCGGACAGTGTGATACTAGTATTGATACGATGGGTGGATATTTGTTGGGTGGCTTATTTACTGTCCACCTACTTGATCGCTCTAAAGAATGGTATTTGACAGGATGGGCACTCTCGGCTCTGCCTGCGTCTGGGCCTTACCATACGCGGTGGACCGGCGGAGCAGGGAGCGATAGTGTGGCCACCTAGGCGATCCCCCATGGGTAATCCCCTGCGGTGGCACACTGCATGGGCTGGGCCATGCGGGTTGGTCATTGGTTTACTGAATTTTTCTTTTGGGGTTGTTGACTTTCTTTTTTGTTGTTATGTATATTGTTGGGGAGGGGAAGGAGGGTGGGTGAATATTTCTGGCAAGTTGGGGATGCTTCAGTGGGGGGGTTGTTCACAGGGCGATTATCAGAATCTCTTGTTCTTTCCAGTAGGGAACAGATTGCGTTCAGTTATATTGAGAACGATACTTGCTGACGGACCCGAGAGTATGGCACAATTTGCATTATGGTACTGTATGGGTTTACATTTGCTGTATTATGCTTGGCAGGCACGAACCTTGTCGCTTATTATTGAACATATATACTTATGTCTGATGGGACAGTGGACAAACTGAATATCGTTACTTGGAATGTTAGGGGGTTGGGAGATGCACGCAAAAATCGAAAATACTAGCCTATCTCGACCGACATCAGGTGCATATCGCTATGCTACAGGAGACACATTGCAGTCCCCGGAACCCCAATACATTTGCCAGTAGATGGGCGGAACACCAAATCTTTTCCTCTTACTCCTCTTATGCTCGGGGCACCGCTATTCTCATAAAGAAATGCACCCCATTTCAGCTGGCGGGTGCTGCCTGGGACGAGCAAGGGAGATACTGTATAGTCTGGGGTTGGCTGGGCTCTGACTCCGTCACCCTGGCTTGCTGCTATGGCCCCAATGTGGATACCCCAGACTTTTATTCTGATTTATGGACTCAGATATTTGCTGTAGGCTCAAATCATGTTATCTGGGGGGGAGATTTTAATGTCACATGTGATCCGGGGAATGATAGATCCCACCCTGCTCCGCATCATTACACCCGGGTCCGGGCGGCCCTTCAGGATATACTCTGCACTTATCATTTACTGGATGCTTGGCGGCACTTACATCCACACAAAATGGAGGGTAAACATTTTACGGCGCAAGCGGCGTCCTGGGCGCGGTTGAATTATGTCTTCGTGTCCCGTGGCCCGCTATAGCACAGGTGCAGCACCTGGCTCGCACTTACTCAGATCACGCCCCAGTTCGACTTACCCTGGCGTCGGCGGATTACGGCCCCCGCGCAATAGTTGGAGGCTGCGTGCATCTATTTTGTTGGATCCGGTTTTTCAGGACGGGTTAGGGGAGGAGGTGAGTGATTTCTTCGCTCGGAATAAGGGATCTGTCGAGCATGTTGAGACCGTTTGGGAGGCCTTCAAGGTCACGCTCAGGGGATATTGTATATCTAAGGGAGCGGGTGTGCTAAAAGATATCGTAGGCATACTGAGGAGGCTGGATAACGACCTGAAGGATTTGGAGACGAAATTAGCCGTGTGCCCAGATGGTGCTACCCGGCTCAAGTTTCGGGAAGGGCTCACTGAGTATATGGCGGCGGCGCAGCGTGAGACGCGATTTAGGGGTAAATATTGGATGGCTAGGCGGTATGGAGAGGGAGAACGTCCGGGCAAGGCGTTGGCGTACGTGATCCGGAAACCACGATACTCCTCACTAGTGTTGGAACTCGCGGGCCCAGGGGAGGAAGTGTACAGGGACACGGCAAACATCCTCAATGCATTTGCCACACATTATGAACAACTGTATACCACGCATAGGGCCGGTGAACTAGACCTGGATAGTTATTTGGCCGATGTGGCGCTTGGGTGGCTGAGTGATAGGCAGCAGGAGTTCCTCTGCACCCCATTTCAATTGGATGAGGTGCGAGAGGCCATAATGCAGCTTCAATCCGGAAAAGCCACTGGCACAGATGGCATACCGGTAGAATTCTATAAAATGTACATAGATCAGATGGCCCCCATACCGCGTGAAGTTTATGAAGATGCCCTGGAGGTCGGGCACCTACCGCCATCTATTTGGGAGGCCCTGATCATTTCATTATTGAAACCTGGGAAGGAGCCTCATTTGTGCGACTCGTATCGTCCATTGTCACTCCTTAATTGCGACGTTAAAATACTGGCCAAATTGATTGCCAACCGGCTCGCCTTATTAATGGAGGCTTTGGTTCTCCCTGACCAGTCGGGGTTCGTGCCCGGCCGCGCAACCTGTCATAACCTGCGCACTCTTTTTTCGGTATTGAACAATGTTGCGCCTGAACTGCCTCTGGCGGCAGTGTTTCTGGATGCCATGAAGGCTTTCGACTCCCTTGAATGGGATTACATGTTTGGTGTGATGTCGCGTATGGGCTTTCCACCTCTTTTCCTCTCTTGGATCAGGTTACTATATTGCTTGCCCATGGCTAAGGTGCTCGTCAATGGGCGCGTGTCCCGAGCCTTCTCGGTTACGAGGGGTACCCGACAAGGTTGCCCTCTGTCCCCTTTACTTTTTGCATTGGCTGTTGAGCCTTTGGCGGCTAAACTGTGACAACATCACAGTGATAAGGCGTTGCGTTGCAACATGAGGCACATATTAATCTCAATGTACGCGGATGACATCACTTTGTATGTTCGAGAGCCACAAGTCAATCTGAATCCGATCCTCCGCGAGTTTATTGTGTTCGGGAGACTCTCCGGGATCCAAATAAATTGGAGTAAGTCTTGTGTCTTCCCGTTGACAGCCGCTGCGACTCGGTTCCCGTTGGACTACCCCCTGGAATGGTGCGAGGATAAAGTGCGATATCTGGGCATTACAGTCTCGAGAGACAGAGATGCGCTAATGCGTCTCAATTACGGCACAGCTTTGATGCGTATTGAGGAACGCGTGACCCGCTGGATCTCCCTCCCGCTCTCGATGGTGGGGCGTGCGTCCTTGATTCAAATGGTGATTTTACCCCAGCTGTTGTATCTATTCCTGAATATACCATTCTATCCCGGTAATCACTTTTTTAAAACGTTGAGATCTGAATTGATACGCCTGGTGTGGGGGGGCAAACATTCACGGCTACAGTGGGATGTCCTTGTTAGGCCGTATTCGCAGGGAGGCTTTGGTGTACCCAATCTTGAATTATATTATCTTAGTGCACAGGCACACTACGCATATTTCTGGGTGCGCTAGCCACGCTATATGCCGCAAGTCGCGGCGGAGCACTGGTTGGCTCATCCCATCCCGATAGACGGAGCACTGTATGATGTGCATATTGGCAGGGAGAGGCCGACGACAACAATTGCCTGCACTGTGGCGGCGTGGCAGCGCATCTGTGGCATACTGGATGCTCCTATGCATTACTCCTCGCTGTTGCAACTCGTTTACCACCCCAAAATGCCCCTACTTCAGGAAACGGTGTTTCGCAGATTGCGCATTAAAACATGGAGGGATCTTTACCACAATGGTCAATTTCGTACATTAGAGAACATACTTCGAGATGTACCAAGTACTCCTCTCAATGCGTTTTTATATATCCGCCTTCGGTAGGGTGTCCGCTCTCTTACCCCTGGCTTCCCGGCTGAACCCCCTGAGCTTGCGCCTTTACAATTAATTCTTAAAAGTGCGACGGCGAAACGTTTGGTCTCGTTAATATACAATACTGTCCACACAGAGAGACAGACATCGTCCGCCCCGGCCCGTGTGGGCTGGGGTGCGGAGTTGGGGTCCGAGCTGACAGACGAGCAGTGGGAGTACTGCTCGTTGCAGACAGAACAGGTTACGGCCAGCAGCCGACTGCGCATTGTGCATTATAAATTTTTGCATAGACTATACTACACGCCGGCCAGGATGTGCCGATACAAGTTGAGGACAGCGGACAACTGTGAACGGTGCAGAGCACCAAATGCGGATTTCCTGCACTTAGCCTGGGAGTGTCCGGGTGTTCACGCTTACTGGCGGAAGGTTTTTGAGGCCTTAGCTTTGATGATAAACGAGCATATTGAGCCTACGCCCCTGCTGGCAGTACTGGGCTATGTCAAACCGTTGAAAGCTGTGCACCGCAAGTATGTAGCACTGGCGCTGCTGCTGGCAAAGCGGCGAGTGGCGTGTCGCTGGGGCAGAGGGAGAGCGCCGAAATTTAAGGTATGGTTGGGTGATCTGATATATTGTCAGGAACAGCTTGGCACATATGCGGACCTGTTGCCGAGCGCCTCTAAACCCAGGGATATTTGGGGGCCACTGAAGGGCTATTTACTTGCAGATCCACAAGGTGGCAACACTGAGGTGCGAAGAGGGGGAGATGTGTCCGGGGAGGGAGTTGGGGAGGGGGGAGGTGCGGGTAGGGACTGAGCCACTCGAGCCTACACAGACCGAACTGCACTAGTACGGGGTTGAAATGCCAAGGGAGGTTACGATGGAATATCCCTTGAAAGAATAGACTGGACTCTGTCAGATAAACTATGTTTTGGACCCTTGCCTGTGGCGGGTCGTTAGGCCTCCCACACGAGTGAGGCACCGTTTTTATCGGGAGACCCGGGGGAACGCTGGGTGGTAGGAAATTTGTGTCAGCCCGTTGATGCCACAACTTTCCCACAAAAAAATGTGTGAAAAAGGTGATTTTTTCAGCTAAATTTGAGGTTTGCAGGGCATTCTGGGTAAGGAAACGTTGGGGGATCCATGCAAGCCATACCTCCCTGGAATCCCCCAGGTGTGTAGTTTTCAGAAATGTGTGGGTTTGGTAGGTTTCCCTAGGTGGCCGCCGAGCACCGGGCCAAAAACCCAAGTGACCCCCCTTGCAAAACCAGGTCGTTTTGAGATAGGCAATTTTCATGTCGCCTCACTACGTTGTGGGCCCTTGCCTGTCGCGGGTACTTGGGCCTCCCACACGAGTGAGGCACCGTTTGTATCGGGAGACCCGGGGGAACGCTGGGTGGTAGGAAATTTGTGTCAGCCCGGTGATGCCACAACTTTCCCACACAAAAAGTTGTGAAAAAGGTGATTTTTACAGCTAAATTTGAGGTTTGTAGGGCATTCTGGGTAAGGAAACGTTGGAGGATCCACGGAAGCCATACCTCCCTGGAATCCCCCGGGTGTCTAGTTTTCAGAAATGTGTGGGTTTGGTAGGTTTCCCTAGATAGCCGCCAAGCCCGGTGCCAAAAACTCATGGGACCCCCTTTGCAAAACCAGGTTGTTTTGTGATAGGTAATTTTGATGTCTCCTCAATTGGCTTTGGGCCCTTGCCTGACGCGGGCACTAGGCCTACCCACGCAAGTGAGGTACCATTTTTCTCGGAAGACTTTGGGGAACGCGGGGTGGGTGGAATTTTGTGGAACCACGCAGTTTCCAGAACTTTCCACCACAGAAATGTGAGGAAAATTTGTTATTTTGGACACATTTTTAGTTTTGCAATGGATTCTGGGTAACAGAACCTGGTGAGAGCCAGTCAAGTCACCCCATCCTGGATTCCCCTCGGTGTCTAGTTTTAAAAAAAAATGTACAGGTTTGCTAGGTTTGCCTACGTGCCAACTGCACTAGGGCCCAAAATCCACAGGTATGCACATTGATAAAAAAAAGCCGGAGCCCAGTGGGCTTTCTGCCGCCCTGGGGGGGAATCGGGGAAGGGGGTTTCATCCCGATATGCCCCTAAAGGGGCAAAAAGACTGTGGCTATTTTTTGTGGGGGTGGGGGCATTGATATGACCATTTTGGGCAGCCCCCACGCATAAAAAAAGCCTGCGTACTCGCTGGTGCCTAGTGGGCTCTCTGCCCCCCCAGGGGGCAGATCAGGGGCCGGTGCCGCCAACTACCCTCCCAGGGGGGCGGAAAGACTGGAGTTTCTCTGGGGGTGGGGTGGGGGTATTGTCATGGCCATTTTGGGGAGCCCCTACCCCTACACTAATAAACCAAAAAAATACATGGTTTCTAGTGGGCTTTCTGCGCCCCCCAGGGGGGGCCAGATTGGTGGCTAAAGCTCCCATCTGCCTCCTGGGGGGCAGAAAGACTGTCATTTTTGTGGGGGGAGGGTGGGGGCATTGGCGTGCCCGTTTCGGGCAGCCCACACCCTAAAAACAATTGCGCAAAAGAAATACCTGGTGGATAGTGGGCTTTCTGCCCCTCGGGGGGGGGCAGAAAGGCTAGAATGGTGGCGGGGGTGGGGCATTGGCGTGCCTGTTTCGGGCAGCCTCCACCCTAAATAAAATCCATCACCCTAAAGAAAATTGCGCTAAAAAAATCCCTGGCGTCAAGTGGGCTTTCGGCCCCCCCTGAAGGGGCAGATTAGGGGCCAATGCCCCATCTGCCCCCCAGGGGGGGTAGAAAGGCTGTAATGATGGCGGGTGGGTGGGGGCATTGGCGTGCCCTTTTTGGGCAGCCCCCACCCTAAAAAAACCCTAAAAACTAATCCCTGGTATTTAGTGGGCTTTCTGCCCCCCCAAAGGGGCATATTAGGGGCCATTGCCCCATCTGCCCTCCGGGGGGGTAGAAAGGCTGTAGTAATTGGGGGTGGGGTGGGGGCATGGGCCTGCCCGTTTTGGGCAGCCCCCACCTCTATTTTTTTTATTTTTTATTCCCTGGTGTCTAGTGGGCTTTTTACCCCCCGGGGGTGTAGATTGGGGGCTAATGCCCCCATCTGCCCCCCAGGGGGGGCAAAAAGACTAAATGGTGCCAACATCAGTTGGGGGAGCAAAGGCCCTTGCCCAAGGGGCTGCTCCCCCCTCCCTGGTGTCTAGTGGGTGGATCCCTGCTTGGGGATCGCCCTCCTGTGGCGATCCCCACGCAGGGATCCACTGGGGAGGGGTACCATTGGAAAGGGGAGATTCTCCCCTTTCCAACGATACCTCTCCCGTCTTTCTACGTGCTCAGGGAGCTGAGACAGCCCCCTGAGCACGTAGAAAGTGAAACTGAAATGAGCCTCTTGGCTCATTTCAGTTTCAGTTTCACTGTAATGACGTCGGCGCGACGTGCGCACCGATCGTCATTACAGTGAAAGGGAGGGGGGCCTCGGGAGCTGGGGAAGCTCTTCTCCAGCTCCCGAGTCTATTTTCACTAAAAGGGAATCCCTCATGACGAGCTGGACTCGTCATGGGCACAGCGCGACTGTGCTCCATGACGAGTCTAGCTCGTCATGGGCACACAAGGAATTAAACGATTTTTTGGGAAATTTATTTCATATCACATTTTTTATAATATTTGGTGTTTTTTGTCATATGTAGTTAATATTATAATATGTGTTCTCTTTATATGTGTAATATTTTTTTTTTTAAATATTGTTTATTAATTTTTATTATTTTATTAAATTTGTAATCGGTTTTTTTAAGTGTTTGAGTGTGAATAGTATTTTATTTTCTACGCTATCCAACACTTTCCCTATTGTTGCACTCACTGGAGTGGGAATAGTAATTTTTACCCCTCTGCAATCCAGCACTTTCCCTACTGTTGCATTCACTGGAATGGGAATAGTAATTTTTATCTCTACGCTATCCTGAATTTTCCCTACTGTTGCACTCACTGGAGTTGGAATAGTGATTTTTACCCCTCCTTTATCCAACACTTTCCCTACTGCTGCACTCACTGGAGTTGGAATACTTTTTTTTACCCCTCCGCTATCCAACACTTATCCTACTGTTGCATTCAGTGGGGCGGGAATACAAACATTTTACCCCTCCGCTTGTCTCCGGGTTATGATCTGCACATTTGTGCAACATGCATAGACAATACCTCAGAGCAGTATGCTCTGTTTTTTAAGCTTTTAAGTGTAAATATGGTTTTGAACAAAGTGTATATGTTATCGTTGTTTTGTAGCCCTGAAGAAGTCTCGGGAGAAGGGGCGAAACAAATTGGTGACATTGGTTTGAATATCTCACTTAGTTTCAATAAAGACTTTTTCAACATACAACAAGCCTGAACGACTTTAAATGAATTTGTGAAGCTTGGATGGAAATTGCCACAAAACTCTAAGTTGCAATTGATTAACTTTGCTCTGATTAAAAATAATAATATTTGGTAAAACAATGAATAGTGGGTGCTGATCTATTTGGTGTATAAGTTTGTGGATGTTATCCACTTATGGGGACCCAGGAGGCTGTTTTCCCTTGATCTGAGCACCACTTATCTGTAAGATACCCTACAACTTGTTTACATAACGGAAGGTGCACTCAAAAGAACAAAGTCCAGATTGATATATATTTTCCAAAAATTTCTTAGTCTTCTTTTATTTGTTAAAGATAGCAGACAGCCAACGCGTTTCGTTCCTTTAGCACAGGAACTTCTTCAGGGCGTATAGTTAGTTGCGTGAATATATACTCATTCCATATTGTTTGATTCAAACTATTCACAACTCAGTGTGATGTATCACAGGTTCAATATTGAGAAAAGCGTCTTCAAATACGAAGGTCTAGATAATACCCCTTGAGGGAATTTTATTGATATATTACAAAGAGTAATCACTCAGAATAATAAAAAGTCCTCTGTTGGACCAAAAGATCTTTAAAAGCTTCGTGTGTGGGCTCTCGTCCTTGTGATATACTTTTCAGTTAATGTGGCACGTCGTCTTTCTTTCTTAAATTCTTCTGTTCGCTCTCATCACATTTTTTGAAGTGAGGCGATGGCATTTCAAGTTTCAAACATCCCAGCAATGGCTTCTAGCTTTGAATCATGATTTGAAGGATTTAGGAAAGACAGCCCCGCTGTAAGAAACGAAAGGGAGGGTCACTGGAGACAGTGCAGGGATCAAGGCCATGGGGCTGCAAATGGCATGACTGAGTGGGCCAGACTTTCCCCTCTCTACAGGTGTTTTACTTTGTGAGTTGTGCACTGTGCTAAGCTTGCAAAGTTTAAACAAAACTCAGGACGTTTGTTAAAACTGACAATATATTTTCTTCAGTTATGGAAAAAAGCCTTCATCATTGAGCATAGTGGTGACTCAACAATAATGCCATTGAGCCTGCTTTGATCATTGGTCACTTTAAGTGACTTGGCTCAGTTACTTCTTTTGCAAAATGGTCTAAAATGTTCAGTGAAACATTTATCCAATAATGTTCAACTTTAAATTGACCTGACTGTGAATCTATGACTGGCTTGACTGCCTCAGGTGATTTCTGTTCACGAAGGGGCATATTATCAAGCACGGCGTTAAAATTATCGCGGCTTTAGCGGCAGAAAACTGCAGCTAAAGCGACGATAATGGGCTTGATAATATGCCGCAGAGAATTCCAATAGAAGCCCATGTTGACACCAGAACATGGGCTTCTATGGGAATTCTCAAGGGTATATCATCAAGCCCATTATCGCCGCTTTAGCAGCAGTTTTATGCCGCTAAAGCGGCGATAATTTTAACGCCGTTTCTTGATGATATATGCCCCCAAATCTTTCTACCCAACGTGGAATTGCTGACTGGGCAGACCAGCTTATTTAAGTCAACCTAGCATTGCATGAGACCTTTGATCAACTGTACCTTTTCCAAACCGATATCTGGATCTCAAACATGGCTCCAGTTTAGATGTGTCTTCCCCCAGTGGGCATCCTAGGAAAGGACATTTCTTTCTCTATAACAAATTCAAAGCAAGAAAGGGGAATCCTTCCCGAAATACTAGCTGCACTCCATTTATTTCACACTGTTTCTTCCCAGAGGGTTAGTGGGGTCAATATGGGCTTCTCACAGGCAAGCCAATCACACTCTTTGTGACAGGTACAGTGACCCATCACCAATGAAGTACACCCATTTATCATCATGCCACAGGCAGAAAGTCAACAGGTGGCAATTGACTTTACCATCGCGCATTATCTAGGTTATTACGTGCCACTGATTGAAAATAAGTATCACACGTGACATTTCTGGAAGAGACAATGCTGCCACTCCGTCAGCCTGCATGAATGCTATCTGTGATGCCAGTGGCTGCTCAACTGATGTGTCCTGAGGATCACCTGTTGCACATCAGTTGGTTGCTACGGATTTCAGTGACATGTGGCAAACAGGTAATTCACATTTGAGCTGCGTGTATTCCTGGGGATTGGGATAAAAAATATAATCACCCATAACTTCACAAACTCCCCCTCCCCTCACGATCACCACTGAAAATATGCATATATAGACTGCCTTTAGCATCTTCAATGAAAATGTCTTAAAATAAGTATCACATGTCTATGTACACAGGAGTTCTACCAGTACTCCTCAAAGATAATGTGCAATATCATAGTTGCCTTTCGCACAACATCACTATGCAGTGGGCTTATGTGTAGACTTAAGCCCTTAAGATTGCCCCTTTCCTCCTCCAGGGTTGGATACAAAGCAAAGCTCAGGGTCTGCATGCCTGGCCAACTAGTGGCCTCATGTTTTACCTCAGATGACAGTTTGGTTGCTCACTCACAGTTGTTGGACAGTGCTGCATCAATGATGAATAGTTGATAATGCCGCTTTCTATATATACTATTACGAAATACCACTGTTGCAATACCAAGATGTTTTTCCCGGCTTGCATTCATAATAGTATAATGCATGTTCATAGACATCATTCACCTATTTGTCTACATATTCCATCATACAACAACAAACAGCATTAACTCATACTTGAAAGTTGTAATAACCTTAATACTCCTCAACCTCATTGACACACAATGTGGTACACCATGCCACCCAACCATCACACTCCAAAGGCCATATCCTTGACCTCATCTTCTCAACATCACCAACAATCAAATGCAAAACACCAATACTCCATCCGTCAGTTCCTGCTCAGTGTCTTGCAAACAAACTGAGGTCAACCCAAAAGAGAAGACAAAACCTTTAGTTCCTTCAAATACTTCTCCATCAACAACCTAATGCTTTCACTCAACCCTTACCTTTAGACAATCAAGCACAGCATTATCCCTGCCTCACCTTCCTACCACATACTCCACGGCCTAGTGCAATACCATCAAATTAATCTTCAGTAAAAATAAAACAGAAAAGCCAACAGCACATTGACAACACCAAGGCTGCTTTTCCTCTTATGCCCACCCCTTCTTGCAATGTTCTTTCTTCAACTTTCAGAGACATGCTTAACTCCTTCATGGCCACTTGCAATAAGATGATGACTTACTCTCATCATTTATCAAGATCCTCTGCAGTGAAACTCTCTGACCCCTTCTAACCATTGTCAACACTTCCCTCATTCACAATGTCTTCCTATATAACCTTCCAAGAAAGGCCACTACACTAGACTCGGATGTCCCTGCCAACTCCCAGTCAATACTCCATTTACCCTTCATTGGCAACATTGTCAAAAAAGCATTTAGGGTTAACTCTTAGATCCCATCAATGTAGGGCATTTCCTGCACGAAAACAATTCTGGCTTCAGATCATGCTGCAGCATGGAGACCACTACCTTACACATCATGGGGCAAACATTGGTGTCGACAGTGTGTCAGTGTTTGCCCCTGGGGTGGAATGTCCACAGATCCATAGATAGACACATGCAGTGCCTAATTTGCAAAAGCATAAATGTTAAGGCTCAAAGTTTTGTTAAGAAGTCTACGGCTAGAGCCAGGGAATGTTGGGGGTGATGAATATCAAGGCTGCATATTCTTGATTGTACCTTTTTCCACCACAGGCACTCTCTGACTGTTTAATTCACTCTTTCAGGTTCCTTGTCATCCCTGTTTTCTTTCTTCCTCACTGCTATTCCATCTTGCTCTTTCTCCTTCTTTTCCCCTTTTGCATTTTTCTCTGTCTTGCCCTGGATCAAAATCTGATGAGGAAATAGAAGGTCCAGTCCTCAAAAACGGAGAGCAAGAGGGCCAGAAGGATACACTTTTGCTGGGCGAACCTCTGATATTGAGCATGGCTGCTGGGAGAATCCTGGCCAGAAACACAGTACCCCTGGCTCTCCCTACAGCACAAGAGGGACCTGAAGGCAGCTCGGCTGACCCTCCCACACACGAGCAACAAAAAGGTGGTAAGTATGATCATCATCAGAATATGGTTTCAAAGTGTTGTGCTGCCATGTCACGTTTTATGTGACTTTTTAGGATCTGTATTATATATTGTCCTGTAATAAGTAAATTTAACAAAAGGAGGTGCTTCTAACAAAGCATATTTAGTCTGTTGTGATTTCTTTAAGATCTCTTCCAGGCATCACGAAGGAAGGTCTCGGACCGCTTATCAAGGTGGCATACCTTAATATTTGAAATACCTCTCCTCTACAAGGATTACCTTATTTTCTTACTAAAAACCCGACTGCTTATTTGCAATCTGCCACACATGGTGGCAAACTCACAATTTGGAGCACCACTCCTCTACAAGGAATATCCTATCTCCGATCTACAACCGTACAGCACATTTGCATTCCGCCATACACGCCCTGATGAAGTTCCCGAAGCTTGTGTTTTTAAGGAACGAAACCCGTTGGCTGTTGTTATGAGAGTGTATCGATGTCAAATTAAAGGAAGAAATGAAAGAAATCACAACTGACTAAATATGCTTTGTTTCGTGAACCTCCTTGTGTTAAATTTGCTTTATGAATCTGTAACCAGTGGCCCCAAAGGGTGACAGGTGCTGGAGTACTGTGCACAGCCATTCTTAATACGACAGCAGTGACATAGTGAGGTGCTATCTATTAGGTCCCCCACCTTGCATCGTCTTTGTTCTGTAAAATGTGTTTGAATGATTGTGATTTTGGCACGTGTTAGAAATGAGGGTCTCTAGTTGTCAGAGGTAGGTACTTTTATCCAAAGAGGGACCCTTGCTTCTAGTCAGGGTAAGGGGGATACACTTCTAAAATAACCCCTGCTCACCTCCTTGGTAGCTTGGCATGAACTGCCAGGATTATCTCAGTGGCAATGTGTAAAGCCTTTGTGACCACATACAGTAATACAGTGAAAACACTACAAATGGACATCACACCAGTTTAGAAAAATAAGTAATCTTTATCTAAACCAAACAAGACCAAAATGACAAAAATCCACACTAAAGTAATACAAATATGACTCTCAAATGGTAAAAATTGTTCCGTTCAAAGCAAATTGCAGATGCACCACTTATCACACAAAGTACTTTGGATGTGTCGTGCACACAAACAAAAGGGACACCAGGGAAGGTGATGCGTCCGTTTCTTATACTCAGGGAAGGTGATGCGTTGGTTCTTTCCTACGGGGAAGCTGATGCATCGGTTCCTTACTGCTGCACAGGGGAGGTGATGCGACGGGCTCCTTACCGGAGAAGAGGTGATGCATCGGTTTCTTACTGCGTAGGTAGGTGATGCGTCAGGTTCTAACTGCGCCCCCCAACGATGGGACAAACCTGGCGCCTTGATGTGATGCGACGATCTGGGACAATGCGTGGTTTTTTGCAGCTGCACAACAGGACTTGCGTCGGAATCGGTGCAGTAATCTCGGACTTCGGGGATCGGTGCACTCGAGGCAATGTTCAGCGATTTCTTATGCCGCGGGCAGGCGCTGCGACAATTTCTTCAGCGATGCGTACAAAACAGGTGCGGATGCATTGTGCGTCTCGAAGTTGTGTTACTTTTCCCAACTCCCAGCAGCAAACAGCCTGCAGAGGTCCAAAACAAGAGCAGGCACCTCTTAGCAGGTCAGAACTCCCAACAAGGAAGTTCAGGAGATCTTCCTCAAGCAGGGGACACAGCAAACAGTAAAGTCCTTTCTCCTTTCCTAGGCAGCAAGTAGCCACTGCAGGCCAACCCCAGACAGCAAACAGCACTGGGGCAGTATTCCTCTTCAGTTTCCATGGCTCTTCTCCTGGCAACGGTTCCTCTTGATTCCCAGAAGTGATCTAAAAGTATTGGGTCCTGGCCCCTCTTTTTATACAGTAAACCTCTTTGTTCTCTCCTGGCCCAGGGCTCTGAGTCCAGTCCAAACCAGTTCTGGGGGGCACTTTGCAAGTGCACAGCAACCTCCATTGTCAGTGTGAGCCCTGGCTCCAGACACACCACAGGGGGTTGGAGCCATCATTGTGGAAGGAAGGCACAGCGCTATTCAGGTGCAGGTGCTACTCCTCCCACCACTCCAAATGCAGACCACACCTATTCAGCATAGCGCTGACTCATCCAGACTCTCTGGAGGCACTGTAAATCCCCAGCCCCTGTCACTCCAAACCTGACAGTCAATACACATCCTAGCAGAGGCACACCGGATGACTAAGGAAGAAAATACCTACATTCTAAAAGTGGTATTTTCAAACACAGAATGTAAAAATCACCCTCACTAAAAGATGCATTTTAACATTCTGAGTTCAGGCATACTAAACTTTATTTTCCTATCTGGTTCCCAGGGGCAGTTATGCTTATAAGATGTTAAAAGCAAACTCCCCATTCTATCCTACGGGAACAGATAGCCTTATAATAGTGAAAAACTAAATTGGCAGTATTTCACTAACAGGACATGCCACACACATCAGAGCATGTCCTCCCTTTCACATACACTGCACCCTGCCCACAGGGGTATCATGGGCCTACCTTAGGGGTGAATAACATGTAAGAAAAGGGAAGGTTAAGGCCTGGCAAGTGGGTGCACTTGCCAAGTCGACATAGCAGTACTAGACTGCACACAGGCTCTGCAATAGCAGGCATGAGTTACAATTAAAGTTGCTTATGTGGGTGGCACAAGCAGTGCTGCAAATCAGCCAATTATGGAAACACCAATCCATACATACAATTTACAGGGAAAACATATGCACTTTAGTACTGATCAGCAGTGGTAAAGTGCCCAGAGTCATAAAACCAACAAACATAGGTCAGAAACAGAAGGTCACAAAGCAAATAAACCCGCTGAAAAAGCCAGGTGTTACAGCACGAATAACAATATATTTATATTGGCTCATAGGAAATACTGACATCATTATTATCATATTATCTTATTTGAAAGATGAGCGACGTCATGTTATGAAATGTGCATAACCCTTATGATGTATGATTTTTAGAGGTACAGATCTGAGGTAGTTTCATATGCGAGAATGAGGGGGTATGTCAGGTTATTGAGATGAAGACTGCATAAAACTCTTGTGTTTTGGTGGTGTCTGGGATGTCTACAACAAACCATTCTGTGGAATGAACATTTATGAGAATGAGATATAATGCTTGTTCTGCTGGTAGTTGTTATTTTTATTTTTGGCTAGTATTCTGTATGTATTGTGTAATCCTGTGGCCCATAGTATGAAAAGCATCCAAGACTTCAAGGAAGGGCAATATTATAAGTGTTGTAACTTCTCTTTTGCAACCACAAATAAAACTGTGCTTGGTTTCACCTCTATATCCCTGTGTTTCCGATTTAAAGTTGGGTGGTAACATAAAATCCACTAATGTATGGAGGCAGTGGCAAACTTGCAAACAAATTATAAAGATTATTTTCTTGCCAATTTGGATGGTATGCTGGAGGGAATCCATCCTGTGGCTTTCTCTTTTTTCATCCAGAATTCGGATTATGCTACATCACCAGCTAACTATTCATCTATCCCTACATATTTGTAATCATTACATTAAAGGAATTGGAGTGTTTTATGCCAATAATCAGGAAGGTATCGTGTTTTTCTTAATGCGTATGTGGAATACATCTGTGTGTAACTTGTAAATCATTGCAACAAATCCAAAGCCAATAGAAAAAGTGCCATTACCAGAAGATTATAATATGGAATGTCGAGGCTAGGAAAATCAAGATGCACTAATATAGTGAGCAGAATATTTAGGGACAAAAGGTAACTGCATACAGCTGAAGAATAGATTGACTATTCCTAACTGCACATCGATGCATCTTCAGCCTAGGTATAGAAAATCTATACTTATCTTCAATATTGTGTCCCTCGATATTGTGTCCACGATAATTTGTGCCATCAGGACCCCTACCTTGATATTCCAGACGCCCACCATTACAAAACAATATGTAGCAACTATTGGTGATTTGCTTAAGATATGATTAAACAAACAGACAATGTTCCCTTTGGGATGGTTTTTAACTTGTAAAATAATGAGAACAGCGCCAAGAAATAACTGTATGTTTTAATTGATTAACTAAGAGATTCTAAGGTGACGATACCCAATATAGGCACAGTGAGCAAATGCAAGGGTGCAAGTTGTGAAAAATGTGTACAATTAAAATCGTGGAGTGTACATGGATAGACTGATTGCTTTTGATCTTCAGTCACTCTGTCACTGTCATGTCGACATTCTGACCCCAAAGCAAAATAGGCAGGGTCTTCCTAGAGGCAGTATCGCAATAAAAGCCACCACAGAAAAGTCAATAAGCGAAGTGGCATTCCAAAGTTAGGGGAACCGGCAACCCAAGTTGGAAACATCAACTGTTTAAGGATGATTACATCCATGTAAGAACCTGAGAAGAAAGTGGGAGTTGAAAATGACCAAGTCCGTGAGTAGCACACAAGCTGCAATAGGTCAACAATACTCTGACTTGTTGCAACTTGTATCTTACCTGATGATCTCATGACTGCTTGGTGCACGGTTGTTCTAGATTCTTTATGTATTGTCACCTATTATCATATTTAAGAAATCATAAATATAATTATGGGTTTGCTCTCAATAGAATATAAGTTGAAAATAATTACTAATGGAACATTGCAGTTTAATTTTTGTACACTATATTCTAGTTCCCTAATGGCTTACTGTGTTAGCCATGTTTGTTTTATGGAGTAAAACAGTGGTTTTTAGCCTGTGGTCCTGGAACCCCTAGGGATCCCCCATGCCTACTCAGGGGTGCCTGTGACTGCTTAGAAAATTAAAGAATATAAATATATTAATAAGGTGCATATAAATAAATAAGCAAAATTGAAAATTTGAAAATTTGAAAATGTTCTGTAAATGTTAACGAATTTGAAACTGGAAGCTAAAAATTGATTTGTGAGAGCAGCCAATCAGAATATAGTATGGACGATAAATATTCTCAATTGAATTTGGGAATACTCCAACCTTACCATTGAAATTAAAAGTTTGGTGATTTTATATCTGTTTGTGAATTAAATTAAATATTTCATCATTTGTGTATTTGCCTGATAAATGCTTATTTCCCTTTTTTGTGCATTATTTTGCAGTTCAAATCATTGAACCCACTTAGGTCAGGAGCCCCGGATTCCACTAATAATTCTATGGGGACCCCAGATTCCAACAGTGATTCAGAGGGGTCTCCAGTTTCCAATATTGATTATATAGTGGTCCACAGAATTCAAATGGTTAAGAACCACTGGTCTGAAATATGATTAAAACACTGATTGGACACTGTGAAGCCCTATATATACATATACTATTTGTATAGTAATAATCTGATCTAACATCATTTGTACTTAAAGATGTTTCTAAACATAGCCTGTTTTATGTGCATTCTGAAAAGAGGTTGAAAGTAAAACAAAAGGTGGACGAAGCATTAAATATGCGGTTATGAAGAAGGCGTCAGAGTGAGATGTGTTTTTTGAGTCTCTCTGGCACCACCGACTTTTAGCTGCATAATTGCTGCCCGGTGCCGAGTTCTCCTAGCGAGGGTAACATAATGGGGGCACGGTAAACACTCCCTGCCCTCCTTGCTGGCAGGAAAAGGTCATGTAAGCAAGATTTATTCCGGATAATGGTGGATCAAGTTCGGGCTTTGTAGCGTGGAGCCGGGACCTGTGACTCCTGGCAGGAAATCACAACCAGCAAAAGCCCCGACTGCCCCCAGGCCAAACAAGCAAAGCCAGGGTCTGTGTCAAGAACTCGGAGGGAGCTACAAGGTGAGCCCGACCGTGAGCGGGTGAGAGTGTGCGTCTCGGGAGGCAACACCCGGGTCCTCCGAGGCCTGTGAGAGCATGATACAGACAACTGGTGAGATGAGCCGCTGGTGCGTCGGACCACGAGACGCGAGAAGACGGCAGCAGTGTGGAGCGATCCGATGGCCCGCTCCTGCCTGAAGACCTGAGATTTGGCGGTCGCGGTACGAGGGGGGCCGGAACCTGACAAGTGTCCCCACCAAGGAGTTCCTTGGGCCCAAGACAGACATTCCAGGCCTCATCGGAATATTCACCCAGGCAAGAAAGCCCTCCGGCTGACAACGGAGTGGGGCAGACTCGGCAAGGCCAAGGGAGGTATGCGGCTGATGTGGCCCTTGCCCAGGCCCCCGGGCATATAACGCAACCACAGGAGAGATGCATAGGGCACAGGTGGGCTCCGCATGACGGACCGGCCTGATGTCCCTCTCCCGCTGCTGACCAAAAGACTCGATCAATAACTTGGAAGAGCAAGGAAGACCTTGGGAGAGGTCGGGGCCCTCCACCGTGAGTGACAAGCAAACAAGGGGAAGCATACCCGAAATGAAGCAGTGCTCATTAAGGTGAGGCAGATTGCAGTGGACGCAGCAGTGCAATAAGGGGCCGGTTGGCACACGGATCTCTGCACAGGCACGACAGGGCCTCAGACGGAGTGGCGGGGACTCGGGCCTGCAGCGCGGGGGACCTGCCCGCAGTGGAGGGGTGTTGTGCCTCTTCCTGGCAGATACTGGGATTTCGGCATGGTCTCTGCGCCGTGGCCCGCCTCACTATTAGACCCCAGCTAAACGCACAATAACCAAGATGGCCCATTTTGCCTGACGTCTGGTACAGACTGCCTGCAGTTGGCCCTCTGGGACTACGGGGGAAGACCAAAACACTTCCCACCAGGCCCAACAAAAGTCGTGAAGAAATAGATTGTCCTGCCTGAGGGCACTACTAATGAGAGACTGTGCGGGGCATAAAGAGCGGGGAAAGACAAGCCAGAAACTTGAGTGTGTTATCCCCTTGCCCCTCAGACCCCAACAGCCAACACCAAAATAACTACAGCACTCATGGCTACGGCCAGAATTAAAAAGGATCGGTCAGTAAAAGACATGTTAGTAAAACAGTCTTTGGCGAGCGCCACTGTGGGCGCGCCTACAGGGGCGAAGAACACAAAGAAGGGCTGGAGGCCTCAGATGTCCCAGCGACCAAAGCCTTTATGAGCACGCTCTTCTGCTCTCTACATGAGGACCTGCTCTCAATGCAATCACAACTCTCTGAAGGACGTAGAGAAAGACCTGAACGAGTTTGGGGAACGTGTCGCATCCCTGGAAGAGCGAGAAACGAACAGAGATGAAGAACTGAATATTATGCAGCAAGAAATTCTGCGACTACGCGAGCAACATATTGAATTGCAAGCAACCGTTGAGGACCTAGAAAACCTCTTGCAAAGAAACAATGTATGCATCAGAGGTGCGCCATCCCAAGCAGATTGAGAAGACATTTGCGAGTAAATCATTGCTATCCTTAAGCAGGTACCAGGAAACGAGTGCCCCTCAGATATCCAGATTGACAGGGTGCACTGAGTGGGTCTGCCTAAAAATAATAAAGCACCCCCGCCAGGCATTCTGGTATGTGTACATGATTTCCAGATCAAAGAATCCATCATCTGCCAAGCCAGGAATGCTCATTCTGTACAGTTTAGAGGCCACATGCTACTATTCTTCCTGGATCTTTTCCTAACCATGCTCTTCAAACGAAGGGAATTCCGATCCGTCACCACGCACCTCAGAGAGAAAGGGATCTTGTACTTTTGGGGACACCCTTTTCGCATTATATTTCGACATGAAAGCAAGCTATGGCAGATCAAATCCCTAAAAGAAGCACTAGAGGTCCTGGGTCTTACAGCAGAGCCACCCCAGAAAGAAGGTGAAATCAAAAGACCCACGTTGGCGTAGAATCAGAGGACCCTCCACTAGCCACAGTACTGACCAGTAAACAATTGCTAATGAAAGCAAAGGCCAGTTCAGCGGACTGTCCAGTTTCCCCCTGACCTGTATATCCTTGACACCAGGCATCATCACAGCGGTTGGTGCCAGAGGACCCCCTACAATCCGTCAGTTCCTCCCTGAGAGTCCACCAGTCGACTCGAGTTGGCTCAAAGCCATAATAATGACAGAAAGAAGCCGGCGCACTCCCCAGAGAGTCCTCTGACTTTGACGAACTGACGTCGCCCACTGAGATAAGAATGTTTGTCTGTTCTCATTGGGAGGGGTTTTTTGGGGTCTGTTTTGGGTTTGTTCTCTTTCATTCTTTTTCATTTTCTCCTTCGCACCAATGCCTGCTAATTGAATATAGTTGGCAGGGCAAGGGCAACTTCAGAGCAACCAGAACTAGCGTCATACAGTGCCTATACAAGACAAAGCGTTTACCCTCTCTTGCTTACAACTGATGAGAAAAACCCTAAAAATTGTAAGCCTCAACGTCCGAGGCCATCACCACCCCATGAAGCGCTCAGCGATTCTGTCCCTCCTAGAGAATTCCCAGGGAGACATTTGCCTCCTACAAGAAACTCACCTCCTAAAGTTAGACGTCCTTCACATGCACTCCCAGCGGTTCCCCCTCCAGCTATGGTCATCCAACACGTCCCAAAAGACTAATGGGGTTGCAATTCTATTTAGAGCGAAATTTAGTGGGAAGATAATTTCTACAATAGCAGAAATCAAGGGGCGGTTACTGACAGTCAGGATCAGTGGGAGGCCCTGCAATATACACTTGCCAACATATACACCCCGAACACACAACAAGAGCACTTCATACACAAAGTCCTCGGAGAGACTAGGGCATCTACTGATGCAGCTGTTTTGGTGGGAGGGGATCTCAATCTGGTAATGGACACAACCTTAGGTCGCTCAGGGCAGTGGCACGCGCAAACAGGGTCCTTCTCGGCAGAGGGCCTGCGCTGGCTTTCACACCACAGATTTCACAATATTTGGCGAAACCACCACAAAGAGACTACACACTACTCATCAGCTTATAAAATGTATGCGCGTACAGACCATTTCTTAGCTTCATCAACGCTAGTCCCGAATCTCTCGGACTCTACCATTGAACCACGCTGTTTCAGATCATGCTATGATCACGGTTTCGTTGCAATTAACCTCAAATATTCCTAGCCCAGTGGGATGGCGCCTGAGGGATAGCCTCTTGCAATCCAAAACTACAGAAGAGAAGATCCTCGCACAAATCTTAGACTATTTGACTATCAATGATACAGGGACTACGTCCTTGGCTGCAGGATGGGAAGCACTGAAGCTAGTAGTCAGAGGTGAATCGATAGCGATCTCTGCAGGAGAAAATAAATTACTTACGCTGTGAGAAACGGCAGAGTTTAGACCAAGAAGTAGGGGAGCTGGAAATAATTCATAAGAGAACGGGAGCACCTAGAGTATGGAGGGAATTAGTGAAAAAAAGACTCCTGCTGAAGCGTCTGACCATAGATAGAGCCAAATACTCACTCTTGAGGCTTGGTCACAAATGTTTTCTAAGCAGCGACAAATGTGGGAAAATGCTGGCACAAAGGCTTAGAGCAAAGACAATAGCGACATCGATTCGCTCAACAAAAAATGCTTCTGGTGACATAGTGCATGTAGACCGGGAAATAGCAGGGGTTGTTCCAAAATTGTTATCAGATCCTGTATTCTGGAAAGGACACATTGCAGACATCATCCTGCTCCTATTTACAGGATACACCAGTCACTAGACTACCGGAAGCTATTGCAGAGCAGCTGGACCAACCTATCTGTATCGATGGGGTGATCACAGCAATTGCGCACCTCCAATTGCATAAAGCCCCAGGCCCTGATGGGCTCATGGCACAATTCTACAAAATGTTCTTCCCAGAACTGGCACCTCTACTGACACGACTTTTTAATTCCTTCAAAGAGACAGGCTCTTTAACAGACTCTATGCTGGATGCCTCAATATCAGTTATACTTAAACCAGTGAAAGACCCGACATAGAGCGGCTCCTACAGCCCCATTTCTCTGTTAAATATAGATGCCAAAGTATTCGCTGGAATCTTGGCAGCCCGGCTGAACTCACTGATGGCGGGACTGATAGATCCTGACTAGTCCGGCTTCATCCCCACCCGGCAAGGGGGAGACAACACGTAGAGGCTGTTACATCTTATGGACTTCATACATAGATCGCGTAGAGAGGCGGTGCTTCTATCCATCAACGCCGAAAAAGCGTTTCACCGGGTGAGATGGTCCTGCCTCTTTGATGCGCTGCGACACTTTGGATTCGGGGAGGGATTACATTAAATGGTTACGTTGCATATACCGCACTCCAAGAGCTTTTGTTTGGGTCAATGGTGTGTCCTCGAGCCGATTCCCCATAGCAAGAGGTACCTGTCAAGGATGCCCTCTATCACCGCTCCTCTTTGCACTTTACCTAGAGCCGTTTGTTCAAAAACTCCACGACGACCTGCAGATCAAGGGTGTCCAGTTTGGGGCGGACACTCATACTATCAGTTTATACGCTGATGAAGTGATCCTCTCACTAACGCACATGCAGACGTCTCTACCGGCACTGCTAGCAGACCTAGAGAGCTTTGCGGAGGTTTGGGGATTTAAAGTGAACCTCCGTAAGTCGCAGATTCTGAACCTCTCGGTAAACCCTGGCCAAAAGGACCAGTTGAAAAGAACACTCCCATTTACTTGGGCATCACGTACCTAGGCATCTCTCTGGCCCCCACCATAACCAAGACGTTGACTTTAAACTACACGTTCCTTGTCGAGCAGACAACATAGGCCCTAAGCAGCTGGAGTCGACTGGGACTAGCCTGGTTTGGTAGGGTGGCGGCAGTTAAGATGATGGTCTTGCCATGCATCTTGTATACCTTCCAAACCCTTTCTCTAGCTCCACCCCCGAAAGCTATCCGATCTTTGCAACTTGCCATTAACAAATTTGTCTGGGGAGGCAAGAAGCCCTGCATTGCTCTGGCCCAGATGACACGACCCAACCAAGAGGGCGGAGTGGGACTCCCTTTGGTCCACAGATACCTGCAAGCAGCGCATTTCCGCTATATAATTGAATGGAATCGACCATTATCCGAGAAGCATTGGTACTTTATGGATCAGACGGTCGCGGGAATCAACATTTGAAGGGAGGTCTGGCTCCCATGCAAGCCTCGGACGTGGGAACTGCTGTATCCTCACCAATAACATCTCCTACAATGAAAACGTGGGATAAAGTGGTGTGCGCCAAGAACCTGATGTAATTTCCCTCTCCAATGTCCCCAATCACAGAGAAACCCTGATTTTCTTCCAGGATGTAACTCGACGGTGTTTGACAGATGGTGAGAGCCCGGTTGTAAGTGCATAGGCTCCCTATACGACCCTGACGGTCTGACTCCCTTTGATCAATTGAAACAAGACTACGACTTCCCTCAATCAGATATGTTCCAGTACCTTCAAATACGCCATTGGGTCACAGAACCAACATATCAATCAGCTGCATCGAGAAAGTTGACGGTGTTTGAAAAATGGCTGGTGCGTAAACAAGACGATAACACCTCATATCTGAGCTGTATGCGATGCTGACAAAAAGCACGGAAACGGGTCGCTTCAAGGGACAGCAGCGATGGGAGGAGGCACTAGGACGTGCACTTTTAGGGAAGGAATGGGAGGAAATACACTTTCGAGCTCATCATACAGCACATAACACAACAGGGGCAGAATCAGCATACAAAGTGCTATTATATTGGTACCTTACCCCCGCGTGTATCCTCTGCTGGGACAAAAGTCGCTCTGAAAAATGCTGGAGGGGGTGCGTTCAGACAGGCTCTCTAGTCCACCTGCTTTGACACTGCCCCAAGCTAGAATGCTTTTGGGAGGCTGTTCTAGATGACATAGAAAAGGCATTTGATACTGCAATCCCGCACTTTCCAGAATACATGCTCCTAGGCCTTCCAAAGCCACTGACATTTCCCCTGCGTTCCTTAAGAGGCCAACAAATGGTCCTTGCATTATTGGCTGCGCGACAAGTACCTTTAGCCAGGTGGGGCACTCCGAACGTCCCGGACTATGTGACATGGTTACATAAGCTTTGGTTAACACTAGCAATGGAGCGCATGTCAATGGTGGCGGATCATAAGGAGGAGAATTACATAGAGCTATGGTCTCCATTCATCCAGATCCCATCAACCGAACTGCGGGAAGCCACTTGCCCCCAATATCTACGTATTCTGCGACTCCTCCGAGGAAAACACTGAACTTTGTACAGAAAGTAGCTGGGAGAACAACTCTCTAGATTGATAGGAATAGATAACCTTGCCCACTTGCCTGGACCGATGTTGTTGGGGTGCGGAGGAGGAGGGAGGAGAGGGAGGGGAGAGGTCTTTCATTTAATATTTGTTTTAAGGTTCTCTTCTCTTTTTGTTTTGTTCTTCTTTAAGAGATTCGCTATCGCTGCCAGCCCCTGGGTTGTTGGCTTAAAAGCTGTGTATACTTATCACTATTAATACAGTGCAGACCCCAGGGTTGTAGACACTTAGCTGTGTTTGAAATGTGGATCTTCGAATAAACAGAATGGTTCCAAAAATATGCGGTTATTGGTGAGTCCAGAAATGCACAACAGACTTTGCTCTCTCACGAGCAAACAATAAGCGCTGGATTACATAGTGTGACAACAGAATGACTAATCTCGCCAACTTCATCACAAAAGTTTAACAACTGTTTTTTGTTGAGCAGTAGAATGTTTAGGTTACCGGAGGACGACGGCGGGATAACAGGTACAAGGCAGGCACTGACCAGAAAGACTGGTCATCCCCTTACCGCTTCCCTCCAGGAAGCCTTGGCTAATAACCCAAAGCATATGCATGAGAAGGGAATCCCCCTCTCACATATAGAAAAACGCCTTAGTGAGTGTATCACATAGTCTGTACCACAACACTAAGTCTGTTTTATTTCACCACACCTTTTTTTTAAAAACGGTCCTGAGGAAAGCCAGAACACTCTAAGGCACTGGCTGAAACATGTCGACCATCTGAAGGACGCAGGGGGCAGTAACTCGCCACCCTCACGCGTCCTGTAGCCTTACTTTTAACCGCTGGTGACGGCCCAGTTATTAAAATTTAATTTACCCTCGGGTACTGGGTCCACCACCAAGCCGTTTTAAATCACAACTCACCCAACCTCACTGCACTCTCAGCAATATACCAGCTCCGCTGTAATCAGGCGTCGTAGCACACCCGGGACATACTAGGTGTCACTGGGTGGGCCCGATGATGAAGCATGCCACCAACTAGGTTGGTGGGTGAGGGCTTCATGAATACACCAACAAGGTGCCCGTGACAGAACTAAATTTGAGTACTGTAACACTCTGGTCAACTTAAGCTAGTCCTCTTTGTTTAATCACATATAAACCCTCGGGGACTCGGACTAGCTAACTAGTCCTCTCTCTCCCTCTTGTTACACGCACGCGAATGTTTAGGTTGCGCATTTGAGTGTTATAAGTTTGCTGCTTATATTCCTGGCTTGAAAAAGAGTAATATAAAATGCTAAATGCTCAGAAAATAAAGTCCGTCCGTAATCTGTAGAGTTTCAAATTGTTTACACAAATTTGAGCAAAAAGACCAATACTTCAGTAGTCCAGCGAAGTGTTTTTGTCGAAGCAGAACCTCTGCGGGACCAATTATGCATTAGCAAAATCGGTATAAACGCATGGGTGCAGGAGCCAGAGATTAATACGCCGCCCGTTGAGCAAATGATGTCAAAGGCAGGGCATGTGGCAACAACAAAACCGGTGCATGGTCATTTAATTGGAGTTCCTGTCAATGTTGCACTCTCATCTCAACTATTTTTATTTTAATAAACACAGGCGTGCCTTAGGGAAGGGCAGCATCATCACCCAGAAAGCACTGGCAATGGGGCCTTTATTTAGTTCTTGCTGAAAGGAGGCAGGACCTCCCCCCCTGGTAAAGCATGGCCGGCTGTTTTCCAACCACAAATTACAAGGCAAGTGGAGGAGGGGATGCTAACATAGCAGTATTCAAACCTTCTTCCTCTCCCCTGCCACAAGTGCCACCGACCCAGCTCAATGTAAGTATCAGGTGATATATTCACCATTAGAGTTTTCTATGCCTGGCAAGAAGGAAGGAAAGCGGTGGACTGGCAGTGGTGCCCTCTAGGTCCAAGCTGGCAGTAGACTGTCCTCTTTCCAAGGGCTCACATTGGGCTGCACAACTTGAAAACATTAATGAATTCCAACCTTCAAGCCGCAACAAAGCCACCTTATGATGCCTGCAAGTTCTGGGCTTTTTTTACTTTCTAGATCCCCTACACTAGTACTCTCTACCATCTCATGTCCGTAACACCCATACACTCACATGTTCAAAATAGCATTAGAATAACATCCACTTCAACTTGAAAGACAAGAATGATAACTACCTCACTAAAGTAAATATGTAAATTACATACTGCAAAGTCCTTTCAGTTACAAGCAGGACACAGCCCTGTTTATCTCTGCCAACCATAGTCACACACATGGCTCAATTAAACCTAAACAAAACTGCTATTTCTATAAACTCTTATAATAATCATCATGTTACCTATGTAACACCATTGCTGCTATGTAAAACGTTTCTAATTGAATTATTATTTCTGCTCAAAAAGTAAATATGATAACATTCTAGCATTCAAGAGGAACATGTGGAAAGGCATATGAAAGTTCAGGAAAGGGTGTTGAGAATACTGCAGCAGTGTAGTCTCTGGTTGAAAGCAGAGAAATATGTGTGTTTCTTAAAGAGTTAAAATACAAAAAGCACTCTGGGCAAATGCGATGTTATTTAGAGACGAACGGACCATAAGCTGTCTGTCGAAGAAGCCTCATTGGCTCCTTCAAAGGAAGGGCATTACACCATCTGCCCCAATTAAGGTGGATGCTGTAATGTCCTTTTGATGGGGAGGGAAGAAAGGACAAACAATTACCTTCACAGCCTCGGAGAAAACTTCCATGGTGGTGGATGATTCGTTTTTTTGAGGAAAACACTCCCGCTTTGGGAGTTTGTTTCAGAAATAACAAAAAAAAGGTTTCAAGTCTGGTGAATGGCTGTCAAAACCAAAGGAGACCGAACATGTACTTTTTTTTAAAGTATCTTTATTTGCATTTTTCTTTAATTCAGCACAGGTACAGTTTCAATTTTCAAACAATTGAAACAAAGTCATGATAACACTTTCATTCAGAGGCTCTGGCAAGTGCAACATTGATACATAAACCAGTATAATATACTTCTCGAAATCCCAAAGTCTCAGTCCCGTCCCTCCCCTCTCCCCGCACCAGTCTATCATGTGGCTGTGGTGACCCCGTGAATCTTCTATCGTGAGACCATAGTAATTTATCCACGGATTCCATATATTCTGGAACTTTTTGGGGAAGCCGCGAGCCACATATGTCGTCTCGTCCCCTGTCATATACATGTCCATTCCCTTCTTCCACTCATCTATGGTAGGGCTCTGTGTCGACCCCCATTTGCGTGCCAAATCTCACTTGGCAACCACAATGCCTAATTTAATGAATATTAACTTTGTCTTGGGGAGGTCAACTTCTGTGTGTATGCCTAACAGCACGAATATGGGGTCCATAGGTATCTTGTCACCTAATACATCTCTAGCTCGGTCATTATAGCTCCCCAATATTCCTGTATTTTCTGACACACCCATATCATGTGAAAATAAGTGCCAATTTCTTTGTTACATCTAAGGCAGCTGGGTGCATCTGCCCTCCCAATTCTGTGTAGACGTGCTCTATCGTAGTAAGTCCTATGCAGATGCTTAAATTGGATAAGTCGAAGTCGTGACTTAATGGCTACCTCCCGGGGGTGCATCAATGCAGTTTCCCAATCTAAGTCATCTAGGACGCCCGCGTCTATTTCCCACTTTGCCTTTAATTTCAGGAGGGTGTCTATCTTGTTGTTTATTATGGTCTGAATTGTCGAGGAGACTGCTTTTTCACACATTTCGTCAATGAGGAGTCTTCCCTCTAACGGGACATATTCGGGGAGATCCTCTGTATCAATTTGCTGCGCCCCCCCACGAGTGAGCCAGCTGCAAATATTTATAGTATTATTTCTGTTGCAGTTCATACTCTTTTAGGAAGAAGGAAAAAGTGGCAAGTTCCTTGCTATCTAGTATATCTTTGATTTTGGAGATACTCAATAGATCCCACCTCTTAAACCTGCTCAGTTTTGCACATTCTTTGAGTCACTCTCCCACCCAGAGAGAGGTTTCTCTTGTAACTCGATTATTAGCACTTTATTTGTCTTTTCTGCTTTTTTCCATGCGGTTATCACCACCTGTGTGGCTGTTAATAGTTTTGCAACTCCCTTCCCTCCATAGAGGTAATATGTGTGTGGGCGTGTTTCAAATTGTATGCCTTCCAATCCATATGTGGGGTGATCTCCCGACATATGTTCCCAGTCGTTGACCACTACTAAGTAGGCAGCCCAGTAGTATGCCCTAATATCTGGTAATGATATACCTCTGTTGTACTGATTACGTTGCAACGTGTCTAGAGCTACTCTAGGGGGTTTCCCGTCCCTGGGAAATGTTTTGTAGTGGTTCATCTATCTTGATAAAAGCTTCTTCTGGGATTGGATAGTACATGTTCTGGAGGATGAATAGGAATTTTGGCAGTATTATCATTTTATATAGTGCCGCTCTTCCTAGTAGTGTCAAGGGCAGCGTTTTCCATCTTTCTATGTCAGTGCTAAATTCTTTGAGAACTCTATAGAGGTTACGGTTTAGGGCTTCTGTTTTATTGGTGGTAACTTATATGCCCAGGTAGTTTATTCCGTCATTTTATACTTGAAGCCGGCTCATATATTCAAAAGGTCCCCAACCTTGTTTTGCTGGATAGAGACAGGATTTCTCCCAATTGTTTTTTTACCCGGCATGTTTGCCGTAGCACTCAAAGCTGTCTAAAATCCTCGGGAGCGTCACCCTGGGGTTTGTAACATAGAGAAGGATATCATCTGCATATAATGATATGCGTTCATCATTGATCCCATTTTAATCTCTCTGGAAACCTGTCATGTCCTGATGTACTCGAATGACGCACGCGAGGGGCTCTAATACGAGAGCAAAAGGAAGGGGAGACAAGGGGCATCCCTGTCGTGTCCCACTCTATTGGGAATTCCCCAGAAATTGCTCCATTTACCCGTACCCGAGCCATTGGCTGCTCATATAGAATTGCCTAAATTTCCATTGCCTAAATTTAGGGCCCAATCCTTATTTTTCTAGGGTTAACATGAGAAAGGGCCAATGAACAGTATCGAATGCTTTTTCTGCATCAAGTGATAATAATAAATGTGGGCCTGCTCTGTTACTTGCTACTTCTAGCCAATTATCTAGTCTCCGTAAGTTTAGTCTTGTGGACCTCTTGGTCATGAAGCCGGATTGGTCACGATGGATAAGGCTGGATATGAATTCAGTAAGCCTACTGGTTAATACGTGAGCTAGTATCTTCATTTCAGTGTTGAGGAGTGAGATGGGTCGATAGGAGCTACATTTCTGTGGTGGCCTATCTTTATTAGGCAGTGCCACTATTGTGGCTATTCAAAGGTCTCTTGGGAGGCTGCCCCCAGTTTGCGCTTCAAAGAACAGATTCAGAAGATGGGGGCTACTTGCTACTTCTAGCAAATTATGTAGTCTCCGTAAGTTTAGTCTTGTGGATCTCTTGGGCATGAAGCCAGATTGGTCACGATGGATAAGGTTGGATATGACTTTCGTAAGCCTACTGGTCAATACACGAGCTAGTATCTTAGTTTCTGTGTGGAGGAGCGAGATGGGTCGATAGGAGCTACATTTCTGTGGTGGCCTATCTTTATTAGGCAGTACCACTATTGTAGAAGGTTTGAAGGTATATTGGGCGGCTGCCAACAGTTTGCGCTTCTAAGAACAGATTCAGAAGATGGGGGCATAATAGTGCCGCATTTTGCTTAAAGATTTCCAGTGGTAGTCCATTTGGACCCAGAGTTTTCCCGGGTTTCAAATTGCTAATGGCTTCTCTGGCTTCCTCAGGTGCTATCTCTTCTTCCAATATTTGAGCTTGCTAATTTTCTAACCTGAGGATCTCAATGGCCGCTTGGTATCTTTCTATTTGTGATGGCTCCGCCAGGGAACGCTTTGCGTAAAAGGCCTCGTTATAATGAGCAAAGGCATTGGCTATCCCTATGGGCGTTGTATGTGTTTGCCCATCTTCTGCTTCTATCTGGGTTACCCATCTATTGTCTAATTCTTTCTTACTAAGTCAAGCAAGTAGTCTCCGGTGTCGTAAAGGCGCCGGTATATGGCTTGTATAGCGTGTTGCACGTCTTTCCTGGCCAGAGCCAAATATTCCTGTCGGAGAGTTCGAATTCTCCATATCAATGAAGGGTCATCGCTCGTTAGGGCCTGCATTTCAATCTGAAGGAGTCTAGATTCGATCTCCGCTATCTCTTCTGTTTCCTTACCTTTTTTATGAGCTATTATATTCTGGGCTCTGTCTTGTAGGTTGACAAACAAGACAGTTCGAAGGAGAGAGTCCAAGGGAATGAATTTAAAGACCACTAAGGATTATATCCCCAAACAACTATTATCAAACATGGAAATCCTAGGGTCTGCACAAATACCAGAAGTGCCAGTAAGCGAAAATACAAAAAAGCAGAAAAGCAACAAAACACTACCTCCAAGTTGTAACCTTAACCAGTGCGGTAGTGGTCAACCTATTTGGTAAGAATTGATAATCAAAGTGCATCTAAGGGCAGATCCCTTTCAGGACGTAATCCCTCACTCACCAATGGTGACATGCTTCATCATAGGGACTCTCCTCCAAAAGGAAAATCCTAGTTCCTTTGGGGGCTACAACCCCCTCACTGAGAGGGAGGAGCTCAGGGATGTTTTGTTTTTGGTTTGTGAGGATCGACTAAATCCACATATGATGAGCAAAGATGTATGAGTGAGGATGCAGCGCAAACAATAAAGAATTGGTGAATGTGTGAAAACAAGTGATAATTAAAACTGGCTAGGAGGCATCAAAACCATACTTTAATCAAGAGATGCCTACTGTCAGGGTTAAAAAAGCAGTGCACCTGCGGTATGGATTTAAACCACTATGGTGTAGGTTTAGGTGGTCAACATGTTTCAGCCCTAGAAGACCCAAACTGGATCAGGCTTTCGTCAGGACCTTACAAAAAAGCTACTGCCAATAGTAAAGTGAAAAAGAAACTGAAAAGGATATGGGGCCAGAGCAATGTCATTGGCCTTTATCACTGGCGCTGTGAGACAATGGCTTTAAGCTTCTGCACTTCTTTTTCCCCATTTAAAAAAACTAAAATTTTATTGAGATATGCTATGACCTCTTTATGTAGTCACTGCAAATGTTCTCATGCAGGATAATTAATTATATGTACACTTGGCATGTTTCACAAAGTGGCATTTTCATAATTCCCATTAGTGCAATGGGAAGGATTACAATTATTGTGATTTTACCTCTGCTTGAGGGCTTGGGATAGTAAATAGGTGACTGATTTGCAGTGTCTGGACATTTGGCATCAGCAACTCAAATATTTGCGGATTGCATTAATTTTGCCTTTATTTTAGGAATTTGTACCCAGTTTTATTACGTCACTTTATGTGATGGATAATGGCGGCAAAATAATTTTTTGCTAAGAGAGGCAAAAAAGCTTACACTATTTCTTCCAGTTCTGACTTCATATGTTGGTATGTTCCTGACACCTGGTGTAACTTAGGTATGAAAAAGGTCTGTAAAGTCAGGGTCGGAGACAGGAAATCATTTTAGGTGTTTATTCTAAGTAACACGGCATCAGCAAAGTAACGCCTCCGCTCTCTCCTCGACATCAAACCAACTCCCCCACACTCTAGAATCTCCCCTCTCTCGTGGACAGTGTCACGAGGAACACAAGTAAAGCACGAGATAAATAATACATCACGACATAACACATCTTCCCCTTACACAATAATCAAAACAAATGGCAACAAAACAAAAAAAACTAAGATGCAACATCTCAAAAATAATCTGACATCCATTTTGGTTTAGATCGAGTACGTTTGGTACTACAACTTGGTCCCTCAGTAATGACATGATCACTCCCATGAACCCCATCAGATGACAATTCTACATTGATTTGCTGTTCACAAGAAGATGATTCTTCATTACCACTATCCCCCGGAATAACAATATCATCATTAAGACAATCATGACCAACATTAACACAATTAGGAGTATCAGAATCAATAGCATTCCCATCCCCCTTTGTAGTAATATCCCACTCTGAATGGGAATCATGTGATCGGTTAATTACCAAAGAAGGAGTTTGGTTAGGAAAATTTGGAGGAGGACAAAAAACAGCAATTCTTTTAAGGTTCCAAACTTTACCATCCGACAATTGGACAGCATTTCTTAAAACCTTCTTAACCTGCAAGGGTTCGAAATACTGACTTTCACCCTTGCTAGTTTTCCAAGGCTTCTTGACCCTGACCCAAGAACCAACTTTTACACAAACATCCTTAGTATTGTGTTTTTTGTTGTACATTTCATGATGCTTGTTGCATTTATTAACTATTCTGGATCTAACAACATCAAAAGGTAAAGCAGTAGAAGTACTTTCCAATAACCCTTCCGGATTGCATTTAGTTCTAGCACCTCGACCTCTCATAACTTCAAAAGGTGTTACTTCTAAGGATTCATGGGGTGTTGTTCTATACATCCACAAAGTCTTGAAAATTTGCACCTCCCAGTCACAACTATTCTGAACAGCCATTTGAATAGAGTTTTTAAGAACTCTATTGAATCTCTCAACCATGCCGTTACCAGAAGGGTTGTAAAGCGAGGTCGTCCTATGTTTAATGCCAGCTCTCTTAAAATTAGGCCTGGGCGGCAAATTCCGTTCCGCTCGCGGAATTTGCGGAATTTGGGTAATTTCGCGTTCCGCGGAGAACGCGAAATTGCCCAAAAATCTGCGTTCCGCGACTTCGCGAAATTTTTCGCTTGTTCGCGTTCTCAATATGCGTGTTCGCGAGATATTTCACCCCGAGCACACAAACAGCGATCGCGAACAGGAAAAAAGTATCGCGAACAAGTAATTCCGCGTGTTCGCGGAATTTCTGCATGTTCGCGGAGATTTTTTACCATTTCGCGGAGATTTGCGTAACGCGATTACGCAAATTCCGCCCACCCCTACTTAAAATATTCTTGAGTTAAATTGGACATGAATTGAACTCCATTGTCAGAGATAATCTGAACAGGTAAACCCTCTTCAATGAAAGTTCTATCGAGAAATTTCAAAACCTCTTGAGAGTCAACTTTGTCAACAACTTTGATTACAGGCCATCTAGAAAAAATGTCAATGAGTGCTATAATGTACTTTTTCTCAATGCCAACCGGACCCATGATGTCAATTGCAATGGTATGCCATGGCTTTTCAGGGATAAAGGACTCACCCAATTTCAGCCTCAAAGTGACTAAAGATTTGTCCGAATTGCAGCAAGGTACACATTCACGCACAACACGCTCAATCACAACATCAATACCTGGCCACCAAAACCATTGTTTGACCCTTGTTTGGTTTTTATAATGCCACTGTGCTCCTCATGGCAAAGTTTAACAATTTTCATTCTCATTGAAAGAGGAGGAATAACTTTATCACCTCTAAAATGTACCCCTTGGTGACAGAAAGCTCATGCCTTCTTTCCCAAAAGGGTTTAAATGCATTAGGAAGCTTACTCTTACTGGGTCAACCACTATTCATGAAAATGATTAACCTCTGCAAAGTGGTATCAAGTCTATAACTATTAGACCATTCAATTTCATCAAAGTTGGACAAACCTTGATTGTGAATCAAAGCAACTTGTTCATCATCCAAATCATAAGAATCACACTCATGCATTTCAATGGGTAGTCTAGACAAGAAATCCGCAATGACATTCTTTTTCCCAGGAACATAAACAATCTGATAAATGTAGTCTTGTAACCTCAACCACAACCTAGCGATTCTGGCTGAGGCATTTAAAATCCCTTCCGTTGTTAAAAGTTTAACCAAAGGTTTGTGGTCAGTACGTATTAAACAAGACCTTCCCCAAATGAAAGATCGGAAATGATCCATTGCCCAAACACATGCAAGGGTCTCTTTTCCAATAACGGAAAATTTCTCTTCAGAAGGAGACAATGCACGAGAAGCATAACCTACAATGTTCTCATTCCCTTCTGGTCCTATTTGAGACAAAACGCCACCCAACCCCTTGTTACTGGCGTCTACCGTGACAATATTGTCTAAATCAGGATCAATCCCTTAAGAGCTGGGGGCTTCTACAATGGCTCGTTTGATGTTATCGAATTCAGACTGACATTCTGTACTCCATAAAAACCTTACTTTATTCTTAAGGAGTTGTCTAATGAAGTACATTCTTGCAGAAAAGTTCCTTATAAATCTGGAATAAAATTCAGCTAAACCTAGAAAAGACCGAATTTCTTCTTTGTTCGTGGGGTTCGGTGCATCGCGAATAGCCTCTATTAAAGAACGTTTGGGAGAAATACCATCTTTACTGATGGTGTGACCCAAGTAAGTGATTGATTTCACAGCGAACTTACACTTACAATGCTCAACCGTTAAACCTTTGGACTCCAAAACAGTAAGGACTTCATCAAGGATTCTATCGTGTTCACCCCTATTGGCACCAAACACAAGAATGTCATCTTGAAAACATCTTACATTTTTAATTTAACCAAATAGATGATACATCAACCTTTGAAAAATAGCGGCAACAGAGGCTAAACCGAAAGGAAGCCTTTTGTACTGAAAACACCCGAAAGGGGTAATAAAAGCTGTTAACGCTTTACTCTCATCTGCAAGGGAAATCTGGTGGTAAGCGGCAGAAAGATCTATAGTGGAAAACCATTCTGAATTTTTCACCAAGGACAACATTTCCGAGATCTTGGGAAGAGGAAATTTATCTACAATAATGTTATTGTTTAGATGTCTAAGGTCAATGCACAACCTTAACTTTCCGTTGCCACGTCTTGCCACAACAATCGGAGAAATCCATTCAGCGGATTCAATACGCTCAATAATGTCCGCTTTGACTAACTTCTCTAGTTTCTTTCTCCACATCATCCCTGAGGAGAATGGGAATCTGCCTCACTTTGTGAATCTTCGGACAAGCATCAGCTTTCAATATGATGCGATGTTCAAAATCATTCAGGTTCCCTATACTCCCACTAAAAACTTTGGGAAATCTTTCTAGTAAACTTTTACAAAGTGAATTGTCTTCGTTAAGTACCATGACCGGGTCTGGACTGTTGGGGTTGAGGATTATATCCAGTTTCCCTTGATCCTTCCAACCTAACACTGAGGGTCCCTTCTTGGCAACATATAGTTTGCTAGTAGTCTGTCTTCTTGAAGACAAAAAGCAATGACCTATACCCAACCATGTCAATTTTTTCACCAGAAAATCCCACTGGTTGAATGTCAGGTTCTAGAAGTTTATTGCCTAAACGTGCCACAAAAAGAGATTTCCACGTTTCTTCATCCACTATCGTACACGGCGAACCTGAATCCGCATACATTTGTACAGAAAAACCACCTATGAGCATGGAACATAATGGCTTTTTAGGAATTTCATCATTGTTGTCATAAATGTTCCAAATAAATAGTTCCTTGGAATCCATGTTTTGTGAATTACCAGAGTCATTAATGGTAAGTTTCTTAATATTATCCTCACATTCGCTAGAATCATAATCAACTTCATCAAGACACTTAACCTTCACTTTCTTTTTCCTGTTACAAACTTTAGTAAAATGGCCCACAATACCACAATTCGAGCATTGTTGCTTTAAGGCAGGAAATGTTTTACACGAAGCTAAATGTGAAGGACTATCACAACGGTAACATCAAAAATTGGTGCTACGGTTGTACTCCTTTTTTTTTTACTGTAGTGTCATTTTTAGATCTAACAGAATTATTAGATTTAGAAGGGAGTGAATTTGTTTTAATTTTGCTAACTACTTCCGCAGAGCTCTCTGCAATAGCAGCGTCGCGTTTAAGTAACTTAGCACTACGACTAGACATTTCCGCCTTTCTTATTATGCTCAGAATATCTTTTAACTCAGCATCACCATTAATCCATAATCTGTCTTGGACAGCAGGATCTTTGTTATGCATTACCACCTGATCTCTGATGAATTGATCGACCAAATGATCAAACTTACAGTCGTCTGCAAGTTTCCTCAGAGCTGAAACATACTCATCAATAGTTTCATTGGCTTCTTGTTTTCTGTGAAAGAAATTCACAATTGCATCAAACACATTAGCGTCCCCACCACCTAAAGCTTTAGTCATCTCTTCATAAGCTTTTAACCCTCCTGGCCCAACAGAATGTAACAAAAGTTTCTTCTTCCTCTCTGGTGTCATTTTCCCGTCTTCGTCGATAGTGTCAATAGAGTTGAGAAAATACCCCTTCCATTGCGACCACTTCATGCATGGATCAGAACCGGCAGGCCAGAATGCTTGAGGAGGCTGAATAGAATAACTTTGACTAGTCATGCTGAAGATCAGCCGAAGGTAATACCCCAAAAAAAACAACAACAAAAAATATATCTATATATATATATAAATATTTGTATATATCTATATATGTATATACAGTAACACACTTGAATTAAAAAAAAAAATTAATTGAGCAAGGAACGTAGAGGTGTGCTAAAAAATTATTTAAAAGGGTAAGGAATGCAAAGGTGTGCACATCACCGAGTTGCTTGAAGAACTGAGAGGATGTGCTGTTACTATTTAAATGAGTAAGGAAGGTAAAGGTGTGCACATCACCGAGTTGCTTGAAGAACTGAGAGGATGTGCTGTTACTCTCATTGAAAAATCTAATGTGAATGGTGTGCACATCACCGTAAGCGTCGAATGTGCACCGCTAAAACAGTAGAAAACAGTGGAACGAAGGAAAATATTTGATGCGCTTCTATTGAGGTGAGCGCATCACCATGAAAAGTATTGCGGTGGTGATTTTGTAAAAATACGGTGGCTCCTTTAAGAAGATCCAAAATGGTGGCACGCTGGGTTCACGCAACGTGAACTTAACGTCACAGCAAGGACTTGACTAAAGGGATAGGCAAACTCTTCTGACGCTCCGAAGAGCGAGACGCGACAGTCAAGGGCGCTCGTGGAGGAACGGTCGTTTTTCAAACGACAACAAGCCAAAAGGAGAGAAATTGTAAGTAAAAGTTCCCTTTTTTTTAAAAGAGGATACGACCTGTCGTATCTTCTGTCTTCAGTGAAAGTAGAAAGGTTCTTTTCTTTGACCGGAAACCACACTCAGAACAGGAACGAAGTTGAACGCTTGTAGATCAGCCATTCAGTAGGAACTTGACACGTGGGTTCTTCCTGTACAACTCGTCGCCAATTGTAAAGTCAGGGTCGGACACAGAAAATCATTTTAGGTGTTTATTCTAAGTAACACGGCATCAGCAAAGTAACGCCTCCGCTCTCTCCTCGACATCAAACCAACTCCCCCACACTCTAGAATCTCCCCTTTCTCGTGGACAGTGTCACGAGGAACACAAGTAAAGCACGAGATAAATAATACATCACGACATAACAAGGTCCCATACGTCAGCCTGGTATCACCAGCCATTGCATACATAGCCGTTTATTGCATACATAGCCCTTTATAATGACTACTTCTGAGAACATATTACTCTCGAGTCTTCGTTGAACTACAACCACCTCCTCTCTTCTTCCTCTTGCCCACTTTGCTCTGCCTTCTACATGTGTGTGAGGGGGGGGTTATTATGTACCTAAAACTGCACGATCTCATGTGTCTACATTGTGAGGGTTTGAAGTGTGAACAAGTTTGTGTAGCTGTGGATAAGCTGAAGTACCGGGTTTTTAGAACCCAGCGGTGCAGGGGAACACACCCTAAGACTTCGGGTTCTTCCTGTTTCAGACCTACAGAAACACAGTCTTCTAGATGAAATCAAAGATCGTATTTTATTGGCTGCAGACCAATCACAGGTATCTGAGAAGTACAACACGATGTATGTTCTCAGGAGACTGCTCCCAACCAAAAACCCGTTCTTTCTTATATACAGAATATTACGCTTCTGGGCAACCGCGCCCCTATTTTACAAGTGGTCATCCACATATTTTAGCTTCAAAGAAACAGCAGAGCCATAATGACAATCCCACATTTTAGTTCATTAAGCATACAGTCATTTTACCCAGCAAGGCTCAGAACCCTCATCAGATAACAGCGGACCCCAATAAAACGGGCACCTCCTGCTCGTAAAACAAGCCATAAAGTAGGAAACAGAGTCAGGTGTGAAATAGCTTAGTCAGAGATCGTGTGCGAACAAGGACTTTATGATGGGTCGAGCCCTGATGCTAATCACATTAGGCCGCGAGAAAAGGAACTGGCCGGACAGGATTGACCTCGGGCAGCGGAGTCAGTTTGCACAGGTCAGAGAGAAGTCACAGAAGGTGTACGTGTCCTTTAGGCCTAGGCATGGCCTTAGTGCGCAGCCTATGTGAGGGCAACCAAAAAATTGCTACTGTTCTAAAATGGAACCCAAGGGTTCAATATGTGGTATCGTATGCACGGTGAATTCATCAGTGAAACATGACGAAAACACTCTTGCATACCGCATTCGACATTTGCGGTTCGCTGATACTGAAGTCGGCATGGTAGGGCCATGCTTCCAACACGGTTCCGAAGTTTACAGTACCACAGACCCTCCTTTTGCCCTTACATAGGCAACAACTATACTCATATTAATCTGAGTCCAGGTCCATATCTACAAAGTCATGGAGATGTTGCTGTAGCATCATTCTATTGCTTAGCTCGTCCCTTGATACAGGTTTCCTTACACATGATGTAACACAGAGGCTACACATTACAGGAGCACACTGTATACATAGACAGAACAGGAAAAGAATGGCTAAGATCGTTCCAATGACTATTAGAATCTTCCATCCCCAAGCTGATATCAGTTCCCAGAACCACCCCATTACCGACCAATCTCCTTTATCCACGTGGATAGATTCGGAAATTTTATGCAGTTTGGAGATGGCCTGATAGATTGTCGGAGCGTTATCTGGTATGAAAATACAACAGCTTGATTGGATAACAGTACATACCCCACCACGATATGCAAGTATGACATCTAGAACCATACGGTTTTGCAACGTCATGAGGCGATCCGCTTGGAGCTCAGCTGTCAAATTACCAAGGGCACCGGCCGTTACATTAACAGTGGATTCAACTACACGAGTCAGTTGTCTCAGGTTCCTACTATTGACCATTGGTCCCCAAAACGGCAGGAAACCCAAGAAAAAGTCTCCTGCTTCCTGACCGGCAGTATCGTCCTTACTAACAACGCCTCTCACAACTCTGGTCTTGTGATAATCAGAGGCAGCAGTAAATGTCGGCGGTAGTAAATTCGCAACATAACACGTGCCCGAGAAATCAGGGGGCAACCATGTATATGCTCGATCATTACAAACAAAGTATGTACCCTTGGCAGCCAAAAACGCAGGGGAAAACTGTGATGGAAAAGTGTACGTTTCAGTACAGTCACTCTTTCCTAGTTGAGCTCTTGGATTTTGTCCATTGCCTTGTAAACAAAGGCGACCCATGTGTGGTACAACCCAAATTGGGGATGAACTTTTGCGCTGTTTCTCGCCCAAACTAATGCTATACCCCGTCGCGTTCCAACCTACATAAGCTCGCAACTCATCCTTGGGAATAGATGTATATGCATCGATATCTCTACTCATATCTGCAACTCCTCTCATCAAGGCTTTATTGTTCGAGTTAAGTCTAGTGGAACGCGGTGGTCGCGGGGAGTAGGTTTCAAGCGCAAAAAGAAACATAGTCTGGAATGCCCATGATGAACCATTATAGCTAAACGGCAGCACTAGATATGGGATACCCTTATCAATGGTATGCGGCATCAAACCACACACCCAGCAATTCGTTGTGTTCATAACTAGTTGGTGCTGGTGCAGGAGTTGAACAAATGAATTGTTTACAAATTCAGAACGTCTAGCTTGTTCGTGTTCAGGCAGAGGGTGAAAAGAGTGTGGAAAAATAGTAGGAGGAGGTGTGGGCTGTACAGTGGGTATAAATGGCACTCGGAAAGACAATAATACACAACCTACAGAAAACATCATTATGCTAGATAGTACAAACAGACATAATACTACAAAACATTTGCTATTCATTATTTTACATATTCTGCTCTTAAAACTTATTTCCTCAGCGGGTCTCTTCATCTCGAGAAACTCCATCCTCTAATCGTGCTGTTCGCGGCAGATGAGTATCTTCTGCTAAGGAGTACACCTGTCAGTTCAGGGAATGCCCTAGACCAACCAGAACCGTTGACCTAACATCGCCGGCTTGTACCCCAAAGTCTTGGCGCCGCGACCCTACAGCTGAACCCGGATGGTGGTTCAAAAAATAAAAAATAGAAAAGTTTCTCAGATGAGAGAGAGCTGCGCTATCCAAAAATATCAAAGGAAAATAATTTTTATTTGTCCAGAGTCCTTGGCCTCAAATTATACCTGTTTTTCCCAGGTACTGTCTGATCTTGAAACAAGAGTTCAGGCTCTGTGGTGTCCAATCGAATTGATGGCGATATAGCTCCTTGCAGAATGTCGTCACTTTCTTGCTCTGAAATTGTTCCCTTTACACGTGCATCGCTAAAAGGCACAAAACGAGGCACAGTCCCAGCCTCAGAGTCAGCGATCCCCTCCTGGACCCACCGATCATACGGTAGGGGCAAAGGGATCCTCTTGCAATGTATTCCGTGTATCCAATTCTTTTTCCCTTTCACTCGAACCGCTGATCTTGTTGATAGAAGGACGAGGTGGGGGCCGATCCAACGGGGCTCATCATTTTTCGTACGTTGAAAATTTTTAATCAGCACCCACGATCCAGGATTAATAGGGTGTCCTGGAGCTTCAGAGGCCTGGGGCAGAGTATCGTGAACCTGTTGGTGTAAGACACGCAATTTAGCCATCAATTCATACAGATAATCAAGCAGTACTGGATGTTCGATTTCACTACATTCTCCGCACACTTGGGAATTCCAGCATTCTGCCATACTGGAGCCAACAACTTACAAATCCCTTTCACACTGATATGTGCCATTCCATGTGCCATCGTAACCACTGGAAGCACATATGCATCAGGTAACAACCATCGCCGGTGTTCTGACAAATCAACCCAACAACCATTTTCATCCAATTTACCCTTCATTCTGCCATACTGGAGCCAACAACTTACAAATCCCTTTCACACTGATATGTGCCATTCCATGTGCCATCGTAACCACTGGAAGCACATATGCATCAGGTAACAACCATCGCAGGTGTTCTGACAAATCAACCCAACAACCATTTTCATCCAATTTACCCTTACTTTCTTTCCACATACTCAATTCTTTCTCTGTGGCTTCAGCTTGAAGGGACTTCACACTCTCCATCGTGTCTTCACACATTCCAACATCACCAACCCATCTTGCAGGGCCTGCAACATACATTCGAGTTGTCACATCTTTTGCTGTTTCTTTCGCGATTTCGTCAGCAAATGCATTACCACGCCCAACATCATCGGTAACCTTCTTGTGTGTGCAGCATTTCACAATCGCGACTTGCAACGGCAAGGTCAGTGACTCAAGGAGATCATTCACTAACTGACCATTCTGAATCTTAGTTCCATGCGAGGTCAGGAACCCACGTTCTTTCCACAAACGCCCAAAACTATGGGCCCCGCCAAAGGCATACTGACTGTCAGTATATATGTTCACTTTCATTCCTTTCGACAACACGCATGCTCTTGTAAGTGCAATTAATTCTGCTGCTTGGGCTGAATTATGTGGTATACGTGCAGTTTCAACAATCGTGTGCAAAGTCGTGACAGCATATGCAGCAGTCGTATCACCATTCGGAAGCTTGAAGCACGAACCATCCACCCATAAGGTACCATCACATTCAACCAGGGGAGTATCTTTAAGATCCACTCTCCCTTTTGTTTCTTCTTCTGTTCTGAACAGACAATCATGCTGTTCAACCTCATCTGTGTCTGCTGAAATTGGCAATAATGTAGCTGGATTCAGTGTGTTGCACCTTTTTATGTGCACATGGTTTGCTAACAGTGTCAATTCATACCCTGACAATCGAGCACTAGTTAAGTGCTGTGTCTTGGTCCTGTTTAACAATGTGTCCACTGCATGGGGAACCATTACGATCAATGTGTTATTCATCACTAATCCAGCAGACTGTCGAATAGACACAGCTGCTACCGCTGTGGCTCTTAAACAACTTGGCAATGCCATCGCTACCGGATCCAAAGTCGACGAAAAATACGCGCATGGACGCGGTCTGTCTCCAAAAGGCTGTGTTAACACTGACAATGCGCAACCTTCCTTTTCATGAACATACAATGTAAAAGGCTTACTATAGTCGGGGGTACCCAACACAGGAGCTGAACATAATGCCTTGCGTAATTCCCAAAAACTTTTCTGACACTCTTCAGACCATGGGACAAGATTCGGTGTATCTTTACATGTTAATGCTATCAACGGTTTTGCCAGCAAAGAAAAACTCGGGATCCAGTGCCTACAGTATGAAGTAATGCCTAAGAAAGCACGCACTTCTCTCTGTGTCCTTGGCACGCTTAATTGTGCAATGGCCTTGATTCTTTCTGGGGTCAGCTTCCTTCCCTCCTTCGATAAGAGATGACCTAAATAGGTCACTTCTTGTCGACAATATTGCAGTTTAGAGAGAGACACTTTGTGATGAAAGGCGGACAAATGACGCAACAATGACGATGTAGCTCCTTTACAAATCTCCTCAGTATCTGCGGCGATTAATAAGTCGTCAACATACTGAATAAGGGTAGCACCACTAGGTAAAACAAGTGCATCAATCTGCGCTTTTAAAGCCTGACTGTATATGGATGGGCTTTCACAGTAGCCCTGCGGAGCGCGTTTAAAACTGAAGCTTCGACCTCCTAAACAAAAGCCAAAAATATCCCTGCTCTCCTCTGCAAGCGGGATACTAAAGAAAGCATTCTTTAATTCGATCACTGAGAACCAAGCAGCGGAAGCTGGGATCATAGTTAACAAGGCAGTTATATCAGGGACGACTGGAAACTGTGGCACGACTACCTTATTGACCTCTCTAAGATCGATCACAAACCTGTAAACAGGTGGCTGAGAAGGGTCAGTACGTTTTAAAACAGGCAGAACCAGACTATTGCAAACGTTGCCTCTTGTCTCTTCAATTACATCCTTCTCAATTAAATCATAGATTATTGCTAACAACGCTTTTTCACCTTCATGAGAGATCTTGTACTGGGGAATGCGTGGCAATTTAACATTGGCTTTCAAAGTGACAACATACGGCGGTATTTCCAAAAGGCCCACATCATTAGGACCAGTGGCCCAAAGGGCATCAGGAAGAGACGACAATTCAGCTGGCAGGTTATTCTTTGACAAATACATGGAAGAAATCACTTCCCTACCCAGTGTAAGTTGTACTCCCGAGGGGGAACAATATAATGTCGCATGTAATCTCTTTAACAAATCCAATCCTAACAGGTTTTCACCACATCCCGTCGTTAGGATAAGGGGTGCTTTCAGCTCACAAGGTCCAACCGAAAGGGCCATAGGACTTGAGATCGGGTTCCTAACCGGGGCGCCAGAAAAACCTACTGAAACATTCATTTCGCCAGACAAAGGCGCGCCAGGGAGTTTTGAGCGCATAATAGAACTCTTTGCAGCACCAGTATCCAGCAGAAAGGGCTCTGTTACACCCGCTGTAGTCACCTTAACATACGGTCCGCTCTGATCCACTGGCACTGAAACAACTCCCTCTCTCTGTCTATGGCTGTCCTAGTAATCGTTACCTTCCGTATTATCATCTTCTACATAATAGTCATTATTATAGTACTGCGCTGTCTTGCCAGTTGCATTGGCTTGCTGATCAAAACTATTTATCGTATTCTGAGGCGGAAGAGGACGCGCGTTCTGGGGAACATTTCCACGCCCTCTACCTCTTGGAGCTTGCTGGCCACCTCTACCTTTTGCGCCAGAAGCATTATTCGTGTGCTGCAACAATCTAAGACAATTATTTTTAAAATGACCTTCCCCCTTGCAAGATGAACACTGATTGGGACCGATAGGGACACGTGGTTGATAATACCCATACATTTGCTGATTATTCTGAAACTGTTGGGGTTGCTGATAGATACCCTGGGTTTGCCTATAATTATTCTGACCTCCACGTGGCGGATAAGCCTGCTGTAAAAGAACCTTCGTTTTTAATTCTTTCGTTTTCTTGTCTGTTCTATCCTTCTCATCTTGATCCCTATTTTCGTAATACTGTGCAGTAGCCAGTATTTGCGCTGAAGAGGAAACGGCCAAAGAACTGTCCGAATCTTTTAATTTTTTACACAACTCTGGAAGCAAATTATGCACATATTTATCAACAAATAACCGTTGACCACCACTGTGGTCGATAAATGTTTCTTCAAACCTGGTGAAGAAATCGGACACGGTTTCATCTTTCTTCTGTTTGCATGCGGATAATTTATCCCAATTTACACGTATTGCGGGCATTAAAGTTTTCATATAGTTAATTATTCTACCAGGGAGTTCTGTTACCGCGGGCTCAGGCTTGGCACCACCAACCTGTCTATTGTCTGCATTAATGATATTAGCCCATGTGTCACCTAGTTCTGCAACATGATCTGTATTACGAATCAATCCCCACAAAGGCTGTGGAACAACATTCCCGAACAACATATCTATGTCAGCTAGATTCATGACACATGATTCTGCAGTCTGCGATAACTCCTTGTAATATCCTGCGGGGTTCTTATGGGGGTCAGGCAATGTCTGCTTAAGCGCTAAAACTTCAGATCGCTTCCAGGGAACATGTACCCAAACACGCTGAAAATGAGCTGGCATAGCAGCAATACTATTAGCGGCATCAGCCGCAACAGCTTCCTTCCATACCGGAGGGACTTTTCTCATAGGGTACTGTCGCACCTTTTTACCAGAGGAGTCGAGCCCAAACAGTGACTGAGAAGGATCCTCAATCCTAAAAGATAGCAATGTCGCAACTGCTTTCCTAACATCGGGACCCACAATTGTACCTTTTCCAAATTCAAATCGCACTTGACAAAACTCCTGCGGGCTTGGGTCTAAACCATTATCTTCCAATTCCTCACATAGGAATTCACACATTTTCTCAAAAACGTATCTCTGTTTTGGTGCTTCCCACTGATGAAAAACATTCACAACAGACTCTACATCATATCTTGAAGGATAAACAATCCATCCATGTGCCATGCGGTCCAATACTTCTTTCTCTCCAGAACCAGGCAGCTGACTACGCAACTGCTTACGTTGTGAACCAGGGGTCGTACTAGATGACCCAAAGAGGGGTGATATAAGACTAGTTACTGCACTAGCTATTCGTTGTTGTGCAGAAGGAGAAGTTGAGGCAAGAATCGGGGGAAAAACAGAGAGAAGAAAAACGGGTGTAGATACAGATATAGGAGTAGTAGCAGGTAGGGCACCAAGGGGGGCAGCTGAAGTGCTAGGTAAAGTCGCAGGGAGCGCAGAAGAGGTAGGTAGCAAAATCGGCGTCCCTTGGGAAGGCTGCGCTGCAGGGATAGGAGTCGGCTGAGGAAGAGCTGGCGGCTGCGGGAAAGCTTGCGGTGCATTAGCTGGAGGCTGTACATTTAAGGATTGCGGGGGTGCTGTAGCATTTTGCGCATACGGGGGTGGCGAACTTAGCAAATGCGACAATAGGGGGTCTTTCTCCTTTTCTTTTAACGCATCTTGCTGAAGGGGCGGCAAAACTGGGTAACATTTATCAATGACTAGTTTGCGTTGCCTGTGCAACTGCTCATTCATTTGGTCCTCTTCATTATCCTTAAACTGCAAAGCTGCTTGCATTATCGACATACCTCTCTCTTTTTTATTTTTCTTTGCTAATTTAATTTCTTTTTGTTTGGCTTCCTTTCCCCATAGACGGAAAGAATCAAACATCGCCGGCCGGGCTTTCTTCTTGAATAATTTAACTTCTAGGTTATCTAGGATTTCTGTGTCGAAACTACCATTTTGGGGCCATTTTAAAACACCATCCTTCCTGGTGTATCGGATCCATACTTCATTATACGCAATGGGGCCCACGCCATGTTTCACATAAAGCTCATAAGTTGGAGTTCCAATTGGAGGAACCGGACACGAATCCTCTAATCGGGAATCTCTTTTACAACCAAAACAAAACAAATTTCCAAATATACTAGAACCAGGCATCTTCGCTCACTAGTCTAGTTTCAAACTTCAAAGGATTATCGAATACGATAGTCTCGTGAATACACGAGTCCTCTGGCTTTGGCACTTGCAAGTCCCAAATCAAAGCGATCCCAAAGGATACCAAAATCCCGAAGGATACCAAACAAACTGGGAGACGCTCCACTTATACTTAACTGAGGTATCGGTGACTTCACCAGAAGACTCTCTCAATTGTTTCGCTCTACCAAATCGTCAAGGGTCCAAAACAGGGCGATAGTCAGGGCAGCAGTCCTTTCGGACCACGTCGACATGCAGGGGTCGAGGAAGTGGCGGCCTTCCTCCAGAATTTCCACACGAAGCTCCCCACGAACCTCTGGCTTGGACCAGTACCGCTGAAATCGCCCCGAGTTGGGCGCCAACTGAAGTACCGGGTTTTTAGAACCCAGCGGTGCAGGGGAACACACCCTAAGACTTCGGGTTCTTCCTGTTTCAGACCTACAGAAACACAGAGTCTTCTAGATGAAATCAAAGATCGTATTTTATTGGCTGCAGACCAATCACAGGTATCCGAGAAGTACAACACGATGTATGTTCTCAGGAGACTGCTCCCAACCAAAAACCCGTTCTTTCTTATATACAGAATATTACGCTTCTGGGCAACACCGCCCCTATTTTACAAGTGGTCATCCACATATTTTAGTTTCAAAGAAACAGCAGAGCCATAATGACAATCCCACATTTCAGTTCATTAAGCATACAGTCATTTTACCCAGCAAGGCTCAGAACCCTCATCAGATAACAGCGGACCCCAATAAAATGGGCACCTCCTGCTCGTAAAACAAGCCATAAAGTAGGAAACAGAGTCAGGTGTGAAATAGCTTAGTCAGAGATCGTGTGCGAACAAGGACTTTATGATGGGTCGAGCCCTGATGCTAATCACATTAGGCCGCGAGAAAAGGAACTGGCCGGACAGGATTGACCTCGGGCAGCAGAGTCAGTTTGCACAGGTCAGAGAGAAGTCACAGAAGGTGTACGTGTCCTTTAGGCCTAGGCATGGCCTTAGTGCGCAGCCTATGTGAGGGCAACCAAAAAATGGCTGCTATTCTAAAATGGAACCCAAGGGTTCAATATGTGGTATCGTATGCACGGTGAATTCATCAGTGAAACATGACGAAAACACTCATACATACCGCATTCGACATTTGCGGTTCGCTGATACTGAAGTCGGCTGGTAGGGCCATGCTTCCAACACGGTTCCGAAATTTACAGTACCACAAAGCCTATGTACACGGATTAGTGAGTGTTATCATGAGCCTGAGTGAGGGTATGTGTCATTGTGAATCAATGTGTGTGTAACAATGCATGTGTGAAATGTATATACTTTTGAGGACAAAAGATATGTTGCTGAGTAAGTGGGGACTTCATATTTTCTTAATTCGCACATGTTGACTAGCAGGGCTAACTTTATAATATCTTGAACCCCACCCCAATAGCCGCTAAAATGTTATCTTCAAAGCTTGTCATGTCTTGACCAGTGTGAATGGTCCACATTGCTTGTAAATGCTCTTTGTTACACACTTTCTTGAAATGTTTCTGAAGGAACAACCCCCACACCTCCCATTTCCGACTCAGTACACTGTAAAATAAATGATAACCTGTGTTCCCTTTAAAACTCCTTTGCCGGATTACACCTAAACCTTCTCTAATATGCTTTATTAAGTCCATGCAATTTTTAAAAATCCTTGCTTGACAAAAGTACTTTATAAAAGTATCTCTACGTATCACACAGAACTAAACACCTGAAAAGTCCCTGCCAACTAAGGTCTTTTGGGGTATTTTTCAAAAGTCAAGCAAAAAAGGGGGCACATTAATATTCAATCAATCAACCAATCAATTAATCCATCAATCAATCAATATACTTATAAAGCGCACTACTCACCCGTTAGCGTCTCAAGGCGCTGGGCTGAGGGGATGCTACTGGTCGACAAGCCATGTTTTGAGGTGTTTCCTGAAAGTTAGGAGGTCCTGGGTCTGGCGTAGCTGGAGTGGTAGAGAGTTCCAGGTTTTGGCGGCGAGGTGTGAGAAGGATCTTCCTCCGGCGTTGGTGCGGCGGATGCGGGGGATGGTGGCGAGAGCATGGTTGGCGGAGCGGAGATGGCGAGTGGGAGCGTGGAAGGAAAGTCTGTCATTGAGGTAGGCTGGACCGGTGTTGTAGAGAGCCTTGTGTGCGTGGGCAGGAGCTTGAAGGTGGTCCTTTTCGGTACGGGTAGCCAGTGTAGGTCTCTGAGGTGGGGGGAGATGTGGTTGCGGCATGGGACGTCAAGGATGAGGTGGGCGGATGCGTTCTGGATACGTTGTAGCTTGGTTTGTAGCTTGGCCGTTGTTCCTGCATATAGGGCATTGCCGTAATCCAATCTGCTGCTGACCAGGGCATGGGTGACGGTTTTCCTGGTCTCAACGGGGATCCACTTGAAGATCTTGCGGAGCATGCGGAGAATGTTGTGGCAGGAGGAGGAGATTGCGTTGACCTGCTGAGTCATGCTGAGAGTGGAGTCCAAGATGAAGCCCAGGTTGCGAGCGTGGGTGGTGGGTGAGGGTGCGGTGCCTAGGGAGTTGGACCACCAGAAGTCGTTCCATGCTGAGGGGTTGGAGCCGAAGATGACGATCTCTGTTTTATCGGTGTTTAGCTTGAGGCGGCTTGATTCCATCCAGTTAGAGATGGCATGTAGTCCGTTGTGTAGGTTGTTTTTGGCAGTAGTGGGGTCTTTCATGAGGGAGAGGATCAGCTGGGTGTTGTCTGCGTATGATACTATGTTGATGTGGTGTGTCCGAGCGATGTTGGCGAGAGGAGCCATGTAGACATTGAAGAGCGTTGGGCTGATGGAGGATCCTTGAGGGACGCCACAGATGATCTTGGAGGCCTCAGACAGGAATGGCAGAAGGCGGACTCTCTGGGTTCTGCCGGTGAGAACTGATGAGATCCAGTTGAGAGCCTTGTCACGGATTCCGGCGTTGTGGAGTCGTGTGCGGAGGGTGTGATGGCATACCGTGTTGAATGCGGCAGAGGGGTCCAGCAGGATGAGTGCTGCTGTTTCTCCTATGTCGAGCATGATCCTTATGTCATCAGTGGCAGCGATGAGTGCAGTCTCGGTGCTGTGATTTTTTCGGAATCCGGATTGGGAGGTGTCGAGCGACTTACTGTCTTCTAGGAAGCGGAAGAGCTGGGTGTTGACGACTTTTTCGATGTCCTTGACCGGGAAGGGGAGGAGGGAGATCGGCCGGTAGTTCTTCGGGTCGTCTGGGTCCGCCTTGGGCTTCTTCAGTAGTGCGTTGACTTCTGCATGTTTCCAGATTTCCGGGAAGGTGGCTGACTCGAAGGAGCTGTTGATGGTGTTGCAGAGGTGGGGAGCGATGATTTTGCTAACTTTATTGAAAATGTGGTGAGGGCAGGGGTCCGTTGGGGATCCGGAGTGGATGGAGGCAATGGTGTGAGTGACGTCTTCTTCATTGACGAGGGTCCAGGTGTGGAGGAGGTTGGTGTTGCTCGGGGCATCAGGTTCGTGGGTGTCTGCGGTCTGTTTGGGGCAGAAGCTGTTGTGAATTTCTTCTATCTTGAGGCGGAAGTGGGTGGCGAGGGAGTTGCAGCGCTCTTGTGACGGAGGGGGTTCGTTGGAGCAGGTCCTGGGGTTTGAGAGTTCTTTGACGATGCCGAAGAGTTCAACATTTACACATTTACAATGTGAAAACATTTTAGGGGCTTATCACTATTTTCTCCAAGGTGTCACATCATTATGTGCTACAACACTGCTAGCAGCCCACTACAGGATAAAGAGGAAAGACTATAGTGGGAATACATGCTTCACATACTGAATTAGACAATGCTCTTGCTATGTTGGAAGCTAGTGAAGCAGCCATGCTCCTAAAGGGCATTTATGCAATAAATTCACACCCTGTGTATTTTTTTTACTATCCATGCCTTCCATAGAAGCACCACTTTCACAACACGTGGAAATGTAACAGATCCACGCACTTCCTGAAAAGCACCATTATAGCTTGTTTTGCTTAGAGGAGCAGAAGCGTCAGCACTCCACTATGTAAGGTTCCATATCATTCAATTTACTGCTCCCTCATTCAAGTTGCCTACTTACCACACCATAAAAGGCACATGCTATAGGAAAGTGGGTTTCTGTTGTAGTAACCCCCCCACATTTTGCCAGATTTCTGACGCAGTTTGACTTGATGTGCCGTGGGTCGCTAGCAATCAGGTTCCCAAGGCCTGTGTACTTTCCCAAAACTGTACATTTGTTCTCACAATTGGCACCTCTCTGGCCACATGTAAATCCCTTGAAAAAGGTACCATGGGTACCCAGGGCACTGTCAAGTCAAGACATGTCAAATCAAGTCAAAAGTAATGTTTATTTAGACCTTCGGTCCTTAAACATAAAATAATAAGAACATTTTCATCTTTCCATAATATAATATCGTTAATAATTTATACACTATAAAATTATAATACCATAATAAATAATTATTTCTTTTTCTAATCTAATTCCTGTTGTCCTTATATAAAATCATAAAATCCCAATTTTATAAACACTAAAAACCTTTTGAACTTCCAGCATAAATCTCCCCAGTGCGCAGGCTATGTCCAAATAGGTCATTTCCGTTAGCAGTTCTGCTGCCTGTTTACGGTTCGTAAAAAGAGTTTCCGTGTGTTAAGGACCTTATGACAATCTAATCTAATAATATGTGCAATATATCGCTTTTCGTGCCTAAATTGCAGGTGCAATTCCCTTCGGGATCCTCATAGCAGCTTTTATCCTATCATTCATATAGCAAGGATTAATCCCTAGTCGTAATCTTAAAACTTCGTTCCTAAGGTAGCAGTTGGGTAACATATCTATAAACGGGAACTGTTAATCACATTTCCATGATTTAATCATAAAACCCACACATTTTTTCCCCTCCAGGTACTGGCAATATGATCTTGAGACATTCCTTTCCCTAGTACCTTCAATTCTCATTTTACAACATCAATTTGCAAGTCCTGAGGGTTCAGTTTAATTCCTAGTTCCCTGCATACTATCTCTAACATTTTCCTCACCCCTGATGCCCACTTCAGTTCACTCTGTATAATTTCCTTTTTGCACCATTCAGCGATTTTTTTGCTCTTCCCCATTTCCCAGGCATTGCCAAAATCTTATTAATGCCATACGTGTCGTTACCACCCAAGAAACCAGGCCCGTTTCTATTCTTACTGCCTGTATCATAGATGATCCAGGTAGGGATAGTAATTTTTTTATATATTTTCCCTCCTCAGTATCCCACCTTCTTTTGCCACTCAGATACAATAATCCAGCTCCATATTGGAACTGAGATGGTATCATGGCCATATACGCTTTCAAGACAGGGCTGTCTGACCTTTCTCCATAATTCTTGGAAAAAAAAATCAACCCACTGACTGAGGCCTGCACTCGTATCCTTAATGCATTCAAATGAGTCTACCTTTTAAGGGATCTTTCAAACCATATCCCTAAATATTTATACTCATTCACTTCTTCTACTTTAGTGGAGCCCAGAAACCAACTGAATTTCTTTCTTTTCTTCCCAAAGATCAGGACCTTAGTTTTGTCTAGGTTTACAACAAGTTAAAATATTCATTAAACACAGTCTGCTTCCTCTGCAGACCTATCTCTGTTTCGGTCTAAAATTACCAGGTCATCTGCATAGAGTAGGCAGGCTATGTGTTTCCCATCTAATTTAGGGCTGGCACCCCTTACCTTCTTTAATATAACTGGTAAATCGGCAGTAAACAAGGAGAACAGTGTAGGGCCAAGACACACCCTTGTCTTAACCCATTTCAATTGGTATGTTCTTTGAAAGTTTCCCCTGTGTATCCAGAATAACTTGTGCCTAATTGTTTCTTTGGAGCTCTTGTATAATGGCCAAAAGGTCTGTAGGCATGTCAATGTTTATCAACATCTCCCACAACCGATTACGGTCAACCAAATCAAAAGCTGCCCGAAAGTCGATGAAGCAGCTGAACAGCGTACCCCCCTGCTCCACTGACTTCCGCGCGATGGACCAAAGGGAGAAGCAGTGATCTATTGTAGAGTGTTGTTGAGTGCCCCTTCTTGAAACCTCCCTGGTCCGGGTGTATTTTTGGGTTAACCTCCACCCATTCTTTAAGTTTTCCTAAGATTACTTTAGAAAATACTTTCTCTCCCACATCCAAAAGTTTCATTAACCTATAGTTTTTGTTTATGGATGGGTCTAATGATCGCACCTTTCCAAATTTGGGGCATCCTCCCTGTCTCCAGAATACCTGAAAACATTTTTGTAAAGAAATTTGACCACCAGTCTGATTGGGTCTTTATAATTACTGTCAGTAGATTATCAGGGCCAGCTACTCTAGTCAGTATTAAATTTGCTATAGTGCATTTAGCATTACTTTCTGAGAATGACAACCTGGTATCCTCCCCCAGCTCTGGCCATATTACGTGTTCCATAGTTACTTGCCGTTCTCCTATACTAATAGTTCGCCCAGATAACATTCCCAATCCTCTTCTGTCACTTCCAATTCATAATTGCCTGTGTCTTCCCAGACCCATCTTGGACTAGTTTTCAAAACATTTTTACATCCTTAGTTTCTATTGCCTCTGGCAAGTTCCCCCAGCACTTCTCTTTACATGTTCTTTTATGATCTCTTATGACCTTCTTATGCGTTTTCTTTAAATTCTGTAGACTAATCACCGTATCTATATCAAACTTCAATTTCAATCTTCTTTCCCCTTTTCTTATATTTGATTTTAGTTTCCTGCATTCCTCACTAAACCAGTTTTTCTCTTTATGTCCTTTCTTATTCATATCTCCTCTACAGCTTTTCCCCTTTAAACTTAACTCTTAGACATTTAACCACTTGAATAATTACATTTTCGAACCAACCTATGTTACCAATCCTTGGAATATCTTCTAATATTTGACACTGCTGAAATGACCTTAATTTCTCTAGAACCTACTCCGACATACGAGTGATCAACCTTTTGGGATACTCCATTTGTATTGGGATGATTGTGTCTCTTGACTTTTTATTTCCTCTTACTATCTTAGCAATAAGTGGGTAGTGATCACTTCCTTCAACCCGCATCACCTCAAAATCTCTTACCAATTCAAAGTTCCATGCATGGGTAAAGATGTAGTCTATTGGGCACAGTTTGTTGCCCATCTTGAGTGTGCGACTGGCTGGCCGATCTGCCTCCATCCTTCCGTTTGCACAGACTAGGCACATTGTGCCCATGAAGTTACATAAGGCAGTATCTTGTGCAGTAAAACCCCCCCTAGGGAAGCTAACGACATTTATATTGTAGGCCATCAGTATCTCTTTACATATTAAATCTACTCTGCAAGGGTCTAATTTGTGATTAGAGTCACCTAGTACTAAAACCAAGTCCTTCTGATAGGCGTCTGAATTCTCCTCAATATCCTCTTTAAACTTGCTCAGGTCTGCCTTATATTCCTTATATCCACCTTTCTGCATATAAACATTTACGATGATTATACCATCATAATCGTGATTAGGGTCCTGGAGGTGCACTCTACCGGCCACCAACCATTTGCATTTGAGTTTCAGAGGGACCACTTGTTTGACTATTTTAGTCGATAGCATGATTATTTGTACGCCCGCCGGACGGACAAACGGGCTTCTCCTGGCTGGTGCATTTAGTTGTACGTACCCTTCCTGCAAAGCGGTTTCGTCGCACAGCCAAGTTTCTTGCAGGCACACAATTTCAAAACATTTGATTGTTTTTTTAAAAATCCTCTGTTTTAGATATTCTATTATAACCATTAATGGTCTAAGTAAGTATGCCCAGTCTGTGTGACAACCCTACCTCCTAGTCGATTTTGCCTAACCAGCTTTTTTCATCAATCTCCAATGATCTTAAAGGCCTATATCAATACATTAATTTGAAGCCATCCCTGTACTCCTTTTCGTCAGTTTGCAGCGTAATTTTTAGATCTTCCTTATTTCCATATTCCTGCTCAATCAATCGAATCTGCCTCGTTCCCAACTCTGCATGATTTTTAGGTCTCGCCTGACCCAGCGCATGCGCTGGTCTGGCGAGACTTATTGAGAGGGCTCCAAAAAGTGCTATCAGGCCAGCCTAGAGCTACAGTGCATGTGCCCGGGCGCGCGCGCTGCTTTTACCGCGATTACTGTCACTTTCGCGGCCACACTGCCGCTTTGATGTTTGATCGTGATCACTTTCACTTTCGCGGCCGCACGGCCGCTTGACATAGCCAATAGGTCTCGCTTTTGGGACCTTATAAGTGTTTAGTTATGCAACTGTTGCATGGCTAAACACTTATAAGGTCCCAAAGGCGAGACCTATTGGCTATGCCAATGCTTGTTTAAGAAGGGTTGCGTACCTGGGTCCCTATCCTTTACTTCTTGTTCTGGGACTAATCTAATTCCTTCCTTATGTAAGTCCAGTTCTGCGCTCATAATGCTACCTTTACCAATCGTGAGTATAGCAGGACCTTTGTCACTTCATGACCCTTTCTATTTTCTGTAAATCCTACTGGTTTGAGGTCTTCTGTCCCTAAATCTTTCAGACCTCCACATTTAGAGAAGGTGTGAAGCAACTGGGTTCGATTTAAGGGAAGTGGTTTTCTTCCTCTCTTTGCACCATTCTTCCATTGTGTCGATTTAAGATATAACCAGAGATCATTCTCCATTTCACTTTCATTTTCATAAGTTCTTCTCCTAACCTCCCCTCTGCATTTCCTCTCTAATCCTTCCTTACCCTTACCTCTTTTGTTCGTCAACTTCTCCTTTATCTACATTTCTTCCCACCCGTACGTTCTTATTCGTGGGTTGTATTACAGTGTTCAGTGTCATTCTCTTTAATTTTTTCCTTGTATTTTTCTCATAATATCCATGTGTTCTACATCTTAATTAACTAATCTCTGTTCCTGATCTTTATTTTGATCATCCACTGTGCCCTTCTAACCTTCCACTGTGATCACATCCTCCTTTTTCTTTTGTTTTGTGATCAATCCCTTCCTATTCCTTCTCACTTGTCTCCTTGTTTTAGGTATATATTGTTTATATCTCATAGTTTCACGCCGTTTTTTTATAAGCATCGGATGTTGTGATGTATATATGCTCTGTTTACCCTTATATGCCTGATCTTCCTCCTCCTCCCCCTGTACCAATATTTTTTCTCCTGTAACTAGTCTGAATATAGAAGGCATATGGTCCTTTATTTGTTTCAACTCCTCCACAATTATTGTTAATTGTTCTTTTTGATCTTTCAAAATGTCATTGAGGCACTGGAGAAGGCTGTAATTTCTAGGTTGGATATTGACCTTTCCACGGGTTCCTCCTACCTAGCTGTAGGTGAGATCATTCTCTGTTGCCCCTCTTCCTGTTCTTCAACTCCTGTGTTATCGTGTTCCATATCTGTCTCCTCTCCGCCTCCCCTTCCTCAGCATTTTGCCTCTCGAGTTCGGAGAATAGCACAGGTGACGATGACAGTCTTGGTTCGAGTATCAGATCGCTTTTATTTGAAATGTCATAATGTCTTGAGTCTGGCATTTCCACGTTCTGTATAACTGAACTATTAAAAACAAATTGTTTCCCTCATCTATATTAGTCTCCAATAATTGGTTCTTTTCAAAATGTTTATCCATAAAATCTTTTATTGATTTGGTGGCTAATGTTCCTCCTCCATGTCCTCCTCGTTGTTCCCCTACTTGAATATCCTGTGGGGTTTTAATCTGGGAGTGTTTTTTCTGGTTTTTGCAAATAGGGCCTGGGGTTGTTTCTTCCGGACAGCTTTTACTTCTTTCTTTCTTATTACTCCTTAGTTCTTTCCCATTTTCTCCCTTCTCTGTGGGACTGTTTGTCTTACCACAACTGTTTTGTCTCTTGCGTACTTTGGATTTTCCGAGTTCCATGTCTTGCCTTGGCTCGTCAATCCTTCTGTTTTTCCTAATTTCCAAAAATCAGTTAAAAATGTTCTTTATTCTTAATCCCACGCTCCGTCTTCCAGCTTTTCTGCTCACTTTCTGAAGCTAGTCCTCATCTGGTCGCAGGTTCAAATGTTGGTGAAATAGAAGAATCAAATAGAGAGAGGTACAAGGAGTGTGATCAAGGTCCAGTACCCATGCTCCTTAGAAAGATTAACATGTGTAACAACAAAAAGGGGGTACTTGTTCTTGTCTAGAAGAGATTTAAGGAGAGCGTTGGTATAGAGAAATGTGAGGGGTTTTTTCCTTAATAGAAAGTGACACCCTCACACACCCATGTTGGTGTCATGCTTCATGATTGGGCTTTTTGCTCCGCGTGGGGCCGGTGCTGCAATACCCCATGGGCCCTGTGAGAGGGCTCTTTGTCGGAGATCTTTATAGAGTAAAACAGCAGTGATGTTGGTGTGGGTGTGCGGAGCTGACAGGTGTGTGTCTGTGATCTAAAACTACCTATCTAAAAATGAAAGGAACATCCTAAAAAACCTGAACGAAGACATCACTATTATTATGAAACCAGTTGACAAAGGAGGCACAATCATGATTATGACACAAACCACTTATGAGACGAATGTCTCCACCAACTCACAAATGACCGATATTATCACCCTCTGACAGAAGACTTACCAAGAAAATGAACCACATGGTGAACTCGGCAGAATCTGAAGACTGGATCACCAGGAACGAGGCTGAGTTCTTGGTCAACCCAACACCAAGAATACCGTACTTCTACACCTTGCCCAAAATACACAAGGGCACCATGCTCCCTCCAGGGTGCCATATTGTTTCCGGTATTGATTTTGTCTTGGAACCACTAAGTAAATTTTGTGATCCCTTCTTGAGACCTTTGGCCATAAAGACCACCACATACCTGAAGGACACAACGGACGTACTAAACCTCCTTAGAAACCTGGAACACCCAGAAGAGATTGACCTACTGGTGACCCTTGATGTTGAGGTGCTACATACCAACATACCTCAGGATGCCACCATCAAAGTCTTTTGAGACCTGCTTATTGGCAGAAACAGTTCTAGTTCAAGAGGTCGAATACCCGATATGACCTGGGTGTAGGAGGCCGGGATTTGGTAATTCTACAGTGTCCTTTTATGTACAGAGTCCTTATATGTGACCCAGGATCTCCTGCCAATAAGTAGCAATGAGGGAGCAAGAAAAACAAATGTGGCAGAAGTCCCTTGTACTGTTCCGCACAGAGAACGAAAGCAGTGGGGTAGATAATTTGCAGGAATGTCTGTGTGTAATACTGCTCTGTCCTTCGGTAAATCTCCACAAATTCGGTAAATCTCTTCAAAAAGAAATACTGGAGCCAAGTTGAAGATAGCTGGTTAAACAGGAACAACGCACAGGGGATTAACAAGTAGATTCCTTAATTTTAAAGATAATATGCAGCAAGAATATTTTCTGAACCGAATAGAGCCACCACATGCAAGATCTCTTTATTTAAAATTTAGGTTTGGCATCCTCCCAGTCAACGGTTTTGTTAGTAGCTGGAATAGTGTTGATATTCCATCTAGCTGTCCAGGATGTAAAGAGGTTCTTGAATCAGAAATTAATTTCCTTTTTTTCTGACCCATGTAAAGCCAACTGAGAAGAACTGGTATAATTCCAATTTGTCGAATTCTGGCAGCTAATCACCTAATAGAGATTGCCAGAAACGTAAAAAATGTGACAGCACAGAATATCTAGTGTTTGGGTTGTCTAGATATCTACTTCGTGCATGGATGATACAAAGTAAAGTAGTAAAGAATACCCAACAAGCAGGAGTAGGGCAGTGAGTGTATTAATTATGGGAAGAACTATATTTGTGGGAGGAGGACCAAAGATCAAGGGACAGAATGACATTGAAAAGAGAAATAATGGGTTTCTGCTGCCCGCCTTATTCAAACAGAATGGTTATAATGCATCCTTGGTCGGAAACATGTGAAATGACGTAGTATGTGATATTTGAATTTGAACTTAATATGCTGCTATTGTTTTTTATGATGAATTGCTATTTTATTATATTTGTGATAGAAGGATAATTACAATTTTAATGTACATTTCAATCGCGACCAAAATATTAAGTGTGATTTTATTGTCTATACCGTAATTTTATCATGGCTTTTTTATAGATGTTTTAAAAGTATAGGCCCTAGGCACTTTAGCAGTCCGAAAATGCAAGCACAATAGTAAACTGAATGCTATTGCTAAGCTTACAGTTTCCCAAACAAGGATTAGTAGTGGGGATATTATTAGTAATGATGGAAGATGGGATGGTGTTAGGCATTGTCATGTCTTCCAGGAAAGAACATTGTTATATAAGTAGGTCAGCGGTCTAGCTGATCCATCCAGACAGAAGTGAGATGCCAGGAACTTCCTGGGTGGAAACAGGAAGTACTAGTTTTCCCTCTCACTACATTGAGGGAAGCAGAGAGAATAGGGAGTAGCTCCACATCAGCAGGCCACGTATAAAAGCTGAGAAATTAAAAAACATGAGTTAATAGCCTCATGCCAGGTACTGTCTTTTATGCAGAGTGTTGTGCTTGCCAGTGATGTGAAGAGAAACCAATGCAGAACAGTACAACTGGCGACGAGGGTGAGATCTAAGATCACACCTGCAGATAACGGAGGCATGTAATATAAGAAAGTACAGTGCTGAGGAGGCACAAATTACCTGCAGCTAGCATGCAGGATTAAAGAAAAGCAGAAATTCTCTGAGCTACAAGCCATGCAGGCTGCAGCCGAGTTGCGGCCATTTTGAAGTCAGGCAAGTTGAGAGACAGTCCATTGAAGTCTATGGGGTGGCCATCTTGAAGTCAGGCACCCAGAGACAAATCCACTAAAATCAATGAGGCGGCCATATTGGAATCAGGCAATCCAAGCTTAACTCTCTGCAGCCTACTAAGATAGCCATACTAAGTGCAGACACCAAGCCAGGTTGGTTTTTGAAAGGAATACACATAGCCGGGGGCATCAAAGCTGGAACAGCTCTACAAGGAAAATGTGAAGCTGCCAGAAAGAATACAGTGATCACCTTTGAGTGAGCTTTCCCAAAATCAATGAAAAACAACTATACGCAAAATCTCTACCGAAGAGGGCCAACAAATAATACATAAAGTATAGTTAGCAGTCCTGTGGCATTATCATACTAGCACATCCCACCATCATGTTGGTGGGAAAAGAAACACAAAAATCTAACCCCTGCATTGAAGTGCCACCCCCAGTAAGACAGACCGGCACCCAGAGTTTGGGTCCCAAATGCAACCGGTAGCTAGAGTGACTGGATGAATTTCCTGCAACAACCGGTGAGCGGAGAGACGAAAAAGGTCTGCTACTACTAATTCAGCTGGTGGGGCATAAAGGCCGATGCCTAATCAGAACATTTTCAACAAAGGACACAGAGACATATGAAAAACTCAGAGACACTACGTGCCCATTTCAACACAAAGAAAGACGTGGATCAAGAACGCCTCATCTTCAACGCAGCATGGCAGAACCCAGGTGAATCATTAACAAATTTCATTACAAGGTTACAAAGTCTGGTACAAACTGCAATTTCAATACATTCACAGATGAGGAAGCATTTTGACTCAGGGTAATTGAGGGGTGTTCAATACCAGACACGAAGCGCAAGATCCTTCATAAGCAGCTCTCACTAAAGGAAATCATCAGGAGGGCCGAAGCTGGAGAGCAGGCCAGAGCAAGAGAATTGCACCTCAATGCAGGAATGGAAGACAAGAGAAATGAGATGATTCTCATGTCAGTGAGAAAAGCCCAAGAAACCAAAAGAGCCCGAAAGAGTGAGGGCAAAGGCAGACCAGAGACAAGATATCACGATAGACAAAGCAAAATGAAATACTCAGATTTAACAATACAAAAGGCAATGGAGGAAGACAAAAAAAATACCGGACAATCCAGGATTGTGACAGCCAAACTGAAATAACATCAAGGAGTCATTCATCAAACTTTCCAGATTATTCTGAAGAAGCATCAAGCAGGAGTACAGATCACACAAATGGAACAGATGACACCATGCCCAACAAGCGAGAAGAAGAAACAAACTACAGAAGATTGGCCAATTCACACCAACTCTGGAAACCGGTAAACAAACACACCCAAGCCACCCACTGTTCATCGAACTTCTTAGACTTTTCTGAAGAAGCATCAAGCAGTGGGATATATCAAACACATGGCACAGACGACAGTGCGCCCAACAAGCTAGAAGAAGAAACAAACCACATAAGACTGGGCAATTCACTCAGACACCAGAAACAAGTATGCAAACGCACTCAGGACACCCATCACAAAAAGGAGAAAACTGAGAGGAGACAATTAACATCACATGAGAGGGGCAGAGACAAAATGCACTGGGGCCAAACAAAAGAAATAAACACTAGGCTATATAATTATCCCTCAGTTGCAAGAGCACCTAAGACACTTCGAGAGATGTACACAAAGAAACGTCCTAAAGATAGCTCCGATCCAAGGAGCAGTTCATCACAGACCATCAGATCAAGAGATTCACCAGTCAGAACACACCCAAAAGGACTTCCTCAAAGGAAATCAGCAGACGATTCATCTGATTCAGAAAGCATGTCTGCACAATCACTCAGGTCAACAGAATCAGGATCAAGAAAACGCCCATGCCGTCAATCACCCAAATGCACAATGGAATCAGAGAACGTTCTCCCCGTTCAGAGCAAAACATCACATGCCGATGAATCAGAACAATCCCTTACCCCATAACGCAACATGTCATGTCAGTTATATTCACATCAAGACATGAATAATATACATTCACCTCTGATGGGGACAGCTCGGCTGATTCAAAGAGCCTGCAGAATAAGAACGAAGGTAAGGGACATTACCCAAAAATGTTGGGAAAAGGCTGTCTCATCACTGTATGAAAGGCAGAAATGTGTTGACAGAGACATGTCATTCTCAAGGTAAGGGGGATGAGAAAGGAACATGCATATGCCCGGATGGTCAAAGACTTCAACATTCCCAAACGTAACTGGGAGTGGGTGAGTCAAACAGAATAAGTAAATGGGTCCCAGAGCCGACTTTTGTTCTCGTGAAGCATCGAAACAACAAACACCTTTCTCAACAGAAACCCCACTCAACATCCACAGAGCTAACAACCCAATCAAGGAGCACAAAGGATGCTCACCTCACCAACGATCACTCCCCTCAACAGATATCACCCGCAACATCTGCAGAACCAACATTCACAGACTAAAGAAACCAACTACAGAGCCCAAAGGATGCACTGAAGAGATTGACTGAATTTCTTTGTAAGTGGGGGGGGGGGGATGTCATGTCCTCCAGGAAAGGACATTATTATATAAGTAGGTCAGCGGTCTAGCTGATCCAGACAGAAGTGAGATGCCAGGAACTTCCTGGGTGGAGACAGGAAGTACTAGTTTTCCCTCTCACTACATTGAGGGAAGCAGAGAGAATAGGACGTGTGGAGAGTAGCTCCACATCAGTAGGCCATGTATAAAAGCTGAGAAATTAATAAAAATGAGTTAATAGCCTGATGCCAGGTACTGTCTTTTATGCAGGGTGTTGTGCTTACCAGTGCTGTGAAGAGTAACCATTCCAGAGCAGGACAGGCATAACGTATCCAACAATTTATTATTATTATTTTTTTGGGTCCACCTGATGTGGAATTTGCTTTCTCCACCCTCTCCCACTACTTTACTCGGATGTACTGACAAATGTATGCAAATTGATGTGCTTTTTTGATTTTTAAATGGAATCGTATAAAGATATTTAATAATAATACTGCTCTGTCAAGATCTTATATGCTGTCTCTTGTTGAGGTACACTTCTGTAGGTTTGGGGATGTCGTGCCAAAGTGTTTCCCATTGCTTTTTTAAGATTCCCTCTGTGGTGCTACTTTGCCATTGCATTTAGTACGTGTGTGTGGGAAGAAGTAGAGAGTTGAAGTACTTGGTAGGTTCTAGATATCAATCACCTGCTGCCGTCATATACCATAGCCAGTTTCTCATATGAGAAGTAAGTCTGCGAGGCTACCTGTACTTTAGAGTAATGGAGCGCCCAGTGATGCAATTGACAGTATTATAGCCGCATGGATTCTGGGAATTTGAAGTCTACTTTGCATTGATCAAAGGATTTGATAATGCCTCCTGCGAAGAGACAACACTGCATGGGGGCAGGTCCATCTCTGGCCTCTTCTTTCCCAGCCACCTTTCCACCAGGTCGGGGTCACAGCAGGGGGGGCCGAGGTGGAGAAAGAGAAGGGCCCTCAAACAAGCACAGTATCGGTCCGGATACCACTGAAGTCCCGTTGTTGCTCAGGATGGCAAATAGTAATGCGTTAGAGGCCAGGTCCAACACTGGCTGTGCGGTCATGCTGAGCACCCAAGATTGCGGATTGGTGGAGCCTTGCCAGGCATCAGTGCAGCCGGCAGCACAGGGAGACTGTGACTCCAGTTGGCAGTCCCGCCAGCCGGTTCTGTATGATTTCGGGTAGTTGTGGTGGAGAGGGGGAAACTGTAGGGCAGGCCCTGGGGCACTGGAGGAGCATAAAAGGCCACGGGGATCCGGAGCTGAGGCGCTACACATCTCACTCCACTTCCATCATGGCCACGCCCCCCCGGTCACTTTTTAACTTTCGGTATTCTAGAAGAGGAGGGGCATCATTGCAACCTCTTAAATCCGTCACTGTAATTCAATTTAACAATAATAATAATAATATGGTTTAATAGCGCTTAAAAGCACTTTAAATAACGAATGTGGATTTTGGATTTTTGATGCAGGAAGACATGACGCGGTGGGCCCACATCAACATACCTTGCAGGGAGCCCTTTCAAGTTTCATTAAGCCACTGGAATCAGAGTGAGGACAGGCAACGACATGTAAACCATGTGGCACATTAAATGAAGGGAAGGCAGGGATAAGTATGTTGACTGTGTTGAGCCAAGGATAGGTATATGATGTAAACTGTGAAGATGAAGGAACTGAAGATTCCATGGGCCTGCCGCAAACTGACTGGGCTGTTCACCAAAGAGGTGAAGTACCGGGTGAGCTAGGTGTGTGCATGCGCACCCTTTCAGGGTAAGAGTTTATCACATCATGGTGTGATGGGTGATTCAAATAATTGTAAAAAGTTTGCATTTACTAAAGGAAGTACAGGGTGGTCTTTTGCATGTGCGGATATGCCAGGAGAATAGAGGGGGCCATTATCTCTGTTGTGCTGTTGCCATTTGTATAAAACACGGATTGATTAGGAATGATTGATTAGGAATGTCTGTGAACTGAGGATGTTGAGGTAAAAGTTTGAAGGGCAATGAACGGTATTTGCAAATAAGGTAAAATGTCATGTGCCTCTTGAGAATGCAGCTACCAGGACAGAGCAGCACACGTGGCAATCTGAAAACGGTTCCTCGGGGTGAGAGAGTAATTGTGTTTAAAATGATTGAAAGCTACCTTTGTAAACCCGCCGTCTGGAATGCAAATGCATACTAAAAAGTGATGTTATCTCCCTGCCTGTCCTAAAATTGTAGCTAGTATGTGCAAATATGCAACCCGCCTGGTATGGGTGTCCACCTAGTTAAAATTGTTGCAGCTTCCAATGGGTAAACTTTATCTCCCTTTTTTAACTTCACATCAATTCAATGTGAAGTTTTGTGCAAATGAATTGCATATTAATCTCATTTATATAGCGCTTCCTACCCCAGACGTGGCGCTGAATTGTTAAACAGGTAGTGAACTTAATAGGTAACTATACAAAGAGATATGCAGGCTAGCCTTGGGGAAAGTGTGGATCGTATTTTGTGATTTCAGTGCAGCTCATATTTCTGCTGCTGAAGTGCAGGTTTGCTTCCTCCAATTGAACACTTTCTCCTCTGCACAGAGTGGATTTTCAAAGCAGAGAGACAGCCCTAGCCCTGGAGGCGAGAGGAGGGTTCCCACTCTTAAAGCTCTACCTCGGCTCCAATTCACGCTTTGATATTGCGAGCTGTTGAAATGAGGATGGTGTTGTTTTGAACAAGTTGCTTCTTGTATTTAATTATCCTTCATATAAACATTTTGCTGCTGTACCTTCTTTTGGCGGCATTCCACTATAAACACTGGTTTGCACTACAACACACACTCTGCAGCGATACGAAGTGTGAAAGGAAGCCCTTAATTACCAGCATCAGATCCAACTGGAAATGTGAAGACATCTACAAACACTGCTTATGAAGTGAAATAGATTTGTGACTTATAGGTTTAAGTGTCTGTGCTTTGAAAGTCCACGGGTTTGGGGGACATTACATAATGCTGCATAATCTGCTTGGCTCCATTCCACAACCAAGAGACATGTGGGTTTCTGGCCAAGTCACTTGCAGCTTTATTGTAGAACATGAAAGGCATACCGAAATAAGCAGGAAAGATAACTCTTTGGTTTAGGCACTCACTGCTGAGATCTGTGTGTGACCTTCAGGTAACAGCAGTGCCGACTGACCCCAGTATCCTGTTATATGATACACCTGGGTAATAGTAAAGACTGAGGGACAAATTTATCAAACATTCACGCAGTACAACAGAACAAGCCATCTAGCTTAGCTGCGTGAAAAGGCAGGAATGGACCGTATTTACCATTATATGGGGCATTCTTGTCCTTTCCTAGCACTGGCGCACTTTTGGCTGCCTAGCGCCAACACAAGCACTCTTGTGTCATGTTGCAAGGGTGCCTGTGTTGCAATCAGAATGGTTTTTGTGCAGGAAAGGACATTGATCCTCTGAGGCGTTTTCCTCTTTCTACATGTGCTGCAGAATGCAGCACATGTAGAAAGAGGAAAAAAGAAAGGAGAAATAAACATATGTCTCCTCATTACTCCTCCCCTGAGAAGGCGTAGAATTTGGATGCATTTCTAGGTCTACCACTAATGGTAAATCTGGGAATACCCCAAAATCCATTGGTGAATGCGTGGGAACACCCATGCTCCACTTATGGAACGCCTTCCTGGGACAGAGTAATGCAAAGCAGCAACTTGAGCTGCCATACGGTACTCCATATTTACAATGCACTGCAGGGCCACGAAAGGTGGCCTTTCGTTGCTTGGTAAATCTGACTTTCGCGTTGCGTTGCCCTTGCATTACCTTGCTTGGTGCATGGGCAATGCAACACTGTGATAAATCTGGCCCCAGGTTTAATGACGCAGGTTATACCCCTTGAAAACTCAGGGGCATATTTAAAAGCCTCTATCGCCACTACAACATCACTTTTTCAGACGTTGTGGTGTGAATAGGGGCTTTGCCTTATTTACAAGACAGCGTTAAGTCACTTAACATGGCTTAACGCTGCCCTGTAAAGAAGCCACCCTTTCATGCTACATTTAGCGTGAAAGGGGAGGGCTATGGGTGTTGCGGTGGGTGTTCCACAGCAACACTCATTGTATTTGACGCTGCCCACTATTTAGAAGGTTGGCGGACATAGGAGGCAGCGCCAAAATTAAGAGCAGGGAAAGCCTTGTCTTAAACAGGTGAAATGAGGAGAAATGCTTTATTTCTCCTCGTTTTTGTTGTTTCCATGTGTGCTGCTTTGTGCAGCACACATAGAAACTATTTCCTGCTACAATGGTCCCTAGGGAGGTAGGGATAGGCAGTAAGAAATGAATACAGAATTGGAGGGATTCACAGGAGTGGAGCCACAGGTGTGTGCGTAATGACCAATAGTCGATGAATGCGCCGTGCTGCTCAGGGGGACAGCATCCGGGATAGCAGATTCCCATGAATCCCTCCAATTTCTTTACTTGAGGCCATCGCGCTGCCATCGCAAAGTTGTATTACACGCAGCCCCTCCTGAAGTGTTCCCTGAAGTGCCCCTTGATCCTCGACCTGCCAGTACCGCATATCTGTGACGGCCGGAGCCCCTACCGAGCCCGGACGTTCCCGCATCCGGTGTTGTCACAACCACAGTCTCGTGGCAGGCCCTTCGGAATTCCCCAATTATCTTAGGCACTTATATACAGGCATGCTAATATAACATCCTGAAGATGATCCACGCATTGCTCACTTTGATCGAAGCGCCGTTGACACCTTAAAACGCCTCATGCACTAAATGTGATGTCATTATTAACTGTGTAGAGACGTTACTTGCGATTTGTTTCTTAAAATTCATACTACTTGTCAAAACAAACCGTAAGCATTGCCTGAGCCTCGCTTAAATGTTCTCCCTATTTTATGTTTGTATGTTTGTGTAGTAGGATGGAGGCTTGTGTCCCACTTTTCAGTATTTGTGTTTGTTTATATCCAAAAAACTTGCTGATAAATTAAATATTGAACGTCTGTGCAGCTGGATAAGTTAACCAATACAGCACTGATTGGGTCTGTATTCATTTGTTACTTCCTATCCCTACCTCCCTAGGGACCATTGTAGCACAAAATAATTGATTCCCGAGGTCCCTGGCTGACTTTACTTGGGTCCCCTTGTTGTTTGAAAAGAGCGCACATAGAAACAGCAAAACGCCATTGATTGTTTATGTGCAGGAAGATGTCCCTTCCTGCACATGAACAATCATTGGAAAAAATGACATTTTGCAACTTCTATGTGTGCTGCATTAAACAGCACACACAGAAGTTACAATGTGCCATTACTGATTTTTTTTATGTGCAGGAAGGGACACCTTCCTGCACATAAACAATCATTCCCCTGCAATTCAGACACCCTTGCATTATTGTGCAAGGGTGCTGTCATGTCCTTTAGGATAGCCTTGTCATGTATGTTCCATTTTGCATACAACATCCTATCCACACGACTATAACGATTCGAAACAGGTGACCTTTTACCTAATAGCTTGCTCCTTTCTCTTCGACACTAGGCTCTTAGGGCCTCATGTAGGTAGCCAAATACCGGTCGGTAATGGCCGATTTACGGTAAATATGCCGTTACCGACCGGTATTCAGACAAGTGAGATGTAGGAGTCCAAAAACGACTTTTCGGTAAATATGAGGCGGTAAATACCGAATCATATTTACCGAATTCTAAAATACCGAATCAGAGTTACCGAATACATACTTAACGAATCTGTAAATATGAAGTGGTAAATATGAAGTGGTAAAAATTATAATGACATGTAGGAGCACTCGGTAATTAAGAAATCCAAGAAAATCGGTAAATAAGAGTCGGTAATTAACACGGATTGAAAGCAGGTGGTAACCATCAACAGTGCATATTAGCAATCCCAAAATGCAACAGCGTGGACAACATGGCCGCTATGTATGTCATTGCAAGGCGCCTACATCTACAGGCAGCAGGACTGAGGGTTTGGCGACGGGAGGAACGCATCTACAGACAGCGCATCACACTATTCCACCTGACTGATGCAGAGATACATGAGAGGTACAGGCTACACCCCGAAACCATCATGGACTTAATCAGGGACCTTCACCCACTCCTGGACCAGCCAATAAGAAGGGCGCACGCCATACCCCCACATGTGCAGGTGCTCTGCAGCCTACATCTGCTGGCATCCGGCAGTTATCAGGTGGTGATAGCTGCGGTGGGTGGTGTATCCCAGAGTTGCCTGTCACGTTTCTTCAGGAAGTTCCTGGATGCCATGATGCAGAGAATGCACCACTACATCAGCTTCCCCAACACACAGGCTGCACTGCAGAAAACAACAACAGACTTTTATCACATGGCACAGTTCCACCATGTCATCGGCTGTATTGATGGTACACACATCCCAATCTGTCCACCAGCTGACACAGAGCACATCTACAGGAACAGGAAGTCCACCCACTCCATCAATGTGCAGGTGATCTGTGATGCAGGGAACATCATCACAGATATTGTTGCAAAGTTTCCTGGGAGCACCCACGACTCGTACATCTTCCAGAATAGTGGGATCTACACACGACTGAGTGCCGGAGAATTTGGAGAGGGATACCTGCTAGGTGAGTAACAGTGACGCCCCTTGCAACCTGCAAATCATAGTGTAAAGAGGCATGTGACTGATGTTTCCCTTCAACTCATATAGGCGACAGTGCATATGCATGCCGGTCATTCATCCTCACTCCCTACCTACACCCAGCAACCCAGAGTGAGAGACGATACAACGTGGCACACAAAACAACACGCAATGTGGTGGAGCGCACGTTTGGACTACTGAAGAGCAGGTTCCGCTGCCTCCACAAGAGCGGAGGCGCACGCCAGTACACACCCATCACCTGCTGCAAGATTATTGCCACTTGTGCAATGCTGCACAACCTTGCCACGAAAAAAGGTACAGATGTGGAACTAACATATTTTGAGGACAACGAGGATGAGTCAGGCCAGCCACAGGGCAACGCAGCTGGAGTGCCAACTGCAATCGATGGGAGAGAGAGACGGGCAGAGATCACATGCAACTATTTCTGAGTAAGTAAGGGGACACAGCCAGTTGTGATTAGTCATGACGTGGTTTTAATGTGGCACCACGCCATGAACACATGAACAAGCCAATCTGGCAATATAACATCTATACAAGGAGTATGTCCAGGGTTACGTCACCCATTGGGAAGTGGCTAAGCAGGGCCACATCAATGTTTGCGCATACGCGCTGCAGTGGTGGATGGCACGGCCTGTGCATCCTCACTAGAGCCAACCCCAAGCCGCCTGCTGCTCCTGCGTGCTTCTGGGATGGGGGTGTGATGCTGCTCCTGCTGCTGGTGTCGATGCTCTCCGCAGCATCCCCTGCAGCAGTTGTCGACGCCTGACTAGTCAATAGCACCCCTAGTGCACTTGTCACCTGCACCATCCCCCGAGACAGGTCGCTGCAGCAGTGTGTTAGGCCCTCCTGCATCGTCACAGAGCGCCGGCACAGTAGAGAAGTCGCAGTTGCCAGACGGTTGAGTGCCCTGTTGGTAGTGTCCCTTCTCTGCCGTTCCCGGCGCCGTGCCTCGATGTCAGCATCCAATTTGCTGCACAACTGCTGGACTGACTGGGACATGTCCCGAATGCCCGCAGCCATGCCGCTGATGTTATTGTCCATGTTGAGTAATGTAGTTTTCATCACCCGCATGTGCCTCTGGACTGTCATGACTGCCTTTGTTTGCAGGCGCTGTTGTTTCAACATTTGGCCCTCGAGACCCTAGAAGACACCATGGCCGTCAATGGGTGCTGGTGGACTCTGGACACGCGACCTGCGGCGCCCTCTTGCTCCCGTCTGTGCTGCCTGTGAGGTGTGGGGCACAGTGGCATGGCTCCCTTCCTGGGGCCTGGTGAGTTCTTCAGGGCCCATGCTGTCGTCTGACGAGGTGTCTAAGGCTCGTAGCCTGGCTGCTGGACGCCTCCTCATTCCCACACCTGCAAGCGGAGATGTGGCCGGTGATTCAAACATGAGTGGCGATGCTGGCTCTGGGTGAGGTGATGCTGGCTCTGGGTGAGGTGATGCTGGCTCTGGGTGAGGTGATGCTGGCTCTGGCTGCGGCGAGGCTGCCTGTGTTGGTGGTGCGGCTGCCAGTGGGCCTGCTCCCTGGTCTGAACTTGTGCTGGCTAGAGGTGATATTTGTGGCCGGTGTGCCGTCTCTCCTGCAGCATGCCCTGTCCTGCATGATGTCACATCTGTGGACAGAAATACAACATTGGCTCAGTGTCCCCGAAGGGCTGCATTGAAAGCGTCACATTAAATAATTTCACATTCCAAAATGTCCTCTGTCTCCTTGTGCCTCGTGTGCGTGACATGCCTTGTTGCCCTGTAACATTTACGTCATGGTTAGTGTTTCCCTGACTACATCTCCCGGAATGCATTGCCTGTCTGCACTGACACGTGTGGACTGCAGTGTGATTCTCGTTTCACATTGGGGGATGTGGGATAGGGATAGGGGGTGCTACATTGCTGTGCTTTCGTCTTACCTTGTTGTGTGGCGGCTCTGGCAGAGCTGTCGGCGTCCCCAAGACCCACGACGCTCTCTTGCTCGATTGTGGCCCCCACCAGCTCCTCCAGTTCGGTGAGGGCAGGTGCCCTGTTGGTTCCACCTCCAGTCTGGCTGGCCTCTTTCTGGATGTCGCCCATCTTCCTCTTGGTTACAATCCTCAGGTCATACCAGCGCTTCTTTAGGACCTCTATGTCCCTGTGGGTCACTCCCACGGCATTCACATGGGCCTGGATGGCCAGCCATATGTTGCGCTTTTCAGCCTCAGGCACTTGCAGGGATTGCCTTCCAAACAGCTTCTGGTGCTGCTTCACCACCTCTTCCACCAGCACCTGGAGTTCCTTGGGGCTAAATTTCAGCTTCCTCCTCCTTTCCCCTCCGTCTCTCTGTGTTCTCTGGCTGGACATGATGTTCGTTTTCCCGCTCGCACAGGCACCGGCTCCCTGCCTCTCCTCTGCACTCCAAGCCTCTCCAGGGTCGGCTAATTATGTACACCTGCCTGGGTGTGGCCACTTCCTGGTTGGGTGGGCTGTGGTTGCACGGGATTAGCTGTTTCGTCAAGTCATGTGATTTTATTTACCGATTCCGTACATACCGATTCGGTATTTTCCGATTCGGTAAATACCACCTCGGTATTTTCCGATTCGGTAAATACCACCTCGGTATTTTCCGATTCGGTAAATACCACCTCGGTATTTACCGATTCGGTGAATTCCGATTCGTGATTACCGAATGTTACCGAATCGGTAACTGTTACCGAATTTTTACCTACATATAACTTACCGATTCTAATTTACCGATTCGGTACGGCTCGGTATTTAAGAAACGGTAAAATTTATTTACCTACATGAGGCCCTTAGTCTTTTTTCAGAATCCCTGTACCTGACGTACATAAACATGTCCCCAGGCAAGGCAGATTTATTCTGTATAAGGGTCACCACTTTTTTTCATCCTTGAGCAGCTGTGCATGATTGCACTTGTTTAGTAAATTGGCTATAGATACAGCTATAAGCATGTACACCTACACATCTAGGTTAGGCTAGGTGCATTTTAGCAAATTACTTAGGGCGCGCATTTTAGAAATATGCAAGTGCTACTTTTTTATCTGAACTGTTTCTTTTCATCATATTAGCACTATGGTAGAAATGTATCTACTTTTCACTATATTGGTACTAGCAATCTCTTTTGTATGCTTCTGTCTCCTGATTGGCGCATCGCATATGTTATACACCAGGCTGTCGCTGGACCAATACATTCTTAGGGAAAAGACCTAATTGCCCTCCTGCGTATTTTCTGAGAGAAAACAAGCACGAGTGTCTGAGCAAAACTTACTGTACTGTGTTCCACGATCCCTGAGGAATCAGGGTTGTCATGTTCAGTGGTGGCCAGAAATTACCTACACCGCTGTAGAATACAGAGGGTGGTGGTGGCACAGTAGAGTTAGTTGGTCTGACGGCTGACATATTCTGTGAGGGTGTTCAAAAGCGGTTGGGACACCAAGACCTCAGTTTAGGTCATCCAAAATGCGCAGATTCTGGGGGACTCCTAGGAATTACATACAGTGCCTGCGTTGGCGCTAGACAGCTAAATTAGCACCAGCACAGGGGGAAATGCACAGCTGCGCCATATTCTTGTAAATACGGTGCAGTCCTGCATTTCAGAAGTGGCGGAGTGTGGCGTTTAGCCAAGGAGGCTAACGCCACGCTCTGCCACTTCTCTCGTAAATATGCCCCTCTGTCATCTTACTTATGGACCTCTGATTATTAGACTTCTTCTATGCGTATGTCTCACTCACTCAAGCTCTATGTTAAAATGGTACTGAGCTGTAACAGCCAGTGACCACCTTTTAAAATAATGTCTGCTGCTCTTGTAATAGGCTCTGTGTACGATATGCTTTAACACATGTTCAAAGGCGACTACACGTTTATGCAGGCTGTTGAATTGTTGTCTAACTCAGCCTGGCATCTGCACACTGGTGGCAATAAACTGGGTAGGCAATTAGCAGATTTTAAATGCCTGCACAAGGGATAAAGGCTGAGAAGAAGAGGAACAATTGGAGAACTAAACAGCACACTCATGAACCCCTGTCTAGAGTGTAATAACCCATTGTTGAAGGGTACTCCAGGATCCTCTAGTTCCAGAGCTAGTAGCACTAGCTCCCAGCATCCTTTCATGTTGACCAGAGGACAGATTTGCTGAAGATCATAAAAGAAGGGAGTGCCTATAGATCACTATAAAAAAAAGAAATCAACTTTATTCTGGTAAAATTTCACTCATAAAAGTAACAAGAATGAATACATCAAATAAAAGAAAAGAAAAACAAAACAATAAAATATCATACAACATTTAAGAGGAGGGAATAGTAGCATAGCGCAACAACACAATTATAGCAGCATAGTACCTTGAGCTCTTACAGCATCTTTTATGAAGCAACCCAAATAAACAAACCTCTTCATCAAATAATTGCACAAGAAGTGTATATACATCTTTAACATGCCTAACATTACAGTGTTTCATTTTTTAAAGTTGCAATAAAAAATCCTAGTAAATCTCTCATATTATTTCAAGCACAAGGGATAGCAGCTAAGTTTTTCTTAAGACCAAGGGAGAAGAACAACAGGTATTTGGCAGTGTCTGCTCTTAGACTAAACGATAGAGAACATTCCCATTGCTCCCATTGCAGATAGTTTGTGGGGCAATTCAGTGCTTTCAGAGATCGACATGCCATAATATGCATCTTCCCTTCCAATCTTCTAAGGCAACAGGTCTTCTCATAATCACAAAGTGCAAGTGCTACCTCTTTTTTATTACGAGTTAGACATTTATCTGGCTCTCCAACGGCCCTCTGCAGACCAATCTTACCGAGTTCCATTTTGACATATGTCAGCCAGGAGACACAGAGAACATTATCACAAGAGAGGCAGTCCATTATGATGTCTCTAGATGGGGAAGCCTCCTTGTTCTTCCAGATTGAAAACCATGGAACTACTGGTCAGGCTCCCATATAATCCCCTAGATACCGCAAATTCAGCTCTTCGTGACAAATGAAATGAGAGGTTGAGATCGAGACTGCCAAAATCTGTCTACAAAACCTATTTTCTTCCATTTGTAATGTGTCATAGTTCGTGCCAACCTTTACTTCCGCCCCATAGGTCGCTGTTGGTACACATTGAGACTTACATGTCTGCACCAAAGGCACCAATTGTCCACCTCCCTGAGGCTGGGGAAGACTTAGAAGGTAGGCGATTGCCTTAAATAACTGAATTCTACGTAGTATAAAACTTCGGGTCCATGAGTCAGAGGCTAAAAAAAGAGCTCCTAAATAGAGGAAACTACTTACATTTGTCAACTGATTGGGGCCTATCAACAGAGTTGAAAGCTGGCTGCACCTACGCCCACATGCCATAATATGTGACTTGGAAAAGTTGGTGAGCAAATCCCGTGAGGCCATAAATTCAACAAAGGCATGCACTAATGCAGCGCCATTGGGCTACTTGCCATAAGCACTGCTCCATCCACGTTTATCAATGTGGATACTAGTCTACCTCTGATTTGAAGAACGTCACTGGTAACTTACATAAGGGTGAAGGTCAATAATATAAAAAATAAATAAAAGAGGAGCCAACACACATCCTTGTATCACACCCCTGGAGATATCTCTGTCCTAAAATACTTCTCCCTTATCACCAAATCTGATTCTGGCTCTCATGTCAATGTGCAACGAAGCAAGAGAATGCACAAGTGCTCTGTCCCTCCCCCGAGATAATAAAATTACCCAAAGTTTGGAATGACTAACACAATCGGGCAGACAAGTCCATAAAATTCAGGTACAGAGGCATCTGCTAAGCAACCGTATATTTACCAAGCACCAAAATCAAATTTGGGCACTGCTCAATTTTCCCTATCTTATTTCCAAAACCATATTGTGCTAAATATAATACAGACTCTGCTTTGACTCACTCCTTGACTCTATTATAGACTACCCGACCTAATATTTTAACTGTGGGATCAATCAATGAGATGAGTCGCAGGTTCTTGAGTCAACTCGTCGCCATAAAATTGTAGTAACTGACTCCAGGCCGGTTATAGTATTTCAGGAGTATTTATTGTATAAGTTACATGTCCAGTAGTTCAGCCATGCTGCTCAGCCCTTCTCCAACTGTAGCCTCTCACTCCCAACATTCCATATTACATCATTCTGAGAGAATCTCACTGGCAGAGCATGAACCACATTGAAACAAGGATACTACATATCCTCCTTTCTTCCAAAAGGAAAACAGAAACATATCCAAAAATGATGAAGAAGAAGGAATACCCACAAATACAGAAGAACAGAGAAAAACAAGAAAAAGGGAAAAGGCTAGAAGAGACCAGAAGGAAGACAACAGAAAAAGCATATGGAAAGGCAAAGGAAACAACAAGGGAAACTGAGGATAGAGATAAAAATAATCCACTACCCATCCTCCCTTCCAATATTACCAACAGAAGTGAAAAAGAAAAAGATAAGGAATGGAAACCGCCAATAGCTACCCCCTTCACACCCATTGGCCAGACAGGTACGAGAGAGGGTAAGCCACACAGGAGGAAACCAGAAGACAGAGAAGAAGAGAAGAGAAGAAGAGAAATACAAATGATTACACCTACTTCTCCATCAAATATTGAAGACCAAATAAAGTAGAAAACAGAACTGGGCTATAATGTTGACAAAAAACAAGAAACCTGGAAAAACAAACGCCCAGTGTAACGTTGACCATGCACTATGGAAATGAGGTTGGGACCCAAACCATATACTCAATAAGGGTAACAACTCGCTTGTGCAGGGGTAAACTCGAGAGGAAGTAAGACATTGTGCACTGTTGCAATAAAGAAACACCCACACTGTAAAACGTGCACTATGTCATGAAAGTAAGAGAAAGGTCAAATGCTGTGCACTGAGTAGTGGGACAATAACCCACACTAGACACCTTACGTAAGGTAAAAACATGCACTAAAAAGTGAAGATAAAGGTAAGCGTATGAAAATCCATAAAAAGACACACCTCGAATGGAGGTCATGTGTTATGCATATAACGATGGGAGAAGACCCAACAGATACACCTCACGGAGAGGTCAAGAGCTGTACATTGTAGGAGCGGGACTACAGTCCACGCAACACACCTTGTATACTTTGAGGTAAAACATTGTGCACTGTAACAATGGGCGTAGAATCCATAAAACACACCCTATGCAGGGCAACAAAACAAGAAACTACGACCTTGTGTGGAGGTCTGTTGACGTGCACTGTAGAGACGGGGTAGAATTTACACCCTACGTGGGGTAAATATATTTTTGAAGAGTGTAGTAATGGGAACAAGACCCACACTGTACACCCCGTGTGGGGTAGTGGTATACGAGAATGTAGAACCTGAAACGAAAACTGACTCAAGACTAGAGATAGAATGACTGTGTGCAATCAAACTCCACGGGTCAAGAAATGGACTGTGCATGGATGGAGCTAACAACCTATCCCTCGCCTATGCTTTAGGGAAGAGAATACACGTGAATGCCACTAGAAGAAAAACTAGAAAGTTCCTTGCAAAAGAAAATATAAAGTGTGGCATTACTAAAAAATGTGTTGCAATAGTCAATTATACGCAATAACTCTGCACAAATTAAAGTAACATAATCTAAATGGTTCTGTAGTTGAGCATGCATAAAAACACTAATACAGTGTATATTCTCTAGGTAAGGCAACCCATACTGAGGAAGTTGCGAAACGTATGCTGTGGACGTGAAATTCCTCTGAAACAAAAAAGCATTAGTAAACAAGCTCTGTTAATAAACAAGGTATAGAAAACAGTAGCTATAGGAATTTATATAACAAATGTCCACGCCGGTAAGCGACTTCTCACCTGAGATGCACATCCACTGCTTGTGTAACAGAACGAAGGTAAACAAATCATTTCACCCACACTGTAACAATGGATGAGAAATTATGTCACCAGGAAGAGAAAGTGGTCGCATTCAAAGATAGTTTCTTCTATCCTCCACAGGTCATTGGGTAAGTCAAACCATAGAAATAGTAAAGTCATGTGACTCACAGTCGGATGCAGGAATATTACAAGAGGTTCATCAAGAAGAAACAGTACCTGCAGAGCAATAAAAGAATCCGTTGCACAGATGTCCTGAAGCACGAAGATCACAGAAAAAGAAACATGGCTCTAAAGTGTAAGTGCTGACTTCAAACGCAAGATGGAGGCATGTCCCTGATGCCGAGCCGGATGGCTCACGGTATGCCAGTGCTCCCCAAAACATCTTTGACAGAGGAAGAGCACGCGTCATAGAGGAACCATGACGAACATAGCAGGACTGCAGAGAACAAGTAGGAGAGAGCGTCCTGAAAGAGGCTCGCGCTAACATTTTAAAAGAACACCTAGCGGTTGAAAATGCAGGGTTGCTCAAACGACCCCAATATTAAACAACAAAAATTGTCTCAACCCTTTCAAATTGTTGCCGATCTTAAAACACACCTTGGAGGTAGATGAGACGTTCCGTGTCTCCTCACGAGCGATATTTCATCTCTCCTTACTTCTGAGCCGGTACAAGTGAATGGGGATCTCGATCCCAGTGTGGGGAGGCAGCAGGTTGAAACAGGTTGAAGGCCCCAAGCTGCCACAATCGCAGCCACGTGGCGCACACCAAGCACAGTGACCGTGAAACAAAAGCTTGTATGTAAAACAATAGCTTACTTTTCCAGTTGTGCAGTTGAAGACTGTAGGTTAGATAGGAACACTTCACTGCACACAAGAAATACAAACAAAGTAATTAAATTACCTTTCATGCAGTGACTTGAGCTGTAGTTGAAATCCAGTTCCAGTAGATGCGGTCACAGAAGACATGAGCACCTCACTCCACACGGGGAGCACAAAATCAGCTAGCTCATTTACCTCCCTTGTAGAGACAGTCCAAATACATCAGAAACAGTTTTGAGTTGTGGTTGAATGCGCACAGCGCAGGTTGAGGCACTGGAACTGGCACTGAAACTGCCTTGGGCTGTAGTAATCTATGGTTGCAGGAACTGGCACGATTGCGTAAAGGGCGACCGATGGCAAGGTCACTGGTGGGGCTGAGGTGTGCCAGTAAGTTGATGATATGCAGCAGTAGATGCAGACATTACTTCTTTGATAGTAGGTTACCAGCTTCTCCCACTTGATCTTGCGAGGTAGCAGACGCAGGTTCTTGAGTCAACTCGTTGCCATAAAATTGTAGTAACTGACTCCAGGCTGGTTGTAGTATTTCAGGAGTATTTATTGTATAAGTTACATGTCAAGTAGTTCAGCCCCACCAGGAGCAGCTAGCATGCTGCTCAGCCCTTCTCCAACTGTATCCTCTCACTCCCAACATTCCATGTTGCATCATTCTGAGAGAATCTCACTGGCAGAGCATGAACCACATTGAAACAAGGATACTACAGTCTGTAACAGCTTGGCTCAGTACGATTACTCTTCTTAAATATTGGGACAATAATTGACGTACACCACGAAGAAGGCAATTCCGAATAATCACAAATTAACAACAATGCAGTCGCCCTACAATGTTCTTAGGACCGTTGCCCACCCAGCCGACCCTCCTAACCATGATATTGTCATCCATATAGGTTAGAATAGATCAAAATGTTTATGTCTTTATAGCCCATACTCAGTTTTATTCATAAGTTGGAACCATGATTCTTCAAGGGAAGTTCTGAGAGGAGGGACATCAGCTATTATCACCACATATGGGCAAACTGCAGGCGTAAAATTCAATGTGTCTTTGCAAAGTGAGAGATTAGACTCCTGGGCTCGGTTAGGAGATACGTTGTAATTTGTTTGGTTGGTTAATCCTGCCCACATCCCTAGGTCGGCAAGCAGTTTCCCAAGGGCAGTCATTTGCAACTGAGATGCTACAGATTCGGGAATCATTTCCCTGAGATTTATCCAATATAAGTGCAGAGAAATTATTGCCTGTTTGGCGGGAAACCGGATGGGCATTTGTTGAAGGACAAAGTTTTTTCGCATTTTTATTTGTTTTACAATGTTCAAGCAGGCCTGTTATAAGGCACTCAATATGGCCCAGACGTGCCATTATAGGGTTCAGTTTTTGGTCCAGTATTGTACTGAAATGAGCACTCAGATCAGTAGTATTTTAGGGATCCTGTATTTGTACGACTTTGCTAGGCAATATCTGAGTTGATTGAGACGTAAATTGCAGCTTCACCCAGGACGATAACTGGCTCTGGTAACAACATTGTGGGGGTACTTGACTTGGGATGGCAGTAGAGCCGACTACCTGGTGCCACCCTCCAGGTTCGCTCCTTTTTGATGCAGTCTGACTTTATAGTGGGTTATAGTCTGAACTATTATGTATTATAATATGTTGACTAGTGGCAGTATCTGGATCATCAGCAATACCCTCAGTACCCTCAGGTATTCATTAACTGGGCTATGGCAAGAAATACAAACAAAGTAATTAAATTACCTTTCATGCAGTGACTTGAGCTGTAATTGAAATCCAGTTCCAGTAGATGCGGTCACAGAAGACATGAGCACCTCACTCCACACGGGGAGCACAAAATCAGCTAGCTCATTTACCTCCCTTGTAGAGACAGTCCAAATACATCAGAAACAGTTTTGAGTTGTGGTTGAATGCGCACAGCGCAGGTTGAGGCACTGGAACTGGCACTGAAACTGCCTTGGGCTGTAGTAATCTATGGTTGCAGGAACTGGCACGATTGCGTAAAGGGCGACCGATGGCAAGGTCACTGGTGGGGCTGAGGTGTGCCAGTAAGTTGATGATATGCAGCAGTAGATGCAGACATTACTTCTTTGATAGTAGGTTACCAGCTTCTCCCACTTGATCTTGCGAGGTAGCAGACGCAGGTTCTTGAGTCAACTCGTTTCCATAAAATTGTAGTAACTGACTCCAGGCTGGTTGTAGTATTTCAGGAGTATTTATTGTATAAGTTACATGTCAAGTAGTTCAGCCCCACCAGGAGCAGCTAGCATGCTGCTCAGCCCTTCTCCAACTGTATCCTCTCACTCCCAACATTCCATGTTGCATCATTCTGAGAGAATCTCACTGGCAGAGCATGAACCACATTGAAACAAGGATACTACAGTCTGTAACAGCTTGGCTCAGTACGATTACTCTTCTTAAATATTGGGACAATAATTGACGTACACCACGAAGAAGGCAATTCCGAATAATCACAAATTAACAACAATGCAGTCGCCCTACAATGTTCTTAGGACCGTTGCCCACCCAGCCGACCCTCCTAACCATGATATTGTCATCCATATAGGTTAGAATAGATCAAAATGTTTATGTCTTTATAGCCCATACTCAGTTTTATTCATAAGTTGGAACCATGATTCTTCAAGGGAAGTTCTGAGAGGAGGGACATCAGCTATTATCACCACATATGGGCAAACTGCAGGCGTAAAATTCAATGTGTCTTTGCAAAGTGAGAGATTAGACTCCTGGGCTCGGTTAGGAGATACGTTGTAATTTGTTTGGTTGGTTAATCCTGCCCACATCCCTAGGTCGGCAAGCAGTTTCCCAAGGGCAGTCATTTGCAACTGAGATGCTACAGATTCGGGAATCATTTCCCTGAGATTTATCCAATATAAGTGCAGAGAAATTATTGCCTGTTTGGCGGGAAACCGGATGGGCATTTGTTGAAGGACAAAGTTTTTTCGCATTTTTATTTGTTTTACAATGTTCAAGCAGGCCTGTTATAAGGCACTCAATATGGCCCAGACGTGCCATTATAGGGTTCAGTTTTTGGTCCAGTATTGTACTGAAATGAGCACTCAGATCAGTAGTATTTTAGGGATCCTGTATTTGTACGACTTTGCTAGGCAATATCTGAGTTGATTGAGACGTAAATTGCAGCTTCACCCAGGACGATAACTGGCTCTGGTAACAACATTGTGGGGGTACTTGACTTGGGATGGGAGTAGAGCCGACTACCTGGTGCCACCCTCCAGGTTCGCTCCTTTTTGATGCAGTCTGACTTTATAGTGGGTTATAGTCTGAACTATTATGTATTATAATATGTTGACTAGTGGCAGTATCTGGATCATCAGCAATACCCTCAGTACCCTCAGGTATTCATTAACTGGGCTATGGCCTAGTTTGGGATTAGGACAGTCAGCACCGTCATTAGCAATAGAGATGTGATCATCAAACTGTCTGGTGGATCAGCCAGTGTCCAAAGAGAGTCTACATTTAGCCAGTGTGATCTTGTTGGCAATTATTCTGATTGCCCTCTCCAACATACTATCAATAGTCACAACGGGCGGTAGGCCACAGTAGACCAAGCATTTTTTCGCTTAATCATTGTTGCCCAACTTCCACACACCTCACCTGGGCCTGTAGACAAGACCCATGCAGAAATGACCAATACTGGGCCTCAAAGAGAGTGGGCCCAGCCCAGCCTCGACCGACCATGGATGGACACAGACCGGCCTGCTCTGGGCCCAGTCTCAGAGAGGTGCAGCAAAACATGGAGTCCCATTGGCAATAATGTTGCAGGCACGTCCTGTGCCATGGGGGCAGCTGAGTGCTTTTAGCGCATTAGGCAGGGTTCCCCGCCTCCTCTTGCATGATGATCACTGGGGGACGAAGTCCCACCCCAACAGGGAGCTGCAGCAAAGCACGGAGTCTCGGTGCAAAGATGTTGCAGGCGCGTCCAATGCCCCGGGGGCAGCTGAGCACTTTTAGCACATTAGGCGGGGTTTCCCCACGTCCTCTTGCACTGATGATCACTGGTGGACGAAGTCCCACCCCAGCAGGAAGGTGTGGCAAAACACGGGGTCCTGGTGGCAACAATTTTGCAGGCGTGTCTGTAGACAATTCCTGTTTAGGAGTGTCATAGGAGAAGTACTAGATGTGCCTGCTAGATACGCAGGAACACAGACCTGACTGCTTGGGGAGTGGAGACAAGCAGAGTGGTCTGCCTGGGGCGATTGGGAGCTGCTGTTAGGTAGACCCCCAAGCCAGGAGAACATCATGACTTAAACAGGAGAGCAGGTCAGGGCCCCTACAGACATTCTGCAATTGCTGCTGTACAAAAAGCACTAAAGGCTATTGAAGGGAACTGGAATCCTTAGGGATCCCCCCTTGAAGTTTTGGAGATCAAAAGAACTCCTCATTGCTGCAGCGTGTCCCAGGCAGGAAACTCATGCGAATAATCCCAAGAAGGCCAGAGATAATTGAAAAAATACCTCCCACTCATGTGCCCTTAGTATCAAGAAAATCTGCTGTGGAAAAAAAATCAGAAGCGTGGTTAGTTGTTTGCACCAGGAGTCTACGGTAAATTTGGTCCCATGAAAGATAATCTCAATCAGGGGAAGTGGAATCCAGTGATATGGTTTCTGCAACCAACAGGACCAGAGGGGTGCCCAGTTTTCATCTCTGTGGAGCTCCCACCAGCAGGAAGTTGGCTCCCTCCTGAAGCACCAGAATGGAATGCTGTGTGGGTGAAGGGCAGGAGGACCGCATGGGTTGAGGATTCCACTGTATGGTCCCGACCACGAGAATTCCATATGCCCCAGAAAACTACACCCCACCAAAGAAAAGAGCCCATTGGAGCTTGGTTTTAAATAAAACAATACGGAACGCGTACTTGCACAGATGTCATGAAACTTCTTTTTAATTTGGATATCCCAATGGAACTGGCCAGATTTGCGAAATTTGCACATAAGGTGAAAGAACTTTTAGGTAATGTCATGTACACCACACTTTATTGAAACCTCTGTGGTTAAAACATTGAACAGGTACCCGCACAGACGCCATGAAACCTTTCTTTTTGGAACTGAAAAGATGAGCGAAAATTTGCACACTCGGTCAAAGAACCTCCAGTCAAAGCTTTAATTAAGGACTAGAAATAATTTGACACTTGTCTTTGGCACTGATTTTATTAGTTTTGTAATTTTAAATGTTGTGTTCTTAGATCTCTTTTTATCTATATTCTAGACATGTATATTAGATCTGATTAATTTGAGATATAGTGGATATGCTTAAGAAATCTGCACATCAATAGTGTCTCCTTATTATTATCATTTGTTAACTCCAAGAATATTTAATCAAAGTATTAGGTGCAACTTTGGTGTCTAATGCTCATCCACCTAGAGCATCCAATCCTAATATACACAGATTGTGATATAGGTTACAACTACAACAATGACACCAGAGCACAACATGTAAATGTTACTTTCATCCTCTCATAATTTAAGACGACCATAGATAATTCAACATGCTGGACGGCAAATGTAGCTGTAGATTATTCCCATTTATTATTTTTCTTTTTCCAAGGACAAACAGCCGACGCGCGTTTCGCCCCAAAAGGGCTTCCTCAAGGCTGTAAACAACATATAAAATACATATATTGGGACATATATCACTTATACATATATACAAAAAACAGACAAACAAACAATTCTTAAAAACAGACATAACAATATTATTGACATTCAAATGTTAATCTCGATTTTCAATGCATTTCCAAGATGACTTCTAAAAAGTCAACATCACCATTTTTTGTTTATTTGTTATTAATATTTACTTATCGTCTAAAATGTATGGCCAATAGTTTCTGATTTCACATAAGCCATGAAACTCATACAGAACCAACAGATGTCCAACAAGGTCAGAACACCCACAGTATACTTTTTAATTGTTTCTAAGCCATACCAAGATAAAAATTAAAAAGAGGTGATGATGCACCCAGTGAAGCGATATAAGGGCTTTCTATACATTGCCAACAATTGATCAAATCCTGAAAACGCCGGTCCTTTATTTAACCCCTCCCCTGCTCATGACGGAGCCATTCCGTCATGAGCCACGGTCGCCGTGTGCTCATGACGGAGTGGTTCCGTCATGCCGCGGCCGTTGGCGGCCGCTCCTCCCACGCTGCGCTGATTCCCCGCCTGTGCGGGCGATTAGCGCAGTGGGCGGAGTCATGACGGAACCACTCTGTCATGAGCACAGCTAAACTGTGGCTCATGACGGAGTGGCTCTGTCATGAGCACAGCGCCACCGCGCTGCCCCCCAACCCCCCCCAGCGCTGCGGCGGAATTCCAGCCGCAGCGAAAGGGTTAAAAATAGGGAAAGAGAACGATAAGCGCAAGGGATGTGTGGATAGGAACATAGAGAAGTCCGATTATATACCCGAAGAGAAACAGTCCAAAAGAAAGAGCGTGAGACCTCGCCAAGTTCTCACCTCGGTTATGATTCTGTATTGTTCATATGTGATCAATCAAAAAGATCCAATTCATCATGGTTTTTGGTCAATGTAGATTCTCCAAAACAAATTATATATGTGTGCTGTAAAATTAATATTTAGAATTCAATATATCTCCGTCATAGGTTATATGTGGTACTATAAACACATGTTAACCATCTCTTACCTATTGCAATAAGTCCTTACGCTATCAGATCCTCACAATAATAGTTGAAACACTGGCAGTCTTCATAATATTCAAAAGTAATAGTACTCTTTCCACACGGTAGGAGCCATGATAAGTTCCATCTATCAATAATGTAGAGAAAACGAGGTATTGGTATATGCATATCCATTATACCCCACATGTGCTGCATGTCATATAGTTGTCAAAACTTCCCAGGTCTTATTTATATCATATCCCTATAGGATGTATCAAAAAATCCCACTGTTAATTAATCTATTTATCTTAAATTCTTTGTATTAAAAACCATTCATATGTACCATCTTGACATGAACATCATTTTCGTTTGTTCTGTGTAATTAAATAACCCAGACGGAGACTCGCCATTCTAAGATGCACATTCGCGTTTGCATATAAATCGTGTTTTGTGCAATCACTAGTACCGAAGACCTACATTGTGCACAGCGCAAAATAAGCCCAAATTAACTAGGAACTATGCTACACCAGTATAAATCCAAAAATACCCTGCCTATACTATCGTCGTTCACTTACCCAGGCGTGTTGTAATCCTTAATATCTCGTAATTCACACCGCGAGTATCATTTGCCTCGCGTCCATCGTTTCCTGGAGTATAAAAGCATTCTACGTCCAACGTCGGAGACGTTGTAGCAATAGAAAGAGGACAATGTGTATACTTGCAAACTATAGGGCAAAGTTTCCGGCTGCCATCTTTGAATATTCATCACTTGTGGAAATATCCACAAGTTGTGGTTACTTATCAACAAAAAACAATCACAATAATGGGTATGTGTGAAAATATATCAAAAAAAATATTTTTCTTAAGTGCGCCTTATATCTTCACCCGAGTGCATCGACACCAGCCAAAGGGACATTACAAATATTATCCAAATATGGTTGTTCATAGTGTATTTATGTAAACACCCTATTTCCATATGGTGTCGATCAAATCCAACTCAAAGATGGGTTATGTCACCCATCGCAACACCTCCTACTCCATCTTATCATTATTCAAAGAATCATTACACTTCTTCCTTTTGGCATATTCTTTATGTCTATGTCGTTCTCAATTTAAGAACCCACAGTTATGTGCTTCAAAGATTCAGATTCATACAGCCTACATACATATTTGTCTCTTATACTTTGTAAGCCTGCAATCATATGACTCTAAGACTCGAAGCATTTTATTTCTATTTTACAACACATACAGTTGTTGTGTCCTTACACTTCAGCATATGCCAAATACTAGGTCCATCATAGAAACTCAAATAGTTCCTTGTCAATGTTAATCCCCACCACTCGCAGAGTCGCAATCCATCGGCTTTCAATTTGGCGTAATCTAGATGTTCTATTACCACCTCTCTGACCTATCTGTGCCATATCTATGCCATGAAAGCCTATATTTATGATCTTCTTACTTCCATGTGTGGTATTAAAATGTACTGCAAGTGGATATTGTGTATTGTTGTTTCGTATGGCCCATATATGCTCCTGAATTCTCTCTTTGAGAGGCCTTACAGTACTACCAATGTATATTTTATTACATATACATTTCATGCAATACACTGTATGGGTTGTGTTACAATTGATAAAATAATTTATCAAATAGGTCTTTTTGGTATTATATTGAAATGTAGTTGTTCTATTCATTGCAAAGCAGCAAATGCTGCACATGCCACATTTGTAAAAGCCTTTCGGAGCAGTGGGTAACCATGTATTTGTTATTCTGGGTGGAATGTAACTGGGACACAGCTGTTGTCTCAAAGTTTTGCCCCTTTGAAATGTAATGGAAGGTTTCTTACCAATTTTATCATGCAGGCTCTGATCTTCTAATAGTAGATGCCAATGTTTATTTAATATTTTATATAGCTCTGTACTAGCCAAGGAATATGGTGTGATGAATCTAATTGTGTTACTATTAGAGGCATTTCTTCTTTTTAAGAGAGAAGAGTGGTCCTATCTCTCTTATTCGTTTTATGCCGTGCTTTATCAACGATATCGCTACTGTATCCCCTGGCCAGGAATCTTTTCTCAACTTTGGCAAGTTTGTTATCCAATTTAGTCTCATCACTGCAATTTCTTTTAATCCTGATCATCTCACCAAATGGAGTGGATGTCATTTGTGAGAAGGGGTGTGCACTCTCTGCGTGCAATAATGCATTGCACGCAGTAGGTTTTCTGAAAGGTAACGACAGTAATTTATTGTTATCAACCACAATAGTAACATCTAAGAAGTTTATGCTTGTGTACTTTGTTCTTTCGTGAAACTCAAATTGAAAGGGTTGTCATTCATATATGTGAACAATTCATCCAACTCTTCAATAGTACCAGACCAGAAAAGTAAAATATCGTCTATATATCTCCCTAGATATAGAATGTTATTGGTCAAGTTTGAGGGACCTTTTCGCCATAGGTGTAACAATTCAAAATGTCCCATGTAGAGGTTGCCCAACGACGGCGAAAATTTCGCCCCCATGGCCACCCCTCTTATTTGTTGAAACCAAATACCATTATGTAGAAAAACATTGTTATTTAGCACGAGATCAATCATCTCCAATATCATTATTGAATGCACGTACGTGTCTATCGCTTTGGTATCAAGAAAATGTTGTACTGCATCGATACCCAGCTTGCCTGGAATGCTCGTTTACAACGAACATACGTCCATTGTTACCAGGTAATGTCCATATACCCAGTCCACATCACTGATTTTATTCAGGACATCCCTTGTATCTTGAATAAAAGAGGGGAGATTATTTACCAACAGTTGTAAGAATAGATCTATATATTCTGATATTTTTTCCGTGGGAGATCCAATACCAGATATTATGGGTCTACCCGGAGAGAAGTCCCCTCCCTTGTGTATTTTGGGTAAGCAGTAGATGCATGGGTAGGTTGGTGTATCATTGTACAGATACTTCATCTCTAGATCTGTAATTAGGCATTGCTCATTCCAATGTTTTAGCTGACCATGTATTACTTCTCTCATCTGATTGATGGGGTTACCACTTAACTTAATGTAGGTGGTGGAATCATTTAATTGTCTGTCTATCTCTGACACATAATCTTGATGATTCATGAGGACAATATTTCCTCCCTGGTCTGCCTCTCGGATGACAAGGGAGTCATTTCTCCTGAGATTCTCCACAGCTTTTCTTTCCTGTATCGTGATGTTATTTTTGTGAAATTTCAATTTAGAAAAAAATGTGTCCTCCATTTTATATAGGTCCCGCATGACATTCTGTTGGAATTTGTCAATGTTATTACCACCTTGCATTCGGGGAATAAATCTGGATTTTGTTTTAAAGCCACTCTCAATTTGTTTGTATGTATCTAAGTTCAAATCCGCAGCCACGGTTTGAATTGTTGGACCAACTTCCTGTTCCTCCAAACTGAGTAATAAGTGCACATCCTTGATATCTTTGATGGATGGGTTTATTTCCCCTATATGTGAATTAACGCTTTTGATATATGTGTCGGGCCTATCTTGAAAGTGTTTGAATAATTTAATATTTCTTACAAATTTAAAGCAACTGATATGCAATGACGCAATGTCCGGTGTTGAACTAGGACAAAAACCCAGACCCTTGCTCAAAACCTTTATTTCAGTGTCAGATAGTACATGTTCAGATAGATTAACAATATTAATTTCTTCAGATACATGGTCATCCTGTTGATTAGTTATACTTTCTGATTGCGTGCCCCTGCTCTTGTTGTCACTCCTATTTTTTCTTTTTGAATTTGCTCTGAATCTGCCCCTCAGCGTTCTCTTGTGTGCATATCCTGTCTGAATACTTGTTTGTTGCCCTTTCTGAACCTTTGTAGTTCTAAAAAAAGGGATCATGGCTCATACTCGTTGCACTACCTTGTGCTTTGGATGAATCTTCACTTGTCACACTACTATTGCTAGATATATCTGACACATGTGTTGCTTCAGTAGATTGTGATGTGCAGTCTAGAATTTCCCTATTTAGTTGTGGTTTAATGTTGTCAAATTTTCTAGCAAAAGTATAAACTCTACCATTACGATAATCCCTATCGTCACGTTGTATTTTTTGTAATTTCTTCTCACGCAAATACATTTGATGTTTTTGTAGCTCATCTTTTAAAATGGCCCGATTCCGTTCAGTTACCTCTAATAGGTTCATGTCCTGTATCTCTTTTTCCAAGATAGCAATTTCTAAGAGAAGCTTCTCTCTTTTTAATTCCGCATCTCTTATTAAGATATCCATTATACCCAGAGAGGAGTTTAATAACAGTTTTTCCCACTCTTTTAGATGTCTTCTATCTAGGTCTTCAAATGATGGAAAAATTAGTACACGTAATCCTCTAGGAATCTGTTCTTTATTAATGTATTTGCGTAAGACCGTGGCGTCCCACCAATGGGAAAGTTCTTGTTTTTTTAATTTCTCAAATTTCACAAATTTTTGGCGTAATCCCTCTTTGGCAGGTATTTTTGTATTGGTTACATTTCGTGCAGGATTTGCATTAAACAGATCCTCCAAGACAGCATCCCTATTATCATCAAAAGTAGTCATGTCTGTTTGGACGTAACGGTCCACCTAATCAGGACAAAACTCTCAAGTAGTAAATGTAATTCCTATTTGTACAGGATATTATCACCCTTAATTCTGGGCCTTTCTAGATAATATTTTCTATCTGTATTCTCAGCAAATTTCAGCAAAGCTGCAAAGGTGATTGAGTGCTAGATTCGCAATAATAACTGATTAATTTGAGAGATAGTGGATACGCTTAAGAAATCTGCACATCAATAGTGTCTCCTTATTATTATAATTTGTTAACTCCAAGAACATTTAATCAAAGTATTAGGTGCAACATTGGTGTCTAATGCTCATCCACCTAGAGCATCCAATCCTAATATACACAGATTGTGATATAGGTTACAACTACAACAATGACACCAGAGCACAACATGTAAATGTTACTTTCATCCTCTCATAATTTAAGACGACCATAGATAATTCAACATGCTGGACGGCAAATGTAGCTGTAGATTATTCCCATTTATTATTTTTCTTTTTCCAAGGACAAACAGCCGACGCGCGTTTCGCCCCAAAAGGGCTTCCTCAAGGCTGTAAACAACATATAAAATTCATATATTGGGACATATATCACTTATACATATATACAAAAAACAAACAAACAATTCTTAAAAACAGACATAACAATATTATTGACATTCAAATGTTAATCTCGATTTTTAATGCATTTCCTAGATGACTTCCAAAAAGTCAACATCACCATTTTTTGTTTATTTTTTATTAATATTTACATATCGTCTAAAATGTATGGCCTATAGTTTCTGATTTCACATAAGCCATGAAACTCATACAGTACCAACAGATGTCCAACAAGGTCAGAACACCCACAGTATACTTTTTAATTGTTTCTAAGCCATACCAAGATAAAAATTAAAAAGAGGTGATGATGCACCCAGTGAAGCGATATAAGGGCTACCTATACATTGCCAATAATTGATCAAATCCTGAAAACGCCGGTCCTTTATTTAAAAAGAGGGAAAGAGAATGATAAGCGCAAGGGATGTGTGGATAGGAACATAGAGAAGCCCGATTATATACCCGAAGAGAAACAGTCCAAAAGAAAGAGCGTGAGACCTCGCCAAGTTCTCATCTCGGATATGATCCTGTATTGTTCATATGTGATCAATCAAAAAGCTCCAATTATTCATGGTTTTTGGTCAATGTAGATTCTCCAAAACAAATTATATATGTGTGCTGTAAAATTAATATTTAGAATTCAATATATCTCCGTCATAGGTTATATGTGGTACTATAAACACATGTTAACCATCTCTTACCTATTGCAATAAGTCCATACGCTATCAGATCCTCACAATAATAGTTGAAACACTGGCAGTCTTCATATTATTCAAAAGTAATAGTACTCTTGACACACGGTAGGAGCCATGATAAATTCCATCTATCATTAATGTAGAGAAAACGAGGTATTGGTATATCCATTATACCCCACATGTGCTGCATGTCATATAGTTGTCAAAACTTCCCAGGTCTTATTTATATCATATCCCTATAGGATGTATCAAAAAATCCCACTGTTAATTAATCTATTTATCTTAAATTCTTTGTATTAAAAACCATTCATATGTACCATCTTGACATGAACATCATTTCCGTTTGTTCTGTGTAATTAAATAACCCAGACAGAGACTCGCCATTCTAAGATGCACATTCGCGTTTGTATATAAATTGTGTTTTGTGCAATCACTAGTAGCGAAGACCTACATTGTGCGCAGCGCAAGATATGCCCAAATTAACTAGGAACTATCCTACACCAGTATAAATCCAAAAATACCTTGCCTATACTATCGTCGTTCACTTACCCAGGCGTGTTGTAATCCGGAATGTCTCGTAATTCACACCGCGAGTATCATTTGCCTCGCGTCCATCGTTTCCTAGAGTATAAAAGGATTCTACGTCCAATGTCGAAGACGTTGTAGCAATAGAAAGAGGACAATGTGTATACTTGCAAACTATAGGGCAAAATTTCCGGCGGCCATCTTTGAATATTCATCACTTGTGGAAATATCCACAAATTGTGGTTACTTATCCCAAAAAACAATCACAATAATGGGTATGTGTGAAAATATATCAAAAAAAATATTTTTCTCAAGTGCGCCTTATATCTTCACCCGAGTGCATCGACACCAGCCAAAGGGACATTACAAATATTATCCAAATATGGTTGTTCATTGTGTATTTATGTAAACACCCCATTTCCATATGGTGCCGATCAAATCCAACTCAAAGATGGGTTATGTCACCCATCGCAACACCTCCCACTCCATCTTATCATTATTCAAAGAATCATTACACTTTTTCCTTTTGGCATATTCTGTATGTCTATGTCGTTCTCAATTTAAGAACCCACAGTTATGTTCTTCAAAGATTCAGATTCATACAGCCTACATACATATTTGTCTCTCATACTTTGTAAGCCTGCAATCATTTGACTCTAAGACTCGAAGCATTTGATTTCTATTTTACAACACATACAGTTGTTGTGTCCGTACACTTCAGCATATGCCAAATACTAGGTCCATCATAGAAACTCAAACAGTTCCTTGTCAATGTTAATCCCCATTTCCACCGCTTGCAGAGTCACAATCCATCGGCTTTCAATTTGGCGTAATCTAGATGTTCTATTACCACCTCTCTGACCTATCTGTGCCATATCTATGCCATGAAAGCCTATAGTTATGATCTCCTTACTTCCATGTGTGGTATTAAAATGTACTGCAAGTGGATATTGTGTATTGTTGTTTCGTATGGCCCGTATATGCTCCTGAATTCTCTCTTTGAGAGGCCTTACAGTACTACCAGTGTATATTTTATTACATATACATTTGATGCAATACACTAGGTCTTTTTGGTGTTATATTGAAATGTAGTTGTTCTATTCATTGCAAAGCAGCAAATGCTGCACATGCCATATTTGTAAAAGCCTTTCGGAGCAGTGGGTAACCATGTATTTGTTATTCTGGGTGGAATGTAACTGGGACACAGCTGTTGTCTCAAAGTGTTGCCCCTTTGAAATGTAATGGAAGGCTTCTTACCAATCTTATCATGCAGGCTCTGATCTTCTAATAGTAGATGCCAATGTTTATTTAATATTTTATATAGCTCTGTACTAGCCAAGGAATATGGTGTGATGAATCTAATTTTTTTACTATTAGAGGCATTTCTTCTTTTTTTAGAGAGAAGAGTGGTCCTATCTCTCTTATTCGTTTTATGCCGTGCTTTATCAACGATATCGCTACTGTATCCCCTGGCCAGGAATCTTTTCTCAACTTAGGCAAGTTTGTTATCCAATTTAGTCTCATCACTGCAATTTCTTTTAATCCTGATCATCTCACCAAATGGAATGGATGTAATTTGTGAGACGGGGTGTGCACTCTCTGCGTGCAATAACGCATTGCACGCAGTAAGTTTTCTGAAAGGTAACGACAGTAATTTACTGTTATCAACCACAATAGTAACATCTAAGAAGTTTATGCTTGTGGTACTTTGTTCTTTCGTGAAACTTAAATTGAAAGGGTTGTCATTCATATATGTGAACAATTCATCCAACTCTTCAATAGTACCAGACCAGAAAAGTAAAATGTCGTCTATATATCTCCCTAGATATAGAATGTTATTGGTCAAGTTTGAGGGACCTTTTCGCCATAGGTGTAACAATTCAAAATGACCCATGTAGAGGTTGGCCAACGACGGCGAAAATTTCGCCCCCATGGCCACCCCTCTTATTTGTTGAAACCAAATACCATTATGTAGAAAAACATTGTTATTTAGCATGAGATCAATCATCTCCAATATCATTATTGAATGTTCGTACGTGTCTATCGCTTTGGTATCAAGAAAATGTTGTACTGCATCGATACCCAGCTTGCCTGGAATGCTCGTATACAACGAACATGCGTCCATTGTTACCAGGTAATGTCCATATACCCAGTCCACATCACTGATTTTATTCAGGACATCCCTTGTATCTTGAATAAAAGAGGGGAGATTATTCACCAACGGTTGTAAGAATAGATCTATATATTCAGATCTATATATTCTGATATTTTTTCCGTGGGAGATCCGATACCAGATATTATGGGTCTCCCCGGAGGGAAGTCCCCTCCCTTGTGTATTTTGGGTAAGCAGTAGATGCATGGGTAGGTTGGTGTATCATTGTACAGATACTTCATCTCTAGATCTGTAATTAGGCATTGCTCATTCCAATGTTTTAGCTGACCATGTATTACTTCTCTGATCTGATTGATGGGGTTACCACTTAACTTAATGTAGGTGGTGGAATCATTTACTTGTCTGTCTATCTCTGACAAATAATCTTGATGATTCATGAGGACAATATTTCCTCCCTTATCTGCCTCTCGGATGACAAGGGAGTCATTTCTCCTTAGATTCTCCACAGCTTTTCTTTCCTGTATCGTGATTTTGTGAAATTTCCATTTAGAAAAAAATTTGTCCTCCATTTTATATAGGTCCCGCATGACATTCTGTTGGAATTTGTCAATGTTATTACCACCTTGCATTTGGGGAATAAATCTGGATTTTGTTTTAAAGCCACTCTCAATTTGTTTGTATGTATCTAAGTTCAAATCCGCAGCCACGGTTTGAATTGTTGGACCAACTTCCTGTTCCTTCAAACTGAGTAATAAGTGCACATCCTTGATATCTTTGATGGATGGGTTTATTTCCCCTATATGTGAATTAACGCTTTTGATATATGTGTCGGGCCTATCTTGAAAGTGTTTGAATAATTTAATATTTCTTACAAATTTAAAGCAACTGATATGCAATGACGCAATGCCCGGTGTTGAACTAGGACAAAAACCCAGACCCTTGCTCAAAATCTTTATTTCAGTGTCAGATAGTACATGTTCAGATAGATTAACAATATTAATTTCTTCAGATACATGGTCATCCTGTTGATTAGTTATACTTTCTGATTGCGTGCCCCTGCTCTTGTTGTCACTCCTATTTTTTCTTTTTGAATTTGCTCTGAATCTGCCCCTCCGCGTTCTCTTGTGTGCATATCCTGTCTGAATACTTGTTTGTTGCCCTTTCTGAACCTTTGTAGTTCTAAAAAAAAGGGATCATGGCTCATACTCGTTGCACTACCTTGTGCTTTGAATGAATCTTCACTTGTCACACTACTATTGCTAGATATATCTAACACATTTGTTGCTTCAGTAGATTGTGATGTGCAGTCTAGAATTTCCCTATTTAGTTGTGGTTTAATGTTGTCAAATTTTGTAGCAAAAGTATAAACTCAACCATTACGATAATCCCTATCGTCACGTTGTATTTTTTGTAATTTCTTCTCGCGCAAATACATTTGATGTTTTTGTAGCTCATCTTTTAAAATGGCCCGATTCCGTTCAGTTACCTCTAATAGGTTCATGTCCTGTATCTCTTTTTCCAAGATAGCAATTTCTAAGAGAAGCTTCTCTCTTTTTAATTCCGCATCTCTTATTAAGATATCCATCATACACAGAGAGGAGTTTAATAACAGTTTTTCCCACTCTTTTAGATGTCTTCTATCTAGGTCTTCAAATGATGGAAAAATTAGTACACGTAATCCTCTAGGAATCTGTTCTTTATTAATGTATTTGCGTAAGACCGTGGCGTCCCACCAACGGGAAAGTTCTTGTTTTTTTAATTTTTCAAGTTTCACGAATTTTTGGCGTAATCCCTCTTTGGCAGGTATTTTTGGATTGGTTACATTTCGTGCAGGATTTGCATTAAACAGATCCTCCGAGAGAGCATCCCTCTTATCATCAAAAGTAGTCATGTCTGTTTGGATGTAATGGTCCACCTAATCAGAACAAAACTCTCAAATAGTAAATGTAATTCCTATTTGTACAGGATATTATCACCCTTAATTCTGGGCCTTTCTAGATACTATTTTCTATCTGTATTCTCAGCAAATTTCAGCTAAGCTGCAAAGGGGATTGAGTGCTAGATTCGCAATAATAACTGATTAATTTGAGATATAGTGGATATGCTTAAGAAATCTGCACATCAATAGTGTCTCCTTATTATTATCATTTGTTAACTCCAAGAACATTTAATCAAAGTATTAGGTGCAACATTGGTGTCTAATGCTCATCCACCTAGAGCATCCAATCCTAATATACACAGATTGTGATATAGGTTACAACTACAACAATGACACCAGAGCACAACATGTAAATGTTACGTGCATCCTCTCATAATTTAAGACGACCATAGATAATTCAACATGCTGGACGGCAAATGTAGCTCTAGATTATTCCCATTTATTATTTTTCTTTTTCCAAGGACAAACAGCCGACGCGCGTTTCGCCCCAAAAGGGCTTCCTCAAGGCTGTAAACAACATATAAAATACATATATTGGGACATATATCACTTATACATATACACAGAAAACAGACAAACAAACAATTTTTAAAAACAGACATAACAATATTATTGACATTCAATGCATTTCCACGATGACTTCCAAAAAGTCAACATCACCATTTTTTGTTTATTTGTTATTAATATTTACTTATCGTCCATGTATATTAGATCTGTTAAATATGTACCTACTATAATTGAAGCAACCAAGCGCTGGAGTAACTTTACTTGGCCTCGTTTGTAACAATTTGTGTTAATTGACACAATAAAATTTATTTATTCATTCAAATAAAACAGAGAAAGAAAAGTAAAAATTGAGTGACTCAGCATCAAAGGAGCCATATAAAATACCTGTGAGGCAAAAGTGTGCCTGTTGGAAATGGCCCTTTTTGCTGGGTTATCCCTAAACATTTTGCTTCTTCCTCCTATTGTTTCCTGACCTGTTTTGTTGATTTTAGAACTCTGGGCACTTTACCACTGCTATTCAGTCCTAAAGTGCACATGCTCTCTGTATAAATTGTGTTATGGTTTGGTGTTTCAATGATTGACATATTTGATTTACTGGTAAGTCCCTGGTAAAGTGCACTGAGAGTGCCAGTGCCTGTAAATCAAATGCTACTAGTGGGCCTGCAGCAGTGGTTGTGCCACCTACAGAAGTAGCCATGTAAAGGTAACTCAGACCTGCCACGGCAGAGTCTGTGTGCAATTTGTAACTGCCATGTTGCCTTGGCAACTGCACCCACTTCCAGGCCCTCATCTCTTTTCCTACATATTAATCACCCCTAAGGTAGGCCCAAGGTACCCCTGTGGGCAGGGTGCTGTGTATGTTAAAGGTAGGACATGTTGTGGTATTGAATTATAGTGCATTTTGTTTTTCACTATGGAAAGGCTATCTGTCCCTTAGGGTAGAATGGCAGTTTATTTATAGCACCTTCCAAATATAACTTTCCATTGGGACAAGATAGGAAGGTAAAGTTTAGTATGCCCGAACTCAGAATGTAAAAATGCCTCTTTTAGTGAAGATGATTTTTATGTTCTGTGTTCGAAAATACTACTTTTACAAAGTAGATATTTTCTTGCTTAGCCATTCTATGTACCTCTGCTAGTTTGTGTTTTACTGTCTGGCTTTGGAGTGACAGGGGTTGGGAAGGTGCATTCTCTCAGACGGCAACCGGTGGGGGAGGTTGATGTGTGTCCTGTCTTTCCTGAATGATTCAGGGCTGAACTGAATAGACCTGGGCTGTATTCAGAGTAGTGGAGGCGTTTTCAATAACACCTAAATAGGCCCGGTCTGCATTTAGAGTGATGGGAGGTGATTTCCCTTGCGTCTGAATAGGCCCTGTCTGCCTTGGACAATGCTGTTTCCACCTCCTACCAGGAAGCTGTGCCAGAGAGGACAGAACTAGTTTGGACAAGCCACAGACACTCTCTGCCTGAGAGCACAAAGGAATTTTGAGTATAAATATTAGGACCCAGACCCCAGAACTTTAGAACTCTTTTGGAACCAAGAAGACAGCCAAGAAGAAGAGCTGGGGAACCTGTGAGGAAGGACTACCGCTTTGCTGTGTGCTTTGGTGTGTTGGCCTGCAGTGGATGCTTCTGTCTTGGGCAGTGAAAGGACTGAACTGAACCTTCTGCAACTTCTTTGTGTGAGTTTCTCCAAGAGCTTGAGGTAGCGCTTGCCCCCTGTTCAAGAAGCCTCAGGAACAGCAAGGACTTCAAGTTCATCTGCAACCAGCACTGGGGACTGTGCTGCAACAGAAGAAAAAGCAACCCAATGCCGTCAACGATGCCACTGTCGACTCCGTGTCCTGAAGGCACAGCAGAGGGCACCGCCGCATCTTGCACCGGAACCCTGGTCTCACTGACGATGCCACCTGACGCCGCCACCGAGCCGCCGCTTACACCGTGACCTGTGGGCACTGCACTCCGCACTGCCTTGCTTCACGCCGCTGCCCTGGTATCACCAATGACGCCACTCCACATCGACATCTACACCACTGCTAGCCCTGTTGTTCGAGGGTACGCTCGTAAGTTACACAACGCACTGTCCTCATCCCGCACTGCAGCCTTGGCCCACTGACAGCAGCACCATCAACTCCAGTTCATCAGCAGATGACAGACCTTCAGTATTTATTTATTTATTTATTTATTTATTTAATTTGTATGGCGCGTTATAACCACAGGGGTCTCTAAGCGCAGTCTGACCAAATTAGCGTGAAAGATGTTGCATACACTTGAAAAACCAACTATGTACCTAAGATCTGCTCCATGCTTGTTTGAACAGAACCGTTTTTAGTTTTTTTCTGAAGGAAAGTAGATTACTTTCCTTCCTGAGCTTTGGGTCCAATTTGTTCCATATAGCTGGGAGCGTATTGGAGAAAGCGCGGCCGCCCACCGTGGACAATTTGAAACGGGACTGGGACAGAAGAGTGGCGTCCGACGAACGCAGAGTCCTACCCGGTATGTAGGGGGATAGTCGGGATTTAAGGTATTTTGGTGCTTTGCCATACCGAGCCTTATGAGCGATACACAGTCCTTTAAAGACAATTCTCTGCCGAATTGGCAGCCAATGCAACTCCTGCATCAGGGGAGAGGCATGGGCAGTCCTGGGTTTTTTTAATATTAACCTAGCCGCATCGTTCATAACTCCCTGTAGTTTGTCCAGCAACCGCTGTGGTAAACCTAAGTAGAGGGAGTTACCATAGTCCAGCCTAGCCAGAATTGTGGCCGAGACCACGTGTCTCAGAGTAGGGAAAGAAAGTAAGGCAGAGATCTTCCTTAGTTGCCTTAAAAGGCATATACTAGTGCCTACTACAGTGGCAACTTGTTTTTCCATGGAAAGTTTATTATCCACATATAGGCCTAAGCTTTTAACCGCAGCTGCCGGTTTAGGTGGTGCACCCAACTCCCTAGGCCAAAATTTCTCGCTCCAAGGGTTACCCGAGATGGAAATGGGCAATACTTCAGTCTTGTCCGGATTGACTTTCAAAGAGTTCTCGGACATCCAATTGACTGTGGTTTTTAGTATGTCCTGTAGCCTAGTGGATGCTCCTGGACCATCATCCAGCCGGATGATTATCTGGGTGTCGTCAGCATAGTTGTACACTAGGCAGTCCATCCTGTTCAAGAGAGCAATTAATGGCTGCAGGTAAATATTGAAGAGTAGGGGGGACAAGGCAGAGCCCTGTGGAACCCCACAGGTAATCGGGGCAGGGGTGGAAAGTAGATCCCCCAGCTGCACTCGTTGTGTCCTACCTTGCAAAAATGATGTGAGCCATGCATGTGCTGTACCCACGACGCCAAAGGTTCTCAACCGCGACAGAAGCTGTTTATGACACACGGTGTCAAACGCCGCGGAGAGATCCAGTAGTACCAGGGCGCACGGTGTTTTTTCATCAGCTCGCATCCTTAGCTCATCTAGAATGGATAGCATGACTAGTTCCGTGCTATGATTAGCACGGAACCCTGCCTGATTGGTCTCCAGCAGGTTGTTATTCTCTAGATGGCCCGATAATAGAGCTAGCACGTGCTGCTCAATCACCTTAGCAAGGAAAGGCAACTGGGAGATGGGCCGGAAGTTTTTCAGACATTTAGTATCTGCTCCAGGTTTCTTCAACAAGGGGATCAAGCGGGCCTCTTTAAAAGCTGAGGGGATCTGTCCTGTAAGAAGAGAGGTATTCAAAAGATGCAGGACCTCTTCCTCTATTCCTGGCATTGCCATCTTAAATATGTCTGGAGGGCATGGGTCCACCAAGGAACCTGATTTAACTCGGCCCATGATTTTAAATAGTTCCTGTATGGAGATAGGAGATAGCTCAGTTAATGGTGGAATGTTTAGTGAGGCGATAGGGTCCGGTAGCCGCGGACATTCGAAGGGTGCGGTTTCCGCAATTTCGTCCAGGATATCAGATATCTTCTTTACGAAGAAATCCTGGAACCTCTGGCAGTCCTCCTGGGTGAACTCGGGGCTTTGCTCCTTGTTCACCCTAAGCTCCGCCAGGACCCGAAAAATTTCTTTTTGCGGATTTCTTGCCGTGGTTATTCTTTCCTCGAAGAAAGCAGCCTTTCTTGATTGTATAGCTAGTTTGTACTGGGCTAAGGATGAAACATATTCTTGTTTGGAGATGGCGTCGTATTTTTTACGCCATGCCCGTTCTTTCTTCCTCACCCCGCGTTTCATCTCCCTAAGAGAGTCATTATACCAAGGCGCCCCGGCTCCTCTCGCCACCTTCTTCATCCTGCGAAGAGGTGCCACCACATCAATGGCACTTCCCGATTTATGCTGGAGATGTACACAAAGAGCATCTACGTTGGTATCCTGCTCTTTGGCTGAAGGGTGGTGTTCTAAGAGGTGGACCAGTTTTTCCCCATCAAAGTTTCTCCATTTTCGGGCCATTTTCCAGCCTTCCCCAGGTTTGGACAGGGGGCCCTTCAATAGAAGTCTACCCTTTATTAGAAAGTGGTCAGACCAAGCACAGGGGAGAATTTCCGTGGTACCCTGGGCTGGCATGGTGGTCCAGACTAAATCCAGCACATGACCTTTCTCATGTGTCGGTCCCTTGACCTGTTGGGTAAAACCTAAAGAGGAGACCGCCTCCTCGATCTGTAGCGCTTGTCCCTCTTTCGGTGATTTTTCCCAATGATAGTTGAAGTCCCCAACGATCACCATTTTATCATACCTTGTACACAGGTCCTGGACCAGGCTTACAAAGAGTGTGGGGAAGTCAGACGACGTCCAAGGTGGCCGATAAACCACCAAGAACACCACACAAACCGCTCCCCTCCTGATCTTAACCCCCATAACCTCAGCTCCTCCAAGGGTTTCAGAGAGGAACCTATTGGCACGGAGGCATGACTGATACACAAGGGCTACTCCTCCTCCTCTCTTGGCTCCCTCCCTGTTAAAATAGATAGCCAGGTAGTTATCTGGGAGGGCCGCCACTAGATCAGGCGCTGAGCAATCCTCCAGCCAAGTTTCGGTAAGCGCAAGGACGTCTAGCTCCCTGTCTTCCAAAAGTGTAAAGACCTCTAACCTATGGCTCTGCAAAGAGCGAGTATTCAATAGGCCGTAGCTCAGGGTATGTGCGTTGGGGCTGGGAGCGCAGTGACGCCCTCTGGTACTCCTAGGTGATATTAGCAGACCCTCGCAGCCCAGCCGGTGTAAGGTAGCAGGCTCCAGGTGGAACTTACCCGAGTTGAGCTGTAGTAGGTCGCCCCTTGCATAAGCCACGATCTTGCCAGGGGTCCTGGCCCCGTGCCCCGTCCTGACACGGACGGGCACAGACGGGCTAGTCTTTGGCGTGTCTTCGGCGTGCGGAGGAAGTGCCCGCTGCGCTCGTCCGCTGCGCTTCCGAACAGTAAGCATAGTAAAGGGGAAGAGGCGGGGGGGCGTTGCTAAAAAGGGGCGTGGCTTCGGGTCTCGTGGGGGTAGCGATGACGATCCCCAGCAGTGCGCGAAGCAGGTAGGCCCGTAATTGCGTCGCAAAACAATTCGAAACAGTGCAAATGATACAAAAGGTTTTTAAAATGTTATTAAACAGCCCCCGGCTTCCGCCTCAGGGGTGAAACGCTGGTCAGCACCAGCCGCTACACAGCGCAGCGTTTATCAAGCCTCCGGGAGGGGGCGTGGCTAAAAAGGGGCGTGGCTTCGGGTCTCGTGGGGGTAGCGATGACGATCCCCAGCAGTGCGCGAAGCAGGTAGGCCCGTAATTGCGTCGCAAAACAATTCTAAACAGTGCAAATGATACAAAAGGTTTTTAAAATGTTATTAAACAGCCCCCGGCTTCCGCCTCAGGGGTGAAACGCTGGTCAGCACCAGCCGCTACACAGCGCAGCGTTTATCAAGCCTCCGGGAGGGGGCGTGGCTAAAAAGGGGCGTGGCTTCGGGTCTCGTGGGGGTAGCGATGACGATCCCCAGCAGTGCGCGAAGCAGGTAGGCCCGTAATTGCGTCGCAAAACAATTCTAAACAGTGCAAATGATACAGGTCGCTACTTGCACAGTGACCTGCCAGCACTGCGACGAGCACCGCATCACTTCGCACCACAGCACTGGTCCTGCACCACAACCTGAGGGCATGGCAAGCCGCACCGCTGCACTTCGCACTGCAGCCTGCCGACGCTCCCAACTTCAACCGCGAGGAGTTCGATCTGCAACATGTGTAACTTCAAGGGCCCGACGACTCTTGCACCGACCTCCGAAACCGACGCCTGCAGACACCGGCTCCTTGGGCTCATCGAGAGGTCGCCGACATCCTGCATTTCTAAAAAGTACTGTTTTGCAGGTCTTCCCGACACCGTAGCTGGCCTGCGTTGCCGCGGTCAGCCAGAACCATTTGGATTTGTTATTCACGACGCCGTGATATCTCCAGGTGGAGCTATTGACTTCAAGGAACTGTATTTTAGGTCTATTTTGATTATTGAAGATTTCTGAGAACTGTATGGTAGATTCTTATTGTTTTGGTCTTGTTTTGAATATATAAAAATATTGGATATTTTTCTAGACTGGTGTGGTGTCGTTTTGTAGTGTTTTCACTGTATTACCGTTGGTTATGTGCAAATGCTTTACACACTGTCTCTGAGATGAACGTGTCTGCTTGTGCCAGGCTACCAAGGGGGTGAGCAGGGGTTATTTTAGAAGTGAATCCCCTTACTCTGACTAGGAAGAAAGGTCCCTACTTGCACTAAGGTACCTACCCCTGCCAACTAGAGACCCCCATTTCTAACATTGGTTGTCAGCAGTGAGGATAGGACGTGTGTTTGCACTTGACTTATAGTGATTGGTGTGCACTACTACCATATCGCAGAACACTACGCACCACATACTGGGTTTTTCCTTTTTGATCTATTTTTGTCTTTACCTACCTTTGTACTTGAATTTCTTCCTACAGCATCATGTTTCAGTCAAAAGCCTTGTCAGTTACATTCCTGGAATTTGTTTTTGAGGAGGATAGGTTGGAAACCTACACCGTAAAGAAACTGAAGGCAGTTTGCAAAAACCTCAAAGTCCCATTGACAGGTCTCACCAAAAAGGAGGAGCTACAAAAGGCGCTGAGGGCCGGGTAGCAGCCAATAATTCCAGTGGGCATTCTGAAGATCCTAGTTTGAAGATAAGAGAGCCAATTCAAAGGGAAGATATGCTGAGGGCTCTGGAGCTGTTAGGAGGGTCAGACAGCAGTAGTCCCTCTCCAGGTCTGTCTCTAGAGGAGCTTCAGATTAGGAGGGGAGCCAGGAGGCTCGAGTTGGAGTAGGTATAAAGACAAATGGAGCAGATGGAAAGGGAAATTATTTTCGCTTATGAGCTAAAGGTGAGACAGCTGAAGTTAGTCTGGGAAGTCAGGAGAGCTAGGTCTAGCCCGGATGGTAGCAGCAAAAGTGTTAAGTCCAGTACTGAGGATGAGGTACACACACACATATACCATATACCAGGTGCCCTGCTTCAAGGAGGGGGTTGACATTTACCAGGGGGTTCAGGATTGTGAGGTAACTCCAGTGGTGCAGTTTCCCTGAGGTGGATTGAGGAAATAGCACAGGGGATCATATTCCTTGTAGTGGGATGGACACTCTACTGTCTTTAGCTGAGAGGTGCAGGGAGAGGGGTTCCCCATGGTATAAGCCCTGGTGAGTGAGTATAGAGACCAGCCAGAAGAATATGGGTTGAGGGACGGCAACAGTCAGACACTATCTCACCAGTCTTGCGAGAATGATGTGGGGTACTTTTCTAAGGTACTGGATGGTTGGGTGAAGGGTAGTTTGGTTGACACATGTGAGGGGCTGTGTAATTTGGATGCTGAAGAGCATATGTTCAGTCCCTGTTTCCAGAGCTATGCCAACACCCGGTGGAGTGTAAGTTCTCTGACCCCAGGAAACTTGCACTGGAAACAGCCTTCTGATGGATTCCAGAGGGTCTGAAGAAGCCTCTGGGGTGATCCTGAAGGAGGTGGATCAGGTTTGACCCAACCAAGTGAGATTGAGGAGGGATGTGATAGCCCAGATAGGTCCCAGTGTAGAAGGAGGAAGTCGAGGTCCCATGTCCTGTCTCAGAAGAGAAGGAGTGGGAATGGGCTGTGTCCCAAAGTGCCCAAAACCCAGTCCCATGCCCTGGTTAGTTCCATGAGGGAGCACCAGGAGGGGGGGCCTTGTCTGTACCTGGAGGCCATCCCCTGAGGGCGATCCCAGGGTGTCAGGTGAGCTGGGGGGATGCTGTAACAAGTGTCCCACCAGTGCTGGTGTCTAGCAGCACTTCCCAAGTTGGGTAGGGTGCATGAGTCCAGAGAGAGGGGTAAGGGGGTGTGCAGTGGAAGGACCAGTGGGTCAGAGGTTGCCAGCTCTGAAGTCAGAGCACCCCAGGACTGACCCGGGTGAGGCCACTTCTGGCTGGGGGGGGTCTCCATGCTCTGTGAGGTGGACAGAAGGCTGGAGACCTGCGCCTGGCCGACTCTTGCACAACTTCAGAGGAGTGTGTTTCCCTTGGGGGGTTGGTGTAATCCCCCAGAAGTCCTGGGTTACCAGCCTAAGGGTACATTGTAAATAACAAGGTGACCCGATCGGGTTGCTTTGGACCTCGGGTGATTGCTTATTTTTAATGAACAAAGGTCCTTAGCTTAAGGATAAATAAATCAAACATAATGACATAGACTTCAATGAGAGCTATGGACAGTCTTCCAATGTCCAGCCGGACAAAGGAACATTTATTTAGAGCAATGCAAAAAAGATTTAGACAAAGTAATAGACAACAAGAAAGGTGAAACAAGGGCACAGTCCTGTACCGAGCTTTACAAGAGGAAGAGTGAGAGGGAAACGAAATAGTAGGCAAAAACTTCAGGAGCAAGTGGTGGCTTACAGTACAGTACAATCAAAGGGTAAGCTCTGACCAGCAGTAACCACAATAAAATTTACACAATGGATAAATTGTGGTACTGTTAGAAAAGTCGACATTTCGATCCCTAGCTCCTAATGCAATGGGATCATCCTCAGGACTAAATAATAAACAATTGTCTGATTTGAGTTGGACGCCTGTGGGATTGAAACAGGAGAAAAAGGGGGAAAGAAAAACATAATAAGGTCCACCATTAATTTCTAAGGTAGCGTGTCAGCATCATTGCAAGTTGTGAAGAGCATATGGATGGTCTGTGACTGAGAAAGTGATTTTATAGGCAAAAAGTGAAATGACTGGGGCCCAGTGAAACATGCAGTAGCTATCGAGTGCACGAATTGCATCAGTTGCCAAGCAAGGTGAAGAGCCTCAAGAACGAATGTGAAATTTCTTACATAGGGCTATAACAAGATTTCTCATAGGCTGCAGGCGAAATTAAGGTTGGCAAGATAGTACTACCACGTATCGTGTGCAATTTTAAAGACTGATCAGATACCGGGTGAGTGATGTATATTTAGGCGGTCAGCCTTTTCCCGCAATCAGTACGCTGACTACACTCTCACTGCGCCGCTCGTAATTAATTGCTTCACATCCATTAATCACTCTATATCCCACACTTGCGCCTGCAATACCTTCTTTGTGCCGTTCGCAATCAAAGGCTCCTTATCCCCCCAAACACACCACCTCGATCCGTTTATATCCCACAATTGCGCCGCCACCCTCACTTGCTTAATTGATCACTTTCTTAACTCCGTGTCCTCCCCGTAAGCCTCAGTCGACATGTTCTAACAGGGCATGACGGCCTAAATATACATCGCCATACATATGCTCTTCACAACTTGTAATGATGCTGACACTCTACCTTAGAAATTAATGGTGGACCTTATTATGTTTTTCTTTCCCCCTTTTTCTCCTGTTTCAATCCCACAGGCGTCCAACTCAAATCGGGCAATTGTTTATTATTTAGTCCTGAAGATGATCCCATTGCATTAGGAGCTAGGGATCGAAACATCGACTTTTCTAACATTGCCACAATTTATCCATTGTGTAAATTTTATTGTGGTTACTGCTGGTCAGAGCTTACACTTAGATTGTACTGTACTGTAAGCCACCACTTGCTCCTGAAGTTTTTTCCTGCTATTTCGTTTCCCTCTCACTCTTCCTCTTGTAAAGCTCGGTACAGGACTGTGCCCTTGTTTCACCTTTCTTGTTGTCTATTACTTTGTCTAAATCTTTTTTGCATCGCTCTAAATAAATGTTCCTCTGTCCGGCTGGACATTGGAAGACTGTCCATAGCTCTCATTGAAGTGTATGTCGTTATGTTTGATTTATTTATCCTTAAGCTAAGGACCTTTGTTCATTAAAAATAGCCTAAGGGTACATACCCTGGGTTGGAGGGCCAGGTTCAGGGTGTCCCCCCTGACCTGGAGGAAGGGGCGACTGCTAACAGTGCCCCTACCGGTTTGTCTTCTGGAGGCACCGGTTCAGGTGGGAGGGTGCTGGTCCCCAGTAGAGGGGGCAGGGAGAGAGTAGCCTCACCCCTGACCCCTGCCCAGTCTAAGAATACAGACCCTAGGCTAGGATCCCAGTTGCAGGATAGAACCAATGAACTGGTGAGCGAATTGTGCAGGACATCTGCCACAGGTCCCACTTTATTTTTAACCAGTACAATAAAGGTATTTGTTAGTTGGTTGGAATGCACTGAGGATGAGAGTAGTAACAATGGGCCCAATTACGATGATGGTGGGACCACCATTGACAGCCCGTCGGTGGCGATTCCACCGCCATCCTAATAATGTTTTTCGCCCCCCACATTATGATGGCAGGCAGATGGGTGAAAACAGTAAGCAACCATCAGAGAGCAAGCATTGCCTGAGGATCTTATTGCCAAATGTTTTAGTTGCACAACACTGGTTGTCATTTAGTTACTGTTACTGTTTACCACCATCGCCTCGCCTGTCTGTCACAGTAACTGCTGCGTAGGAGCGAGGTAATCCTAATAATTAGGCTATGGGGAATAAGGAAGCGAGGTAGCAATTACAAGACCTGTCCGCTGTTCCAGAGCCCCATCGCTTGATCAATGAGCTCTACCTGTCGCCTGAGACTTTGTAATTATCTCTGAGAGAACCTAGCCCGCCATTTTGGGGAACGAGGAGCGATTCAACGGCAGTGAGGTGGAGGGTACCGGGAGATACCTGGATGGCCCATAGCAAATTCCGGAGATGGACTGGGCCTTCCACTGTAAGCCAATGGCTCGTCCCCATCACAGGAGAAATAATTATGCCTGGCTGCGCCTGACTCCAACATGGCACCCATGTTGCTGTATCTACGGGAGGGACAGTGTCGACCCGTTCCAGCTTGTGACTTACCCCCTGGATCACTAGGGAGTCTCTGGATTGCCCAAAGACACAATCCTGTGAGCTGGCTTGTCTCCAACAACAAGGGGCATGAGCATCACACTGCGCCTGTCCCTAAGATGGCTGCCACTGATCCCATCTCGTGAAGGTGGAAGCCTCGTGGCTAAATCAATCGTCCCCACAAGGTCCTGGGCCACCGACCCTCTGCAAAAGGCGCTAAAAGGTGCGACTGGGAGGTCTCTGTAGTACTCTGGATGCTCTTTTAATGATGGAGATGTAGCAGGATTTCTCTTATAGGTTTAGTTTATTTGCTCCCATACTGAGGCCGGTAACTTGCTCTATGGCACGTATAAAGAATTGAGATCTGTCTGTGACATTCCAGCCTCATGAATGGCGTTCCACCCCAGTGATTTCCCACTCGTACAAAGATTCCGCAACCGGAATCCAAGAGGCTTACCTCGAGCAAAAGAGCATCGGCTCCGCAGAGCGCAAGAAACACCATGAGTGGGCCCCTCATCTAAAGCACTCCTTCTCCCCTCGTTGGGGAGGGATCCAGCATTTATGCCCTGAAGTCTCAGAGACCCCTCTGAGAGAGTCCACAGCGACAATGGAGTCTCACACAGCAGAGGGCTGGGTTTTTATCCCATTACCTCTGGGAGCACAGCACCGTACAGCGTGACCGGCGCGCTCAATGGATGTTTTGGACTATGCCGGAAACTATAACCTTTCTATAACCTTTCTGTATATGTACTGTGGTGCCCGAGCAACCTTTGACCGATGACCGGTGGAGCTGTCCCGCGCAGCTATAGAGGAGTTTGGCTCTGGTTCACCCCTCAGCCGTCACCTACCCAGCGGGTCGTCGGACACTGTTTTTCCTTGTCTCCCCGTTGTGCCTCCTACACCCTCCCCCTCCTCTTCCCTCCATTATTCTCCGTCTGCCTCCCCTATTCCTTCCCTCTCTCCCCTAATTCTTCTCTCCCCTTGCCTATTTTTTTTCTCATGTTTATGCTATGCTTTTGTACTCATGTAATTCCTGTAACTACGCTCCAGTAACTGATGTAACCATGTTCTGAAACAATCTTTCTTCCTCATGTAAAACGCTCTGATACCTCCGGGTGTAGCCAGCACTATATAAAACTCAATAAGTAAATAAATAATGGGTGGCGGTCGGAGAGACTAACCACCACAGATCTGATGGGCTCAAGGAGCCCATCGAACCCTCGGAGGGGAATCCAATCCCAACAATTGGGGCAGCGCCGTAGGGACTATGATGTCCCTGCCCGCCAGCCATTTCATGGCGGGTTACCTGCTATGAAAAAACTGGTAGAAAAAGACATTGGGGACCAGTAGCTGGCCCCCCTTACCACCTGGCCCACAGTTATGGGTTTGGGGGGGCACATAATGTGCCCCCCTACATTTTCCTACCGCATGGTGCATGCCACACAGTGCAGGAATATGCTGAAAGTCTATATTTTGTACTGCGGTGTGTGCTGCAGCCCGCAGAACACGCCGCAATGCAATAGATGCACTTTGCATCCGCCTTCAAGGTGGTCGCATTGTAATGTCAACAGCAAGTCGGGCGGTCCCGTCTTCAATATGATGATTGTCGGACGTAAGTCTGACCGCCATCATAATCAGGCTCAATGTTCTGGAAGAAGTTGCTTTCTATGAATCACTGACAGAATATTGACTATGATAATATTGAGGTACAAATATATCGACACAAAAATATCGTTGTCCAGAATAACGAAGTTCTATCTACATAATGTTAAGTACAAAAATACTGACAGAAAATATCGTTGTTAAAAATATCGTTGTTAAAAATATCGTTTTTTCTTTTTTTAAATGTTTAAAAACCAAGGTAAAATAAAGGAAATAATACATATAATTAAAAAAACATAGTTAGAATTATTAGAAAATGTTCAAAATTATAAGTAATACATATAATGTAAAAATAAATTAAACATACATATATATGAAATATAATATATACAGTTACTTAATAATATTGATGAAAAATGATTTTAATAAATTATAAATTGTTAGAAACATATTAAAATTATAAATACATATATATACACATACACAAATCACATAAAATTAAAAGATATATTAAAATAATTTTAATCTTCTTAAAATACAGTTTACACTACATTAACTGAAACAGTAAAGAAAATGTTGGATAGCGGAAGGGATACAATTACTATTCCCACTCCAAAGAGTGCAACAGTAGGGAAAGTGTTAGATAGCGCAGGGGAAACAATTACTATTCCCACACCAGAGAGTGCAACAGTAGGGAAAGTGTTGGATAGTGGAGGGGTAAAAATTACTATTCCCACTCCATTGAGTGCAACAGTAGGGAAAGTGTTGGATAGCGAAGGGGAAAAAATTACTATTCCCACTTAAGTGAGTACAACAGAAGGGAAAGTGTTGGATAGTGTAGGGGTAAAAATTACTATTCCCACTCCAGAGAGAGCATCAGTAGGGAAAGTGTTGGATAGCGGAGGGGTAAAAATTACTATTCCCACTCCAGTGAGTACAACAGTAGGGAAAGTGTTGGATAGCGTAGGGCTAAAAATGACTATTCCCACTCCAGTGAGTGCAACAGTAGGGAAAGTGTTGGATAGCGGAGGGGAATAATTTACTATTCCAACTCCAGGGAGTGCAACAGTAGGGAAAGTGTTGGATAGCGGAGGGGTAAAAACTTACTATTCCCACTCCAGTGAGTGCAACAGTAGGGAAAGTGCTGGATAGCTTAGGGGCGAAAATTACTATTCCCACTCCAGAGAGTGCAACAGTAGGGAAAGTGTTGGATAGCAGAGGAGTAAAAATTACTATTCCCACTCCAGCAAGTGTAACAATAGGGAAAGTGTTGGATAGCGGATGAGATTAATTTACTATTCAAACTCCAGGGAGTGCAACAGTAGGGAAAGTGTTGGATAGCGAAGGGGTAAAAATTACTATTCCCACTCCAGCAAGTGCAACAGTAGGGACAGTGTTGGATAGCGGAAGGGAATAATTCACTATTCCCACTCCAGCAATTGCAACAGTAGGGAAAGTGTTGGATAGCGTAGGGGTAAAAATTACTATTCCCACTCCAGCAAGTGCAACAGTAGGGAAAGTGTTGGATAGCGTAGGGGAATAATTTACTATTCCCACTCCAACAAGTGCAACAGTAGGAAAAGTGTTGGATAGCGGAGGGGAATATTTCCCTATTCCCACTCCAGCAAATTAATTAGCATTAATTAACAAACTATTAATTAATTAAAAATAATGTACCTCACACCATATTTCCCTATAAATGACACCCCCAATATCGTAACACATGACACAATAAACATCATTAATCAACAATTTATTACTCAATTAATAACAATTAATAAGCAATTTATAAACAATTATTAATAATTTAATTCACACAATTAACACTATAAAACAACATTAAATAAATATTCTATAAAAATATTTAAAAATGTATTAAAATAAAATTACTTCCCACCCTACTCTCCTATAAATTCACAACCCACTCCAAGAAATATAAAACAATTAACATAATTATCAATTAATTAATTAATAAAATGAATAACCAATTAATAATTAATGTAATAATAATTTAGAAATACTAATAAATAACAATTAATAATTACCTTTTTATAATTAAGTTACTTCCCAACCTATTCCCCAATAATCCCACAACCTGCTACGGAACTAAAACGCAAATTTTATTTCAAATAAAATTAATATTCAATTTATTATAATTAAATTACTTACCACCCTATTCCCCTATAAACCCACAACCCTCTACAGAACTAAAATACAAAATGTAATTAACTTGAAAATGTTTCACTTATAAACAGAAAAGATTGTACCTCGGCACTCTCAAAGTTGAACTCTCTATTTTTTGTGGCAGTAAGCCTAAAAGGTAGATCCAATACTTAATGTGACTGCTCACAGGAAACACTAGTCTGGAAGTATAAATTCAACAAAGATCTGTCTCAATGTTAAGTGACCAAATACACCATGTTTCACTAGAAATAAGAGATCATGTCTAGGACAGTAGTGTAGTTTAAGCTAGCACAGTCCTGTTGGTTATTATGAACAACAGAGGTACAGTTGGCATGTGGAGGTCCTGTTCTTAGAGCCTCCTTGGTGGTGGCTGATGATGGCATCTGACACGTGTTTCTGTAACTTCCTCGCAGCTTGATCTAAAATAAAAATGCTCCAATTTTAGGAACACCACCTAAAATGTATGGGCTGAAAGATGTTGGCGAATAGTCTGGAAACCATCTAATGTGTTCAGTTAGAGGTGCCCCTTTGAAAATTTAAAAATGTGAAGAACCTCTGTAATAGGTTTCGATTATATCATTTTGTAGGAAAGCTATGAGGTAAGGAAGCTTTTCAGTATCAATGGGCTAAAGTATGCCCTTGATATTGAGCCAATCTGGCAAAGGTACGAGGGCTGCAGTGTGCCCCTATATCCCGGCGAAACACCGTCTCAGAGTGAAATCTTGGTAAATTTGGTAAATGTTCACACATACATAAAACCAGAAGCAATACTTATACAAAAAAATTAAAGCACATGCTTTTATAATACATGCTAAAATACAGCACACTAATATAAAAATCTATATTATAAACAATGATATTTTTACTAACGATTTTACTGACTTCGATATTAACAAAAAACGATATTTCTTACCTTACTGTCTATATTCTGGACCACGATATTGTTAGAGTCAATATTCTTGCACTATGGTATTTATAACTCGATATTATGGTAGGTCGACATTAACACCTCAATATTCTGTCTGTGCACCGCTTTCTATATTGAATGTGTAAATAATCTCAAAATTAAAGAGAGCAGAGCAATAGTAGACTTTCCTAAAATGGCATGGAGATGCATTAAAACTGCAACAGTCATGTGGTCTTAGAATTTCCAGCAACTGTACAGAGAGAAAATAATTGAGATTGAATGGATTTTAACATGAGTGTTGGGAAATATTGAGAATTCTGTCTCTCAGTGGAGGTGATAAACAAAAGTTGTGTAATTCAAATTAAATTAGTTGAAGTCAGATTTGATTGATCAACACATGTACAGATTTTTAATATTTGATTCATAGAGTGGAAGCCCTGGTTGAAGGGCAGGAGGGGAGATACAGGGAAGAATATCCACCCAGACATAGAAGAAGTTACTGAACGGTATCATGGTGAACATTGATTTAATGCCTAAAATTAAGTAAAAACAGAGGTGAGGAAAGCATGTCAAGTCAAGTCAAGTCAAAAAGCTTTTATTCGGTTAGTATAAATACAACCATATAAGCTGAACACACATAATAATATACAATAAAAATTTGTGACACATATTTTGACTTATTTAAAATCTAATGACTATTCCCTGAACCGACACCAGTATCTCGCACGGAGTGATAAAGCACCATACATGAATTCAACATCAGTTAAAATGAAATCCGACAAATGTCGCTAATAAATGAGTGGATGGTACAAAATAAACTTGGATTCCAACGGAATTATAAATTCCACATTGCTGATAAAGTGATGTGTGCATAGTACAAAAAAGTTTGTCATTCATATTACATCAGTATATATTATTACTCAAGGAACAAGAATTCCATAATTTGGGAATTATCCCATGCCAAAATAAAGTGACGTGTGCCTAAGTACAAAAAACCATAACAGGGTAGAAAACTCTACCATGCCATAGTAAGACTAATGCACAAATTCAAAACGGCCGTAGCAGGACAAATTTACACATGTTATTATAACAATATATAAGATTGCATATAGAAACATAAAACTGTCTAGAACACCACCATGCAATCATAATAAACTTGTACATAGCTACATGATGGCCATTATAAAACGCATTTCTCGTAATCATAAAATTATGGATTTCCTGGCAGCTCTACAGGAAAGCATGTATTAATAGAGATTGGGCTGATTTATGTATCCAGTCAATATGTTATGAATATTGTTGTGATGGTAAATGGGGTAAAATGCCTGTATGAGTTGGGATAGAGCTATCTGTGGAGGAGATCATAAAGTAAGTGTGAAGATTTTGTACACAGAAGGAGTTGTGTTAATTCTGTAATGTGAAGACAGAAAGATGTTGATAGCGGAGAAATCCTGTAAAGATAAACACTATAAACTTTGGAATGCAGGCTCCACTAATATTAGGAGGAGCTTTGTGATGTGATGGGTAGTTTGAGAATGAACTATTATAAAGAAGAACTGAAAAATGTATATGATTTATAGTAAATATGTTGAGAGTAGTAATTGTTTTTATATGTTTATGTTGTAGATCTACATCATCACATGATGAGATAACATGTACACAGTCACAATTTGGTTTATCCTGATGAAGGCCTTGAGTAATATAGCTGAAACTATGGATTCCTAGTCGACGTGTTGTATTTGGAAAGTGAAGAGACTAAAGAGAAGAATTGTGTGAGGTTGGAGAAATCTGACATTTTGGGGAGAATTGTTAACCATATACCCCTATCATTTTATGATGGCTAGCTCTTCCAAGTTTTTAAATGTGTAGGAGAAATATTGGGTGTGCTGGGTCAGGTGTTGAATTTTTTTGTATGAGGACAATATTTAAATTGAAAATGAATTTTCAAAACAGTGGTTGATTTGTTCTTGTGTTGCATGTATTTCAAAATAATGAATTTATAAGAAAGAGAAAAATATATAGGAAGAAATATAAATTGGGTGTATTTTGTTTATTAGTTCCCCAGAAAATGTAATTATGGTTGAATATTAGATGGCGGTAATCTAAATGGTGGTTATGGGTTTCATCACAGGTCAGTCTTTTAAACTTGGTTGGCGGGCTGTTCTTGTTGTCCTCTTCTCACTGGAGTTGTGGTTTACCCGTGTAACTTCACACCAACAACAGGGCTATCAAATCGAAGGGTTGAAACTTAGTTTTAATCCCACTCGCACTGACATCACTATCTTTAACTTTTGTCTGAAGGCTTTACCTGAAACTCCTGTTTCCCACATTCACCTTAAGTGCAGTATGAAAGTACAAATCTTTATGTTCTGTACTGGAACATACACCTGATTTTTAGTCACTCTATAAACATACACTATTAACTATCTCATGCATGTCATCATTTCTTTTGCTATTATTACATATTACAACTTAACGATAGGCGGTGAGGTATATCCTGCGCAAACATATAATGGTTGAAACAGTAAGAGGAAACAAAAATATCACAGAGTTGCATCCAAGGGAACAAAACAGCCACCACCCAACACTGTTGACTACAATTAAGGATAATTGTAAAAGTTTGAAAAAATTATAGTTCCCTGAGCAGACTCAATACATATTAACTTCAGTTTAAAGTTCATGAAAGTTAATTTTTAAATCACAAGTTTGTGTGTTTACAGATGAGAACCATATCCGATCTTCATCTTCCGTTGTAGATTCTGGTTTTAACTTTGATATTATCCTGCGGAGACTTGTGTAAATAAAAGACGCCTTGTTACCCGGACATAGAGTAGTCCAAATCCATTCAAAACTTTGTTCGAAATAAAAAGGTTTATTTCATTCGGTCATAGAGAGAACAGCCAACACGTGTTTCGTCTATGGTTGATAATCCAAAAGACTTCCTCAGGGCTGTAATAAATAGATATACAGCAAAATTACAAATTCTATCTCTCTTAAATTAGACGAGTTACAAACCTCCACCTAGGAGAGAGAACCCGTGTTTGTGAGAAAAAGTCAGGAAAACCAAGAAAGTAAAAACCAAGGTGTGGCAACAAATGAATTCAAGTCATCCAAGTGACACTCAATTAACATAGAAAAAAGAAAAGAAAGGAAAACACCAGAAATAGTATCTGTGAGCTAACAAAATATTAGTCCAGAAACATAGAGCCACCAAATAACCAAACTAGAAAAAACGGCGTGTATCAGGAGCAGCCAAACGATGATTCCAAATAAACCACGACTCAGGCAACGGTGACACCATAAATGAATATGTGTCACAAGTAAAGTTCCTAGTAACATAGAGCACTCACCCTAGTTCCAAATCTCGATTAGCTTTAGCTTGAAAAAGTGAATGAATGAATAGGGTTGGCCAATTTAATGTCTGCCAGCCTAACTAGATATTTCCTTAGCAATGTATTCCGTTACCTAGAACAAAAAGAAAAGCATATATAAATGCTTAGAGATATTATTAAATGAAAACCAATAAGCTCCTAAACGTCCAAAGAGCCACAGCAACAGTAATGGTTAGAGAAATACATTGTCAACATTATTTATAAGCGGTCCGGTCTAAGAGACCAGTGCGCAATACGACAATATCGATCCTAGTAATAAATAAATTCAAGGATATTGACACCCTATAAATATGTGTCACGACAGCTAATTCATAATGACATAAAGGACTCACCCTAGTTCCAACTTGTAATTAGCTTAAGCTGGAAATAATAAGTGGGGTTGGCCAAATATGTGCCTGCCAGCCCAACTAGATGCTTCCTTCGGAAAAGTATTCCGTTACCTAAAATTAAAAGAAAAGCATAAATGTATGCTTGAAAGTATTATTATAAAAAAACCCATACGGTCCTAATCGTTCTACAAACAGTCGCAACCATATTGGTCACAGACATTTGTTATCGACAATATTTGTAAGCCGATTAGATGCATTGAATTAAAAAGCCATTACGCTATCCCACAATATCGTATCAGACCTAATTGTATATTTACAATAAACAAAAAACCGTATAACGGGCCATGCATTATAAAAATTCATGTCTTACCTCCAAGTACGAGGCGAAGAGTAAAGGCGTATCTTGCCTCACTCAGCTGGCGTCTTACAAACGCGCCATGTTTTTTCCTATATATAAAAGGCGGGTGCTCTTAAGAATCAAGGAAGGACTAACAGGATGTTTGTGTCTCTAATTCCAGCGCCATCTTAAAGTAGGTTACGGGAACAGCGTCGATGATCGATTATTTTCAGACGCCATCATACAACTTATTATTTAAGAGGAATAATAGTAAATCCCAAGGGAAAATCAAACCGCCAATTGACAACGAAGAAAAAACGAATCTCAAGTCTAGTTAGTAGCCATTAGTATAATCTATTTCCTATATTGCTCAAAGGAGTATATCCCATGACGGCTCAGCATAAGTCTGTTTAGCTTCCTGTGTTTTTGCTAAGTGATATAAAATTCAATTTTAATGCTATGTGCAAATCTAAGCATGCCGTTATGATGATGTGCATAAGCAAAGTGAGATATAAAGTAAAGAGTAATTTAAAACCACGAGATAGTAGGGCAGAGAAACGAGAAGGGAAACGAAAATGAAAGGGATACAGACAGTTGCTAGGTTACTAGCTCGCAATTACCTAGGACAGCCCAATAGAAAAAATATATGGTTAACATTACAGAACCTATACGGGGTACCAATAACATTTCATATTCCTAAACTGATAACAACCCTAACAATCATGTTGGTTACAGATGCACTTGGTTAAAAAACATAACATACAGTTTCTTATACAGTCAGTAATATTCATGAGTTCCCATCACACTTCTATAGGTAATTGCATATATGACTGCAGCATGTCCAGTGAGTCAATGGGACAGTTAAGGTAATACAGTAAAGCAGTTTAACAGCCCAAGAAATATTGTAGCTCTGAATCCACGTTGAGCCCCAGTTCCACAGCCCGTAATTTTAGAATCCATTTCGCCTCACATTGGCGGACTCTAAGTTCTCTGTTACCCCCATGATTGTCAGGCAATAAGTTTTCAATGCCATGAAAAGAAAAGGAGAAAGAAGAACTCCCTTTCTGGCTTAAGCAGTCTTTAGCATGGTTAGCCAGGGGATACCTGAGGTCAACATTTTTTAGGGCCCTAAAATGTTCAGCCATCCTTTCTTTAAGGCATCTGATGGTACTACCAATGTATCTTTTTTGGCACTTACAGCGAATGGCATATACCACAAATTTGGTTAAACAATCTATGTGTTGAAAGATTTTATATTTTGCTGATCCATTGTATTCAAATTCCTTGATATTATGAATTGAAAACCTGCACATACTACAGTGTCCACATTTGAAGGACCCTATATTTTGTTTGTGCAGCCAGGAATATTCAGATTTAGTACTTCTGGGATAACTTGGACTGATCAGATTGCGAATGGTCGTACCTCTCCTGTATACAATGCTGGGTCTACTGCTTAAATGAACACCTAGTGTGGGGTCAGAGGTTAGTAGGTGCCAGTGTTTATTAAGGATATTGTAGATCTTGTGCGACTTTGGATGGTAATCCGTTACTAATTTAAGTTATTGTGTCTTGTTAGCCTTAACTGTAGTTTTTTGTTTTAGGGTATCCTTTCTGCATAGTCTCAATGTTCTTTGTTTGGCTTGAATAATAATATCCTTATTGTAGCCTCTTTCCAAAAAGCGTTTTTCCATATCATTAACACAGCTAAGGAAGGCATCCTCTCTACTGTTATTTCTCCGTGCCCTAAACATTTCACCATAAGGTATGGCGTTAACTTGGGCTTTAGGATGCGCACTGGTGGCATACAAAGTAGAATTACAGGAGGTACTTTTTCTATACAATCTACTATTGATTTTTTCATCTGCCACAAAAAGCTCAGTATCTAAGAAGACTATCTTTTCCCGACTCGATGACATGGTGAAAGACATGTTAAATGAATTCAAATTCATGAATTTAAAGAAGTCTTGCAACTGTGACTCATTACCAGTCCATATAATAAGACAATCGTCTATATACCTGCCATAGTAGATTATATACTCCTGCCATTTAGCACCATTAGGACCCCAAAGGTGTAACATTTCAAACATCCCCATAAACAGGCATGCCAGGGACGGCGCAAAATTTGAACCCATTGCTACTCCGCATTTCTGTCTGTACCATTCGTTGTTAAATAAAAAACATTGTGTTCTAAAATCAATCTTGACATATGAATCAGCATGTCTGAATGTTCCAATAATTCTATTGGACGTTTGTACAAAAAGTATTCTAGTGCCTGTAATCCCTGTTCATGTTGGATATTTGTGTACAACGACACCACGTCTAAAGTTACTAATATCATAGAGGCATCCCAAGTAAGGTCCATTAGCACATTGAGAATGTGTTTAGTGTCTCTGATATAGGAGGCCAGATTCAAGACATATGGTTGCAAAAATAGATCTACAAATTCCGATATCTTTTCCATGGGCCCTCCTATACCAGAGACAATGGGTCTTCCTGGTGGTCTAGAGGCATCTTTGTGGATTTTTGGGAGCGTATAGAGGCAAGGGAAGCGAGGCTTCACAATTTTCAAATAAAAAAGTTCATCATCATTAAGTAAACCTTTGGTATGCCATTTTATGAGTTCTGAGTTAACTATGCGTGTTACATCAAAAACCGGATTAGTGTTTAGTTTAACATAGCATGACTCATTAGAAAGTTGGTTCATTATTTCAGCCTCGTAGTCAAATCTTTCCATAACAACAATATTACCACCCTTGTCGGCTTCTCTAATTATGATTTTATCATTAGAACGTAACAATTTGAGAGCCAACTGTTCACCTTTGGTAAGATTGTTAGTAATAGATGGACTATTGTTTTTGATCCTCATAGTGTCCTCACATTTATTCAGCTCACCTGTGACAATTCTATGGAAAACTTCAATGTTGTTAACACCAGGAAGTTGCGGTGTCCATTTAGATTTTAATTTAAGGCCACTATCAACACTAGTGTCAGTACTATATTCTAGTTCTTCCAATACCTGACCCAATGTAACAGGATCCTGTTCAGTCTCCGTAATTGATAAAAGTAATACGGTGTCTCTAATGTCTTGGATAGATTGATTACCCACACTCATTGTTTTGTTTGGTTCAATAGATTTATTAACTGAATCCTTGCCAAAAACCTTTTTCAATTTTAAATTGCGAACAAACCTATACAAGTCTATTTTGACATTAGTCATATCGCATTTAGGGGTAGGGCAAAAACCCATCCCCTTACTCAGGACAGACACCATATCCTGTGACAGAGCTAGGTTAGACAAATTAATCACTTGAATACCTGAGTTTGGTATAGGGGTTGTTACTTGCTCCTGTTCCATGACCGAGTGTGCATACCTTCTCTCATTCTTGGACCTGGTTCCCCCCCTGGACCCTCTCTTAGTCCTCGTCGTTCCTCTCTGGGTAGAGTATTTGATTCTTTGTTGCCCATCCTGATTCTTTGGATCTCGCGTAAAAAAGAGCCACCTGGGCCCTCCCCAGTTACTCCTTCATTTTGAACTTCATCACTCACACTAGAGACAGTGCTAGATGAAGCAACACTTGTGTTACTCAAAAGTGAGGTTTTACTGCCAACTCTCTGTAGATCTTGTTTAACCAGATTGTCAAATTTTTTGGCAAAAGTGAATACCCGACCATTGGTGTAATCTTTTTCGTCCCTTTTTAATTTATGAGCTTTACGTGCTTTGATATCTTCCTCATATTTTCCCAAGACCTCTTCCAAAATTACATAGTTCTTTTTAGTTACTTCCTCCATTTTAAGATCTGAGATCTCCTTTTCAAGGTTTTCCACCTCTTCAGCTGTTTTCATAACCTTTCTTTCTGCATTCTCAATCAGAATGTTCATTAGACGCATTGAGTTACCTATTAGTTCCTTTTCCCAAAGGGTAAGGAGATCATCTTCAAGGTCATCGTATGTTGGGAAAATGTGTGAACGTAGCCCTCTAGGGATTCTTTCTAGTCTTATGTATTCTTTCAGTGTTGCCCCGTCCCACCATTTAGAAATCTCGGTCTTTCTTAGTTTTTCTAACCTGATAAATTTCGCTTTCAAACCTTCATTTGGTTTATTGCCTGAAATAACTGCTTTGTTGACTGACACACCTGCATGCAGGTTTTTAAACAAGTCTTCCGCTATTTTGCTCCTTTCATTTCTAGAACACATTTTCTCCAATATTACACACCCAAGTGGGAAACCACTAACGCTGCAGCAACCTCCAATTGATACAACTTAACGATAGGCGGTGAGGTATATCCTGCGCAAACATATAATGGTTGAAAGAGTAAGAGGAAACAAAAATATCACAGAGTTGCATCCAAGGGAACAAAACAGCCACCACCTAACACTGTTGACTACAATTAAGGATAATTGTAAAAGTTTGAAAAAATTATAGTTCCCTGAGCAGACTCAATACATATTAACTTCAGTTTAAAGTTCATGAAAGTTAATTTTTAAATCACAAGTTTGTGTGTTTACAGATGAGAACCATATCCGATCTTCATCTTCCGTTGTAGATTCTGGTTATAACTTTGATATTATCCTGCGGAGACTTGTTTAAATAAAAGACGCCTTGTTACCCGGACATAGAGTAGTCCAAATCCATTCAAAACTTTGTTCGAAATAAAAAGGTTTATTTCATTCGGTCATAGAGAGAACAGCCAACACGTGTTTCGTCTATGGTTGATAATCCAAAAGACTTCCTCAGGGCTGTAATAAATAGATATACAGCAAAATTACAAATTCTATCTCTCTTAAATTAGACGAGTTACAAACCTCCACCTAGGAGAGAGAACCCGTGTTTGTGAGAAAAAGTCAGGAAAACCAAGAAAGTAAAAACCAAGGTGTGGCAACAAATGAATTCAAGTCATCCAAGTGACACTCAATTAACATAGAAAAAAGAAAAGAAAGGAAAACACCAGAAATAGTATCTGTGAGCTAACAAAATATTAGTCCAGAAACATAGAGCTGCCAAATAACCAAACTAGAAAAAACGCCGTGTATCAGGAGCAGCCAAACGATGATTCCAAATAAACCGCGACTCAGGCAACGGTGACACCATAAATGAATATGTGTCACAAGTAAAGTTCCTAGTAACATAGAGCACTCACCCTAGTTCCAAATCTCGATTAGCTTTAGCTTGAAAAAGTGAATGAATGAATAGGGTTGGCCAATTTAATGTCTGCCAGCCTAACTAGATATTTCCTTAGCAATGTATTCCGTTACCTAGAACAAAAAGAAAAGCATATATAAATGCTTAGAGATATTATTAAATGAAAACCAATAAGGTCCTAAACGTCCAAAGAGCCACAGCAACAGTAATGGTTAGAGAAATACATTGTCAACATTATTTATAAGCGGTCCGGTCTAAGAGACCAGTGCGCAATACGACAATATCGATCCTAGTAATAAATAAATTCAAGGATATTGACACCCTATAAATATGTGTCACGACAGCTAATTCATAATGACATAAAGCACTCACCCTAGTTCCAACTTGTAATTAGCTTAAGCTGGAAATAATAAGTGGGGTTGGCCAAATATGTGCCTGCCAGCCCAACTAGATGCTTCCTTCGGAAAAGTATTCCGTTACCTAAAATTAAAAGAAAAGCATAAATGTATGCTTGAAAGTATTATTATAAAAAACCCCATACGGTCCTAATCGTTCTACAAACAGTCGCAACCATATTGGTCACAGACATTTGTTATCGACAATATTTGTAAGCCGATTAGATGCAATGAATTAAAAAGCCATTACGCTATCCCACAATATCATATCAGACCTAATTGTATATTTACAATAAACAAAAAACCGTATAACGGGCCATGCATTATAAAAATTCATGTCTTACCTCCAAGTACGAGGCGAAGAGTAAAGGCGTATCTTGCCTCACTCAGCTGGCGTCTTACAAACGCGCCATGTTTTTTCCTATATATAAAAGGCGGGTGCTCTTAAGAATCAAGGAAGGACTAACAGGATGTTTGTGTCTCTAATTCCAGCGCCATCTTAAAGTAGGTTACGGGAACAGCGTCGATGATCGATTATTTTCAGACACCATTATACAACTTATTATTTAAGAGGAATAATAGTAAAACCCAAGGGAAAATCAAACCGCCAATTGACAACGAAGAAAAAACGAATCTCAAGTCTAGTTAGTAGCCATTAGTATAATCTATTTCCTATATTGCTCAAAGGAGTATATCCCATGACGGCTCAGCATAAGTCTGTTTAGCTTCCTGTGTTTTTGCTAAGTGATATAAAATTCAATTTTAATGCTATGTGCAAATCTAAGCATGCCGTTATGATGATGTGCATAAGCAAAGTGAGATATAAAGTAAAGAGTAATTTAAAACCACGAGATAGTAGGGCAGAGAAACGAGAAGGGAAACGAAAATGAAAGGGATACAGACAGTTGCTAGGTTACTAGCTCGCAATTACCTAGGACAGCCCAATAGAAAAAATATATGGTTAACATTACAGAACCTATACGGGGTACCAATAACATTTCATATTCCAAAACTGATAACAACCCTAACAATCATGTTGGTTACAGATGCACTTGGTTAAAAAACATAACATACAGTTTCTTATACAGTCAGTAATATTCATGAGTTCCCATCACACTTCTATAGGTAATTGCATATATGACTGCAGCATGTCCAGTGAGTCAATGGGACAGTTAAGGTAATACAGTAAAGCAGTTTAACAGCCCAAGAAATATTGTAGCTCTGAATCCACGTTGAGCCCCAGTTCCACAGCCCGTAATTTTAGAATCCATTTCGCCTCACATTGGCGGACTCTAAGTTCTCTGTTACCCCCACGATTGTCAGGCAATAAGTTTTCAATGCCATGAAAAGAAAAGGAGAAAGAAGAACTCCCTTTCTGGCTTAAGCAGTCTTTAGCATGGTTAGCCAGGGGATACCTGAGGTCAACATTTTTTAGGGCCCTAAAATGTTCAGCCATCCTTTCTTTAAGGCATCTGATGGTACTACCAATGTATCTGTTTTGGCACTTACAGCGAATGGCATATACCACAAATTTGGTTGAACAATCTATGCGTTGAAAGATTTTATATTTTGCTGAGCCATTGTATTCAAATTCCTTGATATTATGTCCGTCACTGTTCCCTGATGCCCCCCCTACTTAATGTAACATCAGCAAGGGAAGAGTGGGAAAGACTCAGTACAACTAAGAAAAAGCAAGTCAGGATAGCCCTTCATGGGGCATTGATGACAGAATATCTAAGAGCAGGAGCAGCCCCAGCGAGCCTCATAGTAAGGATTGAACCCAAGATCTTTCTGGAAGATAAAACATTCAGACTAGATTGGAGCTATATAGCCAATAAATGTACACAAGATTGGCTAATCCTTGTAATCAATACTGCAAAGAGTTTAAGTGAAGATCTACTTAAGGAAATTGTTGATTTAGAGGAGAGTATAAGGCGGGACACTACCCTTGTGGATACCAAAGAACAGCTCCTAAGGATCCAGGAAGACTTGAGCGACTACAAAAATTATATGATCAATCAAAAGATCAAAGGGCTAAAAAGAAATCTTGATCGTTTTTCCCACGAATGGGCTTTCCCCTATGTGGAGGATAAATATTATGAGTCAATAGTTGAACATCCATTTAGAGGAGGTAGAGGTAGGGGTGGGAGGCAACAGACCAAACGTGCACCCAATAACTGGACATTCGATAACACCTCCAGCGAAGAGGAAGAGCTAGGCCCACAGTCAAACCCTCCTAGAGTAAGATTCAATGAACAGGAGACGAACAACGAAGACCTAGGAGCTCTTCTTCAGTCTTTTTTAGGACAGAGCCACAGTGGCGACAGAGGGGGAGGTCCGCGTGGCAGGGGTCGAGGCAGGGGCAACCAAAACCAAAACCAACAATGGCAAACCCACTCCCCGAGAGTAACACGGAGCCGCGGACGGAACCAGCTATGATGAAGAACAACATAGTGGTGAACCTATCTGATCATGAACTTACCACCAATGAGGAAAGGGTGTTGAATAAAGGGTTAGGGTTTGTCCCCACCCCCACACATGACCCCTTTAAATGCAGGATTGAACTCCATGAAACGATGCGAAGAATAAAATTAAAGAAATTCTTCGCTAATAAACCACAGGATCCATCAACCGTGTTTAATACCACACTTAGGAAACCATCAAATTTTTGTCCATCTAATACAACTGTAGGCCCTGAGGTCACGGTCTTTGAAAATAAAGTACTGCAAGACATTTCTCTATTGGAACAGCAAAATACAACCTTTAAATTTAACAACATGAGTAGGGTAGAGTGGGAAGCAGTTAAGGGCCTTGAGAATAACCAGCACCTGACGATCAAAAACGCAGATAAGGGTGGCGCTGTAGTAGTTATGAACACCATCGACTACGACACTGAGGTGTTGAGATTACTCAGTGTCCGCCAAAACTATCGCCCATTGGTACAGGACCCCCAGAAAGAACTGTTGGCAATCATCAAGACTATGGTGACTGAGGCGAAGGAGAAAAAATGGATAACAGCGAGGGAGGCCGAGTTCTTGGTTAATGAAAAGCCAAGAACTCCGGCCTTCTACATTTTACCTAAAATCCATAAACCACAACGCCGTCCACCCGGTCGACCAATCGTTTCGGGGATCCAGTCGGTGTTAGAGCCTCTCTCGCAATTCGCTGATTTCTTCCTTAGGGAATCAGTTGTCAATCAGAAATCCTTTGTAAAAGACACCACAGCAATACTCAATATCCTTGAAGATTTCCAGTTTGACCCAGATAATGAACTTATGGTAACCATTGATATAGAGTCACTCTATACCTGTATACCACAGGATGCAGCGTTGGTGGCAGCAGCGCATGCGCTTAAGGCACAAGAGTGGTTCTATGATGCTCCACAATCTTTCATACTACAATGCATAGAACTGGCCCTCACACGAAATTACTTCTGCTATAAGGATACCATGTATCTGCAGACTACGGGCACGTCTATGGGCGCAACGATGGCGCCGAGCCTGGCCTGTATCTATGTGGGCCAGTTCGAGGAGCACGTTATACACCATCAGCCTAATCCCTTCCAGAGTAACATCCATCTCTGGAAGAGATATATAGACGACGTGCTCTGCGTCTGGTCAGGTCTAGCTGACGGTTTATTACAATTTCTGAATTGGCTCAACCATCAGGATGCAAGTCTGAGGTTCACATGGAACTATAGCAACCACACAGCAGTATATCTGGACCTAGACATTTATGCAGATGGGGGCAGGCTATGTTCCAAAGTACATCAAAAACCAACGGATAAAAACTCCCTCTTGTCCTACAGTTCGTATCACCCCAGAGCACTCAGGGACAACCTGCCTGTCGGTCAGTTTCTTCGGTACCGCAGGAACTGTACTTCGACGACAACATTTTTGGACCAGTCAGAAGAACTATGTACCAAACTTGAGATGAGACAATACCCACGCAAAACCATCAGACAGGCTAGAAAAAGAGCAATGAACACCCCTCGGAGTGTTTTGCTCCAGAAGAATGAAAAAACGAAAAAAGACTGCCTCCCGGTTGTCATGACATTCGACCCGTTAGCCACGAAGATCCGACAGTCCATTCGTAAACACTGGGCGTTGTTGTCAACTGAGGATTTCAGTATGCCCCCTCCCAGGTTCGCCTTTAAAAGATCTAGTAACCTCGGTGACAAACTGGTGCATACACGGGTTAAAGTGGAACAGAAGTTCACAGAATCGTCCATCCCCCCTGGTCATCACCCGTGTGGGTCCTGTTCAGTGTGCGGATTAACGAAGAAAACTCAAAGTGTAGTCCTGAATTCAGGAAAAATCTGGCATTTGAAGCAATTTAGCAATTGTAACACTGCCAATGTGGTTTACAGACTAACGTGCCAATGTAACCTTCAATACATAGGATTAACAACCAGGAAGGTGAAAATCAGAATGCAAGAACACCTAAGCACTATTAGAGCAGGCAAGTTGACAACGAAATTGGTCCAACACTGTCACAACACCAAGCACACATTCACGTGGGTGGTCTTGGAGAGAATGATGGGCTCTCCCCAAAACGTGGAAGAAATTTTGGCTTCAAAAGAAGCGAGATGGATTTTCCAGGAGAAGTCCGACCGAGGGGGACTGAACGACCAAATCGAATGGGGGAAGGCGAGATACTGAATACTTAAAATATGGAAACATCTAGATTAGCGAGTAATGTTCGCCCCCCCTACAACCTCTGTTTGCCCCTTTCGGGTAATACTGAAAAGCAGTGATAGACAACAATACACTAACCACATGAATACTGAGGAATTACCAACGGACTTAAGTCGAGTTCTATCTAACGTCGTAGGTCTTTTTGGGATACCCTAGGTAGGACCACATTGATCGATTAGAGTCCTAGACCCCTGCGTAGCTTAAGATAGCGCATAAATTCCCATAGGAGGATTTGTTTTTGTGGGCTATATCCTACTTAGAACCACCAATATACACACCAGGTCACAACACCCCAAACTTAGGTTCAAGATCGCGCTATATAAGAAAGACATCATTTCAGAATAAACTAAACTAATTCCGAGGCTTACGGCGCTGAATATCCAACCCTAGATACACACGAACCTCCCCAATCCAAAATGGCGCCCATACTGGCCCCGCGTTGAGGAGGACGCGTAGGGGGCGTGATTATAAATAAGCCGCGCAAACACAACACCGTTGACCGGCGGAAAGAAGGAGCTCCGTGAGGCTTTGGGTGGTAAGGAGGTGTTGTATGTGAGGAGAGGGGGCCAGCATGATACATGTGTGTCCGTTTTGGATGCTAGGTAGCTGTCCTTTAACAACTCGAGAGACCGGGGCAGGAACCATTCTCTCCCTAGGCATATGTGGGTGTATTTATATAAAGAACAGCGCTTTACATTGCCGGTGAAACGAGGGTGATTGCAGATCAGAGGATATGCGAGTAGTCCAATACGGCGTTTCTGAATGCGCAAAGACATACGAGCATTACACTCACGAGGATGTTCACATAACAGGCTGAATAAGAGCATCCTAAGCAGAGTAGTGATAAATATGGAGAGAAAAGATGATATTAGGAACAGCAAGGGGTTTGCCTTAGTAGTATGACTTTGGGTATGATTGTGGTACCGAGATTGACAAATAGAGTCTCTACACAAGAAGACTTTGAGTGTCTTTATGTTGTCAACAGATTGGCATTACGGTTGAATGCTGCACTAACCACGAGGACTCACATAAGGAGCCTATTGGTGACCTCAATGATTGAGCTGGTACGCGAGGCCATGGCTCCACGAGGGTAATTTAGTAATTTTTTATAGATCCAACAGAGAGAGATCATGTTGATCTAGGAAGAAAGGATGAACATAATGGTAAAGTGTTGTGTGTGTCTTGTTCATTTTTACTTTTGGCAGTCTCCAAATGTGACTCTAAGAAGTGTCCCTATCGTGTGCCAAGCGACTGTTGTTGCCCTGACGAAATTGCCATAAAGACTCCAGGCGATGAAACATGTTGGCATATAAGAACGGTATGCATATTCTGCAACCTTTTTAAGCATTGAAGTAGGTGCACTCCTAAGGCGGAATAAAGTTTGAACCTATAGAGGGTGTACCTTTTTCACTTTTTATCCTTCACTATTAAGTCGCATCACTTTCCTACGAATTTTTCGTTGGCTTTATTTTGTGGAAACCTCGTTTTTTACTTTGGAGCGTGATGGCTACCGATGATGAGAAGAGTGGGCAAAGCTGACGAGTACCAGCCAGCAGGCTCAATTGGGGTTGCGCACGTGAGGTGCCATCACGTCTCTCTCACATTTTTTCACATTTATGTATCTATTCACGTTTCTCTCACGAGGTAATCGAATTGAGAAACTCCTGGTGTACTATACATGAGTTTAGACACTTTGACGATCATTTGGGAGACTGCTTGGAGTAAAATCTTTTACCGTTTTTTTATAAAAAAAGTGAAGGTGGCTAACTAGTTGGTAACTACCCAAAAGTTTTTCAAATTAAGGGTGAGTACTAAATACCTATAAGGTTTGAACCAACTTGTATGGCATGTAAACCTTCAGAAACCTAGGTCTTTGTAGTAATAGCTGGAATTAGAGACACAAACATCCTGTTAGTCCTTCCTTGATTCTTAACAGCACCCGCCTTTTATATATAGGAAAAAACATGGGGCGTTTGTAAGACGCCAGCTGAGTGAGGCAAGATACGCCTTTACTCTTCGCCTCGTACTTGGAGGTAAGACATGAATTTTTATAATGCATGGCCCGTTATACGGTTTTTTATTTATTGTAAATATACAATTAGGTCTGATATGATATTGTGGGATAGCGTAATGGCTTTTTAATTCAATGCATCTAATCGGCTTACAAATATTGTCGATAACAAATGTCTGTGACCAATATGGTTGCGACTGTTTGTAGAACGATTAGGACCGTATGGGGTTTTTTATAATAATACTTTCAAGCATACATTTATGCTTTTCTTTTAATTTTAGGTAACGGAATACTTTTCCGAAGGAAGCATCTAGTTGGGCTGGCAGGCACATATTTGGCCAACCCCACTTATTATTTCCAGCTTAAGCTAATTACAAGTTGGAACTAGGGTGAGTGCTTTATGTCATTATGAATTAGTTGTCGTGACACATATTTATAGGGTGTCAATATCCTTGAATTTATTTATTACTAGGATCGATATTGTCGTATTGCGCACTGGTCTCTTAGACCGGACCGCTTATAAATAATGTTGACAATGTATTTCTCTAACCATTACTGTTGCTGTGGCTCTTTGGACGTTTAGGACCTTATTGGTTTTCATTTAATAATATCTCTAAGCATTTATATATGCTTTTCTTTTTGTTCTAGGTAACGGAATACATTGCTAAGGAAATATCTAGTTAGGCTGGCAGACATTAAATTGGCCAACCCTATTCATTCATTCACTTTTTCAAGCTAAAGCTAATCGAGATTTGGAACTAGGGTGAGTGCTCTATGTTACTAGGAACTTTACTTGTGACACATATTCATTTATGGTGTCACCGTTGCCTGAGTCGCGGTTTATTTGGAATCATCGTTTGGCTGCTCCTGATACACGGCGTTTTTTCTAGTTTGGTTATTTGGCAGCTCTATGTTTCTGGACTAATATTTTGTTAGCTCACAGATACTATTTCTGGTGTTTTCCTTTCTTTTCTTTTTTCTATGTTAATTGAGTGTCACTTGGATGACTTGAATTCATTTGTTGCCACACCTTGGTTTTTACTTTCTTGGTTTTCCTGACTTTTTCTCACAAACACGGGTTCTCTCTCCTAGGTTGAGGTTTGTAACTCGTCTAATTTAAGAGAGATAGAATTTGTAATTTTGCTGTATATCTATTTATTACAGCCCTGAGGAAGTCTTTTGGATTATCAACCATAGACGAAACACGTGTTGGCTGTTCTCTCTATAACCAAATGAAATAAACCTTTTTATTTCGAACAAAGTTTTGAATGGATTTGGACTACTCTATGTCCGGGTAACAAGGCGTCTTTTATTTAAACAAGTCTCCGCAGGATAATATCAAAGTTATAACCAGAATCTACAACGGAAGATGAAGATCGGATATGGTTCTCATCTGTAAACACACAAACTTGTGATTTAAAAATTAACTTTCATGAACTTTAAACTGAAGTTAATATGTATTGAGTCTGCTCAGGGAACTATAATTTTTTATTATTACATATTACTCCACAATATGAGTCTTTTCTCAAAATATGAATGTTAATGTCACTGAACCTTTTCATGAAGTTCTTGTCTTGTAGCTATATTAATAACTAGACTAAATTTCACAAATGTCTTAAGATGCAGTTGTATATATAAGTGGATCAAATGTCTTACAATACAATAGCTTCAGCAAATTGAATAATTGTCTTTAAATGTCTGAGTGAAGTTTGCCTATCTTGCTCTCAGTTCTACTTTTCCTTTTAGGAGAGAGTGACAGTGCCTAAAATGTGATTGACTTGTACAAGTTCAAATTGCTGTGTAGCTTACATGGGTGACAGCGCCTTACCTTAATCAACCTTAGCCAAGTTTCTGCTTCAGTTTTTTCTTAGCTGTGTTTCTATTGTCCTTTTTTGTTCCCCAGGTATTGCAAGTGCTGTTCTGATGGGCAGCTACAAAGAAGACAAAAGAACTACCTTGATATTCAGGGTAAAGAAGCAGGAGCAAACCTATAACCTCTAGAATCCAGCATGCAAGATATTATGCTTCTGAAATTCTCAGTACCAAGCAAAAACACATATTGCAGGCAAAGCTTAAATATCCTAACCATGTAAAGATGCCACCACTCTTGTACGACTTTGAAATCCCACAAGAGAGTACTATTGTTTTTATTCATTGCTGGATGCCCATACCTTATCTCCTCACCTATAGGTATAAAGTTCTTTGTAGGAAATGTTCTGTACTGTGTTATCAAGTGTAATTGAGCTAAATCAGATTCCTTCTACTGGAAGTGGGGCAGCCAAAGAGTAAACATGAGGACCCCATAGGAACCAATGGAGGGGGCTGACAGTGCGGACATACCTGCATCTAAGTGATGAAAAGATCATTACAAGAGTTTCAGTACATCCTGTTATCAAAACATGTTGTAAAAATAAAAATATGATGAAATTGACTGAGACATAAGCTACACAATTTGGAAGAGGAAAATTGTTCATATTTCCATAGCCACATCTGAAGTGCTTAGATTGGTCTAAGAAAATTTTACTTTCTTGTGTTCATGTGGACACGGACTGGGTTGCATGAGGTTTGCGTCATTGGCTAGTTATCTATTGGTTTGTTTTAGTGACCGGCACCTTCTTCTTGGTATTCTTTCTCATATCCTTTAAACAGTTCTTCAAATTAGAGGAGTTGGCCGTATGGCTAGGACGGTCGACCTCAAATCTGGGGAACCAAGTTTGAGTCTCAGCAAGGACACGCAACCTCCTGTGATTCTGGACAAATCACTTAATCTCCCTGTGCCTAAAAAAAATGAATGTGTCCTCATGTAACGCAACTGGTGCTCTTGTAAAGTACTCTGATACCTGATACCTGTGGGTCAAGTTTGTGCTATATAAAACATCGTAAAAAAACTATTTGGGAGCAAATCCCTGATAGGTCAGTGCTTGAGTTCTCCACATGTCTTCAAGTAGAATTAGTGGTCTCTAGTGGGACCAGGGTTGTTTTTCCTTCCAGGGCATGTGAAATCAGATGTCATGGAATTTTATTGATGCTAGGTTAGCAGTTTAGTCTGCATTGCATTATTTCCTTTCAGCATCATCAGTGGTCTAGTTAGACCAGTCATGTTGCATATCTGCCTCATTTGTGTTGGTTATCCTGTATCATCAGTTTTATATCCCAAAAATCTATGTATTATGGATTATGTGATTCTGGAAAATAGTGATGGGATTGAATGCCTAAAATATCAGAAATCATGCAATGCCTCTATTGTTGTTGGGTTGGCGGTCAAGTCTGTTGTGGTTTGTTGTATTTCCTGTGGTTGTCCTATTGTGTGTGGTTACCAGACTACCTGTCTCAATCATGTTGCAGACCCGCCTTGTTTTTCATTGTAAATCATGCAATATTCTGCACTTAATTGAAAAGTCTATGAATATTAAGACATTTGTGTGGGATAACTGTTGTAAAAAAAATGTATTTGTTATTTGAGGCCCTTACTCATATTGTAATAATTTTCATCTGAATGTATCTGTTTCTGGGAAGTATCAACAAATATGGATGTAAGATGGAAGACCGTCTTATCGTACAAATACATCTGATATTGTGCAGCTAATTGAGTTAGTTAATTGTAGTTTAGAAGCATAGTATAAATTGTGGCCCGTTTTCAACAACTTTTCTCCAAATTTTCTCTGTGTTGGTTTCTTTTTAGGTTGAGCCAAGGCAGCGCGCATGCGCTGTCTGCAAGACGTGTTGTATTCACTATACGGAGTGTAATCCCGCATGCTGCTTACGATAGGTTGACTCCAGTGTAGCTATTATTTGGTGACTCCTCTTTGGAATGTGCTCCCGATACATCACTTCTGTTTGGAGCTCAACTACAATTTAATTCCCCTTAATTAGTGGCCATCCACTTTGATGCAGGTACTATTTCTTCTACCCCCTCCCATTCTCTACGCAGTATTTGCCAAGCCCCTTTATGTTATGGATTAGATTTTTTTGTTTTTTAAATTGTTGCTTTTCTGCCTGTCACTGCTTGTTTTGTTTAGCTCCTGCAGCAGTGCTTCATCTTCGCATTGTTCCTTCCAGTCAGGAGGGCCCCTGTTTACTTTTCTCTAGATCAAGTCCAAGTGAGAAGATGTATTTTTTCATTTATCACCCGCATTCCACACTTTCCGATCTGTATAATCCCTTTGTTCGCAATTTGACAGGTATCAGAGAACTTTACACGAATGCAAGTTATTAAGAGAGATTAAGTGATTTATGCAGAAACACAGGATTCAACATGAAACTCAAACCCTGTTCACCAGCCTTAAGGTTGGCCGCTCTAGCATTTATGCCATATCTTCTCCCCTCGAGATCAGCATGTAAGATGGCTGGCATGTGGAATGCACAATTATAATGCAATTCTATTATGTGTTCCAAAGCAGTGCCGGCCATCTTGTTTTCTACTGCTTCTCTGGGGTACCGGGGCTGGCAAGTAAAAGGGAATTAAACATGGTTGTTCAAAGCAATATGCTACCACATGATATAGGTGATGACTTATGGGTGCCAATAATGAGCTACTTCGGGAACATTTCCGAATGTTTCTTAGAATTGGCAATTTATGTAAATTTCTTTTACTTTTAATAATTATCAGTTGGTAACTTTACGTACCCATTTGCTGCCTAGTTATGTCTTCTAAGCTATAATTGAATTTTACTTTCTATAATCCGATTTGATAAACCCTCTATAAACCATTCATGATTGGTCTTCTAGGATTGCCAGTAGGGTTCAGAAGATTCACTGTTCAGCAGTGTGTTGATTCTTCTCACTTGGTTTAGATAACACAGAGGAGAGACCATCTAACACCCAAAAAGTGAAAAGATACACTTTGCTGACTGTAACGTGCGCTCTTTCAGAGTTGGTTCCGGGATACTTTACTTACGGCTTGATCAGGCTAGTCTTATGTCACCAATATGTCCCTGGTACTCCCTGTGTTTTTTAGGTATCGCCTACGCAGCGCGCATGCGCTGCCTAGGAGACCTTTAGCCGTCGTGCAGCTCTTTTTCATAGCACATACTCGTGCTTGTGGTGGCATACGCCTTGCGGGAGTGCGCTGCGGCACGCCACAAGCATTAGTATGTGCTTTGAAAAAGAGCACACTGAACGATCACTTTCATGGCCGCGCAGCCAATGCTTGTTTACATTCCCCCCTCACTCACTCTCTCTTTCGCTCGCACTCTCTCTCTCTCTCTCTCTCTCTCTTTCGGTGGTACTCTCTCTCTCTCTCTCGCTCTCTCTCTTTCACTCACACTCTCTCTCCCTTTCAAGGTGGATTACTTTTTTAAAGAAAAAATATATATATTATACATACAGATAAGGGATTTTTGCCGTACCATTTGCCCACTGGTCTATTCACTTGTCAATCATGCTTCACTTCTGCCCTACCTAGCATGCAGCATGGGGCAACGATAACCCCACGTCAGCCACGGGGTCTCCACTGTGAGGGACAGCAGCTTGTTTCTGGGTTTGTGCCCTTCCAGCCTCATGAGGGCACCTCAGAGCCCGGCTGCTGCTCTGTCTCACAGTTCCGTCTTCCGAAAGAACGACCTCAGACTGAAGCTAGTCACTGCCCACTCCCGAGCTGCTCTTCGCTGCTGTTGCGGCTGTGTGCGCTTCCCTATCCCACACACGTGCTACTCACCCACCCGGAGACACTCGGCTGTGTGCTGGAACCTCGGCAGCGCAGGACTCCTGGGGCCCAGCAGGTCTGCACCACCTTTGTCGCCATCTACCGCTGGTGCGTGCATGGGCCCCACCTGCTCCCGTACTGGTCACTTCCTAACGAGAGCTGGTCTGTTGTCAGAAGCGTGTATGCTCTACACAAGAGCCAATGGGCCATAACCGTCCCGTTTTGTGTCCTTCCCCACACCACTGGTATTTTCATATAGTTTTTGTTTGTTAAGAACCAGGTGGCTGCTGCAAAGATTTTGCGCACTGCACAGGCCCCCTCTGGCCTCTCCCTTTCTTTTTTTCTCCCACGCCAGGGATGCTCAATTATTTATCGATTTGTTTTAATGTTTTCCGCTTCCAAAAACAAATAGACTGCAGCAGTGGTGTGCAAATAACTGGGTGAACACTGATGTCACTGCACCAGCAGAGTAGGTTTCTTCCCATCAATCGCAGGATCGTTGCATGAGGCAGAGCCAAGCACACCTGAAGTCAGCCTCGCTGCAGATTCTTCACCTTGCAGTATCCACAGGCAGCTGACGGGATCCGGGCTTTTCTTAGCTCTACAAATACCACCTCACCACAGGAACAGACACAGGAAAGTCGTCACTGGCGCCTTAAAGAGCCCACTATAGCACACTCATGCATCAGTCCCCTGTACATTTTTACCATGCACTTTGAGGCATTGAAGGGGTGGCATCAATCGTGGCAGGGTAGTGAATCAATCTAAACTAGGAGCTTTTCAATGGGCCCAGCCAACCCTTAAGAACAGAGAGGTGGGTAGGATTAGTGTGGAAACTGCAGGTAGACCGAGCATCCACCGCAAGGAAAATGTTACAATATAAGCATCTGTTAATAGTGAAGTAGGTTTACATGCTCTGCCCACTCCTGCTATCTAGTGTCGGGTCCGATATTTGCAAGTTGTTTTCCTTCAAAGAAGTATTTCAAGTCACAGGATGCACTGCATCTCCTCCCTTATTGGGCAATGTGCTTTGACTGTTGTTTGCACACCAGCTGAGTATGGTGCACTATGTGTAATTCAAGTGTAAGATAGGTGCTACATGGATTTTTAAAAATTATTATTATGAGGGATACACATGCCGGAGTATTCCCCTTATTCCATTCATTAGCAAAGGGGTACTGCGCGGATTCGGTATTCAGTCCATGCAATGGTGGAGAGCTGCACAAGCCGTAGCGCCACAACGTCTTCTCTCTTTCCTGCTTCCTGTCCCTGATCCATAAAACCTTTTAGGGCTTCTTTCCACCTGTTCTTATCCGGTATCTTTAGTAGCGCACAGGTTGTTGGGGCACCCGTCACCGATCCACACACACATGCACTTTGCCTTGCCAGGCTCCATGAGGGCTGAGGCCACCCTGTGGCCTCCATGCTCTCCAGATTGGCAAAGGGATCTCTTCTGTTCTGGTTACCTGTTTGTCCCAGACTTTGCAAGCCAACCTGGTTTACCGGGCACCTGTATTTGGTTTGCAATCCCGTGGAGCAGAGCTCACGGTTCTCTGCTACAGATGCAACTGTAAAAGCTGTGCTTAACCCTCCTTAACAATGGGTTGTTACTTCAGCTATACCTACAGCCTTGGCCAGGACGTGTCTTTGTGACTACCGTAACGTGGTCTCTTTCTCCATTTGATCAGCCGCTCACCCATGACTAGCAAGTGCCAGTGTAAGAATTGGATTTTTGTTTTTGTTATCCAAAGCACCCAAATAGTTTCTTTTATCTTTGTCTGCTACACGGGCTGTTCCACTCCTGCGAAAAACCCGGATAATTGTGTTGATCTTCACAGTGATTATGCCATACCTGGGATAGTTTAACATCCTATGTATAGGATGTTTCAATAAATTCCTTGACTAACTGTCTAGAGAGCCAAAAACACCCACGCGGCCCCACTCCCGTGCATCCTCTTTGACAGTGCCCGCACTGAAAGCCACATCCCGTCTAAACAAGCATTGGCATAGCCAATAGGTCTTGCTTTTGGGACCTTATAAGTATTTAATTATGCAGCACAATATCCTTGGTGCAACAACATCAACTGTTGCATGGCTAAACACTTATAAGGTCCCAAACGCGAGACCTATTGACTATGACAATGCTTGTTTTATTATATACTTGCAAACGCTTTCGCAGCGTCTCAGACCACTTTGCATCGCTAATTGTACATAAAGTGAACATTAATCAAAGACTTTCCGGCAATTCATACTCCTAAATGCATAACGACTTAAAGATATCAGTACTGTTTGTAGCAAGACTGCAGGAACAAGCTTTTCCATTAACCTGGCCATGATTTGCTCCAACTGTTCTAGATCAATGCTGCAAATAAGGTGAACTCATAATAGAAAAGGGAATGGTTCCAGTGCAAAGCTGAAATTTGGGTCAGTTGGTCAAGGTTTAAAGTGCAGAGGGATGTGACTTTTCTCATTAAGTGACGGTTTGTTGCAACTTTTATCATCTCATTAAAAAAAAGGTGTCCCTGTGCTCTACAGTAGTAAAGAGTACACTTTTAATTCGTTTTAATGGCGCAAATTTTCATATAGGTCGGGTCGACATAGTTATGAGCACTGCTGTGAAAAGGGCTTTTAGTCAGACATGTTTGTTTTTTCACAAACAATGTTATGCAGTCCGGGAATTGTATTTCTGCCTTCCACACTATGGTCTACCTCTCGCCTCCACCCTCCCAATCCTCTCTCTTTCTCTCTCTCTTTCACTGTCTCACGCACTCTTCCCACCTTTCTCATATAGTTCATTTCAGGTCTTCGAGCACAGTTTCTTTCCTGTGCCTTTTCAATATTTCTGTCCCTCAAGCCCTAGCTCTCCTTCTCTTCTTATAGTCTCTTCTGCATACACATAAGCTACCTCTTTATGCATCTGTGGCCTGCTGTCCCCTTCTTTCTCTCTTTCTCACATATTCTTTCTTCTCTGTATGGAGTTAATTTACTACTTCATGCATAAACTACCTATCCCTCCCTATATTCCTTTCTATCTACTCTGTGCAGATATCACCCATATCTATTCACTGTCCCACATAATTCCACTACACAAATAAACTACACACCACACAGTTCCTCAACTAACAAATCCAATTCAATCCAGATAATTCTACTCCACTTCACATACATCCACTCCACTTAATAAAAACATATGGGTAAAAGACATTGTCATTTACAATGCCAATAGCTCAAACTCTCGCACATGCGAGACCTATTGCATTTCAAATGCTTGTTAGACCTGCTAAGATGGTCCATTTTTAGTATATGCAAATATTTTTCCAATAATTTTCTTTAAGTCATTTGTGTGTTGTGTGTGTGTTTAATACAAGCACCATAATTGCATCACATGGTGGACACCGGTAGGTAATATAAGTGACAGTCACCCACCCTGACAAGGGCAGGACAATCGTAATAGTGACTTGGCAGTCCCTTTGTGGATGGCTCCAAGTGAGAGGTTTACACTGGTAAAACCACAATGGGCAGAGTCTGTATGGGGATTTTTTGGGCCCTGGGCAAGAAATACTTTAGTTGCTCCTGTCTGGCACACCTTTGCATTTTATTTACCCATTTTCTGCTAATACAAGCTCAATGATTGCAAATAATATTGAATTAAATGATGAGATAGAGACATAGATGTGAGATAGAGAGAAAGTTCACTGGTCTAGGGAGTCTTTTGGAAGGTGGAGGCACTGAGCAATATCCCACTTCGCCTTAAAATATCTCTGACTGGAGTCTTCGCAGGTGTAAACCTGGCACTTCCCTGATGCTAATTATGTGGTTGAACCATGAGTTTGGTGAGGTGGGAGCACTGTTGATTTACAATAGTGCCACTGCTCTTTCAAACTCTAAATGATACCCTCAGCCTGGTTTCCTTTGTACCTGACCTCCTTAAATCACTTGTGGAAGCCGTACTAAGAGGGTTCTTTCATCTTCTGGAGGGTTATTTTTTTTACAGGTTATTTGAACCAATTTAATGAAGTGACTGGGCTATGAGGAGATAATGAGGAATGGACTAAGTGACCGTTGGGCACTTGCCTAATTATCTAAGGAGTATGGCTTGTTATGCATCCAACTGTTGTGCAACACGCATTACTCATAGGAGACGTATTATCAAAAAGAGCATACTGCTCACTCAGGAAAATACAACATTTTGACAACCAGTAGCGACTGTCAGGGAATGAGGGTGGGGGAGAGGTGGCAGGGGGGAAACAAAATACAACGTAAAAAAATACCACTTACCTCTTCCAACGGCCGTATCTCTCCTCCGCTTCTCCGCAGTCTCAGAACCAGGAAGCACTGAGGTTCCTCTAAGCCAATCACAATGCTGCAATGCAGCGTCGTTATTGTTCTGAGCGCTGTGGATTGTCGCTGAGATGGGGACTGGGGGTCTGGGCATGTTCCCCACCAGGCTGTGTAATGCAGCCTGATGGGGAACATGCAAAGTGTGCATGACTGTTTGGGCGGGCCAAGACAGCCGGCCAAGCAGTCGGGCGCACTTGGAGTGTTCAAACCACTCCTCCCCTTGTGTCACCCGACCCTAACCAAGCCTCGAACCTGCAAAATATAAAATGATAACATAGTAATTATAATTTTATTTTTCCTGCTCTGAGAGCAATGGGGCGACACTCATCTGCCTTAGAAGAGGAGCTACCCCTTGTGACAACCCTGTGTGGTTTAGTTGGGACCAGGTGAAGACTCTCCCAAAATAGTTTAATTTGGATGCTTTGCAGACTTTCACAAAATGGCTTCGTAGTGCTTGGTGGGACTCCATAACATGGCGATGTCATTGAGGTGGAATAGCTTCCAGTGAGGTCATATGATGAATTAAGGGAGGCAGTCAATAAAAGGGTGGGACATTAGGTAGAAGGTGCATGCCCACTTGTCGAAACACTGTGAGGTCATATGTTTTTTAACTAGTTTTACCCTTACCTGACTTAGGTACCATCAATGCATGGCCATGCAGTGTGTGCCCACAATACAGCACAACAATTCCACGAGCACATAAACCCCATGATGTGCTTTTTTTCCTCCATATCTCCCACATCAGCTGCTGTTGATTATCCTGTAGCTGTGTGTGGGTCTGAGAGGCTTGTGCTCGTCAACTGATTGCTGTGTGTCCACGTGATCAAACCGCACAAAATCATTGCCCCTGTTTCCAAATCATGTTTAAGGCCAAAGAACCTCATCGTTTCATTCCGTCCTCAGGCATGCTTTCAATCTCAGCAGTACATAGTGGTGGCAGCCATCTTGCCCAGCAGAGGGTACTTGTGTTCTAAAAAGTAGCCCATGACAGTAGAGGTGTGGTTTGTCTGAGTCATGAACTTCTACATTCATTTGTCTTCTGAAGCAACCACATTCCTGCCAGGGAATCACAGCATATCTGTCATTTCTAATAAGTCACGAAATTGGCCTTTCCTTCTGGTCCACGTCAGATTCTTGCATGATAGCAGTCCAGATAATGGATTCGGAAATGCAGGGGTGGCAACTCTTTAACTACTTAAAACTAAGGCACACCATTGCAGAAAATGAGCTCAGGTTTTAAAGAATATTGTATAAAGAGTTAAAAACGCACCTGTATATTACTAAAATATGTTTTATTAATTATCTCGGACTTTTGGCCTTATTATGGACAGTAATCGAGGACCCAGAATGACGGAAAAAATCAAATTCAGTATATTCACAATTTTTTAGACTATTTCAGAGAACTGTAATTATGAGAGATATAACACGGACGTTTCTTTTGGCATTAAACTTGCAATAAAAAAAACCTTCAGTATTTGCTTTAGCTGACCAAGTAAACTGATAAACCCTTGTTGTGATGCATGTGAATAGGGTGTTTGACTTTTTGCCTGTTTAAATATTTGCTTTCTTTCCCACAGATTTTGTTTTCAGTGGTTGCCAGAGTAAAACATAAAAACGATAATGTTTTCTGTGAGAATGGTGGCACAATTGTTTTTGATTCAGACGTCGAAGTGTGGTGCGTGCCAAAAGCGGTGAGACAGTTGTAACTATTAACACATTGCAGGTGTGTTTGTCACCGCAGAGAAAGAAAGACCTGGTCGCAAGAGATTAAAGTGAGACGAACTAATTGATCACAGATAGGTATAAAGTCAACGCAAACTAGGAATGTACATGACAATAAGGTGCCAGAGTTTTGCTTCCGGTTCATAGGTGGGTGCTAGAATCTCTTTTTTTAAAACACATTCAGGTCGTGTAATGCTATTTTAGGAGTATTATAGACGCCTCGAAGAATTGACATCATTTCTTTTAAACTATGAGATTTCCTCTCTCGAATCTTGAATCTTGCTTTGAAAAGTTTGTACCATCTTCATACCAAATATTTCTAACGTTTTAAATGGTTGTCACTGTGACGTAGTGGGCCCTAGGCCCACATACGTCCTAAGTTATGACACAGACACTGTGGTTACTGAATTTGCCACGAGCTCATGCACCTTGGCCCTTTTATAAATAGGGTCACCCGAACCATGACGCCTGTTTTGTATGGGTGTGTGGTGAGTGGTAATACTGCCCCTAGAGAGGGGCTGCTGCATGATGTGTCTGGCAGGACACTACATTCCTCCCAAAATCCAAAAGAAAAACAAACACAAATCTCAATTGTGGAAACAAACGCAAATTAACTGGATACAACATGGTCCATCAATCTCTAGAGTAAGTCAGCAGGACACCAGTGGATGCATCATGGACTGATGTAGCTGGCTGCAAATGGGTATCTCTGCTCACATTCATAATTTAACCTGAGTGGTTTAGGACACGAACACAAGCTCAGAGAAAAGCAAAACATGACTGCAAGCTGGCTGGACTGAAACAACTGCAACAACCATGTACTACATTTCCAATCCCACAGCTGATCGGTAATGAATTACAAACTCCCCTTGTTTAATAATCCTTGTTTATTCCATAATTTCCATGATCAATCAAGCTCTTCTTTGCTATACACGACAAGGCTGTCAGTCATCCCAATTTTTTTAATTGAAGCAATTTTGCCTATCCAGGCCTTTTACCGCAATGGATTGTGGGTTATGGAGTTTTTCAAACGGCACGCAGTTGAAATCAATCAGTCGTTAGTGATTGGAGGAAACCGTGTCTGGGGAAGAGTTCAAATTGTGAGCATGAGGAAGAGTCAGGTGCTTGAGTGTTTGTTTGGAGAAGCAGGTGGGAGAGCGATTAGGAATCCCAATGGAATAAGAGCAGGTATGAGGTGGAGAACGGGATCGAGGGAGGGGAGAGAGGTCAGTTTATGGGGCCAGGGTACGAGATATGCACTTGGGGTCAGAGTTTAGTTGGTTGCTGGGTGGGGGTATATGCACACAAGAGAGGAATAGTTAACACAGAGGAAATTGGGTGGTTGAGGATTTGTTCAGTAACACAGTCAAAATGGCAGGAATGTGATCGAGGATGGATGTGGGGGAGGTTACCGCGTTCAGTGAACATCCAGCAAGGTTGTAGTACAAATAATGTATTGATTTAGCGCTGGCTTTGGAATTTTGTGTCAGAATAATTAAGTTAAATAGAGTCCAGTCACTTGAATAATCTTCATCACATTAAAACAGGATTTATTTATTGTATGTATTTCTGTCAAAACACCGTAGCTTTTTTAACATGGAAAACTAATAGAGGTTTTTTTAACCACACAGCTACCCCTGACGAAGGGCGGAAAAAAGCCTGAAATTCATTGGGGGGATAATTATAGCTGCTTAACATGAATTGAGTTGCCCACGTGACACAGTAAAAGGCCTGAATAGGCATAATTGCTTCATTTGAAAAAATTAGGATGACTGACAGCCTTAGCAAAGAGCTTGATTGATTATGGAAATTATGGAATAAACAAGGATTATTAAACAAGAGGAGTTTGTAATTCATTACCGATCAGCTGTGCGATTGGTAATGTAGTACATGGTTGCTGCAATTGTTTGTGTTTCATGTACATGCATTGAGGCGAGGCACGGTTCCAGTGAGCACGCAAGCATGGAACAAAGTGAAAAATATTGATAAAATTGAAAAACACGGAATGCATTCTACTACCTTACAGTGCAAACTGGCTGGAGTCATGTCCATTGTGTGGAGTTGGTCCATTCTGTCGACGCTCAGGATGGTTGGTGGCTGGTGTCAACAATTCAAAACAGGGTGCATCCAGAGCATTGTCTGAGCCTATCGTGACGCATTACTCATGAAGCATACTTTGGTGAAGTTGCTTGGCCTGCTGAAGGCTGTCTTCTCGTGCTGCAACCTGTTGAGGTCCAAGTTGCAAGGCCTTGCCACCTGCTGGGAACCAACGGTGGGGCAGTGTCAAGTCCATCTCTTGTGAAAGCCCCTTGAATGGGTTGCCACGGGACTGCATGTGATCTGCGCTGGGGCTGCGTATGTACCGCGTCTGGGCCACTACTCGTGAAACCGCAGGGGTTGAAGGGTCTTGGTCAAGACTTGCTCTCACCACCAGGATCAGGGTGCAGGCAGGGTGAGCAGGTATCCGACTGACTCTTCGAAGTGCCAATGGTGCTTCTTGTCTGTAGTTCTGATAGCGGTGTTGAACTCCACCCGGGGTGTTCGATGCTCCACGAACGGTAGTGATGACACACAAGACAGGGACTGGCATGACAGGGTTTTCAGTCATGTGGTGAACCTCTGTTACTGGTAGCGACTACTTGCCTTGATGGTCACGGACATTTCTTCTCAGGTTGCCGACAACTTGAAGGGGCAGTGGCCAGGTGCTTACATTCTTTCATTGTGGAGGCACCTGTATCCTTCAGCCAGGATACTCTGTGTTGTTGAGCCACCAGTTACAATGCCTAGATGGGTATGCTGGGAAGCATGGGGCAGAGATTCAGTACGCTCATGCTTGCGCCTAAGTTTCTGTTCTCTCATTGGGTTTGCGGAAGAGACTCTGTGCATGTTCACGACTTACTTCCGGTTCTCCTGCTGGGCATGGGGCAGAGACTCGGTTTGTGTGTGCTTGCAGCTTACTCTTGGTTCGTCCGCTGTGCTGTTGCCAGGCAGTCCTCGTTTCCCCTTGGTGGTTTCTTCATGTGGATAGATGCCTTCCATCTGTGGCTCGAGTCCTCTCAAGCATGCCTTCCAGGCCTGGCCACTCTTGATCTTCCGTCCTTCTGGGCTTGGTCAGTCATCAAGTCTCCGAGTGTGAACCAGCAGGTCACAGTTCCTTCTCATTCTCCTTGGTGCTTCGGCATGCACCTTCTTTCTTGCAGTTGACACTTCTTGTTGCAAGTCTTTTCTTTCTGAATGCAGAAGCATGCAACTTCTTCAGGGCTGGCCAACAGGGTCTCTCAGAGGTCGACTGTCTCAGTAGCCACTTGATGACTTGGCCACTTGGCTTTCACTCCGGGGGTGGATGTGCCTGGCTGGCCCTCTGCCTCGAGGGTCTCTCTGCTACCTGACACTTCTGTGAGTCAGTGTGTCATCATGCCATGTGCTACCATTCCCTCTTCATGGACCTTCTTGGAGCTCCTACTTCTTGGTGTTCCCTCTTCCAAGGCAGTAGGGAGCTGTAGTTCTGTCCACTTTCACTTTCTTTGCACCTTGAGGCATCGCTGTCATCAGGCATGGTTGGTGTACCTTATGGGTGTGGGATGACTTGGTCCTGGTGTCTGGACCACAGTCACGGCGGCACGTGTTTCTGTCCACCTCCAGGTCCAGCCTCCCTTTGTTTGGGACTTCTGCTTGGGGCTTTGTCTATTGGGGAGGCTTGGGTAAAGTATATCGTGTCACTGAGCTTCTCAGAAATCAGGCTTGTCAGTGGGGGGAACATTAGTATCTGGATGTCTTCTTTGATATCTCCCCTCCTTCTGTGTGTAGAGACAGGGTCAGAGCACTCATCTCCCTTTTGCTGCTCAGTTACTCCAATCCTCGTTTGTGGAGGGGGGAAAGGCTCCTATCTGCTTCCTCTCTGGATCCAGCTCTCTGGCGGTGGCACAATACAGCAGCAGTATCTCAGTCTGACTCGTCAGACCATACTGGGTGTATCTGGGGCTGTCTGCTCTTGACTGGGGTGAATTTGTAGGATTTGCAACTCTGCTTCATTTGTGCTGTCTTTCTTTGGCTGTGTTGGCAGGTGGTGGCTTGATGTAATGCCACTGTTCAGTATCAGGAGTAACATTTGTGGGAGCATGGCTAAGGTGGTCATCATGGTGGGGACACACTGAGTGAGCTCCGCTACTCACCCCAATCATCTGGCATTTATCCTGCAGGGAACCCATCCTCGAACCCGAACCTGCCCATCCATATCCACCGACACTGCTATGGCCTGTTGGGATCGTGTCTGCTGAACCGTGAGCCGGGGCAGAGGACTGCGACTACCGGGTGTGGCTGGCCAGCCTTGGGCCTTCAACCCACGAAGAGGTGGTTCCAGAGACATGGGCCTGGGTTGGGAACAGCCAGGCCTGCGCTGCATGGTCAGGCACTACAATTAGAGAGTGCCTAGTGCCTTTGAACACTGGTGCAATGAGCGGAGCAGTCGAGAAGATGCGGCGAGCACCGGGCGCAGCGTGTCGTGGTACGGAGGTACCCTTCATCAGACACCGCAGGCCTTGATGACATGACCCGGCTGAGGTAAGGGGCCAGTTGAAGTGCAACCCACATGGGGGATTGAGGTACTGACTCCCCTGTCTCGTTGCAGCCTGGGGACTGGATGCGAACACGTTGGGCGGGTCAGACCCCTTCAAGCCAAACGCCACCACGGTGTGAACAAACTTCAGCCGGCGACTTAGTAACCTTTAGAGGCACTCAAAACTGAATCGGAATGGCTGCAGGCGCTGTCATCCTTTATATGATCAGGTGTTGATGGATTGATTACATTATGTTTGGATTTTAGGAGCTGTGCGATGTGCATGCAAAGGCACATTCTTGATGAACACTAGGCTTTGAACAGTGGTGAGGCCTTTTGGGTCTCCACGTTGGTTTCTAGCCCACGACTGCCCGCCAACATGTTTTTACTGCCTTCTTAATACACAAACCTGCCTTCAGAACTGCAAATCACCGCTAGACACTCAGATGGTGCCATTGCCTAGGGGTGACTATCGTTGCCCCTACTGTTGACCATGACTGTTGTTCCGCCCTCTCTGAAGTAAGAAACTACCTATCCATTGGGTGGACAGGGCTGCTCGTGCTGCGGCATCTGAATGTCTTGAGAGGTGCAGGCAAGCAGGCCCTCCTGTATTCTGCCGCCATACAGCAGATCATTACATGTGTCCGCGGCACTTACCTGGAACTCCCTCAGAAAGGGTTAAACGGCTATTTGACCTCATGACCACCCCATTGCTTCTCAACTGATTCCTGTGCCTGCATACCCCTGTAGCAGCATTGGGGGTATTGCGGCTGCGTGTGCAGCCATTCTTCTCCTATCACTGTGAAGTGGCAGGCAGCATTGGGGATATTGGGGCTGCTCTTGCAGCCAATCTCCTACTCTCACTGTGAATTGGCAAGCAGGCCCTGGATGGTGAAGTGATACTTTGTATTGACGTACAAGATCACATTATAGCGCTATGGGTCGCCCAAGCACAGCCACACATGGTTTGACTTCACAACCAACTACTGAGCACGACCAGATGCTGGATGGCACTGGCGCACCAGAGGACGCTGCCCCCCCCTGCTCCCTATTAGTGACTAACTGGGCTCTGTCCTCGCAGTGGTTGAGAAGATTGGAACTGCACTGGAATCCACACAAACAGCACTGGAGAGTAAGATAGATTCAGTGACAACAGACCTCATGCTGCTACATGCCGATCACCGCAAACTTACTGATAGAGTCCATACTGCTGAACTGTGCATAGCGGACCTAAATCCCAAAAACAGCTAAATGGACTCCTCAATGCGACTGCTTTCGGAGCGAGTGGAGATCCTGGAGCGTCGAGCAGAGGTTGCGGAGGGCCGCTCGCGCTGCAACAATGTACGAGTGGTGGGCCTGCCATAAGGGACAAAGAGCTTGGACGCTGTCAGGTATGTAGAACAATGGAAGTGGTGGCTGTTGTCCCTCAATACTCTCTCACAGTACTTAACAGTGGAGCAAGCACACTGTGTTCCTGCATGCCGAGTGAGGCATTGAGGCAGGCTGGTGCCTGGAAAGTTCAGGTCTCAGTCAGACAACAAACTTAATGGGACATCCTCTGAGTAATTAAAAAGTACGTAGCTGCTCACTGTTTTAACAGCTCACATACACATAACTGAATCCAGCTGAAGCAGAAGCTGCCCATACATTATTAATTTTGACTTGTCTTTTGCATGCTGATGCTCGTGGTTTGGGCCCACTGTGAGAGCCTGATATGCACAGGTCTTGATCTTGTTTGCATGTGGCGAATGATATCATCCAGAATACACATTGTACCTTCTTAGGAGTCAAGAGGACTTTATTGCTCTTTTCTTCCTTTTCCATGGATTTACAATGTGCTGTGAGGGGGCATAAATACAACACAAGGATGGCTAAAACAGAGGAATGCAAGGCTCGGTAAGAGAGACATAGATGGAGCTGGGGCGCAGATCGAGGACCCTTGATGTGCAGGTAGGGCAGGGGGTAGAAGGCTTGTTCTCACCATACCTTTCTCCTCATCTTGTGTGATGTTTCTTGATTGTTCGATTGTCCGCTCCCGGATTCTTGATCCTGTTTATGTACGTATTTTAAACCGACAGGTCTTAGAAGCACATCATATTTCACTCCGGTGGCGTTAATTCCGCCTCCTTCCTTCAGGTAGTGTTATTACATTGGCAACGGTGAAAGCATGTAACTCGTCCCTCCTCCCTACTTGCCCCTTCTCTATGCAGTGCACGCAGTGAAGTGCATTCCTTGATTTCAGTTGTAAGCAGTGGTGGCTGGTGGCATTTGAAAGTGGTGAGGCATTTGAAAGTGGTGAGGCATTTGAAAGTGGTGAGGCATAACATTATTGCCATACTGCACTGCGGCAAGCAAGTGTAGCGAGTGAGTCCAAACAACCTACGGGGGATTCTGGGGGGTTGTCCCCCCAAGCAAATTTTGAAAAAAGAGTGAATAAATGGTGCATTTTCAAGCAAATCTGAGGAAGCAAGAAGGTTAATGTAGAAATACGATTGAATTATCTATCATTTAAGAAATTGCCCATTTTTATGAGTTATAAAGGACAATCTTTGCTTATGCTGATGTTATCATTTGCCCATATTAACTTTTGAACACAATGATACACTTGTAATGGTTTTAACTATACAATAAATACATTTATTGCCTGTGCAGTGCTGTACATCAATATGATGACTCTATGTCCTTAAATTAATTTTCTGTTTTCATGCAAGAAACGCCATTAAAAAAAGTACAACAGTGACTTCACTACAACATTCTGAATCTGTTTTAGATGACACTGTTGCATAGCAGGAATTCCACAATACAGACCGTGACTATACTGAAAGCACAATTAAATGTTAAACCTATTACAGTGCAACTTTCGAGCCACGTCTCTTGTCAATGAATAGTGAGGTGTGCATGTAGTTAAACCACATATTTATAAAGTATTTACACATTCATACACTTGTATTACATAGAAATAAAATCCATAAATAACAATTTCAAGAATCGACCACAAAGGCCAGGGAAGATATGCAGGTGTCCTCAGAATCAACAGGTTTAAGTAGTAACGTCACGTGTGAAGCAATGTATAATCAGGGCCAACTGAATTATGCGGCAGGGAAGGGAAAAATTATGCCAAGGGGTATTGGTTTAAAAGGTGATCTGTATTAATAGGGCTCACTCCAAAATGCAGCACGCTGTTCTTTGAGAAGCCAGAGTTTGCTGATGTTTGGAAGGAGTAAAAGAACTATTCACACCCATGGAGGAATGAAATCCACTAAGTGCAGAAAGAATGTGAGTCCTATAATCGGTCACCCACCCAGGAGTACCCCACTTACCTCTCTTTCATTTCCATAGTTTCCCTCCTTCAGATTCAGAGGTAAACCTTCTCTCCTTGTATAGAACAGCATCTTTAATCACAGTTTGCCAGCAATATCAAGCCCACAGCTCAGTGGTCTGCGCACAGCGCCCCGCCATTATTGTAAGATTGGATGCTAGTTGGTACTTTCGAGTAAAGGGCCGAAATGAAAGGTGTGCTGACTGCTGAGTACCTGTATTTGTCCCGGTTTTATAAATTGCCAGTGCTGTGAGGTCCTCTTTTCAGATTGTGAGACCTTGGGTGTTTATTTTAGACTGAAGGTCTCTTTAAGCGATGGTGGGAGCCTGCCCTTCATTTATTTGAAAAACAGCGGATAGCAGTAACAAAACCCTGCTACTAGCTGCCGAATGTGAATTGCTCATCAGATAAACCTGCCCTCAAGCCTCCATCTATTACGAGCCTGCCAGAGAGGTATCCCCCACCCCCCACCCCCCACCTCCCGGTATTCCCACACCCAGGAAACATCTTTCGAATAGGCCAGGGGCTGCTGGCTGATCGCTGCCCGCCCCCACCCTTGCAAAATAACATACGCATCCCTGTTGCAGCGCCCACACACATATTGCCTCCAAACCTCCTTTTCGCCCGCATTCCGCCTCGTGTCCCTCCACTCATAATTAACACGTACTCACTCACAACAGGAGGCATTCCTGAATTGATTTGTCCTGTGAAATCGGACCATAACGTGTGAAACAGGTTGCAGTATTCTCTGGAATCCATGGAGATGTGGGGTATGGGGGGCAGCCGAGCACCGCAAGGTCTGCCCCCGGGCAGATTGGGAGGGGGAGGGGCTGGCCGGGTAGCGGCCATTTTGGGATACTGTGGGCTACATTGGGATTAGCCCAATTGTAGCCTACTTTTATTAGAGCCCAAAAGTGTATAGTGGTTTTTCACGCTTTCCCAGCCACCATTTTAGGTTTGGTGACCTGGTGGCTGGGAGCGCTGCGCAGTTTAGATTTTTTGTCCCCACCCGCCCTCCCTAGTTTTTGGGTTTCTTGGGTTGTGTTTTTTTATCCCTGTTGGGGTCCTTTTTCATAGGCGGTTGTTGGAACAGGTACATAGGGGCTTGATCTGTTGTATATTTGTCGCTTGGAACAGGTGCTGGCGGGGTTGTTGAAAGTTGGCCAAGATTGGCTGTAGTTTTTACTTGAGTGTTGGTAGTTTGTGAGCAGGGGCAGGGAAAGGGTAACCAGGTAGGCTAAGTTTAGATTAGAGGTTTGTTAGTTATAGTTGCACAAAGGCAGGTAGGGGTTTGGGTCATTGGAGGTTAGGATTTGTAAATGCTATATTGTGTAATATGATTGTTATGTAATGTTATTTTGTATTTGGCAGGGTGGGATTTGATGTGGGGATCGTAGGGGTGGGGGGTAACAAGGGGTCAGGTAACTTATGTATAGCGAGGTTTTAGTTTTGTAACCCAGTTACCAGTGTTAATAAATTGTGATGTGCACCTATTTCAATAAAGCAGCCTTTTACACACACAAAAAATTGGTCTCGGTTTGGCTTGCCCCCTTCCCTCCCAAAGCGCCTGTAATGACGCCTCCATCTGTAAAGGCTCTACCCCCATTAATAAGTGAACTGCACAATAAACATGGGGCATTTATCTCTTCCTCAACTCTAGTGAAAGTGAGCTTCAAAGATCACAAACAGAGGTTTTAATTCATGGGTAAACCGGTTGTGCCATGGACCTCAATTTCCCCACCTCTTAACATCCCATGTACCTGCTGGCCTCCCAGACAGTGCCTTGCGGTTTACCCCAGACCTTTTTTATCTCTCTACTAATTGCCCCATCACCTCTCTCTGAGACAGCTTTCCTCTTTCTATTCGAGCCGAGGCCTCAAATGTAGTATTTTTAGGCCCCCAAAAGATTTAACAACACCTTTTAAATTTTATTTTTTTTTTTAAAAAGAAACGGGTAATTATCTATAACCTTTTGACCTCCACTTGTGAATTCTCGAATAATTGTTCACGTTTGCCCCTAATTCACACAAGCATAATAAATACGCATGTACCCCTTGGAAAGCTTTAATTAAATGTCAAATGGGTAACATCATAAAATGTTTTTTTTAAATCAGATATTTGTGTTTTGTATGTGATGGCACCTAATGCGTATTTCATTGCCAGCCGGATAATGCACCCTGGTGAAAGAGTTGGGCCTTCGCCTAAAGCTCTTTTCTTTTCTGCAGTTTTTTATACGCCAAACTCGATCCGAAGGTATTGGAGCGGTATAGATACACTAGCACCAGTTACATTACACAAGGTCACATTCATGTTTTTTAGGCACAGCCAGGAGATTAAGTGATTTGCCCAGAATCACAGGATGTTGAGGTTTCATGCTGTGAGAGGTAGCTGAAGGCAGATGACTCTTAATTACGCTTAAAACCGCATGTCAGATGTCAGAGACGAAGACGACAGCAGCAGCACCACCCGGCACTGTACTCCCATTAGGCAACATTAGAAGGGAGCCATATTGGCGTCTGCACTCATTTTGAAGTCAGCAGTGAAGGAAAGGGAAGCCATTAGGTTTTCTAAAATATGACCTTCTCACAAGGTGGCATGCCGGTCTGATCTCGCACAACTCGGGCTCCCTGTTGACTTCAAATGGTTTTAAGATCCTATTTTTTAACATGACTAATAGTTTTCACAAACTAAACACACAAATGGCCTTGAAAGGGGAGACAGCGCGGGCTTTCAACGCTGCCTTGTCTTAATCCTAAAATGCAAGGGGAAAGAAGGATTCATCCTAGAAAAGATTTAATTCTTAAATCAGCTTTGAAAACCTGGTCCAGGAAAAGGTGTCAGCAACCTCTTTGTAGTTCGTAAAACTGAAAGCCAATAAAGCAGCTTTTTTTGTTGTGTCTGTGCAATCTCTAATGACTCCCCCATGCCTCCCCGGGAGAACATTTGTACCAAATAACTGGGTGCCGGTATGACGGGCGGTGGTGGGGGGGTGGCGGAGGGTCACGCTGGAGGAAGCAGCCCAGAGGGCTGATCAGACAGTCAGGGCCCACAATAGTGGGCAAGCCACTCCCACCCCCCCCCCTTCCCTCGAGCAGGATCACCTGCCCCCGACAAGGCACTTCTGCTTTCTGGCAGTTTTACCATTTTATGTTTCTGCTTCTCGCACTGCGAAAAAGCAGTGGGCCAGCGCTTGCACGCCTCGATGGAGGAGCTGCCACTGGTTGTCGCCTTCGAGTAGCTTCAAGTTGTTATTTTAGAGTCTAAGTAGACATAACAAGAAGGGTGGTTTGGGTAATTGCACCATCGTAGTTTCAAACCACGCGATGTCAGAGATCTGCTGTTCTGTGCATTTGTTTCTGCATGGGATCCATTGCGTGCTGGTGCCTATGGTTGGTCATGTGGATATCTATGCCAAGATTTACTAACATGTTGCGTTGGGATTGCATCACTTTTTTAAGTCAGCAAGACGCACCATATATTTGGGGAATTACTAAGCCTCTTAAAGCACAATTTCACGGCCTTAGTAAAACACACAGCTCTGCCTTGCACTACTTTGCATTAGAGAGACGTTCCATCCGTGAAGCATGGGCAATCCCATGCATCTACTCATGGATTTTGATGCAAACCAAGATTTATTAAAGGCAGTAAACCAGGTTTTGCTCCAAAATGATGCACCTACTTGAGGCTGGTGTAATGGGGAGAAATATTTTCATTTCTACTCATTACTACCTCTGTGTGCTGCCTGAAGTGCGCAAGAGCTATGAAAGGGAAAAAGTGTGCTATATGCTAGTAGATTGGTGCATTTCTTCTCTCTACCTTTCACGCAATGCAGCACAGCAAGTTGCCTTGCAGCTTTTTTGTGAAAGGTTAGTAAGTCTGGCCCCCTAAATATTAATGTGAATCACACAGAAGGGGGCCCCTGGAATGATAAATTGGCAGGGGACCCAGGGGAAAGCAATGAGAAACTCACAAACAACAAAACCCCACTGCCAGACAGCTTATTTAAATAGTGCTATTCGTCACTGTTACCTATGAACAAACATTTAGGAAAACCTGTCCCAGCACAGAGACAAGACAAACACATTAAGATAGGTGTATATATAGTGAAGCGAAATCAACAACCATGTCGAAAAATCCTTTACATCAAATGTATTTATAATAGATCACATAATACATATTAATAACAAAGAATGACAATTGAAAAATGAAACATGCACCTCCAATAAAAAGACACATACCACTCATACACACCAGTACATACTCACTCATACCCTCATGTCCTAAAATACACTCAAATCACCACATGCAAGATGAGTTAATTATATCTCCGCTTCATCTTTGACCCTAATAGCCTTCTTTGGATGTGATTTACATCGACCAGTACAGGCGCCTCCTTGCTTATTTTTCTTTGAAACTGCGCCCTGAAGAAGGTGAGGCCCAATATTGGGGTCACACACCGAAATGCGCGTCGGCGTTGGAGTTCTTGTGTTCTTCTGCCTCCCTCCAAGATTGCTTATATTTAACATTCAACCTTTGTGTTAGTTTATGATATCAAAATATTTTAAGTCACTGATGAAAATAATCGATGTTGTATGCCACTACCCAGTGACTCAGGATATTGTGGCTTCCCGTTTTTACCATTCTTGTTGTTGAGGGGTTTAGTGTATACCAGATATAATTATCTCAACTTGTCTGTGGTGATTTTTTTTTTTTTTTTATAGTTTTTCTTTATGGAGTTCAACCTGCAAAGAATCACAAAACATCAATAGCATATCTCTGAGCATGTTACATTGTGTAGCAATGGCAAAACAGTGTATATTCAATCAATCCAGCGACCCGGATAAATGTCTATTGTGGCTTGCCATTTCCAGTTCAACAGTTGGGGATATACATAAGTCGCCCCTGTACACAATCCACCCACCCCATTTTTTATCCCATTTTTTAGGGCAACCTCTAGTTTTATACATTTCTTTTTCAGCAATCATGCACTTATCTATTTCAGCCATCCAAATCCTAGTCGATGGTCCTTCCGCTGCCCCCCATTTCATTGCGATCGTTCTCTTAACTAACGTGTACCCTAGTGTGGCAAATTGCTGTTCCACTTCAGTGAAATCAATAGCTTCCCAAATGTTAAGAAGCCCCATCGGTGGTGTGAGTGTTAACTGTTTCCCAGTTGCATCCTGTATGTGTGTCGTTGCCCCATCCCATATGTAGCGTATGGGTGAACAGTCCCATATGGTATGATAGAAGGTTGCCTCTTAAAGACAGCCCCGCAGACATAGAGCACTCTGTTTAGTTTCCATTTTTGCTGAGGTCACCCCATGAGATACATTCTAAGAAGAATTCTTAATTGGATTAGCTGAAAACGAAGAGTGATTGCAGCTTTCCTTGGAGACATCAGTGCCGTCTGCCTGTCCTCGTCCTCAATAGGTCCAATATCAGTCTGCCACCTATCTCGCAGAGCCTGAAAGGAATCTGGCGGGTTGTTACAGAGTTTGCAATATGTCAGTGATATAGCTTTGTCCGGAATGGGCTCAGAGCAGTCGGTCCTCCAGAGGTGAAGATTCTAGAAGGTTACCTAGGTCTGGTAGTGCTGTTGTAAGTGCATGGCGGATCAGCAAGTAGCGAAATATCTACCCCTGAGCCCAGTCATACTTGCTGTAATTCACTAAATGTAAGGATTCTGCCTTTCTTTACTAAATGGTTTATGGTGGATATTCCAATTGTGTTCCATTTATCAAAGCCTAGTTGGCAACACAGGAGCCCAAGTTGTGGAATAGACCATAGTGGTGTGGCCTGAATCAATACCACGGTCCAACCCAGCCATTTAGTTACTTGATGCCAAATTCCGACCGTTTGTGCAGTAGGACCCACGTACCTCACTTTCCGGATCTTCATATAGAGAGCTCCTAACCACCCCTCCCTTCCCATCTGGTATCTGTCTAGCATGTACGCTGGGTCCATCAGAGAACTGTATAGCCAGTGGTTTATAGCCACTAATTATGAGGCCCAGTGATAAAGTTGTATGTCCGCAAGTGCGATCCCTCCATCATACCACCCTCTAGCCAGATATTGCAGCGCTATGCGAGGCGCTCCTCCGTTCCATAGCAATGATCGGACCTCGCTTTCAATACTTTTAAAATACGAGTCTGGGACCTTATAAGGGCAATTTTGAAGTATATACAAAAATCGCTGAAGAGACAGCATTTTAAGCAGGGCGGTTCTGCCTAGCAGAGAAAGAGGCAAAGATTTCCAATATTTAACATCATTACGCAGTCGTTCTAAGGGGACGGCTAGATTTTTATCATAAGAGAGCAGGGGATCTGGAGTAACATAGACCCCTAGGTATCGGAATCTGTCAAAGGCTATTTCAAACTCGCACCCGGAGGAAGCCTGGGGACTGGACCTCGAAGGACAAACAGCACTGCTTTGGACTAGTTGATGGCATACCCGGAGTATTTGCCAAAATTTGTAAAAATATTCAAGAGACTGTATTGAGGCATACGGGGACGCTAGATATACCAGTGTATTTTAGGACATGAGGGTATGAGTGAGTACGTACTGGTGTGTATGAGTGATGTGTCTTTTTATTGGAGGTGCCTGTTTCATTTTTCAATTGTCATTCTTAGTTATTAATATGTATTATGTGATGTATTATAAATAAATTTAATGTGAAGGATTTTTCAACATACTTGTTGATTTCACTTCACTATGTATATCCATATTCCTTATGTGTTTGTCTTGTCTCTGTGGGGGTACAGGTTTTCCTAAATGTTTGTTCATAGGTAACAGTGACGAATAGCACTATTTAAATAGGCTGTTTGGCAGTGGGGCTTTGTTGTTTGTGAGTTTCCCTAAATTTGAATGGGTACTGCTCCCCTTTAAACTGGCTGACTACCAACATACAGAGTCACCAGGGATGTTTATATTCTACTTCCTTGAATTCTGCATGCTTTTCCTGGCAGAGAAATTAATTTAGTAATCCAGAAATAGGGTACAAGCTTAATTTAGATATAGGACTCATTTAATGTGCTGACAAATGTACCGGACGTTACTGTTCCCAAGTCCACTGCACTGATCAATAGTTCACTAAACTAAGGCTATATGTTTGCACTGTTTAATAATGGAGTACTGCTGTCACTCTTGAAGAACCCATCTCTTAATCCTACCACTATGAGCAATTACCTAACAATCTTCGACCATCAGTTTTTGCTGAAACTAACCAAAGCATTGTGAACTTACAGCCTCACTCTGTTGGGAATTACAATGAGCAATTCAATCTTTATTAAACAGGATTCAGAGCTGTTTACAGTGACAGCAATGTATAAATCATTGCATACACTGAGTAACCCATGGTGTAAGTAGTGGGTGTTCTTTCCCTGAGCCAGTTGTCAATGTACTCAAATGGCTTCATCGACTCACTGATGATGCGGATGTGATTTAACTCTGTGCTCATCTGACTTAAAGATTTTGTCTTAACTTACATGTAAACTGCCATTTCATCCATTGCTTTAAAGGATGGGAACAATATATTTTTTGCTTTATAAGGGATGTTCTCCTGTTCCAGATTCTGGAAGGAAGAGGCATGCCATTCCCCTGACAGTGGTGTAACAAAGGCCCCCGCAATCCCTACAGTGCAGTGGAGAGCCTGAACTCCATGGGGCCCCCTCAGCGCAGTACTCTGGCCTGAGAGCTCCTGAATAAGCCTGGAAGGGGTCCCTTCTATGTACTTTGCAGGGGGCCCCCCTCAAGTTTCGTTTCACCACTATGCCCTAAAGAGGTTCCGAATTATGGAGCGAAATGCATTTGTTGACCTTCTGTCAGGAAATCATGTCTGAATAGAGTTTCATATATGAAGTACACATCTTGGAATGAAATTGATATTTTGAATAAGCTGCAACCTGGGACTCTCTTTTCATTGATACTTATGCTGCAGTGAATATTATTTGCCATTGAAACTACCCATACTAATAATGTGCACAATATTACATTCAAATAAAGCATGTGCTAAATGCAAGATTTGTAGTAGATAATCATACTTAAATGTTATAGGCCTGCTCACAAATCAAATGCTGGACTAAGTTAGCTTAACTGTCAATATCATATTAAATAAGAAATAATGCATTCGCCAAGAAAGGCCTGTTTTTGGCCTTTTAAAAGTTGTTTGTGCAAGATGCTTTTTTTTCTCTATACTGCAGATTTTGCAACTTCGGAAGTCTATTGTTAGTTAGTGAATAGACACTTTTTGTGTAATAGACAACTAATAGTGAGGTTGCCATCAGAAAGAGACACTAACAACAGGAAGAATGATTCATGGGAAGGAGTTTGGAACTCAAAAAATACCATTGTAACATTTCCTAGAACTAAAGTTTGAAAGTCTATTATGCTCTGGTGAGAACATGAGGAGTGAATCTGTTCCCATTTCTGACTAGAGATTCACCTCTCATCTCCTAGACTTCTCTACATGAGAGGTTAATTACCCCATTCTGATATTACTGCTGAACCATTATTGAGATTAAATTCCCAGTCTGACTTGCATTGATCTTTCTCTCAATCAGAACTCTTTATTAGTTTCTGAACTTACACCTTTCCTATTATTATCACAGCTTATTTAAAATGTAGAGTTTTCTTTATGGAATACACTTGTTGCATTATTACTATTTTAACTGTTATGTTTACGAACATTCTGTTCTATTTTATAATCAAATAACGGTTATCTTCTAATGCTGAAATTTAAGAATAATGTCTAATAAATTAATAGATGAAAGCCTGAAAATAAAACCCTTTGACTCACACTAACTCTCTTTATTGGCTCATTAAGTCTTTAATAATGTATTGTTGATGTAGATGATTGCTCCTCATTTCTCTTTGTCTTTGAGCTACATGAAACACCACTCCATGTTGAATAGCTTAGTCAGAATGCCACTGTGGATTGAGATGATAGGATTCATATCTAGTAGGAAAATGAAGCCATTTCTGCTAGCTCTATCTGACCGGCTCCAGTGGGTAGTAGATGAAGGATGGGTATTTGCTGTTGTTTTCTCTGCATTTAACACCACAAATCATGGTATCCTCCTCAACGATAGGCCCAGTGGAGAATGGAGGGAAATTATACATGTATTCTGCTTCCTTATTTTCAAATCACTTCTAACAAAATGCTTCTGGTCCCCTCAGTGATTCCTCCCATACTGCTGAACTGTTCACTGACTCTAGTCTGTGAATGTTTCTTTTTAGCATCCACGTGAACCCCCAGCCAAAATGAGTTTCCATCCTTAGGATGATGTTTTCCCTAGTCTCTCAATACATGGTCTGGTGAATTGGATGCACCACCACAGGCTGAAATCTTGGCACAAACAGACACAAGGACCACCATATATGACAGCCCTATTTTCTTAGCTCCTACCCTGAGTATCATGTTCCATAATTCAACAGTCCATTAAACCACCATCAATAGGCCACCAGCTCCATCTATAGACCCTGAGAGGATTTCTAGGAAGACTATTTATGCTTCTTATTACGGGAGATGACTTGTCCTCCACTTACATCGCATAGCATGATGCCCACTTCAACCTACAGATGATTGGACAATATTGTCATGAGGAGTCCTGTAATCCTTAGCATCTCTCTTTACGTCGGAATGTCCAAAGATTCCATCTTGAAAGATAGCATATTTATTGTGACTCACCTCTTGTCTAATTCTACCTCTACCATTGAGGAATTTAATCCTGTGGCTTTTTGTTCCAAGGTGCCATCTCTCGCTTGTCTCCTGGATCTTCGCAACCCAACCAATTTCTCATTCAGACCCTGCAATTTTCCTTCCATGGCTCAAAATGCTGAACCACTTTGTCTTTGCAGATCACAGTGGAGTGTATTCTTGGACTATACCAGTTGCTGTGCTCCAAGGACAAGGTCTTCTCCTACCTTTCCCCATTTAGTGTAGGAAATTTCTAAATTGGAATCTCTCTCTCTTGCTAATACCGGAATACAGTATATGGACTGTATGTTGGATAGTATGTGTAAGACAGGTGAAATGGCATGGGAGAACATGGCAGTTACAGCAATGGGGAAATTGGTCAATTTAAAAGACAAAAAGAACATGGGGTAAGCCAAATAATTAAAAAAGGCCATTAGGAACAGGCATAACTCAATGTTATGGAACAGATTTTTATTTATGTATTGTATACAGTAACTTGATGCTTTCTGGGAGAGGATCATGCCATCTGCTCGTTACACATCTGACACTCCATGGACATGTATTGAAAAAAAGAATATATAAATACTGTCTAAAGCTCCCCGGGGCAGATGTTCAAAGAAGTTACGTAATGCAGCACAGCAGCCAAAAATGCTGTACCGCGTTGCGTGACAGGGATGGAGTTGGAGAGCGCCATATCTACAGAAATATGGCTCCCTCCTCTCCGAGCTCTGGCACTGATTTCATCTGCTGTATGTCAGGCTCACACCTTAACGCTAAAGTGCATGCCTCAGTCTACTATAGGTTTTGTAAAGGAAGGGTACCCTTCCAACTGACTTTTTGAGTGAGTGGCCTGGTCAGTTGAAATGACAATTGTCAATTATTCTTTTGCTGTGCTGCTTGCCATTTTGTATTAAAAGATAATCGGGATTTAGACTTCCCAACAAGATATGCATGTGTGCCGATGTAGCTAAATGGTGAAACTCTATAAGGTATGGATGGCCGACAAGAGTATGGATGTAAAAAGGCCCTTCTGTAGTGGCAAACTCTACAATTTGCAAAATCACACTGTAGGAATTTGGGGGCATATTCACAAGGAGCTATCACCGAATTAACGGCACTTCATCGCAGCCAAAGTTGTGATAAATTTACCTCACCATTCACAAGCTGGTGCTAACAGTCCACAGCACCAGTTTACCCATGATAGCAGCCGCAAAAATCATTGCCACTGAGGCCCCCCGCAACTATCGCTAATGAGATGCAGAGTGGGCGTTCCCGTGCCAAAAGCCACAACAACATCACACCTCAACATTCTCAATGACTAGCCAGATCTGCGAAAAAAACACAAAACAGGTGATAAGGCGCGTTAGCACCAGGAAATATACACCTGCTCTGACCTGGTGTAAAGTCGTACGGCAGCCTGCACCACAAAAGGGAGCACAGCCCAGGGCCACTTCGAAAGGGCAACAGATGCCATGGAGCCACCCATCATGCGGCCCGGACACCCAAGGGGGCCACAACACCCACCACCACCACCCCTGGGACCACCCCTCCCTGGCACTCCCCTGACCAAAGAAATGCCACATCGGCTACACTTAAACATGTCCCTAAAAATTGGCCTGACGTAGCACAATCACGACTGGTGACATGCATGTGTCGACACAGAAATGAGCAACAGACATTCACTTTCAAAGCAACAAATGAAACTTTATTAAAATTAACACTGAAATGAAGACACATGCCACTCCCTTCGGGACAATCCGTAGGTCCCAGCCTGCAAGATCAAAAACATGATGATGATGATGATGATGATGGAGAGAGAGAGAGAGATATCCACCTCCACCCTGAGGTTCTGTAATTCTCGAGTCTGACTCCATTTTGTTCTGTGCCACCATTTTGTATTGCCCTCACTTAAGCCTGTGAAGGTAGCCTGGCGAATAAAGTGGCCTGGCCTTCTTAGATCAAGTATACATTAACTAGGTTTCTTTTTGACTCTGAAATGAACTGTAAGAAACTGACCTCTGCACCTGAAACTGACCCCGCAAAGCCAATTTCCCTGATCGATCTTTGTCTGAGATTGACAATCAATGTTCAGGACATCGTTAACTTTTAGTTTCCTTGCACATGCCTTATCTTGTTCAGCATCTGTTACTGTTTCTTTTTTTATGTTTCTTCATTACATGGGTTATGCTTTCAATTATAGGTTTGTCCGGCTTGTGGAGATTGAATTTGGGACATTCCTAATAATTAACTTTTGGGTTGGGATACTGTAAATTGAGTTTTTGTTATGTGACACTTTGTTTGAAAATGTACCTTATTGGCTAGAATTTTGTGCAGTGGGTGTACATTTATAATGTGAATATTGGGTATAAAAGGAGATGTCTCGCCTTAGTAAAATGAGCAGTCTCCTGAGAATTTACACTGTGATGTATTTCTAGGATCAATGTTACTAGCTGCAGCTAATAAACTTGGTCTCTGATGCCATCCAGAAGTATTCTGTGTCTCTGTATACCAAGAGAGGTGAACTCGAAGATCTTAGGCGTGCCCCTGACGCCACTGGGTTAAACCCCGGTTCTTCAACTGGCGCCCAACGTTGGGCGACTTCAGCGGTACTGGTCCAAGCCCGAAGATTGTGAGGAGCCCCGTGAGGAAATTCTGGAGGACGGCCGCCACTTCATCGACCCCTGCATTTCGACGTGGACCGAAGGTTTTTTTCTGCGAGGCTTCCCCTTTCCGACGGCTGCGAAGGACTGCTGCCCTGAGTGTCGCCCTGTCTTGGACCCTCTTGTGATGATTTGTAAGGCGAGACGTTCGACGGTCTTCTGGTGGCGTGACAGACATTTTGGTTAAGTATAAGTGGGTCGCTCCCACGACTTTGTTTTGTTTCTTGGTTTTGATTCGGCCATTGCAATAGTCGAAGCCGGGGGGTTCGTATATTTGCGAGTGTATCATTTTTTGATAACCCCTTGAAGTTTGAAGCAAGACTAGTGAGCTAAAAGATGCCTGGTTTTAGCAAATTTAGGAAATGGTTTTGTTGTAGTTGTAATAGGGATTACCGATTGGAGGACTTGTGTCCGATACCTCCGGTTGGAACTCCAACTTATGAGCTCTATTCAAAGCATGGTGTAGGTCCCATTACCTTTAATGAAGTATGGGTCCATTATACAAGGAAATATGGTGTTTTACGATGGCCCCAACATGGTAGTTTTGAATCAGATGTTTTAGATAACCTAGAAGTTGCGCTATTTAAGAAGAAAGCCCGGCCGGCGATGTTTGACTCTTTTCGCCTTTGGCGTAAGGAAGCCAAACAGCGAGAAATTAAGCAAGCTACGAGAGATAGGAAGGAAAGGAATATATCGGTAATGCAAGCTGCTAGGCAGTTTAAGGAAGATGAAGAAGATCGTGCGATTGAAGTGTCAGATAGACAACATTGCATGGCCATTGACAAATGTTACCCGGCTTTGCCACCTCCCCTTTCAAATGTGACTGTAGACCCTGAAAAGGATCCTTTGATGTCACATTTACTGAGATTACCACCCCCTTATGTGCAGGGTGCTATTGCCCCTCCGTTACCTCCAGTTGTTGCACCCCTTGTTGTCGTTCAACCCCCTGTTTTTGTTCAGCCACCCGTTGCTTCACAGGTGGTTCTTCCTCCCCCGGCACAGCCCCCTCCAGGGCCGCCAGCCTTGCCACCAGCCTTGCCTCAAACTCCTTTGCCTTACACTCCTTTATCTTCGACTTCTCTTATTTCTGTCCCTACGTCTCTGTCCCCTCAAAACACTTTGTCTCCTGTCCTCATGTCAACTTCTTCTCCTTCTGCTCGGCAACGAATGACTGAGACTGTCACTAGTCTTTTGTCTCCTTTCTTTGGGTCACTGAATATGACCCCTGTTTCTGAATGTAAGCAGAGACGTAGTCAGCTCCCTGGGTTTCGAATACCTCCAAGTACAGTCCACAAGTGGTTATGGATATCTTCCTACAGTGGGAGGCACCAAAACAAAGGTATGTTTTTGATGTCATGTGTACCTTCCTTCGTCAGGAGTGGGAAGATAATGAGTTGGGTTCAATTCCACTGGAATTGCTTAATGTTCAGTCTGAATTTGCTAAAGGGACGATAGTGGGTTCCGATATGGAGGAAGCGGTAGAGACACTACTCACTTTTAGGTCTAGACTTCCACCTCAGTAATTGTTCGAACCTGACCCTTCTGTTAGGAGAAAAGTGAAGCAGTATCCTATGAGAGAGGTTCTCCCTGTATGGAGAGATGCAGTTGTGGCTGATGCCGCTCATGGTATTGCGGCTGCACCGGCTCATTTTCAGCGAGTGTGGGTACATGTCCCTTGGAAGAGAGCTGAGGTCCTGGCTCTTAAGCAGACTTTGCCTGACCCCCGTAAAATCCTGCTGGTTATTATAAGGAGTTGTCTCAGACAGTTGATGTGTGTGTTATGAATTTAGCTGACATAGATATGTTGATGGGTAATGTAGTTCCTCAACCCTTGTGGGTGAAGATCCGTCACGAGGATCACGCGCCAGAGTTAGGAGATACGCAGGTTAATATTACTGCTGCAGATGGTCGGCAGGTAGGAGGTGCCAAACCTGAACCCTTAGTTGCAGAACTACCTGGTAGGATTATTAATTTAATGAAAACTATGATGCCTCCTCTGCGGGTGAATTGGGACAAGTTAGCAGCATGCAAACAAAAGAAAGACGAGAGTGTGTCTGATTTCTTTACTAGGTTTGAGGAAACATTCATTGATCATAGTGGTCAGGATATGAGTACAGAAGGTGGTCAGAGGTTGTTTGTAGATAAGTTTGTTTTTAATTTACTTCCTGAACTTTCTAATAAGTTAAAGGACTCTGAGAGTTCATGGGCTGTTTCTTCTTCGGCTCAGATATTGGCTACTGCGCAATACTCTGAGAATAGAGATAAAGATGAGAAGGATAAAGTAGAGAAGAAGACTAGAGAATTAAAAACGAAAGTTCTTCTGCAGCAGGCTTATCCGCCTCGCCCTAATCAGCGTCAGTTTCAGCAACCTTCTCAGTTTCAGCAACCCCCACAGTTTCAGAAACTGTTGCAGAAGCCTGAGTCTTTTGCTTCGCGACTCCCGCTAGGCCCTAATCAGTGTGCTTATTGTAAAGAAGAAGGTCACTTCAAGAATAGTTGCCCGATCTTGCTACAGCGTGCGAATGGTATGTCTGGTCTGAGAGGTCGTGGTGGTTTCCAACAAGTACCTAGGGGACGTGGTACGTTTCCCCAGAATGAACGTTCCTTTTCCCCTCAGAATTCTATGAATTATTTTGACCAACAGAATGTTCCGACCGTCCAGTCCGCTCAGTACTACACTGATGATTATTATGTTGGAAGTGAGAGTGCTGGTTTTAATGATAGTTAGGACAGCCATGGACAAAGGGAGGGAGTAGTGTCAGTTCCAGTAGACCAGAGTGGACCTTATGTTGAAGTGATTGCATCAGGTGTGGCAGAACCTTTTCTTTTGGATACTGGTGCAGCAAAGAGTTCTATCATGCACTCTAAACTCCCCAGCGCACCTTTGTCTGCTTGACCAATGTTTCAGTAGGATTTTCTGGCGCCCCAGTTCGTAATCCGGTTTCTTGTCCTTTGCCCCTTTCTATTGGTCCCTGTGAATTGGAGGCTCCCCTTATTCTAACGACGGGCTGTGGCAAGAATCTTTTGGGTTTGGACTTGTTGAAAAGATTGCATGCGACATTACATTGTTCTCCTTCGGGAGTACATCTTACGGTGGGTAAGAACGTAATTTCCCCAATGTATCTGTCTAAGGATCGCCTTCCACTGGAACTGCGTTCTCTCCCTGATACACTTTGGGCTACAGGTCCCAATGATGTTGGTCTCTTGCAGATTACACCCTACGTTGTTACCCTTAAGTTGAATGCTAAATTACCTCGCATTCCCCAGTACAAAATTTCCAGTGATGGCGAAAGAGCTCTTTTAGCGATTATCTATGATTTGGTTGAGAAAGGTGTGGTTGAAGAAACGAGAGGTAATGTGTGTAACAGTCCTGTTCTGCCTGTCCTTAAGCGTACTGACTCTTCTCAGCCACCTGTGTATCGGTTTGTGATTGACCTTCGAGAGGTCAATAAGATCGTTGTGCCACGGTTTCCTGTTGTCCCGGACATTACTGCTTTATTGACTATGATCCCTGCCTCAGCTGCTTGGTTTTCTGTTATTGATCTGAAGAACGCTTTCTTCAGTATTCCGATTGCTTAGGAAAGTAGGGATATTTTTGGCTTCTCTTTAGGAGGCCGCAGTTTCCGGTTTAAGCGCGCTCCTCAAGGTTATTGTGAGAGTCCCTCCATTTACAGTCAGGCTTTGAAAACTCAGCTTGATACTCTTGCATTGCCTTCTGGTGTTACTCTTATCCAGTATGTTGATGATCTGTTGGTTGCTGCTGATGATGAAGAGATTTGTAAAAAAGTTACTCTTTCTTTGTTGCGACACCTGTCTGACCTTCATCATAAAGTGTCACCTTCGAAGTTGCAGTATTGCCGCCAAGAAGTGACCTACTTAGGTCATCTCTTGTCGAAGGAGGGAAGGCGATTGACCCCAGAGCGTATTCAAGCGATTGCCCAAATGACTGTGCCATGTACACAGAGAGAGGTGCGTGCCTTCTTAGGTATCACCTCGTATTGTAGACAGTGGATTCCGAATTTTTCTTTGCTTGCAAAACCTTTGTTGGCACTTACTCTTAAGGACACACCACACCCTCTTCCTTGGTCTGACGAATGTCAGAAGAGTTTTTCCGAATTGCGTGATGCATTGTGTTCTGCTCCGGTGTTGGGTACCCCCGACTACAGTAAACCTTTTACACTTTATGTACATGAGAGAGAAGGTTGTGCGTTGTCAGTGTTGACGCAACAATTTGGAGACAAGCAGCGCCAATGTGCGTATTTTTCAGCTACTTTAGATCCGGTAGCTAGAGCGTTTCCTAGTTATCTAAGAGCTACAGCGGCAGCGGCTGTTTCTATCCGACAGTCTGCTGGTTTGGTATTGGATAATACATTGATTGTGATGGTCCCACATGCAGTGGATAACCTATTGAATAGAACGAAGACTCCACATCTTACCAGTGCGCGTTTGTCAGGTTATGAGTTGACGCTTTTGGCTAGCCATGTGCACATCAAGCGGTGCAACACATTGAATCCAGCTACATTGTTGCCACTTTTTGTAGAGACAGATGCTCAGGAACAGCATGACTGTTTTCTCCGGACAGAGGAGGAAACGAAGGGTAGAGTTGATCTGAAAGATACTCCTCTTTCGAATCCTGATGGTACCCTATGGGTAGATGGTTCGTGCTTTAAGCTTCCGAATGGAGAGACGACTGCAGCATATGCTGTCACAACTTTGCACACGATTGTTGAAACAGCACGTATTGCACAGAATTCAGCGCAAGCAGTGGAGTCGATAGCATTGACTAGAGCGTGTGTGTTGTCAAAAGGAAAGAGAGTGAATGTTTATACTGATAGCCAATACGCATTTGGCGTGGCTCACAGTTTTGGTCGTTTGTGGAAAGAGAGAGGATTTCTTACTTCCCATGGTACGAAAATTCAGCATGGACAATTAGTGAGTGAACTTCTTGAATCACTTACTTTGCCGACCCAAATTGCGATAGTGAAGTGTAGTGCGCATAAGAAGGTTACGGATGATGTGGGTCAAGGGAATGCGTTTGCAGATGAAGTAGCGAGAGAAACGGCGAAAGATGTGACGAGTCGGATGTATGTTGCAGGTCCTGCCAGATGGGTTGTGGAAGGAGGAATGTGTGAAGATACAACAGAAAGTGTGAAGATGATTCAGGCAGAAGCTACTGAGAAAGAATTGAGTATGTGGAGAGAGAGTACGGGAATGTTGGATTCAACAGGCTGTTGGGTTGAGTTGTCAGAGCACCAGCGATGGTTGTTGCCGGATGCATATGTGCTTCTGGTGGTTACTATGGCTCATGGGTTGGCTCACATTAGTTCAAAAGGGATATGTAAGTTGTTGACTCAGGTATGGCAGAATGGTGGAATTCCTAAGTGTGCTGAGAATTTGGTTAAACACTGCATGATTTGCTTGATGCATAATCCTGGAAAGGGAACCCCAACTCCAGCGGGTCATTTTGCTCCTCCAACGTATCCGTTCGAGGTGCTGCAGATAGACTATATTCATATGGAAAGATGCAATAACTTGAAGTATGTCCTTGTGGTTGTTTGTGCCTTTTCCAGATGGATAGAGGCCTACCCCCTAAAGGATAATACTTCCTTGTCTACAGCCAAGGTTTTGCTCAAAGAATTCTTTCCCAGATATGGCTTGCCGAGGATGGTATGGAGTGATAATGGAAGTGAATTCGTGGGTCAGATTATGAAGAAAGTATGTGCGGATCTGGGTATCGAACAGAAGTTCCACGCTGCAAATCACTTCCAGTCAGCAGGCCTGGTCGAGTGCTATAATGGCACTCTGAAGCTGAAGTTGGCCAAGGTGCAGGCGAGCTCTGGTCTTACATGGCCGGATGCCTTACCATTGGCACTTTTGTCCACGAGAACGACAGTACATTCTCGCGTGGGACTTAGCCCATACGAGATTGTTTTTGGACGCCTGGCGAATGTCTGGGGTGTGCCGAGGCCTAAGAAGTACAGTGATATCGAGTACCCTATGTTGGTTGACTACTTACATGATTTGACTGCTAAATTGCGTGTTCTTCACCAACAGGTCCATGACACTTTGCCTTCAGTTTCTGTAGACGCAGGCCACACAATTCAACCTGGCGACTAGGTTCTAATCAAGAATTTCCAGAGGTCAAAGAACTTGGAACCAAGATGGACCGGTCCATACCAAGTCCTGTTATCAACTCGGACTGCTATTAAGGTGTTCGGCAAGAAAAACTGGGTACATGGTACCCATTGTAAGAAGATACCTTTGCCCTTACTGTACGATAAGTGGGTCCGGGAAGGTGTTGGCGATTCCGAGAGTGAAAGGGTTCCGAGATTTGTACCTTTTAGCGATGCACATCTGGAATGGACTCAGTCAGAACGTGCGGATGATAAAGTCTTGCAAGAAGCTGTGCCGCCGTGTTTGAGACTTGATACTACGCATCCAGAGACACTCTTTCAGGATCAAACTGTGCCTGATAAAGAACGCTACAACTTAAGGTCTAAAAAGGACAAATAAAATTTGAATTATTTTGTGAATTACACTCTTTCAGACAAGAGACTATTTTTCTTTTTCTTTTTCGAACCACCATCCGGGTTCAGCTGCAGGGTCGCGGTATAAGAACTTAAGGGGTGGCCCGCGTATTGATGAAAGGTCTGCGGTTCTAGGGACGTCTAGGACGCCTGGACGCACACTTGAGTGAAGAAGGAAAATTGCCACGAGCAGCACGTTAGAGGATGGAGTCTGTTGTAACTGAAAGATGTTGAGAGAATAGATCTTAAGACAAGATTTTGTACATTGATACATAGCAAATGTTTTATAATATTGTGCTTTTTGATGTTTTTAAGTATCACATTAGCTTGTGTGGGTTGGACTGTCTATGCTACACAACAGACATCTGCACCCACCTCCCAACCTATGCTTTCTTTCACTACTGTTTCTTTGCACCAGTTTTATACGTTGCCTGAACATGAACAGACAAGGAGATCAGAATTTGTCAACAACTCGTTTATACAGTTGTTGCATCAGCATCAGTTAGTAGTAAATACCACTAATTGTTGGGTTTGTGGTCTTATGCCTCATACGACAGATAAAGGTATGCCATATTTGGTTTTGCCTTTTTCTTTTAATGGGTCTGTGTGGGCTTTTCAGACCATGTTTATCTATGCAAATGAGGTACGCCCCTTACGCTCCCTTAAAGATAACTCGAGCAATAGTGCCTTAATAAGGGGAATAGTAGCTATGATCCGAGATATTGATGCATATAATGCTATCCCTAAGGATGAGGTGCAGGCTTACGTTGGTTGGCACGTGACTGGATATAGTACCAGTTTGACAGAGAAGGAGAGACGAAAAAGGTCTCCCCCTATTTGGATTGTACCCCACCGAGGCCACTTTTGTTTTCAAGGTAATGGTCGGAATCCGAAAGCTCAGCTAGGTAAGAGTGTGTGTGCTCAAACCTATGTCAATTCATCTCGGACTTCTCCACCGTTTGTGCCAGCTGAAGGCACATATTTTGTTTGTCATGACAGAGCCTACACATGGTTGCCACCTGATTTTTCAGGAACGTATTATGTGGCGTTTCTACTTCCCCCAACATACACTACTGCTTCAGACTATCATAGAACGAGATATGGTAGAGGTGTCTTCAATAAGGAAGATACCGCAACACACGAAGTAGGAGATTTCTTCAAGGGCTTCTTGCCCTTTTGGGGTCCTATGATCAATAGTAGGCATATTCGACAGCTTGTCCGCGTGGTTGAAGCTACTATTAATGAGACAGCAGGTGCTCTTAGTAATGTTACAGATGAGCTTCAAGCGGACCGCCTTATGACTTTGCAGAACCGTATGGTATTAGACTTGCAGATCGAGGAGGAGTATGTAAATTGATTGGATCCAGTTGCTGTGTTTACATACCAGATAATGCCCCTACAGTGTACCAAGCCATCTCTAGGTTGTATTAAATCTCTGAGTCTATCCATGTAGACGAAGGAGACTGGTCATTGACGGGATGGTTTTGGGGACTGCTGTCCAAATGGGGATGGAAGATTTTGACATTCCTTGGTATGGTTTTAACCATCCTTTTCTCTTGTTGTCTTTGCATCCAGTGTGGTCCCGCCATTTGTAGTCTTTGTGCTACGATGTGTGTTCGGAGACCTGTGCCGAGAGAAGTAGAGAATAATAAGATGATGCTACAGCAACACCTTGATGATCTAATGAATATCGACATAGACCTAGATTCAGATTAACATGAGTCTTAGGTTATTGCCTACGTAATGGCAAAAGGAGGGTCTGAGGTTCTGTAATTCTCGAGTCTGACACCATTTTGTTCTGTGCCACCATTTTGTGTTGCCCTCACGTAGGCCTGTGAAGGTAGCCTGGCGAATAAAGTGGCATGGCCTTCTTAGTTCATGTATACATTAACTAGGTTTCTTTTTGACTCTGAAATGAACTGTAAGAAACTGACCTCTGCACCTGAAACTGACCCCGCAAAGCCAATTTCCCTGATCGATCTTTGTCTGAGATTGACAATCAATGTTCAGGACATCGTTAACTTTTAGTTTCCTTGCACATGCGTTATCTTGTTCAGCATCTGTTACCGTTTCTTTTTTATGTTTCTTCATTACATGGGTTATGCTTTCAATTATAGGTTTGTCCGGCTTGTGGAGATTGAATTTGGGACATTCCTAATAATTAACTTTTGGGTTGGGATACTGTAAATTGAGTTTTTGTTATGTGACACTTTGTTTGAAAATGTACCTTATTGGCTAGAATTTTGTGCAGTGGGTGTACATTTATAATGTGAATATTGGGTATAAAAGGAGATGTCTCGCCTTAGTAAAATGAGCAGTCTCCTGAGAATTTACACCATGATGTATTTCTAGGATCACTGTTACTAGCTGCAGCTAATAAACTTGGTCTCTGATGCCATCCAGAAGTATTCCGTGTCTCTGTATACCAAGACAGGTGAACTCGAAGATCTTAGGCGTGCCCCTGATGCCGCTGGGTTAAACCCCGGTTCTTCAACCCTTGTGCACCAGGCCACACTGCTCACCTGCTGCCACCGGTATGTCTCCCACCACGTGCCGGTCTGTATCACAGTTCACCAGGACACACAGTCAGAGCCGTCAGCTGAAACAGAGTTCAGATACATAACTGGCACAGTACACACACCTGCACAAGACAACATTGCCTGCCTGCCCATGCACTCCCAGGCAGAGGCACCCCAACCCCTCCCGCCGCCCATCAGAGCATGCCCGTCCATCCACACCCAGGCCTCACTGCTCACCTTCCGCCACCAGCGCGTAGATAGGAGGTCCCACCATGTGCCGCTGCAAGCCACAAGCCTGGGGCCTGCGAATATGGCACCCTCCACACCATGCAGCCAAGCTCCGCAGGCCAACAGGTCTCACGTTTGGTGCTGGGTCTTGATTACTCCATGGCAGAGGGAGGCTGCCTGGTTCCTTGGACTCAGAGCAGAGAGAGAAGGAGACTTGGCGCGGGACCGGAGGTGAAGGTAAGTTTATATATATTTTTTTAAATTAACCGCCCTTTTTTAAATTGACCCCCTCCATGTGAGACCCCCTCCCTGTGCGACCCCCCCCCCCGCTCCCCCCACCTGTGAGTCATGCCGGCGGCGACTGATTTGTTGGTAAAAGAAATATAGAAAACAATGCATCTTTGTTCATTTTCAGAGCTGTCTCGTTGGGTTGTTGAGATGAACCTAAGCAAAGACTGCAGGCACCAATTTGGTAAATGGTTATATAGCAGCGATGTAGTGCCTCAAACGAAAAAACTGGGAAAGTGAAATTAAAATCCACCCAAAAATTAAAATTAGGTTTATTATACAGTAAGTGCCAACCATGTTAACATTCAAATACATGTTCCATCAATAGTCTTGCTGCGTGAAATAATTGTGAACAGAATGGTTAATTTGTGAAGGTGGGTTGCAGGTGATGGCCAAGGGCTCTGGTGACCGGGATTTATTTTTTATCAGCAGACGCTAAAAGTAATCATTGGACCCTGCACGAATTACTATTGTTGTTGTTGTTTTACAACTTGGACACTGATTAACAGTGTAAAAATAAAAACAAGCGAACTGAACGATTCGCTTGTAAAATATATAAATACAAATAAAATTCCTTCCGAAGGTTCATCGAAGCAAGAATTTGGTCCGTCTAGTTTCAGACAAGTTAATTTGTCACTTGTATCGATGTGGTTGTGATGATAACACTGATCTTTCTTCTTCCTGAAACACGCCTTTTCCTTTCTGCCTTTCTACACCACACACAGGACATCAGCAAAGAACTCTGTATTGCAACAGTGAAGTGTAAATTCGGCCCACTCCGTTATAGAGGTCCAAGCACTGGCAGCGAAAACACTTGCATCGCTCCTGGTGATTGTAGCTACATTTGTCTTAATCTCAGCTGTGATGTTGCTGTGTCTTTCCCTAGTGGACTATAATAACATGGCACTCACTACAGCTTCAGTTACTGATTAGGAAGATGTTGGATTATAATAACATGGCACTCACTACAGCTTCAGTTACTGATTAGGAAGATGTTGGATTATAATAACATGGCACTCACTACAGCTTCAGTTACTGATTAGGAAGATGTTGGATTATAATAACATGGCACTCACTACAGCTTCAGTTACTGATTAGGAAGATGTTGGATTATAATAACATGGCACTCACTACAGCTTCAGTTACTGATTAGGAAGATGTTGGAATATAATAACATGGCACTCACTACAGCTTCAGTTAGCGTACAGGCTGGTGTTGGATGTGCATAACATGATGATGTTGGACTATAATAACATGGCACTCACTACAGCTTCAGTTACTGATTAGGAAGATGTTGGATTATAATAACATGGCACTCACTACAGCTTCAGTTACTGATTAGGAAGATGTTGGATTATAATAACATGGCACTCACTACAGCTTCAGTTACTGATTAGGAAGATGTTGGATTATAATAACATGGCACTCACTACAGCTTCAGTTACTGATTAGGAAGATGTTGGATTATAATAACATGGCACTCACTACAGCTTCAGTTACTGATTAGGAAGATGTTGGAATATAATAACATGGCACTCACTACAGCTTCAGTTAGCGTACAGGCTGGTGTTGGATGTGCATAACATGATGATGTTGGACTATAATAACATGGCACTCACTACAGCTTCAGTTACTGATTAGGAAGATGTTGGATTATAATAACATGGCACTCACTACAGCTTCAGTTACTGATTAGGAAGATGTTGGATTATAATAACATGGCACTCACTACAGCTTCAGTTACTGATTAGGAAGATGTTGGATTATAATAACATGGCACTCACTACAGCTTCAGTTACTGATTAGGAAGATGTTGGATTATAATAACATGGCACTCACTACAGCTTCAGTTACTGATTAGGAAGATGTTGGATTATAATAACATGGCACTCACTACAGCTTCAGTTACTGATTAGGAAGATGTTGGAATATAATAACATGGCACTCACTACAGCTTCAGTTAGCGTACAGGCTGGTGTTGGATGTGCATAACATGATGATGTTGGACTATAATAACATGGCACTCACTACAGCTTCAGTTACTGATTAGGAAGATGTTGGATTATAATAACATGGCACTCACTACAGCTTCAGTTACTGATTAGGAAGATGTTGGATTATAATAACATGGCACTCACTACAGCTTCAGTTACTGATTAGGAAGATGTTGGATTATAATAACATGGCCCTCACTACAGCTTCAGTTACTGATTAGGAAGATGTTGGAATATAATAACATGGCACTCACTACAGCTTCAGTTAGCGTACAGGCTGGTGTTGGATGTGCATAACATGATGATGTTGGACTATAATAACATGGCACTCACTACAGCTTCAGTTACTGATTAGGAAGATGTTGGATTATAATAACATGGCACTCACTACAGCTTCAGTTACTGATTAGGAAGATGTTGGAATATAATAACATGGCACTCACTACAGCTTCAGTTAGCGTACAGGCTGGTGTTGGATGTGCATAACATGATGATGTTGGACTATAATAACATGGCACTCACTACAGCTTTGGCTAGTGTACAGTAAGATGTTGGACTATAATAACATGGCACTCACTACAGCTTCAGTTACTGTACAGGGAGCTGTTGGACTATATTAACATGGCACTCACCACAACTTCAGTTAGTGACCCAGGGAGCAGATACACGGACACGCTTGTGAGACTTGTTGAAATACACGATGGAACTTAATATGGTTCCGTGAAAGTAAACAAAACTGGTAGAGTCGGTATATATCAACTAATTACAATTGGGACCCTATTTTTGAAATCGCAAACGACAAGAAGAGCACTGTGACATTTTAGCTCTAATGATCTATGAGACTATATTTGCGATTTTTATACCATAAGCGTTATGGTCAAGTTGGAGACATAACGTTAAGATTACTTTTGGAAGCCCAGGAGGGCGAAACGCGCATCGGCTGCTGTTTTTTATAAGGAATAAAGATTGAATTTGGATTAACTCTACAGCTACAATCATTAATTTGGGAGTTTTTTGTAGTGACATCACTTTTGGAACTTTTAATAGAAAATGCTGGATACGTGTGGAAATAGTACCCAATGCAGGTAGGATGAAACCAACTACTATGAGGTGCGCTCTGGTGTCTTTGACTTAGAATGGTACCTGGATTACCTTTGTAAATCCGAGAGTTTGATACTCAAGGTGGATGAGTATTCGACACCAAGGGAGCTCCCAAGATTGAGTATAAGGATATTTTTGCAATGCACATCAATACGTCTCCGTTTAGGAGACGTAGTGATGTGCAGATCTTTTGAAGCATATCCACCATAGTATATACAAAAAAGTGTACAGGATTATGTTGCACTATAATACCACGGCAGTCACTACATTGTCAGTTGGTGTTCAGGATGATGTTGGATTATTATAGCATGGCACTCACTACAGCTTCAGTTAGTATAGAGAATGATGTTGGACTATATACAGTAGCGACCCATGGTGGGAGTGTTGCGGGGCGGTGGGCGGGGGAGGGGCAGGGGGGGCGGGTAGTAAACTCCAGCTCATGGCCGACCGGAGTATTGTAAATAAATCAAACAAATTTAATTGCGCGCGCTGAAAAGCCAAATGGCGATGCAGCGCGCGCAATGAAATTCATTTTATTTATTTATTTGCATTACTCCAGTCGGCCGTGAGCTGGAGTTTACTACCCCCCACCCCGCAACACTCCCACCACGAGCCGCTACTGACTATATATATTAATACGGCACTCACTACAGCTTCCGTTAGTGTACAGGAAGATGTTGGACGATAATAACATGACATCCATCTCAAATTCAGTAAGTGTACATGATGATGTTGGGCTATAAAAATAAGGCACTCACTACAGCTTCAGTTAGTGTACATGATGATGTTGGACTATAATAATATGACACTCAGTACAGCTTCAGTTAGTGTACAGGATGATGTTGGACTATAATAATGCTTCAGTTAGTTTACAGGAAGACACTAGCCTATAATAACATGATATTCACTACAGCTTCAGTTACTGTTTAGGAAGATGTTGGACTATAATAACATGGCACTCACTACAGCTTCAGTTAGTGTACAAGCTGGTGTTGGATGTTCATATCATGATGATGTTGGACTATAATAACATGGCACTCACTACAGCTTTGGCTAGTGTACAGGATGATGTTGGACTATGATAATGCTCTAGTTAGTGTACAGGATGATGTTGTACTACAATAGCATGCCACTCACTACAGCTTCAGTTAGCATACAAGATGATGTTTGTGAGAAGTTGACCTGGTATATGCTGTCCACTAGTTAAAGTGAGCACTTTGCACCAGTGCAAACGACCCTTATTGATGATTAGTTTGAAGACAACCTTTATTGAAAGCTATCCTAGTGGTAGCTATGAAGAGCAGCCTTCAGGCTAAGTCTCGAAGGAATGTAAAGCAGCTTGGTTTACCATATTATAACCTCCTAAATGACCAAATGAAAGGGGAACCACGCAAGGAATCTATAAAATATATGTATTTATTACTAAACACTATCTACTAACCTCTTTATGAGATTAGAGAACAAGGCACACAATATTATAGCACTAGAACAACAGTAAAAAGCACAATACACAGTGGGCTACAGGGGGAGACCGAACCATATACTAACAAGTGAAATAACAACCACGATTTGACTAGACCGTGCCTAGAGCACGTAGAATCACTGGGAACCCAAGGAACCACCCAAGGTAGTGACAGAGGACCCATGGAGGACGTGTGCAGTGAGAACACAGCCGCAAGCTCCGTACAACTCTAATGGGAAAGTCGCGGTTGGAATTTTGAAGATTAAGGACACTTAGGAGAGGACTTCAAGCAATTCCTTTGGAACATAGAATGTTCTAAGGCCAGCACCCTTGAGAGTACCGAGGTACCCGTGTTACCTATCCCAGGAGAGCCGGGTGCATAGGGTTCAAGTGGTGTCGGAAACCCTAGATGATTTCAATTGTGTGATGCGAAGAAGTGCTGCTGCTGGGAAGATGAGAAGTGTCCAGTGTGATCCAAGCCTGGATCGGAGCTGAGAAGAACCTGAAAGCAGAGGGGACAGAGCCTGAGTCACTTCACAGTGACCAGGGGCCCGATAGGCGAATGCCCACCGATGTCGGGTGTTTTAGGTGAGAAGAGGTGAGGCTTGACTCTGCAGCCATGGGGACCAGGAGACATCGGCGATGACCAAAGTCTGCAAGTGAGCTGTCCCGCAAAGGATGTCGAGTGCTGGAGGGTCAGTGTCAGGATTGAACACCAACAAGCCTTGGCAACTGCAACCCACGCGGTAAGAGAAAATATGCTTTGGTGAGGACCAGCAAGGTCCTGGGGACTCCCCGAGCAATGGAGAGTCGGGGCATGTCTGGAGCAACCAGGAAAGCCCACTGAAAGTTAAAGTTCTCTTCTCAGGGACCCACAGGTCAACAGACCAGGGATTGCGAAGGGACCTCAAGAGGAATCACAAAATACCAGCCCATGGAACACTTGTGGAGTGTAGGCCGGAAATCTTTTGTGGAAACACAGCGCGGGGTCAGGACTACAAGTAGCCCAAAGCACAGCCTCAGGGGTTGCCAAAAAGCATATGCTGCTGCAAATGTACATGGTGCTCAGGGGTTCAGGTTGCACGGTCCCCACGAGGGATGCAGGTCTCAGAATTGCTGAGAGCACAGATCAACCTCAGAGACCTGGGAACCCACCTCCTGTGTTGCAGAAATCTTCGGAGTCCTTCAGGAGCTGCGTAGATGCAAACCAGTCAGATGCGTTTCAGGTGCCTGCCTTGCAGGGGAGTAACTCCTTTACTCCAAAGGAGATTCTTCAGTCATCCAGCGTAGTGTAGATAGTCAAAGTACTTGGTTTCTGTAGCAGAGTTTCATCCAGGTAAATCTAAAGTCCTGTAGTCAGGGGTTCCTACTTTATACCCAAGGAACGGGTGGGACAAACTCTGTGAACCGACCTATGGGACGGTCAGGACAAAGGGGTGGCTACACCCATGTCCTTTGTCCAGTTTTGCGCCAGAGCAGGAGCAAATGGCTCCTGCAACCAGTTTGAGCTGGACTATGCACAGGGACACCAAATGTGCCCCCAGTGCAGACATCAAAGCACTCTCAGAGTGCACCCACCCAGCCCCATTACACTAAAGCCTGTCTGGGAGGTGGTCACACCTCCCTGTGACAGGAAACCTATTGTCCAGCCATCCCCTGCTAGAATTTCGTCCAGCAGCAGGAGGGCAGACTCGTGTCTGTGGCTGGCAGCATCCATCTTATGATGCCAGGGTCGAGAAAGCTGGTACCAGGTGTACCGGTGTTGTCATATTTCTCCCTCTAGGAGGGTGGAATTATGCCTCCCACACCAGTTACTGGTGTGGAGGTATGATTCCAAGGAGTTTCACACCAAACACGACATGTTTCCATGCAGCCATTTTAAAGTTAGCGTTTACCGCAAGGTTATAATGCACTTAAGAGTATATGGTTGGCTGCATCTCAAACAACCCCGGAATAGAGGTTCCGAAGGCTGCAGAGGGGCTCTGCTCATGCAGGTGCACCCTCTCACATAAAACCCTGCACCCTGCCTTCAGGATTAATAAGGCCTGCCAAAGGGGTGACTGATAGGTTTATATGTGCAGTGATATGGAGAAGATATATTGAACCTATATCTAAGTAAGGGGTGCATGCACCACCTTACACAGGCTGCTGTAGCAAACCTGTTGAGTCATTTTGAATGGTCTCCCAAGGTTGGCATAATACATGCTGCAGCCCCTGAGAGGCCTCTGGGGTACCTATGCCCTGGGTATATACTATACCATATACTAGGGACTTATAAGGGTAGCAGGATCCCAGCCAGACTAAGTCGAAAACAGTGTAACATCAGCAAAAAGTGGGGGTAACTAGAAGAAGCAGATCCTACTCTCCTAAACAACCCCCCCCCCCCCCAAACGTAATGATATAAACTAACCTTGACCAGTTGAGTCTTCATGTTCTAAGTGGAAATATCTGGAGAGTCCATCTGCATTTGCATGGTTACTCCCAGGTCTATGTTCCACTGTATAGTCCATCCCCTGTAGGGAAAAGGACCACCTCAAAAGTTTGGGGTTTTCACCCTTCATCTGTTTTAGCCACAAGAGGGGCTTATGGACTGTCTGAACAATGAAGTGAGTGCCAAACAAGTATGGCCTCAGCTTCTTCAGAGCCCAAACCACAGCAAAGGCCTCCCTCTCAATAGCTGACCAACTTTTCTCTCTGGGGGTCGGCCTTCTGCTAATAAAAGCTACTGTCTGATCCTGACCCTCATCATTCAATTGTGATAACACAGCCCCTACCCCCAACTCAGATGCATCTGTTTGGACAATTAATTATTTGGAGTAGTCAGGACTTTGCAGAGTGGGAGCAGTGCACATGGCCTGCTTCAGGTCATCAAATGCCTTTTGACAGCTGACTGTCCACTGAACTTGTTTTGGCATTCTCCTGGAAGTTGTCATTCAAGGGGTCACTATGGATCCATAACCTTTGACAAACCTCTTATAGTACCCAGTCAGGCCCAAGAAAGCTCTGGCCTGGGTCTGGGTGGTTGGCGCAACCCAGTCCATGATGGTCTGGATTTTGCTCTGCAATGGTTGAACCTGACCTCCACCCACAAGGTGTCCCAGATATACAACCTGACTCTACCCTATCTGGCACTTGGTGGCTTTGATAGTTAGGCTTGCTTTCTGCAGGGCCTCCAAAACATTTCTCAGGTGGACCAGGTGATCCTCCCAGGTGGAGCTAAAGACAGCAATATCATCTAGATAAGCTGCACTATAGGCTTTGAGGCCTGTACGGACTTTATTCACCAACCTTTGAAAAGTGGCAAGTGCATTCTTCAAACCAAAGGGCATCACAACAAATTGGTAGTGCCCAGTAGGGGTAGAAAATGCAGTTTTTGCCTTTGCAACCCCAGCTAGTCTGATTTGCCAGTAGCCAGCTGTCAGGTCAAATGTGCTCAGAAACTTGGCAGAGGCCAAAGTATCTATAAGCTAATCTGCCCTAGGGATTGGATGGGCATCAGTCCTAGTGACTGCATTGAGACTCCTGTAGTCAACACAAAACCTCATCTCTCTTACCATTCTGGGTGTGAGGTTTAGGTACCAAGACTACTGTACTAGCCCAAGGGCTATCTGAGGGTTCAATAAATCCGAAATACAACATCTTCTGGACTTCAGTCCTGATACAGTCCCTGACATGGTCAGGTTGCCTGTAAATTTTATTTTTAACAGGCAGACTGTCCCCACTGTCCACTTCATGAGTGCACCAGGTAGTCTGACTTGGAGTCAGTGAAAACAATTGTCTAAACTGATTAAGAACTTTTCTACAATGAGTTTGCTGCTGGACAGTGAGGCTGCCTGCCAAGGCTACACCATCAACTGAACCATCATCAGGGTTCTGTGAGAGCAGGTCAGGGAGTGGATTACTCTCTTCCTTCTGTCCCTCATTAGTAGCCATGAGCAAGCCCATGTCTGCCCTGTCAACATATAGTTTGAGCCTGTTGACATGGAGCACCCTATGGGGGCTCCTGGGAGTTCAAAGGTCCACCAGGTAGGCAATGTCGCCCGTTTGCTCAATTATGGTATGGGGGCCACTCTACTTGTCTTGGAGGGCTGCTGGGGCCACTAGCTCCAACACCCATACTTTCTGCCCTGGCTGGTAAAAGTCAGCACGTTTTTTGTAATAAACAAATTGAATCCACCCACAAGAGATTGACGATGGATAATGAATGATCATGGGTCAGGTGTGTTTCCTACATGGGTGGGAAGCACATTGTGTTTCTTAAATACCCCTCACACACCAAAAGGGCCCTTGGTGTCATGCTTCATCGTAGGGGTCTTTGCGACCCTCTACGGAACGCGGCGTGCTACTAACCAGCGGATACGCGGGAGCACTGATTTTACCACTATGTGTAGTGTGATAGGAGGTGAGTGGTAGGGTCAGGAGTGAATGATAAGTGAGTGTTAAAAATACCTAGCACCTGTGGAGTAGAAAAATGTAATAAGCCTCGGTGCCGGTATTGTTAAAAAAGGTGAGGTGGAGGTGTGTTCTATTAATGTACAAAACTTCCTGCGTTTGTCAACATGTTTCGAAGTGTGCTGCTTCTTCAGGACGGGTACACAGATCCCTAACCTACTCACATGAATAGTGTGATAACGTCCGTACACAAGAAATGCTATGTGCAGATTTAATGAATAAACGTTGCAAAATATGACACAATGGTCACAATTGTTTTGCGAAAAGGTAATTCCTTAGTATCAATTTGCTGCACTGAAGCCAATGTCATCATGAGCCTTTAGAACGGTGGGGACCCTGTGCTATTTGCACTGTAAATCAGGATGCTACCTTGCATGAGCGTCCCCTTCGCGGCTCCGTGGATAAGGGGTGGTAAATTTGTAATTTACTCCACACTCCTTCCACATAGCAGTCAAGTAACTAGATATGAAGTTTTCATCTGTCTGATACTACCTCCTTAGGGAAACCCACCCTGGAAAAGATTCCCAGGAGGGCTCTTGCCACCACAGGAGCTGTGGGGGTTCTAAGGGGAATTGCCTCTGGATACCTAGTGGCATGGTCCTCCACCACCAGTATAAATCTGTGCCCAGATGCGGTTTGAGGATCCACGGGACCAACTATATCAATCCCAACCTTCTCAAAGGGAACCCCCACCACAGGTAGTGGTATCAGGGGGGCCTTTGTAGTACCACCTGCCTTACCACTGGCTTGACAGGTGACACAGGAGCGACAAAACTCCTTGGTATCTTCAGACATAAAGTGAGGGACAATTCTGTCCCAAGTCTTATTTTGTCCCAGGTGACCTGCTAAGAGGATGACATGTGTTAGTGGCAATAGGATGCCCCTAAACTTCAAAAGTATAACCAACCTCCTGGTGGCACCAGGCTTGGGGTCTCTACTCTGAGTCAAGGAGTCCATCATCCCAGTAGATCCTATGGGACCCACAAGCACTCCCAGCAGCCTCAGCAGCAGCTTGCTGTATGAGGGGTTCAAGAGAGGGGCAGTTCAGCTGCTCCTGGCTCAGATCGGACCTGGAAAGGTCCCCTGCCCCCAAGAACTCAACCTAATCAGGCTCAAGCTTATCTGGGTCAGTTCCTTCTTCAGGACTAAGATCAGCTCCCTCAAGAGATTGGTCTGGATTCTGAGTCAGGGAGGAAGACACTGCCTTACCCCTACTGCCCCTCCTCTTGGAAGGCGCATGGTCCATTTTTCCAGGATCCAGGGCCTGTTCAGTGGATGACATTTTTACCTTTGACCTAGTCATAACAAACACATCTGCAGGGATTCTCAACATTTCTGCATTGAGTCCTGAGTTCCACTTCAGCCCAAGCTGAAGTTTCTAAATCATTGCCCAACAAGCATTCAACAGGGAGGTCTGCACTTACCACAACCTTCTTAGGGCCAGTTACCCCTCCCCAGGTGAAATTAACAGCTGCCAAGGAATGGTTTGTCCTGACATTGCTAGCATTGGTCACTTGGTACATCTCACCAAGTATGATTTGCTCAGGAGCCACAAGATCTTTTGTCCCCATTGTGACACTTGCTCCTGTGTCCCTGAATGCCAAGGCCTCTTTTCCATTTATCAAAGGCTGCTGTCTGTATTTTCCCAGATTACTGGGACTGACAAATAAGGAGGCAATATCCATGCCTCCATCACAGATCAGTACAGCCTAAGTAGGAACTCTGACTAGGCCAGGGTCCACCTCAGATCCTAGGGTTAACCCTACTACACCCTTATTCTGAGTACCACCACTTGGAGCTGAACTAGGGAGAACAGTTTCCTTAGAAGCAATGGTGGCTGGAGTTGAGTCCTTGGACTTGTTACAATCACGTGTCCAATGCGTCTTCTCTTTACAGATTTGACACCATTGTTTCTTCTTACCTTTTCCCTTGTTGGATTGTGACTCCCCACCAGATGCAGATTTTTGGGGCCCTTGAGAAGACTTCTGGTCTTTACCCTTCTCCCCACCCTTATCAGAGATTTTAGAATCTTGCTTCTTGGAGTCACCACCTTGGTTCTGAACCTTCTGCCTCACCCTGGTTCTGACAATTATTAAGGATATGCTCCCTCATAATTAAATTGTACAATCCTTTAAAATCACACACTTTACTGCCAAGTAACCAGCCTTCCAGAGCCTTAGAAGCACAATCTACAAAGTCAACCCAGTCTTGAGTTTGTTCCTTTTGGGTATCTCTGAACTTAATCCTGTATTGCTCAGTGGTTAAGCCAACCCCATCAATCAGAGCACTCTTCAAATCTTTGTAATTATCAGCATCCTCTTCTATAACAGTGAGGAGATTGTCTCTACCTTTGTCTGCAAAGGAGAGCCACAAGATTGCTGCCCACTCTTCCTGAGGGACCCTCTGTACTTTACAGGCCCTCTCCAGTGCAGCTATCCATTTGTGGATGTCATCCCCCTCTGGTAGGGAAGGACAATCTTGTTCAGGTTCCTATGGTTATGAGTATATTCTCTACCTCTAGGGACACTCTGCTGCCACATGGGGCTCTAGCCCCTACTTTTTGGAAGCTCTCTGAAGCTCTAGAGATTCCCTATCCAAGGCCAATTGCTCTCTCTTGATTCTGAGCTTAGCTCTCTCAAAATCAAGCAGTTGACACTTCTTCTCTTTAGAGGACTCCCTTTTATGAAAAGCAGAGGTCCTATGAGAAACATAGGTCCCTACATAAGAACCAGCATGATTCGATTCCTGAGGACAGCTTGATCTTCTAGGTAAACTGTTAACCCTTCCACCTTCAGGAAGAATTGGATTGTCCAGGTTAGGATCATCCTGATCCTCCTGGCCAGCATCAGAGTCTAGGTCATAGATGTTTTCACTTCCTGGCCTTTCCTCTTCTGCTGTCCCACACAACTTGCCTGTCTCATCAGACCCTGGGGTGTTTCTGAGGTCATCTAAAAGCAAAGCCTCTATGACTGCGTGGATTTTTCCCTGTCTTCAGTTTTCTAGCTGTACACATAGTCCTGACTTCTTGGAATGGGATATGGTCATACTTAGTTGTCAGAGGCCCACTGACTTCTGGCCTAGAAGACATACTACTGGTATGTGGTGTGGCACCTACCTAACCTAGTGGAAACTACTAAACTCTCTTGAGTTGGAGAAAGGGTGTGCTAGACCCTTGACTTACCCAACTCTAAGTTCAGTAGAACTTACTTTTGTTCTAGGCTTGATTTATATGTACCTAGTACCTTTAGTGGTTTTCAGTTAGTCACTCAATGAGATTATCTGGTAAAGCAATAGCAAGCTTGAATCCCAACCGCTGCACACCAATGTGAGAAGTTGGCCTGGTATATGCTGTCCACTAGTTAAAGTGGGCACCTTGCACCAGTCCAAATGATGCTTATTGATGATTAGGTTAAAGACAACCTTAATTGAAAGCTATCTTAGTGGTAGCTATGGAGAGCAGCCTTCAGGCTAAGTTTTGAAGGAATGTAAAGAAGCTTGGATTACCAGATTATAACCTCCTAAATGACCAAATGAAAGGGGAACCACACAAGGAATATATAAAATATATGTATTTATTATGAAACACTCTCTACTAACCTCTTTATGAGATCAGAGAACAGGGCACACAATATTAAAGCACTAGAACGACAGTAAATAGCACAATACACAGCGGGAGACCGAACCATATACTAAGAAAGTGGTATAACATCCACGACTTGACTAGACACAGTGCCTAGAGCACGTAGAATCTCTGGAACCCCAAGGAACCACCCAAGGTAGTGACACAGGGGACCCACGGAAGATGTGTGCAGTGTGAGAACACAGCCGCAAGCTCTGTATAACTCTATGGGAAAGTCGCGGTTGGAATTTTAAGGATTAAGGACACTTGGAGGACTTCAAGCAAACCCTTTGGAACATAGAAGGTTCTAAGTCCAGCACCCTTGAGAGTACCGAGGTACCCGTGTTACCTATCCCAGGAGAGCCGGGTGCATAGGGGTCATGTGGTGTCCGAAACGCTTGTTGATATCAATGGCGTGATGCGAAGAAGTGCTGCTGCCGGGAAGATGCGAAGTGTCCGGTGTGGTCCAAGCCTGGATCGGAGCTGAGAAGAACCTGAAAGCTGAGGGGACAGAGTCTGGGTCACTTCACAGTGACCAGGGGGACGATAGGCGAATGACCACTGATGTCGGGTGTTTCAGGTGAGAAGAGGTGAAGCTTGACTCTGCAGCCACGGGGACCAGGAGACCTTGACGATGACCAAAGTCCGCAGGTGAGCTGTCCCACAAAGGATGTCAAGTTCTGTCCGATTGAACACCAACAAGCCTTGGCAACTGCAACCCACGCGGTAAGAGAAAAGATGCTTCGGTGAGGACCAGCAAGGTCCTGGGGACTCCCCGAGCAATGAAGAGTCAGGACACGTCTACAGCTACCAGAAAAGCCCACTGAAAGTTAAAGTTCCCTTCTCAGGGACCCACAGGTCGACAGACCAGGGATCGCAAAGGGACCTCAAGAGGAATCACAAAATGCCAGCCCATGGAACACTTTTGGAGTGTAGGCCAGAGATCTTTTGTGGAAAAACTGCTCGGGGTCAGGACTACAAGTAAACCAAAGCACAGCTTCAGGGGTTGCCAAAAAGCATATGCTGCTGCAAATGTACAAGGTGTCCAGGGGTTCGGGTTGCACAGTCCCCACGAGGGATGTGGGTTTCAGAATTGCCGAGAGCACAGATCAACCTCAGAGACCACGGAAACCCACCTCCTGTGTTGCAGAAATCTTCGGAGCCCTTCAGGAGCTGCATAGATGCAAACCAGTCAGATGGGTTTCAGGTGCCTGCCTTGCAGGGGAGTAACTCCTTTACTGCAAGGGAGATTCTTCAGTCATTGTATTGTATTGTATTGTATTTATATTTGTAGAGCGCAAATTGCTGCCCTGAGGCGTCCAAGCGCTGATGATAGCCAGAACCAGCCGGAAAACACAGGGGGGGGGAACGAGGTTAGAGGGGTGAATTAAAAAGGAAGGTTTTAAGCTGTTTACGGAATGAGGTAAGGTTAGAATCAGCTCTGAGGTGAAGTGGAAGGGCATTCCATGTCCTGGAGGCATTGTGGGCAAAGGTCCTGCCGCCACACCTGGATCGTTTTATTCTAGGGGTCACAGCTAGAAAGGTCTGGCTGGAGCGGAGACTTCTATTGGGCGTGTAGTGAGTGACTAGGTTACGAGTAATAATTGGACCAGTGTCCCAGAAGGCTTGATGGGCAATGCACATTGCCTTAAAAAGAACTCTTTGGCGAACTGGTAGCCAGTGAAGGCTAGCCAGTCCGGCCCTTAGAGAGTGTCTACGAGGAATCTCCAGCAATAAACGGGCTGCGCAATTCTGCACTGTCTGCAGCCTGCGCAAAACGTAGTCTGGGGCGCCGAGATAGAGCACATTATTAAAATCAAGACGTGATTGTATAAGCCCTTGTATAGCCACCTGTTTGGCTTCCATGGGGAGGAGGGGGAAGATTTTCTTTAACATCCTCATGATGCCAACACAGGTAGCTGACAGCTTCGTGGCCTGTGTATTGAATGATAGGGATCTGTCCAGCCAAACTCCGAGGCTCTTGATGTTTTCTGTGGGAGATGGTAGAGGACCCAGACACGGGGGCCATAGGGCATTGGGGAGAAGAAGATCCGGGGGACCTAGGAGCATCAGCTCCGACTTGTCCCCGTTCAACTTGAGGGATGAGGAGGACATCCAAGTCTTCACCTCTTCAAGGCACTCTCTGAGCCCGCCTGACGCAGGAAGGTTATCATCCTGCGTCAGTGAGACCACCAGTTGCGTGTCGTCCGCATACGAGATGATCTTAATCCCGAAAGGGTGGACGACCTCAGCCAGTGGCCTCATGTATAGATTGAAAAGTGCGGGGCTCAGAGAGGAACCCTGGGGGACTCCACACTTCAGAGGTCTACTAGAAGACATGGATTCACCCTCGAAGACTCTAAAGGATCTGTCCTCTAGAAAGGACTTAAACCATGACCAGGCTTTGTCCTTAATCCCAGCACAGGACATACGGTACAGCAGAGTGTCATGGCTGACCGTATCGAACGCTGCGCTTAGGTCAAGGAGGATCACTGCCACTGATCCTCCTTGATCCAGGATTGTTCTTGCTTCCTCGGTGACCATGAGGAGAGCGGTCTCAGTCCCATGTTTTGGTCTGAAGCCCGTCTGTGTGGGGTCTAGCAGGTGAAAACTCTCCAAAAAATTTACTAGGTGATGGTTTACATGAGTCTCTAAGATTTTACTCACCCAGGGTAATAGGGAGATGGGACGATAATTGGCCAGGTCAGAAGGGTCTAAAGTGTTTTTTTTTAGTAGAGCTCTGACTATGGCCTGCTTCCAGACGGCCGGGACCATGCCAGAGATGATTGAAGCATTTAGTACCTCCCTAATTATAGGTAGGGTCACCTGGGAGGCGGGCAAAATTATATCGGGAGGGGCTGGGTCATCCGGGGACCCGGATTTGACTCTCTTTGCTAAGGATTCAAGAGTTGTGAGGTCCAGTAGGGGGAAGTGAGTCAAAGTGGATTGGGGAAGTGGGGGGGCGTAAGATGCTATGGCTTTATCGGGATAGGTCGGAAAGGTACTGTTTTTGATAGGGGGGGGAAAGGCTGAGTAGATGGTATTTACTTTTTGGTAAAAAAATTCAGCAACGTTGTTGCAGTGGGTGGTGGACTTATCGACCTGCACGGCGGGGGGAGGCTTCGTTAGTTGTTTTATAATGTGAAAAATCTCCTTTGGTTTCGATTTGGCCATCACTATACTATTGGAGAAATATGTGGCTTGGGATGTTTTTACTTGCATTTTGTATTCACTGAGGGATTTGCGGTAGTGGGATTTATTGTCCGCCGCATAGTCCAAGCGCCAACGTCTTTCCAGTCTTCTACATCTTGTCCCTAAGAGAGTTCGTATACCAAGGGGCCGTTTTTTGTGAACGTTTCAGTGTGGTCTTCCTTATAGGGAGTGTGGTATCTAGGGTTTGCGTGATCCAGTTGACATAGGCCTGGTTAGCTAGGCCAGGATCCTCGTGATCACAGGGTAGGGTACTAGCAAGTTCGGTAGCCCAGTTATCCACTGCAAGGTGGGACCAAGCTCGCATTACCTTGATAGTGGGTATGGTCAATGGAGGTTTGACCGTGGTCCAGCTAAATGGAACCAGGAAGTGGTCAGTCCATGGCAAAGGGATAGATGGGCCGGCTTGGAGATCAGAGCAGTTGCTGAAGATGGGGTCCAGCAGGTGACCCTTTACGTGGGTGGGGGTGGTAACACGCTGAGTAAGTTGCAGGGCTGCTAGATCATCTGCTAAGGTAGCGGCTATGTGGTCCAGTGAAGAGTCAAAATGCAAATTGAGATCTCCAAGCAGAGTGAGGTTGGACGTGGTGTTGATTCGTTCGGCCATATTTAATGGTAGATTAGCGTGGAACTGCTTTGAGGGGCCTGGGGGGCGGTAGACAAGGGTGCCTGAGAAGCAACTGTTGGATGAGAGTTCGATATTAAAAGCAAGACTCTCACAGTCCGGGATATTTTCCGGCATAACTCTACAGTGATATTATTCTTTGTAGATAATTGCCAGACCTCCTCCTCTCCCTTTGGGTCGGTCTAGCCGACTGAGTTGGAAGCCTGACGGGAGAGCATCTACAACCGCAGGGTCGGACTCAGAAGTCAGCCAAGTTTCCGTCAAAAACAGAATATCTGGATTGTGTTCCTCTATTAACAGTGCCATTTCGGCGCTGTGTTTCGGCAGGGAGCAGCAGTTCAAAAGGAACATGCGGTAGTCATGGGTAAGTTTCCGGCTAGGTTTAATGTTAAGGGGGATATGGCATGTAGGACATACAAGTGGCAGGGCGTCGGCGTGATAGATATGCCGAGGACAGATATTAGCAACGGGCCTAAGGCTGTAGAGGAATTCGGCACTATAATATCTGTGCTCTGACGCTTGCAGTGTAGGGGGGGAGGCCCTGGGCCCGGACTCGGCGCGGACGAGCGCAGACGAGCATGCCTTATGCGCGCCTTCGGCGCGCAATCGTCGCGCCCTCTGCGCTCGTCCGCTGCGCTTCCTAAACATGCACATCTTTATAGATAGGGAGTGCAGAGGGGGCGTGGCCTCGTAGTGGGCGTGTCCTACTCCGTGTGACTCAGAAGTCAGCCAAGTTTCCGTCAAACAGAATATCTGGATTGTATTCCTCTATTAACAGTGCCATTTCGGCGCTGTGTTTTGGCAGGGAGCAGCAGTTCAAAAGGAACATGCGGTAGTCATGGGTAAGTTTCCGGCTAGGTTTAATGTTAAGGGGGATATGGCATGTAGGACATACAAGTGGCAGGGCGTCGGCGTGATAGATATGCCGAGGACAGATATTAGCAACGGGCCTAAGGCTGTAGAGGAATTCGGCACTATAATATCTGTGCTCTGACGCTTGCAGTGTAGGGGGGGAGGCCCTGGGCCCGGACTCGGCGCGGACGAGCGCAGACGAGCATGCCTTATGCGCGCCTTCGGCGCGCAATCGTCGCGCCCTCTGCGCTCGTCCGCTGCGCTTCCTAAACATGCACATCTTTATAGATAGGGAGTGCAGAGGGGGCGTGGCCTCGTAGTGGGCGTGTCCTACTCCGTGTGACTCAGAAGTCAGCCAAGTTTCCGTCAAACAGAATATCTGGATTGTATTCCTCTATTAACAGTGCCATTTCGGCGCTGTGTTTTGGCAGGGAGCAGCAGTTCAAAAGGAACATGCGGTAGTCATGGGTAAGTTTCCGGCTAGGTTTAATGTTAAGGGGGATATGGCATGTAGGACATACAAGTGGCAGGGCGTCGGCGTGATAGATATGCCGAGGACAGATATTAGCAACGGGCCTAAGGCTGTAGAGGAATTCGGCACTATAATATCTGTGCTCTGACGCTTGCAGTGTAGGGGGGGAGGCCCTGGGCCCGGACTCGGCGCGGACGAGCGCAGACGAGCATGCCTTATGCGCGCCTTCGGCGTGCAATCGTCGCGCCCTCTGTGCTCGTCCGCTGCGCTTCCTAAACATGCACATCTTTATAGATAGGGAGTGCAGAGGGGGCGTGGCCTCGTAGTGGGCGTGTCCTACTCCGTGTGAGGAGAATGGCGTTTGTCAACAGCAGCGATTTTCGCCCTTCCCAACGCTCGTTTCAGCGTGAGAACAAGTGCCTGCACACAGCAGTCGTGTGACAGGTAAGGGGTGAGTGAGTATTAAAATTAGCAAAGATACAGGTTTAAAACAATCAGCAGTTACTTAGACAACACTCCCGGCTGTGCCTCAGGAGGAGATAGCATCATCAGCGCCCTCGCGATTCAGCGCGCTTTAAATAGAGTTTGTACAGGAGGGGCATGGCCTCGTAGTGGGCGTGTCCTACTTCGTGTGAGGAGAATGGCATTTGTCAACAGCGGCGATTTTCGCCCTTCCCAACGCTCGTTTCAGCGTGAGAACACGTGCCTGCACACAGCAGTCGTGTGACAGGTAAGGGGTGAGTGAGTATTAAAATTAGCAAAAATACAGGTTTAAAACAATCAGCAGTTACTTAGACAACACTCCCGGCTGTGCCTCAGGAGGAGATAGCATCATCCAGCATAGTGTAGATAGTCGAAGTACTTGGTTTCTGTAGCAGAGTTTCGTCCAAGTAAATCCAAAGTCTTGTAGTCAGGGGTTCCTACTTTACACCCAAGGAAGGGGTGGGACAAACTCTGGGGACAAACCGGTGGGAGGGTCAGGACACAGGGGTGGCTACACCCAAGTCCTTTGTCCAGTTTCTCACCACAGCAGGAGCAAATGGCTCCTGCAACCAGTTTGAGCTGGACTATGCACAGGGACACCAAATGTGCCCCCAGTGCAGACATCAAAGCACTCCCAGAGTGCACCCACCCAGCCTCAATACACTAAAGCCTGTCTGGGAGGTGGTCACACCTCCCTGTGACAGGAAACCTATTGTCCAGCCGTCCCCTGCTGGAGTTTCATCCAGCAGCAGGCGGGCAGTCTGTGGCTGCCAGCATCCATCTTGTGATGCCAGAGTCGAGAAAGCTGGTACCGGGTGTACGGGTTTTGTCATATTTCTCCCTCTAGGAGGGTGGAATCATGCCTCCCACACCAGTTACTGGTGTGGAGGTATGATTCCAAGGAGTTTGACACCAAACACAACATGTTTCCATGCAGCTGTATTAAAGTTAGCATTTACCGCGAGGTTATAATGCACTTAAGAGTATATGGTTGGCTGCATCACAAACAACCCCGGAATAGAGGTTCCGAAGGCTACAGAGGGGCTCTGCTCATGCAGGTGCACTCTCACACATAAAACCCTGCACCCTGCCTTCAGGATTGATAAGGCCTGCCAAAGGGGTGACTGATAGGTTTATATGTGCAGTGATATGGGGTAGATATAGTGAACCTATATCTAAGTAAGGGGTTCATGCACCACCTTACACAGGCTGCTGTAGCAGACCTGTTGTGTCATTTTGAATGGTCCCCCAGGGGTGGCAAAATACATGCTGCTGCCCCTGAGAGGCCTCTGGGGTACCTATCCCGTGGGTATATAGTATACCCTATACTAGAGACTTGTAAGGGTACCCCAGAATCCAATCTGGAGTGTCCCTAAAGTACATGCAATCAATTAGAGGAGAAAGCAACTGGGCTGGGGTCCTGGATAGCAGGATCCTAGCCAGACTAAGTCGAAAACAGTGAAACATCAGCAAAAGGTGGGTAACTATAAGAAGCAGATCCTACTTTCCTATAATGTTGGACTAGAATAATGCTTCTGTTAGTTTACAGTAAGATGTTGGACCGTAATAACATGGCACTCACTACAGCTTCAGTTAGTGTACAGGGTGATGTAGGACTACAATAGCATGGCACTCACCGACCGCCCACAGGGGGCATCTCTAAGCCCCACTCTGTTTAGCGTATACATGAGTCCACTACCGGAGATAGTGAGGCTGTTTGGGGTCCAGATTGTCACCTATGCTGACGACACACAACTCGTTGTTGCCCTTAATCACTCCGATAATTTTTCGCCTGGTCTAGGCCCTTGCCTGGAGAAGGTTGCCAAGTGGATGGAGCATTCATGCCTGAAACTGAATGGAGATAAGATGGAGCTTATGCTCCTAGGTAATTCTCTCACTCTTAATGTAGAAATGTTGTGGCCAGTCTGTCTTGGTCCAGCTCCTACTCCTAAGAACCAGATTAAAAGTCTGGGCGTCTGGCTTGATTGCAATATGAATTTTAAGCATTAGGCCTTGAAATTGGCAAATAGTTGTTATGGACTTCTTAGGATGCTGTGGAAAATTCTCCCTCTTCTACCTTTTCTTGCCAGAAGATTTATGGTCCAGACTTTAATTCTTTCTCACCTGGACTATGCGAACGCTTTCTACTTAGGAGCTCCTCTTGCTACCATCACCAAGATACAGACGGTGCAAAACTGCCCACCGCGTATGCTCCTTCGGATTCTGAATCGCCAATCAGCAAACCAGCTTTTACTACCCTCCACTGGCTCCCCATACAAGAGAGAACTAAGTTTAAGGCTCTATGTATTGCACACAAGATATTAGCAGGGAAGGGACCGCCTATCAATTGGTCCATTATCTCGCCCCACTGTTCGAACAGGGGCTTGCTCTCGGAAAACCGCCGTCTCATCGTAGTTCCTAGAATAAAAAAGGCGAGAAGTGGTGTCTGTCTGTTCTCCTATACCGCTGCCAGGTTGTGGATTACCCTCCCCTTCCACATTCATCTTGGACCCAATCATTTGGCTTTTCGGAAAACCCTCAAAACATGGCTTTTTCCTAAACGCTGCTTAGTAGTTTTCACCGTTTGTGCTGCTATTAGCGCTGGGATGCCCTCAGGTAGCTACGCGCTTAATAAATGTTTTATTGATTGATTCATTCATTCATTCACTACAGCTAGCGTACAAGATGATGTTGGACTGAAATAATGCTTCAGTTAGTGTACAGAATGATGTTGGATGTTTATAATAAGGCACTCACTACAACTTCAGTTATTGTACAGGATGATGTTGGTCTACAGTAACATGACACTCACTACAACTTCAGTTAGAGTACAAGATGATGTTGGACTATACTAATGTTTCAGTTAGTGTACTGTGAGATGTTGGACTATAAGATGGCACTCACTACGGCTTCAGTTAGTGTACAGTAAGATGTTTACTATAATAAGGCTTCAGTTAGTGTACAGGATCATGTTGGACTATAATAACATGGCACTCACTACAGCTTCAGTTACTGATTAGGAAGATGTTGGATTATAATAACATGGCACTCACTACAGCTTCAGTTACTGATTAGGAAGATGTTGGATTATAATAACATGGCACTCACTACAGCTTCAGTTACTGATTAGGAAGATGTTGGACTATAATAACATGGCACTCACTACAGCTTTGGCTAGTGTACAGTAAGATGTTGGACTATAATAACATGGCACTCACAACAACTTCAGTTAGTGTACAGGATGATGTTGGACTACAATAACATGGCACTCACTGCAGCTTCAGTTAGTGTACAGGATGAGGTTGGACTATAATAATGCTTCAGTTATTGTACAGGATGAGGTTGGACTATTTAGATTTTCGAACCAATAGTAAACCATCTCGTATAGATATTTTGCATCTTAATGTTCTAATCCACTGCAGTAGTTTAGTGCTGTCTAGACGTCTGTCATTCCACGGAACTGCAGTGCTGGGCTTTAGTTACAGAAAGCTGAGTGAGACGTGTTGAAACACATCACTGCTTGGGTTTTCCATAAGGCAGATGTCACTCCCTGTAGTTAAATAAATGCCTTTACTGGCAAAACCTGTTATGGCAGCTGACATCAGCTTTCCCAGTCAGCAAAGAAGAAACCGGCCTGTCAGAATGTTAGCAATGTGTCTGTAAGGCAGGCGCTGCTGCGGTTTTCTCACATGCAGTGTCATCTCACAGGCTGCCTCAAGAGTAAATTGATGGGCTTTCCTGGGTAAGACTAAACAAACTACTGATTTTCTGTCAGGAAATGTTGTCCCTCTCTTATCAACGATATTGATGGTGCTGCAGTGCTGCTGTGGTTGTCTTTCACTGGGGCAAGTAACATGCATGTATTTCAAGGATCACTGAGTATTTTTTTTCAACCATCTTTTGTCACTCACCTGCACTAATGGCAGTTATTCGGAATGTAACAGTTGTAGGCTAATAAAATGCCAGGAAACAAACATAAGGACAGAGAGACACCGTTGTGCCCACGTGCACACTTACACAATAAAACATGTGTCTGCTATTGGTACCAGAGCATGGCTTACCACCCACAAGGAGGGTGCAGGTCCATTCAAAGGACCTACTCATGAAACTTCTCCGGCATCACATGTTGGTGCAGTGCTGGTTCTGTGGAATGCTGGACCAACTGAGGGCGGTGGCTGTGCTTCCTTCCTTCACACCTCTTTCCCATGTCTTCTACGCCCACCACGACCCACTCCCAGAGAAATATCTGTGAAGTGGAAACCTTTGGCTTTTGTTAGAGCCCTGCTCCAATCTCTTGTGCATCAAACCTCTTGCGTATCCAACCTCTTGCGTATCCAACCTCTTGCGTATCCAACCCCTCCCATGCCAAACCACTGGAACGCAAACCTTTGGCTGTGTGCAGCAGGGGTTGGCCACAGAGCTGGCCTTCCGCGTGGCCTTGCATCAGACATCCTGCATGCTCAACGCCCACTCTGGAAGGTGTCAGCTTTGAACAGCGGGGGTTGACTGCATGAACTGTCCTGCTCCCCAGAACTGCAGCCAGCAGCTCGCAGTCCAACCTCAGCTGTGCACGACCATTGCCTACGTGCAACATAGGTTGTCCTCGGGGTGGCCGGGCCCTGTGTCCAAACTCTCTTGCATCTATATCCGCACTGCATGGCCTGTGGCTTTGAACAATGAGGTTTGGCCTTTGACCAGGTCCTGCACCTATCCTCCATCTGCATCTCCCCTGCTGTCTTCGCCCAGCATTGCAGCAGGCTCTGGGTACAGGTCCTGCACCCGCCCCTGGGCCACTGAACATGTTGCACATGGCCTTCAGCATGCACATCACACACTGGGTGCAGGGTCTAACTGTGGTCAGGCCCTGCTCCATCCCTTGTGCCACCAAATCACCTGTACATGACTTTCGGCCTGTGCAGTGGGCTTTGGGGGAGGAGCTGGGCCTGTAGCCAGGCCCTGCTTGTCTCTGAGCCACTAAAATAACCTGCACACAGCCTATGCAGTGAGAATGTTAGCCTTAGGGTCTACCGTGCTCACAGTGCATGATTATTGTCATGGAGAACGACCACTGATTTTTTTTTTTTTTATAGTTTTTGAAACTGCAAAATATTATTCAAAAATTCTTATCGGCTCATGCGCGTAGACTTCCACCAGAATTTGGATGTGAAAATAATACAGGAAAAATAGGGGCTTTTTATCTTTGGACTGAACTGCCCCTCAGGAACCCTCCCAGAGGTCAGCCCATTATACCGATTCAGTCACCTTGTTCAAGACTCAGGCTTTGGGCCTCGCATTCCTCAGTGGCTGCTTCAACAGCTAATCAAACTGCCAACTTATTAAGTCCTCGGAGGACCCACGGATACCGCATTGGATGAAGTGCGGCGTGCCCCCTTTTCTAATGTGATTCCCTTATTTTCCTCAGAGTATTCCAAGATCCAGATTTGTGAGTAGTCTGCAAATTAACATACAACATATTGAAAAATTGCTGACTGATTAGCCCTTCGAAGCCCACCAGACAATTTTCTTGAACATAAATATCTCAAAGTACTGAACTACATTAAAAACAAGCACTGGTAATGCATCGGTTTCGCCTATCTAATGAATAAAGAGCTGTTTTCAACAATCATCTGGGAGAAGGAAAGAGTTCCCTGACAGATACTAAGATAGCAGAAAGGATAGAGCTGCTGACTCGAGTGCTGGGGATCCCGGTTCTGGTTCGAGTTTCTGCTTTGTCCTATTATTCTATACAAATCACCCAATCTCTCCGGGTAAAAAATTGTTAGATAAATATGCTGCCAGAGTAAAAGACAAAACTTTATGAAAATATAATTCCACCAAACGGATGTTAGCAGTATCTTGGTGGCGGGAAACTGAAAGAGAAGCAGACAAGGAACAAGCATTGGTAAATGCAGGAAAATATGCTACAGCCAATAGAATTGAGGGAAAGGTAAGTGGCACACACAGGAACCAATGAGTAGCCAGGAAAGAGAGGAGTTTGTATCAAAAACAATAGATTTCTCAAGCACAGCGCAAGCGAAACCAAAAAACAAAAGCACTGTCATTCGGATTAAATTCTAGCTTCATGCACAGTTTGTTGTAATTCCATTCAGCAGTTTTTGCTGTTACTGCTTATGAGAGTTAAAATGGAAAATGCAACTTTAATGTAAGCTGTATAAGTCCTCTAAGTTGGTTGAACAAACAAACAGTTGTCAAATTTCATGCAGGCTCATCTTTTCAGGTTCACTTTCTGTCATAACAGCAGATCAGACCATTGTCCGGTGCTGCAGTGCGAGAAGTATTATGATTTATGTAATAACTGCATCCTATACTGGAGTCAGCAGAGGGCTCAACTAATGCAGAAAGAACACATAGAGTGTACTCTGGGTAGTAGTAACAGAACATTTCCAATTCCAGCTTCAAGGGACACCAGGCCCTAGTTCCCCTCAAAGTACTCAAGAAATTGTAAAGCAGAGAGAGATGCTCATCCATGATTCAATAGGAAAACGCTTGGTAATTTGTTGCCAGTCTTCAGCTTTGTCATCTCGAGTAACCCATCCATGAGATCTTTGTCTGATCTATGTCTGCCATCTAAAGTATGGGGATAACATGTTTGTGAGCAAATGTAATCTGCAAGAGTACTCGTGTGAGATTAAGTGTAACTATAAATGGAGGTGGCACTTTGATTGGATCTGCCTGCAGGACCTTAACCAGAATATTTGGACTACCTGATAGGAAATGCTGACTGGCTCACCAGCAAATGTTTTTGTATTAGATCCGTAGGGGGTAATTTACAAGCCCCTTGCCCCACCCGTATGTCACTCTTCCCTTGTTAAAAATGATGCAAAAGTGACGCAAGATGCTTGCAAATAAGCCCGTAGTCTTTCTAGCTTCAGAGCGCCAAACAAAGGCCCTTTTAAACCACATATAGGTGAAAAGTCCAACTTGTAATTGGACCTTAAATTTCCTCATCAGGACCGTAACTACCAATACAGGCATAATCTGCTGACGTCTAAACCTAACAACGTATAAACATATACAAAATGTAATCCAAGAGTCCCGATAAATGTAGCTGCTCTGCCTAATCTCTTCACCGGTCCTGTGCTGTAAAGTCTTGAATACCTCTTTCTCTGTGACAAACCTCAGATTAGTTCATGGGTGGTGGATGCAATAGCTTTCTTTCCTTTCTTGGCACTCTGTGGAAATTCACTGGACAAGTTAGAACTGCTCATGTAAAAACACTTGACTATGGGAAGTCCCAAAAGACTAAGGCCTGCGAACAACAGTGAGAGGCACATGAACTACGGATTACTGGCATCGGTATTGCTGGATGCCGATGCATTTTAGGTTGAGCCTAGCGTTGCAGCGCATGCGCTGCTTGCTTTGCGAGGCATGCAGTATTCAGTATAGCTGGGAAAGCTTGGTGGAAGCTCCACCCACTCTCCGCTCATCTTTTTCATTGGCTTGTGTCTTAAATGTTGTCTTCAGATTGGTTGTAGGCATGTTAGTCTCTCCTTATGATGGCCATGTTGTCATTAGTGTCCTTACATGGCTACTGGCCCCTTTACTGCACAAACTACTTTCTTCCCGTGCCTCTCCCTCCTCTCTCCCCTGTTCGTGATATGTCGCCCGCACGCATTCCCATTTGCAAGGCAATAGATCTCACGTAAATGCGAGTCCTAATGCATTGCCTTGTCAATGCTTGATTCTGTTTAAAGCACTGACTCCAAGACCAAACAAAACTGTGTAAACAGTTTAAGACGTAATTTGACAGTTTTGGACGCATCGACATCAGGGTGTAAACATGTTAATATAAGATGTAATTTGACAGTTTGGGACGCTTCAACATCAGGGTGTAATCATGTTAATATATATATATTGAGTTTCACAAGTGCCCTAGGCTTTTAGGATGCACTCTCCAACAGCATACTTTCTCCAAAGGCAGCAGAGCAGACAGCGATACAGTGGCATCAATCAATTCGCCTTACGCGTTTCAGACAAGCATCTGTCCTTGGTCACAGGCACAAGCGGCAGTAAAATCAAAGGCAAGAAGCTACTGATAACATCACAAGTACCTTTATTGGCCACAGGTGAGGCCTAGCGTAGTGCAAAGTATCATGGGATCAGTAGTTTTCAGTTTAAAGCCACAGTTCGTAATAGCGTTCTTTCTGCCAACTCGTAAATATTCAAATTTTAAACCATAAATGGGTTAGCCATGCAAAGCGTTCTTCGTTGCCAAAATGAATGCCATGCTGATGGACCGCTCATGACTCAGACATCCAGAGTCACCGGCCCGCATTTTCCGCGGTGGTGCAATCCCCACGGCTAGGCTGCCGTGCTTTTATTGAGCTTCACAAGTGCCCTAGGCTTTTAGGATGCACTCTCCAACAGCATACTTTATCCAAAGGCAGCAGCGCAGACAGCGATACAGTGGCATCAATCAATTCGCCTTACGCGTTTCAGACAAGCATCTGTCCTTGGTCACAGGCACAAGCGGCAGTAAAATCAAAGGCAAGAAGCTACTGATAACATCACAAGTACCTTTATTGGCCACAGGTGAGGCCTAGCGTAGTGCAAAGTATCATGGGATCAGTAGTTTTCAGTTTAAAGCCACAGTTCGTAATAGCGTTCTTTCTGCCAACTCGTAAATATTCAAATTTTAAACCATAAATGGGTTAGCCATGCAAAGCGTTCTTCGTTGCCAAAATAAATGCCATGCTGATGGACCGCTCATGACTCAGACATCCAGAGTCACCGGCCCGCATTTTCCGCGGTGGTGCAATCCCCACGGCTAGGCAATGGAGGTGAATAAAACTCAGGTGTGAAACAGCAACAGTTTCCTTGTATTCATGCAGCCACCTTGCCTGTGATCAAGAACTTTCAGTTTGAAACGCGTTAGGCATCTTTATCAAATCTTCAAAGATACCTCATCACGCTGCTGCCGTATAAGTTGGTGAGTGCATCCTGAGCTTTGGGCACTTGTGGAACTTAATATATATATATATATATATATATATTTTTTTTTTTATTGAAATGTCTGTTTGGAGCCTCCCCACAGAGTGACAAACATTGCACATGTAATTTATCTGCAAAATGGCTGGCGGCCACTTTGTATCTGTTTACTAACTCAAGATGGTCACGCGCTGTGCATGCTGAAAGTCAGCCCAGCACTGCTGCGTTTTAATCCTGTCCCTCCCCCCCCCCCCCCGGGCCATGCCCACACTCCAACCCCTGGATACGGCAGAGTCCTACGCTGCAGCGAGAGTTAATATAGGGAACGCGGATGTCCCGTAGCTGAACTGTACGAATGGTGGAGGGGAGGAATGAATGGACAGAGAGCGCACATTCCCGACAGCAAGTGAGTGTTATTAATCTATATCACAGGCATACTAATGCAATCCGAATCACGAGCCACTTGAGAGAATGTATGACGACGGAGTTGGTGCTGGAAAGCATAGCTTACCAGTAATTTACGGCGTAACTAATTATGAGCGTTATGAAATCATCCTGGGTGCCCAGCACTATTAAAGCCCAATCTCTCAATAGGTTTACAAACAAAAACTGTAGTCCAAAGACAACTTAGTGTTAGGTGACACCGAATAACCCAGCACAAGGGAACAGTCACAGACTGTGGTTTTTTTTCTTTCACGACATTGGTTACACGCCTAATTTACAAATCACCTAATCCTCATGTGCAGAAAAAACGTGCATGACATTTGGTTCTGTGTAAAGTGCTCTAATGCCCTCAGGCCTCGTAAGTGCTAAAAAAGAAACGTTCCTGTAATGGGAATTGCCCTCAATAATGCATTTAGCACCAGTGTTAATGTTATTGCTGTTAGGGTAATCTGGAGTAACTTTTATGTCAGGGCAAAAAATATTTCCCAAAATTAGAAAGTGGCGAACACCATCATTGTCATTCCTAGCACTCTTTACATATAGAGGCTTTATTCTGTTAGTGCGCTTGAATATATTGCCCTCTGTTTTCTAGGTTGGCCACCATCTCGATTTTATTGTTGGATTCAACTTTTGTATTTCACTTTAGAAATGGGATGCATGATCCCAAATGCAAAAATTGCAATTTAAGTAATCTCTAAATTGTGATTACTTAAATTGCGATTGCATTTAAGGAATCGCAAATTGAGATTACTTAAATGCAATGCATTAAAGTAAATTTTGCTACTAGGGGGCGCAAATTACCATGAAGTTGAACTTCATGGTAATTTGTAAAACCTTTGAAAAATGCACTTTTGTGCATTTTTCAAAGTTTCATGTTGCGCACACACATGCCCTTAGGGCATGTGTGTGCGCAACATATGTGCACAAGTCAATTTCAGGGGTGCAGCAGGGTGTCCTTTTGACACCCTTGCACCCTGAAATTGCCTATAGGCCCTTAGGAATGAATGGTAAGCTATTCCTTATTTGCGACTCGCAAGTAGGAGTCGCTGTTATTATAGCGATTCCTACATGCATAGGATTTTGCGAGTCCTTAATTGCGAATCCTTAATATTCGCAATTAAGGACTCGCAAAATCCAAGCTTGATGCATGTGCCAGCAGGTTGTAAAAATGTGTGTTACGGATCTTGGATTGTTGAATAAGAAGCCTCGCTGCTCTGTTACCTGCCTGGGCAGCATGTACATCACTTCACTTTGAACATGTTTATGATGTTATAGCTATTGCTTTTAAGTTGCTTTTGTAGATGATGTACTGTAGTTTTAGGTTTTAAAAATAAAATTGAATAAAGATACAACAATGATGACTACGTTTTGGTTATAGATGGTGCTATTAAGAGGCATGCACAGCAAAATATAGCATAATAGATAATTTTGCTCGAATTACTATTACGTACTGAGATAATGTGTTTAACTTTGTAGACCAGAGAACTATGGGTCAGATTTACAAGCCCCTTGCGCCCCTTTTGCGTCACTTTTAACATGAGAAAAGTGGCACAAAAGTGGCGCAAGGGGCTTGTAAATCTGCCCCTATGTTTCTATGCATTTACGACGCATCTCGAGCAGGGCTGGGTGCTTGCTGTTGATGTGAACCAAATAAGATATTGCAGAGGATAGCGAATGAGACTTTAAGAGATGGGTCACAGGAGCGGCAGTAGACCTCATGTATTAGTGCAAGGGTTGAGCAGCCCTTCAAGTTGTTTTGACATGTCAGCTGTAGTAGGAGTGCACAGAAGAAAACATTGTGTCCCTTCACTACTCCCTCTTGATAGGTATTTTATTGCTGGGTTTTAATGTTTTGTGTTGATTGATGTGTGCTAGTACTCTTCGATCTGCCGTTTGCTAGAATTTTATACTAATGCATTTCTCCATGAGGGAGTTCAGACGCGATCACTTGTTCTCTGCCAATAGAGACTCAAGCTGCTCCTTATTGGTTTGACACCCCTTCCCAACCAGGCATTAGGATTTGAGGTTGTTTGCTTATCAGAGAGTACGTGGCCCAGAATTGTACTTTACCCTGCGACGTTAGGTATGGTGAAACCAGTTTGCATATAGCTATTCCCATGCACCTCTCAAATGGCACAACCTGAAAACCATGGACTTGTGTACTCCAGGGACATAAGTAGTGACATCTCGTCTAGTTTATTTGCATGTCTGTCTGTGCGTCTATGTTTACACGTCTCTGTGTGTTTACTTGTGTTTATTCATCCTTTTAAGCATTCTCTATCCTTCCACTATCCTTTTCATTCCAAATAATCTGACTAACATATCCACCACTCAAATTACTTTCATAATTTTCGCTATACTAATTCACCACTAATCACTTATGGGTTCCAAAGTAGCGTGCTACTCACCGTAAAAAAAAAAACTTCAACCCCCACATCAGGGGTAGCAAGCACTATATACCTAATGTACTGCATAGCTAAATTCATATAAGGTCCCATAAGCGAGACCGTTTGCATTGCAAATGCTTGTTAATATACGGTAACCAGTCATAGTGCAACCCAAGGAGAATCTCAGTTCAAACATACGAAACAAAAGTAATTCTACTGGATAAATTAAAGAATTGTTGAGGATGTTCAAAACCAAAGCTTTGATGTCATGCCTCCAGATCATGTAGTCTGATGCACTGTGAACGTCCCATCAATCAATCTGGATTTGCATAGTGCAGCTCATCACCCGACAGGGTATCCAGGTGCTTGCACATTCCGGAAGACTCATTCGAGCATCCAGGTCTTGAGGCCCTTCGGCGTTCCAGAAGTGAGGTGATGGTACAGAGCTGCATGGGGAGGGTGTTCCAGGTCTTTGCAGCCATGTAGGAGAACTGGCATCCGCCACTTCTGCTCTGGTGGATGCGGGGAATGTTGGCAAGTCTGTCTAGATCTAGTGGATCTGTAAAATACTCTATGCTTTTACTTTTACTCTTGGAAACAACAACATATCTGGGTAAATATTTTACATGTCAAACAAGTATGCATTATTCTTGGCCATCTTCTTATTGTGTTTCTTGGTAGTGAGCAAAGTATAAACATTTAACAAAACCTTGAACAACATTAATTCAGATTATACTGTCAATGATTAGGCAACTTTTTATTTTCTGGGTTAAATTTACTCAAAACCTGAGACTAAACGACTCATGGATGGTATTATTGCTTTATGAACACAACAAAACTGAAGCGCGGTTTCGCTTTGTTGTGTTCATAATCGTGTGGAATGGGCAGACCACGCTTCCGGGCTGCACGCAGTAAACTTTCAAATTAAAAGACAAGTGAAATAGAATAGATGGAAAAACAGGTGTGCACTTGTTTGCCCCCTTTTTCTTATTGAATTATTGCTTTAAGCCCCTGCTGATGCACATAATTACAACAAGTAACATTTTGAACCTACAATGTCATGAGGACGATTAAACACATTCAATTCCATTATTGGACAAAGACGTCAACCCGCTTTGCATCACTTTATTTAACAAACTTGTTGTAACTGAATTTTTGATGATTGGCATTTTTCTATTGTAAAATATTTGTATACCTAAATATTTGCACCCTCGTTATGTGATAAAATATAACACATAAAAAAATATGCGGTTTGAGACAATCTCATTGTGGTAAATATTTCTCCTTTACCGGGACTGAATTTGGTACAGAAATATTATAAAATAGCTCAGTAAAATGAGAGGCAGAATCCGTGATATTAGAGTTTCGGAATGGGCTTTATTCCAATAAGCGATTATAATCGGATGCCTCAAGTTCCATCACCACGGGGGTTCAGGAAGTGAAGTACATACTTTATTGACAAACAGTAACTTTTATAATACATACATTATAATGAAGTGAATACAGTAGGCGTAACAATTGATAAGGACATTGACGTTTGGTTTGCGTAACCAAAAATGGGTGTAATAATGAGTAAAAAGGAACATGATTGGTTGTGATGTCATGTATAGGTGGATCTATAAGATAATACTTGGCATGGATGCGCGCGCAGCAGTATGACGTGTAATTGACGTGTAACTAGGGGGTGACGGGGACTTGACATTTAGCTCTATATGTGGAGACGAGAAGTCTGGGAGGTCAAGTCAACCTAATCCCAAATCATATCTAACATCCTATGTTTAAAGAACTATGTTATCCAAAAAGGAGGACTCTCGGACAGAATCTATTCTATACTGACTGTGCGTGTACAAGCGTCTAAGTGTCTACACTGAATGCGAGGGGGTAGGAATATTCCATGGTAACAAGGCTATGAATTACTTGCATGAGGACAGAGAAGATGGGTCTTTTTGCTTGGTAACTGGAAGAATGTTTACTTAAACTACTAGGCAGGAATGCATCGGCTGAGGGGGAAGCAGATAATTTGAAGGTGAAATACAGTTCTTGGCAGAGAGTAAGCTGATGTCAGGCTTCGTGAGCAGCGCAGAGAATGAGACAAAGTTCATGGTCACAGATGCAGGCTCGGGCTGGAGTTTTTAGAGGCAGAAGGCAAGAAGAGTTTGATGACAGAATCAGGGCCTACTTGCCTGGACTGAAAAGTGGCATAAGTGAACCATATAAAGCCGGTGGCCTTTTATATTTAAGAGTGGAATATCCGGCCTATTCATGGCGGATCTGGCAGAGGACATGTTGACGGTGGACACGCATGTGTTTGCGTCATCAATACTGGAACTGGAGGGAACATACATGTACTTGCGACATGCACATAGAACCGTTGGGGTCCAAGATAGGGGACATAACTGACCAGGAAAATCCATATTTCCACATTCCCTCCTTGTCCCCTACTTGCCCTTCAAGAGATATCAATCTTCATCAATCCATTGATCTGTTCATATAGCATCATTTGTTCTTCTTTCTTCTTCCGGGATCTTGAATGAAAATCTTGATGTGGGATACACGATGTGGCACACAGACCACAAATCGCTGGTCCACATTGTAGACATAGACAGCAACTGAATAGTATGAGAAGGCCAATACCTAGGAAGGATAGAACTCTCCATCCCCAGGCTGATACCGCATTCCAAAACCAACTGGACCAAGTCCAAGTGCCTGGGTTCTGGTGTATCTGGCTTACAATCTTATGAAGGCGAGTGATGGCTTTATATACAGATGGCGAATTTTCTGGTATGAATACGCAACAGCTTGATCCGATGACCCTACAAGCTCCGCCCCTATCAGCCAGGATGACGTCAAGGACAAGACGATTTTGAAGCACAACAATCCGCATAGCAGACTGCTCTTCCGTTAAATTGCCTAAGGCGGAAATAGTCTCATTCACTACTGCTTCAAGGGTTCTAGTTAATCTACGTATCAGCTTACTATTAGTAACAGTACCTATATAGGGAAAGATGCCTTTATTAAAATCTACATACTTGTCCCATGCCGTCTCAGTGTAATCGACAATGGGGAGATCTCTCCGTTTTCTGTTGTGTACTAAATGAATATTTCTGTAATAATCAGGAGGAGCTAGGAAAACAGGTGGCAAAAGGAATGCAATGTAGCAGGTACCATCCCAATCTAGGGGTAGACGCATATATGCAGTTTGACCACATATAAAGTAGGAGTGGCGAGGAGCTCTGAATGAAGATTTTCCTTGATCACTGAATTCTACTATAGTAGTGCATTTACTATGGCCCATATGTATGGAACCAACCTTTCTTACACACAATTCACCTTTTGCTGGGAATACTGACATGGTGGGTAAGACTAGCTCAACTTCGGATACGACATTTAGAATCATAAGATTAGGTGTAAAATTACCTAATCCATATACTTCATTTTCTAGATCAGTTCCTGTTCTTTTGGGGCGACCCTCCTTGTCAGGGTAACAGACTTTGAATAAAACTAGGTTCAGGTTTCCCCATATCCAATGGTCTTGGTAAACTGCTGTGTCTGAGTCTATGGAATTAATTAAACTAAACCATGCTCCACAGGAGCCATTATGTGTAAATGGATGTGGAAAGAAAGGCAGGACTCCTTCATAATTCTGGTAGGGAGGGAGTCGGCCACACACCCAACAATTGGTGGCGTTACTAGTCTGATGGGAATGATGTAACATACTAATGAAAGTGTTATTGCGCAGCGCAAGTCTATAAGACAATTCATGCGGAGGTAAGTCACTAAAAGAATGTTCAGCAGCAACATTATAAACATGTCTAGAAATAGGGTAATATATGTGCAACAACATACTTGTAATAATTATTAAAAGACTCAATAAAAACAAAATTAATAATGTCACTATGCAGTGGCTACGCAGTGATTTACAATACGCCTGTCGTTTCAACATTTTTCGGGTATTTTCTCTACTCAGGTCCAAGGGATACATGTCAGAGACAATTCAACCGCTTCACCTTGGAGAGGACTTAAACAATCAAATTGCTCGACTTGGTGGGCCTAAGCTTTAGTTTGTAATTTTCAGATTTGTTCGGTTCAACAAAAGGAAGCTTTGTATCAGTCTGTGAGGGAGTGCAGGGCACAATGTCTATATCCGAAGATAGTCCATGAAATTTCTTGATGTGGCTTGAATGAATCCAGCCCTTGCGGCCCTCGATCTTCACGGCTGTTCGTGTGGTCAACAGGACCAACTTGGGTGCTTTCCACCTGGGCTCCAGTTGAGTCTTTCGGTCGAAATTTCTCACAAAGACAAGATCCCCCGGAACCACGTCATGGGGTTTCACCTCAGTATTGTCGGGAAAGGCTGCAGCTACCTGTGAACGAGAAGATTGTAGTGCAGACATCAAGGAAGCCAAGTAATCTGTCAGCATATTACAGTCAATATCAGTTATTTTGCGTGGTATAGGCGTCCCCCACATATTCGGTGGTCTACCGAAGATCACCTCATACGGGGATAGCCCTGTTCGAGAATGTGCTACCATTCTCATGTAAAAAAGTGCAACTGGTAATGCTACTATCCAGTCGACACCTTTCTCTCTGCATATTTTGGACAGTCTGATTTTCAGTGTCTGATTATGTCTTTCTACGAGACCTGCTGCCTCGGGATGTCGGACACAGTGGAATTTCCACTGATATCCTAGCAGAAGTGAAACGTGTTTCATTAATTCGGATGAGAACGGCTGGCCGTTATCTGAGTAGACAACACGTGGTAAACCGTATCGTGGGAAGAATTCTCGAACCAACTGTTTGGCAGTAGTCGGGGCAGTGTAATCTGAAACCGGGTACGCCTCTGTCCAACGGGACAGAGCGCAGACAACTACGAGAACATATTTGAATCCTCGACATCGTTCCATCTGGATATAATCCATCTGTAGGACTTCAAAAGGGTGATCAGGAGGATGAAATCCACCCTGTTCTACGGGAACACTTTTTCCTGGGTTGAACTGGCAACAGATCATACAGGTACGGACCTTTTGTTTTGCTGCTGCTCGTAAATGTTTATTGAACCAAATGTGTTGAATGCTGTCTAGCATAGCTTTTTCTCCTAGATGTGCCGGACTATGTATAGTGTTAATTACGACTTGGACCATTGAATCAGGAAGGAACCATACAGACCTTTCCTTCATCATCCATCCTTGGTCCGTTTGGATCCCTCCTAACTCGGTCCATTTCTTTATTTCGTCTGGTGTAGCATGTGTCTGTATGTCAATTACGTCAAGAGTAGGATCTTTAACGGTCATACAATGTGTCGGTGTCGGGACTATTGTCTTTGTCATGTCGGGGGTCTGAGCTTGAGCAGTCAGTTTAGCTGTTCTGTCGGCTAGATCATTGCCTTGGGAAATGATATCAGTAACCTTCGTATGGGCCTTACATTTCATAATTGATATTTCAGTGGGTAGATGTATTGCATTTAATAATGCGTGAATGAGGGGTCCGTGCTGAATGTGGGCACCGTGGGAAGTTAAATAACCTCTCTCTCGCCACAGCACGCCGAAGTCATGTACAACTCCGAATGCATAACGTGAATCAGTGTATATGTTGACTTTTTTATTCGTGGCTTGAATACAGGCTTGCGTCAGAGCGATGAGCTCTGCGGCTTGAGCTGACAAAGTATTTATACGATTAGTTTCAATGACTTCAGTATCTGTTGTGACTGCATAAGCGGCTACTAACTCTCCTGTACTTGTTCTCATGCATGAACCATCGACATAAAATGTCAAGTCTGGATCTGACAATGGAACATCGGTCAAGTCTTGTCTGGGTTTTGTCGTTACAGTAATAACTTCAATACAGTCATGGGCTAGTGGGTCTGTTCCGGTTACTGGCAAAAGTGTGGCCGGATTCAATGTGTTACAGCGTCTTATTTCTATATGTGGCTGAAACAATGTAAGTTCATATCCTGTAAGTCGCGCTATAGTCAAGTGTTGTGTTTGCGTTCTATTTACAAGAACCTCTACTGCGTGGGGTACTTGAACTGTCAATGGATGTCCTAACACTATGGCATCGCTTTGTCTGATTGCTAAAGCTGTCGCTGCTACTGATTTCAGGCACGCAGGCAGAGCCTGAGCTACGGGATCTAATGTACTAGAGAAATAGGCACATGGTTTGTGTGCTCCTGCTTGATCCTGTGTGAGTACTGACAAAGCAGTACCTTCGCGTTCTGTAACAAAGAGTGTAAACTGTTTTTTGTAACATGGCGTTGCTAAAACGGGTGCTTGACATAAAGCTTTCTTTAGGCTTTCAAAAGCTTGTGTGTGTTCCTGAGTCCAAGGGAGAACAGTCGATGTGGCTGCCTCCTGTGTTGTCAATTGAATGAGTGGTTTTGCTAGAAATGCATACTGAGGGATCCACTGCCTACAATATGAAGTGAGGCCTATGAAAGCCCGTACCTCCTTTTGTGTCTTGGGTATTGGCATGTTAGCTATTAACTGAATACGGTCGGGTGTAAGCTGCCTTCCCTCCTTGTCCAGCGAGTGTCCAAGATAAACAACTTGCTGGACACAGAATTGCAGCTTAGAAGGGGACACCTTGTGCCCTTTTTCGGCCAGAAATTGTAAAACTGTCAGTGATGCTTTCTCACATTTAGGTTCGCTTCTTGCGGTAATCAGCAGATCATCGACATATTGAAGCAAAGCAGTGTTGACTGGCATGTGGATACTGTCAAGTTCTCGTTTCAGTGCTTGGCTATAGATGCTGGGGCTTTCTGTAAATCCTTGAGGTGCGCGTGTGAATTTAAAGCTACGCCCATTTAAACTAAATCCGAACAAATATTGGCTTTCCTGATCTATTGGGACGCTGAAAAAGGCGTTTTTGAGATCAATTACAGTAAAGAATGTCGCTTCGGAATCAATGGCTGTCAGTAATGACGAGATATCTGGGACCACAGGGAATTGTGGCACAATGCATTTGTTTAATTCGCGCAGATCAATAACCAATCGATATACTGGCGGCGCTGTAGGATCTGTTCGTTTAAGAATCGGTATTATCGGTGAATTACATATATTGGAGTCTGTTTCCACAACTACTCCTTGGGCAATGAGCTCGTCAATGATTTGTAGTAAAGCCACTACAGCATCTGGTGGTAACTTGTATTGTCGCATTCGTGGTAGCACCACTCCTGCCTTTAGTGTGACTCGATATGGTGTAATATTCATGCAACCAACATCAGTAGGGCCTTGTGCCCATAGGTGTGTAGGTAAAGTCTGCAGTCGGGGATCCATGTCTCTAGATACATAGTGACCTTTAAAATCACGTAAAAACAACCTTACTCCTTCCGGAGAACAACATATTATGGCTCCTAGGGCTTTCAACGTTTTTATTCCTAACAAGTTTTCTGGACATGATTTAGTAAGCAGTAAATCTGTAGTTCGGGTCAGAGGTCCTATCGTAAGTGGCAAAGGCTGTGATACTTCATTAACAATAGGTTTTCCTGAAAAACCAAGGGAAATATTCTGTGAGCCTGAGAGGGGTGCCCCTGGAACTTCACTACGTTTTATAGTTGTTCGACTTGCCCCTGTATCGAGTAAAAATTTTCTATCTTGACCTAATAATTTACTATGTACATAAGGTCCTTCTTGATCTACAGGAATCTCGATAAGGGGTAAGTCAACTTCCCTCTCTAGGCTTGTTCATGCGTAACGCTGATACTCGGGATATTCATACTGTGCGGTCTGATACATTTGTCGTGTTGTCGTCTGTGTGGCAGCAGCAGGCAACGGTGGTGCAGCTGGCACAAACTGTATTGGCTGTTGTGAGGCTGGCATGGCCTGGGCATGCTGCATAGCTCCTTGTTCATTCTGATCTTGTCTTAGTGGCCGTGATCTTTCTTGTGTTTTACCTATGGCGATATTATGTTTTAAAACTGGACAATCGTGTACGTAATGGCCTGGCTTTTTACAATAATTGCATGTCCCCTTTACAGGTCCTGCTGAATCGGAATGTGTCATACCCTTTTTATGTCCTTCAGCTGGAACTGTCTGGGAAACTAGCATTTTCATTTTCGTGTCTTTCATGCGTCTGTGTTCATGTTCTTGTTCCTCTTTAATTCTATTGTGGTGGTACTGTAACATTTGTAACATTTGTGTTGGAGTGTTACCTTGCCAGGTACTCTCGAATTTTAATACTCTATTCTTTACTGGGGGCAGAGCATTTTCTACTAATTTTGTTACAAACAGATGTGGGTATGATTCGCTACTTGCTTTTATGCCACTATTTATACCAAAACATTTTTCAAAACGGGCATAGTAATCACTAGTGTCTTCGTCTTGCTTCTGTTTACAGGCTGAAATTGTACCCCAATCTTCCTTTTTCGTAGTTAATAAACGTGGCAGTACCTGTACTAGTAGTCCTGGTAATGCCTTAGTTTTGTCCCCAAGCCCCGAACCTGGACCTTGGGCCCGTTCTTCTGCTTCTAATGCTGACCATTCTATCTTTTGATCACCTACCTCCCACTCTTTTTCCTTGAGTTTCTCATAAATGCCAGCAGGCATCAACACCTTTAATATTGTCATAATGTCGGGGTAGGTATATTCTCCCATGAGTAACATGTCTTTAATTTCTCGGTGAAACCCCGCTGGGTCCTTGTCATGACTGGGTACTACTTTCTTCATTTCTAACAATTCTATTTTTGATATAGGCGTATATACAAATACGCGTTTAAACTCGTTGTCCTCACCCTTTATTGGGTGCACTTCTCGTAAGGGATTCTGTCTATCTATGTGATACGTAGTTCTTTCCTTGACAGACAATGGAACATGTTCTGAACATACAAAAAGAATATACTGCTTTCTTGATTCTAGAATTTCTTTAATTAATTCAGTACCTGGACCTCTCCATTTATTCATAAGTAATTCAGTCAGTATGTCAGGCAAGGGACCAGGGTCCGAATGCTGACTCCGATATAGTATAATGAGTTGTTGAATCATATAAATCCCAGCTAACCTTTGTTCATCTGGGGTAAGATTCAAAAATGTGCGTACTACTGTATCATCACTATATTTTCCGGGACTGTCCACCCAATGGACAGCTGCCCTGGCTAAATCTTGTTCATCCATAGAATCGAGGAAATGATAACCCCTTCGTTCTTGTAGTAGTTTGTCGGCGGTTTGGAACGAATGCTCGTTGGACCTTATGTTAATTATAGGTATTTGAAAATTTCTGTTATTATCTGGACATATCGGATGTATTGAGTCAGTGTGATATCTAGTCTTACTCCTATTACAAGATCTTCCTCTACCTACATAGGCTATGGTGTCCGACTGTCCTGTGGGCAGTCCTGACCCTTCTTCCTCGTTTTGTTCGAACTCGTCTACCTCTAATCGCTCTTCGTGTAGGCGTTCTATTTCTTTACGGATCTTTCGGCACATGGCTATTATACAGTTTTGTTTATCATGTCTCCCTTCCGATATATTCTGGCTCCATCTTGTAAGAATTTTCATGGCTTCCGGGTCTACCCCCGGTCGGTCTTGATTTCTGATCACACAGTTTATGAGGAAACGTAACAGTTCCCCCTGTATCTCTACTTTCTGGTATTCCATAGCTCTGTAAATACATTCTGGATCTCGCCCTGTTTGGACAAAATGATATATATTATCTAGATGCGCAGTCATTCCTGGTAACTTCGCTAAATACACTGCGGCTCGTCTGATACGCAATGATGCTAGGGTCATTTCGTCCTCCTTTCCAGGCACCGGGTCATATCTACAGTCTATAAGAAGTTCCTTAAGCGTACGGGTACTAAGGAGTTTGGGTGTACGTGAATGCGCTGACTCTTGAAAAGTAAGTTTATTTATTCTGGGTGGCGTAGAAAAGACATTGGTAGCTCCTCCCGCGGCCCCATCTGGGGCGTCGGGTGTAAAAGGATTCGTCGAACGTGACACAGCAACTACAGGTGTGGACACAGCCATAGAAGTAGCTGTAGGAGCGGATACAGAAACAGATGTGCTTGCCGGAACTTGTGACTCGATTTGTTGCTGCAGGGATACGGGTACTGGATCTTGGCGTTGAACCTCCCTGGTATGCGGTCTATGTAGGGCAGAGTTAGCATACTCGGGAGCTGCGTCATCTAAATATGAGGAAAGAAAAACATCTTCTGCGGTTCTAGGATGCCCTTTAGGATGTACCTTTATTGGGAACAATGGGGTTGGCAAGTCTTTTGGTGTCTCTGGAGTAGCCTTAGGTAATCCTTCGGCCAGGAGAGGATACATACCATTCATAAGGGCATTTCTTTGTCTGTCTACTTGTTCTGATTTTACTCGGATACCTTCCTCAATTAATAGATTCTCTCGAACTTTATTGGAATTCTCTTTACTCTTCTCCTCCTGTCTACGTGCTTTTTCTGTTCGTCTATGTGATTCTTTACGCCATAATTCAACGGCGTCTTTCTGTGACTGTCTGACTTTTCTTTTCCATAACTCTTCCTCGACTTTCATGATGCACTCTGCATCCCAGGTCCCCGCTGTGGGCCACCTTTGACTTTCTGGTAATCCCTTGGTATAGTCTACCCATAAATCAAGAAATAATATAGCGTCTAAGCCATGTTTGTGATACATAAAGTGCCCTGGAGTGTCCCTAGGAGGAATAGGGACGGCTTCTTCGAGAACCCCTTTTCTGGTAGTGATCTGTCTTATTTTCGAAAAGAGCGGCATATTGAGAACTGACCTTATACTTGATTTTGACCTGATACTTGAATTTGAACAGACTTAATACAATAAACACGATAATGAACAGTCATTCATACCACGATATTCAGAACATACTTAAACACTTTAAACATTTAACATTAAACCATTAACTGAAACAACAATGATGATCGTCTGCATAACTAATCACCAAGCTTAATTCTCGACAATAACTAGACAATAACTAGACACTTCGGAATACTTCGGAATACTTGATATACTGCTAAACAGTACAGATACACTGCTAAAACAGTGCAGACCGGATTTGTGTACCCAAACCCGTCTTGACCGGCACAACCTATGTGCACGTCAGAAATGCCTCCCCAGCAATGGTACTCACCGGGTAGCTTCGGAAACGGAAGGCCTCAGTAACTTGAACTTGAACCGGACCGGACTCGACTCGACTCGACTCGTCGGACACTGGGCTTGACTTCGGACTGGTGGGTCTCTATATACCTCGGATCTTGCTCTCTCAACTAGGCTCTGGTCGGGATACTTCGCACTTCTCACCGCCTCGTCTGGGTGTTGATCGCAGTCTCAGTCGCCCCCGCTTGACCGGAGGGAGATACAGGAAATCCTGCTGGTACGCGTTATTGTCCGTCCAGCTGTGGCAGGAGACCGGGCCTGCAACGCACCGCCGGCGCGTGAGATGAGAAAGTGTCCCTGTTCGGGCGCCATCATGTGGTAAATATTTCTCCTTTACCGGGACTGAATTTGGTACAGAAATATTATAAAATAGCTCAGTAAAATGAGAGGCAGAATCCGTGATATTAGAGTTTCGGAATGGGCTTTATTCCAATAAGCGATTATAATCGGATGCCTCAAGTTCCATCACCACGGGGGTTCAGGAAGTGAAGTACATACTTTATTGACAAACAGTAACTTTTATAATACATACATTATAATGAAGTGAATACAGTAGGCGTAACAATTGATAAGGACATTGACGTTTGGTTTGCGTAACCGAAAATGGGTGTAATAATGAGTAAAAAGGAACATGATTGGTTGTGATGTCATGTATAGGTGGATCTATAAGATAATACTTGGCATGGATGCGCGCGCAGCAGTATGACGTGTAATTGACGTGTAACTAGGGGGTGACGGGGACTTGACATTTAGCTCTATATGTGGAGACGAGAAGTCTGGGAGGTCAAGTCAACCTAATCCCAAATCATATCTAACATCCTATGTTTAAAGAACTATGTTATCCAAAAAGGAGGACTCTCGGACAGAATCTATTCTATACTGACTGTGCGTGTACAAGCGTCTAAGTGTCTACACTGAATGCGAGGGGGTAGGAATATTCCATGGTAACAAGGCTATGAATTACTTGCATGAGGACAGAGAAGATGGGTCTTTTTGCTTGGTAACTGGAAGAATGTTTACTTAAACTACTAGGCAGGAATGCATCGGCTGAGGGGGAAGCAGATAATTCGAAGGTGAAATACAGTTCTTGGCAGAGAGTAAGCTGATGTCAGGCTTCGTGAGCAGCGCAGAGAATGAGACAAAGTTCATGGTCACAGATGCAGGCTCGGGCTGGAGTTTTTAGAGGCAGAAGGCAAGAAGAGTTTGATGACAGAATCAGGGCCTACTTGCCTGGACTGAAAAGTGGCATAAGTGAACCATATAAAGCCGGTGGCCTTTTATATTTAAGAGTGGAATATCCGGCCTATTCATGGCGGATCTGGCAGAGGACATGTTGACGGTGGACACGCATGTGTTTGCGTCATCAATACTGGAACTGGAGGGAACATACATGTACTTGCGACATGCACATAGAACCGTTGGGGTCCAAGATAGGGGACATAACTGACCAGGAAAATCCATATTTCCACATTCCCTCCTTGTCCCCTACTTGCCCTTCAAGAGATATCAATCTTCATCAATCCATTGATCTGTTCATATAGCATCATTTGTTCTTCTTTCTTCTTCCGGGATCTTGAATGAAAATCTTGATGTGGGATACACGATGTGGCACACAGACCACAAATCGCTGGTCCACATTGTAGACATAGACAGCAACTGAATAGTATGAGAAGGCCAATACCTAGGAAGGATAGAACTCTCCATCCCCAGGCTGATACCGCATTCCAAAACCAACTGGACCAAGTCCAAGTGCCTGGGTTCTGGTGTATCTGGCTTACAATCTTATGAAGGCGAGTGATGGCTTTATATACAGATGGCGAATTTTCTGGTATGAATACGCAACAGCTTGATCCGATGACCCTACAAGCTCCGCCCCTATCAGCCAGGATGACGTCAAGGACAAGACGATTTTGAAGCACAACAATCCGCATAGCAGACTGCTCTTCCGTTAAATTGCCTAAGGCGGAAATAGTCTCATTCACTACTGCTTCAAGGGTTCTAGTTAATCTACGTATCAGCTTACTATTAGTAACAGTACCTATATAGGGAAAGATGCCTTTATTAAAATCTACATACTTGTCCCATGCCGTCTCAGTGTAATCGACAATGGGGAGATCTCTCCGTTTTCTGTTGTGTACTAAATGAATATTTCTGTAATAATCAGGAGGAGCTAGGAAAACAGGTGGCAAAAGGAATGCAATGTAGCAGGTACCATCCCAATCTAGGGGTAGACGCATATATGCAGTTTGACCACATATAAAGTAGGAGTGGCGAGGAGCTCTGAATGAAGATTTTCCTTGATCACTGAATTCTACTATAGTAGTGCATTTACTATGGCCCATATGTATGGAACCAACCTTTCTTACACACAATTCACCTTTTGCTGGGAATACTGACATGGTGGGTAAGACTAGCTCAACTTCGGATACGACATTTAGAATCATAAGATTAGGTGTAAAATTACCTAATCCATATACTTCATTTTCTAGATCAGTTCCTGTTCTTTTGGGGCGACCCTCCTTGTCAGGGTAACAGACTTTGAATAAAACTAGGTTCAGGTTTCCCCATATCCAATGGTCTTGGTAAACTGCTGTGTCTGAGTCTATGGAATTAATTAAACTAAACCATGCTCCACAGGAGCCATTATGTGTAAATGGATGTGGAAAGAAAGGCAGGACTCCTTCATAATTCTGGTAGGGAGGGAGTCGGCCACACACCCAACAATTGGTGGCGTTACTAGTCTGATGGGAATGATGTAACATACTAATGAAAGTGTTATTGCGCAGCGCAAGTCTATAAGACAATTCATGCGGAGGTAAGTCACTAAAAGAATGTTCAGCAGCAACATTATAAACATGTCTAGAAATAGGGTAATATATGTGCAACAACATACTTGTAATAATTATTAAAAGACTCAATAAAAACAAAATTAATAATGTCACTATGCAGTGGCTACGCAGTGATTTACAATACGCCTGTCGTTTCAACATTTTTCGGGTATTTTCTCTACTCAGGTCCAAGGGATACATGTCAGAGACAATTCAACCGCTTCACCTTGGAGAGGACTTAAACAATCAAATTGCTCGACTTGGTGGGCCTAAGCTTTAGTTTGTAATTTTCAGATTTGTTCGGTTCAACAAAAGGAAGCTTTGTATCAGTCTGTGAGGGAGTGCAGGGCACAATGTCTATATCCGAAGATAGTCCATGAAATTTCTTGATGTGGCTTGAATGAATCCAGCCCTTGCGGCCCTCGATCTTCACGGCTGTTCGTGTGGTCAACAGGACCAACTTGGGTGCTTTCCACCTGGGCTCCAGTTGAGTCTTTCGGTCGAAATTTCTCACAAAGACAAGATCCCCCGGAACCACGTCATGGGGTTTCACCTCAGTATTGTCGGGAAAGGCTGCAGCTACCTGTGAACGAGAAGATTGTAGTGCAGACATCAAGGAAGCCAAGTAATCTGTCAGCATATTACAGTCAATATCAGTTATTTTGCGTGGTATAGGCGTCCCCCACATATTCGGTGGTCTACCGAAGATCACCTCATACGGGGATAGCCCTGTTCGAGAATGTGCTACCATTCTCATGTAAAAAAGTGCAACTGGTAATGCTACTATCCAGTCGACACCTTTCTCTCTGCATATTTTGGACAGTCTGATTTTCAGTGTCTGATTATGTCTTTCTACGAGACCTGCTGCCTCGGGATGTCGGACACAGTGGAATTTCCACTGATATCCTAGCAGAAGTGAAACGTGTTTCATTAATTCGGATGAGAACGGCTGGCCGTTATCTGAGTAGACAACACGTGGTAAACCGTATCGTGGGAAGAATTCTCGAACCAACTGTTTGGCAGTAGTCGGGGCAGTGTAATCTGAAACCGGGTACGCCTCTGTCCAACGGGACAGAGCGCAGACAACTACGAGAACATATTTGAATCCTCGACATCGTTCCATCTGGATATAATCCATCTGTAGGACTTCAAAAGGGTGATCAGGAGGATGAAATCCACCCTGTTCTACGGGAACACTTTTTCCTGGGTTGAACTGGCAACAGATCATACAGGTACGGACCTTTTGTTTTGCTGCTGCTCGTAAATGTTTATTGAACCAAATGTGTTGAATGCTGTCTAGCATAGCTTTTTCTCCTAGATGTGCCGGACTATGTATAGTGTTAATTACGACTTGGACCATTGAATCAGGAAGGAACCATACAGACCTTTCCTTCATCATCCATCCTTGGTCCGTTTGGATCCCTCCTAACTCGGTCCATTTCTTTATTTCGTCTGGTGTAGCATGTGTCTGTATGTCAATTACGTCAAGAGTAGGATCTTTAACGGTCATACAATGTGTCGGTGTCGGGACTATTGTCTTTGTCATGTCGGGGGTCTGAGCTTGAGCAGTCAGTTTAGCTGTTCTGTCGGCTAGATCATTGCCTTGGGAAATGATATCAGTAACCTTCGTATGGGCCTTACATTTCATAATTGATATTTCAGTGGGTAGATGTATTGCATTTAATAATGCGTGAATGAGGGGTCCGTGCTGAATGTGGGCACCGTGGGAAGTTAAATAACCTCTCTCTCGCCACAGCACGCCGAAGTCATGTACAACTCCGAATGCAAAACGTGATTCAGTGTATATGTTGACTTTTTTATTCGTGGCTTGAATACAGGCTTGCGTCAGAGCGATGAGCTCTGCGGCTTGAGCTGACAAAGTATTTATACGATTAGTTTCAATGACTTCAGTATCTGTTGTGACTGCATAAGCGGCTACTAACTCTCCTGTACTTGTTCTCATGCATGAACCATCGACATAAAATGTCAAGTCTGGATCTGACAATGGAACATCGGTCAAGTCTTGTCTGGGTTTTGTCGTTACAGTAATAACTTCAATACAGTCATGGGCTAGTGGGTCTGTTCCGGTTACTGGCAAAAGTGTGGCCGGATTCAATGTGTTACAGCGTCTTATTTCTATATGTGGCTGAAACAATGTAAGTTCATATCCTGTAAGTCGCGCTATAGTCAAGTGTTGTGTTTGCGTTCTATTTACAAGAACCTCTACTGCGTGGGGTACTTGAACTGTCAATGGATGTCCTAACACTATGGCATCGCTTTGTCTGATTGCTAAAGCTGTCGCTGCTACTGATTTCAGGCACGCAGGCAGAGCCTGAGCTACGGGATCTAATGTACTAGAGAAATAGGCACATGGTTTGTGTGCTCCTGCTTGATCCTGTGTGAGTACTGACAAAGCAGTACCTTCGCGTTCTGTAACAAAGAGTGTAAACTGTTTTTTGTAACATGGCGTTGCTAAAACGGGTGCTTGACATAAAGCTTTCTTTAGGCTTTCAAAAGCTTGTGTGTGTTCCTGAGTCCAAGGGAGAACAGTCGATGTGGCTGCCTCCTGTGTTGTCAATTGAATGAGTGGTTTTGCTAGAAATGCATACTGAGGGATCCACTGCCTACAATATGAAGTGAGGCCTATGAAAGCCCGTACCTCCTTTTGTGTCTTGGGTATTGGCATGTTAGCTATTAACTGAATACGGTCGGGTGTAAGCTGCCTTCCCTCCTTGTCCAGCGAGTGTCCAAGATAAACAACTTGCTGGACACAGAATTGCAGCTTAGAAGGGGACACCTTGTGCCCTTTTTCGGCCAGAAATTGTAAAACTGTCAGTGATGCTTTCTCACATTTAGGTTCGCTTCTTGCGGTAATCAGCAGATCATCGACATATTGAAGCAAAGCAGTGTTGACTGGCATGTGGATACTGTCAAGTTCTCGTTTCAGTGCTTGGCTATAGATGCTGGGGCTTTCTGTAAATCCTTGAGGTGCGCGTGTGAATTTAAAGCTACGCCCATTTAAACTAAATCCGAACAAATATTGGCTTTCCTGATCTATTGGGACGCTGAAAAAGGCGTTTTTGAGATCAATTACAGTAAAGAATGTCGCTTCGGAATCAATGGCTGTCAGTAATGACGAGATATCTGGGACCACAGGGAATTGTGGCACAATGCATTTGTTTAATTCGCGCAGATCAATAACCAATCGATATACTGGCGGCGCTGTAGGATCTGTTCGTTTAAGAATCGGTATTATCGGTGAATTACATATATTGGAGTCTGTTTCCACAACTACTCCTTGGGCAATGAGCTCGTCAATGATTTGTAGTAAAGCCACTACAGCATCTGGTGGTAACTTGTATTGTCGCATTCGTGGTAGCACCACTCCTGCCTTTAGTGTGACTCGATATGGTGTAATATTCATGCAACCAACATCAGTAGGGCCTTGTGCCCATAGGTGTGTAGGTAAAGTCTGCAGTCGGGGATCCATGTCTCTAGATACATAGTGACCTTTAAAATCACGTAAAAACAACCTTACTCCTTCCGGAGAACAACATATTATGGCTCCTAGGGCTTTCAACGTTTTTATTCCTAACAAGTTTTCTGGACATGATTTAGTAAGCAGTAAATCTGTAGTTCGGGTCAGAGGTCCTATCGTAAGTGGCAAAGGCTGTGATACTTCATTAACAATAGGTTTTCCTGAAAAACCAAGGGAAATATTCTGTGAGCCTGAGAGGGGTGCCCCTGGAACTTCACTACGTTTTATAGTTGTTCGACTTGCCCCTGTATCGAGTAAAAATTTTCTATCTTGACCTAATAATTTACTATGTACATAAGGTCCTTCTTGATCTACAGGAATCTCGATAAGGGGTAAGTCAACTTCCCTCTCTAGGCTTGTTCATGCGTAACGCTGATACTCGGGATATTCATACTGTGCGGTCTGATACATTTGTCGTGTTGTCGTCTGTGTGGCAGCAGCAGGCAACGGTGGTGCAGCTGGCACAAACTGTATTGGCTGTTGTGAGGCTGGCATGGCCTGGGCATGCTGCATAGCTCCTTGTTCATTCTGATCTTGTCTTAGTGGCCGTGATCTTTCTTGTGTTTTACCTATGGCGATATTATGTTTTAAAACTGGACAATCGTGTACGTAATGGCCTGGCTTTTTACAATAATTGCATGTCCCCTTTACAGGTCCTGCTGAATCGGAATGTGTCATACCCTTTTTATGTCCTTCAGCTGGAACTGTCTGGGAAACTAGCATTTTCATTTTCGTGTCTTTCATGCGTCTGTGTTCATGTTCTTGTTCCTCTTTAATTCTATTGTGGTGGTACTGTAACATTTGTAACATTTGTGTTGGAGTGTTACCTTGCCAGGTACTCTCGAATTTTAATACTCTATTCTTTACTGGGGGCAGAGCATTTTCTACTAATTTTGTTACAAACAGATGTGGGTATGATTCGCTACTTGCTTTTATGCCACTATTTATACCAAAACATTTTTCAAAACGGGCATAGTAATCACTAGTGTCTTCGTCTTGCTTCTGTTTACAGGCTGAAATTGTACCCCAATCTTCCTTTTTCGTAGTTAATAAACGTGGCAGTACCTGTACTAGTAGTCCTGGTAATGCCTTAGTTTTGTCCCCAAGCCCCGAACCTGGACCTTGGGCCCGTTCTTCTGCTTCTAATGCTGACCATTCTATCTTTTGATCACCTACCTCCCACTCTTTTTCCTTGAGTTTCTCATAAATGCCAGCAGGCATCAACACCTTTAATATTGTCATAATGTCGGGGTAGGTATATTCTCCCATGAGTAACATGTCTTTAATTTCTCGGTGAAACCCCGCTGGGTCCTTGTCATGACTGGGTACTACTTTCTTCATTTCTAACAATTCTATTTTCGATATAGGCGTATATACAAATACGCGTTTAAACTCGTTGTCCTCACCCTTTATTGGGTGCACTTCTCGTAAGGGATTCTGTCTATCTATGTGATACGTAGTTCTTTCCTTGACAGACAATGGAACATGTTCTGAACATACAAAAAGAATATACTGCTTTCTTTGATTCTAGAATTTCTTTAATTAATTCAGTACCTGGACCTCTCCATTTATTCATAAGTAATTCAGTCAGTATGTCAGGCAAGGGACCAGGGTCCGAATGCTGACTCCGATATAGTATAATGAGTTGTTGAATCATATAAATCCCAGCTAACCTTTGTTCATCTGGGGTAAGATTCAAAAATGTGCGTACTACTGTATCATCACTATATTTTCCGGGACTGTCCACCCAATGGACAGCTGCCCTGGCTAAATCTTGTTCATCCATAGAATCGAGGAAATGATAACCCCTTCGTTCTTGTAGTAGTTTGTCGGCGGTTTGGAACGAATGCTCGTTGGACCTTATGTTAATTATAGGTATTTGAAAATTTCTGTTATTATCTGGACATATCGGATGTATTGAGTCAGTGTGATATCTAGTCTTACTCCTATTACAAGATCTTCCTCTACCTACATAGGCTATGGTGTCCGACTGTCCTGTGGGCAGTCCTGACCCTTCTTCCTCGTTTTGTTCGAACTCGTCTACCTCTAATCGCTCTTCGTGTAGGCGTTCTATTTCTTTACGGATCTTTCGGCACATGGCTATTATACAGTTTTGTTTATCATGTCTCCCTTCCGATATATTCTGGCTCCATCTTGTAAGAATTTTCATGGCTTCCGGGTCTACCCCCGGTCGGTCTTGATTTCTGATCACACAGTTTATGAGGAAACGTAACAGTTCCCCCTGTATCTCTACTTTCTGGTATTCCATAGCTCTGTAAATACATTCTGGATCTCGCCCTGTTTGGACAAAATGATATATATTATCTAGATGCGCAGTCATTCCTGGTAACTTCGCTAAATACACTGCGGCTCGTCTGATACGCAATGATGCTAGGGTCATTTCGTCCTCCTTTCCAGGCACCGGGTCATATCTACAGTCTATAAGAAGTTCCTTAAGCGTACGGGTACTAAGGAGTTTGGGTGTACGTGAATGCGCTGACTCTTGAAAAGTAAGTTTATTTATTCTGGGTGGCGTAGAAAAGACATTGGTAGCTCCTCCCGCGGCCCCATCTGGGGCGTCGGGTGTAAAAGGATTCGTCGAACGTGACACAGCAACTACAGGTGTGGACACAGCCATAGAAGTAGCTGTAGGAGCGGATACAGAAACAGATGTGCTTGCCGGAACTTGTGACTCGATTTGTTGCTGCAGGGATACGGGTACTGGATCTTGGCGTTGAACCTCCCTGGTATGCGGTCTATGTAGGGCAGAGTTAGCATACTCGGGAGCTGCGTCATCTAAATATGAGGAAAGAAAAACATCTTCTGCGGTTCTAGGATGCCCTTTAGGATGTACCTTTATTGGGAACAATGGGGTTGGCAAGTCTTTTGGTGTCTCTGGAGTAGCCTTAGGTAATCCTTCGGCCAGGAGAGGATACATACCATTCATAAGGGCATTTCTTTGTCTGTCTACTTGTTCTGATTTTACTCGGATACCTTCCTCAATTAATAGATTCTCTCGAACTTTATTGGAATTCTCTTTACTCTTCTCCTCCTGTCTACGTGCTTTTTCTGTTCGTCTATGTGATTCTTTACGCCATAATTCAACGGCGTCTTTCTGTGACTGTCTGACTTTTCTTTTCCATAACTCTTCCTCGACTTTCATGATGCACTCTGCATCCCAGGTCCCCGCTGTGGGCCACCTTTGACTTTCTGGTAATCCCTTGGTATAGTCTACCCATAAATCAAGAAATAATATAGCGTCTAAGCCATGTTTGTGATACATAAAGTGCCCTGGAGTGTCCCTAGGAGGAATAGGGACGGCTTCTTCGAGAACCCCTTTTCTGGTAGTGATCTGTCTTATTTTCGAAAAGAGCGGCATATTGAGAACTGACCTTATACTTGATTTTGACCTGATACTTGAATTTGAACAGACTTAATACAATAAACACGATAATGAACAGTCATTCATACCACGATATTCAGAACATACTTAAACACTTTAAACATTTAACATTAAACCATTAACTGAAACAACAATGATGATCGTCTGCATAACTAATCACCAAGCTTAATTCTCGACAATAACTAGACAATAACTAGACACTTCGGAATACTTCGGAATACTTGATATACTGCTAAACAGTACAGATACACTGCTAAAACAGTGCAGACCGGATTTGTGTACCCAAACCCGTCTTGACCGGCACAACCTATGTGCACGTCAGAAATGCCTCCCCAGCAATGGTACTCACCGGGTAGCTTCGGAAACGGAAGGCCTCAGTAACTTGAACTTGAACCGGACCGGACTCGACTCGACTCGACTCGTCGGACACTGGGCTTGACTTCGGACTGGTGGGTCTCTATATACCTCGGATCTTGCTCTCTCAACTAGGCTCTGGTCGGGATACTTCGCACTTCTCACCGCCTCGTCTGGGTGTTGATCGCAGTCTCAGTCGCCCCCGCTTGACCGGAGGGAGATACAGGAAATCCTGCTGGTACGCGTTATTGTCCGTCCAGCTGTGGCAGGAGACCGGGCCTGCAACGCACCGCCGGCGCGTGAGATGAGAAAGTGTCCCTGTTCGGGCGCCATCATGTGGTAAATATTTCTCCTTTACCGGGACTGAATTTGGTACAGAAATATTATAAAATAGCTCAGTAAAATGAGAGGCAGAATCCGTGATATTAGAGTTTCGGAATGGGCTTTATTCCAATAAGCGATTATAATCGGATGCCTCAAGTTCCATCACCACGGGGGTTCAGGAAGTGAAGTACATACTTTATTGACAAACAGTAACTTTTATAATACATACATTATAATGAAGTGAATACAGTAGGCGTAACAATTGATAAGGACATTGACGTTTGGTTTGCGTAACCGAAAATGGGTGTAATAATGAGTAAAAAGGAACATGATTGGTTGTGATGTCATGTATAGGTGGATCTATAAGATAATACTTGGCATGGATGCGCGCGCAGCAGTATGACGTGTAATTGACGTGTAACTAGGGGGTGACGGGGACTTGACATTTAGCTCTATATGTGGAGACGAGAAGTCTGGGAGGTCAAGTCAACCTAATCCCAAATCATATCTAACATCCTATGTTTAAAGAACTATGTTATCCAAAAAGGAGGACTCTCGGACAGAATCTATTCTATACTGACTGTGCGTGTACAAGCGTCTAAGTGTCTACACTGAATGCGAGGGGGTAGGAATATTCCATGGTAACAAGGCTATGAATTACTTGCATGAGGACAGAGAAGATGGGTCTTTTTGCTTGGTAACTGGAAGAATGTTTACTTAAACTACTAGGCAGGAATGCATCGGCTGAGGGGGAAGCAGATAATTCGAAGGTGAAATACAGTTCTTGGCAGAGAGTAAGCTGATGTCAGGCTTCGTGAGCAGCGCAGAGAATGAGACAAAGTTCATGGTCACAGATGCAGGCTCGGGCTGGAGTTTTTAGAGGCAGAAGGCAAGAAGAGTTTGATGACAGAATCAGGGCCTACTTGCCTGGACTGAAAAGTGGCATAAGTGAACCATATAAAGCCGGTGGCCTTTTATATTTAAGAGTGGAATATCCGGCCTATTCATGGCGGATCTGGCAGAGGACATGTTGACGGACACGCATGTGTTTGCGTCATCAATACTGGAACTGGAGGGAACATACATGTACTTGCGACATGCACATAGAACCGTTGGGGTCCAAGATAGGGGACATAACTGACCAGGAAAATCCATATTTCCACAGTTCCATTGCTAGTCTCTGGCCTCCTCTTTCTATACTATTACTCGCAACCTCTGATCAGTGGTGAACCTGCTCTCTGTATCCTACTGATGCTGTCTGTATCCTATTGATGCTGGCTGAAGGAAAAGCAAAGTCATATGCTATTTGAGCATTTAATCCCTTTCACATTCTGCACTTGATCAGTATATACAATATTGCACCCGCACTTAAGCCACGTTTTTTGTTTAAACAGTATGCCTATTTAGAAAATATGTACACTAGATTCTCTCTCTCTCTCTTGATAGACCCAGTTACAAGGGCTGTGCATTAAAGATTATGGGTTCTCGCTGGCAGTCCTTTGACAGATCACAATTAGCAAATGCTGTTCCTTCCAGCATTTTGGAGTATGTGACAATGCCATGCTTGTAGTCAAAGCTTCTGGCACTGACATGGGATACCGACCCAAATCGAGTACTCAGGTGTATCAGTGAAGGTGCACATGCCATGCTGTTGTGCCTGAGTGATCCTAAAAATATATTGTGCAGCCACTGTTGAAAATTTCTGCCTGCAATCACAGATTTTGTATTCAAGTAGGTGCTTAAAATTACTCACATTTTCAGATAAGCAATTCTTTACCATAGATTTGCATGGATGTAAATCTTTATCAAGCTTAGTGCGGTTGTTAACAGACCAGACCAGGAGCTTAATAATGTGGTGTTAAGCTCCACATCACAAGTGACTATCCTGAACTATCTCATTGGGATTGATCTTAATTGGGTCACACACAGACCTGTGTCTAGCTCTAGAATGTAGTTCCCACGCAATGCAGAAAGCGGGGTCCATCTTGATTTTTTGTATCTGTTACAAGTAAGTAGCATTGCTTAATAAATTAATCTCTGGTAGTCACCAGCAGGCTTACACCATAGGGACACCAGTTATGTTATCGGATTTGTAGAGGGCATGGCTGCCCCAGCGACGGAAATCCCAGCGCTAGATCCGCAGGTACTAACTGGAGAGCATGGGAGTGACAGAAGACTAATCAGGGGAAAAGTCAGGTCTTAACTGCCCTCCTGAAAACCTCATGATGATGTAGATTCCTGATAGTGCTAGGGAAAGCATTCCAGAGAGATGCAGCTAAAACTCGGAACGAGCGGCCTCCCGCCGGGCTCTTCTAACACAGGGAGTACTTAGCTGATGTTGAAACGAGGAGTGGAGGACGCGTTCCGGTATATAGGAGATGAGAAGATTGGCTAGAAGGAAAGAGGCTTGGGCATAAGTATTCTGTGAGCGATGCACAAAGACTTGAATTGAATTCTCTTTTCTATCGGGAGCCAGTGTAGTTTACGTATGTATTTGAAAGTAAGGAAAGATTTTGGGATGGCAAAGAGGGTACGGGCAGCGGCGTTTTGCACCCTCTGTAAACGATTAATGCCTGCCTTATCGGCACCCAGGTATAGAGAGTTACAGTAATCCAGTCTTGAAAGGATAGTAGACTGGATGATGGTCTGGCGTGTTTGAGTGTCAAAGAACCCGAGCAGCGGTTTCAGACCGCGTAAGAGTTCAAAACAGCTGCCAGCGACTGATTTTGTCTATGCCTGAAAGGTAAGTGCACAGTCTAACCAAATGCCCAGGTTTTTTATGGTATCCTTGGGGGTGGGAAGAAATCCCAGCACAGCAAGCCACCATTGATCACTCCAAAGATGTGTATCCCTCCCTACAAGGAGGATCTCAGATTTCCTTGCATTCAGTTGAAGACAGTTAGCTGTTATCTATTCCGTGATAGCCATCATATCATTTCGGATCTTGGTGATGAGTTGGTCAGAGGTGTTGAATAGCAAAATAACAAGTTGAGTATCATCAGCAGATGAGACCATGGAGAGGACCCTGGTTTTTGCAACTTCCGCCAGGGGTTGAACATAGATATTAAATAATGTTGGGCTCAAAGCTGAGCCCTGGGGGACCCTATAGTGTACAAGCTGCTTCTGGGAGCCTTAAAGTGGAGAGATTACTTGAAATGATCTACCTGATAGAAAGGAAACAAACCAGTTGAGAGCAGTATCACCTAGGCAAATCTCTTGTAGACTTTGCACAAGGATTTTATGATACAGTGTTGAATGCGGCGCTGAGGTTGAGGAGAATCAGTGCAGCGGTATGGCCTTCATCTAAGAAGCTCTGCAGTAGTTCTGTCACTGCCAGCAAAGCAGATTCAGTGCTGTGGCCTGGTCTGCAACCATTAGAATTTTATTGGCCTCTGTAAATTTAGTGACAATAGAGTTAATGTAAGACTCTGTGACTTTAGCCACAAAAGGGAGTAGTGCGATCTGGCGGAAGCTTTCTGGTTTGGAAGGGTCCAAGGTAGGCTTTTTTATCAGAGAACTAACCTTGGCGCGTTTCCATGAGGTAGGAATGACTGCAGATGCTAGGGACAGGTTTATCAATTTGCATAGCGTGGGTAAGAGTAGGGGTAGGAATTGTAAAAACTGATCAGGCTTAAAAAGATCAGCTGGAGATCCTGATTTAATTTTATAGCAAAGAATGCTTAACATTTCACAGGATAGTGCTGGGAAAGAGGATAAAAGAGTACCCGAGCATGCTGGTGTGATCAGTACGCTCTTCAATATTAATAGTGGGTGGAAAAGATTTGCAGAAGTCCTCAGTTTTTTTAACAAAAAAAGTGGCTAATGCCTCACATTGAGAGTTGGAAAGAGTGGTGGATGCCTTTGCTGATGGAGGATTTTAATATCATTTAGCATGGAGAAGATACTTTTAACCGGATTGTTACCGTTCTTAATTTTTTCAGCAATATGTTCAGTACGTGACTTCCCTATAGATTTATGATAGGTCTTGACAGCAGAGCGATATTGTGTTTTGAGAGCAGGATCATATTTGCATCTCCAAACCCGTTCATGAACGATGCAGTTTTTTCTCATCGGGGTTAAGCTCTCATTAAACAAGGGATTCGCATAGGTTCTGCACAGTGGCGTGAGTTTGGCAGGGATATGTTTATCAAGGGACTGTAAGAGCCATTCATGGACACAGCTGTTGGCTGCCTCAACATCATCAGGCAATTGGGGCGTTTGGGAGCATAAAGGGTCTGCAAGGAGATTGGCGTTTAACTTATGCCAAGGGCGTTTTAAGAGAACCTCGGGGTGAATGCGTGGTGGCAGATTTTCACTGGGAAGTGCTATGGAAATAGGAAAGTGGTCAGTCCAGGCCATAGGATGGGGGGGAAGACTCCGAGGGAGGTTGTGTTGGAAAATACTGGATTTAGGAGGTGTCCAACAGAGAGTCAGTAATCTCACCATTTTGGCAGTCCTCATGGTGGAAGTTAAGATCTCCATGATATTAAAGTTAGCGGATTTAGTTGCCAGGGTGGAAATGGAATTGGTGAGTGAGTCCTTAAACTTTTCAGAAGGTCCGGGAGGGTGATAGATAAGAAATCCTGTCAGAGTAAAATAGTGGTTTACAGAGATGTTAAAGAGTCCACCTTCACAGTCTGAGATCGGCTCATTAGTCAAGCTACAAGCATAGATGGTTTTACAGATGATCGCTATACCTCCTCCCCTGCCGACCTCTCTATTCAGTGTTTTTATTGAATACCCCAGTGGGAGCGCCATATGTGGCTCAGCTACAGTAAAGGGGGCAAGCCAAGTCTCTGTGAGAAATAAGATGTCCAGACCTTCAGCCTGGATCAAATCAAACACATCGGCATGGTGTTTAAGTAAGGAGCGGCAGTTCAGACTGAGGATTTTGAAAGCCTGGAAAGAGGGCATTGTGGCAAGGCCATCAACTCTGATGTTATAATCGCAGTGTTTACAACCAGACAAGCGATCAACTGAGTCCCCGACCTGATTAAGGCTGGGGTTCCAAGTAGTTATCAGTAAGAGACGTTCCTTGGGAGAGTAAACCAGTCTGTTAGTGTCCAAATGGGCAGAGTGCCTGGCACATGGCGATGTCCAGGCGCAGACGGGCTTGCATTTGGCGCGCTTTTGGCGCACCAGTGGCGCATCCGCACTGCAATAGGCCTGAAATAGCCGGGGGCACAACTGGCTCCTCCCAACCTTGCATCTGATTGGGCAAGGCCACCCAATCAGTGCGGACAGTGCTGCAGGCAGAGAATAGCCTGTGAATAACCAGTGAATACTCATAGTTGCCATTTTTCCAAGTTTTGATGTATGAAAACATTTCATTGCCAGTACAGTACCTTCAAAAGGTTGTCAGTGGGATCAAGGACTGCAGGACAACCCAAGCAATCGGGTCATTTGGCAGAGTGCTCTAATTGCCATGAGGCATGTACACCTCATGCCATCTTTGTTTTTGGTTGCACATTGCACTTTCTTGGTCACAATGTAACTAAAAGGAATTTATGAGGCCATTCTCCACAACAATATTTACTATATCAAATACAGTCTGAGGCTCTCTCAGTCCTGTGCATTGACGCTGCAGGACCCACTTGGGGACAGAACAGCACGATGCTGCTACATGGTCTTCTTGTGTATGGACGACCATGCAATCAAGAAGTTCCACTTACGCTTTTTCATTTTTGCACAGGCAATAACTGGAACATCTATTCTGGACACTCGCAAAAGTGAAAGCTTCAGTCTGAACATTTGGCTTGGATCATACAGATGTACGGGTCACCATGGATGTTTCATAGGAAACACCCACCATCCGAAGAGTCAATGACACAAATAGTTGACAGAACTTCCACTGTTGATGTTGTTAATGCCTGAACAATGCTCACTGCAGATTTTACAAGAATGTACATTATCACAATCAGGGCCGGCTTTAGGGCAGAGTGAACGATGTGTGGCCACACTGGGCGCTGGCCTGTGGAGGGGGCACTGACTTTAGGGGAGGGCGCTGTGTTTAGCAATAACTTATGATTGGAGAGTTGATGTGCACTTTTGCCCAGTGGTAATGAGAGAATTCGAGGAGGCGGTCATGGGGGCGACATAAATGATTGTCGCACAGGGCGCCACCAGCTCTAAAGCTGGCCCTGATCACAATGGTTTATGGCAAACGTGCCAACTTGATCTATCCCGATGTTGAAAATTCTTCTCTGATGTTTATTTGGCAATTCACTTCCTAGTCACAATGTCGAAATCTGGCATGTGGGTGCAATGAGTGGGCAATACAAAGTGTGGCATCTACAGCCCCTCCTAGCTATTTTGCCAACATATGTTTTGTATCCTGGGATGTGTAGTTGTATTTTCAGCATTAGTACATATTTTGAAATCTGAACATGCAGCTACAACAAAATAGTACTGTCAGTTGTTGTCAAATACAACATAGGAGGTCTTGCCACCTATGACTTTAGGCCTGATATAAGTGTCACACGAAGGATGGGGGTGTGTGTGTGTGTGTAAACATGTTCTTTCTCATGTGTTCTGTGGGGAATATCACAGAGATACATATCTTTGTTATGTAGTGTGAGGTGGAGAGAGGACAGAACATGGAATATGTGTGTTTTGTAGTGGTGTCAAATTATTCCACAGATGCTGCAGACTTTCATAATGGTCAACTAGAACAAGCTATGATTTATCATAAATACACAGTTGTCAGGTTATATTTGGGAAGCCTCACAACAGAAAAGCTAAAAAAGGATGCAACTGAATAGTTTCTAATGTCCAAAGCTTAGCCTTAATACATTGACGTAGCTGAGGTTCCTATGTTTGGATGGTGTAGAGAAGTATCCTGTTATCCACTCAAATGCATAAGTAACACAGGACAACTTGATTGTAGGAGCAGCGCGGTTTATTCCCAGTCATCACTCTCCAAGCTCATAACATTAATACTCCCCCAACGATTCTAACGTTCACACTTCCAACCCTCATACTTGAAACAACACAGACCACGTGATCTCCACGAGCGTGAATGAACCGCTCGTGAAGGTCACGCTACACTTACACTGTAATTCATATATATACAACACATCTTCCCTCTTTTATTTTTCTTTTTCTTTTCTAACTAACACATGGCATAATCCTTGAATCTTCCTGGGTAATGATGTTCACGTTTTCCCCTTGATTCATCACCCCAATTTGAACAATGAGGTTGTTGTTCATTGTGATCTTCAATTAAATGTCGGCTCATCCCAACACTTTTTGTTGAATGAGAAACACCCTTAAACAACGAAATCCTATTCAAATTCCAGACACTTCCTCCCTCTATACGTACAGCACTGTTAAACACTTCTATTACCCTCTTAGGATCTGACCAACACTGTGAACCTTTAGGAACACTTTCCTTCCTCTTTACCCGAACAAAATCGCCAACTACAACCTTTGCTTTACTACAGGTACCTCTTTTCTTATCCATAAAAGATTTCATTTTTCCTTTTTGCTCATCAACCCTTTGCTTAACAACTTCATAATCAATGGCATTGAATTTCTTATCATTCCAATTTTTTCTCAACCACCATGGTACCAAGCTAGTACTTGGTTTACGTCCCCTCAACAATTCGAATGGACTAGCCAGCGTTACCGAATTTGGAGACGTCCTGTAAGACAATAACATAGATTGCAATGCATTGCTCCAATTCAAGCCCCCTTTTAAAGACAACTGTATCGCTTCCTTCACAACACGATTAAACCGTTCCACCTGACCATTTGCTTCTGGATGGAAAACAGCTATTCTCCTATGTTTTACATTACATTTCTCCAAAAATGCCTCCATCTCCTTACTGATAAATTGAGGCCCATTGTCCGTGACTATTTCTTGCGGAATGCCTTCCCTACAAAATGTCTCAACTAAAAATTCAATAACACTCTGTGAGGTGACTTCTTTAACCATCTTAACTCCTGGCCACTTCGAAAAATAATCAATAAGTACAATACCAAAACATTTATCCTTTGGCAAAACTTGAAAAGGACCAATGATATCAAGACCCAATTTCCTCCATGGACCACCGGGATAAGAAACAGGATGAGATTCCACCCGTAAGAGAACAGCAGATTTATCACTACTGGAACAATTACTGCATTTACTTACAAATTGTTCGATGGATGAATCTATGCCAGGCCACCAAAATGCTTCCCTAACTCGTCTTCTAGTTAATGAAATTGCAAGATGGCCCTCATAACCGATCTCCATGATTGTATTCCTGAGACCAAAACGTGGAACCATTTTGTCCCCCCTCATAACCAATCCATTTTCAAGTGCTAATTCTTCTTGAATTTTCGCAAAACTCATCATGTCACCCGACAATTTCCTTACTTCTGGCCAACCTTGCACAATGTATTTCTTTACCACTTTCAATTCATTGTCTTTCTCCATTTCCAACATTCAATCCTCCTCTCTTAAATTCTTCCCCATACCATGTATTAAATTCAAATCATGTGTAGTGAATGCCACCTCACAGTCATCATCTTGGTAATTTTTCTCACCATCAATAGGTAGCCTTGACATACAGTCTGCATGCATATTTGCTTTTCCTTGAACGTACTCAATACTGAACCGAAATTATTGTAATCTTGAGGATAATCTTGCTAATCGTGCTGACATTGATCTACCACCTCCAGGAGACATTAAAAACACAAGGGGCTTATGGTCAGTTTTGATAATAAACTCGGTCCCCCACAGAAAACTTCTAAAATGTTCTGCACCCCATACACAAGCAAGAAGCTCTCAATCACAGAATAGTTTTTTTCTGCATCTCTTAATGCTCTAGATGCGTAGGCTACAATCCATTCATTACAATTGTCTTTTTGTATCAAAACACCTCCTAGTCCCAAATTACTTGCATCTACCATGACTATGCACTTTTCCCCCGGAACAAAAGGTTTCAAACAGGGTGCATTTACTATGAACTTTTTCAGATTCTCAAATGCCTGAGTCATGTTTTCTGACCATATGAACTTTGCATTTTTTTTTAGTAAACATCTGAAAGGGTCAACCTTAACTGAATAATTTGGAATAAATTTCGCATAAAATTCGGTCAGCCCAAGAAAGGCAACTAACTGTTCTTTTGATGACGGTACTGGGGCTTTAATGATGCTTTGAATATGTTTCTGCTTTGGTTTAATACCCTTTCCGCTAATCGTGTGTCCTAAATACTCTACTTCCCTCGCTTTCAACTTGCATTTGTCCAATCGCAGAGTAAGACCTTTCCTAGCTAGTGCCGCTATTACATTATAGAGATTTCTATCATGCTCCTCATCATTCTTCCCATAAACTAGAATATCGTCCTGAAAAGCTATTGCTCCTGATAATCCCTCGAAGGTTTCCTTCATTAATCTCTGGAAAACTGAAGCTGCACTAGCTAATCCAAATGGCATGCGACGGTATCTAAATAACCCATCCGGGGTAATAAATGCTGTGATATTCTTAGAGTCCTCTGAAAGAACTACCTGATGGTATGCACTCGCTAAGTCGATGCACGAAAAGACTTGTGCATTGCCTAAACTGGATACCATTTCATGTAAATTGGGAAGAGGATGAGCATCTACCCAGATCACGCGATTTAGACTGCGTAAGTCAACACACAAACGGAGTTCCCCTGAAGATTTTAACGAAATGACTATAGGAGAAACCCATGGGGAAGACTCTATGATACCATCATTACAGAGATTCTTTAACATGACACTCAATTTATTCCTGTAAGAAAGTGTAACATTCCTTACTTTATGTCGAATGGGAACTGTATTCTCATGAAGTTTGATCACATGTTCAAAACCTATGTATTTCCCCAGTTTCCCGCTAAAAACACCCGGAAATTCACTAATCAATTTATCCACCAAATCTGACCCACACCGGAAACCAGAATCTATTGCAAAAACAGGAGGATTTGCTCTCGGATCAAGTCTAATGCCCAATTCATATTGATGTGGCCACCCTAATAAGGATTCTCCTGACTTTGCTACATAAATTTTCCCAAAAGTACATTGGCCAGAAAACGCTATGTCTGCATTAAAATAACCTATTAGATCAATTTTATGACCAGTGTAACCCCCTGGAGATACATCAGGATGGGTTAGTAGCCTATTATGCCAATTCTCATTAAAAACTCTCGCTGAAATAATTAAGTACAAAGCACATGAATCAACAAGAAATTTCAAACTTTTCCCATCAACATTAATTATACTCGATGGAAACTTTGATTTCCCATCCTCACTACAAATATTGATCACCGTATTGATCTCATTTTCATTTTCATCGTTACTGTGAGAATTATAATCATCATCTAACCACTGTATGTGGTTTACTTTCCTCATAACAGTTTTGCAATATTTACTGAAATGCCCCTTCTTATTACATTTTGAACACACTTTATCAAAAGCTGGACAACCCTTAAAATTCGCTAAATGATTTGAACTCCCACACCTAAAACATTGTAAAGAGGAATTCCGTTTATCTGGACCGGTGCTTTGACTCTTATTTTTGTTCTCATATTTATTTGTATGGTCACTTCTCTGACTTAAATTATTTTTCTGTTTGACGTGTTCCTTTGAGTCTTTGTTGATATTGAATACATCTCCTTTTTCGTTACCTCTGATCTCTTTTACAAATTCTTCTGAGTGTTCTATAGATTTAGCAATATCGATGGCAGCATTTAACGACAAGTCAGAAGTGGACCATAATTTCTCTTGAACCTTCGTACTATTGGTTCGCATTAGGATTTGGTCTCTCAAGACTTGTTCATATGAAATACGTTCAAAGGCACATGAGCTTGCCAGTGACCTTAGGGCAGAAACATAATCCTCAATTGACTCATCAGGACGTTGTTTCCGTGAATAGAAGATGAATCTTTCCATTACTACATTTTTTTTTTTCCAAAACGAATGTTTAATTGAGATGAAGCATACTGGTATACATTTATTCTGCCAGGATTGAATAAAGCAGGAAGTGTAGTAAATTCCTTTAGACCAAAACCCCCAAGACAATGTTTCAATAAAGATAATTTCCTTTCTGGTTCACAATCATCCCCTTCAAGAACCTCAACATAAGCCAAAAATACAGGTTCCCAGACCTCCCATGGCATGGGAGGGTCACCTGATGACGAAAGGAAGGAAGGGGGCGGTACAATACCTGACATGATTTTACACAAAAAAAACAATGTCTTCAATGAGTACAAGTCAAATTCTCCTCCACGCAACCAGTGTAAGGTGCTTCTTTAAACTGCTCCTTCCCACATGAAACGATTTTATTTTTACCTCGTTCTATGAAATGAAGACGATTGCTTCCATGTATTTGCCTGTCTTCGTGCGAGTCAGTCGTTTCCCTCTCTCCCTCCGCGTATGTTATTCCAGGTGCAGAGGATCAAGGGAAATATTTGCAACGTGTTGTGATGGTAACGCGGAATGACATTAATGCGTTACATCACGTGATCGCAACTTGACCTTACGTGGCAGAGACTCACCAAAGGCTGCAAAGGACTCCAATCAAAAGTAATGTTTGCAACGTGTTGTGATGGCAACGCGGAATGACGTTATCACGTTACATCACGTGATCCCAACACGACCTTACGTGGAAGGGGCTCATCGAAAGCCGCCAAGGACTCCGATCGCTGAATTCAAATCAATACAGGCTGCATCTGTGTTCTATCAATTCACGGTAGCTGTTGCACAAAACTACTGCTGTATCTTTCTTTGTAATATATTTTCCCTTTACATCTCGCTCCAAATCATTTTCTCGTCCTTTCCACGTTAAATCCAGTAATTTCTTTATTTGTAATCCGTCAAGATTCACCAAAGCAAAATTGCCGTCTGAACTTATTCCGTTTCCACCCTTATTACTTTGATCATATCACATCACGATGAGTGGACATACAGGTTCCTCCTTTTTTTTCCGAAATTGGTCCGGTTCGTGCCCGCTCGTCGCCAGTGTAGAGAAGTATCCTGTTATCCACTCAAATGCATAAGTAACACAGGACAACTTGATTGTAGGAGCAGCAAGGTTTATTCCCAGTCATCACTCTCCAAGCTCATAACATTAATACTCCCCCAACGATTCTAACGTTCACACTTCCAACCCTCATACTTGAAACAACACAGACCGCGTGATCTCCACGAGCGTGAATGAACCGCTCATGAAGGTCACGCTACACTTACAATGTAATTCATATATATACAACAAATGGAGCCCATGGTTGAGGTCGGGTTGTATGGCTGGATGCAAGAGGCTGTTGAGCAAAGTACAACATACCAAAGTATACCAAAGTATTCTTATTTATAATTCTGAGGAGTATAAGAGAATTCCACTAGTGTGATTCACGCACTTCAAGGCTCAGAATGTTTGTTCACTTAAGCCAAAGATTGTATGTGTTGTCAGATAAGATGGAGCAGGCAAGCCATTGGGTGCTAGAAGTGGGGTAGCAGGAAGGAGAGTTGGTGCGAGTTCGACAGAGGGTGGAAGACGTCTTTGCCAACTACTTTGTTCAGTTACATTCCCCTGCGGTGTCTGCCACTGCACAGAACTCACAGGAGTTTTTTGCTGACATTCAAATGCAAACCATACCTACCCCGGATCGAGCGTTCTTCGAAGAGGAGATCACAGTGGAGGAAATAGCTACAGTTGTGAGGGAGTTGTCCTCAGGCAAGGTGGTCAGCCCCAAGGGGTTAACAAATGAACTATACAAACTGCTGAGCCAGAAAATAGCCCCACATCTCCTGAATCTGTCTTTGTGAGTCGCCATTTGGGTGCGCTGCCCAGAGACCAATGTTTGGCAACCATTGTGGTAATCCCAAAGGAAGGAGAGTCATCTGAGAACTTTGCCTCTCATGTGCCAATATCTCTCCTCATTGAAGAGGCCAAGATTCTGGCCACCTGCCTCACCAAGTTAGTCTCAGGCCAGATACACCTGGATTAATCAGGAATCATTGCACTTCGTAGCACCACACTAAACCTGAGGCGTCTCCATAACATGCTGAGCAGGGCTCCCCAACTACAGGAGCGGGCATTAGTATTCTCGTTAGATGCACGAATGGCATTTGACTCTGTTGATTGTGTGTATATGTTTGAGGTGCTGACTAGCATGGGCTTGGCTCCAAGTTTTTGTCCAATGAGTACAGCTTCTATACTGATCCACTCGCACAAGTTAGGGTAAATGGGAAAACGGCCCGGGTCTTCCAACCGCAGTGTGGTATGCGGCTAGGTTGCCCCTCGTTGCCTTTGATATTTGCCCTTTCATTGGAACCTTTGGTGGTCTCGATAAGGCAGGACCCACAATGTAATGGACCGAACAGTGGCAGGATAAAATCTCCTTATGTGCAGACAACGTCCTGCTTTATGTGACAGATCCTGCTGTACACTAGACAGGTTAAGGCAGATATTTCATATATATGGCCATTACTCAGGATACATGATAAATTGATGAAAATCCCAATTATACAACCTGCAAGGGAGACCATGAATATTGACTCGTAATGGCACTTCAGAACTGGTTATCGAGGGCTTCTGCTACCTCGGACTCTATATCACAATTAACCCAACATTCTTTTTTTTTTTTTTTTACAAGAACCCGGTGCCACCTCTAGAAAGATTAAAACTAGATGTCAAACATTAGAGATCACTCCCACTGATGCTCCTGGGCAGGGCCGCCCTGTTGAAAATGGTGTCAAAACCCTGTTTTCTATACATTTTGCAAAGCACACCCTACCCAGTGCACAGATTGTACTTTAAATTGACAAGGGGTTGATACGATGGTGAAGTGACCTTGCCGGACATACAGAAGTAATACTGGGTAGCGCAGTTGTCCAATATCAATGGCTGGGTCTTTGGGGCCTCCGATTAACTGTTTGAAACTCAAGGGACCAACAGCAATAGTGGTTGGCATCTTGCACACAATCCCTTAAGGCCTGAGCTGAAGGGGGAGGATCACACAGGCCACATCGGTTTCGGGCACAGCATCACTGGGAACATTGAGACAACCTACCAGGCTTTGATAAGTGGGACCTAATCGGCAACAGGGTGACGTTGCTCCCTTTACAAACTTACAGCAAGACTGCCAGTTAGCACCTACCAAGACATATTGCTATCTGCAGATCAGACATGCACTAAGGGCGGTGCTGCCGAGGAAAACAGTATTAGCAGAGTCCTCACCATTGGAGGACAGACTATTTGATGAATTTATGGCATACAAGGCTACGTCACTGACATAAAACAAAATTCTCTAGAACACACCTGAGGTCCTGACACACTTCCGTGAGCACTGGACACACGATCTGGGGGTCTCGAGGATGAAGACTGTGAGGAATCTACGTCCTCCCTTAGAGAGGTGGCCATACATTCAGGTTTCTGCATAGTACAATTAAAAATATTTTACCCTTCGTATCATCCCCGGAACACGTTGTTCAAGATGGATAGGATAAAAGGGTGAATTGTAGATGAAGTTGTGGCCAGATTGGCACCTTTACCACACGATTTGGAAAAGTACAAAAATACAGGGCTTTTGAGTGGCAGTAATTGAGTGTCTGAGCAAAGTAAGCGGAGCCTCCCTCACCCGACAGTGAATGGTGTCTCCTGGATGTTTGGGAGGACACAGACCTGCTTCGTATGGAATGTATATGGTTAACGCTAGGGTTGGCCATCACAAAATAAATATTGCTAAAAGATGGTGAGCGGAACAGGTAACCAGGTTAGAAGGGTGGAAACACGACATGAACTGTTGCATGCTGGCTGAAAGGATTGTGAATGAAGGTTGGGCTGCCCTAAAAAATTTGGGGACACTGGAATGATTAAAGAGGTAATATCTGTGGTGCCCCAGACACTGTTCTTGTTGGCAAACAGAGAGCCATGGCTGAACCTTCCAACAATGTTAAGGATCTTACTGGGGGTGTTGGGGGGAGATTTTTAAGGTGTCTAGGTCTGTGAAGGCTTGGTATTTAACAGTGCTCAACTTTGTATTCTTTTTACTGAAAATGTCAATATAAAGATCTGGGGAAAAAAGATTCTATATGTGCCACTCTATATGTGCTCTGCTGCCGAACGGTAATGAGCTTGGAGAGTTAAGTTAGGCAATTTGGGAATATATAAAAAGGATATGCACTAGTGTATAGGGTTGTCAAAAATAAGCATATCTGTTATATTGGAGATACATTCCAGTATGCATGCCCCTACAGGTGGAACTACTACATGTTCGATTCAGTCACAGTAGTATTTATCCTGCAGTTTAGCACAATCGCTGACTGCAGAAAGATGTAGCAGTCACATGTTGCATTATAGAAATTATCATACTTGTACATGATTGTTGGACTTGGCCCTTTTTGCAGGGTCATCCCTGAACTTTTTGCCTTCCTCCTTGTATTTTTTCTGACATAGTGTTGGTTGTTTTAGGACTCTGGGCACTTTATCACTGCTGTCCAGTGTAAAATGCATGTGCTCTCTATGGTAAAACATGGAAGGATTGGTCTACACCTGTTTGGCTAATTTAATTTACCTGTCAGTCCCTTGTAAAGCGGTATCCCCAGTGCTTGATTTGTAAAATATGAAGTGCAGGTGCTCAAATGTTTGTCGGAGGCCACACCCCTTTCCCCCGGCTCCACCCACTTCCTTTACTAGCTCCACCCACTTCCTCTATTGGCTCCACCCACACCCTCAACTGGCACGCATGTTATAAACCGTGAAAATGTCACATATGTCCTCACGCCAGAACGCATGGAAATGTTATACATAAGCACCCATGCCATAAACCATGAAAATGTCACACATAAGCAAGCACCCACACCATAAACTGTGGAAATGTCACACTTAAACCCTCAGGCCAGAAAGCATGGAAATGTCACACCTAAGTGTCCAGGCCAGAAAGCATGCCATAATCCGTCACACATAACATCCAGGACAGGGCTAGGCAAAAAACCGTGGAAATGTCACACATAAACATCCATGATCCAGGCCACACACCATTGAAATGTAACATATAGGCATCCAGCCGGGGTGTGTTGTTAACTTCCAGCCACAGTAAACCAGTGCTTAATTTGTAAAAACATAAGTGCCAGGACCCTTTTTGGGAGGCCATTGCAGCTTGCACCACGCATTTTCCCTCCCTGGCAGTACTGCTAATAGCAATACCAACACAACTAGTACACATCACTCACCTAGAAGTGTGACAATTCTGACTATTTCAAGTCACTTAAAGCTATAAAAATGGTGTGAGCAGTAGATGATATTCATATATAATGTATATTAAATTATTAAACATCTGTTGCTGTGCTTAACTCAAAATTAGACAGACAGCGCCACTAGGTGCCAGACTTCCAAAGGTACCGGAATACAGGTGTTGAGAATTAAGTACCGGCACCGAGCACTGGAAAACACCAGCTGAAATTAAGCGCTGGGTGCTGCCCTTACTGCACTGCTTAATTTGTGCCAGTTGTTGCAGGTGGTGGTAACAAGCCCTCGTTTTTGAAGACCTGGAATTATTGTTCAACAGCAGACTAACTTTGAGTCATAGCAGGAGAGAGAGAGGTGAAAAAGATTGAACGGCGGAAGAGAAGGGTAGGGAAACAGAGACACAGGGAGAAAGCCGGCTTGAAAGAGAACACACAAGAGATAAAATCGTGAAGAAAGAGCCATGATGAGGTGGAATCAAGACCAGACAGCCTCCGTAGTTTGCAACACTGGCATTCAGAAGTTCTCCCAATGGTCTCGAAAGACAAACTTTGAGCCCCTGCATTTCTTTTTTTCACACATTAAGCCCTAACTGGCAACATTGCCTCATCCTCACACTTTCAGGTTCCCATCACCAGCTGAGCATGGGACCAGAATACAAGAGGGCTCAATAGGTCAAGGGCATCGTGCTCAATTTTTAAGGTCATTAATGAGACACTTCTACTGACATATAAACGATATTTACAGCTCTTCTGAAGCGGGAAAGAAATCTGGGCCTCCCAGGTCAGTCAGGCAAAGAGGGCTCCTGGCTGAAAGCATTCTTAGTGGACAACGCTTCAGTGTGTTTCTGGAATTGATCGAAGTTTGGCTGAAGCCTGTAGTTTTGGCCGACTATGGCTAGAACTGGTGATGGCTGCTGCCTTTTACCTTCTGCCTCCACACCACCTGCCAGAGCCCCACAGCCTACCGCCTGCCAGAGCCCTCCGTGCATAGCTGCCAAGGTTTTAGATTGCTATGTATGACTTTTCTATAATTTCAGAGCAATTATGAGTGACATTTCCAAGACTATGAGTGAGTGACAGTTTCTCGTTAGCAAACTAAAGCAATGACGGCGAGGGAAACATAAACATCATAAATTGCACCCATTTGCGCAACAAGAAACTCTAGGAATCCGTTATTAGCATTACGATAAAAGGATAATTATTATTATATGCGGCCTCCTCCTGGCATCACTTTTGAATTCAGCTCACAGAGGCTGCTCATTTCCACCTAGCCTATCAGCCTCTGCTTAGATGTATTTGCATAGTGTATACAAGCGCACAGGCTACCGACACGCACTGTGAAAGCTTGTATTACAATCACAGCTTCCTTTCAAAATCTCTGGAATTTGATAATCACCCGCCGAATCCAGGTCGACTTCCACACACTTTACCAGCAGTGGGTTACCGTCCTGCGTGAACTGAGGGGAGGTCTGTGCTGTTGTGGTCAGCGTCGCAGGAGGTCTGAGTTGAGACGCTGCTGGTGTTGTGCTTCTCTCGGTTTCTAGGTAGTGGGCCTCCTGGCACTGAGACACTAACAGTCAGACTCAGTGCAATGGTGTCTGTTGAAGACAGTGCTCAGGAGCGCCACCCGAGCCACAGGGCAAGTGTCCCCCTCGCGCTAATAACTCAATGCCTTTTTTGTACCACCTGACCTTTTTAGTGTATATGCCACAAACATTTCCACCTGAAACGCGGCAGTGCGCTAAGAAACACCATGGCACATGTGCCCTACGTCATTGGCAGCAGAGTGGGTCAAGTGAAAGGAGTTGAGTGCCAATGATTGGAGGACAATACTGTGACAGTTACGCACATTTATAATATTTCCATCTGCTCAGTTAAATAAATATACTAACAGCAGCAGACAGCGCTGCGAGGCCAGCGCGGCGCGCCTGAGTCCCTCAAACCAGTAGCAGACATGCCAACCCTCTCGATTCACTGTGAACTCTCCAATGACACTCCCTATCTTCAACCTCTCTCAATATAACCTGACGCCATTTGAAACTAATCTCCTCAGTAAAGGATTATCGTTTGTACCCACAGACCGAAGTAACTTCTTCGAAATCCATGAGAACTTACTGTTATTTTTCAGACGTATCAGACTAAAACAGTTCTTCTCGGAGAGACCCTCACGGGACCTGAACATACGCTCCCCATTTCATTTACCATCCACCTTCAATCCGCCTTCAGTACTTATGCCCCCAGAAGTTCTCACTTTTGAAAGACGGATTCTACTTGAAATGAAGGACATTCAATCACAACATGAATTTGTCCCTTATAATTTACCCTTGGAAGAAAAACAGGCACTACATCAACTTAGCAAAAAAAAGGAATTAATCATCAAGCCCGCAGACAAAGGGGGTGGTATTGTCATACAAGATCAGACTGCATACGATAAGGAAATTCTCCGCCAACTTAACAACACGGAACACTACCGTACCCTTCCTTCTGACCCCCTCCCGGACATAAGAGCCAAGATCCTTACTCTAACCAACCAAGCCAAACTGGACAATATCATCTCTGAGAAGGAGACTTTGTTCCTCAACAAAACCAGCCCACGGACTCCAGTAATCTATGTATTACCTAAAATACATAAAAATCAACAAAACCCACCTGGTAGACCCATAGTCTCTGGGTGTGGGTCCATCCTGGAACCCATCGGCAAATACATTGATAGCATCCTGAAGGAATTTGTACCCAAAACGGATACTTTCGTGCGCGACAGCATGGATTTAATCAACCTGATCGAAGATACTCCTTTCATACCAGGTACCAATTTAATGGTTGGTATGGACATCGAATCGCTATATACCAACATACCCCACAGAGAAGGCCTAGAAGTTATAAGAAACATCCTTAACGCTCGACCATCTCCTTCAAGAATACCTACTGATTTCGTGATGTCTTTATTGGAAATTGCCCTAGAGAATAACTACTTTCTATATAAAGATACCTACTACTTACAAATCGAGGGAGTCTCCATGGGCGCATGCTTCGCACCAAATTTTGCCATTTTGTATGTGCATCATCTCGAGAGCACGCTGATCCTCACTGACCTTAACCCTTTCAGAAACAATATCACCTTCTGGCGTCGCTACATTGACGACATCCTCCTTATCTGGACAGGCGACAAAACTTCTTTGTCCCACTTCATCGATTGGTTACACAATAGCCAACAACATCTCAAATTCACAGCGGACGCAAAAGAGGATAATCTTCCATTCCTAGACCTCACTTTACGAATTGAAGATGATAAAATTGGCACTGCACTATACAGAAAACCTACAGAACGTAACACCTTGCTACTCTACTCTAGTAACCACCCACGTGGTCTACGTGACGGTCTTCCATTTGGACAATTTCTGCGGATCCGTCGCAACTGCAAATGGCGTAAAGATTACTTCAAGGAGGCAGCGATACTCACTGCAAAACTCTTGGCCCGTGGCTATCCCAGAAAATTGGTCAATAGGGCAAGAAAACGAGCATGGTATAACCACCGTGATACCTTACTTACCCCCAAAGAAAAAAGGACAAATACTCGCATCCCATTTGTGTCCACCTTCTCACCTTCCAGCAACAAACTAGCCAAGATTATTAAAGCCAACTGGAACATCCTTGCTCCACTCACCATTTTCAATGAACCACCTCTTTTCTCTTACCGCAGGGGCAAAAACATAGCGGATCATCTGGTGCATGCAATCACCTGGCCCACTGCACCAAACGTATCAGAATCACTTCCTAACTCATGGAAACTACCACCAGTGCTCGGCCACTATAGATGCCAAAGATGCGCAGCATGCTCCTCTACCACAAACACAAAGATGTTTGAACACAATGGGTTGAAATTTGACCTACACTCCTTCACCAACTGTAGATCTCAGAACGTTGTCTACATGATAAAATGTCCCTGTGACAAAATATACATTGGCCAAACCACCCAGATGGTGAAGGACCGCATTCTACAACATCGCAGCCGCATTAGATGCGGAGTCCTAACAGCCCCCCTGGTCTCCCACTTCAAAGAAAAGAATCACAGCGAATCCGATTTCACCTGGCTGGTAATTGACAAACCGTCCATCCCACTAAGAGGCGGTGATACCCAAAGACTCCTGAATAGGTGCGAATGCCGTTGGATCTCCCGCTTTAACTCCATTGAGCAGGGCCTGAATTCCCTTGATGAATGGAACTCTACCCTTGCATGATTGTAATCCTTTGCATGTTTGTGATTTACTGATCTGCCTTCTTTACAGCCGATACGTTCTCCATCCTTGCTTCTTTAATCTGTACTTTGTATGCATTTATCTTTTCCCCTTCCCCTGTACAAACCAACCCCCACCCCCCCCCCCTTTCCCCGTCTCCTTCCCTTCCCCCCTTCCCCTTGTCTTCCGCCCCATTCATTTGTTAATTAGCTGTTTGTTCATTCCTTCTCCCTTTTTCCTTCCTCCTTTTCCTCCCCTTCCCTCCCAACCCCCCCCCCCTTCCCCCTCCCCTCCCCTTCCCTCCCAACCCACCCCCCCCTTTCCCTTCTTCCCCCCCCCTCCCCTTTCCTTCCCACCTCCCCCCCACACGCCTACCCCTGATGTACTATCGCATAACCAGCCTGTCAATGGCCCATGACTTCATTGAAACGAATGTATTATATTTATTATGTATTCTGTATATATTGCTATTGGCCTTATTTGGCTTGCTTTGGGTCCATTGAATTGACCACAATGTTTTCATTTCTAAATGTCATTCCTTTACTCTTCTTTTCCTCACTCGAGCGACACACGCGTCTTTGCGGGTTATCACCAACGGTTGCCATGACTCCTTCTCCGATCCATTGGTGGCCTTTCCGCTTCACTCCCCTTTTAGCACCCCCCAGCCTATCAATCGCCAGCACCCATCAGCGCGCTGCTTGCCTCCGTCTTCTTTCCGTTGATTGGTGGACGCTCCTCGTGACCCGGAAGCACTGACCTCATAAAACTCTCGTCAGTGCCCTTCCGTCCTCACTCTCTGCCTGATTCGTACCGGCACGCCCTTCCTAACGGACCCCTCCTCGGTGATTCACTCGCCTCGGCTAAATGTAAGTACATTCTGCTCGCATCCTTTCTCCCCGGAATGCGTCCATCAGCCCCGTCTCTAAACCCCCTCCTTTCTTTCCAGCTTCCTTTTTGATTGATCTCCGTCCCCCTCCTGACGTAAGTGGCTCCCTTATTCCCTTCTTTCCCACTGTTCTCTCCCCCTTGCCTTTTCCTCACCCCTTGTCCCTTGTCCCCTTTCAGCCTGAATTTCCACGGACCCTTCTAACATTACGTGGTCCAGCGTTGCCGTTTCATTCGGCTCGTCCTTTTAGAATAAGTAAGTGGTTTGCCGCTCCTATCTCTTCTACTGTCTTTCCCCCCCCCCCCCACGTCCTACCTGTTCTTTTCCTCACCTCCTTTTTCTCCCCCGTCCAGTTTGGACTCCCCCGGACCCGTCTGACTCCTCCTTGCCGATTCACCGGGCTCGCCCCTTCCACGCGAGTAAGTTTCTTTTCCTTTGCTTTACCCCTTGTCACTCCCTGTTTCTTTCACTGTGGCACTCCCTTGCATCCCTGTTACCATCCACCTGTGCGATTTCTCTTCCGCTCTATCCGTTAGTTATTCTACCACATAGCTCACCATTTCTTGGCCCCAGTCCCTATTCACTCTACCTTTGCCCACTCGGGCACGCCTCACTCGACTCGCGCGCCGCTGTGATACCCGTTCTCGCGCTCACCTTTCGTCCGATCACTGCTCCTTGGCCCATGGCCATACATTAGACCCGTACCCACGGCCACTACACGTCGCCGTGTTCACCACCATCTGCACATCTGTCCCCCTTTTTCTTCATTTTGGTCCAGTTTTTGAGAATTGTTTTTCTTTACCCTAGCACTGTTCAAAATATGTGTAACCAGTCCTGATGATGGCCTTGATTGTCACGGGCCGAAACGCCGTCGACTTCAACAGCGTTACTGTTGGCGCATTTACAAACATGGGCATTTGCTTTACTGTCCTTTGAATTCCCATACATTTACTGTGTAAATGCCCTAATTTTGGCATATTCAAAATACCATTGTTCTCTTGCTGCGCCGTTTCACCGCTGTATATACCACTTTATGTGTCACTTGCGCCGTCACAAACTGCACGAGCACTTGTGCACAGTATCTTTTCGGTTACACTTTCACTAAGTGTCACGCAGTGCTTTTTTAACCTATATGATATGTACATATGACGCAATATGTTCATCATGTGTTGAAAATACAATCTTTCCTACTAACTTGGTCTCCTGTTGTCCTCTGTGTATGGATTCATTCCCCTGATACTGTAACATACAGCTCACCTTTAATTACTTGTCCTTCCATTGAATTCCACGTTGAGACATTGTTGTTTGATATTATGTACTGCCCCAGTCTCACTGTGGTTTATGGGCTACCTCCTGTGGTCTGATACAACCCTCTCGATTCAGGCGGTAGACTACCGATTTCGAGGCTAGTCTCCCGCCTCCAGATTCCTGCAAAAAAAAAAACCCGATTCCGCGGGGGATTTCAGCTGACAGGGCTTGGTATTGTGTAACGTGCTAATTCATCCAGCAATATTGGTGATGCAGGGTCTCTAGACGGGGTGAAAAACCATCAGTCTCATTCACATCCAAATGGTCTTTTAAAGACCTGTGAAGTACTGGGGTGCGGCTGTGTGTGCCCAGGAAGCTGTTTCAGCCTGGGCTGCCGCACAAGAGGGGGTGGGGGGTGGTGTATGCTCTGCCAGGCCAGTGCACAGCACTTGCCTCACCCTCTCTCTTCCTGCCATTGCGCTCCATGCTTCTGAAAGGTAAGAAAAAAATGTGCATTTGCGTTTCAAATGTCCGATCCTGCAGCTGTGCACTTCCAAGGCCCATATATGACAGTAACCCGATTCAAGGCCCCATTCTCCCGATTTTTTTAATAAAATCTCCCACTTTGCGCTTCTGAAATGTGGGCATGTATGCAGTAGCCAGAGTTAAGTTAATGACCCTACCGTAAAACTCGTGGAGGGGGGCGCCTCCAGGCCTCCTGTCCCAGTTTTATGGCGTTGCATTTGGTCCTCTGCTCTGCCAGTTGCCTCCTCCAGCCCCGACATTACATGTGATTTTTTTTTTTGGCTGTGTCTGAACGGACGGCTCTTCGTGAACATGCCCCAGATCTTCTTATCTTTCCTCCTTCACTCCCCGTAGGCCCGTACCCAAACGCATCTTGTAGCCAGCTGCCTTCTCTGCAAACTTCCCGCTTTGGCAACAGGACTGGAGGTGACGGCCCCCCTCCCCTCGCAGGGCAGTGGGCAGACTTTGCTTGACATCCCGCCTCAGCGGCGCAGTGGGACGGGCATCAGAATACATTGTAGCCGCAGTGCTGTGTGCGCAGTCAGCCTGATAGAAGCCCGTAACAGCTGCAATCATCACAAACCAGCAGTAGCAGTGCGCGCAGTCCACAGCCTTGATTAGAGTGACCTGTAATTTACGAGGAGGCTGGGGCCCTGGCAGTTTCAATCTGAGTGTGACAGTGTGCCTCATAAAGCGGGCTGCTGCTGCGGCATCCAATTTTTACTATTTTAAACACAATCGCGTGCAACAACTGATATCGCGGGTAGACCCGGCCCTGAAAATTAAGTGCTGGTGCTTAGCACCGGAAAGCACCGGCACAAATTAAACCCTGGGTATCCCAGATACCCAGGGCCAGTAAATGAAATGCTACTGGTGGGCCTGCAGCGCTGATTGCGCCACCCACCAAAGTAGCCTTCTAAACCTGTCTCAGGCCTCTGCCATTGCAGGGCCTGCTCGCGCAGTTTACAGCCGCTGTGACGTGGCACACAAAGTGGGTGTCATGTCGGTGACTCCCCTTTTACTACATATCAGTCACCCCTAAGGTAGGCCATGGCTAGCCCTATGGCAGGGTGCATTGTAGGTAAAAGGCAGGGCATGTGCCTTTACTGTGTGGCATGTCCTGGTAGTGACAAACAGCCATTTTGGTTTCTCACCACTGTGAGGCTGCCCTCTAATAGAAAGGCAGTGGGGATTCCCTGATATGTGCTTCAGTGGTAATTCCTGATCTGAGAGGAGTAGAGTGGTCAAGTTTGATATGTTTGGAATAGTGGTAATAAATGCTGCGCAATGATGTTTACAGATTTATTATCACTATTTTAGAAATGCCACTTTTAGAAGTGGGCATTACTGTGTGCTATGTGTCTTGGTGCCTGCCTGATGTGTATTGCACGTCTGGCTCTGGAGTGTTAAGGGCTGGGTGAGTCGGCGCTAGGCTGAATAGGCTGATCTGCATTTGGAGTGGTGGGAGGAGTAGCACCTGGGACTGAATGGGACTGCGTCTGCCTTCCACAATGCTGGCTCCACCCCCCCTGTGGTGTGTCTGGGGCCAGAGCCTACACTGACAAAAGAGCTGGTGGTGCACCTTTAGAGAAAGGTGTCAGTGCCCCCAGAACTAGTTTGGACCAGACGCAGAGCCCTGGGCCAGGGGGAGAACAAAGACATTTGGGGTATATGTATTGGGGCTGTGACCCCATGAACAAGCTGCTGTGTGCTTACTTGGGACCTGAGGAACACTCTGCCAGGAGGAACTGCTGTGGGGCTACTACCTGCTGGGAGGCCCTGCGTGCTGGCCTGCCTGTGCCAATCACTGCCTTGTGGATTCCTGAAAGAGAAGTGCTCCCTGCTCCCTGTTTCATGCCTTCAAGTGGGAGTCAGGCTGAGCACTTCAGATTCTTCTGGTGACCTGAAACGCCCGGAGCAGCGTGTGGAGCGACCTAGGGGGTCTGTGGTGGGGATAGGTGAGCCCGACAACGGCTCATGTGGCATTTGTCACCCGTGTCATAGTGTGCTGGGAAAGCGCAGATAAACCTATGGTGTGTGCCCTTGCTTGGTACAGCGCGGGGAGGGCGCTTCTAATTTTACCTTCCAAGTCCGAGAAGTGGGCTCCGACAGGGCACCCGGCGAGAGCATCCGGGCCAAGAACAGGAAGTCAGGCGCCCATTGCCTGGTGATGGGCGGGACCGTTGCCTTGCACAGTGAGCCAACAGGAGCTCACCAGAAGAGGCCATCGGATGTCAGGCAAAGTCTGGGCCTGTTTGTGGGTGGAGCCAATCAAGTCAGACCCTCTTGGGTTCCGTGTGCAACCAGCAAAAAGGCGACTGCGTGAAAGACCGCCGCCAGTGAAGGAGCGCTGTTGGTGGGGAGTCTCAACGGAGACCAAGAACAGGAGACCGAAGCCTCCGGCTCCACACCGGGTCGAAGCAGGCCCCTCACTTCATATCAGGTCTGGGAGTGAGTGTTGCCAGGAAGGCAGGAGCCTCCCCGCTGCCCCAGGCCACCTGCTGAAAACGTGGAGAGTTTTGTGCCTGTGACATACTACCGAGCGGCCTCAGGTGCGTGGGGCTCTCTCTCTCCGGCCGGCCGTGTGTTGATGAAAAACGCAGGCCGACGGACCCACCGCAATAGTTAGCGCAAGCACCCAGGGACTGTTTGCTCGCCCCGTTTTGCCTTGCTAGTGCCCCTGGTGCGCCTTGGTGCCTTCTGCAATTAGACTAGGGATACTGACTCTAGTGGCAACACGTGCTGTTGGGCATCCTAACATCAGTAAACTGTTTATGGTAGTGCCCTGAGGCGGATGCTGGCCTAAGGGGTTTGCATGTCGCTAGATGAATTCCTCATCACAGTTTGGTGAATTTAGAACATGTGCCAATGTTTTACTGTGGTGCACGGTTCCTGCTACTAAGGTATAATGTGGAATGCGGAGTGCCCATGTGGGCAGTGATAATGATATGGTACACTGCTGATGAGGTTTAGGCCTAAGGTGGGCCTGATGTGTTATGATGTACCACCTTTCTGCTGATTATATTTTGCATCCTATGCGCAGTAATACTATGTCTGCATAATGGTTTATGCTATGGTGGTAATATGTGCTTAGTGCATTTATGCTAAGTACATGGTTACCAGTGGGAACTGGTTGTTTTACTACTCATATGCTAATGGCCTGATTGGCCTAGAGATTTATGACTTATGTTATGTCCTGATGTGATTAGGCTTTGGGGTTACAATGCCAAGGTTGGTACCCTGCGCATCACTATGGTGATTGTACTGATGGGTGGACTCTAATAAGTGTTTACTATGGTGCACTGCAAATGATGTCTTGTATAAAGTGCTCAGTGCAATCCTGCCAGTATTTACTGGTGACGCTAAATGTTTATGACAGTGGCCCGATTGGCCCTGTAATGTATATAAACCCCTGTAAAGTCATACTTAGTGCCAGGTGTCACAGTGTATATATGTGAATGCACTCTAATGTGCTTTATGACTAATACAAAGGCTATTTTTTATATAACCTTGTGTGGAGTTTCTTTTGTAGTGAGCCTAGTGTTTCGCTGCTTTTTGGGTGTGTTGCGAAAAACGCTTTACACATTGCCTCTGGGATAAGCCTGACTGATTGTGCCAAGCTACCAAGGGGGTGAGCAGGGGCTATCTTCAGTGTGTAACTGCCTTCCCCTGACTAGAGTGGTGGTTTCTGCCTGGCTTAGGCACTTGCCCTAGCCAACCAGAAATCCCATTTCTAACAATGAGCTATACCATGGCAATTAGGTTTTCTTATCGTTTGATAGCAGTGGGTGTTGGAATGAAACGATTTCAATCAAGTATACCATGCATATGTGGTTTTATTTGCCACAGCATACTTTTTGCCACATGTTACCTGTCTTGCAGAGACTCCTCTATGGTGAAGGATTGCTGCCTATGGTTTAGGCAACAATGCAAGGGGCTAGTGGAATTTAACAACGGCCTTGACATTGGCAGGGATCGCGTGGAAATTAACAGTTGTTGATGTGAGCTCACACTGGCAATCCCTGTCCAAGTCCACAATCCGACATTATGGGGAGCAATTCTTATGACAGTCTCTTCATTAACCATGCTGAAGATTGTCATTCTTTACCTGAAATTCCTCTCTCCTCAATCTACTCCACCTGTCCTTACATTTTGGCAAATAAATCAGAATGACTGGAGTAACTCCTACGCTTTTCACCTGGAATGGTTTAGTTAGTGTCACAGTGGGCATCAACTCTGGTCAGTGGTTGAGTCAGGTATCCCAGAACAGTACAAATACTGACAACATTTCATTGGTAGTTGGTTAAATAGCTTGATCTGGCTGACCTGTATTCTACTTCTTCAGTGTTTAGCAATATAAGAGGGAACTGCAATTGAAAGTTAGGCATATGTGTGTTATGTTGTATAGCTGTTTGCGCTGTAACTTTCCAATTTCCCTGTTATTAGCTGTGGATGATGTTAGTCTAATGGTAGATGGGTAAACTTAGGGGTATATTCACAAGAACGTGTGATAACTACCGCAAAAGTAGCTTAAAGCAACTCTCAACATCGCAGCCTATCACGGGAAAATAACCCTGTGTCAACGTGGAATTCACAACAAGACGGCTCAATGCGATAGTTTGTCGAAACCGCTGCCAACGCCTGCGATACAACCACCTTGACGGAGATAAAAACACAAAGTCAACGCCAAAAAACCTGCGATGGGCTAAAACGCGATAAGAAAACAGTGACAACCAGTGCAAGGGCAGCAATACTCATGCGTAATGCTGGAAAAAGCACAAGAACAGCGTACGGAAAATGCCACAGAAAAAAATACATCAATAGCGGAGTACCACGGATGCACCCTGACCGACTGCAGAGGACAACATGTACACCACAACATCCAAGCACCGTGGAAGAACAGAACCGACAGGCACACCGCATGAAAGAGACCAGTGGCAGACAAATCAGAGCCGCAGGAGCGACTCGCCCACCGTGCAGCACACGCACATAAGCAGAAGTGCACCTCAACATTGACAACATCCCGATACAAACAGCAACCCCTCCACAACTGGACACAGGACACAACTGGTTCCGAAAATGTGCATGGCAAATCACATCTGAAACCACAGGAAAATGTAACATGGCAATGTACAAGTACAACCTGTAACCTGCAAATATTTTTTAATCACACATGCAGTGCAATTGGACATCTTCTATTGTCCCATGATTGCCATGGACGGCCACAATGTGACATGCTCATGAGAAGTAAGTGTCAATGATGGAGTTCCTACAGGCCATTCCTGCCGCAGCTGCATTGGGATGTGGGCCACCTGCCCCATCGTCACCATCGCCCGGGAACCTCTGGAAATGGGATCCATGGGGCATTGGTGCGAACACAGATGTTGTGCAACACACAACATGCAATGATCATCTTGCACACGATGTCCGGGTTGTACAGGAGCTTTCCACCTGTGCCGTCTAGGCAGTGAAACGTGACTTCAACACTCCAAATGTGCGTTCAACGATGCCCCTGGTGCGTATGTGGGCCGCATTGTACTGCCTCTGGGCGGGTGTGTCCGGGTCTCGGAGAGGTGTCATCATCCAAGGGCAGAGAGCATATCCTTGATCTCCTGTGGCAGTGCAGGGTGAAAAGAGTCAATACTTGGTTCGGCAGGATGTGATGGCAGGCCCATTATTACAGTGATACCTGTGCTGGCTGTGTGTGGGGTGAGTGTAAGCCAGTCCTCAGGGAGTAGCTGGTGCTGGCAACAACTCCAACAGTCATCAGGCACTCTGAAATGCAATGTCAGTACAACAAGGGGGAATGACTCGAGTTGCACTGGGCTAGTGGCCCCGGATGCACAGCGGCCAACAAGGGCCCACCGCCACGCGACGCTGACCTGTGGGAAACTGGGGTAGGGTCATGTGGGCAGAGCAGGGCCTCACATGTGTCATGGGTGCCTTCCACGGAGTGTCACGGGGGAGAATGGGAGGCTTACCCCAGGGCATGATGCAGAGGGCACAAGCCAGCTGTGTCCGGCAACATGGCGGATATGAATACCACAGACCCAGGCCAGACACCAAATTTGTACCTGTCCGTTGCTGATAACAATCCCCAGACCACAGGCTCAGACACCAACGATGTTCTGCCGGAGGATGACGGTCACTCATGGCGCACAGGGTTAGTGGCACCACGTGTTGCAGGCCTGCGATATAGAATTATGCCTCACTGATCGAAGGGAGTCTTGTGCTGTGGCTGCTGCCACGGACTTAGGGTCACTGCCATTCAGGACTCAGGAGACTGTTCCACATGTGGGGCCTCCTGGGCCGAAGAGGATGTCGGTGGAGTATGTAAAGTAGTAAGGAGTGATGTGGACCAGCGTCGGGGGGGGGGGGGGCCCAGCGATGGTCTGAGGAGGCTGCAGAGGTCGCGGGACTGGGGCTTGGTGCTTGCACTGGCACGTGTTGGGCCCTCTATGACACACAACGGTGTTGGAGGGTGAGCAGTGCGGCCCTGGTGCGCTGGAGCGGGCAGGCCTGGTCTGTGCATCAGTGTCCTGGGGTGCAGCTGGTGCACAGGGTCGCAGGCCCCGCTCCTCAGGGCATGGGCCTTGTGGCAGGCCGCGCAGCGCCGCACTGTCAGTGATTTTGGCCTAACCGGGAGTGGATCACGTTCAGCGCAATGGGGTTTGTCACCACACCCCTGCGCAGCCCTCGCGTACTCTGGGCCAACCCACTATGCTCATGCACACAGGGGGGATGCAGCGTCCGACACTTCCGCTATCTGTCCCACGGCCTGGAGTGACATGGATAGCGTACACTGCTCACTACTCTCCAGTCACCAGCAGTTGTGGTCTGCATGGACATATCAGTTGTTTGCATTCCCATGTCTGTCCTGCACATCCACGCCTCACTTCTCGTTGTGTACATTCCCACTCACGGGTCACTTGCATCCTCGCACATGGCTGCATTCCGCATCTCCACACGTTCAGCTGTTGTGTGGCTGTGGTGCCATGAAATGTCTGTATTGGGTGCAGGGGTAGCCCAGGATGACCATGGAGTGGTGTAGTCGTGCCTGGTAGGTGGTCGTGTAGTTTGACATGTTGTTGGACTTGGCCCTTCTGGCAAGTTCACCCCTAGAACTTTTTGCATTATCCGAGCCTTTTTCCTGTGTTGTACTAGTGGTTTTAGGCCTCTAGGCGCTTGCACACTGTGTCCCAGTGGAAAGCGCATGCGCTCTGTGTATGGTTTAGTGAGACTGACCTGCCCTCCCATAGGAATGCATGGGGGATCTGAGTGACCGTGGTAGTTCCTGATGTGAGAGGAGTGCAGAGTCGAGTTTGGTATGTACAAACTCGTGAGAGTGAATGCTGCGCGATGATGTGTGCGGCGTTACTGTAGCTACTGTAGAAGTGCCACTTCTAGACGCTGGCATAAATGTGCAGTGACTGTCTGGCTTGTGATTGGCTGGTGAGCCTGGCTCCAGGAGTCAGGATGGGTCTGCCCCAGTGGTGGGTGGAGAGAGCTGCATGTTGATGAGTGGGAGGAGTACACCTGGGACCTGAATAGGGCTGGGCTTTCCCCACACAATGCTGGCTCCGCCCCCTGTGGTGCGACTGATGACCCTGGCCTGCTCTGTGAATAGGGAGAGGGGCTGAGCAAAACAAAGTGCTCAGGAACCAGTTGTATCTGGTTCGCCCCTTCCCTGCACCTTTGAGAACAAAGGATTTGGTGTATAAAAGAGGGGCTGTGACCCCATGAAAATGTTCTTGCTCTGACTCGAATCTACCAGGGGCGTGCTGCTGCTGGGGCCCAGGGGAAGGCTTGCCTCTCTGGGCCCTGCCCAGCCCCTGGATGCCAGAGGGACTTCCTGGACCTTTTCCTTTGCTGGGAGCTTGGTGCTCCATTTCTTTTCTCCAGGACTTCCTATTGCCCCTAGTACCTGGGGAGCGCTATCTTTCCTCCCCAGAAGGAGGAACATGTGGGCCTTGACAGCGCTGGGCTGCATCTCCTTGGAGGGAATCCCCAGCATAGGGATTCCCCCGCATCGTGTCCTTTTGCGGGCGCCCACCCTGCATGGCCGCCTGTTGTATCTTAATCGCGGGAGCCCACCCCATTTATTGACCGTCTACCGCGGGTGCCCACCCCGCTTTGATGCCATGGTTACTTTTGATTTAATAGCGGGAGCCCACCCCGCGTTTCACCGCCGCGGCCTGAGCCACATTCAAAAATTGCCGCTGAGTCCGCGGCCTGCCTGGTTGTGGGCGGGGCCGTGGGACGGAAGCGGAAGTACGGCCATTTTCCAGCCGGCAGAGGTCCCGGAGCCTCGCAGGCTCCCCCTGCAAAGTCCCGGTCCCGAGATGGGGGACCGGGTGAAGCGTGGTGCGATGTGGCTGCCTCCTTCACGGAGGGCGGGAGCCCACCCCGCCTCCGCGAGCCAATGGGGTAAAGTCCCGGGTCTCAGGAGGGGGCCCGGGTGAAGACGTCGCCGGTCCGAGTCCTGCCTCCGCCCCCCCCAGCCGGTGAGTGGCCCTAGTAAATCCGGGTGGGGATAGGCAGGGTCAGAGCGGCCCCGCATGGCAGCGGGCCGCTCCAACGGGACCACATTGTTATTTTAAGAGCCCCGTGGCTCCCACATGGGGCGCTGTTGTCTCGAGCCACAGATGGCTCCAACGGTTGGGACAGTGTTTATTTTAGAGCGCTAGTGCGCTCCAGCTTCGGGGGCATTTCCTTGGTGTTCTGAGCCCACGAGGCTCCAATGTTATTCGGGGGCATTTTCTTGTTGTTTGAGCCCAGCGAGGCTCCAAGGGGCCAGTCCTTTGTTTAGAGCCCAGAGGGGCTCAGGGGACAGTCAGTTGGCCAGAGCCTGCAAGGATCCAGCGTTGGCCCCCTCATTGTTCTACAGCTGCCCAGCACTTCGTGGGCAGCTGCTCCGTTTAGGCCCCTGACACTGGGACACAGGGCGTCCTAGCGCCAACAAGGCCAGTTGGCCTATGGACAGTCACAGGTGGTGACTTATGTGAGTTTGGCGCAATTGTGTTTTCCTGCACCTCTGAATGTGTTTTTATGCGTCATGTGCCTTGTTTTTACACCGCTGAATGTATGTTATGCATCCGGTGCTTTCCCTCCCTACACCTCTGAATGTGTTGTGATGCATCATGTGTAATGTGCTTATACCCCTACAGGTATTGTAATACTTAGGTGGTTGTTTTTCTCCTAGTACAGGTGGTGCTAGTGAGGTCCTGGTTCCCTGCGCAATATTCTCCTAAGGTGGTTAGGGTTGCGTGGGTGGTACTTAACATTTACCAGTAGTTACTGGTTGTGTGTTACAGAGATTTACATTCTATGTTCTAAGTGATATTCTAAGTGCTAGTTCTAAAAGTGCTGATTCCTGACAGTGGTCCATGTGGCCCTGTCCCGTGTAAATAGTCCCTTGTAAAATTCTGCCCAGTGCCAGTTGGCACAGTGTAAATTGTGTGAATATTATCTAATGTGTTTGGTATAATACAAAGGCTATTTTTATATAATACCTTGTGTGGAGTTTCTTTTGTGGTGGGCCTTGGGTGTTGTTGCTGGGTGCGCGCGCAAACGCTTTACACATTGCCTCCGGGATAAGCCTGACTGCTCGTGCCAAGCTACCAAGGGGGTGCGCAGGGGTTATCTTTGGCGTGTAACTCCCCAGCCCTAACTAGAGTGGTGGTTTCTGCCTGGCTTTGGCGCAAGCCCTAGCCAACCAGAAATCCCATTTCTAACATTGGTGATCAGCGGTGGGATAGGACTTGCGTTTGCGCTGTACCGCAGCAGCAACTGGCTGCACTACAAAACTCTGCATTTTAGATAGTCACATGGTATAGGGATTATTGTTCTAAGTTTGTTTTTAAGTGTCATTTCTGTGGAAATGTGTTTCTGGATTCACCAGTAAGGGTGGGATCCAGTGGTGGCAGCAGATGTGTGTCCAGTGCATTTGTTCCCATTCCCAGTCCCCGGAGTAATGGTACCTGTGTCACGTGGTGGTCAGGTTGAGAAATCAGGGGCGGTAGAAACTGTCTTACTAGTCTGGGGGGTGTTTGTGTGTGTGGATGAATGGTGTGAGTTCTCTGAAATAAGGAGCTTGCTGAATACTTTGGTGTGAGTTCTCTGAAATAAGGAGCTTGCTGTTTGATTGGGTGTGAGTTCTCTGGGATAGGGAGCTTGCATTGGGGAGTGATTCCAAAAGGAGTGGCTGAGGTGTCTTCCAGCCCAGCGTGGTGGAAGAGGTTCAGAGTAGCCCAGCTAGGTCTCGGTGTAGGGGCTCATGTCCTGTCTCTGCGGAGAAGGAGTGTATGGGACTGCGTGTCTCCAGGTGCCCAAAACCCAGTCTCAGGGCCTGGATGGTTTCTTTAGGGAACATCAGGTCGGGGGCCTAGGTTTTACCAATAGGTCATTTGAGGAGGATCTCCCAGTGTCTAGAGGACGTGGAGTGTCTGTAATCAGAGCTCCAGTAGTCCTGGTGTCTGGCGGTACCGCTCCAGTTGGGAGGGTGCGGAAGTCCAGAGGGAGTGGTGAGAGGGGGAGGTATTTCCCAGTGGAACCAGTAGGTCAGGGACCAGCCGGGAGGGCTGAGTCGCCACTGAGTGACCGTGGTGTCGCCACTTCTGTCCTGGGGGGTCTGCACGCACTGTCAGATGGACAGGAGGTCGTGAGATCAGCGCCAGGCAGACTGTCACACGACCCATTAGTTATGTGTCACCCTTGTTAAGTCCTGGTTCGCCAGGCATCTGACCAAAGGGTACGTCCCTCAGTTGGGGAGCCAGTAGTCGGTGTTTCCGGATCTGGACGTAAGGGCAGCTGTAGTCCTGAGGGCAGGGGAGGCTCATCTTAGGTGAAGAGACCCTGCTCTACAGTGGAAGGGGGTGCAGAGGGAGGGAGTCCTCGCCTCTGACCCCGTGGATCCCAGGTGGTAGACCAGTTGGTGGAGAGAGGTCCCGAACTGGTGGGAGAGTTGTGTTCTGGAGGGTGCTTCCCTGGGAGGGTGCGGAACCCCAGAAGTAGAGGTAGGGTGGGGCATTCTTGCCCGTGACCTCTGGTCAGCATGAGGGTGCGGACCCTAGGTTGAAGGATCAGTGGTAGTTTGGAACTACACTGAGAGGGAGAGTGGAGAATGGCTTGTATGCCAGGGGTTACTACCCCCCACTCTGGGTTTGGCAAGGACCAGTGGTATCTGGGTGGCCTAGGACCTGGTCCTGGCCGTGGACAACTAGGTAGTACCAGTGGGGTAGCCTAGTTAGGCCTGAGTTTTTTTTCGGTTGTTTTTTTTTCAGATGGAACCACGTTGATTCAGAATGGCGTAGAACCGGAGGGTGTCCCTGCAGTGCGGGCCTGCATCCGTGTTCTATCACCCCAAGCAGGGAAGACCATCACGGTGGTGATTGGTCTTCCCTGCGTTTTGGCTGGAAGGGGTTTGTGTTGGACTTGGCCCTTCTGGCAAGTTCACCCCTAGACCTTTTTGCATTATCCTAGCCGTTTTCCTGTGTTGTACTAGTGGTTTTAGGCCTCTAGGCACTTGCACACTGTGTCCCAGTGGAAAGAGTGTACACTCTGTGTATGGTTTAGTGAGACTGACCTGCCCTCCCATAGGAATGCATGGGGGATCTGAGTGACCGTGGTAGTTCCTGATGTGAGAGGAGTGCAGAGTCGAGTTTGGTATGTACAAACTCGTGAGAGTGAATGCTGCGCGATGATGTGTGCGGCGTTACTGTAGCTACTGTAGAAGTGCCACTTCTAGACGCTGGCATAAATGTGCAGTGACTGTCTGGCGTGTGATTGGCTGGTGAACCTGGCTCCAGGAGTCAGGAGGGGTTTGCCCCAGTGGTGGGTGGAGAGAGCTGCATGTTGATGAGTGGGAGGGGTACACCTGGGACCTGAATAGGGCTGGGCTTTCCCCACACAATGCAGGCTCCGCCCCCTGTGGTGCGACTGATGACCCTGGCCTGCTCTGTGAATAGGGAGAGGGCCTGAGCAAAACAAAGTGCTCAGGAACCAGTTGTATCTGGTTCGCCCCTTCCATGCACCTTTGAGAACAAAGGATTTGGTGTATAAAAGAGGGGCTGTGACCCCATGAAAATGTTCTTGCTCTGACTCGAATCTACCAGGGGCATGCTGCTGCTGGGGCCCAGGGGAAGGCTTGCCTCTCTGGGCCCTGCCCAGCCCCTGGATGCCAGAGGGACTTCCTGGACCTTTTCCTTTGCTGGGAGCTTGGTGCTCCATTTCTTTTCTCCAGGACTTCCTATTGCCCCTAGTACCTGGGGAGCGCTATCTTTCCTCCCCAGAAGGAGAAACATGTGGGCCTTGGCAGCGCTGGGCTGCATCTCCTTGGAGGGAATCCCCAGCATAGGGATTCCCCCACATCCTGTCCTTTTGCGGGTGCCCACCCTGCATGGCCATCTGTTGTATCTTAATCGCGGGAGCCCACCCCGCTTATTGACCGTCTACCGCGGGTGCCCACCCCGCTTCATCTTTACTTAAAACGCGGGTGCCCACCCCGCTTTGATGCCATGGTTACTTTTGATTTAATAGCGGGAGCCCACCCCGCGTTTCACCGCCGCGGCCCGAGCCGCATTCAAAAATTGCCGCTGATTCCGCGGCCCGCCTGGTTGTGGGCGGGGCCGCGGGACGGAAGCGGAAGTACGGCCATTTTCCGGCCGGCAGAGGTCCCGGAGCCTCGCAGGCTCCGCCTGCAAAGTCCCGGTCCCGAGATGGGGGACCGGGTGAAGCGTGGTGCGATGTGGCTGCCTCCTTCACATAGGGCGGGAGCCCACCCCGCCTCCGCGAGCCGATGGGGTAAAGTCCCGGGTCCCAGGAGGGGGCCCGGGTGAAGACGTCGCCGGTCCGAGTCCTGCCTCCGCCCCCCCACCCCAGCCGGTGAGTGGCCCTAGTAAATCCGGGTGGGGAGAAGCTGGGTCAGAGCGGCCCCGCATGGCAGCAGGCCGCTCCAACGGGACCGCATTGTTATTTTAAGAGCCCCGTGGCTCCCACATGGGGCGCAGTTGTCTCGAGCCACAGATGGCTCCAACGGTTGGGGCAGTGTTTATTTTAGAGCGCTAGTGCGCTCCAGCTTCGGGGGCATTTCCTTGGTGTTCTGAGCCCACGAGGCTCCAACGTTATTCGGGGGCATTTTCTTGTTGTTTGAGCCCAGCGAGGCTCCAAGGGGCCAGTCCTTTGTTTAGAGCCCAGAGGGGTGGCCAGAGCCTGCAAGGCTCCAGCGTTGGCCCCCTCATTGTTCTACAGCTGCCCAGCACTTTGTGGGCAGCTGCTCCGTTTAGGCTCCTGACACTGGGACACAGGGCGTCCTAGCCCCAACAAGGCCAGTTGGCCTATGGACAGTCACAGGTGGTGACTTATGTGAGTTTGGCGCAATTGTGTTTTCCTGCACCTCTGAATGTGTTTTTATGCGTCATGTGCCTTGTTTTTACACCGCTGAATGTATGTTATGCATCCGGTGCTTTCCTTCCCTACACCTCTGAATGTGTTGTGATGCATCATGTGTAATGTGCTTATACCCCTACAGGTATTGTAATACTTAGGTGGTTGTTTTTCTCCTAGTACAGGTGGTGCTAGTGAGGTCCTGGTTCCCTGCGCAATATTCTCCTAAGGTGGTTAGGTTTGCGTGGGTGGTACTTAACATTTACCAGTAGTTACTGGTTGTGTGCTATAGAGATTTACATTCTATGTTCTAAGTGATATTCTAAGTGCTAGTTCTAAAAGTGCTGATTCCTGACAGTGGTCCATGTGGCCCTGTCCCGTGTAAATAGTCCCTTGTAAAATTCTGCCCAGTGCCAGTTGGCACAGTGTAAATTGTGTGAATATTATCTAATGTGTTTGGTATAATACAAAGGCTATTTTTATATAATACCTTGTGTGGAGTTTCTTTTGTGGTGGGCCTTGGGTGTTGTTGCTGGGTGCGCGCGCAAACGCTTTACACATTGCCTCCGGGATAAGCCTGACTGCTCGTGCCAAGCTACCAAGGGGGTGAGCAGGGGTTATCTTTGGCGTGTAACTCCCCAGCCCTGACTAGAGTGGTGGTTTCTGCCTGGCTTTGGCGCAAGCCCTAGCCAACCAGAAATCGCATTTCTAACACATGTTGTATGTGGTTTGGTCACGTGTGCATTCCCACAGTTGTGTGTTGGTGGCTTTGGGGTGTGTGATGTGTTGATTTGGCACTTACCAACGAGCAGTCCCGTTCCATATGTGACATCCTAGAAGCGCTGGTTGATGATGGACTTTCAGAAGATGAAGGAATCATGCACACTGCCTGGGTAGTTGGCGACGACATTGGTGAAGAGTCCCCGTGGTCCACTATTGCCTGCACATTGATGGAATGCTGATGCTTTCTGTTGCGATAGTGGTGTGCAGTATCCACAGGGGGCACAAGTGGGACATGTGCACAGTTGATTGCCTCCTGCACGGCCGGGAATCTGGCTATGGCGTAGAAGCCTTGTTTTGTCTCCAGCTGTTCCTGCGCAGTGTTGGGGAAGTGAAGGTACTGGGGTATGAAGCTGAGGATGGCATCCAGAACAGGTGTGATGAACTTTTATAGGGCTGGCTGTGAGACCCCTCCGACTCTGGCAGTTGTTGGTTGGAAGGTACTGCTGTGTTGGGACCGTCAGCCTGTGGGTGATGTGGGTCATGATGCGGAGGATGGTTGTCCTTTTGAGCCTGTCATGGGCAATGACTTCCTCGGGCGTTAGGTCTGTGAGTGGTGCATTTTCAGTAGGTCCACTGTCTTACTCTGCGCTGCCTCTGTGGTGGTCTGGGTCCTGGGGGTGGTGGTGGTGGGTGTTGTGGCCCTGTTGGGGCTCCGAGCTGCATGAGTAGCTCTATGGCGTCTTTTGTTCTGCAGTCTGGCTGTGTGCGGGGCTCCGTTGCCTACTGCAGGTAGTCGTCCATCTTTATACCTGATTGAGGCAGGTGTTAAATACCTGCGGCTACCTCAGTTTATCGCCCGTTCTTGGTTTGCTTCGCAGATCTGGCAGTTCGTTGTGAAAGTGGTGTTGTGGTTCTTTCGTGTGTTTTTGCACGGGAACGCCTACTCTGCATCTCATTAGGGTTAGTTTTTGGTGTCCGCCGTGCTGATAAATTTTGGGGCAGTTAGCGCGGGAATACTGGCGATGTCTGCAGTTTGCACCAGCTTATGAATGGAGTGTTAGGTCTATCTCCACTTTTGATGCGTTAAGGTGGAGATACATCAGAGATGTCCTTTTGAATATCCCCCTTAGTGTTGGCCAAGTGACAAAATTAAAACTTCTCTCCTACAGTCAGCCAATGTGAGGAATGTCACGATATCACCTGAGGTCACGATTAGCATACCCGAAGTTCTATGTATAATCTACAGGGAATTAGCTACCATGAGTAGAAACATGGAGTTGTCTTGAGGAACACAATAGCCACTGCTCAGCCACTGCGTGGTTCCCATTCCATTTGCCATATGTCCTTCAGGTAGCAAAGAATGAAGCGTAATTTGCTAGTAGTTTGTAAGTAGCTGCTAGTTGCAGCGGATTGAACATAACCCTTAGTGGCAATGGCGACATTACTATTGTGGGAAAGGGCCACTTTTTCGTTCTCTCTTCTTACTTTACCATCTTTACATGAAGACATTTGAAGAATTTTAAAACCAAAATCCACATAGTTGGATAGTGTTTATACTATGCACATTGCCACCCAAGATTTGAGAAATATATGTCTCATGGGCTGTAAATCAGCACACCTTTTGCCTGACTTGCCTATTTGTGGGTCTGATCTCTGATTTGCATTGCCTTAATGGTGCGACTTCTATGTACCTCCCTTGCAAATGCCATTTATGGGCTGTGATTCTCAATGTATTTCCTATCTGAATTGGATTATTCCAGTTTTCCACCCAAAGATTAAAGGTACAACCCCAGAAAATCGACATTCATGACCACAGTTGTACATTTTGGAAATACAATGCATAATGTATTCCTTGTGTATGCATAGAGTGTGTTGCTGTACTTCCTTTCTGTCTTTTGAAAACGAGGCCCCACATATTTTCTTTAAACGAGAGGTTTTTTTTTCCAAATAGTTTTAATTGGTTTTAGCAAAACAGTACAAAGAAACAAAACCACAAAGGTTAAGCATTAGACAGTACAGGTAGAAGGTAGTTGTTAGGATGTTGCTGTTTGGTTGCTGTTTCTTGCAAATGATAAATATTTACAAGGCAGGTATGAAACATCTTAACTTGTATTATTCTCAAGTTCAATGATCTAGTATAAGTTGGTTACATGATATAGCCAATTAGTTCAGGTAATACCGAGACATTGGAACAAGCGATGCCAGTTATGGTTGTATGTAATGTATAATTTCTACCTTCGTATTGTTATACAAGAGATGTAGAGAATTAAACGCAACTAAAAAATAAAAAAGATGAAGAATAAAAAAAGCATTAATAAAAGAATAAGAAACAATAAAAGAATAAGAAACAAAGAAGAAGCAAATGCTTTTCTAGTTAGGTGGATGCTAATGATTCTAATCAATTACAGAAAGTGAAGAGGCAGATCCAGCCACAAAGGGTCCTAATTTGTGTTAAGGAAAGGCAGACCAGAAACAAGAATGGCTTTAAGACACACTCAGGGCCTCATTTATGGTGATTTGGAGTAGGGCAGGCAGCAAGTCACCTTGATGAGCTGCCCTACGTCAAAGTGAAAACAGGAAGGCACCTTATTTATGTGATACTGCGCATTTGTGTCCTTTCCCCCTGTGTCACAAAAAGTGATGCCGCAGCAGCGCAAGGGGGTTATAAATATACCCCTCAATCCCCCCTCGTAGTTCAATCAATTTATGTATTTTATAGTGCACGTGGCCGTAAGCATGATCTATGACATCGAACAAGCATTAGCAAAGCCAATCGGTCTCACCTTTGACACCTGTTTTTTTCCATGGCAGGTCTTCTTTTCCCAGATGTCCACCATGTGTGCATGCAGTTGTACGCAGGTGCAGCAGCTTTCTTAGAATGTTTTTATTTTTTTGGCTTCAAGAAAAATCATTCAAAGATTGCCACCATGCATGCGTTCAAATGCTGGTGACCATCTTAGAATTATTTTTCTTAAAACAAATAAAGCCTTTCAAGAAGTGCGTGCACACGCACCCACACACACACCAGTTTAATGGCCCTGATAAACAGGCAACAATTCCTTGGATGTGAGGGTTCTTCGTTTTTTGTTTTTCAGCAGCAAACCCAGCATCTGCAACTTGTTTCTGGAACAACAAAAAACGTGACTGTGTGGACACAACAAACGTGGCATCTGCTCAGCAAATCTCACAGCCTTTACTGCAAGACAGTTGCAGGCAGGGGCAGAGTTTGGTCAGTAAGATTGGGGGGGGGGGGATGAGTTTCAGATTTTCTGACAATCAGACTGGCATATAATGTTTCAATGCATTATAGGACAGGCAGGATGCACAGGAGGGGCCTAAGAGGCAGTGGAAAGGAAGAGGAATGTGGATTGGTAGGAGTACTAAGAGAAAAAACTCACTATTTTTTTTAAATTACCAATATTTGAGGACTTTCAAAACAGAGAGGAAGAGAGTGTGTGTGTGTGTGTGTGTTTTTGCCTGTGTGTATATAAACATCCATGATGAAATCCGACTGACATCGCACCATACCCAACTGAAATCACCTGTAGCCAACTGTTTATCAGAAAATGCATTTATTAGAGGGGAAGGGTGTACCACCCCACACACCTCCCTTGAAGCTACGCCCCTGGTTGCAGGGGCAGTTTCAATGAAGGCTTCACAGATTTCGCCCTCCCCCTCACAAGGTGGGGATCTCTAACTGTGTCTGACAGTTTTCTGCCAGGGAGAGGCTACAGACGCCTCTGCTGGGGTGTGCCGGTGCGCCACTTGGAAACATCTCAAAGGCTGATGTTCCCCTCTGCTGAGTGATGTGGTCAATTAGTTTTATGTACAAAACAGAAAATGTGACTTTAAAAAATAATAATAACAGTTTTTGTTAATACTTGTAGCAATATTTCTATTAATGACGACAACTTTAGTTTTGGGCACGGCTGTGATTCATAAGACCTACCATCAGATGAAGCACGAGTTCATAAAATGTCTGTGTGTTTGTGCGCGTGGGTGCGTGCGCGTGTCAGTGCACAAATGAGTACCGCGATTTCTGTTAACATTCGGGCAAATATTGAAGCTAGAACCGACACTCTCTGTTCTCTAAAAATGTGACCTAACCAGTAAAGTGAAACAGTGTGTATAAAAATCCACAAATAGGAGAAACAAAGTCATCATATGCTTACTTGTACTCGTTTGTAATGAGGTTACCGTGTACATTTAAGTTCTTCGGCGCTTGTAAAGTATACGTTTATTTCAATAAAACTTAATTTACAATACGTAGAAGTGGTTTCTGTTTGCGTTTACGAGTGAAACTAGATTTATTGATGTAGTAAATGATTTCACATGCCACGCAGGCACAGCACCGCTCCATCTTTGGCTGTGTGTACTACATACTGTCTTCTGCGCAATCTCTCAGCAGCTTCAGGGTTCTTCCTCAGACACCGGGGTTCTCACTTTCCTTTCTAAAGATAAAGCCTTCTAGTGTTTCCTTCCACCTGTTCCCCTCACTCTCTCTTTCAATAATGCTGTCCAGAGCCCTTATTGTGATTTCAGTTCCTCTTGTGTCTCTTACCCTGTGATGAGGATGTGTGTATGCTCCAAAACATGCTACTCAGGTTTTTTGCTTGACATGGCTTGTTTTACAACTCATAAAGAATGTGAAATAGTGAATAAATGAGGTCTTATTTATGTTTCCTCCACCAAAACCCCTTGACCCGCCCCCAGTGCTGCCTATCACAGTTTGGGAGGATGCTGTGCTCAGGATGTGGGGCGGGGCTAGGGTTGCCATCTCACACTATGTTCTTATTGACACTGTTCCAAGTCCTGGAATTTTATCAAATGCACCCTGGCTATTGCATTCTTGGTTTACTTCAATTGACAAAATTAGACTGGCAAAGCTGAAAGCAATTATATGCAGGTGAAAGCCCAGAGTTGAGCACAGTCTCATTGATGGCGTGAAGTGAGGGGGTCAAGGTAGGCAGAACTCTATCACTCAGTAGAGCCGGCCACATGGTGTATCATGCATGTCTGGTGCTTTTTAGGTCTGACTAAAAGCAGCTTTAGCTGCCTCAAGAGCATAGGCGATATGTACAGTACAAGGGGAACAAGCCAACTCCCCTCCACCAATTGGTTGTTTTAAGTGTCATTGATAAACTAACCAGCCTGCATTCATCAGCCAGTAATTGATGGCAACCGTCATTCTTGGCATACGGAGTTCTAGCTGTACACCATTACAGTCACACGGGGAAGGCTGGTCTCTTCTCCACCTGTGCTGTGCTGATGACTTTCAGCGCGGCTCGCTGCCCAGGATTTCCATGGACACTCCCTTAAGACAAAAATCTGTTTTCCAATATTATTCATTTGACAGAAATCTTTATCCCATAATTACAACATGAATGCTTAAATCTTAGGGCCCGTAAGTGCTCTCACCCTATTATACAAGAGGAAGCATATCGTGTTAGGCATTGGCAGATGTTTAGACCTTGGATAGATTGGAGGAATACTTATCATGATCATTGGCTATAAGATTTCTCCTAATTCGTAGACTGTTGGACTTCGAAGACTGTTTTACAAGTTGGGATTGGGTGGAGAAGAGTTTTCAGGGTTATAATGGGCTGTGGAGTCCCAGAGAGTCCAAATGCCTACCATTCATCACTACTAGGTGTCTGTTAGCCTTTTATGACTTTTCCTGGCCCTCTCAGTGCGCATCAAATAGACCTGAAGCAACAGGAAGACCCTGGTAATCCATGTGAATAGGGTCTTTGCTGGTGACTTCTGAATTCACATGCTCTGATTGCACTCTGAGTGGGACTGTAGCAGCAGCCTCAATGGCACTGTCTGACATTGGAACCACGTGGCCATCTCCTGGGTCATGAAATGGTCAATACTAGCTAATGCCTCCAGCCCTGCCTCCCTCACAATGAATGTCTGACAGAATATCGACGGACACAAGAATATCAATGTCAAAAATATCGAAGTCCTATCTACATAATGGTAAGTACAAAAATATCGGAAAAAATATATAATTGTCAAAAATATCGATGTTAAAAATATCGCTTTTTTAATGTTTTAATAATAATGTAAAATTAAATAAATAATAGATATAATTAAAAGAAACATAGTTAAAAATATTGAAACATGTTTAAAAATAATAACTGACACATACAGATGCCGATTCCGATCCTGTAAAACCCGGGTACGAATGGTCGTACGGAGCGTATTCTCCATACGACTAGTACCTGGGAAATCCTCCTTACAATCCAGCAAGTACGATTCCTACAGAAAAACCATTTCCGTACGATTCGTAAAAAACTACGTGCGGCGCAAAAATACCCACAATTCCAATCCGGGACATCGTGTACGTGACGTCCGGACGGAGTCAGGCAGCGTTTTATGGACCAGCAAGTACGATTCGTGCCTACATCACTCCGCACGGCTCATTTTTTACGGCAGCCAAAAACTCCCAGGAAATTGAGGACGACGCGAAGAAGGAGCACCGGTATGCGCCGGACAGCCATGGACCCCATCCTACGTGTCATCCCGGCCCTCCTAGTCTACGACCTGGTGCACCGAAACCGCCGGCCACGCCGCAGAAGGTCAGAACAACACCCAGGGGCAAAGGGGGGGGGGCGAGGGGCAGGAGACATAACCCCTACCCAATTTACAACAAATATATCCTGTACATACATTACCTCCAGGGTCTGGTCACTTCGGGGGGCGTGTCCACCAATCCCTGCATACCGCCACAACGGAAGTGGACGTCTATGCGTACCCATCACCACTACAATGGTGGGACGGACCGTACCCACGCTCTGAGGGCGTGGGTACGGTCCGTTCCACCATTGTAGTGGAGATGTAGGGGTATGCGTGGTACGGACCCTACCCACACCCTCAGCGCGTGGGTACAGTCCGTTCCACCATTGTAGTGGTGTTGTATGGGTATGCATGGTACGGACCGCACCCATGCCCTCAGAGCGTGGGTACGGTCCGTACCATGTGTACCCCTACATCACCACTACAATGGTGGTACGGACCGTACCCACGCCCGCAGAGCGTGGGTACAGTCCATACCACGCGTACCTGTACACCACCACTACAATGGTGGTACGGACCGTACCCATGCTCTGAGGGTGGGTACGGTCCGTACCACGCGTACCCCTACATCACTACTACAATGGTGGTACGGACCATACCCACGCTCTGAGGGCGTGGGTACGGTCCGTACCACGCGTACCCCTACATCCCCACTACAATGGTGGCACGGACCGTACCCACGCGCTGAGGGCGTGGGTAGGGTCCGTACCACGCGTACCCCTACATCACCACTACAATGGTGGCACAGACCGTACCCACGCGCTGAGGGTGTGGGTACCGTCCATACCCACGCATACCCCTACATCACCACTACAATGGTGGTACGGACCATACCCACGCGCTGAGGGCATGGGTACGGTCCGTACCACGCGTACCCCTACATCACCACTACAATGGTGGTACGGACCGTACCCACGCACTGAGTCTGTGGGTAGGGTCCGTACCACGCGTACCCCTACATCCCCACTACAATGGTGGCACGGACCATTCCCACGCGCTGAGGGCGTGGGTACGGTCCGTAACACGCGTACCCCTACATCCCCACTACAATGGTGGCACGGACTGTACCCACGCGCTGAGGGCGTGGGTAGGGTCCGTACCACGCGTACCCCTACATCATCACTACAATGGTGGCACGGACCGTACCCACGCACTGAGGGTGTGGGTACCGTCCGTACCACGCATACCCCTACATCACTACTACAATGGTGGTACGGACCATACCCACGCTCTGAGGGCGTGGGTACGGTCTGTACCACGCGTACCCCTACATCCCCACTACAATGGTGGCACGGACCGTACCCATGCGCTGAGGGCGTGGGTAGGGTCCATACCACGCGTACCCCTACATCACCACTACAATGGTGGCACGGACCATACCCACACGCTGAGGGTGTGGGTACCGTCTGTACCACGCATACCCCTACATCACCACTACAATGGTGGTACGGACCGCACCCACGCCCTCTGAGCATGGGTACGGTCCGTACCACGTGTACCCCTACATCACCACTACAATGGTGGTACGGACCGTACCCATGCCCGCAGAGCGTGGGTACAGTCCGTACCACGCGTACCTGTACACCACCACTACAATGGTGGTACGGACCGTACCCATGCTCTGAGGGTGGGTACGGTCCGTACCACGCGTACCCCTACATCACTACTACAATGGTGGTACGGACCATACCCACGCTCTGAGGGCGTGGGTACGGTCCGTACCACGCGTACCCCCTACATCCCCACTACAATGGTGGCACGGACTGTACCCACGCGCTGAGGGCGTGGGTAGGGTCCGTACCACGCGTACCCCTACATCATCACTACAATGGTGGCACGGACCGTACCCACGCGCTGAGGGTGTGGGTACCGTCCGTACCACGCATACCCCTACATCACCACTACAATGGTGGTACGGACCATACCCACGCGCTGAGGGCATGGGTACGGTCCGTACCACGCGTACCCCTACATCACCACTACAATGGTGGTACAGACTGTACCCACGCACTGAGTCTGTGGGTACGATCCGTACCACCATTGTAGTGGTGATGTAGGGGTACGCGTGGTACGGACCGTACCCACGCCCTCAGAGCGTGGCTACGGTCCATACCACCATAGTAGTGGTGACATAGGGGTACGCGTGGTACGGAATGTACCCATCCTATGAATGCGGGGTGCGGAACGCATCACCCGTACCCCTAGGGCACCAGTACATTTGTGATACACGGCGTACACACGCCACGAATGTTGGCTTAGGGCCTGGTGCAGCATATAACCAGTATATTGGGGGAGGGGTGTATGCCCAGGACAGCAGTGTACTGCACCAAGGGTGTGGGTGGGTGGGTGGTTGGCTGCCTAGGATTCCCAGCAGTGGACAAAGACATGTGAGGGTTGGGTGCAGAGGAATACCAGCAGTGGATAGAGACATGTGAGGGGTGTGTGCAGAGTACTCCCAGCAGTGGACAGAGACATGTGAGGGGTGGGTGCCTATCACTCCCAGCAGTGGACAGAGACATGTGAGGGGTGGGTGCCTATCACCCCCAGCAGTGGACAGAGACATGTGTGGGGTGGGTGCAGAGGACTCCCAGCAGTGGACAGACATGGGGGTGGGTGCAGAGGACTCCCAGCAGTGGACAGAGACATGGGGGTGGGTGCAGAGGACTCCCAGCAGTGGACAGAGACATGGGGGTGGGTGCCTATCACTCCCAGCAGTGGACAGACATGTGAGGGGTGGGTGCCTATCACTCCCAGCAGTGGACAGAGACATGAGGGGTGGGTGCCTATCACTCCCAGCAGTGGACAGAGACATGTGAGGGGTGGGTGCAGAGGACTCCCAGCAGTGGACAGAGACATGGGGGTGGGTGCAGAGGACTCCCAGCAGTGGACAGAGACATGGGGGTGGGGGCAGAGGACTCCCAGCAGTGGACAGAGACATGGGTGTGGGTGCCTATCACTCCTAGCAGTGGACAGAGACATGGGGGTGGGTGCCTATCACTCCCAGCAGTGGGCAGAGACATGTGAGGGGTGGGTGCCTATCACTCCCAGCGGTGGACAGAGACATGGGGGTGGGTGCTTATCACTCCCAGCAGTGGACAGAGACATGGGGGTGTGTACATCATTATCAGATGACCACAACTCCATGGGTGTATGTACGCATCCCTAATTTTTGACTATGTTGATAGTGCCATAACAACACATCACTGACAGCAGTGTCCCACTCCCATGAGGATGGATGTCTTTCCCCCACTGCATGTCACACCACATGTGGGTGTGAGGACAAATGACACATGCATACCCACCCCTGGCGGATGCAGTACAATACACACACAGAGATCATGCCACAAGACTGTATAGTCATGTCAAAGCCTACTAAACTAAGAGAGCCAAAGGGAACACACACTGTCACGCACATCCCAGGACTGATAGGAATGTACAGGTGCTGGGACAGCCACCAAGATGTTGTCTCTCATGGAAGTAATAGGGTGGAGTTCCCACAGACACAATGCCCACAATTGTGAGTCAGGTGCCCAAATACCCTGCAGAACAAGTACCATATGTGTACTAGGCTGGGATTACACACATGCATAGTGCGGAAAAGGGAGAATTTCTCCCTGAATGCATGGCAACATACTCAATACACAAATACAGTGACTAGCAAGGATGGCACAGACGATGCAGCCGGAGACATTGCTGAGCAGGCATGGCCATAGTTGAAGGGATCCTTCACCAACAAAGGGAATGTATACACAGGTCAGCACAACAATTGTGCAACTCTCTGCAGGGAAGATGTCAGGTGCCACGGAGGAAGGGACACTCCTTGGTACAATGTCTCAAAAAACAAATGACACACACGACCAAATATCCTTTGCAGAGACCTTGTGATGGCACGCAGATCCCATGGGCCACCTCATGACCATAAGACTCGAACCTTTGTCCGAAACATAACACATTACAACAACCCCAAATCCTGGAGCATCAGCACCAACATCAATACCTGAAATGCAATAGTGTTCAAAGTAAAAAGAAAATGCTTTAATCAGCATAAGATAATATATGTTTCAACAACACTATCTACAAAGGCCAATGGCCAGTCCAGAATAGAAGTCCTTGGGGGGACACATGGGCACGTGTCTCCCTTAGCTTGCCTGCACATTAGAACCCTCAGGTTCGTCGACTGGGGGGGGGGGGGGGCATCATGTGGGGAAGGACCAGGCACCACAGGGACAGGAGGTGTAAGGATAGGTGTGGTGGGTGCAGGGCTGGACGCCTCCACCACAGGAGGTGGGGCAGCGCCAAAGGTGGAGGTGAGATCGGCGCTGCACACTTCTGCCAGGGCGTCCAGAGTATCCCCCGCACCGGAAGAAATCACAGGCACAAAGGAGGGGGGGGTCAGAGGGATGGGGTGCAGCGCTACTGGGGGAGGGGGTGGACAGGGGGGGAATCAACTCCCCTACCCGGGGAGTACCTTGCCCATTTGCGGGCTGGTGACCCAGTGGGGCTGAGGCCCAGCACAGCCAAGTAGCTCTCCTTGTCTGACTGTGTGGCAGGGAAGCCAAGGGGAGTGCCTTTGGAGGGACTGGGTAGTGAGGCATGTGGACTCAGACTGTGGCTTTGTGTATGCCTGTGTGCCCCAGACCCAGTGGGTGTGCCTTTATCCCCCTGAGTGTGCGTGCCAGGAGGTGTGTGCTTGCCCTTACATGTTTGTGTGCTGCCTGTGTCTGGTGGGGTGCGTGCTTGGGAATGTCTGGGTGTGCATGGGACAGGCATGGGAGTGGGAAGTGTGGATGGTGCAGGGGTAGGGGGGACGAAGCGCTGCAGGAGACTCAATGCTGCCGTCAGTGAAGAGTCCATGGACCTCAGCAACATCCGTTGGTCAGACATCGTTGCTGACATGCCCTCCATGAACGACACCATCTGTGTCAGCAGTGTGGTGTGGCCATGGAGGACATTCAACATCAATGTCTGGCCAACCTGCAACTGCCGCTGAATGTCCACAGACTCTGCAGTGAGGGCAGCAGGGGTGACAGGGGCAGGGGGTGCGGTGCCTGGCACAAAGGAGACATGGTGGTGCCCTGCACGGACAGAAGGGACCGGAGCAACTGGGAGGGCGGTGATGGGAATGGAGGAGGCGGTGACAGATGTTGTGTTGCTGCCAGGTGTTGTAGCAGCCTCCGCCCCCTCGAGGAGTTCAGCCTCGGACCCGTCAGCATCGTAGTGGGTGTCGCCACCAGACAGGTCCTCCGCCTGACTCCCCTCGCCCTCCATGCCACTTGCTCCCGCAGACTCACCAGCAGTGGTGGCACCGGTGCTGGATCCCTCCTCCAGGTCCGTGCAGGTGTCTCCCTCGGTGTTCTCCGGTGATGCTGTGGGCAAGGTGAAGATACAGAAAATAATCAGCCACCTGTATACATCTGACACATGAGTCCATACAAAATAGGTCACAGTGCATATCAGGAAATGCATCATGAGTAACATCTAGATTACTCCGCACATATGTAAGCCCTGCACTCCCCAGTTGGTTGACCCACCGTGCCACTTGGAAACAAGGAAAAATAGGACACAACAGCAAATAACTTGATATCGAATTATACTGAGAAGCTAGTGTCTGGGAACAGTTGAGCACAGCAATACTATGAAGGCATGCCACCTCTTGTTTACTGTGAACAAAACAGTATTGGTGCACCCAAGGCTAAATAACAGACCGCAATGCTGAAGGTGTCCCCACAACCAGAGACCTGTGAGTACTTTGGAAACCCAAACGAAATACATTGTGATCCCTTGGGAATCACAACACTTTACACAATCTACATGTTTAGAATGCGTGAATGTGCCACTTTATGAACAGAACACACATGTGCCTGTATAAAAGAAGTCACACAAGGAGGGGCACACAAAACTACATTTACACAGTCATTGTATGAGCTGTCAGCCTTATTCAAATAAGCCACTGTTAGAAAGAAATGGGGTTTCAGTAAGTACATATACATGGGCCCACGGCGGTCTGGATGACTTGACACTCGTAAGTTGGTATTGGCAACAACCAAGGACTTACCCAAATGCCACCACACTGTGGGAACATGTATATGTATAATCTGAAAAAAAGTGTTATTCGAACTGTGCCTTTCTTTAAAATGTGCCAGCGTGTCCCTTGAACGTGTAAAGGGGGTTTCTTGTGCACTTCCGTGGGAGACATCTGTCCTGCAGGCACATCATTGTCCTTCACAACAAAACATCAAAGCCAAGCCATGCTGCAAGTCTGTTAATTTGAAACCTCACACTCCTATGTTGAGACTCAGCATCAGTCCCAACAAATATGGACCCCCAAATGACTGAACAGGACAGGGCACAGGCAAGGTACCAACACATGTCACAGACCACCCCCACACATGTTGTAGAATGCAATGTGCACTTGGATTAACTGGCAGCCTAGATGACCATGTGCAATAGTGTTTACACACAGACCAGGGAACACATGTCAAGGAGGGAAAGAGAGGAAGAACAGTACCGGTTGACTTGGGGGAAAAGGATATGCACTGCACATATAAACCCTGGCAGTGTATCCAGGCGACTGAGCACTTCCAAAAGCTGGTGACACACAACAAACACACATGTACCTACCCCCTTCCTGCTGCTGCATCTCCTGTAACCGCCTATCCATGTCAGGGAAGACCACCGCCAGGACACGCTTCATCTGGTGGGTGAGGCATCAGCAGGCCCCGGGCGATCCCCCGGGTCCAGCACCGGATGTCCTGCCACCGTTTTCTTACTTGGGCTAGGCCCCGACTGCGACCCTCCACCGATCTCACGGCCCTGACGGCCTGCTTCCAGATATCCCCCCTTCGCGTAGGCAGTTACCTGTGAGGATGACAAAGTGAGACAACATCCCTACACCTGCTCCATGTCAGAGAGACACACATTTGAACATCTTTGATATGTTGAACAGGGCATAGGATGCTGCCAAGGAACAGCATCTTAGTCATATGGACATTGGCCTCTGTGGAAGCCCCAATCCACTACATAGCACATAAAGTACATAGGTGGCATGAGGGGTGTGACACACTCCATGAACATGGCACACACTGTGCATCACAAGCAACACCAGGCTGATGGACAGCACCTCCAAGCAGTTACATGCCCCAGGCCACTGCCGCAACCTCAGCATAGTACACAGACACACACAGGCACAGATCAATCACATGCCATTGGCAACAGCGGATACAAACCTCACTCTGCACATGTGCCACTTGCCTGTGGAGTGTCACAGGTGTGGGGCTAGCTCAGCTGGGTAGAGCTGTTGCCTCCTCCATGCAGCTCTGGTGCAACACTTCACATAGACACTCACCCACATGACAAGGAACATTCACACACATCAATGTCCAGGGGACGTACACATCACTTGGACGCTCTCACCACAGCTCCACTCAACTCATACACATCTGTGGGTACAGTCACCTGTCACACCGGGGGGACCACTGAATCACCTCAGGACTATAGACAAAAAATGCCACAAAGGATTAGCCAGGCTGAATGTGTCATGCACTATGCAGTGAATGTCACAGTAAGCACAATGCAAGTGAGGAGTGCACACATGAACTACATCATGCTCTGCATGGGAGACATGAGCCATTCCCCCCCTGGTACCCACTCTAAACAACATTGCATGTCTGTCACACCTGGACACAATGCCAGAAGTGACAGTCACAAAAAAGGTTCACAGTCAAAGCTAGTGGAGTCAGCACTCACCTGCTCCCCTGGTCTCCCATACAGGCTGGGGTACTGTGGGAGGATGACATCCAGCAATGCCTCATTCTCCTCCTGGGTGAATGGCTGGGCCCTCTCCACAGACCTTGACATGGTGCCAGAGGAAGCACAGAGAGCAGCAGTGTTGTCGACAGGAAAGTTGTGCAGGCAAGTGCCCTCTCATGGGTTCTGGCTGATTTATATCTGTCTTGCTGAGGGGCATTCATTTGGAGGAGTACATAGTGATTGGTCAGATTCATTCGCATCTTACGTTTACTCCAATCCCTTTCCACATACACCAGTGACAGCATTTGCATCGTTCAAAATTTGAGCATCATGTCAAGTCAGCAACCACTTTGCAACATTGTATTTTGTGGCCAACTGACTTTTCCAGGCCACCTGATGGAAAATTTGAACTGAAAACTCTGTATCCATGACAACCAGCATGCATTTAGTGCCTAATACTTGTCCCTTATGTGTCCCCTATATAATTTTCAAATCCACACACAGGTACGGTGCGTTTCACACGTACCCCTATGGCACCAGTTGCACAGTGCCTTTGACACGTACGTGTAGGCACTGATAGTACACGTACCCATACGTGTACTACCATTGCGGACACGTATGTGGAGGCACTGGTAGTACACATACCCGTACGTGTACTAACAGTGCCTACATGTACGTGTAGGCACTGGTAGTACACGTACCCGTACATGTACTACCAGTGCCTACACATACGTGTCCGCAATGGTAGTACATGTATGGGTACGTGTACTACCAGTGCCTACCCGTACGTGTACTACCAGTGCCAACCCGTACGTGTCCGCAATGGTACCAGTGCCTACACGTACGTGTACTACCACTGGTAGTACACGTACATGTAGGCACTGGTAGTACACGTACCCGTACGTGTACTACCATTGCGGACACGTACGGGTAGGCACTGGTAGTACACGTACGGGTAGGCACTGGTAGTACACATACGTGTAGGCACTGGTAGTACACGTACGTGTGTACGGTCCGTACCACGAGTGCTCCTACGGCCACACAACTCTAGTGATACGGACCGTACACACGCCCTCAGAGCGTGTGTGCGGTGCGTTTCACACGCTTACACTGTTGAGAGGATGTGCACACGAAAGGAATGGAGGTCTCAGACTCGCAGAAGGATGTACATCAAGTCATTGTCATTGCTGTCCTGCATGTGCAGGGCCTAGGTGTGTCAGGCAGTGATATTGCACATGTCTCCTCATGTATTTGCACAATTGATGTGTGATGTGTGATGACCTGTGTACACATGTCATGTGTGATGGGGCACTATGTGGCACACTTTGCACATGTGTGCATGTAGTACAAACGTGTCAAGCACAGCATCACTGGTATGGCACAGTCACCATCACCCACAACTGTCCCCTGATGCCAGGGACAGGGACACTAACAACTGACATTTAACAACCAGCGTGCAACGATGTGACTATGTCATGGGTGTGTCATGTGTTCCCATGAGATTTCTGTTGGTGTCCCGTCAACTGCATCTGCTGTTGCTGCATCCAACATGTGTCTGTGTCTAGATGGGCATGGCACACATCTACGCACACCATGCCACATGTGGATTTCCACGTAACGTGTGTCTGTATGCATCGAACTTGATATTTTGACATGAGGACATATCTGCGTCGCCTCAATGTCTATGTTTTCTGTTTTCACGTGTACCCCTTCATCGCAATGTGTGTGATCTGTACATTTGACATTCCATGTGATCTGTGCATCTAGCTTGCCGTCAGCTGTCTGTATGACATGACATCCTTAAAATGCTGAGATGTGGATGTATGTCACTCTTGTGATTTCTCTGGCTATTCACTGACACTGGCCGACAGCTCGTTTCAGGGCATGTCATGTACACTTGCCAATCAATGGATGTAGCTGGCTTTTCGTAGGAGTATCACCTCGCTGGCATACGTGTCCTGGATGTATTGCACAGACCAGACTCTGTATTTAGCAGATGTGTATTAGCAGTTGAGCATGTGCTCAGTTCATTGACATTGATGTTGTTATGTTCTCACTCTTCGTTATTTATTCCCAATTTCTGCAGGGCACCGCCTGTCCCCAGACCAATGCCAGACTTGGGTGCCATGAGGGAACGTGACTGCATACGCCGTTACAGATTCACCCAACAGTTGATTGAGGACCTGACAAACAGGCTGGCACCACACCTCCAACCGCGACACAGTTATCCTACTGCGCTGACCACCCAAGATGAAGGTGATGACAGCCCTACATTTTTTTGCCACTGGTACGTTTTAATTCACCATAGCTGATCTTGGTGGCATGTCCCAGACAATGTTCAGCCGTGTCCTGCATGATGTTTTGGCAGTCATGTTGGAGCACCTGGATGAATTCATCCATTTTCCGACTCCTGAGGAGTTGACAGGTGTCAAGGGTGATTTCTATGCCCTGGGAGGGATGCCCCATGTCATTGGGTCCATTGATGGGACACATGTGGCTTTTGTACCACCACAGGCACAGGACATCGCCTATTGCAACCGTAAACATTACCACTCTATAAATGCCCTTGTGGTGTGTCTTGCTAACATGCTGATTTCCCATGTCTGTGCACGTTTTCCAGGGTCAGCACACAATGCCTACATCATGAGGCGTAGCAGGGTGCCACAAATGATGCTGCGGCTGCACAACGAACGAGCATGTCTTGTTGGTGGGTATACTCTGTTTGTCCTGTGTTTTGCGGTATCTTTGTATCTTACGGCATCTCCTGACCCACTTTTTTACATGATGTTTCCATGTAGGGGACTCTGGCTATCCCAACATGCCATGGCTGATAAAGCCTTTCCGCAACCCAAGATCAGCTGCAGATCACCGTTACAATGATGCACACGGGCAGACCAGGCAAGTGATTGAGAGGACGTTTGGCCTCCTGAAGAGCCGATTCCGGTGCCTTCACAAGACAGGCGGGTCCCTCCCATATGCACCGGTGAAGGTCTGCAAAATCTTCCTCGTGTGCTGCATGCTGCACAACATGGCAGTGGAGAAGGCAGTGCCACTCATCCTGGAGCAGCATGAGCAGGAACATCCACCCGTGGAGGATGAAGGGCTTGGTCACGAGGCAAGTGAGGAGGAGGATATCCGGAGTCAGCTCATACGCAACTTCTTCTCATAATGGTGAGTCACTGGGTCTGACTGTGCACGCTTGGAGCCTTGTGTGGCATGTGTTGCAATGTGTGTGTCCAGCTGACTGTATGCTAAGTGACTTAGATGTGTGTTCTGATGTGTCACTCGAGTGATGATGTAATTCCACTCATTTTAGCTGTGACCCTAATTTTTCTAATCGCATGGTGACAACATTATTCCTGTAGAGTAAATGACCATGTATGCGGATAACGATCTTTTAGCTGACTGCTTGTGTGTCTGTCATCCACAGGTTCTTGCGCATGTTGTCTGGTCGTGTCATCGTTGGCCTCCTGCTATTCCTCATGAGTATTGCAGCGTATGCTGAATCAGCGTTCCATGCACGGACATGTGGAAAAGTCAGTTTGGGTGAGGATTGCAGCAAGGCATTTTGGGGTTGTTAGGTGTTTGGAATGTGTGGGGACTGCTCCTGTGCATGTTGGGTTACCATGCACACATGTCGACTCACCATGGGGCACATGACATGTAGCATGACTCCCATGAATTGATAGTCAACCTTCGTGACAGTCATCTCTAATGGTTTGTGGATTCTGATAAAGGCATCAATATGTGTATAACTTCCCTCAGAAACATACGGGATGCTACGGGTGGACATGGTGTGGAACATCCCCATAACAGGCTCAATGGGGAATTGCAGCCTCTCCGTGTGCAGAAGGGGGTGTTTGGCTCATCCCCTTAACTTGTGTGCCAGGCCATTTGGATATACTACATCTGTGTTGTGAAGGGTGTGTCCAGTGTAGGTCCCACATGTTCAGCCAAATGACCTGTGTGTCTGTTCATATTGATGCTTTTCCCTTAGTGTGAGCCTGAGTAATAAAGGGGTTCCTCACCCTCCAAGGTGCCTCATCTCTGTCAATGCAGGTCTCTTGCCACTTTGCATGCGTCATCTCTGGCATAGTTGTAAAAGATTGTGCATATGAGTCTATGTGTAGTTTGGCTACATGCATGCAGGTCTTCATGGGTTAGAATCTCGATTGTGCCTGAATTCCATGGTTGTGTATGTATTTGGGCATGTTGGTCCCCACGACGGGCCATCAACGCCTGCTGAGGATGTCTCCCCTGTACGCAGCTCGGCCTTCTGTTTCCTGATCCTGTGTCAGTCATCTTTGGTGATTGTGCATCCATTTTCTCTGGGTGTTCCATGGGTAACCGGACACTCCTTCCTTTACATACGCCTGTTGCAGTTGTCCTTTCTGACATCCTTGTCTTTGTGTGCTACTTTTGGCATAGTTTCAAGGACATGCCGCCTGCTGCTGCGGCCCCTGCAGCAAGGGCCCACAAAGTGGCGGGATTCTGCAACACACACACCTCAAAGATGCTCCTCCCTGCCTACCTCCACCCATTCATTTGGCTGTCATCATCTTGTCTGTGCCACTGTTGGGTACACGCAGTGCCAAAGGCAGGACCGTCAGCACATGCAACGTACACATTGCACCACCCTCATGTCCTTGCATGACCCACATCACACTACAGTCTGATGTTGTAGCCACCCTCCAAGCAATGTCTATCCGAAACTCAACCGCCTGCTCTCAGGCATACCCTAAGCGCACACATGACACCTTTGCATGCTGAGTGTGCAACTCCAACTGCCTACACAGCGCTGCCTCGCCTTCCAGGCCCTGTCAAACCAACCAGATCATGTCCCTTCTGCTCCACACCGGCTCCGTCCACCAGCAAGGCCATGGGAGTGGGACTCAAGCCTTCAGCATGTGGTATAGTGGCGTCATCTGGCACATGGCCCAGGGATCATCTCTCAGCGTGTCAATCGTCAATGTGTCCAGGACCCCCTCTCCACCATCACATGCGCACACAACATCCTCATCCTGTCGTATGCCATTGACACCCAGGTGCTCCTCACCCTCACCAAAGACCCAGCCATTGCCAGTTCCAACATTCAAGAAGGCATGAGGTCCGTGGATGAATGGCTGAACATCAGCCACCTGAGGCTGGACTTGTACAGGACTGAGGTAAGCATCTGAGGATTGTCCCCTTACAGCTGGCTCAACTCCTTGTGTCCCACCCGCAGGGGCCCTACACAAGCACCCAGTGGCCACGCACACAAGATGGTGTGCATCATGGATTTGTCACTCACATTTGCCATGCAAATCACCAGCATCTGTACCTCATGCTGCAACATCCTCTGCATGATGCACATGATCCTCAGATAGATCCACTCCAAGGAAAGACAGACCATCCCCCAGGTCCATGACACCAGCCGTGTCAACTACTGCCCCGCCCTCTACGGAGCAAGTACATCCTAACTCACGGGAAACTTGTCCACATCCAGGGTGCATCTGCACAACTCAGCTTCAACATCCCGCACCCCATCAACATCACCGTCCACCTGAGATAGCTGCAAGGGATCACTGTGTGCTGCAGGATGACCTTCACACTCCTCACACACACTCAGGAGGCAGTCAACAACCCCAGACCCCAAAACCAACCTTGTACGTCTGTCATCCAAGACCCCGTTGGCCCAACTCAATGCATCCGAACTTGGCCTGGCCACCATTCTTCACATCCACAACACTCCAGCATGAAGGAGATGGTTCTCCCACCTGGCCAAACATACCTGGGACTCACTCCCCGGGAACCTCCAGATGAGCCATGACCTCTAGGCCTTCATCATCCTCTTCCTGATTGGTGTGTCCGCACAGTATTTCAAGCCCCCCCTCAGCAGCTTGAGGCCATCACGGGTGAGTATTGGGCTCCCAGGCTGTATTGGATGATACATTGTGACCCATGTGTGTCCTGTACCGGACTCAGATCCCCGGGTATGGATGGCTGAAGTTAGTTCAACACTTAGGCATAATTTGACATTAACACGTGTGTTGTGGACTAATGCAAAATGACTGCAACATCTCATGAAAAAAAATAGTTTTATTCTCGGTGGGGTGCGTGTTTTGGTAGATAAAATAAGGTGCTCTACCGGGTGCATAGAGTCCAAAGTTCACAGGGGGAGATGCTATCCTTGGCATTTGAAGTCATCAGAGTCCAGACCAGTGTTGGTCATCATATGTCAGACTGTGACCAGCAAGTCCATGTGGCAGAGAATGTCAGTGAATGATGTGCTGCTGTTGCGCATGAAGGCCAGGTGCCGGGCCAGGTGACCTGGGAGATGTGGATGGTCCGCTGCCTCTCACGGTCTTTTCCGTGGATTACCCACCTTCCTCCGGGGACCCTCAGATGCAGGCCTTGAACATGTTTGGGAAGCTCCGTCAGACGAATCCTCCTCCTCCTCCCTCCTGTCACAGGGAAGGTTGCCCATCTTGTCGGCGATCCGATGGAGTGAATGGCTTATGTCCCTCTGCACCGCCACAAGCTCAGCCAGTCTTGCCTCCATCCGTCCTTGGTGTTGTTGTTGACTGGCGTGTTGCTCGGCCTGCTGATTCTTAATGTCTGTGAGGGTCGCCACTACCTGACTGATAGCCCTGGTGTCACGCCGGTATGCCTCCATGATGTTGCGGACGTGTGACATACCGGTCCCTTCAGCATCCTCCCTCTCCATGTCCAAGCAGGTCAACGCCGTCTCCTCCTCCTGCTACGACACCCTGCGCACGCTCCGCCGGATCTACTGGTGGATCCCGACCAAAACAAGTAGAACAGTGACACAGGCCCTCGTCAGCAGCTGACTGGACTACGGCAATGCACTCTACGCAGGACTCTCATCCAAACACCAACGACGGATACAGCGCTTCCGAAAAGCCTCCGCACGACTGATCGTCAACGCCCCCCGCCACAGCCACATCACCCCCCTCCTGAGTGACCTGCACTGGCTCCACATCGACAAGAGGATCACCTTCAAGCTCCTCACCCACGCACACAAGGCACTCCACAAAGCCGGACAAGCCTACCTGAACATCAGACTCAGCTTCTACACCCCCACCCGCCAGCTCCGCTCCGGCAGACTCGCCCTCGCAGCTATCCCCCGCATCCAACGTACGACCGCCTGCGGGAGATCCTTCTCCTACCTCGCCGCCAAGACCTGGAACACCCTCCCAACCCACCTACGACTGACCCAAGACCTACTTGCCTTCAGATGACTCCTCAGGACCTGGCGCTTCGAGCAGTAGTGGAACCCCCCCCTCAGCGCCTTGAGACCCTCACAGGTAAGTAGCGCGCCTTACAAGTACCCTGATCGATTGTTGATTGATTGACGGTGCCTGCTGGTGGGTGTAGTGTGATTTGGCAGTGGGTCTCCCAGGTGATGTATCTGTCCCCCCATGGAGCATGCTGCCATGTCAGTGAGTGTGAGTTCCTGTCCTAGATATCTGGTTGTGTTTGTGTTAGATTTTGCAGTAGTCACAGGAGGACCTGGTGCTGCCTACAGCAGGGCCAAGTGTCAGCTACCTTGTCAGTATACTTTGCCAGTCCCTGCGCATTGCGCATGGTGCATGGGTATGTACCTGGGCCATATGGGCTGAGGGCAATGGTGTCTGTTTCTGAGTTGTACAATATGTTTAGTGATCCCCACCCTCCCAGCATCCCGGACATCCAGTCTTGGGTTTGTTGTTTGTGCAGCCTGGGACATGGCATGGCCTTGCTTTGTGAATGGGGCACATGTTAGTGGCATGAGCGTTGTTTTTGAGTGTAGTTGTGTCCGGTGAGGGCTTGGGGGTAGGTGAGTGCATTTGTTGTAGTTGGGGTATGGATGCCATTACCCCCATGTTACATAAGTTGTTTGTGTACTCACCAGACTCGGCAACTCCTTTGACTCCGTGTACTCCCATCGGCGGAAGCAGGGCCATCACCTTCTCCTCCCAGGGATGGTAATGTACCGGTCTGCGGGGCAGCCCACCCCCTGTGATGTTACTCTGGGCGTAGTCCTCGTTCATTTTGCGCTTGACTGCCCTCCGCAGATCGTACCACCTGGCTTGGCATTCATTCCTGGTCCTTCTGATGGGCGCAACAGCATTCACCCGATCGACGATCCTCTGCCACAGGCGTGATTTTTCGGCTATGCTGATCTGTCTGACCAATGTTACAAAGAGCTGTGGCTCGACTCTGATGACTTCGTTGACAAGGATGTCCAGCTCCTCCCTTGTGAACTTTGGATTCTTGTCTGTGGGCATGGTGTGGGGTGTGGGTGTGGCTGGTTGTGGGTGTGTGGGTGTGAATGTGTAGGTGTGTGTGTGAATGTGTAGAGGGGGTATGTGTGAAGGAGGTTGTGTGATGGTGTGTAAGTTAAGGTGTATGGGTGCAGTTGTTTGTGTGTGGTGTCTGTCAGCAGTGGGTCTGTTGCAAGGCTCATGGTTTGTGAGTGTGGGCCCTTTTTATTGGTCCATTTGCGGGTGTGGCTGGATTTGAAATTTTGGTGGGTGTGTTATAAGAGGTGGTTGTGAGTTTGGGCTTCTGTTTGCCTGTTTGGATTTGCCAGGTCAGTCTTTTAGATGTTTTTGGTACTGTAGATGTGTTTTGTGGTGTTGTGCGATTCGAATTGACCCTCCTTGTGCTGTTTTGCAGTGTCCTGGTTCTGTACCAGTCGTTTTAGCATATGTAAGGTGCGTACATACGCAATGTTGTTGTACAGTGCTCACATATGCAATGTTGTTGTACGGTTCGTACATACGCGATGCTGCGGTTTGGTGGTGGGGTACGGTGCGTCCAAGTACGGGGCTGGGGTACGGTGGTGGGGTACGGTGCGTACAAGTAAGGTGGTGGGGGATGGGGCTGGGGTAGGGTGCTGGGGTAGGGTGCTGGGGTACGGCGCTGGGGTACGGTGCGTCCAAGTACGGGGCTGGGGTATGGTGCTGGGGTACGGTGCGTACAAGTAAGGGGCTGGGGTACAGGGCTGGGGTAGGGCGCTGGGGTACGGTGCGTCCAAGTACGGGGCTGGGGTACGGTGGTGGGGTACGGTGCGTACAAGTAAGGTGCAGGGGTAGGGTGCTGGGGTAGGGTGCTGGGGTAGGGTGCTGGGGTACGGCGTTGGGGTACGGTGCGTCCAAGTACGGGGCTGGGGTATGGTGCTGGGGTACGGTGCGTACAAGTACGGGGCTGGGGTACAGGGCTGGGGTAGGGCGCTGGGGTACGGTGCGTCCAAGTACGGGGCTGGGGTACGGAGGTGATGTACGGTGCATACAAGTAAGGGGCTGTGGTACGGGGGTGGGGTACGGTGCATCCAAGTAGGGGCATGGGGTACGGCGCTGGCATACGGTGCGTCCAAGTATGGGGCTGGGGTACGGTGGTGGGGTACGGTGCGTCCAAGTATGGGGCTGGGGTACGGTGGTGGGGTACGGTGCGTCCAAGTATGGGGCTGGGGTACGGTGTTGGGGTACGGTGCTGGGGTACACAGAGCTCTTCATCTCCTCTCCTTGGCAGGGGTTCTGCTTGATCCAGAAGTGTTCTAAAATCCTGGGGTTAGAGCCCCAATACTAATACTACTTTTTCCTTTGAAGTCTTTGTTCAGAAAATCTCTCTTGCTCAGTTAAACCAGTTCTGTCCAGCCACACTACAGGGGGTAAAGACAGCATTGTGTAGGACAGCTGCAGCATATTCAGGTGTTAGTGAAAACTCCTCCCACCACTCTAGCCCAGGATGGCTCATCAGCATATGCAGGGCACAACTCAGCTCCCTTGGTGTGAGTGTCTGGAGTGAATGCACAAACAGGCCCTGTCAGTCTAAAACCAGACAGTAAGTCCACAATCAGGTAGAGGCACACAGGATGGTTAAACAAGAAGATGCCCACGTTCTAAAAGTGGCATTTTCAAACACACAATTTAAAAACCACATTTGCTAAAAGGTGTGTTATTAAATTCTGAGTCCAGAGAGCCCAAACTCTAAATCTCTAGCTGTTCCCAATTGCAGGCCCACAAGTAGCATTTGATGTTCGGGCCATGGGCACACAAAGTGCACTTTAGTAGGGACTTACCAGTAAATCAAATATACCAATCTTGGATAACCAATCAGAATTACAATTTACACAGGGGGCACTTGCACATTAGCAATGATCAGCAGTGGCAAGGTGCCCAAAGCATCTAAACCAGCAAAAATGAAATCCAACACACAGTCAAAATCACAGGAGGTAGAGGCAAAAAGACCATAGGTCTAACACTTCTTTCATATTCTATTTGATTCACTCTGTCCTCTGGTGCCCTACTGCATCTGTCATTACTCACTCATTGGGCGGGTGCCTCTCTCCACTCTCTTTTCCTTATTAAGGGGCCGATTCCGATCCGGGTCGGAAAGCACTCCGACCGAGTCGGATCTGGAGTGTTTTCTGACCGAGCCGGACCCCTACAGTCCGAATCAGCGAATATGATGTGCTCGTATGCTGTCGGACTCGGTTCGGTCGGACTCCCATAGAAGTCCATGGGAGCCAGTTGTGCGACGCATACATGAGCTCCCATTGACTGAATGGGTACGTCTCGCACAAGGGCACCCCCTACAGTGAGTACGCATCAGTGCCATCCGCGCCGTACATGCCTGTGTGGGGGAGACCCATGTGTCTCCCCCTGTGTGCGATTTGTATGGCTGCGGGTGTCAGGGGGGGTCCGACGCAGACCCCCGAAATCCAACTCCGGGAGCTTTTGCGAGCCGGACACTCCGGCTCGCACAGGCTATCCAACGCGTGCATCGTACTGGCTCGGTCGTGAAACGCATCCATTGCACGCCACGGTTAGCTTACGACCGAGACTTACGAAGCGGTTCGGACCCGGAAACGACTCGGTTGGTGAATTTCATGTAGCTCGCATCGTACTGGATTGCTCGTACAGCTGTACGAGTCGGGCGGAAAACATGCGTACGGCTCGTAGTTTTTCCGTCCGGATCGCATTCGGTGCCCTTCCGACCCGGATCGGAATCGGCCCCTTAGTGTCCCTTTTGCACCATGTGCCTTGTCTCCACTCAACTCTTTCATTCGTGGTGTGCCCTGCTTACTAGCTGAGACTGAGAGCCATTCTCTAACTCATCCCCTGTCTAGTGTCCTGATTCAACAAATGTGTGGTTTGATTCTTTCTCTCATCCATGTTGTGCTCTGCTCCCCTTGTTCATTCTTCAACCTCTGCTGACCTGTGAGATCCTGGAAAAGAGCATACCTTTGTTGTTTAGGGGCCCTCCGCAACTATTTTACCTCATGGGTTTTGTGCTGCGTACCTCACCTTCAAGTTGCTGAAGATTGCTATAACATTGAAAATCCTTCAAACATTTTCAAAACATCCACATATTAGGATCGACGTATGATAAATAAAAGTAACTGACTGTGCCTTCACGCCTTCTGTCTTGGATGACATGCTATAAGGGAAAATGTGAGTGAATGGGAATGATTAAAAGGGCTATGCTAGATAGGCTGCTTTTCCAGCAGGGAGGTAAGAGCTGGTTATACACACCCCTAGGATGGCTTACTTTCCCTAAACAATCCCCCTTGCATCTGGGCATACCTTCCCTAATCCTAGGTCTGGTAGAGGGAGAAAGGGCAGAGTGGAAACTAACACTGAGGCCATCCCCTCTTCCTTTAAAGACCATGGTTTACGACTCCTCCCCCTGCCCTGGCATTCCTGTATAGCAGCACACTGCCCTCCCAGCAGAGCTGGCTAACCCCAGGGGCGCTTTATCACCTCTTCAAAGCAGCCAGGCTAATCCACTCAACTCTGACCAATCAGGACAGACCACTAGAAAGCTGAATTTGGATCTACAACCAAGAAAGTCTTATAACTTCTGGTCTGTGCATTTTAGGAGAAATTCAATAATATGATTCTGTTGGATTTATTAATACAATTCTGGGAAGTCTTTGAATGACATTTCTAGCCTTTTCCTAGAGTTATTAGTTACTAACCTCTTGTCATGTTAACATATGTGGCCTGGGATTTGCAATAGGGAAAATGACTTGGGCCATTTTTCCAGCACTAGGGCGTACATAAATATATTTTATAAGTACTTCACTGATTCCTACTGGACCACCACCCCATGTGCAACTAGGGGACACTTTAGGGGTTCTGAATCTGTAGAAATGTTGCAGATCCTCCCTCCACAGTGCTCCTAGCATCAAAGTAGAATTTGAGCAACACTTTACCACAATGTTGTGAGTGAAATGTGAAATTTCACTTCAACCAGGGCATATTAAACTAATTTTACAAGGGTGTACCTTATAAATATCTGACCCCCCCCCCCCCACCCCTGGGACCGCTAGGGGAGACCCTGGGGGTTCCTAATATGCCAACACATTATAGGGTATCCATTTTAACTGCCCCAAACCCCAAAGTCAAGTTTGGGCACAATTTACTTTTTAAAGCAGTCCTGGCACCCAGGGTTGCTTTTAAACCGACCTCAAGCTTCAGCAGTGCACACATGCAAGTGCAAAAAGAGCTGCTGGCCTCTTAACTGCCATGCACCAGGGTACTAGGGACTTCTAGGTAGTTTCAACCCCCCTGCCCTATTATATACTAGGGGCTTATAGGGTAGGTCATGGCAATCACAGGGGTACCCCACCATACCACATGTACCCTAGTGTATGTAGGCGTTTTAACTGTGTTCTAATGTGTCTCTTTCAGCATAGCACTGGCCCTGGTTAGGCAGAGCCCAGGGTCAGTCAGAGTCAGTTGCCACCAGTATCTGTCAGCAAAAGGTTGGGGGTGCCCAGGGCACAGGATGACTTTGCAACAAACACCTACTGTAAAATATTCAGGGCATCTCCTAGAAACAGATCGTCGCCCACTGTGTTCTGAAAAGTTTCAGCTCTCCATCCATCATCTCCTTGTGTTTGATTTGTTCGCTCTAAGCTGGCAGCGTATTTTCAGACGTGGGCACCTTCCTCACTTTGCCATTGGATTCAAGCTAGCCTGGCTGATGAGGGGTGTTACACCCAAACCAGTCCCAGGATGCTTGTTGCCGGTTCAGAAAAGATCTGGCTTGGCAGTTCGGGCTGGACCGTTCCCATGAGGCACAGGGTCAAGACTGATTTGCATATAGTTGGGTCTGAACAGAGGTGGCGAAGTGAGCTAAAGAACGATGATGGATTCAACCCAGATCTGTGACTGGGGGTGAGTATCTGAAAAGTTTCAGCGCTTCGTCCATCATCTCCTTGTGTTTGCTTTCTTCACCCTAAGCTGGCAGGGTATGCCCAGATGTGGGTCCCTTGCTCACTTTGACACTGTGTTTAAGCTGGCCTGGCTGATGAGGGGTGTTACCCCCAAACCAGTCCCAGGATGCTTGTTTCCGGTTCAGGGAAGACCTGGCTTGGCAGTTCGGGCTGGACTGTTACCATGAGGCACAGGGTCAAGACTGATTTGCATATACCTGGGTCTGAACTGAGGTGGCGAAGTGAGCTGAAGAACGATGATGGATTCAACCCAGATCTGTGACTGGGGGTGAGTGTCTGAAATGTGTCAGTGCTCTGTCCATCATCTCCTTGTGTTTGCTTTGTTCGCCCTAAGCTGGCAGGGTATGCCCAGACATGGGTGCCTTGCTCACTTTGCCACTGGATTCAAGCTAGCCTGGCTGATGAGTGGTGTTACCCCGAAACTGGTCCCAGGATGCTTGTTTCCAGTTCAGGGAAGACCTGGCTTGGCAGTTCAGGCTGTACCAATCCCATGAGGCACAAGGTCAAGACTGATTTGCATATAGCTGGGTCTGAACTGAGGTGGCGAAGTGAGCTAAAGAACGATGATGGATTCAAACCAGATCTGTGACTGGGGGTGAGTGTCTGAAAAGTTTCTGCGCTTCGTCCATCATCTCCTTGCATTTGCTTTGTTCGCCCTAAGCTGGCAGGGTATGCCCAGATGTAGGTCCCTTGCTCACTTTGCCACTGAGTTCAAGCTGGCCTGGCTGATGAGGGGTGTTGCCCCAAAACCAGTCCCCGGATGCTTGTTTCCGGTTCAGGGAAGACCTGGCTTGGTAGTTCGGGCTTGACTGTTCACATGACGCACAAGGTCAAGACTGATTTGCATATACCTGGGTCTGAACTGAGGTGGCGAAGTGAGCTGAAGAACGATGATGGATTCAACCCAGATCTGTGACTGGAGGTGAGTGTCTGAAATGTTTCAGTGCTCCGTCCATCATTTCCTTGTGTTTGCTTTGTTCGCCCTAAGCTGGCAGGATATGCCCAGATGTGGGTCCCTTTCTCACTTTGCTACTGTGTTCAAGCTGGCCTGGCTGATGAGGGGTTTTACCCCGAAACTGGTCCCAAGATGCTTGTTGCCGGTTCAGGGAAGACCTGGCTTGGCAGTTCGGGCTGGACTGTTCCCCCTGAGGCACAGGGTCAAGACTGATTTGCATATAGATGGGTCTGAACTGAGGCGGCAAAGTGAGCTAAAGAACGATGATGGATTCAAACCAGATCTGTGACTGGGGGTGAGTGTCTGAAAGATTTCTGCGCTTCGTCCATCATCGCCTTGCATTTGGTTTGTTCGCCCTAAGCTGGCAGGGTATGCCCAGACATGGGTGCCTTGCTCACTTTGCCACTGGATTCAAGCTAGCCTAGATGATGAAGGGTGTTACCCCAAAACCGGTCCCAGGATGCTTGTTTCCGGTTCAGGGAAGACCTGGCCTGGTAGTTCGGGCTTGGCTGTTCACATGACGCACAGGGTCAAGACTGATTTGCATATACCTGGGTCTGAACTGAGGTGGCGAAGTGAGCTGAAGAACGATGATGGATTCAACCCAGATCTGTGACTGGGGGTGATTGTCTGAAATGTGTCAGTGCTCTGTCCATCATCTCCTTGTGTTTGCTTTGTTCGCCCTAAGCTGGCAGGGTATGCCCAGACATGGGTGCCTTGCTCACTTTGCCACTGGATTCAAGCTAGCCTGGCTGATGAGTGGTGTTACCCCGAAACTGGTCCCAGGATGCTTGTTTCCAGTTCAGGGAAGACCTGGCTTGGCAGTTCAGGCTGTACCATTCCCATGAGGCACAAGGTCAAGACTGATTTGCATATAGCTGGGTCTGAACTGAGGTGGCGAAGTGAGCTAAAGAACGATGATGGATTCAAACCAGATCTGTGACTGGGGGTGAGTGTCTGAAAAGTTTCTGCGCTTCGTCCATCTCCTTGCATTTGCTTTGTTCGCCCTAAGCTGGCAGGGTATGCCCAGATGTAGGTCCCTTGCTCACTTTGCCACTGAGTTCAAGCTGGCCTGGCTGATGAGGGGTGTTGCCCCAAAACCAGTCCCCGGATGCTTGTTTCCGGTTCAGGGAAGACCTGGCTTGGTAGTTCGGGCTTGACTGTTCACATGACGCACAAGGTCAAGACTGATTTGCATATACCTGGGTCTGAACTGAGGTGGCGAAGTGAGCTGAAGAACGATGATGGATTCAACCCAGATCTGTGACTGGGGGTGAGTGTCTGAAATGTGTCAGTGCTCTGTCCATCATCTCCTTGTGTTTGCTTTGTTCGCCCTAAGCTGGCAGGGTATGCCCAGACATGGGTGCCTTGCTCACTTTGCCACTGGATTCAAGCTAGCCTGGCTGATGAGTGGTGTTACCCCGAAACTGGTCCCAGGATGCTTGTTTCCAGTTCAGGGAAGACCTGGCTTGGCAGTTCAGGCTGTACCATTCCCATGAGGCACAAGGTCAAGACTGATTTGCATATAGCTGGGTCTGAACTGAGGTGGCGAAGTGAGCTAAAGAACGATGATGGATTCAAACCAGATCTGTGACTGGGGGTGAGTGTCTGAAAAGTTTCTGCGCTTCGTCCATCATCTCCTTGCATTTGCTTTGTTCGCCCTAAGCTGGCAGGGTATGCCCAGATGTAGGTCCCTTGCTCACTTTGCCACTGAGTTCAAGCTGGCCTGGCTGATGAGGGGTGTTGCCCCAAAACCAGTCCCCGGATGCTTGTTTCCGGTTCAGGGAAGACCTGGCTTGGTAGTTCGGGCTTGACTGTTCACATGACGCACAAGGTCAAGACTGATTTGCATATACCTGGGTCTGAACTGAGGTGGCGAAGTGAGCTGAAGAACGATGATGGATTCAACCCAGATCTGTGACTGGAGGTGAGTGTCTGAAATGTTTCAGTGCTCCGTCCATCATTTCCTTGTGTTTGCTTTGTTCGCCCTAAGCTGGCAGGATATGCCCAGATGTGGGTCCCTTTCTCACTTTGCTACTGTGTTCAAGCTGGCCTGGCTGATGAGGGGTTTTACCCCGAAACTGGTCCCAAGATGCTTGTTGCCGGTTCAGGGAAGACCTGGCTTGGCAGTTCGGGCTGGACTGTTCCCCCTGAGGCACAGGGTCAAGACTGATTTGCATATAGATGGGTCTGAACTGAGGCGGCAAAGTGAGCTAAAGAACGATGATGGATTCAAACCAGATCTGTGACTGGGGGTGAGTGTCTGAAAGATTTCTGCGCTTCGCCCATCATCGCCTTGCATTGGGTTTGTTCGCCCTAAGCTGGCAGGGTATGCCCAGACATGGGTGCCTTGCTCACTTTGCCACTGGATTCAAGCTAGCCTAGATGATGAAGGGTGTTACCCCAAAACCGGTCCCAGGATGCTTGTTTCCGGTTCAGGGAAGACCTGGCCTGGTAGTTCGGGCTTGGCTGTTCACATGACGCACAGGGTCAAGACTGATTTGCATATACCTGGGTCTGAACTGAGGTGGCGAAGTGAGCTGAAGAACGATGATGGATTCAACCCAGATCTGTGACTGGGGGTGATTGTCTGAAATGTGTCAGTGCTCTGTCCATCATCTCCTTGTGTTTGCTTTGTTCGCCCTAAGCTGGCAGGGTATGCCCAGACATGGGTGCCTTGCTCACTTTGCCACTGGATTCAAGCTAGCCTGGCTGATGAGGGGTGTTACCCCGAAACTGGTCCCAGGATGCTTGTTTCCAGTTCAGGGAAGACCTGGCTTGGCAGTTCAGGCTGTACCATTCCCATGAGCCACAAGGTCAAGACTGATTTGCGTATAGCTGGGTCTGAACTGAGGTGGCGAAGTGAGATAAAGAACGATGATGGATTCAACCCAGATCTGTGACTGGAGGTGAGTGTCTGAAATGTTTCAGTGCTCCGTCCATCATTTCCTTGTGTTTGCTTTGTTCGCCCTAAGCTGGCAGGATATGCCCAGATGTGGGTCCCTTTCTCACTTTGCTACTGGATTCAAGCTGGCCTGGCTGATGAGGGGTTTTACCCCGAAACTGGTCCCAAGATGCTTGTTGCCGGTTCAGGGAAGACCTGGCTTGGCAGTTCAGGCTGGACTGTTCCCCCTGAGGCACAGGGTCAAGACTGATTTGCATATAGATGGGTCTGAACTGAGGCGGCAAAGTGAGCTAAAGAACGATGATGGATTCAAACCAGATCTGTGACTGGGGGTGAGTGTCTGAAAGATTTCTGCGCTTCGTCCATCATCGCCTTGCATTTGGTTTGTTCGCCCTAAGCTGGCAGGGTATGCCCAGACATGGGTGCCTTGCTCACTTTGCCACTGGATTCAAGCTAGCCTAGATGATGAAGGGTGTTACACCAAAACCGGTCCCAGGATGCTTGTTTCCGGTTCAGGGAAGACCTGGCCTGGTAGTTCGGGCTTGGCTGTTCACATGACGCACAGGGTCAAGACTGATTTGCATATACCTGGGTCTGAACTGAGGTGGCGAAGTGAGCTGAAGAACGATGATGGATTCAACCCAGATCTGTGACTGGGGGTGATTGTCTGAAATGTGTCAGTGCTCTGTCCATCATCTCCTTGTGTTTGCTTTGTTCGCCCTAAGCTGGCAGGGTATGCCCAGACATGGGTGCCTTGCTCACTTTGCCACTGGATTCAAGCTAGCCTGGCTGATGAGGGGTGTTACCCCGAAACTGGTCCCAGGATGCTTGTTTCCAGTTCAGGGAAGACCTGGCTTGGCAGTTCAGGCTGTACCATTCCCATGAGGCACAAGGTCAAGACTGATTTGCATATAGCTGGGTCTGAACTGAGGTGGCGAAGTGAGCTAAAGAACGATGATGGATTCAACCCAGATCTGTGACTGGGGATGAGTGTCTGAAAAGTTTCAGTGCTCAGTCCATCATCTCCTTGTGTTTGCTAAACAAAAAGATGCTCACATTCTAAAAGTGGCATTTTCAAACACACAATCTAAAAAACACATTTACTAAAAGGTGTGTTATTAAATTCTGAGTCTAGAGATAACACACTCCAAATCTCTAGCTGTTCCCAGTGCAGGCCCACTAAAATAATTTGTTTCTCTGGCCATGGGCACACATAGTGCACTTTAGTAGAGACTTACCAGTAAATCAAATATGCCAATCATGGATAACCAATCAGAATTACAATTTACACAGGGAGCACTTGAACATTAGCACTGATTAGCAGTGGCAAGGTGCCCAAAGCATCTAAACCAGCAAAAATGAAATCCAGCACACAGTCATAAATACAGGAGGTAGAGGCAAAAAGACCACACCAAGGGTGCCAGGTCTAATACTTCTTCTTTCACATTCTATTTGATTCACTATGTGCTCTGGTGCCCTCACGCATCTGTCTTGTGGGTAACATTACTCACTCATTGGGCGGGTTGCTCTCTCCACTCTCTTTTCCTTATTTAGTGTCCCTTATGCACCATGTGCCTTGTCTCCACTCAACTCTTTCATTTGTGGTGTGCCCTGCTTAACCAATGTGACTTAGGACACAAGACAGAGTATGAGTGACAGAAGGGCTCTGATTGAACAAATGTGTGATTTGATTCTCTCTCTCATCCATGTTGTGCTCTGCTCCCCTCATTCATTCTTCAACCTCTGCTGACCTGTGAGATCCTGGAATAGAGAGCATACCTTTGTTGTTTAGGGGCCCTTCCCGACTGTTTTGCATCATGGGTTTTGTGCTGCGGACCTCACCTTCAAGTTGCTGAAGATTGCTATAACATTGAAAATCCCTTCAAACATTTTCAGAACATCCACATATTAGGATCGACGGGTGATAAATGAAAGCTACTGACTGTGCCTTCACAATTTCTGTCTTGGATGACATGCTGTAAGAGAAAATGGGAGTGAATGGAAACAATTACAAGGGCTATGCTATATATCATCTTAATACTCAGGCCTGTGACTTAGAGGGAAACACGTTCAGAGGGAATTTTCAAACTGTTCCTATTAGAGAATCTATAGCCACAGTTGGAATACCTACTGTAAAACATTCAGGGCGTCTGGACAGTATTATAAACTCCTAGAAACAGATTGTCGCCCACTGTGTTCTGCAACGGCTTAGTACATGGTGGACAGCATCTTTGTGCCAAGGGTATTGTTTCATCATAGGGCCTGTCCACAGTTGGGGCATCTTATTTTATAGCTCATGAATAAGCCACTGTTATGCTTTTTGTAAATACTTCTTTATTCTGATTTTTCAAGCCACAATAATTATCTTGTTTAAACCCAATAAAAATCCAAGTGTATGTGAATCGTATAGGCCGATCTCCCTTCTTAACACTGATAGCAAACTGTACACACAGATAATTGCCAAAAGGTTGGATCGGATGGTCGACCTCCTGATTCACAACGACAAGAAGGGTTTTATGAAGGTTAGGCACTTACATGACTTGACCCATGAAGTAATAGGCACAATCAACCTAGCAATGGAAAGTGCCAGCCCCCTAACTGTGATGACATGTGACGCTGCTAAAGCATTTGACAGGGTCAGCTGGCCCTTTCTTCAAGAGGTGATTCAGCGTTTTAATTTGAATCATACTTTTGTTTCTGCAGTTAAGGCTCTTTATAAAAACCCATCCGCTCGAGTCTTAGTGAATGGCAATTTATCTAAGCAGGTTAAAATAGGTAGGGGCACCAGGCAAGGTTGCCCTCTCTCTCCCCTATTATTTAACTTGTAAATTGAGGCACTCACAATTAATCTAAGGGCATGCAGGAATGTCATACCATTCTCCTGTAACGGGTGGGAAAAGAAAATCGGGCTTTATGCAGATGACCTGATGATATTTACTGGACAGCCACATGTGTCAATCGCAGCCATATGGGAAATACTACAGAGCTTTGCGAATTATCTGGATATGCTGTCAACCCAGCAAAGACAGAAATTATGCAATGGAATACAAACTATAGGAGGGACTTAGTTAGACAAAATATCAGGTACCTAGGAATTGAGGTGGTTCAGAAACTCGATCTATTAGCACATTTTGACAAGGTCACCTCTAAGGTTAAGAAACAATTACAACAGTGGGATTCTTTACCTTTATCTTTCATAGGCAAGTCTAATCTTCTAAAAATGGCAATTTTACCTAAATATACCTTCCTATTCAACTCAATTCCATTAGAGTTTAAGAAAGAATAGATTAAGAAAGTGCTGTGGTTGTTTTTTTCTTTCGTCTATGCATCTCCCCATGGCATGCCCCACATTACTTTTTTTTTCAGGTAGCAGCGACTCCAGGGGGGTGGGTTCCTGGCCTATACCAGCACCTCCATCACCCGGACCTCGGTCCGATTGCCTAGGATGGGGGGTGGGGGTCCGAGGGGGAAGGGATGGGGCGGGTCGGAGGCCTCAAGGGGAGGGGGGCAGGGTTGGGGGTGGGGCTGGGTCAATGGTGCACTTAAAAAAGAAAAAAAGCTTGATAAATTGAACAGTTTTCATCATGGTATCATTGTTATTATTATAGTTATTGCTTTGCTTTGTAACAGTATTAATGGCGGTGGGTAAATGTTTGTGGCCTTAACAATGGGAAGAAGAGAGCATTATTTTCAAGGGTTGTTCAGGCTCTACATTTAGAGGTATTATGTTTGCGGGAGACTCACGTACCCTGGAACAACCGTGATCAATTACAAATTCCTGGTTTCGATTTGATAGGGTGCACCCGACAGTCTTCAATGATAAGAGGCGTGGCAATTCTAGCAAGGCGGGGGCTAGGTTCCTGTGTTAGAACCTCTCAAGATAATGGGGGACGGTAGGCTATCTCCGAGCTTCTGATTAATGGTAGAGCATTGACTATTTGTACTGTATATAGCTCAAATGTCGACGACCCTGCAGTTTTGCACTATTTAAATGTAGAATTAGGCTTCTTGGCCTCATCCTATCTGCCTTTGTGGTGACTTTAATATCAATCTCTCTGCTGATTTTAATCTTATAGGAGGGCAAAAATATGTGGGCAAGAAACCCAGAGTATTTAGAGTGTTGCAAGCACTGGTTCAGGAACATTCAATGACTGATCTGTGGTTTTATCATAAGAAGCACCTGGATGGTTATACATATTTTTCGGTCCCCCATAAAAAAATGGTACGTTTGGATTATGTCTTTTTCTCTGATTGGTTTGCAGATAATATTTTAATCTCAATTTCACCTTGTATAATATCTGACCATAATCCGTTGGTCATCGATGTTATATTAAACCGCTACTCGAAGCCTCTTAGATCATGGACTTTCGAGAGAAAACTTCTATCAGAGCAACTCTACTTAGATCATATGAGGCCATGGGTATCTGAATTTTTTAACCTTAATAGGGGATCAGCACCCAGTAATATCGTTTGGGATGCACTTAAGGCAGCAATTCGAGGTGAAACAAAAAGCTTTTCATATTTTCGCCAGAAGCAAATCCAGGACCAGACTAATGTGCGGGTCAACGCACTAAGGTGTGCAGAGGTCCTCCTCATTGATGCAATTAGGGAGGGGTGTGATACAATTTATTGTCAAACTCAGGTTGCGCGTATAAAGGCTTCCCTGCTTGAGTTTTTAGGACAGGACCTGGCAGTCAAATATCTTCAGTATCGTCAGATAATGTTTGAGTTTGGCGAACAATCCGGCAGGGTCCTAGCCAAACGACTTCAGCAGCGAGCCCAGGCCAACCGTATTGTTAAGATCCAAGATACCCAGGGGCACATTCATGATACTCCTGAAGGAGTTCTGACCGTTTTTTCTGAGTTTTATAGTTCTTTATACGCTGAGGAATCTAATGATATTAATATAGATCATGAGTTCGCCACTTTTGTAAATGATCTTAACACCTCAAAAGTAACAGACCAGCAGAACACCATTTTGGCGGCTCCAATAGAATGGGATGAGGTGGAACTGGCATTGAATTTGTTAGCCAAGGGTAAGACGGCTGGTCCAGACTCTATTCCTTTGGAGTTCTATACTACATTTCGTTCTGAGATATGGGAGGACTTTTTAACAATCCTTAGAGACGCGCAACTGGGCCGTATTCCAGACTCCTGGCATCTTACAACTATTATTCTTTTTAAAAAGAAGAATAAGCCAGAGTTAGATCCTGCATCATTCCACCCGATATCACTGATCAACACTGATAATAAGATCTTCGCAAAGATATTGGCTACAAGGTTAGCATCAGTGATATCGCCATTAGTGTCTATTCGCCAATATGGTTTCATCCCCGGTAGAGACACGACGGATCATGTCCGCCGTGTTATAGCACTGTTGGATTGGGCTCAAGTCACGGGATCCCCCCTTGGTGCAATCCTGTTAGACGCGGAAAAAGCGTTTGACAGGGTTGCCTGGGGCTTCCTGTGGAAAGTTCTGCACTGGAAGGGGTTTTGCTTAGACTTTATTTATGCCTTGCAGTCACTATATATTAAACCTCGTGCAACCCTGTCTATATCAGGGCTGGTATCAAGACCTTTAGACATTAGTAGGGGCACTAGACAGGGTTGCCCCTGCTCACCCCTTCTATTTGCACTGTATATAGATCCGTTTTTGTGTAAACTTGAGCTCTCTCTAGATATATCTCCGGTTAGGATCAATATGTATGAATTTAAAATTTTGGCATATGCTGATAATATTATAGTATTAACTAGTGATGTCTCAACTGCATTCCCTGCCATTAAAAACCTAGCAAAACAGTATGGCCAGTGCTTGGGCTATAAACTCAATGCCCTGAAAACGCAGGTGGTTCAATCTACAGCAATGGGCCCCTCTGATGCTCCAGTGGTCCAAAGCGCAGTGTATCTAGGGATAATTATTACATCATCAGTTGATAAACTACCTGACATGAACATCTTACCCATTATAGATACTGTTAGCCTTACCCTACAAAGATTAGACAATTTACACCTATCTATGTTTGGTAGAAGGAATGTCCTAAAGATGCTGATTCTGCCTAAATTTCTTTACTTATTTAGGACCATTCCGTTAGAATTTGCGCTGTCAAATCTTGCTCGTGCAGAGAGATGCTGTCAGTCCTCGAACCCAGTTACTATAAAAAAACTAAGTTTAAAGTAATCATGTCAATGTACTCAGTATGGAGGAAGGTACGGCGCAGATGGTCCATCGCCAATGTTAATTTTTTTACCCCCCCTGTCAGCGGCTAGATTGCTACTCTCTATCTTTCAAGATCAAATCACAATTCGGTGGAGGCATCACGGTATCACTATTTTGGGTGATTTAGCACATGAGGGCAGCATGGCTTCTTTTCTATTATAAAAAAATAAGTTTAGTTTCGATACACATGAATTCTTTAAATATTTGCAGCTTCAAAGTCATTTAGTTAAACTTTCATATAATACCCCTACTCTGTTTGTCAAGAATATCCTTATGGACATGATGTTGAAGAACTCACGAATTGGGCCGCTTTATCAAAATTTATTGCTAGACCTTCCCGATGATCTATCACTTTACAATACTAAATGGGAAACGAAGTTAGGTAAGGCGAGTATAGATATTACTCATACATTAGAGCAATCTAGTATGGTTTTAATCTCAGGGAGCCTACGTTCCCAAAGCTATATGGCCCTATACGATCTTTACTACACCCCAGACAAAATATCTAAATGGGGAGGTAGGGGTGGGCACAGCTGCCCGAAATGTGATTTAGTAGCAGCTAATGACGTACATATGTTTTTTTCTTGCTCCAAATTGACTCAGTTCCTTCAAGTTGTCCAGATATTTATGAATACAAGCCTTAAAATCCCAGTGGAGGTAACTCCGGAATTAGTAATACTAGGTTGTGAGATTGATTCTTTGCCCTCAAGAGCGAGTCATATCACAGCTCTAATGTTAGACGGCGACCTCAGAGGAGCCCGGAAGGGGGTCCTGACTTCCCTGAGTCCCACCAGTGTAGTATCGTAGCCGGGCACTGGCGAGAGATTCCCCAGGGGGAGGAATCGCGCAACTAGGATCGTACTTCTGGCACCACACGACACAGAGAGACCACACGGGGTATTCTCAGAAACAAGCTTTATCAAATAGGTATCACTGCAAATATGTACACGGCGAGCACGGGCTCAAGAGTCTCGGAAAGGTAGGGGGTAGCGGGACTGTCTCTGGTAACGGTTCAAAGCAGGGACGTATCCGGCGCACAGCTCACAATCCTCGAGCTGGGGGATATGTGGTCGGAGTCGGGGTCCGGCGGGACCGTGAGAGTCTGGGGGAGCCGCGAGTCACTCAGCGGGCTCAGGTACAAGTTCGGAGGTCTTACGATCTTCAAGGAGCCGCGAGTCACTCAGCAGGGCTCAGGTACAAGTTCGGAGGTCTTACGATCTTCAAGGAGCCGCGAGTCACTCAGCAGGGCTCAGGTACAAGTTCGGAGGTCTTACGATCTTCAGGGAGCCGCGAGTCACTCAGCAGGGCTCGGGTGGGTTCAAGTTCCAGGAGCCGCGACCACGTCAGCAGGCTCTCGTTGTTCCAGCGTCGAATCTGTCGGACAGTCTCAGAGCACCCCTTGTTATAGGTCGACCCCGCTTTGATGTCCGGAGTCTGCGCAGGCAGGGGTCTTGTCACCTGGGGGCCGCTTGTCGGGGTTTCCTGCTATTGTCTTTTGATCCTTTCAGGGCCGGGTCGGGAGGAGTCCCAGACATCCAGCAGGCACGGAGCCAGCCCGCAGGGAGGCCGGAGGGCCGATCGAAACCCATCGTCCCAGGGGAGTTCAGAGGTGCGATAGAAACTGCTCCTCCCTCTCTCATCCCCGGGAAGCGTGATGTCCTCCAGCCGGAGTGGCGCCTCGAGGCCCGGGTCGCGCTGGAGCCGGGCGGCCATCTTGTTGCATGGAGTGGGCACGCGGGCCCGGGGTGGCCGAAAGGAGAGAGGCCATGTACGGGGAGGTCCGGGGTTGGTGCAGGTGTCCTGGTGGGAAAGGTTGGCTGGGCCGCGTGCTTGGGCTGCAGGCACCAGGTTTCGGTGGTGCGGGGGCACGGAGGGCCATTCTACGAGGCCGGGTCCAACACGCGTCCCCCCCCAGCTGAAAGCCGGAGAGAACTGCCCATCACCTTGGGGGGTTCTCTTCGCTGAGGCGGAAGAACCGGGAGAGGCCGTCAGCGTTGGCGTGGTCCGTACCAGGGCGGTGTTCTACGGTGAAGTCCATTCCCTGGAGGGAGATTGACCACCGCAGTAGCTTGGGGTTTTCTCCTCGCATCTGCATGAGCCATCGCAAGGTCCGATGGTCAGTTTGGACCCTGAAATGAGTGCCGAACAGGTAGGGTCGTAGTTTTTTGAGTGCCCAGACCACGGCAAAGGCTTCGCGCTCTATGGTGCTCCACTTCTGTTCTCAGGGTAGCAGCCGCCGACTGAGGAAGGCGACGGGCTGGTCTAGGCCTTGATCATTCACTTGGGACAGGACGGCCCCAATGCCATGCTCAGAGGCATCGGTCTGGACTATGAACTCCTTGGTGTAGTCGGGAGCCTGGAGGACGGGGGCAGTGCACATGGCCTTTTTTAGAGCATCGAAAGCTTCCTGGCAGGCAGCCGTCCATTGCACCTTCTTTGGCTGTTTTTTAGACGTGAGTTCAGTGAGAGGGCCGACCAGGCTGCCATACCCCCGAATGAATCGGCGGTAGTAGCCCGTGAGTCCCAGAAAGGCTCGGACTTCCGTTTGGGTGATGGGTGGGTCCCAGGCCAGGATGGCGTCGATCTTTGGCTGTAGAGGAGCGACCTGGCCACTCCCGACTTGGTGCCCCAGGTAGACTACGGATCCTTGCCCGATCTGGCACTTGCTGGCTTTTACGGTGAGGCCTGCCTGGCGCAGGGCGGTTAGCACTCTCCGGAGGTGCTGGAGGTGCTCACTCCACTCTGAACTGAAGACAGCGATGTCGTCCAGATAGGCCGCGCTGAACTGTTCTAGCCCGGCCAGGACCCTATTTACCAGTCTCTGGAAAGTGGCCGGGGCATTTTTCATCCCGAAGGGCATCACGCGGAAGCGGTAGTGCCCATCGGGGGTGGAGAAAGCAGACCGCTCCTTGGCCCCTTCGGTGAGCGCAATCTGCCAGTAGCCGCAGGTGAGGTCGAAAGTGCTGAGGAACCGGGCGGCCCCTAGTCGGTCAATGAGCTCGTCGGCTCGTGGAATGGGGTGGGCATCGGCTCGGGTAACGTCATTGAGCCCCCGGTAATCCACGCAGAACCGGAGCTCGGGGGCGACACCGGGGGCTGCTGCCTTCGGAACCAGGACCACGGGGCTGGCCCAGGGACTGTCAGAGGGCTCGATCACCCCCAGGGTCAACATCTTCGAGACTTCAGCTTGAATGCAGGACCGGACCCGGTCAGGAACCCGGTAGGCTCGGTGTCTCACCGGCGGGCTGTCCCCGGTGTCCACATCGTGAACACACCAGTTGGTGACCCAGGGGGTCAGGGAGAAGAGGTCGGAAAATTGTCTGAGGAGCTGGCGGCAGTCTGCTTGTTGCTGGGCAGTGAGGGCTGGGGAGAGGTTCACTCCCTCCACGGAGCCATCCTGCTCCTTGACACACAGGAGGTCCGGAAGGGGATCCGACTCATCTTCGGCCCCGTCATCGGTGGCCAGCAGGAGGCTCAGTTCTGTCCGCACGAAGTGAGGCTTGAGGCGGTTCACGTGCAGGACCCGGAGGGGATCCCGAGGCGACTGGACGTCCACCAAGTAGGTGACTTGACTCTTCCTCTCAACCACTTTGTAGGGCCCAGTCCATCGGTCCTGGAGAGCGCCGGGCTTCACGGGGGCCATGACCCACACCTGCTGGCCCGGCTGGAACCCGACCAGAGTAGCATTCTGGTCGTACCAGCGCTTCATTTCTTCTTGGCTCGCCTCCAGGTTGGCCTCGGCCAGTTCTCGGAACCTCCTGGTCTGGTTCCGGAGGGCCAGGACATATTGGAACACATCTCGGGGGGTGGTCTGGGGTGCTGCCTCCCACCCTTCCTTAACCAAACTGAGGGGACCTCGGACGGGGTGCCCATAGAGTAATTCAAACGGGCTGAACCCTAAGGACTTCTGGGGGACCTCCCGGTAAGCGAACAAGAGGCAGGGGAGCAGGACGTCCCACTTACGCCGGAGGGGCTCTTCTAGGCCAGCGATCATCCCTTTCAAAGTCCTATTAAACCTCTCTACTAGGCCGTTCCCTTGGGGATGGTACGGGGTGGTGAACTTATAGGACACCCCGCATTGTTGCCATAGGGACGTCATATACCGGGATATAAAATTAGTGGTGCGATCGCTCACGACCTCGCGGGGGAAACCCACCCTGGAAAAGATCCCCATCAGGGCCCGGCCCACCACGGGGGCCGTAATGGTGCGCAGGGGAATAGCCTCTGGATAGCGGGTGGCGTGGTCTACTAGGACCAAGATGAACCGGTGACCTTGGGAGGTGGGGGGGTCCAGTGGCCCCACGATGTCGATTCCGACTCGTTCGAAGGGGGTACTGACGACCGGGAAGGGTTGGAGGGGAGCCTTGCGCTTCCCCCCACTCTTCCCACTGGCTTGGCACGTGGGGCAGGACTTGCAGTGTGCCTCTACCGCTGCTTTCATCTTAGGCCAAAAAAAATGGGTCACGAGACGGCTGTAGGTCTTGTCCTGACCCAGGTGACCGGCGAGGGGGACATCGTGGGCTAAGCCCAGGAGGAAATCCCAGAAGCGGAGGGGTACCACCAGTACCCGTCCTGATCCCAGCTCCACTGATTTCTGCTCACTATACAGGATGTTATTCTCCCAATAGATTCGGTGCGTTCCGGTCTGGTCACCTGCGGCTTGGCCCTCGGCCTGGCGCCGCAGCCCGACCAGGGAAGGACAGGTGGCTTGCTCCCGGCAAAATTCTTCCCGGGTGGGCCCGCCCTCGTGGCGCCAATGGGCCAACTCGGGTAGATCCCCCAACTCGGGGACCGGGGCGGGGGCGGATGGTGCGGGTTCGTCGCTGGCGACGGACCCTTCCGATGGGGGAACGGGAGGACCCTCGGCGGGAACGGTACGGGCTTCTTCGACCGGGGTGCCCTCGACTTCTCTCCGGGGAGTGAGTCGGGCTGTCATAGATCGGGTGGTGGCACACACCCACTCGGGGAGTCCCATCATCCCTAGGTGGGCTTTGCGCTCTACGTGCTTCCAGGGAGAACTCTCCAGGTCGTTCCCTAAGAGGCAGTCGACCGGCTGGGAGGTTCTTACGGCCACCTTGAGTTTACCTATCACCCCTCCCCACTCAAATGGCACCAGGGCTACCTGACACATGCTTTCCCTATTGTCTGCGGATATTACGGGGCAAAAGACATTGGGGAGGATCTGCTCCTCGGGAACTAGGTGCCTGAGGACACCGGTGATACTGGCCCCGGTGTCCCGCAGGGCCTCTACCTGGTGGCCATTGATCTTGACGAGCTGCCCATATTTCTGTGTGTTGGACGGTAGGAGGCTACCAGAGATCATTTCCCTATCTCCCAGTGATACTAGGGCCATAGCGGCGGGTTCCCACTCCTCGGCTTCCTCAACCTCCTCCCCCAGGGCTACGTTTGCTATCTGTCTCGCAGGGGTGACTTGGGTGGCCATGGGGCACTTTGGGTCATTGGCGTAGTGCCCGGGTTTCTGGCAACGAAAACATGTGACGGTCACCCGGTGTCCTCGTCTCCCAGGGGGCCCTGTTACTGGTGGGGGGGGCGCCGGGAAAGGTGGAGGTGGTGTCTTCGGGGGGCTAGGCTGGGACTCTCTCGGCCCTCCCTGGTTCCCTCCCCCTCTCTGGCGGGGTGGTCCCTGACTGGTTCGGGGGTACTCTCCTACCATGCCCCGGGAGACCCGGGTGTTGGTCCAGCGGTCGGCCTCCACAGCCAGCTTCCGGGGATCTGTGAGCTTGCTATCCAGCAGATGTTGACGTAGCTCTACGAAGCAGTTCGCAGCCAGATGTTCCCATAACATGAGATCAGTGAGTTCGGCCAGGGTGGTGACCTTGCTGCCCTTGACCCACCCATCGAAGGCCCGACTAAAAAAGTTTACATACTCCACCCAGGTGGTGCCCGGGATCTTCCTGCAGTCCCGGAACCGTTGGCGGTACATTTCTGGGGTGAGGCCGTATCTTGTGAGGAGAGCCTCTTTCATGTGGCTGTAGGAGGTCTGCAGGGAGAGGGGTAGGTCGAGCAGGGTGTCCCTTCCTTCGCTCAGAAACCGCCCCCACAACCCCGCCCCCCAGTCCTTCTGTGGAATCCGATGGGAGGTCATGGCGACCTCGTAGGCCCGAAACCATTGCTGAATGTCATCGTTTTTATAATATTCTTTGACCACATCCTTGGGGATGTGGACCTTCTGTTCCGCTGGGGGGGCCGTCTCTCGGTTCCCCGAGGGCCTCCCGTCCTCATTTCGGGCCTTGAGCTCGAGTTCTTTTAAGCTGCGTTCGTGCTCTAGTTGGAGCTTTCTTCCTTCGTGCTCCCGTTGGAGCTTCTTTTCTTCCAGTTCGCCTTGTACGCGCATTTGTTCTACCGCTAGCTTTTTCTCCGCTAACTTCAATTCGCCCTCGATTTTGAGCTTGGCTAACTCGAGTTCATGACTGCGGCTTCTCTCTCTGTCCACGAGTTCTTCCGGGGATAGGCCCCCGTCTGGTACAATGCCTCGCACCTGATTGTTTCTGCTTTCACTTGGAGGGGGTTCGGCTTCGTCGGGGCGCTCCCCCGTGCCTTCCGGGCGGGATGCCCCGGTCTCCACCCAAGTTTTCAGTGCTTTCTGCAAGTCTTCCTTAGTGTTGAGGCCAGTGGTAGCGATTTTAAGTTCTTTGCAAAATTGTTTTAGCTCTTTGTGTGTGTATTCTTCCAGATGCTCCACCTGGAACACTCTGTTGGCGTTGGTTTCTGCGGAGCTCATGGCGCTTCCTTCTGCCATCTTTGTTGGTCGTGCGTCCGTTGTTCACTGTACGATCTCTAGGTGATGAGCCCGAATCCCGTCGCTTGCCACCAATGTTAGACGGCGACCTCAGAGGAGCCCGGAAGGGGGTCCTGACTTCCCTGAGTCCCACCCGTGTAGTATCGTAGCCGGGCACTGGCGAGAGATTCCCCAGGGGGAGGAATCGCGCAACTAGGATCGTACTTCTGGCACCACACGACACAGAGAGACCACACGGGGTATTCTCAGAAACAAGCTTTATCAAATAGGTATCACTGCAAATATGTACACGGGCTCAAGAGTCTCGGAAAGGTAGGGGGTAGCGGGACTGTCTCTGGTAACGGTTCAAAGCAGGGACGTATCCGGCGCACAGCTCACAATCCTCGAGCTGGGGGATATGTGGTCGGAGTCGGGGTCCGGCGGGACCGTGAGAGTCTGGGGGAGCCGCGAGTCACTCAGCGGGCTCAGGTACAAGTTCGGAGGTCTTACGATCTTCAAGGAGCCGCGAGTCACTCAGCAGGGCTCAGGTACAAGTTCGGAGGTCTTACGATCTTCAAGGAGCCGCGAGTCACTCAGCAGGGCTCAGGTACAAGTTCGGAGGTCTTACGATCTTCAGGGAGCCGCGAGTCACTCAGCAGGGCTCGGGTGGGTTCAAGTTCCAGGAGCCGCGACCACGTCAGCAGGCTCTCGTTGTTCCAGCGTCGAATCTGTCGGACAGTCTCAGAGCACCCCTTGTTATAGGTCGACCCCGCTTTGATGTCCGGAGTCTGCGCAGGCAGGGGTCTTGTCACCTGGGGGCCGCTTGTCGGGGTTTCCTGCTATTGTCTTTTGATCCTTTCAGGGCCGGGTCGGGAGGAGTCCCAGACACCCAGCAGGCACGGAGCCAGCCCGCAGGGAGGCCGGAGGGCCGATCGAAACCCATCGTCCCAGGGGAGTTCAGAGGTGCGATAGAAACTGCTCCTCCCTCTCTCATCCCCGGGAAGCGTGATGTCCTCCAGCCGGAGTGGCGCCTCGAGGCCCGGGTCGCGCTGGAGCCGGGCGGCCATCTTGTTGCATGGAGTGGGCACGCGGGCCCGGGGTGGCCGAAAGGAGAGAGGCCATGTACGGGGAGGTCCGGGGTTGGTGCAGGTGTCCTGGTGGGAAAGGTCGGCTGGGCCGCGTGCTTGGGCTGCAGGCACCAGGTTTTGGTGGTGCGGGGGCACGGAGGGCCATTCTACGAGGCCGGGTCCAACATCTAATATTTATTGCTATGTCTTTAATACGATTATGTATTACATCGGAATGGATTAGTCCTACCCCCCCACTTTTGTGAACTGGAGAGCAAGGACTCTAGCTCTCCATAATCTGGAATCAGTGGTGTTCATGAGGGGAGGTAGGAGGAGACGCAAAAGGGGGGCACAAATCTGGGCTCCATTTACACAATGGCTGAATGGCTGAAGGGAAATAATTAGCCCTGTCAATGGATGATTGTATGGTATTTTGTCTCTTTTTTTTTTTTCCGGGGATATATGGGTTTGCCGTGCCCTATTTATATTGTCTATTTGTTTTCCACAAAGTCGTTAGATGTGCTATAAGAAATGTATTATTTACAGTGATTTCTATGATGAACTTATATGGCATGAATTATTGTATTATTTTCAAGCTGAATAATAAAAAAAAATTAAAATAAGAAAAAAAGAAAGTGCAAGGCCTCTTTTCCAGTTTTATTTGGGAGAAGAAAAGACCAAGAATAGCCTGGCAGAAGTTCAGGGAAAAAAAGGAAAACGGGGCATAGCAAGTCCAGATCTCCTCCAATATCAGAGAGCCTTTCATCTAAAAATCTTTAGGCAACTGTTAAAAGATACCTCTGAACTTTCACCACTTTTCCAGGCTCTCACTTTTGGCCCTCTGGATTAATCCAGCTTCTTTCTTTTTAAATGCGGAGGCCTAAAATTTTTTTAAAAGGTGAGATTAAAAAGTCTCCAAGCAGCATGTAAAGTATGGCTGCAAATCAGGGGTATACTGCAAATCCCATATTACAGCTACTATGCCCCAATCTGGAGATCTCCTGGAACACCAGCCTGTCTACAAGATTCTCTTGCAGTTGCAATTGAAGAAAAAGGAATTCATTGATGGGGCCAGCTGTTAGAGGGTTCAGACTTAATTTCTTGTCAGAAAATGCAGGAGATCACAGAAGGTACCGTCTCCACATTTAAGTACTATCAACTGCTAAATTGGGTCAAAGCTTTAAGAAAAAGTGGGGAGGGAAATACGTTTTTTGAATCAAAAATAGTCTTGTGCCCACTGGGTCAAAAGGAAGTTTCAGTATGGTACTGGATGTTGATACAACATCATGAGGAATCTCAACCATGGTTTAAAGTGACTTGGGGGAAGGAGCTGCCGGAATACGATCTTGATACATTATGGCAAGTATCTCTATCTTTCTTATAGCATAGTGTGAAGTCTGGACCTCTAAGAAAAAAACACTTATTTACCATCCACAAGGCATACTGGACCCCCCGATGGCTCTCAAAAATGGGTTTACAAGCTGTGAAGAAGTGTCCAAAGTGCGGAGAAATGAATGCAGATGAAGCGCACATGTTCTGGTGGTGTCCTTCCATCCAAGTCTTCTGGGAGAAAGTGGGCAAAAAGCTGTCAGGTATTTTGGGGCATGAAATTAAGGTGAGTTTAGCATTGGTAATTTTTGGGGTAATTCCGGACGAAGATTCCACAACTATCTTATCTAAACAACACAAAACCCTTATTTTTTTGTTAATTCTTCTGGCACGTAGAGAGTTGTGCATTAAATGGATTTTAACTGTTTCTCCTCTCGAATGCGAATGGCTTAATTCAATACATAGAATTGCAAAAATAGATAGGGCGACCTATAGCACGAAAAGAACAAAATTCTGGAGTTTGTGGGATAACTGGTGTAAGAATACACCTTCTTAAGAGGAAACTTTAATAGAATCCTATCTTAGTTTCTCATTTTTGTCATTCTCTTTTTTTCACTTTTGTTTATTATCTTTTTAAAGTCATATTATTTAGTCCTATGATTAAGAATCGGTATCACAGGTTGTCAGGGATTGTACAGGATTTGCCAAGGTGGATTTGCAGCCTTGGGACGGAAAATCCGAATGCACCTGTGGTTTCGGAGAAAAAGGAAAGGCAGCAAGGATAAGTGGGGGTCTGAGATGTAACCCATCCCCTCCTTAAGAGTGATCGGACACCCTACGTAATGTATGCTCGAAAAAAATCCGGGTTTCCATTTTATCCCCAAACTTCAACTGTTTTGACAAATAAGGACTAAAAAACAACAAAAAAAAGAAAAGGGCGGATACACACTCCTACAACACCAACACACACAGATATATAATCTGTGGAAGTATAAAGCAACACAGCTTGCTTGAACAAATTACAAAATATGAAATAACTCACTCTCGACAGCTTGTACTCTGTAGAGTACTATGCAACTTAGTTCAGTATCTGCATAGGAAACAAGTAAAAATCCATGAAAATAGGAAGAAGCCTTTATCTCTGGAAGGGAAATGAGATTCTCCATGCAAGAAAATATTAGTGGCTCCGCTACTAATATGGAATTGTTCTGATCTAAAGCTATTAAATGTTTCTCTTGCGGAAGGAGAAGCTGACGTGGACCAATTTTCTGTAAAAATTAGTGCTTGAATCTGGCTTTTAGAAGTACTCCAAAGAGATAGGGCATTAAACCCTATAAATCACTTTTTCTGTTTCCAAAGATACAGCTATTGAGCTGTTCTGTTCCTTCAATGCTTTCCATATTATGTGAGACAGCACTTTCATATTATGGGTAGATGAGCATTTTGGCATAAAGCTGACTTGGTTTCTGTGCACTAATAGAGGACTGTAGTTTTGCAGTTGCTTTGTTAGTACTTTTGCCAATATTTTAATGCTGGTGTTAGAGCAGCGTAATTTTGGTTCCATCCTTACATGTCACTGGTACACAATATATACATGCACTTAGCAATGTACTGTGTGTGTACTAACAATAATAATGTAAAGTGTTGCTCTTGACATCACTATTAAAGTGCATTCACTGTAGGATTAAAGACTCATATATAAAACATGGAGCTTGTTTACAAGCCCCTTGTGACACCGGTGCATCACTTTTTTCCATATTAAAAGTGACACACCGGCAGCGCAAGGGGCTTTTAAATACACCCCTGTGTGCCTTAACTGTATTAAACAACAGTACACAATATAACAGAGGCAAGTATAAGCCAGGACACTAATTAGCATTGTAATGCTATTAATTTATTTATTGCATAATATTGCATCACTTTTTTCACATATCATGATCTAGTTCTCACAAATAAGTGAAAAAATGTGCTGTGGTGAGTGAAAATTATTAAAACCTGCATCAGTTCAAAACAACAAGATTCTAGACTCCTTTTAGCATTTTCTTCTTATAAAATAAGGAGTAAGGGTGATCAATGGCATTTCGATTTCATGATCAAAACGCCATCAACTACAGATCAACCTGGCTCCTTATTTTATTATATAATTAAAAAAATGCTAAAATGTATTTAATTCAAAACTGTAAATAGTCTGGCGACCTGCACCGGATTGGTGACTAGAATGGTTGTGGAATAAGCCCCTATTATTAAAAGGAGAGCATCTTTGCGCCTGTTAGAGCAATATAGCCTGGGTTGCTGTATCTATTCTTCCACTGTTCTAGAGTTGCTGGTTTATCCTGTCCTCAGTACAAGTGCTTCACTTGGTGATTAAAAAGAGAGCAAATTCTACTCTGTTGGCCCTTGAGGTTAGACCATACGCCTTAGTGACCGTAGTGGGAACCTCATATCTTGTTATAACTGTGACAGCAATTTGACCCTGCTTGCCACTGTGTCCATTCCCACAGGACCCCATGTCTCAGGTCTTCTATTAACCTGCCTCACTTTCAATACCATTGTTAGTAATGGGGGCCTCTGGTTGGCAGAGGTAGGTACCTTTGACCACATAGGGACCCTTGCTTCTAGTCAGGGTAAGGGGGATACACACTTTAGATAACCCCTGCTCACCCCCTTGGTAGCTTGGCATGAGCAGACAGGCTTATCCCAAAGGCAATGTGTAAAGTATTTGTACCAACACTCACAGTAACCCAGTGAAACCACCACAAATGGACACCACACCAGTTTAGAAAACTAAAGTATCTTTATCTAAACTACACAAGACCAAAACGACAAAAATCCGACATACACAGTTTAAAAATATGACTTCAAAAAGGTTTCAAGAACTTTTACCGTAGAAATCTATGTAGGCATGACTTTGCACCAAAGTACCTGTGATGCGACAAAAGTTCCCAAACCAAACAGCTGCAGCAACGGAAAACAAAGAGATGCGACACTACTGAGACCCTGAGGAGGCGATGCAACAGCCCCGCTGCACACAGAGGACGGGTTGTGTGGAGTCCGGTGTGTAGGGGGAGCGATGCGTCGAGTCTTCGTGCCGGTTCCGGTTCGCACGTGATGCGTCGGGAAAGCATCTCGCACAGGTACAATGCGTAGGTCTTCGGGATGCGACAGCGCTCGATGCGGGGCGTAGAGCGGTGTCAGTCCTCTTAAGCCACGATCCCTCGATGCGTCGGTTCTTGCAGCGGCGACAGACACTGCGACGATCTTCATAGCGGCACGGTGATGCGATGGAAATCTTCTTGCGCAATCGAGATGCGCCAGTGAAACGTGCTGCAAGAAGAGATGCGACGGGTTTCGCAGTTCTTTTCACGCTTCTTCTTCTTCCAGCTCCCAAAACAGCAGAAAACAACCTCCAGAGGCCCAACAACTGGATCAAGCACTCTAGGCAGGTCAGAACTCACACAGCAGAGTTCAGGGGGAGCTGGGTGTAAAGGCCTTTTGTTCCTGGGACTTCAAAACAGGAGGCCAGCTCTCCTGAGACCCTTGGAGATCTTCTTTTAGCAGGGGACACAGCACACAGCAAAGTCCTTCTCCTTTCCTTGGCAGAGTAGCAACTGCAGGTTAGCCCCAGAACACACAGCAAGGGCAGTCCTTCTCTTCAGTTTCTCCAGCTCTTCTTCTCGGCCAAGGTTCCTCTTGAATTCCTGGATGATCTACAATTCAGGGGTTTCAGCTCTCATATTTATACCCCAAAAGTCTTTATTCTCCAGGTGTAAGGGGTCCTAGACCCAGTCCAAACTATTTCTTGGTGCACTCTGCCAGTGCGCAACTTCTTCCTTTGTTAGTGTGGGCCAGGGCCATCAGACACACCGCAGGGGGTGGAACCAGCATTGTGGAAGGCAGGCACAGCCCTATTCAGGCCCAGGTGCTACTCTTCCCACCACTCCAAATGCAGATTGGCCTATTCAGCCTAGTGCTGACTCACCCAGACTCCCAGAGCCACTCTTATCCCTGTCACTCTCAAACCAGACAGTCAATCCACAAAAGGCAAAGGCACACAGAAATTTTGAACAAGGAAATAGTCATTTTCTAAAAGTGCTATTTTCAAACACAGAGTTTAAAAACCATCCTTCCTAAAAGATGTGTTATTAATTTCTGAGTTCAGGGATACCAGACTCTAATTTCTCATCTTAGTCCTATGGGAAGATATGCTTGTAAAATTGTTTCACAGCATTCCCCATTCTCTCCTATGGGCAAGATAGACTTTCAATAGTGAAAAATGAAATTGGCAGTATTTCACTATCAGGACATGTTACATACACTAGTACATGTCCTACCTTTCACATACACTGCACCCTGCCCAGGGGGGTACCTTGGGCCTACCATAGGGGTGCCCTATGTGTAAGAAAAAGGAAGGGTAAGGCCTGGCAAGTGGGTACACTGGCCAGGTTGACATGGCAGTTAACACACTGCACACAGGCACTGCAGTGGCAGGCCTGAGATCTTTTTAGCACTACTCATGTGGGTGGCACAATCAGTGCTGCAAGCCCACTAGTAGCATTTGAGTTACCAGCCCTGGCACACTTAGTACACTTTACTAGGGACCTACTGGTAAAACTAATGTGCAGATCATGGATAACCAATCACAATAACAATTTACACAGAGAGCATATGCACTTTAGCACTGATTAGCAGTGGTATAGTGCCCAGAGTCCTATAGCCTACAACCGCAGGTCTGGAAAAACAAAGAAGAAAGCAGCAAAAAGTTTGGGGATAACCCTGCAAAAAGGGCCATTTCCAACAACCAACATCTATACCACCATCCCTCCTCCTCACCACCAATGCCCACCTTCTTGCCGATATTGTATACTCTTCTCCTGCAGAGTGCTCCATTAATTTGTTGCTACGTGTTTGCTACAAAAATGCAGACATGTATTCATTATGACCCCTGCCCAGCCCAAATAGCTAATAAATAATTGAAGAAACTCAGACCAATCCAGATCAACAGTGATATTTTCTCCCTTAAAACCAATATATTCCCAAACTCCATCAAAAACCAAGATCCTTTAAACACTATTCTGAATTCAGTGAAGTCATTGTTCCTGCTTCAGCTCTGCTACAGGCCTCCCACCCAGTTCTGCTGGCTCCAGCTCTGCTCCAGTCCCGTTCTTACCCAGATCCAAAACTTACATTTTCAAGAACTGTCTTACAATTGGGACATAGCACCTTGGGAAGTTTGTGCCTTCCTTTCCTGAATGTGGCATGCTAGAATAAAATAGCTATGTTTGTTTTTCACCATAGAATCTGGTCCAGAATGGGGGAGATCAAACTTGTTTACCTGGGAAGTGAGAACAGACAGGTTTCAGGGAGCAAGAATAATCCCTATAGCAGGGAAACATCAGAAAGTGGGGAAAGCAATGTGCATTTGGTGAGGAGAAGGAGGCGAGATCTGGAGTTTTGAAGGGCCCAAATCACACGAAAGGATGACTAATATTGGAGAGGAAAGAACTGACAAAAAATTGCTGCAAAGTTCCTTTAGCATAGATAATGAAAAGGAGGGACAAGTAAAGGAAGTGGCGGGCCCGAGGCTATTAATTCCAGGTTTCTATCAGTAGTGTTGGAGACTTTATGAGGTAACACCTTACTATAGGACTTTCTTCTTTCCTGGCAAGTAAAAGGGAAGAGGGGAGGGAGACTAGCTATGAGGTAACACCCATCCTTACCATAGGTCCCTCTTCTTTTGAGGTATTAGAGAAATTCTTGGAGTAAGAAGTGAGGAGAAGCCCAAATCCTTGGGTCAAAGGGAGTGGGGTGCCATTAAAGCACAGGACAAAAGCTATCCCCAAGGAATCAGAAGCTCAGAGTGTAAGTTATGAACTGGGATTCCAAACCAAGACTTCAGTGAAAAACCCCGACTATGAAGATTAACAGTGCGGAAAAAAGGCTCATGAACAAGGGACAGTCCATAAAAGGGGGTTAAATCTGTGCTTGAACATTTATAAACTGGTTTGTCATATCACATCGTCTGTCTCTGAATCTGTCACTTGCCAGTTGACAGACACATCATGAGAAAGATAACTCTCTGAAAGGCTTCATCTATGTATACTATTTTTTTCACCAACTGTGTGAATAGATGTAAGATCCAAATTACAGGATGTGAACCCCCATGAAAACGTTTGAATGGCTCCTTCCCTCTAAAGGTTTAGGGCACTTTAATTTTAAGTGGGCAGTTGGCAGGAACCCAACTGCCACTTTTGTTAAATGTATGTTGAATTCTCTAGTTTGCTGAGAGTTCACATTTTGACCAGGAGGAACTCTTCTCATATGGTTCCTACAAATCAAGAAGGACTCTGTTTCCAGACAACACAAAGATCAGAATATGAGTCCACTCATATCATCAGATAATGTCGAGTCAATTTCACAGTGCACAATTTTGACCCCTAACCTTACAGGGTGCCGGATGGTGTCAACAACCTCAGAATATGACCACTCTAATTCCCCAAGGAAATCATGGAAACAGATCTAACCTTTCGTTATTACTTAGGTGTGCCCAAAGGGAGACACAAGAAATATACAAATTGGCATTTCAAACATTGAAGCAACTGTATTCTTGTGTAAAAAACATGAGCTGCAATTATTGGCAAAAGGAAAAAAAGCATTGCAACCAGCATTAAAAGAATGGTGAAAAAGATACAGTTCAACCATTATGTTACAGTGATTATATGAATATATGAGAATATAACATACTTATACTCCTAACTATTACTACCTATACTAGCGAAAGCATAGTGGGAGTACTCCCTGCCAGATCCCTTGGGTCAACGCAACTCCCCATACCTGTGTAAGATGTATCACAAAGCCAGTCTGGTGTAGAACAGGCCTCCTTCCATTTCAGGATAGAGATTAGAGTCAACAGGGCTGCATCTCAGTCACAGGCAAGCGTTCCTGGATAATCCATACAAGTGCTCCTCTGATGAATGTAGGTCAATGGTGGTGTATTTAATCAAAGCCCTATTCTGTTCACACTGTGTCAGGGGTGCAATGTTAATATGATTGTTTGTCTTTCTGATTCATGGCTGTCTCCAACCGGACAAACAAAGCGAGGGCAATGTGCTCAGAGTTTCTTAGCCTTGGCAGAGTGTATAAATGTCCTGATAAAATGCTTACGAAGAAATGTGCTGCAAGCAGAATACTTTTTAAGTATGATATCATGTACGTGCAAAGCACACAAAAAGTCTCTGCCTAAAAAGACGTGAAGTGTGAATGTGAAGTTCAAAACAGAGGATTTTGTGCACGGGCCCTGTTAATCTTACAACACCCACACCTTGGCCGGACGGACAGTTTCACTTCAAAATAAACTTGAAGGCTAAGCTTAAAAATCAAACTTAATATATATGTAATTCTAATGATTATGCAATCAATATAGAATGTGCTTTAATAATAAAAGTAGGTAAAAACCATACTGTATTAAAAATGGCAATTACAATTCAGGAGGCTCCCAAAATGATTTCCATGTTTGGAGTGACTCTCTGAAAGGAACCAGCTACAGCAGAAGATGTTTCCCTTGTGGCCCAGACTGCAAGTTCCAAAGAACAAACATGGTCGTATCTAGCCAATAATTCATCAGACAAACAGCCAGGAGAAATAACATCTTCTATGCTAACTTTAAATACATAAGGAATTTGCTATATTTCAGTAGGACCTAAAATATCAAATGGGACCTTTTCCCAAACAATTTAATCTGGGACAGGAAATGCAGATTTGTTCACAAGGGACAGATCTCTTTGCACTTTATGTGATCAGGAAGTGCTCCTCTGATGAATGTAGCTCAGATGTTCTTTATATAATCAAAGACCTGTTCTGGTCGCACTGTGTTAGAGGTGCAACACTGATGTGATTATCTGTCTTTCTGATTCAGAGCTGTCTCCAATCGCACAACTAAAGCAAGAGCAAAGTGCTCAGTGTTCGTTAGACTTGAACAGAGTGTACAAATGTCATGATAAAGTGCGTATGAAGAAATGTTCTTTAAGCAAAAAAATTTCTAAGTATGTTATCATGTACGTGCAAAGCATATAAAAAGTCCCATCTAAAAAGATGTCAAGTTTAAACGTGTAGTTCAAAATGAAGGTTTTTTGCACAGGTCCTATTGAACTTTACAACACTCTGTAAGCTGTTGATTAGTGCAAGAAAAGGCAGATTGCGGAAGCAGGTAACTTTGGCTGTCTCCATTGAAGCAAGGGACATGCTTTAGGACTGTGAAAAAGACCTAGATGCTCCTGCCACCTAAGCATGGAAGGAAGTAAACTGCCTATCTGCAAAGAACCTGTCTTTTCCAGACCATTGCCTTAACCCTGCTATCCAGTGTGCTGATGTCAGGAGGTTAGAGCCCAGTCACCACTTACTGGGCTCTACAATTTCTACAGGCCCTTTAGAATGCTGCTCTATGTTTGATCAAACGGTGTCAGAATGCACTAACCTTGCAATGTGAATCCAACTGGATCAATGTGTGCTACCATACTTTGCTGAACCAACTGCCAACCATACAACAAAAACCAAAGAGATGGTTGGAATTAGAACCAGGGAAGGAGGAATGTGATAAGAGAGAGGTGTTCGGTGTGCTCTAGTGTTATTGAGCTCACTTAACAATGCAATCGCTTTCCCAAATCATCTAAGATGATAGCATAATACCGTATATGAATCAAAAGAAAGGTGATTAAATTCTGTAAAAGATGAGGATCCTTTTTGGCCCTTTTGTGGAAACAACAATGTGCAAGTGAAAGAGTTCATAACCTCCAAGGGATGACGCCTAAAAATAGCGTTCAATTGCAAAGTCTAATTCCTTACACACAAGTATCGCACTAAAATAATACTTTGTATCCAGTGCAGCCTTTTGTCAACTTCCAATGATAGCAAAGTTTTAGAAAACAAGACAACAAGGGCCAGGCAAAGTTTTAGAAAACAAGACAACAAGGGCCAGGCAGCAGCGTCTATGCATCTTAATTGACAAGCAAGGACATTCTGGACATGAAGAATTTATATTCTAAGAGTTCAAGATGTCTGTCACTATTTGCTTGTCAAACGATTCCTGTAGATTCATGGGACAAGTAGTATTTCTTGGTTTCACTCGTGTCTCACAGAGCATGTCCACTACATCAGAGACACAAAGCTTCTTTCCAGACGGGGCTCATACTTTGCACATACCTTCAGTCTCTCCTGCTTCTGAAGGTGTACATATTCAGGCTGTTCAGATTCTCATGCCTTCACAGCAGATCACCGTAAAGAAGTAAGTGTGGGCACTGATCATGACAGTTAGATGATGTTCAATGAATATGAAGTGCTCTCCCTCTCACAGCCCACATAGCAGCTAATCTACCATCAGAAAAATATATCCAAGTGTCTGTGGTGGCTACTCGGCTAAGGCGGAGGAGCATAGCCCCACTGCTTTTAAGCATTGTGAGGGAAGGAAAAATACAATGATAATAGCCTGTTATTATCATTTTATTGTTTCCAGTTGCTTTGTGGGTGGGCGGGGCTGCTCTGCTCTCAGGGGAAGAGTGGTTTGCCCACTCCAACTGCGCATAAATGGTTGTCCATCCCTCTAGCCAAACAGTCATGCGCACTTTGCATGTTCTCCACGCAGGATGCATTACAACCTGCAGAGCCTGCGTGGAGAACATGCCCAGGGCCCCCATCTTAGTCTGATTGCCGAACCACTGCACTCAGACCAGCCACAACACTGCATTGCAGCATTGTGATTGGATAGGGGAGCCTGGGTGCTTACCAATCACAATGCTGCTTTGCAGTGTTGTGTTTAGTCAGGGAAGCCTGGGAGTGCTTCCTGATGCTGTTCCGGCCCGAGTGTGACTGAGGTAAGACGAAGCAGGGACGCGGGACGAAGCAATAAGGTAAGTGTATTTTATTTTTTTTACATTCCCAATCCTCCCCTCCCCCTCGTCCTGCCATCCCCAATCCATACCAGCCTCCACTACCAAGTGTTAACGTGAAAAGTGTCCCATGTTCCTGATAGCTGCAATCTCTTTAATGAGATTGCAAGTCATCTCATTCCCGGTTCTCTATCCTCTTGTTCTTCTGGAAACAATCAGGTAAATATAACAAACCTACAATCATAGGTCCTAATTTTCTAAACTCAAAAATTCCTTTTCAGGGTAAATGACTTAGCACTTTTCTTGTGATGGACAGCTCTTAGTCAGTGATTTCAAACTCTCCTCTCTAATTTGACAGCGCACACCAAGCTGATGAGAATGTCAAAGTGGACAACCAATTAAAACTCCTCCCTCCCAATTTCCAAGGTGCATCCTCTTCTACCATTATCCCCCGGCGTACCAGCATCTGATTATGCCATCACTTAGGAACTTCTAATTTATCATATGATCAACATGTAAAAAGTCATTAATCTGACCTATTCAAATTCTGTTATCTGTTAACTTATAATCTAGGTACACTATAAACTCCCCAAATTGCTTCTAGTGATGTGGAAATAATTGCAACAGTTTCTGGCATATGAATATGTTTGTGGTTATTGTCTTAATTTCTACAAAAAACAAGCACTTGGTATATCTGCTTCCAGTCATCGTTTTTATTTTCAGTTTCATTGACATCTCATTTTTATCCTGTTCTACTTTTCAGTATGTATGACTTGTCTCAGGACTGTCGATTTTTATGACTTGCAGTGTTTTCTTTCCTCTCCTTACACTACATCACCATGTTCCAAACTGCATTGCACGTGTTGTCATCGCTGCCTGAAATGCCTTTAAATCCCACCTGTGATTTCACCTACTCAATATTTTTTTATTTGCTCAGAAGTGGTTGTTGTTATGAGTCATTTTCCCACTACTGTAATCCCATCATTTACCTTGTGGTCCTGTCATCTCTCCAAGGGCTTTCAGGAATTTCCATCATAAAAACAAGTCCTAGTCTTAGTCCACAAACAGAAAATCTATTTGAGTTAAAAATTCTGAAAAAAACGCCATCCTGTCCATCAACGCAAGTTGAGTAAAATACATCTGGAAGAGATTATTAGAAAATTGAATTGAATTCTCCTGCAGTGGTACAATATTCAGTTAGGAGCATGAATTGTATTGTGAATACAAATACTTCGAAATATGAATCTATGTGCATCTGAGTGCTAGATTTATAAATCCAGTATGTAATTTTATCATCTTTATTGTTTTGCATTGAGCAAATCGATCTGCTGCATAATTGTTTTCCCTGCGTTGTTTGCATTCCACGCAGTCAGTGTTAACAATAGAGTGGGGCCTCTGTGCCTTATTCTCACATTCCACCCTCCTTTACAGGCAGAGCTGCATGCTGACGCCGTGCCCTGAGGACATTTGCATATCCCTCAGTAAACAGCAGAACGCACATCCATGTAAACTGAGCTCAGACTCCAGATTCCACTGAAAACAGGAACACCAGCATTTGCATTTACGTTTATAAGTAGCCCTTTGGCGAAAAGTTTCAATTGCCGCAGAGGTTGAAGTGAAAAGTAACAGCGTCATTTTGTTGTAGCTGCGTGGGGTGGCTAGGCCCTTCTTATTACAGAAGTGATAACATGATTTATGGCAGAGGGAACAATTTGTATGATGTGTCATAACTTTAAATACAGAACAATAAAAGTGGTCCTTCTCTAAATTGGCACCGCCAGCTGCATGTCTCACAGAACAGGGTAAATAGCCATTCAATAATTAGCAAATTGCTGGTTTTCCCACCTACGGATGATAAAGGAGTATCCTGTCGTTTTGCACATCATCCAATAAAACAAAATCACTGCACGCTGAGCAACAAACTATTTCAAAATCATCATAGAAGCAAAAATACACTATATATAGTCTTCAAAACATCATTAACCTCTAATTTCTGTACAGCTTTTTTTTATGTCCTGCTTTGTTGCTCGTGTGAAATTAATGACTGTGGAATTGCTGAGCTGCCTGCTTTATTATTGACTTAGGGCCTGATTTAAATCTTGGCGGTGACAGTGTGCCCTCCACACCAAGACTATGATCCTCCGGCCAGATTTAAATGCTGGCGGGCCATAGTTTGACAACGGTGGAAATTACTCCATCTCTGCTGTGGCCAAACTTCTAAGTGCCTCATTTATGGGGTTTTGCCATAGGGCCGCGCTGCCGGCCTTCCTGCTTCGCTGCCCTACGACAAAAGAAAAGGGCAGGAATGTGCCGCATCTATCAGATAAGGCACAACTCGGTCCTTTTCCCCTGCACCGGCGCCCAAAAAAGTGGCTTAGTGCTGCCTCGTAATTATGGAGCAGGATCCTGCAACATGGAAAGTCGCAAAAAGTGACGCCCGACGGAGTAAGGGCCATAGGAGAACTGCCTCGATGTCCTCCCGCCTAATTTAGATGGGCAGATATATAGCCGTTTTCAGTGCCCATCACAGCCAAAAAACCTGGCGTTAAGGGACGCTGAAAAGTGCTCAATGCCCACATCGCCATTGGAGGATACCCCCATCTCGAAGGAGGCAGTGTTTTGGGGGTTTTTTGTAAAAAAAATCTAGCTTTTGGATTTACTTTTCAAACCTAAAAAAAACTAACTTTGATGGATGGCTCCATCATGTTTGACAGAAGTTACAATGGATTTACAGGAACCACCTTGACGGTAATTTGTTCTGTCGCCCAACCAAAGGATGAGCCGACCATCAAAAAATAAATCAGATCCTAAAGTACTTAGCTTCATCTTCTTGATGGTACTAATGGGTAGAGAAGTGGTATTAGCAAATTTGTGATGTTGTAATACCTATTTCTCTAAATCTGTGCAATATGCACAGATGTCCACTTTGCACACGAATGGTATGGACTATATAGCATCAGACCCTCTCTATGTAAGGGTCTGGTGATAATTAGTCATGTGAAACATTGACTGAATGAGAGACACACTGATATGCTCAGCTAAACCTTTACATCATCACATGTTTGAGAATCCTGAATCATTGGAAGAAATGTCTTTTTTGAAAGATGCTACTCATTTAAAATATTATCAATGAAGTTCTTATGAATGTATAAAAAGTGGAAACTGTTGCTTTGAGATGTAAAAAATCGTATCTTATTGTGAAACCCAGATTTTGAGTGTTTTCCACTGTTGGGTCTGAGTGCACAGAAATATAAACAGGGTGAATAAAGTAATCCTGCGGCCTAACAGCTAGAGTGGTCGACCTCGAAGCTGGGGAACTGGGTTTGACCCTCGGCAGGGATGCTCAACAACCTGTGATTCTGGGAAAATCACTTATTCTCCATGTGCCTAACAAAATTAATGTGTATTTCTGTAACACAACTGGTGCTCATGGAAAGCATTCTGATGTCTTCGGGTTGAGTTTGTGCTATATAAACAGGACCTCTGCCCAAAAAAAACCTGCACCAAAAAAGTGGCACTATATACCATGGTGCTCTATATCCATATCTGTGGCAGGTAATATGTCCCTTCACGTTTAGTGAGCTCTTTTGTAATACTCACAATTCTATAAATCACAGCATGCCCACAGGTGACAATCCATGTTTGCAAAATTGTGCTATTAATTTCAGGTTCTCATTTTTGGCTTTTCTATATCAACCAAATATTAAGTCTGGGTGGAGTTTGCGGAGTTCTGCGAAGTGCAAAAAAACTCCGCTGCGCTATGCGGAGCTCCGCAAGCAGCGGCGTGCATTAGAAAAATGTGGTTGGCGGGGATTTTCAGTGCCGGGTGTTTGTTTGCACTGTGAAAACATAGCGAATGGCACCATGCACAGCGCAAGGGGGCGCTGCTTCCTTTCTGCCGCTTGAGTAGATGTTTTACTCGAGCGACAGCTTTCTCAACGCAAACGGACGGTTTCTGAACACGAGCAGTTGCAAGCATACGCGTCTATTCGTCCACCCGTGTTGAGAAATCTCGCCGGGAGGTTGATTTTCCACGCTCGCACTAGGCAACTTGACGTTGACTATCACGAATGAGGAAAAATCTCACCGGGAGGTGAATAATCCTTGGTCGCGCTCACCACGTTGCCTTTGACGAGTGCATGCGAGGAAAAAAACTCCACTCAGTTACGCGGAGTGGAGTTTGTGGGAACTCTGCGAGCTCCATGTAACACGGAGTGTGGAAAACTCGGCAGACTCCGTGAGCGGAGCGGAGTTCACCGCCCAGACTTACCAAATATGCAGTGCCTGATCCAAACAAGATCTTCAATAATACTAAGAGAATATGAGCAGAAAGAATCAACGTGATTTGGTAATATTAAGAGAGCTGTTAGACATGACATCCTTGGTGTTGTGTTCCCCCAAAATATTTGCCTCCACCACTCCTGTTTACTGAATTTTGTTTTTGTTGGCATCAGGACATTATTTACTATACTAATGCTAACCAGTTAAAAGTGCTTGTGATCCTCCTTGAAACATGGTAAAATTTGCCTACACCCAATTAACACATTCAATTACTTATAAGTCCAGAGTAACGTGATACTATGTATACCCATGGCCTGTAAATTAAATGCTACTAGTGGGCCTGCAGCACTTATTGTGCCACCCACTAAAGTAGATCTTTAAAACATATCTCATGTCTGCCGTTGTGCGTTTTTTCTAGCATACATTTTTGTTGCGTTCCTTTTTTATTTTGTATATCTTTTTATTTTTTCCACATCTCTTTCAAAGGAATAAACAATGCATTTGTTTGCATAACTACAAGGTCCACAAATCCCTCCACAGGATCTGTTCTCGACACATTAGGACATAGCCCTTTAACTTGGGTTACCAAATTACATACACGCTTTAAGACATGATCGTACGCCGAATACGGTTTAGCCGGCTGTGACGGGGAAAGTGCTGGGGTAGCTGTTTGATTCATTGAAAGATATGGAGAGGTGGTAAACTGGCAATAGCGAAGTCTCGGGATACTATTGAGCGAGGGGACAGATTATTTAGTTCCACATGTTTTTCACATGTCTTGAGTAGAAGTTCCGTTGGTAAGTTGGAGACGAACATAAAGGCGGCTGTTTTCAACACGCAGTTTCCCGAGTAAGTACCGATGGGTAGAGCATGAGTCATTATAACCAGCCTCCAACACTTGTATTTTTACTGATGGATTATTCTGTCTTTTTATAGCATTCCGGGCACAGAGAAGTACATACCTAAGACATGTGTTATACTTGCAGCATTCCGGTATGTGCTACGTCTCGAGCAAGTAGGCACACAAGGCGTTGAGGCAATGGTTTTCTGGTGTTTGCAAAGTCGTGATTTTTTGCATGTTCACATGCTCCGTACCAGTTTTATAGTTTGCCACTTATTACTGGCATTGTGTGGGGTTGTTTCACATCACAGTCGGGTTTCAGTTGGGAGCATATTGGTTTCTCGGTTGCACTCTATCATTCTTATTTGCGTGAGCACTTTTAAGCGAACCTCATATAAAGCATAATAAATTCTTGGTTCAATTTATAGATTTTTGTAAAGAATTCTTTTCCCATTTGTTAGAACCCTATGGGTCTTGAGTTGCGCGCATTGTGTTGTACACCTTTTCAGCGTGTAGTTTTAAACCTCCAATTCGATCTGGCAAAATAAGACTTCTAGCAATGCAAAAAGATGATGGACGAAATGCTGAAAATTGTCAAGCATTTACCCCAGTCACAGATCTGGGTTAAATCCATTGTTCTTTTGCTCGCCACGCCACCCCAGTTTGGTCCCAGCCATATGCAAATCAGTCTTGACCCTGCTTCCCATAGGAACAGTCCAACCAAAACTGCCAGGCGAGGTCCTCCCTGGATCAGGATACCAGCATCCTGGTCCCGTGCTCAATATGCCACTGGATTGAAGCAAGCCTGGCTGATGAGGGGTGTTACCCCAAACCCGGTCCCAGGATCATGTTTTCCAGTCCATGGAGGACCTGGCCTGGCAGTTCAGGCTGCATTGTTCCCATGGGTAGCAGGGTCAATACTGATTTGCATATGGCTGGCTCCAAACTGAGTGGCTTGGTGATCAGATAACAATGAATTGAACCCAGATCTGTGACTGGGGGTGAATGTTTGACAGTGTTCAGCATTCCGTCCATCTTTTTGTGTTGCTAAAAAAATACTTTCACCAGGCCTAAACCTTCCTTCTTAATACATTTAAGATTCCCCTAAGGTATGCCCTGAACAGCTCATATATAGTACGGTGGATTGTATTTAAAAAGTGGGACATGTGTTTTTAAGTTTTTTCATGACCTGGTAGTGAAAAACTCCTAAATTCATTTTTCACTACTGTAAGATCTGCCCCTTCCCTAGGATAACATCAGGTTACCTTAATACATGTAATACGTGCTAACCTTTGATTGGGAACAGGTAAAATGTAATGTTTGGTTTCAAATGAATTGTAAATTAAAATCTTCTTTAATGGCAAAGTCGGATTTTAAGTCACAATTCTGAAAATGAAACATACCATTTGGTGCCTGCTGCCAGTCTCCTGGGTCACATGGCCCTGCTGTTAGGCTTTGTGAATTCCTCTAAGACAGTGACACAACAGGGCTTAGGTCTGAATAGGATGGGCCATCCTGACAGGAAGGGTTGTGGCGGAGCTGTTCCCTGCCTTACTTGCACTTCAATACGGGCTGCAATCAGCACACACAAAGAAACCTGACACTAGTCTTTTGTCACCCTAAACTTCTTCCAGTGACACAAAGGGCTAGTTGGCGGTCCTCCTGTGTATGCTACAGAGACATTATAAGCTCCTGAGACCTTGTACTTTGCACTTAGCCTCTGCTGGAGTGAGTACTAACCCCCAAAGTGGTGCTCCTATAGCCCCAGACCATTGGAAATGACATTGAAGGTGATGCTCCTGCCTAACCCTAGAAGGTACGGCTTAAAACATTTTCACCAAAAAGTGTCCTGAGAACCTACAGAAGACTGGGACCTAACTGCCTGCCAATCCACCTGAGATGCATTTCCTGTCAGCCTGACTTGGCGATATGTCCCGCTATGTTCTTCTCCACATCAGCAAATCCCCTTCAGCGAAACCTCTCACCGAAGGTATCCGGCCTCGTTGAGCCCTCGTCAGCTTTAGCCTACAGCTTTTTCACACTGGAGTTTTTCGACTTCCAAAAAAAGTCCAGCGTAGTTAAACCTCACTGTAACTAGGGGTGGGGAGAACTCGTGGAGTTTTACTCCTAAGAATTCTGCTGAGTTTTACGCCGCAGAATTCCGTGGAGTTACCTGAAAACTCTACGAGATTCCACAGAGCTCCACACATGTGACACACACATCTTTAATGGTGCTCTCTCATACATGTAAATGGAATCCCATACGAGCAGCTGCCCCAGAACATGTCTAGGTACAATTTACAAAGGGGGTTGTGCAAACCACATTGGCAGCTACAATGTGCTTTGCACCCTTTTGAGAGGTACCATGCTGAAGACAGCTGTCAAGCTTACAGGTCTGGCACACTTACCTCCGGGGTCTTTGATGTGGGGAGGCCTGCTTCAGTCTCTGGACAGATGCTCTTCTGCTCAGTCTTCTTTGTGGGTCTCTGCTCTGCGACAGTCTGCTTCAACCTGTGCAGCAGGGTTTCCTGCACTCTGGGAAGATCTGCACCATCTTGTGAGGGAAGAGATCATTGTGCTCAGTGAGCCAATCTCAAACTCTGTGCTGGGATGGCGGGTTGGGGGTGGTTTCCATTCTCTTACAGCATGTGGTTCTTCTCTTCGGGATGCTGCTACAGCGAATTGAGTGAGATGTCTATTGTAGTTGATTGAATAGTAAGTCCAAGGCGGATCTAAGCAACTTACTCAACTGCAATATGCTGAGCAGACTCCAGTTCATTTTACTGAACTAAGAAGGGTCCGCCATCCAATGAGGAATCCTTATTAAGCCTGGGCAAAGCACTACGCTACGCTCGCGTAGTTTGCGAAGTTTGCGCTACTTCGAACTACGCGAATTGCACGTAGCACAGTGCAAACACGAGTAGCGTAGTGTTGCGGTCATTTTTTGCTTGCTCGCGGTCCTCAACGTCAAGTTGGCGACCGCGAGCAAGCAAAATGACATCCCGGCGAGACTTTTTCCTCATTCGCGATCAGCAACATCAAGTTGGCGATCGCGAGCGTGGAAAATAAACCTCCTGGCGAGATTCTCAACGTGAGGAGGTCAAATTTCTCATTGCGAGTGGTCGCGTATGCTCGCGACCGCTCGCGATGAGAAACTACCAGTCCGCGTTGAGAAAGCTGCCGCTCGAGTAAAAATCTACTCGAGAGGCAGAAAACTACAGCTCGCACTGTGCAAGATGCCGTTTTCAATGATTGCACAGTGCCGGTTGCTTGTCCGCACTGTGCAATCATTGAAAACGACATCTTGCACAGTGCGAACAGGGTACTACGCAGTTCGCGAAGTGCTACGCGTAGCTCGCGAAGTGCACTTTGCCTAGCTTCGCGTAGTGCTACTTCGCGAACTCCGCCCAGGGTTAATCATTATCTCTATGTAACATCACAGAGCCCGCCCACTGATGGAAGGCAGAGATGTGCAGCACACCTATGTCTTCCTGGTCCTGCAGCCAACGATCAGCAAGTTTCGGAGTTTCCTTAGTCAATCTCAACCTACAGTACAGCCTCCGAAGCATTATAACCAATGAAAACCGACTAACAAGACTCCGCCATTCAATTAAAGATTACTATACTTTCCCCAAGTACTGGGATATGTTTTCACCCACTTGCTCTTGAACTCTTGAGATCCCACATGGTTTAACCCTGATCGCTGCGTACATTATGAAAAAAGGAAAAACCTCCTTTCAAAGAGTAGTATCTATCCAAGGTTTTCTGCTTTAATTATTGGCTTGTCTACTATGAAATGGGACCGCTGGCCATTCTATATATGACCCAAGGACATTTAACTATTCAACATCCTTGCATTTGTATGGGTGGGCGGTAAACTCCGCCACCTTGTGGTTGGTGGATTTTTTGCCGAACTCCAAGTGGAGCGTGGAGTGGGCAAACTCTGTGAACTCCACCAGTGGACCAGAGATTACTATCCACTCCTAATTGTGACTGCATCCATCATCCCTCCAACGCTGACACCTCCTCCTCAGATACTGCTAATTGCCTTGACCCACTGAACTTTACCTTCTCAGGAACTTTTCTTCTAAGTCTGAAGGTAAGCAGAGACCGGGCCCAATCTCACTTGTGTAGCCGAACCATCGCATTGAGCCTTAACTTTTGACTTTGCCCTGGTCTCAGGCGACCAGGTACCCATGATTACTGCATTGATCTTTTACGTCTTATTTTTCACTAAAACATTAAACATTTCTAACTCCGGTTCTACTGATTGGATTTAATATGCTCAGGTGTAATTTTCTTTATTACATTTTACTCTATTTATTTTAAATTGGTGTGTGTTTTCTTGTGCAGTGTTATTATCGTTTGTGTGCTGCATAAATACTTAACACAGTGCCTAAAGGTGAAGCTTGGCTGGTTTTGTGCCTAGCTACCAGAAGGTTAAGCACAGGTTATTTAGTGACGTTTGTGGTTCACCCTGACGAGCATTATGATTGTTGCGTGAGTAGGGCTTTCACTACCCTCAACCAATCACCTAATTTCTTACAAGAGCTTACTGTGAATGCATGAGAATAGCCTTATGATGTGTGTGTGTGTGTATTTATTTCTTTAGATGTGTTATAAAATTAAGATTTTGTAACACTAGAGAGAGTGAGAGAGAAGCAAAGCAGTTGCAATCTCCCTGACATATAATATCACAACTGCTGGTAACTATATCCCCAATTTTAGTTCAATAGGAATTTGGAGTCAATTGTAGAAACTTTGTTTTGACCCGAGTCGTCCTATGTAACAGATGTTATCTTTGGACATAACCATAGAAAGTGTTGGGGTATCCACAGATATTGGAGAAGACGCCTCACTCACTAATAGTGAAATGCTTCATCATCGGCGTCTTTCCACACCCAGGTAAGATGGTACTACCTGGGCGGACTCAACCAAAAGATGTGATGGGAGTTCTTATATAAATTTTCTCTGGTTATGCAGGGAACCAGTTCAGTGGTAGATTCTAAAAATACCTCCAGGTATACCCCTGATGCAAAGCTTTATTCTTGGGGTACCTGGGGTACCAAATAAAAAGCGTATGCTGTGATGGGGTTATTTTGAAATTTTTGTTTCAAATGTACCCACTTTTTATGCCAACATGTTTCGGCCCACGCACAGAGCCCGCAAGGGTCTGGGGCCTTCTTCAGGGCTGTCTTTTCTACTAGTTGGTTTCCCTGACTCTAGTTTGACCATGTACTACACGCAAACCCAGGTAAAAATTGAGGCCTATTGCACTCACCTATAGTTTGTAATCCAGTAGATTTTCTACTGATTGGTGCTAGATTACACCATACAGGTCACGTGACTTGAGGTGCCGTCTTGTAGTCACACATTCGTCAAAGATCGGTCACCGTGGGTTCACATATAGTGTTCACTGCCCGCTGACCTTTAGATTTTTAGAATCTACCACTGAACTGGTTCCCTGCATAACCAGAGAAAATTTATATAAGAACTCTCATCACATCTTTTGGTTGAGTCCGCCCAGGTAGTACCATCTTACCTGGGTGTGGAAAGACGCCGATGATGAAGCATGTCACTATTAGTGAGTGAGGCGTCTTCTCTAATATCTGTGGATACCCCAACACTTTCTATGGTTATGTCCAAAGATAACATCTGTTACATAGGACGACTCGGGTCAAAACAAAGTTTCTACAATTGACTCCAAATTCCTATTGAACTAAAATTGGGGATATAGTTACCAGAAGTTGCCTCTGTGATATTATAAAATTAAGATTGTCATCTTGCCATAACTTGAGGATGCTGCACTACAATCACCAAGGAAAAAATGTGTACTTATACAGCACAATAGGGATACTAACCTGATCATGCAAGCCCAGTTAGCTGTTATTGAATTAAAATCCAATGTTCTTTAATCATGCACCCAGATGTCATCTTATGCAAAGGAATATTAAAGATCAGTTTTGAGGAATGTTAGGAATTCGATAGTATGCGTGGCTCTGAATTCTGGTTTTAGGGTATTTCACAGTTTTAGACCCAAACACTCCCAAGGATCTCCCTCAGTGTTTCTGACAGTTGGAGGGATGAGGAGGAACGAGGTGTAATGTAGGTGAATGAAGGGTTCTTGCAGGGATGGAAGCAATGGTAGCATACAAGTTGTATTGTACTAAACACTGGATCTGAAAAACAATATTATTATCAATTGCAAAACATGGAGTTATTGTTAATGGATTGAATGCTTCCAAAAAGTTTATATTTCCGCAAAGGAATGGCGAAAAAAACTCATTTCCTGAAAATCAAAACTGTTTCTGAACAGCATTGCCTTTTACACCGACTATATGTTATAGCTTATGCTCCAAGTTACAATACTGACAGTGAACCAAAGAGCAAGGAGGGCACGTTAGGAGGAGTTGGAGGAAACAATTGTTTCATGTGGATATTTTGTCATTATTTTTGAGAAATCCGTTATATATATATATATCTATATTCTGTTTTCCTGTTCTTTCAAGTGGACTACTATGAGCTTCTCTATAACCCACTGTTTTGTTTATTTCATTTTTGTCTTGAACATTTTTTATTTTTTTCATGTTGCACCTTTCCCATTTTTTCCTTTGCAGGGGCATGTCTCAGGTCGGTGCTCCTTATACTTCCTTTTGCATTTAACCTATACTTTTTTGCATAACCTCAAATCTCCTATAACTCTATATGTTTTAACATTTCTTTTCCTGTACCTACTGCTCTATTTGTATATTATATCCCTGAACCATTTTTTTGTGTATTGCTCCCTTCCCCTTATTTATGATGTGTCAGTTTAATTACCCGGGATTTTTTCTTCCATAGTTAATGTGACTAAAAATAATGTCACAAGCTGGAAATAAAATATGACATAATAGAATTGGTGATTATGGCTGTAACTGTTTGCAGAGAGTTTGCTTGTGGAACTCAAGCTTAAGTGTATTAATGGTTTAAGATATTTCTGGCTCTGCTTTACATAAATTGAGAGATGTAGATGTGGTTCCCTTAACCCTAATCAATGTTATGCTATTGGTAACCCTTCGAGAAAACTTTAACTGCTGATGTAGGAAAAAATCTAGTCCTGGGACCCATATCTGAATAAATAGTTTGCCTATGGGCCCCTGTGCCTATTTTAAGTCACTTTTTTACACCAGATTGCACCACTCACACCGCCCACATGCACTCATCATTTACGGCAGCCTCAGATCAAAAGAACTCCGCTAAAGTAGCCACCAGGCCCGTCAGGCATTGCAGAGCTGGCCTGATGAGGAGCGCCCAATGATGAAGCATGACACCCCAACAGGTGTGTGAGGGCATTACGATCTGATTTACAGATCTCCAAGCAACACATACTCCAGTCTGTCTGGCAGAGAAACTACCCCTCACACTTGATAATCCTGATGTTAGTCCCTGGAGGAGCAAAGGAATAGGATTCACTCTTGCCCCTCCCTCTTTGAATTAAGGTAGAAAAAAGGAAGTAATACAATGAAATAGTGAAAGCAAAATTGAGTATCCTATTTCACACAATAGCGTGAATCACTGGATCTTTCGAAGAGAGAAGTAAGAGAAGAAGGGAGGTAATAAGTTTTGTCTCCTACAGACATAATACTGGTCTGGCACTAGGAGAAAAAAAGCACAGCCAAAATAAATAAGTCTGGTGTAATGTACGTAATGCAAACAAAATGCATTATTATTATTTTCTCCATGCATTACTATATTAAAGCTAAACCTATTGGTTTTGTCAATGGTTGCTTTGGTTAAAGCAGATGGTTTGTGCACTGTTATATGTATATGTATGTGTAGACATATATGTGTACATGTATATGTGACATATGATTTTTTACTAAAATATGTTTTAAAAAAAGCCTGCTACAGTGAACAAATTTAAAAAGAAATGATTGTATTATGCAATGAATGCATGTATGTGATGTATAAATAAATATGTGATGACCCTGTATATTTTTGGGATATAAAATAAATCCTTGTGCATCACAGTGAAACACTCCAAACAGTCATTAGCTTGCGGTGAGACAGCAATACTCGACTGGATAGAGCCAAAGTCCCTAATTTGTATGCTTCAAAGAACTTGTAACAACAGGTCTTCCAGACAGGTTTGCTATGAAGGTACAAGTAGTTACAGAGTGGAAGAAATTATGAAGGTTCATACAATCTACCAACTTGCTTTGCTATTCTACGAGCATATTGTACATCATTTTATCTAACAAGCAGTACTTTAAATTAACCTATAGCACAAATAACGATGGAATCTGTTTTTGTTGTACTTCTTTATGCATAACTTGGAAGGGAAGGTAGCTGTAATAAACTGGATTATTATTTGAGGTGGGCGACAGCCCAAGGTGTAGTCACAGCTTTTGTCAGGGTAAACCCTCAAAGTAACTAAATTAACCTGAGCTCAACCCCTTCGTATCTATGGCACACAGCAGACAGGCTTAACTTAGGGCCATGTGTAAAGTATTTATGCAGTATGAAAACCGGAATTAAGACAAAACACCGAGGAACTCAGATCCCAATCAAATTAGACAAATAGAGTAAAATATTTTAAACAAAACACCACCAAATCAACAAAAATCCAATAAGGGAAACTAGAGATATGAGTTCTTAAAGATTTAAGTGAAAAAGGTGCAACGTGGCAATGAAACTCTATGGAAGCGGTGGCCCAGGATCTAAGCACAATTTGACGCCAACTAGATTGGTCCTGGTGAAAGCCTGGAAGTCAAAAAGTTCAAAAATGTTTGTAAGTTTGAATGAACTTTTGAGAAGAAAATCTTCCTTGAGCTGGCCACCACTGAAATTGTAACCGCCGCTGTGGAAACGAAGGCCAGATACTAATTCTAATTAACCATCTAAAAGCCCAGGCAGGTGCAGGGTAACTACAGAAAAAGTTACATTTTCAATATATTTAATAAAAATCATATTTTATCTCTAGACTGGATTTTTACTAAATATAAAAATAAGTCCCTAAATAGTGTCTGTAGCGGGTACACTCCGAAAGTTATAATTGTGGTGTATAATCTATTATTTGACTTTTCTTTGGGCACAAGTTAGTGGTACAAGTGTGTGGACAACATCCACCCACTATTTTTACACAGTGGGCTTTCTTATTATCACCTCCAGCTGGGCTCAAGACAAAGGCTTGATTTAAAAGGACCACAATCTTCCTTTTGCTCTTCCTTTTGCTTGAGTAGAATGCTGGCTGCAGCAACATATCAAGATGCCAGAGCAATGGAGGGGAAACAAAGGCACATAGCTTATCCTTCACAAGTACTTAAGAGAACCAAAGACTTGGAAGCAAGCTTTTGACTTTGTTCGATCCCTATATATAAAATAGATATGTGTGCACTGTATGAATGTCAAATGTATTGGTCTGTGCAAGAATGTACTCAAATAACATTTTAAGTACCACATCTGTTTTAAAATTATGTTATAGCACTACTAAAACCAATGTAGGGCGTCACCGGGCTTTACATCACATGCACACATGGTACACTGACAGTAGATCATACAAGTGTGTAAATCAAACACAGGATATCTTACATAAGACCATGAGGGTTACAAAGTGTAGGAGACATACATTGTCCCTCACTGTTCATTTTGCTAGATTATATAGATTGCAATTTACAAACGGCCAAAAACAAAAGGATGTCTGTGTTAAATACAGTAACCCCCTTACCTATGTATATAAAATAAAAATCTGTAATTTGCATGTTACATGTGCTTGGCAGGAGATACATTTACTGTCAAGGCACAAGTGGTACTAAGCAAAACACGAATCATGCAAGCAAATGAATTAATCACCATAGTTGTCTTAACTAATAATATTACTATTCCTTGAGATTTACTGAGCACACAAGATCTCTGCAGCAGGTGCTTTAGCCCGATAAGATATTTTAAAAAGCAGCCTTTGCCACCAATCAAGGCAGAACAAATTTACTGTCACCTTTCTTCTTTTTGCCAATTTCTTTGTAGCAGTTTTTAAAATTAAATGTATGAGTTGACTGCCAGACTGCTTTCCATAACTTTGCCCCTCAAGACTTCACTCCTCATGACTTTACCCACTTTTCACTGTCACACCTTGACCTGCAATTTATGTGTTCACGGAGTAAAGATTTTCCAGTTCCAGCACTGCTGTGAAGATCACAAAAAAATCTGCCTAGGATTACACAATTTGATCAAGTGGGGAAGCCGAGATTAATCCCAGGTTTTATGCTTTGCCATTGTTCATTCCAGCCATTTGAAGGACATCTCTTTATTCCCAATGTTTCACATCAAAGGCTAATGCTTTGCCTTTAATTCTTGGTGCATGTAGTTGGAGTATGGGCAGCAGACAAAAGACAGATACAAGCCAATTGTCATGTGCACCCTATATATGGCCTAGGTTCTTATTACACATGGAACAACATTATTTTCGATTAAATCACTCAAAAGAGATATCTGCCTAACACTTATAGTTAAGCCCCAGCTCAGCTTCCAAATTACGGCTGTATGTGTGTTAAAGTGCACAGACCGATATATGCTACACTTGTCAACTTGATTTGATCAGCACCACAGAATGATGCTCACTTATCTGCCAACTTGTAGTAATCGCCTGCTTTTTTCTTCTCTGATCTATGCTCAGCAGCGGCTGCAACCAGACGGGGGGGAGGGGTAGGGGAGAAGAGGAGAGAAATTACATTTAAAAAAGGACTTAGCTTAAATGGCCAGCCAGTTGCCGCCTCTCTTCCATCCTCTGTCCTTGTTCTCTTCCTCTTCCTGTCTCGGCTGGCAGCAGGAAGCACCCAAGCAGGCAGGCTCCCCTGAGCCAATCACAACGCTGCAATGCTGCATTGTGATTGGTCTGAGTGCTGTGGATCAGCGCTCAGACTACAAAAGGGAGCCTGTGCATGTTCCTGATCAGGCTGTATAATGCAGCCCGGAAGGAAAATGTAAAGTGTGCATGAACTATTTGGTTGGCCCAAGAGGGCTGGCATACCTGTTCATGTGCACTTAGAGAGTGCACAGCACTCCTTCCCTGCTCTGGCCAGCCCCACCCCACCTCTCCACAATTGGGAAAATAAAATGATACTAACAATACGTTATTATCATTTTATTTTTCCTCTTCAGCAGTGGGGCTACGCTCCTCCACTTAAGCCACTGTTCATGCTACAACTGTGCATTTTTTTAAATCTCAAATAAGAACTGTCTCGCATAATCCTGCTTGCTCTTCCGTTATCCAATTATTTATGTTTTGTGCAGAAGTATCTAAATCTATCACACCACAATAAGAAATGGTTTCTAAGCATTTGAAATGATGTGCTCTATTTACCAGTTCCAATCACTTAATGTTGAAGAGCTGTTTTCCTTGAAAGGAAGACAAGCTTTTTTTTATATAGCTTTGGAAGATCGAGAGGGCTGTGTTATAGCTTGCCAAATTGTAATCCTGCCTGGTATGGCTGGTCTTGTTCTTTGCCATTCTCACCCCAACTTACTGCAGCAACGCTTCAGCGTTTGTGATGGACTGTATAAAGCACATTAAGACAAAGTCGTTTTTTTGTCACATTGCACTTAGGTCTGGCAGGCTGATGGAATTCTGAGTTATGCTATGTATGGGATGAAAGATCATGTGTGCTAAGACACGGCTGGGTCCTTTAGGATGAGGTTACAGTGAATTGGCAAGCCTACAGGTCAGTGTTACTGTAAACAAGTAGGCCTTCTCCAGTGCGCCATGTTGCCAGCAGAACATGTCTAGAATACGCAAAGTTCTTATCAGTGAGCATAGTCTGATACAGATTCTGATTACTGGCCACAGTTTGTAGTGCTGTCTCGAACTGTTCCTACATCTCCACACATGCATACTGCTAGATGTCACTGGAATTGCATGTGCCCTATTCTGCAAGTTCACTTTATCACTATTTCCTTCTCATCCGTGGGTCCTGGGCAGCTTACATTATTTTTGATATTGAGCAGATTCCTCTTACTTTGAAATTTAGGGTCCATTCTTTGTGTGGGTGTTTTGGTGGTACTGATGCCAGGGTGGGCTGTCCTTTAGTTGTGCTGGTCAATGTGAGGGTGGTTTAGATATAGTTGTGTCAACAATAAGAATTTGAGAGATGTCTACTGCTAAATGTGGAGGTGACAACCTTTTGAGAAGCAGTGTGTAATTGAAAAAGCATAAATGCAGAGCCCCAAACATTTCTTAGGGTTCCATTGCTGAATGCCAATGTTGCCGTTACCTTTTTATTTCACTACGCTACACTTGCTTTGATTTCATCTTATTCTTATTTATTTTTTCATCCATTTGTCTTCCTTCATCATTGTTTCATTTCTCTCTTTCTCCTTCGTTTTCCCTTTCTGTCTTCCTGCTTTGCTCTGGGTCATGGCCTGTTGGTGAAAAGTGAGCGCCTGTCTTCTAAAATGAGCACATATGCCTGTCATAAACAAATTAAGTGGTGGGTATGAATGGGTAAGCATACTTCACATAGGACGGTGGATCCTACTCTGAAGGACACAGGAAGCTAACACAATCGTGAAAATGTACTGCACAAGGAATAGTGCTCCTGGTGAAGTGGGCTGGTGGTAGAGTTAGTTTGTTCAATCTTTGGGTAAAGGAAGTTTTACACTGACAAAAGACAATATATTTTTAAGGGTAGCTTACAAAAGAGTGAGTCGCTCTCTGTCTAAATCTGGAGTGTTGGCATATATACTTCTTGACCCTTGGCTTCATAATCCACATCACAAACTCTGTAATCATGCTGGATGGTTTCCAAACATGGCAAGGATTACTTTGTAGACTCACAAAATGGGCACTTCACTCACGCACCCTTCTGTCGCACTGCTGAATGGGGAATAACCCCTCAAAGTAGACCACTTCCTCCTGATTTCATCATGTTTGATGTAGTATACCATGATTTTTCAACACTCTGTTAATCTTCTCACTTGTTTAATCACCACGGAGATATGATGGTTGTACCTGAATATTTTATTCAACAGTTTCAAATGCCTGCTGCTGGCCATCCAGGCTTTCAACAGTGGCACGTGAGGTCAACCATATTACAAAGTAGGCTCATTGAAATTATACCCAATGCATTTCGAGCCAGAACGGCTCTTCATCAGGGGTCACTGAAACAGATACAAAAAACAGCTCAACTTAATGTTCAGTGCAAACTTACTTATATAAAATAAATTACTTCATCACCCACTGCCTCCAGCTTAATGCACCCTTTCTCCCTCCCATGTTTACACTCTAAACAATACTCATGTGCTCAAACCCATATGCATGCGCTCAGACCCATCTAAAATCCATTCCTCTGCATATTCAATCCCTCCAAACCCAAAATGTAAAAATATGTGAAATAATGCACCTTGTAATCAAAAGAAACTTTTCACGATCCCCTGTTAATTTACAAACAATAGGATTACTTTGTGTCACATGCCTTGTCCACTAATCTGTCTGACACGTTTCTGCATTGTTTTCTGCAGTTAAAAGGGTCTCATGCCAGTCAATGCACCAATGCACCTATTTTATAACGTTAAGTGTTCCTAATTTAACTCTGGAGTTCAAATAACAATAGTTTTCCACAATAGTGAATAACGTAAATACATCATGTACCATAAATAAATCATGTTATAAACAAACGATACCTATAGAGACTAAATCATGAAAATGTACAAATATACGTGCTGATAATAAACCTTAAAACATAAATGGTGTTAACTTAAATAAATGAGTTAGCCTAAATGACATAAAAAAATCCTTTGGAAGGATGGTTCAATAACAAAGTTAGCTCCCTCTGATGAACTTGATGTTTCTGTGATTTATTCACATCTTTTTTGGTAGGGACACGAGCTGCATGTTAAGGTTGAGGCAAGTGATTCAAGTATTTCTTTTATGCTTACTTTAGTTTAGCTCAGCACTCACGATCACATGGTATGTTTAACAAGATGGGTTTCACCTGTGATGTTTTCAAAAGGGTTTTAGTGTTTAGGCACAAGGTTGATGGCTTTATGGATGCCAAATGGAGAGGTTACACTGCTGGCTTTGGCACAGACACACAGAACATTTAAATGAGATTTTCACAGCAAGGTGAGATTATAATTTTGAGCATGTTTTGTTTTATATAATAGTTTTTTTCAAAGTTAAGTTCAGCATGGGGTGCACTTTATTTATGACATGTCATTATGATGGATTTAACACTGATTATTTTTGTAAAGGAATGGTTGGGTGGAATAGAACCTTGGTGTTTGTGACATAAATGGTTATAGAGTAATGTGGATTGGTGTTTTTGTGTATTCACTTTATAGACTGCACGGTTTATATAGATACACTATTTCTTTTAGTTTATGGTTTATAAAATCATTTGAGTTTACGGATGTTTTTTTAATATTACAGCTTTCTCTGATGAAGGGTTGTCAGCCCGAAATGCATTGTATACATGTTTGTATGGATACCTAGGATGAGCAATGTATTCCTATGTTCTGTAGAATAAGGTAGTTGGTGGAGGTTTGTACCCCTTAATCCTGATCTGATTGAAGAAAGTAATATCCAGTGATTATGTTCCGGTAGACAGTGGTTGCCCCTGTTTATTTAGTTTCTTTATTTTTTATTTATCTGTAGAATAAGGCCCTGATGGGCAATTCTCATGCATTCAAATGTTAGAATCCCTTGCCTCGTTGTGAATTAAAAACATTTGGAAGAATATTTGAACAAAACACAGATTAAAATGGAGTAAACTGTTAAAGTAGCGGACTCTTGTGATTAATCTGCATGACTCATGTTTACATGGCTGTGCGACTTAACTTTGGTGCGTGACGATGCACCATATATTCATGGAAACAAATTTGTGCCATTGGGGCAGAACACGCATATCGAAACTTTCCCACTAAACAATCTTAAATTGGTATTCTTTATACTGGTTGACCTTGAGTAGAATAAGGTGTGCATCCGCTCTTTTGTCTGAGTTGCTATGAATCAAACATATCTGCATGCTACACAGAGGTCTCTGCAGTAAAATACTTTTACCACAAATGGCTAAATGATCAGTTTACCACAATGTCAATATATTACTTTGTATATTTAAGCCTTTTAAGGATTTGTAAATCAGCCCAAATTTTGTTTTTTTCCTTTACTGATGCTGAAAAATTGATTCTTCAATGCAGAAAACTTTCTGTACTACCTTTTCTTATAACATTGTAAGTTGTGGGGTTAAAGTTAAAGGAGTGTGTCCACAGAGCATGCACAGGCAACTTTTGTATCCTTGGCAAGTACTGGCTGTCCATGTACTTAAGTATTGTGGTTACACTAATGTCTGCAGAAACATCCTCCTAGAAGGCCCCTCAAACAAATGCACAAGAGAGTGAATCTGGATGGATGTGGTTTGTGTAAGTGAATAGACCTGTGAAGGGGATTCTCTCTTAATTATAAATGTGTATCAGAAGGTTTCAGAGACTATATTGAAAATAGTGTGAATGAGATTACAGAACAACTGCATCCTGTTTTTGAGGGCAATAAACACACAACCAGTGACTTTTAAGGAGTTTCAGCACCATTGAAAGTGATAATATCACCCATACAAAACTGTCTTGGGTATAGCATGTCTTTCTTCACTAAAATTCATAGATCTCATAAGTCCTCCTCTGCCTTCTTGTAAAACATTGCCATATGTTAACAGATGGCTTCCTGCTCATTGCCATGTGTATGATACTCAGTCTAGTAAGGTAGATCTTACTGCCCATCACAATGAAAGATACCAGATGCATGAGATTTTTGTACGTGATTTTTTAACCAACATGCTAGGGATTTAATGATGTAAAAGGTCTCACTAATTACTCATTTCTTATGGTTAAGCATCCTGTGACGTGGACCATACTGTCTAAATAAATATATGTGTAGAATATCATTTTCCGAGTTTATCTTTGATTGAGAATATAATTTGCAGTGCTCAGAATACCAAATGCAGTGTGCAACTTGCATTTTTATTTGATTACGGTCAAAGTGTGGTAAAATTGTCAGTGCATATAATAGTGACATGTTTGCTAGGTTAATACGTCTTTTAGTTTTGATATTCACATTTGTAGTTTCCAGATTTTTATTTTTATTTGTGCTTGGTGCCAGGTTTAGAATACCTAGCCTGGAGAAATTAGTGGCTTGCCTCGTTGAATTAGTCAGTCACCAAACTCCATCCCCATTTGGCCTGTTAATTCTTTCAGACATGGAACTTAAGTCGCAGGCTTAAATACTGATCAGCTTTAATTTGATAAATCTAGCAATGCTCTGAGATGTACTCAGGATAGACCTGCTGCACATATGTGTGAGATCTTAAGATCTAAAGTCACTTCTTGTGATATCCTTGCTGTGAGGTCAATGGGTCATGATGCCACTTTCTGTGATGTCTCTTCCTGTAATGCTGCACGCAATGTCATGATGCAGAGTCACAAGCCATGATGTTGCTTGCATAGTGCATAATCTCCCTACTTAATTTTTAGAACTTGCGCCCTGGAGTGAGTTACAGCCTAACAAGTGGCAATTTCGCTTTGGGCCTAGTCACTGGGGAAACATGTTATTTTTAATGTCATTCCACTATTACATATTATGCACCCTACCTTGTGGATACATTGTGTACAATGGGGTGACATATTTAATATTTAAAATCAGGTTTTCCTACCAGTTAAAAGAGCGATTTTGACAGATCTGTGCCACAGGCTTTAAGTTTGCTATGGCAATCACACAGCGAGAGATAGAGGATGAAACTACAAGCTCGAACTCCAAATAAAATGATGAAATCACAAAAAAGTGCTTGGTTGTAGAAACAGCCTAGATGGAAGTGTTTTCCTAAGAAAAGTGGCATGCTTCATCCTCAGTGACCCCCCCAACACTGAAGTGAGGTAATACTACTCCAATGAACTCGACCAAACTTGAGAAGTTCTCTGATATTTCCTCCTACAGGACAATCACTGGGGTCCAGATGCTATATTAACAAGCATTTGCAATGCAATAGCTCTCGCATTACTGAAAGTTTGAGCTATTGGAACTGCTAATAATAATGCATCGCCAATAGCTCGAGCTTTCAATAATGCAAGACCTATTGCATTGTAAATGCTTGTTTTTCTATTTATGTACTTTTGAAGCAATCGCGGCAACCGCAGTCTAGCGTAAGATTTTTAAAGCAAAAGAGGGCTGTGATTGTAAAAAATAAATAAATACATTTGATACAAAAGTAAACAAATAGAAAACAAAAGGCAGCTGCACATTTTTGAAGCAATCACGGCACCCAGGCTTTAGCTTAAGATGTTTAAAGATAAAGCGGGGTGTGCCGTTATTGTAACAAAATTAAAGAAATAGAAAAAAATGGCATGCAGCTGCATTTTTTTTTCTATTTATTTACTTTTGAAGCAATCGTGGCTCACACGCTTTAGCTTAAGATGTTTAAAGTGGGGCGTGCCGTGATTGTAACAAAAGTACAGATATAGGGCCCGATTCACAGAACTAACTTAAGACAAAATCCTAAACTTACTACCATTTTCGTATTCACAGAAGGCACTTACTCATTTTGGTATTCACAGAAGACACTTACTCACTTCGGTATTCACAGAAGTTAGGAGTCCTAACTTTAGGACTCCTAAATGCCTTCTGTGAATACCGAAAGTCTTAAAATTAGGATTTTTCTCAGTTTAGGAGTCCTAAAGTTAGGAGTCCTGACTATACTACTACCAAACTGAGAAGAATCCTAATTTTAAGACTTTCGGTATTCACCGAAGGCATTTAGGAGTCCTAAAGTTAGGACTCCTAACTTCTGTGAACACCGAAATGAGTAAGTGCCCTCTGTGAATACCAAAATGAGTAAGTGCCTCCTGTGAATACCAAAATGGGAGTAAGTTTAGGATTTTGTCTTAAGTTAGTTCTGTGAATCGGGCCCATAGACTTGCTGCCCAGCGTGAGAAAGGGAGAGAAGGAAGTTGGGTGAGCCACGCGCCTTTCTTTTCTTTCGTGTGGCTTGCCCAACTCTGTTTTTTCAATATTGTATGGTTTTTTTTAGCAATGTGGCATGCCGCACAGAAGAACACTAAGGCGCAGCCACCATTATTGAAAATGAAGTGCAGCGTGATGCACTGCTTTAAAAGAAATATATATATATATAATGTGAGCAATGGCAAAGTAAAGTTCAGTGAGTCGCAAATAAGAAAAGAAAGACGCGTCTGCCATTACTGCAGCTGAGGGGGAGAGCATGTCCTGCCTGCGGAGAAACTGATTTAAGAAAAGAGTGCTCACAGGCTGTAATCAAAAAATGTAGAGTAACAACACATGCAACAGGGGCAGTCATCTTGGGAGGTTACAACAAGAGAAAAGGAGGTAAGGAGGGACTACTAAGCCTATTGACGAATCAAAAGCCACCATTTAAAAAAGACAGTAACAGGAGCCAATTGAAAAGATGGGTGGAACAATACTGGAAGAGAAACTTTTTGCTGCTTTCTTTTTGTTTACCACAAGTGGCATTTCTATAAGAAATACCACACAAAGGAGAAGAATGGTACATAGCATGGTGCACAGATAGGGTAAGAAACATAAACCAGATAGGATAACAGAGGTATTGTACAAATGTGTTGCTATGACTGAGCTGAACAAAAAAAAAAAACCCACAAATATTAGTTACAATCAGGATAGATATATTTACAATGTAAATACAATGTGTAACTTTTCGCATTCTATGTCTCAGATCTAATGACCTTGCTCTTTAAGTATTTATTTTTAAAAAAATTGTGAGGGAGGCACAAGCGTGTATATCAGGAGGCAATTCCAGTTTTGTAGAACAGAATCTGGGTACCGCACATGATAGTTTTGGTGCGGCCAACAGGTTCAGGTTTACACAGTGTAACAGGTCAGAATATCAGAACTGTAGCCTGGGGACCTGCAACAGGTCACCCTGAAAACTGCTGTCAAAAGTCTGTGCAGGACTCTGTTTTCAGCTGACAGTCAACCACGCCCTAGAGACATGCCAGTGTCTGAGCAAGGTCATTAGGATTCTGGTAGCCAACTTCAGCAGCTTGTCCAGTGCCGAGAACGAATGCGAATGGAGGACAAGTGCAATTTAGTGCCTTAGCAGTGTGGAATGGGAGACATGGATGCATGGGTTTTTATGTCCATCACTTGCTATGGGCTGCTATGGCAGCTAGATTTCCAGCAGGCAAGAAAGTCAGGAGCGTGGGATGTAAATGTATACAGTTAGGTAGGAAATTGATGGGAGGCGATCTGAGGGCCCCACAGTGTAGAATATGCAACACAATGGGAGAGAACTAGGTACAATCTAGGTCTTGTTTTGCAGTCCGTGTCTCATTTCCATCCATTACATCATCGTAGCTTGTCGAGCGTCCAAAACTCAAGCACCACCTGTGTCATTATGTTTTTTTGTTTAAGCCACAACACTGCTGCGCATCACAAGTCGCCAATAAAAAGCGAGAATCGCCAAGCACGTTTTTTTAGGTATTGTGAACTGGGGTTTCATGTAGTTCCAATACCGCAGGCAGAGAATATCTGCTTACATATAAAGTGCAGGCAATTATCTTCAGATAATGCTTGGGTTAAACAAATGCTGAGTTGATTCCTGTTTCAGAAATATGGTACCGCACAGGCTTGCACAGCGCAGCCGCTGCTGCTTGTTCTTGGGTGGCATCCCTGCGCGTGGCACTGCAATTGCTTCCATGATAATCGAATAATCATCAGTCCTGGTCAAACCTGTGAGCCGAAGGTGAAAGGTTTATTAATAGGAGTTAGAGGTCTAATCGGATTCAGGCCCTTCCAAAAGGAAATTGTGATTGTCTGTTTTAAACCAACAAACACATGTTTTTCTTTGCACACTTTGACCTCTGTCCCAACTAGAAAGGTCGAAGGTCGTGGATGGAGCCCAAAGAGTGAGGAGCAGTCGAGATCAAATGAAGTCTCAATGAGGTCTCTCTGGCTCACTTCAGAGTCACATGTTATGGGCGGAAGAGAAGGAGGCCCCAGGCCCCAGGCCCCAACCACCACAAGGCCCAAGTGCAGACCCGTGAACCAAAACTGTTGAGCAACTACTACCAAGACGTGGTAAATTCTACTGCAAATGTGTGTGACTGAACACTATGAGAGCTGAGGACTGTTTAATGAAACATAGTACCCCCAGGGGCACCCCGCTTTCCCCCCTCCCCCAAATTAGGTTACCCAAAGAAGACACAAGAAACAGTTGTAAGTGGGTAACAAATGCTGCAGGTTTTATTACATAATTCCAGGATATGTAATAGGTGGGTTATCTTGCGGGCGATCCAAGGGCAGGCGGCCATCTACTTCACCTGCCCCGCCTGATGAGCCGGGCAGCACGGGAACGACCTGCAAGTGCTGCCCCCCAAGTGATTCTTTTTTCGATCACGTGCCGTTGAGATTCTACTCACACCCCCCCTCTCGGGGCGGAGCGTCGCATAGCAAGCCCCTGGTTGTTCAGGCCCACAACCGCCCGCAGGCCTAGCGGGGCGCCGACCGGCTTCCGGGACCTCTCTGGAGGCTCCTCGTTTTGGCTCAGGCACCACGTGGTGCCGCGCAGAGGTACCCTTTGTACCGGCCTGCTTCCAGATCGCCCTGTAACTCCGCCTGCAACGAAAAGGAAAACATTAAAACGTTCAGCAAAAAACCCCACCCCACCACACCACGCCGGGTAAGCGGTAGGGAGGGTAAAAAGGCGAGGTGGGCGACAAAGAGGTCGCCAGTGAGGGTGGGGGAAGGCTAAATAGCCTTCCCCTCACACCTGGGCCCGGAAGTGACGCGCATTGCGCGTCACTTCCGGCCCCCGACACGAAGGGGGGCAACAATCAGGATCCCTGCCCCCGCCCCCCCGAAGGAGGGAGTGGAGAGGGGTGACCGGGGCCCCGGGGCCACTAAGGCGCCGACCGCCGAGTGGCCCCCTGCGGGGGCCGCGGTCAGCGGCAGAGTGAGATGAGGCGGCAGTCACCCACGCGCCTAGGCACTGCCCCTGATCGAACTGCCCATCTACCCATGCACAGTGTCTAGCTCTGTGCAGTTCTACTGCTTTTGCATCTTTGAGGACAGAATTTTATTTCCACTATTTTCTTCCGAAACATCATTTGTTATGCGTTTTCTCCAATTCAGTCGCACAGACTTACAAACTGCTGGCTCAATGTTATAGTTCAGCCTCACTGTAAAATCTCACTTTTGTCCGGACGGGTCCATGACTCACGCACAAGGCAAGATAGTAAGTGGGAGCACTCATTTGGTGTAAAACAGTAAAGAACTCAAGAAAAACATCGAAAATACATTTTTTCTTATTCTTTAGCATAAATTTATATAGCCACAATGTTTCGATGTGCATTTCAAATGTATTTGTCTTTTTATTAAAAAATATATATACATTGAAGATACTTTAGTGACTATTCTGTAAGCATACCACAGAGTGAATTCAGATACACTCGCGGATACGTGCATTAAAATAAACATATGTTTCTCCTAAAAATTCTGACATACAACCACATCGTGTGCGCATTTGAATAATTTTTTCCAAAGTTGTATCCTTCCCTCATCTAATTATTCCAGCTGTTAAGATTTGGAAATGGTTTCACCATATTTTAGCATGACTGCAGGGAGTAGTTGTCAACTGTCTCCACCTTTGAATGAAACTGGAGAGGCCAGTATATTTTGAAAACAATGGTCACAGAATTCAAGCCGTCTGTAATTGCCATTGAAGGAGAAAAGGTTTCCCCTCTAAGGAAGCAGCATGTTTTACTACACAACATATGCGTGGAAGGAAGGTAAGTATACACAAGTTTTCAATAGGGCGCATCGCCATAACGAAGATAGTTGTGCTTCCCAGATTCATATATTTTTCAAAACATACCGATTTCATTAACAAGCAACGTACGCTGCTTATCAAGTTAGTCCGGGCAGGTAAACAGCCCAGAGTGCACTGGGACTCACTCACACTGCCTTACGAGGCGGGAGCCCTAAATGCACCTGACTTAGGGGCATATCAGCAACAACAGGCGACAATTATCGCTAAGCGCACTTAGCGCTAGGATAATTATCGCCGGCTAGCGTGGATTTTTATCGCGGAGATAGCGTGCTATTAGCAACGCTTATTTCAAAAGCGATAAAGCGATAAACGTGAGATTATCGCTGGAAACCCAGCGATAATCTCAGGCAATGTGGCGTTAGCCTGATGATAGGGACTCACAAACTTAGCCCTGATATCCACCTTCCATAGGATATCATGGCTAAGTCTGTCCTGAAGCAGGTGTAAGGAATATTGGTGTAAAGTAATTAAGGACCTAGCTGAAATAGCGAACACAACATTAGAACCCGACCCGAAAATGGCTCTACTAGGATATGACCAACATATCCCCAAAACGATTAGACCTTTGCTCGCTATCAGCCTATTGCTAGCCATGAGGTGGGTGGTTATGAGGTGGGGTAGGGGACCGCCCCCAAAATTGAGGACTGGCATATACTGGTCAAGTTTAGAACTGTGATAGAAATGGGGTCTCTAGTTGGCAGAGGTAGGTACCTTTGTCCAAATAGGGACCCTTGCTTCTAGTCAGGGTAAGGGGATACACTCCTAAAATAACCCCTGCTCACCCCCTTGGTAGCTTGGCACGAGCAGACAGGCTTATATCAGAGGCAGTGTGTAAAGCATTTGTGAACACATACAGTAACAAAGTGAAAACACTACAAATGGACACCACACAGGTTAAAAAAAATAAGTTATCTTTATCTAAACCAAAACAAGACCAAACGACAAAAATCCGCAATACAGTATTAAAAATAAGGCTTTCAAATGGTATAAATAGTTCAGTTCAATGCAAGTTGTAAATGCAACACTTTTCTCAAAAGTACCTTAGATGTGTCACGCAAAACAAACAAAATGGCCGAAGGGAAGGTGAAGCGTTGGTTCATTACACTCAGGGAAGGTGATGCGTCGATTCCTTGCTCCGAGAGGTGATGCGTCGGTTCCTTGCTCCGAGAGGTGATGCGTCGGTTCCTTACTGCAGCGAAGGGGAGTTGATGCGTTGGTTCCTTACCGGAGAGGTGGTGATACGTCGTTTTCTTACTGCGTGGGGAGTTGAAGCGTTTGTTTCTTACTGCGGCCCCCAACGATGCGACTGTCTTGGTGCCTCAATGCGACGCGTCGATGCGGTACGATGCATGGTTTTGTGAAGGCGCACAGCAGGCTTGCGTCGGGATCGGTGCGGTGATCTCAGACTTCAGAGGTCGTTGCACCCGATGCCTCGAGTGGCGATTTCTCGAGCTGCAGCAGGCGCTGCAACGGTTTCTTCAGCGATGCGTCGGAAAACAGGTGCGGATGCAACATGCTTCTTCGGTGTTGCGTCAATTTTCCAACTCCCAGCGACAAACAGTCTCTAGAGGTCCTAAACAGCAGCAGGCACCTCTATGCAGGTTGGAATTCCCTTTCTAAAAGTGGAATTTTCAAACACAGAATGAAAAAATCACCCTCACTAAAAGATGCATCTTAACATTCTGAGTTCAGGCATACTAAACTTTATTTTTCTTCCTTGTTTCCAGGGCCAGTTATGTTTATACGATGTTTTAAACAAACTCCCAATTCTCTCCTATGGGAACAGATAGCCTTGCAATAGTGAAAAACGAAATTGGCAGTATTTCACTATCAGGACATGCCACACACATCAGGGCATGTCTTACCTTTCACATATAATGCACCCTGCCCACAGGGGATCTTGGGCTTACCTTAGGGGTGACAGATATGTAGAAAAGAGAAGGTTCAGGGACTGGCAAGTGAGTGTACTTGCCAAGTCGACATGACAGTCCCAGACTGCACACAAGCTCTGCAATGGCAGGCCTGAGTCACATTTTACGGGCAGCATTAGTGGGTCGCACAACCAGTGCTGCAAGCCCACCAGCAGCATTTAATTTTTGGGCCCAGGGCACACACAGTACACTATACTAGGGTCTGACAAGTACATCAAATAGCCAACCATGGAAACACTAATCCATAACACAATTTGTAGGGAGAGCATTGGCACTTTATCACTGATCAGCAGTGGTAAAGTGCCCAGAGTCCTAAAACCACCAACAACAGGTCAGAAAAAATACAGTGGGAAGGAAAAAAGTCCTAGAATGACCCTGCAAAAAGGGCCAACTCCAACAAGCTGTAATCAATGTTCCAATAAATACAATTAAAAAAATGTTTTTAAAAGTATACACAAGTTTTCCAGAACTAGTCCAAGATGAAGGCGCTGGAGAGCCAAGAGATGTGGTCCAAACTGCACTAAAAACAATTTGATCATTTTGGGAGGAGAATCATTTTTTGCGCTAGAACAGCACACGTTTTTTGATTGGGAGCAAGCAAAGAAATTAAGAAGTGTAAGGTTATATTATTGTGCTATGACAGGTAACTAATACCTCTAATTACAGGGGGGTACAGTCTTGTTAAGAACCCTGATTTAAAGGGGGCTTCTGCTATAGGACACTGAGCAAACAGAGGACTGTACTAAAGAAATGAAGGTAATTGTGAAACAAATGATTTGCGCAATAAAAAGGAATATGGAGAAATAAGGCGTAAACCAAGCCTTAGACAAATGTTACTCTAAGAAAATCTACTTCGAAAATGTTCAAACTTATGTGTTCCACTGTGGTAATGCAGGACACTTAGGAAACAGTTTTGCCTGTGCTGCAAAAACCACAGTGTCCTGAAAAAGTGGGAAAAGCTGACATTTTACCAGGGTCTGTAGAAAAGCGAACATTAGACAAGTAAGTAACATTGAATGTTTCAACGAAGGTATAAATAAGGTGGTCATCTCAGTTGCCAAATTGGCCTGGATGGTCGAGCGGTTAATATATTGCCAGAATTTTGTTCTTCATATACTTTCATTGATTAATAAATACAAGTTCCCAGAAGAATCCCAACATCCGCACTGGCCAATACAACAAGGAACCCATTACCCTAAAGTGAATATTAAAGATGCAGATTTCCTTTGAAGGTAAATCAGGTAGAGTATATGTATAGATATAATACATAATGGAAATGGGTAAAGTATATGTAACTGAGTATGGTTCGAAACTCCTAGGTGGAGGCTTCAAAGTGAGCTTAGGATAAGCTGGAATGCAGTGAACAAGATTCTATTTGGATTGAGATGTCCCTGTTACAGAACACTTTCTCTACTCTAATATTCTCACAGAGAAATATGAATCGCTAAAGAGCTTTAAATGTTGTGTTAATTTAAAGGAGGATGTGACTCCGGTGACACAAACAGTGCGTCCAACAATTTACCTTGTTAAGGAATCTTTTGATGCAAAGTTAAAGAAATATTAGATAAAGTGATAACAGAGAGAATTGAAAACTTCTAACTTGTAGGCCCTGATAGAGTTGGTCACAAAGACTGAGCTAGAGCTATATATATATATATATATATATTCACTGAAAAAACCATAGGTTTCCGGGGCGTTATAGTTAGGAATTGGCATTTAAAAAACCTTTGAAATTCACTGAAAAAACCATAGGTTTCAGGGGCGTTATAGTTAGCTGGACATTTCCCTCATACAAAACCCTTCAAATTCCCCCGTTATAGTTAGTTCAGCTAACTATAACTCGCACCCCCGCAATGCACTGCTGATGACGTCACATATTACATCACTCATGACATGGTCAGTGACATCACTGATGACATCACTGATGACATCTGAAATGACATCACTGATGACGTCATCCAGTGAGTGTGTGTTTCCATAAATTTTAAATATGTTTAATATATATATAGGGAAGAGCCTATGGAAGAATGAGTGGGTGTATAAGTGTTTGAATGGATGATTTAGTAGGTGCGTGACTGACTCTATAAGTGAGCCATTAAACATATCTTACTGCAGACTAGTAACTAAACTGTGTGAATGTCTGTATCTGTCTGTCTGTTGGTGTATAAGCAGCTGCATGGTTGTGTGAATAGCTATATGAGTGTCTCTCTGGGTTATTGATTGGTTGTCACAGTATCTGTTTGGGTGCCTGAGTGTTTGTGTGGGTGGGGTGTGTGTGACTCTGTGCATACATGTGTGAGTGGGTGATTCTATGGGTGCATGGTTTCAAGAGGGCATCTGTGATGGACTGTTTGGTTGGGTGAGTGTATGTATGGGTGTGTTAGTGATTGAATGTATATCTCAGTGGTACATGTGTGAGTAACTACATATGTGAAAGGCAGTATATATGTGTGTAAGAGTATATAAGTGGGTATATGTGAGTGTGTGATTGTGAGAGTGGCTGTACGGATGAGTGTGTGCTTGTATCAGTGATTGTATAAGAGTGTAAGAATGTGGTACTATTTTTATGAGTAAGTGAACTTGTGTGTGTATAACTGCATAGGTGAGTAAATGGGAGTGTGATTAATTATTTGCATGACTGACTAAGTGTGATAGTACCTCTATGGATGATTGGTGGTGTGCGAGTGTCTATGTAGGTGTATAAATGCATATGATAGTCCTGTATTGAGTGACTGTAAGTATGAGTGACTGTACAGGTGAGTGAGTGGATGTGTGTATAGATTCAATGAGTGGGTATGTAGTTATTGGTATTGGAGTATCTATGGTTTTGAGAATGAACGTCTGAAATTTTGATTGAGTATATCAAAGGGTGTGGGAAGGTGCACTAATTTATCACATGGATGACGTCATCAGTGATGTCATCAGTGATGTCATTTCAGATGTCATCAGTGATGTCACTGACCATGTCATGAGTGATGTAATATGTGACGTCATCAGCAGTGCATTGCAGGGGCGCGAGTTATAGTTAGCTGAACTAACTATAACGGGGGAATTTCAAGGGTTTTGCATGAGGGAAATGTCCAGCTAACTATAACGCCCCTGAAACCTATGGTTTTTTCAGTGAATTTCAAAGGTTTTTTAAATGCCAATTCCTAACTATAACGCCCCTGAACCTATGGTTTTTTCAGTGAATTTCAAAGGTTTTTTAAATGCTAATTCCTAACTACATCAGGCCTGAAACCTATGGTTTTTTCAGTGAATTTCAAAGGTTTTGTAAATGACAATTTTGAATGTATTAATTGTTATACTTATTTTTTTTATACTGATTTACTACATTTTTTAAACTATTTATTTTTAGATATATTTTTTTAATTACATTATAATTACATTATACATTACAATACAAAATATACTTTCTCAGAATGAATTACTTTAGTTTAAATACTTGGCAAATAGGCAACAGACTTTTAAGTACAGTAGTTACAGTTGTTGCAAAGGGCAACACAATTTCAAACACAAAGCAACATTGAGCTCAATGTGAATTTCTACTTAAATGCAATTAGTTACTTTATGGATTACTTTTCTAACCACAGGACTGGACCCTAGATTCAGTCCTTGGACATCTCCTGTAAACAGTTGAGTAAAAGCGCTTTGGTTACAGTAGTAATTTTTAAGGAATAATATTGTATTTTAAAAGTTGACACTTAGAAACTTTTTCCCATAGAATCACCAATGTTATCCTATGGCAGAAAATTCACTTAGCAGGTAAGTAGTGTTATCGTTCCTTTTTGTTACTCAGTGGTGGATCCTGGATCCAGCACTGGCCAACCTCCTGTAAACAGTTGAAAGAATGTGTTTAAGTCATACAGATGATTTTTTAGGAATCTTTTTAGTTTGTGAAAATAGATACTTAGAAACTTTTCTGGTGAAAACCACACAATGGATTCCTATGGAAGGAAATACAAGTTACTGGTAAGTACGCTTAAAATTACTTTTCAGGGTCAGTGCTGGGCTAAAAGATGCAGCACTGGGTTCTCTCCTGATTACAGGTGAGTAAATCGGAATTCGTAGTTCGGCTGATTTTAGAGGAATATTTGTACAATGGTGAAGGAAGGGGGAGGGGCCTGAGGTGACCTGTGCAAACACGCCCTGTGGCGCGTTTTAAGTTGGGGAATTAATTCCTCTTCAATCCTGTGGTCTCCTGGGGGCCAACTAGCCCACCAGGTACCTCCAGTATGCGCCAGGGAGCTGCATTGCAGAGAGGTATTCAGAGGCCACGCCCCTTTTTACAACACTCTGCAACACAGCTCCGTGGCGCTTACTGGAGGTACCTGGTGGGCTAGTTGGTTCCCAGGGACCCTCAGGAATGAAGAGGAATGAATTGCCCAACTTAAAACGCCCACAGTGCGTGTTTGCACAGATCTCACCTCAGGCCCCGCCCCCTACCTTCACCAATGTGCAAACGTGCCCCGTGGCGCGTTTTAAGTTGGGAGATTAAGTCCCCTTGAATCCTGAGGTCCCCTGGCGGCCAACTAGCCCACCAGGTACCTCCAGTAAGCGCCAGGGAGCTGCGTTGCAGAGAGGTGTAAAAAGGGGCGTGGCCTCATTACACCTCTTTGCAATGCAGCCCCCTGGCGCATACTGGAGGTTCCTGGCGGGCTAGTTGGCCCCCAGGGACCCCCAGTATTGAAGGGGAATATGTTCCCCCTCTGCAAACGCAACAGGGGGTGCGTTTGCAGAGTGATGAAAGGAGGAAGCGTGGCCTCCTCCCGATCCTGTTTTTTTTTTCTCCCCCCAGGGCCTGCCCCCAATTTGTTTTTTTTATTTGAAAACAAAAAAAAATCGGGAGGTGGGCCGCGTGCCCCCCCTCCCGAGGCCATAATATGCCCCGGGGACCCCATCTCCCGGGGCATGGCTTTTTTTATTTTTATTTTTTTTATGGAGGGGGGCTGCGTAGCCCCCCTCCTGTGGCCCATTTTGGCCCCGGGGACCCCATCCCCCAGGCCGTTTTTTAAATGTATTTGTTTATTTATTTTGGGGAGGGGGCCACGTGGCCCCCCTCCCGGGCCACTACTGGCCCCGGGGACCCCATCCCCCGGGGCCTGGCCTCTGTTGGGGGCCGTGGGGGGACCCCAATCCCCCCACAGCCCAGCCGGCTCCCCGCGTCCTGTGGGAGCCGGCAGTGCTTTTCCACATGGGGAGCAGCTAACATGCTGCTCCCCATGTGGAAATGCAATCGTCTTTGGTATTTGGATGAGAGAGCAGGTTCCCTGCTCTCTCTTCCAAATACCAAAGCAGTTTGCAATGGCAGGACGGGAGCCGCGAGGCTCCCACTCTGCCATAGCAAACAGCAGTGTTCCGGGGGTGGGCACCCCGGGACACTGCAGGAGCTGGCCCTGCGGGGTGGCGGTCCCCAGGGCCACGACAAGGCTCCAGGAGGGGGGCCGCGCGGCCCCCCTCCCACTTAATTTTAAGCCCCGGGGGGTGGTTTCCGGGGCTTGGGGGTCTGTAACGGACCCCATATTTAAATATTTAGTGCCCCGGGGAGGTGGCGGTCCCCGGGGCATGTGGGGGGGGCTCGAGCCCCCCCACCGGTATTTTTAATTTTTTTTAAACAAGCCCCGGGGGGTGGCGGTCCCCGGGGCTGCGGGGGGGCCACGAGCCCCCCCGCATACATTCAGTTAAGCCCCGGGGGTGGCAGTCCCCTGGGCTGGGGGGCCCCTCCGGGCCCCCCATTATGATAAACACATTGCCCCCGGGACTTGGCCCCCCCGGGGGCTAAATAAAAACGAAGCGCGGGAGTCCGCGCTTCGTTTTTTTTTTCATTCGCGGGATTTTTAAAAAAAATATATATATTTTTTGAGCCTTTGGGGTCCTTGTGGGACCCCCTGAGCAGGCCTAGGGGGTCAGGGTGTTTCTACCCTGCCACCTTGTCGCGTTTTGCGTCTTTGTTTTTGTGCTTTCTTGTGCCTCGGTTCTACCGAGGCACAAGATGGCTGCCAACACTTCCTGATTCAGAGTGTTGGCAGCCAATTAGCATTCAGCTCGTGCTCAGGAGGGTTCGGGGAGGGTGCGGGGAGGATCCGCGGATCCTCCCCGGCCATAGATATCACTAACTTTTAACTCTAATTTTCTCAGGAACTACTGAACGGATTTACACCATTTAAGCAAAAGGCACGAGTCTCAACTGAGTACTACCTCTTTGCCAAATTTGGTGTAATTCCGTTCAGCAGTTCGGGCTGTAGCTGCGACAACAGATCCTATGGGAAATTACATGGGGAAAACGCGTTTTGGGACCCCCCTTTTTTCTCGGCCCCCGCTTGACGAATCACCACGAAACTTTCAGGGTAGGAGCGGAGCTGGCCAAAAGTTTGGAAAAATTTGTGAAGATTCGTCAATCGGCGCCAACGTTATTCCAAATAGAATGTTGCGGATTTCCTGTGGAAAATAGGTCCTAACTATAACTATCTACTGGCGACCGCCAGTAGATAATATAAATAAATATATATATTGAAACGCGTCGGACCAAAGACTTGAGTGCGGGACGGGGAGTCTCATGTTAATTATAATAAAGTGTGGTACACTTACATGTGATGGAGTGCGGCTTCACCTCTGGGCAACTTGGTAGAAATACAAATCGCGGCGGTTCCAGGCCGCAGAAGCAACGCACCGCCTGTAAATCTTTGAAGTTCCTGCATTACCGGACCAACCCGGTTTTGTGAAGGCATGATAGGATTTTATATGAACATGAGAAACTTTGTCCTGGAGCCCACTGGAGAGCGAGAGTATGTCTTTTAATGTGTGCTCGAACTCGGACCCACCGAAGGGAAAATATGCAAATAGACTACATGTCCCAGTGTCCTTTGTTCAATGCGGGATTATACGATTTGGCGCACCTGAAGCCAATTGGAAACCGGAACACACAGGGGAAGATGTGGCAGCAAGCAGCGAGTCCTGACACGGTCCCTGATGAGAAAGCCTCAATGCTTTTGAAACGCGTCGGACCAAAGACTTGAGTGCGGGACGGGGAGTCTCATGTTAATTATAATAAAGTGTGGTACACTTACCTGTGATGGAGTGCGGCTTCACCTCTGGGCAATTTGGTAGAAATACAAATTGCGGCGGTTCCAGGCCGCGGAAGCAACGCACCGCCTGTAAATCTTTGAAGTTCCTGCATTACCGGACCAACCCGGTTTTGTGAAGGCATGACAGGATTTTATTTGAACATGAGAAACTTTGTCCTGGAGCCCACTTACCTGTGATGGAGTGCGGCCTCACCTCTGGGCAACTTGGTAGATATATATATATATATATTCACTTAAAAAACCATAGGTTTCACACATGTTATAGTTAGGTGGATATTTCACTCGTAAAAAACCAATGAAATTCCCCCGTTATAGTTAGTTCAGATAACTATAACTCGCGCGCCCGCAATCCACTGCTCATGACGTCACATATTACATCACTCATGACATGGTCAGTGGCATCACTCATGACATCACTGATGACATCATCCTTGTGATAGAGTGGCGGTCGCGCGAGTTATAGTTATCTGAACTAACTATAACGGGGGAATTTCATTGGTTTTTTACGAGTGAAATATCCACCTAACTATAACATGTGTGAAACCTATGGTTTTTTAAGTGAATTTGCAAGGTTTTTTAAATGCTAATTCCTAACTATAACGTGTGTGAAACCTATGGTTTTTTCAGTGAATTTGTATGGTTTTTTAAATGCTAATTTATTTATGTATTATTATTTTGTTTATATATTTATTTTACAATAAACTACGTATTAAAATTTTTTTTTTTTCACCGCACCCCCGCGATTTAAAAAAAAAAATATATATATATTTTTTTTTGGGGGGGGGGTTTCACCGTGCGCGCACGGTGCGCGCACCCTGTCTCCTGTCTACAATATCCTCTTTTTCAATGTAACTCAAAGAAGAAAATCAATACCCCAGTTTTTTTTCAAAATCTCCCTCTTACCAAGTTCAAAATGTTCGCAAGTATGGTACATTGGATCATGGAAGGAAATGGGATAGGGACATGGACTTGGATAACAGAGGACAGGAGGGACATGGAGAGGTGCACCAAACTGACCCTGCAGGGCAGGCATCAGGGTTTGCAGCAGCACAATACACTACACAGGGCATGCCGACGGGAGTGCAGCACAACAATCCATAGAAAGCAAGAGGGAGGGGGACAGGACCATGCACATGGACAACAGAGAACAGAGGGGCAAGAGGCAATGGTAGCTAGCTGACCATAATGGACAGACAGGAGAGAAAGCTGCTGCATAACAGACCATAAAGGGCAGGAGGGACGGATCAGGGGCATTACAATGGAACAGACAGGAGGGAGGGAGTAGGGGTCTGCACATGTAAACAGAGGGCTGGGGGCAAGGGGGCAGGGCAGGAGCAGCAATACAGCCATGGAGGTCAGGCAGGATGGGCACTAGAAGCAAGACACACCATGAAGAGCAACAGTGAGACTGTGATGGCATACACACAGACCATGGAGGGAAGGTGTGAGGGGGTCAGGGGCAGCTAACTGACCACACAGGGAAGGTGGGAGGGGCCATGGCAGCACAGAAGACCATGCATGGCAAGTGGGAGGGTTAGTGGCAGCACAATGGCTATGATGGGCAAGAAGGAGGGTGCAGGGGCATGCACAAAGGACGATGGAGGATAGAAGGGAGGGTCAGGACCTGTGCACAGACAAGAAAGTCCAGGGGAAGGGGCCTCACAACAGACCACACGGGGCAGGCAGGAGGAGCAGTTGCAGCACAACAGACCAGGGAGGGCAGAAGGGTGTGGCAGTACAATGGACCATGTAGGACAGGAGGAAGAGGATAGGGGCATGGCATGTGGACAGGCAGGGTGGAGGTGGCAGGGACAGGTTACAGTCATCTGACAATGCTAGGCAGGTGGGAGGGGAGTGGCAGCTCAACAGAACACTCAGAGTAGATAGGAGTCGCAGGTCCATGGGACATGGTGGGCAAAAAGGATGGAGCGGGGCATGCACAAAGACATCGGAGGGCAGGGGGAAGGAGAATAGGGGCATCAAGCTAGGCACAGAGTTTAAGCAGGAGGTCAATGATGGGGCATAGAATTGGGCAATGGAGGGCAGGAGAAGTGGACTGGTACATCATACTAAATTGAGGGCAGTGGCAGCACATCAGACCATGCATGGCAGGAGGGAGGAGGCTAGTCCATGGATTCATACAACAGAGGATAGGGAGGAGGGGGATGGGGCAGCAAGCTAACTGTTCAGAGAAGGCGGGTATTAGGAACTTTATTGTTTTTAAAACATTGTGTCTGTGCGAACTACTTAAAATATGAACAAGTATGCAGCATAATCTCACTTTTATTCAGGAAGAAGAGGACGTTTGTGACTGTGACTCCGGGCTCACTTGGCAGAAACACCCCCTGACCCTCCACCCCCTATCGCAAAATGTAATGCCCGTGAAAAGGGTAGGTGAACACAGTGTTATATAGAACATAGTCCTGAGAGCATGATTGAAAATGAAAACTAGATATAGTGTATGGTATAAACTATGCACCAAAAAGTGTGATATAAGATGAACCGGGCGTGAAATATAATATGCAATACATTGTGCGCAATGACAGATTCATTGGAGTGCGCGAGATAGCCCAGGCACTAGCGCGTGCTATGCGATATGCGCCTTGGAGAGTAATATGCACAGGGCAGTGTTGTGTAACCTAACTAGTCTCTAAAGTTGTAATATAAAATATGTGCTGGGGAGTGTAACGTTGCATATGCACTGTGACAAAGATATGGATCCCAGATTGTAATATGTATGGCATAGCACTGTGCGTTATAACATAGGCATCGAGGAAGGCACGTTAGATGGAGCAATATAACCCGTGCGAAGGCAAGTGTGGCATGACATATTCACGGGGTGGTGTTACAGTGCACATGGGCTAGAGAGTGTCATAGCATATGCACTAGCTAGTGGAATACAACACAGAGGTGTGTGGCACTCGGCAGGCAATGGTGGGTGTAACACAGCATTGGGCTCTGTCAGGAGCGCGCTGTGACTCTCAAGTGATGTTCGTCCCCTTTCCAGAGAGTAAAATAAAAAGTATTACACATCCGGCAGTGGATGTGTGTTTTAGTAACCGTGAGGGGGGTTTCTTGCATAGTTTTGGTCGAATTTTTGTCGAATCCCCTTTGAATGGCTTGGTGTGCATGTGTATTAAATGTGCCCGTCAATAGCTACCCATGTTTGTATAAATAAACGACAAGGGTGTCTACCGGGATTAGGCACGGTAGGGCATCAGACATGTCAGAGCTTCACTAGTGGTGTAAATACATTCCACGTGGATTCATTGCATGCATAGTCGCCTTTTAATGAATATCACGCAAATCGTCATGGTGATAGGTACGTATGGTTTGTCCAGCATGTCCTAGGTGTGCCTATAAATATATATTTTTTTTAAATAATAAAAAACAGTGGCCGGCCCTGGGGATTGGGGTCAAAAAAATATAATTAGGAGACAGGCCCTGGGGGATGGGGTCATCAGGGCCAATAAATTAGAATAAGAAGGGGAACCACACAGCCCCCCTTCTTAAAAAATTAAAATAAATAAAAGACTGGCATCGTGCCGGAGGCCATGCCCCCTCCGTGCAGCACTCTGCAAATGCGCCCCCAACAGGCATCTCCAGTATGCGCCAGGGAGCTGCGCTGCAGACAGGTGTTCTGAGGCCAAGTCCCTTTTTACACCTCTCTGCAACGCAGCTCTGTGGCGCTTACTGGAGGTACCTAGTGGTCTAGTTTGACCCTAGGGACCCTTAGGATTCAAGGGGACTTAATCTCGCAACTTAGAACAGCCACAGGGCGCGTTTACACAGTGGTGAAGGGAGGGGACGGGGCCTGAGGTGACGTGTGCAAACACGCACTATGGCACGTTTTAAATTGGGGATATAATTTCCCTTCAAGACTGAGGGCCCCTGGGGGCTAACTAGCCCACCAAGTGCTTCCAGTAAGCGCCACTGAGCTGCATTGCAGAGAGGTGGTCCAGGCCGTGCCACTTTTTACACCTCTCTGCAACGCAGCTCTGTGGCACTTACTGGAGGTACCTAGTGGGCTAGTTGGACCCTAGGGACCCTCAGGATTCAAATGATCTTAATCTCCCAACTAAAAACGGACACAGGGCGTGTTTACACAGTGGTGAAGGGAGGGGACGGGGCCTGAGTTAACGTGTGCAAAAACGCCCTGTGGCCTGTTTTAAGAGTTAGTTTTAATCCCCATGCCCTATTATATACTAGGGGCTTACAGAGGAGGTCATGCTAATCACAGGGGGACCCCAATGCATAATGTTCCCTAGTGTATGTAGTTGTTTTCACTGTATTCTAAGTGTCTTTTAACATAGCACTGGCTCTAGGACTGGTTAGTCAGACTCAGTATCCGTCTGAAAAAGTTGAGGGTACAGGATGATTTTGCAACAAGGCTCCTTTCTGCTCTTCTTTTTGTTCTTTCTGCACGTTATCCTTCTTCCTGCACTTATCTTCGTATTTGAGGACTTCTGTTGCTTCTTTCTGCACTTCTTTTGTTTCTTTATGTGCATTTTTTCTTCTTTCTTCACATGTCCTATCTCTGTAGGCATAGTTAGAAATTAGCATTTAAAAAACCTTTGAAATTCACAGTAAAAAACATAGGTTTCAGGCACGTTATAGTTAGGAATTAGCATTTAAAAAACCTCAGAAATTCACTGAAAAAAACATAGGTTTCAGGGGTGTTATAGTTAGCTGGACTTTTCACTTGTACAAAACCATTGAAATTCCCCCGTTATAGTTAGTTCAGCTAACTATAACTCGCGCGCCCGCAATGCACTGCTGATAATGTCACATATTACATCACTCATGACATGGTCAGTGACATCACTCATGACATCACTGATGACATCTCAAATGACATCACTGATGACATCACTGATGACATCATCCTTGTGATAGAGTGGCAGACCTCCTCTCACCCTAATATAACCTTTGATACACACATTCAAAAATAGAGACTATGGACATACCAATACCAGTTACAACAACCTCTTCAGTAATTCTAAGATCCACATACACATCCACTCATTCACCAACAGTCCTATACAGTCACTCATACATGTACTCACTCATCATATGTACTCATACACCCATACATCCTGTTACACAATGCCACTCATCCATAGAGTTACTCACACACATAGTCACTCATGCTAATAAAGAATCAAACATACATTTACTTGCATATACAGTTATACACACACCACCACACTTACTTCTACGGAAACTTACACATACTTAGTCTTTTAAACAATCACTTATAGAAACACATACTTATTCATACAGGAACTCTTTCAATCTCTCACTCTCACATATACTCACATATATACACCAATAGTCACATATACTAGTTTAAAACATATGTAGTTACTCATAAAGACACTATTGAGACAGTCATTCACTCACTAACACACCCATACACACACTCATCCACCCATACAGTCCTGCACACATGCTGTGTTCAACACATACAAACAGTGTGTCACTCATTCATGCACCTATGCACTACGTAATACCCCCCACCGAACCATGCAGACACTCAGACTGATACTCAAAAAACCAACTAATAACCTATATAGACACCCATGTAGCTACTCACCAACCCATGCAGCCACTTATACACAAAGTGAGAGACTGATACAGATATTTACATATTTAAACATTACTCACTAAGCCATGCATTCACTATGATACACTTAATCAGTCAGTTACACAATCAATTTTTCAAAAACAAATCATCCATTTAGACACTTATATACCCATTTATTCTTCCATCGACCTTGAGATATACATATATAAAACATATTTAATTTTCAGAAAAACACACATTCACTGGATGATGTAATCAGTGATGTCATCAGTGATGTCATTTGAGATGTCATCACTGATGTCTCTGACCATGTCATGAGTGATGTAATATGTGACGTCATCAGCAGTGCATTGCGGGCGCGCGAGTTATAGTTAGCTGAACTAACTATAACGGGGGAATTTCAATGGTTTTGTACAAGTGAAAAGTCCAGCTAACTATAACACCCCTGAAACCTATGGTTTTTTCAGTGAATATATATATGTATATATTTGTGTATATATGGAGTTGAGCAGCCTTAACTCAAGTATATGGTTACCCTGGCATCTGCTGCCTAATATCCTTGAAATGATAGTGCACTCCATGATGCCTGGAATTTTGGTGTCTTAGATCTATAATCTGCCAACTGCCATCTGTGCATGTGCCTAGATTCTAGGCCATTCACCATTTATTCATCCCATTCTTTCAGGTTCAGAAAGATGCTCTATGTGTTGGCCTCAGAGGCAGCTGTGCTTCAGTGAATGACGCAAACTATCCTGGATGGATTATCAAATGTTTAATGCGCATATTGATTTCTAGATGCAATGCTTAAAAACATAACAGTACCCTAACATGGAACAGGAAAATAAGTTTAAATGACAAATCTGTATATGGTCAGTAGTCTTTCTTGGGCATAGTCTTTTCAAGGATGGTGTGAGGCCGAAAGTTTAATCTGTCAAAGAAGAACCCTTGTCAAAAACATAATGAAGAGCTCAAATCCTTCTTGGATTTATCAGAATACTATTCTAAATGTTTCAGAAATGTTACCAGTGTTGTGGAGCCTTTGACAGCTCTCCTCAAGAAAGGGGCACAGTTCCATTTATCAGACAGCTGCCAGGAAGCTTTCGAGAAAGTCAAGTCACAAATCTGCAAAGCACCTACCTTTGGTAAGTTTGACGCAAGTAGATACACCATTCTCATGACTGATGTGAATAATAAAGGTCTAGGAGCAACCCTTCCCCTCGTCTCAGAGAGAACTATCCAATCTTCTAACATTTAGGAAAGAATTAAAATCCTACATGTTCAGGAATCCGCTTCATTAGACATATTAGCTGTTTTGCCTCTGTCATCACTATCAGAAAGGTATAATGGCACCAGCACAAAGATACCTCAGTGAAATTGCGCGCTATATAAAATGTAATAATATAACCCTAACACAGGTGCTGGGAAGGTAGGAATGGATAATTGCATTTGCCTCGCAGGCTTCACACACACAGAAAATGACTAATCTGTGGTGGAGTGAGATTCACTGAGATGTTTCTGAACCATATGCCATTTCAAGTTCAACATTTGGGAAATTCCCTTTTTTGTTCATATGCCCACAAACCCTTAATTTTAGCCTTCACCACAGAAGGGACTGAACAGTTTGCTCCTTGGCTTAGAGTGTTTCTATTTCAGGGTGGAAAATTTACCAGAGCTCCGCAAATGAGCAGCTAACTACCTATCTCACATGCCTGTCAGTGTTCCTTATGAGCTTGACAATGGCAACATAGAAGCCAATTGTCCAACAGGGTATCAATGGAGGAGAATGAGAGACAAGTGACTGCTCATAAAGTGACTAACATTCCAGTTTTGGCATGTAAGCCATGAATGAAATGTGGAAGGAGGGAACTTGTTCTGAGGTACCCCAGAATCCCTAAGTAAGAAAATCATGAACTTGACTCATGAAGGTCACCTATGGAAGAACCTTACAAACATAGATTCAGGTTGTTATATTGGTGACCATTTAGGGAGCCTCATGTAGGGAAGAGGATTAAACCTAGCATAGCTCTTGCTGCGCCTGACAAAGTAAATGCAACCCACAAACCTCTTCTTTCACCTTGTCAGTTCCATGGTAGCCCTGGGGCAAGGTTGCTTTAGATATTTTTGGACCTGAGAGTGGGACTCAAATTGAAGGAAATTATGTTATAGTATAGAGAGAATATCACTCATAATAGAGGGTGACTAACATTACGACCCAAATCCCGATGAATATACTCCGAAACTTCTTGAGAGAAGTCTTTGCAGAGGAAGGTATTCCTGAAGAACTCATCTCCGACATTTAGGTCCAGCCGACACTGGACAGTATGAAGGCTTTCCACTGAGAAGTGTCTATTAAACATCTTCAGACAGCCTTGTATTGTCTGATGGCAAATGGCCTTGACAAATGTAAGAATAGGATGATAGAGGAGTGTCTGCAATTAGCCCTGATGAATTGAATTGAAGTGGAGAAGTGTGGCTCAATGATTAGAGCGGCAGACCCTGATGCAGAGGTCTAGCCCGGGACCAGGGTTCAATTCCCCTCCTCAGCGGGTCTTGGGCTCAAAAAATTCCACGGACTTGATAATTCTCGCCTCGGTGCCTATTCCAATCATGGAGTCCCACTCTGCAACTCTGGGCAATAGCTTGCTTAATCTCCACAACGGCCCCCACAACGCTAAAGATGCCTGGCCTCCATCTTGGGGGTGCCCAGGAGTGGACGCCGCACAGGGAAAGCCAGGATGGGTTCCACAGCGGTATTCGTACAAGTGCCTTGAGACCCTTGCGGGTGAGTAGTGCGCTATACAAGTATCAATTTACATTATATTACATTACATTTACAATTCCAGGGAAAAAAGCCTTGCTAGATTTGATTTGGATTTACCATAACACTCCTAATTCTGTTACAGAGGTGTCCACTTCCCTTTCCCTAAAAAGGAAGAAGCACTGGGACAAACCTTATGCCAGCACTGTTGAAAAGTCAAAGAAGTGAAGTGATTGATAGTACATAAATAGAAGAGAGAGTGAAGGAAAATCATTATAACTATGCCATTCATTACAATATGTTGAAGTGAATGAAGATCCCTCGATGGACAAATTAGTACTTAGGGGCATATTTACAAGGAAATGCGTTGCAGGGATTGATTGTTTATGTGCATGAAAGTGTCCCTTCCTGCAAATAAACAATCAATAGAGGCGATTTGTTACTTCTATGTGTGCAGCATTTTGCAGCACACATTGAAGTAGCAAATCGCCACTATTTAATGATTGTTTATGTGCAGGAATGAACACCTTCCTGTACATAAATAATCATTTATGGCGTTTTGCTCAGAATGCAGCACACATAGACAAAAGCAAAAATGAGGAGAAATAAAAGTATTTCTCCTCGTTATGCCATTCTAAAGCCTGCTATTGCATGGCATTAATGTTTGGCCCTGTCTCCGTGCAAATCTGGGGGAGCATCAAAAAGCAATGTGAGATAAAACACCCTGTGGCATTAAGTGACAAAAAGTGGCTTAACACCACTTTGTGAAAATGATGCAGGGCATTGAGCCACCCGAACGTCAAACAAAAGTGACTTTTCTATGGTGCAATCCCCTTGTAAATATGCCCTCTAGTATTATCAAAACAATGGTGTTGTACAATGGTACGCCATCCACATTTTCGAACCTTTTGAAGATTATTGAAGTGAAGAAAAATGTGGTGTGGTTGAATAGTATTCAAACCTCCGGTAGCACCTATGAGTCCAACACCCATTGTGCAGCTCCGGCCGCAGATCTGGGTGCCAATGCTGTTAGTAGTAGTAGTGTTTTGTCTTGAACCCTTTAATTTTATGTCTTGATTTTTGCCTAATTATGATTTGGATGGAGTTCTTATTGATGTTTCATTCTATTTTTATGTGTTGTCGTTTTGAAAATAAAAACACAACACTTTGCAGGAATTTGTCCAAATGTTGCTAGATGTTGTTTATCTCTTGCCTGCAAGTTTAGGACTTCTTTAATGGTAACTTCTAAGTCTCATGTGTGTTCTTTCTGTACAGAATGATGAACGATCACGTTCCTTGGTTTTCATTTAAGGGGTCTCCTGGATGCTAATTTCCTGCCAGCAACCTCTGTACCTGCCTTCTAGAGCCAGTGTCACTTTCACCGTCTTCTTTACCTTCTTGTTTCCGTGTGAATTGACGGTCAGATATTCGAGTATTGGCCTGATGGACCGAAAAAGAAAGGTCAGAGAAAATGCGAAAGTATGAAATTGGGATATTCCAGAGTTGATAGGCATGGGGTTCTTCGGTCTTCTCAAACACTTCCCCTAATGTTCGTAATATATATCACATTAAGCGAATATTCCTTCTCGTTTTTTGTCCTTTCTAAAATAAATACAAACAGAAATACAAGTCCTTCAAAATCAAGATTTCTAAATATTACTTTAAATACTTCAAAATGACCCCCCATCCCCCAAGAGTACAGTGATTGACTTTGCAGGATATATTGTGGTGCATACATCCTGTATCCTGCCAAATCCTATTTCCATCCAGTGGTGCAGTCCTTGTCTTAATGTCAAAGATGTCGCTGACATGGATCCATATGTCATTGTTCAGCAGGAACATCACTGACTTTCAGCATTATGACTACTTACTGTTTGCTTTTTCCCTAGCCATCACAAAACGTCCATTAATGTATTGAGGGCTCTTTACGGTGCAGATAAGCAGGTCCCTATGCACAGTCACTGGTCACTGACACTAAATGCAATAAACACAATTAATCTTCACGTAGCTCCCGTGGAACAGCAAGTGAACCGTCAGGCAGCACTCATCACAAGCTGACTCGACTATGGAAACGCACTGTACTCCAGAATCCCCAAACAACTCCTGCCAGTCTTCGGACCATCCAAAATGCCATCGCAATACTCATACTCAACCTCTCTTACCACACACACATCTCACCTCACTGCATCCACATCTCACCTCACCTCACCTCCGGGAGCGCCACTGGCCCCCCCATTCACAAACGCAGCCTCCCACGCACTCGCACACACACCCCGTATATACAAATGCAGAGCAGGAGGTTGCTTATTCTCTTACATAGGACCCAAAATATAGAAGGGCCTCCCACCACACACCAGAGCGTCCTCCTCGCTACCTGGGTTTCAGAAGAAGGGAAAGAACTGGCTCTTCGAGCCATGCAGCGTGCCTGCTCAAGTTCCAGAATACTCTCCCAGGTGATGAGAGCGCTATGAAACTCAACATAACATAACATAAATGTGTTGTTATGCTTGCCACATTTGTGATGACGGAGCATTGGCATGATGTGAATACGTTTCATGATGTGGCATATTAGGAAGTCGCTTCTATAATCAACAACAAAATAGCCCCATCATGAAATCCTGCTAAATTTGAGCCTACGACGTTTATCTGGTATTCAATGTCTTTGAAATGAAATCTTAAGTCTCATTTAAGTGTGTTATTGTTTGAGGAAAATGCCAGGCCTGTGTGCTAATCTTCAATAGAAGCTTCCCAGCATGTATACCAGAGATGTGGCTTAATTATGTTTTGCCAAGGACAGATCAAAAGACATTCCTCAGTCGTTTTCAACATCCACTATTGTTTGTTAATCCATTGGACGATGACCAAAGAGAAACTCACACCGTGAGGGCAAATACTTGTCATACACATGGCCCATCCCTACCTTCTTCTGTCTGTAATGAAGCCTAGACAAGTAGCTCCAGTCTGTGTAGTTCTCAAAGGGCACCAACACACACGTGGCAAGGTGCCGCGCTTATTCCAATTCACAGTTGTTTTTGCATTAACATTTTCAAGGCTTTCTGGATTAAACACAGGGGATATTAACTTCGTATCTCACATGGTTCTAGTAAGCAGCACATTTATAGAATTCTATTTAGTTTATAATAATTGAACGCGAATACAAAACAGTTTCAGAGGACATATTGTGCTTTGTGTGAGAACTCAAGGAATGTAGGTCACATATCGTTCATGTGGGTGTACTTGTGGAAAAGCTCTTTCTTTCTGCACATTGCAATAATTCTCCCTTGTACAAGATCCTTCCTCGCCCTTGTGTCCTCCCAGAGACCTTTGTGTTTTTGAGGGAGTGGCATTTAGCTTTACCAATAATAAACATAACAATTAAAATGGTACTACATGAGTTGGGTGTGAAGTGTCCTGTCACTTTCCTGCCTTAGGAAAAATAATTCATCCTTTTGCAGTACACTATTGCACATTGATTCAAGGGTGGAACACCACTACACTTTTATGGCTCACTAGGGCTGAATAAAGAATTTGATTGATTGATTAGATGGAGGTATTCTGAGACAGCTACTAGGGCTGTTACAGTATTGTGTTCTGCCCTAAAACCAGATTTGGTATTGAACAGAAAGTCATTTGACTCTAAGTGGTGCCCAAGTTGCTTATTGGCAACATTTTCCAAACTTTTCAACAGCAGAGGCAAGAGGCAAATAGGTCAGTAATTACTTAGAATGCTGGGTTCAGCTGTCAGCTTTTTGAGCAATAGAACTGCTGAAGCCTTTTTCCAGGTAATCAGAACAGTGGCTTTTATGAAGGCAGAAATGATCAGATTAGCTGATGGTGGGACACAGGTTGTTTGTGATAAGATGTTAGTTGTGAGAAGGACATGAGGTGGAAAAGTGCATGACTCTCTTTGGATTCTAAACACACAGATTAGTACATCCTGACAGTATACATTGCACTCTGGGGCTTGTATAGTCAAACTGCAGTTATAAACCAAAGGCATGCGCCTTTTAGGATAGAGCACGTGACCATCACCTTCGTGAATCCGCATAGTAATTAAAACAATTTCATGGTCATTTACGAACCTAGAAAGATTACCTTTCATACTGTCAGAGGCTTTTGTCTGTAGATAAGGGAGAAAGCATAGGGTGTCTAGTTATTCAAGTGTTGAGGTTCAGCTCTACAAATCTTAACACATACATACATTTGCTACATCAAGATTGTGCTAGGGCTCGGGGGGGCTGTCAGACATGCAGAAGTGATTTTAATTACTTGCTAGGTGTATCTATTGCTTCATTTGTGAAATTGTAAATAAAAGTGTAGATAAGTAAAGCAACTATTTATATATCTCCTGATATGTATCAATATGGCTTCCAGTTACAGTAGTCAAGGACTGGGAATAGTTGAGGTCAAGGCCTGCTGCACAGGGAGCTACAACTGTACAGTGGAGTATTTAACCAGGGTAAAAGCCCATATCAGGTTGGTGCTTTGTTGTGGTACTTAAGCACGAAGGGAGAGGAGGAGCAAGACTTTGTCATCGCAGACTTAAAAGTGTGAGAGTAGACTATTTCTCCTTGGTGAGTATCAATATCAGAGTTGATGCCAGGTTGCAATAGACAAGGACGTGGGGTGTATGGCAGTAATACATAATGGGTGAGAAAGTAGGTGGTTGCAATGGATTAGGTCTCATAGGCAAGTGCCCATATTACATTTACACAAGTCAGCAATAGGTCAGTGAGGTCTGGAGTCCCATAACATCTAGGCCTGTCATTTTCATATATGCCAGTTTTATGGGCAAGAGCAATCTGTGTCTTTTGTAATCTGTGCGTTGTATTGGTATATGTTTTAAAGTGGTCCATATGGCAGCCTTGCTGGGTTGAGATAGTGTCCTATATGTTGTATGCATTTTGATGATATTTCTATGGGGCCCTTATGGTGACGATATTGGCTGCAGTAGTGATGTCGAATGCTTCAAAGAATTTACAATATTATGCTGCAGTGCTTCAATCTTTTCTAAAGTAAATAGTCACAAAGAAGCTAGCAGAGAAATACATCTTGATACACTATATTCGTTTTTACAAGATGATATAGGTATATCCTAAAACAATATATTAGTTTTGTGTAGCATGTACAAGATTTCTAGTATGTGGAAAAAGTATATGACATGTTTGATTGTCATTTTCTCTGTAGCAATAGGCCATGTTTTCTTGATGAGGTAATGGAAAACATTCAAAGGTCTGGATTACTGGTCATTGATTTTGTCACTGTACAATATTTTGGGACAGTGGAATTGGAGGTGCAGTACTGTCTAAATCTTTAGGAGTTATAGGAACTAGTAGGAAAAGCAATGGAAGTAATGTGGTGTTTGTCAATGAGCCTTGTCCTTCAGCTAGGAGGGAAAGTGGAAGAACAAACTAGTTGCTCTGTGGCAAGTTGATTAGTACTTCATTTGCTACTCACTACTGTGAGAAGTTCGCAAAATGCTGTTTGTTTATCTAATTTATTCCTGAAAAAAGTATGCTTTTTACATCCATGTTCAGACCGTTTTGGATTGTCTGTGAGTGTAAGATCCATTCACTGGACTGCATTGTTGTCTATTTCAGCTGTGTATCCCACACTGAAGCCTTTTAATGTCACAGTTCCTATTGTATGAGTTGTATTCTTCCACGGCTAACTCGACTGGACACTTTTTAGGTGTGGCATAAACCAATTACCACTGAGATTCCCGGCAACAAGGTAGAGAAGCTTAAATGTGTACACAAAGAATACAGTGAGTTACAACAAAAGACACGTCAGTTTTTCATTATAAAATTTATTTAAGGCTTGCAATGGCAGTAGTAAGGATTCTGTATATATAGATGTGGGTCATGTGAGGATGAAGGCAGATCACCCACCTACCTACAATTTGTACTCTTCTAGGAGTAATGTGTAAAGGTTGCTATTCCACTGACAGCCAACCGTTGAGCCCACAAGTGATTGGTTTTTATAAGTGTGATTGTAATCGGCAAATGATTTTAGTTTTGTTTTGTATGCCTATACCTTGCCCAACAGTGTGTAATCTTCAGCTGTCACAGTGATCCTGTCATAATATAATCCTGTTGCAGAGTGTGTTATAAAAGAATACTTTGAGGAATGGAAATGTAAAATTGTATTTGGAATTGACGTAATTACTTTAAACACAGAAGCTATGATTAATCTTGAGGAGTGTTGAAGGGCATATGTGAGATACTAGAGCTGGCAGAATCAGACTTTGACAGAACTGACCTTCAGTCCTCTATACATTTAGGAAAGGTCCCCAGTCAATTGCCTAGATGTGCACAGTTAAATGAATTCCTTTGGAATTATTTTATTTAGAGAGCTTGTTTATGTTTTGCCTTAGGCTTCACTTTAGTTTATCTTGAACTCACATACCCATTTTACACAGGACTGATATTTGGGTTACCTATGAGGCATCCACCATTCAATGGGGTTATAATGTCCTCTCGGTTCATGTAGGAGTCCTCTCAAACGCCGGCCTACCTATGTTTCTTTCCCATGGGCAGCACTGGCCTTCTGGCTCAAATCAGAGGAAAATGTCTTGTGGGCTGATGGTGGCATGGCGACTATTAATGAAGTCACCTATCACTAGTCACAAAGGTGTTTGTGTTATTCACTAGAATGTGTCAACATTCATTGTTAATTCCCTAGAATATCCGTGGCAACCAACTGTCTGTGTGCCAGTGTTCGGACAAACAGTGAACTAAAAACACACAGAAAAATCATGTGCCTTTTTTGGCCCAGGAAGTGTATTCAAGTAAGAAGTTGTAGTGCGTTGGTGTTGTAGGTTTGTATTACTTAGAATACCTTACGTCATTCTTCTATCATTTAGATTCCTAACTGTGTAATTTAAATCCTTGAAGGAGTGTTTGACTGGACGTTTTCCTTTCTGCTCCCTTACCAATATTGGAATAAACTTTCATTATTCAACCTACCCGTTGTGGAATCATTGACACTACAAAGTTGGTGATGAGCTGGTGAGGAGCAGGTAGTGGCTGACATTTCTCTTAAGGAAAGGTGCGCGGGACGTGACGAGGCTACACTTTTGACCTCAATGTGACAGCCATATTCAATTGAGCATGTGTCTGTTGTGCATACCGGAGGAAATTCACTTCACGGTGAATCTGGACCTCTGTTACAGAGGGACATCATTTTAGTATTTTCAGAAGCTGATATTTAGATTCACACAGTGAGGATATAATTTTACATTTTAATGGTGGGGTGAAGCACGGAAGGTGAACTAATTCAGTGTTCACTGGTGAAGTAAGGACACTGAACAATTCCACGTTACATTAAATATGAATCGCCAAACTTTTTCTGTGTCTTCCACAAGCTTTTTGACCTCTGGATTGCAACCTATGTTACATTGGAATGAATGGAACGAGTATTTTTTTAAATTAAATTGATACTGTGGATGCGGATGAAATAATTTCACCTGAACTCAAAAAACTAATTTTATTACACTCCCTTAGGTCCCCCATTGTTAAAAACCTTTAATCAATTGCATAAATGTGTTGAGGAAAGTGGGCAATTGTAGAACTTGGACAGCGCAGCTATTGAGAACTTGGATAAGTATTTTGCTCTAAAGATTTGCATAGGTATCACACATTAGAAGCTGTTTCAATAACTTAAATGTGAATCCTTTGATGAGTATGTCAGTGAGTTGGAGTAATTAGCTATGGATTGTGCATTTGGTGTGTTGCAGCACGCCTTAATTTGTGATCAAGTAGTTACACATGCATGTAATCCAGCCATTCAAGAATGTTTGTGGGTGATGAAGAAGCATGTTTAAATGATGTACTAGCCATTCTTCACAAAGCAAAAACATCTAGCAGGTGTGCATGTGTCTTGAAGCCAGGGGCTAAAGATTCTGATATTATGTCTAAAATAAAAGGTAATACTAAGTCCGAGAAGGAGGGTCATAGTTCAAAATCATTTAAGATATTTAAGGAACTTCCTGGGTGTTATAGATGTGGCACTCTAGACTATTTGGGGTTTGCCGATTACTGTCTGTCCAGGAAGTTTAAGTGTAGGGGCTGCTGAATTGTTGGCCTTTATGCTAAGGTGTCTAGAAAGAAATCCAAGAAGATCATGTCTGTAAGCAGTCATGAGCTTAATGCAGATAATTCTACAGGGAGTCAGGAGGAGGCTGCTGAGTACGATGCAAAACTAAAAGAAAAACTCATTTTAAATGTTAAGGATGGATGTTTGTTAGTTGATAACAAACCAGAATGTTTGATGAACATTGGTGGGATGAATCTTAAAATGTTTGCAGATTCTGGGCCTCCCTGTACTATTATTAATGAAGTTGTTTGGAGGAGCAATATTGTAGGTAGGACCAAGGTTATTTTCCACAGATATATAACTTGAGGGGTACGGCGGAGAGAAGATTGATATGATTGGATTCTATTGGTGCAAATTTGCATTTAAGAACCAACATATATATGGCAAATTGTATGTTGCCAAGAATGGTCAATTTGTTTTAGGTTGGCGTGATCAGAAAAGTTTACACATTATTTTAGATCCAAACAGCAAAGAGCAAGTACTTGTGGTAGATGAGTGTGTAAAAGTGCTTGAAAGGATGCTAAAGAAACTTTCCACTGATTTTAGTAAGCAAATAGGTAATTTGTGTGGTTTTGAGCATAAACGTAAACTTAAAGAAGGTGCTGTACCCAAAATACACAAGGTCAGGAACATTCCCATTTCGTTGGAGAAAGGAAGTGATGAATGAATTGTCCGATGATAGTAAAGAGTTTACTGAATTTATCACACCACAGGGCTGTTATCAATTTAAATTTTATGACATTTCAATTGACATCTGCAGCAGCAGTTTTTCAGTGTTTAATGCATCAACTTTTTGAAAAAATGGAATGTGTGAAATTATTCCAAGATGACATACTTGTTTTTGGGAAAGATAAAGCAGAACATGATCAAATATTAGAGGAAGTGTTAGGCATTTTGGAGTCACATGAATTGACAATTTAATGTTCTTAATGTTCATTTGCTGAGAATAGGGTTACATATACAGGACATGTGAGAAATTGGGTTGTTGGTTGTCTGAGGTGTGAGCCCTGGTCCAGCAACTGCCACAATCCCTTGCTGGGTGAACCACATTAAATCACTAAATTAACATGTGCTTAACCCTGGGAAGTTTGGCACAAAAAGCAGTCAGGTTTAACTTGGAGGCAATATATAAAGCGTTTAAGCAGCATTCCAACAGAAATAAAGTGAAAGCACAACTCAAGGAAAATCCCTAACCAATTTAGGCAAATACAGTACATTTTACTAAATTATTTGACACCAAAACAAAAAAAAACAAAGTAATGAATTTTTAAAGAAATCTGGTCATGCTAGACCAAGTCAAAGTCGAAAGTCAAGGCTGTACTCAATGGAGCGCGGTTTAGATACAAGAAGTGGATTGGGCCCAATCAGAGCTGACCTTCGGAAGTAGACACATTTTGAGAGGAAAATATCTTAGAAGGTAGAAGTTCAGTGGGGTGAGGCTGTAGGAGTAGCCGAGGAGGAAGTGTCATCATTGGACGGCCGTGGAGCAAAGCACTGTGAAGATTTCTACCTTCAGACTTAGTTGTTGAAATGAAAGTCAAAATGATCCAGCGGTACGAAGCAGAAGGCTGTAACCGAAAACAGGTCAGATACCCCTTTGGGGAAGGACCGCTGTAACAGATTTTCTGCTGCGGAGAAGGACATACTGGGAGAAGCCCCAAAGTCAATACGACCTGTGCCTCGGGTGGATGGGAGAGTAGGGTGGTCCCGGTCTCCTACTGAATCTCAGAGCATTTTGTGGCAAATTTTGCCAAAGTCCTCAGTTTTGGAAAATGGCTATCTGGGCACCTATAGCACCCCAACCAAGGTTCCAGGAGTGAATGAAGACCTCTTGGGGATTTAGGACTTACTCAGGCTGTATCCAGGTGTGGGCTAAAAATGGTGGGAGTTTGTTTTGACCCCGTAGCTCTGAAAAGGGGGTCAGCAAACTAGCCCTTGGAGGCATTCTGGTAGTCCTGGGTGCAGGTGTAGATGCGGGGCCCAATAGCAGGGTTGGCCTTCAAGTGTTCAAGGCAGCTCCAGGCAGAAAAGCAGTCCTTCCAGGTACAGCAGCAGGCTTGCCGAGTGCACAGCAGGTCACAGCAGAAGGCAGTCCTCTGAGAGTCCTTTCACAGGTCCAGTAGTAAACTGAAAAATTGATCTAGAGTACCCTTATACTGGAAGGTGGGAGAAGTGTCTAGAAAGGTTCTTTCTAGATACTTCTCCCATCCACTTGGTTCATTTTTGGAATTTCCTGATCCCATGCCCTGGCTTCAAGAAGGTTGCAGTGACAATACAGGATAGTTAGGCCTAGTGTGAGGAGACAGGCACAGCCTATTCAGGTGCAGTGGGCTGTGCTCAGCTACATCCTGCCAGTTGATGACCTATTGAGGCTCAGCGAATCCCACTATTGTGTGACTGTCTGGGAGAAATTCACAAAGTCTGTCACCTACACCCAGTCAGGTAACCCAAGAAAAGCTGCAGGCACAAAGGGCTAAGGGCAGGAAAATGTCAGCTTTCTAAACTTGCCATTTTCAAACATTGTAATGAAAGATCTGACTTTACCATTAAAGAGGGTTTATTGTTACAATTCCATAGGTTCCACACATGACATATCTACCTTTTCTTAATTAGGAATTATAGCTTATTAAATGTAATAAGGAATCCCCAATATTATCCTGTGGGAGGGGTAGGACTCACAGTAATGAAAAACAAATTTGGGAGTTTTTCACTACCAGGACATGTAAAACTTAAAAGTAAATGTCCAACCCTTTAATAACACAGTACCCTGCCCTATGGGATAACTAGGACCTACATTAGGGGATGACCTATATGTAATAAAAGGGGAGTTTAAGGTTTGGAAAGTGGGTTTAAATGCCAAGTCGACATGTCAGTGCAACACTGCATTAAGGCTGCAATGGCGGTCCTGGGACATGTGTTTTAAAGGTACTTAAGTTGATGGTACAAGAAGTGCTCACTTTAGCACTGGTTAGCAGTGGAAAAGTGCATAGAGTGCTAAGGCTAATAAAAGCAAATTCAGCAAAAAGAGGAGGAGAAAAGGTAAAATGCTTGGGGGTGACCCTACAGAGAGGGCCAGGTCCAACAGGACAAATAATAGATGGAATTAATCAGCCTTGGTGGAGGCTTTACAGATTACACCAATTCCCAGTGGTGTTACACATTCGGCTAGGACACATAGACAAAGCGCGACTAACGTGCTTGCTAAGGAAAGAGCGGCATCAGAACGACCATGCGAACTCACCAGGGTGGTTTCGCTGTTCTTTAAACTGCGCGAAGCATGGAATTACATGTGAAGGGAAGTATACATGGGAGTCAAGATTACAATTCCCATGATTCCGCTGCTTCCTTTTGAACCAGGAAGAGGAAGCTCTTTGAGGTTTGGAAGTTCAACCAGGAAGTATTTAAATGGTTTCAGACATCCAGGCGGGGCAGATTATTCCAGTTACGAGGCCGGTCGAAGCGCTGCAGAAATTTGTTGGGATCTTTTCCCAGTATTGTATAGGTGATTGCACCATTTTCTGATTCTTTTTGGGCTTTTGCCGTGTTAGTGTTTTAAGTCACTCCTTGAACTTTGCTTTGGTCAACAAGTGGGTGTCTGGAGTGTTTTGTTTTTCCAGCGTGGTGAATGTCCCATTCTATAGGTGCGCTTGGAGACAGCGCGGTACAATGAGAACTTGCTGTTTTTGGGATTATTGGATCACACTATTTGGTTCTAAAATATATACTGACTTTTGCTTCGGGGATAAGAGTTCCTCTATATATGGATATTTTTGGATTCTAAGGATACAATGAGCATTGCTGAGTTTCAGTGCAAATAATTCTATGAGACATTTCTTGAGTCGCATTATTCAAACTACCATTACTTGACATTCACAGACTATCCTAGGGGTATGACGAAATACCCAATCATCTTATACCTCTACAAATACGGCTCCAAAGCCTAAGAGGTGGTAGTACACTTTTTGTTAACCTGCATTTATTCTTTGCCATTTATTAACATGGTTCAACGTGAGTCCTGTCAAGTTAAGGTTCACTCCCTGTGATGCAAGGCATTATTAAGTGTCAGGTGGGTACATCAAATAACATTTCAAAAGAGAGATTCCTAAAGAGGGAAGAGAGATTAGTCATTGAAGAATGGACATCTGTTACTAATATTGTTTTTCTTTGTTGTTACAGTTAAATGTGGTATCCTTTCCAGGTTATAAGCCACTCGTTATTGAATAGTGAGCATTGTTACATAAAACATATACTAATATGTATCTACATGAAGATAGACTCAGTTTCAAGTGTTGACACAAATGCTTTCTTATTGTTTACAGGTACATTAAGGCGTTCATGACATCTTATGCACAGGTGGATAAAACTACACATATTGATAGTGTGTTGTTTATATTTCAGTTCTCCTCCCCCCCTGTTCCATCCCTTTCCTTCCCACACTTGATCAGCTTAAAATTCTGGTTTATTATGGCATGCAGAATTGAGGCTATCAAGAGGTGGAACTATTGAGCATCGGACCGACCCGGAGGACGAACCCACATAGTTACAAGTAGTAAAGATGAGGTGTGATCCATTATTGGGCTTGCAGAATTTAGTTCCAAATATATTCTGAATTTTGCAGCCAAAACATATAACATTAGACAATTGTTGAAGAATAAGTGTTAATTTGAATGGAATGCAGAGAGTGATAGGGATTTTCATGTGAAGGAGTGTATAGTGCAAGCAACTTAACTTAATTGATCACAACTGTATAGGAAGTAGGAGCCGTTTTAACTCAAGTAAAATAGGATGGGAGCGAAAGTGTAATTGTGAATGTGTCAAGATCTTTGTGTCCTATGGAAGAAAGATATTCAGTTATAGAAAAATGAAACTCTTACTTGTGTGTGACCATTTCAGGGCATTAATATGGAAAGAATTTTTCACACAAAGATGCGATCAAAACATCCAGTAAAATTCTTCCCTCAGAAGGAACATTTAATGCTTCAGCTAGAATAGTCAGGCTCTCTGTAAGATTACAAGACTATAAATATAAGATTGTATATGTGCCAGGTAAAAAGAAAGATAGAGTTTATTTTCTTTCATAAATGCCTAAGCAACTGGAAGTGTGTGAAGATTAGGTTTGGAATGATATCCAAGTTGCATAATTACAAGATACTAGCAGTTCTTGTATTAAGAAGGTTGTGTGGGAACTTAAATGTAAAAAATACACTCTGATATTATAGGTGTTGTTATGTATCTCCGGAAGGGATGGCCAAGCAGATTTGCACTAGATGCAAAATAAAAACCCTTCTGGGAAGTAAGATCAGAACTCTGTGTGCAAGGGAACAATATTTGGAGAGGCAGAAAAGTTATTCCCCAAAAACTTTTGTTTAGGGTGATTGCTGAGCTGTGCCACGAGCATCATTTTAGAACTGTAAGAATGAAATAAACTGTAAAAACTTTGTTTTGGTAGCAGGCCATGGATATTGAAATAGAGAGATACATATGTGAGTGTTCCATTTATGAAAATGCTGGCGTCCTTAATAACATTGAAATCTCCTATAGGCGTGTTTCCCTCACAAAGTCACCTTGGGAATCTGTGGCTATTGATGTAATGGGTCCAATCGGAGAGACACACACATTTGTTATTGTTGTAATGGATATGTTTTCAAGTTGGCCTGCTACCAAAGTTCTACAAAGAGTGGAAACAGATGTTGTTTTAGTTTTCTTGGATCAAGTTCTTTAATGGAAGGTGTTCCAAGTAATTTGATAAGTGGTACTGGGGTGCAGTTTATGTCCCATTAGGTGAAGGAGTACTTTAACAGACTAGGTATAAAACACAAAACCTTTTTTATATATAATCCAAACAGTAATAGTATGGTTGAGAACTTCAAATGAGTGATCAAGAACATCATTCAATTGCCTTTTGCCTTTTGAAAGTTGTGGTGACTAGGAAGTACAACTGGAGAAAACTGTTTAGCCATATAGTGTGTCCATTTGTGATGCTACGAGGTATTCTCCAATTGTGGTGATGCAAGGTAGGAATCCTAGAACTAAATATTATCCGGGGTTGTTATTTGGGTCCAGCATGGTGCATTGGCCGTAGGAGGCAATTCATGATGGAGTGGAATCAACATAGGGAAAAGGGGAAAACTGGTATTATACTAAACATGGAATGAAGGATTGCCATATTAGAGTGGGTCAGTGGGTTCAAGTCAAGAAACCAGGTGAAGTTCTGAAAGGTGTAACTCAATGTTGTGAACCCATGGAAGTTGTTGAGAAATTAACCAATGCTGTGCATGTGACAAATGGAAAAGTATTAAACTTTAAAAGAATTGGGCAATTTTCTGCACTTAGCACGTCTAAGTCTCAATATGCCCATTGCTTTTGCAATGATGGGTGGGATGTTGAGGATAGTTGTGGAATGTCCGACACACTGATGAACGATATTCCTGGATGTTCAAATGTAGATAATGCTAACAGACTCAATGATGTTTTGTCTATGTCCACAGCTTCTGATAATATGGGTGTCTCAAGAAATGGAGATTTTACCAATACTGAGACAACTTCCAATGAGGATTGGTCTTCTAGGATTCCTGGCAATGTTCTGCTTGAATGTGACAAGGGTATTTGGAACGACAATAAATATTCCAAACGGAATCTAAGCAGAAAAAAGAGAACCACCTATTTGGTTAAAGGATTATATTTCTGAAAACTTTCATTTGTAATCCAATATTCTGTGTTTTATGCATTTTTTCGTTTTTTCATCATTTTATTCTTGTTAGGGAAGGGAGAAGTTATATATGCTTAGTGTGTTTAGTATTATATTTTTGGAGTGTTTTGTTAATTGTTTTTTTTGTAAAGAAAGGGGGATGTGTTATAGGTTTGTATTACTTTGAATGTCTTGGGTCATTCTGATGTCATTTAGATTCTTAAGTGTGTAATATGGAATATTGAGGGGGAGTTGAGGAGCATTTGATCTTAGTGGATGTTTATCCGTCTGCTCCCTTACTTGTATTGAAATAAACCTTCATCATTCAACCTATGCGTTGTTGCCCCATCAACATTACAGGTGGTTCATTTAATTTATAACAATGGAAACCTTATGTGCATAATCAGTCAAAATGGAAAAAACCCACAAAATATACATACACACAACCATGTACATACTAGTACTCAATCACTCATTTATACACTCTCCTCTCTCAAACTCAGTCATATAGACACACACCATCGATGTCACACACAGACACACCATCAGGACTTCTCATACAAATTGTTGAAATGAAAATTCACTTGTATGGTGATAGATGTGTACCCTGTCCAAGCTGTGGTGATAGTGGGATGTTTGGTAATGGTTTTTGGTCATAAGAAAACATGGATCATGCCTGTGTTCTATAACCTAGACCTGTCTTATGGACTGAGGTCTTCCATTACCTGAAGGGGCACACAAAGCGCTGCTCTCAAATGGTGGAAGGCTACTGCCTTCACAGAGAGTTAAATAGCATGAGCGCAGTGGTGGCAGCATACTGTGTTTTAGTTTAGTGATTATTAGAGTGAACAGGCCTCTTTACCTGTGTAATAGGAGTGGTGCCTCCTGTCCCACTGCTGTGTGCTAAACTCACCCTTGGCCTGCATTGGATTGTGTGCTACGCTGGGATGTATGTGTGCCTGTGGGAAGGTACGGTGGCCCAGGAAATAGTTTGCATGGTTAAGTGTACTCCTGGGGATATATGTGGGCCTGTGAGCTGGTACCACATGTAGGAGATAGCTGGTAGTGTTCAATGAGAGCGACCCTTGACCTTGCCTGGTAGGTCGCTTCCCCCCGCTGCAGCTCCGCCTGCACCCCCGCTGACGACTACTGCCGCCGCTGAAGTTGAGACCCTCCACCACCCGCAGGCTTCCACCTGCGCCTCATCCTTGGTGGCCAGTGGTGGCCTTAGGTTCGTATCCGCTCTGTTGTGCCTTTAACTCTGTCTGCCCGCTCCTCTTCTGTGCCCCTGCCCCCCGCTCGCCGTTTTGCTTCTGTGCCCCTTTTTAATTCTGTACCCCGTTTGCTGACTGCTGTGTCCCCTTTTTAATTCTGTACCCCGTTTGCTGACTGCTGTGCCCCCTCTTGATTCTGTGCCCCTTTCGCTGACTTCTGTTCCCTCTTGATCCTTGCCTGTCTCCTTCCCGCGGTCGCTCTGCTCCGCTTCCCTGCCCCTGTCCCCGCTGCTGCTTCCCCTGCGGCCGCGCCCCCTCCACGCCCATTCGCTGCCCCTGACACACACCTCCCGCCTCCGAGCTCCTCCTCCCTCCCCACCTCACCATATATGGCGGCCGCAGATTGGCCGCTTCGCTGGCGCGCCGAAGGCACGCCTAAGGCAAGCCCATCTGCACCCGTCCGAGCCAGGACCGCGCCCAGTGCCAGAACCCCTGCCCCCCGCACCAGCCACGAAGACCACCTCCGCTACAACGCCAACACCCTCGTCGCTCTCAACCCAGGAAGGACCCACACCTGCTGCAAGGCCGCCCCGAAGCGCACCCACGGTCCCTTCAACTGCCGGAACTGCAGCTTCTCCTGCCTCAAAGGTGGCGAGACACCCACCACGATGGAACCCAACCAGCTCAGATGCATCCTGATCACGCAAACACGCCAGCGAGCTCTGGGACCTACTCAACACCGCATCCCCGGACGTCGCCTTCCTGACCGAGACCTGGATGAACGAAGCCTCCTCGCCAGACATCGCCATAGCCATCCCCGACAGGTACAAGATCACTGGCAGAGACTGCACCAACGGGGCCGGAGGAGGAATCGCCATTGTCCACAAAAACACCATCAGGGTCTCAACAAACACCAACGACACCCTCAGCATCGCCGAACACATGCACTTCCAGATCCACACGGACCCCAAGACCACCCTAAGAGGCACCCTCGTCTACAGACCGCCAGGACCCCGGCCTCAATTCTGTGACTCGATCGCCGACCTCATCAGCACGCACGCGCTGACCTCCACCGACTACATCCTCCTCGGAGACCTGAACTATCATCTGGAGAACAACAACGACAACAACTCCTCCACCCTGATCACCAACCTCGCCAACCTCGGACTAAAACAGCTTGTCACGACGCTGACCCACATCGCCGGTCACACACTTAATGCCATCTTCTCCTCAAGCCCCCACGTCACCTTCAGCCACCCCTCCGAACTCACCTGAACAGACCACCACTGCATCCACTTCTCCTTCCGAAAACCCCTCACACACCACCGCACCCTACAGATCCCCCGCTGCTGCTAGGACTTCCACTGAGAGTCAAGTGCTGAATGGTTACTTGACCCAGTTGCTTTGAGACCTTAGCAGGCTAAGCCCCAGGACATCAGGAGTAAAAGGTCTCAACCACTACGGTTGGGCCCAGTAACTCTTGCTTGCCCCATGGCCATCTGAAAGGAGTTCTGACACAAATGAAAACACACAGACACTCTCACATGATTTCTCTGTTCCCCTTCATTCTCTGTCTCTTTCTCTCTCCCACTCTTCTCACTTTATCTCTCTCTCACACACACTAACACACATGCATGTACACCCACATAGACACAACTAAAACACACATGCACACACACAAATGTACTCAAACTCTCATAACTAAAGAAATGCCATTTCAATGGGCCACATCACTGAACTGCAAACCATCTGCCACAGCAAGTTAGTGAACAGCATCTGACATATTTGAAAACCTATGACAAGTATGTTTATGTAAATCCAGGCATCATGAGAGTGGTTTGTGGCACTGGAGTTCAGGACAAAAAGCTTTGCTGTCAGAAATACTGATCTTTATTTGCAGCACAGTTAGAGCAATATTATAACCCTGCTCAGTTATAAGGATCTCCCCTCTGTAAACGTGTCATACTGTTCCAACAGGTGCATTCAGTCCACCAACCTCCACCACCCAGTTCTAGTCCAAAAACAGAATCTTCTAAAAAAACAAACGTCCAGTGTATTGGGTGCGGTAGTGACCCATGGTGTTTCTGTGCAGTGGCAACGGAAATCAAGGCACCAACACTCAATGACTACAGTATACAAGTCGCACAAGTGCATGCTGGCAGAGAAAATCAGTTAGTGCTGCAATAGGATGCTTTTGATGCAAAAGTGTAGGATTTATCTTCCCTTTGAAATAATGTGGGGCACAGTCATGGAGACTCCTTCACCCACCTGCTACACTCAATTTCAAGTGCGGATTGGTCTAAAAAATCTAAGCATTAAAGTATAAAGACTACCAAACTTCTCACCTTAATGTAGGTTTGGCAAGTAGAGTTCCATGATAAATGGGAGTCAAGTAGCATTATCAAATTTGGTAGGCCTGGTTGCATTTTTACTTATAAGCCAGAACTATTGACTTTGCCAATGCCTGTTCTATTTTGCATTCAGCATTACTTGAGTGTGCATGTGGTTCATTGCTCTTACCCCCGATTGTTCCTGCTCCCTCTTGTGTGCTCTCTTTTTCTCCACACCCTCCACTCTCGTTCCCCAATGCTTTCTGTCCGGCTCCTTGGTTTATGTATTTATTTGTATTCTTTTCACAAGGGTTTTATAGCTGCACAAAACTACTGGGGTGCTCCTTCCTGTTTTTGCACTTATCTGTACTTAGTTTTACATTTTTGCTTTTAATTACCATTCTAACATGGCTGTCCACCATGTTACAACAGTAAATAACAAGCATTGGAAATGCAATAGGTCAGGTAAGTGTTCTATTTAGAGCTATTGGTGTTTTAAATGTTAATGTATATGTGTAAAAAAACAGTTAATGAAAAAAGAAAGTGTAATTCTTGTTCAAAATAATCCCAAAATCAAATGAAGATTGTTGTAAAAAACGACCGTGGTAGACAACTTACTTTGCATATGTTTTTTTATTGATTTTTGTTTAAACGTATTTGTTTTGATTAGGAAGTACATACGGTAGGCATTTTGTATATGTACATTGTTTTAAAAGTTTAAATATTTATTGTACATTTTTTAACATAGTTTAAATTTCTCTAATAATTTCTGTTATATACCCATTACAAAAAATTACTTCACATGTAAAAGGTATATGAGCCATTAATTCATCTGCTAAATCTTCTGTTTCTGGACTTATGAAGAACCAATCTTTTAGTAGTTCATTAATTATGTCCATGGATTGATAGTTGTCATTTTTGTATACTTGCACTGTTAAAATACAAAATTGTTTCTGGTGGTACTTCAACCACACCACCGAACTCCTCTGGACCGACCACCGCTGCATCCACTTCACCTTCCAGAAACCCGCCACACACTACCGTACCCAACAGATCCCCTGCCGCTGCTGGAGCAAAATCACTGAAGATCAACTAAATGCAAACCTCGCTCTCAGCCCACCCACCGTACCCTCCAACACCAACGACGCTGACCACAGCCTCAGACGCTGGATTGAGGACTGTGCCAACACCCTTGCCCCGCTGAAGAAACCCCCCTACAGAGACACCAGCAAGAGGGCCAGCTGGTTCACCCCAGAACTCCTAGCCTCCAAGCAAGCTTGCCGGAAGCTAGAGAAGAAACAGCACAGTGAACAGACCCTAGACAGCCACGCAGCACACAAGGACGCCATCCGCAACCACCACCACCTCATCAGGGCTGTCAAGAGGACCTCCTTCAAAGACCGCCTCGACAACAATGCACATGACAGCAAGGAGCTCTTCAACATCGTGAAGGAACTCTCCAACCCCAGCTCCAACACCAATGACATCCCGCAGTCGCAAGTCCTGTGCGACTCTCTCGCCACTTTCTTCCACTGCAAGATAGCAGACATCCACAACAGCTTCAAAACCCAGACAGCCCCAACAGACAGCAACCCAACAGACTCTCCTCACATCATCGACCACGACCCCCTGCTAGCCTGGGCCAGCGTGAGCATCGATGACACCATCAAGACCATGAGCACAATCCACTCCGGCTCTCCGTCAGACCCATTCCCACACTACTTCTTCAACAAAGCAAGCAGCTCCTTCGCACCCCACCAGCGCAACGTCATCAACCTCTCTCTCTCGAGACCGCGACCTTCGCCGAGATCTGGGAACACGCCGAGATCAGCGCCCTACTCAAAAAACCCAAGGCAGACCCAAGAGACCTCAAGAACTTCTGGCCCATCTCTCTGCTTCCGTTCCCGGCCAAGGTCATCGAGAAGATCGTCAACAGACAGCAAACCCGATACCTCGAAGAAAACAGAATCCTGGACCCTTCCCAGTCAGTGTTCCACAGCAACCACAGCACCGAGACCGCCCTCATCGCCGCCACTGACGACTTCAGGACCCTGCTGGACAACGATGAGACCGCAGCACTCATCCTCTTAGACCTCTCCGCCGCCTTCGACACCGTCTGCCACCGCACACTACGCGCACGCCTTCATGCCACAGGGATCCGAGATAAGGCTCTGGAATGGACCACATCCTTCCTCTCAGGCAGAACCCAGAGCGTCCGCCTCCCCCAATCCGATCCGAAGCATCTGAGATCATCTGCGGCATACCCCAGGGGTCCTCCCTCAGCCCAACACTGTTCAACATCTACATGACCCAACTTGCACACGTCGCCCGACAGCATGACCTCAACATAATCTCCTTTGCCGACGACACTCAACTGATTCTCTCCCTCACCAAGGACCCCATCACCACCAAAGCCAACCTCCACGAAGGAATGAAGGCCATTGCCGACTGGATGAAGATCAGCCGCCTGAAACTGAACTCAGACAAGACGGAGGTCCTCATCCTCGGCTCCAACCCTTCAGCCTGGTGGCCGATGGCACTGGGGACAGCCCCGACACCCACAGACCACGCACGCAACCTGGGAATCATCCTCGACTCAACGCTCTCAATGACCAAGCAAGTCAATGCCGTCTCCTCCTCCTGCTTCAACACCCTCCGCATGCTCCACAAGATCTACAAATGGATCCCAACAGATACAAGAAAGACAGTCACCCAGGCCCTCTTCAGCAGCAGACTCGACTACGGAAACGCCCTCTATGCGGGAGCCCCGACCAAGCTCATCAAACGACTACAACGCATCCAAAATGCTTCGGCATGACTGATCCTCGACGCCACAGCCACATCACCCCCACCTGAGAAACCTGCATTGGCTCCCCGTCAACAAGAAGATATCCTTCAAGCTCCTCATCCATGCACAAAAGGCACTCCACAAGACCTCAACAGACGTCTCTCCTTCTACATCTCCAACCGCCAGCTATGCTCCGCCGACCTCTTACTAGCCACCGTCCCGCGCATCCGAAGAACTACCACCGGCGGGAGAGCCTTCGCCCACCTCACCGCCAAAACATGGAACACCCTCCCACTGAGTCTTCGACAGACCCAAGACCTGCTGACCTTCAGGAGAACACTCAAGACCTGGCTGTTTGATCAGTAGCGCCCCCCCATCCCAGCGCCTTGAGACCCTCGCGGGTATGTAGTGCGCTTTACAAATGACTGATTGATTGGTGCCTTTGTAACCTGTGAAAAACCGAATATGAAAATATGAGTTTTATAATCGAAAAGTAGGACATTTCTGAAAACATAAATATGGTTGTTAATACATTTTTACAGCAGATTATTTTTAAGTTAAATAGTATTGCATTTGTATTATTTATATTAGGCTTTGTGTGATAAGGTTTAGGGCAACAAATTAAAGTTAGAAGATTGAAGAGGTTGTTAAAAGATGAATCTTTTTTGATGGAAACATAAAAGAAAATCTAGTAAGATTGGGCCAAAAAAAACGTGATTTAGAAAATTCCTATAGTAGTTAAAATAATGTGAATAGCACCTATTTTGCCATTGAAATAATGGCCCTGTTGTCTGCAAGGTAACTGCACTTGTGTTTGCTTGTTTAGGAATAAAATATAGCAGTAATAGGTGTTTTGCGTGTTTATTGGATTTCTTTGTGCTGGTGTTATAGCATGTGCTGCAGTATAGAAATAATGACTTTAGTATTTTTTAGATTTGTTTATTTATGATGGCTTGTTTAGTTGTAAAATATATTGATAATAGGTGTTTAGATGAGTAATATTATGCATTATTTGACCCCAGTGCTATTGCACCTGCTGCACTATTTAAATTGTAGAGAATTGTAACTGCAAGGTAAATTGTGACTGGTAGTTTAGTTGTACTTTTTAATAGTAATATGTGTTTAGAGGAGTTGTGTCAAGTTTTGGTTCTTGTGCAATTGGACCTGCAGCACCACTGAAATTATGGTCCTGTGGTTTTGAGGGAACATCACTTATGTTTACCTGTTTAGGAATGATATGTAGCATGTTATTATGTTTATTGGAATTATGACATTTTTTGTCCCACTGTTACTGCATTTGCTGCAGCATTTACACGTTTTTTTATTTAACTGTAAGGCAATTGTGACTGACTGTTTAGTAGTTAAATATAACAATTATATGTGTTCAAAGGAGTGCTGACTACTTTTGTGGATTGGGCCATTGCACCTGTTGCACTATTAAAATAATGATGTGGTTGTTTGTGAAATAATTGAACTTGTGCCTTGCTGTTAATTAGTAAAATATCGCAATTTGTGTTTAGTGTTGTTATGGAATGTGGAGGCCATTGTACGTGCTGCACAATTTAAATTAAGCTGTTTTCAAGTTTAGGGAACTGAAACTGTGAATGATTGTTTAGTATTAAAATATAATAATTTTAGGTGATTAGTGGGTTGGCTAGAGCTTTTGTTACTGGTAATAGTGCACCTGGTGCTCTCTTGAAATAATTTTTCTGTTGTTTGTAAAATAGCGTCACTTTTGCCTGGCTGTTTAGTTTAATATTTTAGTAGTATTCTGGGTTTAGTGGGTCCCTAGAGTTCTTGGTTCTAGTGGCAATGCACCTGTTGAACTACTTAAATTAAGTTTCTTTTAACAGCAAGGCAATTTCAATTGCAACTTGCTGTTTAGTTTGTCAATGTTGCACAATTATGTGTGTAGAGGAGTTTCGTCAACTTTTGTTCCTAGTGGCACAGCATTTGCTGTAGTATGAATAATATGAATCTGTTTTAGTTAAGGTAAATGGACTTGTGGTTATCTGTTTAGTAGTAAAATATAGTATAGCAGTTGCATATATATTTTTGTAAAGTGCTATGTTTATTACACCACTTGTATTATGATTTTAATGGCTATATATAATAATTTCGAAACATGAATCTGATAATGTTTACAAAGTGCAAAGAAAGCTACTGTGGCTTGAATAGAAAATGCCACATACGTTCTAAGACTAAAGTATCAGCTTTACATAATCAAGTAATTAATAGCAAGAATTACTGTTAGAAGCTGTTTGTCTTTTATGTGGGAAGAGATCTTACTATGACAGTTGCTTTGTTTGTACTTACTTGCATTATGCTGTGTTTCGTCGTATTCAAAATCTTTTCCTCATTAAATGCATGTACTGTGACATGAGTGATTTTGATATATTGTCCAATGTTTATAGGGAATTTGCTTGCTTCTCTCCATAAAGTGATGTTAACACAATCTGTGACATCGTTGATTGTTATTAATTTTATTTTTGTTTTTTGACCCCCAGTAATAACGTTTATTATGCTGTCTTCCTGTAAAACATACATTTGTGAAAACAATGTTAAGGTACATTTTATAGTAATACTATACAGAAAATGTTGTTGGATCAGAAAGTTAACTGTTAGTGGTTGTTTAGAGGAGTTAAGTGCAGTAATTTTCTTATCTGTGTTACTGTTCCGCAAACTGTCATTAGTGCTTTTATTTTTGCTTCTTTTATATCTTTTATTGGCGATGCTGGTGGAGCAGGTGGTTGCAGTAAATATTCTGCCTCTTTCATAATGGTGTCTGGAATTGGAGGTATTCTTGTCACTTTAGTTTGTTATGTGATTAAATTCATATTGTGTTTCACCAAAAAGTTTCTAATTAGAATTCCATTCTTTTCTTTAGTTAAAATAAAGTCTTCATTATAGCAAGTTGCTTTGATTGATCCACTTGTGTCTGCCAATGATAGATGATAAAGGACTTTATTTTCTTGCATGTCCCAAGGTAGCCTGATTGGTAATGCCAGGTGTTATAGTCATGTATTAGGGTATCGCCAAGTATTGTGGCCATTGCTAGTGGCTGAGCAGAGGCACAACTAGCGTGCATTAGCACATAGCGAGCCAAACAGACAGCTTAAGAATCTTGTTACAAAGGATAATCGGGAGCCCTATTTTATCGAGTCCTTATTTAAACCTCATTAGGAAATCTGGAGTACGTCCGTGTGTCAGCAATTCGATAAACTTCCCTGTAATAAATTTCTGAGTCATTTGTTTTGTCAAATCTGCAGTAAAGTATAGTTTTTTTTACATTTTCTTTTGCTTAAGGTACTGATTGTATTTATGTGTGTATTGCATTTGTCATTGTCTAAGTTGTCTATGTCAATATCTTCCTCATCTGTAAAAATGTGTTTCAGCAAGTAAGTACTCATTGTCATTTGTAGTCTTACATTGTTTACTTGTACTATTATAATTATACATAGAAGCATAATCTGCTAATGTGCATTATTCCAATGCTTTTGGTCGTTTGCCATATTTAAATATGATATTGTCAAATTTTATGTTAGTTGATGTAGCTGGTAATGATTTAATAGTATCTAGGTCCCTCCTTAAGTAAGTTCTTTTTTTCTGGAGGATTTGTATTAATAAATACAAATGATCGTAAAGTTTTGCGTAATGGAATTTGAAGAATGATGTAAGCAGCTTCCTGAGTATTTATTTCTGTACAGTTGTTGCCTATGTGTCTAAGTTGTTCTTTTATATTAGTATTGTAATATACTTCTTTTGCTGCTTGTGCAATTATTTTACTAATTCCTCTTTGCAATTTACTTGTATATGAATGTATGTAAACTGCACAATTATAAGCATCTAATATAAACTGTAAGTCAATGTTTGTTTTCCAAGATAGTAAAAGAATTGAATAATACTTATTAATTGCTGATGTTCTCTTTAAAAAAATGTTTTTCTTTCTATAATAGATTGTATACATGTAATATATTGTTCTGTATTTAAATTATTACATTCTAAACAAGTATTACAATTTAAAGTACTGAATTCCAGTGCATTCATAGTGTCATGAATGATTTGAATCTGTCCTTGCAGTAGTTTATCTGTTTTGTCTATTGTTAAAGGTTCAAGAATTATAATGTTTTGCATAGGATATTTAGGATATTGATATTTGCATGTCCTTTTTTTTGGCAGCTATTTTTGGTGTGTGAATGCCTTTGTAGTGGTATAACACATTCTAGTTGTGGCTCTGGTGATTTAGCTCATGTGATATATGCATCAATAAATTAAATTACTTCTTGTAGGTTGTTGTTTCCACATTGTGGTGCATTTTCTATCCATAATAAAACATGTATATGTGGTGATCCGCTTTGCTGAAATTCTACTGTGTAAAAGTAGTCAAATATTTTGCCAACGGGATTTACTTTGATGCATTAAAATGCAATTAAAGAATTTCCGAAATTGAAAGTCAAAATGTCTTGCACATGTAATTGAATCTTGGTGTATTCATTAACATTTTGTTTCCCAAGGCATAGTTTGAAATTATTTTTCTGTAAATTCTTGTACATTTGTAATCTTTATAGTATATTTATTAAATGGTGCCATTTTGTTTCTGCTGCAGATGAAGTTAGGAAAAATGTTGTTGTATCATAGCAAAAAGTGCTTTTTTGCAATATTCCCAGTATAGTGGAGAACTGTGAACAGTTTTTAATATTTAGTATCCTTCATTGTAGTGCAAGAAGTCTGTTAAATTATGTTTTATGTCTTTAGCAGTAATAAATGCCTCATTGCAAAAAAAATTCCAGAGTGATATGTTAATTTTTCCCTGAATTTGTTTTATGTGTAATTTTTTAACTTAAAGAAAATATTAGTCATAGATGTAGCTACTCTTCTGTCACAGCTTCTTAATTCCCATTGACATATTGTACTGTAATGTACAGGTACATGTCTATCTTTGTTATTAAGTCATCGTTCGCCACAAAATATTGTAGGGAATGCTGGAAATTCTGAATATTTATCTTCATATAAGCTTTTAGGTGAGTTATGTTCAGCGGGTGCTAAGCTTAAGATAGTAAGGGGGATATTCTCAAAAATGTGTGATAATTATTGCAAAATTAGCTTAATGCAACTTTGCACATCGCAGTCTATCGTGGGAAAATAACATTGTGTTAACGTTGTATTCTCAACTCGGCGGCACTATGCAATAGTCTCGCGATAAAGCGTCAAATTAACACGACGTCGAAAAAATGCGAAACACGAACGCCGAAAAAGTTGCGATGCCCCAAATCGCGATACAAACATTAGCGATAACCCTCGACAGGCCTGCAAATCCCACGTGTCATGCGAGAAAATGCACTTTAAAAGTAGAAAAATAAAAAATAAATAAAATAAACTGCGTAGCACCATGGATGCACCCCCCCCCGAGTGCAGAGGACAACACGAACCCCACAAGCCCCACACACGACCAGCAAGGAACCTCGGGGTTGGGTAAGGCCAAGCAGAAGAGTAGGAGGAAGACGGGGTTCAGTCCGCAGGAAAACAGGATCATTGTCACGGAGGTGATAGAACACTAACAACAACTGTTCATAACCTCCAACATGTCATTGGCATAAAAGACGCAAATATGGCAGACTATCTTGGACCATGTGAATGCAGTTGCAGCATTGAGGAGGACAATGGAAGAGGTCAAGAGGCGCTGGAATGATGTCAAGGGCAATACCAAGAAGAAACTCGATGCCAACATGAAAGCAGCAACACAGATTGGAGGTGGGGGTCCAGTGGCACACCAGGAGCTGGATGACATGGAGAAAATGGTGGCCACAGTCATCAGTCGGGATACGGTGCCAGGAGTTGGGGATCCGGACACTGCTCAACATGACCTGACACAACATCAACAGGGTGAGTACCAACCAGGGACTGGGGGGATGGGGAGATGGGCACAATGGCACACATGCACAATTAGGTAGAGCACACTGCACACCCACAATGACTCTGGATCATGTCCCTGATCCCCGTGGCACACTGCAGCACACATACAAACACCAAGTAGGCCCCAGTCCACCATGTGCCCAAAGGGATCCCACCCCACCCCACACATCACCAACCAACAAATGCACACATGCGAAACCCAGCAAAGATGCGTATTTGTGAGCCACACTGACAATGCAAGTGACACTACATGATGATTAGCATGGCTGCAGTCCAATCATCATGACATTCTGCACTGAGGTGGCTGAGTGTGGACCACATCCGGAAAGGAGCAGGTCACACTGTGACACATCCACGTGCACAAACAACCCCTGACGTCAACATCTGCGGACAAACCATGCCCAAGAGTCACAACTCGACCAAGAGCCCAATTTACCCAAGTCTGCAACATCTCAGCACTGTAGAAGCACAGAACTCAAAGGCACACCGCCTGCAAACAACAAGGGGAAGCCAAATCAGAATTGCAGGGGTGACTCACCCACAATGCAGCAAACACATATAAGAATAAGAGCACCTCAACATTGACAACAATGTGGTACAAACTGCAACACTTTCACAACAGAACACAGGACACAACTGGTGCTGCATGTGTGTACAAAATGGCCAATCACATCTGGCGCAGCAGGAAACTGTGAGATGACAATGTATGAGTACAACCTCACATCCGTGATGTAGTACAAATGTTCACTGTCCCGCATCAAATAGGCATCTCCTCACAAACAGTCACAATGTACATTGTCATGCAGTCTGTATGTAAACTTCGCCAATGCGTCAACATACATGGAACACACTGTGAAACTGCATCTCCCCTTTACATTGCAGAGGGACAATTAACACCTCCTGCAGAGAAGACCCTACATCACTTCAGTGATGATGGAGACTACCCCCAGGACTTTCACTACGATGAACTCTAACGATTCATGGACTACCTCCGCACCCCACCTCCAGTTGCAGGGCAGCCCAGCACCATCCAGGTGAGCCCACCCCTTGCACAAACCACACAGCAGGAAGCACCCACCACCACGTCTGGCTCCCAGCACCTCATCGTAGAACCCACGGCATTACAATGCTGTGTGTTAGACTGCCAGAAGGAGCTGGCTGCACAGGTGCGGGTGGGGTTCTACCTAATGGCAGGCAAACTAGATGCCATACGTGGGTGCCTAAGTCCCATCAGGGACCACTTACACTCCCTAACGGACATCCACAGTCCGCCCCATGCCCTCCAACAATCCATGGCTGGCGTCGCTGGAGTCATGACTTGGAGACAACAACTGTCTAGTCAGAGTGGCTACAGCGATGTCATCCGTGATTTGGGAAACATAAGGAGGGTCATGGAAGACATAGAGCGGATGCAGGCGCAAAGAATGGGTACCACAGCTGCACACGAGAAAGCTGTAGATGGGATCTTCCATGCCCTGCAGATCCTCATCATGGGCGTGATGCCACAAGACATTGAGCAGATGAATGCTGCTGCTACTTCTACATCCACATCTCCGGCCCCTGATGTGTCAGTGTCACACGGTACTGCAGACCAAACACCACCACCCACATGTGAGGTACAAGAAACGTCAGAGGACGAAGATGAGGATGAATCTGCCTTAGTGGTAAGGAGGAAGCAGTAGCATTCATCTCCGCCATATGGCTTGTTTCTGCTTGGGTCTGCCCTCTGCATCATGCCCTGGAATAACACCTTCCACTGTCCCCCGATACACTAATCGCGGACCTCGACATGGACTGCCAAATTTTGTTTGCCTAACAATGACACAGCAATCAGCCTGCGGACTGGACTCTTCCCCTTCCGAGTAACTTGTCAATCCCGAAAGGACTCTGGCTGGCCCTCCATGGGGCAACATTGTAGAGTGTTGTCTGCATGGCCCAGTACTAAGACAGCTTCAACACTCCACTGAACGTGAATAATACATTCGAATACACACAGATGTGTCATGTCTATGATTAATCAAGTATGGAAGCATGGATGAATGACGGGGCAGTGATACCCCCTTACGTCCATGTTGCTCATGTTGTGGAACTTGAGTCACGGGGTGCATGCCTGCATCATGGTGGTACATATTTGACCCCAAAAGAAGCCCTGTTGTCAATTGCAGGTCACAAATGACAGCCTATATGTAATGATTTCAGACACATATACACATATGTTGTACAACACACAACATGCAACGATCATCTTGCACACAATGCCTGGGCTGTACAGGAGCCGTCCACCTGTGATGTCCAGGCGCCTGAAACGTGACTTTAACAAGCCAAATATGCGTTCCACGATGCCCCTGGTGTGTTTGTGGGCCGCATTGTACTGCCTCTGGGCCTGTGTGTTCGGGGCACGGAGGGGTGTCATCATCCAAGGGCAGAGTGCATATCCTTGATCACCTGTGACAGTGCAGAGAGACATGAGTCAATAGTTGATTCTGCATGATGTGTTGGCAGGCTCACCAGTTCATTGGTGTGTGATATGTGTGACTCAGGGATTCCTGTTTGACATGTACTGCTTTTAGCAAATGAGCGGCATCAATGTGTATTACGTAGCCTCACTGCTGCTCCTCCCTCCCCAAGCCTATTTACTAGTGTGCGCAGTTGCATCACTTGCACTCCTACGGCACACCATTTTCATGCCTGTCTGCGCATGTTCACAGCCTAACAATGACACTGTGATGTTGTGCGTTGAAGGTGGGCAGCCACGTGTGGGGAGGCCTATGGTAAGCATAGCGCGGACACAGATGTAGAGTTCATGGCTGACTGAACTCGCGATGCAGTTGAGGGTAGACCTTTGGCTTATGCTGTGGTAATAGTGACACACACAACAGTTGGCATGTATGATCCCGGACCGCGAGCGGGCTTGCGCTCCTTCATTTATCCCTTCGGCCGAGCCCGCACTCCGGGGGCATGCTGTATTGCAACATTGTCTATTGCGGGATGGGTGGCGCCGACACTACAACAGAGACACAGGCATTAGTTACTTCCTTGGCAAGGCCAAAACTTAGCAACACCCAGAGCCCCGGGCTGATTATCCACACAAATATATGACGTTACAACGCATGCTTTTACAATGCATACTATTACAACGGAAATGTAGTATAATAAATTGAATGATCCATTGCAACGCATACTACAACGACGCACACATTTACAACACAATATATATATATATTTTGTATAATAAACCCCTGGAGCGGGATGCAGGGAAAACAGGGGTTTTGGGTGGGGAAGTTTATTAAAATGTAAATAATGGAAATGAATACACGAGCATTAAAAATAATACGTGAGTATTAAAGTTAATACTCGAGGTTAATATTAATAATTTAGATAATAACATTTATATAAATTTATTTAAATAATTGCTACAACACATACTATTTTATAACATAATAGTTAATTAAATTACCCAATGGTAAAAAAAATACTCGGGCAACAAAATTAATATATTTTTTTTTTAGTTTATAGTTTTAATAAACATTTCCAAAATGCATAATACACATATAAATTAAATATAAAACTTAAATTATTATAAACTAATTTATTTCCGACATTTTAACATAACATACATTTAACCAACATTTTTCAAAATCTTTTTATGTAAACGCAAAAAAAATACACAAACATGAAAACACTACTTGGGGGCCGATTCCGATCCTGTATTTTTTTTTCCCGCCCGACTCGTATCGGTACATTTTTCCATACAAATCGTACATGTCCCGTCCGACCCGTGAAGTACGATTCGTACGGGAAAAATACAATTTTTCCCGATCTTATTTGTACGGATCGGCCCGATCCTTACAAATCGGATCGGGAAAAGTTGTACCAGACGGACCCGGACACTTTTCCATACAAATTGTAAAAATGCAGTCCAACCATACTAGTACGATCCGGACCGGCTTTCCGATTTACGATTTGTACGGAAAACGTCCCGTACACGGGGAATGCCATTACCCGCTACGAAGCAAACTTTGTACGACTCGTATCCTGGAAAAAGTTATTTCCGGGGTGGGAGTCGTACAGGGGTACGAGTCGTACAGGCATACACCCCCGTGCGTTGTGTATGTACGGTGCGTAGCCCAACATCGCGTATGTACTGTGCGTACACCCAACATCGTGTATGTACTGTGCGTACCCCCAACATCGCATACCCCAACATCGCATATGTACGCACCATACATACGCGATGTTGGGGTATGCGATGGGGTACGCGATGTTGGGGTACACGATGTTGGGGGTACACACAGTACATACGCAATGTTGGGGGTATGCACAGTACATACACGATGTTGGGGTACGCACAGTACATACACAACGCACAGGGTGTATGCCTGTACGACTCGTACCCCTGTTTTTGGCTCCCGTAAGAAAAGAGCCGTACGGAGTGCCGTAGGGACGAATCGTACTTGCTGGACAGGAAACCGCTGCTTAAATACATACAGACGTCGCGTGCAAGCTGTTCCGGATCAGAATCATCGGTTTATTTTAGCTGTATGGTCTTTTGTACGATTTGTATGGAAAGAGGCTTTCTGTACAAATCGTACTTCCTAGGTTGTAAGAAGAGTTTACCGGGGACGAGTTGTATGGGAAAAACTCTCCATACAACGATTTGTACAGCCTTTTTCCAGGATTGGAATCAGCCCCCTAATAACACAAATTAAACTACTATTAATAAATTGTAAATTTTCACATAATAAAAACAGTATAACACACAACTAATACCAACACCAAAAATAAAAGTTCAGTTTTAAAAATACGAAAAAAGAAGTCCTACAACTCTTTCAATGCAGTTACTTTGACCCGGAAATAGCCAAAACAGATGTTAAAACCTACTAGAATAAAGATACGAAAAGTAACATATCAAAATAATTATTTATATTCTGACACCATTAAAAACACAAAGAAAAATTAAACACAAAACATATTTTACTTTCAAATAACGTTCAAGAGAACAAAACGTATAAAAGGAGCCATCCACCATTTTTAAAATTGAAGTTACCTTATTACCAGAGACTGTACGCAGGATTACACTTTGCAAATTGTACTCGTCAAAGAAAGCCAGCTAATACTCGAAGTAAAAACAGACTATAGAAATGTATACCTACTTTTTTTAAAGACGCAAATAAACTAAATTCCAACATATTATTTTTTCCAGTTTGTTACAAATCTTTACAACCTCCAACCATCTTTACTAAATACTCTATTTGGGACAATATATATCTAAAGTAAGTCACAACATATTTTTTTTTCTCATTTACAACAAAATGTAAAATACTGTTTCATTGTAAACAATGCTAAAGCAAACGAGAGTTCACCCAAAATTATTCACTTTACAAAATATATTAAAAGTTAAAATAATGTTTCCGTTTACAATTTTTTTTACACTTGATGCTGAAATTTCAGGATAATAATGTATTACAATTACTATTCTGACTCCAAAGGGTGCTTGACTGTTAGAAAATGCTGGATAGTGTTTAATTTAAATTAACCTATCAAACTCCAAGAGGTGTTTGATTCAGAAAATGTGCAAAAAAGGGTACTTGCCTATGAGAAAACGCTGGATAATGTTTAGGTTAAAATAACTATTTCAGCTCCAAAAGGTGCTTGATTCTGAAAATGTGCATAATAATAGTATATTAAAATTACTATTCTTACTCAAAAGGGTTCTTACCTGTGAGAAAATACTGGATAGTGTTTAGGTTAAAATAACTATTCCTACTCCAAACGTTGCTTCCCTTTGAGAAAATGCTGGATAGTTTTTAGGTTAAAATAACTATTCCTACTACAAAGTATGCTTCTCTCTGAAAAAATGCTGGATAGTGTTTAGGTTAAAATAACTATCCCAACTCCAAAAGGTGCTTGCCTGAGAGAACATGCTGGATAGTGTTTAGGTTAAAATAACTATACCAACTCCAAAATATGCTTGCCTATGAGAAAATGCTAGATAGTGTTTAGGTTAAAATAACTATTCCAACTCCAAAAGGTGCTTGATTCAGACAATGTGCAGGATAGTAGTATGTTAAAATTACTATTCCCACTCCAAAGGGGGCTTGCCTCCCAGAAAATGCTGGATAGTGTTTAGGTTAAAATAACTATTCCAACTCCTAAAGGTGCTTGATTCTGAATATGTGCATGATAATATTGTATTAAAATTACTATTCCTACTCCAAAGAATGCTTACCTAAGAGAAAATGCTGGATAGTGTTTAAGTCAAAATAACTATCCCAACTCCAAAATGTGTTTGATTCTGGAAATGTCCAGGATACTAGTATGTTAAAATTACTATTCCTACTCTAAAGGGTGCTTGCTTCACAGAAAATGCTGGATAGTGTTTAGTTTAAAATAACTATGCCAACTCCAAAAGGTGCTTGCCTGAGAGAAAATACTGGATAGTGTTTAGGTTAAAATAACTATTCCAACTCCAAAAGGTGCTTGATTCAGAAAATGTGCAGGATAGTGATATGTTAAAATTACTATTCCTACTCCAAAGTGTGCTTGCCTCACATAAAATGCTGGATAGTGTTTAGATTAATAATACTATTCAAACTCCAAAAGACGCTTGCCTAAGAGAAAATGCTTGATAGTGTTTAGGTTAAAATAACTATTCCAACTCCAAAAGGTGCTTGATTCTGAAAATGTGCATGATAATAATGTATTAAAATTACTATTCCTACTCCAAAGAATGCTTACCTAAGAGAAAATGCTGGATTGTGTTTAAGTTAAAATAACTATCCCAACTCCAAAATGAGTTTAATTCTGAAAATGTGCAGGATACTAGCATGTTTATATTACTATACCTACTTTCAAACATGCTTGACTCAGAAAATGCTGGGTAGTGATGAGATTAAAAAATATATTCTTACTCCAAAAGCTGCTTCTTTCAATGAACATGCATAATATTAAAATGTTAAAATTACTATTTTTATGTTTACTTACCTGCAATTATCCATATTCCGGCTTTTAGAACCTCCCACCCTGCCCCTTCCCCACCCCGCCTTTCCGCCCCACGGAACTCCCTCCACGGGCCGCGGCTGGTGTAGACGAATACTACAATTCAATGACTGAATCTGAATATTTTACAGCAAATGAAAATAAATTGGCACCTATACTGAATTATTTTGAAGACAAATGAATTGGCCATCTAAGCAGGCCAGGTCATAGAAGGAGACCATCTTTCCATGTGGACTTGTGGAACTGTTACTCGACCTGCTTAGAAGGAGGAGCAAAAATAAACAATGCCATAGAGGGATAGCACAACTCCTTCAACAAAGCAATTAGCAAACCTCACCCTAATTTCTATAATTTTTGGGAAATTTTGAAGAAGGAGCAAAGTTTCCAAGAAATGAGAATGGCGTAATCATTAACAGGTAGTCTGAACCCACGTATTTCTACCAGAACTAAGGAAATGTCAGAAAGACTATTGGGTGTAATTCAACAATTTTCGTTGACCGTGACTCCAGACTACCTTCATCATCTTGCACACATCCTACATTTTTAAAACACATTTATTTTACTTGTCTGTTTTACCCTAAAACAACCCCTACTAATTCAATTGAACATATTCAAAAAATATTAAAATTATAAATAAAAGTTTTCTATCTTCAACTCTTGGACTTACATTCCATCCATTACTTGACCAAGAGTCCTTTTTTTCTTTAATCCATAGTAAATAACAGCGAATCCATTTTAAAAGTCCATCACCCGATGAAAAATATATTAATATGCACACTAAAATCAGTGCATATGTAAAATACGCACCCAATAAAAAAATCCCGGGAGGAGGAGCCTAGCGCTTGACCAAGATGGCCGCGTGAGCCTTGAGCTCCCGAGACCCTCGTGCCCTCCGTCGACTATCCGGTCTCTAATCCTGTTTGCATGCATGGCATCGTGCAGATGACTAGTCAGGGAAGCGATTGATGCTACCCGCGCTCGGATCGCCTACCGGGAACCGGAGTTATGCATGGCGGAAGATTGAGGCCTATCTCCGAAGGATGCCAGGGGCTGGAGTTGGCAGGATGCCCGGCCTCTAATTGAACAACAGCGGCCAGGCGAGGTGTGAACTACCGGACGGAGGTCTACATCCTTTCACTTTCACTTTCTCGTCCTTTGTTGGCCCTGCCCAGGGAGTGCTCTCGGCTGTCTTATTATTATTTGGACGCTTTGCACACTACTCTGGTGGCCCATCGCAGGACTGCGCACTCCTGCCTCCTTTCGCCGAGAGAGGATCGTCCTGATTGAACCGACCTGCTTGAGCCAACCATGTCGGGCAAAGCAGAGGTGGATCGGCCGAAGCCTAAGGCCACCAGGCGGGGAGCCTATACTCAGGCCAACAATATGGACCGCTACGCCCAGCAGAAGGGGTCACCGGGTGGACCGAGCCAGTCGCCGGATGCACAGAAGGCTGCCTCACCCTTGGCCCCGGAGCTCTCGCTCCAGGATGTCATGGGAGCGCTCGACGGACTGCAGACTTCGATTGGGAGACAGTTTGATACCCTGGCGCACAAAGTGGACGCCATCTTGGTGGACGTTAATCTGATCCGTGCGGATTTGGGCAAAACGAATGAACGAGTTAAAACCCTGGACCTCAAGACCACGGGCCTCGCCGCTGATGTCTCGGAACTACAGACCGAGGTCCGTAAGTTGCGGACCGAGAGTGATCTCGCCGCCCGTCGGCTGGAGGACTTTGAGAGCCGGGCCAGGCGCAACAACGTGCGCGTTATAGGGGTCCCGGAGTCCTCGGACGAGACTTCTGTAGACCTGCTAGTGGAGGACTTGGTGCTTAACCATCTGCAGCCTAAGGGTCTTGGAAAGTTTTTCGCAGTTGAGAGGGCACATAGGGTGCCGGGTGGTAGGCCCAAGGTGGGAGCCCCACCGAGGCCGATTGTCGCCCGGCTCTTTCATTTTCGAGATCGGGACGCTATCCTGCAAGCATTGAGGGTGACGGGCCCGGTCCCCTTCCAGAACGCTTCGGTGAATTTCTATCCTGACTTCACCCAGCAGGTGCAGAGGCAGAGGCAGGGCTTCCTGGGGGTGAAGAGGCGGCTTCGGGAGAGGGAACTGAAATATGCCATGCTCTTCCCTGCGAGACTACGTGTGGTGTACGAAGACCGAACATTCTTTTTTGAGTCGCCTGTCATGGCCGAGGAATGGCTGGACGCTCTGCCCCGACGACGGACGGGAGAGGACACTGCCGCAGACGGGGACAGTGGCCGGGATGAACAAGGTTGATGTCTTCGGAACCGGACTGACTCGTTTTGACTCCAGTTAATGACTTGAACAGAATGCAGTAAATACGGAGGGTTGTGGGAGGACGAGGGGAGCTCTTTCCTCCCTTAGGGTACTTTTTGTAGATTTTGGGTTCGGTAGGGCGACAGGCACACTGCAAGTTGGGGGGGCTTTGTAAGCTGCAGCAGGGGTGCAGGGTGGGGGGGATAGTTGGGATTTTGGGTTCGTTGTTGGGGGGTTTGTTTCTGCAAGGCGTATCGACTATTTTCAGGGCTGTTCCATGGTGGCTCTTCGGGTGTGGGGTTGGCCTCCTTACGTTTGGGGATGGGGGGTAGGGGTTTAAGTGTTATTAGCTGGAATGTTAATGGTTTGGGGGATCGCATTAAGCGCGGGATTGATTTGCAATTCTTGAAACGGTCATTACCGGATGTCGCCCTACTGCAGGAGACGCACCTTATCGGTAACATGTGCTATGCTCTTAATAGGAAGGGTTATAAATTCGTAGCACATTTGGGATTCTCCTCTGGGTCCAGGGGTGTGGGCATCCTAGTCAGAGCCTCGCTACCATTTGAGGTGGACTCCACCATTGTTGACGATAGGGGGAGGTTTGTGGCGGTGGCGGGGCGGTGGGAAGGAAGAACTTTGGTTTTAGTTTCGGTTTATGTCCCGCCGACCCTGCAGGCCTCCACGTTTACAGATCTGGGTAGGGCTTTGCTGGATCTCCCCGGGGGTATGCTTGTGGTGGGGGGTGACTTCAATGCTGTCGGCTCTGGGCTGCTGGATAGATACCCGCCCAGAGACACGGGGGGGCTCAGAAGTGGCTTCCAGACTTTCTTGACACACTTGGCCTGATAGACTGCTGGAGGCTCCTGCACCCCACACAGAGCCAATACACCTTCCACTCCGGAGCGCATGGTAGCCTCTCTAGGATTGATTACCTGCTCACTCTGGCTGCACACGCCTCAATGGTGTCCGAGGCCAGGCACATGGCGCGTGGTATGTCGGACCATTCGCCAGTGTGGGTCAGGCTGGATGTTGGCCTTGAGGGAGGGGGAAGAGTGGCTCCTATTAACCCTTGGTACTTCCGAGACCCCAAGATGCGCAGCGCACTGGTGAAGACAGTTAAAAAAAATTTCAAGGATAATCAGGGATCCGTGGACTCGGCAGTGTCGCTGTGGGAAGCGTTCAAGACCGTGCTGCGCGGGGAGGCCCTCTCCCTTGTAGTGGCGGCCAAGCGGCGGAGAGATGGCGAGGTCATGCAGGTTGAGGAGGAGATTGTGGCTTTGGAGGGAGCGCTAGAGGAGGAGGTTACAGAGGCCTCACTGCATGAGCTGAGCTTGAAGCAAGCCGAGTATAAGGACCTGGTGACGAATGTTGCTAAGACCCTCAGCAGGGAACAGCAGGGCCGTTTGTATGATGTTGGTGACAAGGCCGGGAAACTCCTAGCTTGGCTGGACAAAAAAGAACGGGTTAATAGAGTAGTGCCGGAGTTGACGGGAGAGGGGGGAGAGGTGATTGGGGAACCTGAGAGGATTGTGCAGTGCTTCATGGACTATTTCCGTATGGTTTATACCTCAGTGTCGGATAGGCCGCCCGAGGACTCGCGTGACCTCTTGCGTGATATTGCTTTGCCCTGTCTTTCCGATGTAGATAGGGACGATTTGGACGGAGACATAACGGTCGATGAGGTGGCGGGAGCTATCCACGCGCTGAACTCGGGTAAGGCCTCGGGCCCGAACGGCTTGCCAATTGACTTGTATAAGCTGTTTCCGGATATGGTTGCCCCTCACCTGCGCGCCATGTTCGTGGAAGCGCGGGGGAGTGGGACACTCCCGTATGATCAGCGACTGGCGACGATTGTTGTTATACATAAAGATGGTAAACCCCGAGATAAGTGTGCCTCATATAGGCCTATCTCCCTTCTTAACGCCGAGCCGAAGATTCTGGCTAAAGTCCTGGCGGCCCGATTGATCAGGGTGCTCGGAGACTTGGTCCACCCTGATCAATCCGGTTTCATTCCGCATCGTAACACCGCGTTAAACCTTCGGCGCCTTCATGGCGTAATCGCCAGGGCGGGCACGCTGCGTGAACCAGCCGTTGTGGCGTCTCTCGATGCCACGATGGCCTTTGATACGGTGGAATGGGCATATTTGTGGGCGGTGCTGGCCAAGTTCGGATTTGGCCATGGCTTTGTGAGCTGGGTGGGGTTGCTGTATGACGGACCCCTTGCGAGTGTGGTGGTAAATGGCCGGGCGTCGACTCCGTTTCAGCTTGGGAGGGGCACTCGGCAAGGTTGCCCCCTGTCGCCATTGTTGTTCGCCCTCGCCCTGGAGCCATTGGCGGCGTGGATACGCTGGAACCCGGATATACGGAGACTTAGATGGTCGCCCGAACACGAGGACCGCATTTCGCTATATGCTGATGACATCCTGTTGTAACTTGCCTCGCCCCAAAAATCACTGATAGTGGTCTGTGACGTTCTTACATCTTTCGGTAGGAATTCGGGTCTCGTCATCAACTGGAGTAAATCGTATTTATATGTTTTGAGTGGCGAGGTTCCACCGATCCCGCGAACTTGTTCAATCCAGATCGCTCAGCAGGGCTTCGTGTATTTGGGGATCTTTATCTCCACGGACTCCACTTTGCGGTATGAGAGGAACCTGCTCCCCCCCCTGGCGCGGCTGCGGCGGGATGTAGAGGGCTGGCGGAGGCTGCCGCTCTCCCTCGTTGGGCGCGCTGCCTTGCTCAAAATGATGTCTCTTCCCCGGTTCCTCTACGCATTGCAGAATACTTTAGATTGGGTACCGGCCAAGTACTTTCGGGAGATCGAAAGCCTCCAACGAACGTTGTTGTGGGACGGGCGGCCTCGAATAGCAATTGCCAAGTTGACGCTACCATGGTATGATGGGGGTATTGCGCTTCCAGACATCCGACGCTACTATTGGGCCACTCAGCTGAGCGCGATTAATCATGGTCTCTATGGCCCTGCCCTCAGCCCTGGTTATGCCATGGATAGGTGGTTGCTGCGTGGGGGTAACTATCACAGGGCGTTGTACTCGCGGTCTCTGGACTCGTCCCTCACGGGGCCTACTGGGGTGGCGGTGCGTGTGTGGAAGATGGCAACTGACTCGCTGGGCTGGAAGGATAGGCTCACCCTCGCTACCCCGTTGTTTGAATCTGAAAGATTGGGCAGGCTTTGGCATACGAAGGTTTTGACAAATGGGACCTGATCGGCATCTCCAGGGTTGGAGATGTGCTGATTAAGGGGAGGGTGAAGTCCTTTGAAGAGTTGCAGAAGGAGTATGAGCTGGGGGCTTCCGAGTTTTTCCGCTACGTTCAGGTGCGTCATGCCCTACGGTCCGTCCTCGTGGAGGGTGAGAAGGTGCCTGAGTCTTCTCCTTTGGAGGACCGGATCCTTGATGGCCATATGCCTGAGAGCACGATCTCGCTCATCTACAAGAAATTGATAAACGTCCGGGCGGATGCGCTTCTGGGGCTGCGGGACCAGTGGACTAGGGATGGACTCGAGTTGGATGATGAGGATTGGCAGTCTGCTGTTTCCTCTCCCAAGGAGGTTGCGATCCCGTCGCGTCTGAGGTTGGTGCAGCTCAAAATACTGCATCGAGTGTATGTGACGGGGCCAAGGCTGGTTCATATGGGATTCTCTGAGGAAGGCCTATGTAGGAGGGGATGCGGTATGGTGGGTACCTTCCTGCATATTATCTGGGAATGTGGTGTCATTGCGGAATTCTGGAGGAGAGTCCATGCAGTGATGGGGGAGGTGACGGGCATTGCTATGCAGCCGGAAGCGCGGTGTTGTCTCCTGAATGTCTGGGGGCCCACTGATCACAATGCGGCGCAGACCCAATGGGTGACTCTGGGTAACATGGTCGCTAAGAGAGATATAGCGCGATTGTGGGGCTCCGTGGGGACCCCCACATTGACCGCGTGGAAAGAAAATATGGATTGGAGTATGCTCAGGGAGAAGACAGTGTATTGCGCTAGAGGCCGCCCTCGGAAGTGGCACGCCATCTGGGGGCGGTGGAATCAATATAGGGGGGGAATATGTCTTGCCCCTGATTTGGATCCCCCCGAGGAACAACTTTCTTCTTGACATTCTTTCCAGCTCAGTATATAAGCTGTGATGATTAATTGACTGCTTGGGCCTCTGCTGTCCCCCTTCTTTCTCTTATCATAGAACTGTGACTGTTAGATGATTGGGGTCTGACCTCCCCTGGGGAGCTTTCACCATGGGCATTCAGTGTTTTTGCCTTGCTGGGGTTTGTTGTGTGTTTGTGTTTATTTAAAAATGGAATCTTTTCACTGCTCCTTTAATGTAATGTGGACGCTTCCTTGTCTTTCTCTGTCGAAGCTGCCGAACCTCCGGGTTGTCGGCTGAATAGCTGTGTCCAGACTCTTGACGAAATAAAGGTTTTTAAAAAAAAAAAAAAAAAATCCCGAAAAATATATATTTTTTCTTTAAAAATGAAACAAATTCCATTGTTGTAATCCCCTTCTAATCAAAATCCAATAACATTTCGATATTGCTAGAAATTCAAAATAAAGAAATGCAAGAAAAAAATACCGTTTTTTAAATTTTTTTTTATTTGTATCTTTTTACATTGAAAAAATGCAAGAAATTACAAAAATTAAATCCATCTAGAGCCAAAATCCTGTAGAAATTTTTTTATGAACACATCCAAAGTGTATAGCAGTTTAACCAAAGTTTAAATACATCTAACCGCAAAACTGATAAAATGCGTTATTTATTAAACAACTTACAGCTAAACCAAAAAGGTACACATTGCAAAACACTTTAGTTTTATTAAGAAAGTTTGAAATTCAAACAGCAAGGGTCCATGACATGAGCTGCACAGTTAGTAGCCCTGGGGCCGGCACAGGCACACCGCCACGGGACGGTGACTTGCAGTGCACTGAGGTAGGGCCACGAGAGCTGAGCGGGTCCTCGTCGATATCGAAGTTGAATGCCACGGAGTGTTTTGGGGGACAGTGCAAGGTGTTCTTCCAGGGCATGATGCAGAGGGCAGAACCAAGCAGAAACAGGTAATATGGAGGAGTTGAATACTACAGACTTATTTTTAACACCAAGTCAGTATCAGCTACATGATGATGAAGACAATCCCCAGGCCATAGACTCAGATGCCACCAAAGTTCAACCAGAGAGTGCCCATGAATTTCGGGGCACAAAGTTAGTGGCACCAGAGGTGAAAGGGGTTGCAGTCTGCGATGAGGCCTGTACAATGGTATAAACTCTGCCATATATAAATCAAGGCTCAGTTCCAAATGTGTGACCTACTTGACCACAGTGTAGGCCGGAGGCAGCGGTCAGCAGGGGCCCACAGCCATGTGTAGTTGGCTTGCAATGCATAGTTAGTGGCACCAGATCAGTTGTTGATAGTGTTCGATCACCTCCATAGCGATGATCCTTTTTTCCTCCGGACTGAACCACGTCTTCCTCTTACTCCTCTCCTTACGTATAATCATATGAACTCTGCCATAAATAAATCAAGACTCAGTTCCAAATGTTTGACCTACTTGACCGCAGTGTAGGCTGGAGGCAGCGGTGGAGTACGTCAACGAGAAACCAGTGCTGGGGGCCTGTGTCGCGGAGGACGTGATGGTCTGAGGAAGCTGCCAAGGTCGTGGACCTCGGGCTTGGAGCTTGAACAGGCATGTGGTGGGCCCTCTTTGACACACACCGGTGTTGGCAGGTGAGCATTGACGCCTGGTTGCGCAGGGGCAGCCAAGACTGGTCTGGGGACCTGCGGACTGGTGTGCAGCAGGCGCACATGATCGCAGGCACTGCCCACACGGCATCGGCCTCGTGGCGGGCTGAGAGGCAGCACCCTGACAGACACGTTGTCCATTTCGGAAGAGAGCCACGCCCAGAGAAACAGGCTTTTTATTCACACCCCTACGCTGGCCTGGCATATGCCGGGCCAGCCCACTCCACTCACGCTTACAGGGGCAGACGTAACAAGCTACATTTCCATGATCTTCCCCACTGCCTGGGGGTAACATGGTTGTGTCCACTATTCACTACTCTCTAAACACCAGCAGTATATGTCAACATGGACATGTCTGTGGTCTGCATACTGCAGTCTAGCCAGCACATCCACGCCACACTTGGCTTTGTGTACATTCTCATTCATGGCTCACTTGCCTCCTTCGCACATGCCTGGTTCCCACCTCACCCCACATTCTGCTATTGTGTGGCTGAAGTGCCATGCCGTTGATGGCTCGTGTACATGGCTAGCCCAGGTTACCACAGTAATTTGTGCTGTCATGTCTGGTAGGTGGGTATGTTTTGCATGCGAGTTTGTAACGTGTGCATTCCCAGAGTTGTGAGTTGCATGATTGTGGAGTTGAGATGTGTTTTGTGTTCATTTGGTACTTACCAACGAGCAATGCATTCTCATAGGTGCCAGCCTCAAAGCGCTGGTTGGTGATGTACTGTTGGAAGATGAAGGAATCATGCACACTGCCTGGGTAATTGGCAATGACATTGGTGAAGAGTCCCAGGTGGTTCACTATTGCCTGCACATTGGAATGCGTGTGCTTCCTGTTGTGGTAATTGTGTGCGGTAGCGGCAGGGGGCACGAGGAGTACATGTGTGCAATAGATTGCCCCAACACGTGCGGGAAGCCAGCTATGGCGTAGAAGCCTTGCTTGGTCGCCAGCTGTTGCTGCGCAGTGTGTGGGAAGTAAAGGTGCTGGGGTACCAAGCTGATGATGGCAGCCAAGACAGGTGTGAGGAACTTGGATAGGGCTGGCTGTGAGACTCCTCTGACTTTGGCAGTTGTTGGTTGGAAGGTCCCAGAGGCCAACAGGTGCAGCACAGCCAGCAGCTTTGTCTGCGGAGGGATGTTGGTTGTCTGCTGTGTTGGTACAGTCAGCCTGTAGGCAATGATGGTCAGGATGCGGAGGATGGTGGTCCTTTTGAGCCTGTAGGGGGAAATGACATCCTCTGGTGTTAAGTCTGTGAGGCTGGTGCGTTTACTGAAGGTCCTCTGTCTTTTTCTGTGCTGCCTCTGTGGTAGTCCGGGGGGGGGGGGATGCAGGGGGATCGGTGGGGCGGGCCTGGGTTTTTTGGCGGTGGGTGTTGTGGCCCTCTTGGGGCTCTGAGCTGCATGATCAGTAGCTCCATGGCCTCTGTTGTTATTCAGGTGTGGCTCTGGGCTGGGCTCCCTTTTTATGGTGCAGGTTGTCGTCCGACTTAACACCAGGTCAGAGCAGGTGTTAAATCCCTGCTGCTAACGCACCTTATCACCTGTTTTGGGATCTTATCGCCGATCTGGCTGGTCGTTGAGAATATTACGAAGTGGTGTTATTGTGGCTTTTTGCACAGGAACGCCTACACTGCATCACATTAGCGTTAGTTGCTGGTGTCATCCGTGGCGATTTTTTTTGCGGGTGCTATCGAAGGAAAACTGGTGATATTGACTGTTAGCACCAGCTTGTGAATAGGGCGATAAATCTATCGCCACTTTGGCTGCGATAAAGTGCCGCTAACTCAGCGATAAGTCCTTGAGAATATGCCCCTAACAGTACTATTGGTTATTGTTTCATTTGTTAATATGGTATCTAGATTTCCTGCTGCTATGTTGTCTGTAGTATCAGAAGAATCATTTGTTTCTGATGTATCAACACAATCATTTATTTGTTGTGTTATATACTTCCATTCTGGATTAACAGTGATTCCATATTCTTTGAACACTTCACTGTTTAAGGCTAACCATAATGCTGCTTGTTTCACTCTTTTTGGTCTTACATTTCAAAATGTGTATGAGATTTACAAGATAACTTCCTTTTTAGTCTTCTAGGAATTGCCCTCTCATCATTAACTTGTCTTGGTAATATTGTAACTGCTGTCATAACATCTGCAGGTACATCAACTACAGCACCTGATATTGATGTTTGAAATCCTTGTGGCAATGTTCTAATTTGTATGAGGGTATTCTTGGTGAAACTAACCTTTCTTCCAAACTATGCAATGTAATTGTATTGGGATATTTGGAAACTTCATCCAACTGGGTGGCATTTTACTGTTGCTAATGTGTATATGGCAATTGTTGCATACATAATCAGTTGGATTTGGGGTTATGTTACATTGTATGAATGTGTAGTTTGTACTACTGTTGTTATTCCTTCTTAAAGATTGTTTATGCCATAGTTGATTACAAATAGTACAAATATATTCAGGGCCATAAAACATTTCTTTATGGTAGTTGTTTAGTATGTTATTTGTTTGCTGTGTGTTTGTTTCTATGGTTAACTGATTTTTTGGTGTGTTGTCTATACTGTTTGTGTTTATATATACTTTTTTGGAGCAACTGAATGTTTATGATGTGCAAATATTTAGTTTTCTTTTTAGTGTTTGTGCTAATGTGTTAGTTTGTGAATTAGGAACTTGTGTTGTCTGTAGAATTGTTTGTGATTTAAAGGTTGGTATTGTTTCTAAGTCTACGTTTGTATTTATATTAAGGTTGATATGTGTATTTGAGTCATTATCTTTGTGTGAATTATGAAAGATCGTAGTGGTAGTATTATCTATATCTGTTTCATGTGAAAATTGTTTTTGTCTACCAGTTTGTTCTGGTTTTCTTTTGTATCTTAGCTGTGCAGCTATAAGTGCTTTTTTAGTGTATTTAAAAATATGGGTGTTAGTTCAAAAGCTATGCCTTTTCATGTGGAACTTTAATACTGTTTGCAAGTTGATAAATATATTGTTTTAGTCATTCAAAACGTATTATTTAAATAGTAATACATGTGCCATTTGGATGAGGCATCCATTTGTTGTCTCAGCTATGCGAATCAAAAATGAAGTACCTTTGTGCATTTATAAAAATAGAAATTGTATATGCATTTATACAGAGTATTATGCCTGATTAAACATTTAGGTGCCGATTCCCATCCGGTACAAAAAATTCCCATACGAATCGTACAAGTCCCGTCCCACCGGTGAAGTACGATTTGTACGTGAAAAATACATACGAATCGCTTCGGGAAAAGGTCTACGAGATGTACCCGGACAGTTTTACGTACAAATCGTAAAACTGAAGTCCGAGCGCACAAGTACGATCCGTACCACCCTTCCGAATACACAAATCTATGTAAAACGTCCCGTACGGAGCGAACTCTGTACCACTCGTATCCCGGGTAAACTTGTGCCCAGGATACGAGTCGTACAGCCCCCCCCTCCTCACCCGTATGTCCGAACTTACCCCCGTATGGCAGCACCGTACCTCTGTATGTCAGCACCGTACCCCCCCATGTCCGCACCGTACCCCAGCCCCATACTTGTACGCACCGTACCCCCAGCCCCATACTTGTACGCACCGTACCCCAGCACCATACCCCAGCCCCGTACTTGGACGCACCGTACCCCAGCACTGTACCCCAGCCCCATACTTGTACGCACCGTACCCCAGCATCGTACCCCAGCACCGTACTTGTACGCACCGTACCCCAGCCCCATACTTGTATGCACCGTACCCCAGCCCCGTACTTGGACGCACCGTACCCCAGCACCGCACCCCAGCCCTGTACTTGGACGCACCGTACCCCAGCACTGTACCCCAGCCCCATACTTGGACGCACCGTACCCCAGCACCGTACCCCAGCTCCGTACTTGGACGCACCGTACCCCAGCACCGTCCCCCAGTATCGCGTATGTACGGACCTTACAACAACATTGCGTATGCGAGCACGGTACAACAACATCACGTGTGTACACACCTTACATACGCGAAAACGACTCGGACTGAACCAGGACACTGTAAAACAGCACAAGGAGGGTCAATTTGACTCGCACAACACCACAAAACACGTCTACAGTAGAAAATACATCAAAATGACTAACCTGGCACATCCAAACAGGCAAACAGAGGCCCAAACTCACAACCACCTCTTATAACACACCCACCAAAATTTCAAACTCAGGCACACCCACAAATGGACCAATAAAAAGGGCCCACACACACAAACCATGAGCCTTTGCAACAGACTCACTGCAGCTACAGAGCACACCCCAACAACTGCACCCATACACCTTAACATATACACCTTCACACACACTCCTTCACACATACCCCATCTTCACATTCCCACACACACCTTCACATTCACACCCACACACCCACAACCATCCACACCGTGACCCCACACCATGCCCACAGACAAGAATCCAAAGTTCACAAGGGAGGAGATGGACATCCTTGTCAACGAAGTCGAGCCACAGCTCTTTGGAACATTGATCAGACAGACCATCATAGCCGAAAAAACACGCCTGTGTCAGAGGATTGTCGATAGGGTGAATGCTGTTGCGCCCATCAGAAGGATCAGGAATGAATGCCAAGCCAGGTGGTACGATCTGCGGAGGTCAGTCAAGCAGAAAATGAACGAGGACTATGCCCAGAGCAATATCACTGGAGGTGGGCTGCCCCGCAGACCGGTGCATTACCATCCCTGGGAAGAGAAGGTGATGGCCCTGCTTCTGCCGGTGGGAGTACACGGAGTCGAAGGAGTTGCAGAACCTGGTGAGTACACAAACAACTTACGTAACATGGGGGTAATGGCATCCACATCCCAACTACACCAAATGCACGCAACTACCCCCAAGCCCCCACCGGACACAACCACACTCAAAAACAACGCTCATGCCAGTAACATGTGTATGCCCCATTCACAAAGCAAGGCCATGCCATGTCTCAGGCTACACGAAGCACAAACCCAAGACTGGATGTCCGGAATGCTGGGAGGGTGGGGCTCACAAAACACATTGTTCAACTCAGAATCAGACACAATTGCCCTCAGCCCATATGGCCCAGGTACATACCCATGCACCATGCTCAATGCACAGGGACTGGCAAAGTACTGACAAGGTATCTGACACTTGGCCCTGCTGTAGGCAGCACAAACTCAAACACCAACACCACAAGCTCAGATATCTAGGACAGGAACTCACACTCAATGTCATGGCAGCATGCACCATGAGGGGACAGATACATCACCTGGGAGACCCACTGCCAAATCACACTACACCCACCAGCAGGCCCTGTCACACACACCCCTTACACAAGCACACACCCCCGGGGCAGGCAATGGATTTACCCACTCTCGCAATGGACATGTGACACAACAAGATCAATCCATAGCCAAAGAAGCATCCAAGCCAAAAATCTACATGTCAAACACTCAGGAGAACATATCAATCTGTCCCCCGCAACATACCCATCCACAAGGGAACATTGAGGGGAATGCTAGGCACATACAACTACCTGGAGGAACTGTGCCAACTTGAATATGTATGAAACATGGATGTCGCATGAAACAGCATTAACATTGTCTCTCTCTCACACACAGGGCAACGTCATGGATCTTCCCCCAACAATGGGGGGAAGAATCACAGTCCAAGACTCAGGAGGAATCTGATCCCACCAGCAGCGACACCTCTCAACACTCCGCGGAAGACCCCAACCCACCTGGACCCTCTGGTGTCCAAGCCCCTGCAGCACCTGCTTCAGGTACATCTGTGCCAACCACCACCCCCATTCCTGCCACATCCCAGGAGACACCCAGGAGCCCTGCCCGCACTGAACAACTGAGCCAGTCTGACCTGGAGGGACAAGGTTAGCCAGGCACCCAGGAGGAGGCAGACAACCACGCAAATGCCATCCCTCGGAGGCGAGAACCTGACCAGCCAGCTGAAGGGACCGGTATATCACACATACGCAACATCATGGACGCATACCGGCGTGACACCAGGGCCATCAGCTAGGTAGTGGAGACACTCACAGAGATTAAGAACCAGCAGGCCGAGCAACACGCCAGTCAACAAGAACACAAAGGACGGATGGAGGCAAACTGGCTGAGCTCCTGGCGGTGCAAACAAACATAAGCCGTTCACCCCATCGGATCGCTGACAACATGGCCAACCCTCCCTGTGCCACCAGGCGAAGACCACCACCAGCCACAGGGAGGGAGGAGGAGGAGGATTCGTCCGACGGAGCGTGCCAAACATCGTCAAGGCCTGCATCTGAGGGTCCCGCGAGGAAGGTGGGTCGTCCACGGAAAAGACCGTGAGAGCTAGCGGACCATCCACATCTCCCAGGTCACCTGGCTTGGCACCTGGCCTTCATGCGCAACAGCATCACCTCATTCACTGACATTCTCTGCCACATGGACGTGCTGGTCACAGTCTGACCAATGATGACAAACACTGTGGTCTAGACTCTGATGACTTCAAATGCCAAGGATCCCATCTCCACCTGTGAACTTTGGATTCTAGGCACACTGTATAGCACCTATTTTTTCCCACAAAACACGCCCCCCCACCGAGAATAAAACTAAATTTCTTTAATTAGATGTTGCAGTCATTTTGCATGAGTACACAACATACGTGTGGGAAAATGTCAAACTATACCTGAGTGTTGAACTAACTCCAGCCATCCATACCCTGGGATCTGAGTCCGGTGCAGGACACACTTGGGTCACAATGTATCATCCAATACAGACATGGAGCACAATACTCACCTGTGATGGCCTCAAGCTGCTGAAGGGAGCTTGCAATACTGTGCGGACAGACCAATTTGGAAGAGTATCACTAAGGCGTAGAGATCATGGGTCATGTGGAGGTTCCCGGGGAGGGAGACCCAGGTATGTTTGGCCAGGTGGGAGAACTATGTCCTGCATACTGGAGTTCAGTGGATGTGAAGAATGTTGGCCATGGCAAGGTTGGATGCACGGAGTGTGCCCAATGGGGTCTTGGATGACAGACGTCCAAGGTTGGTTTGGGGTCTGGGGTTGTGGACTGCCTCCTAAGTGTGTGTGAGGAGTGTGAAGGTCATCCTGCAGCAGACAGTGATCCATTGCAGCTATCTCAGGTGGACGGTGATGTGGCTGGAGCGCGGGATGTTGAAGCTGAGGTGTGCAGATGCACCCTGGATGTGGACAAGTTTTCCGGGAGTTTGGCTGTACTTGCTCCATAGAGGGCGGGGCTGTAGTTGACACGGCTGGTGTCGTGGACCTGGGGGACGGTCTGTCTTGCCTTGGAGTGGATCTATCTGTGGATCATGTGCATCATGTGGAGGGTGTTGCAGCATGAGCGTGAGTTGCATGGCAATTGTGAGAGACAAGTCCATGATGCACACCATCTTGTGTGCGTGGCCACTGGGTGCTGGTGCAGTGCCCTGGCGGGTGGGACACAAGGAGTTGACCCAGCTGTAAGGGAACAATCCTCAGATGATTACCTCAGTCCTGTACAAGTCCAGCCTCAGGTGGCTGATGTTCAGCCATTCATCAAAGGACCTCATGCCTTTTTGAAGGTTGGAACTGGCAATGGCTGTGTCTTTGGTGAGGGTGAGGAGCAGCTGGCTGTCAATGGCATACAAGATGATGATGAGGTTGTGTGCGCATGTGATGGTGGAGAGGGGGGTCCTGGACACATTGAAGATTGACATGATGAAAGATGAGCCCTGGGCCATGTGCCAGATGACGCCACTGTACTACATGCTGAAGGCTTGAGTCCCACTCCCATGGCCTTGCTGGTGAGCTACTTGGTGATTTCATCCTGGTCCATCCCCTGGATACCAGTGTTGGAGATGTGTGAGCTGACAGTGTGTGAGCACATCGTGCATAATGCTGTGGAGAGGTCAAGGGGGGTGGCCTCACCATTGTTGAGCAGGGCAAAGTTGTCGGTGTTGGTGGCAATGATGACGGTTGCAGTGGGGTGATCACTGTGGAAGACGGTCTTGTGCAGGTTGCCTGGAGCTCTTTTCGTGGAGGAAGTTTGTCAGTTGCTCGTTGATTGTCTTCCTGATGACATTTGCTGGCTAGGGAAGCACGTTGATGTTCCTTGAGAGCCAGCGTTCCTGCCGTTCATTGTCTAAGAAGGGCCTGGGTCACTGCATGCCTCTATCTTCCATGGAATGTGGCTAACTCCAATGATACATACATGACGTGCTGGACGTGGGCTACAAGGATGGGGAATGATGTGGTTGAGATGTTGTGTGGGAAGGGGCCTGATGGAGATCCCCAGGCGATGTTGCACATGAGCCGGGTGTTGTATCTGCTGATGATGGAAGTCCAAAACCTGAGGGTAGTTGGTCCCGAGTATAATAGTGCGTTCTGCCTCTGTGTGCCAAGGCTTGCGTGTATGTCCATGAACTTGCAGTGGTAGAAAGTTGCAAGGGATTGGCTCAGCCTTGGAAGGGTGGGGTGTCTTTTGGATGGAGAGCTGATGTCAGTGCACTCACGATGCTGATGAGCTCCTTGATGTCGTGCGTTTTTTTGGCCTCAGCCCTATCTGAAGGATCTCCAATTGTCCTTGCTGATGATATGGTGATGGCTGTGTGTACCGTTTTCCAGGGTTGTAAGGCCACTGTTGGTTATTTGTGTTGCAAGCTGTGCACAAGAGTCCTGCTAGACGTGTATGAGTCCAGTAGGTCTGCCTTGTCCCAGGTGGTTTAATTGTTGATGTGCGTCACAGGAAAGTCCATCAACGTGGCTAGATTGTTGGATCAGTTGCTGATCCAGTGTGTGAGGTTGCAGGGTGTGGCGGTGGTGTTGGTTCCAGTGTCCCACGCAGCATGTCTGTGTTGACTTACATCAAGCATCTTCGGGGGATTGGTAGCGGGGTGTGTGGCAGTGTGTTGCTCGTCGGAGACGTGGATGCTAATGTGGATGGACCAATGATGGATGCTGGTGTGGTTCTCATCCAGCCAGAAGTTCCTGGCCCACAGCCACATGTATCCTGTGTATGTGAGGGCGTGCGTGATGATGGACATGTTGATGGCTTTGCGGAATTGTGGATGTAGGCCTGGAGATCTGTAGATGAGTGTTACTCTGAGGGTTTGCAGGGGGTTTGTGCTAAACCGGATTGTGACCCTGAGTGCGTACTTCGGAATAGATAACAATTCATCCTCCGGGATTGTTAGTGCCGTCCCTGCGGGTGCTCTTGTATCCGTCTGAGATGGCAATGAAGAAGTTGTGTGGTGAGGATGCTTTCATCCAGGTCACTGTCATGTAGGTGATGTGTGGGCCTGTTGTATTGAGGAGGTAACAGAGTCCAATGGCGTGCTGGTAGACCGAGCCAGTGTGGAGTAGGAGGGACATTACCTGGTTGGTGTGACAGGGCCTGGAAGACGGGGCAGCGCAGGTTATGGCAGTTGGAGTTGCACACTCAGCATGCCAAGGTGTCGTGTGTGCGCTTAGGGTATGCCGGAGAGCATGCGGATGATTTTCGGTTGGACATTGCTTGGAGGGTGGCTGCAACATGAGACTGTTGTGTAATGTGGGTAATGCAAGGACATGAGGGTCGTGCAATGTGCACGTTGCATGCGCTGACGGTCCTGCCTTTGGCACCGCGTGGCCGCAACAGTGGCACAGACAAGTTGATGACAGCCTAATGAATGGGTGGAGGGAGGAAGGGAGGAGCATCTTGGAGGCGTGTGGGTTGCAGAATCCGGGAACTTGGTGGGCCCTTGCCGCAGGGGCCGCAGCAGCAGGCCGCATATACTGGAAACTAGGCCGAAAGTAGCACACAAAGACAAGGATGTCAGAAAGGACAACTGCAATAGGCGTATGTAAAGGAAGGAGTGTCAGGTTACTCATGGCTCACCCAGAGAAAATGGATGAACAATCACCAAAGATGACTGACACAGGATCAGGAAACAGAAGGCCGAGCTGCGTACAGGGGAGACATCCTCAGCAGGCGTTGACGGCCCGTTGGGGGGAGCAACCTGCCCAAATACCTACACAACCATGGACTTCATGCACAATAGAGATTATAAGCCATGAAGAACTACATGCATGTTGCCAAACTACACATAGACTCATATGCACAATCTTTGACAACTATGCCAGAGATGACGCATGCAAAGTGGCAAGAGACCTGCATTGACAGAGATGAGGCACTTTGGAGGGTGAGGAACACCTTTATTTCTCAGGCTCACACTAAGGGAAATGCATCAATATGAACAGACTCACAGGTCATTTGACTGAACATGTGGGACCTACACTGGACACCCCCTTCACAACACGGATGTTGTAAATCCAAATGAACTGGCACACAAGTTAAGGGGATGAGCCAGACACCTCCTGCTGCACACGGAGAGGCTGCAATTCCCCATTGAGCCTCTTATGGGGATGTCCCACACTATGTCCACCCGTAGCATGCCGTATGTTTCAGAGGGAAGTTTTACACACATTGATGCCTTCATCAGAATCCAAAAACCATTACAGATGACTGTCACGAAGGGTGACTATCAATTCATGGGAGTCATGCTACATGTTATGTGCCCCATGGTGAGTCGACATGTATGCATGGTAACACAACATGCACAGAAACAGTCCCCACACATTCCAAACACGTACCACACCCAAAATGCCTTGCTGCAATCCTTACCCAAAATGACATTTCCCCATGTCCGTGCATGGGACGCTGATTCAGCACACGTTGCAATACTCATGAGGAATACCAGGAGGACAACGATGACACGAGCAGACAACATGCGCAGAACCTGGGAATGACAGACACACAAGAAGTCAGCTAAAATATTTTTCTCCGCATACATGGTCATTTACTAAACAGGAACAATGTGGTCCCCATGCTAATTTAAAAGAAAGTGTCTCAGCTAAAATGTGTGGAATTACATCATCACTCGAGTGACACATCAGAACACACATCTAAGTCACTTAGCATACAGTCAGCTGGACACACACATTGCAACACATGCCACCCAAGGCTCCATGCGTGCACACTCAGACCCAGTGACTCACCATTATGAGAAGAAGTTGCGTATGAGTTGACTCCGGATATCCTCCTCCTCCTCCTCACTTGCCTTGTGACCAAGCCCTTCATCCTCCACGGGTGGATGTTCCTGCTCATCCTGCTCCAGGATGAGTGGCACTGCCTTCTCCACTGCCATGTTGTGCAGCATGCAGCACACGAGGAAGATCTTGCAGACCTTCGCCGGTGCATATGGGAGGGACCCGCCTGTCTTGTGAAGGCACCGGAATCGGCTCTTTAGGAAGCCAAACGTCCTCTCAATCACTCGCCTGGTCTGCCCGTGTGCATTGTTGTACCGGTGATCTGCAGCTGATCTTGTGTTGCGGAGAGGCGTCATCAGCCAAGGCATGTTGGGATAGCCAGAGTCCCCTACATGGAAACATCATGTAAATAAGTGGGTCAGGAGATGCCGTTAGAGCCAAAGATACTGCAACACACAGGACAAACAGAGTATACTCACCAACAAGACATGGTTGTTCGTTGTGCAGCCGCAGCATCATTTGTGGCACCCTGCTACGCCTCATGATGTAAGCATCGTGTGCTGACCCTGGAAAACGTGCACAGACATGGGAAATCAGCATGTTAGCAAGACACACCACAAGGGCATTTATAGAGTGGTAATGTTTACAGTTGCGATAGGCTACCTCCTGTGCCTGTGGTGGTACCAAAGCCACATGTGTCCCATCAATGGACCCAATGACATGGGGCATCCCTCCCAGGGTATAGAAATCACCCTTGACACCTGTCAACTCCTCACTGGTCGGAAAATGGATGAATTCATCAAGGTGCTCCAACATGGCTGCCAAAACATCACGCAGGACACGGCTGAACATTGTCTGTGACATGCCACCAACATCCGCCATGGTGAATTGAAACGTACCTGTGGCAAAAAAATGTAGGGCTGCCATCACCTTCATCTTGGGGGTCAGCGCAGTCGGATACCTGTGTCGCGGTTGGAGGTGTGGTGCCAGCTTGGCGGTCAAGTCCTCAATCAACTGTTGAGTGAATCTGTAATGTCGGATGCAGGCACGTTCCCTCATGGCACCCAAGTCTGGCATTGGTCGGGGGACAGGCGGTGCCCTGCAGAAAATTGTAATGAATAACGAAGATTGAGAGCATAACAACATCAATGTCAATGAACAGAGCACATGCTCAACTGCTACTACACATCTGCTAAATACAGAGTCTGGTCTGTGCAATACATCCAGGACACGTATGCCAGCTTGGTGATACTCCTACGAAAAGCCAGATACACCCGTTGATTGGCAAGTTTACATGACATGCCCTGAAATGAGCTGGGGGCCAGTCTGAGTGAACAGCCAGAGACATCACAGGAGTGACATACATCCACATAGCTGCATTTAAAGGATGTCATCTCATACAGAAAGCTGACGGCAAGCTAGACGCACAGGTCACATGGAATGTCATATGTACAGATCACACACATTGCGATGAAGGGGTACACGTGAAAACAGAAAACACAGACATTGTGACGACGCAGATATGTCCTCATGTCAAAATATCATGTTCGATGCATACAGAGCCTGCTTACGTGGGAATCCACATGTGGCATGGTGTGCGTAGATGTGTGCCATGCCCATCTCCACACAGACACATGTTGGATGCAGCAACAGCAGATGTAGTTGATGGAACACGAACAGCAAGCTCATGGGAACACATGACATACACATGACATAGTCACATGGCGGCACGCTGATCGTGAAATGTCAGTTGTTAGTGTCCCTGTCCCTGGCATCAGGGGACAGTTGCGGGTGGTGGTGACTGTGCCATATCAGTGATGCTGTGCTTGACACATTTGTACTACAGGCACACATGTGCAAAGTGTGAAGGGGAAGTGTGCCACATAGTGCCCCATCACACATGACATGTGTACACAGGTCATCACACATCAATTGTGCAACTACATGAGGAGACGTGCAATATCACTGCCTGACACACCTAGGCCCTGCACATGAAAGTCTGCAATGACAATGACTTGATGTACAGCCTTGTGCGAGTCGGAGACCTCCATTACTTTTGTGTGCGCCTCCTATCACCAGTGTAAGCGTGTGAAACGCACCGTACACACGCTCTGAGAGCATGTGTACAGTCCGTATCACTATAGTAGTGGTGCTGTAGGAGTACGCGTGGTACGGACCATACACACGTCGTTTGTACGGTCCGTATCACTATAGTAGTGGTGCTGTAGGAGTACGCGTGGTGCAGACCGTACACACACGCGTACTCCTACGGCACCACTACTATAGTTATACGGACTGTATAGACGCTCTCAGAGCGTGTGTACGGTCTGTATCACTATTGTAGTGGTGCCGTACGTGTACGGGTACGTGTGAAACGCACCGTACATGTTTTTTGGAATCAAAAATTACATAGGGGACAAGTATTAGGCCCAAAATGCATGCTGGTTGTCATGGATACAGAGATTTCAGTTGCAATGTGGCCATGTGGGCTTGAAAAGTCAGTTGGCCCAAAAACTACAATGTTGCAAAGTGGTGTTTGCCTTGCTATGATGCTCAAAATTTGAAACATGCAAATTCGTGTCATCGGTGTATGTTTAAAGGGATTGGAGGAAAAGTAGGATGCAAATGAGTCTGACCAATCACTCTGTACTCCTGTAAATTAAAGCCCCCAGCAAGACAGATATAAGTCAGCCAGAACCCATGAGAGGGCACTTGCCTGCACAACTTTCCTGTCGACCACACTGCTGCTGTCTGTGCTTCCTCTGGCACCATGTCGCGGACTGTGGAGAGGGCCCAGCCATTCACACTTGAGGAGAATGAGGCATTGCTGAATGTCTTCCTCCCACAGTACCCCAGCCTGTATGGGAGACCAGGGGAGCAGGTGAGTGCTGACTCCACTACCTTTGACTGTGCACCTTTTTTGTGACTGTCACTTCTGGCATTGTGTTCAGGTGTGAAGACATGCAATGTGGTTTAGAGTGGGTCCTGGGGGGGGGAAGGCTTATGTCTGTCATGCAGAGCATGATGTAGTTCCTGTGTGCACTCCTCACTTGCATTGTGCTTACTGTGACATTCACTGCATAGTGCATGACACATTCAGCCTGGCAAATCCTTTTTGGCATTTTTTGGCTATTGTCCTGAGGTGATCCAGTGGTCCCCCCGGTGTGACAGGTGACTGTACCCACAGATGTGTATGAGTTGAGTGGAGCTGTGGTGAGAGTGTCCAAGTGATGTGTACGCCCTGCTGGACATTGATGTGTGTGAAGGTTCCTTGTCATGTGGGTGAGTGTCTATGTGAAGTGTTGCACCACAGCTGCATGGAGGAGGCAACAGCTCTACCCATCTGACGTGAGAAGTTAGCCGTGCTGTGTGTCTGACTTGCTGAGCTAGCCCAACACCTGTGACACCCCACAGGCAAGTGGCACATGTGCAGAGTGAGGTATGTATCCGCTGTTGCCAATGGCAGGTGATTGATCTGTGCCTGTGTGTGTCTGTGTACTCTGCTGAGGTTGCGTCAGTGGCCTGGGGCATGTAACTGCTTTGAGGTGCTGTCCATCAGCCTGGTGTTGCATGTGATGCACAGTGTGTGCCATGATCAGGGAGTGTGTCGTACCCCTCCTGCCACCTGTGTACTTTCAATGCCATGTAGTGCATTGGGGCTTCCACAGAGGCCAATGTCTATATGAGTAAGATGCTATTCCTTGGCAGCATCCTGTTCAACATATCATCGATGTTCAAATGTAACTGCCTACGAGAAAGGGGGGATCTGGAAGGAGATCATCAGGGCCGTGAGAGTGGCGGGGGGTCGCAGTCGGCGCCTAGCCCAAGTCCGAAAACGATGGCAGGACATCTGGTGCTGGACCCGGCGGATCGCCCGGGTCCAGCTGGGGCTCTCACCTCCACGCCCCCATGGCGGACGCTGACGCCTGACCACCCACATGATGCGTGTCCTGGCGGTGGTCTTCCCTGACCTGGATAGCCAGTTACAGGAGGGACAGCAGCAAGGAGGGGGTAGGTACCAGTCTGTTTGTTGTGTTGTGTGTCCCAAGCTTTTGGAAGTGCTCTGTAGCCTGGATACACTGCCAGGGATTATATGTGCAGTGCATATTCTGTTCCCCAAAGTCAACCGGTGCTCTTATTCATCCCTTCCCCTGCTTGACATGTGTCCCCTGGTCTGTGTGTAATCACAATTGCACATGGTCATCTAGCCTGCCAGTTGATCCAAGTGCACATTGCTTTCTGCATCATGTGGGAGGGTGGTCTGTGACATGTGTTGGTACCTTGCCTGTGCCCTGTCCTGTTCACTCTGTTGGGGGTCCATATTTGTTGGCACTGATGATGAGTCTCAACATGGGAGTGTGAGGTTTCAAATGAACACACTTGCAGCATGCATGGCCAATGTTGTGGCCTCAGACATGATGTGCATGAGTGGGAGATATGTCTAGTGCCAGGACGGTTGCTCATGTTGCAGTCAGATCATTCCAGGAACAAGGAGCAGTGTGCCCACTACAGTCCCCTGAGACACCCTTGCCTCGTAATCATGTGTGTCATCCAACACTGTGTCCATTCTCAGTGTGTTCAGCATATGTTTGCCTCTGTGGCATTGTTCCCTGGCCTCATTTGTATTTATCCAAAGTGTGCTACATGTGTCGACTGGACAGGGAGACCCCATTTGGCTTGTGCATACTCACACTGGGCAGTGCCTGTGTGTCTATTCACAACTATCTGTCGATGGTTGTTTGTCACAAATATGTGTTGGCAGCCTCACAAGGTGATGTGGAGTACGTTTGGGAATTCTTGCTGCACATTTTTGTAAACCCTGATTAAGAGGTGTGACTTCTTGATCTTTCTCAATCACATTGTCTCAGGTATGGGGGATTTGTGCGGGCGAGGCCTACATGGCCAAACCTTATGTCTCCTTGCCAGGTCTGACCTTTGTGTGATAATTGGCTGGACAGAGAATCAACGTGCAGTGACCCAGTGATGTTGTGCAGGGTTTAATGTTTGTACTTTGCAGCATGTGTCAATTGTTGAAATACATGATTCCTGCTCATACATTTTTTGCACCAGTGTGTGGTCCAGATGCTACGTAGTTTGGTCTTTGTGTGCTGACATCTGTGTGGACATTCTGGCTTGCCATGGGGGTGTCTCCTCAGTGCAGGCATGCCTTTTTACGACATAATTGCAGACCCATTAGCTCATGCATTGTCCTGGGTTTGGACATGTGTGCCACTCCACATGTCAGGCAGTGGGTCAGATGTGTTGGCAACTGTGTCATGAGGTAACGGATGACCATGTGACAACTGACATAATTCAAGTTGTTAGTCACAAGGTATTGTACCTTGGCACTCACAACACTTGTCAACAGGTCTTCATGTTTTAAATGCTTTAGTTTGATGTTTTGTTGTTAAGAACAATAATGTGCCTGCATGACAGATGTCTCCCAAGGAAGTGCACAACAAACCACCTTTACACTTTCAGGGAACACACTGGCACAATTTAAAAGAAGGCACTGTTCTAATGAGACTGTTTTTCAGATTACACATATACATGTTCCCCCAGTGTTGTGGAAATTGGGTAAGTCCTTGGTTGTTGGTGATACCAACTTACAAGTGTCAAGTCATCAAGACCTCCGTGGGCCCATGTATATGTACTTTCTGCAACAACATTTCTTTCTAACAGTGGCTTCTTTAAAGAAGGCTGCCAGCTTCTTCAATGACTGGGTAAATGTAGTTTTGTGTGCACCTCCTTGGGAGCCATCTGTTATGAACACACATGTGTGTTCTGTTCACAAAATGGCACATTCCCACATTCTGACCATGCCGATTGTGTAAAGTATTGTGATTCCCAAGGGACCAACATTTCTTCGTTTTGTGTTCCAAAGTACTTACAGGTCTCTGAGTGTGGGGACACCTTTGGTATTGAGGTGTGTTACTTTGCCTTGGGTGCACCACTACGGTTTCTTTCAGGGTAAACAAGAGGTGGCATGACTTCATTGTATTACTGTGCTCACCTGTTCCCAGACACTAGCTCCTCAGTGTATTTCTCATTCAAGTTCTGGGCTGGTGTGTCCTATTTTTCCTTGTGTCCAAGTGGCATGGTGGGTATACCAACTGGGGAGTACAGGGCTTACATATGTGCGGAGTAATCTAGCTGTTACTCATGATGCATTGCCTGATATGCACCGTGACCTATTGGTTTTGTACTCATGTGTCGGATGTATACAGGTGGCTGATGTTTTTCTGTATCTTCACCTTGCCCACAGCATCATCATTGGAAACCGAGGGAGACACCTGCACGGACCTGGATGAGGGACCCAGCACCAGTGCCACCAGTGCTGGCGAGTCTGCGGGAGCCAGTGGCACGGAGGGCAAGGGGAGTCAGTCGGAGGACCTGTCTGGTGGCGATTCCAACTACGTCGCAGACGGGTCCGAGGCTGACCTCATCGAGGGGGCGGAGGCTGCTACAACACCTGGCAGCAGCCCAACATCTGTCCCTGCCTCCTCCATCCCCATCACCGCCCTCCCAGTTGCTCCGGTCCCTTCTGTCCGTGCAGGGCACCACCATGTCTCCTTCAGGACAGGCACCGCACCCCCTGCCCCTGTCACCCCTGCTGCCCTCAGTGCAGAGTCTGTGGACATACTGCGGCAGTTGCAGGTTGGGCAGGCATCGGTGCTGACTGTCCTCCATGGCCACACCACACTGCTGACACAGATGGTGTCGTTCATGGAGGGCATGTCAGCAACGATGTATGAACAACGCAGGTTTCTGCGGTCCATGGACTCTTCCCTGACGGCAGCAGTGAGTCTCCTGCAGCGCTTCGTCCTCCCCTACCCCAGCCCCACCCACACTTCCCTCTCCCATACCTGTCCCATGCACACCCAGATATTTCCCAAGCACGTACCCCACCAGACACAGGCAGCACACCACCAAGTAAGGGCAAGCGCACACCTCCTGGCACGCACACTCAGGGGGATGTAGGCACACCCACTGGGTCTGGGGCAAAAAGACATACACGCAGCCAAAGTCTGAGTCCGCAGGCCTCACCATCCAGTCCCTCCAAAAGCACTCCCCTTGGCTCCCCTGCCAAACTGACACCCAAAGAGGTCGACATGGCTGAGCTGCCCATCACCACCACTGTGACACCACCCCGCAAGCGGGAGAGGAAGTCCCCGGGCAGGGTAGTTGAGTCCCACCCCCTGTCCACCCCCTCCCCCAAGAGCGCTGCACCCCATCCCTCGGCCACCCCCCCCTCCGTTGGCCCTGGGGTTTCTTCCGGTGCAGGGCTTACCCTGGACGCCCTGGCAGCAGTGTGCAGCAACATGCTCACCTCCACCTTTGGCGCTGCCCCACCCCCTGTGGTGGAGACGTCCACCCCTGCACCCACCACACCTGCCCTTCCCCCTCCTGTCCCTGCGGTGCCTGGTCCTTCCCCACATGATGCACCCCCCCCCCGGTCGATGAACCTGAGGGTTCCATTGTGCAGGCAAGCTAGGGGAGACGTGTGCCCATGTGTCCCCCCAATGACTTCTATTATGGACTGGCCATTGGCCTTTGTATATAGTGTCATTTCATTGTTTGTTTTTTATGCTGAATAAAGCATTTTATTTTTACTTTGAACACTATTGCATTTCAGGTATTGATGTTGGTGCTGAGGGTCCAGGAGTTGGTGTTGTGGTAATGTGTTATGGTTCTGAGAAATGTTCTAGTCTGACGGTCATGAGGTGGACCATGGTATCTGCGTGCCATCACAAGTTCTCTGCAAAGAATCATTGGTAGTGTGTGTTATTTTGGTTTTGAGACATTGTCCCAAGGAGGGTTCCTTCCATTTTTTGTTATGGCACTATCATGATTGTCCAAAGTTAGGGATGCGTACATACACCCATTGAGTTGTGGTCATCTGATAATGCTGTACACCCCCCCCCCCATGTCTCTGTACACTGCTCGGAGTCCTCTGAACCCACCCATATATGTCTGTCCACTGCTGGGAGTCCTCTGCACCCATCCCTCACATGTCTGTCCACTGCTGGGAGTGATATGCACCCACCCCTCATATTGCAGGTCACTGCTGGGAGTCCTCTGCACCCACCCCCATGTCCCTGTCCACTGCCGGGAGTCCTCTGCACCCACCCCCATGTCTCTGTCCTCTGCTGGTGTTGATATGCACCCACCCCCATGTCTCTGTCCACTGCTGGGAGTCCTCTGCACCCACCCCCATGTCTCTGTCCACTGCTGGGAGTTCTGTGCACCCACCCCCATGTCTCTGTCCACTGCTGGGAGTCCTCTGCACCCACCCCATGTCTCTGTCCTCTGCTGGTGTTGATATGCACCCACCCCCATGTCTCTGTCCACTGCTGGGAGTCCTCTGCACCCACCCCCATGTCTCTGTCCAATGCTGGGAGTCCTCTGCACCCACCCCTATGTCTCTGTCCACTGCTGGGAGTCCTCTGCACCTACCCCCATGCCTCTGTCAACTGCTGGGAGTCCTCTGCACCCACCCCCATGTCTCTGTCCACTGCTGGGAGTCCACTGCACCCACCCCCATGTCTCTGGGAGTCCTCTGCACCCACCCCTATGTCTCTGTCCACTGCTGGGAGTCCTCTGCACCCACCCCCATGTCTCTGTCCCACTGCTGGTGTTGATATGCACCCACCCCCATGTCTCTGTCCACTGCTGGGAGTCCTCTGCACCCACCCCCATGTCTCTGTCCACTGCTCGGAGTCCACAGCACCCCCCCCATGTCTCTGTCCACTGCTGGGAGTCCTCAGCACCCACCCCCATGTCTCTGTCCACTGCTGGGAGTCCTCTGCACCCACCCCCATGTCTCTGTCCACTGCTGGTGATGATATGCGCCCACCCCCATGTCTCTGTCCACTGCTGGGAGTCCTCTGCACCCACCCCCATGTCTCTGTCCACTGCTGGGAGTCCTCTGCACCCACCCCCATGTCTCTGTCCACTGCTGGGAGTCCTCTGCACCCACCCATATATGTCTGTCCACTGCTGGGGGTCCTCTGCACCCACCCCTCACATGTCTGTCCACTGCTGGGAGTGATATGCACCCACCCCCATGTCTCTGTCCACTGCTGGGAGTCCTCTGCACCCACCCCCATGTCTCAGTCCACTGCTGGGAGTCCTCTGCACCCACCCCCATGTCTCTGTCCACTGCTGGGAGTCCTCTGCACCCACCCCTCACATGTCTGTCCACTGCTGGGAGTGATATGCACCCACCCCTCATATTGCAGGCCACTGCTGGGAGTCCTCTGCACCCCCCATGTCTCTGTCCACTGCTGGGAGTCCTCTGCACCCACCCCCATGTCTCTGTCCACTGCTGGGAGTCCACTGCACCCACCCCCATGTCTCTGGGAGTCCTCTGCACCCACCCCTATGTCTCTGTCCACTGCTGGGAGTCCTCTGCACCCACCCCCATGTCTCTGTCCCACTGCTGGTGTTGATATGCACCCACCCCCATGTCTCTGTCCACTGCTGGGAGTCCTCTGCACCCACCCCCATGTCTCTGTCCACTGCTGGGAGTCCACAGCACCCCCCCATGTCTCTGTCCACTGCTGGGAGTCCTCAGCACCCACCCCCATGTCTCTGTCCACTGCTGGGAGTCCTCTGCACCCACCCCCATGTCTCTGTCCACTGCTGGTGTTGATATGCGCCCACCCCCATGTCTCTGTCCACTGCTGGGAGTCCTCTGCACCCACCCCCATGTCTCTGTCCACTGCTGGGAGTCCTCTGCACCCACCCCCATGTCTCTGTCCACTGCTGGGAGTCCTCTGCACCCACCCATATATGTCTGTCCACTGCTGGGGGTCCTCTGCACCCACCCCTCACATGTCTGTCCACTGCTGGGAGTGATATGCAGCCACCCCCATGTCTCTGTCCACTGCTGGGAGTCCTCTGCACCCACCCCCATGTCTCAGTCCACTGCTGGGAGTCCTCTGCACCCACCCCCATGTCTCTGTCCACTGCTGGGAGTCCTCTGCACCCACCCCTCACATGTCTGTCCACTGCTGGGAGTGATATGCACCCACCCCTCATATTGCAGGCCACTGCTGGGAGTCCTCTGCACCCCCCATGTCTCTGTCCACTGCTGGGAGTCCTCTGCACCCACCCATATATGTCTGTCCACTGCTGGGAGTCCTCTGCACCCACCCCTCACATGTCTGTCCACTGCTGGGAATCCTATGCAGCCACCCACCCACCCCCTTGGTGCAGTACACTGCTGCCCTGGGCTACACACACACCAATATAAAGGTAATATGCTACACCAGGCCGTAGGCGTGTGTACGGTCTGTACCACACGTACCCCTACGGCACCACTACAATGGTGATACGGACCGTACACACGCTCTGAGGGCGTGTACGGTCCGTACCACGCATACTCCTACGGCACCACTACAATGGTGATACAGACCGTACACACTCTCTGAGGGCGTGTGTACGGTCCGTACCACGCGTACCCCCACGGCACCACCAATATAGTGCTACGGACCGAACCCACACTATGGATGTGTGAGTACGGTGCGTATCACTATTGTAGTGTTGCCGTAAGGGTACGCGTACACGTCCACTTCCGTTGTTGCGTGACGCAAGGATTGGTGGACATGCCTCCGGAGTGACCAGACCCTGGAGGTAATGTATGTCCTCAATATTGTAGGTTTTAATTTGGGTAGGGGGTATGTTTCCTGCCCCTCACCCCCCCTTGGCCCCTGGGTGTTGTTCTCACCTTCTGCGGCGTGTGCGTCGGGTTCGGTGCACCAGGTCATAGGCTAAGAGGGCTGGGATGACACGTAGGATGGGGTCCATGGCTGACCGTCGTGTACCGGGGCTCCGTTTTCGCGTCGGACTCAGTTTTCCGGCTATTTTTGGCTGCCATAAAAAAATAGCTGTGCGGAGTGACGTAGGGACGAATCGAACTTGCTAGTCTGTAAAACGCTGCCTGACTCCGTACGGACGTCGCGTATGCGCTGTCCAGGATCAGACTCGTAGGTATTTTTTAGCCATACGGTGTTTTGTATGAATCGTACGGAAATGCTATTTCTGTACGAATCGTACTTGCTGGATTGTACGGTGGATTTCCCGGGTACGAGTCGTATGGAGAATACGCTCCGTACGTCGAATCGTACCCAGATTTTACAGGATTGGAATCGGCACCTTACTGTTAAATGTAATGCACTTTGAAAATCAGGATATAAGGGATAAATACAATATAGAATGTCACCAAAATAGGGTGTTCCTAGTTTAAGTGAATATATTGTATTATTGTGTTGGATATCATTAGGCAAGTCATCTGGATGCATATGCATTTAATTATTAATGGAATGCATTTTGGTATATGATTGATCACCTACCTGAGGGGCGTGCTGTGAGGATGGTGAGATAGGGTAGGGCCAGCTGAGTTGGGGAAAGAGGGGAGGGGCTTAGTTTATTTGCTCCATTTCACTTATTTTTTCCTCTTTCCTCAGTTCTTCATGTATTCCTGCGCTACCATTAAAATAGTCCATTGGATAATTGTAGGTAAAATATTGTTTAACAGAACTGATCAACATGATTGCATAATGTTGTATAATATGTACTATGACATTACTCAGAACCCAAAATGGCTTCCAGATATCCGACTGCCTTGCAAAGTCTGATGCCTCTATGATAAATGTCTGTTTTCCATATGGATGTAAATTGTTAAAAAACGTAATAAAATATGTTTGAAAAAAATAAATAAATAATTGATCACCTAGGTTCATAATATAGTGCAAATCATTTGGATTCCACATTTCAGCTGGTTTTTAGTAGTTATGTAATATTGCAAAAGTAGTAATTGGTAGGCATTATTTACCTCTTGAATTGATAGTAAATATTTCATGTCCCTGATGATAGCTTGTAGAATATTTTTCATGATTTCTTTGGTAAACATGTTAGTTTGTTTTTTAAAGTTTTTAAGTTAAATTGATATTAAAGTAATACTTTTTGAAAATATTCTTTTCCTGTAAAAAATAAAGGAACATTATTAACAATGTGTTTTTGTTTTAATGAAGTAGATTGGGTGGATTACAGTAGTGTCTATCGGAATGGAGTGGTGTATGTTGCAATGGAGCAGGGTATATTGTAGTGGAGCAAGATAGTTGTGGTGTAAATTGTATGTGTTACAGTTGTGCATATTGTATTGGAGTGGTGTAGTTTGTGTAGGGTGGAGTGAGATAGATTTGAGTTGGGTAGATTGAAGTGTAGTAGATTGCACTGGATTGTGATGAGTAGGGTAGGATAGAGTGGAGTTGTGTAGAGTGGAATGGGGTAGAATGGAGTAAACTGGAGTTAAGTATATTATTGTGTAGTAGTGTGTGTTTGTGTGGATTGTTTAGTTTATATTGTAGTGTAGTGTGATAGATTAGATTAAAATAAATGGGATTGAAGCGTAGTATGGTAGTTTAGGGTATAGTGGAGTGGGTTATTTTGTAGTAAATTAAAGTGTGTTTAATTGGAGTGATGTTCATTGGTGGATTGGAGTAGGATAGGTTAAAGTAAAATGGGGTAGATTGTGCGTATTGGGATAGCATGAATATGAGTAGTGTAGATTGAAGTTCATTATATTGTATAGGAATATAGCGTGGTATATTGGAGTTTAGTGTAGTGGGTTAAATTAGGTGAAGTGGTGTAAATTGTAGTTGATTAGATTAGGTGGTTTTGAGTACAGTAGATTGGAATGGCAATTTAAAATGTAGTGGGTATATTGTATTAAATTGGAGTATAGTGTAGGGGGTTAGATTGATTTGGAGTTTGAGTGAAGTGGTTTAGAATGGTGTGATCTAAAATGATGAGTGAAGGAGCGTATGGTGGTGGTGGAGGATTGTTGTGATTGTTTTAAAGTGTTTTATAGTGGAGTGGAGTGGATTTTTGTGTGAATTTATGGAATGATATATAGTGGTTTTGCATTTGGGTGGATTGTTATGGGTAGTATTAGGTTTGTGTGGATTGTGTCAGAAAGGAATGAGGTAGAGTGTTGTACATTGGGTTGTAGTGAAGTATAGTATGTTATATTGTAATGGTTAGATTGTGGAATAGTGGAGTGGCGTTGATTGGAATGTAGTGGATCATTTTAGTGGAGTGTGGTAATTGTAGTGAATTAGAGACTGTGTATTTGTGTAGGGTAGATTGGAATGGATTGGTGTATTTTGGAATGTTTTGGGGCATATTGGATTATAGTAGGGTATATTGGAATGGAATGGGTAGTTTGTGTAGAGTGTATTGATATTGCTTGGAGTAGTGTTATGTGCTTTGGGGTCATATTTGATTGGAGTGTAGTGAGTAGGATAGATTGGAGTGGAGTGGGATAGAGTTGAATGAAATAGAGTGGAGTAGATTGGAGTTAAGTATATTGTGTGAATTTTAGTAGGGTGAATACGAGTCAATCAATCAATCAATCAATCACAGTACTTGTATAGCGCACTACATACCTGTGAGGGTCTCAAGGTGCTGAGGGAGGGGGGGGGGTGCTGCTACTGCTCGAAGAGCCAGGTCTTGAGGAGTTTTCTGAAGGTGGGAAGGACTTGGGTCTGCCGTAGGTGGGTCGGGAGGGTGTTCCAGGTCTTGGCGGCGAGGTAGGAGAAGGATCTGTCGCTGGAGGTCTTTCGTTGGATGCGGGGAACAGCGGCGAGCGCGAGGCTGGCTGAGCGTAGCTGGCGGGTGGGGGTGTAGAAGCTGAGTATGCTGTTCAGGTAGGCTGGCCCGGCCTTGTGGAGTGCCTTGTGTGCATGGGTGAGGAGCTTGAAGGTGATCCTCTTGTCGACGGGGACCCAGTGTAGGTCTCTCAGGTGGGGGGTGATGTGGCTGCAGTGGGGGATGTTGAGGATCAGTCGGGCGGAAGCGTTTTGGATGCATTGTAGTCGATGCAGGTTTTTGGCTGAGATTCCTGCGTAGAGTGCGTTGTCGTTGTCCAGTCTGCTGCTCACGAGGGCCTGTGTCACTGTTCTTCTTGAGTCGGTCAGGATCCACTTGTAGATCCTGCAGAGCATGCGGAGGGTGTTGTAGCAGGAGGAGAAGACGGCGCTGACCTGTTTTGACATGGTGAGGGAGGAGTCGAGGATGAATCCTAGGTTGTGTGCGTGGTCGGTGGGTGTCGGTGCTGTTCCCAACGTGGTCGGCCACCAAGAGTCGTCCCAGGCTGAGGGGGTGGATCTGAGGATGAGGACCTCCGTCTTGTCCGAGTTCAGTTTCAGGCGGCTGCTCCTCATCCAGTCGGCAACGGCCTTCATTCCCTCGTGGAGGTTGGTTTTGGCGGTGTGCGGGTGCTTGGTGAGGGAGAGGATGAGCTGGGTGTAGTCGGCGTAGGAGATGATGTTGAGGTCGTGATGGCAGGCCATTTGTGCGAGGGGGGCCATGTAGACATTGAACAGCGTCGGGCTGAGGGATGAGCCCTAGGGGACGCCGCAGATGATGTCGGTGGCTTCGGAGCAGAAGGGTGGGAGGCGGACGCTTTGGGTTCTGCCAGAGAGGAAGGACGTGGTCCAGTCGAGGGCCTTCTCTTGGATTCTGGCTTCTTGGAGGCGTGTCTTTAGTGTGCGGTGGCAAACTGTGTCGAAGGAGGCTGATAGGTCTAGGAGGATGAGGGCTGACGTTTCGCCGTTATCCAGTTGGCGTCTGATGTCATCTGTGGCGGCGATGAGGACTGTCTCGGTGCTGTAGTTTCATCTGAATCTGGACTGGGACGGGTCTAAGATGTTAGATTGGAGTATATTGCATTGTATATTTGTTTATTGTGGTATATTGGAGTGTAGTATAGTGGAGTATATGAGGGTGAAGTGGGATAGGTTGTAGTGGATTTGATTAGGTTGATTAGAGTAGGGTAGAATGTAATGGTAAATAGAAGTGCATTGGGTTAGATTGTATTAAAGTGGAGTTGAGTATAGTGGAGTGGGGTAAGATTGGCTTGGGGTTATAGTGGAGTGGTTTAGAATGGGGTGAGGATAGAATGAGAGGAATGAAAAAGCTTATAGTGGTAGGTGGTGTAGTAGTAAGGTTTGTTTTAAAAGCGTTTTATAGTGGAGCAGAGTGTTGTGGTAATTTGTTAAGTGGTATAGAGTTGAATTGGATAGATTGTGTTAGATATTAGTAGGTTTATGTGTATTGTAGTACAAAGGAGTATGTTAGTGGTGTATATTGAGTTGTAGTGAAGAATATTATGTTATATTGTAATGTGTTAGATTGTAAAACTGTTATGGGAGTAACAACATGTAGTGCATGCTTTCACTTCGAAACTTATGACATTCACAGGACTAGAAGAAATAGAATACCTTCCGCTTCACAAAAGCAAGCAGATACAAGAAGCACCCAGAGCACTGTAACCCTTTCATTCAGACAATATAAACAGTCTGCGATCTGTAGTGCATTATATCACTGTCACAGCATTTTCACCTTATGCAAATACCACTACGGCCCGAGGTGTAGCTCCAGTGAGCAGCATGGCCACAGTGCAAATAAAAGTAATATATCAATTTTATGTGAAATTCTTTGAGAAAACAGGTAATTGTATAAACAACGTGTACCACAATTACTGGATGTTACATTAACCCCTTGTGTGCCACGCCCTTTCCCCGCCCTGTGCCGGGCGTTGCATTAGCGGGCGGGGTTCATGACGAGCTGGACTCGTCATGGGCACAGCGCAACCGCGGCCCATGACGAGTCCAGCTCGTCATGGGCACAGAAGGGGTTAATGTCAAGATGTGAACCTAGCTCCCCAGCACAAAAGTACATAGATGTTTCTGTTATGCCACACCCTCTTCAGTTTGTGTTAGTAGACATCTCCTGTACATGGCATGAACGGAAATAATTTTAAATCAAGGGGGGGAGGGAGAGAGAATGGACCACTTGTCCTGTGTTACCAGGGTATTTTTGGTAGTGTCCGTCAATAAAGACCCTCATACATCTACACAGGCCGATGGCTGTATATTTTCATTCTCCGCCTGTTGTGTACTGTTTCAGCGTCATCATTGGGTCATTTTCTTTTGTAAAATGCTGACCTCCACCTGGAGGAAGATCCGCTGGTACTGACAGTAGTGGTCAGAAATAGATGTGAAAATGTGCTTGTGATATTGTGAAAACATTATTTAAAATCCCTATTTCACCTTCAACCTCAATGATTTATTTTTTGAGGCAGTGAATGGGAGATTAAAAGAAAAGTGTTGTGCGTTTAGAATGAATTACTTATCATACGCACTTCTTATGGGTCAACATGTTTCAGCCCTCTGTGTATTCTAGGGGTTTCGTCAGGACCGAGTTTTGAGTGTGCGGAGCCTGTTTGGTTCTGCACGGAGTGGTGTACTCACCGCTCTGGGTTCAAAAGGGTCAGGTCAGTAGTATCTGTACCTAGAGAGAGAAAAGAAAGTTGGGGGATGCAGTGATACATGAAAACTTATGCATTCAAAAGTTTCAGTAAGAGGACTGCTGGAACAGTGTTACTCAATTGTCCACATTGGGAGAGAGTATAACACAACATTATGCTTTCAAAAGGAATGTAACTACAAAATAGTCGGTGGGCAGGGCGGTTAGATTAAAGATTACACAGGTATACATATTGTTATGTCGGAGTGCGTTGAGAGCTTAGTAGTTAAGGCCCAAATGTCATTTGCGGGTGGTTATTCTGCCTGAAGGTGCACATATAACAGAAAAATCGTTCGTATGACAGTAATTTGCATGCAGTTAGAATAGAAGATTCGATGTCCCAGACTAGCGTGCTTTTGGCTGATTCTCGAAGTCTTATTACAGGTGATTATGCAGTCTAAAGGTGCGCATATATCTGAATTTAGAATGGAATCGGCATTCAGAGGCCCGCCGGTGACTCCATGAAGCTTTGCAATTTAAAGCTTACAAGGTAAAAGAACCAACGATTGTTTGTTAGGCGTTTTTTTGCCTGTAATGTCTCGATGTCAATAACACACCGAATCTTGCTAAATCACAATCGCGCTTGATATAGACTCTACCTATCATAGCTGCCATAACCTTCTGAGTTCACCAGGCGCTAAACAACAGCTCCTACCAACGATCAGATCTCCGATAGCCTCTTACAACTAAGTAACTATGAATCAGCTAAAAACGCGCGAATTTCGAGACATCGTATTTCTATTCCAAATGGTTGCATATTGCGGTTAAATGAATGATATTTTAAATTCAGATATATGCGCACCTTTAGACTGCATAATCACCTGTAATAAGACTTCGAGAAGCAGCCAAAAGTACGCTAGTCTGGGACATTGAATCTTCTATTCTAACTGCATGCAAATTACTGTCAAACAAACGATTTTTCTGTTATATGTGCACCTTCAGGCAGAATAACCACCCGCAAATGACATTTGGGCCTTAACTACTAAGCTCTCAACGCACTCCGACATAACAATATGTATACCTGTGTAATCTTTAATCTAACCGCCCTGCCCACCGACTATTTTGTAGTTACATCCCTTTTGAAAGCATAATGTTGCGTTATACTCTCTCCCAATGTGGACAATTGAGTAACACTGTTCCAGCAGTCCTCTTACTGAAACTTTTGAATGCATACGTTTTCATGTATCACTGCATCCCCCAACTTTCTTTTCTCTCTCTAGGTACAGATACTACTGATCAAACCCTTTTGAACCCAGAGCGGTGCGTACACCACTCCGTGCAGAACCAAACAGGCTCCGCACACTCAAAACTCGGTCCTGACGAAAGCCCCTAGAATACACAGAGGGCTGAAACATGTTGACCAATAAGAAGTGCGTATGATAAGTAACTCATTCTAAACGCACAACACTTTTCTTTTAATCTCCCATTCACTGCCTCTCAAATAAATCATTGAGGTTTCAAGGTGAAATAGGGATTTTAAATCATTTTTTCACAATATCACGAGCACATTTTCACATCTATTTCTGACCACTACTGTCAGTACCAGCGGGTCTTCCTCCAGGTGGAGGTCAGCATTTTACAAAAGAAAATGACCCAATGATGACGCTGAAACAGTACACAACAGGCGGAGAATGAAAATATACCGCCATCGGCCTGTGTAGATGTATGAGGGTCTTTTTTGACGGACACTACCGAAAAGACCCTGGTAACACAGGACAAGTGGTCCATTCTCTCTCCCCCCCCCCCTTGATTTAAAACTAACCATTGGAAGCCGAATGGACCATAGCTTCTCTTTCCCTCCCCTTTGATTATGATATGATGAACGGAAATAACACATTTAAAAAAAAAAATACTAGCAACAAAACATTACTGTAAATGCGGAATGAAAAACAAATACAGGAAAACAAACAAACATACTTTTGCAGATGAAAACAAAACATTATGAGAAGACAAACAGCACACACAAAGTATCATTTTAATGCGTTCTTAAAGGAAAGAACAAAAAAAGAAGTTAAAAAAACAAAGTTATAAACCTAAATGTAATTACTACATGCTCTTGAGGAGTTGCAACACTAAAAGAGGCATGTCAAATGGTTGTCTTCAACAAATTGGAATGCCGATTTTATGAGTGAAAATGCAAGCAGCCAATAGTAAAAAATTAACCTCACTGGAAGCCCACTGAGTCATTATAGCAGGTCTCGAAGAGACCGAGCATGCAGTGCCTAGCTCGACATAAAAAAATGGTTTTAGAGCACAAAAGATGAAATATTGACTTTGACAATGCTTTTTTAGTCAGTCACATGCAAATAAATTTGTGACAACACACATGTTCATGCGTCGTGACAACTGCGTAGGAATCAGCAGACATTTTGGAATTTGGTTTTCTTTAATAGAAAGCCCACTGCAAACTTGCTGACCGTTCATCTGCATGCATCAGGACACAAATATTTGCATGTGACTTCCATAAAAGCATTGAAAAGTCATTAGTCCAGCGTCTGAGAAATGAGACCTGTTGCCTTTGCCAATTAATGTTTTGGGGCTGTAGATATCTCTTCACTCTTCTTGTAGGCTTTTTCATAGGTTCAATAGCACAGAAATTAATGTTGCAGTTGTGCTCTGGATGTTTATTGTAGTGTTACTAGATTCATGTGCTTGATGTGGATTGTGTATGGTCCAGTAATGTTCATGTATCCTCTGTTTTAGGGAGTAGATTCTGCTTCCTATGTAGTGTTTATTGAAGGGACAGTTACCAAGCATACTACATACGTGCTGGTACTATTTTGTGATGCTGTGGACTTTGGCCACTGGGTCCATAAAGTTTGCTGTCTTATGATATGCTAGTTTGCATGTGCAGCAATCATTATATATGTGAAACCCCTGTGGTCTTTTCCAGATAATACATGGCCCTGTTTTTCTTTTCTCCTTAGGTTCAGACCTGCAATGTTTGTCCTGGGTTTGCTTTTGATATTCTTTGCAAAGTTGAATTATCTGTTATTAGGTTCTAATGTTATTGTAGTGCATTTTCTTATGTAATGGTGATCTCATGATATTGTATGATAAATCTCTGTAAGTTGTCTTGGGTTTATATTCTCTATTTGTAGTTTGTAGTAGGCTTTTACAGGTCAGGGACTGTATTAATTAATTGACATTTTCTGTGTATTAGTTATTCTCACTGCAGTTGCGTCATTTCGGATTTTGGGATGGTGTCGCTTTAGTGTTACATCCCTTTAAAAGCAAGGTGTCTTTATTATGTTGTCCTCAATATAAATTGTGAAGACGAGTAGTTTGTTTTATGTTAAAATTATCCAGGCTCATGAGTTCAGTATATACCTGTAGGAGTGGTTTCACAAATCCAATGGTAAGCAACAGGCAGAATGCCTTTCTAGGTCAACTTTCTGAATGTCCATAAGATGTCTTTGTAAAACCAGACAGCGCTGTCTGGTAGGCTGCAACTAAAAAAGGGGCAATCCAGTAATCCTAGGGCCTGGTCAAGACAGTGAATGGAGAAAAGAATGGCCCCTAAGTGGGAAATCTGTGACTCAGTTTCCACAGCAACCATATATAGCCATAAATACATTGGTTCAAACAAGAATCAAAACAAATTTGTTCAGTTAGTTTGAAAACAAATAAAGTTATCTTTTCATATTTTATGGAAATATGGTGCACCAGCAAATACAACGGTGCAGTGAAAGTAGAAAAGGTTGGCTTAAAGTGTGCAAGTGCTATACAAAAAACATATGTACACAACTTGTGACTGATAAGGGTACAACAGTTGTTAAATAACACTCTGAATCAGAGTATGATTTTCCAATTCAAATTAGAAACATTCCACTAGTATCTTGTTGAAGTTTTGACACCATAAAATGATGTATGCAAGGGTCAATGTAGGAAGCTGGCTCTTTATGTAGTGTACTAAAATGAAGTACAGTGCACAGAGTCCAGAGAATCCCCAAATGGTACACATAGGTAAAAGCAGATAATTCTAATGCTCTTTCTGTGGTACTGTGGGCTAACAGTAAGGCTTTTCAGAGAGTAGTGCTAACCATTTATTGTACTCACAGAGGCAATAGATGAAATAAACACTCAAGAATAAATCCGAGACCAATTTATAAAAATAAAGTACATTTTTATGTATTTTTCAAGAAAACCTTTCTAAGATAATAACTTTCGGAGTTACGATTTTTCAAAGTTCAGAAAATATATCACTTTTGTGCTCAATTACACACAATAGGAAACAGTGGGGAAAAATAGGAAAAATGCTTATAAAATCAGGCAATGCTTTCACGAAGTTCACCTACTTGTTTTAGGTCTAAGTCAGGACCAGGTCCAAAGTTCCAGCAGGAGAAGTTTGATAGCATCCCCGATCAGTAGGGAGCAGAGTGCTGAGAGTCTTGGAAACTGGTGAGCAAAGACGAAGGGGGCTGCTTGAAAATGCACTGTGCAGGTGGACTTACAGATAAGTCATGTGGGTTTCCTTGGAGGGAGAAGGTCGCAAGGATCTGGGGACCATGGGAGCAGAGCTGGTTGGTCAGTGCTGGGGATGGTGGTACAGTGTTTTGGGAAATAGATCGGGCACTGGGAACCTGGTTAGCAGGGACCCAGTCCACTTATAGTTCGAAGTTACATCTGGCATAAGGTGAGAAGTGTGGGATAACTATGCAAAAAGAGGCACTTTCCTACAGTCATCATCTAGACGAAGAGAGTTTCAAAGTTCATTTTATTTGCATAGGTACTGAAAAGTGCAGAGTGCAGAGCGAACAGGTCAGCCATGCATTGTGCGTATTCAGGGTCCTCGCGTTCAGGATCAGGCAACTTGGAGAGGCGATCTGGGGACAACTAAGCTACTCAGGAAATAGGTCTCAAGTGTCTCAACATTCCACAATACGTTCTTGCTTCTGGTGCTTTGGGAATCCGGTGGGGACGCTTCTTCATGGTTTTTATTGTTGGGGTTCCGGTACCCCGGGTATTGGTACTATCGGTACGCTGCGGCTCCGGGAGGTCCTGGTTGCTCCAAACTTGGTGGAGAGACAGATCTGAGCCTCCAGAGCTGGTGTACCTCTGCTTGTTTCAGTGCTGCGACAAAGAGCCGGGGAGCAGCCAGCCAGCAAACCAGACTTCATGGGATTGATGCCTGTGGTGTTCAGGGGAGTGATACCTTCACTCCAAGGGAGCTTCTCAGCTAGAGGTGCTCCGGGGTTCTTTGAGTACTTTTAAGGGTTCAGGAGGACACACCAGCAGTGTTTGTTGAGTCCTTCTTGCAGCTGGCAGGGTTTGGGGATTTTTCTTTCTGCAGCAAGGCTTCTGTTCTCATGCAGCGGGTCTTCTTTGTCCTGATCTTCTTTGGTCCGATGAATAGGGGGTTCGCGGCTCAGGGAGCAACCTAAATACTGATTGAAAGGGCATTTACCTAGCCCTGATTGGATGTTTTCCCACCATCTTAAGATGGTGGAATTTCAGGAGAGGGGTTCACCTCGCCTGTACCGCCCTAGGGGTGGTGTAGGCTGAGGGGGGACCTTCCTCCCCATCGAACAAATGTTGTTGCATATCCTCCCACCAAACGTGGAGCTGGAAAGAGGGTGCGACCACCCCCACTTTGAGGGGGTTCTTGGGTTGGATTTCAAAGGCGCCATTGCCTTTGAAGCTTCCCACTGTTCTGAATGAGGTGTGAAACACCCCTGCCCAGAGAAAGTATTGTCTCTGTCCTCTGAGAGCACTGGCTCTCACCCCATGAGGTCAGAAACATGTCTAGTGGTGGCAGGCTGGTAAAAACCGTCCAGAGAACCCACTAGTGTTTGATTAGGTTTCAGGGGACCCTCTAAAATGGTCTCCTGCGAGAATGTATTAATAAATTCAACACTGGCATCAGTGGGGAGTTATTAAGACAAGATGTTTGGAAACAAATATCTTAGAAATCAGTGAAGCCATCATGGAGCTAGGAATCTCGTGTCAACAAGTATCCAGCCCATGTACTCTTAATAGCTTCCCTGCACACTTACGACATCACAGAATGGACTGGACATTGTAGGGGCATATCCGCTCATGCTGATATGCCCACACATAGAATATAGGGCACCCTGCCTTAGGGCTACAGACCTGCAGTAGATGTGACTTACCTATACCTTATGCAGTGTATGGGTCACATGGCACACAGGGCTGTGTGCCATGTCAACTCTTCTGATTTTCCTGCACCAAGATGAGCAGCCTGCAATGGCAGAATGCATACCATTGGTGAGGGGGCCCTGGGGAGGCACAAACAGTGCTGCAGCCCCAAAGGACCCTCTTCAGTACTCATGCCCCAGGTACCAGGGGTACCACTTACTAGGGACTTACATGGGTAGCTGAACGAGCGCCTAATGTGGTACAGTGTTTTGGGAAATAGATTGGGCACTGGGAACCTGGTTAGCGGGGACCCAGTCCACTTATTGTTCAAAATTACATCTGGCATAAGGTGAGACGTGTGGGATAACTATGCAATAAGAGACACTTTCCTACAGTCATCATCAAGACGAAGAGAGGTTCAAGTTTATTTTATATGCATAGTTACTGAAAACAATTGCAACGTAATAGGAGCAGCCAATTAAACCATACATTCATGCAATTAAAATGTAATACACACGTGCAAAGATAAAAGTTGCTCCTCATAGGCAAGAGCCAGCTAAATCCAAGTTGAATCCAAGTTTCAGTAGTCATTACGATTTGTATTGTCTAGGTATGGTCAAACCAATTGACAAAAAGCCTACCTCCTTTCGCAAGACCAAGTGCAGGGTTGAGTACAGAGAGTACCACTTGGAAATGCTATGAATGTGCTAAGACTCAGAAGCCCACACCCACCAACCTGACTCTGGATCCAAGTGCAAATGGTGCCATGTGCAAAGTGGAACAGAACTAAAAGTGCCAAGTGCAGGGTGTTGCTTATGTTTAACCAGTGGGGCAATGTCAGAGACGGCCAAGACTGGTTCCCAGCAGTGGCGTAATAAAACTTGAGGCCCCCCCTGCAAAGTACACAGAGGAGACCCCCTCCTTGGCCCACCACCCACATCTATTGATGAGGGGGCCCACTGGAGCTCAAGGGCCCTCCACACCGCAGGGGCTGCAGGGGCTTATGTTATGTCACTGGCTCCCAGTACAGAAGTACTGCCATGCTTAAAGTGTTTAATAGAAACTAGAGCGGGTATAGTTTTTGCCGGCTCCCACTTGAGGTTCTGGAAGAGTCGTAGTCAAAGCACCTCATTTTAGCATTTTCTTGCTTACCAGTGCAAGGAAATTTACTAGTTGACAATTCAGCTGTGGATCCTCAGGAGGGAAACAGGCCAGCAGGGCCTGCATCCACGAGAGGATCCCTCTTTGGTTGAAGGGAGCTTTTAGCAGCTGTCTCCTTTCCTCCAACAGCTCTTTACAGGTGCATAACAAGTGTGGCAGGTTTTCTCTGTCTATACCACACAAGCGGCAGGCCATCGTTGTGGCATACCTCTGCCAGTGGGGAAGGTGTGGTGGGCATGGTAGGAGGGCGTAGTGATGTTTCAGGAATTGCTCTTTGATAATCCTGGATAAGCCTAGGCTAAAGTATTTTTTGGGTCAGCCACGCAGTAGCTGCTCAATGACATCCAGACATGAGCTCTGCCTGAGAACGGCACCTTGTCTTCCACTGAGAGGAGCTTTATTGATTTCCACTCTTATGTTTTAAATGGAGAGTGGCTGGTAAAAACTTCCCATAGCTGGGTCAGCCCGGTCTTAATCAGGGATTCTTGAAGATAATTTCTGTCTGGTGACAAGTCTCTCTGTTGCAATTCCTGCCTTAAGTAGTAATTTAAAGTGCCTGGCACACCCTTCCTGATTTTGCCGCAAGTGCTTATGAAGGCTGCTTGCCTGGGCAGGGACTACTTTTGCTGTCCAAACTCCATTCTAATCTGTGCTGACGTGTTGTACATATGCAGGCTGAAGATAATTCTGTATGCTTTCACTTGGGTGCTGTCCAGTATTTTGGCATCCCTGCCGCTCTGGAGTTCCCGACCGTATGTAATAGTTGGTAAAGGAATGGCTTGCACTACTCAAAGGCGGGGAGACAGCGTTGGCCCCTTCAGTTTTGAATTTAAATTCTTTAGCAACACTGCCAGTGCCAGCCCTTTCCTTTTGATTGTCTCCCTTGGTAGCACACATTGACCCTTTTTATCTGCAATCACCTCTAGATATTTGTATTCTGTTGCTGTCTGAAATTGTGTCTTTTCCCAGAACCAGGCGTGTGACTTTTGCCTGTTGTTGCTGATCGTCATAGTGCTTGTCTGTTGATGTTCCGTTTTCGGCAGAGTATTCCTGTATTGTGTTAAGGAGATGCTGTAAGCCCACCTGAGTGTGACTGATCAAAACTACATCACCGGCATAGAGGAAGCTGAACAGCGCCAAATCCCCAAGCTGCAGTGCATGGGAGTTGCAGGCATTGAGTACCTGTGTTAGGTAAGGTAAAAAAAGTGTGAATAAAGTGGGAGCCAGGACACAACCCTGCTTCAGCCCTTTGCTTGTTGGTATTCGTCTTGAGAGATGGTTTCCTTCACCCAGCTTCACCTGAACCCAAGTGTCCGTGTGGAGAGTTATTAATATCTCCAGCAGAGTCTGGGGAATCCCCTAGCATACCAGCTTACTCCAGAGCCTGCCCCAATCCAAATGATCGAAAGCTGCCCTGAAGTCGATAAAAAAGAGGTGAAGAGGCTGTTTTGAGGCTTTTGCCTTGTCAATGAAAAGGGACATGGCCAAGATGTTGTTTGTCGTGGGGCAGGTTTTGGAGAACCCAGTTTGATTGAGTAGTATTATTGCCTTCTCAGTTGCCCAAGCCGAAAGTTCCTCTAGTTGTGCGCCTGGAAAATATTTCGCCTTATTTTCAATAAGGGCAACTAAACGATCATTTTTGGGGATATTAATGAACATCTCCAAGAGACCGGGTTTGTGCCACAAAGTCTGATTTAGGAGAAGATTGACTTTAGCGCTTCTGCTCAGAATCCTGCATTCTGTTTGAAAATTGCCAGGAAGATGCTATTGGGGCCCGGGGCCCCTTCTCTCCAGCCTACCCTAATTTTCTTTCTAATTAAATTAGTTCGGGGAGACCAGGGGGGTGGTGCCATGGTCTGAATGATGGTTGAAGGGAAGGTGCTGGAGGGCTGCCCTTCTTTGAGGAGTCAAAAAGGATGTTTGTTAGTGGTTTACTAGTTTCCAGGCCTGTGGCTTGTACAGTGAATGATGATTGAAGTGGTCCCCTGGATACCTTGTCCAGATTTCTACAGATATGCGAGAGGTGACTCCTCCATGTGATGGACGTGTTCGCTTATTGAGCGTCCTCCTGAATAGTACGTCATTGTGTTTAATATCTGCAAACCACTTTACCCAAACATCGTCTCTCCGTGACCTATAGGCGATCCACTTCAGCTTCTTCGGCATTTTTGTTTGCTGTCGAAGTTATGTCTGCAGAGTGTTTTCCTCAGGGTTGTGTCAAAGGGACCTTCGGGTGCTGTTTATAGTTCTTTTAACTTGCATAAGTTGATCAAATTGGACCTCACCTCGCTGGATGTTTGGAGAGGTTTTGCTTTGAGTGGCATAGCAAATATTTCCACCAGATTGCTGGTGAAGGACTCCTACCCTCCTACTACGCGTTTTGTTGTGCTTCTTTGTTCTAGCAGAAGCGGATTATGACAAATGCCCCCTGGTTGACTGTTGTTAGAACTGGGAGTCTCTAGTTGGAAGAGGTAGGTTCTCTTTGATCAAATAGGGACCCTTGTTTCTAAGTCAGGGAACGGGGATAACACTACTGGATAACCCCTGCTCACCCCCTTAGTAGCTTGGCACGAGCAGACAGGCTTATCTCAGAAGCAGTGTGTTCAGCATTTGTAAACAGATACAGCAATACAGTGAAAACACTACAGATGGACACCACACAGGTTTTATAAAAATAAGTATTCTTTATATAGACTTAACACAAGACCACAAACGACAAAAATCCACAATACTGTACTCAAAATAGACTTAAAGATGGTAGAAGTCAGTTAGTTCAAATTGATGATAAATGCGACAAAGTTCTCACAAAAGTACCTGGATGCGTAACGCTAAATGAACAAAAGGTTCGCAGGGATGGAGATGCGTTGGTTCCTTACTTCGGGAGAGACGATGCGTTGCGCCTCAATGCTTGCGCAGAGTAGGGGATGCGTCTTGGTCCTTACCGGAAGGGAGGTGATGCGTTGATTCTCATACTGCGTTCCGGTTACGATGCGACAAGATGGCGCCACGATGCGACAATCCGGTGCGATGCGATGAGATGGTGCCCTTGATGCGACGACATGAAGACGATGCGTGCACGCCAGGCGGCCGTGCTGCGAACTCTGTAACTTTGGAGCTGCGACAGGCCCTGCAACACGCTTCTCCGGTTATGCGATGGCGACCTCTGCGGCGGCAACACGCTTCTCCGGTGACGCGTCGGGTAACAGCTTTGATGAAGGCACGCTTCTCTGGTGGTGCGGCAGCGACCTCTGCGGCAGCGACACGCCTCTCCGACGATGTGACGGTAACAGCTGCACCTGCGACACGCTTCTTCTCATTGAGTCACGCTTCCAGCTCCCAGCGACACGCAGGCTTCTGCAGACAGAATTCCCAGCAAGGAAATTCAGAGGGGAGCTGGTGGTGAAGTCTTTTGTCCCTGAGACTTCAGCAGGAGGCAAGCACAAGTTCAAGCCCTTGGAGTAATATTATGCAAGATGATGAAAGTTCTTTGAAAGTTCCTTCTCCTCTCCTTGGCACTGAAGACACCACTGTAGGCCAACCCAGCATTACAGCACACTGGCGGGGGGGGGGCAGTCCAACTCCTACAGCTTCCTTGGTTCTTCTCTTTGGCAGAGGTTTGTCTTGTTGTTCCAGAAGTGATCTAAAGTCTTGGGGACTGGGTCCCAATATTTATACTACTAAATCCTTTGTCCTCTGAAGGCAGAGGGGCCTGTGTCTAGTCCAAACCAGTTCTGTGCAGTCCTGGAGCACTTTGTTTACAGGACTCCTTCTTTCCTTTGGCAGGGTGGGCCAGGGACATCAGACGCACCACAGGAGGTGGAGCCAGCAATGTGGAAGGCAAGCACAGCCCTATTCAGACCCAGGTGCTACTTCTCCCACCACTCTACATGAAGATAGGTCTATTCAGCCCCGTACTGACTCACCCTGTCTCCTGGAATCCCCCAGCCCCTGTCACTCACAAAACCAGACACCCAATACACAAGCTAGCAGAGGCGGGCTGGATGGTTAGGTAAGAAAATACCTACTTTCTAAAAGTGGTATTTTCAAACACAGAATGTTAAAACCAACTTCACTAAAAGATGTATTTTATCATTCTGAGTTCAGGCATACTAAAGTCGAATTTCTACCATGTTCCCTGGGACAGTTAGGATTATAAGGTGTTATAATCAAACTGCCCAATCTGGCCTATGGGACTGGTATCCTTGCAATAGTGAAAAACGAAAATGGCTGTAATTCACTATTAGGACATGCCACACACACCAGGGCATGTCCTACCTTATATTTACAATGCACCCTGCCCTTGGACCTACCTTAGGGGTGTCTGATATGAAGAAAAGGGAAGGTTTAGGGACTGGCAAGTGGTTGCACTTACCAAGTCGACATGGCAGTACTAGACTGCACACAGGGTCTGCAATGGCAGGCCTAAAACACACTTTACAGGCTGCTTTACAGGCTGCTTCTGAGGGTGGCACAAGCAGTGTTGCAAGCCCACCAGCAGCATTTGATCTACAGGCCCTGGGCACACATGGTGCAATATACTAAGGACTGACAAGTAAGCCAAATAACCCAATCATGGAGTCACTAATCAATACATCAATTTAACATAGGAAGCACTTGCACTGTGGCACTGAATAGCAGTGGCACAGTGCCCAAAGCATCTAAACCAGCAAAACATATCAAAAACAGAAGAGGCAATCAGTGAAAAATGGAAGGGAGACTCACGCCAATGATACCAGGTCTAACAACTGTGCAAACTAGATTTTCTTAGAATGTATTGTAAAGATGAATTTGGTTGTCTCAGTCGTGCGGCTGAATGTGGCCGCAGTTATTAGTAAAAATACCTCTTGAGGGCAGGGGTCACTGTCACCTTTGTCTGCTAGGCGGAACAAGACGACTGCTGGAACAGTGAGAGGGAGACAAAGGTGTATTCGATCATCGTTATAGTGAAAGAGGAATAGTAGGACGCCGCCAGTGGGTTGTCTTCCAGGAACCTGCCATTGAGAGCCCTTAGATTGAGGTGCTCCAGATAGTCAAATAAGCATATTCCAATTCTGTTCAAGTGGCCATGAGATTTCCTCCATTGCGATTGTATACCCCAGAGTGAATTTTGAGCTGTCACAGCATCATCTGAAGAGGAGCCCAGCAAGTGTAGGTTCAGCTCTCCTGTGAGGAACATATTCACAGTTTCTCCCTCACTTATGTATGCTATGAGCTGGTCTATCAGTTGTAGCACGGTTTCTGCTTTCCATTTTAGGCCGATGTAGGCATAGATGGTTATGATCTCAGTTGCCGTGTTTTGGAGAGAGGTGATGAGCTTGACTGCGTTGATAGCTAGCGAGGCATAATGTAGTAGTCATGCTGAAGCTTTGCAAGCTATTGAAATGTAAGTTGCCAGGCCGCCATGTAAATGACCATGTATTTATTTTTATTTTATTTTTATTTATAAAGTTTTGTATAGCGCAAATATGATCCCGAAGGATAACAGAGCGCTTTACAATCTGAATGGGAGGAATAACATAAACAAAAATGCCTTCTTAACTGTTGGAGTAAAGAAACACATATATCCTACTGATGATGTGGTTCCACCAGATAGGTTTTCTGCATCAGGATGATGTTGAAGGCTTTTATATTAAGGAGAAAGTCCTGGTCAGAAATTCTGCTGGCAAGGCAGCTAACGTTCCATAAACACAAGCAGACGGAGTCTTTGCAGTTGTTGACGGAGGCAGCTTTTTCCAGAACCTGCAATTGGCTGCCAGGTTGACTGTTTCACACCTGTAGGAGTGAGATCTTGGCATGCTAGATGTCCAGGATATAATCTATGTATCAAGACCATAGGATGATGTATGAGCATATTCGTGGATCTTCTAGCCCTATAGCTAGTATCATTCTGACTGTCATACGGGCATACGGTGGAGCGAATTATGCTTCCACAACTGTTCCCTGGATTTGGTTGTGTGCGCACGCACACCCCCACCCATGTATATATATATTCGTTAGATCAATCTTCATGAAATTTTCCTTAAAAAGTGTCAAAGTAGGTTCTGCTTTGATACCATCCTTGTTCTCAAATAATGTACGGAAGCTCATCATGTCAGTGATAGCCAATATGTAATCTTTCTGCCATTGGATGTGTTGTCATTTAATCATGGTGTCCTTGGTTTCATATTTGTAGCTCTGAAGTGCTTTCATAAGTTATTGAAAGTGAGAGTTGATGTATTGTCCCAATTTGGAGCAGGTGGAGTTGATGTATAAATGATAGCCCTGTAGTAGTACATACAATGCGGCCATCCTTGGGGATTCGATATATAGATCGTTTTTAGGCAAGCCTAGGCAACGCGCATGCGCTCTCTGCAAGACCTGCTGCAAGCACCATATGGAGTGTAATCCTGCCTGCTACTTGCCATTGGTTCACTCCTGCGTCGCTCTTATTTGCTGCCTCCTAAGTCATTCACCCAGCGATACCTCACTTCCGGCCAAGGCTAATGAGCACCAACCAAGTACAGTCTCCTTATGCTTACTTTCTTTTTTTTAAATGGTTGCTTTATGCCCGTCGCTGCTTTCTTCCTCCCACCACCCTCCGACACAAACGTAGCATTTCCAAGGGCTCCTCTAATAACTAGTTTGGCTGTACATTGCTTGAACAAAGCCACTGAGTTTATGTTGATACGCATTTTCAACAACGTTTACGGGCTCTGTCATTTCACCGATAACATGCTGGTTTGCACCCACAAACATTGGTTTATGGCCTGCACTTATTTTGAACTTCTTTTCACTTTTATTCGTGCTTGTTTTGTGGTCCTGCCCGTGAAGTCTACTATGGGGGTTGCTGGTGCTCAGTGAGACAGGCTCGGAGATGCTGCCATATTACATGCAAAACCTACTGCTTTTTTAAAAAGTCTCGCTCAGATGCACTCTGTCACATGCGCTGTGCTCATGTGTGCTGCTGCTGGAGGGCTGTTGCTGCCACGGCCCCCTTCCCACAAAGTGCCCAGGGACAAGCATGGCTTAGCGACGCAGCCATGAGCGTGCAGCAGGGGCTCAGTCTGGGGTAGAAGGCGCTGGAGATTGTCTCCAAACTTTTGCACGGATGGCCATGTGGACTGGGAGAAATGCTTGAGTATCTTCCCTCTGGACAACTGATTGGGGATGGCAGCAGCACAGGTAAGAGCAGCCTATCAACTTCTCTCAACACCAAGCTCATGCGCTCTCTTCCGGGCCGGACCCTTCTCTGCTGGTACTAATTGGGTGGGGTATGTAGGGTTGTACCATCCGCATGCCTGCCTCAGTGGAAGTCACACAAATACACTGACCCCCGGACCCTCAGACCCTCTGTCTGCCATGGCTGGCTTCTCATCTGTTCTTTCTAAACCCCTATGCCTTCATACAATTTCTTCCTTTCTTCTCATTTTTCCCACCTGTTGCCATTCTTCCACTGCTTCTATCAACAGGTGCATCGGCTTGGTCTCTACCATCCCTGTCTCCACCATTCTTTGCGTCACATATCTATCTGTTGCTCTCTTATTCCTAGTCTTCCACTCTTCTTACCAAACGGTTCTCCTTTTCTCCAGACCATGTACCTTTGCCCTCCCCTTGACCTTCCTTTGAATAAACCCTCATTCCTTCTCTTCTTTTGCTCTACTCATCTGCCACCCTTTCGCCAAGTCTGTATGATCTAATTTTTCTCATGCAAAAACAACAATTGATAGACAGAATGCAGAACTATGTCATACATTCAGTGGATGAAACCCAAAAACCGGTCCTAGGATGCTTGTTTCTGGTCCAGGGAGGACCTGGCTTGGCAGTTCGGGTTGGCCTGTTCCCATGAGGCACAGGGTCAAGACTGATTTACATATGGCCAGGTCTAAGCTGGGGTGAATGTTTTCATTTGTTCTACATTCCATCCATCAACTGAGTTTCTTTTGCTTTCTTGCCCTAAGTGCGCCAAGTATGTCCAGACGTGGGTCCTGGGTTCATTGTGCCACTGGATTCAAGCTATCCTTGCTCATGAGGGGTGAAACCCCGAAACCGGTCCTTGATGATTGTTTCCAGTCCAGGGAGGGCCTGGCTTGGCAGTTCGGGCTAGACTGTTCCCATGAGGCACAGGGTCAAGACTGATTTGCATATGGCCAGGTCTAATCGGGGGTGGCATGGTGAGCAAAAGAATGATGGATTTAACCCAGATCTCTTTACTGGGGTGAATGATATGATTTGTTCTGCATTCCGTCCATCAACTGTGTGTCTTTTGCTGATTGTTCTCATGGCTCCCCTCACCTTAGCTCTACTTGACTTTCTGTATCATTATTTCACCTGTTTCTGTTTTTTCATCCTTTGCCCTCTCTGATCAATTTGCACACTGCCCCTCAACTCTTCTCTATCTGATTTTGGAACTCACCTGTACGCTGCTCTCTTTCAGTTCTACTCCATCACCTCCATGCACTCACCTTGTGGGTATCCACTTGGTTCAATCTCCTCGTCCTGACCTCCTGTACTCTTTCTTCCTTCGCTGTCATGGTTGCTCAGCCCACCCTTCTCGCCCATGTCTGACTGTGCTACTGTCCTCTGCCCTGTCGCAACCTACCCCAATGCCCCTAGCCTTTTTCTTTGCTAACTATTTGTCCATTTGTGCTCTCTCTGTCCGTCTCCTGGTCCAATGCACCCCTTGCTTTACCCGCTCCATGCCCGGTTGCACCCCTGTCTTTCTCCGTGCTCCTTGTCCCCTCCCTCTCTGTCAATTCTTGTCATGCCTTATTCCCTCTTTTTGTCCCCTGCCATCCCACCTTGTCCTCTTGTCCACTCCCTGGCCCTCGTCCACTCACTCTGCCTACTTCTTGGCCCTTTGATCCCTTCCCCTATCCTTCCTGGTGCTTGTCTCAGCTCTTTGCGCACTCCTCACCATGTGTCCGCCCATGATACTGTCCCATTCCCGTCCTCTCTGTTTTGCCTCTTCTCTGACCTCTCCCATCGCACCTTGTCCACTTCCACTGTCTGCTGTTGTCGCACCTTGGCCCCGCTCTGGTTGTTCAGTGGTTGTGGCATTTGCCTGGATGTGCGGTGACAGCAGAGTGCGTGGGAAGCAGCACATACACAAATAGAGCAGAGGTGGAAGCTCGGTGCAAGGGCGGTGGGAACGTTCAACTTTGTATTTGCATGTGCACGCTTGGCAAGGGTTTTAGTGAGTTAAACAATCCACCTGTCTTGACCGTTGTTAGGCTAGTGATATGTAGCTATGCTGCGTTCTACCATAGTTGTTGTTTCATAGTAGGACCCTGGCAGGTTGCACACAATTGTAGGAGATCTGATCCAGGGCAGCCTTGTGTCAGCTGGCAGTGCCTATTTCCTGCATAGCCAAGTAGCCACACTTCACTGCAATTTTTAACAGTGTTAATTCATTTTAGACCTTCCCAATGTGCACACATAGTATATTCAGAACCACCACACCAAATGGTGGGTCAAGCAACATCTTAGGTGCATAACTGAGGCTGCGAAATGGTTTAAGCATGCTACACTTGGTTAGCGTAAAGGGAAAAGCTCATGATGTTGACTTATCCATAATCCTTCACTGATTAATACAGGAATTTGGTTATAAGTAAAAGTACAAGAATAAGTAGCAGAAGCAAACACGTGGTCACCATTTTGAGCATGGATGAGTAGTCATTCTACGAAATAACATTCAAAGATATATCACTAACATACCACATATTCCCAATACAGAATTTCACGTCACACATTTCTACACCACACAATTCCACATCAAACAATTCTAATCCAACACATCTCTTCCTTGCATTATTACCAATCGTCAACTCGCCCCCACATACCCACTGCCCCCTCATGGCTCCCTCACACTGACTCTACCACCTCTCATCTCACAATCCGACTGTCCCCTCTCATCCTTACTCACACTCCCTATCTCCTCTCTATGCTGCCTGCTCACACATACTAAGTAAAGTTTCGTGCTCCTACCTTTTCAAGGTTTCTGTCTCTCAAACCCACACTCTCCTCCTCTTCTCATCAATCAATCGGGTATTTATAGAGCGCACTACTCACTCGAAAGGGTCTCAAGGCACTGGGGGAGGGGGTTTGGGCAGCTGTGAGGTCATCCGAAAACCCGGGTCTTGAGGTCCTTTCTGAAGGCTTGAGGTGTCGGTCTTCATCTTATGCTGAGGGGGAGTTTGTTCCAGGTATGGTCTGCGATGTAGGAAAAGGATCTGCCTTATATTCTAGCTCTATGGATGTCGGGGATTTCAGCTAGGGCTAGGTCAGCAGAGCGGAGGTTTCTCTTGGGGGTGTGGAAGGAGATTTTATTGTTGAGGTATTGGGATCCAGTGTTGTGGAGGGCTGTGTAGGCGTGTGTGAACAGCTTGAAGGTCACTCTTTTTCCTACAGGGAGCCAGTGGAGGGTTTGGAGGTGCTGGGTGATGTGGGCATGTTGTGGAAGGCTGAGGACGAATCTGCTGGCGGCATTCTGGACGGTCTGGAGGTTGTCAAGGAGAGATTTCTTGATTCCGCGTAGAGAGCGTTCCGGCGTAGACAGCGTTCTTAGGGTGTCTTTTGCGTACATAGGTCATCCATTTTTATGCATTTGTGGCCTACTCTCCCCGTCTTTCACTCCTTTTCACACACTCTTTCTGATCCTCTGTCTCGAGTTCATTGGCAATTTCCTGCACAAACTACCTACCCCTCGCTATCTTCCGTTCTATATATTCTGTGCAGCTCTCATCCCTATCTATTCACCATTCCACATACTTCCACTGCACAAATACACTCCACACCACATAATACTACCACACACAATTCCACAACTAACAATCCAAATGCAATCCATATAATTCCACTCCACACCACATACATCCACTACACTCCAAAGCAAGACACATTGGTAAAAGACATTGTCATTTACAATGCCAATAGCTCTAACTCTCCCAAATGCGAAGACTATTGCATTGCAAATGCTTGTTTTTATTCTAGTGTAAATAGTTCCCTCAGGTTCTGATTGCTCAATTATTGAGGTGTCATTTTTGGAAAATTGTGATGGTAGTTTCCTGTAGCAAGCTGTTGCATTCAAACAGAGCAGTACTTCTTTGGTATAGTAATCTGTTTCTATAACTGTAATATTTCTAAATTTGTCTGCCCCCTTTATCACTACTATAGGATTTATACTTATGCTCTATTTTTTTCTTGGATTGTGATTCTGTGGGACTTTGTCCTTAAATAAGTAAATAATTTGTAACTGCCTGTTAAACTTAAAGAGGTCTGTTGTTCTTTGGACTAGGTCCCACTTTGCAGGATAAAGCTCAGTCTTTATTAGTGAGACTTGGGGCCAGATGTATCAAAGGGTTTTACCCATTCTGTGTCAATGGGAAAATGTGTTCATACATACGGCCCTTGGTTCTAAGGGGCTTGTGCTATGAGACGTAAGGTTCATGACTAGGTCCATGCTGTTCTCATTGTATCTATTCTTGTGGTTTTTGTCTTGCTCAAGTTTTACTCTCTGTAACTGGTATTTCATCTTGGTTGTGTTTCTATATTTACTCTACTACACAAATTCAGTGAGCACAACTGGAACTGATCACTAGACTACCGAAGTGGAATGGAGACCTACCACTGAAAAATAAGGAAAGTCAAAGGATATTATGTTTCAACACTGTCCAAAATGCTCTAAATATGGATACAGAATAGTACTATTGGCTTTGATAAAATCCCTAACAATCTCTCCAGAACCAGATATACACACATCTATTTGTGTAATCTCAAAATAGTGTGTAAAGTGCAAGCACTAACCAACTTGCCCCACTACCCCTCTAAGCTCATGGGCAGAAGCCCATTAAAGAAAAGCACATTACTTCTCTTACTTCCCCTACTGGTTCATGTAACGATTAAAGATACCGACAATATTAAACCTTTAACTTCACTGTCCCGAATTATTGCACTGAGACAAATCAATGACTAGATGGTAAACCATACTTTGACGTTTGACAACCACCTCTTCAAGAAAACATAAAATGCTGCTCTGGAAAAAATAGCAGTGATGCAATTTTTGTACTATTTCAGTATATTTGTACAAGAGTAAGTGTCAAAAGGCAAAGTCAACACAATACTATTTGTATTTAGAGCATTGCATGGTGCTGAATTTAATTATTCAGTTATAGAGTAGGAGGCTCTGGCTGTTTTTTTGGGTTGTAATGGGTTTGATAAAAGTTTTGTGGGGTAGCTCTTTTGAAGTGAAAACGAATCATAAGCCTTCAGGGGAAGTCTTTTGCAGAAAAGGTATTGACGCCATCTCCATCAGGATTCGTAGGGTGGGTGGTGACTTTGCAGGAGTTTGATTTTGTAATTTCGTATGTACCTGGTGTAATCAATATCATTGTGTGTTATTGTTCTAGGTGATGTGTGAACGGGGCAGGTGAGGAGGAAGATGCAACCCCGGAAAATGAATTTGGTGGTGAGAGCGTTATGTTCTGCTCAGTTTCAGGTGGTATAGTTCAAGAAGATGAATGGAGAAAGGGACAGGAGAAGAATAAACAGCTACAAAAGAGTGCGCAGATTGAAGGAGTGATGGTCTGAAGAAGATAAATTGTGTGAGGAAGTCAAAGGATTTTGGAAAGTGAAATATTGGCTTTCATTAGAAAATGACTTAGTAATGAGAGGAGAAAGATTGGTTCCACCTGGTAAGCTAAGGATGAGATTGGTGGAGAATGTCCATGAAAGTAACCCAGGTATATCTTAAAACCAAAGAGAGGGTAAGTAAGAATTACTGGTGGCCAAGCATGGATAGCTTGATAGAAAGGAAAGTGGGAGATTATATCAAAGGTACTAAAAGTGACAAAATCTTAAAATTCGGAACTCAACCTATGGTAATTAGGGAAAGGATGCCAGGTCCTTGGGTTGAAGTAGCTTTGGATATTGTGGGTCAAATTAAAGTGTCGGTGATGGTAAGTTTATCATCACATGTATAGATATGTTCTCTTGATGGTCAGAATTAAAAGTAGCAAAGGCAGTGTAATTTTATTTTTGGAAGAGATGTTTGGAGGAGTAGATTTTCTTGTCTCTTTGATGACGGACAATGATGTGCAGCTAACCTCTAAGATGATGGAGGAGTTTTTGAACGAGAGGGGACTCAAGCATAAAACAACACCTATATATCATCAAGCAGCCAATGGAATGATTGAATGCTTCAATGAAGAGGTCAAGGAGTGCATACAGCATGCAGTGTTGAATGGTGTGATTTGGATGGAGGAACTCAAGAGAAAGCTTTGCATGTATAGATTGACACCTCATTCGTCAACAGGAGTCACACCTTTCCTTCTATATAAGAGGAGATCACATAATGATATGGTGGGTCCAGCATGGGTGAATGAAAGGAGATTGTTTGGAACAGATCCTGAGAGTGAAGAATTGAGACTTGAGAAAGAGAGAGAGATCATGAGGAAAATAAAATTATATTTTGATAAGTGAAAGGCTGAGAAGGGCACCAATGTTAATGTTGGGGATTGGGTGAAGATAAAAAAGCTGAGAAAAGGAGGGCTGGTGGATATGTTTAGCCAAACTTTGAGAGTTATCAAACTCTTCAAGAATGCGATTGAAACTGAAGATTATCGTATTAGGAATTTCAGTAGGGTTGCATTATGGAAACATGCTGAACAAGCAAATTCTGAGGAGAACAGGGAGCATGAACCTAGGTGAGAATATCAAAAGATTTGTGCTGGAGGATCTGGTGTTGATAATGCTGGAGGATCTGGTGTTGGTAATGAAATGCAGAGTGTGAAGAGCAAAGGTTTGGGAGCAAGTCGGAGACCTGCCCGATTTAATGATTTTGTGTAAGCATTCACTTCCCTGCAGTATGTACTTGTAAAAAATTGTATAAGTAGTTGTTGTCTTAATTTGGCATCTGAAGTTAAACACATTTTGAACGTAACATGTTTGTTGGATTAAAAGGGAGGAGGTATGTGGCATGCTGTAATAAGTATTTTGTGGTAAGTTGTGATGTGTTCAGGAATAGAATGGTATCTTTTGAATTAAGGGAGTTGGAGCTGTGAAGCAGTATAGCTCTGACCACTGATGGATGGGGTCTGTTGTAATGGACGTATCGATCTTTAATAAAGAGATAAGGAGCATTCAACTGGTATGGTGAGATATCCTTTTTCACAAGTACCTCTCTCTTTAAGGGACACGGCATGCATTAAAAAATGTTCACATGTAGAGACTCTGAATACAGGAATTGAGGTCTGTTCTCCCCTGCATTTGCTGACATGTATTCAGGTTCAAAACATGTGGCCCTGGTTCCACTACATGCGCAGGTTTACTCATGTGTGTAAATCTATACTTTTTTGCTATTCATCATCTCCAACTGTAAATGTACACCCAAGTGTGGACTTACATATCTCCAACCCATGAAAACAGTGAGTGAGGGCATCTAAAAAGAAATTTACAGTGTAAAGTTACCATCATTAACGTTTCACAGGTGGAAATAATAACATGTATTAATTGTTAAAAACAATGTTAAAATACTAATGATGGAATTTAAATTTAATTTATTATTAACCAAGGTCTAATAATAAAAAGTTACAGCACATTAACACATAAAATTAAATGTTTATTAAATAGTGCAATATTTAAAATATATACATTTATTTTGTAAATATTTTTAAACAAAATTAAAATGATCCCATACACACTAGCATTTTATGAATTGACTAATATTTTGTAAAGCAAAGCAATAGTTATGTTTATAATTAAATAACAATTATTTATATTTTTATTAAATGTTTTCATATTTAAAAAAAATCTTAATTATTTGCTACATTATAATATTTGTAGGATGCTATGTGTGGTGGTAGACTTATTACAAGGCTGGACTGGAGTATATTTACAGCTGTTTTGTGTCTTTTTGGTCTATAGTGACTTTAGAAGTGTAGTTTGTGAATAACAATGGTTTCACACTTTTCTGGGTGAGTGTATTAACATGTCCCTACCGAAACCCCACCAATTTGGTTGTAGGTATTCCCCATTTTCCAGCCATTCCCTGATACCACCCACATTTACATAAATAGTAAACTTACCTGTATGGAGATCTCTCCATAGTAAAGATTGGAGAGGTGGAAATTTCAACCTGTATGTGTGTGAGTTGTGTTTTGTAGTAAGTGAGTAATTCTACTGTAGTACTACTTTAGGTACTGCAAAATGCAGTTTTTGAATCAAGTCCAATATGATTAGTTAAAAAACCCTGGCACAGCCTTTGTCTCTATTGAATGTAATGCCTCTCTCTTCCCGTTCCTATACATCTATCTTACCCTCATGTGTTTCTTCATTTTTTTTCCTCTGTTGTTCAGCCTGTCCCAAAAGCTTCTCAAGTCACACTTGTCAACCTTTTATTTATTAGACTAAACCTGTTTACAGGTCACCTTTTACTAATCAGTTTTAGAAAGTGCACCTTAAAACTCTGACACATCAGAAACAGCAGGTGTTTTTTAGGGCACCCCCGGTTTTACAGATAAAAAAAAAGCAGAGGCCCTTATATGTACCAAGATCAGAAGGGCCCTTTTATGGCAGGAGAGGCGAAAACAGAGCAAAATTGGAGGAAACCATTATTAGAAGTGACAATTGAAGACACAGATATAGCATTAGTGTGATGCTTTATCGGATTTTTATGGTTTTGATGGTAGTAGTGAGTAAGCTCAGACCCCCAGGGCAGTGAAGGGTTTATTTGGAGTACTTTCCGCGAAACAAATGTTGATAAATCGTATATTTTCAGACATTATTTTCCAAATAAATTGCTAGTATTGGTCCACAGCAGCAAGATGTACAGAGCAAGCTGGATGAATAACAGAACTGTGAGGCCATTCTAACGAGAGTCTATGCACTATACAAAACACATCATGTATGTGCTAATAAGGATAATTGTGCACTCAATAAAAACTTCAAGTGCAAGGAGTATTCCATTGAGAATTAACTAATGCCAAGGAATGTCCTATTTACTTTAATCCAGGAAGAAATTGAAAAATGTGAGCCTTGTTGCTAGGAGGGGTTAGAGTGGTAGGGGGGTTCCCTTTTTTCATTAAACCATGATCCATTTAACAGAGGACAGCTTGACAGCAGTTCATAGATGCAGACTAATGCATCCCCTTCACTGGTATCAAAGGACAGCACTAATCCCCGAGATGGGTTAATTTAAAGCAGGGTCTCCATACCCGAGATTGGAATCACATTTTGTGAAGGGTTTTTAAGATGATTTAGAATCCCCTATCAGCAGTGTTTAATATGTAACAAAAAAAGAAGTGCAGTGGCCCAAAGTTTTTCTTAGTAGACAACTGCCAGAGATGCTAAATGCCAGAGTTACCTAATACCAAGTGTGCCCAGTCCTGATTCCTCCTCAGACATTTTTCTTCCATTTACCCTACACTTCCTGTTCCCTTGTCTCGCACTAGCAGGCTCTCTTGCATCCCAGCTTACGCTAATTGTCATTTTTCACCATCTTTTTCTTCCGGCTATTTTCTCATTTCTCTGCCTTTCTCTCTTCTAAGCCTAGTTCAATTCTGAGAGTGAAAAATGAGCTTCACTCCCCAAAATGAATACCAGTTCTGTCCACTGGCATAAATTAGGCACTGCCTATTTGCAGGTGTCTTTAAAGTATCTACTGGTTAGAAAATGCAGTTTTGCTGGGAGTCGCGCGCACCGCAACCCAAGATGGTCACTTAGGGTCCGAGCCTTGCACTGCACAGGACATTGCGGTTGCTTTCAGGCGGTTACAGTGCCTCTAGGAACATCATGTGGGCAGATATTTAAATCGGAATGCTTGCCCTGTAGGTTACTAACTGCGCCAGCCTTCCTCTCAAGGAATTTCTACAGAAATCATGCAGGTGACTTTTTAGCTGGTTTCCGGCTGCCATTTTGTCCCTCTCTCTTCAGCTTTTTTCCTCAAACTGCTTTTCATGGCATGCTAAAGCATTCTTTTTTCAACGTTTTCTTCACCTTCGCCTCCATTTCTTTGTTGGAATTCTCTCTCAACATTGAAGGGTCTAATTTTTAGCAGACTAGCTGAACTTATGAGGTAAATTTACCTTTTTCTTATACAGCGCCTATCTAAATAGCCTTTTCCCTGGGCTTTTCATATACTGTTTAATGGGTAGGAGCAGATACTTACTACACTCCACCAAGAATCAGAAGTCCAACAACACAGCTGCTTGTTCCACTAATCCTACAGTTCCTAATTCTTCTTCAAATCACTCTAGGGTCTTGTTCTGTTAACACAGCTTTATCGACAATGGCAGCTAAAGCTCAATCTCCACCAACTAAGGTTAAGAGGCCCAAACATGATCCTACCTCTCCTCCTAAAGATGTCTCTACAGTCTCACTGGATATTGTTTTGGAGGATATCCGCGCCCTTAGACCTTTCATTGAGGAAAGTAACTCTCGCCTACAGACCATGGATAACGAATGGTGCTCCATGGAATCCCGCCTTACGGTGGGGGAACAGCATCTTGATGTGGTACAGGATTCATCTTCCAGAATTTCCTCATTGGAGAAAGAAGTCCTACAGCTGAGAAGATCGACCGAGGACCTTGAAAATAGAAACTGTCGCAATAACCTACACATTTATGGACTTCCTGAAGGCCTTGAAGGGGATGATCCTGTAACATACGTTACTTCCTTTTTGCCACATTTCTTAAGTCTCTCCTCTTCAACCAATTTAAATATACAATGAGCACATAGACTGGGCCCTCGTTTATCCTCGTCGGCTGCTCCTTCTAAACCTCATGGAGTGATCATCTTGTTTCTACAATTCACGGATCTCCTGCAAGTCCTAAGTGCAGCTAAATCCCAAAAACAGCTGACTTGGCACAAAAGTATTTATCTCCCAGGATATCTCATCAGCCACCGCTAAGCGGCGAAAAGAATTTCTTGATCTTCATCCAGCGCTTTGCTCCTTGGGTGCACGGTATGGTTTATTTCACCTGTGCCTGTTTAAGGTCACCTTCTTAAACAAGACCTTGACTTTTGAAGATCCGTCTGATCTCAGAAAATGTATCTAGTCACATTCTACAGCTTCAATGGAGATTGCTGGCCCGCCTCCTGTTTCTTGACTTTACAGGTTCTTTGAAAATCATTGTGTTCCCAGTCATGTTTCCGCTCCTGTTTATGTCTAATTGCCTTCTATTCTTCCCTCCTTAATGTTTCTCTTTCCTTCTTTTTCTTGGTGATATTGCTTCCCTTCTCTTACATGCTTTTTTCTTCATATTTTTTCTTGACTTCCCTCTTTTATACATTTCCTTCTTTCTTCTTGGCATCTCGTTTGCTCTGATTTCTTCTCTCTTTGTTTTTCTCTTTTAATCTCTTACTCTATTATTTCATTGTTGCACATATTGTTCTTTATTTATTATTGATGTTTTTGCATTCAGAGTTATTTCTTGGAATGTGAAAGGCTTTATTAACCCAATTAAAAGAGAGAGAATCTTATCATATCTTGCCTCTTACAACCCTGATTTGGTTCTCCTACAAGAGACTCACCTCACAGAACCCGAGGCACTAAAACTGAAAAGAGGCTAGGTTGGTTCAGTTTTGGTCTCTCCTACTTCTACTAAGAAAAATGGTGTCATCATTTTGTGTCCCAAAAAACTGAAATGTAAAGTTATTTCGCAAGAGATCGATACAGAAAGGAGATGGTTGATTGCAATTAAGTTGTTGACCCCTTTCTTGACCGTCAATCTCAAGTACGCTTCATCACTCATAAACCCCATAAACAGTTTCTTGACTCTATTTCCCAAACCCATCTTGTGGATGCTTGGAGACTCTCTCACCCCTATTCTATGGACTTTTCTTTTTTCTCTCCATCTCACAATTCCCTTTCCCTTCTAGACTATATCTTTCTTTCTCAATCTCTATCCCAAAATCTTCTATCTTCCTCTATCGAACCCATTGTCATTTGTGATCATGCCCCGATTGTGGTTGATTTTGATCTGCTCCCTCCACATCCCAAATCCTCCCGCTGGCGTTTTAACAATTCTCTTCTTCTTGACCCACTTTTTTCTTCCTCCTTTACCGCCTTTGCTAAATAATTTTTTTAACTAAACAGTGATCATAATTCTTCTCCCCATATATTATGGGACTCCTTTAAGCAACGGCAAGGGTTTTATCATAGACTTTGTCTCACAAAAAAAGAAACGTTTCCGTCAACAACGCCAGGTTTCCCTAGCAAATATTAAGGCCTTAGAACATAAATTCTATACATCACCGTCAGACTCTGATTTACAAGCTCTTGTTCGTGCTAAATTAGCATTTAATAAAGCTATGACTGATAATGCGTCTTCCATACTTCTTCGTAGCAGTGCTTGGTATTATGGAGGATGCAATAAAATGGGTAAACATCTGGCGAATTATCTCAAATTCCTAGAGACCGTACTCTAATTGACTCTATTTATTCCTCAGATGGCAATCTCATTCATAAGAATGAGGACATTCTCAATGAATTTATGCTATTTTACAAACACCTATATACCCCAGAGTCTCCTCCTTCCAGCTCCCTTAATCAATCTTATCTTAATAAGATTCCGGCCCCGTCTAATGATCACCTTAATTTCTCAAAACTAGAAACAGTATTGTCCCTTAATGAAATATCCAATGCTTTAACTGTTCTAAAGAAAGGGAAAACTCCTGGCCCGGATGGTTTTTCAGTTGATTTTATTTGTATTTTTCTAATTTATTACTTCCTAAACTCTTAGAACTCTTTCATTAATTTTTTCGTTCTGGTAAGACAGACTGCACTTTTCAAGATTTGCTTGATCCATAAAGAAGGTTGAGACCCCTTGTTTTGTAAGAATTATTGTCTGATTTCCTTGGTCAATGTAGACTATAAAATATTCGCTAAAGTGCTTGCTTTACGCCTAGATCCTCTTATGCCTCATTTGTTCGGTAAGGAGCAGTGTGGTTTTGTCAAGGGTAGATTAACTTCGGACAACTCTTGTCTTTTTCTTCATGTCTTGAACAAAATCCCTTCTCTTCCCACATCCTTAGCAGCAATTTCCGTAGATGCTGAAAAAGCTTTTGATAGAGTTGATTGGTCCATTTTATTTGAATCCTTGGAGTGGCATGGTTTTGGTCCCAAGTTGATTTTGCTTATTTCTCCATTATATTCTGCCCCTGAGAGCCTCGGTGTTAGTCAACGGTTGTATATCTTCTTATTTTCCCCTTCAACGTGGAGTCCGTGAAGGCTGCCCTCTCTCTCCCCTTCGTAATTATCTCACTTCTCTGGTCTTTTTCTTCTAACCCCTGTTGGCTTATTGTATTTCTTAAAGACAATATGATTACTGTTCTCATTCATTTGTTGATTGCAATGTCACATATTCTTCAGTTGTAAGAGTTGCCCCCTCCCTCCCCTATATTACCTCTTCCCCTCCCTCCTTACCCTTATTTCCTTAGAACATTTAAACAGCTTTCTTTTTTGCTACTGTGCTAGCCAACTTATTGTTATATATTTTCTTCAATATGCTCTTATTTGTATTGCTGGCCTCATGTATTTTTGTTATTATTCAAACAAAGCTTTTTAAACACAAAAAGCAAATGCAGTTTTGCGAGACACAAACAATAAAATCATGTTATCTGGCTAGTTTGAAATGCTTAATATTAGGTTAGATCAGATGTAGATTCAGGAAAAGTATGGGACGGGGCATAGAATGGATCGTAGCCAGACTCAGAGCATTGCATACAGGCCAAAAGTAGTAGCAAATCAGTGAATCATTACTTCTCAGGCATTCACTCCTAGCTTCACTTGGGTTGGCTGCAGGCAGTAGTTACTACTGTATATCGCTCACTATATAGTGGTCTTCAGTCCAGTCCGAATTTATTGGTAAGTGACAGTGGTTGCCGCTACAGTCTTAGATGAATGGATTTAGCTGAAAGAAGAGATGGCAAATCATGGGATCAATTCATCCGCTGCTGGAAGGTTGTGGACAATATCTGTGAACAGCCTCACTGCTGGGCCCATGGATATCCTGTGTCTGCTGCTCACGTGGCTATCTGACAGACAGAGCAAATAAGCCTTTGACTGTCACTAGTGAACTAAACTTGCCACAGAAGCGATGCAGAATGCAGACCCTGCTCTGGGATGATGGCAACTGTCAGCACCAGGTCCCAAGGGCGGGTCACACTGGCACAAGCAAGCTTCAGTACCATATTGTTAGACATTAGCAGGTGGTGGTGCGTGCTGTAACCACGTAGATGAGGGATTATAACATTAGCTGCAGCACTATCATCGTGCATTGTGCAAACACTGTCAAGGGACTATGAGGGTAGAACGAAAGCTGATGATGGTCAAGTGTGGAGCACGTGCACAAATTGTATGCATAAACATCATGCTGCTGTGCCGGGGCAGGCAGGGGCGTCCCCTCTGGTGATGATGATAATAGCAATCAGAGGCAGAGCCATCATCAGCAGGGGTATGCCCGCATGGCCCCATGCCTTAGCACTCAGCCTGTGCCTCTACCCCTTGTCAGTTTATTTCTGTCTAAATAGTGCTCCTCGCCACCCAGACCCTTGGCTGACTTGATGTGCATAACGTCATGACATGGCAGCGAGCGCAGCCAGTGAATCCAATGTTTTCCAGTGTATTTGAGAGGTTACCTCCAGGCACTGATAGCTGGAGATCTTTGAAAATATTGGGAGGTAAATATAGGCCATGAATTGGACCCAGGGACTGAAGCCTAACTTCTTATAGAGGGCATGATATTGATCTCCGAATAAGAAAGTTATAACAATTCTTGGCCCAATACATTTTTACAGCACTAATCTCACATTCATTTACAAAATTTTACAGATTCTGAAGGTGGATTCCTGAAATATTTTAGCACTTTCATGCTGTAAAAACAATGGCGACCTACCCATTATTGTTCAGGGATCACGAGTCTCAAATCTGAGGAAATAGTGACAAATTGGAGATTTGCTTTTCAGCACTGTGACTATAAGACAGATTTTCATATGGTCATCATTGTCATATCATGTTTCTTCACTTCCACATTTTTACTTCTTGACACTTTGCCATCCAGCCATTTCTTGGTATTTTTCTCACAAAGTATGACTGACACTCTCTTTAGAAGTTATATAGTAGGAGAAAATAAACAAGCAGTGAAAAAGCCAATAGGTTTCACCTTTGGGATCAACTGATTTTGCCAATGGTTTTTCGTGATGCTGTGCAAAATGGCTTAGGAAAAAGAAAAAAGAAAAATACACTGCAGCCGCATCATTTTGTAGGTGAGAGCATGTGACAAAATGACACAGGCACCTATTTTTATTTATTGAGCTGGGATGGATCAGTGAAAAAAGGTTGCAAGAAATATTTTTTGTTTAAAAGACTTTAAACTGAACAGCGAATGAGCAGAAAAACAGATAAGAGGGGGGACTGGCAGCTGGGCAAAGTAACATGGAGGGAGGACAGGCGAGCGGGGAAATCAACATGAATAAAAGTAACACGGGCAGTGGTGGAGAAGCTACACGAATGGTGGAGGGATGCAACACAGAAGGCAAGAGGAAGCAACCAATGGAGGACAAAATCAATGAGAGAGCGCAATGTGCATTGTGAGTGGTTGAGAAAAGCTCAAGGGTGAGAGAGCACACAATGTGCAAGGTGGTAGCAGAGAAGCACTTGGGCGAGAAATTAACACACATGCAGGGGTGGAGAGAAGCACACAGGTGAGAGAGTGCAACATGGCATATGGGGGTAGAGAGAAGCACACGGGGAAGACAGCTAGAAAACACATGCACTCACCAGGCGTGCTTAAGCTAAAAGAAAATAAAGTTCCCTAAAAGTCAGCAGTGGAAGGTATAAATGCCAGCAGCTCAGAGTGATGGTAAAGAAGCTATGCTGCAGGGGGCACACAGTTGACAACCTGCAAAACAGAAAGACATTCAGTTGGAAGCAAAGCAAATGAGAGTCACAATAAAGCCAACCAATGGTAAGCAATGGGTGTGCTTTAAGCCAGATAATCTCTCGGTAAACCGATAATATGTCTTTTGCAACCAGACAGCAGCGCTGTCTGAAAAGCTTGACCTAAAAACAACTGTTGCAGGAGGGTCACCTTCCTTCACATGAACAATCAACGGGCTTTTGCTGTTTCTATGTGTACTGCACAATGTAGCACACATGGAAGCAGCCAAAACAAGGAGAAATAAAATATTTCTCCTCGTTGTGCCTGTTTAAGACCAGGTTTTCCTTGGTCTTAATTTTAATGCTGCCCCTCAGAACGCCCACCTCAACACCCATTAAGCCCTTTCACGTTAAGTATAGCGTGAAAGGTGGCCTTATTCACAAGGCGGCGTTAAACCACATTAAGTGGCTTAACGCTGCCTTGTGATTAAGGAAAAGCCCCTATCGCCACCACAACACAAGAAAAGTGATGTTGTGGTGGCAATATGGGCTTGTAAATATGCCCCTCAGAGAAATATCCGATTAGGTTAATTCACTTTACACCCTGCAGGGGTTTAAGACTGGCACTGGGCTCCTCGCTGTGCCATAAAAGCACAAAATGATAGGGCCACAGGTCAGCTTTATTATAATCATAAACCTAGTTCTCAACAACAAAAGTGAGCACTTTTATGACACAAAATTATATTTTGTCTTGAGATATCAGATTTTCATTTTTAATAAAAGACTCTTTGGCAGCCAAATGTCAGCTGGCCATGTTCACCAAGTATCCACACATACCAGTGCCACAAATCGATAGGCTCTGTGTGCTTGCCTATGTATCATCATTGCACACCATGGATGCCCCGATTATGTCAGGAATTATCAACATTATGTCAGTGACAACATCACACCAGTGTCGGGCCTTGCACACATCTCTTTCACATGTGTATGCAAGTTTTTGTTTTTTTAAGTTTGTAATCCTTTATTGAATACGTAATAAAAACAGAAACATATTAGCATGTACAGATAATAAAATGAGAATACAAATGTAAAACAGAGAAGGCTAACATCGCGTATAGAGAAGCAAAAGCATTTTGTAAAGTTTTACAAATGGGAAGGGAGGGAAAAAGGGGAAAAATGAAGGGAAAGAAAGGGGATATTAACATTACTATATATACATAAGCAAAAAATAAGTTATATCGGCAAGCAAGAATAAGAGAAACAAACCATCCTATTCATCATTAGAATATATGTACTGTAAGAACCATGAGGAAAGAAAGGAAAGAAGGACAGAGCAAAAATCGTTCAAGGAGGTTTAAAATTTTCAGAGGTGATATGAGACTTTTTCTTCAAGGCCATGCGATCAAGGTATATGGTAAGGGGTAGCCAGAAAAGATCCCTATTAAGAGTGGGGATGCAAGAAGAGGCAAATGAAACATCAAGCCTATGAAAATGACAGAGGGAATTCCACCAACAATGTATTGAGAGATTAGTAAGGGACTTCAGGTTGAAAGATATATGTTGGAATGCGAGAGCAAGCATGAGATCAAATAAGCCATGACAGTGTTTGGGCAAGTTTAAAGAGTCAGAGAGGCTACCTGTAAAGAGAAGAGATGTAGAAAGAGGAATAGAAATAGTAAAAAGACGAGAGATGTAGGACCAAACATCCTTCCAGAATTTAGCAACAGGAGGACATAGAAAAAAGAGATGAAAAAGATCAGAATCAGGAAGACCACAAGTCCAACAATTAGAGTCAGGAGAAATAGAGAAACGAAATAAAGAAGATGGAGAAAAAAAGAGTCTATGATAGAAAAAGAACAAAGATTGGGTAAGAGAAGCGGAGCGGGAGATTTTTAGAGATCTAGACCACAGTTTATCCCAAAGAGCAACAGACCATTCACATTCCAAATCCGACTCCCAAGCACGCTCTATTTTAGTCTTTGCGCGATCTGGATTGGGAGAAAAGAAAAATGTATAGATAAGAGAAGCTTTAGGAAAAGTAGAAAGAATTTTAAGGAGGGGAGCTCGAGAAATAGGAGAGGATGAAGAAGGGAGAGAATAGTAAACATCGAGAATAATTGCCATAAGAATGGTAAATTTGTGAGAAAAAGAACGGGGACAGCGAAATAAGAGTTGAAATTGAGGAAATGAGCAGGGTGAAAGACCATCAAAAAGCTGATTGACCCATATGAGACCTTTTAATCTCCAAGAGGTCCAACAAATGGGTCTATTTTTTAGGAGAATAAGCGAATTGTACCAAATGGGGGACTCCAAAAAGGAATCACGGGTAATGGGAATGGAGTGGAATAAAGGTTTCAAGAGAGAAGAGGTGTGTTTAAATAAGGGAGGGGAAGTATAAGAATTTTTGGCGGAAAACGTATAACTTCACTAAAGGAAAAGGGTAACAACAGCGTTTGTTCTATAGAGAACCAAAGGGGAGTAAAAGGAGAGGATTCTGATGAGAGCCATCTAGAGGCCTGACGTAGCGAGAAAGATTTGTGATAGAGACGAAAGTCTGGAAAATTAACTCCACCATTCGTTTTTGGCCTACGAAGAGAGGCTAAAGCAATTCTAGGTTTTTTATTTTTCCAAAGAAATTTGGAGAGACAGGAGTCTAGACGTTTAAAATGAATATTGGGGATATGGACAGGAAGCATGGAAAAGATGTATATTAGAATAGGAGCAATCATCATTTTGATAGAGTCCAATCGTCCCCACCAGGAAAGAAAAAGAGGATTCCAAGAAGAAAGTGACTTGTCAATACGGGAAAGAACAGCAGACATATTTAACTGAACGGAAGAGGCAATGGAATTGGAGAACCATACACCCAGATATTTAATTTTCGAGCTATTCCAGGCAAACCCAGTTGAGGAAAAGAGGTGAGGGAGGCAGAATTTCGTAAGAGGGAGAATCTCAGTCTTGTCAGAATTAATCTTATACCCAGAAACCTGGGAGAAAGAGTCAAATTCAAGTAATAAGGCAGGAATAGATGTGTCCGGAGCAGAAATAAATAAAAGAATATCATCCGCATAAGCAGAAAGTTTCAACTGAGAATCCCCATAAGGAAAACCAGAGATGGAAGCATTGTTACGAATAGCAGTCAAGAAGGGTTCAAGAGCTAAAACAAAGAGAAGTGGGGATAGAGGACATCCTTGACGAACACCACGCTGAAGGGAAAAATAAGAAGAGACATGACCATTAACTAGAACCGAAGCTTTAGGAGAAGAATATAGGAGAGATATAAGAGATAAGAATTTGGGGCCAAAGCCATGCCAACGCAAAGAAGCAAACAGAAAAGACCAGTCGACTCTGTCGAATGCCTTTTCCGCATCAACAGAGATGGCAGCAAGAGGAATGGAGAGGGAGGAGACTTTATTTAAAACATTGAGGAAAAGACGCGAGTTGTCAGAAGTGAGCCTACCTTTAACGAAGCCACATTGCTCCTTACCAATAAGATGGGGCATAAAAGGATCCATGCGTAAAGCAAGCAATTTAGCGAATAGTTTATAATCCACATTGACTAAAGATATTGGTCTATAATTTTTGCAGAATTGGGGATCACGGCCTTCTTTGGGAATGAGACATATGGTAGCTTCTTGAAAAGTCCCAGCTGTCTCACCGGATAAGAAGAATGATTGAAAGAGGACTAAGAGTCTAGGAAGTAAGAGATCTGAAAAGTGCGTATAAAATTCAACCGAAAAACCATCGGGCCCGGGTGATTTCCCTTTAGTGAGAGTGTTCAAGACTTTAGAAAGTTCAACAAGAGAAAGATCATGTTCAAGATCAAAAAAGTTAAGATGAGAGGTGGAGGGGATGGGAAGCTTCTCAAAGTATGATTGAATAAGAGAAGAGGTGGGAGGAGATTCTGGAGTATAGAGGGACTGATAAAAAAGTTTAAATTGATCAAGAATATCTTGATCTTTATGTAAAAGGGAATTATCGGTAGAATAGATAGCATCTATAAAGGTACGTTCTTTACGCGACTTTAGGTAATTGGCCAAGAGCTTGCCTGACTTATTACGACCACCATAATAACGAGCGCTACTTCGAAGAAGTATTGAAGAAGCATTATCAGTAGTGGATTTATTAAATTCAAGTTTAGCTCGTATGAGGTCAGGTGAAATGGAGTTGGTGGGAGAGGTATAAAATTCATGTTCTAAAGATTTTATACGAGTTAATAAGGTTTTCCGTTTGTGAAGAAAGTGTTTCTTTTTCTTAGAAACAAAGTCAATAACAAACCCTCTTGCCGGTTACTTTAAAGGAATCCCAAAGAAGATAAGGGGATAAAGCAGGATCGTCATTGAGCAAAAAGAATTAGTTAGCAATAAAACGAAAGGAAGAAGAGAAAGAAGGATCAGTAAGAAGAGAATTATTAAACCGCCAGCGTGAAGGTTTAGGATGTGGAGGGAGTAAATCAAGGTCTGTTACAATTGGAGCGTGGTCTGAAATAACTATGGGTTCAATATAGGAAGATAAAAGATTTTGGGACAAGGATTGAGAGAGAAAAATATAGTCAAGACGAGAAAGAGATGCATGAGGGGGAGAGAAAAAAGAGTAATCAAGAACATCAGGATGTGAGAGTCTCCATGAGTCAATGAGATGTGTTTGGGAGATAGTGTCAAGAAATTGTTTGTGGGACTTGTGGGGAGTAAAACAAACAGATGACTTGCGATCAAGAAAAGGATCAACAATCTGGCTACAATCACCACCTAAAATAAACATGGTATTACAATATTGCATACATTTTGATGTGATTAAAGGCCAAAAAGAATAATCAGGTTGCGTAGGCCCATAAACATTAAAAACAGTTAAAGGTACATTATTAATTAATAATTGAGCTAATACCCATCGACCATCAGTGTCATTATCTTGGAAAACAGTCTTACACTTTAGTTTCTTATGACATAGAATAGCAACACCATTTTGTTTATTGGACGATGGGGAGAATAAAACTGTACCCACCCAGTTCTCTTTTAATTAAGCGATTCAGCTTCAGTGAGATGAGTTTCTTGTAAAAGAACTATATCTGGGTTATAAGAAGCTAGATGGGAGAGTATTCTCTGTCGCTTAATAGGATTAATAAAACCTTTTACATTCCAGGAAATAACTTTGAATGTGAAAATAATAAAAATATAGATGAAACAATAGCCATAATTACAAGGAGAGAGAAAAAAATGGTAGTAAAAAAAAGGAGAAAAGGATGAGAGAGTAGAACAAACGTGGAGAAGATGCTGAAAAGATGCAAGGAGAAGATAAGAAAGTATATATAGGGTGGGAAAAGAGTGATAGGAACAAGAGAAAAGAAAAGGGTATAACTAATAAATAAGAGGGGAAAAGAAGGAAAAAAGGGAAGGAAGAAGGAAGAAGAATTACAAAAAGAGACAGCACATATCCAAAAAGGATGACTGAGGACAACATACCTGGGGGGAGATTGAAAAGGAGGACAATGGGACAGTGGCGACACTCAACAGGACGTGCCTCCCATAATTGGGAGTCCGAACCGAACCAGGACTGAAGAGCATGGGAGACGAACCAAACGAATTGAGGAGAAGTAAACCAATCAATCTATATGCAAAAATAAAGAAAGAAATTGACCGAGGGATACTATGAATGAAAAAGAAAAGAAAAAAAGACAGACAATTACCATATAATAAGAAAAATAAACTCATAAAATTGGTAAAAGCCAAAGAGCAAACATGGAAAAGAAGGAGACTATATTAAAACAGTTCTATAAAACCTCAAAAATCTAATACTGCAGCGTAACAAAGAATATGAAGTGTGAACATAAGAACACAAAACCTGTAAGGAAAAAAGAAAGTTAAATAATCAGCCATTAGAAGAAGAGGAGGTCTCCATGCCATTGGGAGAGTGAATATGAATAAAGTTTCTAAGTTCCGCAGGGTTTTGAAATGACCAAGTTTGATTTTGATAAGTAACTTTGAAGAGGCATGGATGGAATAAACCATATTTGGCACCAAGAGAGCGCAAGGGAGGACGAAGTTTAAGGAATTCTTTTCGCCTAGCTGCAGTAGCATTGGAGACATCTTGTGAAAGATACACTCTCTGACCCATCCATAGGATTTGACGTTTAGATCTGGCTGCAGAGAGGATTGAGAGAAGATCTGTAAATTTGAGGAAAAGAATAATGACTCCCCTTGGTTTAGTGGTAGTAGTTGTGCGAGGACCAAGCCTGTGAGCTCTCTGGATGCTTAGAGAAGTAGTAGATGGCATGTTCAAGAGTTTCGGGAGAAAGGAGGTGAAGAACCAGACAGGGTCATCTCCCTCCAGGGATTCTGGCAAACCATAAATACGTAAGTTATTCCTCCTGTTTCTATTTTCTAAATCCTCAGCGTGTTGCTGAAGGGCGAGAACTGATTTCTCCAAGGAAGCAATTAGTTGAGAGTTATCTGGGATCTCTGAAACCTGTTGTTCCACAGACGACACTCTGTTTTCTATTGCGGACCATTTCTCCTCAAGAACTTGCATCTTGTTGTTGGTTTCCTCTACAAATGGTCGTAGAGCGCGTATCTCATCCAGAAGGATTTCCATAGAAATGGGAGAAGGAGTCTTATCAGGAGAAGGAGGATCCTGCTTCAGGCGCTTGGACGACGCAGCAGGTGAAGAGGATTTGCCACCGGAAGGCTGCGCCAAAGAGGATCGGTTAGAAGAAACTCCCGCCATTTGTCCTGCGTCAGTAGGAGAATCCGATGTTGGGGAAGATGAAGATGGTTCCAAAGGAACACGCTTGGAGGGAATAAAAACAAACTTTGGACTGCGCAATTTTCCCATAAATATGCAACCTCTGGGCGTGAACGCGATTTATACAGTCAAGGGAACGTACCATTCACAGTTAAAATCTCCTATATAGCAAACAGGGCAGTTGAGGAAAGTGAAGTAAATGGTCTACACATATGCAGCCCTCTGAGAGACGACGCAGCGTTCCCATAACATGCAGCTACTGGGCATCAGACATACGGAGTCACAGTTGATGGTGCATAGCTTGAACACAATTCATGTAATCAAGGGAGCAAATTATGCACTACAAGAATCTCCCATATAACAAGCAGGGCCATTGAAGGAGATGAAGTAAGTGTCCCACACAGATGCAACCCTCCGAGAGCCAGGCGCATAAATCCTCAGGTAATGGTGTAAGACAAGGACACAGAGTGTGGAAACCAGAGAATATTCCATTCATTGGTAGAGTCTCCCATGTGGCGAACAGATGAGATAAGTGCCCATATAATATTCAGCAGTTGAGGAGAATTATAAACAAATAGCAGGCTTGAGACGAAAAGAGCAGGAGTTCATCCACTTTGGCAGCATTAGTTAAATAGACATTGTGAAGAGAGGCATAAAAACGTTGACAGGAGCATCCCACAAAAATTATCTCCACAGAAACGGCAGTTCCGAATGTAAGGCGTGCATAATCAAAATGGCGGCCGCTTCAGGGAACAGTCATAACGAAGCAAAGAGTATAAAGCGCGATGCGCTGAAACGTAAAAATGAGCTCACCGGATGCGCGAGGCATACCGGGACAGAATGCGGGCTGTCAGCGAGTTGAAAGTGGCGAGGAACCGCATCGATGTCGCCGAAGAAGGTCCCGGTTCGGCGGAGCGGAAACCCTAGGGGGCCATCCTGCACGGCGCCTTAGCCACCGTTTTTCGTGTGCGCAAGTTTTAATGATGATCACCTTCTGACAATAAAATGTTTGTTTTTGTACAGTGCTGGGTACTGTAATTGTTCCATCCTTAAGTGCTATACATAACAGGTGGCATGGTTAACCAATTTATAGACAGACAATTTACCAGCCTTAAAAGGATGATAGGCTGAGATTGTAGACCAAGACTGCAACATGAAGCTAGGAGGTGTCAGGCAGGTGTCAGGGCTAGCATTTGACAAAGTTCCCACCTTTTATACACTTAATAGTACTATTTTGATGCATGACAACACTGGATTGACCTTAATTTTACCATTCTAAAGTTAAATGACAGAAATTGTGCAGCGCTTCTTTTAAACAAACTTCAACTACATCATTTATGTAAAAAACGAAAATGTCTACCTTATGAAAAATTCCACAGCATTTTTTTTTACCTGGGTGTGCAACTGAATGGACCCATGGGAGAATTGAATATAAAAATCTGTCCTTGTTTGGGGACCTTTCACCCCAGCCCAACCAAAGTGTTACTCCATCCCACCTGGCCCAAAAGAAAAGTAACTCACTGTGTTGCTGATTAACCACAACTCACTTGCCAATGCCGGCCCCCGGGAGAAGCAAGGCTCGCAGACCAGTCTTCCCCCAAGGACAAGGTGGAAGGGGGTCACAAGGGAGAGTTTTGGGGCGGATCAGCAGTGGGTGTAAGTGTGTCAGGAGGGGAGGTTCCGGCCTCTTTCCTGCCACCTCGCACCACCAGGTTAGGGAGAGTTAAATTAGTCCACCCACCCACCCTGCAGTTAAGAAGGGGGAAGGGAGAGAGGACTCAGGCGTGCAAGTTTAGGACAGGTTTTAAAGCTCCAGGGTTGCAAATCTTTGGCGGGGTGGTGAGTCACATATGGGCGGAGCCACCCCTTGGGGGGTGGGGGGAGGTATACAGGTGACTGATGTCGGAGCACAGGATGCAAGGAGCAGCAGAAGAAAGTTAAGAGAGGATGTTTTAGAGGGCTATGAAGGTGAAAATGGATGTATGGAGGAGGTTTTAGCAAGAAAGGGGGAGAGTGAAACAGGTGAGACGGTTTGAGAATGGGTGGAGAGTATGAGTTATTGTGAATAAAGTTATATAGTTGCATTCTACGTTTTGTAACTGATTTGGAGTTATGATAACCTTGGCCTTTTACGCTTCAAGTTACAGCGTGGAGTGTAGTTATTGAGCAAGACGGTGTTTCTGCAGTTCAGTAGATCTCAATAATTACCCTCTGCCAGTCAGGAAAGCTAGGCCTAGGAATTTTAAGCACAATGCAAAAAGTGGCAAACAGCACAACCTATCTGGGGTTTACTCTGCAGGTCGTCTCTGAATGTGGGTGCAGCAGCTGCAGCGCTGTTTTCCTCCCTGTTTCCCGAGTCCTTTGGCTCTACCACGTGGTTTGTAGGACACTTCTTGAGCGCACAGAGAGCATTTAAGAAACACAAATGTAAAATGCTGCAGCAGCCGGTTGTAACATATACATGGCTCCGCTGCAACATTTAATTTCTTGTTTTAGCTTGGAGGACAAGGTCAGCTGGGAGTAAAACCAGTCTCCATAAGCCTAGTTATTTCACAGTAGCCTAATTTGCAAAGTGGCAGGCCTGTTCTGTTGTTAATATAACAGAAAGCCTTTCCTATTGAGGGGGGCAGAAGCAAATAAAGAGGAGCCTGGCCCTTGTGCCCCCATTATACTTTATATAGTTCACTCTAACAGTATGGTGCACAATTCAACGCGACACAAGCAGTAATAGTACTGTTAATCACAGAGCTCAAACAGCACTGTTCAACACAACACCAACAACACAGCCCAACTCAGAACACTCTGCATCGTGCATCACTCTACGAAGAGCAAAGTGCACCCCCCACACGTTCCACAGATAGAACTGAAAATCATAAAGTACCGGCTTCGATCACACTATCCATCACAGACACCACAGTCCACTGGACGGCACAACCAACAAAGTGTGTCACACCATATGTAAAGCACCGCACCACTCAGCACCATCCACTACAAATCACCAACAAAACCGTGCATCCATAGTACAAACAACATACCACATACCAGGAGAAGCACTACCACCCACGATACGTCTCAGACACTGGCACCACCAACGGGGTGTGCACAGTACAAACAGCAGTGTGAGTCATATAACTGTGCCAATCACAGAGCTCACATGAAAATGAGCATCACACTGTACAAGCAACACTGTGCTCATCACTTACAATCAGTACTGTCTAGCACACACAAAACAGAGCAACACACGATACAAAGCACGGTGCATCTATTACACAGGGCATCACAGAGCACAGACAGCATTATGCATCACACTACACAAATCACACTGAGCACCACAAATCATGCACCCTGTAATTCATCACAAGCAGCGTAGGCATCAAAAAGAACAGACAACACTTCTCATCACACAGCACAAACAGCACTGTGCATCCTGCAGTACAAACAGCACAGCCAATCCCATATCGCTGCCACTACAGAGTACAAACTACACTGAGCACCGTACAACAAACTGCACTGTGTATCACACTCATTACTAGCGTTGTGTATCAAATTGCACACACACAACAAGGTCCATCATACACAGGACTTTCAACAGACACCACATCTACCAATGCACGTCACAACAAAAACAGTAGACATTTTATTGCACTTTGCATTATGTAATTAAAAAACACTGTCCACCATAGACTACAAATCGCTTTGTGCATCACACGATAAAGGCAAACTGTATCACACTACAGGGTCATCCCTGTATTTAAAACAACACCAATACACAAGTGCATTACAATGCACAAACATCAGTGCTCATCACAAAGCACCAACAGTGTTGTCCATCACAATTACTAACAAAGTCTGGACTCGAAGCACGACCAGCATTGTGCAACGCACAGCACAAACGGCACCGAACATAAAAATGTCTGGGAACTGTTATCTAGGATACGAAAGTGCATTCAGGAGCAGTGACACTAGGAGTTGGGTCACTACACCAGAGTCAAGGCGTCGCTAGGGAGCACAATACCCCGGATTTAGCATTTGGCTGGCCTTTCACAGAGCAGAAACTGCTTCTAGAAATATTCAGAGCAAATGCACGTTCAAAGCATCACTTATCCTTGATAATCACATTTGTGTCCAAATAATTCAGTTCAGAATGTGTGTTGTGTTTGATTTTTGCAATATGTAATGCCCCCTAGGTCTGCCTACTCGTACCCTCAGCCACCAGGCATCTCTCTCAGTGCTTGGGTATGTTGCCCAGGTGTGAGTGGAGACAAGAAATACATCTAGAGCAACTATGACAGGGAACCCTAGAATTCTGTAAAAACGCAGGAAAGCCAGTACAGCTCTAGCATCAAATTCGGCTGACTTAGAACATTGCACTTACTGCATCAAAAAGGCAAAAATGAGACTGTTCTCGCCAGTCCTATGGAAAATTAGTAGTTAAAGTCATTTGAGCAAGTTCTTCCAAATCCATGTGTAGAGTACCCTAATTATTTGCAATACTGTACGTTCTATTATGGTACTGTAAGCATCATACTGGGTATTACCTCTTATTTAGAGCAGAAGTCTAAATGAGGCTTCAAGAGTAAGAGCCTCACCGCAGGCTGCTGTGCTTTTGTAAATACCATTGCACTGGTGATGCCACCCTACTGCTCGATGTCTCTGAGATCCGCCAACACACAAATCAACACCACCCAGCGTAGTTACACTCCGCATGATACCACTCAACTCACTACCACATAAATATCATCAGCTTATGAAAAACCTACAAGACAATGACTCCATTGTAATACGCAACTCCGATAAGGGAGGAAATGTGGTCATATAGCCCAAAAGTCAATATATGGAAGAAGACCTCCGACAATTGGGGGATAGAGACTGTTACAAAATAAGTTCCAGAGGTATAATTAAATCGATACAGGAGGAATTATGTAACTAACTGGTGGCATGGAAAAGCAGGGGGTTGATGAATCAAGATGAATTTTCAAATTCATGAAAAATGACTATCCCATAATGCCAGTCATCTACTTTATCCCAAAAATCCATAAGGACAGACTTCGACCTTCTGGAAGACCGATAATTTCAGCCAACCAAAGCCTAATGAAAAATTTAACAATCTACATAGACTCGTTTCTCAAACAACATGTAAGGACTCTCCCATCATACATACATGATACAACGGATTTCCTGAGGAAGATACAGGAAATTGTATGGCGAGATGATTATCTTTTAATTTCCATGGATGTTTCCAATCTATATACGTAGATTCATCATAGAGATGGGATAAGAGCACTAGAGTACTATCTAAATATGAGACCTATTGAATTTCATTTACACAACAAAATGCTTTTAGACCTTACCAAGTTCTGCTTAAACAATAACTATTTTATGTTTCAACATCAAATATACCACCAGGAGAGAGGCGTAGCAATGGGCGCGAGTTTTTCGCCCAGCTACGCCTGTCTCCATATGGGATGGTGGGAGGAGATGATTGTCAGAACACAATACATCAATGAATGATCTAATAATGTTGTAAAATGGATCAGATATATAGACGATTTGTTTATTGTATGAAGAGGGGATAAACTAAGTGCAGAGAACCTAATCAACAGGTTAAATGTTAATTACATAAATTTGCACTTCACATATGAAATCAGTGCCAACAGTATTTGCTTTTTAGTATATTCAAGACAATAAGATACAAACACGTCTCCACCGCAAACCTACAGCTGGCAATACGATATTACATTCTAGTAGTTTCCACCCCAAACACACCAGTAGCAGTATTCCTTATGGGGAGCTCTTAAGAATAGGTTGGATCTGTAGCACTGATGATGATCTATTCTTAGCACAACAAAGTTGTAAACAACATTTTTGTGCCAGAGGTTACTCTGAACGTAGTATAGATCAAACCATACAACGAACTAAGGCAAAACCACGTGAAGACCTACTATTCAAACCAAGCAAGAGCAAATTAAATACCCTGGGCGTTGAACTATGCTCTGCTCACGGAGCTTGCGAAGTTTAGGTAACTTCGCGATTCGCGTAGAGCGCGAAGTTGCAGATTGCTACGCACTCTACCGCGTAGCGTAGTTGTATTGCTTCCTCGCATGCTCAATATTCATTCTCGCGGGCGCGGTAACATCTTACCGTGATTCTGTGTTCGCCAACTCGCTTTTCTGTCCGTTCACGTGCGCCATGTGATTTGTAATATGGCCGCCCGATCCCGCGAGAGTGTGCGAACGCGAACACGTCATTCGGATGCGCGAGCTGACTTCCGGCGGCTGTCTTGGTAAGATCGCGATCCCGAACATGCAAAAACTACAATCTGGCGAAGAATATCTCTCGAGCATCATAAAACCTTCTCAAAAATGATCATTTTGCTCAAAAAAACTCCTCAGATTGTGATTTGGCTGTAGTCTTTTGTGCAAGGAATCCTTTTTTTTTTACTCTTTTTTTCAAGAGGAAGCAAGTGCCCCTGAGTCTCCAACTTCCTGTTCCTGTCCAGCAGGCTCCTCCCAGTGCTTTGTCCATGTGCTGTTCACTTTCATTTGGATTTGGAGCTGGAAGGATCACTTTTTGTGTCTGTCTGCTGCATTATATCATTGGATTGGATTTATTTGAGGACTTTTTGATTTGAGATTTAATTTTACAAGTAAGTTGGAGAATTGGTGTACATGTTTGTTTCATTGGGGCTTGTTTGTACCTACATTTTTCTGGGATTTTCATTGTTTTTAAAAATTATTGTTGTGGGTGGCCTGTACTTTCAATAGGGGCCTAGTTGTTTTCCTTTGCAATTTCAGCCAGTAGGGTACCCATGGGTCCATGTTTCTGTGGTGTCTGTTGAATTTAAATCATGTAGGGCATGGATGGCATAGGATTAAATGTAGCTGTGGTGTATTTCACTGTTTGTGTGTGTGTATGTGTTAAATACATTTGTTGTATGTGTGTGTGTGCTTGATGTGTAACTTCTTTCCAATCCTTTTGTAACCCTGTTGATTTTCATTTTTGTATTAAAGCTGTGTTGTTTAGCAGGCCTCCTTTGTCCGGTCATATATAGGTCTGCTTCAGTTCATTGTTTTCCATGGCCTGTTGTGACTGTGAGTGCCCATGTGGCTTGTGGCAATTTTGTGGTGGTACTTTAGTAGTGTGTGATTCTTTTTTCATAAAGGCCTGCATGTCTTTTCTTTGTCCCCCTTGGCTTATGCTTGTTGTTGTTGTGTCCTGGCCATGTGTGTGGCGGCCATTTTGTGAAGACAGGCAGTGTGCTTTTGGCATAGGCTTACATTTTCTGTCTTCCATTTCTTGTTGTTGTGGGTGGGTAGCGGCCATTTTGTGGAGCCATCCAAGCAGTGTGCTTGCTTTTGCCATTCTGTTCCAAGCTTGTGGCTTAGTCTGCCAGTAGGCCCAGAGGTAGTCATCATCAAATCATGGGTGAATAAAAACAGTTTGTGTTGTCTGTTGAATTTTAACACCATGAATGGCTTTGGATTAAATTGCAAAAGGTGGATTTTGTGGTGGAATTGCAGTTTTTGGGTGTGTGTTAAATAAATAGGGCTTTTCAGCAAGTAGGTAACCCTAGGAATTCAGCTCGCGTACTTTTGGCAACTCTGCACAGCGCGACAACGCGGACTTACAGCTCTTAATATGCATGTTCGCGCATGTGATAATGACTTTTTGTACAGTTCGCGATGCCGAACACGCAGAATTTGCAATCTGGCAAAAAAAATCTCGCGAGCAATATAAAACCTTCTCAAACGCTGATTTTGTGCATTTTGCTCAAAAAACTCCACAGGTTGTCATTTTGCTGTAGTTTTGGAGCACGGAGTCACTTTTATTTTTTCAAAAAATACATTCGAAGAGGAAGTAAGTTCCACAGAGACTTCAACTTCCTGTTCCTGTCCTTTGTATTCACTTTTTTGTTATTATTGTGGTGGGTGGCCTGAGCATGTGGGTGGCGGCCATTTTGTGAAGGCAGGCATTGTGCTTTTGCCATAGGCCTGCATTGTCTTTCTTGTATTGCTGACCTTTTCTTGTTTTTGTGAGTGGCCTGGCCAAGTGGTGGTGGCCATTTTGTGGGACCAGCCACTGTGCTTTTTCCATAGGCCTCCAAGCTTGTGGCCTAGTCTGCCAGTAGGCCCAGGGGTACTACTCATCAATCATCACGGGTGCATGGAAGTTAAACAACTATTTTTGTGTTGTGCGTTGAATTTCAACATCATGTATGGCTTTGGATTGAATTGCAAAATGTGGGCTTTACTTTTTTTCTGGGGTATACTATATTTCACTTTTTGGGTGTTGTAAATAAATGCCTTTTTATGTGTATATGTTCGTTGTTGTTGCTCCCTGATGCTGCATCCATCCCATGTGATAAACACATTTTTATTTAGGGCAAACAGGCTACACTACATCTATGTTTTTGTTCTTTGCTATTCTTATTTTTCCTGAGTGTACACAGTACAGTAGTACACCAGAAGCCCTGGCCTTGTTGTCAGTCTCATAAATGGCTACACTGTTGTGGTTCACTGACTTAATAACATTTAATAATTGTGACCACCCACCACACACTAAGAAGTTATATATTATATTAGTTTGATTGTACTATCTTTTGACTGATGTTCTTCTGGCTTCTTTGCTTTTAGGTGCACAAAAGACGGAGGAGGCGTGTCATCATCGGCCGTTGTGGTGCCAGACCGACGTCCTGCTGCTGTACACGACGTGACGTGTGAGTGACCTGACCAGCCATCTCTGCAACTTGTGCAACTGAGTGCTGTTGACATCTGAAGAAGATGCCCCCTAAGAAAGCAGGTAGCAGGTCCTACAGTACCAAGAAAGTTGCCATGAAGAAGAAGGAACAGAAGAAGAAGGAAGTGTCACTTAAGTCTGGTGTGCCGCCCAAAACCTTTTTTGGGACACCAAAAATTACGCCTGCAGCAGCGGTGTCCGGGGCTCAAGCTGGGGGCAGCACCTCCGCATCAATGGGCCCAACCCACCAACCCAGGCCAAAGCAGATGAGTGTGGAAGAGGTAGCCAGCCTAATGGTGGAATGCAGTGATGCTGAGCCTGAACTAAACTTATCGCTATCTCAAAGTAGTACACAGTCAACGCAGGAGGGAACACAGCAGATAAGTGGTCAACAACAACAGCCGCAACCACCGCCTGCAATAGTAGCAGTTGTTCCTCCCGAAGTAGAGGCAGTTCAGGAAATTGAGACTCATGCAGAGGAAGAAGAGGAAGCTACTCCTTCAGAATTCCATTGTCTTCCAAATCCCCAGCAAGGAAAAGGAGAGTTAGTACATCAAGTTCTTCGCCAAGCCCCCCTTCTGATGATCTAGATGCCACTTGGAAGCCACAAACTGAGTCTGAGAGGGAGACACGTCACATGAGCAGGCATGGGAAAAGGAAGGTTCCAGAAAGCCTTACACTTATGGAGGTTGATGTAGAAGAGCAGGATGATGATGATGATGATGATGATGAGCCAGTCATCACGAACATCACTCCCGGCCCAGAGGAGACGGAGACCAACATTTTTACCCTATCTAAAATGGCTGCGAGGGATGGAGCACGCATACCTCCAACACAGGTAACACCAACACGACCTCCAGCTTCCATATTTACATTAGCAAAGGGCTGGCAGCGTCCCACATCCAGCACAAGCACCACCTCAGCAGAAGTAGGTAGTGGTACTGCACAGAGTCAAATTCAATGCACACCCTCCAGTTCATCCGGCATTGGAAGTGACACCTCCAGCAGGAGACAAAAGTTAAGCTTCCCAGTGTGAGACTTCTTTACGGTTAGCGAAAAGGAGGAGAACATTGCTATATGCTCCATTTGTCATACCTCTGTTAGTCGTGGTAAGCTTGGTACAAACTATGGTACCGGAGGCCAAATGACCCATCTGAAAAAACACCACGCAATCCAGTGGGAGGAGCACCTTCGTCGCATAAAAACTGGAACCATTGCTGTTAGTGGGGATATACGAGTAGAAGGTCCACTCACGGTGGAACAGGAAGAAGAAGAAGAGGGAGACATTCTCTGTGGTAGTGGTACACAAAGTAGCCCTGTCCCCAGCACTGCAGTGGTAACGCCCACATCCTCAGCAACATTTCAGTGGCACAAGAGTAAGAGTCAGCCTGAGACACCAAGGAGAACTGCTTTTAAAAAAAGTGTGACATTGAGCACAGGAAGGAATACCACGCAACCTACCATTCTTAGCATGTTTACTAGGCCGGAGGGGCAGTACGAACGCAACCACCCAATAGCACGTTTTTACAATGCGAAGCTAGCTAAAATGTTAGCACTGGACCTTCTCCCTTTTTCTTTTGTTGAAGGGGTGGGTTTTCTGGAATTTGTGACAACCATCTGCCCAAAATGGAAGGTTCCCAGCCGCTACTATTTCGCCAGAGTTGCTGTTCCAGCACTACATCACAACGTGCTGGAATTGCTTGGAAAAGCCTTAAAACAGAGTGCTGTTCAGAGTATCCACATGACAACAGACATGTGGACCAGTTGCCAAGCCACTGATTACATGTGCATCACTGCACACTGGGTCACTTTTTCTGGTGTTAAAGATAAGATATCTGGAGGTGTTGTTGACACTGCTGAGATTTTTAAAGACACTCGCAAACATGCAACTGTAGCCATGTTTGCTATGGAGAAATCTCATACTGCTACAAACATTTAGGATGATTTTAACAGCAAGGTGTTTGAGTGGCTGCGACCAAGAGGGCTTAACATTGGTTTTGTTGCCACGGACAATGGCAGTAATGTAGTTAGGGCCATGAAAGATGGTGGCTATTTCAGGGTCCCGTGTTTGGCACACTGCATTAACATTGTTGTTCAAGACTTTCTGAAAAATGAAAGCAAAGTCAGCAACTTACTCACCACCTGCAGAAGAATATGCACACGTTTCAACTATTCTTTTTAAGCCCGGAAGCAGCTGAGGGTCATTCAACGTGAGCATAAAATGCCAGTCAAAGCACTCATCCAGGAGGTGCCAACACGTTGGAACTCAACATATTACATGCTTGAGCATCTGTTTGAGCAGTACATACCACTCAATGCTTATGTCATGAAAAGGTCAGGAGATCCTACTGTGATAGGCATGACCATTGGGATGGCCCAATGGGACCTCGTTAAATGCCTGACAGAGATGCTACTTCCTTTTGAGGTCTTCACACGTGAAGTCAGCAGGGAGGACTGTACTATCGGCCAAGCTATCCCATTGTTGTACATGCTAGAGCAAGAGCTGAAGTAGGTGTCAGAAATGTACGCAGGTGTGGATGACAAAGTAGACGCATAATATTTGGCGGACACCTTAGCCGTTTGCTTATCTGACAATACAAGGATTCAAAATAACATTGTGTCACATCGACATTACATTACTGCCTCAATTTTGGATCCACGTTACAAATTATTGCTGAGCAGTAATGAAGTAATTCCTTTTTCAGAAGTGGATGTTGCCAGGTACAAAACTTGGATAGCTGAGGAAGCCACTGACTTTGTAAACAAACAGATCTTAATTAGAGGCCTGCCACCCCAGGCCAGAAAATGTACTACAGGACACCCAGAGTCAAGTTCTACTTCAGAGCCCGAGAGCAGTGCGTTTGCCTCCCAGCAGTCACCAACACTACCAGCAATAACATCAACAACAGCGCCAACAGGATCATCAGCCACATTTTAAAAAACGGCAGGTGATTGGTTTCTACGGAAAGGGTTTTGTACGTCCATTACTAATGCAAAGGCAAAATAGGCCGAGCTAATCGGAGCACCCCTGAACATTGAGCGGATGGTTCAGGCCTATCTGGATGACACAACAGAGGTCTTCATGGAGCAAACCCCATTGGTGTATTGGTATGGGAAAAGAAGCCAATGGCCAGTGCTCAGCAGGCTGGTGATAAAGTATGTGGCTTGCCCTGTTGCAAGTGTCTCTTCAGAGCGTGTTTTCAGTGCTGCTGGTGCCATTGTTACTGTGAAAAGGACCAGTCTCTCGCCCAAAAGCGTGGAGAGGTTAACCATGATCAAAATGAATCAGCACTTCATACCACCGGAGTACAAAATACGTGAATCACAGCAGGAAGAGGAGAGCGACTTTGATGACATAAGTAGTGGGTTACATGACGTGCTTCTGTCCGAACCACCAGAGTTTGAGGACGAGCTCCTCTTCCCTGACAACTAGGCTTTCAAATTCTTCTTCCTTCCTTTATTTGTGTATGCATCTGTTTTTCTGGTTCAAATCTAATCACAACAAATCCATCAACATCGTCTCCTCTTTTTATTTCCCTATTGGAGTTGCACGTCTGTGCATAACTGTCCACTCCACTCCTCAGAGTCCTGCTCCATCTTCCTTACTCTCCCTAAATACATTTCAAGCAAGCCAGACATTGGATGGCGATGGAGAATAGTACAATACATGTTGCCTCCAACAGTCCCTTCATAAGAAGTGAAACGTGACTACAGCTATCTTCCGTTTTGTTTCCAAGCCGAAACTCATCACTGTCAGAAGGCTAGGCATCTGATCTGACAGCCAAAGAGAAGAGCAAGACAGGTAATGATTATTATGAATGATGGCATGCATTGCATTGGATGCTTGCTGACTACGAGTGAATGTGCATGAAGTCTAACTATACTAGTTTATCTACAAAGTAAAAGTGACTCAGGTGACAGTCAATGTTTCCTTGTTGTTTAATAACCACATTGTACTCCTACTACTGCAGGTGCCAACCAATATCCGTTGCAATTTTGTAATATGGAATATATTATAAACTTAATCAGTCACTACAGACTGAGTTGGTGTTGGAGAACATGTACCACACTGTCATGATGCAGACCATACTATCTTTGCACACAGTCAGTCAGATGGATCAGAGATAATTGATGGAATAACTGCGTTTCATGGACTGCCTTAAAAGGTAAACAGTTTCAATAAGAACCACAGCAGACCTAGGCTACATGTCCGTGTAGTGGTGTGGACTGGAGTAGAGTGTAGTGGTATGAGGGACAGTGGCGCATTGATTTAGTCACTTCATTTGGAAAATGCTAGGTTGCTGCAGTGCATATGCCTTTTGTCTGGCTCTGTCAAAATTGAAGGTAAATGGGGGTAGGGTGCCTGGCCTGTGCCATGGTTGGCCTGTTCTGTGCTGGCTCCTGTCCCGTTGTTGTTGAGGCTTAATGCTGTAGAATAGACACTATGCATCCAAGCCGCCTCAGTCTGAAAGTGTTCTCTCAAGAGTCTTGTCTTCTCTTCTTGCACTCCACTGTAATTGAGTTTATTTTTTTTAATTCAGTTATTTTTCAATACCCCTTTTGTTTTTCCATCTACACTTACAGGCCGGCCTTTACCCTGTGCTATAGTGGGAGAAACAACTAACACTTACCTTACCAATCCGCATCAGGCAGGCAGTGGTACCCAAGATTGATGTGCGGAGTGTCCATGGAAGGGAGGACCAAGATGAATGACGAGAATGATGCAACTCCACATTTGGAAAAGGATAATACAGTAACTTTAGTATCATTCATCATTCGTCTTTAAATTTATTTGATTCCTTTTTTCTCTTCAATCATTACGACTGCGTGTTGTGGTTTGTTTGGTAATTGATCCCTACCACTATTTTTTAATTTCCTTTGCTAGCTTGAAAAATAAAAATAAGCCCGGTACAGCATGTAATTTGGTTCGCTCTGAGGGCAGACAGGCAAGGCAAATTTCATATTAATAATTTCTGCCCTGTACAGTCTAATTGTGTAGTAGTAGTTAGTAAGTACAACTCATTAACCATCAAGTTCTCTTCATCATCATACATGCATTTCCTTTTTCTCACTTTATAGATTTCTTTGATAATGGATCATGGTCGTCTTCCAAGATTGTGTTTTACTTTTGTTGTGTCCATGCATACTGTCTGTTTTTCTTTGTCAAACCTTTCCCCAAACCCCCCTTCCCATCCATTCATCAATCCCTAACCCTCTTCCCCTGGGCTGTGTGATTTATATTGAGGTGTGATGTGACTACATTAAATGTACACCAACAATTGATCACACGCTTGCTGGGGCAGATGTGGTGAAAGCAACACTAATTGAATTTCAACTAAGGCAGGGCAAGGATCTTCTTCTGCTTTGCCCACCCATTCTGTACTTTACTTTGTTCTACTACTCCTCCCACAGTCTCTCTCAGTCAAGTGACTTTCTCTTTCTTTTTTCAAATGCTATTGCCAGTGTCTACTACTACCACCACCACAATAATGGCATCTTCTCCATTCATCTGGGAAACCAACCATGCAGCCATCACTGTGCCGAACTTCATCATCATCAATCACAGGTAAGATACGTCTGGTGGGAGGTATAATGGACTAGGAGGAGAGACTGACAGTACTAGTATGACAAATAAAATAACTCAGTGAGGGGTACCGCATCTATCTGTTTGTGTGTTACAAAATCGGTAGATCTTTTAAATCAAACACTGGCTGCGGCCATGCAGCAGCAAGGAAACAAAGTAACAAACCATGTGACGTAAATTGAATTCGTAAAACAGTAACCCACCACAAAACATTAACATCGTATGTTTAAGTAAATAATATATAATTCAATATACCCTAACAAAAATAAACTATCCCACTCTGACCTGACCCACCCCCCTCCCTAATTCCAAACAATGTCCAAAAGCCAAAGTCCAAAATGTCCATAAAAAAGTTAAACCCCAACGCCCAAAACCCACCCACCAACAAAAGGAATTAAAAAAGGGGCAAATTGACAAGGTCCTAAAGTCGGCGGGCTTTCAGGTGTTTGTCCACAAGGATTTTGACACGCTCCTCTAGGTGCTCCTCCAAGCGGGCCATCCGGCGGAGCATCTGGCGGTTGAATGCCCTGCAGTTACATACAGGGTGGGGGGCAGCAGTGCTAGATATAGAGGCACGGCGGCGGCCAGCTACCGGACCATGGCGCCGTAAAACTGGAGGCAGGGCCTGACTGGGGCCGGGGCATTGGAGGAGGCTGCAGCTGCAGCCGCCTCCTCCTCCTCTTCCGCCTGAGCCACCAGCCGCCGATATTCCTCGCAAATGGCCTCCAGTTTACGGCACTGGGCCCTGGCTGCCAACTCCTTCCTCGTAGGTTTTGGTTGGGAAGGAGTATCTATATCAAGAAAGAAAAAGAACATGTTGTAACCAATACTCTTAGCAAAACAGAAACACAAAATTCATTCAACACATAGTGGCACAGTATCACTAGCAAGCACAGTACATAACATTTGTGATTTTGTGGTAAGTATCTATACTCCTACTTCCTCGGACTCTAACATTTGTGGGAGTTTCCGACATTATACTAGCACTATGTACTCCAGTACACACCAGTCGTCTTGTTCTACTTCTTATCTCTAGTTTAGCGAAATTACATAACCTTGTTGTAGCCGGCATGCCAGCTCAGTCAGCTAAGCTTGCACCCAAGAGAAACAGATATGAGTCACAACATTATGCAGACTCATGTTAGTTTTATTTACTACTACTGTCTGCAGGTGGGGAAGCTCATATTTTTGTATTACGGGTGGCACTTGGCATACTCTGTCTGTTAAATGAGGGCAATTGCTCAATTTCACTTTCACCCTGCCCTGGGTACTACAAAGAGGCTGATTATTTATCGGATCCAATGATCATTGCTTATATTATAGATGGTAATACGACATCAGGTCAGTAGCGGTCGGTAGTGGGAGTGCTGCCGGGCGGTGACGTGGGAAGGTGCAGGGTGGGGGTAGTAAACTATGGATTACGGTCAATCACAGGTAATTAAACAATACATATAAATAAATAAAACTAATTTTGTTGCACGCACTGCATCGCATTTGGCGGTGCAGTGCGCACAATGAAAATCATTTTATTTATTTATTTTTATGTTTACTTACCTGTTTGGCCGTTATACTGGTCCCACCCACCCTGCCCCTCCCATGTCACCGCCCGCCAGCACTCCCACCACCGACCGCTACTGCATAGGGTACTTTGCTTTCATTGATTGTGTAACCAACTGATAGGCCACCCTTTGCAGGCTGGCTGACACAATCGAAAATACATTAACATAGGTAGGGAGTGGTCCTCGGAGTCGGAGGAAGGCGCTTCGGCTTGATTATATATATATATATATATATATATATATATATATATATATATATATATATATATATATATATATATGTACATATATATAAGATGTGCTTGCAAACTACTGCGAGTCAACTGTATTCTGAAAATACTACTTATATTCCCCTCCGCTTTGCTACTCTGGCGCAGTTTCTTTTACATTTTCTTCAAAGTAAGACTCTCCAGTGACAGTCTCCACCTATGCTGTCTATTGATGATAGTACATCCAGGCATACATCCAAGTAAATGTCTATCCTTCTTTTTTATATATCTCTTAACAAACCTTAGTTGGTTTCACCAACAACCACCCATGCGTCCGCTCCTTCCTTGCTTGCCTTGGCTTTGAGTTTGAACCAAACACCGTTGATTCTTTCTATCTAGTACTGTCCACCCATACTGTGTCGCCCACCCAGGCAGGCATCCTTTCTCCTTCCACCCATCCTTCAACAACCCATGCATCTGATCTGATTACTATCAGCCACCTACGCATGTTTCCAACATATCCTTCTCTGCCAGTCAGTCATATTATCTCGCCCGTCCTTCCACCCTTCTTTCCCTGTTTGTTCAACACATCCATCAAAGTCATCTGATCTGAGTTTGTCTTCTCCATAAAACCTTCACAGCTGAGTTGGAGTCAGATAGAAGAGGCTATTGGTTACTCAACTCACGCTGCTAATGCTAAGTAAAGGGTGTCTTCTTCAACCGTTGTATAATTTTCACTACAACTTAATAAGTCGCACAGTACAGTGAATGAAGTTTATGAACACACTTCAATCTAGTAGTAATGTCAAGAAGTAATGAATATAAATTACCACCACCCGCCACTGCTGCTGGCTCCTCCCCTGTAGCTCCTGCAGGTGCCGCCTATTCTCCCGCCCCTTCCGGAAGGGCCGCATCGCCGCCGCTGGCCCCACCGGCACTGGAGGTTGGTAGTATGCCTAGAAAAAACATTACACATTTTTAGATGCCTGGAAACCTCCCCCTATTATATTAGTGTTCATTTGGAAGATTGAAAAAAAAGTTAATACAACATACATCAGCACTAAAGTAGTACAGTAGGCCTGGGCTAAAATTTCGTTCCGTTCGCGGAAATTGCGATAATTTGACATTTTCGCGTTCCGCGGAAAGCGCGAAAATGTAAAAATTTCCGCATTCCGCAGCTTGGCGATAATTTGTTTCTTGCTCGCGCTGTAAAATAATACATTCTCGCGCGCGCGCGATCACCTTACCTAAATCCCTGCGTTCGCCGACAAGTTTTCTTGATCCGGTCGCATTCTCCATGAGATGTTGTATTGTTTTTAGCCATTTGCGCTGTCTCGCGACAGTTCGCGCCCGCAGTGACTTCATGCGTCGCGCGATCACGTCTTTCTTCTCGCGATCATGCACTGCGAGACAACTGAAAACAAGATGGCCGCGCCCGCGAGCAACCACATGGGTAAGTTGGTGAGCCGCAACCATGCAGAAAATCTCGCGAACATGCAGGAAAAAAACTTCCGCATCTTCGCGATATTTCCGCGTGTTTGCGATCATTTTTAACATTTTCGCGATAATTTGCAAAAGTGGTTTTCGCAAATTACGCCCACCCCTATAGTAAAGTCAGTAGACAGGCACTAGTAGTGTTATATGGTTCCTAGGGTCATCTAGTCCTACTCTACTCTTTTGAAAGTTAGCCTGAGCCATGTGTAACCCTTTTAGATTCGTTAAGCACAAACGTAAGTAGGAAGGGTTTCCAAACTTACAGGGGGGCTGAGAGGAACTACAGGGAGGAGTACACCCTCCCGGGTTTTTACACTATTTTACCAAAAGTACTCCCCACTATCAACTCGCAATTAAGTTGCGAGTTGTATTCGAACAGTCCTAGAGCTCCCAGGTGTTGAGGTCACTAAGTGAAGTCAGAAAAGACCACCACTAATAAGTGGGGAAGGAGGCAACTCCTTTTGTTTTATATTCCCTCACACACCCTAGTGGTGTCATGCTTCATCATTGGGACACCTCGACGCCTACAAGTCGAGGTGGGCTCGACCATATTCCAGGGAGCTCTTAAGAAGATGTTTTTGGCCAGGGGGATAAAGATTAAAAGCCCGGCAGCAGATCCCAGTATCCCTTTTATTCTTGGACCTGCTGGGGGTGATAATAAAATAAAGTTTATGGGTCAATGGGGATATTGTGGTCCTAAGACCCTATAGCCAACATGTTTCAGTCCTATCAAGCCCCATAAAGGGTGCTGCACTTTCTTCAGGGCGAAATTGAATGCCCCCTGGTATGGGTAGAACAGGGGATTTCCCTACGCTACTGGTGATAAGGGCAACTAACGCTCCTTATTAGTTTACGTAGACTAATTAGTCTTACATGTCACTCCATCTATGTAGAGAAACAAAGAGAAATAAAAGAGAGAAGAGACCACACATTCTTATATATGGAGATCCAGGAATGTTCATATCTACAGGCGTACGTCTCAACTTATTAATGGTGAAACAAACACCACCAGACATATAGAGGTGGCGGGTGAAAAAACACACTTAGTTTCTCACACGCTCCTATCTGTGTACTGCCCGGCTTGGTGGTGGCATTGCGCCGCATCCTATCACCTTTTGCTCTTAGGTGTGTGTCTATACATATTAATCTTACACCCGTGTAATTCCCTCGTGGTCAAAACACTATTACTATAAAAATAATCGCCGTGTTTTTATTTTTTTTTTAAATAACATGATCGCGTAACTGCATGCTCACCTTAAACGCTCATGCATACGTCTAATCATTTCATACATTCATTCTTACCCCGTTCTGGGAGGGGTATCGACTCCAAGTGGAAAACCAACTTTTGTGGGGTAGCCCTGTAGTCAGACACTTCATGTTCGTAAGCGTTTTGTCATCACACCCACGAGATTCGAGTATCCCGAATTGTTGTTCCATAGTAATGGAAGAGGGCCCCAACAAGGTAAAAAGCACACATAATGAGAGACAAACACACGAAGACATAAACACAGAACAATGTCCGTGAGAGTTATGCTTAATGCTGGATCCCAAGAGGGACCAGCTTCTTCCTCATACCTTATGTCCGTAGTAAAGTTCCAGCATTACTCACGCCATCAAGGGTCCTGCCCCTCGTATCATCCTATTCGGAGGTGGTTCCACTGCTTGGGGTACTGCTTCATCTCCTTGTTACGTTCTAAGTAGACCGTTTCTAATTGGATGTCAGCCCGCCTACTTCCGCATCCCATATCCGGCATGAACGAAAGCCGGTATGAATCATGGGAAATGTAGTGTAAACCTGACGACGCGTCTCTCTCCGCTTTTAAGGTTTTTTTTCAACTGAGCTTTATTATCACGATGTCAAAATCAGCCACACATCTGATCCAATTAGTTGTTATGGACTATGATTATTAGCGATCTGTTTGTACTAGTCAGTGTAATACCGGTAAAGACAGGGAGGGTTTGTTCTAATCAGGCGTGTCGGTGTAGTAATGCCGTATATTGCAAAAGCCTGCCAGTATTGTCCTAAACCGGCTGTGTCATATGGTTACTCATCTATGTGAGTAATATATACACATTATTGATCACCAAACATATTTTGGGGGGAAGTATTACGACGTTATCTAGGTTATACCTTTATATAGGACAAAACAGCGAGTGGGCTGGTATTTGATCACTTGCCGGACTGAGTGTCAAGTGTGTGTATTCTCTTATTTAGACTTTGTCATTGGTTTTTTTTAAAAAATGGTAGCTATATTAAGATATTAAATGAGGTTTATATCCTTCGGAAAAGTTCTCACCTCTTTTGAACTTGATAATCTTAGTTGTTTATAGGTCAGGCACGACCACATACCTGTGACAATAATTACGGGGTCGGGATTCTCAGAAATATTCCAGTCTTTTAATCCTCACGAGAATTACCTCTTATTGAGTTGATTCCATTGTATTGAATCGTTTAGTCCCACAATGTGGGTTTTGAGTCTATATACCCATCGTTGTTCGCGTTCTATTAGGATTCTGGACATATCGCCCTCCCCACTAACTTTCTCAATGATTGTCCACCACAAGTCTGTATCTGTGTGTTTGTACTCAATGTAGTGTGCTGTCAATTTCGTGGATGAAATAGCCCTTCTAATCGTGCTTCTATGCTCACATATGCGCACTTTGACTTTCCTCCCTGTCATTCCTACGTACATAAGTTGGCAGGGGCATTTGATGAGGTAAATGACCTTCTCTGTGTTGCAGTTTGTATGTGATCGCTGTTCCCACGCGTATCGCATACCAAGGTCTATTTCTTTAGTCTGTTCTGTGAATGGACACACCACGCAAGACCCGCATGGGTAATGGCCGGTGACCATTGGTAAATTCCATAGTGTTACTTGATTTGTAGATTGTGTTTTTGGTTTTCAGAAATCAGTGTGAATGAGGGAATCCCTCAGACTTCTGTTCCATTTGAAAGAGAACATTGGTTTCTCAAATTTGAGTTGGTTAGAAGTAAGGACTGTCCACTTTTTATTAATGAATTTCTTAATCGCATTTGATGATGCATTAAAAGTGGTAACACATATGAGAGCGTCCGGTTCTTCTTTTTGATGTGTTTCTAGTAGGTCCTCTCTGGGTGTGTTACGAGATCGTTTCTTGGCTCTTTCAATAATCTTTTAACCTTAAAAGCGGAGAGAGACGCGTCATCAGGTTTACACTACATTTCCCATGATTCATACCGTCTTTCGTTCATGCTGGATATGGGATGCGGAAGTAGGCGGGCTAACATCCAATTAGAAACGGTCTACTTATAACGTAACAAGGAGATGAAGCAGTACCCCAAGCAGTGGAACCACCTCCTAATAGGATGATACGAGGGGCAGGACCCTTGATGGCGTGAGTAATGCTGGAACTTTACTACGGACATAAGGTATGAGGAAGAAGCTGGTCCCTCTTGGGATCCAGCATTAAGCATAACTCTCACGGACATTGTTCTGTGTTTATGTCTTCGTGTGTTTGTCTCTCATTATGTGTGCTTTTTACCTTGTTGGGGCCCTCTTCCATTACTATGGAACAACAATTCGGGATACTCGAATCTCGTGGGTGTGATGACAAAACGCTTACGAACATGAAGTGTCTGACTACAGGGCTACCCCACAAAAGTTGGTTTTCCACTTGGAGTCGATACCCCTCCCAGAACGGGGTAAGAATGAATGTATGAAATGATTAGACGTATGCATGAGCGTGAAAGGTGAGCATGCAGTTACGCGATCATGTTATTTAAAAAAAAAAAAAAACACGGCGATTATTTTTATAGTAATAGTGTTTTGACCACGAGGGAATTACACGGGTGTAAGATCAATATGTATAGACACACACCTAAGAGCAAAAGGTGATAGGATGCGGCGCAATGCCGCCACCAAGCCGGGCAGCACACAGATAGGAGCGTGTGAGAAACTAAGTGTGTTTTTTCACCCGCCACCTCTATATGTCTGGTGGTGTTTGTTTCACCATTAATAAGTTGAGACGTACGCCTGTAGATATGAACATTCCTGGATCTCCATATATAAGAATGTGTGGTCTCTTCTCTCTTTTTTTTCTCTTTGTTTCTCTACATAGATGGAGTGACATGTAAGACTAATTAGTCTACGTAAACTAATAAGGAGCGTTAGTTGCCCTTATCACCAGTAGCGTAGGGAAATCCCCTTTTCTACCCATACCAGGGGGCATTCTATTCCGCCCTGAAGAAAGTCCAGCACCCTTTATGGGGCTTAATAGGACTGAAACATGTTGGCTATAGGGTCTTAGGACCATAATATCCCCATTGACCCATAAACTTTATTTTAGTATCACCCCCAGCAGGTCCAAGAATAAAAGGGATACTGGGATCTGCTGCCAGGCTTTTAATCTTTATCCCCCTGGCCAAAAACATATTCTTAAGAGCTCCCTGGAATATGGTCGAGCCCACCTCGACTTGTAGGCGTCGAGGTGTCCCAATGATGAAGCATGACACCACTAGGGTGTGTGACGGAATATAAAACAAAAGGAGTTGCCTCCTTCCCCACTTATTAGTGGTGGTCTTTTCTGACTTCACTTAGGGACCTCAACACCTGGGAGCTCTAGGACTGTTCAAATACAACTCGCAACTTAATTGCGAGTTGATAGTGGGGAGTACTTTTGGTAAAATACCCTTTTAGATTCATCATGTCTACTACTCTTTTTGCGTATATTTAATTATACCTCGCAGCTTATTGACATGTGCAGTAGACACCTTTGAGGCCACATGACGGTTGCGTAGAAGTGAAGAGGTCAAAAAACAAGCCACTTTGTTATGGAGTTTGGTTAGCCCGTATTGCTTTGCCATCACATGTACATGTTACACTTTTAGCCATGACTGCAAAATGCTTGCATTATTGCAGTATACTATCTAACGCGCAGCATTTTTCTCATATAATAGGCGGAAGATTCCCTTCTACAAACCAGAGATTTGCAGAGCTTATTATGATGCATGATGTAACCAGTATTTCTACATTCTATGGTGAGGGGTCTTCCAGAATTCACACAGATCTTTTGTCTTATTCTTGTTGTCCTGCACTTGTAAATGTTTACTGTTTTAATCTTATGCTTTTTGCTGTTGACGATGGCTGTAGTAAAATTTCATATAACGACGTAGAGAGCTTGTTACTTATTTCAAATAAACCTTTTGAACTTACACATAGACTCTGTGGTATTTGGTGTGGTGGGGTGGACTTACACAAGTGAGAGAGCAAAAGGGTGTTATTATGTTCTGGGTTGTCTCAGTCATCATCATTGTGTATCTTCTTCGTGTGGGGGGGTCGGGAAAGGGACCTTATTTGAGACACTATAGCTAGTCGGTCAGGGGATCGTGGGTTCTTCTGACTGCGGTGTAATGAGTAAGGTTCAACCTCCCATCACCAACATCCTATTTTGTTGTGCATAGTTCTGTATGTGTCTCTGCAGAATCACTACAGCAGTAGTAGTATGTACTATCCGATCCAAAATACTAGTCAAATATCTGGTTGGGCATTTAGTTTGTGGGAATTGTCAAAGCCTCAACATTAAGAAGACTAGAAGAGGACAACCCAAAGGACAGGACACAGTGGCTAGAGCTATTGGTCAATATGAGTTTTATTATTCCAAAGAAAACCTTCAATAAAGAGTGGCCAACTGTGCAAGCTTAGCTACAGACAGAATAATAGTAGTAGTAGTAGTACAGAGAGTCATAGCAGGGGCAGTTAGAAGGAATTTAGTTAGAGGCAGGGATAACCAGAATTTGGAAACAGATAGTCAACGTCAAAGAAGCTTTTGTAAAAAATAGAATTAGAAAGTGGAACCATAATTTATAGTTCGGGAAAAAAAGATGCAGTAAAAGTTAGGGAAATATAATTGTTAATATTAACCACTGGAGGACTTACTGGGGCCAGCAGCAGGAGCCTCGGTAGATGAGCGGTCCTCTCCTGTTTGATGTTGTCCCGCCGACTCGGACCCTGTCTTCTTGCCCCTGGGTGGTGCTGATGTTCATGTAAGAAATCATAAGGAAAGAGACAAACATTAAGGAGTGCTGTGAAACAAATAAATAATTTGGAAAAATAAGTCAAAAAACATTTTAGGAAACAACAATTGCAATAAAATTGACCTATCTAATTAGATGGATCAACTACTGGGCTGCTTGCTGGATTCACGGATCATCTACTTATTTATGAACACTCCAGTGTTCCATAATCATTCTGATTAAAAATACTAACGAAGCCTAGTAAGTACCACCTGACCTAGACCACCTATTCCAGACGGGCCAATTGTTCACTAAGTCTGCATTTCCATTTTTTTTAGCCATCAAATGCATAGATGAGATGGAGGACACATGCATAAATTTGTGCATACACCAAATTGTGGGTTGGTTGCATCTGATCTCAATTATTAACTAATACTAACTAAACCTAGTATCCAATATCCATCCACCACTATTTCACAGGAGGACAATGGAAGGACTAGAGTCTCTCTAGCAATAGCATTACCTAACTTCAGTTCTCTAAAATAAACTCTTACATTAATCATCCCAAGCTAGCGCAAAGTTGCAAACAAGTAAGAGTAGCACCGAGCACCTGGGTCCAACAATCACAGAAGATTTTGAAATGTAATTTACCAGCAACGCGTTAGCACGCAGCAGTAATCTTGTTATTCGTCAAAAATTTAATTTATACACAATAAGTTACTCACCAAGCCCAACGACCTCGACACCTAGCAGGTCCAACAGGTCCTGCTCCCGGTCCAGGATGTCAGACCACCGGTGGGCCAGCTGATTATGGGTGCTCCGGACCCCTGAGCACCGGAACACTGCCCGGCACACCTTCGCCCACCGACGGTGACGCTCCTGGGTAGCATACCCGGAGCCGGGCCTGCCGCCTGCTGCTAAGATCAAGGGGAGGTGGCGCTGGATGACAAAAACAAGGGCGGCCACCTCCGCCTAACCAAAAAGTTGCCGGGCCTGCACCCCTGCAGGACGCATTCTGCCGCAAGGCAGGCGGCTCTTGGGCGCAGGCCCCTTGCCCTTTGCGCTAGAGCTAGACCATGTGCCATTGGCCATAGTTCTGGGGTGGGTGGGAGGCGGAAAAGAAAAGTTGGAAGGGAAAAAATAGTTAGGGGGAAGAAGTAAGAAAGAAGCAATAAAAGAAAAAAAAACACAGTAAAAGTAGAAATAAAATGCAAAATATAAACTTAGGGAAAGAGAGAGATAGATGATAACTAAAAAAAGTTAAAAAAAAATGTTTTAAATACTAAGGATTACAAAGATTGAGGGAGGATAGAAAGGTAGGCCCAAAACCATAGAATAGAGTGAAAAACAAGATGGTCGCGCCCATTCGCGACCGCGTGGGTAAGTCTGCGCGATATTTCACACGAACATGCAATAATCGCCGTGAACAAGTAAAATGCGCTCCCGAACATGACATGCGCATCGCGAACACGCTATACGCGACCCGGAACAGGAAATAAGGCATCGCAAGAACATCTTTGCGTAGCTTTGCGTAGCGCGACTACGCGAACTACGCCCAGGGTTAAAATTAAAGCGAAACACAAAAATTGAGGAAACTACAAACAGTCCAAGGCTAAATCTAACCTACAGTAAACAAAGGGATAACATTTGACAGATCATCAAAAAGAACTGGCACATGATCATTCGTGACCCCTTAATAGGGGAAACAATGTCTTTAACACCTACAGTCAATTTCAGAAAAGCACCTAGTACAAGTGACTATTTAGTAAGGAGCAGCCCTGAACTGTCTAAAAATACTAGTTGGCTTAGCAAACGCAGAGGCTTTGTCAGATGTACTACCTGTAAGGCCTGTAAATATGGGGAGAAGAAAACATCCTACAATACAGGCTTTAGTGAGAAACCAACTACAATAAACAAGTTTCTAACATGCAAATCTGAGTTTGCAGTATACGTATTAGAGTGTATCTGTGGATTAAAATACGTGGGAAGTACCAGCCTCCCAGTGCACAACAGAGTATTACAACATCTAAGGGCCATCACAAATAATAATAGTTCATATCCGGTGACCCGTCATTTCAATGAGACTCATAACAAAAATCTGTCAGAGTTGAAATATTACATAATAGATAGCGTTCCCCCTCTTCGCAGAGGTGGGAACAGAGATGCAACACTCAGACGATTAGAAACAAATTGATATTGGAATTAGACAGTAAACACCCACATGGGTTAAACACCACAGAAGACCTGCATACATGGCTGTAATCATAGGTAGTGACCATACAAATATGAAAACAATACATTCATAATTTGTTTTAAAACATCCTCCGTCCCACAAAGGTTTCCTGATCATTAGAGTTCATAGTCTCATGACACTTTGATATCATTTTTAAACACACAGTGACATTTTAGTACATGTTTTAATTATTGTGCGGATCAGCACATAACACTTTGGCACTTTATTGCACTAATTTGCACTTTATAATTGTACTGTATAGAGGGTTGAAAAAATAATATATGTTTATAACAGTAAGTATCTGAGTTGCTAGCATAGACAAGTATGATACAATGTTTTAAGATGCAGACCATATCGGGGACAAAAAGTCATATTTATAAATAATGATATTATTATGTGTGCAATTAGGAATTATTTTTAATTGGTATTTATACAATTATTTATTTGCGTATTTGCACACTATATGACTCCGCTAATATCAACCATGTATAAATGAGATACATTAATGTCATGATTGCCAAACGACAAAGCATTATTGATAAGGTTGATAACTAGAAGTGTGATAGAATTGAGTAACATTGTTATCTATGTATGCCTTTACATTGTAAATATGACGTATTTTACAATATATTGCTATACTTAATATTTGATTACAAAATGTAAACTATTATTCATGTTTGCGACGCAGTACTAAGATATGCTCCAGCATTTTGTTGAAAGTATGTTTTTCATGTTCATTGCACTTATGAAGCACGTTGTCACTTTAAAAACAGGAGACACCACTCAGCACGTCATGTGATCAATGGCTCGTTGAAGCCCGAAATGCGTCATGGCGGCCAATGCACAAATAAAATAACAAGGCACAGAGGAAGTGGTGTCAGTTTTTCTTTGGTGAATCAAGTAAAGGAGTATTCATTAATATATATATATATATATATATATATATATATATATATATATATATATATATATATATTCACTGAAAAAACCATAGGTTTCACACATGTTATAGTTAGCGGAAATTTTACTGATAAAAAACCAGTGAAATTGCCCCGTTATAGTTAGTTCTGGCAACTATAACTCACGCGACCGCAATCTTCTGCTGATGACATATGTGTCTTTATGAAAAAAAAATATTTGTAATATATGTATAGCTAAAAATGTATGGAAGAAGACATGGGCAAATAAGTGTCTAAATACAGTATTAGCATCAGCAGAGGATTGCGGTCGCGTGAGTTATAGTTGCCAGCACTAACTATAACGGGGCAATTTCACTGGTTTTATATCAGTAAAATTTCCGCTAACTATAACATGTGTGAAACCTATGGTTTTTTCAGTGAATTTATATATATATATATATATATATATATATATATATATATATTCACTGAAAAAACCATAGGTTTCACACATGTTATAGTTAGCGGAAATTTTACTGATAAAAAACCAGTGAAATTCCCCCGTTATAGTTAGCGCAGGCAACTATAACTCACGCGACTGCAATCCTCTGCTGATGCTAATACTGTATTTAGACACTTATTTGCCCATGTCTTCTTCCATACATTTTTAGCTATACATATATTACAAATATATTTTTTTCATAAAGACACATATGTCATCAGCAGAAGATTGCAGTCGCGTGAGTTATAGTTGCCTGCGCTAACTATAACGGGGGAATTTCACTGGTTTTTTATCAGTAAAATTTCCGCTAACTATAACATGTGTGAAACCTATGGTTTTTTCAGTGAATTTGCAAGGTTTTTTAAATGCTAATTCCTAACTATAACGTGTGTGAAACCTATGGTTTTTTCAGTGAATTAGTACGGTTTTTTAAATGCTAAGTTTTTTTCCCTTATAATAAGCCCTGTACATTTGGTGGCCTTCGGCCACCAAAAGCACAGGGGGTGGGGTAAGTGTGGATAGTGTTTTTTGCCCTTAACATAAGCCCTGTGCTTTTGGTGGCCTTCGGCCACCAAAAGCACAGGGGGTGGGGTAAGTGTGGATAGTGTTTTTTTTATTTTTATTTTTTTACCGTACGCTTACGGTAAGCGTACGGTAAGCGTACCCCGCGAAATTGCCGAAAAAAAAATAAAACCGTTTTGCACTTGGGGGATGTTTGGGGACTCCCTCAACATGACTATGTGGGAGGGAGTTGTCAAAACAGCCCCTTTACATGTTTTTGGGCTTGATATTTTAAAAATCACTCTCAGTGCGAGAGACAAAATGGCGGCCGCCGCTTCCTGGTTTCGGCCGATTCGAATGTTTACTAAGATCTAAGAGCCAATCAGAATCGCGCTCGCGCACGCCACCGTACGCTTACCGTAAGCGTACGGTAAGCGTACCGTAAGCTGGCTCAGATATATATATTGATTTAAAGGCTATTTTCTCAGAATCTACTGAACAGATTTACCCCAAACCTACAAAAGGCACTTCCTTGACCTAGGGACTACCTCTCTGCCAAATTTTGAGTAATTCTGTTCAGCCGTTCGGGCTGTAGCTCGTTCTAAAGGTCCTATGGAAAAATGCATGGGAAAAACGCGTTTTGGGACCCCCCTTTTATCTCAGCCCCCGCTTGACGGATCCCCCCGAGACTTTCAGGGTAGGAGCGGAGCGTAGCGCCCCACCTATTTTGAAAAATTTGCGAGGATTCGTCGACCGGCGCCAAAGTTATTCAAAATAGAATGTTGAGGTTTTCCTATGGAAACGTGGTCCTAACTATAACTACCTACTGGCTATCGCCAGTAGGTAATATATATATATATATATATATATATACATATATATACACACACACCGCATAAAAGCTAACTATACCACATAGCAACAATCCACATAAAACACTCCTTACCATGCCACATAATTTCATCAGCATATTTTCACTCCACGCCACATAGTTCCATGCCACTCAATTCAATGCAACACATTTCCATTACACAACACATAATTCAATGACAAACCACATAATTCTGTTCAACAACACAATTACATAACACACCACATACACACCACATAATCACACATCATACTACAAAATTCTACAAAACACCACATATTTAAACTCCGCTACATAGCACTCCACAACACAAAATAACATCCCACATGTTGCGATTAGCGTGCATCAACGCAATGGTGCGGCGCGTAGCAAGCGATACCTCCTTTTTGCCCCCGAAAAAAACTATGGTTTGCGGAATGCGTGGCGCGTAAAGGGTCGCTAGGGAGTGCATGAGCACAAGTCACTACACATTCCAGCATGCCTATGGTGGCCAACCCGGAAGTCGAATCCGGCATCGCCGCCTGATTTGCCGCTATAAAGCCCCTCCCTTCCTAGGGATCAGGGCTTGACAATCCTTCCAGTTTCCAGCCTTCCTGGTTGTACACGCGGATGGTATACCCTGCGGGATTAGTACTTTTCCGTTGCTTTCTGGAGTTTTCGAACAGCACGACTCTCAGCCTACCATCGCGCTGTTCTGAATCGTGATCGACTTTACAGCGAAGGCGCAGCGTGGCGAGAAACCCTCCCAGGACAACGAGGATTCCAAGCGCTGGGCAGACAATCGATCAATCAGGGAACCTTCATGTTGGTGAGATAGGTGCGCAGGAGCACTCTTCCAGGTACTCCGTTTGTTTCCCTTTGACCTTCCTGATTTGCATTTCATTTGTTTTGCACGCTTCCTTGAAACACCACTGCTGTGATGCAACAGCATTGGGGGTCTCGTATGGCAAGGATTCCTTTCCTGTTTTAAATCAGTGCTAGATCACTGCGTGACATTCTAACCTTGAGGGACAACACCTTGCTGAAGACCTGCTACCCAAGGCGGGTAGACTTACTCCTCTATTTGTTATCCAGTGTTTGCTGCTACAGAATCATGTGAGTGGCTGGGTGGAGTTTTGGCTGACATGATAAAACGTTTGTGTAGTGTGATTGGTCTGGTCAGGGGCAACGTTACCTAAACACTTCTTGTTTTCTTTTTTTTGTTTCATTTACGTAGTTTATGCCCGGGGGGGGGGCTCCTTCTGCATCTGTGCTGAACCCTGAAAACATAAGCAGGACTAGGAGATGCCTGGTTGTCTAGCAGCACTTTCTTGTTTTCTCCACCTCCCTTTTCCCCGGGGGGCTTCTCACATAGCAGTGTCTCCTTCACTCTGCGTGGGGTTGCACCTCAGGGTAGAGGGGGGATATTTCTACACTTCATCGTTCCCGCTGGTGATCACCCGAGGTTAGTGGCAATTCAAGCTTGGTGCTGCTGACATCGCGACACCACATAATTATACCCCATAACACACAATCCCACGAAGCATACCTCCAGTATACTCGCATACACCATAATTACTATCCACAAAATTCAACTGCACACCATGCCACATGCCAATCCACAAATCTACTCCACATCACACAATTTCACGCCACTCAGTTCCACAACGAACAGTTCAAAAACAACAACATAATTCCACTACTCACCACAAAGATCCACTACACTCCGTAACACATAGGTAAAAGACATTTGCATTTACGATGCCAATCAACTCCACACATTTCCAATCCACACCACATAATTCAACACCAAACCACATAATACAACTCAACAAAACAATTACACACCACATACATCCAATCCGCACCACACAATTCTACATCGTGCAACAAAATTCAACAGCACACACTACAATAGGACCGCAAAGTGGGGGTAACCTTTATTTTGTGCTCTAACTTCTCTGGGTTGCTTTTCTTGCCCTCACTCCTACTTTCCCTAAGTTTCACGGGTTTTCTGGGCTTAACTGAGCGCTCCTTAGGTCTGCAGTCCAATATTCTAGATGACTCTGTGGTCTCCGTGTTGCTAGCCAAGGTTAACAGAGGAGGAGAGCTATGGTTGGTTACAGAGGGGGCAATAACAGTGTTGAAAAGTCGGTATCTCCCCCTTTTTTAGTAAAACTGTTTGCTCCCTCAACTTCCCTCTCCTGACTGCCCTTCCTGTACCTGGGTGAGAAGGTGATTTCCGAGGGTCCAAAGCGTTGTTGCCGGTAGTTTCTTCCTGTCACGACTGGGCGATTGGATCCGCTGAGCTGAAGCCAACAGGAAACACTCCTGCTGTCGGCCTAGCTGCACTTGTGCTGCCTCTGCGTCCCAGGCCCTGGAGAAGACTGATTGCTGCTGCAGCTGTACTTGTGCTGCCTCTGCGTCCCAGGCCCTGGAGAAGACTGATTGCTGCTGCTCTGTGGCTCCTCCTGAGCTCCAGGGCGGCTGTATCCCAACGCAAAAGCGCAGCTCGGGGCGAATCTTGGACCACTGCAAATACCGAAGGAGAAGAAAAGTACCTATCCCTGCACCAGTACATAGGGATGGGGGTAGGAGTGTGTTTCTCGTAACCAGCCGGTTACAATGTCATTCTAACGAGCTGACGGGCTGGCCGTGGCAGACGCTCCCAAAAGCGAGCTGGCGACCTGCTAGCTCTGCGACCGCCATGTTCACCCTATTTTAGGGTATTGCCATCAGACCCTAGAAAGTTATCCATGGAAGCAACAGTGCAGTCAGAGGCCCGCTCGCTACCAACCCCAATCTCAGAGGAAGATATAGGAAAACTAACAGGGCACTCTATATTGGGGGTACCACAGCCCGTTGTAGTTCCTACGCAGGGAAGTGCGGGAGTGAAAATAAGTGGTCCAGTTGACAAGCTACTTACAAATCCCCCTCAAGAAGTAGCATCCTTCCCCATGGGGGATAAATCTATGGGTGACAGAGTTCTTGACCCAGATTCTCCCACAAGTTCGTTAGAAGCCATGTTTGTATCATTGTCGGGGGATATTAAGAAAGGTTTTGCAGTCTCAGAGGCCAACCAAGGCGAAATAAGGACCTTCTGTGAAGCATTGCAAAAGAAGATAGATCTCCTCTCCATCAAAACGCAGACTCTGGAAGATTCTGTGGGCCTTTTGAAAGAAGATCTGGGGAATGCCAAAGCGGAGATTTTGACTCTAAGTGGGGAGGATCAGGTTCACCTGGAAAATAGTGCCAGGAAAAATAATTTGCGGTTTTTGAAGGTGCCAGAAGGAAAGGAAGGGGAGGATAGAAAATCCTTTGTGGTCGCTCTAATAAAAGAGAGGAGGAAATATCTAGAGACATTCAAAGGGTGCACAGAGACCCCTTCCGTAGAAACCCCAATAAGATTAAACCACGAAAAATCCTCATAAACTTTTTGACTTATGCACTAAAAGAAAAAAATTTGACAAAAGCTTTGAGGATGAAGTCTATAACAGTGAGAGATTGCACCTTTGAAATTAGATCAGATTTCGCGAGGGACACCCTGGATAGGCAATGGGAGAGGATTTCAAAAAACTGGGGACAGCTGCTCAACTTAAATTTCCTGAGACCTTGAAGGTAATGCACAACAACAAAATGCATAGCCTGAGGAGGTTAGAGGAGGTAGAGGACCTTTTGGAAACTCTGAAACAACTAAGTGGTAGCTAGGATTGGCAGCTAGGTCTGGAGTGGCTTACATGGGGGAGGGTAAACAGACAGATGGAAGAGAGTGAAAAACAAGTATCAAGGGAAAGAGAAGGGGATAAGGAAAAAAAGAAGGAAAAAAAAAGAGAGAAAGGGGGAAGAAAAAAAAAATATATATATATATATATATCTGTATGTTATGCATGTAGGATAAATAAGTAGAAATGAAAAGAAATGGGGAAAAATAATTAAATCACATAAGAATTTTTTTTCCACAGAACTTGGGGGTGAAACCTCTCTTTCTTTTTTTTGGGTGGGGGTATTTAATTTATATTGGGTACGGAGGTGACGGAAATCCTGTAGCGTACTAAAAAGGGGTCCAACATCGGACCAGAGGAAAGAAGGGATGGGTTCTTCAGGGAGTGGAGGGTGAGGGTCAGGAAGGGGGGGAACGGGGTGGGGAGCATAGGGGAGAAAAACAAAAAAAAATCCTGATTCACCTTAATAAAGCAGCCTCAGTCGGAAGGCTTACGGACAGGACAAGGGAGATGGGTATTCAGATATTAACATGGAGTGTTAATGGTTTGCGCGTAAAACCAAGAAGAGATAGGATCTTGCAATATCTTAGGGATTCTTTGGCCCAGTTAATAATATTGCAAGAAGCACACTTTGTAAAGAATGAAAGTATGGAGATTTTTATGAGGCAGTTATGGGTCAAACAGGTGGTTTTTACAGAGCAGAGTGCAAACATAAGAGGTGTTGCAATACTAATCAGAAAGCAGGTGAAGGCTCATATCCTAGAGACAGCAACGGATAGGAGCGGTAGGTGGATAGTGACAAAAACAAATATACAAGGACAGATGTTAACACTGGTAGGGTATTACGGCCCAAACATAGACGACATTGAGCCATTAAAGGGAGTCTTTACAACATTGCTGGACTTTCCCAATCCAACAATTATGGTCGGAGATTATAATGTAATGATTGATTTAAAACTAGATCAATCTAAAAGTAGCAGAGCAATTGCCACTCCCAAATCACGTTCGTACTTGAGAATGATGATGCAGCAAACCGCGCTCTGTGATTTGTGGAGAGAGAGATCCGGCAATCAGCTTGGGTTCTCCTTCCATAGTAAAAAACATGGCCATAAGTCCAGAATCAATTACTTTTTAGTTAGCTTAGGCCTGAGGGCTAATATTAAGGATATCTCCTACTTAACTGCCCATCTCTCTGATCACTTAGCTGCTATATTAAATATGGATAGGCAGGTTGAGCACAAAGAAATGGACGCTCGATCACACCATACTCTTGGAGATGAATACAATGAATCATTTGAGAAAAGATGTAACTGAGTTTTTAGACTACAATATAGGCTCTACCTCAGTTACGATCGTCTGGGGCACTCTTAAAGCCTATATGAGGGGTAAACTTACAAGTATTGTAACTTTTAGGAACAGGACCTACAGAGAGCAGGTTTGTCAAATAGAATGAGAGATGAAAGCCTTTGAAGCTGAGTCAAATACGAGTAATGTGGGGGGGGGGGGTAGGCACCCGGAGGGTGATAAGTTAACATCACTGAAGGAACAATTAGAATCTATTTTACAATCCCGCATTAATAAGCGCTGGGAAGCCAGTAAGTTGGCCAAGTTTGAATATGGGGAAGCCATCAGTATATTACTAGATTGGAAGGCGAAGACAGATAAAAATTGGAACTTGATAAAAGAAATTGAGGGGCTACAGAATGGGGTGATACTAACAAACAATTTGGAAATTGAAGATGCCTTCAACAAACACTTTCAGAAACTCTATACCGAAGATCAGATAGTGGCGGAGGATGAGGTTAATCAGTGGTTGGGCCCAGATGTAATTCACACATTAGAATGAAGGGGCAAGAAATGTTGAATCAGGAAATCACCCAGGAGGAAGTAGAGAGTGCCATGAAGACAAGTAATAGAGGGAAGGTGGCCGGCCCGGATGGGTTACCAATAGAAATATATAAAACTCTGGGGGAGAACCTCATTCCCTTCATGACCTTGATGTTTATTGGTATCCTTAGAGACACCACACAGACACCTAACCCTTGGGGGGAAGCAATAATAACATTGATACAAAAACCAGGAAAAAAACCAGCAAGGTGCGAGTCGTACATACCAATATCTTTGCTTAACGCATATTATAAAATCTTTGCAAAGATCTTGGCAGAAAGGTTAGGTAAAGTTATTGGGGGATGGTACATGGTGATCAAAAGGGTTTCATGAAGGGTAGGCAGCTCTACGAGTTAACATACAGCCTAATGGGAGCAATTGATTTGGTCTCGACTTACTCTATTCCACTGGCAATTGTGACGTTAGACGCCGCAAAGGCGTTCAATAGAGTAAATTGGTCATATTTAGCGACTATTTTGAAAAAGTATAACTTGGGTGATAATTTCTGTAAAGCTGTGCAGCTAATGTATCAAAACCCAACAGGTAAGATACTAATCAATGGTAATCTGACAGAGTCCTTCCAGATATCCAGAGGGTACTAGACAGGGTTGCCCGCTCTTGTTTAATTTATATAGAGAGCCCCTAGCACAAAAACTCAGGGAAGCAGCGGACATCCCTAGTTTTATTTATGAGGACTGGGAAAAGAAGATCGCGCTTTATGCAGATGACTTAATGATCTATACATCTGATCTTTCATCTGCTATTCTGGCTATCCTCTGAACTGCCTAAGAATTTGGAAGGGTGTCTGGTCATGAAGTTAACGCAGGGAAAACGGAAGCGATGGCATGGAACAGCGAAGATGAGAGGCCCCTAATCAAAAAGGAAATTAGATACTTGGGTGTAAAAATCGTACAAGAGGTCGATAAAATAACAGGAGTGAATCTGGATATTATTGAAAGAGAGTGTGCTCGAATAATGAAAAGCTGGGCGCATTTACCACTAACAATCTTCGGGAGGGTGAATTTTAAAAAGATGATAATTCTGCCCAAGATAACCTTCCTGTTCAGCACAATCCCTCTTCACATTGATAAATCCAGGTTAGTCAAAATTCAGCAGGCCATTAATGCGTTCATTTGGGCTTCTAAGGGGGTGAGAATCTCCTGGAAGAAGCTACGGCGAAGAAGAGAGAAGGGGGGTATAGCCTTGCCAGACGTTCAATATTACGAGTGGGCCTTTCAGCTCTCACATTTTAGAATGTTGTTTAGAGTCCCGGACAGCTCGGATTTGGGATCTCTGTTTAAGGTGATGCTAAAGGGAGCTAAATTTAGTACTGCTCATTTCTTATTTAAGTTCGGTGACCCAAAGTACCTCAAAAAGATCAAGCTGAAAGTACTACAGGCCATTGTGAAAAAATGGTTTAGAATCAGGTGCCAAATAGACTTAAGCTATTACTCCGAACTGGCCCCGTTGTGGGATTCCCCAGGGACCCCCGACTGTTTCAAGGACAAGTTAGCTCTCCCCTTGAGAGAAGCTGGAGTTTGCAGTTGGGGAGAGCTCACCCAAAATGGCGAATTTTTATCCTGGGCAAAACTGAGCCAAGTTACCAGAGGGAGACTGTCAAGATTTAAATACATACAGTTGAAAAGGTGGGAGTATAGTTGTAGGTTCCAATTGTGCAATGGACATACCTTGGAAGATCAATAGCTGAGAAAGCCTTCGGGGAATAAGGAAGTCTCCGCATGAAATTGGGCTGTTCTGGATGCTATTGACGGAGAATTTACCATGGTGGAGGATCTGTGTGGCAAGTACTTGCCGAGGGAGCAACTGCAGCATATATGGCAAGTATCAATGCACACTTTATTTTCGACAGTAAAACCTGCTTGGTTAAGAAGGAACCATTTTTTCTCACTCCATAGAGCCTACATAACCCCTGAAAAATTGTCTAAAATCGCGAAAGATTACGTCAAATGCAAGAAGTGTGGTCTAGCACGTGCCTCTGATCTCCACATATTTTACCAGTGCCCAGTCTTAACGAACTTCTGGAAGGAAGTGGGTAAGATAATTGGAATCTTGTTGGGGGCCAACATCAAGGTAAGCCTCTTTTGGTTATTTTTGGAATAGAAGAGGCCATGCAGGGTCTGGCAAGAAAGTTCTTGTTTTATGCTATCTTACTCGCTAGAAGGGAAATCTGCCATAAGTGGGTAAGGGATACCACTCCATCTCATCTTGAGTGGCTTGACTCCTTGTTTTATGTATCTAATATAGTTTTATTAAGGGTTCCTACAAGCAATAGCAAGGAGAAGCTTTGGAACTTCCTATCAAGATGGTCACAGCATTCAAGGGTCCTATGATTACACCTAAAAATCTCTTAGAGTTGCATGGGTCACCCTCCTTGTTTCGCATCCGGCATATGCAGCTCCCGGTTAACCTGAGAAAGTTGACAATGACTTACCCCCTGGGGGGAAGTGGCTATCATACCCTTCGCCCGATGTTTTTCTGTGTTGTTTTATCACTACGATAATACCCACTTGGTTAATGGGTGAAGAATAGCTGTACTGCAGTCTGGTGGTGGCTGAGGACTAAAAAAAAAAAAAAATCAACAGCACACCACTTAAACTGTACTACATACCACTCCACAACACAAAATACCATTCCACATAATTAGACTCCATAACGCCCAATCCCACTCCACATAGTTCCACTGCACTCAATACCACATAATAAATATCCACATATTTGCACAGCATGCCACATAATTCCACTACACAAATCCACTCCACACCATACAATTCCATGCAACTTAATTACACAACTAACTAATCGAATCAACCCACATAATTCCACTGCACACCACATACATACACTCCATAACACATAGGTAAAAGACATTGCCATTTACAATGCCCATACTATGGTCTGATCACTTTTTGGTTGGCTTTAAGCTAAAACAGGTGAGGGGACGTGAGCCTTTGTCCACCACCGCTGGTAAAACGGGTTTCAGAAACTGGAAAAAACTTGATGTTGACTGTCTTAATCTTCACCTTCAGCACTCTATGCTGGTCTTTACCACAGTTAGTACTGCTGACGCTATCCAAAGCTGGCTAATATCGTCCATTGACAACTGTCTCCCTTTGACTAAGAAAAAAATTAATAGTCATCACCCCCTGCCCCATGGTATTCTGGACAAACTAAAAACAGAAAAAACAAAGTGCAAAGCGCTGGAGAGACGCTGGAGAAAAGACTACGCTCCGGCTTCAAAACATGCTTACAAACAGGCCATAAAAGGTTACCATGCCCTGTGTAATGTTGCGCGTGCTGAATACATAAATAATAAATTTTTGCTGTCTCAAAACTACCCCAAAACCTTGTTCAAGGTGGTGCAAGAACTGTCTGGCGCTACTCACCATCCCGGGCCTCCAGAGCTAACCGAAACCCAATGCGAAGATCTAGCGGTGTTTTTTATAGATAAAATTGACAAAATCTACTCTGAATTTGATATTAATGGAGAACCACTTTCTAAGACCAACAATACACTATAAGACCCTACTCCTTTTTCTGGAACGTTGGACAAAACGGATAGACCTGATAATACACTTGACAGTTGGTTACCACTTGATATTATGTCTTTTAGTCACATCCTAAATAGTATCAAATCAGGCTCCCCTAAGGATCCCCTTCCAATTTCTGTTCTTAAAAAATTGGACCTCCCAATTCTTAGACTTATTATGGAACTTCTTAATGCCTCTCTTCTTGAAGCAGTAGTACCAGCTGCGTGGAAACATGCTATGATCCTCCCTCTGCTAAAGAAAGTAAATGCTGATCCGGAAGTTCTCTCTAACTTTCGACCGATCTCACTGCTCCCTGCCTTTTCCAAAGTCTTGGAAAAAACATATCAACCGCCAATTGACACAATTTGTGGATTTCCAAAACATTTTACATCCATCCCAATCCGGTTTCAGAACGGGTTTTTCCACCGAATCAACACTTCTGGGAGTCACCGAAACTATCCGCCAATGGCTTGATATGGGAGACACGGTGGCACGGTGGCACCGTGTCCCATATGACCCTTCTTCAAGTATTACATTCTAAAGGCATTGCCGGCATAGCACTGAAATGGCTGGCGAGCTCTCTTTCCAGCCGAACGTTTCAGGTGTTCTCCCCGACGGCCGGCTCCAAATCCCATGCTTCCCCTTATGGAGTTCCTCAGGGCACTATTCTCAGCCCTCTGCTGTTTAACATTTACGTCAGCCCTCTGGCGACCTTAGCAGAAGAGGCTGGGCTAACCATATATTCATACGCTGATGACACCCAGCTCATCTTTTCCCTATCAACTAAAGACACTTCTAAGGTATCCTCTCTTCAATCAGGCTTACAAGAAATTGCTGGATGGATGAACTCCTAATTTATCGGTGGAAACAAAGCTCTCTGGGGCCCACAACATTGGCCGCTGCAAATGGGTGCCCTCCCCCAACCTTCTTAATTTGTTCGCAACCTTGGCATTATTATAGATGATCAACTGTCGACAGCAAGCGGTCAAGGTTGCCTCAACTTGCTTTTTAATTTTGAAATGGCTTAGAAAACTCCTACGGATGCTGCCTCCACTGACACAAAGAACTGTGGTTCAGGCCCTGATCGTGTCCTGACTGGACTACGGCAATGTTTTGTATTTAGGTGCCAACAAGGAGGTGATTCGGAAGCTGCAAGTGGTCCAAAACTTGGCGGCCAGACTTCTTTGTTAGCTTCCTCGAATGGCCTCTATCACAGGGACTCTCCGGGACCTACATTGGCTTAAGATAGAAAACCGGTCAAAATTCAAAGTCCTCTGCTACATGCACAGGATTAACACCCGTACAGTTCACCGCTACCTTCGTACCTTAGTTCACCCGTACATTCCTACTCGCCTTCTGAGATCATCCAAACAGGCAAAGTTATTGTCCCTAGGATTAAACTCGCTCGAATGGGTAGACTGTCCTTTGCTTACTTGGCCCCGTCTTTATGGAATTCTCTTCCACTCCCACTGAACATAATTATAATAAATTCCATAAAAGCCTCAAAACGTGGTTATTCAACCTCTGAGCTCTAACTTTCCGTTCTTTTTTTCCCTGCATGGGTCCGTAGGCACTGGGAAACCTCCGGGTAGCTGTTGCGCCATATAAATTTAATATATTAATAATAATTATAATAATAATGCCAATAGCTCTAACCCAAACAAATGCAAGACCGATAGCATTTCCAATGCTTGTTCGTTTTCTTTTCACTTGCTCAATAGACTTTTTTTTTCCTAATCCAAGAGAAAGCAGTCTAATAGGTATAAAAAATGTTTTCACTGGTTATTTCATTTTGCATCTTTATGGTAAGAGTAAACGATATACTATTGACAACGACAGGAACAGTTTCTCAGCACATAGGTGTGAAAGGATGACAGCAGATTACAAAATAGAAGGCAATTCAAAACTTTAACCATGGGGCTGTCCGAAAGGCAAATTCCTTTCAGTAATTTCGTAAATCTCTGTGATGAGCTGTCCCCTGAAGAAAGTCAGTTTACAAGAAACTAAAGATGCTCATTGTGACTTCTGCTATTTGAGTGAAATCTGACACAATCTCACTAAGCATAAAATTGAGCTTGAATGGGATAATTTTCTATCTTTTTAAAAAAAAAGAAGTCTATTATTTTACTTAAATCTTTTTATTTATTTTCTTGTTACAGGCACGTTTTGAGGCCTGAACGCACCACTAATAACCTATTGAACTACTCGCTTGAAAGAGTTTATTACACGCAAGCGGTGACGTCATATTGCAGTAGGAAAAGATGTTGGATAACTATCGAAACACAATTTCTCGGCAATACAAACAGCACGAAAAAAAGCGAATTTCATTATTTGTGTTGTGTCTGAGAAGAGAAATTGAGTTTGAGAAATAAGGACCATTTTGATGGTAAACTTCAGAGGAAATCAGCCTACGACTTCCACTTGCTCCCTTACATTACAGCCAGTTGGCGGTAGGTTGTTTTGGCCACAAAAACAACTTCGCACCAACAAGCAACGTACATTTCACCAAGGCATATTAGAGTGGATAGGGTCAGAGGGTGGGTGTGGAGCAGGGCAGTATTCCCACATGGGCATTAATCCGTTTACTCATCTGGCTTTTTTCCCTGTTGCACGGATGGTTGTGGAGTGTTCAGTGCCACTTTCCAGAGGCAGCGATGTACATCTCTAGTCTTATATACTGCTACCCCTAGCATGATACCGGCATACATGACCATGCAATGCAGTATCTCTCTGGAAATAATGCACATGAGTACTTGAGGAATGAGACAAATTGATGTTTAAGCACCAGTAGCGGCTCCTCCTCTATGGCGATGGCGAAGGAGTGTCGTCTGCCCAACCCCCACGCCAGCAGCAGCAGCTGCAAAACTTGAAAAATAAAACGATAATAAAGCATGTTTATTATTGTTTTATTTTTCTCCATACTTTGGAGTCTACGGGGCGGGGCCATGGGGATGACAGGCACAGGGGGAGTGGTAGGTGCACTGTTGTCTGTGCGTATGACAGTTTGGCTCGCCGGATCAGGACGGCTAAACCGCCTTGCGCACTGAAGCTGTCTCCAACCCGAGCTGCACTGCCAGGTTGGAGACAGCAGACACAGTCTCCCTGCGAGTGCAAATCAAGAGCGTGCAAGCCAATCCTGATGCTGCTCCAATGCTGTGAGAGCCGCATCGGCATTGGCCGCAGTGGAGCCAGAACAGCGGTGATGCAGTGGGATTCAGGTACGTTTTTGTTTTTTTGTCCACTACCTACCCCCCGCCCTGCCACTTTGCCTCGATACCAAGCGCGACTGCAGGTACTTAAAAATTAAAAGTTGTTATTTTAAGGGAAACATTTGTTTTTCATGAAAATTATAAGCCTTAAAGGAACCGATTTTGCTCTAAACAATAATGGTTTTACATTTGGAAAAACATTAGGGGAGCAGGCAATGGTTCCCTGGACCACTGTCTACTCCCCACATGCCCTGAGACTGCCAACACAATTGCCAAAGGAGAAGTGGCCCCTTGGTGAATTAGTTACCACCTCCCTTGGGGCATCAGTAACTCTTCATGGGATCCATTGTGTTAGAAATTGGGTTTCTGCTTGGCAGAGGTAGGCATCCTGTCCAAGCAGGAACCACGATCCTAAACAGAGTAGGTCAGATACACATCCTAAGTTAACCTGTGCTCACCCTCTGGTAGCTTTGCACAGAGAAGTCAGGCTTAACTTAAGAGGCAATGTGTAAAGCATTTGTGCAACACTTCAAACAGTAAAACAGTGCAAACACCACACAAAAAAACTAACACACCTGTTTATAAAAGTAGAGCTTAATTTAATGAACAGAACAAGACCAAAATGACAAACATCTAATACGTATAACCGGAGTTATGAATTTTTAAACAATAAACTGAAGTGTAGTGCTTAAAAGCATAAACTCCAACCAGGGAAATCTGGACGTGCTAGACCGGGTCAAATACAAATGTTCAGGCCGACCGCGATGGAGTGCGGGTCGGACACAGAGACCAGCGTTAGCCCTTTGAAACAGTACCATGGTTCACAGTTGCATCAACGTCGAGGATGAGATACGAGGAGCAAAGGAGGCGATGTGTCGATCCTTTGGATATAGGCAATGCATCGGCTGTGAGCCAAGCAAAGTCAGAAATGCGTTGGGAAAGGAGGCAATGTGTTGTGCCATCGGCAATTCGATGCCCTTGATCCTCATAGCAATGTGTCGGTGTCAATGGAGATGCTACAGTTCCGAGCAGCACAACGGCATCAATGAGTGGATTTATACAGGTGCACCACTTTATACCCAGTTCCGAGGGTTCAGTACTGGACTGGCATCACTTGGCAGGGCAAGACTCACAGATGGCAGAGTGCAGGTGCTGTAGCAGGGTGAGTTTGAAGTCTTTGATGTCCATGAGACTTCAAACAGGAGGCAAGTCAGCAAGCCCATGGAGTCTCTTTAGTTCTGGGTTGGAGAGATGCAGGTCCAGTCCTTCTCACTCCCAGGCAAGAAGGGCAGCTGCCAGAAGGTCAGCACAGCAGAGCAGGAGTCCAGCAGAGTAGCAGTCCGGAAGAGTGGTAGTCCTTTCAGCAGCAATGCAGTCCTTCTTCCTGGCAGAGTATCCACAGGTCCAGAAGTGTACTGAGTTGGTGGTGTCAGAGGTCCAGTACTTATACCCAGGTGTGCCTTTGAAGTGGGGGGGACTTCAAAGAGAAGCCTTTAAAGTGCACACAATCCCTGCGCTTCTTGCCCTGGCTCTAAATCAAATGTAGGGAAAGAAGAGCATGATCATTTACCTAGGTCCTACAATCCAGCTCCTCCTGAGAGTAGTTAATTAGTCAATTCAATTTCAATTCAATATTACTTTATTTCGATTTAGTTTTATAAATCATAAAAAGCATACAATAAAAAACAGTCAATAAAATTGGGATTCTTTTTAAAAGATATAAGAAGAAATAAAATGATTTCCAAGATAAAAAGAAGAGTGCTCTAGATTACAAGAGCTTTCAGTAAGCATAGCTATAAAATTTAAAAGTTACACAGTTGTAGCATTATATGAGGTCGATGGCTCTCTTGTCCAAGATCTTTCGGTGATAAAGAATAGATTTAAAAAAACTGACTACTGTGAATGTCAGTAAGTCTCCTTCGTTAATTAGTCATTAAAAGGTGGCAGTTCCTCCTAAGCTGAGTGGATACAACCAGTTTGATCCAGTGGCTTTTGTATGAGTCGCTGGGAGACCTGAAAATCAGATCGTGGTGCCCTCACACACCTTTTAGGGTTACATGCCTCATCATTGGGTGCTCCTCGTCTGGCTGGCGCTGCAATGCCTGACGCGCCTGGTGGCTTCTTTACCGGAGGTCTTTTGTTCTGGAGATGCCGTATAGATGAATGCAAGTAAGGGGGAGAAAGGGTAGTGAGTGAGTGATAGCTAAAATATGCTCTGGTTGCCTTAAAAATGTTTTAATGATTGAGGAAGGACACCAGGACCAAAGTTGTTCCTGGTCGTATGGAGTTGAGTAGGTTGAATTACACTGTCCAGACCAGCCAGAAAGTGTCCCTCATATTGATCGTGACCCTCCATTACGCCTATGAAGCACTACCTAATCTAAATTGAGGTGGAATCACTGATCGGCACCCACCTTCGGGTTACCGGTTAACACAATAGGCCATCCTTGTTAGAAAGGAGAGCCCTAGCTGTCGATAGGAGGCTAAACTTGATTTTGCCCTAGGTCCTGATGTAGTGCCGCCCGATTTTGGGGCATCTAAGGCACAAAACATGTTGACCACACCACAATCAATCAATCAATCACTGCATTTGTAAAGCGCGCTATATACCCGAGAGGGTCTCAAGGCGCTGGGGAGGGGGGGGTGCTACTGGTCGAAGAGCCAGGTCTTGAGGAGTCTTCTGAAGGCCAGCAGGTCCTGGGTCTGTCGTAGGATGGTGGGGAGAGTGTTCCAGGTCTTAGCGGCGAGGTAGGAGAAGGATCTGCCGCCAGCGGTGGTTTTTCGGATGCGAGGGACTGTGGCGAGGGCGAGGTTGGCTGAGCGGAGGCTTCGGGTGGGGGTTTGGAAGCTGTGTCGGTTGTTGAGGTAGGTGGGTCCGGTGTTGTGCAGTGCTTTGTGTGCGTGGATCAGGAGCTTGAAGGTGATCCTTTTGTTGACGGGGAGCCAGTGCAGGCCTCTCAGGTGGAGTGTGATGTGGCTGCGGCGGGGGACGTCGAGGATGAGTCGGGCCCAGGCGTTCTGGATGCGTTGGAGTCGTCTCAGGAGCTTGTTTGTAGTTCCTGAGTAGAGGGCGTTCCCGTAGTTGAGTCTGTTGGTGATGAGGGCCTGGGTAACGTTTTTTCTCGTGTCGAGGGGGATCCATTTGAAGATCCTGCAGAGCATACGGAGGGTGTTGAAGCAGGACGCGGAGACGGCGTTGACTTGCCTGGTCATGGAGAGAGTGGAGTCGAGGATGACCCCCAGGTTGCGTGCGTGGTCCGTGGGTTCTGGGGCTGTGCCTAGTGACATGGGCCGCCAAGAGTCGTCCCAGGCTGATGGGGTGGGTCCGAGAATAAGGACCTCTGTCTTGTCTGAGTTCAGCTTCAGTCTGCTGTCCTTCATCCAGTCGGCTACGGCCTTCATTCCTCTGTGGAGGTTAGCTTTGGCGGTGTGGGGATCTTCGGTGAGGGATATGATCAGCTGGGTGTCGTCGGCGTAGGAGAGGATGTTGAGGTTGTGTTGTCGTGCAACGTGGGCGAGGGGGGCCATGTAGATATTGAACAGAGTCGGGCTGAGGGAGGATCCCTGTGGGACGCCGCAGATGATCTCGGTGGTTTTGGAGCGGAAGGGTGGGAGGCGGACGCTCTGGGTTCTGCCGGAGAGGAAGGATGTGGTCCAGGCCAGGGCCTTCTCTTGGATACCGGCGTCATGGAGGCGTGCTGATAGGGTGCGGTGGCAGACTGTGTCAAAGGCTGCTGATAGGTCCAGGAGGAATAGGGCGGCTGTTTCTCCTTTGTCCATCAGGGTCTGGATGTCGTCAGTGGCGGCGATGAGGGCGGTCTCGGTGCTGTGGTTGCTGTGAAAACCAGGTTGGGAAGGGTCCAGGATGTTGTTAACTTCGAGGTAGCGGGTCAGCTGTTTGTTGACAATCTTCTCGGTCACTTTTGCCGGGAAAGGGAGCAGGGAGATGGGCCAGAAGTTCTTGAGGTCCTTGGGGTCCGCCTTGGGCTTCTTCAAAAGGGCGTTGATCTCGGCGTGCTTCCAGCTTTCTGGGAAGGTTGCTGTCTCGAAGGAACAGTTGATTGTTTTCCGGAGGTGGGGTGCGATGGTTGCGCTGGCTTTGTTGAAGACGTGGTGAGGGCAGGGGTCCGATGGGGATCCGGAGTGGATGGAGTTCATGGTTTTGATGGTGTCTTCGTTGCTGACGCTGGACCAGACGGTCAGGCGACTGGTGCGAGTGGTAGTCGCAGGGGTGGTGGATTCGGTGGTGGGTGCGGGGGGTCGGAGTTGAAGTTGTCGTGGATGTCGGTGATCTTGCAGTGGAAAAAGGTGGCCAGGAAGTCGCACAGGTCTTGAGATGGCGGGATGTCGTTGGTGTTGGAGCTGGGGTTGGAGAGTTCTTTCATGATGCTGAAAAGCTCTTTGGTGTTGTGTGCATTGTTGTCTAGGCGGTCCTTGAAGGCGGTCTTCTTGGCGGTCCTGATGAGTTGGTGGTGTCTGCGGGTGGCGCTCTTGATGGCTGTGTGGTTGTCTGGTGTTCGGTCGTGGAGCCATTTCTTCTCCAGCTTCCGACAGGTGTGCTTGGAGATCCAGAGATCCAGAGGTCCTCGGTGAACCAGGCGATGGTGTGGTTGGTTGTAGAGGTCTTGAGAGGGACGAGGGTGTTGGCGCAGTCATTGATCCACCACACTAGTGATCACACTACTCTAGTAGCTATCCTGGTACCTGAAGACCATATGATAGCACATTTGTTTTTACTCTAGTCCTGGTAACCTTCCTCAATCATTAAAGGCGACCAGAGTCTATTTTAGGCACTTACTGCCCTGTCTCCAGACTCACTACATGGGGGTATGTAGCCATTTGTGTGGGGACAGTACATATCTTATTCAGATGTAAGTGTCAGCTCTTGAGAAAATGCCAATTTCCTAAAAATGACATTTTGAGAATTATAATTTAAAACATGACTTCACCATAAATTGTGATTCCGGAGACACCTAATGTGGGGGTTTCATTTCTTGCCAATCGGAAATTACACTTCTAAAATGTAATAAGGTAATCCCAATGTTATCCTATGGAAGAGATAGGCCTTGCAGTTGTGAAAAACGAATCTTAGAGTTTTTTACTACCCGGACATGTAAAACTTAAAAGTACATGTCCTAATTTTTAAAAACACTGCACCATGCCATTGGGCTATCCATGGCCTACATTAGGGATGGCTTATATGTATTAAAAAGAAATGTTTAGGCCCGGCAAGAGGGTTAACCTGCCAGGTCGACATGGCAGTTTAAAACTGCACACACAGGTACTGCAATGGCAGGCCTGAGACATGTTTAAAGGGCTACAAAAGTGGGTGGCACAATCAATGCTGCAGGCCCACTACTAGCATTTAATTTACAGGCCCTATGCATATGCAATGCACTTTATAAGGGACTTGTATGTAATATGCCAATGTTGCCATGTTTTAAGTAGAGAGCACATGCACTTAGGCACTGGTATGCAGTGGTAAAGCGCCCAGAGTCCTAAAGCAAGCAAAAATTAAGTCAGCAAAACGAGGAGGTCTGAAGGCAAAACGTCAGGGGGAACCACACCAAGGATGCCAGGTCTACACATTGAATTGCAATTTGGAATGCGCCCCCTTTTTATGTCCATTCCAAATTGCAATTCGGTATGGGTTGCAAAGCCAATTGTAAGAGTCAGGAAAACCTTTTAACTCGTAAAATGGAGTTTGGACATTGGAAAGAGGGATTTTGTGTTTGCAAACAGTGATTTTGCAATGTATTGCAAAATCCTTTAGTACAGATAGCCCAAAATTCTTTGATTTCCAAGTATATATTCAAAGCTAATACTTGAATGATATACAACTATCTGAAACCCTATTCTGTAAAATTGGTGTGTGACGCATCAGCTGTCCAAACCTGTAGGTTTCTGTAACCTAAGTCAGAGAGAGTGTGATGTATACGCCTGCAAAATATGTCTTGTTTTGCTGTCTATGTGTTGAGATTTAGAGATTTGTGCACTTTTTATTTTTCTACTGTGCCTCTTTTAAGGTCAATGGGGCACATGCATCAAAGCTTTTTGCGATCGCAAACGGTGCGATTTGCAGAAATCGGCCGTTTGCAATCGCAAAATGGGCTTTTGCGATGCATGAAACTATTTGGCATGTGCAATTTTGGTGATCGCAATTTTTTGTGATTTCCCAAATTGCGATTGCATTTAAGGAATCGCAATTTGTGATTCCTTGAATGTAATGCGAGATGCACTTCAAAATAGCGATTTTGCTTTTTGGGGTCACAAATCACCGAGCAATTGAACTGGTCGGTAAATTGCTAAAACTTTGAAAAATGCACTAAAGTGCATTTTTTGAAGTTTCATGTTGCACACACACATGCCCTTGGGGCATGTGTGTGTGCAACATGGGTGCACATCACAATTAAAGGGGTGCAACAGGGTGACACCCTTGCACTCTTGAAATTGCATGCGCAATTTGCGAGTACCTATTGATACTCACAAATTGCGCATGCAATTTCCCATTAAACCCTATGGCCCTGTAGGGCAATAGGAATGAATGGGAAGCCATTCCTTAATTGCAACTCGCAATTTGTGAGTCGCAATTAAGGAATGTTTAGGAATTGCTATTTCTATAGCTATTCCTACATACATAGGCTTTTGCGCAAAAGCATGTCTTGATGCATGCGCCCCAATAAAAAAAATTCAGGTTGTGCTGAAAACATTTTCTCAAAACCTTTTTGTGTCAGACGTGCCTGCTCCCAAAGTTTCCCTTCCTCATGAACTTATTCATGTTCCACATTCTTCTCTCTGCCCTCTTCTACCACATGTGTTATTTTTGACCAATGTCACATCTTTCTGAGCCTTGCATTTTATTGTTTTTTTTGCTTGGCCTGACAGTTTATTACCTTCTCCCACTCTAGTCTGACTATTAAATTCTTCTGTTTTACATTTATTTAGGCCACCATCCCATATTTTTCCATCTGTGTGGTTTACAGCTTTTGTTTAATTTTCTCGGTAATATTTAGTTAAAGTTTTTGCACCTCTATATCTTTCAGGTTTTGTGGTCATTAAGGCTCCCTATCATAAACTTCGATTTGCTACTCAAATTCGACTTGCCACTGCTTGTTCTAATTGCCCCAGCCAACAAAGTACCCTGTGGGACATCCAGTTTGGGTACTGGTCTTGAGGTATATAGAACATAGCACACATTCAAGAACCTGTGCCCTGGGAGTCAGGAACCTGTGGGAATAGGGTACACAGACAAATTAAAAACAGTCAACATGTGGTATACATACTGACATATGCACCTTACCTAAAGTATATAGGAATGATGACTAGAAAGGTGAAAACTAGAATATTGGAATGTAGATCAAACAACAGCCGTGCAAAGTTGCGGATAAAAACACACTGCAAACGACATATGTCACACAGAAATATAGCAAATTAATCAAACAGAAGATGGCTGCAACACAAAAGAGAGACTCCTATTCAAAGAACAAAGGTGATTTTTCAATCTATCCACAGATAACATGGGCTAAAATGATAAGGTGGAATGGAATGTTCATCATTCATTTTTTATACATATTTTCATCACTTTACACCACCGCTTCATCACAGGACTATATAACACAGTCCGCTTCATAGGTCTTCCTCTTACAAGCAAACTTCTGTCTTCTTACAACGCTTCCTTGCTCCTGTGTACTGAGAAAAGGCACGCCCAGATGTTCTTTGAGGTCTGTAGAGGTGCCTGGCTGGAGCGTTGGAGCTCAAAAGAGTTGCCTGGCTCCTTTGTTGTATGGGCCCCATATTTGAAGGGTTGAAACCCTTTTTTATTATTTTTATGTGCATTATTTTCTCACTATTATTTCAACTTCATTTCATTTACCAGTATTTCATGCAGCAGGGGAGCCTGTAAGCATGCTTTGTGGTTAAACTTTATTTTACCCACCTGTTCAAGGCAGCTCGAACCGGCACTGACTAGTGCTCATACTCTGCCCATGGACATGCCCCCCTCCATGACGGGCTACTTCTACAAGCAAAAAGCATGTGTCGGGTTCGGAATGTGTCTTACCAAATCTGGTGCTTCGAGATGTTTCTCGGTTCCCATTCTTGAAGGTTCTGGTTTGTCTGAGGTAGGGGCAACCCTTTTCGGTAGCCACGTTGCGGCCGAGAGCGTTTATGCCGGAGCAGACAGTGCCTTCCAGAAGGAGTCACCAAGAGGAAAATAAACCTGTGGCAGAAGGAACAGACTCCAGTTATAACGAGACGTAACAGAAGAAAACCAGGGAGAAGAGCCAGTAAGGAAATAAACCAGCAAGGAGGAATCAGACCCGGAAACGGGAAAGTCCAAGCAGAAACAAAGGAACCAATGGGAATCCAAATACGATTAGGAAGAGCCACCAGGAGTGAAGATACACCAACAGGAGCGAGGGACACACACCAACTGGAGTGAGGTGTTATGCAAGGCAAGGAGAGGAAAGATTCAGCCCCTTATATACCCGGAGACAGGAAGTGATGCGACAGGAAATAAACCACCACCATCTTGGATAGGGAAGTAGTAATGAAAACAATAGGAAAGGCCGCCATCTTAGAAAGGTGCAAGAAAACCCTTCCCAGGGCATTCTGGGAATAGCTGCAGAATCATGGGAAGAAAACGTATATGGAAATGGCCTCCAGGTAGGAGACTGGTTGCTGTGATATTAATGATGTCTGCCCCCCCAGGCGAGAGGTAAGAGGTTTGAGGGCAACATAGAGTGTTGTGTAGGGAGCTGCTATTCCAAAACTGGAGCTGCGGTTTACCCGAGACACTGCGGAGATAATAATGGGCTCCCGCATAGATCTGCAGCATGCCCAAGAGGAGGCAGGTGGTGCCGCAGGCTGAACCCCAGCTTGCAGCGGTGTAGCTGGAAGTGTGGCGGGCCAGACTACAGTCCACGTCGTAACAGCGCATCCGAGCAGCTTGTGAGTAAGCCTAACACAAGCCTACTTTATTTTCCTTGTAAGTTGCACGCTCGTGCAGTCTTTAAAGGAGTTGCCAGGCTCCTTCGTTGTATGGGTGCCATATTAGAAGTAATGTAACCCTTTCTTTATTCTTTTTATAGGTATTATTTTCTCACTACTCTCTTAACTTTATTTCATTTACAAGTATTTCATGCAGCAGGGGAGCCTACATGCATGATTCAGGGTTGCTGGACCCCTGTTAAACTTTATTTTACCCACCTGTTCATGGTAGCTCGAGCCTGCACTGACCAGCACTTCAGGTCCGCTCACGGACATGCCGCCCTCAATGCCAGGCTACTCTGCAAGCGTGATGCTGGCATGCCCAAGGCGTGCCAAAGGCAAGCCCATCTGTGCCCGAGGCCCTCATTCCTGCATGTCTTGTCTCAGAATCCACACACTGACTCTGCTATACGAGGAATGAACATACTGCCCTTAATAAAAAAGGTAAGAACCTTGGGTTGTACATGTCTAGATTTAAATTCCTGGTTTGTTTCCTCTACTTTTATCTGTAGGGATTGTAATTTCCACATGGACATGGGGGTTAGCGAGAGGTTGGTTACATCACTGGACAGGTCATCACAATGCACTATTCAGACCGCCACAGTTAATAAATGGTGCAGCGCTTTAGTCAATTCTAGATCCTGTGTCAAACATAAACACGTAGTCGCTAACTTCATTGATTCTCATGCGCTAGACATTTTGTTCATTACCGAAACTTGGGCTGATCAGTCCTCTTGCCCTGATTTTGTCTTTGCCACACCGCCAGGATATATGACCAGTCAGAAGAGGAGATGGGTTAGCCATAATCTGTCGCTCCCAAATAAAGGCCTTTTTTAACCAGTCCAGCTTGCACATTGTAAGAAGTGGGGGAAAATTGGTCCCAATCCCTTAGTGACCGTATTATTGAGTATAGTATGAATTGGGTATTTGTCCTCAACAGTGGGCGAGCCCCCGCCCCACTGATAGATATAACGTTTCAGGAGGGTGTTAGGACAAATCTTGTCGCCTTGTGCAGTCTGTCCGGGCGGTCGATATTAGCCGGGACAGACTGCACAAGGCGTCGCGCCTCCAATAGATACAAGGACGGTTTGTTTATTAATACTTTGACATGACTCAGGAGTCCATACGGATTTACATACGCCCTGAGGAAGCCCCAGGATGGATGGCCAATTTAATGGGGTGAAACACGTGTTGGCTGCACTTCTCTTGTTGCTCACCCACAAGAAAGTCACAATACCTCATGCAATAGCAATTAAAACATATTCACGTAAAATCGCAACTGCTGTCTCTAGAATTTTCTCCACAAATATCAACAAACAATCAATATTTGTCCTAACACCCTCTTGAAACAGCTTGCACATTGTGAAGCACTTTCTTTTGGCATCGAGCTGTCAAAAGCTCACTCTTTCAATGGTTTACTCTTGTATCTCCCACTGGGCCCCAGACATGCTCTCCTCCAAGATTTGAGTACCATCATGGAATCTTCCACTACTGCAACAGACTTCACATTATTGGGAGTCTTTATTTTTTATTTGGAAGATCCCACTGATAAAGATACTAAAATTCTACTTGACATTACAGCTAGTCTTGGTCTGTCCAAGGTTGTAGTGCTGGTCTCTGTCTTGATAGTATTTTCACCAATAATTGCTCCGTATCGGAAATCAATACACTACCTTTAATATGGTCCGACCACGAAGCAGTGAGGTTTGATCTACCTCTAGCACAACATCCTCAATAAGGCAGGTCCCTTTCCAAGGAACGTAATATTCATCCCTGGCACAAGAAACGGCCTGACCAATTCAATCAAGCAATGTCAGTATCTTCACCTTTGATAAAAAGAGAATATTGGCGTTTCTGTAGACAATTACTCATCTTGGCGGACTTCAGCCGTCAAATCTTTAGCCCTAGCAAAGGCCTCCCATAGTAAGATACACCATTCCTTGGTTCCCTGGTTTACCAAGACCCTTAGATGCCAAAAACAAAAATGCAGAAGGCGAGAGCGCATTTGGAGGAAGGATTATCTTGAGTTGGAGAAGAGCAAATATAATCAAGATCTTGTCAACTACAAAGCATTGATAGTGAGGGAAAAGTCCTTATATTTTACACAAAAAAGAGAAGCCGCCAAGAACTCTGTAAAATAACTCTCTCAAAAAGTAAAGAAAGTTGACCTCGACGGAATCAGGGACCGCTGGTTACAGTAGTCAATCATTCTGTTACAATTTTGCATGTTTCTTTCAAAATAAAGTTTGAGAAATTTACGACAGGTTTTTTTCTCATTAAGGTTCCTTCTTGTGAGGAATTGTCCTTTCCTTCTCATCCTGCCATCAACATGTTTTTCCCAATTTTGCAGATCTGACTGCAGAGTAGGTCACTTCTCTTATGATGCCTATAAAATCCAGGTTCCCCCTTCACCCCTGCCCACCTTCACTGGCCAGACAGGCACCTAAAATCCCATTCAATCTCACTGCTAACTTCCAGCACATGTTTGCCATCGGTTTCTTTCCCACTCAATGGAAGGTAGCTTCAGTATTGCCCCTTTTAAAGAGACTCTCTCATAGTCTCACATAGAACAGCATCTCAACAAACTACAGATTCTGCAGAATGCTGCAGCACGGGGGGTTCCAGAGAGCCCACGGCAAGATGGCCAAACATTAGTGCAGCTTCGTGTTACGTTCTGGGGCTCTGCTATGCAGCAGGTGCTGGGGGCATGTTGGTGCGCGCCATGTGCGCGTGGGGCCTAGCGCGGGCAGCGCGCAATAAACACACGGACCCAGTGTATCAGTCGGGCGCGAACTGCCTCTCGTTCTCCTGCCCCTTTATTTTATACCGGCATGCTCACGTCCGTCGACGTGAGCGCAAACTACGCGTTCTCCCCTTGCGCTCTAGCCGAAGGCTAGAGCGCTAACTGTAACATCCCTCTCCAAGTTAGTCCTTGACAACAGTTCAAACTTTAATTCGCGGCGCCACTTACTTGGCATGCAAAGTCTCGCAATCGGCTGCTGGGCCTGGGGTTTTCTCTTAGCTCATATCTCGCGGACCCCCGAGGAGTCGGGGCTTGGGTTGTTGGTGCGGCCCCTTGTTCTGGTCCGCTGTCCGGGCGCTCGGCATTGCCCGGACCGGCCCCTGGGTTACCTTGCGAAACGGGGCTAGGCACACTCGCTGGGAGGACCCCTGGGTCAGGCCTTCACCAACAACTGTAGCTTCATGGTCAACCGCGGGCCTCCTCACCACCTTGAACCATGATATGTTTCGGGTGACCAGCTCGCCTCCCCGGCGTGCTGTCACCATGGTCCCCTGCCGGTCGACTACTCTCCAGTAGCCCTGTTCATACCGAGTCTTGAACTTTCCTCCGGGTCGCCGCTCTCTTAGAACCACCATATCCCCTGCGTGGATCTCCCTGGGCACCGCCCTTCGCGCTTTGCTGACTTTGTCGTTGCGCTCCTGGCACCTCCGGAACGCACTCCACGTCGAACGGCGGGGCTGTCCAGCCTGGGGCGACCGGTAGCCCGTCTCGGCGAGCCCCTTTGAACATCAGGGCCCAAGGTGCTTGACGAGTGGAGCAATGGGGAGTGCTGCGGTACTCCCCCAGAAACTGCTGCAGCTCTTGTTCTGGGTCTGATTGTTCAGACACGGCGATGCGCAGTATTTTGTTGATGGTGTGCATGAGCCTCTCTACCTCTCCATTGGCCTGTGGCCACTGCGGGGTGATGCGCCGATGGCGGATGCCATGTGACTTTAGGAGCTCTCCGAACTCGTGTCCTTGAAATGGGGGCCCGTTGTCACTCCGCAGTTCCTCGGGGCACCCGAACATCCCAAATACTTTTTCCAGGGCGGGGCCCACATGCGCGAAGGCTGTGGACGGCAACGCCTCAGCTAGTGGGTACTTCGAGTAGCTGTCAATGATCACTAGCGTGACTCGTCCGTCAGGTAGGCTCCCAAAGTCCACACTGATTTTCTCCCACGGGCCTCTCCCATGCTCCTTGGTGATGATAGGAGCCAGCGGTTGGGCTCCGCTGGTCAACTGGCATGACTGGCAGCTGCGAACTGCGTCGTCTACGTAGGTGTCCATGCTCGGGAACCATACTTTCTTCCTCATCCGATCCTTCATTCTCTCCGTTCCCTGGTGTCCTTTGTGCGCCAGTTTAGTGGCCCTTGTCCTGAGGGCGGCCGGGATGACGACTCTGGAGCCTCGTATGACGAGCCCCCCTCTAGTCACACTTAGCTCGTGACGCACTCTCCACATGTGTTGGAGGTCGTCTCTCCCTTCATGAGACCATGAGTTCGCTGCCTGGAGAAAATGCTGCCAGGTTCCCGCGAGTATGGTGTCCTTGACCTTGATTAGCACCGGGTCTTGTTCGGCCGCCTCCACGATTTCTTCTAGCGTTAAGGCCCGGGGACACGCCAGAGCAGCTACCATGTCTAGATGACCTTCAGCCTCCTCCTCCCCATCTATTGGTATCGGTTTGCTATGGGTCTCGGGGTGTTGGGATAGAAAGTCTGCTGGGTTTTTGGCCCCTGGCCTGTATACCACAGTGAGGTGGTGCTGTTGAAGGTTGATGGCCCATCGTTCTATTCGTGGGGGAGGATGTGGCGCCGTTCCTCGGAAGAGTGGCACTAGCGCCTGGTGGTCCGTCACCACCGTGAATGGGTGCCCGCACACGTACAGATGGAAGTGACGGCAGCTCCAACGAAACGCTAGTGCCTCGCGCTCAATTTGGGAATAGGGCTTCTCCGTGTCTGTGAGGGCCTTGCTGGCGTATGCCAGGGCTGCCCACTGCCCCGGTTCCTGTTCTTGCATTAGGACTGCTCCTAGCCCTACCGGACTCGCATCTACTAGGACTTCAGTCTTCTTGCTCGGGTCAAAGTAGACCAGTGTGGTCTGATCCAATAGAACTTTCTTGATTGCCTCAAACACTTCCTCTTCTGTATCTGTCCATCGCCACATTACATCGGTTTTGGTGAGGTGCCTGAGCGGTTCGGCTAGAGTGGCCAAATTCGGGATGAACCGCCCACAGTAAGTGGCCATCCCCAGGAAGCGCTTTGATGGCATGGGACTTCCGGGGATCCACTTGGATGCCTTCTTTGGTGAAGACGTAGCCGAAGAATTCGATGGTTTGTCGAAATAGCTGGCACTTCTCCCGGTGCAGAGTGACACCATGTTCTTGCAGCCGTGATAGTGTGGCTCGGACGTGCCTGTAGTGTTCTTCTACCGTCTTGGAGTATATGAGGGTGTCGTCACTCACGTTTAAGACACCAGGTAGCCCGAGCAGGATATCCTTGATGGTATTTTGGAAAATCTCTGCTGCCGAGGAGATCCCGAAATTCAGGCGTTTGTATCGCCTTAGTCCTAGGTGCGTACTGAACGTAGTAATATATCGGCTTTCCTTTGCCAAGGTGAGCTGGTGGTATCCCGCGTTCAAGTCTAGTTTGGAGAACCACCGCGCTCCGTTTAGATCAGACGCAATTTCATCCATAGTCGGTGTGATGTGCCTCTCGCGCTTGATGGCTTTGTTCGGAAGCCGCATGTCTATGCACAAACGGATTTTCCCCGGTTGACGTGGTTTCTCGGCGATCACGGTGTGGGTCCGGTCACCTTCTCGATCACTCCTTGCTCTTCCAACCTCTGGAGTTCTTCCTCCACCAGCGGCCGTAGGTGGAACGGTATCCGCCTGTGCCTGAGGGCTGTCGGTGCCACCGTGGGGTCGATGTGAAGGTGTATCGGTGGCCTCTTAATCTTCACTAGCCCTGAGAAGAGGCCCTTAAATGTATCCAGCAGGTCTTCGGCTTGCTTATCCTGGATCTTCCTGAGGAATGCGATCAGCCCGAGGTCTTCGGCTGCGTGTCCGCTGAGTAGGGTGTCTACCTCCTGGTCAATTACGTGAATGTCAATGACTATTTCTGAGTTTTCTGCACTCATGGCTACCGTCATTTTCCCTTTTGGCGGTAATGGCGTGTCGGTGTAGATCTTGGCCTTGGACTGTCGGAGCTCCGGTCTCGGCCTGAGACGGTTGTACTGCTGTACGCCCATTACTGTCACGGACTCACCTATCACAGCGTTGACCTCTGTTCCAGCTATTAGTAGGTCGCATCTCGGCTGTGGTCGCCTGGTACTTTTCAGGGCTTTGGTGAATGATATGAAATACGTTTCTTCTACATCCTCAGACTCAGTGCTCGAGTCCTTGTGGCCTCTAGCTTTCTCGTACCTTGGTGGCGGTTGGGATGACAGCGACGTGTGCGAGAGCTGTCTTACCAGCTTCCTCTGCGGCTTGTCCCACTTGTTCCCGCCTTTCTGCGTCTTCCTCCGGCAGACCGACGTGAAGTGATTTTCGATTCCACAGTTTGTGCACACTTTCCCTCTGGCTGGGCACGTCTTGAGCGGGTGGTCTTGGTACCCGCAGTATCCACACAGCCGGGCTTAGGCTGGGGGTCGCCGGTCTCGGGGCCTCTGTGGTCTTTCCCGCGCTCGCACCGCATCCGCCATTTCTGTTTTCACTTCCACTTGTTTGTCTATCCCCTTTACCAGGGCCTGGTCCATTTCCTCTGCTCGTGCCGCCGACAGATCATGCGTCCTGGCCAGGACTAGGATATCGTTCATCGGGATGTTGGGTCTGCGAAGTATCAGTCCACGAAGCGTCTTGCTCCGGATCCCTAGTATTAAATTGGCCCTAATTTCCTCTTTGGCCCTGTCTCCTACGAGGTGCGTGTCCGCGAGGGCTCTTAACCGTGCATGGAAGGCATCCACTGATTCCCCTTCACGCTGTCTTGCCTGGCGGAGTTTAAAATGTTCATAGTCCGGATTGACCTGAGGGTCGAAATGCCCATTTAGAGCTGCCACTGCCGCCGCATAGTCATCCGGGTTCCCCGTGTTGGGCAGGTGTTTGAAGAGGAGGTACACTTCTTCCCCTGCGTAGTGGAGTAGGAGGGACCTCTTCACCGCCCCGTCTGTCTCCCTTGAACCAATGAAATAGTTCTCCAGTCTGCCCAGCCGGGTCTGCTATCGCGGGGCAGCTGTAGTGGGGTCAGCGACTTCGCTGAACGAGGGCAGGACCCCTGTCGGGGGGTGATGGGGCAGCGCCCTGGCTTGGTCCTGTTGTTCTGTGTCACTCATCGTGGCTCAGGAACCACGTGCTCGGTGCACCAGTACAATGGCTACTGACCTCCTTAACAAACTTGTCCACTTTTATGCTGGCGCGCCGCGCCGCCTTGCTGGGTGATGCACCTTTCTGGCCTGCAGGGCTTTTGTTGCTCCGTCGGCTGGTGGTGTGGCCTCGCGACCTCCAGGCAGGCCGTGTGTGTGTCTCCGGTTACTGCAGCTGTCCTTCGGAGGGGCTACTGGGCCGGTCGTAGCCTCAGAGATCAGTGCAGGGAGGGTGTGGGGTGGGGCCCACCTCGTCGCCAGTGTTACGTTCTGGGACTCTGCTATGCAGCAGGTGCTGGGGGCATGTTGGTGCGCGCCACGTGCGCGTGGGGCCTAGCGCGGGCAGCGCGCAATAAACACACAGACCCAGTGTATCAGTCGGGCGCGAACTGCCTCTCGTTCGCCCGCCCCTTTATTTTATACCGGCGCGCTCACGTCCGCCAACGTGAGCGCAAACTACGCGTTCTCCCCTTGCGCTCTAGCCGAAGGCTAGAGCGCTAACTGTAACACTTCGCAAGCTGGGTTCTCAATATCCGGAAGAAATCAGCATTAGCACCAATGGCCACAAGGAAAAAACATCCCAAGGTACATATGAAGGTAAGGGGAAGCGGTTGAGCCACGTTCGGATGCTTGATACTTGATTACACGGAGCGGAGGCGAGAGGGAAGTGAAGCTGTGCCGTGACAGTGAGCAGCCGGGCATCCTGAAGTGTGTGGCATTCAGGAACGTGACCTCTCTGTAATTGATATTCATGCCGGTGGAGTTTGCAGTCGTCGCTGAGGGTCAGCCAACAATGAGACATTGCGGCAGTGAGAGGCGCATTGGAGACCAGGCGTGCCCGCTCACAGAGCAGTGACAGACTGCGATAACCGTCAGCGGCTGAAGTGAGTGGAGACTACAAATTGAGCCTGTGGTGTTAAGAAGCGCGGTGGGCCTACTGGGGTGAGCCATAACAAAGCAGTACATTGCGGCGATGTGGGAGCGGACGCCCACCTATTACGAGGTGAGGAGGGGGAGGCCTCCAGCACAACCGTTGAGCCGCAACAGGCACTGCATAGCCGAACGACACCAGGCTGGTGCAACCTGTCGCTGAAATACTTCCAATAAGGCCCAGAGAAAGAGCGGGCTCCAGGCCATATAGTAAGGCCTGTGTGGAACAGAGTAAAGCCTGAGGAGGAGTAAACGCCCCAAAATAACCCGCACAAAATATAATATAGCAACCCACACTGAGCACAATTTGCTCTCAGGGATGCAGTAGTGGACAAGTAGCACTACATCCGGATAAAAGCCCAGAGCTACGGAGAGTTGGGCAGAATTCTGGGATCAAATCCAAAATTCACACTAGTGGCCCAGGATAAAAATAAATTTGCAGAGAAGTAACGGAGCATTGAGACCGCAGCGCTGACACCAACACAGTTGGGAAGAACAGATAACTAACGGCGCTGGAAGATAGGGGAGAGTTCTCGAAATTGCATAAGGTCACAAAAATGGGGAAGACAGAAAACTTAACCACTTCTAATGTTTGAAATGAGAGGCACAGCGAAACAAACTAGCAGAGTTTGGGGACAGATGAGAGTAGCACCCTCGAAGCAACGTTGCTAGCCATGCAGAGTAGCCTGCAATGCATTGACGGAAAAATAGCTTCCCTGAATTTGCGCATAGACAAGATGGCAGCAAAAATGGACAAGCAATTAACAAGAATCACGGAAACAGAACGAAGAATTTCAAAAGCTGAAGACGACCGCAAACTGTGAGCACAAAAAGCCTGAATATGGAACGTGTCCTGGCGGTCATTCAAGCAAAGAACGAAGACTTGGAGGCGCGCTCCTGCCGGACTAATTTGCGCATAATCGGGGTACTGAAATAAACAAATACAGGTAAAATGGGGCTATATATTGAGGACATGTTAAAATCGTTCTTTGGAGTTGAAAACCTCTCTGCAATGTTGGTAGTAGAGCGCGCCCATCGAGCGCTCATGGCTCGTCTTGCATCCTGGGGCCCCACCGTGCGCTTTAACAGCAAAGTTAATAAATTACTGGGACAGAGAAACTGTTTTGAGGCTGGCCAGAGAGAAAGGAGAACTACAATATCAAAAATACCAAATGTCCTTTTACCCAGATTTTACGCTTGCTGTGCAGTCAGCAAGAAGAGAGTTCCTACCCGTCAAGCGGCATAACGTATGCAATGTTCTACCCAGCTCGACTACGGGTGGAGCACAACGGCAAGCAACATATATTTGCAACACCAAAAGCAGCCAAGGCCTATTTGAAACAGATCACAGTCAACAAGAAGACCCGGAGCACGTCAGAAGTCGATGATGAAGAGAACTAACATTTGGCTGCACTCAGGTACTGAGGCCAAACATGAGGACTGCATACCATCTGCAAGTACATGTGGTTTATTATCCTGGCAGGGAATGTTGTGGACACACTATATGAGAATTCTCTACATGGATACTGGTGGCAGAAGATGAACATTACATGGCAGAACCCAGCCACCTCCAACCACTGGCATACCCCTATGAGGGAGCACCCCAGATGAGTCCAGCACATAGTGCTGTAGTCTTGTACAATTAATCGTCTGACGTGGTTTAATGTCTGTTTAAGTATGTTTAAGGGGGGATGGCTTTGGCTAGTTGGGGTTGCTGAATTGGGAGGAGGAATGATGTGGGGATGTTTTGGCACAGCTTACGTACACACAGAAGACACCTTGCCTATGTTGCACACCTCGCCCGCTATGCAGCGCATGTCACAGCACCACAGCATTGAGAAGCTAATGTGGCATCTGTGGGGGATATTATACATTTTTTGACATGGAATATACGTGGGCTAAATAACCCCTGCAAAGTCAGAATGGTACTCCAGTTCCTAGACAGACACAATATTCACGGGCCCTTTTACAAGAGACACACTTGACTAAGCATCAAGAGTGCAGAGTGGGCGCCCGCTGAGAAACATATAGTATGACCTCCTCCTACTCTACATATTCACGTGGTGTGTTACTACTAATTAAACGTGGGACTCCCTTAGCACCCATATTTTGCCACAATGATGATCAGGGCAGATTGTTGCTGGTACGAAGGGAGTTGATAGGTAAAGATATTACACTGGTAAACACATACATGCCAAATGTTGATTACCCAGAATTTTTTGAGGGGTGTGGAGTCACATACACAAAATTGTGCAGACACATGTTGTTTGGGGGAGCAATCTGAATACCTATTTAGACCCCGTGGTGGATCAATAGGCAGACAACAACTGGCAGGGCAAACAAGCAGCTAAGGTAATACGGGATGGAAGATGACGGCCTGGTGGATGCCTGGAGATTGAGGAACCCCACGAAACGGGAGGGCAAATTAATTTCATCTGTACAAGGTACATGGTCTAGATTGGACTATTAGCTCATTTCTACAGAGGTGGGCCAGTGGATACACGATGTGCACCATCTTCCTAAGACACTATCTGATCATGCTCCGGTCCTGTTGATGCTGAATGTTCCAGATGTGGCCCCCAGGCCATTTACCTAGCGCTTCCGACCGGCTGCTCTGCTGGATGCGGTCTTTAAGGACGAATTGTGAGGTGCGATAGTGGATTACTTCACGGTCAACAAGGGGTCAGTGGCTAGCAGCAATTCCCTATGGGAGGCCTTTAAGGCAACACTTAGGTGAAAATGTATAGGCAGTTTTTTACGTTTTTAGCGACTCATCTCTGTATTTCCTACTTTATTCATAGATTGTGGTTCTCATTTACCCAATTTCTCACCTGCTTTTTGTAGATTCGTTATTTTTTATGCTCCTACTAATACTCTCGCTGGGCATAGTTGTACCTACACATGCAGTTGTGATTTCAGCAGAACCGATGAGGGAAGATTGTCATCACACTCCCTGGGTTTATATGGCTACTGACCTGTTTAATAATTTTTGAAGGGATTATTTTGTGATGTTTTTGTGGCTTACCGGCGTAATCACGTTTTTTATAATGTTTCTCTATTTATAGAGCCCATTAGACAGTTCAATGTGTTTTTTGTAAGTTTAATAGGCATCAACAGGGAAGGGGGTATATGATGCCTTTACCTATTCATCAATGGCTGTCATTTTTGCTAGATATTCTTTCTAATCATATGTAGATAGGCAGAAAGTCACATGACCGCAAAGGCCGGGTTTTTGCCACATTTCTGTTTAGGCTATATGAAAGCACACGACAGACTACTTGACAGCCACTGCCAGCTTTATAAATGTCAGACATACTTACGTCCATTAGACCTTGCGAGTTGTTTGTCTGAAGTTTGGCAGACATTAATAGTGATGGGGTTGCATGGCGCCCTTACTCTCTTACTAATGGCTGCCATGTTGGTTACATTCCTTTCCATCTTTTAGAAATCATATGATAGGTCATATGTGTGAGAAGTTGGCCTCATATATGCTGTCCACTAGTTATAGTGGGCACCTTGTATCAGTCCAAACAACCCCTTATTGGTTATAGATTAAAGACAACCTTTATTGAAAGCTATCCTAGTGGTAGCTATGGAAAGCAGCCTTCAAGCTACGTCTTGAAGGAATGAAAAGCATCTTGTTTTACCAGTCTATAATCTCCTGAGTGACTAAATGAAAGATATCCACAGCAGGTATATATATAAAATATATGTATGTATTACTAAACACACCCTCCTAGTCTCTTTATGAGACTAGAGGTCAAAACACATAAGGTACACTTCAATAATCACAGTAAAATAGCACAAATACACGTCAGGCCCTGTGGTGAGCCAAACCATATAGTAAAATAGTGGTATAAGAACCACGACTTAACTAGACACAAGGCCTAGAGCCTGTAGAATCGCTGGGACCCCAATGAACCACCCAAGGTAGTGTCACAGGGGACCCACGGGGCCCGTGTGCAGTGTGGGAACATAGCCACAAGCTCCTGTTAGCTTCTATGGGGAAAGTCACTGTTAAATTTTTAAAGATTAGGGACACTTATAAATGAGTCAGGACCAAACCCTTTTGGACTTAGGAAGTTCTAGGGCTAACACCCACGGGAGCACTGGAGTACTTGTGTTACCACACCCAGGGAAGCCGGGTGCATAGGTGTCTTTTGGTGTCGGGTCGCGTCATCGATTTCAATGGGAGCTGGCAAAGAAGTGCTGCTGCCGTGAAGATGCGAAGTGTCTGAAGAGATCCAAGCCTGGATTTAAGATGAGAAGAACCTGAAAGCAGAGGGGACAGAGTCTGGGTCACTAGCCAGTGACCAGGAAGGCGATGGACAGATGCCCACCGATGTCGGGTCATTTCAGGTGAAAGAGGTGAAGCTTTACTCTTCAGCCACGATGACCAGGAGGTGTCAAGGACAACAAGGAGCTGGATTAGAGCTGTACCACAAAGGATGTCGAGTGCTGCAGTGTCGGTGCCCGGATTCGACACAACAAGCCTTGGCAACAGCAACCCATGCAGAAACAATAAAGATGCTTCGGTGCAGACCAGCAAGGTCTGAGGGACTCACCACTTGGTAGGGAGTCGGGGCACGTCTGGAGAAACCAGGAATGCCCAAGGAAATTCAAAGTTACCCCCTCAGGGACCCACCAGTCAATGGACCAGGGATCGCAAAGGGACCTCAAGATGAAACACAAAATGGTGGTCCACGAGTCACTCGGAATGACCAGGCTGACAATCTTTGGTAGATTCAGTGCTCAAGGTGGGGGCTATAAGTCAGCCCAAGCACGACTTCAGAAGACGTCGAGAAGTTAATGCACTTACAAAAGTGCATGGTGACCAGGAGTTCCGGTTCCACGCTACTCACAAGGGCTGCGGGTCTCAGCTTTGCTGGGAACTCGGGTCGGCCTCTGAGATGTCGGGAAATCTTCTTCCTGGGCTGCAAATACTTCGGAGTCCGGCGGGAGCTTCGATAATGCAGACTGGCAAATTGCTTTGTTGGTGCCTGCCAAGCAGGGGAGTCACTCCTTAACCCCAAGGGAGATTTCTTCAGTCTGGTCTTGAGCAGAACGTCGAAGGTCCAGGATTCGGCTTCAGAGTTCCAGCCAGGGTAATCTAAAATTCTGGTTACAGAGGTTCCTTACTTATACCTAAGAAAGGGGTTGGACTAGCTCTGGGGAACCACCTATAGGAGGGTTTGGAAAGAGGGGTGGCTACACCCATTTCTTGTGTCTAGTTTCATGCCAGAGCAGGGGCTGGAAGCCCCTGAACCGGTCTGAGCTGGACTATGCACAGGGACACCAAATGTGCCCCCAGTGTAGGACTTCAAAGCACTCAGAGAGTGCTCCCACCCAGCCCCAATACACATAATCCTGTCTGGGAGGTGGTTACACCTCCCTGTGACAGGAAACCTATTGTCCTTGCCTCCCCTTCGGTCAGCAGTAGGAGGCCAGACTTGTGTCTGTGGCTGCAGCATCCATTTGGTGATGCCAGGGCTCTATTAAGTTTTTACTGGGTATACCAGTGCTGTCATGTCTCTCCCTGTAGAAGTATGGGATCATACTCCTACACCAGTTACTGGTGTGGGGGAATGATTCCAAGGTGTTTGACACCAAACACGACATGTTTCCGTGCAGCCAGTCCAAAGTTGGCATTTACCGTTTGGTTATAATGCACTTAAGAGTATATGGTCAGGCTGCACTACAAACAGCATCAGAGAAGGGTATCCGAATGCTGCAGAGGGGCTCTGCTCATGCAGGGGCACTCTCTCACATAAGAACCAAGCACTCTGCCTTCAGGATTGATAAGGCCTGCTATAGGAGTGACTTATAGGTTTATATGTGTGTATATATATAGTGATATAGGTAACCTATATCACAGTAAGGGGTGCATGCACCACCTTACCCAGGCTGCAGTAGCAGACCTGTGGTGTCATTTTGGGTGGCTTTCCAAGGTGGCATAATACATGCTTCAGCCCTTGGTAGGCCTCTGGGGTACCTATGCCCTGGGTACATAGTATACCATATACTAGGGGCTTATAAGGGCACCTCAGATCCAATCTGAACTGTACCTAAAGTACATGCAATCAATTTAGAGAGGAAGCAGCTAGGCTGGGGCCCTGAATAGCAGGGTCCCAGCCAGACTAAAGTCGAAAAACAGTGAAACACCAGCAAAAAGTGGGGGTAAACATGTGAAGCAGATCCTACTCTCCTACAATATGACAGTAACTGCTGGCACATGTTGCAATTCCTTCCACTCAACAAGCACTTGGCAGATCATAAGATCGCAAATACAGGCTTTTTAAACGTTCGATCTCTCTCCGCCCGTTTTTAATCAAGATGGCGTCCGGCTGCTGACGTTTTACTAGTGATTCATCTAGAAAGGATATTATCCGTAAGACATTATCCCCTTATGTGCTTATCATCTGCTCTTTGTTGCAGAACACTTAGTATATATCTTAGTGGGTCCGACACTGTCTCAGATCAAAAGATCACATATTTGCAGCAGTGGGTGCACAGGTTTTCATCGGTTTTGCAGACCGCCACTAATTGTGTAAGTTTGCCTTTGGAGTAGTACTTTGTTCCACTGTTTTGGTTTGACAATAGGGTTAACGTATGCCCTTTGGTTTGTTTTCTAAACCCACACCGCCTGTATAAACATCTCGGACAGGTTTTTTCAAAACTGCGTTTTGCGAGTGACTTATATGTTGTACATCCGGTGATTCCCTCAGGTGGGCGGTTGTGTTTAATCCTAGTGTCCTATTTGGGATATGTTCTGTCATGACACCCTTTGCAATTCTTTTATAAAATTATTTTTCTTCATATTCAGATACAATCTGTTTTCATTTATATTGCCATTGGAGAGAATTTCTTTTACAATCTCTACATTGTACCTCGTAGACTCCTGCATTATTCAGGGTATTTTTTGTTAACTTAGTCCACTAGAGACCTAACCACACAGGGGGGGATATTCTCAAGAATGTGTGATAACCATTGCAAAAGTATCTTAACGCAACCTTCAAAATCGCAGTCCATCGCGGGAAATTTATACCATGTTAACCAAGTATTCACAACTCGCCAACAACCGGAAGGCAGCAATGCAGACTGGAGGTGGAAGTCCAGCGCCACTGGAGGTGCTGGACAAGATGGAAGAAATGGTGGCCACAGTCATCAGTGGGGAGACGGTGGCAGGAGTTGGGGGGCCGGGCACTGCACAACAGGACCGGACACAACAGCATAGGGGGTGAGTAACAACCAGGGACTGGGAGGTACTGGGGGGAGATGGGCACAATGGCACACATGCACAATTAAGCATAGCACAGCTGCAGACAAACCATGCCCCAGATCACCAAGAAACTAATGTACACAAGTATGCAACATGTCAGCACTGTACAAGCACAGAAGTCAAAGGCACACCGCATTAAAGGGATAAGGGGCATCCAAATCAGAGCTGCAGGGGCGACTCTCCCAAAATGTGGCACACACACATTCCATGCAGAGCACATGAACATTGACAACGATGTGGCTCAATCCGCAAAACACCCACAACAGAACACAGGACACAACTGGTGGCGCTTGGGTGCAGACACTGACCAATCACATTTGACATTGCAGGGAAATGTGAGTTGATAATGCACATGTACAAACACACACACACATCTGTTGTCGAAATGTCCACTGTCCCCCATCAAATAGGCAGCTCCTCCCAAATAGCCACAATGTACCCAGTCATGCTGTCTGTATGAGTACATGTACAATGCGACAACATACATGTGGACACATTGTTAAACTGCATCTCCCCTTCACATTGCAGAGGGAGAATCAACACCTCCTGCAGAGCAGCCCGACCCTCTCTTCTCTGATGATGAAGAGGACCACCACAGCTTCAACTCTGACGTCTTCCAACTGCTCGTGGCGAGCCTACGCAGCCCAATTCCAGGAGCTGGGCAGCCCAGCTGCTATGAGGAGACCCCACCCCCTGCACAGACCACACAGCAGGTAGCACCCCCCACCACGGCTGCCTACCAGGACCCCCACGATGAACACATGGCCTTCCAACGCCGTGTGTTGGGGTGCCAGGAGAATCTGGCAGAACAGGTGCGGGTGGGCTTCGACCGTATGGCAGACAAACTAGATGCCATACATGGGTCTCTAAGTCCCATCAGGGACAACTCACGGTCCCTTACGGACACCCACAGTCCGCTCCATGCCCTCCAACGGACCATGGCTGACATCGCTGGAGCCCTGACTCAGAGAATAGAACAACTATCCAGTCAGAGTGGCTCTAGCGATGTCACACGGGAGTTGGGAAACATGCAGAGGTTAATGGAGACCATGGAGCGGGCGAATGCGGAAAATGTGGCTGCCACGGCTGCACACCAGCGAGACGTAGCTGGGTTCCTCAATGACCTCAGTACCATCCTCATAGTATTGCTGCCACAAGGCCGGGCGCTGATGCATGCTGCTGCTACCACTCCCTCCCGACTCCGCCCCCTGAAGTGTCAGTGCCACACAGTGTGGCTGACCTTCCACCTCCGGGCACTGATGTGTCACTGCCACACAGTGCTGGAGACAGAACACCACCACCCACACGTGAGGCACATGAAACAGCAGATGCGGATGATTCTGCCCTCATGGTAAGAAGGACGCAGTAGCATGTATTTCCGCCATAGGGACGGCTTCAGCTTGGTTCTGCCCTTTGCATCATCACCTTCCACTGTCCCCCGATGTACTCTGCGACACTCACCTTGTACCTCGACATAGACTGCCATATGCTGTTTGATCACCAATGACACAGCAATCAGACTGCGGACTGAACTCTTCCTCTTCCTTTGGACTTGTCATTCCCTGAAGGACTCTGGCTGGCCCTCCACTGACCAACATTGTCATGTGGGGTTTGCATGGCCCTGTACTGCTCCAGATGCAACTCTCCACTGAGTGTGCATTAAACATTCATATTCACACAGATGTGTCATGTCTATGGTCTTTCAAGTTTGCATGAATGTAGGCTCACTGGACTCCTCTTACATCCATGTGGCTCATGTCGTAGGACAGGGGTCACAGGGTGACACATTGCAAAATGTGGTCCGGGTGGCGCTGACACAACAGGGACACACGCATGAGTTACTTCCTACTCCAGCCCAGTATGGAACCACACCCAGGGCCGCGGGGTCATTTACAAACCCTTATGCTGGACTGGCATATGCCAGGCCAGCCCACTCCGCTTACGCTCACGGGGGAAACAACAACGCTACCTGTCCCAGGTCTGCCCTGTAGTAATCTGCTGATCACAGGTCTAGTTGTTAGCATGCCACAGCCACTCCCTCATGGCTGGTTTACACCCACACAACACCCATCCAGCACACGCGTCACAGGACATGTGACCCTGCCAATAAAAAGGGCCATGCGCACATGCTCAACGCCATTTTCACTCTCTATCTGGGTGCATCCATGTGGTGTTAATGTAGGCATGAGGGCCTCGGGCCCCACAACATCACATTCCCCAGGACTGAAGATGACATGATGGCGTCCGCAACACGATACCCAATCATACAGGGTCCATGACTTTGAGGGCACAGACTTGCTGGCACCGGATACATTGCGGCCAGCACAGGAACACCTCCAATGTTACGCCTTCTACATTCGTTTCATTGTAATGCACTTATTATAAAAATGTATGTCTATCAACAAAATATTGTACTTCACTTCCTGAACCTTCGTGGTGACGGAACCTGAAGGCCGCCACTCGAGTCGGCCATTTTGAATGGAATAAAGCCCATTAGAAACCTCTTATACCACGGATTCTGCCTCTTGTTATTTTGAGCTATTTTATTTTATTTTAAGACTCCGTACGAAATTCAGTCAGGTAATATTTATTTTATTTACCACACTACGCAGCCCAATTCCAGGAGCTGGGCAGCCCAGCTGCTATGAGGAGACCCCACCCCCTGCACAGACCACACAGCAGGTAGCACCCCCCACCACGGCTGCCTACCAGGACCCCCACGATGAACACATGGCCTTCCAACGCCGTGTGTTGGGGTGCCAGGAGAATCTGGCAGAACAGGTGCGGGTGGGCTTCGACCGTATGGCAGACAAACTAGATGCCATACATGGGTCTCTAAGTCCCATCAGGGACAACTCACGGTCCCTTACGGACACCCACAGTCCGCTCCATGCCCTCCAACGGACCATGGCTGACATCGCTGGAGCCCTGACTCAGAGAATAGAACAACTATCCAGTCAGAGTGGCTCTAGCGATGTCACACGGGAGTTGGGAAACATGCAGAGGTTAATGGAGACCATGGAGCGGGCGAATGCGGAAAATGTGGCTGCCACGGCTGCACACCAGCGAGACGTAGCTGGGTTCCTCAATGACCTCAGTACCATCAATGTGGAAATGTGGATTTTCCTGGTCAGTTATGTCCCCTATCTTGGACCCCAACGGTTCTATACGCATGTTACAAGTACATGTATGTTCCCTCCAGTCCCAGTTTCTAAGACGCAAACATATGTGTGTCTACCGTCAACATGTTCTCTGTCAGATCCGCCATCAATGGGCTGGATATTCGATTCCTAAGTATGAAAGGCCACCGACTTTATATGGCTAAGTTACTCCATTTTTACAGTTCAGGCGAGTAGGCCCGATTCTGTCCTCAAAGCCTTTCCCTGCTCTCTGTCTCAGACAGCTTCAGTTTGAGCTCGCATCTGTATCCATGAACTTTGTCCTACTCCCTGTGCAGCTAACGGTGCCTGCCTCGGCCAGTTTTCGCCTGTCTGCCAAAAAGTTGTATTTCACCTTCGAATTATCTATTTTGCTCTCCAGCCGATGCATTCCTGTCCAGTGATTTAGGTAAACATTTCCTTTAGCTCACAAGCAAAGGACTCAGCTTCTCCGTCCTCCTGCAAGTGATTCATAGCCCTGTTGCCATGGAAAGTTTTCTGCCCCTCGCATCTCATATAGACACTTAGACGCTTGTACACGCACACAGTCAGTATAGAATAGATTCTGTCCGAGAGTCTCTTCCTTGTGGATAACATAGTTCTTTAAACATAGGATGTTAGATATGATTTGGGATTAGGATGACTTGACCCCAGACTTTTCGTCTCCACATGTAGAGCTAAATGTCAAGTCCCCTTCACCCCCTAGTTACACGTCAATTACACGTCATGCTGCTGCGCGCGCATCTATGCCAAGTATTATCTTATAGATCCACCTATGTCTGATAATGCAAGCCAATCATGTTTCTTTTATTCCTTATTACGCCTAGTTTTGATTATGTCACTGTCACGTCATTTTTCTTATCAAATGTTACGCCTTCTACATTCGTTTCATTGTAATGCACTTATTATAAAAATGTATGTCTATCAACAAAATATTGTACTTCACTTCCTGAACCTTCGTGGTGACGGAACCTGAAGGCCGCCACTCGAGTCGGCCATTTTGAATGGAATAAAGCCCATTAGAAACCTCTTATACCACGGATTCTGCCTCTTGTTATTTTGAGCTATTTTATTTTATTTTAAGACTCCGTACGAAATTCAGTCAGGTAATATTTATTTTATTTACCACATAATGGCGCCCGAATAGGGACACTTTCTCATCTCACGCGCCGGCGGTGCGTTGCAGGCCCGGTCTCCTGCCACAGCTGGACGGACCATAAACGCGTACCAGCAGGATTTCCTGTAAGCTCCCTCCGGTCAAGCGGGGGCGACTGAGGCTGCGACCAACCCAGACGAGGCGGTGAGAAGTGCGAAGTATCCCAACCAGAGCCTAGCTGAGAGAGCAAGATCCGAGGTATACAGAGGCCCACCAGGTTTTCCGAAATCCCGATGTGCAGAGGGTCCGATGTCCACAGTCGTCGAGTCCTGTCCATTCTCTGAGGCCTTCCGTTTCAAGGAGCTACTCGGTGAGTACCATCGCCGGGGAGGCATGTTGACGTGCACATAGGTTGTGCCGGTCAAGACGGATTTGGGTACACAAATCCGGTCTGCACTGTTTAGCAGTGTATATGTACTGTTTAGCAGTATATCAAGTATTCCGAAGTATTCAGTTATTGTCAAGAATTCAGCGTGGTGATTAGTTAAGCAGACTGTCATCATTGTCGATCATTGTTATAATGTTTAATGTTTAATGTTTAAAGTATTCAGAAAATGTCTTGCATATTGTGGTATGAATGACTGTTCATTGTTCACTGTTCATTATTGTGTTTCTCGTATTAAGTAAGTTCAAGAGTAAGTATCAGATCAGTTGTTAATATGCCGCTCTTCTCGAAGTTAAGACAGATTACCACCAGAAAAGGGGTGCTTGAAGAAGCAGTTCCTATTCCTCCTAGAGACACTCCAGGACATTTCATGTACCATAAACATGGCTTAGATGCCATATTGTTTCTTGATCTATGGGTAGATTATACCAAGGGATTACCGGAAAGTCAAAGGTGGCCCGCAACGGGAACCTGGGATGCAGAGTGCATCATGAAAGTGGAGGAAGAGTTATGGAAAAGAAAGGTCAGACAGTCACAGAAAGACGCTGTTGAGTTATGGCGTAAAGAATCTCATAGACGAACAGAAAAAGCACGTAGACAAGAAGAGAGGAGTAAAGAAAGTTCAAATAAAGTTCAAGAAAATCTATTAATTGAGGAAGGTATCCGAGTGAAATCAGAACAAGTAAATAGACAAAGAAATGCTCTTATGAATGGTATGTATCCCCTTCTAGCCGAAGGACTACCTAAGGCTGTTACGGAGGTGCCAAAAGACTTGCCACCCCCGTTATTTCCAATTAAGGTACATCCAAAGGGGCATCCCAGAACCGCAGAAGATGTTTTCCTTTCCTCATATCTAGACGATGCAGCCCCCGAGTATGCTAACGCCACACCACATAGACCGTCTGGCGGAGGGGTTCAACGTCAGGATCAGGTATCTGTCCCCGTGCAACAGCAAGTCCCGATACAAGCATCGGCAAGCACATCTGTCTCCGCATCTGTTTCCGCGGTCGACTCTACAGGGGTATCGACACCCATAGTTGCTGTATCACGTTCAACGAACCCATTCACACCCGACGCCCCAGATGGGGCCACGGGAGGTGCTAGCAGTACTTTTACACCACCTAGAATAAATAAACTTGTCTTTCAAGAGTCAGCACATTCACGTACACCTAAGTTCGTAAGTGAACGTGCGCTTAAGGAACTCCTTGTAAATTGTAGATATGACCCGGTGGTTGGTAAAGAGGATGAAATGGTTCTGGCATCATTGCGAATTAGGCGAGCCGCAGAGTATTTAGCAAGGTTACCAGGGATGATTACGCATCTGGATAACATATATCATTTTGTTCAAACAGGACGAGATCCAGGATGTATTAACAGAGCTATGGAATTCCAGAAAGTAGAAATACAGGGGGAACTGTTACGTTTCCTCAAACTGTGTGATCAGAAATCAAGATCGTCCGGGGGTAGACATGAACGTAATGCTTACTCTTACAAGATGGAGTCAGAATATATCAGAAGGGAGACACGATAAGCAAAATTGTATAATCGCCATGTGCCGAAAAATCCGTAAAGAAATAGAACGTATTCATGAAGAGAGATTGGGAACAGACGAGTTTGAGCAAGATGAAGTGTCCGAATCAGAGAATTCCGCAAGACAGTCAGAAACCATAGCCTATGTAGGCAGAGGAAGATCCTGTGAAAATACTAGATGTTTTTCTGATCCCATACATTCTGTATGTCCAAATAATAGCAGAACGTATCCAACGCCTGTAATAAATCTGAAGTCTCCTGAACATTCGTTTCAAGCCGCAGATAAAATACTACGAGAACGAAGGGGTTATCACCTCCTCGATTCCATGGATGAGCAAGAATTAGCCAGATCAGCCGTTCACTGGATCGTTAGTCCTGAAAAATATGGTGATGAGACCGTAGCACAAACGTTTCTCAATCTCAGTACAGATGAACAACGTTTAGCTGGAATCTATATGATTCAGCAACTCCTCATATTATATAAGAGCCAACATGCTGATCCTGGTCCTTTACCTGATATATTAATGGAACTACTCACGAACAGATGGAGAGGTTCTAGTAACAAGTTAATTAAAGAGATATTAGTGTCACGTAAACAGTATGTCCTTTTTGTAAGTCCGGATTCTCTCTCGCTGCCCCATAGAGAAAGAACGCCGTACTATATGGATAGACAAAATCCTTTACGAGAAGTGCACCCAATAAAAGGCGAAGACAATGAGTTTCACCGTGTATTTGTTTACACACCTATATCAAAAATGGAATTATTAGAAATGAAGAAAGTAGTACCTAGCCATGATAAAGACCCAGCGGGTTTCCACCGAGAAATTAAAGACATGCTACTGATGGGAGAGTACACCTTTCCTGATATTATGACGATATTAAAGGTGCTTTTGCCTGCTGGCATTTATGAAAAACTGAAAGAAAAAGAGTGGGAAGTGGGAGACCAAAAGATAGACTGGACAGCATTAGCAGAGGAAGAAAGGGGCCGAACTGCAGGTTCGGGGCTCGGGGATAAAGTTAAACTGTTACCAGGTTTACTAGTACAGGTACTGCCACGTTTATTAACTACAAAAAAGGAAGATTGGGGTGCAATCACAGCCTGCAAACAAAAGCAAGATGAAGACACAAGCGATTATTATGCTCGATTTGAAAAATGTTTTGGTATAAATAGTGGTATAAAAGCAAGTAGTGACTCATATCCACATTTATTTGTGACAAAATTAGTGGAAAATGCATTACCTCCAGTAAAGAATAGAATATTGAAATTCGAGAGTACCTGGCAAAGTAACACTCCGTCGCAAATGCTACAAATGTTACAGTATCATCACAATAGAATTAGGGATGAACAAGAACACGAGCATAGACGCATGAAGGATACAAAAATGAAAATGCTAGTTTCTCAGACAGTACCAGCAGATGGTCACAAAAAGGGTGTGACACATTCTGGTGATTCTGCAGTTCCTGTAAAAGGAACCTGCAATTACTGTAAACAACTGGGCCATCATGTACACGATTGTCCAGTCCTGAAACGTAATATAGCTACAGGCATTACAAAGGAGAGACCACGATTAGTTAGACAAGATCAGAATGAACAAGGAGCTATGCAGCATGGACAGTCCATGCCAGCCTCACAGCAACCCATACAGTTTGTGCCAGCTGCACCACCGTTGCCTGCTACTGCCACACAAACCACAACACAACAAATGTATCAGACTGCACAGTATGAATACCCTGAGTATCAGCGTTACGCATGAACCAGCCTAGAGAGGGAAGTTGACTTACCGCTTATCGAGATTCCTGTAGATCAAGAAGGACCTTATGTACATAGTGAATTATTAGGTCAAGATAGAAAATTCTTACTCGATACAGGGGCAAGTCGAACAACTATAAAACGTAGCGAAGTTCCAGGGGCACCCCTCTCAGGCTCTCAAAATGTTTCCCTTGGTTTTTCAGGAAAACCTATTGTTAATGAAGTATCACAGCCTCTACCACTTACGATAGGACCTTTGACACGAACTACAGATCTATTGCTTACTAAATCATGCCCAGAAAATTTGTTAGGAATTAAAACTCTGAAAGCACTAGGAGCCATAATATGTTGTTCTCCGGAAGGAGTAAGGTTGTTTTTGCGTGACTTTAAAGGTCACTATGTATCCAGAGACATGGATTCCCGACTACAGAACTTACCAGCGCATCTATGGGCACAAGGCCCTACTGATGTTGGCTGCATGAACATTACACCCTATCGAGTTACATTGAAAGCAGGAGTGGTACTGCCACGAATGCGACAATACAAGTTACCGCATGATGCTGTAGTGGCTTTGTTGAAAATCATTGATGAACTAATTGCCCAGGGAGTAGTTGTAGAAACAGACTCCAATGTATGTAATTCACCGATAATTCCGATTCTTAAACGAACTGATCCTACTGCTCCGCCAGTATACCGATTGGTTATTGATTTGCGTGAACTAAACAAGTGTATTGTACCACAATTCCCTGTGGTCCCTGATATATCATCATTATTGACAGCAATTGATTCCGAAGCAACATTCTTTACTGTAATTGATCTCAAGAATGCCTTTTTCAGCGTCCCAATAGATCCGGAAAGCCAATACTTGTTCGGATTCAGTTTAAATGGGCGCAGTTTTAAATTCTCACGCGCTCCCCAAGGATTTACAGAAAGCCCCAGCATCTACAGCCAAGCACTGAAACGAGAACTTGACAGTATCCACATGCCAGTCAATACAGCACTGCTTCAATATGTCGATGATCTGCTGATCACCGCGAGAAGCGAGTCAGAATGTGAAAAAGCTTCTCTGACAGTTTTACATTTCCTAGCCGACAAGGGGCACAAGGTGTCCCCTTCTAAGCTGCAATTCTGTGTTCAGCGAGTTATTTATCTTGGTCACTCGCTGTCCAAGGAGGGAAGGCAGCTTACACCAGATCGCATCCAGTTAATTGCTAACATGTCAATACCCCAGACACAAAAGGAGGTGCGGGCTTTCATAGGCCTCACTTCATATTGTAGACAGTGGATCCCTCAGTACGCATTTCTAGCAAAACCACTCATTCAGTTAACCACACAGGAGGCAGCCACATCGACTGTTCTCCCTTGGACTCAGGAACATACACAAGCTTTTGAAAGCCTAAAGGAAGCTTTATGTCAAGCACCTGTTTTAGCAACACCATGTTATTGCAAACATTTTACACTCTTTGTTACAGAACGCGAAGGTACTGCCTTGTCAGTACTCACTCAGGATCAAGCAGGATCACGCAAGCCATGTGCTTATTTTTCCAGTACATTAGATCCCGTAGCTCAGGCTTTGCCTGCATGCCTGAAATCAGTGGCAGCGACAGCTTTAGCAATCAGACAAAGCGATGCCATAGTATTAGGACACCCATTGACAGTACAAGTACCACATGCAGTAGAGATTCTTGTGAACCGAACACAAACACAACACTTGACCATAGCAAGACTTACTCATTCATGCTCTGTTAGACGCGATTCATTTACCGACTGCAATATCGATTATGAAATGCAAAGCACACACGAAGATTACTGATATCATTTCTCAAGGCAATGATTTAGCTGACAGAACAGCCAAACAGACTGCTCAGAATCGCACATTAGACATGACAAAGCCAATAGTTCAGACACCAACACAGTGTATGACAATTAAGGATCCCGCACTTGACGTAATTGACATACAGACACATGCCACAGCAGAAGAAATAAAGAAGTGGACTGAACTAGGAGGGATCCAGACAGATCAAGGATGGATGACGAAAGAGAAATCCGTGTGGTTTCTCCCTGATTCCATGGTTCAAGCCATTATAGCTACAGTTCACAGTCCAGCACATTTAGGAGAGAAGGCTATGCTAGACAGCATTCAGCACATTTGGTTCAACAAACATTTACGAGCAGCAGCTAAACAAAAAGTTCGTACCTGTATGATATGTTGCCAGTTTAATCCAGGAAAGAGTGTTCCCGTAGAGCAGGGTGGATTTCAGCCTCCTGACCATCCTTTTGAAGTCCTCCAGATGGATTATATTCAGATGGAACGTTGTCGAGGATTCAAATATGTCCTCGTAGTTGTCTGCGCTCTCTCCCGTTGGACAGAGGCGTATCCCGTATCAGATTACACTGCCCCGACTACTGCCAAGCAGCTAGTCCGAGAATTCTTCCCACGGTACGGTTTACCACGTGTTGTATATTCAGATAACGGCCAGCCTTTCTCATCCGAATTAATGAAACATGTCTCACTCTTGTTGGGATATCAGTGGAAATTCCACTGTGTCCGACACCCCGAAGCAGCAGGTCTCGTAGAAAGACATAACCAGACACTGAAAATCAGACTGTCCAAAATATGTAGAGAGAAAGGTGTCGACTGGATAGTAGCATTACCAGTTGCACTCTTTTACATGAGAATGGTAGCACACTCTAGAACAGGGCTATCCCCGTATGAGGTGATCTTTGGTAGACCGCCGAATATGTGGGGGACGCCTATACCACGTAAAATAACTGATGTTGACTGTAATATGCTGACAGATTACCTGGCTTCCTTGATGTCTGCACTACAATCTTCTCGTTCACAGGTAGTTGCAGCTTTTCCTGACAACACTGAGGTGAAACCCCATGACGTGGTCCCCGGGGACTTTGTCCTGGTTCGGAATTTTGATAGGAAAAGCCAATTGGATCCTAGGTGGAAGTTGCCTAAGCAGGTCCTGCTGACGACCAGAACAGCTGTGAAGATCGAAGGACGGAAAGGATGGGTGCATTCCACCCATATAAAAAAATTTCATGGACTACCTTCAGATATAGACACTGTGCCCTGCACTCCCTCACAGACTGATTCAAAACTTCCTTTTGTTGAACTGAATGACTCTCAGTGCTATAAACAGAAACTCAGGTCCAGATCTAAACTGTCGGACGATTTGATTGTTTAAGTCCTCTCCAAGGTGAAGCGGTTGAATCTGTCCCGACATGTATCCCTTAGGTCTGAATGATGTAGAGTCCAGAATCATAATGAAACGACATACTTATTGTAAATTACTGCGTAACCACTGTATTGTGACTTTATTAATTTTGTTTTCCTTGAGTTTTTTAATAGTTATTGCAAGTATATTGTTGCATATGTATTATCCTGTTTCTAAACGTGTTTTCAATATAACTGATGAACATTCTTTTAGTGACCTACCGCCACATGAATTATCTTATAGACTTGCGCTGCGCAATAACACATTCATTAGTATGTTACATCATTCCCATCAGACTAGTAATGCCACCAATTGTTGGGTGTGTGGCCGACTTCCTCCCTATCAGAATAAAAAAGGAGTTCTGCCATTCTTTCCACATCCGTTCACACACAATGGCTCCTGTGGAGCATGGTTTAGTTTATTAAATTCCATAGACCCAGACACAGCAGTTTATCAACAACATTGGATATGGGGAAATCTAAATCTAGTTTTATTCAAAGTCTGTCACCCTAATAAGGAGGGTCACCCCAGTAGAACAGGAACTGATCTAGAAAATGAAGTGTATAAATTAGGTAATTTTACACCTAATCTTATGATTCTGAATGCCAAATCCGAAGTTGAACTAATTTTGCCCACTATGTCAGTATTTCCAGTTAAGGGTGAATTATGTGTGAGAAAAGTTGGTTCCATACATATGGGCCATAGCCAATGCGTTACTACAGTAGAATATAGTGATCAAGGGAAATCTTCATTTAGAGCTTCTCGCCATTCCTACTTCATATGTGGTCAGACGGCATATATGCGTCTGCCTCTAGATTGGGATGGTACCTGTTACATAGCATTCCTTTTGCCACCTGTTTTCCTAGCTCCCCCTGATTATTATCGAAATGTTCATTTAGTACACAATAGAGAGCGAAGAGATCTCCCAGTTGTCGATTATACTGAGACGGCATGGGACAAGTATGTAGATTTCAATAAAGGTATCTTTCCCTATATAGGTACAATATCAAATAGTAAGCTGATACGCAGACTCACCAAGACTCTTGAAGCTGTAGTAAACGAGACTATAGCCGCCCTAGGCAATCTGACAGAGGAACAATCAGTGATGAGAATTGTTGTTCTCCAGAATCGTCTTGTCCTTGACGTCATCCTGGCCGATAGGGGCGGAGCTTGCAGGGTCATCGGATCCAGCTGCTGCATTTTCATACCAGAAAATTCGCCATCTGTATATAAAGCTATAACACGCCTTCATAAGATTGTAAGCCAGATACACGAGAATCCAGGCACTTGGACGTGGTCCGGGTGGTTTTGGAGTGTGATATCAGCCTGGGGATGGAGAGTTCTATCCCTCCTAGGTATTGGCCTTCTTATGCTTTTCAGTTGTTGTCTATGCCTGCAATGTGGACCAGCGATTTGTGGTCTGTGTGCCACATCGTGTATTCCACATCAAGGTTTTGGCTCAAGATCCCGGAAGAAGAAAGAAGAAGAAATGATGCTCCATGAGCAAATCGATGGAATGATGAAGATTGATGTCTCGTGAAGGGCAAGAAGGGGACAAGGAGGGAATGTGGAAATGTGGATTTTCCTGGTCAGTTATGTCCCCTATCTTGGACCCCAACGGTTCTATACGCATGTTACAAGTACATGTATGTTCCCTCCAGTCCCAGTTTCTAAGACGCAAACATATGTGTGTCTACCGTCAACATGTTCTCTGTCAGATCCGCCATCAATGGGCTGGATATTCGATTCCTAAGTATGAAAGGCCACCGACTTTATATGGCTAAGTTACTCCATTTTTACAGTTCAGGCGAGTAGGCCCGATTCTGTCCTCAAAGCCTTTCCCTGCTCTCTGTCTCAGACAGCTTCAGTTTGAGCTCGCATCTGTATCCATGAACTTTGTCCTACTCCCTGTGCAGCTAACGGTGCCTGCCTCGGCCAGTTTTCGCCTGTCTGCCAAGAAGTTGTATTTCACCTTCGAATTATCTATTTTGCTCTCCAGCCGATGCATTCCTGTCCAGTGATTTAGGTAAACATTTCCTTTAGCTCACAAGCAAAGGACTCAGCTTCTCCGTCCTCCTGCAAGTGATTCATAGCCCTGTTGCCATGGAAAGTTTTCTGCCCCTCGCATCTCATATAGACACTTAGACGCTTGTACACGCACACAGTCAGTATAGAATAGATTCTGTCCGAGAGTCTCTTCCTTGTGGATAACATAGTTCTTTAAACATAGGATGTTAGATATGATTTGGGATTAGGATGACTTGACCCCAGACTTTTCGTCTCCACATGTAGAGCTAAATGTCAAGTCCCCTTCACCCCCTAGTTACACGTCAATTACACGTCATGCTGCTGCGCGCGCATCTATGCCAAGTATTATCTTATAGATCCACCTATGTCTGATAATGCAAGCCAATCATGTTTCTTTTATTCCTTATTACGCCTAGTTTTGATTATGTCACTGTCACGTCATTTTTCTTATCAAATGTTACGCCTTCTACATTCGTTTCATTGTAATGCACTTATTATAAAAATGTATGTCTATCAACAAAATATTGTACTTCACTTCCTGAACCTTCGTGGTGACGGAACCTGAAGGCCGCCACTCGAGTCGGCCATTTTGAATGGAATAAAGCCCATTAGAAACCTCTTATACCACGGATTCTGCCTCTTGTTATTTTGAGCTATTTTATTTTATTTTAAGACTCCGTACGAAATTCAGTCAGGTAATATTTATTTTATTTACCACACTACGCAGCCCAATTCCAGGAGCTGGGCAGCCCAGCTGCTATGAGGAGACCCCACCCCCTGCACAGACCACACAGCAGGTAGCACCCCCCACCACGGCTGCCTACCAGGACCCCCACGATGAACACATGGCCTTCCAACGCCGTGTGTTGGGGTGCCAGGAGAATCTGGCAGAACAGGTGCGGGTGGGCTTCGACCGTATGGCAGACAAACTAGATGCCATACATGGGTCTCTAAGTCCCATCAGGGACAACTCACGGTCCCTTACGGACACCCACAGTCCGCTCCATGCCCTCCAACGGACCATGGCTGACATCGCTGGAGCCCTGACTCAGAGAATAGAACAACTATCCAGTCAGAGTGGCTCTAGCGATGTCACACGGGAGTTGGGAAACATGCAGAGGTTAATGGAGACCATGGAGCGGGCGAATGCGGAAAATGTGGCTGCCACGGCTGCACACCAGCGAGACGTAGCTGGGTTCCTCAATGACCTCAGTACCATCCTCATAGTATTGCTGCCACAAGGCCGGGCGCTGATGCATGCTGCTGCTACCACTCCCTCCCGACTCCGCCCCCTGAAGTGTCAGTGCCACACAGTGTGGCTGACCTTCCACCTCCGGGCACTGATGTGTCACTGCCACACAGTGCTGGAGACAGAACACCACCACCCACACGTGAGGCACATGAAACAGCAGATGCGGATGATTCTGCCCTCATGGTAAGAAGGACGCAGTAGCATGTATTTCCGCCATAGGGACGGCTTCAGCTTGGTTCTGCCCTTTGCATCATCACCTTCCACTGTCCCCCGATGTACTCTGCGACACTCACCTTGTACCTCGACATAGACTGCCATATGCTGTTTGATCACCAATGACACAGCAATCAGACTGCGGACTGAACTCTTCCTCTTCCTTTGGACTTGTCATTCCCTGAAGGACTCTGGCTGGCCCTCCACTGACCAACATTGTCATGTGGGGTTTGCATGGCCCTGTACTGCTCCAGATGCAACTCTCCACTGAGTGTGCATTAAACATTCATATTCACACAGATGTGTCATGTCTATGGTCTTTCAAGTTTGCATGAATGTAGGCTCACTGGACTCCTCTTACATCCATGTGGCTCATGTCGTAGGACAGGGGTCACAGGGTGACACATTGCAAAATGTGGTCCGGGTGGCGCTGACACAACAGGGACACACGCATGAGTTACTTCCTACTCCAGCCCAGTATGGAACCACACCCAGGGCCGCGGGGTCATTTACAAACCCTTATGCTGGACTGGCATATGCCAGGCCAGCCCACTCCGCTTACGCTCACGGGGGAAACAACAACGCTACCTGTCCCAGGTCTGCCCTGTAGTAATCTGCTGATCACAGGTCTAGTTGTTAGCATGCCACAGCCACTCCCTCATGGCTGGTTTACACCCACACAACACCCATCCAGCACACGCGTCACAGGACATGTGACCCTGCCAATAAAAAGGGCCATGCGCACATGCTCAACGCCATTTTCACTCTCTATCTGGGTGCATCCATGTGGTGTTAATGTAGGCATGAGGGCCTCGGGCCCCACAACATCACATTCCCCAGGACTGAAGATGACATGATGGCGTCCGCAACACGATACCCAATCATACAGGGTCCATGACTTTGAGGGCACAGACTTGCTGGCACCGGATACATTGCGGCCAGCACAGGAACACCTCCAAGGGACGGTGACTTTGGGTGCACTGAGGTAGGGGCACCTTAAATGCTGAGCGGGTGTGCAGCCTTCGATAATGCCCGGTCCCGGCGGTCCGGGCTGTTCAGGATTTGTGTGCCCTGCTGGACCTCAGTGTAGGCACCACCACGTGGGTCGTGGGTCACAGAGTTAGTGGCACCTCAAGGGCTGAGCAGGTGTGTAGCCTGCGATGATGCCGGGGTCACTGGTATGTCCTCTGCCATGGCAAAATCAAGACACAGAACCAAATCTGAGACCTGGTGGCCTGCAGAGTGGGGCTGCATGATGTGGAGGGTGCCATGTCCGCAGGCCCTGAGCATGTGGCATGTGGTGGGCCCTCAATGCTACATGCCAAGGGCGGAAGGTGAGCAGTGAGGCCTGGGTGCGCAGGGGCGGGCATGCAGCGCTGGGAGGCTGGAGTGCATCTGCCTGGGTGCGCAGGGGCGGGCATGCAGCACTGGGCGGTGGGAGAGGCTGGGGTGCATCTGCCTAGGTGCGCAGGGGCAGGCATGCACCGCTGGGCGGCGGAAGGGGCTGAGGTGCATCTGCCTGGGTGCACAGGGGCGGGCATGCACTGCTGGGTGGCGGGAGGGTCTGGGGTTCATCTGCCTGGGTGCGCAGGGGCGGTCAGGCGATGATGTCTTGTGCAATTGTATGTACTTTGCCATTTATGTATCTGGACTCTGTTTCAGATGACGGATCTGTTTCAGATGTGTGACCTGGTGAACTGCACTGCATACCGGCACGTGGTTGTAGACCCACCGGTGGCAGCAGATGAGCAGTGTGGCCTGGGTGCACATTGTCGACACTCTCTCTCCCTGTACATCTCTTCTGTTGTCTGTGTCTCTCTCCCCCTCTCTGTCCGTCTTTCCCTCTCTCTACCCTCTCTTTCCATCTTTCTCTCCCCCTCTCTGTCCGTCTTTCTCTCTCTCCCCCTCTCTGTCCGTCTTTCTCTCGCTCCCCCTCTCTGTCTGTCTTTCTCTCTCTCCCTCTCTCTGTCAGTCTTTCTCTCGCTCCCTCTCCTTCGCTCTCTCTCTCCTTCACTCTCTCTCTGTCCTTTAATGTGTGCAAGACACACCTTCTCATCGTGATCTTTGTCTTGCAGGCTGTGACCTACGGATTGTCCCAAGGGGAGCCGCCATGTGTATTTATTTCTGTTCTGTGTTTTTCTTTGAATACATTTTCATTTGTTACATGGTAGGTGAATGTGCCGACACATGCATGTCACCAAATGTGATTGTGTGACATCAGGCGGATTATTTGGTACATGATGCCGTGTAGTTGATGTGACATGTCTTGGGCCGGGGGGGTGCCAGGGAAGGGAGGTCCTGGGGGTGGTGGCGGTGGGTGTTGTGGCCATCTTGGGTGTCCGGCCCACATGTTCATTGGCTCCATGGCATCTGTTGTCCTTCATGTGTGGCTGTGGGCTGGGCTCCCTTTTGTGGTGCAGGCTGCCGTCCGACTTTACATCAGGTCAGAGCAGGTGTTAGTTTCCTGCTTCTAATGCGCCTTATCGCCTGTTTTGAGTTTGTATCGCCGATCTGGCTGGTTGTTGAGAATGTTGCGGAGTGGTGTTGTCGCGGCTTTTGGCACAGGAACGCCTACTCTGCATCCCATTAGCGATAGTTGCCGGGGTCATCTGTGGCGATGTTTTTAGTGGCTGCTATCAGAGGGAAACTGGTGCTATGGGCTGTTGGCACCAGCTTGTGAATGTGGTGATACATTTATCGCGACTTTGGCTGTGATAAAGTTCAGTTAATTTGGCGATTGCTCCTTGAGAATATGCCCCAGGGTGTTTTGGATACTTGTCTCAAGCATGTAAGGATTCTCGCTTCTCTTTTTGGGCACATCTTTCAAATCTGGGCAATGTATAGCATGGTATTCACTTCAATAAAGTTTGTAAAACCTTTTTTGGATATTGATTTTCTGTAAATAAACTTTTCTGGTTGCATGGAATCTTCAGTACTTGGGACTACAAACGTTACTGCTCACAGATGCGAAGTAATTCATTATTTTAGCTTGTTTTTGAATGAATTATCTCTTCTATTGAAGGAACTTCATGTACTGTCTTTGTACTTACAGGTTTCAAGATATATAAACTTGTGACTTTTCCTTATGAAGGTACTTCGGGTGCCGAAACACGTGTAGATACCGTCTGGTCTCTAGCCACGTTTTCTTCTGTTGTTGTCTTGACCCAGACACTATCTGGTCTTCAGCCATGTTTTATCCATTATTGTATTGCTAAACCTAGCTTCTTAAATCATCAATATTTCTATGAAGTAGACTGCTTAGCTACTGTGGAATTAATTATATACAATGATTATTTTTGTTTTTGCTTATTTGAATGTTTTCAGTCAAGTGAGTGAGTGGATGTGGACATGATTGGAGTGAGCATGTGGATTGATTTTATTTTTAAGTTTTTTGTATTGTTTGAAGAAAATTAAAACACATTTATGTACTTTAGTAACATTTGGTTCCTTCAGTTTATTTAGAACCATTGTCTGGGCTTGATTGTTATTTGAGTTGCCTTAGGACTTTGCAAGGAGGCATATGACAGTGGCATATTACCGCATTCGCTCAGGGAGGCACTTATCATCACACTATTAAAACCAGATAAGCCGCCAGAGAAGTGTGAGTCTTAAATATAGATGCCAAAATACTAGCTAAGATGATAGCAATGAGATTACAACTGCTGCTACAACAAATTGTACTGCCGGACCAATCAGGATTTATAACTGCTCATTCCGCCATCCATAACTTATGTACTATATTTGCATGGCTACATCAGCTTGAACCCACTGTGCAAGCGGCGGCGGTGTTATTGGATTCTACCAAAGCATTTGATTTGATTGCATGGCCATACGTGTTCACAGTGCTTGCCCGTATGGGAATGCCTGAAACATTTCTAAAATGGATTAGGCTACTCTACGGGGTCCCGGAGGCAAGTGTGCTTGTTAATGGTCACACCTCGGACCTTTTCAGAGTTTATAGAGGGACAAGACAGGGTTGCCCTCTGTTCTGTTTACACTCACAATGGTGCCCCTAAATTGTAAAATAAGACAGAAACACGCTGCGGCAGCATTAGGCCAACTACACCCATTGATTATTTCATTATATGCAGATGATACAACAATATATGTTAGAGAGCCAAATACCTACTTAGCCCCGATAATTTGTAAATACATAAAATTTGACTACCATTCCGGATTAGGCATAAACTGGGCAAAGTCGGTAACCCTTCCTCTCACCACAGCAACAGAACCCTGCGCAGTAGACTTCCCGGTGGTATGGGCGACAGACTCTATTAAATACCTGCTGGTGTGGGTTGACAGGGATCCGGAGCTGGTGTTTCGTGAAAACTATGGTAGGGCAATGTCCCAATTAGCAGACTAAGTAATGCGCTGGGTTGCACTTCCACAGTCCATAGCGGATAGGATAGCTGTCATTAAAATTATAATTTTGCTACAATTCCTGTATCTATTTACTAATGTTCCACTCGAACTGGCGGAAGCTTTTTCAAACAATCGAGAAGATACTAAATAACCTTGACGTGGGCAGGCAAAAAAAAGAGAATTGACTGGGAGGTACTGGTACGGCTATATGCGGATGGAGGTTTCAGCACGCTAGACTTAAAGCTATATTATTTATAAGTGCGGACACACTTTGCACACTTCTGGTGCATGTCACACGATTATATACCAGATGTAACAATCGAATATAACGATGCTGCTCCAATGCCGCTTAGGACTCTCCTTCCACACAAGCACACCCCTCTCGCCCCCGCCCCCTGAACGGTACTAAATACAGTACACACCACGTTGATGGCTTGGAGGACACTAACCAAAAGAGCTGGAAAAGCTATAATATATGCCCGGAGATGCCTCTCCTACATTACCCAGTTATATCAGTAATGCAAGAAGACAAATCGCTTAAGATGCTACGGGAAGCGGGCTGAACAACTATGGGGGATTTATATATTAACAGGAAATTCTTGACACTAACAGATGCTTTGGCACAAACAGCAGGCTCCCCACTTTTCAGATTACTACATTATAGCCTTAGAGCGCTGGTCCACTCACAGCCCATATTTCCCCAGTGAACCTCCCACCCTCATGACACTCCAGATCTTATTAACTAGTACAACTAGAAAAAACCGTGTGACTAAACTATATAATGCGGCACAAAAAGAACAAAATCCGGGCGGTGGGAAATGGATGGCAAAGTGGAATGCATTGCTGGATAAGCCAATAGGAGAGGAGGAATGGAGGAGATGTTGTGCACAATTGAGCATACTAACGTTGAACCTTAATTTAAGGATCATTCAGTTTAAATATTTGCATCAAATGTATTACACTCCATTACAATTGTATAAGTATGGACTAAAAAATGACTCAAATTGTTCTCGTTGTGGGAAGGAGGGGGCTGATTTTATCCATCTAGCTTGGAGTTGTCCAAAAGTGAATAGGTTCTAGATACAGGTCACAGATGTATTAACTGAAATGATCAGGATGAGGATGGCGTGTACGCCGGAGGTGTGCCTAATAGGGTACCTAGATGAAGTCACGTGGCTTACAAAGAAACTGGTGCTAGTGTGTGCTTTGTGTACATAATCAAATGGGTTAACAGAAGTAGAGGCAACTGATGTGAGAAAAATGTAGAACTGAACAGGCACCTAAGTGTGATGGGTAATGGTGTGTTAGTTATGCGACATTGACATGTTATATCTATGTATGTAATGTCATAATTTGCAAAAATGAATAAAACATTTAAATAAATAAAAGAATACTGCAGCAGGGCTCCTTCAGGGCATTTCCCAAATTCAAATCTGCTTCTAGGGCACTAAAGCAGTTACAATGGCTGCCAATAAGACATAGAGTATCATATAAGGCCCTCTGTACTGCCTTTAAAGCCTTGCACGGCAATTGACCTGACAACCTAAAGAAGAAATTTAACAGGTACTGGGCATCAAGAACCTTGAGGTCCTCTGCAGCCATTAACATTATAGTCCACAAATTTTGACTCGCCTCATGGGGAGAAGAAGTTTTGTGATCAGCACATCTCGAGCCTGGAATGCCCTTCTCCTACATCTAAAAACCATGACCAATCTGCTTGTCTTCAGGAAAGACATGAAAACCTGGTTATTCAGTTCTTTGTAAACTTTGGTCAAAGCCTTATGCTCATTTTGAAATTAGGCGATCCTCTGAGTTTTTGGGTCAGGTTTCTGTTCAAGCAAGGGCCAAGGCATCTCTGGGTAATCGTGCACTCTATAAATAAATTTAACATAACATAACATAGACAATGTGGACTATGTCTTTGACGTGTATTTGAAGCTTGTCCATCATTGGCTAATAAAGCAAAACCAAAGGAAATGATGGACAGAGTGTTGAACATTGCAAGCACTCACCCCCAGTCAACTGATCTGGGTTTAATCCATCACCGTTCTTTAGCCCACTCTGCCACCCCAGTTCAGACATGGCCATATGCAAATCAGTCTGACCCTGTGCCTCATGGGAACAGTCCAGCCCGAACTGCCAAGCCATGTCTTCCCTGGACCTGAAACAAGCTTCCCAGGACCGGTTTCTGGCATTTCATCCGTCTTCAGCCAGGCTTGCTTGAATCCAGTGGTAAAGTGAGCAAGGGACTCACGTCTGAGCATACCCTGCCAACTTATTGCGAACAAAGCAAAAACCAAAGGAAATGATGGACGGAGTGTTGAACATTGCAAGCACTCACCCCCAGTCAACTGATCTGGGTTTAATCCATCACCGTTTTTTAGCCCACTCAGCCACCTTTGGTTTTTGCTTTGTTCGCCATAAGTTGGCAGGGCATGCTCAGACGTGAGTCCCCTGCTCACTTTGCCACTGGATTCAAGCAAGCCTGGCTGAAGACGGCTGAAATGCCAGAAACCGGTCCTAGGAAGCTTGTTTCCGGTCCAGGGAAGACATGGCTTGGCAGTTCGGGCTGGAGTGTTCCCATGAGGCACAGGGTCAGACTGATTTGCATATGGCCATGTCTGAACTGGGGTGGCAGAGTGGGCTAAAGAACAGTGATGGATTAAACCCAGATCAGTTGAGTGGGGGTGAGTGCTTGCAATGTTCAACACTCCGTCCATCATTTCCTTTGGTTTTTGCTTTGATCGCCATAAGTTGGCAGGGTATGCTCAGACATGAGTCCCTTGCTCACTTTGCCACTGGATTCAAGCAAGCCTGGCTGAAGACGGCTGAAATGCCAGAAACCGGTCCTAGGAAGCTTGTTTCCGGTCCAGGGAACACATGGCTTGGCAGTTCGGGCTGGACTGTTCCCATGAGGCACAGGGTCAGACTGATTTGCATATGGCCATGTCTGAACTGGGGTGGCAAAGTGGGCTAAAGAACGGTGATGGATTAAACCCAGATCAGTTCACTGGGGGTGAGTGCTTGTAATGTTCAACACTCCGTCCATCATTTCCTTTGGTTTTTGCTTTGTTCGCCATAAGTTGGCAGGGTATGCTCAGACGTGAGTCCCTTGCTCATTTTGCCACTGGATTCAAGCAAGCCTGGCTGAAGACGGCTGAAATGTCAGAAACCGGTCCTAGGAAGCTTGTTTCCAGTCCAGGGAAGACATGGCTTGGCAGTTCGGGCTGGACTGTTCCCATGAGGCACAGGGTCAGACTGATTTGCATATGGCCATGTCTGAACTGGGGTGGCAGAGTGGGCTAAAGAACGGTGATGGATTAAACCCAGATCAGTTGACTGGGGGTGAGTGCTTGCAATGTTCAACAATCCGTCCATCATTTCTTTTGGTTTTTGCATCATTGGCTAATAAACAGATTAATTGGTGGATGACTCATGCTTTACATACCCCAACACCACTCATACCAGTTACTAGCAAGCGGTCTAAACCTTCAGCCCCCTGGTTCTCAGAGGCACTCCAAGAAGCAAAGAGATCTTGTAAACGTTGAGAGCACGGGTGCAGCAAAGAGTACAATGAACATCATAAACTTATTTACATTGCAGCCTTAAATACCATAAAGATCTCAGACGTGCCCGTGCAAATCGCTATGCCCTTCAAATTAAACACTCAAAGTTAAACCAGGGAACTTTTCCAAGTAATTAAGCCTCTAAACTCCTTGGAACGTACCACTGAGATAATTCCCCCATCTACTGACCACTGCGATCAAATTGCATTATCCTTTTTGGATAAAGTGAGTAACATTTATACTTCCTACCCCGAGACTGCTAGGATTTTTAAAATTGCTTTCTCCACTTGCACACTGCCAGATGCCACAGGTAAGCTCGATAATATTAAACCTATTGCAGATACTGATACATCCAGCCTTATGCTTAAAGTGAAATCTGGATCCCCTTCAGACCCCCCATCCCCGGCAATCTTGGAACTAGGCACTGCTGCTATTGCACCTGTGCTAACGGAGCTACTGAATTGGTCATTCTTTACCGGCCTAGTCCCAAAAGAGTGGAAGCATTCTATGATTATCCCTCTACTCAAAAAGCCAAACCTCAATCCACTACTGCCTGAAAATTTAAGACACATCTCGCTATTACCCTACTTTGTTAAAATTGCGGAGAATTTTGTCAACTAGCAATTAATGCAGTTTGTAAAGGAACAGGATCTCCTCCACGAAACACAGTCTGGATTTAGACCCTCTTTCAGCACCAAATCTGTGGTACTTCTTGTGTCAGCCTCAATACGTAAACTCACTGATAAAGGTCAAACGCGGCTCTAGTCATGCTTGACTTGAGCGCCGCTTTTGATAGAGTCTCTCCTGGCTTGCTACTTGACAGACTATATCATGTAGGGATAGGAGGTATGGCATTGGGTTGGCTGGCAAGCTTTATTAGGGGATCACACCGACCATTCTACAACCTTATGTGTCGTGCACCCAACTCCTAAAACAGGGGGTACCTCAGGGCTCAGCCTTGCACTCCACCCTTTTCAACCTGAATGTGTGACCACTGGCAGACTTGCTGGACAAACATGGGGGCTGACGGTATCATAAGAAGATGATACACAGTTGATCCTCACCTTGGCCGAGTACAACGGTAAAGCGGCAGAGGATTTTATGCTTTGCCTAGAGGACATGGCAAACTGAATGAAACACAGCTGTCTCAGGCAGAATGCCAGGAAAACAGATGTCTCAGTGGCTGAAAAACAACCTTCCATCTGCTCATTGAGTTGGTGGCCAAGTAGGCTAGGGTCTCTACCTTCTCCGAGTCACAAAGTTAAAAACCTTTGAGTCTGGTTCAACTCCACACTATCCTTCTCTGACCAGATCTCCGCCATCATGGGTACCTGCTATGGCATTCTAAAAATGCTGGAAAAAAATTATAAGGCTCATCCTGGACGCAGCCAAAAAGACAGTTGTCCAGGCCCTGGTGACTCAGAGATTAGACTATTGCAATGTTCTATATCTGGGGGTACCGAAGAGGAGCATATATATGCTCCAATGGGTGCAAAAAGCGGCAGCTCGGATGCTGCTAAATATCCCTAGATTTTCACCAACTGGTAATGCTCTAGAGACTCTCCACTGGCTCCCCTTGAAGAGAGAATCTCCTATAAAACCTTGTTCTATGTTCCCAGAATTTTGCGGGGCAAGGGCCCAAAATATCTTCGCCCCATGATATTCTCCTACCACCCTACACAATGCCTGCCGGAACTGGCTTGGTCTGCATTCCAAAATTCAACAGAAAACGCTTTGGGGTATCTCCTTTAGACACCTTGCAGCCAAGCATTGGAATTCTCTATCTCTGTACCTAAGACTGGAGACATCGGAATCTTCCTTTTGCCTGCTCTATCAATCCCTCAAACTGATGGTTTTCTTAACCATCACACTAACATTATTTGTCATGTGAGTCCATTTCAGAGGGCGCTCTCATCAGTTGAATCCTGTCTCTTTCTTTTCAAACCTCTAAATGTCATTGATTTATTGTAATCATCATTCATTATTTCCATTAAACCTAAATCCTTCTCATATAACTTCCTCTGCATCCTTTCCTGTATTTCACGGAAAATACATCTACAGCTTACAATTTAAGTGTAAAGAAATATTAAGCTAAGCCCTATTATTAATATCGGCATTAGTATAGCCTTCAAAAATCCCTTAACCTGTGGTTGAAAACCAATTTCAACTCATTAGCTTTACCTTCCCAAATTTTTCAAAAATACTTGGTGTTTCCGATTTGTGTAATTCAGATTCTAAACCTAAAATGTTGTATGCATAGTCTTCTATTTCCTTACTTCCGTCAGGTATGTATGTGCAGCAGTGAGTTAATTTGAGCATTTTGCAGACGCCGCCCTTTTCTGCGAATAAGATATCTAGTGAAAGTCGGTCTTGGAGTACCATAGACCTTATAGCAATTAATTAAATGTTCATTAAATGTGCATAGCTCCAGATGTGCTTCTTGCTATTTTGTCAGCAAAAGTAGCCAACTTTCTAATCTTTTTATAATTTAAAATGACTCTTATAGGCGGAATGAATGCTTCAAATATGCCTCCTACTAGACCAGTTGCAGATTCAGCATTTCTTTTTTTGTCTATGAGATGGTGTCACTCTTAATGTATCTAAGATTTTCACGTGATACATCTTAGGAATTTGAATGCCTAAGCAACCAATACCTTCCCAGTCAGTTGGCAACAAGAAATAAGCATTTCATCTACAAATATAGTAAACCCAAGGAAGTGTGTTTTCTTCCCCTGCAAAATTTGCCAAGTTCCCCCTGTTAGTTCAACAATGTGTCAGAAACTACTGATTCTCACATGTCTAATTTGCTTAGGTGTCCTTCTCCTGTAAACACAAATTTTCCCTTTGAGCTGGCTTTCTAATCTCAATCCAGGGTAGACCATCTTCTTTCTATATTCATTATCCTCCTTCTTCCAAGCATTTTTTAAAAACATCACTACTTTTATCACTAGTTCGGGTTATGTTAGTGTGTCTTTCCTCTAAAGCCATTATATATATTTTCTCCACTGGCCGCATTAAACAGGTTATGTTTTTTGGTAAGCCTGTACACTATCTATAGACCTATATGGGAATAAATAATATCAGACAGTATCCATTTCTTTTGCTAGTGTGTATAAATTCATGCTTTCTACCAATGCTTGAGAGTATCAGATCATAATTAGAATACAAATATTTGAAATGTCCTCTTCTATAAACTAAGAAAAGTAGAATGCTACATGAAACAGCATAAGACATAGGCATGTGGTAGTATGTTACTTCTTCTGAAACTGATGTTGGTAAGTATGCACAAACATAGCAGTCTTTGGTATCTATAGTATTAGGGTATTCTTGAACTAACCTAGAGTAAACGTTAGTAGAGAAATCATCTTTCTTCCAGTTCACAAAGGAATATTTAACTTGATCTTCTAAGCTAAGGTATGTCTGCGGATTTAGTATAATTCTTGTTTTTGTTCTCTGTCTCAGGTGTTAAATTTAATCCTATTAGTACTATGGAAATCATTATTACTGTTATTATGAAAATTGAAACACATTTCTCTTTGATTCAGGGTCGCGTTTCTTGAGTTTAACAGGTTTTTTTCTTCTTTTTTTCTTCTTTTTTTCAGTATTAGTCCTTTTCAAGTTCTGTTACTAAGTAGATAATCCTTGACCCTACTCTAAATTCTAAAATGTTATCCCTACTCTTCTACTACACACTCGGGCTTAGGTTGACTTTCTCTAAAATATAAGACAAAAATAATAAAAGTCTAACAGCACAATTCGTTTTATCAATTAGCTCTTTAAGGTTTCTTCATTTTGCTTTTCAGTTCTTGTTCCTTCATGTTTTTCCAGATTGTTCTCAAGGGGGCTCTAGCAGTTCAGGGTTCACTTTGCACAAGTCTTCCAATGTGACATTCAACGCTGTGTTCATGTAATATGACCACTCAGGTGCTGAGCACCTGTGACAAGGCACCCCTGCTCTTTTGGATCTTTTCAGAGTTTGTTCTTTCTGTTCTGTACCACTTTCATCACTGGACTCAGTTTCTTCAGGTATATTCTCTAGTATTTGTGCTATTGATGAGCTTCTTCTCTTGTTTCTGTGCTCATAGCTTTGTGGCCATTCAGCTTGTTGATTTACTCTTTTTGATCCAGTCCTCATTCCTCTACCTGGATCTTCTGATTGTATGGACAGAGTTTCAGTGCCACTTCTGTTCTGGGGAGAAGTCTCTGCTTCTTTTTCGTTAGAGACTTCGATTCCACTCTGTGTAATTTCAGACACCTGTATTGCTCGTTCAGCTGGTTAATGTTCATCCCTCGCTTCCTCTTGCTATTGTTCTGGCGACGGTGCTACGGTCTGGGTGGTCTCTCAGGAATTGATGCAGTCACAAGTGCTCTTCGTTCAGGATCATAGACCATGAGTGCTTCTTCTGAATTTCTCACCTTCTTAGTGTGGGAAGCAATCAATTTTGAAATTTCACCACACTTACTAGCAGTATTTGTAGTCAAAATAACCTGGAAGGAGCCTTTCCATCTAAACTTTAGGCAAGTCTTCTTAACGTGCTTCTTGATCATGACCCTGTCACCAGGGCTGAGGCTGTGGCACTGTTCTTGGTACGGTTCTTGAGTTGTTGCTGAAACCTGATGAGAAATAGAATGGACGACGTCAGCCAATCCTTTGCAAGAATCTAAGATAATATTGTTAGTGATATTTAAAAGAGCATTTGCAAAGAAAGCTGGCAAACTCATTGCCCTTCCCATGAGAATCTCAAGCTGGGACACATCTGTCTTTCTGGCTGAAGTACTTTGAATACTCATTAACACCAAGTTGAAGAACAAATGTTTCCTAATCGGGATTTTATAGTTTTATTAACCTGTTCAACTATTCCGGATGCTTCAGGTCTGTAACTGCAGTGTAGTCTTTGCTCAGTTTGTAATGCAGTGCAGATCATTTTCAGAACTTCTTTATTAAAATGAGTTCCTCTATCTGACTCAAGAGAAATCAGAATTCTGTACCTGGGTATCACTTCATGAAATAACATCTTGGCTACCGTGAAACTGTCATTTCTCCAAGTTGGGTAGGCTTCCATCCATCTCAAGTAAATGCACACAATAACCAGGAAGTATCTCAGCCTGTTATAAACTGGCATTTCAATAAAGTCCATCTGCATCCTGTTGAAGGACAACTTGATGTCCCTATTTGCGTCAGTGTAATGTGTGTTTCTTTCCTGCATTATTTGCTGAATTATGACACGCCTATGACAAATTTCTTCAACCAATATCCGGAATCTGGGATTAAACCAACTTTGCCTGAAAAGCCTCACCATGCAATCCCTTCCTAAGTGTGTGCATTGGAAACAAAAAGATATCGGGCAACACATGTCTCTCATCAGCAGACATCCAAATGTAATTTGTGTTTTTCTCACAACCTGCCTTTATCCAAATGTTTTGTGTTGCTTCTGTAACATTTACCTGGACTTTTTTTTAGTTCTTCACAGATGTCTGTGACTTTTATCAGCATGGTGAATGAGCTCTCCTCTTCAGGCTCACATGTGAAATTTCCATTAAATGTGCAGACCAACAAAGCACAACATTGTGTTATTGAATCTGCCTATGTATTGACCATAGCAATGTACCCGTTACCACTTTCCTGAGCTGCACACTTAAAAGCTGCTATTTCTCTGAGCAAGTTGAAAGCTTTCAACAGATTTTTGACATGATTCCCATTCTGAATTGGGGTATCTAAAGAGGTCAAGAAACCCCTTTGCGACCACAATTGTCCAAAGTCGTGGACCACACCAAACCCATACTGGCTGTCTGACTCCCATTTGTGCAGTTAAACTGCATGCTCTGATAAGAGCAAATAAATCAGTACCATGTGCTGAGGTAACCCTTTGAAACCAGGAAGCTTTGATAACATCATTTATTTTGCATATTGCATATGCTGCTCTTAGTGTAAAATTGTTACCTCTTAGACATGAGCCGTCTACAAAACGTACATGGTCGGGCTCAATCAGGGGTTCATCCTTAATATTGGGTCTTGGTTTGGTGCATAAATCGGTGACATCTACATAATCGTTGTCAATTTAATTAAATCAACAACATTTATAGCCACCAAACCTGAAGGGTTAAGCGCACTGAACCTTTTGAGAACTACATTATTGCAAGAAAAAATTGTCTGTTCATATTTGGTCAAGTGATCATGAGTTAGGGTACTAGGTTTTTGGGCAACGGGATTTCTGGATTGTTTCCCCAAGAGAGTAGATCTGGAGCTACCACCGTTCTTACTGTGAATCTGGTAGCACCGTTATCAATAAGAAAAGATACAGGGTGGCCACAGACTGCAGCATCCACATATGGGTCACTCTGGTCTACCTTTAGGATTGTGCCAAATACGCAATCTTTCTCCTCTTTCAGGCACCTTCATTGGTAGTTATCAGAATCTGAACCATCAGTTTTGAAAAAGCGATACTGTTAAGCATTCGGGATAAAAAAAATGTATTGTGGTATGGTGTTTTGAAAGGTGTTTGTATTCATTTTTGGCAATTCGTTCAAATGTAATCAAGGGTTTCCCATATTTTGGGAGCTCATTTAGACCCTCGGGGCGGGCATCATTGGAGTCTGACCTTGCACAGGCATTAGAATCTGTTTTGTCGGCATATTTAGCATTTGTATACCTTTTGGCATCTGTGCATTTCCACCATTATTATTATGGTTTCCCAGTTCCACAGTTCCCGTTCAAGCCTGCAGTCTGCCCACTCCCTCCCAATAATTATTTGCCTGGTAACTTTGGGTTTTCTTCTCCCATTTAATTTTGTATTTTATCTTGCTCTTGTACTGGTATTCGTTGTTTATGGTTTCCCCTTGTCCAGTTGCTCTGTTGTTCTTTGGCTGACATTTCGTGCTCCCCCGCTCTCGCAATCTTCGCCTGATCTCCCGCCTCCCACACAGTCCCTCCCACCTACAGCAATACTTATGGAGGCCTCTGCTCAGCAAAGGCAAGCCCATCTGCACCTGTTTGCGCCTGGGCCATGCCCAGCACCAGAACCCCTGGCCCTCCCACCATCCACTGCTACACTGCCAAGGACTTCCTGGCCCTAGAGCCTGGACGCCACAACAACAACTGTTTCATGGTCTCCCCATGATCAACCAAAGGACCCTTCATCTGCCACCTCTGATGCTTCTCATGCGGCACAGGACCGTCGACCCGCACCAGACCCCACATGCATGAGGCTACTCACAACCCAGCACCACTCCAGTGAATCCTGCAAACACACAATTGAAATTTAGGACACCATCCATCACCATCCTCTACCCTGATGTGGCCTTCATCACTGAAACATGGCTGAATCCCACCTGAACTCCATCACAACCGCCACACCCATGGGATACAAGATGATACACAGAGATCACGCAAACTGACATGGTGGAGGCATCACCATAATCGTCAAGGAAACCTTCCAATGCACCATCACCAATGACAGACCCACACACCTCATGAAACACCTCAAATTCTGACTACAAATTGATCGCCTCGCTTACGATCACGGGACCCTAACCCACCTTCTGCAATGCCATCTCTAATCTTATCGCACCCCTGGCCATTGACTCCCACAACTACGTCCTGCTCGGTGATCTCAATTTCTACATCGACGTCCCTAACACCAACACCACCTCACTCCTAGAGAACTTCAACAACATTGACCTCACCCAGCTAGTCACAGAACCCACACAATAAGCCATATTCACCTCAAGTGAAGTCACCCACATTACAGAGTTCACTTGGACCACCCACGCCATCGTCCACTTTACCATTTCTGGCAGAGCTCATCATACAAGCACCACAGTGCCACTCACCGCAGTTGTGGAAAGGTCACCAAGATACAATGGACCCAATATCTCCGCACCATACAACTCAAAACCTCAGCAAATCTCAACCAGGCTATCCAGAACTTCGCCACCTGGATCACCAAACGGGACAACAAAGTTGCACCACTGAAACCAGCCAACACCAACAAAGCCTAGAAACAAGCCAGCTGGTACACCTGAGAGATCAGAACCATAAAGCGCAACTTTTACCAACTCGAGAAGCGATGGTGAGCTTCTGACGCCTCCGACAGAGCTGCCTACAAAGCAGCCGTTAACCACCAGCGCATCAAGGAAGCCAAGAGCGCAGCTATCACAGACTGCATTGACACTGTGGCCAACCACACAAAGGATTGTCAAGGAATACCATCCACCCCCCCAAGAACTCTGTGACACCCTCTTGGACTACTTCAAAAGCAAACTAGCCATGATCTACAACAACTTCAACCCCCAACCCACCACCCCCATCCTCAGCAACCTCAAGCAACCAGCAATTACCAGCCGAACCCTAAACAAACTGCTTTTCACTCACTGCGCAGACCACCTCTACCATCATGTCGTTAATCCACTCTGGGGCACCCACTGACCCTGCTCCCACCATCTCTTCAATCTCGAAGTCAACGCTATCAGCATGGAGCTCACCAGTGGCCTCAACACCATCTCCGCAGCAACCTTTCCAAGCATCTGGGACCACGCGGATGTCAGACCCCTCGTGAAAAAGCCCTTGGTTGACCCCAGTGACATTGAAAACTACCGACCAATCCCCCTGCTCCCATTCTGGCCAGAGTACTGGAGAAAGCCATCAACCAACAGCTCACCAAATACCTAGAACTCAAGTACTCGATTCCTCACAATCTAAATTTCGAGCTAACCACAGCACCGAGACCGTGCTGATCACCACCACAGACGACATCAGATCTTTCCTCGACCATGGAGAAACTGTGACCCTGATCCTCCTTGACTCCTCAACTGTGTTTGACACTGTCTCCCACTGCACCCTCATCAACAGACTCCACACTGCAAGCATACAGCAAAATGCCCTCAAATGGATCATTTCTTTCCCCTCAGGATGCACACAGAGCATTCAGCTGTCTCCCTTCTCCTCTGCGAACCAAGGATATACTTGCGGCGTACCCCAAGGATCATCCCTCAGCCCCACCCTATTCAACATTTACATGACCCCCCTCACAGACATCACATCCCACGGCCTCAACTTAATCTCCTATGGCGACAACAGTCAACTCATCCTCTCACTCAAAGAGGATCCTACCAATGCCAAAACCAACTTCCGCAGCACCATGACAGACGTAACCAAATGAACGAGAGACAGCTGACTCAAGCTCAACTCCAATAAAACAGTACTGATTTTGAGAAGAACACCTCCATATGGGACCACAGCTGGTGGCCAGCAGAACTCGGACCAACACCCTCACCGACAGAGCACGCACGCAACCTCAGCATCATCGTCGACAGCCAACTAACAATGAAAGTCAACGCAGCCTCTAGGCCCTCTGCATGCTCCGCAAAATCTTCAGATGTATCCCTATTAACACCAGAAAGACCATCACGCAGGCCCTCGTCACCAGACGCCTAGACTACTGCAATGCTCTCTACGGCGGAATCTCCACCCAACTGCTCAAAAGGTTCCAGACCATACAGAACACCACAGCCAGACTCATCTTGGAACTCCCAAAACACGCCCACATCACCCCTAACTCAGGGACCGCCCCTGACTCCCCATCTAGAAGAGATGCCAGTTCATGATCCTCGTGCACGCCTACAAAGGTCTACAAACCATGGACCATCCTACATAAACCAATGATTAAACTTCCGCCTGCCCAGCAAGACACCTGCGCTCTGCCTCACTTGCTCTTGCACAGCCCCCTGCATTCATCACAACCACAGCGGGGGCCGCTCCTTCTCCTACTTAGCCGCCAAGACTTGGAGCGCCGTACCCCTCCACTTCCATGGAGCTCCCTCTGGCGGAGTTAAGAAAGATGCTCAAGGCCTGGCTCTTCAACAGAGACTCTGCACCTCAGCGCTCAGATGCCCCTAGGGGTGACACTGTGTGCTCTACAAGTACTAATTGATTGATTGATTGATTGGTTGATTGATTGATTGAATATTATTAAGATTATACCTACATTCTCTCTTCCAATGTCCAATTTTATTACAGATGTGACATGGTGTTATCTTTGTCATTGCAGCAATACCTGTTCCAGAACCTGTATACACAGGAACATCTCTACCGCTACCTTGAGACATGTTAAACCCTCCTTGATTTCCCTGAAAAACAATTAGTGGAACAACAACAACTTGCATGTTTCCTTGATATACTGCAGAAGAAGGATTCTGAAAACCTTTCAGTGCCAACACAAACTTCTTTAATCTTTTTCTGCTCCATGTCTAACTCATCGCTGCAATTCTTGGCATATCTCAAAATATAATTGAGTGATTTGTTCAGCCAACAGATCCTGCTTCGGGTTATATGTGAACAGATCTTTGGCTTTATACCTTAAACAAATTGTGACACAAAAATCCCCATATCCTTTTCCTCAGGATACTCTCACTCACTGTGCTGCTGAAACACCAGTACCAACGTTCATAATATTCATGTACTGTTTCTTTCGACTCTTGGGTAATTCTTTTAATTTTAAGCCAGCCTAAATCTCTTGATGGCACTCTGCCCTTCGGAAAAGTGATCACTGCCTCATATAGCTCCATTACTACAGGAAATGGTGCATTTGTTCTAGTCTCCCTCACACGTTCTTCTTTTGGACACTGTACAGCAGTCTTAGATTCATCCCATAAATAAGCAGGTACTACTATGTCGAAGAATGTATTCAAATCTGTCCATAACACCTTCAAAATCTTAATGAACCGCTTAACTTGTGCATACCATTGCACTGGTTTGTCTCTCAATTTGAGGAAATTGCTCATAAATGCACCAAAATCACCTCTACTCCAAGGAACATGTGCATACATTACCCCTGCTATTTCTCTGAGTGGGAATGCTGTCATCTTACCCTTGCTTCCTTCATCTTGCTTCTTTCCAATAGCTTCCTCTCTCTTTTTCTTTTCATGCTTCTTTGCCCATTTAATTTCTAATCTCTCAGTCTCACTCCATTTGCGAATGCATTTGACCAGTTCTGTAATGTGTAAACGATTTCCTGAAATTCTCATGTTTTCTACTGCTGCATCATACAATTCATTTCTATAGCACCTTCACAAGTGAAAGTTTTCTGAAGATCCATCATGTATTTCTGAGCCAATTCTGTCAGTCGGTTATTCACTATGGCTGCTTTTTGTGTGATCTTTTTACACAGGTAAACTAATTCCTTTCTCTGGTATGGCTCAATATTTTCAAATTCTAAGCACCCCTTTATTATCTCCTCTAATTCCATCTTCAATTGTACTACATTTAAAGGTTTTTCCCTCTTTGTGTCTTATTTTTCTACTGGCTCTGTGCTGTCTGTCTTGCTAATCCCTGCTGCTTCTTCAAACCAGTGAGGTACATACACTTCTGCAGTAGCAATTATACTGAATGGAGCAATAGGAGCTATGAAGACTAAGGTCCCTCCATCTATCAGTGCTTGTACTGTCTGTGGGGGTCTCCACATGGCAATCTGAGAATTGTGGGAGGTCGGAACAAACCCTGTGGTAGGCACAAATCTATTGGCTTGAGGAGCTTCTGGCCTTAAATCCACATTTGGGGGAACAGTTGCAATAACTCTGGGTACTATTGGGACAGTCACTGGCATGTTTTGGGCTGTGGTATGCATCCCAGTTGCATTGTCACAGTCAGAGCTGTAACCTGTGGTCGAGCCACAGCTGGTGGGATAATTTGGAGTATCTGTACTGATATTTCAAACTGGGCTAACTGGAGCAGTTGCCATTGTGGCACTTGCATCAGCACTGGGTCTCTGGGATCAATAGAAGTGGTGTATGGTGGAGGTCTCAAAACTAACATTGTATTGAAGACTGCTATTTATATACGTACAATGCTAAGTTAGCACAACCGCGTTAGATGTTAGAAAGCCATCTTGCCACTTTTGCTGCTTTTGCACACGACACTGTAGTTACATGTTATTAATTAAGAAATGTTTGCTCGCCTCTGCTTCACATGAGAACCGTCTGTTGTTCACATCCCTAACAGTAAGCTGCGACCTTGGTCTGAACATTGTGTAAAGAAACAGTCTAGGTCGCTAGACGGTGCATGTTGTTGGGTTCAGGTTGATCGGCCCACTATTTAGCCATAACACGCGCGCAGCTGCAAATACCTGAAAGTCGAGTGCTTTTAATATTGCAGGCTGCATGCTTTAGACACATTCAGAAGAAGAGCTTTCCCAGGAGCAGAGTCTACCTGATCCTGTGATGTGATTCTACTAAGCTGATCTTTACGGTATGGGGTTCCCCATTTAAGCCTAGAGACCCTCTATTAGTATAATAATAATAATATTAGTTTACTAGCGAAAGGAAGGTGGCTGTCATTCACTGTCATTTTATTATGATTTCTCCTTTCATTATCTATGGTATTGTAACTATGCTGATGGTTTTGATCTTAATCATTTGTCTGCTTATGTTAGCCAAAGTACTGCATCTTAGGACACGAGGTTTATAAAATAAACTCTTTAAACTTTACCTTGTCTCTGTTTACTCTTGTTGTGGACTGATATGAGAATAACTACGAACAGGTATTTCTGATTCCCACCATTCCTGAGAAATACACTATGGTGCCAATTACGATCCGGTAAAAAAATAGCCCGTACGACTCGTATCCGGTCTTTTTACCGTACGAATCGTACAAGTGCCGTACAAACTGGCAATCACGATTCGCATGGTAAAAAGTCCATACGAACCGCATTCGGAATATTTCCCCACACGTCCTCGGGTCGGAAAATGTGTCCGACACGTCCTCGGACGATTTACCGTACAAATGTGAAAAGTGAAGTCCGACCCAGGAATCACGATCCAAGCCGTGCGTCCGATCTCACAACCGTATGGTAAAAACACCGTCCGCACCGAACTCCCATTGCAACCATGGAGACATGTGCCCGCATACGCGCCCAACAGTCTCCCCAGCACCCATACGTTCGAGTCGTACTCCCCGTTAATGTACACACACCCCCTGTATGTCCACCCGTGTACGTGTCGAACCCCCACCCCTGTATGTACACCCCTGTACGTTCGAGTCGTACCCCCACCCCTGTACGTGTCCTACCCCCGTGTATGTACACCCCTGTACGTTCGAGTCGTACCCCCACCCCTGTACGTGTCCTACCCCCGTGTATGTACACCCCTGTAGGTTCGAGTCATACCCCCACCCCTGTACGTGTTGTACCACCGTGTATGTACACCCCTGTACGTTCGAGTCGTACCCCCACCCCTGTATGTGTTGTACCACCGTGTATGTACACCCCTGTACGTTCGAGTCGTACCCCCACCCCTGTATGCGTCGTACCCCCGTGTATGTACACCCCTGTACGTTCGAGTCGTACCCCCACCCCTGTACGTGTCCTACCCCCGTGTATGTACACCCCTGTACATTCGAGTCGTACCCCCACCCCTGTACGTGTTGTACCACCGTGTATGTACACCCCTGTACGTTCGAGTCGTACCCCCACCCCTGTACGTGTTGTACCACCGTGTATGTACACCCCTGTACGTTCGAGTCGTACCCCCACCCCTGTACGTGTCGTACCCCCGTGTATGTACACCCCTGTACGTTCGAGTCGTATCCCCACCCCTGTACGTGTCCTACCCCTGTGTATGTACACCCCTGTACGTTCGAGTCGTACCCCCACCCCTGTACGTGTTGTACCACCGTGTATGTACAACCCTGTACGTTCGAGTCGTACCCCCACCCCTGTACGCGTCGTACCCCCGTGTATGTACACCCCTGTACGTTCGAGTCGTACCCCCACCCCTGTACGTGTCCTACCCCCGTGTATGTACACCCCTGTATGTTCGAGTCGTACCCCCACCCCTGTACGCGTCGTACCCCCGTGTATGTACACCCCTGTACGTTCGAGTCGTACCCCCACCCCTGTACGTGACCTACCCCTGTGTATGTACACCCCTGTACGTTCGAGTCGCACCCCCACCCCTGTACGTGTCGTACCACCGTATGTACACCCCTGTACGTTCGAGTCGTACCCCCACCCCTGTACGTGTCGTACCCCCGTGTATGTACACCCCTGTACGTTCGAGTCGTACCCCCACCCCTGTACGTTTCCTACCCCCGTGTATGTACACCCCTGTACGTTCGAGTCGTACCCCCACCCCTGTACGTGTCGTACCACCGTGTATGTACACCCCTGTACGTTCGAGTCGTACCCCCACCCCTGTACGTGTCGTACCACCGTGTATGTACACCCCTGTACGGTCGAGTCGTACCCCCGCCCCTGTACGTGTCGTACCACCGTGTATGTACACCCCTGTACGTTCGAGTCGTACCCCCACCCCTGTACGTGTCGTACCACCGTGTATGTACACCCCTGTACGTTCAAGTCGTACCCCCACCCCTGTACGTGTCCTACCCCCGTGTATGTATACCCCTGTACGTTCGAGTCGTACCCCCACCCCTGTACGTGTCGTACCACCGTGTATGTACACCCCTGTACGTTCGAGTCGTACCCCCACCCCTGTACGTGTCGTACCACCGTGTATGTACACCCCTGTACGTTCGAGTCGTACCCCCACCCCTGTACGTGTCCTACCCCCGTGTATGTACACCAATGTACGTTCGAGTCGTACCCCCACCCCTGTACGTGTCCTACCCCCCTGTATGTACACCCGTGTACGTCAGAGTCGCACCCCCACCACAACCTCCTAAGTACGGAGCGCACCCCAGGCCCCAACATCACAACCGCATGTACGAGTCGTACCAAGCCACACACAAGGACAGCACCGTACAAGCAAATGGCCCATGTACACACCGTACATACGCTAAAAACGCACGTACACAACCAGGACAAACCAAAACAACACAAGAATACACCATTCGAATGGCACAAAGCCACAAAACATGTCCAACAAACACTAAAAAAACACATTCACTGACCTGCAACTGCCAAAAACAAACAGAGGCCAAAACCCCACCACTCCTTATAACACACTCACCCAAACTTCAAACACAGCCACACCCACCAATGGACCAATAAAAAGGGCCCACACACACAAACCATGAGCCTTTGCAACAGACTCACTGCTGCCAGACACCACAGAACCATACTACAAGCTTCACCACACCTTACACTTCCACACCTTCACACAACCACCTTCACAAACACCCCCTCATCACATTCACACACACACCTGCACAACCACACCCACACACCCACAACCATCCACACACACCCCCCACCATCCACACCCACACCCCTCACCATGCCCACTAACAAGAATCCAAAGTTCAGTAACCGAGAATTGGAGGTCCTTGTTGATGAAATCCTCAGAGTCGAGCCACAGCTCTTTGGAACATTGGTCAGACAGACCAGTATGGCAGCAAAAACAGCCATGTGGCAGACCATCGTCGATGCTGTGAATGCTGTTGCGGACACCAGAAGGACCAGGCATGAATGCCAAGCCAGGTGGTACGATCTGCGGAGGAGGGTCCGAGCCAAGATGCTGGAGGAACACAACCAGGCCACCGCCACTGGAGGAGGGCCCTCCCGCAGACCCGTACACTACCAGCCCTGGGAGGAGAGGGTGATGGCCATACAGCCGGTGGACGCAGTCGAAGGATTAGGAGGACTCCGACACCCGGGTGAGTACACAAACAACGCACCTCACATGGGGGGAACGTCATCCACAACCAAAATCACTAAAGAGGCACGCAACCACCCCAAGCTATCGCATGACTCAACCACACTCCATGAACACGCACATGCCACTGCCGCCACCATGCCCCATGCACCCAGCTGGACAATGTCAAGTCACAGGCCACACAAGACACCAACACATGACACGGTAACCCGGATGGCGGGAGGGTGGGCCCCAAAATTCACATAGTGCAACTCAGAAGCAGATAACAATGCCCTCTGCCCATATGGCCTAGGTCACAGCCATACAAACACTGTGTCCCCACACAGGAAAGACCCGCCAGCAAATGGCGGACGCCTTGCATCAACACATGGGGTGAAGGCACTGTTTTGCACATGACAGCAGCTAATGAACAGCCAACATTGTGAAAGAGTGGCAGCACACACCACCACAGCAGCAGCGCAGAGACACACACTACACCCAATGGGTGCCTGGAGATCAGAAACAAACTCACATCAACAAGCCAAGGGCCATTCAAAGATCTGCTAACAGTGTGTGCCCAGGAAGCTGGGCTGAGGTGACAGAGGGTGACACACAGAGGGAGGGAGAGGGGGATAGAGAGGGAGGGAGAGGGGGACAGAGAGGGAGGGAGACACAGGGACACGGACAGAGGGAGGAGGCTGACACACGGAGGGAGGGAGAGGGGGACAGAGAGGGAGGGAGACACAGGGACACGGACAGAGGGAGGAGGCTGACACACGGAGGGAGGGAGAGGGGGACAGAGAGGGAGAGAGAGGGGGACAGAGAGGGAGGGAGACACAGGGACACAGACAGAGGGAGGAGGCTGACACACAGAGGGAGGGAGAGGGGGACAGAGAGGGAGGGAGACACAGGGACACGGACAGAAGGAGGAGGCTGACACACAGAGGGAGGGAGAGGGGGACAGAGAGGGAGGGAGACACAGGGAGACGGACAGAGGGAGGAGGCTGACACACAGAGGGAGGGAGAGGGGGACAGAGAGGGAGGGAGACACAGGGACACGGACAGAGGGAGGAGGCTGACACACGGAGGGAGGGAGAGGGGGACAGAGAGGGAGGGAGACACAGGGAGACGGACAGAGGGAGGAGGCTGACACACAGAGGGAGGGAGAGGGGGACAGAGAGGGAGGGAGACACAGGGACACGGACAGAGGGAGGAGGCTGACACACGGAGGGAGGGAGAGGGGGACAGAGAGGGAGGGAGAGGGGGACAGAGAGGGAGGGAGAGGGGGACAGAGAGGGAGGGAGACACAGGGAGACGGACAGAGGGAGGAGGCTGACACACAGAGGGAGGGAGAGGGGGACAGAGAGGGAGGGAGACACAGGGACACGGACAGAGGGAGGAGGCTGACACACGGAGGGAGGGAGAGGGGGACAGAGAGGGAGGGAGACACAGGGACACGGACAGAGGGAGGAGGCTGACACACGGAGGGAGGGAGAGGGGGACAGAGAGGGAGGGAGAGGGGGACAGAGAGGGAGGGAGAGGGGGACAGAGAGGGAGGGAGAGGGGGACAGAGAGGGAGGGAGACACAGGGAGACGGACAGAGGGAGGAGGCTGACACACAGAGGGAGGGAGAGGGGGACAGAGAGGGAGGGAGACACATGGACACGGACAAAGGGAGGAGGCTGACACACGGAGGGAGGGAGAGGGGGACAGAGAGGGAGGGAGACACAGGGACACGGACAGAGGGAGGAGGCTGACACACGGAGGGAGGGAGAGGCGAACAGAGAGGGAGGGAGAGGGGGACAGAGAGGGAGGGAGAGGGGGACAGAGAGGGAGGGAGACACAGGGAGACGGACAGAGGGTGGAGGCTGACACACAGAGGGAGGGAGAGGGGGACAGAGAGGAAGGGAGACACAGGGACACGGACAGAGGGAGGAGGCTGACACACGGAGGGAGGGAGAGGGGGAAAGAGAGGGAGTGAGACACAGGGACACGGACAGAGGGAGGAGGCTGACACACGGAGGGAGGGAGAGGGGGACAGAGAGGGAGGGAGAGGGGGACAGAGAGGGAGGGAGAGGGGGACAGAGAGGGAGGGAGAGGGGGACAGAGAGGGAGGGAGACACAGGGAGACGGACAGAGGGAGGAGGCTGACACACAGAGGGCGGGAGAGCGGGACAGAGAGGGAGGGAGACACAGGGACACGGTCAGAGGGAGGAGGCTGACACACAGAGGGAGGGAGAGGGGGACAGAGAGGGAGGGAGACACAGGGACACGGACAGAGGGAGGAGGCTGACACACGGAGGGAGGGAGAGGGGGACAGAGAGGGAGGGAGAGGGGGACAGAGAGGGAGGGAGACACAGGGAGACGGACAGAGGGAGGAGGCTGACACACGGAGGGAGGGAGAGGGGGACAGAGAGGGAGGGAGACACAGGGAGAGCAAATCAGCCGTGTGGTGTGTGGGAATGTCTGCTCGTCAGCAGGTAGACTGCGTGCATGTAGCCAAGGGTGGCCAGTGCCAGAACCCCCCCTCTTCTCCATGGCAAAACACAGGGCCATGTCACAACCTGTTCACGAGCACAACGACAGCTACCTGCATTATATAAGTGTGTGGATCCACTCCATGTGCACATGTAGAGTGCTACACGGAAGGCGCCAATGCATGGCTCGCCACACCTGCCCACTCCACTGTTGACTGCAGTCACACTTGACGCAGCAAGTAAGACTATGCCACACATAGTTAAAGGGGCCAAAGTGGTGCCCAAGGGACACACCCATGCACAAGTGCACTGTGAGTGGAATGCAAGACAGATCCTAATTCCAAGAGGAAATGTGCCAACGTTGAAACTGATGAAACATGGATGTTGCATGGACCAAAATTAACATTGTCTCTCTCACACACAGGTCAACGTCGTGGTTCACCCCCCAACACTGGTGGGGAAGACTCACAGGACCCGGATCTGCGGGAGGCCGATCCCACCGGCAGCGACGACTCACACCACTCTGTGGACGACCCTGACCAACCTGGCCCCTCTGGTGTCCAACCACCTGCAGCACCTGCGTCAGGTACAACGGGGCCAACCACCACCCCCACTCCTGCCACATCCCAGGAGACACCCAGGATCCCTACCCCACCACCACAAAGCAGCCAGGCTGGCCAGGAGGGACACGGTGTCCCGGGCACCCAGGAGGAGGCAGGCAACAACGCAAATGCCACCCCTCAGGGGTCCCGGAGACCCGATGTGCCCACAAGGGCAGGCCAGGTGCAAGTGGGCAGGGGTGGTGGGAGTGGAGGACGGCGGAGGCGCCAGCCTGACCAGTTGGCTGCGGAACCGGTGTATTCCCATGTCCGAAACATCCTGGACACATACCGGCAGGACACCACCGGCCTGGCCCAGGTTGTGTCCATCCTCGAGGGGATCAAGACCCAGCAGGCCCAGCAACATGCGGAGCTACATGCCTGTCTACTGCAACACCAACGGAGGATGGAGGACGGACAGGCTGAGCTCGTGACGGCGTACACGGGAATTCACGATACACTCCGTCGGATGGCCGACAACATGGCCGACCCTCCTGTGCCAGAAGGCGGAGAACATCACCACCCACAGGGAGGGATCAGGAGGAGGAGGAGGAAACATCCAAAGGAGCATCCCAGACGTCGTCACGGCCTGCTTCTGAGGGTCCCCGCAGGAGGGCGGGTCGTCCACGGAAAAGACCGTGAGGGTCGGCGCAACATCACCATCTCCCAGGACACCTGGCCTGGCACCTGGCCCACTGGAGCAACAGCATCACAGCATCAAGAGACATTCTCTGCCACATGGCCTTGCTGGTCACTGTCTGACCAATGTAGACAAAGACTGTGGCATGGACTCTGAGGACTTCCAATGGCAAGGACACCAACTCCCCTACTGAACTTTGGATTCCAAACTCCCGGAAAGCCCCTCACGTCATACCCCCCCCCCCCCCAAAATAAAAATTCACACCATGAAGAGAAGATGCCTGCTGGTTGCATTATTACCTTACATGTGTCTTGTAAAGTCTAAACATGCCTGAGTTCTCTTTTGACTTCAACCATCCACACCCTGGGGCCTGAGTCTGGCACAGGACACACGGGCCACAGTGTATTAGGCAAGACAGACATGGAGCACCACACACACCCGTGATGGGCCCAACCAGCTGAGGGGGTGGCCGAACATCCGTGCTGACAGACACATTGAGTACAGCAACAGTCATGCGCAGAGGTCAGGGATCCAGTCCAGTGTCCTGGGGGGCACCCAGGTATGTGTAGACAGGTGGCAGAACCATGTCCTGCAAGCTTGAGTCCGGTGGATGCAGAGAATGGGGGCCTGGCCAACGTTGGATGCATGGGGATGGCACATGTCACAATACCCACACAGTCATGGACATCATGCATAATACACAGTCTCAGCCCACACACACAGCTTGCATCTTGCTACTCAACACATAGACACATAGCCACTATCAGGGGAAACCATGCCAGACATGCTGGATGCACCGTGGCAACACACCAGCATTGACTGAGAAGAGGCACCTTGGAGGCATAGGGACACCTTTATTAGTCATGTTGTCGGGATTGCAGAGGCAACTTGAAGTACACATGAACAGGTCATGTGGAGTAACATGTGGGTCCAACACTGGCACCCCCCTTCTGCAGCACAAATGCGTGATAGCCATGGAACTGGCACACAATTGTCGGCCAACAGCTAAACACCCACAGCTGCTCACGGAGAGACTGCCATACACCATTGATCCGCTGATGTAGAAGTCCCACACCATGTCAAGCCAATGCAAACCGTATGTGTCCGAGGGCAGTGTTACACACATTGATGCCATCATCACAATCCACTATCCCATCACTGATGACTGTCAACCAGTCAGACCATCTATTCAGGTGTACACAGCTGCATGTCGTGTCCCATGGTGATGCTACATGGCTGCAGAGGAACCAAACATCGACAGGGGCAGTGTGCATACATCGTGAACAACTGCCACACCCAATACACCCCTGATGCATCCCTTACCCTATGGAGACTTCCAAACGTGTCCGTGCCTGTAACGCTGAGTCAGCACACGATGACGTGTCCATGAGGAATAGCAGTGCCACAACAATGCAAGCAGCAGACGGCATGCGCAAGTACCTGGGGAAGAGAGACACACAAGAAGTCAGCCACATAAAGCACAGCCACTTGCATGTGCATTTACTCGACACATGTATGGATGACAACATGCTAGGTCACAATTATGACTGGGGAAATACAACCATCACTGGCACCATCACTCCAGTGACACACCCACACACACCTCTGACTCACGTGCCATACATGCAGGTGGAGACACACATCACAACACATGCCACACGGGGACCAATGCGTGCACACTCAGACACTGGTACTCACCACTAAGCAAAGAAGTCGCGTATGAGCCGAGTCCGGATGTCCTCTTGTGGCTCCACATCCTCCACATCACTAGCCCCATTGCCAAGCCCTTCGTCCTCCACGGGTGGATGGTCCTCGTCATGTTGATCCAGGATGAGTGGCACAGCTTTCTCAACTGCCATGTTATGCAGCAGACCATGAAGATTTTACAGACCTTCGCAGGGGCATATGGGAGCGCGCCGCCGGTCTTGTGGAGGCACCGAAATCGGCTCTTCAGCAGGCCAAACGTCCTCTCTATCACTCGCCTTGTCCGGCCATGGGCGGTGTTGTAGCGGAGCTGGGCCGGCGTGATGGGGTTGCGGAGAGGTGTGAGCAGCCATGGCATGTTGGGATAGCCAGCGTCCCCTACATTTGAAGCACATGGACATCGTTAGAACTGGTGAAGCGGTCGTGCTGGTAGGCTATGCAAAATACAGGACAGACAGACTGTACCCACCAACAACACACGCTCGTTCGTTGCGCAGCTGCATCATCATTTCAGGCACCCTGCTACGCCTCATGATGTAGGCATCGTGTGCTGATCCTGGAAAACGAGCCCAGACATGTGAAATCACCATGTTGGACAGACACACCACAAGGGCATTGATGGAGTGGTAGTGCTTCCGATTGCGGTACGCTACCTCCCATGCGTGTGGTGGTACCAAAGCTACATGTGTCCCATCTATGGACCCAATGACATGGGGCATCCCTCCCAGGGCATAGAATCCACGCTTGACCCCAGTCAACTGTTCAGGGGTTGGGAACTTGATGAAGTCATCCAGGTGAATCAACATGGCCTCTAAGAAATCATGCAGCACACGGCAGAACATGCTCTGGGACATGCCACCAACATGAGCTATGGTATTTTGAAAGGTACCCGTGGTTAGAAAATGTAGGGCTGCCATTACCTTCAGCTTGGGTGTCAGTGCCGTAGGATACCTGTGCAGCGGTTGCAGGTGTGGTGCCAGTCTCGCCGTCAACTCCAGAATCAACTGTTGGGGGAAGCGGTAGCACCGGATCCGATTATTCTCCCGCATGGCAGCCAAGTCCGGAATTGCTCGGGGAAGAGGCGGCGCTCTGCAGGAATTTGGAAGTGACACGGAAGAGTGAGTGCCCCACAACAACAAATAATTTGTACTGAGCACATGTTAATCTGTCTATACACATATGCTACATACGGAGTCAGGTATGTGCCACATGCCCTGGACACGTATGGCTGCCAGGTGACACTCCTACCAAGACCCAGCTACACACGGAGATTGAGAACCTCCACATGCCATGCCATGGGATTAGCTGTGTCCCAGTGCAAGTGAACAGCCAGACGCAACACAGGAGTGACATACACCCACACATCAGCAGAAGTAGGATGCAGATTGCAGAGACTGGTAGCGGAACACTAGAGCCACAGGTCACATGACATTACACTAGGACAGCCCACACACCTTGCCATGAAGGTGCACATGTCATGACTCACCACACCTTCATTGAGAGGATGCAGACATGTCCTTGTCACGCTAATCCGTGTCCCATGCATACATACGCACCTCACATCCGATACCACATGTGGCATGGTGTGCGGAACAGTGTCCAATGTCAATCTACACACATACACATGTCGGTTGCTGCAACAGCTGCAGCTTTTGAGGGTGCTCCAACATCAACCTAATGGGAAGCCCCCACACATACATGACATAGTCACATCGTGCACCGTGGGTAGTGACAAGTCATGTCTGGTAACCCCTGTACCGGGCATCAGGGGACACTTCCGTGTGTTGGTGTCCGTGCCATGGCAGTGACGCTCATCCCATGTGTGCAGTACGACATGCACACATGTCAAAGGAGTCAAGGGCATGCCTGGCACACATTGCACCGTCACACATTACATCTGTACACATCTCATCATACATCTGGTGCCTTCTCGACTCAGGAGTTATGTTCCACATCACAGCCTGTCACACCTGTGCCCCACACATGTAGTAATGCACAGACAATGGCTTGATGTCCATCCATGGACAAGTATGTCCGCCCTATTCCTTCCTGTGTGCTGCCTGTCACCACTGTGATGTGTGAAAAACACCGTACTGCTGCTAAGAGGGCCTGTGTACGTGCCAATATCAATATGGGAGTGCTGCCGTATGTGTACCCATCGTGATGGTGAGCGTACAGCCATGTTTACAGTCCGTACCACTACGTGTACGCATACGCGAGAACACCCATAGTGATATGGAGCGTACAGGCGCGTGTACGGCCCTACCACTATGGGTGCGTACTCATAGTGGTACGGACCGTACAAACGCCTGTACGCTCCCTATCACTCTGGGTGTCCTCGCGTATGCGTACTCGTAGTGGTACGGACCGTACACGCGCCTGTACGCTCCCTATCACTACGTGTACGCATACGCGAGAACACCCATAGTGATATGGAGCGTACAGGCGCGTGTACGGCCCTACCACTATGGGTGTTCTTGCGTATGCGTACTCGTAGTGGTACGGACCGTACACGCGCCTGTACGCTCCCTATCACTACGTGTACGCATACGCGAGAACACCCATAGTGATATGGAGCGTACAGGCGCGTGTACGGCCCTACCACTATGGGTGTTCTTGCGTATGCGTACTCGTAGTGGTACGGACCGTACACACGCCTGTACGCTCCCTATCACTCTGGGTGTCCTCGCGTATGCGTACTCGTAGTGGTACGGACCGTACACACGCCTGTACGCTCCATATCACTCTGGGTGTCCTCGCGTATGCGTACACGTAGTGATAGGGAGCGTACAGGCGCGTGTACGGCCCGTACCACTACGAGTACGCATACGCGAGGACACCCATAGTGATAGTGAACATAGGCACGCGTGTACGGGCCGTTGCTATGCATTTGGGGTGCCCTAGGGCCCCGGAACGCGCCGTACCTGTGTGTGAAGCTCAAAATTACATAGGGGACACATGAGGGACAAGTTTTAAGGCCTACATGCATGCTGGTTGTCATGGAGACCAAGTTCAAATTTTGAATTTGTTCAGGAAGCTGCATGGCAGAAGTCAGTTGGAATGAATCTACTTTGTTGCAATGTGTTTGTGGGGCTGACATCATGCAGGAGAAAAAAACAGATTTAGAACCCACAGACTGCTAGGTTTGAAGGGATTGGAGGAAACATAGGATGCAAATGTGAGTGACCAATCACTCTGTACGGATGTATGTCGTTACAACGCACACTTTTACAACGCATGCACTTACAACGCATTTTTTACAACGCACAATCCATTACAACGCATGACATTACAACGCAGGACACTACAACGCATTTTTAAAAACTACCTTTACAACGCATTTCCATTACAACGCATACTACCTTTACAACGCATAATATTAAATTGCATTTAAGGTAAGTATTAGATAGTATAGGGGTAAAAATTACTATTCTAACTCCAGGGGGTGCAACAGTAGGGTAAATGTTGGATAGTATAGGGGTAAAAATTACTATTCTAACTCCAGGGGGTGCAACAGTAGGGAAAGTGTTGGATAGTATAGGGGTAAAAATTACTATTCTAACTCCAGGGGGTGCAACAGTAGGGTAAGTGTTGGATAGTATAGGGGTAAAAATTACTATTCTAACTCCAGGGGGTGCAACAGTAGGGTAAGTGTTGGATAGTATAGGGGTAAAAATTACTATTCTAACTCCAGGGGGTGCAACAGTAGGGTAAGTGTTGGATAGTATAGGGGTAAAAATTACTATTCTAACTCCAGGGGGTGCAACAGTAGGGTAAGTGTTGGATAGTATAGGGGTAAAAATTACTATTCTAACTCCAGGGGGTGCAACAGTAGGGTAAGTGTTGGATAGTATAGGGGTAAAAATTACTATTCTAACTCCAGGGGGTGCAACAGTAGGGTAAGTGTTGGATAGTATAGGGGTAAAAATTACTATTCTAACTCCAGGGGGTGCAACAGTAGGGAAAGTGTTGGATAGTATAGGGGTAAAAATTACTATTCTAACTCCAGGGGGTGCAACAGTAGGGTAAGTGTTGGATAGTATAGGGGTAAAAATTACTATTCTAACTCCAGGGGGTGCAACAGTAGGGTAAGTGTTGGATAGTATAGGGGTAAAAATTACTATATTATGCGTTGTAATGGTATGCGTTGGAATGGTAGTATGCGTTGGAATGGAATGCGTTGTAAAGGTAGTTTTTAAAAATGCGTTGTAGTGTCATGCGTTGTAATGTCATGCGTTGTAATGGATTGTGCGTTGTAAAAAATGCGTTGTAAGTGTAGTGCGTTGTAAAAGTTGCGTTGTAAAGGTTGTTCCCCCTCTGTACTCCTGTGCATGAGATGGGCCAGCAAGGCAGACAGGTCCCATGAGGGAGCACTTGCCTGCACATATTTGTATTCCACGACCCAGCTGCTGCTACTGATTCCCTGGAACCATGTCAAGGGCTGTGGAGAGGTCACAGCCATTCACCCTGGAGGAGAACATGGCTTTGGTGGATCGATCCTCCCACGGTACCCCATGCTGTATGGGCGACCAGGTTATCAGGTGAGTGCAGTGTCCACTGGCACAGACTGTGTCCCTTTTTAGTGACTGTGACTTCTGCCATTGTGTCCAGGTGTAACACACATGCTATGTACTGTAGGGGGGGGTTCCAGGGGGGGGAATGCCTGATGTCTCCCAGCAGTGCCCTGAGACAGGAGGGGTGGGTGCGGAGTCCTCCCAGCAGTGCCCTGAGACAGGAGGGGTGGGGGCCTATCACTCCCAGCAGTCCCCTGAGACAGGAGGGGTGGGGGCCTATCACTCCCAGCAGTCCCCTGAGACAGGAGGGGTGGGGGCCTATCACTCCCAGCAGTGCCCTGAGACAGGAGGGGTGGGGGCCTATCACTCCCAGCAGTGCCCTGAGACAGGAGGGGTGGGTGCGGAGTCCTCCCAGCAGTGCCCTGAGACAGGAGGGGTGGGTGCCTAACACTCCCAGCAGTGCCCAGAGACAGGAGGGGTGGGTGCGGAGTCCCAGCAGTGCCCTGAGACAGGAGGGGTGGGTGCAGAGTCCTCCCAGCAGTGTCCTGAGACAGGAGGGGTGGGGGCCTATCACTCCCAGCAGTGCCCTGAGACCGGAGGGGTGGGGGCCTATCACTCCCAGCAGTCCCCTGAGACAGGAGGGGTGGGGGCCTATCACTCCCAGCAGTGCCCTGAGACAGGAGGGGTGGGTGCGGAGTCCTCCCAGCAGTCCCCAGAGACAGGAGGGGTGGGGGCCTATCACTCCCAGCAGTGCCCTGAGACAGGAGGGGTGGGTGCGGAGTCCTCCCAGCAGTGCCCTGAGACAGGAGGGGTGGGTGCAGAGTCCTCCCAGCAGTGCCCTGAGACAGGAGGGGTGGGGGCCTATCACTCCCAGCAGTGCCCTGAGACAGGAGGGGTGGGTGCAGAGTCCTCCCAGCAGTGCCCTGAGACAGGAGGGGTGGGGGCCTATCACTCCCAGCAGTGCCCTGAGACAGGAGTGGTGGGTGCGGAGTCCTCCCAGCAGTGCCCTGAGACAGGAGGGGTGGGTGCAGAGTCCTCCCAGCAGTGCCCTGAGACAGGAGGGGTGGGTGTGATGCACAGTGTGAGCCTGGCTCATTGCTTGTGTAGTTGCCCTCATTCCACCTGTGTCCTTGAAATGGCACGTACTGCTTTTGGCCTTCCCCCAGAGGATCATGTCCCTATGACAAAGGTGCAATGCGTTGGATGCATACTATGCCTTGTTGGAAACAGCAAATGTGTTATAATCTGTGTCCCCGTGACATGTGCCAGGTGTATTGAGGTAGTGTCACTTGTCCATCCTCACAGGTAGACGCCTCTGCCAAGGAGAAGATATGGCTGGACGCCGTCAGCGCCGTGAGGAGTGCGGATGGTCGGAAGCGGCGCCTGCCCCAGGTGAGGAAACGCTGGCAGGATATCCGGTGCTGGACACGGAGGATCGCACGGGTCCTGCTGAGGGACTCACCTGAGAGCCATAAGAACCGCGGGCGCCGCCGTCTCTCCCACATCCAGAAACGTGTGCTGGCGGTGGTCTTTCCTGACTTGGACAGGCGCCTACAGGAGATGCAGCAGCCGGAAGGGGGTAGGTACATGTGTGTGTTTGTTGTGTTTCACCAGCATTTGTAAGTGCACTGTTCCATGGATACACTTCCAGGGTTTATGGTGCTGTGCAGATCCTGTTACCCACAGTATTGCAGGGCTCTCCTGCCTACCTTCCCCTCCTTGCAATGTGTTCCCTGGTCTGTGTGTAGTCACTCCATCACAAGGTTATGTAGCCTGACACCTTCTCCAAGTGTACAATGCCTGCAGCATCATGTGTGGGGGTGGTGTGTAACAGGTTTAGTGAGCTTGCCTGTGCCCTGTCCAGTTCTGGACTTGTGGGTTCCATGTCAGTTGGCACTAATGCTGATTCCAGACATGGGAGTTAATCTCTCGAGTGCGAGGCCTTCCAGCAGGCATGTCCCATGTGGTGGCCTGTGACATGATGTGCATGAGTGTGCGTTACGCATAGTGCAGGGATGTTAGCGTGTGTTGCAGTCATTCCCATTCAGGAGCATGGAGTTGTGTGGCCACTACTGTCCCCAGGGGCATCTTTTCCTAGGTATCATGTGTGTAATCCGAGAATGTCGACAATCTCTGTGTCTACAGCATAGGTTGTGCTCTGTGCCATTGTCCCCTGGCACCATGTATATTGACGTGAGATGTATGACAAGTGTCCACTGTCCAGCCTGACCTGATTTTCCAAATACATACTCACGGTGGCCATTGCCTGTGTGTCTTGTTGCAATCATCTGATGATGCCTGTTTGTACATGATTATTTGGACAGGCGCACCTTGGGTAGTTTGTGTGCAATATTGAATTTTTGCATCCCATGTGTATTTCACCCAGACTAAGAGATGTAAGTGCTTCCTGTGTCTCCACAGATTTGTCTCATGTAGGGGTGGGTGGTGCGGGCATGGCCTACATGTCAAGACCTGTAATCTCCTTGCCAGGACTGGCCAGTGTGTGATGTTTGTCTGGACATACACTCAAGGTGCAGTGTGCCTGTCAGGGTGGGCATGTTATCAGTATTACCTATGCTGCATGTGCCTCTAGTTCCTGGATGTGGTCCCTGCTCATCCCTATTGCCTGCCACGCTGTGTGGTGCAGATGCAGTGCTGGATTGTCCCCAGGGCCTTGCTCCTCAGTCAAAATTCCATGTCATCTCATTTGCTATTGTGTCATGCTCTCCATAGTTTTTCCATGGCATGGTGGGTCACACAACTGTGTCTTGCAGGGCCTACATATGTACCTTGTTTTGTAGTTGTAACTCTTCCTTTGTTTCAGGCTATGCACTGTAACCTAAGTAGATTTGACTCATGTGACATATGTATACAGGTGTATGATTAATTCCTGTCTCTTCACCCTGCCCACAGCATCGTCGGGGGACACGGAGGGAGACATGGACACAGACGGCGCGGAGGGACCGAGCACCAGTGCCAGCGGTGACATCGTGGCTGGCACTTCGAGTGGGACTGAGGCGGAGGAGAGTGAACCCGGGGACCTGTCGACTGGCACAACAGAGTATGAAGCTGACGGGTCCGAGGATGATCTCTCCGAGTGGGCGGTGCCTGCACCACCATCTGACAGCAGCCCTACATCTCACACCGCCCCCTCCATTGGCATCAGCCGCCTCCCACGTGCTCGTGTTCCTTCCCAACGTGCCCGGTCACCACATGTCTCCTTCCTGCCAGGCACCGCACCCCCTGCCCCTGTCTCCACTGCTGCCGCCAATGCTGAGTCTGTGGACATCCAGCGGCAGTTGCAGATTGGTCAGACTGCGATCCTTAATGTCCTCCATGCCCACAGCCAGGTCCTCAACAACATGGAGGCATACTTGGAGGGCATTCATTCATCGCAGGCTGACCAACGCAACTTGCTGAGGTCCATAGACTCCACACTGACTGCAGCAGTGGGTCTCCTGCAGCGCTACGTCCCACCCCCTACCCCTGCCCCTTCCACACTTCCCACTCCCATGCCTGTCCCACATACACCCAGACGTAAGCATGCACCCACCACAACAGACACAGGCACCACACCAGCAGGGAAGGTCCGCCGCACACCTCCTGACACGCACACACAGGGTGAAGTAGGCACACCCACTGGGTCGGGGGGCAAACGTGTGACACGCAGCCAGAGTGGGAGTCCGCATTCCACCCAATCCACTCCCTCCAAATCCCCTCCCCTCAGCTCTCCTGGCCACATCTCCCCCAAAGACTCCTTCATGGCCGCTCTGTCCCTGAGCCCCACAGTGACACCACCCCGCAAGCGGTCAAGGAAGTCCATGGTCAGGGTGCTTGAGTCCCCCCCCTGTCCACACCCTCCCCCAGTGGCGCTGCGACCCATCCCTCTGACCCCCCCCCTCCTTGGGGCCTGTGGTTCCTTCGGGTGCAGGGGAGTCCCTGGAGGACCTTGCCGAGGTGTGCAGCGCGCTCCTAGAATCCACCTTTGGCCCTGCCCCACCCCCTGTGGTGGAGTCCTCCATCCCTGCACCCACGTCGCCTACCCTTCGCACTCCTGTCCCTGCGGTGCCTGTTCCTTCCCCCCCACTTGATGCCCTCACCCCTGTGGAAGACAACGGCTTGTAACTGTGCAGGCAAGCTAGGGGACACGCATCCCACTGTGTCCCCCATCCAGCTGTGACTCCTGGACTGCCCTATGGGCTTTGTAAATATTGAAATTTCTACATACCAGGTTTTGGATCATGCTGAATAAAGCTATTTATTTTTTGCCCTTGGAACACTCCTGCTTTGCTGGCATTGCTGTCGGTGGGGCTGCTACATGGTTGTGGGTGGTGTTCATGTGTTGGCTGTGTGGGAAATGTAGTAGTGTGCTGCTCATAGGGGGGACCATGGGATCTGTGTGCCATCACACGGTGTTAGCTAGCTTTCTCAATTCATGTAAGCAGTTGCTGCATGTTGCAATTGTCCCAAGGTGTTTTCCTTCCTCTGTGTACCCTGACTTCTTCCCTGCAGGGTGTTCCCAATATTTCGCGCCGAGCTGTGTGTACATTAGCTGGGTGTGTGACGGACTCCTTCAACTTTGCACATGCATGCAGAGCCATTCTCCACCTGCATCATTCGTGGCATCCTTGGTAGTCATTGTACTTGTGTATGTGGACTATTGACATGACTTCATGTGGACATGTTATCTTTTTGGCCCTATGCATGCGTATACTCCCAGCCTCGCACACATGTGGTACATGTACTGCAGGGTCTTTGTGCACCTGACTGACATTTGTGGGCATGGTATCTGTGGCTACTCCACCCTTTGCGTTCCATGGGCACTGCTGGGAGTGATAGGCACCCACCCCTCCTGTCTCTGGGCACTGCTGGGAGGACTCTGCACCCACCCCTCCTGTCTCTGGGCACTGCTGGGAGGACTCTGCACACACCCCTCTTGTCTCTGGGCACTGCTGGGAGGACTCTGCACACACCCCTCCTGTCTCAGGGCACTGCTGGGAGGACTCTGCACACACCCCTCCTGTCTCAGGGCACTGCTGGGAGGACTCTGCACCAACCCCTCCTGTCTCCGGGCACTGCTGGGAGGACTCTGCACCCACCCCTCCTGTCTCTGGGCACTGCTGGGAGGACTCTGCACACACCCCTCCAGCGTCTGGGCACTGCTGGGAGTAATAGGCACCCACCCCTCCTGTCTCTGGGCACTGCTGGGAGTACTCTGCACACACCCCTCCTGTCTCAGGGCACTGCTGGGAGGACTCTGCACACACCCCTCCTGTCTCAGGGCACTGCTGGGAGGACTCTGCACCAACCCCTCCTGTCTCCGGGCACTGCTGGGAGGACTCTGCACCCACCCCTCCTGCGTCTGGGCACTGCTGGGAGGACTCTGCACACACCCCTCCTGTCTCAGGGCACTGCTGGGAGGACTCTGCACCAACTCCTCCTGTCTCTGGGCACTGCTGGGAGGACTCTGCACACACCCCTCCTGTCTCTGGGCACTGCTGGGAGGACTCTACACCCACCCCTCCTGCGTCTGGGCACTGCTGGGAGGACCTGCACCCACCCCTCCTGCGTCTGGGCACTGCTGGGAGGACTCTGCACACACCCCTCCTGTCTCTGGGCACTGCTGGGAGGACTCTACACCCACCCCTCCTGCGTCTGGGCACTGCTGGGAGTGATAGGCACCCACCCCTCCTGTCTCTGGGCACTGCTGGGAGGACTCTGCACACACCCCTCCTGTCTCTGGGCACTGCTGGGAGGACTCTACACCCACCCCTCCTGCGTCTGGGCACTGCTGGGAGTGATAGGCACCCACCCCTCCTGTCTCTGGGCATTGCTGGGAGGACTCTGCACACACCCCTCCTGTCTCTGGGCACTGCTGGGAGGACTCTGCACCCACCCCTCCTGTCTCTGGGCACTGCTGGGAGTGATCGGCACCCACCCCTCCTGTCTCTGGGCACTGCTGGGAGTGTTAGGCACCCACCCCTCCTGTCTCAGGGCACTGCTGGGAGGACTCTGCACACACCCCTCCTGTCTCAGGGCACTGCTGGGAGGACTCTGCACCCACCCCTCCTGTCTCAGGGCACTGCTGGGAGTGATAGGCCCCCACCCCTCCTGTCTCTGGGCACTGCTGGGAGGACTCTGCACCCACCCCTCCTGTCTCTGGGCACTGCTGGGAGTGATAGGCCCCCACTCCTCCTGTCTCTGGGCACTGCTGGGAGGACTATGCACACACCCCTCCTATTTCACAATATGTACGCTCATGACATACACGGATGTGGGTACACTCCATGCATTCGAGGTGGGGGTACGTGTCGTACTTACACTGTTGGGGTGGGGGTACGCTCCATACGTACGCGGGTGGGGGTACGGGTCGTACTTACACTGTTGGGGTGGGGGTACGCTCCATACGTACGCGGGTGGGGGTACGGGTCGTACTTACACTGTTGGGGTGGGGGTACGCTCCATGCATTCGAGGTGAGGGTACGGGTCGTACTTACACTGTTGGGTTGGGGGTACGCTCCATACGTACACGGGTGGGGGTACGGGTCGTACTTACACTGTTGGGGTGGGGGTACGCTCCATACGTACGCGGGTGGGGGTACGGGTCGTACTTACACTGTTGGGGTGGGGGTACGCTCCATGCATTCGAGGTGAGGGTACGGGTCGTACTTACACTGTTGGGGTGGGGGTACGCTCCATACGTACGTGGGTGGGGGTACGGGTCGTACTTACACTGTTGGGGTGGGGGTACGCTCCATACGTACGCGGGTGGGGGTACGGGTCGTACTTACACTGTTGGGGTGGGGGTACGCTCCATGCATTCGAGGTGAGGGTACGGGTCGTACTTACACTGTTGGGGTGGGGGTACGCTCCATATGTACGTGGGTGGGGGTACGGGTCGTACTTACACTGTTGGGGTGGGGGTACGCTCCATACGTACGCGGGTGGGGGTACGGGTCGTACTTACACTGTTGGGGTGGGGGTACGCTCCATGCATTCGAGGTGAGGGTACGGGTCGTACTTACACTGTTGGGGTGGGGGTACGCTCCATGCATTCGAGGTGAGGGTACGGGTCGTACTTACACTGTTGGGGTGGGGGTACGCTCCATACGTACGCGGGTGGGGGTACGGGTCGTACTTACACTGTTGGGTTGGGGGTACGCTCCATGCATTCAAGGTGAGGGTACGGGTCGTACTTACACTGTTGGGGTGGGGGTACGCTCCATGCATTCGAGGTGAGGGTACGGATCATACTTACACTGTTGGGGTGGGGGTACGGTCCGTACATATCCGTCCCCACGCTATGTGATGCTTGTGCGGCCCGTACCCAGGCCTTTGCCACGTGGGTACGAGCCGTCCCGCCATTGTTGGGGTGACGTGGGTGTGGGCGTGGTACGACTCGTACCCACGCTCTTCAGGCGTGGGTACGGGACGTACCTGTCTGGTTGTGTTGCCGGTTCGCGTCGTGAAGGACTTCCGTTGTGGCGGTCGCTGGCTTAGCTGGACACGCCCCCACCCCCTCGTAGTGACCAGGGCCTGGGAGTCAGGTATGTCCAGGGCATGTATGCTGTGTGACTTTGGTGGGGGGTTTGTGGCCTGCCCTGGTCCTGCCACCCCCCCCCACTTTCCCCCGTCCCTTAGTTGTTCTGACCTTCTGCGGCGTCTGCGTCCGAACCTGTAGAGGAGGTCGACTGCTATGAGGGCCGGGATGACACGTAGGTTCGGGTCCATGTCTGTCCGTCGCGTACGGGTACTCCTTGTTCGCGTCGTCCTGTCTGTCCGTCGCGTACTGGTACTCCTTGTTCGCGTCGTCCTGATTTCCCGGCAGTTTTTGGCTGCCGGATAATATTCACCGTGCGGGATGACGTCGGTGCGAATCGTAATTCCTGGTTCGTGAATGGCAGGCTGCGAGCGTCCCGACGTCAGGTCGGCGCTTTCCCGGATCGCATTTGTAGGTTTATTATCGTCGGTCGGGGTTTTGTACGATTCGTACGGAAATGGTGTTTCCGCATGAATCGTGTTGGACCCGGCCTCGTAGAATGGCCCTCCGGGCCCCCGCACCACCGAAACCTGGTGCCTGCAGCCCTAGCACGCGGCCCAGCCGACCTTTCCCACCAGGACACCTGCGCCAACTCCGGACATCCCCGTCCATGGCCTCTCTCCCTTCGGCCACCCCGGGCCCGCGTGCCCACTCCCTGCAACAAGATGGCCGCCCGGCCCCAGCGCGACCCGGGCCTAGAGGCGCCACTCCGGCTGGAGGACATCACGCTTCCAGGGGATGAGAGAGGGAGGAGCAGTTTCTATCGCACCTCTGAACTCCCCTGGGACGATGGGTTTCGATCGGCCCTCCGGCCTCCCTGCGGGCTGGCTCCGTGCCTGCTGGGTGTCTGGGACTCCTCCCGACCCGGCCCTGAAAGGATCAAAAGACAATAGCAGGAAACCCCGACAAGCGGCCCCCAGGTGACAAGACCCCTGCCTGCGCAGACTCCGGACATCAAAGCAGGGTCGACCTATAACAAGGGGTGCTCTGAGACTGTCCGGCAGATTCGACGCTGGAACAACGAGAGCCTGCTGACGTGGTCGCGGCTCCTGGAACTGGAACTCACCTGAGCCCTGCTGAGTGACTCGCGGCTCCCTGAAGATCATAAGACCTCCGAACTTGTACCTGAGCCCTGCTGAGTGACTCGCGGCTCCCTGAAGATCGTAAGACCTCCGAACTTGTACCAGAGCCCTGCTGAGTGACTCGCGGCTCCCTGAAAATCGTAAGACCTCCGAACTTGTACCTGAGCCCTGCTGAGTGACTCGCGGCTCCCTGAAGATCGTAAGACCTCCGAACTTGTACCTGAGCCCTGCTGAGTGACTCGCGGCTCCCCCAGACTCTCACGGTCCCGCCGGACCCCAACTCCGACCACGTATCCCCCAGCTCGAGGATTGTGAGCTGTGCGCCGGGTACGTCCCTGCTTTGAACCGTTACCAGAGACAGTCCCGCTACCCCCTACCTTTCCGAGACTCTTGAGCCCGTGCTCACCTTGTACATATTTGCAGTGATACCTGTTTGATAAAGCTTGTTCTGAGAATACCCAGTGTGGTCCCTCTGTGTCGTGTGGTGCCAGAAGTACGATCCTAGTTGCGAGAGTCCTCCCTCTGGGGAATCTCCCGCCAGTGCCCGGCTACGATACTTTGAGGGTGGGTCTCAGGGTAGTCAGGACCCCTTTCCGGGCTCCTCTGAGGTCGCCGTCTAACATTGGTGGCAAGCGACGGGATTCGGGCCCATCACCTAGAGATCGTACAGTAAACGACGGACGCACGACCAACAAAGATGGCAGAAGGAAGCGCCACGAGCTCCGCAGAAACCAACGCCAACAGAGTGTTCCAGGTGGAGCATCTGGAAGAATACACACACAAAGAGCTAAAACAATTTTGCAAAGAACTTAAAATCGCTACCACTGGCCTCAACACTAAGGAAGACTTGCAGAAAGCACTGAAAACTTGGGTGGAGACCGGGGCCTCCCGCCCGGAAGGCACGGGGGAGCGCCCCGACGAAGCCGAACCCCCCCAAAATGAAAGCAGTAGCAATCAGGTGCGAGGCATCGTACCAGACGGGGGCCTATCCCCGGAAGAGCTCGCGGACAGAGAGAGAAGCCGCAGTCATGAACTCGAGTTAGCCAAACTCAAAATCGAGGGCGAATTGAAGTTAGCGGAGAAGAAGCTAGCAGTAGAGCAAATGCGTGTACAAGGCGAACTGGAAGAAAAGAAGCTCCAACGGGAGCACGAAGGAAGAAAGCTCCAACTGGAGCACGAACGGAGCTTAAAGGAACTCGAGCTCAAGGCCCGAAATGAGGACGGGAGGCCCTCGGGGAACCGAGAGACGGCCCCCCCAGCGGAACAGAAGGTCCACATCCCCAAGGATGTGGTCAAAGAATATTATAAAAACGATGACATTCAGCAATGGTTTCGGGCCTACGAGGTCACCATGACCTCCCATCGGATTCCACAGAAGGACTGGGGGGCGGGGTTGTGGGGACGGTTTCTGAGCGAAGGAAGGGACACCCTGCTCGACCTACCCCTCTCCCTGCAGACCTCCTACAGCCACATGAAAGAGGCTCTCCTCACAAGATACGGCCTCACCCCAGAAATGTACCGCCAACGGTTCCGGGACTGCAGGAAGATCCCGGGCACCACCTGGGTGGAGTATGTAAACTTTTTTAGCCGGGCCTTCGATGGGTGGGTCAAGGGCAGCAAAGTCACCACCCTTGCCGAACTCACTGACCTCATGTTATGGGAACATCTGGCTGCGAACTGCTTCGTAGAGCTACGTCAACATCTGCTGGATAGCAAGCTCACAGATCCCCGGAAGCTGGCCGTGGAGGCCGACCGCTGGACCAACACCCGGGTCTCCCGGGGCATGGTAGGAGAGTACCCCCGAACCAGTCAGGGACCACCCCGCCAGAGAGGGGGAGGGAACCAGGGAGGGCCGAGGGAGTCCCAGCCTAGCCCCCCGAAGACACCACCTCCACCTTTCCCGGCGCCCCCCCCACCAGTAACAGGGCCCCCTGGGAGACGGGGACACCGGGTGACCGTCACATGTTTCCGCTGCCAGAAACCCGGGCACTACGCCAATGACCCAGAGTGCCCCATGGCCACCCAAGTCACCCCTGCGAGACAGATAGCCAACGTAGCCCTAGGGGAGGAGGTTGAGGGAGCCGAGGAGTGGTAACCAACCGCGATGGCCCTAGTATCCCTGGGAGATAGGGAAATGATCCCTGGTAGCCTCCTACCGTCCAACACACAGAAATATGGGCAGCTCGTCAAGATCAATGGCCACCAGGTAGAGGCCCTGCGGGACACTGGGGCCAGTATCACCGGTGTCCTCAGGCACCTAGTTCCCGAGGAGCAGATCCTCCCCAATGTCTTTTGCCCCGTAATATCTGCAGACAATAGGGAAAGTATGTGTCAGGTGGCCCTGGTGCCATTTGAGTGGGGAGGGGTGATAGGCAAACTCAAGGTGGCCGTAAGAACCTCCCAGCCGGTCGACTGCCTCTTAGGGAACGACCTGGAGAGTTCTCCCTGGAAGCACGTAGAGCGCAAGGCCCACCTAGGAATGATGGGACTCCCCGAGTGGGTGTGTGCCACCACCCGATCTATGACAGCCCGACTCACTCCCCGGAGAGAAATCGAGAGCACCCCGGTCGAAGTAGCCAGCACCGTCCCCGCCGAGGGTCCTCCCGTTCCCCCATCGGAAGGGTCCGTCGCCAGCGACGAACCCACACCATCCGACCCCGCCCCGGTTCCCGAGTTGGGGGATCTACCCGAGTTGGCCCATTGGCGCCACGAGGGCGGGCCCACCCGAGAAGAATTTTGCCGGGAGCAAGCCACCTGTCCTTCCCTGGTCGGCCTGCGGCGCCAGGCCGAGGGCCAAGCCGCAGGTGACCAGACCGGAACGCACCGAATCTATTGGGAGAATAACGTCCTGTATAGTGAGCAGAAATCAGTGGAGCTGGGATCCGGACGGGTACTGGTGGTACCTCTCCGCTTCCGGGATTTCCTCCTGGGCTTAGCCCACGATGTCCCCCTCGCCGGTCACCTGGGTCAGGACAAGACCTACAGCCGTCTCGTGACCCATTTTTATTGGCCTAAGATGAAGGCAGCGGTAGAGGCCCACTGCAAGTCCTGCCCCACGTGCCAAGCCAGTGGGAAGAGTGGGGGGAAGCGCAAGGCTCCCCTCCAACCCTTACCGGTCGTCAGTACCCCCTTCGAACGAGTCGGGATCGACATCGTGGGGCCACTGGACCCCCCCACCTCCCAAGGTCACCGTTTCATCTTGGTCCTTGTGGACCACGCCACCCGCTACCCAGAGGCTATTCCCCTACGCACCATTATGGCCCCCATGGTGGGCCGGGCCCTGATGGGGATCTTCTCCAGGGTGGGTTTCCCCCGCGAGGTCGTGAGCGATCGCGGCACTAATTTTATATCCAGGTATATGACGTCCCTGTGGCAACAATGTGGGGTGTCCTATAAGTTCACCACCCCGTACCATCCCCAAGGGAACGGCCTAGTAGAGAGGTTTAATAGGACTTTGAAAGGGATGATCACTGGCCTAGAAGAGCCCCTCCGGCGTAAGTGGGACGTCCTGCTCCCCTGCCTCTTGTTCGCTTACCGGGAGGTCCCCCAGAAGTCCTTAGGGTTCAGCCCGTTTGAATTACTCTATGGGCACCCCGTCCGAGGTCCCCTCAGTTTAGTTAAGGAAGGGTGGGAGGCAGCACCCCAGACCACCCCCCGAGATGTGTTCCAATATGTCCTGGCCCTCCGGAACCAGACCAGGAGGTTCCGAGAACTGGCCGAGGCCAACCTGGAGGCGAGTCAAGAAGAAATGAAGCGCTGGTACGACCAGAATGCTACTCTGGTCGAGTTCCAGCCGGGCCAGCAGGTGTGGGTCATGGCCCCCGTGAAGCCTGGCGCTCTCCAGGACCGATGGACTGGGCCCTACAAAGTGGTCGAGAAGAAGAGCCAAGTCACCTACTTGGTGGACGTCCAGTCGCCTCGGGATTCCCTCCGGGTCCTGCACGTGAACCGCCTCAAGCCTCACTTCCAGCGGACAGAACTGAGCCTCCTGCTGGCCACCGATGACGGGGCCGAAGATGAGTCGGATCCCCTCCCGGACCTCCTGTGTATCACGGCGCAGGATGGCTCCGTGGAAGGAGTGAACCTCTCCCCAGCCCTCACTGCCCAGCAACAAGCGGACTGCCGCCAGCTCCTAAGACAATTTTCTGACCTCTTCTCCCTGACCCCCCGGGTCACCAACTGGTGTGTTCATGATGTGGACACCGGGGACAGCCCGCCGGTGAGACACCGAGCCTACCGGGTTCCTGACCGGGTCCGGTCCTGCATTCAAGCGGAAGTCTCGAAGATGTTGACCCTGGGGGTGATCGAGCCCTCTGACAGTCCCTGGGCCAGCCCCGTGGTCCTGGTCCCGAAGGCAGCGGCCCCCGGTGTCGCCCCCGAGCTCCGATTCTGCGTGGACTACCGGGGGCTCAATGACGTTACCCGAGCCGATGCCCACCCCATTCCACGAGCCGACGAACTCATTGACCGACTAGGGGCAGCCCGGTTCCTCAGCACATTCGACCTCACCTGCGGATACTGGCAGATTGCGCTCACCGAAGGGGCCAAAGAGCGGTCAGCGTTCTCCACCCCCGATGGGCACTACCGCTTCCGCGTAATGCCCTTCGGGATGAAAAATGCCCCGGCCACTTTCCAGCGAATGGTGAATAGAGTCCTGGCCGGGCTAGAACAGTTCAGCGCGGCATACCTGGACGACATCGCTGTCTTCAGTTCAGAGTGGAGTGAGCACCTCCAGCACCTCCGAAGGGTGCTAATCGCCCTGCGCCAGGCAGGCCTCACAGTAAAAGCCAGCAAGTGCCAGATCGGGCAAGGATCCGTGGTCTACTTGGGGCACCAGGTCGGGAGTGGCCAGGTCGCCCCGCTACAGCTAAAGATCGACGCCATCCTGGCCTGGGAACCACCCATCACCCAGACGGAGGTCCGAGCCTTCCTGGGACTCACGGGCTACTACCGAAGATTCATTCGGGGGTATGGCAGCCTTGTCGGCCCTCTCACAGAACTCACGTCTAAAAAACAGCCAAAGAAAGTGCAGTGGACGGCTGCCTGCCAGGAAGCGTTCGATGCCCTAAAAAGGGCCATGTGTACTGCCCCCGTCCTCCAGGCTCCCGACTACGCCAAGGAGTTCATCGTCCAAACCGATGCCTCCGAGCATGGCATTGGGGCCGTCCTGTCCCAAGTAAATGACCAAGGCCTAGACCAGCCCGTCGCCTTCCTCAGTCGGCGGCTGTTGCCCCGAGAACAAAGATGGAGCACCATAGAGCGCGAAGCCTTTGCCGTGGTCTGGACACTCAAAAAGCTACGACCCTACCTGTTTGGCACCCATTTCAGAGTCCAAACTGACCATCGGCCCTTACGTTGGCTCATGCAGATGCGAGGAGAAAACCCCAAGCTACTGCGGTGGTCAATCTCCCTCCAGGGGATGGATTTCACCGTGGAACACCGCCCTGGTACGGACCACGCCAATGCTGACGGCCTCTCCCGGTTCTTCCGCCTCAGCGAAGAGAACCCCCCAAGCTGATGGGCAGTTCTCTCCGGCTTTCAGCTGGGGGGGACGCGTGTTGGACCCGGCCTCGTAGAATGGCCCTCCGGGCCCCCGCACCACCGAAACCTGGTGCCTGCAGCCCTAGCACGCGGCCCAGCCGACCTTTCCCACCAGGACACCTGCGCCAACTCCGGACATCCCCGTCCATGGCCTCTCTCCCTTCGGCCACCCCGGGCCCGCGTGCCCACTCCCTGCAACAAGATGGCCGCCCGGCCCCAGCGCGACCCGGGCCTAGAGGCGCCACTCCGGCTGGAGGACATCACGCTTCCAGGGGATGAGAGAGGGAGGAGCAGTTTCTATCGCACCTCTGAACTCCCCTGGGACGATGGGTTTCGATCGGCCCTCCGGCCTCCCTGCGGGCTGGCTCCGTGCCTGCTGGGTGTCTGGGACTCCTCCCGACCCGGCCCTGAAAGGATCAAAAGACAATAGCAGGAAACCCCGACAAGCGGCCCCCAGGTGACAAGACCCCTGCCTGCGCAGACTCCGGACATCAAAGCAGGGTCGACCTATAACAAGGGGTGCTCTGAGACTGTCCGGCAGATTCGACGCTGGAACAACGAGAGCCTGCTGACGTGGTCGCGGCTCCTGGAACTGGAACTCACCTGAGCCCTGCTGAGTGACTCGCGGCTCCCTGAAGATCGTAAGACCTCCGAACTTGTACCTGAGCCCTGCTGAGTGACTCGCGGCTCCCTGAAGATCGTAAGACCTCCGAACTTGTACCAGAGCCCTGCTGAGTGACTCGCGGCTCCCTGAAAATCGTAAGACCTCCGAACTTGTACCTGAGCCCTGCTGAGTGACTCGCGGCTCCCTGAAGATCGTAAGACCTCCGAACTTGTACCTGAGCCCTGCTGAGTGACTCGCGGCTCCCCCAGACTCTCACGGTCCCGCCGGACCCCAACTCCGACCACGTATCCCCCAGCTCGAGGATTGTGAGCTGTGCGCCGGGTACGTCCCTGCTTTGAACCGTTACCAGAGACAGTCCCGCTACCCCCTACCTTTCCGAGACTCTTGAGCCCGTGCTCACCTTGTACATATTTGCAGTGATACCTGTTTGATAAAGCTTGTTCTGAGAATACCCAGTGTGATCCCTCTGTGTCGTGTGGTGCCAGAAGTACGATCCTAGTTGCGAGAGTCCTCCCTCTGGGGAATCTCCCGCCAGTGCCCGGCTACGATACTTTGAGGGTGGGTCTCAGGGTAGTCAGGACCCCTTTCCGGGCTCCTCTGAGGTCGCCGTCTAACAAATCGTAATTCCATGTTGGTAGATTTTGGCGACCGGGTACGCGTCGGACGGAGAATATGCTCCGTCTGACGGTTCGTACCCGGTTTTTACAGGATCGTGATCGGCGCCTTAGTCGCTTGTTCTGGGTTGTCTATACATTGGGACCGCCGAGATAAAACTCGGATAACGAATGGGACACTGATGCTGGTCGGATAAGGGGTTCTGGGTTCTGAGGTGCGTTTTTGGTACACCACAATTCACTGAGGTCCTGGTTTCCTGTGCATAGTTTTGTGCATAAGCAGAATCCCTTCAACAACATCTGCTCTAAAATTTTGTCCCCTGAATCTGTATCTGTCTCATCTCCATTTTTCGTTTGATGTTCTTTTTCGCTTACCTTCTTAGCTTGTTCTGTAGTAATAGCTGGATATAATATGGTTCCATCTATGATAGCCTTTCTCCATCTACGCTGTGCTTCATCCCATTACTCATTCGCATAATTTTGCACAGCTCATTTCGTCCTTCTCTGGTATTTCTCTCCATTTCCCTTGCAACTTTTTCCTATGCATGAAAAGCTTCTGGTTGAGTAGGGCTACGTGGTGGCCTCATCCTGTGCAGTTTTCCTTTCAAATTATAAAGAATATTAGTAATAAATCAATCAATCAATCAATCAATCAATCAGTTGTTTGTTAAATGCGACTACTCACCCGTAAGGGTCTTAAGGCGCTGGGAGGGGGTTAGCAGGCTCCAGTCCATCAAGGGGGGGTCTGTCGAAGAGCCAGGTTTTGAGGTTTCTTGCGAAGATGAGGAGCGATGTTGTCTGTCTGAGGTGGAGCGGAAGGGCGTTCCAGGCTTGGGCTGCGAGGAAGGAGAAGGAGCGGCCTCCCGATCTGGTCTTTCTGGTGTGGGGAACCACGGCGTAGTAGAGCTGGGCTGATCTTAGGGTCCTCTGGGGTGCGTGGAATCTGAGTCGGCTGTTCAGGTATGCTGGTCCGGTGTCGTGGAGGGCCTTGTGGGCATGGGTGAGCATCTTGAAGGTGACTCTAGCTTCGATAGGTAGCTAGTGGAGTGTGCACAGGTACTGGGAGATGTGGCAGTGTCTTGGCAGGTCGAGGACCAGTCTTGCGGCGGCGTTCTGGATGTTCTGTAGCTTGCGGGTGAAGTTTTTGTTTATTCCAGCATAGAGTGCGTTGCCGTAGTCGAGTCTGCTGGTGACCAGGGCGTGAGTGACGGTCTTTCTGTGTTCGAGGGGGATCCATTTGAAGGTCTTACATAGGTGGCGGAGGGTGTGGAAGCAGGAGGACGAGACCGAGTTGATATGGCGGTCCATTTTGAGCTCGGAGTCCAGTATGATTCGCAGGTTGCGTGCGTGGTCCGGGTGGGTGGCCGGGCTTCTGAAGGCGGGGGGCCACCAGGTGACATTCCAGGCGTTGGGGTTTGGGCCCATGATGAGTAATTCTGTTTTGTTGGTGTTTAGTTGTAGGCAGCTATTTTTCATCCATTTGGCGACTGCTTCCATGCCTTCTCGAAAATTGTGTCTGGCAGTATTGGGTTTGTTGGATAGGGAGAGGATGAGTTGGGTGTCATCTGCGTATGACACAATGTTGAGTCCATAGTTTCTGACGATGGGGGCGAGCGGAGCCATGTAGATGTTGAAGAGGGTAGGGCTGAGGGAGGACTTAAATGTCCTGTATCTAGGAAAGTTCAATGTGCCTTCCTTCCCAGTGATTCTGCTCCATTGGCAAAGAAAAGAGAAAGTGCAACTCGTGCTCTGTTGTCATAAATTGTGCAAGCTTGCCGGTCAGGAGGTGTCTCTTGGCCTTACGTACTGTAATAGTAATACCCCCACTTACTAAACTCCTACATTTTTAAAAACATTTTATTTTTGCAATACAATAGAAGACAAGAAATTTCAATCAAAATATTATCATTTTGTTCCGTATAGTCAATTCTCAATAAACCAATCTAATTTAGGCTACCAGTTTACCAAATACATTATTCACATTTAATAATCCATTCCCAGCGTGACACTCTGCCATCACCAACCAATCCCAGCACAAAAGCACCCCAAACGACCAATCTCAGTGCAAAACAATATGACATGCAATTTCACTTCTTGCAGCAGTTCACTCTCCTTTACAATTGTCTCCCATTCATGCAGCTTTGACATTTGGGTGCCGATTACGATCCGGTAAAAACCGGGTACGAACTCTCGGTCGGAGCGTTTTCTCCGTCCGACTCGTACCCGGTCGTAAAACTTTACAAACATGGAATTACGATTCGCACGGAAACACCATTTCCGTACGAATCGTAAAAAACACCGACCGACGAAAATATACATACGAATGTGATCCGGGAATGCTGCGACGTGACGTCGGGACGCTTTCAGGCAGCGTTTCACGACCCAGGAACCACGATTCGAACCGACAGCAGTCCGGACGGCAATATTTTCACGGCACCCAAAAAGTGCCGGAAAAGCGAAGTACGGCGCGAAACGACCAGAGTAGGTGGCCCAGTACGCGCCGTACCCCCCCGCCCCCGTACGTACGCGCTGACCCCCCCAGCCCCGGGTGTACATACACGGGGGGTTCGACACGTACAAGGGTGTACATACACGGGGGGGTTCGACACGTACAAGGGTGTACATACACGGGGGGTTCGACACGTACAAGGGTGTACATGCACGGGGGGGTTCGACACGTACAAGGATGTACATACACGGGGGTACGACTCAAACGAACGTACGGGGGCTGGGGGGGGTACAACTCGAACGTACCGGGGCTGGGGGGGTCGGCGTGTACATACAGGGGCTGGGGGGGGTCGGCGCGTACATACGGGGGCTGGGGGGGGGGTCGGCGCGTATGCGGGCACATGTCTCCATGGTTGCTATGGGAGTTCGGTGCGGACGGTGTTTTTTCCATACGGTTGTAACATCGGACGCACGGGATGGATCGTAATTCCGCGGTCGGACTTCACTTTTCACATTTGTACTGTAAATCGTCCGTGGACATGTCGGACACATTTTCCGACCCGAGGACGTGTGGGGAATAATTCCCAATGCGATTCGTATGGACTTTTTACCATGCGAATCGTAATTGGCAGTTTGTACGGTAAAAAGACCGGATATGAGTCGTACAGGGAATTTTTTTACCGGATCGTAATCGCCACCTAAGCCTTTAGACCTCTTCCTGTTTGCTTCTACTAAAGAAATAATAGTATTACAATCACTCAAGTCTACAGCAAGTGAAATCTCAATCAGCACGAAATCACTCAAATCAATGCAGCTGACCAATCAATATTAATGCATTTTCAACAATGCTTAGGCTCCCTATGTCAATGGTGATTTTATCTCACATACTGCACCTTATCCTGCAAACAAGTCTTCGATTCAAATTAGGTAAATTTCTGTAAATCCTGGGACCTTTCGACTACAACGAGCCTAAATTCTTCAATCTCTTGTTCAATATCTTCGTCACAATTCTCTCCACTCACTCACTCAGGCCCACAACACTACTGTTGAAACCAAATCAGAACCACCATGAAGAACACATCGTCCTATTATTAGTCACACCTTCAAAACCAATCGCCTTCTAGTACTGTCTTGTCCGATCTTCAAGTTCTGGACACTGAATTCGGGGATCAAGACATTTATTCTGACCTGGGAAATTATTTTATAGCTCCATTGAGGGTGTGAACCATATCTCTGCTGCCAGAAACTGCTGGTGCAGAAATACTTTTTATTGAAAGCAGTTTAACCCGTGACAAATGTGTTCTTCTTAAGGTCAATTGGATCTTTGCCACCATTTTAGAATGGAGCATAAGCCAACAACATCTCAATAATCACTATTTATTGTGTTCAGTCAATAATGAGAGTTTTAATTTAATTCAAAAACCTTTATTCTTCATTAAGATTTTAGTATTTTGCTTTTAATATCTTTATTTAAATTAGCAATTAGATAAATCGGGTTACAAAAATATCAAGCAAATTATGACTAGAGACAATCAAGAAAATTACAGTGTGTTCCATAAAGGAAATATTAGCTATGTCCCTATTCTACTCTTGCAGATCCTAACCTACCAGAACCCATAAAGAGTCCTTTAAGAAAAGAGTGAATTTTAAAGGAGCATTGAAATGGAATCAGATTGTAGATGAACTCATCATGAAGAGTAGTTCTGGAAACTCATCTGAGTCTCCTCTCTCAAACAACATCAGCAAACAGTTGCAGTAACAACTGTTCAAAGTTAAGCTAGGAAGGTAGTCACAGCAGTAGCTATAACCATTAAGGAATTTATGTAGCTCACAGCAAATAGGGCAAAAGGTTAAGGAGAAGGATGGTCACAGACCAAATAGCCTGGACCAGTCTGGACATCGTAAAGCTCTCAGAACATGCTCAAAGGAAGAAGTGATGTGTAGAGTCCGTGTAAATCTAACTAGGAATATGTATCCATCCATGCCAGTGTTAGGTCATCTTGAACCAATAGAAAAGGATTGTTAAATGGTCTGCTGCTTCTTACTCCATTCCCATGGAAAGCATATGATGGCGGCAAGGTATTATCTACAGAATGTGCGTTAGATTTACTCTGAGTTTCCACAAGAACCCTATAGTCTCAACTGTCAGCTATTCAGAACTTCACTACGTGACAATGAACTATTCTAAAGTAGAAATGTATTAGTTGTAACTTTACTGTTTAGCATTCATTATTGTATGTATGTGGCAGCTCAAATCTAACTAGATATGATGAGAACATGTAGCTTAGGAAGGAAAGCAATGCATTCTTTAAAGTCAGCAAATTCTACAAAGATGACATGTCTGATGAAGTCAAACGTGAATTATTTATTTGCTATAGCACGGTTCAGCATCTGCTAAAGAACGTATTTATTTAAGAAGAAAGATAAAGGAAAAGAAGGAAAGAGTTAGAGAAATAAATGGGTCTAGTCTGACTTGACAACGTAATTACAATAGAAATGAGTGTTAACTCCAACAAAAACAATCAGCATACTACACGTTAATTTGCTCGTTTAAGAAAAGGCACACTTTATTTAATTGCATTCTTAACATTTTCATGTTAATATATTGCACAATTTAAGACACTTAATTTGGAGGATCTACGGTGTCACTCTAAAAGTCTTTCACCTCACTTGGGTGTGATTAAGTCTTGTCAGAAAAGTAATTACAAATAGTACTCATAAATAAAATATGTATAGTAAAAAGAAAATCATACAACGAGGAGCTTACCCTTGAAATACATTGTTGACGAGGGGAAGGCATTTTGAAGCACTGCCAGAAAATGAAGGGGCTTTTAAGATAAATATATGTGACCTAAGTATTCAAGCGTGGCTAAGCTACTTTTCACAGGTAAAATCTTCAATGCTGAGTGTGCTACAATCATCTGCATTGTTGTAGGAAACACTCCTCCTGGCATACAATGGGAATATATTCCTAAAAAGGGTAGAGTGTCATCACAAACAGTAAGAACAAATTAAGCCCATATATTTTGGGGAGAGACCTCAGGCAGAGTAAGGGAATATAGGAGAAGAACACATTGGTTTAAAAATGTGTACAAAGGGAGAGCGGAGGATTGCCCTAAGTCGCTTCAAGAGTTCTCAATACCATTGGGCATTAACAGACTGAAACTGATATCCTGTAGATGGGCACTACTGTTAAATTTCAAAGCCTATTCAAATATGGAGTAAATCCCAAACCAATAATATGTGTTGGTGGATTCCATCATTTTATACCTTAAAATAGCAGGTATTTCATAATTTCTAATTGAATTGCAGTAGTTTTGAAACCTTTGGTGAATGGTTTACAATGGTGCAATAAAAGTGTCTTGCATACTATCTCTTAAGCACATGTGCAGTGACAACAAGCCAAGGGTCTTTGTGCCTCTTGTTTGTACTGTCATGAATGTTTTAGGCTCCAGCTACATTAACAAAAGGAGGACTAATGGCCGTTTAAGAGATGCACTTAAGTTGGATCGAACTCAAAGTGACAGTACCCACTGTAGGTTGCTACTCTGAACACAAAGCAGACAAAGTATAGTCGCTTGAATGTGCCTTGGTGTCTGTAAATTACTTCAGGATACGGCCTTAGGTAATCTTCTTTTAAGCAACTCAACAAAGTTCATTCAACATCTCTAATAATAAGAGGACCAAGTTAATGAATAAGCATTTCCAATATCATTATTTTCAGTCCATCAACGAGCACAGGGAATTCCCAGAATCTAGATAGGAAAAGTCAGCTTCATTCAATACTAGGGGGTCCATTAGGATGGCGGGCGGTGGCACCACCACTGCAACTGCGATGGCGGAAAATGCTTTTTTCCGCACGCCAGCAGCGGGCCTCACACCCGCCATATTAGTATGGCCAAACACAGCCAATTTCCTGTCCGCCGCGGTGCAATGCGCACCGCCATCAAAGTGCGCCCGCCACCGCAGCGGTGAGAGCTTATGGAGACTCACCACCATGCGGAAAGACGTCCCATTCGCTGCACAAATCAGGATGCCTCAAAAAGCCAGTCGCACCGCAGCGTAGAAACCGCCCAACTAGAGACGGCGGAGGCTAGACAGCGGAGCGGGAAACCTGACTTCCGGTCCCGACCGCAATGGATCCAGGTCTTCACATCTTTACGGTGCTGTACCTGATACATCACCAGCAACTCATGGACCGTCGTGGACGCCGCCGCAGGTACGCAACAACACAACCCACACACAACCACAACACACAACTCATGGTCTGATACAGGGTCCCTGGCCACTCCAGACACCCTGGTGGGGACAGGAACACATCCACAAGTGTACCCACACATGTCCTACCTGCCACCAAGTCACCCCTCCACAGCCAGGTCACACATCACCGAGATCTCCAAGTAATGTCCCGGTCACGTCACCGCAGTGGTGAAGACAAGGGAAAACATGCGCACAATGCAGAAGGCAGGGCCAGCGACAGGCATGGGCAGGGCATAAAGAACACAGGGCCACACCTCTCCACTCCACACACTGCCCCCCCAACATGAATGGACATTCCATGTGCACTCCCCTGTGCACCTCCATGCCCAACGCCAAGCTAGGTGAATCCACACCCTGCACCACACAACAAACAACCAGGGAGACAGCCACAGCAGGAGTGGCTGCAGAGGAACACACAGCACAGAAGCACAGGCCCAGGGCAACCCACACACCACAACAAAACTACATCCATGGCAAGAAAGCTGAGTACAAGCACCAAGTGAACACACACACATTCAATGAACAAAAATCCTACTGGACACACAGCCTGCCAAGTCACACAGACATACCCCACACTGACACACAGCCACATACACAGACCACATGCCACCAGCAATGGAGCACAACATATAGGAAACCCAAAGTGAGGTGCACACAAATGGAAGGCCAATGAGACAACCAACAAGCATGTGTATATCCCATGCAAGACAAGGGACAGAGAACAACACCCTCACACCAGCAAAGCACAAATGGCTGGCACAGTGAATGAACTCAAACCACAGTCACCTCAGTGCAAGAACTCGGGGAGATAGCAAGGCAACCCATGTAAAGGCACAGGGATGAAAGGAAGGCCCTGAAGTCAAATTGTGAACAGACACACATATGTACACAGCAACGCTGCACATGAGTATGCCAGCAGCACAACACACAGGGCACATTGACACACTCCATGACTGTCTGTCAAACACAAGTAGGATTCTTCACACATACCCTCCTCAAACCTGCAGCACACAACCCCAGTGTCAGACACACAGAAGGGTGTCAATAATGTCCAGTCAATACACAGACAAACAATCACATTCCCTGGGGTTATCCATAAACATCACACACACACACAGGGATGCCAGAACCAATGTCTGCATAAAAACAACAGCCCAACACATCACTCAACAGAAACACACACAGAACCACAACAAGACCACACACGACCTGTGCAGCCAAACTGTGGGAAGGCAATGGGAGCATAGACACAACATGAGTGCACAACCTCATCAGTCAGGAACAATGCACAGACAACATACCACAACACAGACAAGAAGTGCACCATCACAGAACGACACAGCCACATCAAACACACAACAGATGCACATGACAATCAATCACATACCAAACACAGCAGGACATCAGGGGATGCACACCAGGCCAGGACAAGGCAACATAGACCCACAGCACTGTATGCACAACAAGCAATGTGTGCACACAAAACATAACAGTCCCACACAGCCATGAGTGACACACCATGAACACCCACAACAACAACCAAAACCGTACACTGACAACATCACACTCAGGAAGTCATGCACTACCCCAGCATACACACATACACCTAACATACACCCACAGATGCACAGGTCTGGGACACAAAAGTGGAAACAACTTGACCAGAGGACTGGGCAGCACACACAGTTGAACTGCACATGAGCAACCATGACTGCTGAACAGTACTAGAACAACACTGATAACTAATTGGGGAAATGTCATGAGTGGCACAGTGCTCCTGGCCAAAGTCCTGCACCAAAAAGCCCAGTGTCACAATTGAAGTGATGGAAAGGCACACTCACAGGCAACACAAGTGGACAGCTGACATCAAAGTGAAATAGTGTGCACTTTATGAGTGGACATGGCAGGAGTGTACCATACACAAATAGAGGGAGTGCTGACTCACAATGTCAAGGCATCTGAAGCACAGATAGGGGATGGTATGAAACTGCACACCACATGCCACACTGGAGGCAATAAAGCACCATGTGACAGCAATGCATGAGAACATCACACCCACAATGTCAGTGTGGTTGAGCAGGAATGCACAGTGAGTACAAACAGTATCAAGACACATGGCTGTTCAACAAAACAAAACCCTGACTTGCCAGTCACACACTCTGCATACACGCAATTGGCGAAAGCAACAAGTAGGAGTCATCCAGAACTGCAAGGACACACCAACACACTGCACAGTGCACAACATACAACTCACATGTGTGCACACAATCACAATGACAGGCCTGAACAATCACACACAAACAGACACTCTACTCCTGGGTGACACATGTGTGTAGTTGACATTGCATGGGCACACACACACACATCAACACTCACAACAAACTCACCCCCTTCACACTGCTCACTTCCTGACTGCCCAAGTGCACACATTGAAAGTAACCCATATGACTAGGATGACTGCCCATCACAACATGACCATACACCTACACTGCTGGGCACACATAAAGTATGAACACACATACATGATGACCCTGGCCATCCTGCCTGCCAGTCTGTGGAAAGAATCCCACACTGTGCTGGCAGTGCCCCCAAACCAGACATGTGTACAAGATACCCAACATGAACAAAGAATGAAAATCACAATGGCGTACCATCTAAAAACAATATCAGTGCACCCACAAGTATCACAGTCAGGAAGAACTGAAGTCCTTGTCACCCTAGTACAACATTTAACAAGTCAGACAAGCCATTGGCAATGTTGAAGTGGCACACAGGGCATGTGGCACAGTAATACATATACACACAGGAAAAACTTTATTTAGTAAGGACACTGACCAAACAGACAACAGGAGCAACGGTCTTTATTCACAAAATGCAGAGCCTGTACATAAGAAGCTGCACAGGCAGGGGGCAAACAGCAAGGCCAGTGGCCAGTCCAAGGTGCAGAGTGAGTCCATGAGGAACTGCACAGGCAGGGGGCAAACAGCAAGGCCAGTGGCCAGTCCAAGGTGCAGAGTGAGTCCCTGAGAAGTTGCACAAGCAGAGGGCAAACAGCAAGGCCAGTGGCCAGTCCAAGGTGCATAGTGAGTCCATGAGAAGCTGCACAGGCAGGGGGCTCACAGCAGTGAAAGGCAAGGCCAGTGGGCAGGACGAAGTGCAGAGCGAGTCCATGAGAAGCTGCACAGGCAGGGGGCACACAGCAGTGAACGACAAGGCCAGTGGGCAGGACAAAGTGCAGAGCGAGTCCATGAGAAGCTGCACAGGCAGGGGGCACACAGCAGTGAACGACAAGGTCAGTGAGCAGGACAAAGTGCAGAGCGAGTCCATGAGAAGCTGCACAGGCAGGGGGCACCCAGCAGTGAACGACAAGGCCAGTGGGTAGGACAAAGTGCAGAGTGAGTCCATGAGAAGCTGCACAGGGAATGTGTGTGACTGTGCCCTGCCATGGTCAGTAATACAGTCTGGGGTGTCACGATGGGCAGCACAGGCACCGCTGTGGGAGAGACAGGTGTGTGAGGTTGACCACCATTCAGACTTGGCTGTCAGTCGGACTGGGAGCTGGCTGTGTGTCGGGCACAGTCGGAGCACTGGACTGGTGAGAGAGAGGCCCAGCTGAGGTAGAGCTATCAGTGGCTTGGGAAGCCAGAGGGCTGCTTGGACCAGGTGGGGTAGTGGCACGTGGAGGAGGAGTCATGCTGACGTGAGACACAGTGTGGGTGGGAGGGGTACCTTTCCACTTCTTGGGGATTCTAAATGGCTTGCCTGACTTTGGATCAATGGGAAGTGGTTTGGACACAACAGGCACACTCAACACCAAGGCTGCAGCAGGTGCAGACGCTGGCCCTCCCTCTGGGGACGTGCTGGATCCAGCGGTACACTTCGCCTGGCCTTGCCTCTGCCCCTCCATCCCCTGTGTACCAGGTGTTCCCCCTACAGTGCCCTCCTTTCCCTGCTTCACCGGGCTTGGAATGGGAGTCGAAGTAGTGGGTGAATCTGCCTTGGAGCCCTTCTTATGTGTAGCCTTGGCAGGCACCACCTTCTCAGTGGGCACGGCAACTGTTTGCTTGTTTTTGCGAGATGCTTTAGGGACAGGAGAATCTTTGGCTGGGGATGGCTCTGAGGCATGTGACCCTGAGGTCTGCTTCTTCGCTTTTGGGTGCTTGGTGTCGCCTGAAGGGGTTTTATTTTTGCGCTCTGGGGTGGTTTTGGTTTTCTGTAGGGATGGTGTCTGCGCCCTGGACTGCTTGGGCTGCTGCTGCTGTTGCTGTGTGCTACGTGTGCTGTATCGTGACCTTGAGTTCTGTGGAGCGTGGTCACTATCGTCAGGCATGGCCACTGGCATGGGGGTGGACAAAGGGACTGGAGCTGGACTACGAGATTGTGCCAGTTGAAGGGCTGCTGTCACTGCAGAGGACATTGACTGGCAGTCCGGTGCAGCTCCCCCCACGTCTGAATGTATGCCCTCCATGAAAGCAACCACCTGTGTCATGGTCTATGAATGCATTGAGGAGAGCTGTCTGGCCTACACACAGCTGGTGCAAAAGGTCCACAGACTCAGCACTGATGACAGCAGGGGGGACATGGGCAGGGGCAGCGGTGCCTGGGGTGAAGGACACTCTTCCCCTCTTACTGGTGCGAGCACGGGCAGCACCAGAGGAAGTGGCTGGGAGGGTGGGCACTGTTCGCTGTGTTGTGGAAGATGATGCAGAAACCCTGTTTCCTGTGCCCGCCAACATGGATGCATCACCACTGGTATCAGATGATGTAGAACTTTGCATCTCGGGCTGTGATTCCTCCAGCAGACTCCTGTCCCCCTCCGAGGCACTGGTCATATCTGTGTCACTGGGCTCCTGTGCAGCTGTTGTGCTTGTTTCCCCACCACTGGTGTCTGTCCCCTGTCCCTCCGTGACCACGGGGGATGCTGCATGAGAGAGAGAGATGTAGGGTCAGTTCAGTGTCAGCAACAGAAAAAACATATGCAAGCAAAGCAACACTGAGGATGACTAAATCGACAAGTCGCATGCCACCCTGTGCAATAACATTGTGCAAACACACTTTTGTTACTCAAACAGTGCGCGTAAACAAGATAAGCAGGCATAAGTGAGCCATGTGATGATCACATAGCACAACATCCTGCATGTGGCTCCGTTCAAACAGTAACATAAATTGCTCTGAGCTGAAGCCCACCACCCAGAATGCGATTGAAATGCCCAGTACTCGAATTCCCATAGGAAGTACAGGTAGGACAAATGCATGACAGCTGCACCCAGCGCAGAGGCCACTTACAAGCCACTGCATCACACTACCAACATCACATAGCCCAGCGCTGACACAGCCTTGGTACACATGCAGCCACTCACAGCCAAAGTCACCCTTCACAGAATACTCACCCCTACTTTGCTGCTGACGCTCCTTCAATCGTGCATCCAGCTCAGGCTGTGTCACGTCTAAGATGCGGCATATTAGTGGTCTCATGCTGCGCCGTGCCAACCTGCCAGTGCGAGGGAGCAGCCCCAGTGTCATCTCCGCAACGTTCTTTGCCCGCCGTGAAATGTCGTCCCACCTGTTGGGGCAGTGGGTGCGCTGGCGGTTTGAGACATCCAGAGCCCGCACCTTGGTTGCAAAGGCCCTCCACACGGCCTTACGCTGGTGCACTTTGAGCTGCAGGCATGGGAGATGAGGGGGAAAACATCAGTGACACACTGTTGTGTAACAAAATCTCTCAGTACAGTAGCATGATACTGACTCCCAACTCCACAGATATGTCTTGCAGACAGAAATGCATCTCACAGGGTATATCTGCATGTGAGAAGCACAGGTAAATGCATGCAGGTGTGACGGGGGACACAGTACCCGCACATCTCATATACAAGCAGGATGCCAGCACAGAAAGCCATGTGTAGTCTGCCCACATCTACTGTCCATTTCCAGGTACAGCAAGACATAAGTTACATATCAACATGTGTTTGGGGGGAGCCTCACTGTGTCCAACACTGCGCAGGCCTCAACGACCTTGCCCTGTGAATAACTCACTGTGTCATGTATGTCACATTGAGGGACATGATCTCACAAACCCACACCCTTCTTACAGGGGCAGTCATGTGCAATCTACAGGGCTGATATGGCTCATTGTTGGAGAGTCCTGCAAAAAACACATATGTAACACTCTGTACATTCAGTGCTGTGTCCATGTCAGATTGGGCGGTGACTGTGCAGGCCAGGTGGGCTCACACTGAGATGGACAACAGGGACCCACACAGCCATTCACACAAGCAATCACTGTCCTGACTCCTACATTACCAACTTGCTGCGTCACTGTATGGCTGACAAGATAAGACATGTCACTCCAATCTTTTTTTTTTTTTTTTTTTTTTTTTTTTGAAACCGTTTATTACAAAATTAAAAAAATATACAAAGATGGGCCTACAACCTTCAGGCCGGCCGCTAGCAAGCAAGAGGAGCATGTGATACAAACAATAGCGCGCATGCCGCGGCAAAGGGAAATGCACAGGAGTTAGAAGCGGTGGTAGCCACACCATCCGGGCCCACATAACGGTTTCATTTTAATATGAATAACAACAAAAGAACAAATCCACAAGGCAACTCACAATCGGAAACAGCAGCATGTGCTCCCCTAGCGGGGGGGACCCTACCCATCCATAGGAGTAGCAAGGGGGGGAAAAAGGTCAAGACTGGGATTAGGTGGACTCAGTGCCCGGGACCAGGGAGATAAACTGGTTGAGGGGATGGGGCCGGTGACGGATCGGGCAATAACGGCGGGGTACAGATTCCCCCACGGTAGGCGTTCCAGGGGCCCCATACGTTCACCCATGTCCCAGGCTTACCTCTAGCAACATACACCACCTTTTCCCGAAACATGCACCAATCCATGTTATCCTTCCATGCCGAGACAGTCGGCGACCTCTGGGAACCCCACAGTTGAGCAATGTCGCGTTTGGCCACCATATATCCCAGAGTCACCCACCACGTCTGTGGCACCGAGTAGTCGGTTGGCTCCCACACATTCAACAGGCATCTCCTCGCTTCGGGCAGCAGCGACACACGCGTAACCACCCGCAGGACCTCATGCACACCACGCCAGAATCGCTCCACCTCCGGGCATTCCCACAAAATATGGAAAAAGGTCCCCAAAGAACCACACCCACGCTTACACAACCCGTCTACAGCATATCCCATACGCAGTAGCCTTGGCCCCGTGACATAGACCCTATGGAGTATCTTGAGCTGGACGAAGCGAAGGCGGGCCGGTATGGCCACCTCTTTCGGGGAGGCCACCACCGATACCCAGTCCTCGTCATCCAGCTCCAATCCATCGGCCACCCATGCCTCACGAAGGTTAGTCAGCAGTCCCGAGCGGTCATTGATAAGTTTTTTATAGATCAATGAAATCGTGCTGTCCGGTACATGTCCATCTAGCACTCTATCCTCCAGAGCGGAATACTCCGGGATGGAGGCAACGTCCGGGAATACGGAGCATAACACATGATGGATCTGCATATACCGAAAGTACTCCCTGTCCTGTAACTGGAATTCTGTCCGTAGCATCTCGAACGTTTTGAATCCCCCCCTCGTCCAGAGATCACCCACCCTGCTGATGCCTATCATGTCCCACTTTTCAAAGCCCTTCGAGGTCCACACGGAGCCCAACTGCTCAGATGCGTATAGTGGCGACGCCCGGGTCAAACGACCTTTCCACCCCATCGCCACATTAGCCGCGTGCCACACTCGTACCATGACACGCGTGGGGCCCGTCAGACGTGCGTCAAGCGAGCTGGAGTAAAGCGCTCGATTATAATCACCACCCGGCAGTAACATCTTATCCATTTCAAAGGCCGGGTTTAGAGCGGGCCCGTACAGGCCGTGATTAATCGCAGCCAGCTGGGAGGCCCAATAATACCGTTTGATATCCGGGAGGGTGATCCCCCCGTCATACCACGGGAGCGTCAGCTTCGCCAGGGCGATACGCGGTCTACCTTCCCAGAACAGTCGGCGCTGCAAACTCTCCACCTCGCGAAAGTAGCGCGCCGGAACGACGTCCATTGTGTTCTGCAGAGCGTACAGGAAACACGGCAGCGACATCATCTTAAACAATGCCGCCCGGCCGAGCGGCGAGAGCGGCAAGCGCCTCCAACGCGCAACATCCTCCTTCAGGCGCTGGAGGGGGGGAAGCAAGTTCTGACTATATCGGGCCTCCGCGTCCAGGGTAATGAAGACACCCAGGTACCGGAATCCCCGCGGGGCGATCTGGATAGGACAGCCCCGCGGAAGGATAGGGTCCTCCCCGGAAAGAACATAGACGCACGATTTAGCCCAGTTGATGACAAGGCCGGAGTTAAGACCAAATGAATGCAATACATCAACCAGCACTATAAGTGATTTACGTGGGGAAGCCAGGTACAGGAGAATATCGTCAGCGTATAGAGATACGCGGTCCTCATACTCGGGGGTCCAGCGGAGACCACGAATAGAAGGTTCCCACCGCAGCCACTCCGCCAGGGGCTCCAAGGCGAGCGCGAAAAGGAGCGGCGATAACGGGCAGCCCTGCCGCGTACCCCTGCCCAGCTCGAACGAAGCCGACACTCTACCGTTCACCACGACCTGCGCCAGCGGGCCAGAGTACAACAATTTTACCCAACTGATGAATCCTGGGCCAAACCCAAACTTCGCGAGCGTCGCCCAAATATAAGGCCATTCAAGCGTGTCAAACGCCATAGTGGCGTCCAAGGACGCCAAAATGGCCGGCTCTCGTATGAACGGGACACGTGCGAGCACCCCATGCAAACGCCGCAGGTTAAGCGCTGTATTGCGATGAGGGATGAAGCCGGACTGATCCTGGTGAATCAAGTCACACACTACGCCAACCAGCCGATTGGCCAACACCTTGGCGAGGATTTTGGGCTCTGCATTCAATAACGAAATAGGCCGATAGGATGTGACCCGGTCCCGTGGCCTCCCCTCCTTATGGATAACCACGATAGTAGCTAGACGCTGGTCTAGCGGGAGGGAACCCGCCGAGTGGGCCGCGAGGAACATAGCACGTAGATGCGGTGCCAGCGTATCCGGTCGCAGTTTATACAACTCGATGGGAAGACCATTAGGGCCCATGGCCTTGCCGGAAGCGACCGAACGTATGGCGAGGGCAATTTCTTCGGAAGTTGGAGCAGCGTCCAACGACACTCTGTCCTCCTCCGAAAGGGAAGGCAGCGCGATATCCCTGAGCAGGGCGTGGGAATCCTCTTCAGAGCGGGAGGACACCGGGGAATACACCCCACGGAAATAGTCTGCAAAGCAGGAGACAATTTCTTCTGGTTCAGTGACACACACACCATTCTGTTTCTCAATCAACGGAACAACTCGACTCGCTCTCTCCTTTTTGTCCAACCATGCAATCAATTTACCAGCCTTATCACCCACATCATACAGTCTCCCCTGTTGCTCTCTACTGAGGCCCCTGGACGCCTCCGTGACGAGGGCCTTATAAGCCGCTTGCTTGAGTCGGAGAACATGTAATTTGTCATCCGTCACCCCACATTCTAGATCATCCTCCAACTCGGTTATCTCAGCTTCAACACGAGTCACCTCCTCCCGCTCGCGCCTCCGGGAATGGGAAATAAGGGACAAGGCCTCTCCCCTGAGTACCGTCTTGAACGCCTCCCACAATGAGATCGCCGATGACACAGACCCCACATTCTCGTCAAAGTAGCGCTTAAGGGATTTAACCAGCTCTGCGCGAATGGTGGGGTCACGCAGGTACCAGGGATTAATCGGGACCACCCTACCCTCTCCCCTCGGAAGAATATCAAAGTGCAACAAGAGTGGAGAGTGGTCCGAAATACCCCGTGCCAAATGGCGCACCTCCCCTATCCTCCCAACGTGCGCCGCCGGAACCAGGACATAATCTAACCGTGAGAGACTACCATGAGCCCCTGAATGGAAGGTGTACTGCAGCTGCGTGGGATGTTTCAAACGCCAACAATCCACCAGCCCCAAGGTATCCAAGAGGCCAGACAACCATGCCTGGGCACGGGGGAGATCCCTAGGGGGGTGACGATCCACAGTTCCGGAAACCACAGCATTAAAATCCCCCCCCACCACTAGAATCCCCTCCGGAAGGCCAAGGAGGAGGCGCCCCAGATCCGCAAAGGTGGTCGTCTGCAGCCCCGGCGGGACATAGACAGACACGAAAACGACCACTCTGCCCTCCATTCTACCCACCAAAACCGTGTAACGTCCCCTGTCGTCATGGTGCACCTCATCAATCTCCAACGGGAGCGAGTTCTTAACCATAATGCCCACACCCCTTGAACCAGACGTGAAGCCCGAATGGGCCACGAGGCGGTAGCCCCGTCGATTCATGGCACAAAAGGAGTTGCCAATGAGGTGTGTCTCCTGCAGAAAAACTATATCGGGCGAAATTCGCTTCAAGAACTGCAGGACCACACCTCGTTTTATCCTGTCCCCCAATCCATTAACATTCCAGGACAACAGACTCAGTCCCCTACCCCCCATCATAAACAGAAGCCATCACTCGTCCCCCAGAGAGCACTTTAGAAATGATACAACGATGCTTTTGCCTTGTGGTAGAAACGAACAACACCCCACCCCAACCCACCCACCCCAACAAAACTCCCCCCTCCCTGCACCCCTGCATGAGCCCAGACAGCCCCCCCAACTTGCAGTGTGCCTGTCGCCCCTATATAGTGAAACTAGCTAGACTCCCTAGAGGAGGAAAGAGTACCCCTTCTAGACCCCACACAACCTCCAAGGGAGGGGAAAGAACAAAGACAGAAGCTTGGTCGAAAGTGGCATCATAGTCGTCCAGAGTGAGGCCCAATATCAACCCCTCAGTCCCGATCCAGTGGGCCGTCTCCTCCCGCCGCCCCCCCCACCATCTCGAGCACTACCCCCAGACAGAGTGTCCAGCCAGTCCCCGGCCGCTTCGGGACGATCAAAAAAGTGCATGCGACCATCCACCTCTACCCGCAGCTTGGCCGGGAAGAGCATGGCGTATTTTAAGTTCATGTCCCGGAGCCGGCGCTTAACACCCAGGAAACTCAGTCTCTGTTTCTGGACCGTTTGGGTGAAATCGGGATAAAAGATCACCTCCATATTTTCCAGCTTAATCGGCCCTTGCAGTCTGGAGGCTTGCAAGATCGCGTCCCTGTCCCGAAAGTTAAAAATCCGGGCAATGAGAGGCCGCGGAGGGGCTCAGACCTTCGGCCTTCCCCCGGGAACTCTGTGGGCCCTCTCCACGGCAAAGAATTTACTCAGTCCCCGAGGCTGGAGATGGGTAGCGATCAGGTCCTCTACAAAAAGATCCGCCGCCGCTTCCTCCCGTCCCTCGGGTACTCCGATGATGCGGATGTTATTCCTCCGGGCCCGACTCTCGGAATCTTCCAGGCGCTGATCCATAAGCGCACTCGCCTGACGAAGTCGGTGCACCTCCGTTTGGGGGGCCGCCACCTCAGTCGTGAGGCCCGACGCGGTGTGGGCCAAAGAATCGACCCGGTCGTTGGTCTTGGAGAGATCAGCCCTCACCAGGTTGACATCAACTAGGACCGCGTCGATTTTATGGGCTAAGGTGTCAAACCGCTGGCCCACCGAGGCCTTCATCTCAGCAATGGCGCCCATGACGTCTTGCAGAGTCAGCTCTGTGGGCAAATCCGGGGCATCCGGAGGGCACTCAGGGGACTTGTGCGGTCCACCGGGAGATCCTTTCGGGAGGGTGTAGCGGTCCATGATGTTGGCCTGATGTGCGGCGCCACGCCGGGTCGACTTGGCCTTCAACCGATCGCCATCTTGTTTCGTGGCCATCGTCGCGGGTCTCACACCCTCACCAGCCACGCAGTAAAAGGCAAGCAATCAAGGCCACGGGCTCCGGGGGGTCACCCCAGGACGGCGGAGCGGGCCACAGCAGGCAGGCAGGCTGGGTCACCCAGCGAGGCCACCCCAACCCAAAGAGCGCCGCGATCCCACTTGCAAAGACGGCAAGGGGGCGCGAAAGTGAAAGTGAAAGTGCGGGGTACGCGACTCGCCAGGCCCAGCCCGCCGTTGTTGTTCACTTTGCCACCGGGTCGCCCCCAAACGCGAGTCCGGGGTCAGGAGCGAAGGAGGCCGCAAACTTCAATCGGTGCTCACTCCGGCACCCGAGGTCCGATTCGAAAACGGGAAACGGGTACCAACTCAGCTCAGGGTCACCGACACAGTCCCCTCAACCGATGCAGGATGAAGACAGGATAAACGTAGGAGGTCGCGGAGGTCCTCGGGAGCCTCGCACCTACGCGGCCATCTTGGTTGCGCGCTAGGCTCCTCCTGTGTCCCTCCAATCTTCATGTGCAGGCAGGGAAACGGTGGAGTAGGGTATTCCCCCTTCACCCTAGGAAACAGCATGTTAGGCAGTGCATAACACAACCCCACACTCTCAGGCACATACTGCATCAGACTACATGTGTGCCCCCCCTGCACTCTCACCCTCACTGTTGAAGACTTACCACGACTGTGTGAGCACCTCGCCCACCAGGAGCTCCAGCTCCTCGCTTGTGAAGGGGCTGGCACGGATCTTCTCTGTCCTTGCTATCACAGTGAACATTAGCAGCGGTGGCAGTGGGTGGTGAGGGGCTCAGGCAGCAGTCCCTGGAGGCAGCAGAAGATGAGGGGCCTCAGGCAGCAGTCCTTGGAGGCAGCAGAAGATGAGGGGTCTCAGGCAGCAGTCCCTGGAGGCAGCAGCAGGTGAGGGGTCTCAGGCAGCAGTCCCTGGAGGCAGCAGCAGGTGAGGGGTCTCAGGCAGCAGTCCCTGGGGGCAGCAGCAGGTGAGGGGTTCAGTGGGTGGTGAGGGGCTCAGGCAGCAGTCCCTGGAGGCAGCAGAAGATGAGGGGCCTCAGGCAGCAGTCCTTGGAGGCAGCAGAAGATGAGGGGTCTCAGGCAGCAGTCCCTGGAGGCAGCAGCAGGTGAGGGGTCTCAGGCAGCAGTCCCTGGAGGCAGCAGCAGGTGAGGGGTCTCAGGCAGCAGTCCCTGGGGGCAGCAGCAGGTGAGGGGTTCAGGCAGCAGTCCCTGGAGGCAGCAGAAGATGAGGGGTCTCAGGCAGCAGTCCTTGGAGGCAGCAGCAGATGAGGGGTCTCAGGCAGCAATCCCTGGAGGCAGCAGCAGGTGAGGGGTCTCAGGCTGCAGTTCCTGGAGGCAGCAGCAAGTGAGGGGTCTCAGGCAGCAGTCCCTGGAGGCAGCAGCAGGTGAGGAGTCTCAGGCAGCAGTCCCTGGAGGTGGCAGCAGGTGAGGGGTCTCAGGCAGCAGGCTCTGTGAGCAGTGGCAATGTGGGGCTCTCTCCCAGACATATATAGCCCCCTGGTGTCGTTCCAGTGGTTCTAAGCTGCTGCAATTGGTGTTCCAGGTCAGCCTTTTTCAAATGCATCCAATGACTGGCTCCGGGGTGGCGGAGCACGCCTACCGCGATTTTCAAAATGGCATCATGCCACTGCGATTGTGGATCCCATTGGCTGTAAGTGTATGGTCCAAGGCAGAGACACACCGCAGGGGCCAGGCGGTAGCTACCACAGTGGTGCATCTTTCAATTCCATCCAATGACCGGCTCCGCGGTGGTGGAGCACGCCTACCGCAATTTTCAAAATTGCATCAGGCCACCACGAACGCGGATCCCATTGGCTGTAAGTGCATGGTCCATGGCCGAGACACACAGCAGGGGCCAGGCAGTAGCTACCGCGGTGGTGCATCTTTCAATTCCATCCAATGACCGGCTCCGCGGTGGCGGAGCACGCCTACCGCGATTTTAAAAATTGCATCAGGCCACCACCATAGCGGATCCCATTGGCTGTAAGGGCATGGTCCATGGTGGTTACACACCGCAGGGGCCAGACGGTAGCAACCGCGGTGGTGCATCTTTCAATTCCATCCAATGACCGGCTCCACGGTAGCGGAGCACGCCTACCACGATTTTTAAAATTGCATCGGGCCACCGCAATAGCGGATCCCATTGGCTGTAAGGGCATGGTCCATGGCAGTGACACACCGCAGGGGCCAGGCGGTAGCAACCACGAGTCGGGTGCCATACAGAGACATGGGTGACTGGGATTTGGATGGCGGGGCATGGCAACCACCATTTCACAATGTGCATATGCATATCACTACTGCGATTGTGTCCCTGGCTTTGGCGGTGACACAACGCAGGGGCCAGGCGGTAGCTACCGCGAGTCGGGTGCCATACAGAGACATGGGTGACTGGGATTTGGATGGCAGGGCATGGCAACCACCATTTCACAATGTGCATATGCATATCACTACTGCGATTGTGTCCCGGGCTTTGGTGGTGATATACCGCAGGGGCCAGGTGGTAGCTACCGCGAGTTGGGTGCCATACAGAGACATGGGTGACCAGGATTTGGGTGACAGGGCATGGCAACCACCTTTTCACAATGTGCATATGCATATCACTACCGCGATTGTGTCCCGGGCTTTGGCCGTGACACACTGCAGGGGCCAGGCGGTAGCTACCACGAGTTGGGTGCCATACAGAGACATGGGTGACCGGGATTTGGGTGGCGGGGCAAGGCAACCGCATTTCACAATGTACATATGCATATCACTACTGCGATTGTGTCCCGGGCTTTGGTGGTGACACACCTCTGGTGCCAGGCGGTTGCTTCAGCGATATATGCCATACATTGAATATATTGGCCAGGATTTTGGTTGCACAGCATGCCAACCACCATTTAAAGCTATGTATATGCCTATCCCTACTGCCAGTGTGTCTTGTAATGCACAAGACACACTGGCGGTAGGGATAGGCATATACATAGCTTCAAATGGCGGTTGGCATGCTCTGCCACCAAAATCATGCTGAGTATGGGCAGTCGCTACGGCGAGCCTGCAGCATCACATTGTTGACTCTGTGCGTTATTGTTTTTTTGGAGCACGTTTCGGGCACCTATGGACACATCATGTTGTGTCAATATCAATCGTAAATCATTGACTTAGAACAGTGGGCACTTACATTTAATCATGGCACTGAATGTCATTGATACATTATCCTGTTACAAATGACAGCCTTCACGTTATATCTACCACCAAATGCCACACTGTAATGACTAATGTCGCACAACAATTACCCCCAGTTTCATACCTGACACCATACATGACTCCCAATTGCATATCGGAGACCATATGTCACCCTAAATTTCATTTTTTACTCATAATTTATGCATGAATGTCATCGGAACACATATGTCACCCTGTTATCATTTTGGTAAGACCAATTACAGCCTTCGTGTAATGTTATTGGACACACTAGCAACTCCTGCAGTGTATGTGTACATGTGGGTGCTCTCCATACTCAAGGATGTTAAGTACATCAGCGCCACACTTGGCATACTGTACATTCTCATTCATTGTCACTTGGGTATATGCCTTAGTGGATGTTTTGTCTCCATGTCTGCCACCTGTTACCACAGTGACTTGTGTTGTTTTGTCTGGTATGTTCTCATGTTGTTAGACCTGTCGTATGTGATTTTGTCACATGTATATTTCAAAAATAGTGAGTTAGTTGATATTGGATTTGAGTTGTGTGGTGTGTTCCGTTGGTAGTCAACAACGACCAGTGCATTTACATTGTTCACATCCAGAATGTTGTGCTGGATGATGGACTGTAGGCAAAATTGGGGATGGTGCTCAGTGCCTGGGAAGTTTGATATGGCATTTGTGAACAGTCAACGGTGGTCCACTATTGCCTGCACATTGATGGAATGGGTGTGCTTTGATTTGCAGTAATTGTGTGCGGTGTTGGTAGGTTGCACTAGTAGGACACATGTGCAGTCAATTGCCACCAACACGAGTGTATGTGCCTGCTATGGCGTGGTAGCCTTGCTTGCTCACCAGCTGTTCATGCGCAGTGTGGGTGAACTGAATGTGCTGGTGAATCAAGATGATGAGGGCATCCAAGACAGGTGAGATGTACCTTGATAATGCTGCCTGTGACACTCATCCAACTCTTACTTTTAGTTCATTGTAAGGTACCAGTGGCCAACAAGTGATGCACAGCCAGCATCTTTTTCTGCGGAGGGATGTTGATTCTCCACTGTGTCGGTCCTGCCAGGCTGTGGGGAATGTGGCTCTGGATAGATGTCCTTTGGAACATGTGGTGTGCAATTACATCCACTGGTGTCATGTGTCTGAGGCTGTTGTGCATTTGTAAGGCACCTAGTCCATTCATGCGCTGACTTGTTGGTATACTGGGGTAGGTTTGCCCTGGTAGTGTTGTAGGTTGGTGTAGTGATACTGTTGTGTCTCCGAGCAGCTGGATGAATATCTCCATGGCATCTGTTGTAGTTCATATGTGTCTTTGGGCAGTGCTACCTTCATACTGCATGTCATTGTTCAACTTCAGAGCAGAATGAAGGTTATCCACACTCCCTGCGGATCACTTACCTTATCCACTTTTTGTGTGCCACATTAACAATCTGTGTGCTTGTTAAGAGTATTGGGTAATGGTGTAATGGTGTCTTGTTACACGGGTACACAAATTCTGAAAATGCTTTGTATTATCTGTCACTGTCAAGCTTTGGATTCTAATTAGCAGCAGATGTGGCATGCCTACTGATGACAGTGGATATTAGCACATGCTTGTGAATATGCATGTGAATGTCTCTGAACTTGTGTGGATTTTAAGTGGCACTGAATCCAACAACAGTCCTACTGAACTTTCCACATTATGTTGTTAATGTGTCCCCTGTCATGATTGCACAAGAAGGTGTGGCAGGTACAGCAGCCACGTGGAAGCCAGCCGTGTCTCTGCTTCCCACATGTTCTGTATCATATCCTCTCAGGGCTTCGGTACACAAGAGCTTGAAATGTAACTATTGGCATTCACAGAGACAGTTCCCGTATTGGTTCTGCTCACTGTGCAAATACAGAACAGGTGTACGACTATTTCTTACTTGCGCTGTATGCTTGAAGTGATGCCAGTCAATGTTAGTGCTATGACTGCAAAATATTGCAAATATGGGCACATCTAATTGTGTGTTGCTGTGACATGTCCCCTTTCATCTCACCTAGGAGGCGACTGAATGTGTATCATCCCTTCACCCTGCTTGCTGGCTGACATGGAGGATAATGACATAATACGCCGATTCCGTCTGGACAGAACAAACCTACAAGACCTATGTGCAATGTTGGAGCCACACCTGTGTCTTCGCAGGACATATCCAACCGCACTCATAGTAACATCAAAGGTGATGACGTTCCTACATTTCTTGGCCACTGGGTCATTCCAGAACACACTGGGCATTGCAGGGGGTATGTCTCAACCCACCTTCAGCATGGTGCTACGGGATGCCCTGTTGGATATGATACAATACAAGGACCGATTCATACATTTTCCAAGGAGGCAGGAATTGGTGACTGTAAAGGGGGATTTTTCTGCACTTGGACACATCCCGAATGTTGTTGGTGCAAAAGACTGCACACATGTTGGCCTGGTTCCACCAGTGGCACGGGAGCACATATACAGGAATCGGAAACATTTCCATTCAATCAATGTGCAGGTGGTGTGCCAGGCCGATATGATCATCTCACACATATGTGCCAAGTTTCCAGGATCAGCCCACGATTCCTACATCATGCGCAACAGCATTGTGCCCCAGATGATGGCCAATCTGCTTCCGGAGCGGGCATGGATTGTGGGTGAGTACACAGAGTCAGGCCACAGTTAAGACATTCAATCTGTATGTGTATTTCACACTAAGGTGACTCTGCACATCCCAATGGCCCTTGGTTGCTGAGCCCACTATGCAATCCCAGGACACCAGCTGAAGTCTGCTACAACAATGCCCATGGGAGGACACATCGGGTGGTGGAGCGAACATTTGGACTACTTAAATTGCGTTTTCGCTGCCTGGACAAGACAGGAGGGGCTCTGCAGTACTCACCCAAAAAGGAGTGTCAGATGGTAGTAGCATGCTGCATGCTACACAACCTGGCCTTGCGGAAAGGAATCCCCTTGATCCTGGATAATGATGACCAGCCGCAGCCCCCACCTGCAAACCCCCAACTGTCGAGTGATGAGGATAGTGGAGAGGAGGAAGGTGTTGACCTGCGTCAGCAGCTCATCAACAACTACTTCACTTGAAGGTGAGTGAGAATGTACAACGGGGACGTTGTCTGCTGATATTGTGCTTGGTGAAAAGGTCTATGTGAGTTTTGTGACTGCAGCCTGTTGTTGAGTCAGTGCTGGCTGCAAATGTGTTGGTGACAGGGTCGTTTGGCACAGCTACTTGATGTCTATGTCGGTACTGATGCTCATTGGAATGTGTGCAGATTGGAGTACCTTCATGACAAGTGTTGTGCGATGGTTGAAAGGCCACCACCTGAGTAGCGAATAATGTTCTGTTGTGTTTTCCTAGGTCCCTTCAGCCTCTACTTGCCTGCAGTGAATCCCAGCTCCTGTGACATTGTAATCATGGGTAACATAGCACATACTGTGATAAACATGGAGCAGACACAACTAAATTGTTGCGTGATTAGTGTTTATTTACAATGTGTATCTGTGAGAGTGAAGTGGATATTTACATAAATGTGAATGGTGAATAAATGATTTGGCAGGGATGCTAGATGAGACAATCGAGTAAGCACAACATTGATGTGGTGACACAGTCCAACAGACGGATGCCATTTCCATGGCAGTGTGGGTGAGGACAGTGTACAAATCCTATGGCAGGGTGAAGAGGGGTGCCATCATGGCTGGCTCCTTGACTGGCATTTTGCAGGTGCTTTGCCACGGGATGCTGCCATGGTTTTCTTTGGACGGCCCCTTGATCTTTTGGCAGGGGGGGACGCAGGTACAGGCTCATGGGAGTCTGAGGAGTCCCCCCCTCTCCATGACCGCAGGGGAGGATGTGGGAACTGTCATCCTGCAGGCCACCGAAGGGAGGTGGAGGTGTTGGTTGTGCCGCAGGCCGGTCCCTTAGTATTGCCACTAGCTGGCCCAAGAGGTCCACGATTTGGCCCATGCGATCCACGAGTTGGCCCATGCAGTTGTCTATGGACCTCAGCAGCTGTTGTTGCTCACGAGCATCTTGCTGAGCCTGGCCCATTTGTCCCTGGCACCGTTCATAGGCCCAATGACTCTGGTGATGTTTGCCAGGGCTTCGGACCCAGTGTTCTGTTGGCTTTGAGTGACACTTGGCCTCCCACACGGCCTGCTGTCACAGACCTGTTGCCTCACCACTGTAGGCACCCGCCTACTCTCCCTGACATCTGCAGTTGTTGGGGTGGGCTGATTATCCTCTGGGGCAGGGCGAGTGTTGCAGGCAGCAGTGGCAGTGGTGGTGGTGGTAGCGGCAGCACAGGTCATTTCAGCAGGGGTCAGCGTGATGTTGTTGCTGAGGGGGGTGGGGCAGTGGGGGCCTGGGTCAGATTGCACCCTGACACACCAGATGGTCCGGCTTGGTCCTCCACATCCTCAGCTTCCTGGTAGTCCGCATCTGAGTGTCCATAATCCGGGGAAGGAGACTGGCTCTGTAGGTTGTGGTTGTCATCCTCTGCAGTCAGTTGTTGGTCACCTGTGGGACAAAGGGTAGATGGTCATTGCCTTACACCCCTCGTGTTTGATGTCTCTCATTTACTTGTTTTGCTACACACAGTTAAGTATTTCACACATTGTATGTGTGCACAGTGATGTGAGTCATGACATGATGTGGAGTTACAGTCAATTTTTTTCAATGGTGTGACATGTAATTGGATACCATGCCCCACGTGTGGGATTTCTCATTACGATGAAAGGTTGTCATCTGACAACTGACCGAAATACAAGTTGATGTGAGACATCTTTGCTGATTACTCTGCCTGGCAGCCATTACATGGGTGCATGAACTAGCCATTGTCATGTCATGCATACCTTGGTCATGTCCTGTGCTTGGATTTCTTTGTACAACAGACCATGGTTGTTTGTTTTTCCTATGGTCCTTCATGCTCAGCACCCATGGAAGTTACAGATGCCATTCGGTGCAGTGCATGTATGTTCCCGGATTTGCTTAAACATGATTTTTGGAGAGTCACAGTTGTGTTTCTGTCACAGTACCGTACGCTTAGCTGTCTGCATACTGTCAATATATATTTAGTTTGCTCATTTATGGTGTGAAGTGAGGCGTTGTGTTGTCCTATGGCTTGATGCTTTTGGTGAGGGATTGTGTGGTGCATGCACTGTCTGCTTACCTGTCCAGTTGTCATTTTGGGTGAGACTTTCTGACACATGCTAAGGGGGGAGTGCTCCACCCTGCTGAGGGAGGGGACAGGGGTGGCTGGTGGGAGTTGTGGAGCAGGCCTCCCTACTCCATACATCCCTCCCTATGAAGATGGCTACCTACATGTTAGGTGATGGTGAAACAGACAATGGCTGACAAATGCTTCTGGCTGGGGTGGGGGGCTCCATCCTGCTGAGGGGGGGACAGGGGTAGTTGTTGGGAGTTGTAGTGCTGGGTCCCAAGACACATTCCCTCTTCCTGTGAAGATGGCTACCTACCTGTTAGTTGAGGGTGAAGCAGACACTAACTGACACATGCTTCTGGCTGGGGTGGAGGACTCCATCCTGCTGAAGGGGGGGGGGACAGGGGTGGCTGGTGGGAGTTGTAGTGGTGGGTCCCAAGACACATTCCTCCTTCCTGTGAAGATGGCTACCTACCTGTTAGTTGAGGGTGAAGCAGACAATGGCTGACACATGCTTCTGGCTGGGGTGGAGGACTCCATCCTGCTGAGGGGGGGAGACAGGGGTGGCTGGTGGGAGTTGTGGAGCAGGCCTCCCTGCCCCATACATCCCTCCCAGTGGAAATGGCTACCTACCTGTTAGGTGATGGTAAAGCGGACAATGGCTGACACATGCTTCTGGCTGGGGTGGAGGGCTCCATCCTGCTGAGTGGGGGGGGCAGGGGTGGCTCGTGGGAGTTGTAGTGCTGGGTCCCAAGATACATTCCCCTTCCTGTGAAGATGGCTACCTACCTGTTAGTTGAGGGTGAAGCAGACAATGGCTGACACATGCTTCTGGCTGGGGTGGAGGACTCCATCCTGCTGAGGGGGGGGACAGGGGTGGCTGGTGGGAGTTGTAGTGGTGGGTCCCAAGACACATTGCCCCTTCCTGTGAAGATGGCTACCTACCTGCTAGTTGAGGGTGAAGCAGACAATGGCTGACACATGCTTCTGGCTGGGGTGGATGGCTCTATCCTGCTGAGGGGGGGACAGGGGTGGCTGGTGGGAGTTGTGGAGAAGGCCTCCCTGCCCCATACATCCCTCCCTGTGGAAATGGCTACCTACCTGTTAGGTGATGGTAAAGCGGACAATGGCTGACACATGCTTCTGGCTGGGGTGGGGGGCTCCATCCTGCTGAGGGAGGGGGACCGGGGTGGCTGGTGGGAGTTGTAGTGCTGGGTCCCAAGACACATTCCCTCTTCCTGTGAAGATGGCTACCTACCTGTTAGTTGAGGGTGAAGCAGACAATGGCTGATACATGCTTCTGGCTGGGGTGGAGGGCTCAATCCTGCTGAGGGGGGGGGTAGGGGTGGCACGTGGGAGTTGTGGTGCTGGGTCCCAAGATACATTCCCCCTTCCTGTGAAGATGGCTACCTACCTGTTAGTTGAGGGTGAAGCAGACAATGGCTGACACATGCTTCTGGCTGGCGTGGAGTACTCCATCCTGCTGAGGGGGGGGGGGCAAGGGTGGCTGGTGGGAGTTGTAGTGCTGGGTCCCAAGACACATTCCCCCTTCCTGTGAAGATGGCCACCTACCTGTTAGTTGAGGGTGAAGCAGACAATGGCTGATACATGCTTCTGGCTGGGGTGGAGGGCTCCATCCTGCTGAGGGGGGGGGGGCAGGGGTGGCACGTGGGAGTTGTGGTGCTGGGTCCCAAGATACATTCCCCCTTCCTGTGAAGATGGCTACCTACCTGTTAGTTGAGGGTGAAGCAGACAATGGCTGACACAGGCTTCTGGCTGGCGTGGAGTGCTCCATCCTGCTGAGGGGGGGGCAGGGGGGCTGGTGGGAGTTGTAGTGCTGGATCCCAAGACACATTCCCCCTTCCTGTGAAGATGGCTACCTACCTGTTAGTTGAGGGTGAAGCAGACAATGGCTGACACATGCTTCTAGCTGGGATGGAGGGCACCATCCTGCTGAGGTAGGGACAGGGGTGGCTGGTGGGAGTTGTGGAGCAGGCCTCCCTATTCCATACATCCCTCCCTGTGAAGATGGCTACCTACCTGTTAGGTGATGGTGAAGCGGACAATGGCTGACACATGCTTCTGGCTGGGGTGGGGGGCTCCATCCTGCTGAGGGGGGGACAGGGGTGGCTGGTGGAAGTTGTGGAGCAGGCCTCCCTACCCCAAACATACCTCCCTGTGGAGATGGCTACCTACCTGTGAGTTGAGGGTGAAGCAGACAATGGCTGACACATGCTTCTGGCTGGGGTGGAGTGCTCCATCCTGCTGAGGGGGGGACAGGGGTGGCTGGTGGGAGTTGTAATGGTTGTTGGCTAGACACATACAACTAAGTTGATGTTGGATACCTTTGTGGTGAATCAGGTTGAGTGGAGGTTACATCTGTGAGACCTGTGTTGGGTATTGTGGTGCAGAATGATGGACTTGAGCCTAGGAGGTGTAGCTTTGTAGTTGTGCAAGGCAGTACAAAGCAGTGTGATGGTATACATTTGTTAGTACTTACCAACCTCCACTCCCCCGGCTATTCCTTCAAGACTCTCTGGGTACAGTATGGCAAGCACCTTCTCCTCCCACACAGAGTATGTTTTGGGTAGAAGGGGGGCCTCCACCAGTCCCCTCAGCCAGCTCATGGTTCTTGCCCTCTTCATCTTGACGACACTCTTTAGGTCATGCCACCCGCTTCTGTATTTCCTGCTTGTTGCGGGGGTGGTGCCTACGGCATTTACCTTGTTCACTATTCTTACCCACATTTGGGTCCTAGTGGCTAGTGGGGTCTGTTGGACCATGTTACCAAAGAGTTGTGGTTCAACTCTTATGATCTCATCTACCATCACTGTCAACTCTGTTTCTGTGAATTTTGGCATTTTATGTGGTGCCATGGTGTGTGCTGTGCTGATGTTTTGGGGTGCAGTTGTGAGGGTGGTGTGGGTGGTGAAGGTGGTGTGTGTGTGTGTGTGTGTTGTATTTGTGGTGTGATGTGTGCAGCTTTGCCTCGAATATTTGCTCTACTGTTGGGCCCTTCAGTTGTGTAGTTTTGCAAAGGATTGTGGTCATAGAAGGGGCTGGTTTTATGCTCAGCTATGTGGGTGTGGCAAGCTAGTGTATTCCTGTCAGGTGGGTTGTGTGGGTTGTCCTGTGATTTGTTGGTTTGAATTTGCCATAGGGATGTGTCATTGTGAGGTTTTAGGTTAATTTGGGGGCATTGCTAGTTTCCTGTGTGCATTTGGTGGCCTTATTGTGTGTTTTTCTCATCGGCTGCCATTTTTTTCACGGAGCCTCCGCAGCGATGGCTGTGCTGCAGCCCATCCGCTGGATATCACATTCACTACTGTTCGCGACCGCGGCGGTCAGATACAATGAAAAGTACTGCTGTGGAATCAGGGATATCATAATGTCACGGTCGGTTACTCCGCGTGCCTGGCAGCGGTTTGTTTCTTTTTTGCTGCGAATCCGACCTTCGGGGTCGGATTTTCACCAGCTTCGCCGGTTACGGGTGGATTTTCAATGCCTCCTACCGCCACGGTCGAAATATTTTGGCGGTTTATCATAATCTGACCAGCGTTTTTCCCGCTGGTCTGGCGGGCGGTATTTTCCCGCTACCATGGCGGTTGGGATGGTTTTCCGACCACCATCCTAATGGACCCCTTGGTATCTCAAGGCACTCAGTCTTGTCAGGTAAGGAACTTCAAAACTGAGAAGAAAGTTCAGATCAAGTTCCAAAATTCTCAGCTGAATGTCTACTACGACTCCAGAACTCCCATGATTCACCCTCGCTGTCATTCGTACCAAGATAAGTCCAGTAAGGAGAAGGGTACCTCTGAAAAGGCACCCTCAATCTCTTGCACCTTCTCAGATCAGGCCTTTCACTTTCGTCTCCACTCAGCTCAGATGCTGCAGCTATGGGTGCAAGTGTTCTTTCAGAGGACAACTTCAGTCTTCTCCTCACCTGATTTCTTACCCAGCCTTCTTCCACAGTCACTCATGGTCCCACAGCACTAGCACCGTCGTTGGGGTTGGAATCTGACTCATTCAGCTCCCCAGGACCAGCTTCCTCTGAATCAGCTTCATCTTCTGATTCGTCTGGACCCCCCTCAGAGATTTCCAGTGCTGTCTCAGGCTCTGTCTGGTCCCCTACTGCTTGGCTAACCTCTTCAATGGCTTTTCGACCACTGCTGGTGTCTCTTCTGGGAGAGGTGCTGTTACTTCATCAAGGGGACATGAGGCCCTACTAGTATGAGATACATGCACCCAGTTAGGGAGGCCACTCACTTCACAGCAGCTGTAGTTACCAAGATCACCTGGTACAGACCACTCCAACGAGTCTCCAGACAGTTCTTACTCACATGCTTTTTCACCACGAGCAAGTCGCCAGGACTAAAGTCATGACGCTGCTCTTGTTGTCCTGGGGCTGTCACCTATTCAACCTGGTGAGACACAGAACGAACCACGGTAACCAATCCTTTACAGTAATCTAGCACCAAATCATCTGAGATGTGTAGAAGTATATTCGCAGGTACAGCAGGCAATCACATAGCCCTCCCGATAATGATCTCATGGGGCTACAATCCTGTTTTTTGGTCTGGCCTTTTTGAGCCATTGAAGTACATACTTTAGGCAATCTGGATTACAGAGTGCCTTTGACCTGTTCCACATTACCTGAATCTTCTGGGCAATAACTGCAATGCAATCTCTGCTCCACTTGTAATGCTGCGCATAACATTCTCAGAACCTCATTATTAAAATGTGTCCCTCCGTCTGATTCTAAAGAGGTTGAAAATTTGAATCTCGGAATGAGCACCCTCAATAGCAGTTTAGCTACCAGGAAACTGCCACATATCCTAGTTGGATATGCTTCCACCCAACATGAGAAAATGAACACCACTACTAAGATTTACCGCAATCCATTGCATACTGGCATCTTGACAAAGTCTAGCTACATCCTGTTGAAAGGCCCTCCAGATTGCCCTATGTGACTCAGTGTAACAGCAGATCTTTTTCCCACATTCATTGGCTGACAAATCACACACCTATAACACAGTGCCTCAGTCATCACCCGAAACTTTGGATTGAACCAAGTCTGCCTAAACAACCTCACCATGGCATCTCTTCCTACATGCATTGACCAGTGGTAGTGTCTCACCATCAGTTTCAACAAACTATTGGGCAGTACTGGTCTTCTATCTGCTGAAACCCAAATGTCATCATCGCGTTACACACATCCTGCTATAACCCAACTTAGCTGCTCCTCCTCAGTAACTTCCTCTTGCAATCTCTTCCCTTGCTCTCATGTATCAGCATTTGTCATCAAAAGGTTGAAATTTGTTTCATCTGCTCCCTCATTTGTGTATTCCCCATTGAAAGTGCAAACATTCAGGGGTCGATTCCGATCAGGGTCGGACAGCTCTCCGAGAGCTGTCCGTAGCCTTACCTTGCGACCGACACGTACCCGTAGCCAGTCCGTCCTGTTGATGAAGTACTGTGGGCATAACTGCCAAAAACCCGACCGACAAGTAGGCTGTGATTCAAGCTCCATTCTCCGTCCGAGCCGTAACTCCGAACGCCGAACCGAGTCGCCCGGAAGCAGTATCCATAGCGGTTCCGGCACGTCACAGCATCCGGAAAAGAAGCATAACAGCTACGATTCGCGCCACAACTCAATCCACGGCTATGAGATGGACCAGCTTGCAACGGGTATGAGACGGAGCAACAAGCAGCGTGTACGAGACAAACACATCATGACTCCCATCGCACAGGTCATACCAGTACTGTTCCTCTATGACTGGATCAGGAACAGATGCGGACGGCGCAGACGGTAAGTCAGACACCTACCACACAAACAAACGACACGTACCCACAAAATGGCACACACACATAGGGGATCCATATCCTGGCCACTAACAACAGACCACCATAGGGGTTGTATGGCCAGCACCACTACCACCCCACCCATAGGGCTCATGTTGACCATCACTAATGCCACCCCCACTCATAGGGGACCTGTTGCCCATCACCCCTGCCACCCCCACTCATAGGGCTTATGTTGCCCATCACCCCTGCCACCCCCACCCATAGGGGACCTGTTGACCATAACTAATGGACAGGTGACATTGCACATGCACCCATGACAAACACAGGAATGGTGGGAGGAACTAAGGTGCACAGACTCATCACACAAGGACAGTTTACAACCCTGTTCAATGACAGACATACTGCACAGTATGCGGTACCTGGCCATGATGTCAAAGCTCACGTGACCTTCAGAATACCTCCCACAGTCCCAGGACAATGCAGAAGCCAAGGAGAACCACAAGGCACACATGCTGACACCTGCAAACATTGCAACCCTGAACCGGACAAGTGGGAGCAGTCACACACACATACACATGTCTCAATCACTGAAAGGTATCACCTAGGGCCAGCACCACTACCACCCCACCCATAGGGCTCATGTTGACCATCACTAATGCCACCCCCACTCATAGGGGACCTGTTGCCCATCACCCCTGCCACCCCCACTCATAGGGCTTATGTTGCCCATCACCCCTGCCACCCCCACCCATAGGGGACCTGTTGACCATCACTAATGCCACCCCCACTCATAGGGCATATGTTGCCCATCACCCCTGCCACCCCCACTCATAGGGCTTATGTTGCCCAGCACTACTGCCACCCCCACTCATAGGGCTTATGTTGCACATCACCCCTGGCACCCCCACTCATAGGGCTTATGTTGCCCATCACCCCTGCCACCCCCACTCATAGGGGACCTAATGCCCATCACCCCTGCCACCCCCACTCATAGGGTTTATGTTGCCCAGCACTACTGCCACCCCCACTCATAGGGCTTATGTTGCCCATCACCCCTGCCACCCCCACTCATAGGGGACCTGTTGCCCATCACCCCTGCCACCCCCACTCATAGGGGACCTGTTGCCCATCACCCCTGCCACCCCCACTCATAGGGCTTATGTTGCCCATCACCCCTGCCACCCCCACTCATAGGGGACCTGTTGCCCATCACCCCTACCACCCCCACTCATAGGGCTTATGTTGCCCAGCACTACTGCCACCCCCACTCATAGGGCTTATGTTGTCCATCACCCCTGCCACCCCCACTCATAGGGGACCTGTTGCCCATCACCCCTGCCACCCCCACTCATAGGGGACCTGTTGCCCATCACCCCTGCCCCCCCACTCATAGGGGACCTGTTGCCCATCACCCCTGCCACCCCCACTCATAGGGGACCTGTTGCCCAGCACTACTGCCACCCCCACTCATAGGGGACCTGTTGCCCAGCACTACTGCCACCCCTACTCATAGGGCTTATGTTGCCCATCACCCCTGCCACCCCCACTCATAGGGGACCTGTTGCCCATCACCCCTGCCACACCCACTCATAGGGGACCTGTTGCCCAGCACTACTGCCACCCCCACTCATAGGGCTTATGTTGCCCATCACCCCTGCCACCCCCACTCATAGGGGACGTGTTGCCCATCTCCCCTGCCACCCCCACCCATAGGATGGGTGATGCGCCACACATCCATCATACTCCAACATTAGGTATGTCAGCAAAATCAATCCACCCTAACATCATGACAACAGTGTGTAGTCTGTGACAAATCCCCACAACAGTGATTATGACTTCCAACATACAATGTAACTACCAGCACATGTGTGACCAAAAAATGAGTGTGGCCTACACAAGGCAAGCATCACTATAGCACTGTGTCAATGTAAAAATAACACCTCCTCACTGTGTAGAACAAAAGTTAAGTGTGGGGTTCCAAACTGCAGCAAATGTTGAGCATTGTGGTGATGGGGTCTAAACCCCCCCTCATCACAGTGACCAAAAGGTAAGTGTCATCATGGTCAAAGCTGCAAATGCCAAACAGCATGTATGATTCCCAGTCCCAACACATTAAACACTTTTGGGGCAAACTAGTGGTTGTGTCCCATACCCACAGAGATGTGGTGAGGCTAACAGTGCTTTGAAAACAAAACATACTCTCGGCCATGTGCAGACAAGCACCACACATGGGGGCTGGCAATGCATACAGTGTACAATGACACAAGAGCAGAAGTGACCATTACAAAGCATACACACATCTCGAAAATAGACACACTAATCAAAACAACCTGTGTAGACTGTAGGTGTCAGGTCACAAACTCCCATTCCATGCCAGCAATGGCACCTAACAACCAGGATGAATGTGCAGAATGATGTGATATGACTCACAGGGACAGCAGGGAAAGTCACAGAAACAGCATCCAGACAATGGCCCACAACAGCAATATCAATGCACTGATGCAGATGCACAAACACAAACAGGCAACCTCACACTGCACATCTCACACAACATGTGTGTGTGTGTGTCTCAGGATCCCCAGACAACTACACAACACATGAGGGGGGCTGAACCACAGTGACACAGATGTGGACACAGTGCCATACAAAAGTAAACCATGATTGGGACCCCCTCAGTGGGCAATCAGGCATGGTGAGATGAGAGGGTGCACAACAGACACAAGCTGGAATGAACACAACCTAACACAGCAAGAGACTGACACACAACAGCACTACCCCCAGGGACCAGACATTGGGGTGACACAAGCATGCATGACACCTCCACTGTGATGACAAAGGTAGATGTCTTACAAACTGTGAAAACCAGACATGTGTCATGTGCCACAAACGTACATCACATCTACACAAACACAAATCACTCAGCATGGCCCGTCATCCATGGACAAACGGGAGCTAGGGGCCCATCCATGCAAACATTTACATCAGTCCACTCGAAAAACCACACACCCTGAACTGCAACAATGTGCATCTGTGAAGCCCACATGGACAAAGGTGCACAGACTCATCACACAAGGACAGTTTACAACCCTGTTCAATGACAGACATACTGCACAGTATGCGGTACCTGGCCATGATGTCAAAGCTCACGTAACCTTCAGAATACCTCCCACAGTCCCAGGACAATGCAGAAGCCAAGGAGAACCACAAGGCACACATGCTGACACCTGCAAACATTGCAACCCTGAACCGGACAAGTGGGAGCAGTCACACACACATACACGTCTCAATCACTGAAAGGTATCACCTAGGGACAACTACATGAAGTGCCTTGGAGACCCCTGACTGTGTCCCATCTGCGTCTGACAACATCACCGCAACTCAGAACTGAAAAATCTCAATGATGAAACACCAATTAACAGCCACACATCTGGTAGCCCATGGAAAAGTTGTGGGATGAACACAGTACCACTCAGCAAGCATAACAACAGGAACATATCAAGGGAACACTGCCTGTGTATGAAAAGGGATGTGGACACACACACACATGCTCACACAACACACACCATGGGCCCAGGCTATGTCACGGAACAACACACTTACTTGAGGGGACCCAACTCCTGTGGAAGCCCAGCTGTGCCAAACATAGTCACAGCATGTCTCACTCATGTCAGCAGAACACTTGGTTAGTCAGCCATCAGTTACCACACAATGAAGGCTCTGGTCACAACAGCCTGGGTACGGGAGTCTCCCCTAAGTCATCTGCACATACTCAACACATATGTACAGCAAGTTGCACAGTGGACCCAGTTGCTCCTATACCAATGATGCCCACACCTGTAGGTCCAGTGGTGATGCGCCCAAAGTCAGGGAAATGGATAAATTGAACAATGGGAAGCACATCATATGTGCATGGGTGCAAGCCACAAATGTGACCATGCAAATGAAATGTTCACAGAGATGTCCACAAATTGTTGATCATGACACACCCAGTTAGCTGCAAAGGATGACATGGATACCGACCAGAAGAGGATACATATCTCGTGGACCACATGGAGTAACTCACATCAACACCTCAGTATTCAACATTGGAAACCAAGCATTACAGGTGCAAGGGCATGCGAAACATCATCAACCTAATGTGCAGCTAACTCAAGTTCACAAGAATAAAGAAAAAAGCTTTATTCAGCATATGAAAATGTAAACGTCCATTCAAACAAAAGGCCAATGGCCAGTCCATTATCAAATGACAAGGAGTGAACTTGAGTGACAACTGTCACACGTTGCTTGCCTGCACTGCTAAGGACAGGGGACATCCCCTCGGAGGGGCATACATGGGGGCAGGCCAGGCACCGCAGGGACAGGATCAGGGCACAGCAGAAGAAGGCAGTGAAGGGGTGGTGGATGCAGGAGAGTCACTTGCAACTGCAGTGGAGCTGACTGAAGTGGTGGGTGCAGTCACAACTGTGGGGCACAAGTCAGATGGGGTGGGTGCCGGCACAACTTCAGTGGGCAGGTAAGATGGAGTGGATTGGGTCTCCACTGCAGACGGGGTGGCCGTGGACTCCACTGCAGTGCCTAAATCCATGTGAGTGGAATGGGGTTCAGGTGAGGTCGGCAGGACAGAGGGGGGACACAGTCCCCACATCAGTAGCACTAACCGTCTGACCGGGGGAGGAGGAGCAAGTGGGAGGGGGGGAGGGCCTCAGCATTTTGGGGATGGTGTATCTGTGGGTGGGGGAACCCGGGGCAGGGTGTGGCGGGGGAACCTCTGGAGTGGTGGCCTGGGAGATGGAGGACAGAGACTTTTCCTTGGAGCTGCGTGGCGGCGGTGGGGTCTTGCTCTTCCGGCTCCAGGGGGACTTGCGGGTGGGGGCCTCAGTCCGACTGCACCTGGAGGAGGGTGTCCGGGTGTGAGGGGCACTCCCCTCTGTGTGTGGGGACTTCCTCTTCCCCTTGTAATCTGGATCTGCTGGGTCGGTGGGGAAGAGACCAAGGTCACAGAGGAAGAGCTTTGGTGGAGATGGGGTTGCAGGTGAGGCAAGGGAAGGGGGCTGGGAGGGAGAGGTTTTGGCGGACTGCGGAGTAGTTGTGGATGACCGTGTGTGTGTCTGCAAACCATCCCCTATGAGTGTGGTATCAGTACCCTGCGCTTGCTTGTGTGCACATCTAATCCTTTGTTTGGGTGTTTGTGTGCTGCCCGAGTCTGTGGCTTTGTGAGAATGTGCAGTGGGTGGTGCAGAGGTAGGAGGGGTGCCGGACTGTTGGAGGAGGAACACTGCTGCCATCAGGGAGGAGGCCACGGACTGATTGGTCCTCTGTAGGGCAGACATGCCCGATGAAATGCCCTTCATGAACGACACCAGTTGCGTCAACAGAGTGGTGTGTGCATGGAGGACACTCAGCATCGATGTCTGCCCTACATGGATCTGTCTAAGCAAGTCCGCAGACGCCTCACTCAGGGCAGCAGGGGACACAGGGGCAGGGGGTGCGGTGCCTGGCACAAAGGAGACATGCTCCAGAACACGGGAGCCTCCACGGACTACTGGGATGGGAGCCGATGGGAGGGTGGTGATGGTGGTGGGGGCGGTGGCGGGGACAGCCTCACTAGCTGGGGTTTGGTGGCTGCTGACACCCACCTCCACAAGGGAGTCATCCTCAGAGCAGCTGTGGCCCTCAGCTGGGGTGGATGGTGCTGACGACTCCTCGATGTGGCTCCACTCACCCACCGTGCCACTGGGTCCCCCGACTCCTCTCCTTCTGTCCCTGTCAGGCTCTGTGGCTCCTCCTGGTCCGTGGAGCTGTCCCCTCCTGTGGCCGTGGATGTATCTGGATAGGAAAAGGAAGAAAGAGAACAACATCAGTCACCTGCACTGACTGCACACATCACAGTGAGTACATCACATCACAGGGCAAGCCCTGGCATCATCAGCTGAACACTGCTCAAAATGCCAACACTGTTTAGAATAAGCCAATTGTCATTCTCAACATCAACCATGGCACCCATATCCCTCCTTGACTTGCACCCATATGTCTGTTGCATGTTGGATGCTAATAGCCCAATGATCTGACATGCACCACCCACACATTAGTTGGACATGCAAGTGAACATGTAGGAGTATGTCACTATACACACACCACATCTCTTTCCACTGACTCAGTACAGGTGTCCAGATGAAGGGATGGGCAGAGACTCATTTCACATGCTTGTGATGCATGCCAGCAACACACACTATGATGTTCTCATGTCCTGATAGTCAATGCCACAATGGGGTGCATGGTGCACACTTGAACACAATGCAGGATCACTCATAGCAAGTTAAATACCATGGCACTGGCATGCCTGGAAAGTCAGTAAACACTGTCTCCTGTCACAGGGGCAGGGCATCCAGACAACAACAGTATGCACTGTGTCACAATCATAGCTCAGGGGTAAAGCTAACTCTGCAGATGACAAGTGCACTTGCCCATCCCCTGCAAACAACATATCCAGGACCCAGAAGACCCCACATCATGCACATCAGACATATGAGGCTCTGCAAACACAACTCTCTGTACATTAGCACATTACAGTCTGCCGTGCATGTAACCCAGCTGCCTGAAGTACACAGTTGCATACACCATTGTGCGCTGTCAGATGATCACACACCTATATGTCACACAGGTCTTGTCTCTCACAGTCACATCTCAGATGTCCTGCTGACCGTTAAAATCATGGACACCCCAGTTGTACGTAACAGGAAGCCACACCATAATGACACAGAGGCAGACACCTGAAGACACATGTCACTAAGCACAACCTGTAGGTTGATACACAGGAGTGGGATTACAGAGTGTTTCTAAATGCCCTTAAGGAGGCATGACTGCCCAGGTCTACGTGAAACAGTGTTTGGCCCTGGGCAGTAGTCAGGTGGCTAAGCAAGTGTGACATACTTTATATACATACTCCTGAGGCCCACAAATCGGAGTCCCCTGCTGCATGGCTTTGTTTGAAATACCCCAGCCACATGTGGCGAGTCAGACCAGCAATTGGAACACATATCAAGGGCACACACAGATCACATATCAGATCCCAGGCTTTGGGTAAACAATTGAACCACCTATGAAACACACAACAGAGTCACGGGAACAGATGCTGTCCGGAAGCTGAAGCATAGCTGAGTGCAGGGACACAGTGCCCTAGTGACACAAGCAGCAGACTGTAGGGGCCACACCTGTGGAACAGATGAGGAGGGTGCATCACACAATTGAGGGACATGAGTATTGAACTACAAGACCTACGTAATGTGGAAGTGTGACCAGGCCAAAAGACTGCAATTAGCATGTCAGACATAGTACACAGATTAGGTATGGACTTACCCCCTCCTTGCTGCTGTCTGGCCTTCAGCTGCCTATACAGGTCTGGGAAGACCACCGCCAGGATCCGGAGCATGTGGGGGGTCAGGGTCCGGTGTACGCCCCTCCTGCGTGGAGGTGACAGCTTCAGCTGGACTCTTGCGATCCTCCGGGTCCAGCCCCGAAGGTCCTGCCACCTCTTCTGGCAGTTGCGGATCCGGCGCTTGTAGACCCCCACCGAACGAACTGCCCGGGCGATGGTCAGCCATATCTCCTGCTTCTGGTGGGCATCAACCTGTGAGGATGACAAAGTTAAAAGTCCATTAACACACATGCCCCATATTTGTGCTGCTCACATTTGGATATACATGTCATCATCACAAAGGAAAATGAGTTACACAGGTAGTGCAACCATGGGAAAGGGCAAATAACCTGTATGTCTGACATGTTAACAATGCCTGGGAAGTTTAAGCTTGCACTAATGCACTTTAGCAGCAGAACACCTGTTCATTACATGTACCTACACACTTTGGGGGGTGAAAGTAGTCAGTGAGAATGATTGCCACTGGTGTACACACTGCTTGTACTGCTAGTCAGACAACATGCACAATTAGGAAGGCAGTGGACTGCACACTCACCTGCTCCCCTGGTTTCCCATACAGCTTGCTGTACTGTGGAAGGAGCCCGTCCAGCAGGGCCTGGTTCTCCTCCTCAGTGAAAGCTGGGGCCCTCTCCAGAGTATGTGACATAGCAGGAGCCAGAGGATGCAGAGACAGCAGCAGTGGTAGCAGGGATGTGCTCCAGTAGCATGTAGTGCAGGCAAGTGAGCTCCCTGGGGGCCAGTCAGCCTTATATCTGTGCTGCAGAGGCAGACTCTGTGCCATGTGTCCTCAGTGATAGGTCCAACACGGTTGTATTTTATGAATCTGGTCAATCCATGGAAATGTAAGACTCGTACACGTCTTCTGCATCGTTCAAATCTTCACCTTCATGAAATCCTAGGAATTGCAACATTGTTGTAGGCATCCAACTGAATTTCCAGCGCACAACTCGTACAAGTTTTGAATCCGCATCTGTCTCCATGACAGTCCAGAGCCAATGGGTGCGCCCGGCTCGGTCAACTGACTGTACAACGCGTATTTTTGAAATTACACATGCACCCGTCTCCATACGATTTAATGGCCAAAGCGTACGCCTGTCTCGGACCATGCCTGCCCGACGCACATGCATGATAGTCACCCGCATCGGGCCTCATTGCAGTCAATGACAAAGCATACGCACGGCTCAGTCATGAACCGTGCAATGCGTACACATTGTCACCCGCGTCGGACCTCATTGCAGTCAATGGCAAAGCATACGCACGGCTCGGTCATGAACCGTGCAATGTGTACGCATTGTCACCCGCGTCGGACCTCATTGCAGTCAATGGCAAAGTGTACGCACGGCTCTGTCATGAACCGTGCAATGCGTACGCATTGTCACCCGCGTCGGGTCTCATTGCAGTCAATGGCAAAGCGTACGCAAGGCTCGGTCATGAACCGTGCAATGCGTACGCATTGTCACCCGCGTCGGACCTCATTGGTGTGACTATTTGACGGATTCAACACACAATTACTTGCTAGGGACACATGTGCACACCTACCACACTACAGCATTGGCCACACAGTGTCCCATGGCATGTAAGGCTGCATTCCCTGTGTGTTGGGGGGGCAACATTTGGTTTGTTGTGTGTCACGTTTGTTCAGCCACTCCCAGGCTGTGCACGTGTTCATGGGAGCAGAATCCTTTGTGTGTTGTGCACATTACCACTGTGATGTGCAAATGTACCGTAATGGGCATGAGTCACGGACACAGTTGCAGGTTGGATATGTTTAGGACATGTCACATACACTCTGAGTCCTGTGGGTGATGGCATGTACGTCACAGTGAGACCTGTAGCCACAATTCAGATGTGCACCCACAGTCTGTGTGCATGTTGTGTCTCAGATGTGGATGATCAAATGTGCCCAATGGGAGACAGTCTCCACATCTATGTGGTATATGCAGCAACCTTCATGGTGTGTGTGTGTGTGTGTCTAAGAGACGTACATGTAGGACCTGCAGGGACAACAGTGGCCACTACCTGTGGGACTCACGCTTGCCTTGTGGTGTGTACGTGATTAGGGCTGGGCGGAATTTGCGGAATGCCTCTTCGCAGAATTTTGAAAGAAATTGTGGAAAACGAGCGCACAACCTGAGGGACCGTGTGCCTGGGACTGGGGTCCCTCGTGCTTGGGCTGGGTCCCCAATCTCCCCGGCCTGGCTGCATTGAGAAGCAGGGACCGGCCCCGGGCCTCCTGATTTTTTGTCAGAGCTTGGGATCCCACGTCCTCCGGGCTGCCAAGTGTCCATCTGCCCTGGACAAGCGTCCCTGGTGCAGAGCCCCGGAGCCCTGCAAGGGCAGGCGGGAGCCCTACCGCTATGGCTCGGTGTGGGCAGCTGGGAGTCCTCTCGGTCCCGGCCATCTGGTCGCACCTTTCCCTCGGCCATCTGGTCGCACGCAATGCTTTCCAATGGGGTGACCAGATGGCCGGGCTGCCCTGGAAGTCCCGATGGGGGCTCATTCGCCTCCCCGATCTCAGGCAGGGCTCCAGGAGGTCGGGTGCGTCCGGGCCTAGGGTCCCCTCCGTCACTCGGTGCGCACGGTTTACCAGAAAGGGGGGTAGCCTTCCTCCGGATTACTAGGGGCAGGGTATGCCGGGACACCCCTCCTGGGGATGGCGGTTCTCAGGCGGGGACCAAATGGGCTAAGCCCGGACGACACTTCCCCGGGGCGTCCGGTGCTCCCTCCTCCAGCCCGCGGTGAGGCAAAGTGTCCAGGACGGGCTCCATGGGTCCCCTGGGAGTCCGGGCCCCGGGAGCTCTGCCGGGCCTTCCATGCCTGAGGCCCAGCGTGGGGTCTATGAGCCCCCCAAGCCCAAAAGCCCTGCAGCCCTGGAGCCCTTCAGCCCGGAGCCCTGGATCCCTGCAGCCCCGGAGCCCTGCAGCCCTGGAGCCCCGGAGCCCTGCAGCCACGGAGCCCTGCGTGGGCAGGCGGGAACCCTAGTGCGAAGGCTCGGGGTTGGACAGATGGGAGTCCTTTCAGTCCCGGCCATCTGGTTGCACCTCTCCCCTCGGCCATCTGGTCGCGCGCAATGCTTTCCAATGGGGCGACCAGATGGCCGGGCCGACCTGGAAGTCCCGATGAGGGTCCATTCGCCTCTCGGATCCCAGCCAGGGCTCCAGGAGGCCGGGCGCCTCCGCGCCTAGGGTCCCCTCCGTCACTCGGAGCGCGCGGGTTACAAGAAAGGGGGGTAGCCTTCCTCCGGATTAGTAGGGGCAGGGTGTGCCGGAAGACCCCTCCGGGGCTGGCGGTTCTGTGCTGGGGACCAGATGGGCTATGCCCGGACAACATCCGCCCAGGCATCCGGGGCTTCCCTCCTCTGGCCCGCGGCGTGCCAAAGTGCCCAGTGACGGGCTTCACGGGTCCCGGGCAGTCCTCCCCAGGGACGCCCGAGAGCTCCGTCGGTCCTCCCCGCGCCTGAGGCCAGCCGGTGTCCCTGAGCCCCCCCCCAGGAAGAAGAGCCCCCCGAGCCCTTAGTTCAGGCGGGAGCCTACCGCTATGGCTCGGCTCTGGGCGGGCAGATGGGAGTCCTTTCAGTTGCCGGCCATATGGTCGCTCCTTTCCCCTCGGCCATCTGGTCGCGCGCAATGCTTTCAAATAAGGGGGGCCAGATGGCTGGGCTGGCCTGGAAGTCCCGATGAGGGTCCATTCGCCTCCTGTATGCCAAGCAGGGCTCCAGGGGGCCGGGTGCGTTCGCCCCTAGGGTCTCCTCCGTCACTCGGAGCGCACGGGTTTCAAGAAAGGGGGGTAGCCTTCCTCCAGATTACTAGGGACAGGGTACTCTGGGACCCCTCTCGGTCCTCAGCCGGCAGCTGGACGGGCCCGGATGCCGCCCTGGTTCTGTCCCGGGGCCTGCCACGATGCAGGGTCCCCGGGACAAGGGGTCTGGAGGGCCCGGGGAGGCTTTCCCTGTGCCTGCGGTCCTGGGAGCCCCGGCTGGGTCCAGGGGCCCGGCCGGGCCCCGGGTGTGGGGGCTCCGGCCCCGAGCCCCGTCCCCAGCCTACGGCACTCCCAAAGGCCCAGGACAGGGTTCCGTTGTGGCCAGGGAGCCTCCCCTCGCTTGGCTGGGTACAGGAGCTCCGGCCGGGCCCCGGGGAGGGCAGCCTCCCCACCCCGGGCTCCGTCCTGGGTCCTGCCGTGTGGCAGGGTGCCCGGGACAGGGTCCAGAGGGCACGGGGAGGCTTCCCCTGCGCCTGTGGTCCTGGGAGCCCTGGCTGGGTCCAGGAGCCCTGGTCGGGCCCCGGGTCAGGGTCTCCAGCCCAGGCCCCGTCCCCCGGCCTGCGGCACTGTCAAAGGCCTGGGACGGGGTTCCGTTGTGGCCGGGGAGCCTCCCCTCGCTCGTATGGGTTCAGGAGCTCCGGCCGGGCCCCTGGGGGCCCCGGGGAGGACGGCCTCCCCGCCCCGGGCTCCGTCCTGGGTCCTGCCACGTGGCAGGGTGCCCGGGGCAGGGTCTGGAGATCCCGGGGAGGCTTCACCTGCGCCTACGATCCTGGAAGCCCCGGCTTGGTCTAGGGGCCCAGTCGGGCCCCGGGTAGGGGTCTCCGGCCCGGGCCCCGTCCCCCGGGCCTGCGGCAGTGCCAAAGGCCCGGGACGGGGTTCTGTTGTGGCCGGGGAGCCTCCCCTCACTCGTCTGGGTTCAGGAGCTCCGGCTGGGCCCCTGGGGGCCCCGGGGAGGGCGGCCTCCCCGCCCTGGGCTCCGTCCTGGGTCCTGCTACGTGGCAGGGTGCCCGGGGTGGGGTCCGGAGGGCCCGGGGAGGCTTCCCCTGTGCCTCCGGGCCTGGGAGCCCCGGCTGGGTCCAGGGGCCCGGCCGGGCCCCGTGCCGTGGTCTCCGGCCCCGTCCCCCGGCCTGCCGCTCTGCCAAGGGCCCAGGACTGGGGTCTGTCGGTCCCGTGCAGGCCTCCCCTGCTTGTCAAGGTTTTCTGCGGGCCCCGGGTCGGAGGGCCTGTCGGGTCCCCCATGCAGCCTCCATGGCTGGGGCCCAGCTGGGTCCCCCATGCCCCGGCGCCCGCTCACTCATTCGTTGGGGCACAGAGCGACCAGATGGCTTCCCTTTCGAGCCCGGCCATCTGGTTGCACCTGTCCCCTCGGCCATCTGGTCGCGCCTGTCCCCTCGGCCATCTGGTCGCGCACGTCCCTTCGGCCATTTGGTCGCGCACAATGCGCACAATGCTTTCCTATGGGGTGACCAGATGGCCGGGCTTGCCTGGAAGTCTCGATGAGGGTCCATTTGCCTCCCGGATCCCAGCGAGGGCTCCAGGAGGTCGTGTACATTCGCGCCTTGGGTCCCCTCTGTCACCTCGTGCGCACGGATTACAAGAAAGGGGGGTAATTTTCCTCCGGATTACTAGGGAGAGAGTCAGTCAGACCTCCGTGAGGTCCGGCGATTCTGAAACGGGGGAAGGCAGACCCGGGGCCCACCCGCTGGGGCCCCCAGGGGCCCGGGCACGCTCCTGCCTCTCAGCCCCTTCCTGATAGTCCTTTCTCTCTGAGTTTTCTGGGTCAGAGCCCCGTGAGGTCCATGGATCCCGAGACAGGGGAAGGCAGCACCCGGGCCTGCCCGAAGCGGGGCCCCCAGGGGCCCGGGTACGCACACCTGCCTCTCAGCCCCCTTCCCGATGGTCCTTTTTCTCCAGTTTGCTGGGTCAGAGCTCCGTGAGGTCCGGCGATCCCGAGACGGGGAAGGCAGACCCGGGGCCCGCCCGCCGGGGACCCCAGGGGCCCGGGGACGCTCCTGCCTCTCAGCCCCTTCCCGACGGTCCTTTCTCTCTGAGTTTTCTGGGTCAGAGACCCGTGAGGTCCGTGGATCCCGAGACAGGGGAAGGCAGCACCCGGGCCCACCCAAAGTGGGGCCCCCAGGGGCCCGGGTACGCACACCTGCCTCTCAGCCCCCTTCCCGATGGCCCTTTTTCTCCGAGTTTGCTGGGTCAGAGCTCCGTGAGGTCCGGCGATCCTGAGACGGGGGAAGGCAGACCCGGGGCACGCCCGCCAGGGCCCCCAGGGGCCCAGGTACGCTCCTGCCTCTCAGCCCCTTCCCGATGGTCCTTTTTTCGCCTGGTTTGCTGGGTCAGACCTCCGTGAGGTCCGGCGATCGCGAGACGGGGAAGGCAGCACCTGGGCCTGCCCGCCGGGGCCCCCAGGGTCCCGGGTACGCACCTGCCTCTCAACCCCTTCCCGATGGTCCTTTCTTCTCCGGGTTTGCAGGGTCAGACCTCCGTGAGGTCCGGCGACTGCGAGACGGGGAAGGCAGCGCCCGGGCCCGCCCGCCGGGGGCCCCCGGGGGCCCGGGTGCGCGCCTGCCTCCCGGCCCCTATCGATGGGCCCTCCCTTCGAGCCCGCTCGCCCCGGGAGCAGGCAGGGATGTGAAGCCGCCATCCCCCCCCGCGCAGAGCGGCCTGCAGAGGGGATGCCCCGGCCGTACTCTGATCGATTGGGCACTCTCGGTCTATTTAGGGATGGACTGCTTGGCCAGCCTCGGCTGTTGTTTCAAGCATCTAGCTTCCTCCCTGCATAGACCGTCCGACTCGAGGGCCTGCCGCCTGGTGGGAGGCCCTTCAACCTACCCAGCAGAGCGAAGGCCGAGCGGCCCCGGCAGCTCGTGCCCCCAGTGGTCTGACCCCGAGAGGTAGGGGGCGGGTGGCACCAGGCCCTCGGACGCTGCTGCCCAGCAGGTCCGTACTAGGCCCCGTGCGCCACGCCATCACCCCTCTCCGCCCACCACATTTACGCAGCAGCTCGGAACGACCGTTCCGAGGGGTGCCACCGCCACCAGGCCCCGGCACCCTTGCGTCTCGCTCAGGCTGTGCCCCGGCCCGCCTCTCACTCCCGGGGGAGACGGCTGGGCCTGTCGGTGCCCATGCGACCTGCCACCTTTCTCCACCCCTCCGGCGAGCCCTTCTGCCCAGGGGGGTGGGCTCCTTTCCCCCCAGCAGGCTCCCGAGAGGGAGGGGTGTGCGCGAAGGTGGTCCGGTCAGGGAGATGGGCATGCGGCCCCCCGAACCCTGTCAGCAGGTGCGGCTACCTGGTTGATCCTGCCAGTAGCATATGCTTGTCTCAATTATTAATGCTGAGCCCGACCCCTTTCTTTCTCCTCTGTCCCTGGCCAATCCCCCCTTTTATCTGTTGTTCCTTTCGTGGCCCCCTTCTGCGTCTTCTGCTTTCACTTCCCTTCCTCGGAACACCAGGCCTATATCCCCCAAGGAGCCGTGTCCAACCACCGCCCCAGCTCCAACGCCGCAGATGCATCCCTTTGAGACTCAGGCCTCTTCCCTTTCCCCACTTTTTTCTCTTCTCCCGCTTTCTGTTGGTGGACCTCCACCCCGGGCCCACCCTCTCTCCCCTCCTTGCTGGGCTTTTTTTGTCTTCAGAGGCCCCCGTCCCCTCTGCTGTCTCCAGCCCTGCCTCTCCCCAGGGTCCCTGCCCTCGCTTCCCCTTTTATCCCTGTCTTCCCTGTGACATGCGCGGCTCTCACGGCCACTGTGCCCTCATTCCTAGAGCTCCCCAGCGTTGTCCCGCCTTTAAAACTCAGAGCAGGATGCCGTGTGGCGCCCTTCCCTCCCTGCTCTCGTCTTGCCTAGGGCTGCTCTTTTTCTGCGGCCCCTGGCACATACCTGCTTAGCTTTGTCACCCAGACGAGGCCGCGGAGGTGAGCAAGCACAGACCGCTGCAGCCACGCCCCCGGTCGCACACAGTGTTCCTCTGACATCTTGCCGAGCTAACAGCTGCATGGCCTCCTTCACACGGGGCTCGTCGCTCGCCATCCATAATGGAAATCGCCATTACCGGTGAGCGCTGAATTGAAGGGAATATTTTTTTTTAATATAACCAGCCAACTCTAGTCTAACCGGCTGCCATATCACCTTACCAAAAATGGTGACATGCCAAATGAAATGGCCAGCTAAATACCCCGGCCACCAGCCTAAAGCAAAAGCCCAAAGAGAGTCCGATTGGGCTTGGGCTGCACCAAGTGGCCCAAAAACCCCAGGGGTGCAAGTCACCCTGTCGGTCGGTCGCACCCCCAAAACCCCATTTCAAATCACGCATTTCATTACAGTCCTCTGAAGCTCCCTTTTACATTTTCTGTATTTTCAGCAAAAGTCATCAAATGTGAAGCAACCCATCAAAAAGTGTTAAACAGTGTTTTGCTTTTTAGTGTAAAACTTGTTTTGCACTGGAAAATTGCCTAAACTAATGCAAAGTAGCGCTTGGCCATGCGTTGCCTTAGTTTGAGTAAATGTGGTTGCACATGGGTGTTTCCAAAGTACAGCACCTGGTTTCTGATGTAAAGCCCTATAAACTAACAATGGTAGACAGGGCTTTGAGTCAATAAATTATGCTTTAACCCCTTCCCCGCTCATGACGGAGCCGCTCCGTCATGAGCCACGGTTGCCGTGTGCTCATGACGGAACGGTTCCGTCATGTCACGGCCGTTGGCGGCCGCTCCGCCTACGCGGCGCTGTTTCCCCGCCTGTGCGGGGGGACAACGCAAATGGGCGGAGTCATGACGGAACCGTTCCGTCATGAGCACAGCTCAACCGTGGCTCATGACGGAGCGGCTCCGTCATGAGCACAGCGCCACCGCGCTGCCCCCCCGCAACCCCCAGCGCCGCGGCGGAATTCCCGCCGCGGCGAAAGGGTTAATGAGGAGATACAAAGTGCAATATAGTTTTTTTTTTCAAAATATTTCAATCTTTAAATGTGTGCTGCGCTGTCCAGCAGCACACAAGGTGGGAACGTTGTAAAGATAGTCTAAGCATTGTGTTTTGTTTTGGGAGAATACCCTTCCAGTAGGTATCCAATGACAGACTCACACCCCTTTGCAATATGGTAGAAACCTTTGTGCGTGACATTATGCAGCCTGATTGAGCGCCGGCGCACACAACACAGAGCAGCACCTTTGGTTGATCGCTGTGTTGCATGAATTAATAGTAAATGTGTCCCTTAATCCTGATTTTATAATGGTATAAATAGGACTGCAAATCCTAGAATACACATAAAACACCGGTCTGGATGAGCTACTCAGGAATGGCCCTGTGAGGTGTAAACCGATTTCCTTTGACATAGCCAGCTCCTAACAGGAATAAAAATCTGCAGAGTGACAACACAAGCCACCCATTGTTCCACCGTTCAAAACATGGGAAATGCAGCACGTAAGCCAGTGCTTCAGGGCTTTCAGTGGTCCAGAGTGAGACTGCTACCAGCGTAAAATATCAGCCTAATGAAACAAAATCTTGAGGCACAGAGCTCCTTAATTCTTTTCCATGAAATATGTATTTATTCTAAGTCCTTATATGCTCTATGCATAATTTATCACCACTCACAGTTAGCAAAGTTCCTTTGCATCGTTTTATTAATTTCTTGTTAGTATGCCAGGGTGATTGATGTTCGTGTTAGAGCATGTTGTGATCTATTGATGCCAAAGGAGCCCTTCCCAGGGAATGACAGCGTACTTCAGTTGTACCACACCCTTTTGAAAAAGCAATTAGATGCAGCTGAGAACAATATAGCTGGAAAATATGATAAACGTTTGCGCTGTGCGGATACACTCAACAAAGCCAAGCTTTCCCCCAGTTCTTTTCGTCTTAATCTGTGCTAATACAAGGAGTAAGGGCATATGTGTGGCTTTGATACTTTTAAGTACCAGTATAACGAAAAATGTCATTTTAACATTACAGCGGGTAGTTGTTGGCAGTACCGAATTTATCTTTAGCAACATGCCAAAACCAGTGGAATAACATGAAGGATTTCCGAGGGGAGGGGCCCGTCTTGCATTGTAGTGGCTGCAGGGGCCCATATCGTGCCATTGGTTAAACAAAACATAATGCACCGCCCCGCACTTCCGACAGCTATGGACTCATGCCAGAAATCTGAGCATCAGACATCTCTGCACTAAACAGCAATTTACAATGCAAAACAGTGATACACTGAAGGAGCACAGAGTAAGGAAATTATAATACTATTTAACCTGGCTATTTAACTATTCATCAACCCAGAAAATGACCTAAGGCAAGTTACACAATTTCACAAAAAACTCAGTTGTTTTTTGTAACTTTTTGTTAATCCTTTATTCAACTCTTTTTTTTTTTTACTTCAAATTGGCACTATTGAGAAATAATTTTGTTTATTTCCTTATAATATGAGATTTGGATTCCCAGACATTGCGCCTTTTTAGAGTGTGCGAAGTTTGATTTCGCCTGCCCTTGTACTCGGTGGTGGTAGGTTAAGGCGGGTGTTTGCAATAGGATGGAGAGTATTCCTTGTTGGAGAGATTGCATGAGGGAGGGTTGCCAGATGTCATTGGTAATATTTTTTTTTCTAATATGTTGGGCCAATTTTAATGATGCACTTTGAAGAAGTCTGTCATGGGACCAGATTATTTGGGAGCAATTGAAGAGTAGCTGTTCCCATGTAAACAAGCATTGGCATAGCCAATAGGTCTCGCTTTTGGGACCTTCTAAGTATTTAGTTATGCAGCACAATAGCCTTGGTGCAACAACATTAACTGTTGCATGGCTGAACACTTATAAGGCCCCAAAGGCGAGACCTATTGGCTATGCCAATGCTTGTTTAAAGAGGCAACAAGCATGAGCCACTATGCTGCTAACCGATCTCTTTGCTAGCCTAGGTGGTCAAACTAGTCGGCCTGGGTTATCTAACACAGGCTCCAGCAGTTAATATGCGGCCCATTTTGCTGTGTTCCTGCATGTTGATTTTTCTTTCCTAAAACGAAAAAATGATTGAGCTCTAAAACCGGACGGGTACCTGGCGTGTAGAAAGTTCTACCCGTCCCCGGCTGCAGGAGGGACGTCAAACGCGAAGGAGGCAATGAAGGTCAGAGGTGGGGTAAGGTGAGATACTAGCCCCAGGGAAGGGCAGGTGGGGTGGCCCACGAGGTCTGTAGTAAAAGTGGTCATTTAACCCGTTGCAGGCAGGGAAAGGCTAGTACTCACCTGCAACCAGTGCGTTGCATTCTTGCTTTGAAGTCAATGTTTACTAGGTTATTCCCCATTTAAGTGATATTCCTCTGTTGGAGTGATAGAATGATACCGCTGGCGATGGTAAGTTTTTTCACTGGCTCTATAGCCTGCCCGGATAGAATTGCCTTCTATGGAGGAGATTAAGTATTTCATTTAAAGTTTTGTACCTACTGGCCCGCTGTGGCAGGGGGCAGGCCGCCTTTCCTCTTGGGATCTGGGAAGGACAGAGATTACTAGGAATGTAAAAACGCCAAATTGGAAGTACAAAGAAAACAAGCATTAGCCGAGGGGCCAAAGCGAAAGTGATCGCGGGGGAAGCACGCGAGTGGTGTGCGTGCAGCAGTAATCACGCCATATGGCACCTCTGCTCAAGCGCGCGCCTGCTCACATGCACTGCAAGCTGTAGCTGGCGGTAGCATTGAAGCCCTTACTTAAAGTCTCGCCAGACCAGCGCAAGCGCTGGGTCAGGCGAGACCTAAAAACCACCCCTACTGTAACTGCAGCTGAATGAAGTGACAGTTTTCAGTGAGTTTGGTTTACATAGTGAAGGGTAAATAGTCAGTCGGTGGGTGGGAGCTATGTAAGCACATTGTGTTCTGGAGCCACTGAACAGGTGCTTGAAAAGACAGCCTTCAGTTGTTTGCTTTCCATGCCTTCGTGCCAGAGTACATCCTTGACCGGCTTGGTAATACAGTTGTAGACCGCAAATCCATCTGCTTAGAAATGAAACATACACTGATGTTGAGTGGATCACTTAATAAGGAGTCAGACCTATACACATAGTGGCTTAATGCAAGTGAAACATAGCTTGGCCTTGTAACTCTGTCCGTAGCATCCACTACCAGTTATACCTATACTTATACCTATACAAGGGCATCTGTAACTCAGGAGAGAAGGCTGCGTAGTATGGTTGTGACCTCGATGTTCCCTCATTTCCTCATAAAGGAGTTACCATGAAAATTGGTAATTGTGGTCCCAGTTCCCTTGTTATTCGAGTTTCCCCTGGGATTTCACCCGGAGGCTTCCACTACAGTGGAGAGTCCGGGTGAAAGATACTAAGGTCCAGAGTATGAGTTATTGGTACGCCACCGCCGTGTCCCGCCGGAACTCACAGTCGCCTGCCCGCCAGATTACGACTTGAAAGTGGGCTGGTAGGCGGGCGACGTGGCCTCTTTTAAAGGCGGTGGTGCCTTTGAAAAAGGCACGGTAATGGAACCACACAACAAGGTTCCTGCACAGCATGGATTCAAAAGTCCATGCCGTGCAGTAACTGGTGTGTATGCACACAGGGGGGTAAATGTTATGCCCCCCTATGTGCATCCACATGTGGAGGAGGCACAGGGAGCCATGTAGGGCCCCCTTTGTTTCCTCTCCGCCACGGTGTACATGAAGGAGGAACCTCCATAACCTTGGCCTTGGTTAAGAACATGAAACAAAGTTTGAGCTTTAAAAATCTGTGCTTTAGTTAGGACAAAGTGTTTTAGCTATATTGTTTAATTCTCTAAAGAAGGTCCCAACTTTAGTGAAATAATGCCTGAAACCTGTAGCTAGGATCAAGAACTTGATCTGACCCCTTAAATGGATCTGAACCATGCCTGTTGCAGAGCTATCTGTAAGGGCTAAGGTATCAGAACGGGCAAAAGCCCCACAATGCAACAGACCCAACCACAATGGCAGCATTGTTCGTGATAGCCAGGAGGCTGCGTATTCGGGCTCTTGCACAGAGGAGAATAAGACAGGAACATATATTCAGGCTGCGCATCACTCTGTTCCAGCACACTGAAGAGGACATCTATGACAAGTGCAGACTGCACCCACAGACCATAATGGACCTGATTGAGGAGCTGACACCCTACTTCGAACACCCTACATGCAGGACACAAACAATTCCCACACATGTGCAGGTCCTGTGCTCCCTGCACCTCCTGGCGTCAGGGAGTTTTCAACGGGTAATAGCGGAGGTTGGTGGGGTGTCACAGAGTGCACTTTTGCGCTTTTTCCATGCCTTTCTAGATGCAATGCTACAGAGGCTCTCACATCACATATACTTCCCCACCACCCAACAGGCATTACAGCAAACAAAACTGGACTTCTACCAGATTGCACGTTTCCCCCACGTCATTGGCTGCATCGATGGGACCCATGTGGCCATCACACCCCCATCAGCAACTGAATATGTCTACAGAAATCGTAAATGCTACCATTCCCTCAATATACAGATTGTGTGCAACGCAAAGTATATCATCACTGACATTGTACCCAAATACCCCGGCAGTACACATGACCCCTTCATCTTCAGACACAGTCGAATACACAGACATCTGAGTGCTGGAGAGTTTGGGGAGGGATACCTGCTAGGTAAATACATGGCACACATCAATACACCCACTACATCACTTGAGGGGGGGGACATTGACTTACCTATTGTGTCTATCCCTGCAGGTGACAGTGCCTATGCAGTGCGGGACTTCATCCTGACCCCATATTTGGATCCTGCAAATGCAAGTGAGAGGAGCTACAACAGGGCACACAGATCTACACGCTGCGTCATTGAGCGTACCTTTGGAATCCTCAAGAGCCGCTTCAGGTGCCTGCATAAAAGTGGAGGTGCACTGCAATACAGCCCTGAGACCTGCTGTAAAATCGTGGCAAGCTGGGCAATGCTACATAACATGGCAATGAGGAAAGGCACCACATTTGATGTGACCGATACAGACACATCGGATGACGAGCGCCCTGCTCCCCCTGCCAGACCTGCATCAGGAGTTGGGGCAGCTGCTGGACGCCAGAGACGGACTGAGATCACACAAAACTACTTCTAGGTGAGTAATGATGAAATGAGACAAAAAAGCTTGATAATGTGTGTAGTGTTTATTCACACTTCACAATAAAGAAAATTGTAGCTGTCCCCAGCACATGTTATGCACACAGTGCAGGTAAGGCACAAGTAACTGTGCAAACAGCATTGTAGGGTTCATTCACCCGTGTTGCAGTTAGTGTCACCGCACATGTTTACCTCCTTCGGTGACGTCCAGGCTGAGTGCCCCCCATGGTGTTCCCTTGTCCTGCACCCTGTCTGGCACTGCGTCATCTGTCCCCTGGCAATGTAGGAGTGATGCTGCTCCTACTGAAGGTGTCTTCACTCTCGGCAGAGGCCATGAGTGCGCTGCCACCTGCGTTTGCCGTCTGCAGCTGCTCCACAGCAGTGGTTACCTGTGCAAGTCCTCGGGCTATATCCTGGCAGCAGTGTGCCATTTCGACCTGCATAGTGACGCTTCTGCGTGTGAGGGTGCTGGTTGTGGTGCAGAGGCGGTTCACGGCCTTTGTATAGTTGTTGAGGCGTGCATTGGCACGTCGGCCAGCCCTATCACTGGTGGCTTGGTTGTGCCTCAAAGTGTCACGTAGCTCACGGATCGCCCCTGCCATGGCCATGAAGCCCTCCCCCATGTTCTTCTGGTCCTTGTGTATACGGCATAGCTGCCTATTGATTGACCTCAGTGCTTTGCTTTGCAGGCGCTGTTCCTGCAGCATGCTATGTTCCAGGCCTGAGAAGACGGATCCTTCGGCTTCAGTCGCAGTGCTGCTCCTGGGCCTTGCCCTGCGTGTGTCCTGTGGTCTACTCCTTGGCCTTTCTGTGTCCTGAATGGCCATGTGTGACACACCCTGACTCCCCTCTCTCTTGTCATCCCCTGTGGCAGGTAATTCGTCCTCAAATGGAGGCAGTGGGGGCACATGTGCGCGCTTCCTGCGCTGGATTGGATTCTGCTCAGTCTCGTCACTGGTGTCCTCAGGCTGTGCAGGCTCCTCTCCCTCTGCGCTGTCTTCCCGTGCCCTGGATTGTGCTGTGGATGTAAAGGGGACTACATGAGTTTGTGTCTTTGTCTGCATTTGGCAATCAATAAAGTTCCTACAGTTTGTTTTGGCTAACCTCTCACACTGTATCATTCACGTATCCCCAACCCACATGTTGCATTAAATTTCCTTTGTCTCATGGACACACTGTCAGACATAGTACTACGAGTCCCATGATGCATTGCTGGGTGTGCTGTAAGACTTGGACTGGAATTACATTTTGGGAGGTTACTATGCACATTTGGGGAAGTGTGCATGGGACGGGGATGAGTGCAGATTGATTTTGCATGCATCTTACCTTGGCTGCTGGATGCAGGGTCGGAGCTGTCTGTCAGCCACACCACCAACGCTCTCAGGCAGGAGAGTTGACTCCACAAGCTCCGCGTGAGGTGTTGGCTGTTCTGCTGTGGATGGTCCTCCTCCAGTCTGATTTGCGTCCTTCAGTCTGGCTGCCACCCTCTCCTTTGACCTCTGGCGCATGTCGTACCACCGCTTGCACAGTTCTTCAATGGTACGATTGGTCACCCCCACTGCATTCACCATATTTTGGATGTCCAGCCATATTTTCCTTTTCCTCGCCTCTGGGACACGCAGTGCCTTTTTGCCAAAAAGGAGCTCATGGCTGCACACCATCTCCTCAATGAGGACCTCCTACTCCTTTTCTGAGAACTTATGCTTCCTCTTCCTCTTCTCTGCATCCTTGCCCTCCTGTTGTTTGTGGGAAACCATTGCTGGTTGCTCTCTCCTGGGATGCCTCCTCACACTCTCCAAGCAGCCTCTGGGTGTGGCTCAGGTGAGCAGGTGCAGGAAATCACTCCAGTTTCCTGTTTGTGATGTCATCAGGCTGCACCTGGATTGCAGATTCCCGTTTTTGCGTTTTCTTAATTAGCGAATTCCGCTATTAAGAAATCGCAAATGGTGTTTCTGAGAATATTTTGCGATTTTTAAGAAATCGCAAAATATTTGCGATTTATTTTTTACATCCTGTTTTGCGAATCTCAATTTTCTAATCGCAAAATATCGCAAATTGGTATTCGCAAAACGGGAGTTTGATACATATGCCCCTTGGTGTCAGGACTGTAGGTTCTTGGGGTACCAAACTGGAGACCCTGGCTGTAAAAACAAGAAAAATGCCTGTAGTTCTCCTGCAGTAAATTAAGTGGCCAATTTCCAGATGGGATCTCAGGAGGGCCCTGTCCATTTCAGAGAGCTAACTGAGGCAACTCTCATAGGGGATGTAGAATTAGCCATCTTAGCTGTCTAGCCCACTAACATGCAAACATAGAAACAGCATCCTGTTGTTAATGGGGTTTGGGAGGAAGGATTCACTATTGTGCCCAAGAGTCTCCTGTTTAGTACATGCCTGGAAGGTCCTATCCAGTCACCAATGATGACAATGTGACAACAAACTATCCCATGGCGATGGTGTCCTTTGACTGGGGCTGGGTAACTGGCAAGAAAGAGGTAGCAATCTCTCCGACACTCCCAGTTGAATGTTTGCTTGGTAATGATTTGGTGACCTCACCCTGGGCTGAGGCAGTACTAAGGATCCATGCCAGAATCCTTAGAATCACACACTGGGCGTGAGCAAAAGCCCAACCACAGAGCAGAGCTCAGAATGATAAAGGGATGCTGGAGTCTGGAAAGATGGCATAGCCTTCCAAGAGAAAAGGCAGGACGACTGCGGAACGAGCATCCGCACAGACACTCAACCATTCTCCTCTGGGAGAAGAGGAGTCAACTTTAGAGGGAACTGAGCCACATGAGTTGGAGTCTTACCAAGCTGAGCTCTTGGGACCAGGGGGACCCTCTAGGGAAGATCTGTGCCGGGGGCAGAGAACCTGTCCCACTCTTGAAAGCCTGTGACAGCAAGCTGCTGCACAGAAAAGTGGTGATATCAGTGGCTCCCACAAAACCTATTGGAAGGATGGGATCCTTTACACTGAGGCCAGAGACCCAAAACCTGGTGCCACTAGGTGAGTGGTAGTGCCTCAGATGTTTAAGAAGTTTCTCCTCATATTGGCCCACAATAACCCACTAGCTGGACACCTTGGTCAGAATGAAACGTGGAGTAGGTTTGTCAGCCACTTCTACTGGCCAGTGATGCACCAGAAGGTGAAGGAATTCTGCAACTCCTACCTCATCTGTCAAGCCAGTGACAAGACAGGGGGGCACCCAAAGGCCCCCTTAATCCCACTCCCAGTGGTTGGGGTTCGCTTTGAAAGGGTAGGGATCAACATTGTTGATCCCCTTGACCCTCCTACAGCATCAAGGAACAGATATATTCTGGTGGTAGTGGATCATGCCACCAGGCATCCTGAAGCGAATCCCCTTAGGACTACCACTGCCCCTGCAGTGACTGGGGCCCTCATTGGTATCTCCACCAGTGTGGGCTTCCATAAGGAGGTGGTGTCAGACAGAGGTACCAACTTCATGTCCAGCTACCTAAAACACATGTGGTAGGAGTGTGGAGTGAATTACAAGTTAACTACCCTCTAATATCCACAGTGTAATGGCCTTGCTGAAAGATTCAATAAGACCATGAAATGTATGATTGGGGGATTCCCTGCTTTTTGCCTACAGGGAAGTGCCACAGAAGGGAGTGGGGTTCTCCCCATTCAAACGTCTGCTTGGTCATCCTGTCAAGGGACCACTGGACCTTGTAAATTAAGGATGGGAGAAGCCTCTTGGCAAACCAAAACATGGCATAGTGAACTATGTACTTGGCCTCTGCTCTTGGACGGCTGTATCCATGGAAAAAGCAAACCAAAACCTTGAGGTCAGCCAGGAAGTCCAGAAGCAATGGTATGACCAAAAGGCTACTTTGGTAGAGATCAAACCAGGACAGAAGGTATGGGTGTTTGAGGCTGTGGCCCCTAGGGCCCTCCAAGATAAGTGGAGTGGGCCCTACCCCATCCTAGAAAGAAAAGGGGTGGCCACCCACTCGGTGGACCTTAGCTGTTGCAGGAACCCCAAAGAGGGTCATCCATGTGAACCGCTTAAATCCCATTACGACAAGGCAGATTTGACCATGGTCATGATCACAGATGAGGATCAGGAAGCAGAGAGTGAGCTTCTCCCTGACCTCCTGTCCAACAAACCGAAAGATGGGTCAGTAGAAGGAGTGGTCTTGTCAGACACCCTCGCTGCTTAACAGCAGACTGATTGCAGGCAAGTCCTACATCAGTTTCCCGAGCTCTTCTCTTTGGCCCTTAGTCAGACTAGCTGGTGTACCCATGACGTGGACACTGGTGAAAGCCTACCTTTCAAAACCTAAATTTACAGGCAGTCTGATCATGTGAAAGAGAGCATCAAAGCAGAAGTAAGCGAGATGCTGGAATTGGGAGTCATAGAGCCATCTGAGAGCCCCTGGGCCAGCCTCATCATCTTGGTCCCCAAACCTCATACCCAGGGTGGCAAGAAAGAAAGTAGATTCTGTGTGGACTATAGAGGCCTCAATGCTGTGACCAAGACCTGCGTGCACCGAGTTTCTAGGGCAGACAAATTGTTTGACTGGTTAAGAGCAGCCAAATATCTGAGTTCCTTTCATCTCACATCAGGGTACAGGCAGATATGCCTGACTCCAGGAGCAAAACAAAAATGTACATTTTATACAAATGGGCATTATCAGTTTACTGTAATGCCTTTTGACCTGAAAAATGCACCTGCCCCTTTTCAGAGGTTGGTGAATAAAGTCTTGGGGGGCTCGGAATCCTATAGTGAAACTTATCTTTGACGATATTGCTGTCTTTAGCTCCACCAGACCAGAGCACCTATCTAAAATTGATTATTGCAATGCTCTCTATCTTGGCATATGTAAGGGACAGATTAAAAAACTGCAATCTCTCCAGAATGCGGCAGCTCGTATACTCTATGACCTACCTAAACACCACCCGACCTCGGCAGTAATTAAAGAACTACACTGGCTTCCAGTGCGTCAGAGAGTGAATTTTAAGGCCCTCTGCCTGGTGCACAAGGCAATCTATGGAGGTGGAGCCTTGGATATTCAATCTCTGTTTCCCGTGTACCAACCCCTACGTGCGCTTAGGTCTGCCAACTCAGGGTTGGTCTGTGTTCCCAGAATTAAAAGAGTCAGATGGGGAGGAGCTGGGTTCACTTATCAAGCCTCCACTTTGTGGAACTCCCTCCCGGAGACAGTCAGGCTGGAACCTAACAGGGCTCTTTTCAGGAAAAAGATAAAGACCTGGCTTTTTCCAAGATCTTAAGATCCGTCGTTGTTTGTTTCAATTCCTCCAGCGCCAAGACGCCACGGCATAAGTGCGCTTTGTAAATTTTCAGTCAGTCAGTCTTTAGCTCCACCAGACCAGAGCACCTAATCCACCTTGGGAAAGTATAAGAGGCTCTGCGCAGGGCAGGCCTCACTATCAATACAAGCAAGTGCCAGATAGGGCAGGGAAAGGTTGTATACCTGGGCCAACTTGTGGCTGGAGGCCAGGTTCATCCATTACACCCCAAGATTCAGACTATTCTAAACTAGGTGGCTCGAACATCCCAGACTAAAGTCATGCCTGCCTTGGCTTGACTGAGTACTGCTGGAGGTTACTGAAGGATTATGGCACCATACATAACCAGCTTCCAAAAGAATGCCCAAGAAGGTGAACTGGACGGTGAGCTGTCAAAATGCTTTTGACTCTGAAGGAAGCAATGTGCTCTGCACCTGTTCTGAAGACTCCAGATTTTACCAAACAATTCATTGTGCAGACTGATGCCTCTGAACATGGGATAGATGCGGTCCAATCCCATATTAATGCTGAAGGTCAAGATCAGTCTATGGCTTTCATCAATAAAAGGCTTTTCCCCAGGGAAAAGGATTGGAGAGACATCAAGAGGGAAGTCTTTGCTGTGGTCTGGTCCCTGAAGAAGCTGAGGCCATACCTGTTTGGCTCTCACTACAATGTTCAAACCAGATGAAATGCGAGAGCCCCACACTGCTCAGGTGGTCCATATCCCTACAGGGAATGGACTTTGCAGTAGAGCATCGAGATTACATTTGCCGCCAAATCCATAACCACCGAGTAGTGCCTCCTTTAGAACAGTTTTACAATTATCATGCCATTATGTGTCTTAAGACTGGTGACAGGGGCTCCCCTAAATATTGAATTTTGGGGCATTAGGCTAGTGTATGGTAGTAGCCAATGGGCTACTTACCCATGGGGTCACTACGCCCCTATATGACCAGTTCTTGTGGGAAGTGGGCATAACCCTGTGTCAGAGTTTCTAAGTCTGCCATCACCAAAACGGTTATCTCGGAAAAGTCGCCTCCACTTCAGATAGCCCACCTTCGGGGTGGTACTGGCCTGTCTGACTAGCTAATTTTCCCATCTGTCCAGGTGACAAAGGGCCCTGGACAAAGGGAGTCAACTTCTTCTCCTGTGAGAGAAGCCATATTCGCATACCAAAGTCGGTGGGCTCTTTAATGCTCCCCTGCCTTGAAATGCTAATCTGCAGGTCATCCTGTGGGAGGGTGTGTAAGCACCCCCAGCCCGAGCAGGCCCTGTCTCTGGCCTCCTGAGAGCAAAGAGCCTCATCCTTGAGGGTCAGAAACTCATCTCTGGTGGCAGGCTGGCAAAAACCAGTCAGTCAGCACATCAGTAGCTGGTAGAGTTTCAGTGGGCACCTCTAAGGTGCCTTTTGTGTGTATGTATCAATAAATCCAACACCGACATCAGTGTGGGCTCATTATGAAGCTATCATGTAGCTGGGGAACTCGTTTTCACCAGTGTCCAGCACATGTACCTCAAAAATCGCTTCCCTGTTCACTTGTACTGTCAGCAATACAGCTGACAGCACAGGGGCATATCTGTGCCCTCACATGTAGTATAATGCATCCTGCTTTGGACTGTAAGTTGTGCTGTAGTCAGACTCTCCAGGATTTCGCGATTTTGCGATTTTGCGATTTGCCGCGAAATCGGCACTTTTGTAAAAATGCCGCGATTTTTACAAAAGTGCCCGCGAAATCGGCACTTTCGTAAAAATTGCGCGATTTTTACAAAAGTGCCGATTTCGCATGATTTCGAATTGCACAGAAACCCACTTATGCGCACTAAGGTTGTTTTTATCCACCTCCTGCCAAACTATAAATGTGCGCCATTTTTTGTCAGATTAATTTAGGTGTGCACAAAATCTTGAATTTGCAATTGGAATTTCCATAGCCTGACTCATTAAATCAAGATATGCATGTTTTTGAAGGACACATTCCACCAAGTTCAGGAAAAATCTATTAAGGCAGTATTTTTGCAGCAGAAAATGTAGGAATAGAGGTGTGAACACGTGTCTCCCCTCAAGAGAGGAGCACAACGGTGGGCATGTTGTGTGCTCGGAAAATGACTAAATGGGACCTTTGTGTAACTTTTCAAAATGTTTGCTTGTCGATTCTCACGCTTAACACTCATCAAAATGTACGCCTCCAAAAGGAAACAAGCATTGGCAACACCAGTAGGTCTCGTCTACCATGCGATTTTTCATAAAAGCGCCTGTTTCAGGACCAACTGTTTTGACAACTAGCGCTATACAATATCTATATCGCACACTTGTTCCAGACGCAACAGCAGTAATATTTGCAGGGCGACGTAAGCGCTCGCCAGGCGCGAAGACTACAGAAAGGGTAGAATTTAGGACAAAGGTGGGAACACAAATCGTATTAACCATATAAAATGACACACCATGCTGGCGACTAGCGCCTTTCGTAGTTTGGAATGAGTGTTCAACATAGACAATAAGTTAATACAGTTACTTGCCTGGTTGTAGTTATTTTAACACTTGTTGAAACGTATGTAGAATTGTACATTTACATACGTTTTAATTTTGGGATTCACTTTTTAACTTACATAAAATAAATTATATTTAGCTTGAACAGAAACTTGGTCAGCTAGATGCGCAGTGCTGATCCCGAGAGCCAGCATCAAGCAAGAGTACCGCTGCCAATAGTCACTGTCTTACTTCCCTATACAGACCCTCCAGGATTTCGCGATTTCAGGCTGAAAATGAATGATTATGAGTAAAATAAAGTGCCGCAAAAATGCCGCTAAATTTCCATATTTGTGCCGCTAAATTTCCGTATTTGTGCCGCTAAATTTGCTAAGCCATGCCGCTATATCCTGGGGGGTCTGTGTAGTGGAGACTTAGCTGTATTGCATGTAGTGTCTGCATGCATGGCACACAGGGAGGTGTGCCATGTCTTCTTTTCACTTTTGGCTACACCAAGATACGCAGCTTGCAGTGGCAGTGTCTATGTGCTTGGTGAGAGGTCCATTAGGGTGGCACAATTTGTGATGCAGCCCTTAAGGTCCCTCTTTAGCCTCCTTGCCCTAGGTACCAGGGGCACCACTTACTAGGAACTTACAGGGATTGCTAAAGGTATTTCCAATTGGGGTACAATGGCACCATTTTCGGGAAAGAGATCTGGCACTGGGGACCTGGTTAGCAGGAACTCAGTGCACTTCCAGGTGAAATCACATCAAATACCAGGCAAAAAGTGGGGCTGACCATGTCAAAAAGGGCACTTTCCTACACTGCACAATTGAGATAGTAACAAATATCTTTGTGTGAGAGTAAGGTGCGGTTGGTGTGGTAGACCTTTTTGTGCAGGGGTGAAGCTATACTAATCTGGGTGATGCCCTGCTGGTCAAGCTTTCACCTGTGTATTAGAGTAGGCCAGAAAGTGTCGCTCCGGAATATTTCTTGTATGATTGAATACAATTGATTCTTTATTGGAGCAGACGTTGTTGCATTTTCTTAGCATTTGCTGTTGTGCTTGTATTGCAACCTTTGCGAGAATATTTGTAAAGTAGGGTGAGCCTCTGTGAGGAGTGAGAAGGATGTCACAGAATGCCGTGCTGAGGATGGACAGTTGGCATTAATGCTGCGCTGGTATTGGTTTTTACGTCATAGAGTGCTGCGCTGTAATTGGTTGTGAACATCGAACAAGAATTGTGGGCAAAAAGAAATTATTTTCTGTTTGAAATGAAATCCTATTTGTGATTGTTGACATTGTTGAAAATTGTAATTCTTCATGGCTATACAAAATCTGGTTAGGAGAGATGTGAGAATATCCATTCGAGAGGGGGAAGAGGCACCACCCGAAGACACGCCAGGTCATTATATGGCCATAAAGGTGGGCCTTCACATATGTATTTGGCTGAGAAGATGGCATAAGATCACTGAGAAAGAAGTTGCTTTGATGTGTCCACACTATTGCACATTTAATTTGAGAATCATTGAAAATTTGAGAGGGCTATTGTATGAAAATGAAGCCCCCTCCTTGGTCGGCACAGTTCTTAGCAGTTAATCCTTGGAAGAACACAGCTCATGATAGGCAAACGAAAAAATATCAGGGAAAAGATAAAGCCAGTGAGTAGCTGTGCCGATGCTAGATGGGATGCAGAACAACAAGATGGAGAACTGATACAATAGAGGGAACTAGACTATACCCCACATTGAAGAGCAAAGACCCCAGGAAAAGGAAAGAGAAGAAGGAGAATAAGACAGAAAACCCAGAGAGTAGAGTTGAAGACAATGCTAGTGATTCTATCGATGATTTCCTAGATGCATTGTTTTCAACATGTCCACCTCCATATAATGTGGCCCAACCTGAAGGAACGAATGGTGCAATTAGCGGTGGAAACTCTGTAACAGCCACCCCACTAGTAAACACGAGTCAGAATCCAATGGGAGAGAGTTTAGGGATAAAAGCTCAAGCTAACTCCACTGTTCCCAATCCCCAGATGCAATTGCTGTCTGGCCACTATTCATCCTGTAGTTCCTTTGTATAAGCCTAAGTCGGCAGGAAGCATAACACATACTCTGATAGTCCCTACTGGAGTACATATATCAGCGAATGCTGCCATGGTCACAGGAATTTGAGGAACTCCTTTGGTCCTGAATATCCCTCTACAGCATCAACCACGAATCAGACAGGATTTACTCCTGTAGGAAAGTCCGCTCAAAGATTGCAAAATTTTAACATGTCCATTTTGAATTCACCTCAGAGTGTCATCAACAGTAGTCCCAGTGAAAGGATAGTGTAGTACAGAATGGTACTAATTCCTGGGAACAACTTATTGCAAAAATTAAACTATTGCCATGATGAAGATGTAGGCTTTAAACTGAAAAGTCAAGGGCCAGAGGTTGGGTTGTTTCCATAATGCCATCTGAGAATTTACCATCGGACCTTAGAGATACGGTGAAGTCTGAGGTCTGGGACTTTTCAGGAAAACATATTGGTCTCATAAATAGAGTTGAGCCTGCTCTCATAAATGTAAAACCCACTGTAGAGGACTCAAGATCCCCACAGTATAATACGATCCTTGAAGCAATTGCTGGATTACTCCAGTGATCGAGTCAATGATGCAACAAGGCATTTTTAAAGAGGTAATGGGGAGTCCATGTAACTCACCCATTGTGGGCTTGCGGAAGCCTAGCAGTAAGTACCACATAGTGCTGGACCCGAGAAAGATTAATAGTTTTGTTGCTCCCTGATATCCAGTGGTACCGAATCCAGCTGTGATTTTGTTTCAAATTCCATGTGAGGTGGAGTGTTAACTGTCATAGATTTGTGTCAGCCATTATTATCTGATCCCTTGCAAGAAGACAGTCAGTACCTCTTCACCTTCCTGTTCCAGAACCATGTTTTGGCATGGGGCCGAGTCCCACAAGGGTATACAGGGAGATCCTCAATCTTTAATCAGATCCTCAGAAAGAATCTTGAGGCTCTAATCATGCCCTGTAACTCCGTCCTAATTTAGTACATTGAAAACCTGTTAGTGGCGTCAAATACTCAAGAAACTATCACATTGAGAAAGGAGTGAGAAAAGTGTCACAAGAAAGAAGCTTGGTGATTTTTAAAATGAATCCACTAACAACCCAGAGAGAAGTCAGAATGTATTTGGGAATGGTGGGCTACTGTCGCCAGTGGATACCCAACTTTTCCCTAGTCGCCAAGCCTCTACAAAGGCTGACACACAAGGATGTGCTTGATTGCCTTTCTAGAGCTCAGAGAAAGTCTCTGTCATGCCTGAGCACTAGGAATGCCTGATTACAAGAAAGCTTTTACTCATTTTTGCAGTGAGAGGGAGGGTTGTGCTCTCTCAGTACTTACACAAATTCACGAAATGCGAGATGATCTGTGGCTTATTTTTCTGCTACTCTTGATCCCGTGGCTGCCAGACTGCCCAGGTGCCTTAAAGCTGTGGCAGCAGTTGGTGTTAACATAGAACAGTATCAAAGTATTGTGATGGAACATCCCTGAACTGTCCTTGTGTCCCATTCGGTTGAGATTTTGTTGACACGTACCTGCACACACCATTTAACCAACAGTCACTTTACAAAATATGAACAGGTTATACTTGCTCCGAAAAACTTCACCCTTAAGAAATGTGCTACTTTAAATCAAGTCACCCTAATGCCTCTCCCGGAGAATAAAATGATGAGAGCGAGGTTGAGCATAATTGTCCCGATGTCACTGAACTATGTTGCAAGCCAAATCCAGATTTACAAGATGAGCCACTGGCATAGTCTGATAACATTCTATTTGTGGATTGTGCATGTTGAAGAGACAATGAAGGGCTTATGCTGTCTGCACAGTCTCAAGGGTAGTCGAGGCCTCCTGGCTTTGAGGGGTGTTCTCTTCACAAGTGGCTGAATTGATGGCTCTTACTAGGGCTTGCTGTGTCTCTGTCAAGGCACTGATTCCTCGGAGCTTGTTCGATGCTAGAAAGGGTCCACCTCCAGGCAGCTCCAACTCTGAAAAGTCGTTAAGACACAGAGTGTTAGAGTGGCCAGGTGGGGGAAGGGTTGTTGGGCAGGAACAGCCGGGAAGGAGATCTGAAAAGGAATGTGTTAAGCATAAAGAGCCTTGTTCTATTTCTAATAGTTATTTCTCCGACAATACCTTGGATATACCTCCAATGATAACATGCACCGATCTAAGTTCACTATGACCCCATTGTTTGCATAAGGGAGGTATTACAGATAAAACATAGTGATTAACAGAAGCATAAGCACTGACAAAGGCCTCTCAAGCTTTCAGATGACTTAAAGACTAAATCATATCACTATTGACCTTTCCAAATACTTTTTATGCAGAGATTTCCTTTGGAACTGCTGGACCTGCCACGCAATTCCTCAAAACGACATGTTGTTCTCTTCCCTAAATGGTTCTTCTCTTTGTTCATACCATGAAGATAAAGTGTTACATTTCTTGAAACGTGATTATGCCTCCTAAAAGCAGAGCGCACTTTAGTTAAACTGTTTAACACTCAAGCGAAGTTAAGAATGTCCGAGAATATCTGAACGAAGCAATCTAGAGCTTACCCAGATTCAGAAGTTTACCTGGATACTTTTTGTCACCTGTTCGTCATGAGCGCGTCTTCAATGCCCAGGAAGCGAAGATTGCATCAGCGGTCCGATGGAAGAAACCGGAGGTGGATATTCAAAGGAGAGCAAAGAATACTGAGCGCGTCGTCTTGGGTGTGGTTTCCTTTTATACAAACGCCACACCCAAGAACGCGCTGTGCGTAACTGACGTAACCTAAGGATTGCTTGAAGGTTCCTTTCTAACGCGTGTATGCGTTTAGTCAGTAACGCGTTTATCTTTTATGCAATAGAACGCGCACTGAAACAAATGGCAAGGACACGCAAATGGCAAGGACACGCAAATAGAAGTCCCCATGCAGCGCGCACACAAAGAGTCATAAAAACATTATAGAAGTATTATCAGCGCTAGGGTGACGCTTGTTGCGCTTCAACCGGTAAGATACTGCCCTGCAAAGAAACAAATATTGCAACAACAAAAGACAATAACCAAAACACAATAAATAATACAATAAAAGCATCATACCCCTACATGTGGACATTGCCACCAATACTGCGCCAATGGTTTGACACTGTGCATCTTGCCACACAAAATGTGACGACGTGAGCTGGAGTTTGTACCCCTAGAGCCGCAGCCCAGAACCATGACAGTCTCTGAACAGCTGAGAGTGACTACATTTACAGATAGTCAGTATGGCTTTGGTGTTGTTCATTACTTTGGATAGTTATGATCACAAAGAGGATTTATGACCTAATATGGAACCCCAATAGGGAACATGTCATGAGATTGCTTGAAGCACTACAGCTGCCTGCAAAAATTGCAGTTATCAACTGTCCCGCTCATCGCAGTGGTGATGATTATGTGACAGTGGGGAATAGTTATGCTAATGAGGTTGCACAACATTGTGCTCACGGGTTATGAACAATCAATGGTGAATATGATAATGAACCTGAAGGTGAGACCAACTATAACCTTTTGTTCCAAACAATTGATACCTGGGAGGAAGTGAAAAGATTGCAGGAGGAAGTGTCAGAGGCAGAGCAGCAGAGCTGGGTCAGAGTAGGATGTGTGAAGAGAGATGATGATATATGGGTTTCTATAGATGGCAGACCAGTGTTGCCAGATAGCATGTTGCCCCCACTGGCAAGACATTTCCATGCACCCCCCCATAGTGGGAAGGATGCCATGGTTATGTTGTTTAGACAGCATTGGTTTAATCTACCAATTAGATTGGTGACTGAAGAAGTGTGCCACAGATGTGTTGTGTGTCAACAGATGAACGTAGGGAAAAGAACTCCAGTGTCATTGAGTTATATAGGATGATCAGGAGGACCATTCAACAGAATGCAGATGGACTTTATAGAGATGCCTGTGTGCAACGGGCTCAGATATGTTCTATTAATTGAGTGTATCTTCTCGAGTTGATTGGAAGCTTACCCAATCAGGAGAAATGACAGCCTCACAGTAGCCAAGTTGTTGCTGAGGGAACTGTTATCTAGGTTTAGTTTCCATACTTTGCTGGAGTCAGACCAAGGGACTCATTTCAACAATGAGGTCCTGAAAATGTTGTGTGCAGCATTGCAAGAGGAGCAGAGATGCATTTCAGTTATCAACCAGAGGCATCTGGCATTGTGGAGCAGGTCAATAGTACGTTGAAATCCAGATTGGCCAAAGTGTGTGCATCAACATCTCTGAAGTGGCCAGACACTTTACCTCTGGTGTTGATGAGTCTTTGGAGTGTTCCTGACCAGAAAACAGGGCAGTCCCTGCATGAGATAATCACGGGGAGAGCAATGAGACTGCTGCTGTGTCCGCAAAGGTGCTTGTGAACATTACAGATGTCATGGTTCTTGACTATTGCAAGGGACTAGCTGACGTGGTCCATTCTGTGTTCCGCCAGGTTGAAGTTGTTGCCCCCTCTCCATGTCTGGAGCAATACAATGACCTCAGTCCTGGTGCCTGGGTCTTAAAGAAGAAACACCTACAGAAGATGTGTCTGGAGCCTGGATAGTGTGGAACATACCAGGTCATCCAAGTGATGACTACTGCTCTTAAGTGTGGGGGTCTTCCCAACTGAATTCATGCAGACCACCCTCATAGAGTGGAGTGTGCTCTTTAAGATGGATGGGACAGTGCCTCTCCCTGAAGTGCAAGCCACAACGGAGAGACAGCAAGAAGAGAGTACGCAGAGTACTGAGACTCAGCAAGAGCCTGTGACAGCACATCCTCAGCCTGAGGGGGGTCTTGATGAACTGACAGTTGAGAAGTCTTGGCCTGAATCACTACCAGAGCCAGACTCAGACCCTGAAGTAGGGCCTAGTGATGTGTCATGCTGAGTAGAAACTGAGGGCCGTTGGCCGAGAAGGCAAGAAAGAGAGAAATTAAGATAGTCTAAGGAACGAGAGCTGAGTACTGTCCTGGAGCATTCTGAGGATTCTGGCCTGAGTGACAGTGAAAGTGAATAACCTGTACTCAGGAGATCAAAAAGAGTGTCATGTCAGAGGTACTCATCTCTTGAATAGCGATATTTTGTTGATAACGGTTGTGAAGGGGAAATCTGTGATTTGGGGGACGAGCACGAGATCCCAGATGAACCTCCATGAAACTTTGCTAAAAAGAATTAAGAAGATTACCTAGGTCCGAGGCTGCTAAAGGAGCATAAGGATGATAGTGAGGTATGAGAAGAGAAATTTTGGCAAGAAACAGGAAGACCTAGTGAGCAGATGAAACCTCCTATTCATCGCGTATCAGGAACAGGGGGATTGCAGTAACTGCCCAAGATCTGTGAGATGGGAAATGCGGGGATGTTGCAAATGCACACCATGAGAAGTGAAATTATTTGTTCTTGTGGAGTGGGAAGATATACAAATGTTGCTGAAGGTTCTGTTTGTTCTAATTAATTTTCACACTGTTAGGATTCAGAGCAGATTTCCTAAGACTTTGAGGGGTACAGATCTCTCTTCTCCCTTTATTCTTGCAAGTTTGAAGCTTCATGCTAAATGCTTATTCTAATTCTGGAAGACTTCTACTAAAGTCTTCACTATGCTGACACCTTCTTGCATTTCTGAATTTCCTTGAGATCCCACTCTATAAACCACCCTTATTCTAAACGTAGAACCTTGATTAGATGATTCTAGAATGTATTCATGTTTAGGAGAGGAGAGAAAACCTATTTCTAATTCTTAGTTTTTGTAATACTGTGGCTGTGATTAATGAGTATCTTATTCTATTAAGACTGAACCGATTATGATATTTAAGCTTGCCAGCTGTAATGTTGTATCTTTTTAATATTCTCCTGACGAACGATCCCTCTTCCCTCATCCCTCTCTCCATGCCACCTAATAGACCGGAGACCTGGCAATTGGCCTCCACCAACCATGATCGTATAAACCCATTCAATCCTGTTTGGACTGTGCATGACTCACAGCTCAATGTTCCTACTACCCTCACTAATTAACCAACTTCGTTATCCAAAGATCATGGAACTCTGCTAGTCCCTAATGAACAACTCCCTCCCCAGGAACTACACATCACCACCTTGGACCACATGGGCTTACATCGAGGCCCCCCTTTTCTGCCCGATTTCCAAACACACCCTTTACCCCTCTCCCAACACTCAGACTTGATTGCGCGCCTGGACAATATATCTCTTCAGTTTCACCTTCTCATTACTGAACTACATGACTTGAAAGCCCTCTCAATTGATCATTTCCCCTTGATCAGCTCCTTCCTCACATCTGCGAATTTGCCCAGAGCCTCCCCTAGGACCAGAGATCGCATGGGCCAGCTTTCCTCCCCTCTGTCTCAAAATCCATACCCCTACTTAACGCCCCCTCCCACCCCAGAAGATTTAAGGTCTACCTTGCGTCTTATGATATCCATGACCTTCTCAACTCTTACTCACCTAGGTCCAACTCCAACACGATCCCTCTGGGACAAATACAAACCATCCACTCTAACCCGAACAGAGAATCCCCTCACAATCTTAGAGTCATCAATAATGACAACCTCACAAGAGTGAACGTCATCCAGACTCCTTCCCCCCTTAATCAGGTACGACTTAAATGTGTGCTACTCAGTTGCAGGTTAGCCAGTAAACACGCCTCCGATATCTTCGACCTCAGCCAACACAATGAGTTAGACATTATCATCCTCACTGAAACTTGGCTAAATCTGCCTCCACTCCTATCCTAGACCTCCTAGTACCTCCTACCCACAACATAATTCATCTTGACAGCTCTCTGAAGCTGGGTGGTGGCCTAGCCTGTATTCACAGGAACACACTCTCAATTTCCCACTCGGAGTCCTCTATGCCTTCCCCCTGTGAATAACTTTGCCTCAGCATTTCAAGTAATAACCTGCCGGTGTGCAAACTTCACACTTTTTATCACCCCCCGGGAGACAATCTCCCCTTCATCGAGCAACTAATGGAAATTATCTCTGGCAATGTCGACTCACTATTGTCCAAAATCTTCCTCGGTGATTTCAACCTTCACTGGTCTGACCTCAACAATCGCGCTGTAACTTGTCTTAAATCATTCTTAAATGATCAAGAACTGATTCAGCATTGTGACCAACCAACTCCTAATAAACGTGAAATTCTAGATCCCATCATCTCCAAAGGACAGACCATCACATTGGATACCATTCCCCCTTGCGATTGGTCCGACCAACACTGCATCCTCTTTTATATTAACAGGGAGGTGTCTATGAGGAAGGCCCAACCAACGAAATCAAAGACCTGGAAAAGGGACCTCAGATCTATAAATTCAGATGAACTAGCAGCTCACTGTAAATCTGCCCTCTCCTCCCATGCTGACTTGGTTGAGGTTCAGTTACTCACTGACTTTTACAACTTGACCATCTCCAACATCATGGATGACATTGCACCACTAGAACAAAAAAAAGCCTCAACAAAAATATCCAAACCGTGGTCCAACGACAATTTAAACTCGGAACGCCGCAACCTTAGGGCAGTTGAACGATCCTGGAGATCCAAACCCTCCTCGGACCAACTAAAACTCCTTAAAGATGTTAGGAGCTTCTACAACAAACAAATCAAGACTGCTTAGGCAGACTACTTCAGATACCAACTTGATCAAGCTGGTAACTGCCCCAAGAAACTTTTAGAATTGGTTAAACAGCAGTCAATGGTAGCTCCAAACCACTCTGATTCTGGAGGCAGCCCACCCTCATGAGACGAGCTGGCTGCTTTCTTCACTGAGAAATCATGACTCATCAACATTGAACCTCGCCTCTAAGAAGGCTCTACTGCCTTCTTCTGGGTCCAAACCACCTCCTGACCTCTTAGAAAAGCTCAAACCTATCAGCTTGAACACCAAGAACAATGCATCATGTGACACCTTTACCCCTTTCAGTGAAAAAGACATCAACAAGATTCTTTAGAGTATCAACCTATCTAATCACTTCAGAGACCCGTTGCCTCCGTCCATCTTCAAAGAAATCAAGAATGCCCTCATCCCCACCTGGACAAAGACTGTAAACACTTCACTGTCACAAGGCATGATCCCAGACTGCCTAAAAGCAGCTCAGGTATCACCTATGCTAAAAAAAACTAACGCAGATAGAGCTGACCTCAACAACTTCCGCCCTATCTCTAACATCCCCACCCTAGCTAAACTCCTAGAAAAATGCGTCCAATCCCAACTCTGTGCTCACATAGAGAATTTCCAACTCCTAAACCAGCAACAATCTGGCTTTCAGAGGGGGCACAGCACTGAATTGGCTCTCCCTCACGCTGTTAATGACATTTTAAAAATGCTTGACCAAAATTAATCCTGCCTCCGAATCCTCCTTGACTGTTCCTCCGCCTTCGACACGGTCAATCACACAACCTCCTATCCATTCTGAAGAACAAGATGGGTTTCTCTGGTCGGGTGTTACAATGGTTCTCGTCCTTCCTCCAACACAGATCACAAAGAGTCAAGGGGAACCACTCTCTCTCCCAGCCCTCTCCAGTACTCATGGGGGTCCCCCAAGGGTCTGCCCGATCTCCCATACTCTCAACCTATTCTTGGAACCATTAGCTAATTCACTAAACTCCACGAACATTCTCTTCCAGATGTATGCGGACGATACACAACTTTATTTGAAAATCTCCTCCCCTGATAACATCATCTCTCTCAACACTACCCTAAAGTCTACTCAAAACTGGTTCACGGAGAATCACCTCCTTCTCAACAGCTCCAAAACAGAATTCCTTCTCATCTCTCCTCTGAACCACATCCCCAAGCTAGACCTTTGGTTGAATCACCTCACCGCTTTCAACTGCTCCCCCCTCATTATAGACTCAGCCAAATCACCCTGGATAAGCATCGGAACATGAAGATTCATATCAGCAATGTGTGTAAGTGAGCCAATCACTTGATAAGGACACTCAGAAATATCAAACCATTCCTTACACAAACTGATTTCAAGCAGGTGGTCCAAGCGCTTGTTTTGCTGAGGTTAGACTATGGCCGCGCTATGCTCTGTGGCCTCCCCAAATATACCCAGGCTCCACTAAGGGCATCCCTGAACGCTGCGGCTAGACTGGTTACAGGTACCAAAAGAAATGCGCACATATCCCCGATCCTGAAATCTCTTAAATGGTTGCCCTACGAAGCTCGAATTCAGTTAAAGATTGTCGCTCTGGCGCACAAAGCCATCCATTTCAAAACTCCCAGTTACCTAGCGCAAAAACTTGAATTATCCTGTGGTGGCAGAGCCTCAAGAGGCACTAACATTTTACTCTTGAAACCACACATTTTTAGCAAAAAGAGAACCTGCCACCCAGCCTTCTCCTGCGCTGCCCCGAAGATATGGAATTCTCTTCCACCGGAAGTACGAAGAATCTCCTCCACGAATGCTTTCAAACTGGAAGCCAAAAGATTCCTAATGAACAAGTTCTTACCTTAATTGGGTTAGGGTCATTCGCTCTAAGTCACTGATCCATCAACCGTTAGACCTTCAGTGGATGCTCCTCTTCTTTACCTCATTGTGTGCCCCTCTCTTAGCCCGCTATGTACCTGGTATTGTATTACTCTCCTCTGACCTCTTGTCCTGTAATTTTGTAATTATTCATGTTTGTTATTCTTACTTGATGTCGATATTGTATTTATTACCTGCCTTCCATCCTTTTGTAAAGCGCTCTGATATCCTTCGGGATCTTGTTCGCGCTATATAAAACCTTATAAATGAATAAATGAATTCATAAACATCCATATATATTGTATCGACTATTATTTGGAAATAAAATTCCTTAACTTCAATCACTGATTCCTGATCCTTATTGTGTGGCCAAATGGACTTCACGAAGAATTAATTATTTTATCATTGCTAACTCCCTTGGCATCTCAGTCAGCTTAAAAAGATCCATCAGATGAGAGAATGTTAATCATGCACTTGGGGGGGTTAGCATTAAATGATTACATTAAAATAGAGGGAATAGCTTCTGTTTTGCATAGTAATATCACACTTTACTTGTTTTACTGAATAAACTTGGACTGACTTCAAGTAGGTGTACAAGCTATCTCTTTCAACTTTGATGATCTGGTGCATGGGCCGGGAACCACCTACACTCTGGCTGAGATGGGGAGAGAGCTGGGCCTGGCTCCAAGTGACATCCCCAGGCACAAAATGTAAGGAAGAGATTTCTCCAAGGGAATTGGCGTGGAGCCTGGCTGAGTACTCCACCCACCTATCAGGACAGACAGAGTAGGCGCAGTTAACATTGTGAAATGTGCAGTATGTGCATGTTTATTTCCTTGCCTTTAGGGTGCACTATTGAAACCCAAAATGTCATCTTGGTAGGAGATGATGGGTCTAGTTGGGTTAGGCAGGTATGTTAAGGGGAGTTACAGGATTTAGGAGAGTGTGCATGCAAACCACGATATAAAGTGAGTGGGCTTGAGATTTAGTGCAGAATAGGGAAAGATAGTCAGGAGTGCTAGGATCTTAGTGCAGACCCTATAAGGATGAATATGGGTGAAACAAAGGCTCACTGATCCAGCCACTCTGAAGTTTCCACAAGTTCCACAGCTGAGACTAGAACATTTCTGACAACAAGGGGGTCAGCGGACATGAGTGTGATATACTTTCTGGCCTTCCTCAACAAGAATATTTTGACGGATAACTGTAAGATCGCTCCTTTCTTCTTTCCCCTTCTTCCCTACCTGCCTTCAAGTGATAAGCATCAGCACAAGGCTGTCAGACACCTTGATATTTTCTTAAGCATGAGTTAATAGGAAAAGATGGGGGCTAATAAATCTGAAGAGCCCCTGACAAATGAGACTCTCGCTCAAGCTGTATGCCTCCAGTATGGAAAAAGCAAGTGTGGGTATTCGGAGCAGTGGATAAAACTAACTAGTGGAGACATGAAAACCTCTTTCTGGAGGACGGTTCCTTTGATTCAGAATGTTTAAAGAGCTTAAGGGGGAAGAATAAAAGATCCTAAAAATAAGATCGATGATGAGCAGCGGAAGAGTTTTCAGAATTGGTATGGGGAGGCAAATAAGAGAAAGCAAAAGTAAGAAATATGGGAAAACAGACCCACTAAAGACTCTAATACCAAGGTGTGGCCAAGTCAGCCAAGATGTTGGGCATTCTGTAAGAAATAGGATACACAACTGTACACCTTCAATAGGGGAAGCTCCATACACTGTTATGTCCAGAGTCCTTAATATTACACGTACACTCACTATTGCTGTGCACTGCTCTGATGTATTGGAAAATGGCCCTAAAATACTCCAATACAAGAGCAAAATATGCCCCAAACATTCCACTCTGTGATCTTCCGACCTCCACAGGCACATTGACGGCCCACAGGCTAGCTCCCTGGGATCAGGCCGGGGTGACGTCAGTCGGTTCGCTGTTCGTGGATGGAGTCCTTCTGCCCCACATGGAGTTTATACCAGTCCATGGATTGTCCGACTTGTTCCTGACTCACGTTAGTATCCTTCACTATCTGAGCAAACATTGGGTGGTTGATAGTATGGAACCTGATACTTACGAGTTGCTCCAAGCGCTGCACACAATGGGGCATGGGAGCCACCTTGTTAGTTGGTTCTACCGGGGCGTGAGGGAACACCTCATGGTATTGCTCGCTCCCCATAAACTTAAATGGGAAGCTGAACTGTCTAGGGAGCTCATTGACAGGGAATGGTCCTACATTTTAGAATACCCAAAAGCATTTGCCGTAAAACCCAATTCAAATATATTCAATGTTCAATATTACACAGGGCATTGTTAACATCATCCAAACAGTACACAATATTCCCGACAGCTGCCTCAGAGTGCCCGTATTGTCGCTCGCCCAATGTGGAAATTATACACATGCTTTGGTCTTGCCATTCCATGACTGGGTATTGGTAGGAGATTTAAGGGCACTCTCACAGCCAATGGGAGTACACAACTGGACATCATTAGAATTTTGCATACTGGGTCTGTCCCCATTGCCCAAAACGGCTAAAGTGATGGAACGCTTTACTGGTCTTTCACTTCTCCTGGCCAAGAGCTTAATTACGCAGCACTAGAAATCTCCTCGGGCTCCTAGAGTAGGGTCTTGAAGTGAGGAGGTGCTACGTTGGATGATCAGCTGAGGGTGAGGCACTGTGGTGCGAAGAGAACAGGGGCCTCCACAAGAAACCAATCTCTTTTGATTGGAACCTGCTACTTGAACAGTTCTGCATACAAGTATATGAGATATGATGGGGGAGGTGCGAGGTTCACAAGTTTACCGACCTCAATAAGATTCATGTTGTAGACTCTGGAGCAGAGGATGACATTGATAGGCCCTTATGTAAACATGTCTAGTGCCTGGTTCTGACTCGGCGGTATAAAAATATAATAGGGGACCACTCTCTCCTTCCCGTTATTAATATCCTTGTGCCTGTCTACCGGAGGACACGAAGTTCGACATTTCAACGCCTCCCGGGACACATCGGACCCCACAAATACTCTACAGACTATAATTCTGTCAACACTAGGACCACACAAACATGTTCAGGTAGTTGGGTTAGGGAGGCTGGGGACTGTTACATCTCTCCTTTTTGTCATCACCACTCCCTGCTTGTGTTAGCCATTAAATCGCAATACCAACGATGCTCGCTTTTTGCATACCTACAACTCTAACTGTAGTACCAGGAAATGTACATTATGGCACGAATATGTCACTGTTGTAACATGCACTAACCTGAAAAGGCAATAAAATATCTTTAACAAAAAGAAAAAAGTCAACTCCCGCTCCTCCAAACTATCCTTCACCATATTACGAGAGCATAAGGACCCAGCAGTGCAACAGACACCCGGGTGGATGACATCAACCCCCACTGCCTTCCTGGGGGCCCTCAGAGTGACGATTGGCAGGCCAAAGACCGTGGCAACTGGCGCTGCAGCCTAGCATGCCACGCGGCTCCCAGTGGTCCCTGGGGAGAAAGATTAGTACCTGTGACCTTGCCCAGAGGTATGGCAGAGGCAGGGGTCCAGGGTCCTTTTTTCTGTATCGCTAGCACACCACTTCACCCTGCCATGGACAAAGATTTGGGGGGCCACCGAGCCCGTAGGTAGGGATCCGCCTGCTGGACAGCCTCTGGGGCTTGCCCAGGAGTGGTGGCTGGCCCAGAGCCACTGGGGCTCGCGATCGAGCCAGACTCGCTGTGCAGCCCCTCCATCTCAGGCCTTGAGGGAAACTGCTCTCCATGGTATGGTCATGATCGCAATGCTGTGGTGGCCCACTCTGAAGTTGATATACAGCGTGTGGACCTATTTCTTTGAAATCCCAGAAGATGCCTAGGAGCAGCCCCCATCTTGCCAGACAACAATAACAGGAACGCAAGACCAGCAGGGCCTCTTGGTACCCAGCCACATGGTGCCCCACTCCCACAGGGGGACCCACTCTCAGAAAAGCCCTATCTCCAATGCATATGGGTTCATCTCAATCCACAAACCTGGAGCCCCGCTAACCCAATATATAGTAGCTCTACCAGGGTCATTGGTTGGCACCCCAGGATGCTGATTTCCTATCACTATTGAAAGACAGACAAGACTTGATGCATACCCTTCGGCTGATTTATGAGCCTGTTTTAAACAATTTTCTTGAAACTCTGGCCCTAGGCGCCTACCACATTTATCAAAATATATACTCTCAACCACTTAGATCCTGTGTAAGTAGAGGTTCTACTATAACCCTGCAACTGCTATACACGTTATTTTGTGTTTTTGATGACTTTATGGGCGACAGGTACTTCTATGAAGAAAGTATAGGGTGGGGGTTGGGGGTGTTGGGTTTGATTTGTTTCCCTCTGTTACCCCATGCATACTCCAACTGGCCAATGGTCTTGGAGAATTTTGAGATATCTTTCTGTACTGTTATTTCTGTGGGTTCTAGCCTTACTACATGTGTACAATGGTACTAATGGATCATAAATGTGTGGTTTTGTTTTGTGCTGAAAATAAATAAAAGTTGGTTATAAAAAATAGAGAATGCAATACCAAATTATCCAATTGAGACCGCCACCTTATTTATGTCCCTAAATTACCATTGACAAATCTAAATCTGAATAAGGGGGAGGACATATTAGGTGTTTTAAGTTTCCACATGTCAGCAGTTGATACTGCGGGAGCTCAAGCTGGAGCAACCTGAAATGGGGCAGTGTGGGCTGTGCAGTGTGGACCTGGGGCACAAGGAGACAATGCTCAAGTGGGCCCAGTGGGCAGAGCAGGACCAGTGACTGGCAGCATAACTTAAGGAAAAGCGTTAGAGGACTGCACACAGAGTGCTGACTCCTCAATCCAACATTCTTGATCTAGACTCTATGTTCATTCAGTCCCGCTACACTCCAAATAAAGCAGGCTGGAAGTGAAATTATTGCCCAGGGTAGTCTTAGATGTATTGCAAATCAACCTGGAACGAATCCCCATAAGCACTCCTTTCCCGCAGGGAATACCTAGGTCCAGGAGAGAGAATGACCACATGTCTCATGGTCCCCAAAAGATTTGATTAGCATTAAGAACAGTTTCCTAATATCTGTGAACACCCTTTAGGATGTGGAGAAGAGTTACAGACAATGTTTGAATTTTACAAACCAAATTTGACAGATGTGAATCAGTTGGTGAGATTGTTGGTGCTGAGTTAGGTGAGAGATCAATTGGTGGAAAAGGGCAATTGATTATGACACGCATCTATTGATGATGTTGCTGTTGCTTCTGCAAAAGATGGACTGTTGAAGGTGATGATCAAGACCAACTGGACGTAGATTTTAAACTGTAAACATAATAAAAGTTCTAATTACCTATGCAGAATGAAGTATGTTTTTGAACGGTATTCAGGCATTGCATGTCTTGTGGAATCTGCTTAGAAAGCTGTAAGTGCTGCTGTTGTGCAGGTATTATTGCCAAAATTACAGAAGCGATTGCCTACTAACACCTTACAGTAGTACAAGAAAGTATGAACCAATCAAATGAGTCTAAATTGATAGCTTTACAGATGCAGCTGAAGAATTGGGGTTGGCATGAAGGGGACGAGTCCTGGGAAAGGGAAGAGGAGATACTGCTGCACACATTTAACATCTAACGTTTCGACACAACTTCAGGTCCATCAATTTATTGATAGTCCAAGAGGTGCCAACTACCCCCTTAATACCTTGATCCCAGTTGATCAAAACGGTCCCTATATGAAATGTGTGATTGATGGTAAACCAACCTAATGTTTCATAGATACAGGTCCCACCTGTCAAGCTCCGAAACCTTCTAAATTTCCTTCCTATTCTTTTTTGAGCATGTTCATTGATGCAGTTGGGATTTCCAATATGAAGGCTCCCTATTACATTACAGACTCTGTTTCTATCTATAACTGATAGACATGCATGCTTGTTGAGTCCAACCTCACCTGCAAACCTCCTAGCACATGCAAATTGAATTTTGCAAGTTACTGCACCAGTGACGGAATATCGCTTAATGTGTCTTAAATCATCGAAAATGAAATATTGGCTGTTATGTGTGAATCAGACAATGGGGATGGATAGATAAAATGTGTGATGCTAAATAATTTCATGAAATATTGAAACAAGTTCCTTCTTCTTTACAGTCTGAACATACAAATGGTGTAGGTGTATTCCCATGAAGACACAAACGTACATACCACAGTATTATTTAGATCTAGATGCCAAAGAGAAAGTTCGATCCGTCACTGCAACGCTAATTAAACAAGGAGTTTTAGTGCCTAATGCAATGATATGTAATACCCCTATTCTACCGATAAAAAAGTGGGTAAGAAAGATTGCTATTTAAGACGATTGACAGCTATTGCACTCACTGTAGGAAAAATGTGTATACTAAGACATTGGAGAACACCACAATGCCCTACACATGATGAATGGCTTATTGAAATGTATAAAACAGCATCATATGAAAAACTCATTTATATATTGCAGGACAATGTTGGAACTTTCATCCAAATTTGGAACCCCATTCTAGCTAATATTCTATTTCTGGTAATATTTCAGATTTTTCTTCTAATTAGGAACTACAATAAGGGAATTACTTATTTTTTCTTTCCTTATTAATTCATTACCATCATTATTTATATTCATGCTGTTGATGTTATCATTAGGACTGTTGATGCTTTAGCCAGTAACACTTATTTGAATTAGGACTTACTGTTCACCTATTTGAAATTGTTGAGTTAGTGGGAATATCTTCACTTAAATATTATATTTGTATGATATTATCGCTACTATCTTCCAACTATCTATAATACATGGTTTACTACATATTGTATACTATCTTTATCATCTCCTCCCTAGTCCACCTTTCCCATTTCTTCCTTTCCAGGTTTTATGAGTACCTCAACTATTGTATTTTTTGATATCTGAATTATCTTTTTTACATTGAGAAAGTAACATTTCACAGTAATTTATTGTGTGGCCATAATTTGATTTGTTTATACTCCTTTTTTTAATGTATTGTTTATAAACTGACATGTACTTCTCAATAAACATATAACAAAAAAGAAAGAAAAAAAAGAAAGATTGCTATTGCTTCATCCAAGACCTGCTGGCAATAAATGGTATTGTAATACGCAGCTTCCCTGTAGTACCCAATCCTGCTACCATCCTATCATGTATTGCACCCTCTGCCAAATTCCCATTCACAAAGAGAGTCAATATCTCTTTACATTCCAATTCGGAGGAGTCCAGCTAACATGGTGGATACTACCCCAGAGCTTTGCAAAGTCCCTTACATCTTTTCTCATAATTATTTCCTTGCTTCTGCCATTCAGGACTAATGCAAGATGGATTCAATACATTTGCCCACTAAATGGGCTAAGCAAGGGCACAGACTTCAAAAGAGAAATTCTATTTTTGTCTCCTCCATATTCAATATTAATGTAATGACATCTCTGCTGGGGAGTGCTACCTGTCTGCACACTGGATCTAAGGCAGCCATAAGTTACCATGCCCAGTTACCATCTCTCAAGTACACACTTTTTTGCGGATGGCAGGATATTGTAAACTATGGATTTTGGGGTTTGCAAAGCTGTTTACCCCTTCAGGATTTTAAGAAATATACTCCAGAGCCCTTGTAGTAGACTGAGGAGGCAGAGTGGTTATTCACGAATGTGAATCAAGCATTGGGATTGCTGGATTGTTCCAAACCCTTTACTTTGTATTGGCATGAACAAAATGGAGGTGCATTGGGAGCACTGGTGTGGGTCCATGTGATCAAAAGAAAGCAATTGCATACTAACCTTCTGACCTTGATTTCATGGCTGTCGCCCTCACGCCTTGATTGCGGTCTAAGTCTGCATCCGCCCTGCTTGTAAAAGGTTCTGAAAATATCATTCTTGGCAATACCTTAATAATTGCTGTTTATCATTCTGGATCCTACCTTAATAGTTGTTATTCTTTCATCGTTCTATTGTTGCCCTATGGGTTACCATCAAAACTCAACATTTGTCTTCTGCATGATTGTCTTGATAGAAATATTGCTACTCTCTGCCTCTAACATTACTCTAGACTGTTGTCTGGTACTGAACCCAGCTTCTTTCATGTGCACTTTCTAGGATGGTGAACATCATGATTGTTTACATTTCGCTGAACATTTGACTTAACACAGGATTGATCTGTGCCTTATGCCCTTATACCAAATAGTGAACATGCTTATTATGTGGATGGATGATGTCTCAGAAATGATGTTGGAAATCTTGTTGCTTTATACATTGTATGTATATTGTATGAAGGTATAGACAGAAGACATTTGCCTCAGGTTCTCTCTGCCCAAGTGGCCGAAGTGGTTGTTCTCACATGAATGCGAACTCTGGCTTCACACAAAATTGATACTGTATTTAATGATTCTAAGTGTGCGTTTGGTGTGGTTCACGATTTTCGGCTGTTATGGATGCAGAAGGGTTTCCTTAGTTCTGCCGGAACTCTATAAAGAACAGGGAGAACATGGAAAACTTGTTTGATTCTCCTATGTTGCCTTGCAAAATTGCCATTGTTAAATACACTGCTCACCAACCCTCTCATGATGAAGTGTTTTAAGGTAATGCATCTGCTGATGAGATGGCTAAGAGGCTTTGGCTCAAAATCATGGAAAATGCTATGTATACTATGCAAACTGATGCATTTCCTTTCCCTACACTTAAGGAGTTGTGTTTGTAATAGGAGCAAGTATCTGAGAAAGAAAAAGAGTTATGTATCAAACAAAATTGTAAAAGGGACACTGATGGATTATGAAGGGGATGAAACAGGAACAGTGGGAGCCCTAAAACATCTGCTTCACAAATTTGCAAAGTTGTACCATGTTCATGCTCATGTTGGAAGGGATGGTATGATTCCCACTGCAACAAAGCTCTGGTTTTCCCCCTTCTTTCCCTTAGCTGACCAATGAATTTGTCACTCACGTGCCACATGCCAACCCCACGACATTAGAAAAACAATTAAGATCACTCCTGCCGCCCATCCATCTATTTGCCCACCTGAAGATAGAGTTTATTCAGATGCCTAAGTTTTGCTCACATTCTTGTAATTGTGTGTGTGTTTTCTAGCTGGATTGATGCATATCAGTGTTCTTGTACCAATGAAATTAGTGGCAAGAAAATATTTCATACCAAGATTTTGGATCCTGCTTAGACTTTCTAGTGATCATGGACCTGACTGGATAAACCACCATTTTTATTGTGCTAATCACCCTGAATCTCCTGGTAAGGTTGATAATTACAATGGCATGATCAAGAACAATCTAGCTAAGATATGCACCAAGACTCACCTTCTGCACTAACCCTGGCACTTTGATCAATCCAAGCCTATATTCTCCAAGAAGACCCTTTTGAGCCCTCATGAGATCATTATGGGCTGTACCGGGTTATTTCCCTCAAAACCCTCCTGTTTTTTCAGCTATTCTTGAATTGCCCTTAAATTATTATGTAGTTCTGCAAAACTGCAGAACTGTCAGTGTTCCACTAAAGACTGCCACGACTGCCACGACTTCGGGCCAGATGAGTAGATCAATACCTGGGTCCACCCACAAAAGTTTGCCTTACATCCCAGGTGGAAGGGCCCCTTCCAGATCCTGCTCACTATGAATATTGCTGGAAGGAGTTGTGGGTTCACTGCATGGCGTCACTCCACACACTGCAACAAGATGATAGGCTGACTTTTGTGCTTTCCGTTGCTGATCTACCTTCCATCCTTCTGCTCCAATGAACTAGTGTGCATCACGGCTGCAGGAAAGGTCTACACCTTCAGTGTCTTCATAGGCTGGATTGTCTGAGAATGTTACTGTTGCCAGCTCCTTCTTTTTTTATTTTTTTAAAGAGTTTTATTGAGTTTTCAAATCAGTGCACCAAAAACCAATACTACATGCAATAGAATCTTATATAAGACCCAACCATCGATGTACATGTCAGGAGAAACCGGTTCTTCCATGTTTTCTCCCTAGTTCCCCCACCCACCAGCCTCTCTACCCCCACCCCCCCCTGTCAGTGTGCCCGCGTCAACCCCTCTTCAACTTCTGCATGTAGGGCCCCGTGGTCCGAGAACCGTTGCCAGCTCCTTCTATAGCAGTTGGTAGGATCTTGTAGTGGGTTCAGCCAGCTAAGTTTGTAACAAGCCTTATTGTTGGGGCCATGATGGGGTATTTCATTGAAATAAAATGTACTCGGCATCACGGAGTAAATTGCCACCCAAGGGACTGCTGCTCAGTGTACAGTGAAAACATATATGGCACCTCTTGGAAAGGTACTGACTAGACATCAACCTTCCTCCTGGTGGACATGCACCCATTTGCCTATCAATGCCTGAGGGTATGTGCCCATGGTCCCTATCCCCGTTGATGAAGAAGCAACTTGTTATTTCATGTTCACCTTCTTGATGAATCAGAAAGTGTTATGTCCTGATACCCCTTATATTACTGTCTCCTGTCTCCTCAATGAGAGTATCCAGCCTGCTGCCATCTGTCTTGCCGACACTGCTCATAGAATGGCTGTTGAATCCCCAAATATTAGGGTCTTTGTAGGACACAGCGAGTGTGACATCACCCTCCCTGCCTTACCTGATTTAGAAGGAAGCTGCTTACTCCACATATCCGCAGGAGGCTGGCATTATCTCAGACAACCCAACAAACAAAGTGGTACTTACTTTATCTATAAAAACCAATCCTATATCTGGCTGCCCAGAGCCTGGGAGGAACCTGTCACCCAGCTTGTATCATACCTGATATGAGTCACACTCCCATTAGACGTCCTCACCATAAAAGACTCATTCAGAAACCATTCATTTGCCATCCTGTTACGGATGTATTTTAGTATATATTTTAAATGTAGGTGATGCATTTTTTTGTATAAGTATTGTTTATGTTTTTTAATATATGTGTTACATTTTTTGCAGTTATCAATTTTATTTTAAGTACATTTTTAGTTTTTTAGGTCCGTAGCGGGTTGTGGTAATTTTTACGTCCCCGCTATCCAACACTTTCCTTACTGTTGCACTGACTGCAGTGTGAATAGTAGATTTTATCCCTCCGCTATCCAGCACTTTCCCTACTGGAGTGGGAATAGTAATTTTTAGCCCTCCGAACACTTTCCCTACTGTTACATTGACTGGAGTGGGATATTTAATTTTAATATTTTAAAATAGTTTAATGTTTTAATTGATAATAGAATGTTTCTTTTAACATCAATTTTATGTTATTGGTATATGAATATATATATTTATTGGTTACATTTGTATATATTTTTAAAATTATAAAATACATTTAAAATAATAGCTTAATTGTTTTGCACTAAATATATAATAATTATTATAAATGTGTGTTTAATTTTTTAAGTTAAGTTGATTAATTATTATATTTAATATTTTTATTTTATTATATATATATATATATATAAACAATATTTTTTATATCTATATTTATGTCATCGATATTTTTGTTGTTGATATTTTTGTACTTACCTTTATAAATATAGGATCTCGATATTTTTGACATCGATATTTATAACTTGATATTGTTGTATGTCGATGTTTTGGGTGTCGATGTTTTATCAGTGGACCACATTTACCCAAGTAGAAATGCCTTTTCACAGTCATGAATGGATTTCAAATATTTTGCTCTTGGACACTTGCAACTGTCTTAGGTTTCAGAGAGAACTCATGAAACTTTTATGATGTACTTCCATTTGGAAATCTGCACCCATGCAAAGTAGTAAACCTCCGATAACAGATATTTTTAGATTTAAGAATCGCAGCTGATTTCAGTTCCAAGGGAGGCGATTCTAGTATGGAGCAGTGGACCTGAAGAAACTTCTCCCTCCGCAGGAAACAAGCTTAAAATGGGGGTACCACCATATTGTTTAGCTTACTTGAATGCAGGGTCATTCCGGGCATATACCATCTCAGATTTTTCTTGAAATAGGACTGGCCCTGCCCATACAGTGTCTTATAGGCCATATATGAGAAGCGTTATATGCAGCAGCTGTTCCTCCATTAGGACGCATTGTAGTGTTTGTGTGTTATATATTTGTGCCTGTGAATGATACAATATATGGAAGATTCTGGGTTGCATTTCTGGGATTGCAGCATTTCTTTGAGTTAAGTGGGAAACACTGGAGGAAGAGCGAGCCAATCTCTTCAGTAAACTTCAGAGGATTCTCTTTTGATTCAGAGAGGTCTTTGGGAAAGGCCCTGGGCACATCTAAAGGAACAGATGGGGTTGATAAAAGAATCATAAAGAGTAGGTCTGAAGCCCATGCGTAACCTTTTGATGCACATATCACTGTGGCTAACCTCCAGGAGAGAACTTCTAGTCACTCTCATGGCCTGTGTTGTGGGGCAATCAGATTTGGAATTGCTCCTGCTATGACAGACAGATTTCTGGATGAAGAGCAGGACAGAGAAGAGGGTACTTCAAAAGGAAGCAGACCCGCCAACAAAAACTTCAAAGATTCAGACTCTAAATCACGTTTGGTGTCTGGAAATCGACCATAAGAAGGGGAGCTCGAGGACCCCAAAAGAGTCTACTGTCAAGCAGCCTGTTGGGCTGTACAAGTAGGAGAAGCTCTGCAGTGCCTGGATACCCTCACTGTGGACAAACAGCGTGCTGTTTTTGTTTGTTTTCTTTTCTTTTATTATTGTTAAGGGAGGGAGGTGTGTGCTATCCCCTGCTATTGTCTTTGTTACCTCGCCTGATCCTGGAACCCGTGATGTCACAGTGAGCTGGCTCAGGTGATGGAATGGTATGTTTTGAAGGCGGTGGCGATAGTTACAGCTGTGTCCTGCCTGGATGTTGGATGGGATTCTCTCCTGTGAACAAAGGATCTTACTTTGATACCCCACGGTCACCATCTCTGCATTTCGCCATGTACCTTGAGTGTCACACAGTGCTCTTCAAATCCACCTAACATTACAAGATTTCTGCCTGTGACCAGTACTGGGGGCCAAGGCCTGCCAGACCCCCAGGTGGGTGAGGGGATTTCACCCAGGGTTTCCAAGACCACCTTCCCATAGAGCCTGAAGCAACAGTGCCTGCCTGCTTGCCAATACTTGTGTGTCCTGTGAGAAAGAGAAAAGCACTGGAGTGTGCAAGGTCCTGTGACAGATCCTGGTGATTTGATCTCTGAAACGAGGTGTGAGGGGAATGGCTTTTGCACTGATCAGGGTCATAGACCATTTGCAGAAGGAAGTCGGCGATCCTGTATGCTAGGTGGGGCTGCCATGAAGATTACTGCTGTGCCAATCAGGCTGTAGCCCATGTGCGGAGTGAAGTTGGCGGCCCCGTATAGCAGGTGGGGCCACCAGGAGAATGGCACTTCTCCCCAAGGACCCAAGTACTAAACTAACCAGCATCAGAGGAGCATCAAGGACCCACAGGATGCCGCCCACTGCAGAACACCTTGTGAGAAACATGAGGACACCTGACCGCAGACCCTGCAGGTCATGGGTAAGGAAATCACCGGAGACATCCACTGCAACTTCAGCGTCCGAGAAGAGAGTGCGCTTCGCGACTCCGGTCAGGCAGGTCCTGCTGATTAATGGACCATAAGACCCTGGGGGAACTTGCTTGCCATATAGCACTTCAGAGCTGAATCATTTTCATTTTAATAAGAGTCAGAGCAGGACTCCTGAGACCCTTGACTACTTGTGGAGCTTAGTCTGAATGTTGCCTACAGTGAATGAGGAATAACTACTACAGTTAGCGAAATGGGAATGGGACTCAGGAACCCACTTATTAAAACACTAGAGCCCTGACCTCAGGAAACTGTGTGGGTAGTATAGTACTTCTTTAAGTTAGTAGAACTTTAGGGAGAAAGAGCGTCATGACGTTTTATGGAATGGATATTTAAGATGGAATGTAGAATGTAGGTGGGCAGATGAAACAAGAAGAGTTGTGACCAGCACCCTTGTATTTTACCTCTTTACAACTTTAATAAATCTTTATTAATGCGCACCAAGTGTTGGAGGATTCACTACAAATTTGGCGACAGGATGAGCACACGGTGTCTACAATCGTGAAGTGATAATTGCCACAAGAAGCGGAATCAGATTTTGGTGGTTAACATCCAGAAATCCCCACGATCAAGACTTCTATGGCGAATATGTCACTCTACGCGGCACTGCACAGTTCGCACGACGAAGAAGCAAGTAATTAATATAAAGAAGGTGAGCCACAAAGTGTTCAGCGCTTACCGTTAACTGTGCCTAATTTGAATCCTGCACGTGAACCTTCGAGATCAGCGCGTTCATCTTGCCCGGTGAGTGTGACGCGAGGAGGTTTACTTAGCGTTCCAATGCCCCAACGTCAGCGCGTCCTATTGCTTTAACGTCATGCGTGGAGCCAGGCGCATTTGATCAACACCGACGTGCCAACGTAACGCGCAAAGGTCAAACACCACGGCGGCCATCTTGATTAATAACGTTACCATAACAACGCGTTTACGAAGCGCTGGAAGCATCGGAACAGTTTGTTTTTCTTGTGTTTTGTGAAGGCGAACACGAAGATGTTTACAAGTAAGACGGCACATTATTCCTAACGTACATTTCAAGGGTTTTTTTTTTTAGAATACAAGGGTGTTTGGTTAATTTTACACGCTGTGGAACGTTTATAAAAAAAAAAAAAGGAAACCCTTTTGAAGATTTTACCCTGAACACATTCAAATTAATCGCAAGTTCCACGAGCCAACTTTCACAACATGCCTGATACGGCTAATACAGCCACTGCTAGCCTGGAGCCTGTCATCACCTCAAATCCCATGCACATCAACTCGCCTAGAGAATTTCTCACTGTACCAGGAGATCCACCAGTTCCTTGGACAGACTGGAAAGAGTACTTTATAAATTATATTGCGAACATGGAAGACTCTAATGGCGTATTTTCACCTGAAAGAAAGAAAAGGATGTTATTGTATAGTTTAGGACCTGAGGGTTTGAGAATATACAATGAGAATCAAAAGCAAGAGAGGGAAGGTGGAGATATAGATGTTTTCAAAGCAGCAATTGTTGATTTAGATGAATATTTTTCTCCCACTGTATGTATTGCTGTAACCAGACATTAGTTTCTTCCAAAGGAAACAAGAGAAACATGAGAGTGTTGAGGAATATGTTTCTGCCCTAAAGAAAATTGCAAGCAAATGCAAATTTGCTCAATTACATGACGAATTGATTAGAGATCAAATCGTCATGTACACAAAAAATAAGGCGTTACAAGACAAATTGTGGGTTGAAGGCGAAAGCAGTCTCAAAGATATTATAGTAATGGTTAAAAAAGCAGAACTTTCCGAAAAATGTGCAAAAGTGAGTTTATCGGTTGAAAAAAAAGACACCGAAGTAGTAAATAAAATTTCGGAGGGTAAAACAGTTCAAAAATCTTACAGAGATCCCAAAACTGAAGTTAAAAAGAAAGATAGGTTTGAACAAAAGAAGTATGGGAATGTAATTTGTTACAGATGTGGTAGTGGTCTTCATGCGGCAAATTTTGATAGATGCCCTGCAAGATCCGCTAAATGTCTGGAATGTGGTATTGGCGGTCATTTTGCAAAAGCCTGCCGGAGAAGGCCCAAAAAGAAAAGCAAGAGCAAAGTTGCATGTATACACGATTCTGAACAATATGATGATTCAGCATCTTCAGACGAAGAGCTTCAAATTCAATTTTTTAAAAAAAATGTTGTGTTAAACATTACTGATGATTGTTCCTCTAAACCTATATGCACAATGTCACTGGGTGGAGTTGATGTCCAGTTAGCTGCCGACTCGGGGTCTCCATACACAATTGTAAACAAACATGTATGGGAAGAATTGTTTGTTTCCCACATTGGAACAAATTTGGAGCCCAGTGACATTGCCCCAGAAAGCTACACTGGGGAAAAAATGTATATACTAGGTTTCAGAGTTTTGATCTTTAGATTCAAGGGAAGACATGCTACTGGAAAATTATATGTTTCCAAGGATGGACCTTCCGTCCTGGCGTGGAGGGATCAGAAAAACCTCAATATTATACTTGACCCGAACAGTAAAGAGCAGGTATTGGTAGCCTGTGAAAGTGAGAACACAAAAAAATGGGTGTTGGAAGACTTTCCAAAGGTCTTTTCATCCCAGATGGGGGAACTTAAAGGTTTCACACACAAAATCATTTTAAAAAATGGAGCGGTACCCAAAATACACAAGGCTCGGAATATACCGTTCATTGTTAGGGAAGAGGTGAAACAAGAGCTGGAAAAATTACTAGAGAATGGTGTTATTGAAAGAGTGGAGGCTGCTGAATGGGTTTCTCCATTGGTCGTTGCTCGCAAGGCCAATGGAAAGGCCCGTTTATGTGTTGATTTGAGATATTTGAATAATAATATTTTAGTCGACCAATTTCCACTCCCCAGAATTGATGAAATGCTATCCCTCACCCGTGGTGCTAAAGTATTTTCTACCCTAGATCTATCGGCTGCCTACCATCAGGTGGTGCTTGATCCTGATAGTAGACATCTGACTACGTTTTGTACCCCTTTTGGTTGTTTTAGATTTACACGAATGCCATTCGGGTTAGCATCAGCAGCGGCCGTTTTTCAAAGATTGATGTCTAACCTACTAGGTCATATACCAGAGGTAATTTTCTTTCAGGATGACATTTTAATCATGGGTAAAGACAAACTCCATCATGATTCTAAGTTGAGACAGGTGTTAAAAATATTAGAGTCAAATGGACTAGTCGCTGAAGGTAGTAAATGCAAATTTGCGGAAAGTAAAGTCACTTATTTAGGACATGAGATTTGTGATTCTGGCATTAAACCCAAACAAAAACTAGTTGAAGCCATCATCAATTCGCCGGCACCCAAATCCAAGGATGATCTTAGATCATTCTTAGGATTAGCTGAATATTATTCAAAATTTGTCAACCATTTTTCACATAAAACTTTTGAAATGCGACAATTAATGAAAAACAAAACACCGTTCGTATGGAACACAGCCTGTCAGAAAGCGTTTTTAGAAATTAAACATGCTATTACAACTGCACCCACTTTGCAAGGTTTTGATCCTTTTGCTGAAACATTGGTAACTACGGACGCCAGTGGCACGGGACTTGGGGGTGTTCTCTCCCAAGTGACAAAGCAGGGTGTAGAAGTTGTAATATCGTTTGCCTCACGGTCTTTGTCTCCTTGTGAAGAGAAATATTCGGTAATTGAGAGAGAGACGTTAGCATGTGTGTGGGCAATGGAACACTTCAGAAAGTTTATTTGGGGTAAAAAATTCACACTTCGTTCGGACCACAAGCCGTTAACTAAACTTCTCACCACGGAGGGTCTTTGCAGAGCGTCAGCTAGAATAGCTAGGCTTTCCATGAGACTCCAAGATTTTGTATACGAAGTACAGTATGTGCCGGGTGTTAAAAACATCGTAGCAGATTTTTTAAGTAGAATGTCCTTGCCACTTAAGGAAGTGGATCAAAGCAGCTGGAATGACTATTGTGTTGCAGGAGTTTTCATCACCCATACCCCAATCCTCCAATGTCATCCTTAGGATGTCCGAAACTACCTTGGGAGAATTTAGCCTTAGACATTATGGGCCCTATATTGTGGCAGGATGGGTTGTGCAAATATTTATTAGTACTGGTAGATCTGTTCTCCAGATGGATTGAAGTCAAGGTGGTAGAATCCATTAGTACTAATGTTGTAATCAAATTCCTTGATGAATGCTTTATCAGAGAGGGAGTACCTGCGACAATTCTAACTGACAACGGAGTACAATTTAAGTCAGAAGCAATGAAACGTTTTGTGTGCCACTGGCATAGAACAGAAATTCACGCCATTGTACCATCCCAGGGGAAATTCAGTGGTAGAAAGAGTAAACAGAGTAATTAAAGGGGCTTTACAAATGGCCAATAAAGGAAGAAAAAATTGGTATCTAGAACTAGATAAATTAATTTGGTCGTACAGAATTACTAAACATGACACATGCGGTGAAAGCCCATTTGGGCTTATGAGAGGAAGATTTCCTTATTGCAATATTAACCCAACATGGATGGGTAGGAGTAAAAAATATGTGTGGGAATGCGATAGAGTAAGAGATTGCATCGTGAAGTCGCAAGAAAAGAACAAAATGTATTTTGATGCGAAACATGGTACTAAAGAGGTGTATTTGCATGTTGGACAATTAGTCAGGATAAAGGAGGGGAGGAAGGTGGGAAAACTCCAACCACGTTTTTCTGCACCCAGAAGAATTTCCAAAGTAATGCGGAACACAGTTATGCTAGAAGATGGTACTGTTCATCATATGAACAGGGTTGCAATTGCAAGAAGTCAACTCCATGACTTTAATAATGACATTGAAGAAAGGGGTATGGGTGATGACTTTTGGTGGTTAAGCCCAGAAGTGAGTTTGAATTCTAGTACTACTCATGATAGCTCACATAACAGCAACCCTAGTAACAACACTCTTAGTAATGACATGAGTATGGAAATGTCGAATGAACAGTGTGGAGTTTCTGAACACCAAGCTGATGGAATAAACCTTGAGTCGTCCCAGGGAAACTCTTTTACCAACTCTGATGGTGTGGTTCAATCCGAACAAACCAGTGATGTGGATAACAATCTTGTAGTCACTAGGTTTGGCAGAAGAGTTATAAAACCCAAAATGTTAAATGAATATGTATGCAGTAATTCAGAATGAAATTATTTTGTGTTATCAAATGTATAAAGTATGTACGGTATCAAGTTATGTCACGTGATAATAATATGCTTGCTTATAATTTCTTTTATTGTTTTGATTTATTAAGAAAGAGGATGTGTAGTATAGTACTTCTTTAAGTTAGTAGAACTTTAGGGAGAAAGAGCGTCATGACGTTTTATGGAATGGATATTTAAGATGGAATGTAGAATGTAGGTGGGCAGATGAAACAAGAAGAGTTGTGACCAGCACCCTTGTATTTTACCTCTTTACAACTTTAATAAATCTTTATTAATGCGCACCAAGTGTTGGAGGATTCACTACAGTGTGTATTGTTTGTGGATGCCATATTCTACTTTGTGTTGGTATATAAATACTCCTTTTTTCATAAAAGCAAGTATTTGACTGGACAATAACATATTGCTACTGCTGAAGATATTTTCCATTGTGCACCTGTGTTCACCCCACTGCGTCTATTTCCACCCCAAGAAGACTTTGACTGCTCTACCCATGCTACCACTGAGAGTCAAGTGCTGAAGGGGTACTTAGCTCAGCTGCTCAGGATTTATAGTAGGCTGGGCAGCAGGACATCAGGAGTAAAAGGCCTCAACCCCTGTGGTTGGGCCTAGTAGCTCCTGCTTGACCCATGGCCCTCTGAACGAGGATCTGACAGTTGGCATTTAAAGACCAAAATATTTATGGATTAGAAGTAATGACTATCATGAGAACATGAACACAGTGTGGGAAAGCACACAACTAAATAAATATCCAACTAGTACCCTGGCGGGAAAAGCTTACCTAGCTTAAGCTGATATATGAGTGGTAAAGGAAAGAGACTATCCAGCAGAGTCTTAAAGATTTTGGGAAGGTCACCTTAGCCACAATTTATCGTGGCATGCTTCATCATAGGCAACCTAACCCCACCTGAGTAGATAGATACCACTCTGGTGGATTCAACCTGTTAAGGGAGTGCTTAAATGTTTTACTGTAATAGTGCATGGGTCTAGATAAAAATATTGCATGGTTAAACCCAAAGGATTTTCCCTTTATTGATTTGGGAACCTTCAATATCATTAAAAACAACAATCTGGGAGTAAAGTTAAACAGTTATGGTTCAGTTACCCCTAAAAGGTCAGCCAACATGTTTTGGCCTGACTTACAGACCATGCGGGTCCACGGGCTAGTCCGGCATGGGCCTAGTTGCAAACCAGGACACATACATGCTCTATGTATAACCACAGTCAATGATGTTCTACCTGCTTAGCCCTGTTAGATAACTGACTGAACTCACCAAAGTAGAACATTCTAGCCACATAGAACTGAAGGGACTATTTAGGGGTTATTTAGAGTTTGGCTGGATGGGTGGATTGCCGTAAGTTGTTGATTCCCAATTCACGCTTCCCCTGTCTCATGTAGATAAGGAGAACTGCTGATGGAGTGATGGCTCCACCTGTGATCAACCAAAGGCAGCAGCCCTGTCCAGGAATGCAGTGGGAGGCATGGTGGACCCAAGCAGGCAAAACAAACAATGGACCCCCAAACACATGAAGAAAATGCTCTGCACATCAGGACCATTTTTTTTTTTTTTTAATGAACCTCTGCTTTTTTCAGTAGAAAAATACTTTTCACCATGGGAACAAATATTCCCCTACACCTTCACCAGTTATGGGGGTGTTTCCTTCGCCTTCCCACCCTGGAAAGACATTTATTCCTGACCTCAAATAGATTAAATCTTCAACCATTCCCATGGTGGGAAGTGGGTAAAAGTGGAGCTGGTGAATGCCCACGAACATGTTTAAAGGGTGTTCACAACCTTTCAAGGATAAATACTCTTTGCAAGGCCAAGCGCCCGAGCCCATGAGTTGGTTTTATTCCTGCACCAAATTACATTATCCTGATGCAATATTGCACGTTAAACACTTTACATCTGCAAGCACACTATTTGTAAATTCCCTGCAGTATTAAATCAATCCATTTGTGTTCATAAATCTGATTTAGGAGTGTGAACTGATTTGTCACAAGGTCGTCCAATTTCAGCTGTAAGCGAGACAAAGAAACTGACGTTTAAATTGTTTTGCTTAAGTGGCGTGAGAGTGGAATCTTTGGTTATGATGCTTTGAGATTCAGTATAGTTTACACCTACACAGATCATGGTTTCTTGAGCAGAAAACTTACAAAAGAAGACATTGAGGGAGTTGTTTTTCTAGGATAGGTGGAGCTCTTGGGAGTTTCATTTGGCTTTTCTGGGAGATGCCGTCTATGTACAGGCGGAAATGAGTCAGAGTTGTTGACTCAGTCATCCCAGATTGTCTAGTTTGAGTGGCCTAGAATGTCAAATGCGTTATTATACCAGCTTTGTTTTTGGTATATTATTGTTTTATATTAGACTGAAAAAGCCTTCTGGTCTCGTACAAGAGATTGAACTTTCTCCCTTCCTCGATGATTCAGCCTCACTAGCTGATTGATTCATAAAGGTAAGCTTACACTTTTGTGTAAATTTGAGACTGTTTACTATTCTCAAAGGCATTTCACTAGTAGTAACTTTACGACTGCGAAGTCTCCGCACATAAAATATGCGCAAGACTCCGCAGGCGTAAAGATGCTACTAGTAAAATGCCTTTGTGAATAGCCCACATTTACATTTGTGAACCAGGCCCTCTTTCTCTCTTCCACTTCTCCAATTATCTAGCATTTTTTTGTTTTCCAATTATCTAGCAATTTATTTTGTTTTCCAATTATCTAGCACTTTTATTGTTGCTTGCAACACCATATTTCTTTTTGTGTTACTCGGTTCACATGCATGCTCTCACAAACCTGGTACCCATGTGAACAATGCACACATATGTCACAGGTTCACGAGTGAAATGTCTGAATTTCCCTGCGTATTCCCTAAATAGTTTAGGAGTGTTTCTCGGCAACCTTAAGAAATCTACATGGTGAACTTGATTTCCGAGTACGTTCATGCCATACATACAGTGACGTGCTAAGAGGCAATTCAGATCTTTAAGTTCCAAATATCTTCTTCATACAGACCACCAGGAGGCATTAAGGATTTGGGCAGCTGTTTTGGCAGTACAGTTATCCAGCATAAAAAACACACCACCACCAAATACAGACACTTAAAGCTAAAAGTTTCAACTACAAAAGGATGTTGTTGGGAAAGTTTTCGATTCCCCAACTTTCTCTTGCTCATTCACCCTGTGCCACCCAGTGCCAATGTGTTAGGCCTTTACTTCATTACGGAGCGCACTCCCACTAAAATGAAAGCTGTTTGCAAAACTAGACTTTGATTACAGACTTCAGTTGGACAACACCCTAACTAGGCATCGAGCATATCTAGCATGCTCAAGGTGATTTATGAGGTCTTTGCCATTCATATTGAATTCTCCTGCATTGCCCCACCAGGGTGTGGCTAACTCTGCCCGTATGCAGGAAAATATCACATTACCATATCTTGCGGCAAATTAATTTTGATAGAAACAAGTTTCTATTAAGTTATAAGTTGTTACTGAGTCAGTCTGGTGTTAGTCGAGTCCTTTTGATTTTGCTTTGCTGGAATTAGAAAGACAGCAAAAAGGAGGGCCCCAAAACACGTTTTCCGACCAAAGCATTTTCTATAGACATTTGTATTGCACATTGCACAAGAACAGCTGAACACATTTGAATGAAATTTGGCAGGAACCTAACATTTTGGTGAGTAGATGATCATTTTGGGTAGTACAAGTAGGGTAAGTATTTTCAAAGTTAGAAGGCGTTTTAACTTAGTGATATGTCTTGCTGCCATAGTTTTGTGAAGTTTCTAGGAATTTCGCGAACGTTCCACAGTACATAGCGATGATAAAGTAGTATGTGATTGGCCAATGACTGCCTCTACAAAATTTAAAGGCAATCATATTGATTTAAGTACACTTTGGCTGTGTTCTGGGTCAGGGCCTTTCACATATGTAAGTATTATGTTTTACTGTATGAATTCTCTAGACTCGCAACTGACAGTACAGTGTTGTACAGTAGAGTGCTATAGAGTGAAGCATAGTCTGGTCGAGTTTAGGGGCGTAGACTGTTGATGTGTTGATTATGTGTCATTTAGTGGATTACAGTAGAGTAGTATGGAGTGTAATTAGGTAGAGTAGAGTGCATACAATGGATCACGCAGATTGTAGTTGTATAGAGGGGAGAAGTGTAGAGCGGAGTGGGATAGAGTGGAGTGGCCTACAGTAGAATAGCGTACAGTGAAGTGGCATAGAGTGGTGTGGCATAGATTGGAGCCGCGTAGAGTGGAGTGGCATAGAGTGGACAGCGTAGAGTGGAGTGGCATAGAGTGGAGTTACATACAATGGAATAGAGTAGAGCAGAGTGGCCTAGAGTGCAATTGTGTACAGTGGAGTTGAGTAAAGTGGAGTGGCGTACAGTAGAATAGCATACAGTGGAGTGGCATACAGTGGAATAGTGTACAATGGGGTGGCATACAAGGTAGAGGTGTAGAGTTGAATGGCATAGAGTGGAATAGTGTACAGTAGAGTGCCATACAGAGAAATAGCATAGAGTGGAGTGTCGTAGAGTGGAATACTGTACAGTGCAGTTTAGTGGAGTGGGGTGGCGTGCAGTGGAGTGACATACAATGGACTAACGTACAGTGGAGTGCTGTAGAGTAGAGTGGGGTAAATTGGATTACCATATAGTGGCATAGCATAGAGAGGAGTGGTGTAGACTGCACTTGCGTACACTGGAATAACAGAGTGAAGCAGCATATAGTATAGTTGTGTACAGTGGAATAGTGTATAGTGCAGTTGCGCAGAGTGGAGTTGCGTACAGTGGAGTGGGGTGGAGTGACATTCAGTGGAGTGAGGTACACTATAGTGGCATACAGTAGAATAGAGTAGAGTTGATTGATGTAGAGTAGAGTGGCATACATTGGAATGTTGTACAATGGAGTGTCATTGACTGGAGTGCCGTACAGTGGAGTGGTGTAGAGTGCAATAGCATACAGTGAACTGGTGTACAGTGGAGTGGCGCAGAGTGGAGAAGGGTGTGGTGGTGTGGGGTATAGTGGAATAACGTGCAGAGGAGAGAAGTACAAGGCAGTGTTGTAGAGTGGAGTGGCATACAGTGGAATAGCGTACAGTACAATGGCATACATTGAAATAGCATAGAGTGGAATAGCATAGAGTAGAGAGGCATACAGTGGAGTGTCATATACTAGTGGCATAAAGTGAAGTGGCATAGAGTGGAATACCGTACAGTGGATGGGCATACAGTGCAGTGGTGTAGAGTGGAGTAGAGTACAGTGGCATACAGTGGAGTAGCATTTAGTGGAGTAGCATAGAGTGGAGTGGCGCTCAGTGGAATGAGGTACACTATAGTGGCATACAGTGAAATAAAGTAGTGTAGAGTGGCATAGAGTGGAGCGTTGCACAGTGGAGTGGTGTTGACTGGAGTGCGGTACAGTGGAGTGACATAGAGGGCAATAGCATACAGCGAAGTGGTGTAGAGTGGAGTGGCGTAGAGTGGAGGAGGGTGTAGTGGATCGGAGTGAAGGCAGAGGAGTGGAGTACACAGCAGTGGTGTACAGTGAAGTGGCAAAGAGTGGAATAGCATACAGTAAAGTGCCCTTCAGTGAAATAGCATAGAGTGGAGTAGCATAGAGTGGAGAGGCGTACAGTGGAGTGGCAAACAGTGCAACAGTGTAGAGTGCAGTGGTGAAGAGTGTAGTGTAATGGAATGGCATAGATTGGAGTGTTGTAGACTGGAGTGGCGTAGAGTGGAATAGCATACAGTGGAGTGGCATAGAGTGGAGTGTTGTACAGTGGAGTGCAGTAGAGTGGAGAGGGGTAAAGTGGATCGGTGTAAGTGGAATAGCATAGAGTTGAGTGGGGTAGAGTGTAGTTGCATACAGTGGAATAGCGTATAGTTCAGTGGTGTAGAGTGAAGTGGGAAACAGTGGAGTGGTGTAGACTGTAATAAGGTACAGTGGAGTGGTGTGGATTTAGAGCATAATGGTGTAGAGTGAAGTGGAGTACAGTGGAGTGGTGAACAGTGGAGTGGCGTGCAGTGGAGTGACATAGAGTGGAGTGGGTTAGAGTGTAATAGTATAGAGAGGAGTGGCAAGGAGTGGAGTGAGGTAGAGTGGAGTGGCGTTCAGTGAAGTGAGGTATACTATAGTGGCCTACAATGGACTAGCGTAATGTTTACTGTCATAGAGCAGAGTGGCATACAGTGGAATAGCGTGCACTCGAATGGCAAACACTGAAGTGGTGTAGAGTGGAATCTTGTAGTTTGGAATAGCTTAGAGTGGAGTGGCCCAGAGTGGTTTGGCATACAGTGGCATAGAGTGGAATAGGGTGGAGTGGAATGGCGTAGATTGGAGTGGGGTAGAGTAGAGTGGCATAGAGTGGATTGCCACAGAGTGAAGTGACATACAGTGAAATAGAGTACCGTGGAGTGGTGTACAATGGAGTGGCTTAGTGTAGAAAGGCTTACAGTGGAACAGCAGTAAGTGGATTGGTGTACAGTGGAGTTGCATACATTTGAAGAGTGGAGTGGAGTTGCATAGACTGGAGTGGCATAGTGGGGAGCGGTGAAGAGTAGAATAACATACAATGGAGTGGTATAGAGAAGAGTGGAGTTTGGTAGATTTGAGTATGGAACAGTAGAATAGCGTACAGTAGAGTGGTGTTCAGTGGAGTTGCATACACTGGAATATAGTATATAGGAGAAGCGTAGAGTGTAGTTGTGTAGAGTGTAGTGGCGTAGGCTGGAGTGGCATAGAGGGGAGTGGGGAAGAGTGGAATAACATGCAGTGGAGTGGGGTAGAGTGGCATGCCATAGAGTGGAATGTGGCGAACAGTGGACTAGTATACAGTAGAGTGGTATACAGTGAAGAGGCATAGAGTGGAGTGGTGTAGACTGGAGTAATGCTGCATGAAGTGGGTTATAGTGGAATAGCGTACACTGGAGTCACGTAGAGTAGAGTGGCGTAGAGTGGAGTGGCTTACAGTGGAGTGGTGTATAGTGGAACAGCATACAGTGAAGTGGACTCATACAGTGGAGGTATGTAGTGTGGAGTGACAGAGTGGAATAGCTCAGAGTGGAGTGGCATAGAGTGTCAGTGCGTACAGTGGAATATTGTATAAGGAGTGGCAGAGAGTGGAGTGTAGCACAGTGAAATGGCATAGACTGGAGTGGCATGCAGTGAAGTGGCATACAATACAATAGCATGCAGTGGAGAGGTGTAGTTTGGAGTGGTGTAGAATGGAGTGGGGTAGAGTGGAATAGGGTGGAGTGGAGTGGCATAGAATGTAGTTGCATACAGTGGGACAGCATAGAATTGGGTAAAGTGGCATAGACTGGAGTGGCTTACCGTCTAGTGCCATAGAGTGGAATAGCGTACAGAGGAGTGGTGTAGAGTGGATTGGCATAGAGAGGAGTTGCATAGAGTGATGTGACGTAGAGTGTAATACCATACAGTGGAGTGGAGTGGAGTAGAGCGGAGGAGCATACAGTGGAGTGGCGTAGACAGGAGTGTTGTAGAATAGTGTGGCCTAGAGTGTAATAGCGTACAGTGGAGTTGTGTGGAGTGAAGTGGAGTAACGTAGAGTGGAGTGGGGCAGAGTGGAGTCGTGTACAGTGGATTAGCATAGAGTGGAGTGGCGTATAGTGGAGTGGCGTATAGTGGAGTGGCATTGAGTAGAATAGCATAGAGTGAAGTGGCATAGAGTGGAGTGTGGTACTTCAAACAGATTTAGTGTGAAAGTGGGTTTACAGATGTAAATGGAATGTGGCAGGAATACAGATTATGGAGTGTTAATGTTAAAGTTTTGGTAGCAAGCAAACAGTTTAAGTAGTGTTTATGTTATAAGTGTCTAAATACTTAGTTATATATTGGGCCACGGTACACTACAGTAACTTTGCGGCATATCACAGTACATGCCAATGTCAAGGCAGTATATAATTGGCTAATGGCTGTATTTACAAAACATAAAAGGCAGCTATGTAATTATCAGCACACTTTAGCTGCGTTCTGGGTTAGAGCCTTAGATATAGGTAAGTGTTAGGTTTTATTGCTGCTCCCTACCCATTGCCCGGTTATTAAAGTGGTAATAGGTTGTGTAATGTATTTATAATTTTCTATATATTTAAAAGACTTTACGGAGATCCCCGCTAGTAGCTACAAAGTACCGCATTTGTTACAGAAAATGTAAAAAATATATAAAATATAAAACATGCACTGCAGTACACTATAATAGTATAAACTAGCATAGTACAGTGTATTTATATATTTTTTTGCATTACATTTAAAAAAATATGTTTTAAGTCACTGTAATTTGTAGGTATATCACGGTACTTTGCAGACGCTTTTGTGAAGAATTAAATAAGTAAAAAATTGAAAATGCACTTTATTAGTAGACTATAGTGTAGTAGTATGTTCTTTTATTTTTTTAACATTTTTTATTTATTTTAAGTTCTGCATTACTTCTCATGAAGTACAACAGTACTCCATACAGTTTATTTAAACATATAGAAACTTTATAAATAATTTTCCTTACCAATTACCACTCTAATAAGGTGATAATAGGTATGGAGAATTTTAAATAAAGTGGCAATAGGTAGGAAAAAAATATAAAATTTAATATTTACCTATATCTAAGGCCCTAACCTAGAACACAGCCATGCTGTTTTTCACTTTTGTAAAGGCAGTCACTAGCCAATCATATAATGCAATTTCATCGCTATGTTCCACAGCACTTTCGCAAAATACTACAGCCACAGATATTGTTATGATGCCTTCTAACTTTTAAAACTACTTACCTGTACTAGCCAAAAGGATCATCTACACACCATAATCTATTTTCCTGCCAAATATTATTCAAATCTGTTCAGCCATTCTTGTTCTACATGTGACAGACACAAAAGTCAATGGAAAATACATTGGTGGAAAAATACATTTTGGGACCACCTTTTATCGTTGCATGCTCTTGACTAACCACCACAAAATTTTCCATCATCTGTCAATGTAGAAAAAGCTATAGGTCTGGAAAGTTTTATGGAGATTCGTCAAACATAGGCAAAGTTATTAATGAGTAAAAATCGAAGGAATTCTTATACCTGGGAATCCTAACTATAACTAAAACGTGTCACTCTGTAACAGACAAATAGACAGATAGATAGATAGATAGATAGATAGATAGATAGATAGATAGATAGATAGATAGATAGATAGAGTTAGAAATGTGGTTTCTGGTTGTCAGAGTATGCACCCTGTACAAGCAGAAACCCCAACTCTAGTCAGGGTAAGCTAGAGACACACTAAAAGATAACTTGTGCTCACCCTCTGTATGCTTGGCACAGAGCAGTCAGGCTTGTGTCAAGAGGCAATGTGCAAAGTATTTGTGCAGAGCACACACACAGTAACATTATAAAAACACCACAACAATACTCAACACAGGGTTAGAACAATAACTTATATTGGTATGAGTAAAACAAGACCAAAACAACAAAAATTCCATAAGTAGAACCGGAGGTATGAACTTTTAAAGAATGAATCAAAAAGTAGTGCTTAGACGCAAACAGCGCTTAATGGTTACATGATGTCCCACTGGACCAGGGTAAATCCAAAATTCAGGCCGACTGCAACGGAGGGCAGGCAGGATACAGGGCTCACATAGGTTCAGCTGAAAAGATTAACCTTTTTACGATGCAGGCACTGCATCGTCGTCGAGCTGCACTGTCCATCGTTGTCAAGCCGCACAGTCTATTGAAGTGATATAGTCGATCGACTCCTGCATCGAAGGGCTATTATGTTTCATATAGGTACCCTAATATAGGCACGGGTAATATCATACACCTTCACCTACATTATCTCCCTTATACTACACAGTAACAAGCCTTTAGCATTGAACCTTTTTCTAGTTCTAGTACTGGGTGCAGAAGGAGGGTTTCTCCTGAACAATAGCAGCCTATAACTTCATCAATGGACTCATACAGTATGAATGAATATTCATGAGGGTTCTTGGAAACCAGGCAGGGGTTACACCACCTACCCCACCATATCTACGTACAAGGTTCATCCCATACGTCATCCTCAAATCCAACAATGGCTAATACATGAAACAAGGGACAAAGAAACCCTAGATACATTTGTATAAATACAGCACATCTTGCTAAGGTTGGTAGAGGAAACCGAGACTTCCAGGCCGACACACTGACCAGAGACACTGAGGCTCCTGTATGCAGACTCTCCAGCTGACAGTGGTCTAACACCATTGCGGGGTGTCCAACTCAAGACCAGGACAGGGTCCCACACACTCTCACTTCAGGTAATTGGGTTAGACTAAATCCTAGAGGGATTCTGGCTTCACACCTACTCACATGCTAGGTACACTTAGGTACATCTAGATAGGCATCGTAGGAGGACACGCACTTTTACCCTGCATTTTATATTCATGTATTTATACATGCTTATTGCAAGATGGTAGAACTGTACTATCCTTTTATATTCACTGTACTGCTGATCATATATATCTGCTACTGTCTAGCGGTTGTTGCAGCACATCTATTTTACACTAGAAAAACTGTGCAATAAATACTTATTGTAACACGCCCAACTGTTTCTTCTATGTAACTCTCTGAGATCGAATAAGTGAGCACGAGTGACCAAGCGAAAAGTAGTACATTGTTTCCACGATCCTGAGGGATCAGGGTTGTCATGTTCTAAGGTTGCCAGAAACTATTTTCTCCCCGATAAGAGGAGATTCTAGTGGCACTGTGAGCTAGCTGATGCAAACAGGCTCTGAGCACCCCTACCAAGAATGTTAATTATTGGTAGGGGTGCTCACAGTCAGTCTGCCACCAATCCTACAGTTTATGTTATCCAAACCCGCAGGTCCTTCATGGGTAATATAGGAACTACACGACATGGTGCCGCCAAAATTGCTTGGGCACTTATTTAACAGTAGAATCTGAGTAGTTTAGTCGTGCTATTCTCAGAGACCCCTACTCACAAAACACCAGAGACGCTGGAGTGGGTGGGCACAAACTCCGCCACAGTTGAATAGGTGAAAAATCCTATTTATTAACTGTTGGTTAATCAAGCTTGAAGGACATAGTGTTCCTAAAATTGTGCAATAAAACCTTATCTTAGTTCCCTTGAACAAACGTCTTTGTTACAATGACTGAGGGCGAAAATAACCCAGTAGGAAACCTGCAGCTGTCAACAGGAGAAGAAGATACAGACGCAATTCCAATTGCAGAAAAATTCAGACATACAATCACCCTGAAACTGTTAGAAAATGGTTTATCGAGGTGGCTTAGTAGAGGTATTTTATTTGTGGATTACATTCCCAGCAGCAGAGGCGAGAACAGACACTTTTTACTCTTACATAGAGGGAGATGCACCAGTGGAATATGGTCTGTTCGAGGACATAGAGGTTCCACTCACGTACCAGAAACATTTATACTGGTTTAAAGGTGCCATACCCGACATAAGAAGTAGAGTAAGATAAGGCCCTCTCGGAGGAGAGGAGGCAACATGGCCAATATTAGCGGCCTACACACCACATCCTGACATTGAAACAATGCCACAGGCAGACTTGCTCATACAACACAAAGAATTAATTACAATTTACAGAAACCTGACGCAATTTGTCATGAGGAATTTCACAGTCCAACCAGCAACATTTTTTTTTTTTTTTTAACTTTATTTTTATTTTAGTTTTGCTTATAAACAGCCAGGGTAATCAATACAAAACTGCATGAAGCCAATGCAGCATATTCAGAAGTGATACACAACATGGCAATACTCATTCACGAGGTACAAAGCAAAGTACATGTAATTCCTGCTCGTCCCCACACAGACCGCAGTCCACATAAAAGTCCAGAGGCCGGCAGCCCACGCTACAGACATGGATCGTTCAGCGAGGCACACAAGATTAGCCAGTAATCTAGTTCAGAAGAGATGTTACATCAAGCTACCCCCATTCCTGGCCTCCCCCATGCCCACAAACATAGAGTACAGTGAATAACAACAACCCAGGAGGACTATAGCCACATCACCGCACTATACTCCCAGGCTATGGACGAGATTAAAGAGCTCCGAGTCTAGAACCCAGCCATTATCATGCCATGTTCAACAATGCATTCTACGTGGAAGCCTCAGGGGTGTGTAGCAGGAGATATTGTTTAAGTGGTCCCCATATGTCCCTGGGTCTTGAGCTGCGGGGCAACGTTTCTGCATAAATGGAGCTCTGGTCCTGACTGTATACCATATCTTCAAGCCATTCCTTAAATTTGGGGGCCCGTCCCCTACCCCATCTGCACGCCACTCTTCGCTTCGCCAATAAGAGCGCAAGCGTAACGTAACGGTGTTACGCCTGCGGGAGCTGCGCAGTATATCCCAGCAAAGCCACAAGTGGACTACATTCAACGACACCGGACATCATCTGTGTGAGTGCTTCAAATTTTTTTTGCCAATATTCCAAGACCCTGGGGCAGTCCCACGCCAGGTGCATAAAACCAGCCCCCGGGGTACCACAACGGTCGCAGCTGTCACTGTCACGCAGCTTGAGTCGATATAATTTTACGGGTGTGCAATAGATACGATGGATGTCCCGAAAATGGATAATCCGTAATCTACAGCTGGCGGAAATGCGTGCAACTTGCCTACAACAATATCCCCACTGCTCCGGAGACAGGTCAAATCTCAGATCAGTGGACCAGTGGTGCAATGCAGCATGCGCAGGTTCTGGCTGAAGAGAACGTACCGTGTGATATAATGTAGAGACCATATGCCTCGGGCTATCTGCAGATAACATACGATGGAGCGGTACTAATGAGTCCGGTTCCTTGGGAAAGTCCGGGAGAATAGTCCGTAACCCCTGTTGGAGCCCCAAATATAAAAAGGTTTCTAATGGAGTGGGAATCGTCTGTCGGAAAAACTGATCAATCGATCGAAATCTACCCTGGAGAAAAAGATCCCCCCATGTGCCAATCTGCAGACGCGCGCACATCTTATAAAATCCCCGTTCCTGCAATAAAGGCATCTGTGGATGATAGGAAAGTGGCATCAATGGGGAATATATCATTGCAGCATTAAGACGCTTCCCAATGGTGAGCCAGGCGGTGATTGTGCCCGTGACAGTGGTAGGAGGCGTGTTTCTGGCCGGCGGAGACGCATGAACCGCCCCACTCAGCGGAACTGGATCCGCCAACCAATCCTCCGCCGCCACCTGCCGCATATAGCACGAGGGGCACATCCAATAATAAGCATGTTGTGCCTGCGCGCATGCATAATACAATTCAAAGTCTGGGAGGTCAAACCCTCCTTGCGCATATGGTCGCGTGAGCACAGTCCACTTCAAACGGGGCTGTTTACCTCCCCAAAATAGTCTCAGCAATTCTGTTTTAAGAGAGGTGTAAAAATTTCGTCCTGGGGGATATGGAATGTTCAAGAAAAGGTATAAGAACTGTGGAAGTACCACCATTTTGATCAATGAGGCACGGCCGGCCATAGACAGAGGCAAGGCCATCCAACGCGTGACAGTGCAAGCCAGGCGTTCAATCGCTGTGCCATAATTAAGACGCAGTATCTCATCTCGAGTAGTCCCAATTTGAATCCCTAGGTAGCGGAAATCTGCGTCACACCAAACCAAGGGGAAATCAGGCGCAAATCTGGGCACCACTGGCGTGAGAGGAAAAATCAGTGACTTCACCCAGTTAATATGAATGCCCGACAGACAGCCAAACAGTATAAATTCCCGTAAGAGTGGATTCAAATTATTTTGCGGCTCTCTGACGTATAACGTCATGTCGTCGGCATATAGCTATATGAGGATGTGCCTCAGGTTACAGCGTAGAGCGCGCTCTCGATGCTGTTGTCTTAATTTACAAGCAATGGGCTCTATCGCAAGGGCGAAGAGCAGGGGAGACAATGGGCACCCCTGTCTTGTGCCGCGGGATATGGGAATTTCAGCGGAGACGTGTCTATTTATGAGAATTCTGGCGGTGGGATAAGAGTATAGCAGGCGTATCCATGCTATGAAGGGTAATGGAAAGCCCATTCGGCTAAGGATTGCATTAAGATAATCCCATTCTACGGAATCAAATGCCTTCATGGCATCAAGAAAGACTGCAGCCATGGGCAGATCCGGCGCTATGTTCTGAAGTGTGGAAAATAGCGTGCGGAGATAATGCGAGGTGGCCCGCCCAGGTACAAAGCCAGATTGGTCAGGCAGCACCAATTTATCTATTAAGAGCAGCAAACTATTGGCCAGGACCTTAGCCAGGAATTTAGTGTCACAGTTCAATAGAGATAAACGTCTGTAGGAGTCACAGGAGGTAGGGTCTTTGCCCGGTTTAAGCAGTGACGATATCAGTGCCATTCTCATAGATGGGGGGAGCCTACCACCCTCCATGGACTCCAGGTACACATCCTTCAATACCGGGGCCATAATATCAATGTAGGCCTTGTAGAATTCGGCCGGCAGGCCATCAAGCCCTGGGGCCTTGCCAGATCTCTGTTGCATAATTGCCTCTCTAATTTCGTTGAGCTCAAAAGGGGCACTAAGGAATTCTCTATGATGATCTTCTAGCCATCCCAGTGCTACATCATCCAAGTAACTATCTAGCTCTATGCTGCCTTGGCGTTGCGAAGTGTACAGTGCAGAGTAGTGCGCTGTAAAAAAAGCGAAAATTTCCGTAGTGTCAATGCAAGCTACCCCATCTGGGCCTTGAACTTCCAGTACACTCTGTGAGCCCCTAGGTCTCCTAATCATATCCGCTAACACTCCACCAGGACGTTCCCCCTCACCATACCTCCTTGCCTTCCAATGTTTGCCCCTAAAATTGGATTCCCGCACCGCAGTGGCTGTATAGTCAGCAAGCTTCTCCTTAAACTGCAACTGCATGCATTTGTCGTCTCCCCTTGCCATCCCACGCTCCAACGTCTTAAGCTCGAGCTCCAACATCTGCTGTGTGCTCTGCAAGTCTTTCAGGACCCCAAAACGTTTTGAGATACAGAATCCCCGAATGGTGACCTTAAAGGCCTCCCATAGTATTTCTATAGAGTCTACCGAGTGTCTATTTCTGCTAAAAAAATCACGTATCTCGTCTCCCAGTTCCGTGTGAAAAATGGGGTCTAGGAGGGCAGTAGGTTGTAACCGCCAGTGCCTTCTGGGTGCACTGTAGCCGGGCATATAAACCTCCATCTTGACAGGGGAGTGATCGGAGAATGTTTTAGCCAAATGAGTGATTGTTGTTATGGAGGGTGCAAGATCCCATGAGAGTAAAAAATAGTTTAAGTGCGCCCAGGAGCCCGCATGGGTGTTAGTATGTGTACCTTCCCTAACCAACACATGGCGAAGACGCCACGCGTCCACCAGACCACCTTCCTGAAGTATCTCCGACAGATCCGCTTGTGCCCTGGTGTAATGATGCAGGGCTGGATTTGACCTGTCCAGAGTCAGCTGAAAGGCTACATTAAAATCCCCGCCCCATATCACCTGTGCGAAGCCCAGCTCCATGATCTTACCCCAAAGCACAGAGAAAAACTCAGGAGCATCAACGTTGGGACCGTAACAGCAAACCATTATAACTGATGCCAAACCCAGTTTGCCCCATACCAACACATAGCGGCCCTGGGGGTCTGTGGTGGAGCCGATAAATGTGAAAGGTGTACGCTTTTTTATTAGTATGGCAGTCCCCCTCGCATACGAGGAATAAGAAGCAAAGATTCCATGGTCTGCCCATCTACTGGCAAACCCAGGAGGCTTCCGAGGGTCCATGTGGGTTTCTTGCAGCATGGCCACCTGGATGTGATGGCGATCGAGGTAGGAGATAATTTGTCTATGCTTGCTCGGATCTCCCAACCCCCGAACATTCCAGGAAATGAATCTTAGGCTGGATTCAGGGGGACCATCCTGCCCTAACTGCGTACCCCGTCGTGACATTTCGCTTTCAGCAGATAGACATCAAGTAAACCATGTTTGTGTACCACTAGGTCTGCAATCATTGTTAATGCATCCATTACATAGGTCCAAAACCATTCAACTTCCCCCCACCCCCTCCCACACTGACATCCCAATCATGCCAATGAATATCCCCCCCTCCCACCCTCCCCTCTTTAACCAACCAATGCATAATGTGTCTGCCAGGGGTTTTCCCTGATGGGGGGCTTGTCTAGGTGACCCACCCTACCCTCGCCGACCACGAGGCAATGATTTGGGGGCACCCGCCTCTGGCACAGTCAGTGAGGTGTTCGGCCCTTGGGAACCTTTGAGCCAGTAGCAAAGAATGAGAGACATAGAGTGCATCATCATGGACTCCTCACTGCCCATCAAGCCTAGCCTAACCGCCAGGCCTCCCATGCCCTCCCATGCAGCGTCATCATTGTAACAAAGGCATCAAGCATGTTGAACAACCATCCGACCATCAACTAGTCTACTGCATCAAGAGTTTCGGAGCTCACGGCAGATTCCTTAGGCTTCCTGAGGCGCTTCAAAAATTCCTCTGCTTGCTGATGCTTGGTAAAAAACATCTGTTTTCCCTGATGCGTAATGCGCAACCGTGCAGGATACAGTAGCGCGTAATCTATTTTGGCTTGACGCAGTTTTTGCTTCACCGGAAGAAATCGCCTTCTGTCCTCTTGCACCAGCGCAGTGAAGTCTGGGTATATTGTAAATGGCGTGCCTTCAAAGTGCAATGTTTTCTTCTCGCGAGCTACCCGTAGAACAGTGTCCCGATCTTGGTAATTTAAAATACGGGCTATGATAGGACGGGCAGCAGCCCCGGGGGGCGGTCGAGTCCAACCAGCAACAGTTGCAACTAATGGAACTCAATCTCAGGGTACAGCAACTAAAATCACACCACCAATATTACATGCGGTAATGGGCAAAGTGTCCACAAAACGTGAACAAATGCCATTCTGGGTAGCTCAGAAAATATCTCAGCTCGAGGCAGTATTCCCGAATACTACCCCACATGAAAAACGCAGAATGCTACCAATCTGCTTTCCCATGGGGATAACATCACAAGTAGAAGATTGTACCACACGGGGTACAGTCGTTGCTGCCATATATACCAGGACTCATGGTATTCCTTAATTAGTGGTGATACCGGATGTATTAAGACAAATACAGAACGAGTACGGGGCAGAGCATGCTCTTAACCTAGGGATAAAGTTACTAATTAACTATGAACAGGTATCAGCCATAATACTCGCTAATAATAAAGGGGAAGCAGCCTCAGTGGCAATCCGCCAACGCCTAAGGGAGTACAATCCGTTAGATCAACAACACAAACTGACCAAAATAATTGAAACAGCATTTGCAGAATTAGACAGAGACAGTTTAGGTGGGAAAGCTTTGAAACCACAATGGTGGGCAGTCCTGAAATCGACACTTCCAAGCAGACAACTTCTTCATCTAAAAAGAAGAGGGATAATAAAAAAGAACAAAACTTTAAAGGAAACAGGTCTGAATCCCGAGGTAGATCTCTTACAAAGGAGACCTCTGAAAAGAGGTACAACCTTAGGAATAGGGATAATATTAAAAAACCTGACAGATATCATGATACTGATACACGTTCCTTTCAGGGCTCCATGAAAAACTCTGAGAGAGAAGGACGGTCAGAACACAAAGAAGAGCGTACAAAGTAAAGAGACAAGCAGCACGCTCAAGACTATACTTCCAAAAAAGAAGAAAAGCCAAAATCAAAACCTCAATTTAAGAAGAAGAAAGTTGCAGGCCTGAAGATCAGACATGCCCAGAATTCTGAGGACGCAACTTCTGAGCGGGGAATGGGCTCAGACGATGCTAGACAGTGCAGCAGAAGTAACAATAGCTCCCCAGAACCTGATGGAATTTCTGGTGACAGCGGACTTGAATGATTACATCACGGTGGAAACACCACATAAGTAACATGAGATAACACTCTAGATCGAGGGGGACAAGCCCAGGAAAGTTAAAGGTCTCCTTTGGGAAAGTCTGTCATCTGGTTATGTCATCCTATTAGCTGAACAAGATTGGCCGCCAGCATTCGTTATGGGGTGCCCTAGGGGAGAAACTGTAATTTTTCCAGCCGTCTCCGACCTCGTTCCCATTCATCTTAAACATACATATGCACAGGAGTGGGTAGTTGCCCTAGCTCCAGCAATGTACAAAAATCATGCCGGATGGGATAAGAATCCAGCCCGCAACGTGATCCCGTTAAAAGTTTCACCAAATGCACAGAGGCAATATCCAATAAAACAAAAAGCTAAAAAACAGGTCAGGGAGATCTTAGATCAACTTGAATATCAAGGGGTCATTGAAACATGTACCTCACCAATGAACAATCCTTTGTTTCCTGTCATGAAACCTGGCAATTATATATCGTCTAGTTTTAGATTACAGACATTTATACACATGCACAAAGACATTCGCTGTCCAAAATACACACAGTGCCGCATTAATGAATAACATTGTGTGGAAAAAATACAAAACAACACTTGATATCTCAAATGGATTTTTCTGCCAAAATCTAGCACCTGAAAGCAGGTATTTGACTGCATTCTCAGCTTTGGGGTCTCAGCGGCAATTTTTTTGTCTCCCCCAGGGTTATCAGAACAGCCCGGGGGTATTTTCAGCAAGAGTAACTGAGTTACTCCAACATTTTGATGAGGAAGCATTGTCCTATGTGGATAATATTTATCTGACAGAAGATGACCTAAAGAGGCACTTGGCCAGGATGAACACCATAATTATGGGATTCGCCTCTGAGGGCTACAAATTTAACTTTAAAAAATCAAATATCGCCAACCTCAATGTCCTGTTTTTAGGATATGAGCTTTCAAGTGAAGGGAAAAGTCTGGCAGCTAACATTTTAGAAAAGTGTGCTCTGCTCCAACCTCCAAAATCATAAAAAAATGTACAATCATTATTGGGATTCCTAAATTTTAGCAGAACATACATTTTGGATTACGCAGAAAGAGTAAAACCTTTCTACGACATAATAAAGCCTGAATTTTCAGTTAGACATTGGACACAGGAACACACGAATATCCTACGTTCACTGCAAGAAGACATGATAGCTTCCAACCACTTACAGACACGCGTAAACGTACGCAACTTAGTGATCCGTGTAATTGCGGGTCAATGCAGGTACACTTATTTAACCTTCAATGAAGGCGAAACGGTACCAATCGCTTACAAATCACACCTGTACACAAACGCAGAAATGCGTTCCACTTCAACAGAAAAAATCCTGATCGCAGTTCAGACCGCTGTAACAAGAGAAGAGCACTGGCTCAGGGAAAACGCATAATTGTCATAACACCGGTACCAGCTTTAGAGGCTGTTACAAAGGCTAGCATTCTGAATGCAAAAGCCTTACATCCGAGATGGATACAATGGGCTAATTCTCTTACTGCAACGGATGTTTAATACAGATTTGATCCAAGTCTAAAAACACAAGCATTTCTGCAATATGAACAAGAATATCCTCTACCAAATTAAATCCTGCTTCTAGATCAGTATGGATATATTATTTACACTGACGGATCTGCTCGACCGGCCATAGGGAGTAAGCAACAATACAGCTCAGCATGTGCTATCGTTAAAGGTTGCATGCGGGATGGAAAGTTCCATCAAAGTTGCACCAAAATGCAATCTCTAGGAGACTGCATGGCACAGTTGGCAGAGTTAAAAGCACTGATACTGGCACTTGTAAATAAGGATCAGGAATTCCCCACACTAATTGTGTGTGATTCTTTTTACTGTGTGCAGTCATACAATAAATATTTACATAATTGGGAACAAAACGGGTTTAAAGATGCAAAAGGTGGCACAATTAAGCATAAAATGCTATGGGAACAGGTAGTTGAGTTGAAAAACAAACTACCGCGGGCTCACGTGATACACACACTGAGTCATCAACGTGATGGCGTTCAAGTTGAAGGGAATTTATTGGCTGATGAAACCACGAAGGGGACTGTACGCACAGCTTCCGTAGCTGCAATCACTCGTTCTAAAACGAGGATAGACGATGAGATTATGGTTGTGTCATTGCTTCGCGCAAAGGCAGCTCAGCAGTACCAAAGAAATTTCCACTCAAGTACTCCTACAAGTTAGATACAAACAACATTCCATATGCTCAGATTCCTGGAGTGGGGGACAGAGTTATACCAAATATGGATCGTAGGCAAGGTTTAATCCTAGCAGCACACATTTGTTTGGGTTCTGCGCACACGGGTATTGCAGCGACTATTTCATTATTGAAGCAGCGCTATTGGTGGCCAGGTCTAACAAAACAAATTAAAGACTATGGGCATCATTAGGATGGCGGGCGCCCGCCACATGTGCGGCAGTCCTGTGGGGAATATTAGGAAGCGCCTGCCACACTGGCGGGCGCATCACGCATATTTGACATTGCGGTGGGCGGTGCTTTCAACAGCACCCGCCTCAATGCCAAAAGTGCATGTTGTGCATATGCATGCACAACTTGGCAGGCACCACGCGGTGCTTGTCATGTTGTGCATGCACATGCAGGGGGGTACTATAGGTACCCCCTTGTGCCCCCACCCCACAACATCCTGGGGACCCGCAACGGGCCCCCAACTTGAAGATCCGCATGCCTTTCCGCCACGGAAAGGCTGCCGCCCGCCTGCATCCTGATATGGATGGCGGTATCAAGAAGACACCGCCACCATATTAAACCCTTTTCCGCCCGGTCGACTTGTCGACCAGGCGGAAAAGCGGTGGACAGTCTTCTTATCCGCCGCTGTGCCCCCGCCATACTAATATGGCGGGGGAAATGGGTGACGTGCGGGGAAGGATGTAGGGCAGATCGCCACCCCCATACGGGCAGTGGTGATCTGCCCTACATCCTAATGATGCCCTATGTCTTGAAATGTTACTTCTGCCAGCAGATGAAAGGCTTCACCATAACACGCCCAGCACAGACACCATTATTAAAATCAGACAAACCTTTCACTTGTGTGTATCTGGACCACTGTGGCCCCTTACAATCTGACGGGGCCTATAAATATATCATGGTTGCAGTGGATTCATGCTCAAGATTCCTATGGGTTTGGCCTCAGCGCTCTGCTGATGCTCAAACGGTTATCAAAGATTTGCGAGCCTTTATAGGGAGATACGCAGTTGGCAGGTAACATTCTGACCGTGGCCCGGCGTTTAGCTCTCGGGCTTATAAAGAGGCCATGGAAAGTATAGGCATAGCATTGCGGTACTCCTCTCCATACCATCCTGAGGGAAATTCGGTTGTGGAGAGGAAAAACCGGGACCTAAAGCAATCTTTAACAGCTAGGGTATTAGGCAAGGGAGGTAGTTGGGTCAATCGTCTATACGGGGTACAGCGAGCACTCAATAACCAGCCAAGAAGTTCTCTAGGGGGTGTCACTCCATATGAGGTCCTATTTGGGACAAGAATGTGGGTACCTGATCTTGATTGTGAAGGCGCAGTGGCGGATGAGAAACCATTTGATATCCATGATCGTTTGGCTGTTTTACAGAATCTAAATGAATCCAAGACACAACAAAGTGTCGTCCTCCTGAAACAGACCGCCACTGGGGAAGTCAAGACAGTCACGGCAAAGCCAGTCTGGATCCCAAAAGTGGGGGATCTGGTCAGTGAGAAAATAGCGCACAAGAAAGAATTTGGACCATTAT